>NC_140589.1:465596420-468141420 GCF_964204655.1 Triturus cristatus
GCCACTGCAGTGTCTGCATGCAGTTTTTACTGCCATGTCGACTTGGCAAGTGCACCCTCTTGCCAAGCCCTAACTTTCCCTTTTATAACATGTAAGCCACCCCTAAGGTAGGCACAAGGTACCGTATCGGTAGGGTGCAGTGTGAGTGAAAAGTAGGACATGTACTGTTGTGTGTGACATGTCCTGATAATGAAATACAGTGTATTTAGTTTTTCATTATTGAAAGGCTATCTGTCCCATAGGATAGAATGGGAGATATTTTGTAACATCTTACAAGTATAACTTCCCATTGGGACAAGAGAGAGAAATGGAGTTTAGTAAGCCAGAACTCAGAATGTAAAAATGCACCTTTTAGTAGGAATATTTTTATTCTTTGTGTTTAAAAATAACAGAAATTGGGTATTTTCTTGCTTAGCCATCCTATGTGCCTCTGCTAGGTTGCAGATTGACTGTCTGGCTTTGGAGTGACAGGGGCTGGATATGTACATTCTCTTAAGACAGCCACTGGGGTGTTGAAGTGTCTCCTTCCTCTTCTGGATGAGTCTGGGGTGGGCTGAATAGACCTAGGCTGCATTTAGAAAAGTGGGAGGAGATTTCTTTGCACCTGAATGGGCATGGTCTGCCTTGGACAATGCTGTCTCCACCTCCTGCCAGGAAGCTGGACTAGAGAGGACAGAACTGGGTTGGACTGAGCATAGACCCTCTCTGCCACAAGAGAACAAAGGAGAATGTGGTATAAATATGGGGGCCCAGACCCCAAGATTTTAGAACTTTTTTGAACTCAGAAACCTGCCAAGACGAAGATCTGGAGAAGCTTTTGAGGAGGAACTACCACTTTGATGTGTGCTTTGCTGTGTTGGCCTGCAGCAGCTGCTTCTGTCTTGGGCAGAGAAAGGACTGGACTTTCTACAACTTCTTTGTTTGAGTTTCTCCAAGAAGTCTCAGGAACAGCAAAGCCACAGAGGGAACCCGCAACCCAATGCCGTCACCAAGACTGCCGGTGGATCCATGACCTGCAGGCACTGCAGAGGGCACCACTGTACTTCACACCGCAACCCCGGTCTCACCGATGATGACGACCGCTACCACCACCAAGTCACTGCTTGCACCGTGACCTGTCAGCACCGCACTCCACACAGCCTCGCTTCACACCGCCTCCCTGGTCTCACCAATAATGCTGTTGCCAGCTGACATTGTTGCCGTGGTCTGCACCATGGTCTGGGGGCACTGCTTGTAAGCTACACGAAGCACTGCCCCGTCCCACGCCGCAGCCGCAGCCCACCAACGCCAGCCCTATTGAACGCCAATCCTTGACAGATGCTGCCGCGTGCACCATGACTGCCACCACTTCAACGAGCACTGCCCCTATATGCACCACAGCCCTGGTCTCACTGACATCACTGGCCGACCGCCACCGAGCTGCTGCCTGCACCACGACATGAGGGCACTGCACGCCATACCGCCCCGCTTCAGACCACAGCCTCAACGACTATCACCGTCAGAACACACTACCACTGTCTGCTAGAACCAAAGGTACTGTTGACAAGTCTGTTGACAAGTCTGACACCGATGCCAGCCTGCAGCGACGCGGTCAACCTAAACTGTTGGATTTATTTGTTTTCAGCACCGCTGTAGCACCAGACGGAGCTACCAAATTCAAGGAACTGCATTTCTGAGGTTATTCTTGCAAAGTTCATATTCTGATTATTGTATGTTGGATTTTTCTTATTTTGATCTTGTTTTACACCGATAAGTATTGGTTAATTTTCTAAAACTGGTGTGGTGTCCATTTGTAGTGTTTTCACTGTATTACTGTTGGTTATGTGCAAATGCTTTACACACTGCAGTTGAGATAAGCCTGGCTGCTCGTGCCAAGCTACCAAAAGGGTGAGCAGTGGTTAATTTAGTAGTGTATCTCCTTTATCTTGACTAGGAAGAAGGGTTCCTACTTGGACAGGGTAAAAACCTGCCAACTAGAGACCCCCATTTCTAACACTATTCCTGTGGGACCTCAGTCCTTGCATTCTGGGCCTCTGCCCAGACCCTCAGAGCTTTCAGAAGCTCCACCTTACATGTGAAACCTCTCATAGGCACATACATTTTTTGTAAAAATCTTTAAGCTGGGCCACAGTATAGGATTCTAACTAGGCCAGCTCAAAATCAATGACTCCAGATGCAAGTGTGGCTTCTCCAAAAAGAGCCATAGTTTAGCAAAAATATAAAAGTCCAATCAGGGAAAATTGAAAAAGGCAAAAATTGGTCTTAGTATAGAGTTGTACAGAACAATGAGTTACTATATGGTAATGCACAAACACAAGTGCTATCCTCACCGCTGACCTACAATGGTAGACATTAGGTTTCTAAACCACAATCCTAGCCAGAGTAAGCTAGACACACACTAAAAGATAACCTTTGCTCACCCTCTGGTAGCTTGGCACAGCGCATGCAGGCTTTTTTTAAAGTGGCAACGTGTAAAGTATTTGTGCAACATACACACAGTAACACAATAAAAACAGCACAAAACTCCCAACAGGTTTGGAAAAAAAGACAATAGTTTTATAAATATATCAAGACCAAAAAGACAAAAATCCAATAAATAGAAGTTGAGATATGAATTCTTAAAGATTAAAAGAAGTTCTAGTGTTTAGAATCAATAAGTGCTTATGAGGGTTATCTGGTCATGCTGGACCAGGGCAAAGTCAAAAGTTTGGGCCGACTGAGATGGAGCACAGGCCGGCTACAGGATCCACACAAGCCCCGGTGAACAAAGTACCTTATAATGATCGCCACAGTGAGATGTGGGGGGCAGTCAAGCAATGCGTCGAGCGATGCATTGATATCGATCCCGCAGGTGATGCGTTACTTGTCTCCATGCAGTGGCAGCCATGCGTCAGTTTCATAAGAACCTGCCATTCCTTAGTACCCAGACTGATTTTGTGTCTATAGTGTCTTTCCATAAGTCGAAACCCTGATTAGACAGTTGGGCAATAAAGGACGCAGAGTATCTTTGTTTCGTGTTATTGAGCATATTTTCTTTGCAGATGTAGGTGCAAGTTTATAATAATATGAGCGTGGATCTAATGTATTAAACCCAGAAAAATAAGCAACCATCTGTGCAAACGTTTGTAAACTACCTTTCGGTGGTGTTGGGCAATGTTCCCATTGGTGATATGTGAAAACATTATATGGTGCACTTGTTTTATGCAGGAAGTGATGACCATAATGTAGGTAACTGTACGTTGTATCAAAATCAGATGAGTCATCAAACATTTCATGTTTATTAACAGTTTCAAAATCCCAATCGTCAGAGTACATAATGGAGGGGATGATATCATTTAAAGAAGTTTTGAATACAAGTGGTATTTTCAAAAGGTCTGTGGGACCAAATACATCATAGGAAACTTTTTTCCAGACTATTCCGTTAGGAACTGGAATTGCTGTAATGTTCACATAGGACAGGTCTCTCTGTTCATGATAAAATGACATATGATGTTTCAGTACCAAGTTCACATCTGATACTGCAGAACGTTCTAGGAGATAGTGTCCATTCACGAGCAAGTAAAAGACAGTCACTAAACCTATCCAGATCAGTAGGAACAGTGTTCCAGTTAGTATCCAGAGCTGTAGTCATGGTGAAACTAGGTATGTCTTTTTCAGGAAAATGTAGAAATTGTGATATTGTTCTGAGCGGAAAACTGGAGTATGAGGTGACTCAGGTTCACTTGGATCCAGAGAAAACATGTCAAAATTGATGAAGTAGCCAGATGCATTTCGCTCTATCTTTGGTAGCTCAGCAGGTTTTGTTGAACTGGCAGATGTCTCTTGTAGAGGCATATTGATGTAGATGTTGGTGGTAGGCCAAATTGATATCTGTGTTTCATTTGTGTTTTGATGTTCAATTTTAATAGGAACGAGTTCCATTTCATTGTTGGTCATTACTACGTATAGAAGACTCCTGAAATGTTATCACTCTTTCTGTCTGAACCTCCTTTATGGTAGTGAGAGTAGATCGGTGGCTACCCAGGAACCCACGCGGTCTGCTATTTAGTAGCGACCACATAGTGTGGATTAATCAGATAAATGGAAATGAATCTCTTTTCTTTCTTGCCGGCAAGAGGCAGAAGAAGTACTGTTATTGTTCCTTCGATAGCCAGGACAGGTAACATTTCTGTATGATGGCCCAAATCTTTTCTTGTCCACAATCTTTTCTCTGACCTGCCTTTGGGATCCAGGCAGGTCTTGCCGTTACTATTTTTACTTCCCCAGTAGCGGTGCATTTTACTTAGACGTTGCTTTTTAGTGCCTAGAATTCCTTGCGTTCCTGTAAAACAGCCAAATGTTTATTGATGTCAAATCGTTTTTCATCCACCTCTGTACTGCCTCAATCGAGATCAGGTACCCACATTCTCATCCCAAATAGGACTTTGTAAGGTGTGATGCCTCCTATGGAACTTCTTGGCATGTTATTAAGTGCCCTCTGGACCCCATATAGGTGATTGACCCAACTACCACCCAAGCCTGATACCCATGTTGTTAAGGATTGCTTTAAGTCACAGTTTTTCCTCTCCACAATCGAATTTCCCTTGGGATGATACGGAAATGAGTACCAGATTGCTACACCCAAACTTCCCATGGCTACTTTGTAAGCTCTAGAGCTAAACACAGGGCCAAGGTGAGAATGTAATGTGCCAATAGCATATGTCCCTATGAAGACTCGCAAATAGTTTATAACAGTTTGAGCGTCAGCCGAAAGCTGGGGCCAAACCCACAGGAATCTAGAGCATGAAACCACTACCATCAAGATGTACTTGGAAGCCCCATCAGGTTGTAATGGGCCTCAGTGGTCCAAATAGACACAAACGAGAGGTCTGCCTAATATTAGTAGTGGTGTTTGCGCCGGAGGTGCTACACTGGATCCCTTCATCTGCTGGAGGATGACGCACTTTTTTTTTTTTTTTGTTTTTCCAAAAACCTTTATTCACATAAAGGAACAATACAGGTTTGTTTGTTATGTTAAACCTGGCCACCAATAGCATTGTTTCAGTAGATAAACTGTCGCTGTAATCCCTGCGTGTGCAGAACTGAAACCCTTGTGTGCAGCTGCAATTAAACCTAATCTGCGATCGATGTTTGCTATTACTCTATCCCCCACTCCTGGAATTTGAGCATGCAGAATATTTTCTGCATCTAACTTGTAGGAGTACTTGAGTGAAAAGCATTTTGGCATGGCTGAGCTGTTTTTGCATGAAGCATTGACAGCTATCATTCTCTGTCTGTCTATTCTCATGCTAGAACGAGAGATTGCAGCTACGGCATCAGTTTGCACTGTCGCCTTGGTGGCTTCATCAGCCAATGAATTCCCTCGTTGATGACTCAGCATGTATATTACGTGAGCCCCTGGCAAGTCTTTTTTCAGCCACTTGTTCTCAGAGCAATTTTTGCTTTATTGTGCAACCTTTTGAGCCCTTAATCCCATTTTGACCCCAGTAGTGAAGATATTCATTGCAAGACTGGACACAGTAAAACGAATCGCACACAATAAGTGTTGGAAATTCCCAATCCATTTTTATTAGTGCCAGTAATATGGATTTTTTTTTCTGCCAGCTGTGCTGTGCAGTGTCCCAGAGATTGTTTCTTCGTTCTGCTAGAATGGAACTTGCCTTCCGGCATACGTCCTTTTAAAGTCACACAAGCTGCACTGTCTTGCTGCTTACTTCCTATGGCAGGCTGAGCAGAACCATCAGTGTAAATAATGTATTCATACTGATCTAGAGACATTATTCCATTCTGGAGATGATAGTCTTGTTCGCATTGCAGGAATGCTTGGGTTTTTGATGGAGAATCATATTTGTAGTCTAAATCTGTTGCAGTGAGAGAATTAGCCCATTGTCTCCATCGTGGATGTAGCGCTTTTGCGTTTAGATCGCTTGCCTTTGTAACAGCCTCAAAGCCCAGTACTGGAATTACGACAATTATTTGTTTCCCTTGGGCTAGTGCTCTTTCTCTCACTACAGCAGTCTGTACTACTGTCAGAATTTTTTCTGTAGAAGCAAAGCACATTTCAGCGTTTGTGTACAAGTGTAATTTGTCTGCTATGGGTACCGTTTCGCCTTCATTGAAGGTTAGATAAGTGTAACCTGATTGACCCAAAACCACATAGATCACTAGATTTGTGGTATTTACACATGTTTGTCGGTGTTTATCATGTCAGCTTGTATGGAATGAAGGATATCTGTGTGTTCCTGTGTCCAATGTCTAATTGAAAAATCAGGTCTGGATAGGTCATGGAAAGGTTTTACTTCTTCGGCGTAATCCAAAATGTATGTTCTGCCAACATTTTGGAATCCCAATATTGTACATTTTTCAGAGTTTTTGGAAGTTGAAGCAGTGCGCATTTGTCTAAAAAGTTAGCTGCTAGGCTTTTTCCTTCACTTGACAACTCATACCCCAAAAATAGGACATTGAGGTAGGCTATTTTAGATTTTTTTAAGTTAAATTTGTAGCCCTTAGAGGCGAATCCCAAAATGTTGTTGCTCACCCTGGTCAAGTGTTCTAATAAATCATCATCCATTAGATAAATATCATTTACATAGGACAATGGCTCTTTATCAAAATTTTGAAGTAACAATGTTACCTTAGCTGAGAACAAGCTGGGGCTATTCTTATACCCTTGTGGCAGTAGACAGAATTGACCCTTAGAGCCTACGGCTGAGAATGCTGTCAAATATCTGCTTTGAGGTGCTATATTATTTTGGCTGAAAAATCCATTTGAGATATCTAGTGTTGTTTGTAGTTTGTAATGTTATTCATTAATACGGCACTGTGTGCATTCTGTACTGCAAATGTATTTGTGCATGTATACAAATGTCTGTAGTATAAAACTAGACGGTATGAATTGTCAGGCTTCATTACAGGAAACAAAGGATTATTCATTTAAGAGGGGCAATTCTCTATTGCACCTTGGTATTCTCGGTTCTTGCTTAATAGGGTGCTATCTAGGTTGGAGTTGTTTTTACTGGGATTTTGAGGTGTGGTGACTCAGTATCCCACCCTACATTGTTGCGATATACTGCTGGAGCAAGTGCTACCATCCACTCCTGCGCAAATGAATTTTTTAGTGATACTGGAACGAGGTTGGAAAAAGCCGGTAACATCACTGTTTCTCCCTTTGGGCACTCCATAACAATTTCGGGCGGCCAATCTTTTTCAGCCAAAAGGATGCAATAGCCATTAGTCAGGTTCTCCCAAAAGAGACCTTACATTTTTCTGGGTTTTCCCCCCTCCATTTGGAGTGTTATTTCATATATCGGGTGTGAGACTCTTACCCTAGTATGAGGTGTCTCCACCGTGATATGTTCATTTAACGCCACTGTCACCAGAAATTCCATCAGGTTCTGGCGAGCAATTGTTACTTTGGCTGTGTTATCTAGCATCATCAGAGGTCATTCCCCTTTCAGAAGTTGAGTCCTCAGTATCTTTGGTATTTCTTACTTTAAGGCCAGCTACCTTCTTCGTTTTAAATTGAGGTTTTGATTTTGGTTTATCTTCTTTTTTGATATTATAGTCCGAAGCACGATGTGTATCTCTGGACTTTGTTCGTTCTTCTTATCTGTGTTCTGACCGTCCTTCCCTCTTGGAGTTTTTTTGATGAACCATGAAAGGAACGAGAGGAACGTGCATCAATATCCTGATACCTGTCACCTTTTTTAATGTTAACACGATTCCTAAGGTTGTACCTATTTTTGGAGGGCTCCTGTTGAGGAGACGCACCACATGATTGTGATCTATTCTCTCTATTCTTTTGTTTTTTATTGTCCCATTTCTTCCTAGAAGAATCAGGTGTTTGCTTGGTGTTCTCCTTTTCAGGACCACCCATGAGTTGAGGTTTTGTTACTCTAGCTCCCAAATTATCTCTAAATTCGTCATATGTGTCTTTGATAATTTTAGGTAATTCACGCTCCTGTTGTATAGGAGTGAAATCCCTCAAGCGTTGGCGTATTGCCACCACTTTTGCCTCCCCTTTTATGTTTGCCAATATAATAAAAAAGAGCAAAAAGAGGAAGAGGAATGAAAAAAGCTTGTGGTGACCCTTGAGAGAGGGCCATTTGCCAACATGACCCCCCCAGCCTAAAGAAAGGGTAGACTAATGAATACCTTGATGGAATTCCAGGCATTAGGGCGATCGAATATGGACAACGGCCCACTACTGCAGGGGGTACATGCCAGTTCTATGCCTCTCAGAACCCAGTTGGATGCTTCTGTCTATACCCTCTTGGGCCATTGAACTAACCCATGTGGAATCTTTCTCCTTACATGTGGACCATATTTGTGCAGCTCCTAACATTAATTTGCTCACAGATGCATTCCAGTAGGTAGACAGTACCACCATGGCCAAAAAGTGGTGTGGCCCATTTCACCCATTGCATCTGACATCAGACCCCAACCCAAGAAAAATTCTGTCCATAAGGACAGCAACCAAGAGAGTCCACTGACGGCTGTCGGATTCAAGAGGCAGACACCAGGCCATCCATGGGTCCCTATCCTCTGTGGTATCTCAGTGAGAGGGTAATAGCCCCAGGTGCCTTGCATCCATTTTCTTCTCCACATACCATCAGTTTGGAGGTGGTTTTCTGCAACTGGTCCTTTAACCCTTGGTCTGTACATTGGGCTGGACAGAAGTCAGGGGTGAGCCCTTCCTCCTCCTGCCCCTTCATCTGGCATTTAGTACCCTTTGTTTGGGAGTAGTTTCCCCAGAAAACTGAACTGTCAGGGCATCTGTAGCAGCCAACCCTCCCAGTTATCCTTGCACTGAGTGCAACAGATTCCTCAGAGTGCAGTCAATGGGAATCTGGGAACTAACTAAGACCATTCTCTGGGTCACATCCCCACCCCACTTTAGGGACACCAGTGCCAGTGGGCGGAAAAAGTCCTGCCCAAGGGCCAGAATGACCTACACACCTGACCGTTGTACTGCTGAGTGGAAACCAGCTCTTCCACAGCCATGGTCTGGCTAGCCCCATATCCCTCACAGAAGTAACTGGGACACCTTTCGCTCCCACTTGGTGAACGTGATGACTCCCACCCTCAGGGATCACCAACTCACACACTGAGTCCATCTCCCAGCTTAGGCAACTCATGGCATGGTCTATGCCCTGCCCCTGGGGACTACTCTCTCCTAAGGCCACATTGGCTACCCCTGTAGATTTCCCACAAGTGAGTGGTTTCTTTGGACAGACAAAGTCTGAATTGTTGTGTCTTAGTTGGGAACACTCAAAGCAGCAGAGTTGGGATTGGGGTGCACTGGAACACCTCTCATCAGATTCTCCCTCCTTCTTCTCAGAAGGATCATGGGAACTCTTTCCTTCCCCGAGACCTGTCTGGGTATTTCTTGACCTCCCCATAACTCTGTTGGGATGAACCTGAGCCACCCTTCTTGGGGTCACTTCCAGGTACATTCCAGGATACTCTGGTGCTGACCCAGATGTCACCCTTTTTCAGCAAGCTTCCTGGGCATAGAAAGCTTACTATCAACCAGGCGTTGGTGCTGCTCTCAAAAACAAATATCAAGCATGTGCTCCTATAAAAATAAGTTGTAAAGACCTGAATAATCATCAAACTTGCTGCCGCTCACCCAGTCATTCAGTGCCTTACCAGCATAATCCAAGAAATCCACCTAAGTCTGTGTGGAGAGTTTGTGGTGGGCCCTGAACTCAACTACACTTTTCAGGGGTCAAGCCAAGCTTGCTGACTAATATGGTCTTCATAGCAGGGTAGCGTGTCTGGTCCTCTACCTCTAGTGAAAGGAGTGTGCGCCTTCCCACTGTGGGCATATATGTCCATGAACTACCACCCTAGAACTCCTCTGGGACCTTGTGCACTGTTAGAGCCACTTCATAGTCTGCAAACCACTGATCTATGTCATACCCACTCCATAATTGGGCACCATACCTTTGGGTAGCCTGACTCTTCAATCACTATTTGACACTGTAGGTATGCTGACACAATTTCTGTTAATGGACCCCACTTGTAGAACTCTAATGTCCAGATCTCTGAGACTCAGATCATGGGGCATCTTCCTCTCCTCCAAAGCTAGGCTCTTCTCCTCCAGAGCTTGTTATTTTTCCACTCTATCAAGATTTTGTTCCTGCTCCTGTTTGGCAAGCTCCAATTTTAGTTTTCATTCCTCCCTCCTGTCTGCCAGTGTCTCTGGGGACAGGTTATTGAAAGAGATACTGCGTCCTGCTCTTGGATCACTAATGGTTCCAGCAAGTTGGTAGCTTCCACAGGCTGTTCTAGAGCCACTTGAGACTCCAAAATCAAGTCACCCGGCTCCTCTGGAATTTCCAGCTCCTCTTTGTTAGACTTGGCATCTTTTAGCATGTTTCCCCTGTCTTTTAACTTTCTGACCTCCTGGTTTTGACTCTGTTTTGGCTGGTTTAGTGTCTCTGCACACTTTCCCACTGCTGTTCAGTGTTAAAGTGCAAGTGCTCTTAATGTAAATTATGTTATGGATTAATGGTTCCATGATTGGCCTGTTTGATTTACTGGTAAGTCCCTAGTAAGGTACACTGAGAGTGCTAGGGCCAGTAAATCAAATGCTATTAGTGGGCCCACAGAAGTAGCCCTGTAAAGGTACCTCAGACCTGCCACTGCAGTGTCTGCATGCAGTTTTTACTGCCATGTCGACTTGGCAAGTGCACCCTCTTGCCAAGCCCTAACTTTCCCTTTTATAACATGTAAGCCACCCCTAAGGTAGGCACAAGGTACCGTATCGGTAGGGTGCAGTGTGAGTGAAAAGTAGGACATGTACTGTTGTGTGTGACATGTCCTGATAATGAAATACAGTGTATTTAGTTTTTCATTATTGAAAGGCTATCTGTCCCATAGGATAGAATGGGAGATATTTTGTAACATCTTACAAGTATAACTTCCCATTGGGACAAGAGAGAGAAATGGAGTTTAGTAAGCCAGAACTCAGAATGTAAAAATGCACCTTTTAGTAGGAATATTTTTATTCTTTGTGTTTAAAAATAACAGAAATTGGGTATTTTCTTGCTTAGCCATCCTATGTGCCTCTGCTAGGTTGCAGATTGACTGTCTGGCTTTGGAGTGACAGGGGCTGGATATGTACATTCTCTTAAGACAGCCACTGGGGTGTTGAAGTGTCTCCTTCCTCTTCTGGATGAGTCTGGGGTGGGCTGAATAGACCTAGGCTGCATTTAGAAAAGTGGGAGGAGATTTCTTTGCACCTGAATGGGCATGGTCTGCCTTGGACAATGCTGTCTCCACCTCCTGCCAGGAAGCTGGACTAGAGAGGACAGAACTGGGTTGGACTGAGCATAGACCCTCTCTGCCACAAGAGAACAAAGGAGAATGTGGTATAAATATGGGGGCCCAGACCCCAAGATTTTAGAACTTTTTTGAACTCAGAAACCTGCCAAGACGAAGATCTGGAGAAGCTTTTGAGGAGGAACTACCACTTTGATGTGTGCTTTGCTGTGTTGGCCTGCAGCAGCTGCTTCTGTCTTGGGCAGAGAAAGGACTGGACTTTCTACAACTTCTTTGTTTGAGTTTCTCCAAGAAGTCTCAGGAACAGCAAAGCCACAGAGGGAACCCGCAACCCAATGCCGTCACCAAGACTGCCGGTGGATCCATGACCTGCAGGCACTGCAGAGGGCACCACTGTACTTCACACCGCAACCCCGGTCTCACCGATGATGACGACCGCTACCACCACCAAGTCACTGCTTGCACCGTGACCTGTCAGCACCGCACTCCACACAGCCTCGCTTCACACCGCCTCCCTGGTCTCACCAATAATGCTGTTGCCAGCTGACATTGTTGCCGTGGTCTGCACCATGGTCTGGGGGCACTGCTTGTAAGCTACACGAAGCACTGCCCCGTCCCACGCCGCAGCCGCAGCCCACCAACGCCAGCCCCATTGAACGCCAATCCTTGACAGATGCTGCCGCGTGCACCATGACTGCCACCACTTCAACGAGCACTGCCCCTATATGCACCACAGCCCTGGTCTCACTGACATCACTGGCCGACCGCCACCGAGCTGCTGCCTGCACCACGACATGAGGGCACTGCACGCCATACCGCCCCGCTTCAGACCACAGCCTCAACGACTATCACCGTCAGAACACACTACCACTGTCTGCTAGAACCAAAGGTACTGTTGACAAGTCTGTTGACAAGTCTGACACCGATGCCAGCCTGCAGCGACGCGGTCAACCTAAACTGTTGGATTTATTTGTTTTCAGCACCGCTGTAGCACCAGACGGAGCTACCAAATTCAAGGAACTGCATTTCTGAGGTTATTCTTGCAAAGTTCATATTCTGATTATTGTATGTTGGATTTTTCTTATTTTGATCTTGTTTTACACCGATAAGTATTGGTTAATTTTCTAAAACTGGTGTGGTGTCCATTTGTAGTGTTTTCACTGTATTACTGTTGGTTATGTGCAAATGCTTTACACACTGCAGTTGAGATAAGCCTGGCTGCTCGTGCCAAGCTACCAAAAGGGTGAGCAGTGGTTATTTTAGTAGTGTATCTCCTTTATCTTGACTAGGAAGAAGGGTTCCTACTTGGACAGGGTAAAAACCTGCCAACTAGAGACCCCCATTTCTAACACTATTCCTGTGGGACCTCAGTCCTTGCATTCTGGGCCTCTGCCCAGACCCTCAGAGCTTTCAGAAGCTCCACCTTACATGTGAAACCTCTCATAGGCACATACATTTTTTGTAAAAATCTTTAAGCTGGGCCACAGTATAGGATTCTAACTAGGCCAGCTCAAAATCAATGACTCCAGATGCAAGTGTGGCTTCTCCAAAAAGAGCCATAGTTTAGCAAAAAATATAAAAGTCCAATCAGGGAAAATTGAAAAAGGCAAAAATTGGTCTTAGTATAGAGTTGTACAGAACAATGAGTTACTATATGGTAATGCACAAACACAAGTGCTATCCTCACCGCTGACCTACAATGGTAGACATTAGGTTTCTAAACCACAATCCTAGCCAGAGTAAGCTAGACACACACTAAAAGATAACCTTTGCTCACCCTCTGGTAGCTTGGCACAGCGCATGCAGGCTTTTTTTAAAGTGGCAACGTGTAAAGTATTTGTGCAACATACACACAGTAACACAATAAAAACAGCACAAAACTCCCAACAGGTTTGGAAAAAAAGACAATAGTTTTATAAATATATCAAGACCAAAAAGACAAAAATCCAATAAATAGAAGTTGAGATATGAATTCTTAAAGATTAAAAGAAGTTCTAGTGTTTAGAATCAATAAGTGCTTATGAGGGTTATCTGGTCATGCTGGACCAGGGCAAAGTCAAAAGTTTGGGCTGACTGAGATGGAGCACAGGCCGGCTACAGGATCCACACAAGCCCCGGTGAACAAAGTACCTTATAATGATCGCCACAGTGAGATGTGGGGGGCAGTCAAGCAATGCGTCGAGCGATGCATTGATATCGATCCCGCAGGTGATGCGTTACTTGTCTCCATGCAGTGGCAGCCATGCGTCAGTTTCATAAGAACCTGCCATTCCTTAGTACCCAGACTGATTTTGTGTCTATAGTGTCTTTCCATAAGTCGAAACCCTGATTAGACAGTTGGGCAATAAAGGACGCAGAGTATCTTTGTTTCGTGTTATTGAGCATATTTTCTTTGCAGATGTAGGTGCAAGTTTATAATAATATGAGCGTGGATCTAATGTATTAAACCCAGAAAAATAAGCAACCATCTGTGCAAACGTTTGTAAACTACCTTTCGGTGGTGTTGGGCAATGTTCCCATTGGTGATATGTGAAAACATTATATGGTGCACTTGTTTTATGCAGGAAGTGATGACCATAATGTAGGTAACTGTACGTTGTATCAAAATCAGATGAGTCATCAAATATTTCATGTTTATTAACAGTTTCAAAATCCCAATCGTCAGAGTACATAATGGAGGGGATGATATCATTTAAAGAAGTTTTGAATACAAGTGGTATTTTCAAAAGGTCTGTGGGACCAAATACATCATAGGAAACTTTTTTCCAGACTATTCCGTTAGGAACTGGAATTGCTGTAATGTTCACATAGGACAGGTCTCTCTGTTCATGATAAAATGACATATGATGTTTCAGTACCAAGTTCACATCTGATACTGCAGAACGTTCTAGGAGATAGTGTCCATTCACGAGCAAGTAAAAGACAGTCACTAAACCTATCCAGATCAGTAGGAACAGTGTTCCAGTTAGTATCCAGAGCTGTAGTCATGGTGAAACTAGGTATGTCTTTTTCAGGAAAATGTAGAAATTGTGATATTGTTCTGAGCGGAAAACTGGAGTATGAGGTGACTCAGGTTCACTTGGATCCAGAGAAAACATGTCAAAATTGATGAAGTAGCCAGATGCATTTCGCTCTATCTTTGGTAGCTCAGCAGGTTTTGTTGAACTGGCAGATGTCTCTTGTAGAGGCATATTGATGTAGATGTTGGTGGTAGGCCAAATTGATATCTGTGTTTCATTTGTGTTTTGATGTTCAATTTTAATAGGAACGAGTTCCATTTCATTGTTGGTCATTACTACGTATAGAAGACTCCTGAAATGTTATCACTCTTTCTGTCTGAACCTCCTTTATGGTAGTGAGAGTAGATCGGTGGCTACCCAGGAACCCACGCGGTCTGCTATTTAGTAGCGACCACATAGTGTGGATTAATCAGATAAATGGAAATGAATCTCTTTTCTTTCTTGCCGGCAAGAGGCAGAAGAAGTACTGTTATTGTTCCTTCGATAGCCAGGACAGGTAACATTTCTGTATGATGGCCCAAATCTTTTCTTGTCCACAATCTTTTCTCTGACCTGCCTTTGGGATCCAGGCAGGTCTTGCCGTTACTATTTTTACTTCCCCAGTAGCGGTGCATTTTACTTAGACGTTGCTTTTTAGTGCCTAGAATTCCTTGCGTTCCTGTAAAACAGCCAAATGTTTATTGATGTCAAATCGTTTTTCATCCACCTCTGTACTGCCTCAATCGAGATCAGGTACCCACATTCTCATCCCAAATAGGACTTTGTAAGGTGTGATGCCTCCTATGGAACTTCTTGGCATGTTATTAAGTGCCCTCTGGACCCCATATAGGTGATTGACCCAACTACCACCCAAGCCTGATACCCATGTTGTTAAGGATTGCTTTAAGTCACAGTTTTTCCTCTCCACAATCGAATTTCCCTTGGGATGATACGGAAATGAGTACCAGATTGCTACACCCAAACTTCCCATGGCTACTTTGTAAGCTCTAGAGCTAAACACAGGGCCAAGGTGAGAATGTAATGTGCCAATAGCATATGTCCCTATGAAGACTCGCAAATAGTTTATAACAGTTTGAGCGTCAGCCGAAAGCTGGGGCCAAACCCACAGGAATCTAGAGCATGAAACCACTACCATCAAGATGTACTTGGAAGCCCCATCAGGTTGTAAGGGGCCTCAGTGGTCCAAATAGACACAAACGAGAGGTCTGCCTAATATTAGTAGTGGTGTTTGCGCCGGAGGTGCTACACTGGATCCCTTCATCTGCTGGAGGATGACGCACTTTTTTTTTTTTTTTTGTTTTTCCAAAAACCTTTATTCACATAAAGGAACAATACAGGTTTGTTTGTTATGTTAAACCTGGCCACCAATAGCGTTGTTTCAGTAGATAAACTGTCGCTGTAATCCCTGCGTGTGCAGAACTGAAACCCTTGTGTGCAGCTGCAATTAAACCTAATCTGCGATCGATGTTTGCTATTACTCTATCCCCCACTCCTGGAATTTGAGCATGCAGAATATTTTCTGCATCTAACTTGTAGGAGTACTTGAGTGAAAAGCATTTTGGCATGGCTGAGCTGTTTTTGCATGAAGCATTGACAGCTATCATTCTCTGTCTGTCTATTCTCATGCTAGAACGAGAGATTGCAGCTACGGCATCAGTTTGCACTGTCGCCTTGGTGGCTTCATCAGCCAATGAATTCCCTCGTTGATGACTCAGCATGTATATTACGTGAGCCCCTGGCAAGTCTTTTTTCAGCCACTTGTTCTCAGAGCAATTTTTGCTTTATTGTGCAACCTTTTGAGCCCTTAATCCCATTTTGACCCCAGTAGTGAAGATATTCATTGCAAGACTGGACACAGTAAAACGAATCGCACACAATAAGTGTTGGAAATTCCCAATCCATTTTTATTAGTGCCAGTAATATGGATTTTTTTTTCTGCCAGCTGTGCTGTGCAGTGTCCCAGAGATTGTTTCTTCGTTCTGCTAGAATGGAACTTGCCTTCCGGCATACGTCCTTTTAAAGTCACACAAGCTGCACTGTCTTGCTGCTTACTTCCTATGGCAGGCTGAGCAGAACCATCAGTGTAAATAATGTATTCATACTGATCTAGAGACATTATTCCATTCTGGAGATGATAGTCTTGTTCGCATTGCAGGAATGCTTGGGTTTTTGATGGAGAATCATATTTGTAGTCTAAATCTGTTGCAGTGAGAGAATTAGCCCATTGTCTCCATCGTGGATGTAGCGCTTTTGCGTTTAGATCGCTTGCCTTTGTAACAGCCTCAAAGCCCAGTACTGGAATTACGACAATTATTTGTTTCCCTTGGGCTAGTGCTCTTTCTCTCACTACAGCAGTCTGTACTACTGTCAGAATTTTTTCTGTAGAAGCAAAGCACATTTCAGCGTTTGTGTACAAGTGTAATTTGTCTGCTATGGGTACCGTTTCGCCTTCATTGAAGGTTAGATAAGTGTAACCTGATTGACCCAAAACCACATAGATCACTAGATTTGTGGTATTTACACATGTTTGTCGGTGTTTATCATGTCAGCTTGTATGGAATGAAGGATATCTGTGTGTTCCTGTGTCCAATGTCTAATTGAAAAATCAGGTCTGGATAGGTCATGGAAAGGTTTTACTTCTTCGGCGTAATCCAAAATGTATGTTCTGCCAACATTTTGGAATCCCAATATTGTACATTTTTCAGAGTTTTTGGAAGTTGAAGCAGTGCGCATTTGTCTAAAAAGTTAGCTGCTAGGCTTTTTCCTTCACTTGACAACTCATACCCCAAAAATAGGACATTGAGGTAGGCTATTTTAGATTTTTTTAAGTTAAATTTGTAGCCCTTAGAGGCGAATCCCAAAATGTTGTTGCTCACCCTGGTCAAGTGTTCTAATAAATCATCATCCATTAGATAAATATCATCTACATAGGACAATGGCTCTTCATCAAAATTTTGAAGTAACTCTGTTACCTTAGCTGAGAACAAGCTGGGGCTATTCTTATACCCTTGTGGCAGTAGACAGAATTGACCCTTAGAGCCTACGGCTGAGAATGCTGTCAAATATCTGCTTTGAGGTGCTATATTATTTTGGCTGAAAAATCCATTTGAGATATCTAGTGTTGTTTGTAGTTTGTAATGTTATTCATTAATACGGCACTGTGTGCATTCTGTACTGCAAATGTATTTGTGCATGTATACAAATGTCTGTAGTATAAAACTAGACGGTATGAATTGTCAGGCTTCATTACAGGAAACAAAGGATTATTCATTTAAGAGGGGCAATTCTCTATTGCACCTTGGTATTCTCGGTTCTTGCTTAATAGGGTGCTATCTAGGTTGGAGTTGTTTTTACTGGGATTTTGAGGTGTGGTGACTCAGTATCCCACCCTACATTGTTGCGATATACTGCTGGAGCAAGTGCTACCATCCACTCCTGCGCAAATGAATTTTTTAGTGATACTGGAACGAGGTTGGAAAAAGCCGGTAACATCACTGTTTCTCCCTTTGGGCACTCCATAACAATTTCGGGCGGCCAATCTTTTTCAGCCAAAAGGATGCAATAGCCATTAGTCAGGTTCTCCCAAAAGAGACCTTACATTTTTCTGGGTTTTCCCCCCTCCATTTGGAGTGTTATCTCATATATCGGGTGTGAGACTCTTACCCTAGTATGAGGTGTCTCCACCGTGATATGTTCATTTAACGCCACTGTCACCAGAAATTCCATCAGGTTCTGGCGAGCAATTGTTACTTTGGCTGTGTTATCTAGCATCATCAGAGGTCATTCCCCTTTCAGAAGTTGAGTCCTCAGTATCTTTGGTATTTCTTACTTTAAGGCCAGCTACCTTCTTCGTTTTAAATTGAGGTTTTGATTTTGGTTTATCTTCTTTTTTGATATTATAGTCCGAAGCACGATGTGTATCTCTGGACTTTGTTCGTTCTTCTTATCTGTGTTCTGACCGTCCTTCCCTCTTGGAGTTTTTTTGATGAACCATGAAAGGAACGAGAGGAACGTGCATCAATATCCTGATACCTGTCACCTTTTTTAATGTTAACACGATTCCTAAGGTTGTACCTATTTTTGGAGGGCTCCTGTTGAGGAGACGCACCACATGATTGTGATCTATTCTCTCTATTCTTTTGTTTTTTATTGTCCCATTTCTTCCTAGAAGAATCAGGTGTTTGCTTGGTGTTCTCCTTTTCAGGACCACCCATGAGTTGAGGTTTTGTTACTCTAGCTCCCAAATTATCTCTAAATTCGTCATATGTGTCTTTGATAATTTTAGGTAATTCACACTCCTGTTGTATAGGAGTGAAATCCCTCAAGCGTTGGTGTATTGCCACCACTTTTGCCTCCCCTTTTATGTTTGCCAATATAATAGTTGACACCTTGGCAACATTTCTTAACAATTTCATCCCTAAGTTCAGAGCAGGTTTTGCTCCATACTCATTCTGTATCTGTCTCAATACATCTGGTATCACTGCTATTGAAGGGATACCATGAGTTCTGGTATAGACGGTTGCGAAAACTGTACCCCAAGATGTACAATCCTCTATCAGGGGAGCTATCCCCAGTGGCAAGCAGATTGTTAGCATTCTGTGTATCTCTTGAGGGCCTGTGTGTGGAAACACTGCCTCTAACTGTGTTATTTTTGGAGCTATCCAAAATGGGATTTGCTTATGTTTAGTGTGCATTTTACCCATAACTGCATCCAGCGTTTGTGGCGGTATTTTAGTTGCAGTTACTTGCATTGTCCTGCTGGTGTAGGCCTTGTTGGCTGAAGTGTAAGTGGTCACATAACAAATTGTGTCAGATTTCTGTATAGTTGTATTATTTCTTTATGTCGTGGACGTAAGTCTGCTACCGGCATTGTGTCAATGTCTGGATGCGTTGTGTAAGCTGCTAGGACCAGCCAAGTGGCTCCATCTCTGCCAAGTGGACCGGGTCTCACTTTATATGTTATGTGTGGGAGGGTGCCTTTAAACAAATTTATGTGCCCCTGGTAGGTGAGCGGAACTTCAATGTCCTCGTATGGACAATATTCCTCTGGAATGAAATATATTTGTGCGTGCATCTGCTGGTGGGAATTTAATCCATGAATGGAATACCTCTGTCCAGTATGACTTGTGTGCCTCAATCACGAAGGTTAAAGTCCCACCTCTTGCTCCAAATTCCACTAATTTTAAAGTAAGGGCAGTTCTGACATTTTCTGAAATGTTTATAGCACCTTCCTTTTCTCCTTCCCCTGCTGCATTCGCACGTAATGCTGGCACAGCATTTTCTTCTTCAGACATTGCGGAAAGAGTTTCAAGAATACTGAGATAAGGTTTTATACACAATAGGGTACTATTTATCCTTCAATCTTGAATAAATCTACAGCCAATACACAGGATATGCCTACTCAGCTGCTGGGGATTTCAGGGAGATACACAGAATAAACGGTGGGGACGTTTTCAATAAGCATTTATTGAACCAGTGTCATTCTAGTTTAAAATAGGTGTGCTGAAACAACCATAAAACAGAAACAGATATAAATGATTATAAGCACCAACAGAGTAAATGGATGGTAGATTTCTACCATAGTGCTAAAACAACGAATATAGGCAGGTATATAAATATATGACAACAATAATGCGTACTCCTATGATGCAACCCTAACTAGATGTGCTTAAGTGTACCTAGCATGTTTGTAGGTGTAGAGCCAAGAATTCCCATAGAATGAAGCCAACCCCATTACCTGGAGTGAGAAACTGTAGGACCCCGTCTTGGTCTCAAGACACCCCGTTAGGAATGTCAGACAACTACGTGCTGGAGTGTCTGCGTTGCAGGAACCTCAGTCAGTGTGTGTGTCAGCATGGAAGTCTTTTTCCTCTGTCTGTCCCAGCAAAGATATGGTGTTTATATGCCCAAAAGGTACCTCAGGGCTTCTACCTTGCTGTGTTATGTCGGCCGAGGATGACGAAAGGGATGACCCTTATACATAGGTATTATGAAGAAGATGCTGTATTTCTATGAATCCTCATGCATAATAAATTAGGCTAGTTTTCTGGGAAAACCACACAACATTTATGCAGCACCTTAGCTAGGTAAAAGGTCAATACCAAAAACTGTTTTGTAGTACAATGGCAGGGAAAATGTCGGTGAAAAGTTAGGTGTCTACCCAGGCCTCTATTGGCTAACTAAAGTTCTAGAAAATGTGACATTTACTAGATTGGAGCTAATTTCATAGGGAAAGATTTGGTCTAACAAGGGTGACAACCACTTTAGGCCTTTAAATTATTTTAGCTTAGTACTAATCCAATAAAGTTGCAACAAAAATTATGTGTGCCTTGAACTGACCTACAGTATCTGCTCTTTACAGTTGACTTACTATCAAGTAAAATGTTCACGGGTTGTTTATCAAATGAATGATTTTTCCCCATAATTCCATGATGATAAACATTTCTTTCAAGTGTTTTTCAGTGGTGAACGCATAGGAGTGCTCACAAGTGGTGAAATAATTCACAAGGTGAAATATTACTCACTGAGAAAAAGAAAAAAATAAATCAATGCTTTTGTTATTTTTTCAATGTTACATTTTGTGGATATTTACCAATCAGCTAATAAATGTTGTTTTAAAATGTGCATGATAGTTTCTGACATTTTTATGATAATTTCAATTTTTCCCATGTTGCCAGTCCTGAGATGCATTCTGAAACTTTAGAGAGTAAACTCACTAAGCCTGTCTTCAAATGTAAATTTCTATGTTTCAGGACACAGAAGAACAATTACTAATATCATCTACTGTTGAAAACAAAATACTTCTTAACTATATAAATTCTAAAATAAAGGATCATGCTATGTTATGTTATGTTATTGTAAATTTCTTAAGCTCACGTTCACCTGCAGGTCTCTTTGCGCTGAAATTGATTCTGGAGTAACCGATAACAGGAAGTCCAAATCTAACTGTGCGCTTGGGTAAAAAGCCAAGTCTTCAACATTTTTCTAAACCATAGATGGTCTGTCTCAAGTCTCAGAGTTGTAAGCTAAGAGTTCCCGAATTGAGGTCCCTGTATTGAAAACCGTGACTCTCCTGTCAGTTTGTGTCTGAAAGTAGGGACTACCAATAGATTCATGTGCATGGATCTTAGGGTACGCTGAGGGGAGTATTTGTGAATTCTCGAGGATATGTACTTGGGTCCTATGCCATGCATGGCTTTAAACAGGATGCATCATGTTTTGAATAAAGAGCTCTGCTCCACAGGGAGCCAGTGAAGCTCTTTCAGTAGCGGTCTGATGTGACAATGTCTGTCTTGTTGGTAAATAATTCTGGAAGCTTGATCTTGTATCATCTGCAAAGTGTGTTTTTGATTTTGTGGGAGGCCTAGGTACATCATATTTGCATAATCATTTTTTTGATAAAATCAGGGCAATAGTGATATGGATGCTGGCCTCTCTGCTGAAAAAACTTGCAGAGGTCACCGAGCCAATCTACATACTCATGGAGAAGTCTGAGTCTAACTGTATGCCCAGGCTCTTAATCATGGTCTTTGGGGGGGTGCAGAGCCTAACTCCAGGGGCCAGTATGCAGGAGTCCACTGCACGAGTTTGTTTTTGGGGATGATGATTTCGTTTTTTTCCGAGTTCAGTTTTAATTGATTGTTATTCACCCAATTCTTGATGAATAGCATGGAGTTTCTGAGAAACTCCTTAGAGTTGGTTGAATCTTCAATGGTAAAGATCAACTGCATGTCGTCAGCATAGTTTTAAATATTGACCCCCATCTGACAAAGTCTAAATATGAGGGGGCGAATGTCAACATTAAAAACATGAATGTAGTTATATACTATTGAATGATATATTTTACATATAAAAAGTCTACAGGAAGAAGAGCAACATCTTCTCGATGACAAAGAGATGTAATTATCACATGTCATGGTAATCTTGTTTAAAAAAAAACATTCAGTATGTCGTTTTTAACAGAAATATAAGTTGGGTTTTTCAACAGGATTATATATAGTAACTATTTTAATATGGTTAATATGGGGGGCGCTAGAGGGCGCACAGCGGAATGGCTGCCTTCTGAGACAGCTCCGCCGGACGGGGGAAACAAGCGATGCGACGGGCGTGATGCACGCGCCGCCACTGCCTATAAACAGCACCACGGGCGTCGGAAGGTGGCCGCCACCTGTGGCGTGTCTGGAGATCGTGTGAGCAGGCCGGTTCCCCTTGAAACACGGTGTTGACCGTTCCGCCGCAGGCGTGTCTAACGGCTGTCAAAATGGCGGCGCCCAGGGAGACGACAGCGCGCTGAACCTGGAAGCTGTGGAGGCAATCGCGGCGGGCTGTCGGAGACACCGGATGCTGCCCTCGCGGGTAGAACTGGAGCTGAAGGCCGGAGGGCTCCGGAGCGGTGTGCGACATGAGAAGCGATGTGGCGCGGGGTGGGGGGCGAGGCTGGAGCCTGACGTTGAGATGGCGCTGACCCGAGGCGCCGAGCTGAGCGCCCCGCCGGCATGAGAGGAGGGTGAGTGCAGCAGAGGCCGGCGGTGACACATAGCACTATACTTGATGGCAAGACGATGAAATAGCGAGATTGCGGGGACGCTGCTGGACTGTTTGCTCGTCAGAAAGCGGGGAAACTGGACAGCCCCAAGCTGACGGGGCGAGAGCGTGAGAGCGACTGCCTTTGCCTGCACGACGTGGCCTACCACATGAGCCAGGAGCTGTGGGAGTACTACGCGCCTGGGGCACACGAGCTGCGACCCACACTGGCACCCGGTCGCTGATGCTTGCTGCAGGCGCAGCGGCGCATTTAGTGCGTGGAGTGGTGGTGTAAGCGCGCCTACCTGAATCGGGCCATGAGGCCCTGATGCTGTTGCCCCGCTTCCCCGAGCTGCATCGCCGCTGTGCGAGGGACGCCGCAGCTGGGTGGCCCTGCGGGCGGATCCATCGCGGGCACGGAGGAGTAAAGCCACGAGATGGGGAAGCCGGAAAAGACACAAGCTAAGCTCCACTTTGAAGCCAAGAGGCAGGCCAAGGGTGCCACGGTGTCGTCGGACACTGCCACTGACGCCGGGGAGGCGACACCCCTGGGCATGGAGGGGGCTCTGAGGGCTATCCAGCAAAGCCTGCACGACATTCATGGAAAACTGGACACTATCACGCTGCGCGTGGACAACATGGCGGCCAAGCTGGATGGGCACGGTGAGCGGCTGACGGAGGCGGAGACTCAAATCGGGGCAATGGAGGATGCCTTGCTAAACACGGCCAAGCAGTGCGCAGAGGCTGAGAGGCTGCTGGAGGCGCTACGGAACAAGGCGGAGGACTTGGAGGCGCGATCGCGGCGCAATAATGTGCGAATAACGGGGGTTCCGGAGTCCACCAACATAGGCAGGATGGAAACATACGTTGAGGAGATGGTACGCAGCGTCATCGGAGCGGATCAACTATCTCCGATGTTCCTGATTGAAAGAGCGCACAGATCGCTGGCCCCGAGACCGAAACCTGGAGCGCCCCCGCGACCAATAGTCGCTAGAGTCTTGAATTACAGAGATCGTGATGCCATCCTCAGAACAGCGAGAGAGAAGAAAAAAGTCGCATACCAGGGCAACACGTTAGAATTCTACCCGGACTTTACGGTTGCAGTCCAGCTGGCACGTAAGGAATTCAATCCGGTTAAAAAGATACTCCGTGATATCGGTGTGGACTATGCCATGCTCTACCCGGCCCGGCTTCGTGTCACACATGGGGGCCGGGCGACGCTGTGTCACACGCCGCAGGCGGCACACGAACTAGTTAACAAAATCGGAGCCAGGCACAAAGAGAGACAGAGGCAAGATCAGGCGGCGGACACCGACTAGAGGATGGCCAAAGAGAAACGCTCGGAGTGCGGCTCTGACACTGCCCAACATGAGCTGATGTCGCGGCCACAGCGTGGGATGTAAGTGTGTGCTGACGCAGGCGGCCCCCCTACCCTGTTGGGGGTTGCACGGACGGACGTCATGATTGCGACGGCCCGGACTCGGGCCAAAGCAGGTACCTGATAGCCCTGCTGATACACTCGCCCTGGTGGGCCCACGATGGCTTTTGGTCCGGGACTACAGAGAAGGTACTGTGTTAACTAACCGGGGCCTGCCTGGGGACAATTACTGCCACTATGTACTGCTACTGCCTGCAGGCCAGGGGACGGGGACAATGCTAACGCACTTGCTGGCTGGGGCACTGGAGCCAGGGGGAAATGGCTGGGACCTGGGTCACTGAGTCAGTTGCGAAAGGGCTGGGTGCTGGCTGGTATGATGGTGGGCAGGGTCCATTGCATAGCGGGCAATTGCTGAGATGGCTGTCGGGGACGGGTGGCGGACCGTGAGAACGCATGTCTAGACATGAGGCCAATGGACCTCACATGAAAATAACTCCCCGTCCACATCCATTGAGTTGGATGGAGAGGTGTGCTCTAGGTGGTCCCCCAAAGCGGGTGATCCCCGAACTCAGTTGAGTTAATGTTTGTTGCAAATTGTGGGGAATGTCTTTGGCATGGTTGGGATGCTAAAGTGGGTGGGGGGAAGGGGGTCGGGGCTGGGAAGTTAACAAGTTGGTCACTGTGCATGAGACGCATCGCTGAAATCCGAGTGCTATTAGACAGGAATATTAAGGTCCCTCTGTGTCTAGTTAGTCGCTGGGACGCACCCACTAACAGCGGGCTACAGAATGCATCACCACCACACATGGCTCATGGCTGAGCAACGCTTAGGAGCTGAATGTATCCGACTGCTTACATGGAATGTGAGGGGGCTTGGTAATCCCAAGAAAATTAGGCAAACACTGGCATACCTAGACAGGCTGCGCGTAGACATTGCACTCCTGCAGGAGACACACTGCGCGCCGACGCGCCCAATCACTGTGGGGCGAAGGTGGGCTGAATCGCTACACCATTCCTCATAATCATCATATGCGCGGGGGTATTGGTACTGGTTCGAAAGGGACTAAATTACGTGATAGACAAGGTTGAGGCTGACGACATGGGGCGCTTTGTAATCTTAACAGGCCTCCTACGATGACAAAGACTGGCTATTGTCAATACATATGGTCCTAATGTGGACGACCCACAATTCTATCAATCAATGTGGGGTAAACTGCGTGATCTCCAAGTCCCCTACGTGATCTGGGGAGGGGACTACGACATAGCACTCTGTGACGACATGGATAGGTCCGGAGCGACAACGGAACCACATAAACGCGCACTGCGCGTCCTACGGGACGTAATGGTAGACAGGGGACTTACTGACATTTGGAGAAGTAGGCACCCAGCAGACCGCGAAGCCACGCACGTGACTGCGGCGCATGGTAGCTGGTCCCGCATAGACTACTGGCTGGTGACTGGAGATATCGCCTTGTGGACGCGTGAGGTCCGACATTTGCCCCGCACGCTATCGGATCACAGCCCGGTGCTCCTTGCCCTGGCACTCCCGAACTATACACCACCTCCCTTTAGCTGGAGATTTAACGCGAAGGCGTTACTGGATCCCATATACGCTGATGCCATTGGGCAGGCGATACAGGATTATTTCACTGACAATGAGCCTACTACTGACGACCTGGGCATACTCTGGGAGGCCTTTAAGGCCACCATACGCGGCGTCTGCATAAGCACAAATGCTGGGATCCTTAAGGACATACGGCAACAAATACAGGCAAAGGAGGAGCGGCTACTGCAGCTGGAACGGGACTACATTGACACACAGCACGCTCACACCCTAGGGGACATTAGAAAAATGCTTTCTGAATTCCAGAGTCTGGCGGACGATGAACTAAAGTATACCGCGAAGAGGCAGGTAGCGAGGGCGTACGGGGAGGGCGGCAGGCCGGGAAGGCACTTGGCAGCTAACATATGTGCGGGACGCGCCCCGCAAAACATACAGATGATCCGAAATCAGCAGGGAGAGAGGAAGTACGGGGAACGTGACATACTGGGGGAATTCGTAGCTAGCTATGGAGCAATGTACGCCTCCCGGCCAACGGCCGCCATGGCCGAAATTGTTGAATACCTGGACGACGTGGCGATAGCGTGGCTGTCGGACACACACAGGGAATACCTGTCGCTGCCCATAACGGTAGAAGAGGTCTCGGAGGTGATTCGCTCACTGCCGAATGGTAAGGCCCCGGGCCCGGATGGGTTCACGTGTGAATTCTACAAGGCCTTTGTGGACCAGCTGGCCCCTCGCCTGGTGGCGATGTACGGCAACGCTCACGAACAACAACACCTACCACCGACTCTGCGTGAAGCAATACTACTGGCGCTGCTAAAACCACAAAAAGATCCAGAGCTCTGTGATTCATATAGACCATTATCCCTAATAAATGTGGACAACAAGATTCTGGCAAAACTACTTGCTGCCAGGCTTAACCCCTTGATGCCCAATCTTATTCTACCCGACCAATCAGGGTTCATACCGTCGCGCTCCACTGTGCACAATACTCGAACTTTGTTC
The DNA here is from genome assembly GCF_964204655.1 of Triturus cristatus. Lineage (NCBI taxonomy): Eukaryota > Metazoa > Chordata > Amphibia > Caudata > Salamandridae > Triturus > Triturus cristatus. Next base: position 465,623,200 of record NC_140589.1, read on the forward strand.
GCGCTCTCGCACTACCTAACACCCGAGACGAAGGCGGCGGCGGTCTTCCTGGACGCGGCCAAGGCCTTTGATTCACTGGAATGGCCATATCTGAATGCGGTGCTGCGACGGATGGGGTTCCCGCTCAGGTTCCTCCAGTGGATACAATTACTGTACGACGCTCCGCTGGCGCGGGTCCGGGTAAACAAATATATTTCAGACCCCATTGCTATTCAGAGGGGGACGAGGCAGGGATGCCCTCTGTCCCCCCTCCTGTTCGCACTGGCGCTAGAGCCCCTGGCATGCAAGATCCGTCAGGGTCACCACCACTCGGCTCTGCAGTTTCCGCAGAGGCCGCTGCATATATCACTCTACGCCGACGATATGCTGCTATATGTGAGGGATCCAAAGGACAACCTGAACCCGTTGCTGCGGGAATACATCAAATTTGCGCGCCACTCTGGTATCAGTATAAACTGGGCCAAGTCCATGATTATTCCTCTGACGGACAGCACGCGGCCACACACAATGGATTACCCGTTGGAGTGGAGAACTGATCCGATCAAATATTTGGGTGTGTGGTATCACAGGGACCCAGACATTGTGATCCGAACTAATTATGGGAGGACGATCGACGCACTAGAGGAAAAGGTGGGGAGGTGGATCCAGTTGCCACTGTCTCTGGCGGATCGCATCGCCATCACTAAGATGGTGGTGCTGCCTAAACTCCTTTATCTGTTCAATAACATCCCCATTCATCCTCCTGCAGAGGTGTTTAGACGCATCACATCGATGGTCCTCCGGCTTATCTGGGCGGGAAAAGCAGCACGGATCAAACTGCGCACGCTCACGTTGCCATACAGCCGGGGGGGATTCGGAGTACCCGATTTTTTCCTTTATTACCTCTGTGCGCAAGCGCAATATGCGCACTTCTGGTACCACAAAATTCCATTCCTCACCCACACTGCAATTGAAGAAGGGGACGCTTTGCCGATCCCACTGGAAGCAGTTATAACTCACCGTAGGCCTCCCCTGCACAAGAACGACATTACCACAATAGACGCTACAAATAAAGCATGGCACACTATGGGGCGGAAGGCTAACAAACTACCGCTGTATGCCCCGGTGCTCCGGCTTCAGTGGCATCCGGAAATCACAGTCACACAAGAGGAGAAGGGGTTGGATCTTTTGCGACAAGTGGGCATTGACACCCTGGGAGATCTGTACGAAGCCGGAACTTTCAAAACACTAGATCAGCTGACGTTCATTAGTAATATGTCTGCGCTGTTCCGATTTAACTATCACCGGCTCCAAACAGCGGTGAAACAGCTGTACCCGACATACCCGGTGGAACCACCGGAGCTGACAGCCTTGCAATGGTTGATCACCACACCCGCGGCCAGACATCTGGTGTCAACACTGTACACGAAAATACAAACAGACATAGCAGCGGACACTAGTGCCTCCCTGGAACAGTGGAATAGCTGCCTGGACACTCCACTCACGGAGGAGGAATGGGCTACTGCTTGTACACTGACTGGCATGTTGACGCCTAATGGCAATCTCCGCATCCTACACTTCAAGTACTTACACCAGACGTACTACACGCCTGCCAGATTACACAGATACGGGCTGCGTGAGGATTCTAGATGCGGGCACTGTGGGGCGGAGGGAGCGGACTTTATTCACTTGGCGTGGGCATGCGGGGCGGTAGGGGAATACTGGATGCAAGTGACGAAACTTCTGGGAACTATGGTGGGCGGTGAGGTGCGATGTGAGGCAAAAACTTGCTTGCTGGGTCTACTTCCTGACATTAGAGCCTTGAAGCGTAGATTCTGTGTTATAGCGTTGCTAATGGCCAAGAGGAGGGTCTCGCTCTGCTGGAATGGCAGAAAGGTCCCGAAACTTAAAGACTGGCTTGTGAATTTAACGCATTGTAGAGATACACTGAAGATATATGAGGAAGAACTTCCTGCCAGATCAAAGCCAAAAGACTATTGGGCGTACCTGACACAATACTTGCAATCGCAGTAAGAGAGCGGAATGCTGCTGTCACGTGCGACAAATGGCGGGGTGCGTGGGGGATCCTCCGATTCGGACTGGGATACTAAAACTTGGACGATGGATGCTGTTGTACTGTGACCTGTATGTTATGGTTGTATTTGGTTGTATAAACTTGAAATGCTAATAAAAAATAAAAAAATATATGGTTAATATGAGCTGGCAAATCACAAGAAGAACCTTTCCAGGATAGAAACTATTCTTTAACGGTTTTCAAACTTTTTTACTGTAGTGTATAAGACACAGCAGAAAGACACAAGTAGATTTACAAAGATATCACATGTTGCATAGCTATTTGGAAGGAGGAATATATAATATCTACTAACATATGTCATTGTCATGCTCTCTCACTAGCAGTGCTGAAGATTAAGGCTCTGTAACACTATGCACACACCTGTCCACCATAGTTGGAAAGAGCCTGAATCAGTTTATTTCTGGAAGAATACAGGTTTGAAATACTATGCTTGGAGAAACTTTATCATTTTCCCACTTTGGATGTGCATGGTATAGTGCAATATAACATGCAAAGTGGGTAGAATTATGAAAAATTAAAACCAAGAAATTGAAACAAAAATTTGACAAGCGCAAAGAGTTAGATTTCTATTTTCTTCATAAAACATGTTTGGCCATGATTTAAAATTTAGTGAATGGTATTGTGAGAACGTGGGTTACTGGTTGAGGGGGGTGAAGTCCTACTCAAGCAGCAACCACAATCCTTGTCAAGGTGAGGGACAAGTAAACCCCAAATTAATGTGGGCTCCACCCTATGGTAGCTTGGCACAGAGCGGTCAGGCTTTACTTAGAGGCAATTTTTAAAGTATGTCTGCAGCACTTCAAACAGTAATAAAGTGTAAATACAACACAAGAAAAATCTCACACCAAATTAAAGAATAGAAACAAATTTCATAAATAAATCAAGACCACAATGACAGGAATCTAATCAGTAGAACCAGAGTTGTGCAATTTTAAAGATTTAAGTGAAAATAGTGCAAACAAAACCAAAGTGCCACTTGTGTATAGCCGGTCATGTGAGACAGGGAGAAAGTCATACGTTCAGGATTACCACAATGGTCCATGGGTCTAATACAGGGATCAGGTTAGTCCCACTGAAAAGTAACCTCCTCGGCCCATGCAAAGAATCCCGTTGGCAGTGGAGGGGGTCGCGAGGAGCAGGGAATCGGTGTTGACGGGCGTCATTTTAGCATGAAGAGGAGGTCAGGTGTCGTGGACTGTCGTCGCTGTGGTGCAGAGATCCTGTTGTCATCGGGGATGGTCGTGAGGGAGCTTCGCTGTGGTGCTCCTCATGAGCAGTTGATGCCGTAGCACGAAAAGTCAGGCTGAAGGAACTTTGTGTTGGCAGGTAGCATGAGCAACAATGTTTTAGCTCCTACGTGCCCATTTGCAGTCAAAAAGAGTACAAAAACTGCAATTCAGCTCCACTGAGGTCACACCAAAGGTCCAAAAACAGCATGGGTATTAGGCTCGGGTGGCACTTGGGGGTCAGGGGCTTACTCTTGCTGGCTCTGGGGGCTGGTTTAAATGGTTGGGAGTCTGTTGTGTCCCTTTAGCTCTGAACAGGAGGTAAGCAGACTAGCCCTTAAAGTCACTCTGGGAGTCCCGACCTCAGGTGCAGGCCAAATTCCTCTGGCACAGGCTGGAGGACAGCAATTCAGCAGTGCAGCAGTCCAGCAAGGCAGTAGTCTCCTTTGAAGTGAAGAAGTTTATAAATATTTCCCTTTGAAGTGCTCAGGTTCCCTGCCTCCCCTGTCTTGGCTAAAGACTAATTACAGGGAGATGCAGTCCTTTGTGTAGAAGCAGGACACAGCTTATTCAAGTGTAAGTAGGGCTGTTCCCAGTTCCGCCAGCCAGTGTTGGTCCATCTAGATACATCATACCTCTCTACTGTGTGTGGCTGTCTGGGAGAAATACACAAAATCCATCTGTCATCTGCACCAAGTCCTGTGACCCAGAGATGGCTTGCAAGTACTACATGGCTAAGGCAGGAAAGTGCCAACTTTCTAAAAGTAGTTTCAAGGACAAGGGAAACCCAAGGATCATTATGGACCAAGGGTAATAAGTGATTAAAGATACAACGGTCCCTAAGCATTACTTTTCTGAAAAAAATACTGGTGGAAAAATAATAATTCCCATGAAATGTTCCAATGACTATAAAGAATTTAATTTATTTCCAAAAAAAAACCAGCAAAGCAACATTAAGGAATAGACCCCCACCGGGGTAAATCCAAAACAGGTGTTAAAAACAAACACAAATAAGCAACATACAGGCAATGGCAAAGCGTGACCAACAATCGTACAAAAATAGGGTCAACTATTAAGGAAAACAGTTAACTTCGACACCCAAAAATGAAATTTATACATAATCAAATGACTCAGAGTGTGTGTCTATGGCGTTTCGATTATGTATAAATATGTGATCGTTATCAGAACAACTATTCATATGCCTGAGACAAAACGAAATACTACAGTCCCACTGCTATGACTCTACCACCCTCAAAGCACTCAATCCCGGAAGACACATTGACTGCGTAAGATGCTCTCTGAACACCACCCAAGGAGAGTTCTCATGCAGAGCCTGCTGCAGATCCTTCACCCTCGACAAGACCCCCACCAGCGCCGAAGGCTTGCCTGAAGTACACATCACCGACACCCTGACATGCATCCTCCTCAACGTGCATTCCCTCCACCGACATGCCTTGGAGAACAGATCTGGGACCTGACGGACACAATCGCACCCGACGCCGCCTTCTTCACTGAAACCTGGACCAATGCCACCTCTGGCCCCTATATCGCTACTGCCATCTCCGACGGCTACAAGATCCAGAGAAAGGACCGCCCAGGAGAAGGACTCGCCATCGTTCACAAGACCCTCCTCCGCCTCTCCACGTCAAGCAAGAGTGACCCCCACTCCAACACAGAACACCTAAACTTCCAGATCCAGACCAGCCCCATGACCACGCTACGGGGCACCCTCATCTACAGATGGGTGGGACCTCCTACCCAGTCCACAACCACCAAAGCCGAGCTCGCCACACCCCACGCAATCATTTCCACAGACTACATTCTACTCGGGGACCTGAACTTCCACCTTGACAACCCCGACGACCCAGACACCACCGCTCTCCTCGACAACCTCGCCAACCTTGGACTGAAGCAGCTGGTCAACACGCCCATGCACAGAGCTGGACACACCCTCAACCCTATCTTCACAGGAGGATCAAACATCCGGTTCAGCCACACCACCCAGCCTCTCTGGACTGACGACCATTGTGTCCATTTCACCTTCACCACCACCACCACACCCAAGCCCGCCCGCAACCACCACAAAGAAACTGGAGCAAGGTCACAGAAGAACTCCTCATCACCACCCTCCTCCAAGACCCCCCCAGCGCCACAACAGACACCAACTCCGCAGTCACAGAACTTCACAGCTGGATCTCCCGCTGCGCAGACAAACTCGCATCCCTCTGACACCCCGCCAAACAACGCCCGCTGAAGGCCGCCTGGTTCACCACTGAACTACAAGAAGCCAGATGCTCTTGCAGATGACTAGAAAAAACCTGGCGAAACCAGAAAACGACGGAATCATGTAAAAACCACAGGAGCGCCCTGAAGGAATATCACCAGCACATAAAAGACACCAAACGGACCTTCATAAGAGACAAAGTCTAGACCAACGTGACCAACAACAAGGAACTGTTCAAAGTCATACGGCAGTTCACAAAACCCCCTAGCAAAGGCACGGAAATCACACCTTCCCAGCAACTCTGCGACAAGCTCAGCTCATACTTTCACCTGAAGATCAAGGCCCTCTATGACAATTTCAACGAACCAACGCCGGACGACACCCCCCATGCTGCCGACAAGCCAACCATCATGACCTGGAATCCCGCTACAGCCGAACACATCACCACTACCATGCAGAGAACCCACTCAGGAGCCCCTATGGACCCTTGCCCACTGCACATAATCCACAGGGCCGCTGCCGCCATCGCACCTGAACTGGTACAGACCATCAATGCCTCTTCATGTCCGGCATCTTCCCAGACGACTGGAAATGGGCGGAGGTCAAACCCCTCCTTAAGAAACCCACGTCTGACCCAACGGACCTGAAAAACTACCAGCTCAAATCTCTCCTCCCTTTTGTGGCCAAAGTCACCAAGAGACTTGTGAACACCCAGCTGACCACCTTCATCGAAGAGAACTCCATCCTAGACGCCTCCCAGTCTGGATTCTGCAGCAACCACAGCTCCAAGACCCCCCTCCTTGCCGCCACTGATGACATCCGCTTGCTACTCGGCCAGGGACACACCGTGGCCCTCTTGCTCCTAGACCTCTCCACAGCCTTCGACACCGTTTCTCATCGCACCCTTGCAGCCAGACTCCACGATGCAGGGATACAAGGAACCGCCCTTGACTGGATCCGATCCTTTCTCTCCGGCAGAACCTAGAGGATCAGAATCCTTCCCTTCCTCTTCGAACCCACTGATATCAACTGCGCAGTAACCCAATGCTCATCTCTCAGCCCCACGCTCTTCAACATCTACATGTCCCACCTCGCCGCCATCGTTAGACAGCATGGGCTCAGCATTGTATCCTATGCCGATGACACACAGCTCATCCTCTCACTCACGAAGAATACCACAGACACCCGACTCTGCTTCCAGGAAGGAAGGAAGAACGTGGCAACCTGGATGAAACACAGCTGCCTGAAGCTCAACTCAGAGAAGACCATGGTCCTCATCCTCGGGCCCTGCAACTCCACCTGGGACAACACCTGGTGGCCCTCCGCCCTCGGGAACCCACCCACCCCTACTGACCACGCATGCAACCTCTGCATCATCCTTGACTCTTCCCTCTCCATGAACCACCAGATCAACGCCGTCACCTCCACTAGCTTCAACTGCCTGCGCATCCTCCGCAAAACCTCCATGTGGATCCCCTCCGACTGCTGAAAGACCATCACCCACGCACTTATAACGAGCAGACTGAACTACGGCAATGCCCTGTATACCGGAATCAACAGAACCCTACTACACAGACTCCAGACCATCCAGAACGCCACTGCCAGGCTCGTCATCGGACCGCCGCATCACGAACACATGACCCAACACCTGCGAGACCTCCCCTGGCTCCCCCTTGAGAAAAGGGTCACCTTCAAACTCCTCATCCATGCCTACAAATCCCTCTACAACATCGGACTCAAATACCTCAACAAGAGCGTATCCTTCCACGTGCCCAAGAGGAACCTCCGCGCCGCCGACCTCGCCCTGGCAGAGGTACCCCACATCCGCTGAAACTGAACAGACAGGAGAGCTTTCTCCTACCTCGCTGCCAAGACCTGGAACGAGCTCCCTGTGAACATAAGGTGCTCCCAAACCCTGGCTCTTCGACTGATTCAGAGCTGGCCCCCCCCAGCGCCTTGAGACCCTCTCGGGTGAGTAGCGCGCTATATAAACCCCTGATTGATTGATTGATTATTAAACACTTGTAATTTAAAAAATAGGGATGAGAAAAGGAGGAAAATAAATAAAAGCAAAATAGTTAACTGAAGGCACTCCATCCAAGATTAATAACAAATCGAGAGAATATGCAGCGCATGCAATGGCGTAAGAATCATGCAAAGATTCATGCAGCCATTAATACCCACTACATGTGGGAGACGTGAACTGAGCATGTCACGTGTCAGGCCTGTGAAATGTGGGGGCCCTTACAATTATTGATAGCAGGACCCATGCAAGGAAATCGTCTGAGAAGGGAACCTAAATGCTAACCTGGCATCATGTAAATCTATGAAGGGCTAATCAGGCTAAATTAACAATAGTCAGCCAGTACTGTGAAGTGAAATATTATAATGAACAAGGGTACTTAATTATGGCTGTAAGGAATCACATGCAAAAAAATGTATAGTACCTACTCCAAAGTAAGGTAGAGATAAACTGGCCCTCTGTTCCTATTAACAGTATAATGAGAACTCCAGACCATCTGGTCAATAAGGGTCACGGTGTTGAGCTAAAAAGAGTATACATAATAATAAAAATAAACATAGACTTCTGGGGGAGGGAAAAAGTATCCCAAAATATGGTAAGGTGTTCAGAACCTACGGAATATCTACCAGTCCCTGGTGGCCAAAATTACCCAGTCAAGTGGCCATGACTGAGGGTAGAACCTTGTTCGTCTAATATAAAACCAATATCTAACCTCACACGTGCCTTCAATTACATTGTAGTGGCAGGGACAATGTCCCCGTTGGATTCCTTAATAGGTATTATATGGCACCTGTTCAAAATAAGGTTATTCTGCCCCCACTGGTAGCGCATATGAATTAAAGTCACACTCCCATGCATATGAAATATATAGCTGCCAGGCATGTATGAGAAGCATTGGTTACCAATATTGTCATATAAGTAACGCAAACCGGAGTTGATGCAAGCATTAAAAATAGCTGATAAACCCAGAGGTGAATTCTTACCATATGTTCACCAAAAGAACAAACCAGAAGAGCGTCTGCATGAAAGTGGTGCCGCCGCAGAAGTGAGGCATGCATTTGTATATGAATGTGTTTGGAAGAGCTAGAAATGGACTGCAGGACCAATCGTTAGTGAATACTAGCACAGTAGCCATCTTAGAAAGCTAAGGGTGGACCGTTAATGCAAAGAGTAAAGTTATGGTTCAAGAAATAGAGCGGCAGGAACTATCAAGGCATAATATGTTGTTTTTCTGAGCATAATAATACTCCAATAAATGACTTTAGGTCACAGGCATGAGAAATATTGAGAATCGCTAGGGAAAGAATGAGAGCAAGAGTGACCACCAGACAACTGAATTAAAGTATACATAAAAACCACAGGAATGCACAAAGATAGTCAATTACTTATGTCATAAATATCTAGCAAATGGCGATCTTAGGTAATCAAATATAACTTATGAATCATTACTTGTGAGGCAATATCCCATGCCTCAACCCAAAAATTTATAGAGAGAAACAGAGTGCACTAAGTAGACAAAACCCAAATTCAATGCAAAAAGAATACGATATAAAGCAAGACATGGAGAAATACAAATTGCAATGGGAACTGCCCTTATCAAAATGTGAAGGTCACAGAATCAATGTATCCATTATGTTAAGATCGTTGTCCCATCCTGCTTAATAAATAACCTGAAAACATAGGGAATAAACACCCAGAGTGGATATAGTCTAAGGAAAAAATATGAAGATTGACCAGAAAAGACATTATAAATCTTCATATGGACCATAGAATGAAAACTACTTGGGTACAAGAAGTATTAAATCAGCATGGTACAATCCTCCATTCTGTTCAAGCCATTCTGGAAGCTGTCTGTTTTCAAAATCCATTTCAGTCCTGTTCTGTTGCGAATTGTTGTAATATCACCTCCACCTGCTGGTGCAAGTTTTTACGTCCTTTCATGTGCTGCATATGATCTTGTATGGTTATTACTCCTGGATGGAGTGCCTTCAGTTAACTATTTTCCTTTTCTTTCTTTCCCTCCTCTTGTCCCCCCTTTATTTTACATTACAGGTATTTAAGGTATCACTGGTCTATTTAGTTTTGTCTCAGACATATGATTATTAGTTGTCCTGATGATAATCCCATATCGGGGATTGAAATGCAGTTGACACACATTCTGACCCGCTAGATTAGGTATAAACTTCCTTTTGGGTGCAGAGGTGAACTGTTTTCTTAAATAAATGAAGTGACCCTATTTTTGCACGTGATTGTTGGTCACACTTTGCCTTTACCTGCAGTTTGTCTATTTCTGTTTGCTTTTAACACATGTTTTGGATTTGCCCCGGCAAGGGTATATTGCTTAATGTTGTTTTGTGGGTTTTTATTTTGGAAATACATTGAATTCATTATAGTCATTGAAACATTTCATGGTAATACAATGTTTTCCACTAGTATTGTTCTAAAACATGTAATGCTCAAAAACATTAGGAACAATATTCAAAAACTTATAGCTAATTCAGCTCTTATTGCATTTTTGGCCTGTTGTACATTGTTGGTGTCAAAATGGGGAAGCGGAAAATTATAGAGGGGGCTGGGGGTGGTAGCGGCTCTAACACTTGTGTAGGGAAGATAAAAAAGGCCAGGAAGATTCCCAAAAGTGCTGCTGACAACTGTGTCATGGATCGGTTAGACACTCTTGTCAAAGAGTGTGAGGATCTTTTGATTGAGAAACCCCCTGCTCCCCTCCCAACAGTAGTCAATACAAAAGTCCCCTCGACAACTATCATACCACCAATGTTTAAAAAAAATCATATAAATCCGTTGAGCAATCACCAAAGATTCTGGTCCACAAACAAACTGTAGCTATGGCCCCGGATTCACAGGCTGATCCTCCAAGTCTAACAACAAGCCAACCAGGTATCCCAATACCCTGTTCAAACAGGTTTGAAATCTTAGCAGACCTTTCCACTACCACACCGGTGGAAATTATGGCTCCTATTTCGCCTCCTCAAACTTACCTGAATGGGACTTGTTTTTGCAAATGCCCTGACAATAACCTGATTAAAACCGTCCAGTCTCTTAAGGCTGAGGTCGAATCTTTAAAAAACGTAATTACAGAACTTACCTCCCTAGTCAGGTCTTTTCCTCCAGTCTGCCTCCCAAACCAACGTTCACCTACCCTAGAGTGTCCCCCCATCACAATACCGAGTACTGGGAAAGGGAGAGAAGGGCCATGAATGGTACAGGTTTCTGTGGCCCACTGTGTGTATGAGCATAAATATGACGCTCACAATATACCCCAAGCTCCCTGTACTAAGTATCTTTTCGAGAATCATTCTCTAGCTAAAAAATATTCTAATTCCAGGAGTACCATTTTACCATCTGATTCCCAATCCCAGACTCACTTAAACAGCGGGCCCCAATGACCTCCCTACCTCCCCCTAATCACAGGGACCAAATGAACGCACACTGTCTTTATGGTTAACGTCCCTAAACTAAACTCCACACGTTGTTTTGAGAGTAGAGAATCGCTAGTGAATGAGTCTATTCACTGGCTACGGCATATCAGAGGCTGCCGCTCTATAATACGGGAGGACATATTAAGAGCAAGTAGGTGTCTATCTGCAAATGGGGCATTTGACAATATTGAATTGTAATGCTCAGGGACCACTGTTCCTTCAACATTCTAAAAGTGGCAATTTCACATTTGTAAGTTAAAATCCAACTTTACCAGGACTGTTCATTACAATTTCAAAGACACCAAACATGAACTGGTTATCTGTCCTATTTGGAAGTGTTACAGGAAACAAATGATGGACGGAATGCCAACAATGCAAACATTCATCCCCAGTCAAAAGATCTGGGTTAAATTAATCGTTCTTTTGCCCACTACTCCACCCCAGCTTGGACCCAGCAATATGCAAATCAGTCTTGACCCTGTGCCCCATGGGAACAGTCTAGACCGAACTGCTAGACCAGGTCCTCCATGGACCGGACACAAGCATCCTGAGACCGGTTTCTGGTTATGTCACCCTTCTTCAGCCAGGCTAGCTTAAATCCAGTGGCACAGTGAGCGAGGGACCCACGTCTGGGCACACCCATCCCACTTAGGGCGAAAAGTGTTACAGGAAACAAATGATTAACCCCGGGCACAGTACTCCGCTTTGCCCACGGAGTGTACGTAGCTCTGCCTGCTTTGCAGGTTTTGAAGTAGGCGTAGCAGGCAGTGCTACGCACACGCCAGGGCGAAGCAGAGCTGCCTGCCGCCCGCCACCCGCCTCCCGCCCGCCCTCCTTTTAAAACAATGTAAAGTATGATAAAAAAAATTAAATAGAATGACTTACCTGCAGCACGGCGTCTCCGGGGCTCCCTCTTCCTCGTTCACAACTTCTTTTCAGAAATGCTCATGCGCGGACGCCCGCGCATGCGCATTTCTCGCAAGAAATGCGCATGCGTGGGCGTCTGCGCATGCGCATTTCTGAAAAGAAGTTGTGAACAAGGAAGAGGGAGCCCTGGAGACGCCGCGCTGCCGGTAAGTCATTCTATTGAATTTTTTTATCATACTTTACATTATTTTACAAGGAGGTCGGGCGGGAGGCGGATGGCGCGTAGTGGGGCTACGCGGAGCGCGTGAGTGTGCGTAGATTTGGCCACACTACGCTCTGCTCCACGTAGCCCCACTACGCCCAGGCCTGCAAATGATGGACAGATTCAGACAATGCAAAGATTCTCCCCCAGTCAAAAGATCTGGGTTAAATCCATTGTTCTTTTGCCCACCACCTCACTCCAGTTTGGACCCAGCCATATGCAAATCAGTTTTGACCCTGTGCCCCATGGGAACAGTCCAGACCGAACTGCCAGGCCAGGTCCTTCCTGGACTGGAAACAAGCATCCTGAGACCGGTTTCTGGGTATGTCACCCTTTTTCAGCCAGGTTAGCTTGAATCCAGTGGCACAGTGAGTGAGGGACCCACGTCTGGGCATACCCATCCCACTTAGGGCAAATAGTGTTACAGGAAACAAATGATGGACATAATGCCGACAAAGCAAACATTCTCCCCCATTCAAAAGATCTGGGTTAAATCCATCGTTCTTTTGCCCACTACGCCACCCCAGTTTGGACCCAGCCATATGCAAATCAGTCTTGACCCTGTGCCCCATGGGAGCAGTCCAGACCGAACTGCCAGGCCAGGTCCTCCCTGGACCGAAAATAAGCATCCTGAGACTGGTTTCTGGGTATGTCACCCTTCTTCAGCCAGGCTAGCTTGAATCCAGTGGCAGAGTGAGCAAGGGAGCCACATCTGGGCATACCCATCCCACTTAGGGCAAAAAGTGTTACAGGAAACAAATGATGGACGGAATTCCGACAATGCAAATATTCTCCCCCAGTCAAAAGATCTGGGTTAAATCCTTGTTCTTTTGCTCACTATGCCACCCCAATTTTGACCCTGCCATATGCAAATCAGTCTTGACCCTGTGCCCCATGGGAACAGTCCAGACTGGAAGTTACAGCTTATTAAATGGAATAAAATAACTCCAATGTTATCCTATGGGAGAGGTAGACATTGCAGTAGTGAAAAACTAATTTAAGTGTTTTTCACAACCAGGACATGTAAAACTTAAAAGTACATGTCCAACTTTTTAGATACATTGCACCCTGCCCTCTGGGGGTCCTGGGCCTACTGTAGGGGCGACATATGTATTCAAATGGAAGATTTGTGCCTGGCAAAAGGTAAAATTTGCCGGGTTGCAATGGCAGACCTGAGACATGTTTAAAGGGCAACTTAAGTGGGTTGCACAATCAGTGCTGCCGGTCCACTAGTATCATTTAATTTACAGGGCCTGGTGCACAGGTAGTGCCACTGCACTAAAGCCTTAAAAGAATATGTAACTAATATTCCAATTGTGTATGAGCCAATTCTATCAGGTTCTAAATTGAGCACAATCACTTTACCACTGGTTAGCAATGGTAAAGTGAGAACAGTCCTAAGGCCAGCAAAAAAAAGTCAGTAAAACAGGAGAGTTGAAGGCAATGTGTTTAGGAATACCATGCCAAGGATGCCGTGTCTAACAGGTGTCATGCCAATAACAGCAAAGGAATACTTTATGGCATATATTTCTGATATGTATTTTGTTCAGTCGTCCTATTTAGGATCCTACATCCTTATTGAGCAGAATGTTGTAGTATCTTATAAATCACTGTAGGAGTATTTTCTTCTCATTAAAGTTCTATTCTATTGCTGCTGATCTTGGCCTTTGGCCATACTTATAACACTGGAGCCAGACTCTAATGGCTGCTAGAATCACTTCAGTGGGTTGGAAGGATATATTAGGACATTCTGCTCTCAGGGGCCAGAACATTCTAATAATGTTGCAGCCCACTGTAGGTTGGTATTACAGTCAATTGAGTTTTCTTATAATGGCTTATTTACTCTGGCATGGTAAGCTAAAATCTATACAAGAAGATTGGAATGTCAAAGCTCTGTTTAAGACACTGAGCTTTACCAAATATAAATCATGAAAGGCCTACTTCTTTTAACATTACAATGTCCAAATACACTGTATCTTCCTCTCTCTTTCTCTGCCTCTCTAGGATAGGTGGCAAGGGAATCAGATAGAGGTTGTCGACCACTGGAAACAAGAGCCTACTAATGTTCTTGTTGTATAGCTTACAGTGTCACCGGAGTATTGAAAGGATGGAGGGGGATTGTTAGCATCTTCTACAATTCTCTGACTGAAAGAATCTTATGGAATGATGCAAAACAAAGTTTGAAAGTAAACCCAAACAGTATGTAATGCGTATAGAGCTGTAGTGCATTAACCTCTTTTTGTTTGAGTGATTGTTAGTGTAGGTGAGACAAGATAATGTACTGTAAAACGTAAGTTATTCACCCCTCCTTTCGAAATGCATATATTGAAAACTTCTTAATGGAACATACCATATGACCAGAGAATTGAAACTCAGAATGTGAGCATAGTAGCAAGTGAGAATAGTTTGTATTTGGATGCAAGATAGCTGCAACAGTTTCAAGCTTATCTGTTTCCTGTCTTACATCCTGAGAAAGAAAATCAAGTTAAACCTATGTGGAAACTTGTAGCGACAAACTTTAAAAAGCATACAAAAAGTGGTTTGGTGTGTACTTACTGTAATGGTGATATTTGGGTTTAGCTAATGGAGTTAAAAGTTAATTGGACAGTATGTGTCCAATGTGAGTATGGAACTCAAGAACTGTATCTAAATAAGTTCAAACACGAATAGTAAAATAAAGTTTGCAGGATAGCCTGTTAGTGTCTTATGAAATCATGTGAACTGAAGTAAGAGAGTAGACTTCAAAAATGTATAAAACTTTGTAAAGTAAGTTTTAGCTTGGACTTTTAAAGCAGGACCGGACCTTTAATTGACAGTATAGCCTGCTACACTGGGTATTAAAGATATCCTAAAGGTTGTGGAACGTGCTCAAGAAGCTGATATAAGAGCATATTTTTTATATACGTTCATGCTATCTTTCTCAGCCATATGTGAATAAAGTCTGATATTCTGAGTAAAAAATGTACTTCCAACAGCAGCAACAACCAATGAAATTAGAAACAGTGTTCTGCTGTAGCTTCACCACAGTTTTTCAAAGGAACAACTAGAGAGTTAATAGTCTGTATTTATGAGAAAAGTGTTGCACACTGGAATGTTATTTTGGTGGAATCAAAGCTGTAAAACTGAGTTCGTTTTGCCATGTAATTTCATATAATCTCCTTACCCATGCCAATATAACATTCTGACATGCAGAGCGAAACATGCTTTCAACACCAGCATCAGTCTGTCAGTTGATTACGTCTCGATTACCTGCAGCTTCACCACAGAGTTTCAATAAGCATCTAGAGTGCTACCATTCTGTTTTCATGACTAAAGCATGCCCCATCTGCCCCTTTGATGGAATCAAAGCTGTAAAACTGAAAGGAATTTTCTACATAGGAAACTGTACTAAAAGGACCAACATGAGGGGGCTATTTTTGTCAGAGAAATTATTGCTAATGCTCCAGAAAACTACTTTCAACACTAGCTGTAGTCTATCTGTTAACTCCCTAGTCTCAACTCACCACTGGGTCCTAATGAACATCTGGAGTGCTAAATGTTTATATTCGAGACAAGCATGAGGCACTCCTTAACCATTTGGTGGAACTGAAGAAATTAAGAGTTTCTTTTTGACATAAAAATGATGGATAAGGCCCTAGAAAGCTAAAATGGTGTCACATTTTCTATGAGTTCTCAAATAGTTCTTCATCCATTTCAGTAAAACATTCTAAAATACAGAGTCAATCATGCTTCCAACACAAGCAGCAGTCTGTCAGTTAACTGCTTACTAATAAACTGCAACACCTCAAAGTACTAATAAACAACGGAATCTCTAATGTTTTGTGTTCAAGACAGAGTTGAGGCACTCCTGAACCCTATTTTGTTTGAATAGAAGCTGTTGAATTTCATGCTTTTCCTGAAGAGTAGATTGAAATATATGAGCATTCAGATATTTATAGAGGTATGAAACCAATAGGTTAAAATGTGATGAGAGGTATGTGTTTTTTGTAATTTGAAGCATAATGTATTTAAAGAGAAAGATATCTACATGGAAGATATTTAAGAACTCATAGAAAATGGGACCTCATTTCAGCTCTCTAAAGTGCTAACCGTAATTTCTATGACAAAAAGAACCCCTTATTTCTGCAGTATCGTCTGCAGGAAATACTTTCAGTTTTTTCAAGATGGCTCACGTGCGCCATACTTTTCTCATAAATGAAGAATATTAGCACTCTAGTTAATTAGAAACCTTGTGGGAAGCTACACTAGAAAACGGAGGAGGAAATTGACAGGCTGCTAATGATGTTGAAAGTACATGTTTCAATCTTCATGTCAGAAGGTTTTACTGACATGGGTGAGAAATATATTTGAGGACTCATATAAAAGGTGTTCTCCTTTTTTGCTTTGTAAATCACTAACCATAATTTACACGACAAAACAACTCTTGTCATGTCTTCATTTTTAAAGGAAATGTTTTAAGTTTTACAGCTTTGATTCCATCAAAGACAACTTCAGGTATGCCACCGTTTTGTCATAAATACAGAATGTTAGCATTCTCATTGCTCATTAGAATGCAGTGTGGAGGCTACAGTAGGAGGATGAACTGACAGGCTGCTGCTGCTGTTGTTAGTACATGTTGTATTCAAAAGATAAGGATTAATTCTCACATGGCTGAGGAAAACAGTGTGAGCATTTTATCATTTTAGCTACTGAAGCACTGGTCATAACCTCTATGATAAAATCATGAGAACAAACATTTTCCTCCCAAACATGGGTCATCAAATCCCAGAAGAGAATCAGCATTTTCACAGCATGAAATTTAGAATTTAGTTTAGAACACACCACAATTCTTAACATGTGTTTGGCACCACCAACTAATGATTTATACTGAGACTATAACTGTTATCACCCTTTATATGTGCTCCATTCTTGATCCTCAAAAACAGGCTTTCAATATATGCATTTAAATGGGGAGCATGTCCTGAATACTACGATGACAGCCACAACATGTTGCCCATGATGTGGCCAGCCAATCAAGGGAATCCCTTTGGAACCCCCTCACACACCTCTTGGGGTCAGGGTGTGCTCACCTTGCATTCTTATTTATTTTTGTTTAATTAACTTTAAGAATACAGACCATCTAATAGCTGTGTCAACAAATTGTTCAGATGGTGGCCAGCCAATCAAGATTGACTACTCTCCCTTAAAGTGGGTCATATCTGGACACCAATAGTCCACTTCATGCCCATGCCAAACGTCTCTTTAAGCAGATTCACACTAAGGGCCGGATTGCGAGTTTAGCTGTGTGGGAGCACCAAACCCATGGTGGAACCTCCCGCCAGATTTGGAGTTTTCTCCTAGTATGGCAGGTGGTTCTTTGTAGTTCCCCTAGCAGTGCCTATGTAATGGGAACCACAATGGTGAACTTCAAATCAGTACCTGCATGGCATAGACTGCTGCAGTGCATGCCATGCAGGTACTGGGGTGCATGCACACAGGGGGGCACAACATGTGCCCCCCTGAATACACCCCATGGCCCCTTTGTTTTCTATCGGCCATGGGTTTCATGGCGGTGGAACCACCTTAAAAACTGCGGTGAAGAGGAAACTCATAATGCACCTGGCGGAGGTGGCAGTCCCAGGGCAGCCCGACCTCCCTAGTTGTAATAAGGTAGTCAGAAGACCGCTGCTGCAGCGCCTTCACAAATCTGGCAGGCAAGTGACCCCCCAACTCGTAATTAGCCCCTGAGTCACAAAAAGTACTCTTTCTGAGTAATATTCAAACTTTCTGCCAAATTTGGTGCAATTCTGTTCAGCTGTTTTTTTCTGTAGCTACAACAGAAATGTCCTATGGGAATTAACATAGGAAATCAATGGAGCCACTCTTTTTCTTGACTCTCGATTTACAGATGGGCACAAAATAGTCCAAGAAGATGCTGAGGTAGATAAAACTTAGTTATGGAAAGTTGTGTGTGGATTTGTCCAGTGATGCCAAAGTTATTAACAAAACAAACTGACATTATCTTCCTGCGCAAACTCTGACTTAACTATAATATATACCATGCATCCAAAAACAAAATTCAACATTTAGCAGCATCATGACATTTATATTTAGAAACATCATTTAGTAACTCATGAGGCAATAATATCACTTCCCCAATTATAAAAATTACACATTAGTATATTATTCAGTAAGGAATTTTTGTTGCAACAAGTATGGAGCCTCAATAAATGTGCAAAACTGCATGCGTAAAAAGTGAGCTTAAAAAGTCTAATAGGTAAACAAAGGTGTTATTGAAAGATGTGCAGTAGCATTGATGCCCGAGCACTATTCATTATGGGAATAACATATGTAATAAGAAATGCTTAAACAATTTTATTTCTTAGTCATTTTATGATGTAACTTCATAAACAATTGATTCCCAACTACTTAGTTTGCCCTTCATTCCAAACTAAATCAAAAATTTGACAATTATGTATATAGAAACGGAAACGCAGGTCACAAAATCACAGTCTTAATAAATTACATTCATGTTTTGTGCCATTTAAATGTACTGATAAATGTTCCTCAAGTGGGTATTTCGTTTTCATGCCATTCATTCCAGAACTATCCCAACAATATGAAAATTGTGGCTAATGAAATAAGAACGCTGGTCAGGATGTCTCTTTCCAATTGATCAGTTTGGAGAGATTTACAAAAAAAAACAAATATTCCTTGTCAATAATATGTCCATGTGGATACCTCAAGTTGAACTCCAGAATATACTTGCTCTCCAATTGTCTCAATAATCTTTCTCAGTTACCCCCTCTCTCATTATACACAATCCTGTCACCAGCCGTTCTTATAGCTCTAATATGTTCATGTACACACTTGCCCAGAACTTGCCACATACTGCAAAAACAAACATGCATTTCAGCATGTATACACAATAATCATATGTACATAATATATATTTGGAAATGTTCTCCCCCAACCCTCGTAAGGTAAGTTACAACTGTTATTACTGGTATTACAGGCTTTATATCTTGCATGTCAGTAGAAAACGTTAATGGAACTCAATCGATTAAAATCAAATGATTGTCTTAAATAACCTGAGACCAAAGTGTCTTTCAAAGATTTGGATATGGGAAACATGATAGTAGGGTGTGGTTTATTTAAAACTAAATGAGAGGAAACAATAAATGAGATATGGAAGCAAAAAATTATGCAGAGAACAAAGAAGTGAAGATGAGTCGGCCCTTTTGCTTGTGTTTTTCTTTTTTATTCTGTTCTTCTACAGAAAATATCGACAAGGGCAGCCAACGCTTTTCACCTAACCACAGACTTCCTCAAGGCAGAATGTGCTTTGGTCAAATATTGGAAAAGCACAGCATCTCAAAAAGAAAACAAACATCCATAGTATACTAATACGAGTATCAATAACGATTAAATGCTAGTACGGAGATGATGAAGAGTACGGGTATCAAAGTGACTACGAATTTCGGGTCTTTGAGCGATAAATATCCAATGAATGCCTTGTTCTGTAAAGTTACTTCACCAGACCAAGTTTCACATTTGTTGTTCATTGCTCTCTGGTTACAGTTGCTACTTTCTCCTTAGCGTTCTTCAGGACCTTGGGTGGATATCACGTAATTTCTCATTATTTTTGCATGAGCTCAGATTCCCTCTCAAATCTGTCTTCAGTATTACAATTTTGTTTTGTTCTAAGGTTCTTCCCATGCTCAGTGCTCCATTTGAGTCTCTTGGGATCATGAATCTTCACATGAAGAAGGCTGTTTCTTGCTGGCTCCTTGCGGAATAAACTCATACTCAGTGTCCCAAGAATGTCCAACAGTGAAGTTACTAATGATGTCATAGAACAAGTCATGAGTAATGTAATATGGGAGGCAATTAGCAGTGCATGGCAATGGTGCAAGTTATAGTTACTTTAGGGCACACGTTTTAGTTACTTGAGATAACTCTATCTGGTGAATTTCAGTGATTTTATTATTGTAAACTGATATGTTTTAACTGACATTTTCAAATAACTATAACACCTGTTTAACCTTTGTTTTTCAGTGAATGTCTAGGGTTTTATTTAATGAAAAGTAGCATAGTATTAGAATTTCGTAATATAACATCACTTTAACCTTTGGGGGTTTTTTTTGGGTGAATTTCTATTTTTTTCATGTAAAGTAGGATGTTCCCTGTGTGCGGCTTGGGGCGAGGCCCTGCGCAGGCACCCCCCCCCCTTCCCCTGCCAGTCCATTGGCTTCATCAAGGGGTCGCATATCACCATATATAAATGAGACCTATTGGCTTTCTCAGTCAGTCAAATTCTAATATCTTTATCAGCTACAATTTTGCAGCATAAAAACACAAATAGTACAAACACATTAAAATACTTCTCCACATCACAGCCTCATATAAAATCACATAAAACATCTTTTAGGTCTCACCCACCCAATTTATACATCAATGAAACACAACTTGTAATCAGTGGCATTTCTTTAAATGATTCTAATGATCAATTCATAACTACGTAGAAGCACAAAACCCTTTGTACCGGGTAATCACCCTTATAGAATTGCACATTTACGAATATTTAAAACTTGCCAGATATAGGAAACTACTGAGAAACATATCAGGGGTCAACTGAGTTGTTGGAAGAACAGCAAAGCTGGCTTGCATTGTCTAAACATAAAATGTGTAAAAAGAAGCAATAAAAAACTACTTCTGGGGCTGTAGGAAGGGACAAAATAGAATTATATGTAAATTAGTCTGACTGGAAACACCGACACACGGACAGAGACTCAGGCCTGATAAAGTGTGACAATTGGCAGGATATCCTACAATAAGGGGGAAAAAATTGAATTAAAATCTGGTCAAATCGATGTTGTAAGTTCTGAATCAGGAATAGATAGTATTGAAGGCCCTCTTGCAAATGCAGCAAGTTATAAGTGCTCACAGTTGGTTTTTACTTGTCCAACATCATTCTTTTCATCAAGGCCTTCTTCAAGAAAATTTGTTTTAGACTGGCCTTGACTTTTGTGATATATGAATCCGGTGCACTGAATACGTCTAAGAGCCCAATCTCCTTCCAGACAAACTTTACATACACAAACCATGTTATATCAGTGGCTCCATGCAATTTCAAGCAATCATTAAAAATAAGTTTGCTTAAAGCTGTATCCTTTTGCATCCAAATAGATGTGCCAAAATAATAGGGGCACTAGTTTGCTTCTATCCAAAACATACAGGGTGCCTATTTCATCGTGGCATATGGCACTAGAGCAGCTTACTGGCACTCCAAGTAAGATTTTCATTAAAAGATTTACAATCTGCTGTAAACCTTGTACGTCAACCATGCTTCAAATCCTTGCCCCAAATGTGGCGATGGACACACATTTACTAGCGTAGATTGTTAAAAGCTCTCTCACTGGCTTTAAGCCCAGTTATTTACAGAATACTTGTAACCCAATCATTTAACCCATTTTCCTTGGTCAGAACTGGTTTAAATCCTAGTTTGGGGCAGGTTTTGTTCATGCCCTTTAGCGCCACCCTACAAGTCATTCCGCATTGTCACTATACCCAGTGAAGTTTGTCTCAAAATCGTTAAAAAGTCACCAATAACTATAATCAAATGTATTTTTTTATAAATTCACACATTGCAATGTTTAATAATAGTGATTGTCACAAAAATATTTTAATAAAGCATTTTAAAAGAAAATACCCACTTATACAATTTTCAGGACATAAAGTGCGACCATAGAACCAACCAGTTAGTTTTCCTGCACTTCAGCTGAAAAGCATACATATCCAGCTCGAAGTGCTTTAAAAAAATATGGTAAGCTCTCTTGAAGTCAAGGATTCAATGACCTAGGAGACCCAATGTGTTTTTCTTTCATGTTGGAGGGGATTGCTGTTCTCCCTGCAGCTATCCACACTAATAAAGGTGAGTGTCCAGGTGCCCACCCAGGACACTCACAATATACTTGTTGGGGGCCGCAGGGGAGCCCCAGGACCCCTCGGCCCCAGCCGGCTTCCTGCATGCAGCGGGAGCCAGCATTTCTCCTGCCCAAAGGGAGCAACTACTTCCCTCCCTCTTGGAAAAAGCAATATTTTGATCTGTTTCTCTCCCCGCATCAGTGTGGGCAGGGAAACAGATAAAACGTTTTTCCCAACTGGTAGTATTTTTAAAGCTCCAACCAGCTGGGAGCAGACTTTGTGTTTGCTCCCACTTGGAGGAAATCTAAAAATACTCCCACCCTATGGGAGCAAACGCAGGTCACCGTGCCCACATCAGTGAGGACAGGAAAACCATTATGTCCCGGGGGTAGGCTTCTCAGAGCCTGTGATAGCTTGGGGTGCTGCGCATCCTGCCCTCCCCATATACATTAATTTCAACCCCATGGATGGGCTCCCCCGGGACTTGCCCTGACTCGAGGTGTGCGCTGTGTGGCTCCCCTTCCCTTTATTACTGAATTCACCCCCGGTAGATGTGGTTCCCTGGGCCTCTGGGTGTTTATATGCAAATTTCAACCACTGGGTGGGCTCCCCTAATGGCTTAGGGAGGGGACCACAAGGCCCCCTCCCCTTTTCGAATACAACACCGGGTGTGCATTACCCAGGGTCTAGAATTAACTAATTGCCGAGCTAAAATTTAGTTTTTTGTTTTTTTGATCCCTCAAGAGTCCCACGGAATCATGTACATTTTTGCTTATTTATGTTTTTTTGTTTTTGGCCCCGGGGGGGCCCTCTGGGTCCCATCCATGGGGCATATGGGGTCAAGGTATACCCACTGGAATTACTCTCTCTGTTCATTTAGTGGTCCCTCCCATCCTGAATATTGGCAGGTTAAGACGTTGGTGCATATTTTAAAGGCATGAAGATATTTGCCAGGTGTAAGATGATTAGTCATGTATGCAATAGTCATCGTAAAAACAAGGTTGCCCCCATAACCCTGGGGAATGTGTATGTCATGATGTCATGTCATGATAGAAAGAAGACTAAGCCTGTGTCCGCAGAAGGATGACTGTTTACACAGCTTACTCCGAGTAAAAGACAGTGAAGAAAGAGTGAAAAAAGGAGGGGCTGAAGAATGTCTTGATCCAAAAATACCCGAAACATAACAATATAGGTTTAGGATAGCTAATTATTGCTAATTCCTAATCTTTATCAAGAAAATAAAAGCAGAATGAAAAATTGGGTATTTAAGTGTCTCCTAGGATAGAATAGCTACCCTATAACATTGTTAACTCCCTTCAAGAGGGTTTAATGAATCATGCATATTTTCAGACAGGAAGGTGGAGGGAATGTCCAACACTATTATGGCAATTCAGCGTATTATCAAGAGAGCTGCAATTGGGGCAAACGGCCATAGCCTGGTGCAATCAAGAAACTTGTAGGGTCCAGGATGCCGCTGGTATAACCTTCTACTTGACTGACGTTACTGAACCAAAAAGCTATGTAAGCTATGAACATATGAAAAAGAATTTCAGGATAGCTCAAAAATAGAATTTTTCAGATTAGTTATGCCCCAGGGATATTGTCGTTTAGACCCTTGCAGAATGTGCTCAAATGGTAAATCCAGTGTTGCTCTTTGCGTAATAAGTTCCCCTCATTATGTATGTCAATGTGGTCTAGAGCTTCTATTACCACCCATTTCAGATCGTCGTTAGAGTGTTTGGTGCTAAGGAAATTATTGCTCATTTTTGTTGTGGTTTTATTACATCTGATATTGCACCTGTGTTTGCAAATGCGAGTCTTCACATTCCTACATGTCATTCCAATGTACTGCAATTCACAAAGGCATATAATCTTGTATACAATATGGAAGCTGCTACCATTTCTATGCTTCTGCAGGATCCATGTCATATTTGACTTCAGATCTAGTGCTTTTGTAGCCATTGTTACGTGACAGACTTAACAGGATCAACAGAGGTAATGCCCGACAATAAGAGAAAGACCCCCATATGGTCGAGAATGTTTCCTTCCTTCTATCGGTTCTCCTATGTCCGGTATGGATCAGATGATCATGTACAATTCTTTTTCTTTTATGGGAAAAGCGCGGCTCGGTCCAGTTGAACATTCCTGAGTTGACTATCTTCCAGTTCTTGGCTAAAAAAAATTCAGATGGTTGGAGCTGCACTGCAGGTTGTCACACAGGTTAATAAATCCTGATCAGAGGGTCTCGTTCTTTCCTGTAAGAGAACTTGTCTGTGTTGACTCTTAGCCCTCCTATAGTACTTGTCAAGAATGTGAGTAGGATAGTTTCTGGATACCAGTTTGGTAGTAAATGCTTTGGCTTGGCTCTTGTATTCTTGGGTAGCAGTGCAATTTCAACTTATGTGAAGATATTGGCTAGAGGTACATTTTCTTTCAATGAGGAAGGGTAGAAACTATTAAACAGTAAACAGTAGTAAGTTGTTTTTATCTGTTGATTTATAATAGGTCCTTGTGCCTAGTTGGGAGTCATCAACAAAGAGCGTGATGTCAAGGAACGGTAAGTTGGTTCTGATCACCTGGCTGGTGAATTTAAGATACATATCACTTGTGTTTAGCCAAACTAAAAAATATTGTACTGACAACTCATCTCCTTCCCATAAAATCAGAATATCGTCTATGTAACATATCCATAATATGATCTTCTGTTGGTATGGGTTGGCCTCTGCCAGTATATTATTGTCTTCACAATGGCTTACATTCAATCTGGCTAAATGTGTCTCAAAGGTACTGCCCATGGAAGCCCCGTGGATTTTAAGTTATAGGGTGTTGTCATATTCAAAGTAATTCTCTGTCAGATCTATTCTACAGCATTCCAGAACAATGAGCCTTGGGGTCCGAATTTACCAATTCATTTGAAAAAGGAAATGTGCAATTGTGTCAATAGTTGCACTTGTAGTAGGCTTGTATAAAGGCTCTCAATGTCTAAACCAATAAGGAGATTTTGCTCAGGATGAAATGGCAGGTCTTGAAGCACCCTGAGGATGTCTTTTGTATCTTCAGGTAAGTTGGTGTTTGTTAAACTAAAAGCCTGAGAAACAAAATCTGCAAATTGAGAAAGGAGTTCAAGGACCGAGCAAATTCCCAATAGGATGCGGTGGCCTGGTTGGAGATCCTTGTTTTTGTGCATTTTGGGAAGCGAATAAAAATATATACTCTTTACATCATATATAAAGATTTTTACTTCAGGACAGTGGACTAAGTCCCCAAGTCCTGTAATGGCTGCCAGCAACATTTGTCTGATTTTGCTGGCAGCCAAGCAGAATTCTCGCTCCTGGAGGAGTCTTAGTCCCACTGGAGTGAAATGGCCTGAGTGAAATAAAGCTCTCTATGGCAATCAGAACCCTCTATTTTTAAATTGGCGCTCTCGTAATAGTCTCTTGAGCCTCTCGTGGAACCAACTGTCCAGACATAGAATTAGGGGTGTACTTAGGGGAGCCGTGCGTCACTTTTACACCATGTAAAGTGGTACATGCATGATACAGGGCCACAAATCCATGCAAAGCCACCTTCCTTGGCATAGAGTGGACTCATAAATCATGAATAAATCGAAGCAGCGCAAATTGCTGCTTCATCTTACTCTGAGCTCCGGAGGCAGTACATAGGCTTTACGGTGGGTTTTCCCAGGCAACACCCACGGAAACTGACACTGCCCCAGATTTACACATTGATGTAAACCTGGGAACGCTTCAAACCCCTACGTCTTCCAAGGTGAGGCATGACAAGGAGAAATATGTTTATTTCTCCTCATTCTTTCCTCTTTCCATGTGTCTTGCATTCTGCAGCACACGTAGAAACAGGACAATGCCTTGTAGGATTGTTTTTGTGCAGGAAGGTGCCCCTTCCTGAGCAAAAACAATTCTGCCTGCAATGTAGGCACCTTACACCAAGGTGCAAGGGTGCCTATGTCAGCGTTAGGCTGACGAAATGGCACCAGGGCAGCCAGAAAGGAGAGCAATGCACCGTATTTCTTAAGTACAGTGCATTCCTGCCCTTTCACTTTGCCATAGGGCAGCGCAGCAGAGTGCCTTGCAAGGCTGCCCTACAGCAAAATGCCATGAATGAGGCCCTTATGTTTTTTAACCTTAATTTCTCAAAAACTGCTGAATGGATTTACACCAAATCACAAAAAGCACAATCCATGGACCAAGATCTAGCTTCTTGCCAAATTTGCTGTTATTTCATTCATTAGTTTTTGCTGTAGCCAAGTGTAAAAAAGTCTATGGAGAAATGCATGAGGATTTTGTGTTTTGAGTCCCCTTTTTCCTTGCCCCCCATTTGACATCCTGAAATTTTCCATGAATGAACTAGTCAAAAAGCAGCACTTTTTAGAAAGTGAAGATTCGTCAAACGGGGGCAAAGTTATTATCAAAACAAAAACAAATTTCCTATTGAACAGCTGACCTAACATTTTCATTCTTTACTTTATTTCTTTTATCATACAACCATAAAAATACATTATAATCATGATAAAATCTGATGAAAATCAAAAACCATCACATCAAAGAACTTATAGAATGGCATCAATTATAAAAGACACGCCAGCAGCCACAATAATTCAAAATACAAAATCTGATTTGCAAGCATAAAAGATTGAATGGATACAAAGTGCTAGTGGAACAATCATATGAATAAAACGAGCACATAGGAACCATATATGAAAGTCTTGACAATTATAAAGTACTGGGAGTAAAATCCATTTAGGGTTCTGGAATTCTGGGCTATATCCCACCTTGCATATGAAGAAGTCAGCCAGATGTAGGTTTATGTATGCAATAATCATGTGTAAAACATACGTGAGGAAAATACATGTTAGAAGGCAACCCCACAAGGCATAGGCTTGCATTCATTGGGATCAGCCGAGCACAATCTATACGAAGGCCTGGATCTTAGACACCAGGCCCAGTGTAAGAATCTTGATAAAGTGAAAGCAAACGGTTTAGCTGTGTCAGATTTTAGTCAAGGTAGAGCCTCCCGATACTGGCTTATGCCCAAGGAATGGCAAATGGAAGTATCTTCTTTGACCTCTGCTTATTATATCTGGCACAGAAGAATACAAAATGTTCCTCTGTTTCTGGGCTATTGGGGCAGAAACAACGCCACCCCGATGCTTCACTCTTCTTTTCCCACTATATTGAGAACACCTTGCAGGGCAATGTGGCAATTCTAAAACAAATATAGTGGATCTTAGCATCACTTGGGCTAATTCTGTCAATAAATGATTCAAACTCGGGGCTGCATTAATGAGATAAAAACTTGTCAATCAGCCCATCAGGCACAGGCTCACATCATACTTCTAAAAGAATGTGGTCCTAATAAATGCCGTTGACCCGATTGAATATCCATGTTTCCATTTAGCTGAGGTCATTCCATAAATCCTCAATTTATAGCAACCTACACAAGGTTTTTACTGACCATGGTGTAACAGTGTTCTTATCTGAGACAATTAACTCCTCAAGTGCAGCTCTATAGATATCCAGGACGGGTGTTGTCCAGATTCTGACCCAATAGTTCTGAACTCTAAGTCTGGCAATGCAATGTATCCTTCTTAGGTTCAGGTCCCATCTTACAGGTATCACAGGTTACTATTTGGTAG
Source organism: Triturus cristatus (assembly GCF_964204655.1). Classification (NCBI taxonomy): domain Eukaryota; kingdom Metazoa; phylum Chordata; class Amphibia; order Caudata; family Salamandridae; genus Triturus; species Triturus cristatus. Next base: position 465,650,875 of record NC_140589.1, read on the forward strand.
ATTCAAAGAAGATCTCACAATAGATGTGAGCCATCCCCATAACCCCAAATGTCTGCACCGTACAATTTTTCACCAAGAGCCGCTGATCTATAATATCTAAAGCTAGAGAAACAGTCCTGCTTAGTGTTGATTCCAAGTTTTTCAAAGTAGTCACTGCTCTGTGTTGGAGAATACATTTGCTTTTTGCCAATTGAAGGTCCCAGTCAGCCTGACTCCTAGGTAGTCAAAATTCTTAACCTGTGTGAGGGGAACCCCCACCACAACCATTTTGTTCCTAAATGTTCAGTGGGGATTTAAGATCAGGAACTTGGATTTTCCTGGCTTCATCTCTGGGTCCCTGCTCTTGCTGAACCTCACAAAATAATTCAGTATGTCCTGAAACTCTATTGTTGTTCATGATAATAACAAAGTATTGTCAGCAAACAGCAGCACCAGAGTGCTGATGCCAGGTGATCTTTGGGGCATCACAATGGCATTTGTTCAGCAGCTCCACCATCCCATTCATGTATATAATGAACAGAGTTGGGGCCAAGACGTGCTCTTGCCACCCCCCTGCTTTATTGGTACCCTGTTTTTCAGCTCTCTTTGGGCATTCCACCTCACCTGGGTATATGTGTCTGTGTGTAGTCTGATCAAAATATGGAGAATGCCCTCTAGTATACCATACTGCCCAAGTACCTCCCACAGGATGTGGCTAGGTACTAAGTCAAACACCACTCTCATATCCATAAAGGCAACATATAAGTGGGCTTTATTTAGGAGATGTACTTCCAACAGGTAGTCATGAAATGAAACATCTGGTCAATGGTACTTGTTTTCTCCCACAAACACGCCTGGAAATCCGACAAGACCCGATGTTCACCCAACCATCCCTGCAACCAGGAGAGGACTTGCCTACGGAATTTTTTCTGTGTATTTTCAATGAGGCTAATAGGTCTGTAGTTTGCAGAATTATCTTTTGCCCCCTTCTTGTGGATTGGACAATGATAGCCCTTCACCATGACTCGCTGGTTATGTGGTTACTTCATGTGTTCAAGTAAAGGACCCAGATGGCAGGTTCTGAATAAATTAGGTCTCCTGGGGTGCTGTCCGGTCCGGGAACCTTTTCTTTTTTCATGTGTTGGAGGGCAAGATCAGTTTCTTTAAGAGTAAAAACTATAGAGGAAGCTTTCGGACTAGTGTGATGAATTGGGGGAATGCTCGGTCTATATTCTTTATCAAAATTTAAGCCTAACATAGCATAATCCTTTGCATCATACGGGGTGGTGAAGTATGCTACCCATTGCTCCGCAGGAACAAATTAGTCCAGTCAAAGTAGTCCCATCCTAATATCAGTATGCCTGATCCTCCGAAGGCCCAGGAATCCTTTTTTTGTAAAGAATCTGTTCGGTGAGCTCACTGGGCATCATCCCACTTTTTCCTTGATTAAATCAAAATTGTCTTATAGGACTTCCTAATTAGTTTTAATCCTGTTTTGTCACCCTCTTTTAAATCCTTAATCAGACCCCCTTTCACCATACTAAATTATTTTCTAAACCAAAAACAAGAAGTGGTTTTGCCCTGCATATTCTTAGGGAAGTTCCTACACATAGGTTTAAAAGTTTCAAAGAAATCTAGGTGTATTGAATCTAAATCGAATGTACCAGGTTGAAATTGGCCGCGAGGGCTTGATAAATTATGTCCTTAGCTTGTTAATTGTCATCTATGTAAGGCCATTTTATATTCCTAAACTTGTTAGTAAAGGCTAATGACGCAGGGCAAGTATTAGTAGTAATCTCCAGTAGCTTGCAGTATTAATCAGCATCAAATTCGGAAACAAGAGTGTTATGCTCTCTGTCTGGTTATACAACTTCTTACATATCACCCACAAACTGCCACATCCGTAGATCAAGTAGCAAATAATCTATATGACTCACATACCGATGTTGTTTGAAGATTGACTTTGGGATATGGTCAGTTTGAGAGCACCCGTTGGCCACTCTCAACCCATGTTCGAGTGACAGATGAAGAAGATGGCTAGCCACTTTTGTCCATATTTCTCTGGTATTCCCCACCCATCATCCTCCCCTGGCAACAGTGATGAGAATAGGGGCATGGTTTTACTCAGCGACAAGATGGCGGCACATCTCTGTGAGTTTCGTAACAGCGCAAAGCTTTTTTTTCAAATAATAGCTGCTTTTTGTCTTGCTGTCTTTTCCTCAACATTGCCAGATGCTGGCCATTACTCTTGCAACATCTTGAGCAGGATTTTACCCTGGGAGAACTCCTTTTTCATTCTGGAGCCGTGCCAGTGAGTTTCCTGTGAGAAGCAAGCATGCCCCTTGGTCTATTGGGGGTTCAATACAGCAATGTGCTTGCATTTCTACCTACGCCAAACACACATTTTTGGAAACCACACATCAGCGCTGCAGTTGCCCTTGCCTTCTCACACAGATTTTGCATAAGGGCTTTTCCTCATCACTTGTAACCTGCATTTATGTCGGACCTTTTTCTCCATGTGCGCCTGCCGTTTTGTATGTTAACCACTTTCTCCCAAAATGTCATTATTCAGATGCTATGCTATTTTTAGACATGCAACCTGCACCTCTTCATTCTTAGTGGCACTCTTCTAAATATATATTATACAAAAGTGACTTTCTTCGGCTGCTTTTTTTTTGCCTTTTATTATTATTTCACATACGTACTTCAGATCTTATACCGCAAAGTGTGACTAAATATTACCAGGTGCCTTTTCTGGTCCTGAGACTCTCCTAATAAACTCAGTCCGCTGCAGTCATTAAACCTTTATATTTTGAAAAGTTGCGGCACCTCAGTTTATATTAACAGAGTTTTTTTATTGTGTAATTTGTCCTTCTCATGTTTGGGCAAGATTAAATCCCACCTGAAGATCACACATCCCTCTATGCATTATGCTAACATGGCCAGCCTACCACTTCTAAACCTTCTTCCTCTGGCATAAAACCTAAAAGAGCAAATAATTATCCTCAATCACCCATTATGTCAAGCATGCCTTCATGCAGTACACCATGAGCACTGCATTTCTTCCTGTAATTGTCCTGGAGCAGTGAAAGTGGAGCTAGGCCCAACAGCAGGAGCAGGACAGAGAAGGACACCGATCTGGGAGGAAGGCAAGTCTTTAGTTCTTACTTAGACTATACGGGAGGGGGTGTGGGGGGCTTAAGCAGGGGGCCGGGGCTTTAGCAGAGGGTGTGGAGGGTGGGGGAGGGGCAGGGGGGCACTCCACCAAGTTGCCGAATTTCACAGAGTTTTCTAGTAACTCCGTGAAATTCCTTGGAGAACCAGTACGCGAGCTCCTCCCATCCCTTATTTAGGGTAGTGGGAGGAGATTTCCATGCACCTGAATGGGCCTGATCGGCCTTGGACAGTGATGTCTTCACCTCCTGCTGGGAAGCTGGGCCACAGAGGACTAAACTTGTTTGGACTGAGCACAGACACTCTCTGCCCAAGAAAACAAAGAAGAACTGAGTACAAATATTAGGGCCCAGACCCGAGAACTTTAGAACTCGCTTGGATCAAGGAACCTGCCATGAGGAAGTTCTGGAAGAACTGCCAGGAGGAGTACTGCCCCTTTGCTGTGTTGTTGCTTTGCTGGGTTGGCCTGCAGTTGCTCCTTCTGCCTTAGGCAGTGAAAGGACTGAACTGAACTTTCTTCACTTGTCCCTGAGTATCTGCAAGCACTTAAATTAGGGCTTGCCTCCTGTTTAGGAAGTCTCAGGGACAGCAAAGACTTTACTTACCAAGGGGTACCGCCTCTGGAACTGTGTGTTTCAGTTACCACAGAGGGGAAAAGCTGCCGCCACCGTCACTGACACCGCTACTGGCTCCGTGTCCTGAAGCCAACGCAGAAGGCACTGCTGCACTTTGCACCGCAACCCTGATTGCACCAACTACGACCACTGCCACCACTGAGTCACTGCTCTCACTGCTACCTGTGGGCACCGCCCTCTGCACCGCCTCGTTCACCCCGCCGCCCTGGTCTCACCAGCGACGTTGCTGCATGCTGACCTCGACACCCGTGACTGGACTTTGGTTTGGGGGCCCGCTCGTAAGTGACATGACGCACCACCCTGTCCCACACTGCAGTATAAGCCAATCGATGCCAGCTCCCATCAACCAGCACTGCCGCCTGCACCGTGACCTGTCAGCACCGCAATGAGCACTGCCTCACTCAGCATCGCAGCCCTGGTCTCACCGACGCTGCTGGATGACTGTTACCGAGCCGTTGCTTGTACTGCAACTTGAGGGCACCACATGCCGCACTGTTACTCTTAACATCGCAACCGCGACGATTGCCAAGACCAGCCCACACTGCCGCATTTGGCCAGAACCAAAGAAACTGCTTACAAGTCTGCTGACACTAACACCGTTCTGAACTGATGCTGTTGGCTGAAACTGTTGGATTCTGATGTTTTCAGCACCGCTATAGCCTCGGGCGGAGCAACCGGCTTTAAGGAACTACTTTTTAAAGACATTCTTGCAAAGTGCATATTTTTTATTACTGTATGTTGGTCTTTCAACGTTTTGGTCTTGTTTGCACAGATACATTTGGTTATTTTTCTTAAACTGGTATAGTGTTTTCACTGTATTACTGTATGTTATGTGCATTTCTCAAAATATAATTCACATGTTGCTTTTTTACAGGAAACTTACAGTAGTGATTTAGAATCCCTTAAATTAAAAAGACAATCGGTTGGTCAGGTAGTTTATTCTCCAGCTATTAGTTATAAAGTTGGCGTTGCCATCCATTTTCATAAATCGCTAAATGCTCAAATTGTATCAACTCAATGTGACTCTGATGGACAGTGGGCAAAGGCCAATGTAATTATTCAGAACAAACTACTTTCACTATTTATTAATTATGGCTCTGTCAAACCTGCTCCATCTTTCAATGCCAGCGTTATAAGCAACAAATACCAGCACAATTTCATTTTTATAGAATCAACGTTCAGTGGCAGGTTCAAACACCACATGTACATGAAGAAACGGAGCAAATTGACAAGTTTTTTGCCCAGGCCATAAACATGCTTCAAAATGCAGACTGCAATACCTTTCGAAGACTACCGAAATGCCATTATTTACCATCGTCCTCATCACCATACCCCAATATTGGTTAGTTAGATGTGGCAGGCGAACCCATGCTCAAGGCTGCCACTAGGTGAGTTGCTCCACCCTCCTCATCCCACAACTCATGGCGGCTTCGTGTTCTCACCATGACGGCGCTGCCACTTCATTCCTGCTCTGTGTCTGTTCTGCGGATTGTCGGCTGGGGCCGCGTTATGCCCTGCTAAAGTAAGCTAGGGAAATATGGGACAAGGTTAGTAATGAGAACAGGGGGCAGAGTCCAAAATAATCGAGGATGTTTTCTTTTTTGTGGCTGGAAGATGGAGGATTCTTCACTTGAGAAAGGCAAATTCAGACCACCTCTTCTTGGAAACTCCCCCTTTGACTTGACTTCATGGTCCTGGTTGGTTGTTGGCTGGTTTGGGATGCTTTTTGGGATTGCCTAATTTGGATTCTTCTCCCCAAATCTGTTACCATAAGATTGATACTCTTCCTGCATCCTGCTGTGGCTGGCTGACAGGTACATCTTCAAGAATAACCACAATAAAGGAAAGGGAGTTGGAGGGTAGGAAGGTAGGTTTTTGCCTCCTATTACAATATATCTATCAAAAAGGATCCAAAAGGGTCCTGATAAAGCCTACCTCAAAAAATAATAATCAGGTGCTCCACAATTAGTAGAGTCCTATACTAGAAAAAACACTTGTTTTTCTAGAGTCCCCTCACTCACCTAGGGTTGCCCCAGGGTGACATGCTTCATCATAGGGGTCCTCCCAGGCATCTACTGTCTGGGGCGTGCTCCAACTTGGCGGAATACGCAGGAGCACTTTTTTACTTCCAACTATGTGTAGTGATGTGCTGTGTGGAGTGAAAAGTGAAATAAATCAATAAAAATTACCTGGATAGTGAGCCCTAATTTTTATTCTGCTCCTATCCGGTAAATGTACATTAAAATGGGGCTAGTAGTAGAGAACAGTAACCATTATGTGAAGCTGTCCCTAGTTACTTGGTCGACATGTTTCGTGGTTATCCCAACCACTTCATCAGGACCACACAAGGACCAGCCTTGCGTGTACCACCACGTGTTATTACAAACAAACGAATAATTTGTGCTCTTTCAACCAAATTGGTTTGTTAAATACATACGATTCCCATGACATAAGGATTTCTTAGATGTATAGGGTCGTAGTTTCTGTATGAAGATATAATGACACATAAGGATTAGTTACACACCCAAGTCCACAAAATGATGTGGACAAGGGACCTTAATCACTTTACATTTTATTTAAGTGTCAAAAGCCTCTTGTCTTTCTTAAAAATGAAAGTGCATATTAAAAAGTGCTTAGGTGAATCAAGTGAAAACACAAAGACATACACACATATATACAAAACACACGGCTGCGGTAGGTTTGAGTGGGTATAACCTACTTTTATGGAGGTGTAATTCTACTCCATGGTGTTGCTGGGGCAGGTAGGCTCTAGATATCTAGAACAAGGTATAAGATTGCAAATTAAAAGTGCAGATGGGTATTCTTAACAAATGCGAGAGACTGAATCTTAGAGATTTGTCATGGCATGTTATTTCCTCTAAGCCAACTTACTTGCCTAGATCGGACCATCAGCCTTTAAATCTAGTAGCTCCCAGGAACACCGCATATTGTTGTGTCCCTGTCGGTGCTCCTTTTTAAATGTTTCTACAGGCGAGAAAAACGAGAAATGATTCACAGGTGTGTGCACCGAGTGTTTTTAGGCGCCATCTTTGAGTGGTGAATCAATTCGTAATTTTTAGAATATAGTAAAACAAAACCATAGCGTGTGGTTCTTACAGAAAGAACATTTGTAGCATGTGAAATTGACCTTTACAGTTGTTCACTACCTTGGACAGACGTTGTGGTTGTTAACCGAAAATAAACGGGTTAAAGAATATTGTTCACCCGAGTGGTTTTAGGCGCCATCTTAGAGTGGTGAATCTATCCTTTATTCCAAGTGGCAACAAAACGCATCATATTCATAAATATGAATTTAATCACAACGTGAGTTTCTCACCATGGATATTTGATGGTAAACATGTTAAAAAACACTGCTCTTTTGCGCTGACTAAATGATTCTATTGTTTAAAGATTCAGTACACTGAAATGATTTTACAGGTGTGTGCACCGAGTGATTTTAGGCGCCATCTTTGAGTGGTGAATCAGTTCGTAATTTTTAGAGTAAAGTAAAGCAAAACCATAGCGTGTGGTTCTTACAGAAGTAACATTTGTAGCGTGTGAAAATGGACTTTACAGTTGTTCACTACCTTGGACAGACATTGTGGACCAAAAATAAACGGGTTAAAGAATGTTGTTAACCCGAGTGGTTCTAGGCGCCATCTTAGAATGGTGAATCTATCCTTTATTCTAAGCGGCAACAAAAACCACAACATGCGTCATATTCGTAAATATGAATTTGATCACAACATGAGTTTCTCACCATGGACATTTGATGGTAAATATGTTAAAAACACTGCTCTTTCGCGCTGACTAAATGGATGCATAATCTGCCGTGGGATGTGAAACATTCTATTGCTTAGAGATTCAGTACACTGATATCGTTTTTAAATTAATGGTCTTTTCACAAGAGATTTGAGCATCTACTTGAAGTTTTAACAAAACCAACAGGAGAGGTGTTATTACCTAATATGGGTTATTATTAGATGGAGTGAACTGTACCGAGGTCTTATTTCTTAAATTTTTTTCCATAGAGTGTAATCTTTACCCAGACACTTTCTTTAGTATTGATGGACTTTTATACTCATACCTAATGGTGTATTTATTTAAGGTTGGTAATTTGGGTCTGGCATAGTTTATTATTCACAATCTTAGGAGTAATAGTATATTACTCATGTTTCTGTAATCCTCATATTATTCAGAAGGTAATCTTTCTCAGTGATTTAATGCATTCCACGGAATATTGTCATTAAGGCCTTGGGTATCTGTATGTAATTTATAGACCCATCTTTGTTCTTTTACATGTAACCGTTGTTCAAGGTTATCACCGGGTCTTATTTTCTCAATGATGATCCATTGCATATCATTAGGGGAATGTTTTTTCTCTAAGAAGTGATTAGTCATTCTTGTACTAGACCTCAGACATCGGATGGTATTGCGATGTTCACTAATTCTGGTTGTGGTTTTCCTTGTGGTCATTCCCACATAGTGAAGGTTACATGGACAAGTGATTAGATACACTGTTCCAGTGGTTTGACAATTTGTAAAAGTTCTGAGGTCCCAGGTAGCCCCTGTATTGAAAGTGAATCTCGTGGTTTTCTTGGTTAAATGACAGACACTACAATTACCACATGGATGGTGGCCTACAGGGAGATTGCTTTGCTGACTGACCTGTTGGGTCAGTGGGCGTGTATGTACCAGAATATCCTTTAGGTTTTTCTCCTTTTATGTGAGAACATTGGTAAAGGTATGTTGAGACCGCTGCTGTTGAGGGTAGGCCAGTGTTTCTTAACCACTTTTGTCACATGGTCCGACATTACATTATACGTTGTTATACAGATGGGACGTTTAGGTTGTTCTGATGTTTCTTTTACATATGTTTCTAACAACGCTTCTCTGTTATTATTGCCTGCCCTCTTTTGTGCTTGTCTTACTATAGATCTTGGATATTTTCATTGTTTTAGCTTCACCGACAGATCTTTTGCTTGTTCAACATAATCAGATTTCTCTGAACAGTTCCTTCTTAACCTTAGGATTTGTCCATAAGGTAGATTGGCTTTCAAATGCCTAGGGTGAAAACTGTCGTATCTAAGGAGGCAGTTTTTTGCAGTAGATTTAAAATGGGTAGTTGTCCGCAAACCTTCACTGGAAACATGAATACTGAGGTCAAGAAATACTAACTCTGATCTACTCATGGTATGCGTAAATTTTAAAAAACTATCTTGTTCGTTGAGCCAAATGAGGAAATCCAGCACTTCATTTTCATTTCCTTTCCAGATCATAAGTACATCGTCGATGTATCTCCACCATCCTTGTATCTTACTTCGATGAGGGTTGATGTCGTTTAGGATCCTGTTGGTTTCCAGATGGTAAACATAAAGGCCAGCCACACTTGGAGCAAAAGTGCTTCCCATGCTGGTACCATGTTGTTGTTTGAACATAAGATGCTCAAACCTGAAGAAATTCTCTTGTAAGGCCAATTTACAACAATCCAGTACAAAATGTTGTGGTGTCTTATATGGTCACGTACTCTGGTATAGAGTATCTTCCAGTATATTCATGGTCTCATTGTGCGGGAGACTCGTATACAAACTTTCCACATCTAGGGAAACAAGAATGTTTGTGGTGGGATCAAATTCCAGTTCGTTAAGTAATACCAGGGTGGACTTGGTATCTTTGAGGTACGTGCTAGTTTTTTGTACAATCGGACGTAAAAAGGCATCGGCAAACTTGGATAATGGTTCTAAGATAGAACCAATACCGGATACAATCGGGCGTCCAGGGGGATTTTGTAATGATTTGTGTATTTTCGGTATGGTATAGAAATACGGAATTACTGGGTTTTTGTTGATCAAAAAAAAAACCTCTTTTGGGGTTACCCAGTCGTGGGTCAGAGCTTCCTCAACCATACTTGTGATGTTAACACGTAACCTCTCCGTAGGGTCAGTCTCAATTTTCTTATAATTACGGTCTTCAGTGAGTAGTCTTAGACATTCATTTCTATATGCCTCCGAATCTTGTATCACTATGCCTCCGCCTTTATCTGCGGGTTTTATGGTGATCGAAGTGTCATTAGCTAGAGTTCTTGTTGCTTCTTGTTCATTTTTGGTAGTATTGTGGAATACCCTGGATGTTGTAGGATCCAAGTCATCAAGTTCTCTCAAGACACCCTTTTCAAACACCAAAAGTTCTACCGGTAGCATTGTAGGTAAAGGCGTAAATGTAGATTTATTATGCAGGCCCGTGTCTCCTCTCTGAGAATCATTAGGTGTTTTGTCTCGAAAGAATACTTCCAATTTTAGTTTTCTAATGAATTCATTCATTTCGCAAATAAGTGCAAATTTATCCAGCGTAGGGGTAGGTACAAAACCCAGACCTTTTTCTAAGATTTGTGTCTCAACTGTAGATAAAGTTTTTTTAGAGAGATTGACAACAATGCTTGTGGATTCTTCATTACTCAAGGGTTGTTCCTTGTTTGCTGATCGGGGAAGCCCATGCTCCTAGTGTTCATTCGAGTTGATGTTAGAGGTTGTGCCCATTAGACGTTGTTCTTTCCTCTTTGACGTCCTCTATATTGTCCTCTGCCTTGGCCTAAAAAAGGCCCTCTTTGATTTTGTCCTTCATTCTGGAAACCTGAATTCCAGAAAGGAAAAGGTTGTGGTTGGAATTGATGAGGTCCCATCGTTGGGCCATAGTAGAAAGGTGGAGCTCCAAAAGGTGGAGGTTGATAGTAGGGCCATCCATAACCACCTCTATTTCTTGCAGGGTTGTTACCTTGTCTTCGTCCTCTGCTGTTATTTCTTCTTCCAGTGCTATAATCTGAACCATCAGAACTTGTGTCGGATACGTCTGAGTCAGTGTTGTAACCAGCATTCCTATTCGTTGGTTGATAATAATCCCTGGTGTAGGGATATATTTGGTCGTGTTTAAAAATGTTTACATCTTTTTGTATTTTTGATACTTAGACTCCTTCAGAGCGATCTCAAAATCAGTCATTTCTTTATTCAAATCCTCTGGTCTTTTTCTTAATTCTGCTGGAGTTTGAAACGTTTTTAATTTGACTTCGATTGTATGTATTTCATCCTTGAGTTCATTGGCTAGTCTGGTAGCTGTTTTAATGATTAGCACAAGCCAGTCTCTCGTACAGTGCCAAGATATTAGAGACCAGTCTTTGATGAATACTTTATCATTTTGGAAGATAAAAGGTTCATTTTTTACAATGAGTCCTCGAGGAGCCGCATTAGATCGTAAATATTCTGACATCATGACGCCGTGCAGAATTGTTTTGACATGGTTCCGTTTTAGTTCTGATAACTCATCCCAACACTGGGTAGCTTCTGACCTGTCTCTGGGGTTAGTACCAGAGAGAGGTCCAATAGTAGCTAGGACTCTCTCAACCTCCTCATCTGAGTAGGTCAGTCCTGTAAACTCTGCCATGTGTTCAAGCTGTGGTGTATTTATGTGTTATTGTAAAGCTAGTGATGCCTAGTGAAAAAACAAGTGAAAGGGTATTGGGAACTCCCGCAGCTCTCGCTGTAAATATAACCACAATAAAGGAAAGGGAGTTGGAGGATAGGAAGGTAGGTTTTTGCCTCCTATTACAATATATCTATCAAAAAGGATACGAAAGGGTCCTGATAAAGCCTACCTAAAAAAATAATAATAAGGTGCTCCACAATTAGTAGAGTCGTATACTAGAAAAAACACTTGTTTTTCTAGAGTCCCCTCACTCACCTAGGGTTGCCCCAGGGTGACATGCTTCATCATAGGGGACCTCCCAGGCATCTACTGTCTGGGGCGTGCTACAACTTGGCGGAATACGCAGGAGCACTTTTTTAATTCCAACTATGTGTAGTGATGTGCTGTGTGGAGTGAAAAGTGAAATAAATCAATAAAAATTAGCTGGATAGTGAGCCCTAATTTTTATTCTGCTCCTATCCGGTAAATGTACATTAAAACGGGGCTAGTAGTAGAGAACAGTAACCATTATGTGAAGCTGTCCCTAGTTACTTGGTCGACATGTTTCGTGGTTACCCCAACCACTTCATCAGGACCACACAAGGACCAGCCTTGGGTGTACCACTCCGTGTTATTACAAACAAACGAATAATTTGTGCTCTTTCAACCAAATTGGTTTGTTAAAAACATACGATTCCCATGACATAAGGATTTCTTAGATGTATAGGGTCGTAGTTTCTGTATGAAGATGTAATGACACATAAGGATTAGTTACGCACCCAAGTCCACAAAATGATGTGGACAAGGGACCTTAATCACTTTACATTTTATTTAAGTGTCAAAAGCCTCTTGTCTTTCTTAAAAATGAAAGTGCATATTAAAAAGTGCTTAGGTGAATCAAGTGAAAACACAAAGACATACACACATATATACAAAACACACGGCTGCGGTAGGTTTGAGTGGGTATAACCTACTTTTATGGAGGTGTAATTCTACTCCATGGTGTTGCTGGGGCAGGGAGGCTCTAGATATCTAGAACAAGGTATAAGATTGCAAATTAAAAGTGCAGATGGGTATTCTTAACAAATGCGAGAGACTGAATCTTAGAGATTTGTCATGGCATGTTATTTCCTCTAAGCCAACTTACTTGTCTAGATCGGACCATCAGCCTTTAAATCTAGTAGCTCCCAGGAACACCGCATATTGTTGTGTCCCTGTCGGTGCTCCTTTTTAAATGTTTCTACAGGCGCGAAAAACGAGAAATGATTCACAGGTGTGTGCACAGAGTGTTTTTAGGCGCCATCTTTGAGTGGTGAATCAATTCGTAATTTTTAGAATATAGTAAAACAAAACCATAGTGTGTGGTTCTTACAGAAAGAACATTTGTAGCATGTGAAATTGACCTTTACAGTTGTTCACTACCTTGGACAGACGTTGTGGTTGTTAACCGAAAATAAACGGGTTAAAGAATATTGTTCACCCTAGTGGTTTTAGGCGCCATCTTAGAGTGGTGAATCTATCCTTTATTCCAAGTGGCAACAAAACGCATCATATTCATAAATATAAATTTAATCACAACGTGAGTTTCTCACCATGGATATTTGATGGTAAACATGTTAAAAAACACTGCTCTTTCGCGCTGACTAAATGATTCTATTGCTTAAAGATTCAGTACACTGAAATGATTTTACAGGTGTGTGCACCGAGTGATTTTAGGCGCCATCTTTGAGTGGTGAATCAGTTCGTAATTTTTAGAGTAAAGTAAAGCAAAACCATAGCGTGTGGTTCTTACAGAAGTAACATTTGTAGCGTGTGAAAATGGACTTTACAGTTGTTCACTACCTTGGACAGACATTGTGGACCAAAAATAAATGGGTTAAAGAATGTTGTTCACCCGAGTGGTTCTAGGCGCCATCTTAGAATGGTGAATCTATCCTTTATTCTAAGTGGCAACAAAAACCACAACATGCGTCATATTCGTAAATATGAATTTGATCACAACATGACATTTGATGGTAAATATGTTAAAAACACTGCTCTTTCGCGCTGACTAAATGGATGCATAATCTTCCGTGGGATGTGAAACATTCTATTGCTTAGAGATTCAGTACACTGATATCGTTTTTAAATTAATGGTCTTTTCACAAGAGATTTGAGCATCTACTTGAAGTTTTAACAAAACCAACAGGAGAGGTGTTATTACCTAATATGGGTTATTATTAGATGGAGTGAACTGTACCGAGGTCTTATTTCTTAATTTTTTTTCCATAGAGTGTAATCTTTACCCAGACACTTTCTTTAGTATTGATGGATTTTTATACTCATACCTAATGGTGTATTTATTTAAGGTTGGTAATTTGGGTCTGGCATAGTTTATTATTCACGATCTTAGGAGGAATAGTATATTACTCATGTTTCTGTAATCCTCATATTATTCAGAAGGTAATCTTTCTCAGTGATTTAATGCATTCCACGGAATATTGCCATTAAGGCCTTGGGTATCTGTATGTAATTTATAGACCCATCTTTGTTCTTTTACATGTAACCGATGTTCAAGGTTATCACCGGGTCTTATTTTCTCAATGATGATCCATTGCATATCATTAGGGGAATGTTTTTTCTCTAAGAAGTGATTAGTCATTCTTGTACTAGACCTCAGACATCGGATGGTACTGCGATGTTCACTAATTCTGGTTGTGGTTTTCCTTGTGGTCATTCCCACATAGTGAAGGTTACATGGATAGGTGATTAGATACACTGTTCCAGTGGTTTGACAATTTGTAAAAGTTCTGAGGTCCCAGGTAGCCCCTGTATTGAAAGTGAATCTCGTGGTTTTCTTGGTTAAATGACAGACACTACAATTACCACATGGATGGTGGCCTACAGGGAGATTGCTTTGCTGACTGACCTGTTGGGTCAGTGGGCGTGTATGTACCAGAATATCCTTTAGGTTTTTACTCCTTTTATGTGAGAACATTGGTAAAGGTATGTTGAGACCGCTGCTGTTGAGGGTAGGCCAGTGTTTCTTAACCACTTTTGTCACATGGTCCGACATTACATTATACGTTGTTATACAGATGGGACGTTTAGGTTGTTCTGATGTTTCTTTTACATATGTTTCTAACAACGCTTCTCTGTTATTATTGCCTGCCCTCTTTTGTGCTTGTCTTACTATAGATCTTGGATATTTTCTTTGTTTTAGCTTCACCGACAGATCTTTTGCTTGTTCAACATAATCAGATTTCTCTGAACAGTTCCTTCTTAACCTTAGGAATTGTCCATAAGGTAGATTGGTTTTCAAATGCCTAGGGTGAAAACTGTCGTATCTAAGGAGGCAGTTTTTTGCAGTAGATTTAAAATGGGTAGTTGTCCGCAAACCTTCACTGGAAACATGAATACTGAGGTCAAGAAATACTAACTCTGATCTACTTTGATCCATTTAGTCACCGCGAAAGAGCAGTGTTTTTAACATATTTACCATCAAATGTCCATGGTGAGAAACTCATGTTGTGATCAAATTCATATTTACGAATATGACGCATGTTGTGGTTTTTGTTGCCACTTATAATAAAGGATAGATTCACCATTCCAAGATGGCGCCTAGAACCACTCGGGTGAACAATATTCTTTAACCCGTTTATTTTTGGTCCACAATGTCTGTCCAAGGTAGTGAACAACTGTAAAGTCCATTTTCACACGCTACAAATGTTACTTCTGTGAGAACCACACGCTATGGTTTTGCTTTACTTTACTCTAAAAATTACGAACTGATTCACCACTCAAAGATGGCGCCTAAAATCACTCGGTGCACACATCTGTAAAATCATTTCAGTGTACTGAATCTTTAAGCAATAGAATCATTTAGTCAGCGCGAAAGAGCAGTGTTTTTTAACATGTTTACCATCAAATATCCATGGTGAGAAACTCACGTTGTGATTAAATTCATATTTATGAATATGATGCGTTTTGTTGCCACTTGGAATAAAGGATAGATTCACTACTCTAAGATGGTGCCTAAAACCACTCGGGTAAACAATATTCTTTAAACCGTTTATTTTCGGTTAACAACCACAACGTCTGTCCAAGGTAGTGAACAACTGTAAAGGTCAATTTCACATGCTACAAATGTTCTTTCTGTAAGAACCACACGCTATGGTTTTGTTTTACTATATTCTAAAAATTACGAATTGATTCACCACTCAAAGATGGCGCCTAAAAACACTCGGTGCACACACCTGTGAATCATTTCTTGTTTTTCCCGCCTGTAGAAACATTTAAAAAGGAGCACCGACAGGGACACAACAATATGCGGTGTTCCTGGGAGCTACTAGATTTAAAGGCTGATGGTCCGATCTAGACAAGTAAGTTGGCTTAGAGGAAATAACATGCCATGACAAATCTCTAAGATTCAGTCTCTCGCATTTGTTAAGAATACCCATCTGCACTTTTAATTTGCAATCTTATACCTTGTTCTAGATATCTAGAGCCTCCCTGCCCCAGCAACACCATGGAGTAGAATTACACCTCCATAAAAGTAGGTTATACCCACTCAAACCTACCGCAGCCGTGTGTTTTGTATATATGTGTGTATGTCTTTGTGTTTTCACTTGATTCACCTAAGCACTTTTTAATATGCACTTTCATTTTTAAGAAAGACAAGAGGCTTTTGACACTTAAATAAAATGTAAAGTGATTAAGGTCCCTTGTCCACATCATTTTGTGGACTTGGGTGTGTAACTAATCCTTATGTGTCATTATATCTTCATACAGAAACTACGACCCTATACATCTAAGAAATCCTTATGTCATGGGAATCGTATGTATTTAACAAACCAATTTGGTTGAAAGAGCACAAATTATTTGTTTGTTTGTAATAACACGGAGTGGTACACGCAAGGCTGGTCCTTGTGTGGTTCTGATGAAGTGGTTGGGGTAACCACGAAACATGTCGACCAAGTAACTAGGGACAGCTTCACATAATGGTTACTGTTCTCTACTACTAGCCCCATTTTAATGTACATTTACCGGATAGGAACAGAATAAAAATTAGGGCTCACTATCCAGGTAATTTTTATTGATTTATTTCACTTTTCACTCCACACAGCACATCACTACACATAGTTGTAAGTACAAAAGTGCTCCTGCGTATTCCGCCAAGTTGTAGCACGCCCCAGACAGTAGATGCCTGGGAGGACCCCTATGATGAAGCATGTCACCCTGAGGCAACCCTAGGTGAGTGAGGGGACTCTAGAAAAACAAGTGTTTTTTCTAGTATAGGACTCTACTAATTGTGGAGCACCTTATTATTATTTTTTTAGGTAGACTTTATCAGGACCCTTTTGGATCCTTTTTGATAGACATCTTCAAGAATCACTCTGAGACTATAATTGCGGAAAAGTCTGGTAAGCTCCTTGATGGTGGGTTTTTCTTTTTCTCCATCTTGCTGGGAATCTGTGGGTCTACTGGGTATTGGGGACGTGAAACAGGTTTCACACCAAGGGTAGCCATCCAAGGGTTTTTAGGTCTCGCTGAGTCAGCGCGCATGCCCTGCTCGGAGAGACTTCAGTAAGTGAGGGCTTCAAAAAATGCTACTGCCAGCTACAGCTTGCAGTGCATGTGCGTGGGCGCACGCAAGCTGTGGCCAGCGGTAGCATTTTCCCCCCCAGCTTTTTAGCCAGCTTGCTAGAACACGCAACAAGCATGCGCGCTTGCGCGCGCATCCCTTTCGTGTTTTAGCGCGTCATCGCGATCACTTTCGCTTTCACAGCGATCGTGATCGCGATGACTTTCGTAGCCAATGCTTGTTTTCATTACTTTGACACCAACGCAGCCGGCCGGTGACAGTTCACTGCGTTTTACCGCGTTTCACAGTGGTCTGCTCACCGCCGCCTCATGCCAACCACTCTAGTCGT
Source organism: Triturus cristatus (assembly GCF_964204655.1). Lineage (NCBI taxonomy): Eukaryota > Metazoa > Chordata > Amphibia > Caudata > Salamandridae > Triturus > Triturus cristatus. The sequence goes on from NC_140589.1 coordinate 465,668,030, forward strand.
GCACGCCAGAGGTGTGTGGCTCAATTATTTAGCCGGGAGTGCTCACACCCTCATTTCCTGCTTTGCTCACTGCCCCTTCGGATTCCAGCAGGGATCCCATTCCTTTCCGCAAAGTAAAAAATACGGTTTATTCCTTGCATGGTCGAACATTGAGGTAGTTTTTCCGCTCTTTGCCATAGTGTACCCAATTATTTGAGTCCTCCTCCACAATTTAGGGTGCATTTGATTTATTCTCTTAGATACCCCCGGAAAGATGTCCGTGAAGATTGTTTTGCCGTTTCCTTACACTCTCCTACCACAACATGCTTGAAAGAGTCAGACTTGCGAAACTGGTGAATTATGGGTTTCTTCACATTTTTATAAAGCGCTGCATGCCACAAGCTTTTCCTCACAGCACTGTTTCTACTTGAACAAGGTCCTCGTAACGGTCCCTGCACTGCACAAATGGGTCTTTGTCCTTTTATTGCTACGGTGACTGAATAAGCTGTACCCATCCCACTAACTGTGATTTAAAACCATGAAAGGCCCCACTCTGTCATGGCCTACCCTACACCAAAATCAAGAGACAATTGCCAACTGATAACAAGCCTGCTGGCAGTGACACAGGCTTTTGGTGCATACAAATAACCTGCAGACAGAAAGGGTTAACAAGCATTGGCATAGCCAATAGGTCTCACCTTTGGGACCTTATAAGTGTTTAGTTATCGAGCACAATATCCTCGGTGCAACAACATCAACTGTTGCATGGCTAAACACTTATAATGTCCCAAAGGCGAGACCTATTGGCTATACCAATGCTTGTTTAGTTAGCAAAGTGCCCTGGTAGTGGGTCGCTGGGTGTTATCCTCCTTCTTAGAGCCAACCAGCTTTGCCTATCAGACTAAAGATTTGTTAACTATGGGAAAGCATCTCACGTTTTAAAACTAGAACACATACAACACAAATGAAGTCAGCATCTGCTGCAGCAAGGGCGGAACGCAGCCAAAAATCACGTTCAGGATCAGCAGCAGTAAATCGTCCCTTAGGCTCGGAGGAAGAAGTGGGGAATCAGAATTTGGCTGCTGGGTCTAAACAGACAGCCTCACATATTTTGCAAGACCCTTCTCAAAAAAAGTTAACCATATCTTTCAGTGAAGGCAGTGTGCACAGGGGGATAGCAAGCAACCATTAAAACCAGTATCAACAGAATCCACAGCGGGGCTCCAAGAGGAAGACATTTCAACTGCAGTACGATGTGATCCTTCCACAAACCCTTTACAATGAAAACCAAAAGAATATTCTCTCTTTCTCAAATCTAAAGCGACACCATCCATCTCCCTAGACTCTTCTGCGACTGAGCAGAGTAAGCAATCACCAAATATGGGAGACATCGCCCTTTCCCCACAGAATGGTGCTCTCCAAAATTCACACACTTGTCAGTAGAGTACCACAGTGGGTCTGCAGTTGTTAGTTCCGCATCCACTAATAGATTCAAGGGTGGCTGCAACTTCTCAAGTACAATCTCAGGTCATGCGTGAAAACAATCCTAGGAATGATCTATTTAACCTGAGTACCCTTGATCTGTAGCCTTAACCTCAGCCCTTCCTACCAGATCCAAGCAGGATTCAATTGCAGACTAAAATGGAAAGTATTTCTAGATCTCAGCTTCCTGTCCTAGTGCTAGAAACTCAGCAGGTCCAGCTGGTCCAGCAATACAACTTAAAAACATTGTTAAATCTTATGCTCGATGAAACATGAGATCTAAAAGCAACATAAGCAATTGAGAACACATCCCTGCACCTTCGTCTAATTAAAATTGAGGAAGCAGTGGCTAGTTTCCCAGTTAGGGTACTGGAGGCTGAGGCTAGAAATTTGCAGCTTGAAGATAGAATGACCATCTTACAGCAGCAGACGGATCTAGCAAGGAAAGACAAAAAACCTCATTAGAAAATAAGATTTGACAAACTGGCAAACCATTCTCTGCTTTCTAATCTTCGGCTGATTGGTGTGCCAGAAGGCTGCAAAGGGGGCCAGGTGGTGTGATGGGTTGAGGCATTCATTAAAAATCATGTGGTACTAGAAATATCAGGGGACCTGTCTATCAAAAGAGCTCATAGGGGACCGGCCCATCCATTTCCAAACTCAAACCTGCCCAGGACAATTTTGTCAACTATTGAATTAAGGGACAGACACTTTCTAGAGCCATCTAAAAAAAATAATTTTCCTCAAACAAAGTACCAAGTTGTCAACATTTTTCAAATATGTTTGCTGCACCCGCATGGCGTCATGAGGAATTTGTGAAACTCCTCTATCTCTTCAAGGCCCAAGGTGCGCAGGCTGCAATTGCCCAACAGTCCAAACTAAGGGTTTATTGTAAAGGGCAAATTCCATATGTTTACAAATCTTGAAGAAGCTCAAGAAGTGTTGCAATCTATTTCTACCTGAGAGTTTAAGTAAGAGAGAGGAAAAGGGGAGCAGATGGAAGGGGTTAAACGTTTGGAGAAAGGGCAGTATCAAGATAAAAAAACTGAATTAAAGCCGGAAAGATAGATGATTTTGATTGATTGATTGAAAAAGCTTTATTCGATTACTATAAACAAGAATCATAAAAGCATCGTAAAAGCACATAACAGATATTAATATACACAATTTATACAAATAAAAAGAGATCACATGTATACGGTAAAAAGAATTGCTACTATTTGGAGATCTTTCTCAATCATATTATAATAGATTTCCTACATTTTTCCACATTTTTCAGAAAGTTTGCCAAACACCAAATAACAAATTCATTATTTAAAAATTGTAATACTAAAAACGCTGGTCGGCATTTTTTAAAATCTAGTTTCTTTAAAATTGGTAACAGCCATTTTTTTCTTAATATGGACTGTTCTGAGGTGTCATCACAGGGGCATAGTTGCATCTCTCGCGTCCATTCCTTCACTTTGGGGAAGCTTATCATACGATGAAAAATATCTAATCTAAATCTGGCTATCAGTAATCTTTCGTATTGGCTTGATAGAAGGATAAGGTAGGGTTGCATACTATATGTAATCATTGTCAGTTGGTGATGCACCACCGTAGGCTTTACTAGTTCTCTCGATAGCCGTCGTGATTCTAGTAGTACCATACATTTTCTTTTCAGCTCTTTCCTAGGTATCACTCTCATGGTACACGGTTCATTATAAAAATTAAGATGACCTAAATCATTTAAGACAGCTCGAACATATTTTACCATTTCGGATTCATTGCATCGCTCATTCCCATTACGTCCTTAAAAACATCTTGATTTACATGGGTTTCCTCATTTGTCCACAGCCTGTGCCACAGCATCACTGGCTCTGTTTTAATTATATCTGTTAAAAATGGGACATCCAATTCTGCGTGGCAGACATACGATGATGTACTTCTAGGGAGTGCCAATATATATCTCAGAAATGTATTTTCTATTAACTGAAGCGGTTGAAAGTAACAGTGCCCCCATAATCCAGAGCCATACGTAGCTGTAGATATACATTTAGCTCTGTAAATTTGTGAAGTTATATAAAGCAACAGTTTAATAAAAGCAAGTCTTCTCATTTGGACCGCTTGGACCCATGTTGAATTATGATCAAATAAAAAGTTAATTTTGTGGTTATCTATAAAGATGTCTCTGCACTTTTTACTCCCTCTACCACATCTCATAATAAAGGTTTTTGATGTATGTACCCTTAATCCCAGCTCACGCATGAAAACCACATAGCCTTCTAATAATCTTAGCAACCGTACCTGGTTTCGACACATTAATACTGCGTCATCCGCATACATTAAAGATGGAATGTGGAGGCCATTAATTACTGGGAAGTCTTGACCTGATTGGAACAAAGCTTTTTCTAGTCCATTTGTGTAAAGATTAAAGGGATAGGGGGCCAGGACCCAATCTTGTGTGACCCCCTTCCTTATTGGAAAAAATCTTGTACACGCTCCGTCATTACCATAGCGTACTCTAGCCTTGGCATTCTGGTACATTTCTTTCAGAAAGTCTATGATGTTACCATTTACCCCTATGTCATCGAAGATACCCCACAGCCTCTCGTGTACCAAACAGTTGAAGGCTGCTGTTAGATCTACAAAAGCTAAAAATAGCTTTCCTTTTGTTAAGTGAGCATACTTCCCAATTAGAATACTCAAATTAAGACTCTGTTCAACGGTTCCCAAACCTTTACGGAAACCGTATTGCAGGTCTGACAGAATCTGCTTGTCCTCCCCCCACTCCTGTAGTCTTCCTAATATGAAACGCCCAACAATTTTCGCAGAGGAATCCAATAAAGATATTGGGTGATAACATACTGGGTCATGTCTATTACCCTTTTTGAATATTGGGACCAAGATTGATTCGGTCCAGGTCTTGATGTAATTTGGCAGGTAACTAACCCCTAATATTTGTGTCAATATAGGTCCGCATAACTCTACGTTTGCCCTGTACAAATCAAGAGGAATCCCATCGGGGCCAGGTGCCTTGCCCCCCCTTACTTGCTAATATTGCCATATTAACCTCTTCCAATGTAATTTGAAGATTATTTATTTGTGCTCGCTGTAAGGGATTAGACTTGGAATCTTCTTTATCTGTAGTTTCTAATTGATTTCCAGAATCATGATTACTAAAGATTTTGGCAAAGTGTTCTACCCATTGATCTTTCGTTATGGCTATTTCTATTTTTGGAATGTCAACTGGGTCCAAAAAGGGTGCCCGGACAGCCCTCCAGAAAACCGCCCCGTCCTCAGACTTGGCCGCTTCCTGTAGAGTTCGCCAGTGCCCTTCCCTGAGTTCCCTTTTGCATTCTTATGTTGCGATCGTATAATTCTTCCTTGCCTCCCTCAATTTAATTGGGTTCCTGGGGATTGTGTGGGTCTCTTTTTTCAGTATAGAATATACTTTAGTGCACTTTGAATCAAACCAGCCTTTGTCTTTTTTCACAGAATTGTTACTGGTTCTTCATAACACTTCATTTATAACTCTGGTAACCTCTTGAAAGGATGCCAGGACTGTTTCATTCGTTGCATTTTCCTTTAGTATGGCTTCTATTGATGGTTTGCTTTTTACCACTACTTTTTGTGTTGTTTCTAGTGGGTCTACCAGCTGCCATTTTAGAGCATATCCATTTTTCCTGTTAATTTCCAATTGTTCAGGGGGGTAAATATTATTAAAATCTTGGTTATCTTTACAGGTCAGCAAGTTCAGCGATAAACTCAAAGTGAAGTGATCACTCAATGTGACATCATGAGTAATGAATTGATTCGTTTTTTAAACCAAATTTGAAGAGAGTAGAATATAATCTATCACAGTAGAGCACCCTCTCCCATGAAATGTACTCTTAAAGGGCGCCCAGTTGTTACTTAGTTCGTTCGCATAGCCTAAATCAAGCTCATATATCAATTCATTTATAGCGTTCCCATATTGTGTATGAGTGAAATGAGTTTCACATTCACCGACTTTCTTCACAATCCTTCAGACATCGGTACCATTTTCTGAACATAATGCAATATTAAAGTCGTCCCCCCAGATGATGTACATATCCTCTCTTGTTTCTTTTGCAATTTTCACTAGGGCGTTTAGTAGTTTCGTAATAATTCCGACAATTTTATCTGGCGGTGCATTATTATAAAAATGTATCAACATCATGCTTTGCTTACTCCCCATACATATCTCCATCAGTTGATAATTCACATCTTCAAGTTTCACTGTGATTTTCCCTATACTTAGCATGTTAGACACGTAAATTGCCAATCCTCCCTTTGCCCTCCCATGTTTTCCTCCAACTGCGGGCATATGATAGGAGCGATAACCAGACAGATGAACCGGCTCCTTTAACCACGTTTCTTGCAAACATATAATTTGAAACCCGTCTACAAAATTACGCCATTCTGTGATTTCCAGCTTAGTTTGTAGGCCTGCCACATTCCAGAAAGTCACTTTTAGCAACTTATTATCATCAGTACATGTTCCATCTAGAATAACTGCCTTATCCGTTGAGTTAGTAACCTTAAGTTCTAACGCAGGGCGATCGTTTGCCGGTTGTTCCTGAAAGGACTTATTTAGGCTTTGGGGTTGTGGTGCACTAGTTTCTTCAAGTCAATCTTGATCTTCTAAACTATATAGGCTTTCAAATCTATTTGCTATAGGAATGTTATAACGAGAATTTATCGGGTATGCCCAGTTCTTGAGTTCCTGTTCTATAGACGGTTTATAAAAATACCCCAGTGGAACCCCATTTATGCCTCGGGGGTCTATTAAAAAGCTCCCAAGACGTTCCAATATTGTTTGTACTAAGTGGGTTGAAGCAAATGTTAGAACTATACAATCCCCTACTAAGTTTTTTTTTTTCCCACCCATGCTATTCTTCTCGCCATTTTGAACTCCGTAAACAATGCTCTATCCAGACCTGTCCTTATATTTAGCCAATGTAAGGATTTATTTCTCAGGGTCTCCCAAAATTCTCTCTCTAAACTGATGAGCTGTGGGACATTTGTTAGAATTATAGAATATGGGGTTGCCTCTGGAGGGAGTTCTGAGCAATTTATGTTTTGCCCATTATTGGTCTGTATAGGGTATGGTAACGGTTGGCTAACTTGGGTGTTATGTGTGGTGACTTTTCTCAATTCGGTACTTGGCAGATTATTCCCGTCATTTAATTGTCTCGTAATGTACTGCGGCGGGAAACTTTGGCCAGTTGGAATTCTTTGGGCCTTATTACCTTGGGGGTCATACTGCCTTTCAAATCCTAAATCACCTCATTCTCTCATATCTGCATTGTTCTTATTTACTGAGGTGATTGTTACTATTGGACTTGTTGTTGCTATTTCTTGCAATCTTGGTCTCTTTATAATCTCATTTTTACTATTCTCCTGATAATTACATACTATATTTTTCTCCTGGATCTTTTCTAAGATTATTTCAATGCTTTTTAATCTTTCATCCATCTTGCTCAGTGCTTTTTTAATTACCATTTCTAAATCATTTATCAGGGATGGAACTAGGTTTGCCTCACTGTTGTTATGACATAGCTCCTTCTGTGTGGATTTTTTCCCTGTCTGTCTTTGTTTGGGTTGAGCTGTTAGCTTTTTCCTTTTTGGAGTTTTTTTCTGTTGACGTTGTATTAAAATCTCGAAAATCCCCATCTTCAGACCCATCCCCACCCTCAGGATTTTTCATTCGTTTTGAGGGAGGTTGATACCCTTCCTCATCATCGTCACTAACCCACACTTGATCAGTTGTTGGTTGGACGCAGCCATTTCTGGGCCGTGTTTTCTTTACAGATTTCTCTATTCGTCCCATTCCATCCTGAGTAGTTAGAGTTTGTATCTCTACCCTGGTTTCTGCATTAAGTGTCTCTTCCACTGTGCTTAGTTGCTTATCAATCGCCCCCACGGCGCCCATCAGGTAGTTCAATAATGAGGTACAGTTTTTCGGGTCCTTTTTTGAAATCTGGGGTTTCCCTTGCGTTTTAGCAGATTCAGTCTTTCATTTCCCCATGTCAGTAGAACGAATGGGTAGGAAACTATAGTACTTACAACAGGTCAGCAAGCTTTGGATACACCCAATTACCAAAGTAGCGTCTTCGGAATCCACCACTCAGATCTTCAAAGGAGTACCAGAAGAGAATGACTTCCAACTAGTTTCTCAAGTACTCACCAAACCGGACCGCTCCCATTCGTGGGGTTGTATGGCAAAACCAAGGGGGGTGGCCCAGCCCTGCCTCCTCCTGTCTCAGACGGGCACAGACGGGCCCACCTTTGGCCCGGGCATCGCCCGGCACGTGCCTGCGCGCGTTCCAGGTAGCAGGTGCTACGAGGTGTTGATGAAGGGCCAGGTGGTGTTAGGAACTTCTGCTTCCTGTAGTCCTCGCCCTGTGACAGCAAACAAACAAACAGGCTCCCTCAGCGATGTGGCTCCCGCAAAGCGGGTGCCGCAAGATGTTGATGAAGGGCCAGGTGGTGTCAGAGACTTCTGGTTCCTGTAGTCCTCGCCCCGTGACAGCAAACAAACAAACAGGCTCCCTTAGCGATGCGGCTCCCCAGCACATGAACAAGAGCCAACAGTGGCACAGCCGCAGTCTTTAGGGTGCATGTTTTGCAGCAGGCGTCAGCCACGGATTAGCAGCCCAGTACTCTAAGGACTCTGTAAAGCAACAGTGATGGGGATACGATCTAATTAGCGTCCTGCGCTCCTCATATTATACCCTCATGGGATTGAGGCCGTGTGGAAAGTCAAGTGCAGTGCTGCAGACGAGCCCCACCTCTTCCAAGCCCACAGTTTACTAGATTACTATCCTTTTTGATTGGGAGGTGGGGAGGTTCCTCACTCAGGGTGCTCCAACATGGCACCCAGCAGGGTTGTCTACTCAGCCGCTCTGCTAGGGGGGATCGAGAGGGGTATCATGGGCTATTCCCCTCCGTCTAGGGGGGTGGGATCACTCTGGGGTTCGTGGTGGTGGGGGGCATGAATATCTAAAACAAATAGAGCAGAATCATAGGTAGAAAAGTATTTCTCAAAAAAAGAAAAAATGGTTGGATAAAATTATTTTTCTTTTTTATCTTTAAGATGGGGGTCGAAGAAGTTATCTCTGTCAATGTAAATTAGGTTGTGAATTGCAAAAAATATGGCGCTTTACTTAGATGGCTTGCTTTTCTTGCACCACAAATATTATTTCTTCAAAAGACCCATTTAAAATAGAATTTTCCAAAATTATATACTCCTAAGAACTATGTTAAGGGTTATTTTGCTACTGCTGGACTAGCTGTGAGGTGTATGGCAATTTATCTGGGGCAAGGTCTAGACTGGGATATTATACAGGTCAAGAGGGGCCCTTTTGGTAGGTGGATATGGATTACTGCCGGGGTAAATGGTTATGTGGGTAATCTTGTCAATTAGTATGCACCGACGGTAGACAATCTAAATTTATAATTAAAATGAATGATTTGACGAGGGGAGTGGTGGGTCCAATAATATTTGGGGACGATTTTAATTATATACACGACCTAGCTAAGGATACCTCAAATAAAACTAATAATAGTTGAAGCCTATAGCTTAACGGGTATTGGATAATATGATCCAAGATTATCAATTGATCAATCCTTGGCATAGAGCCCACCAGCAAATGTCACAGTATATCTAGTATTCCCGCCAATTCCGGTCGGCCTCGCAAATTGATTACTTTTTTATCTCTTGTTCTCTTAAATGAGAACTAGAAACCAGGTGGGGGAAAGATCCAGGTGGCAGATGGATTGCCTCCTCTGTTCCAACCAGGAATGGTTAATCCATATGAAAGCTTGGATTAAAGAATGTTTCCTCATTAAGAAGGATACCACAACACTTTTCTCTGTTTGTGGGCATCCATGTTTGGGTGATAGCGCTGACAGCCGCCCAATCCAAGAGGCAGAGGGCACGTATTTTGGAAATGCAACTTGCAGTTGATACTGCAGCTCAGCTAAAGCCTAAATCTTTATCCACGCAAACTGTTATTGAGCAACATCTGTCTAGTGTTAAACAAGAACTGAGTGAATTATTTCTCATGGAAGAGATAAACAATTCTAGCTCATATCAACAACAAATTTACAAAGAAAGCCAGATGGTGGGAAGATTCTTTGCTTTGTCATCCAGGCTGAAGCAGGAAGCTACTTTAGTTACTGAACTGCTCCAATCCAGTTTGGGGCCCTGACATCTGATAAGGAGGAGGTTGCAAGAATATTCCTTGACCACTATGAAAAGCTCTACGCCACTAAATATACAGTTTCAGACAGAAGCCATACTTCAGTATTTTTCAGATATCAATGTACTGGAAACATCGACTAATCAGGCTGAGGAATTAGTGGCAGATATTACAGCACAAGAAATTTGTCAAGTGATTGCTGAAATGCCATCGGGAAAGGCCTGCGGGAATGATGGTTTTCCACTCTAGTTTTATAAAATCTTCCAGGAAGAATTAAAGAATTATTATAATTTCAATTGGAGCTTTTTAATGCAGTGAAAAATGGTGAAGAGGTCCCTAAATATTTAAGGAATCAAGTATTGCTAGTTTTGCTAATAAGGGAAGAATCCCCGTGATTTAAACTCATATATACCTATCAGTCTCTTAAATTCAGATTATAACATTTTAATGAAAGACTGGGCTAATAGAATTATGCCTGTTGCCCAGAAAAGTATTCATAAAGACCATACATGCTTTTTGCCAGGGTGGCAAATGTCTGCTAATACTACTTTTTTAGTATATGCTATTGATTTTTCATGTTAATCAGATACCTGCATCCATTTTGATGATCGATGCTGAAAAAGCTTTTGACCTCGTGAACTGGGATACCCTCTTCATTGCTCTTAAAAGAGTTGGGTTTCCCAGTGTAATTATCAATATGTTATATAATATATACCAGGGCACAGATGCCCGAATTGTTTTGAACTCCAGTATACTTGGAATTATAGATATAAATCTGGGAACTCATCAGGAAAGTCCGTTATCGCCGGTATTATTTCCATTTTTTATCGAACCATTAGCAGTCAGGATAAGGACCAATAGTGTAATTAAAGCCCCAATGGAAGGTATGGCCAAGCTCAAATTATTCGCTGATGATATAATTTTGTATCTTAGGCCTATTGATTTGAATTTAAGTACAGCTATAGGTGAGTTTGTTCTGTTTCAAGCCATTGGAGGTTACAAAATGAATCATAATAAAGCAGAAGCTTTGATGTTTAACACCTCAGGATATATACTTCCTGATTGGCTACATTGTTCTGTGGTACCAATCAAACCGATTCACTATTTAGGAGTGTACGTAACTAATTCCTATGTGAAACTCTATAAGCTGAACTATGAGGTTACCTTAAAAAAAATCAGGGATTTACTTGATAGATGGTCTCTTCTCCCGTTTACTCTTACTGGCCGGGCGCCCTCATCAAAATATCAATTCTGCCCTTATTACTTGTTTATTTATGAATGTTCCGATAAAAAACAACTCGACCAATTTTAAAGAGTTGGATACTCTTTTTAGACAGTTCATCTGGAACAAAAAGGCGCCCAGAGTTAAATACCCAGTCATACAACTGGGAATAAATCAGGGCGGGTAAGCGTTGCCTCAGATATTTTTATACTATGAAACGTCTCTTCTTGATTTTTCAGTTCGTATTTCTGATTCAAGGGCACTGTTAGATCAATTTTTTATTGATAGAATGGTAAAGGAAGCAGGATCACAGCTTCCGGTCTTTAAAAAAAACAGCCAAACTTCCAAAAAGAACCAGGTATAAGACTTTACAAGACCTTCGTATTAGACTCCAATCTCTTTAAACAACTAACACGTCTCAAGCTGGGTATGAATATCTGCAGCTAAGTGAGTGCAAATATATTGGCATACATATCCAATCGAGTCATATAAGGTTTTGGAATACTAACGTCTTCAAAGAGATGGGTCATTTTCTGTTGGAAGGGAGGTGTTACACCTGGCAGGAAACGCTAGCTAGGTGTGGGGATAGTAGTAAACTCTTTTTTGGGGGTATTTATACAAATTATTCATTAAGGGCCCGATTCACAGATCTAACGTAAGACAAAATCCTAAACTTAGTACCATTTTGGTATTCACAGAAGGCACTTACTCATTTTGGTATTCACAGAAAGGCACTTACTCATTTCGGTATTCACAGAAGTTAGGAGTCCTAACTTTAGCATTCCTAAATGCCTTCTGTGAATACCGAAAGTCTTAAAGTTATGATTTCTCTCAGTTTAGGAGTAGTACAGTTAGGACTCCTAACTTTGGGACTCCTAAATGCCTTCTGTGAATACTGAAAGTCTTAAAGTTAGGATTTTTCTCAGTTTAGGAGTCCTAAAGTTAGGAGTCCTAACTTTCCTATTTCTAAACTGAGAAAAATTATAACCTCACACACCCAAAGCATCATTATTAAACAACCAGAAACTTGTGTAAAAGTACAAATGTCATGTTATTAAAAATGATGTGTTTTGGCATTCAAACATAAACAGGATAAATGCTAAGGCGTTTACATTTCTACCAAATCAATATGAAATGTATCATGCTGATGATCCTTCCACCAACCCACCCTTACAGAAGCAAAGCATGCATCGAATGGAAAGGCACATATGTCTAGAGTCATGTATCCTTGCATGCATAGACGCAAATAAAACATTGCACATGTGCCAGAATGTCTGTCATCTACACTTTTTCCACAAATGAATTAGAGCTACATGCAATATTGGTAATTGTAACATTCAATCTCTGGGGATGGGCAAAACTCTAGAATCACAGAGACAATTAAAGGTGGTAGTGCATCAGCAATATGTCCAACATGGAATATGGAACAATGTTGTTCATCATCTCAGAACATCTGCACACCAATTGCGTGGTGAATGACGAAAGAACTAGACAGCTAGGAAGTGCATTGACTTGACAGTCAATAAGCGTAAAAAAATATCGTAGATCAAAGTGCACAACACAAGAACGAACTGCAGACACATAGGTATACAAATCAGTTAATAGAACATTGATTAACGGACTTACATTAAGGAGAGTAACCTCCCCCTTCGACAAATTGTCCAGTGAATATGAATTGAATGAGAAAACATCAAATAATTAACTTTCACCAAATGATTTAATACATAGTTCTGCAACCATTTAGACTTTTGAAGTAAATCAATGGCAAGTATATCTCTCAATCCCAGACTTCTTTAGCAATCCATTGATCCATTAGTGACTCGAAGTGACAGACACTGCAAACCTGAATCAGTTTCTGATGCCATAATAAATTCCACTGCCCATTATATGAACTCCAAATTAAAGACATGATCTTGATCTCCACCCATTCCTGGGATAGGTGACAATTGACCGTCAAACATGTCAGATAACCACCCAGTCAGGTTGCTTTGTGTCAGGTGAGACCAGTAGCTCCAACGTCGCACGATGTAGCAATTGCAAGCCAGATTGCCAAACTAGATAATGGTTAAGTAATGGGCTCATCAGCAGTACAAACTCCTGGGCACCCAAGGTAGGTAAACATAAGCAAAGAACCAGTGTCCACTGAAAGGAAAACATGATGTATGCATCCAAACCAGGCAGATTGAAACATAAAGAACCAATGATGCTCTAGTTCTCTCAACACCATGATGCTGAATATCTTTAGCATCCTGTCATGACACAATTGAAGCACCTGTTCCTCAAGCTGGACCATAGATGATGACTCCATTGTTGAACAGTAGAAATATGAACAGATCACCCTTATTTAGCAACAGCCACAATGTGGAGAGACCAAACACACAGTCAACTCTTGAATTAATGAAACTCTGAACCAACAGAAATACAATACATAAGTATCAGTCATAGCCCAAACTGATAAGATATGTCTAATAAGCAGATTCCTTAGGTCTATGAAGTATGACCAGTAATGTTACAGATCTACAGACTGTATGAAGGACGACTGTGTGCAACAATGACTGCGTTTAACTACACATTGATAACACCTGCCTCACAAAGGTCAAGCAACCAGATCTGAGAGCTACATCTTGTTTATGTAATCAGGCACTCAGGCCTCTTAGCAGAACGGAAGCGTCCTTTTAAAGTAGGAATGGAAGGTCATGACAAACTCACTCCCCCGTGTGCAGGAGGCAATGAGACCCTGTTTAAATATCATACAAGTCAGGTCAGTATCCGGACCGAGGCCATTCCCAATCGCATACCAAAAATATTTGTGTAATACAAATCAGTACAACCTCAGCCATTGGAAGAGCATGGAACAGATGATAAAGGATTGTAGTGCTGCAATCTTTGATCATTCAATGCGTTCCAAGGTCAACAACAATTGCTAGTCTGTGAACTCTGGACATCAACAAACAGATGACAGTTGCACAATCAATATACAAATACAACAGTGTTAAAAAAATAGTTCATTACTTACATTACAGGTAGGGCGAACGTGGAAATACTGTGTTAGAGAACCTAGGATCAACAGAAGGATACAGAGACACTGGTCCATATGTCATGCATAATAGAAAAATAAATACCCGGATCATGTCTTACAAAAGGCATGGTGTGGCAACTACACAGCAAACGGTCTGCTATATGCCCCACCTGTCACAATGCAGAACATGTGAAATGTATATGTTGCATGCCAATGAATGGGATGATGTATGTCATTATGAATAACACTACTGTAGATATCAGTCTGTGTCAGTAAGCTCTTTTAACTTCACACATCAAAGTTGTAAGTTATAATATGTCTACCCTCAGATAAAAATTCCATTTCGAACTAACAGTTGTGTTTTCTTTCACAGATGAGCCTACTCCTGATGCACATCAGATTCAGGCCAGGGAGCAGAGTCAAACCACAGAACCTGAAGATACCCAAGAATCCCTAAGCGATGACACTGACTTCGCAGAAGAGGACGATGACAACACTCCTGGCTCTTCTGGGCAGATCATTCAGACAGAATCAGTTGGTCTCATTGAGCACACACCTCCAACCATCATAGGTGGGTCAACAACATCCACAACCAGTGCCCCTAGCACAGGCGGACCCATACATAGTTTGCCAGTATCACCTGGGTAACATCAACACAGACATTGAGGAGGTGGGACCGAGTGGCAGCATCCAGTCCAGTACAAGGGCAACGGCCAGTGTTGCCAGACATACTGGAAGGAGAATTGTGCCCAACCCATTGGAGGACACTGAGGAGACTGACACCCAGCATGCTGCGCAGACAGGCTCAGTTTGTGTTGGTGTCACCAGGCCCACACCTCCAACCACCACAGCTGTTGCATCATGAACCACAACCAGTGTCCCTAGTATAGATGGGCCAATACCTTGCCAACCTGTTCTGCATCCTCAAGTGGCAAACACCATCACAGACACAGAGGAGGCTAGACTGAGTGGCAGAAGGAAATCTTGTGCTAGTGCCACTGACAGTGGTCCAAGACGTGGTGGAAGGAGACATGTAGTGCATCCAGCTGAGCCCACTCTGGATCTGAAGCGGAGGCAGCCCTGGCCCAAGTAATGGGTTTTTACCAAGACTGCCATGGTGCATTAGGCCAGGTAGTGTCTGTCCTAAGGGAAATGACGGAGCAGCACCGGTCCAGTGACCAGAGGCTAGAGGCCATTCAGCAAAATCTCTCTGGGTTGCGCACAGACGTGACCTCTCTGGTCAGTGTCCTGGGGGACATCAATGCCAATCACAGCTGGCCTTTCACACCCTCATCAACCACATCCTCTGGTCCATGCACAGTGCAGCCATCAACATCAGCAGCAGCCAGAGGATGTGATATTCCATCTGAGGAAGACAGTCATGTAGACACACAAGATTCTACAGCTTCAGATCCCAGCCAAGTCAGGAAGAGGGGATGTCCACCTAAAAACCGAGGAGGGAAGATTTCCAAAACCTCAAGGCCCGCCAGTGGTCCACCTTGACCATGATGCCTGTCAATGTGCTAACAACTCATCCACTGTGTTGACTGTCCCCGTACATCACTCCTGGCACTGATTTAAGGAGTTAGTAAGACTTTGCTAATGGAAACTGAACTGTACTCCAAACATTACATTCATCCTGAAAGTTTTCTTCTGCACTATTTTGTTGCTTCACATGTACCAAAAATGACTATGGGACACTGTTCACGAAACCTATACCACTGTTTCCTGCACAAAATAAAAATCCATCACCTAAACATGTTGTCAATCCTTATTTCACAACAACTCGTGTGGGTGTGTTATGATGTGTACATATCCTAATTGATATACAATGCCATCCGAAACATGCCACGGTAATGTAGATAAAGGGTTGCATGATGCAAAATAAACTATGTCAAGTAATGGTATACATTAAGGTAACTGGCCTTGTACAAATGTAAGAGCAACAGTGAATCCAGACTCAGAGACTGTGTGAGAAGTTGTAGGAAAAAGTAGCCTTTACTCAGTCAGGCAGTGTTGCAGAAACTGAGCTTGATGTCACTTGGAAATAGATGTTAGAAATTGGCACATCTCCTATATCCTTCTCTCCACAGGTTCAAATCAACCCAAATTGTCCAGCATTAGGTGCAGGGTGCCAAAGCCAGTTCTGTGGCATCACACATTCAGCCCAAACACCATATCTCAACACAGCAGTTACTACATACAAGCACCAAAGCCTGCGGTGGCACACATCTCAGTAGCAGAACACCTTGCTTTGTTCACAATGCCCACAATGGTGATGTCACATATCTTACACATTAGCTTGTGCAACCAACGCATCATAAACAAATGTACCTTTAAACTGAGGAACAAAACATCTCTTAGTTGTGCAAAGTGCCTTCCTTGTGAGTCTGTACAGGCCACCTCAATACAAAGTTCCAACAAGAATCTCCAATGTACACTTCTTACATCAGAGCTGCAGCATATTCACCCTGAAGTGATAACTCAGAAATGACCAAGTGAAGAAGACGTTGTGTAGACACCTGTAACACAACACAGATGTTATTAACCTACAGACAGATTTTTTACAAAACACCAATTAACACTTCATGGTTGCACATTGGTCGTCATGACATGTGGCCCAATCATTCATCCTATTCAGCCCATATCACCTGTCCCAGGCCATACATTGCCACAATCATTGGATACCTGAACCCCTCTGCTACAATGTCTGCATCCACACTCCTAAACACATACCTGCTATTGTGAAAAGTAGTTTTGAATAAGGTTTTGTCTAACATCTTCTCCTTTATCTTCCTCACTATCTTGGTTGTCACATGACATTTAGCGTGCCTCACCTAGAGGGTTCCTGTGTCCTGCTCCATCATCATCATCATCATCAATGAGAGGTACTTCGTGTCTTCGGGCAAAGTTGTGTAGGATGCAACAGGCCATGGTGATGAGACACACCTTCATGGATGAGTAGAGGAGGGCCCCACCACACTTATTCAGGCATCTGAACCTAGCTTTCAGGATCTCAAAAGCCTGCTCCACTGGCCGACGTGTCCTGCCATGGGCATCTTTGTAGGAGACTTCTCCTGGCGTTGTCGGATTCCTCAGCGGTGCCAATAGCCATGGCATGTTTGCATATGCTGAATCACCTTTAGGTAACAATGATAGTAGTGCCCAATGAGTCAACAGGATAATTTAATACAGTACAAGAGTTATCACAATTATGAGGAAACATGAATTGCACTTACCCAAAAGCCAAGCCTGCTCCGGTCAGCTGTGGAATGCTGCTGTTCCATAGTATGAAGGCATCATGTTCACATCCTGGGAACTTGGCACTGATGTGGGTGATGTACAAATCCACAAGACAAACCAATGGCACATTGATGGAATGATATTGTGTCCTGTTCCTATACACCGGCTCACGGTCGTGTGATTGAACCAAGCCAATATGTGTGCCATCTATGGCTCCGATCACATTGGGGATGTGACCGAGCGCAAACAATTCTCCCTTCACATGTGCCAAATCGTCGTGTTGTGGAAACTCTATGCATGTCCCAACGTGCAACAATGGAGCTTGAAGGATTTCTGTAATCACCATACAGAACTTGGATTGAGAAATCCCACCTGATGTGGCAATCATAAATTGGAATGCACCTGTGGCAAAGAAATGTAACGCCACCAACACCTTGACAAGTGGAGTGATATTGTGAGGATTATTCAGTTCTGCTGAAATGTCTGGCTTCAGGTGCTCTGTAAGATCCAAAATAGTTTTTTGATCTAAACGGTACTTCCGGATCATATGCCGATTTCCTCCCCGAATACCTAGGTGAAATACAGTAACCATATGTGCAAATAAGGCGTGGAAATGCTGAACAAATGTGTCACATGGATTCTGTTTTCAAACAAAAACACATGAAACAACATTGATTGAAACAACGTATGCTTCATACCATTAACATATATTTTATACATACATCACTTGGCTACATTACATATGTTCCACAGAGGCAAGTCATACCCTATCAACATATGGATCACTGACATAATATCGACTACCAAAATATAGACATACAAAAATATCGATGCCAAAATATAGAATGCCAAAATATCGAATCCCTATCTCCAAACAGGTAAGTACAAAAATATAGAATCCAAAATATCGTTGTTAAAAATATAGTTAGTCAAAATATCGAATTTTTTAAATGTCTTAAAAGTAATGTAAAATGAATGAAATAATACATATAATTAACTGACCCATACTTAAAAATACTTAAATAACATTAAAATTAATAAATAATTAATGTAAGTAAAAAAAAAAATTATACATATATATTAACGTAATATTAATTAAAAATATTCAATATTTTCTGCGTAGGATTGCGGGCGGGTAAAATGTACTATTACCACTCCAGAGAGTGCAACAGTAGGGAAAGCGTTGGATAGCGGGAGGGTAAAATTTACTATTCCCACTCCAGTGAGTGCAACAGCAGGGAAAGCATTGGATAGCGTAGGGGTAAAAATTACTATTCCCACTCCAGAGAGTGCAACAGTAGGGAAAGCGTTGGATAGCGGGAGGGTAAAATTTACTATTCCCACTCCAGAGAATGCAACAGTAGGGAAAGCGTTGGATAGCGTAGGGGTAAAAATTACTATTCCCACGCCAAAGAGTGCAACAGTAGGGAAAGCATTGGATAGAGTAGGGCTAAAAATTACTAATCCCACTCCAGAGAGTGCAACAGTAGGGAAAGCGTTGGCTAGCGTAGGGGTAAAAATTACTATTCCCACTCCAGAGAGTGCAACAGTAGGGAAAGCGTTGGATAGCGGGAGGACAAAATTTACTATTCCCACTCCAGTGATTACAACAGTAGAGAAAACGTTAGATGGCGTAGGGGTAAAAATTACTATTCCCACTCCAAAGAGTGCAACAGTAGGGCAAGCGTTGGATAGCGTAGGGATAAAAATTACTATTCCCACTCCAGAGAGTGCAACGGTAGGGAAAGCGTTGGATAGTGGGAGGGTAAAAATTACTATTCCCACTCCAGAGAATGCAACAGTAGGGAAAGCATTGGATAGCGGGAGGGTAAAAATTACTATTCCCACTCCAGAGAGTGCAATAATAGGGAAAGCATTGGATAGCGTAGGGGTAAAAATTACTATTCCTACTCCAGAGAGTGCAACAGTAGGGAAAGCGTTGGATAGCAGGAGGGTAAAATTTACTATTCCCACTCCAGTGAGTGCAATAGTAGGGAATACGTTGGATAGCGTAGGGGTAAAAATTACTATTCCCACTCCAGTGAGTGCAATAGTAGGGAAAATAATAAATTATATTTTATTAAAAATAAATGAATTATTAATACCAAAAAAAGTATTAAAATTAATTACCAATCACACAATATTTAATAATTAATTAATTATAAATACCAATACATTTTTGATTAATTAATTACCTATTAATAATTAATTAACAGCCAATTATTTTTCTATAACAAACATTAATAAATGCAAATAATACCAATTAATAATTAATTAATAATATATTAATTATCAATATACACAAATTATTTAAATAATTAATTTTTTAGAATTATATTACTTCCCACCATATTCCCCTATAAACCCACTACCCACTACAAATATTAAATGAATACAATTAACATAATTATCAATTAAACAATTAATACAAATTAATTACCAATTAATACAAATTATTTACCAATTAATAATTAATTAACAACCAATTAATTTTCAATACTAATTAATAATTAACTAATAACAATTAAATTACTTCCCACCCTATTCCCCTATAAACCCACAACCCGCTACAGAAGTAAAACGCAAAATTAAATTAAAAATAATTAATAATTCCTATAAATTATTATTTAATGTACTATAATTAAATTACTTCCCACCCTACTCCCCTATAAACCCACAACCTGCTACGGAATTATATTACACAAAAATGAAATAACATAAAATTTATTACTTTAAAAATATTCTAACATACATTCCAATATTTATACATACTTTTAACACATATACTAACACTTAAAACACTATAAAAAAATTCGATATTTTTAACTACTATATTATGACTGTCGATATTACTTACTTCTATATTATTTAAATCGATATTTCTTACCTGATTTTCGATATTCTTCACCACTATATTTTGGCAATTCGATATTCTGTCCATTCTATATTAAAAACTCGATATTCTGTCCAGTCGATATTTTTTTTTCGATATTATGTCTATTTACCCAACATATCAATCAAAATGTCTACAGGACGAAAGAGGATTGAAATGGCTTACGTGTGTGCAACATTTTCTATCAATGAATATCAGACAACTGTACACTGCATTCTGCTAGCGATGGTCAACATTTGTGAGCAATGATTACACAACTTGTAGGTGCCTGGTCACAAGGTATGGCAGTGGTCTTGGTAGTCAATTTGCTAAAATAAGTCACTGAATAAAATATGACAACAAAAGGTTTGAGAATGGCATGGCCACAAGGATGGTGCATGCCCAACATAGCGAGATTGTCTCAGGGAGGCCCCTTACATCGGCGGTCAGAGACCACAAGTGTGAAGCAATCTCCTACTGAAGTCTCGCCCATAGGCTAACGTTGGGGAATGTGACTGCAGAAAGCCAATCAATGTGCGTGAATATGCGCATGACAGCGTATGTTGCGTACAGTTACGCTTAGTTGATAAAACATGCATTATTGCCTGCAGAGACTGCAGCAATACACAACTCATCTATATCAGCTGCTGTGTATCACCGCTGCTAGCAACAATGCCAGGCCAGACTGGTGTGAGGGCGCCTGTCTTCACAACAGAGGAACTTGGATTTCGTGGTAGGGGAGGTGCTTCCCCTGCAAGCCAAACTTTATGGCTCTTGAGAGGAGCAGGTGAGATTTGATAGATGTTGGATGCTCAATAATCTTACATCAGACTATACATGTTTGGTAATTTACAAGTGTCATGTAGTGTGCTACGACCCTCACAAATCCACTATTCATATCTTGCCATCTCTGACAAGGTGAGGTATGTGATGGCTGAGGAGTGACTGTGCTGCTTTGATTCAGGAGCATGCTTGATCTTCAGGATGCTTTCGTCACAGTGCACAATGTTGTCACACATGACGCTAACTAGTGGCCAATCGTCCAGTTGACAACTTTTAGTACTACTATGGAGATAGTTCAGGAGGTAAATCAGAGGGACGATTGATACGATGGCCTCCATGACTACAGAAGTTGTGTGTTGATGAGCTAAAGTGGGTTTTTGCTTTATATCCCTCCTGTTACGCCTCCTGTGCAGCGGCGGATGGACTGCAACACTTTCTCTGGGCTGAAAGGCAATTTGTAATTGGCTCGGCGATCTTGAGCGGCGAAGGTTGCTTCATGGGCCCTAATTGGTGTGTTGCACCGAGCTGACACAGATATGATGCTGGCGGTGTTGAGGTAACTGCACCTGTGCACGTGTGCTCATGATGCAACTCGTAATACGGAGGACAGAGGACCACCATAGAACTGCCAGCGCTGACACGGCATACTTCCATCCACCAAATTCATAATCAGGCCCTTTTTCCTTACTTTCTGCCATTCAAACCTCAGAAATTGGCTCTAATTTTATCTCAGGTCATGCCCCTGTTATAGCCTCATTTAGTTTATCCCTCAATAAGCCTAATACTGGCCATTGGAAATGTAACAATTTTCTTTTATCAGATAACAATTTTAATACAGAAGCTACAGCTTTTATCAATGATTTTTTTCAGTTTAACTGATCTATTGAAACATCTATTTCTAACATATGGGATGCTTTCAAACTTCGTTCCAAGGCTTTATCATATCTTACTCAGTTAAAAAGAAAAGCAAATTCTCAATATAATACATTATTACAACAGATTACAACATTGGAACACACTTATTTTATTTCCAAATCTTCTTCTGTCTTACATGAACTGATTAAGGCCAAATCGTCCCTTAATAAACTGATGCTTGCAATATGTTACTTAAGGTTAAATTGAAATATCAAGGAGGTCAAATTAAAGCTGGCAACATGTTAAAAATTAAATTTGAATTTAAAAACATTGACCCTTTTCATAATTAATTCACAAATAACATTATATCCTCAGATGCTGACATTTCTAATACTTTCCAAGACTACTACAAGTGACTTTACTCTGAAGATACTCTTCCCATAGAGCACACCATAAATACTTTTTTGTAAGGGTCTTCCTAATCCTTCTTCCATCCCAGATCAATTAAATCAATTAGAAAATGGCATAACTATTCTGGAGATTATGGCTGCTATGAAATCCCTCAAAAAAGCGAAAGCTCTGGGCCCTAATGGTTTTTCTATTGAATTGTTTTTCACTTTTCCTTCCATTTTTGCTCCTAAACTACTTGAACATTTTAATTTATTCCGTTTAGATTAAAAAGCTACTGTAGCCTTATTTAGAAGCACTGACTGCGCTTATCCCTAAACCAGACAAAGATCATTCCCTTGCTAAGAATTATAATCCTATTTAATTGATTAACTATGATTACAAAATATTTGCCAAAATGTTAGCATCCAGCCTTGAAACTATCGCTCTCCTACTTGGTAAACCTCATCAGTCTGGTTTTATTAAGGGTAGGCTAGCCGTTGATAATGCTAGATTGTTTACAAATTTTCTTGCATTTGGCAAGAAATATCAATTCCCTCTGTCAGCCTTGTCTCTCAATACCAAAAAGGCATTTGACCACATTAATTGGCAATATATGTTTACCACCCTTCATAGGTTTGGCTTCAGCCCTACATTTTTTTCTTTTATTAAATTATTATTCTCAGATCCCCGTGCCAGTGTGCTTGTTAATGAACGCTTTCTCCCTTTTTTAATTTAAATAGCGGCACCAGACAAGGTTACCTTTTTTTCCCTTATTCTTTTTGTTCTCTGTTTAGAACCCTCTTCAGAACGTGTTCGTTCTAATACACTTATATCAGGATTTAAACACAATTCTCTGTTGAAATTGAGCTATTTGCCTATAATGATGATGTTTTAATCTATATGTCTAATCCCCTCAGCTCTTTAACCCCTCCCCTGCTCCTGACAGAGCCATTCTGTCATGAGCCATGGTTGCCGTGTGCTCATGACGGAGTGGTTCCGTCATGCCGCGGCCGTTGGCGGCCACTCCTCCCACGCGGCGCTAATTCCCCGCCTGTGCGGGCGATTAGCGCCGTGGGCGGAGTCATGACGGAACCACTCCGTCATGAGCACATCTCAACCGTGGCTCATGACGGAGTGGCTCCATCATGAGCACAGCGCCACCGCGCTGCCCCCCAACCCCCTCCCAGCGCTGCGGCGGAATTCCCGCCGCAGCGAAGGGGTTAAATCCCTTCTTATAAGAAAGTACATTTTTCCAAAACTGAAATTCTACAATCAAACTCCTCTAGTTATCAATATATGTTTGCTAATGCAAACTTTTCATGGTGCCCTTCTAAAATAAAATACCTTGGTGTTTGGTTCTGCCCTACTATCCCCAGTATTATTAGTTGTAATATTAGCAACTTTAAACTTAAAATTCAAAACATACTGTCATCATGGTCTCCTCTTCATTTATCTTGTGGGGTAGACTAGATACCATCAAGCTGATGATTGTATCACATGTTCTTTTTATATTATCTATGTTGTCTTTTAAAATATGCCCTTTTCATTTTTATCAGATAAATTCTATTTGTATTAAATTCCTCTGGAATAATAAACATTCATGAATTGCTTTGTCTAAACGTAAACGTATGAAAATTGAAGGTGGTGTTAGTTTTCCTGACTTTAACTTATATCACTCTGCCTTTTTAATTTGACAATTTTATACTTTAAACCAATGATTTTTAAGACTCTCCCATAACACGCTGGATTATATATGAATGGTTGTTACTAAAAGATTTTCCATATAAAGATGCAGTTCATATGTGTAATTGTACTTTTATTTCTTAATACCACATTCTAAAATAATCTCAATATCTGTTTCATACAATTTTTTCTACAGGTTTTGATTTTTATCAATGTTTTTTAACCCATTCTATTTGGTACAATACGTTTATTAAATTTTAATGTAAATCATTTTATTTTTAAACATTGGAATGAGAAGGGTATTATGTTTGTCCATCAATTTGTTAAATGTAATTATGTTATACCTTTTCTCCAAACACACAATAAATATAATGTACTAAATTATTTTTTACATTAATAAAACCTAATGCCATCTTCTCTTCAATGTTTTTCAACAAATAATCATTTTCCTTTTGACACTGCATCTCTCACACCCGCCATACCATTATATAATATTGCTCACAATTCTATTTTCAAATCTGCATTTTTATATAATATTTTATTGTCCACCACATCAGTAAGGTTGAAAACTCCTAATGAAATATAACAGGAAACTGACCTATCCATATAATTTCCAGTTAATCTATGGAACAAAACAAGGCTTAAAATGTTCGGAACATCTAAGGCTGTACGTATCAGAAAATCTCTATTTTTTACTCCAGTATCTACCATAAAATGTGCTCAAGCTTCCTCTCCATCATGTTGGTCTTGTTCTACCTCTACTGGCACTTCAACTCACTTTCTCACTATTGTTCTAATTTGTTTAGTTTCTGGCATGCTCTTTGGTCCATATTTTAAAGATCTTTAAATATAATATTCTATTATCAATTCAAAATGTTTTCCTTGGATCCTTGTCAACTGAATTTGAACATCTTTCACCTAAACATATGTTATTTGATCTTTTTATTGCACTTGCTTGTATGGGTATACTTTCCTGTTGTATGGATGCTTCTAAGTGATGTATATCAACATGGTGGAATTTTATCTGTAATGAACAAAGTTTAGCCAATGTCTTTTCATTATCTGTTAATCAAAATATTACATCTAATGTATACTGGTTACCCTTCACTACATATGTATCCTCTCACTCACTTATTACTTAGTTCTTACCTCTTTTTCCTATAATTTTTCTTCTTAAATCCTTCCTTCCTTCCTTTCTTTCCTTTTTTCTTCTTTTCTATCTTCTTTTCATTCTCTCTCTTTTTCTTTTCTTATCTTTAATTTCCCTTTTTCACCGGATGTTTTAATTTTGTGAAAATGAATATCTTAAATTATATTTTTTAACTCATGTTATGGACTTTATATTTGTATTATCCTAATAAGTGTATCATTGTATAATTGTACTCATTGTTATACGTTCAATATATGTCACTACTGTACATTCTCTAAATTTACAATAAAAAATAGGTAACGAAAAATAAACAATGATGAGAATGGCTCAAAGGGTTCAATTCTCACATTGTAATCTCCTGCTATAATCAGAAGCCAGGTGTGGTGGAAAAATTCGAAGTGAGTATGTAAAGGATTCTGTGTTATCCTGGACTGCTGTATATATATGTTTACCGCCACTATGTGTCTGTACAGGGCTGTGCTCTTGAAGGTCAAAATAACCCTTAATATGTCATTTGAATCTAAATCCCAAACTTTATTCTAATACTGGATCGTGTTTTGTAACCAGATTAGCAAGACCCCCCCGAAGCTCTCCAGGCCTAAATGCTCACTCTTTCGCCCCAGTTTCCTGCAGTAGGATAATTTGATGACGGTCAATAAATTTCCCAAACTTTACATTATTTAGATTGGATGGCAAGCCTTGCAAATTCCATACCATTAATTTAATTGAAGGTCCCATTCCAACATCTGAATCAGTTGAAAATGTGGGCAGGGGCACAGCTAGGGGGACAGTGTGTATATTTTCCATGCAGGATGTCTGCCCTTCGTTGCACTCCTCGGGCCTTCCCAACCTATTGGCATGTCCCGCTGGTTATTTGGACCATTTGTCTCTTGTGACAAAGACATTGGGTAATAGTTTGCATTACTTTTAAGCCACGGAGACTGAGAGAATCAGTTGATGTCTGAGGTCGCTCAGGAACACGATCTTCCCAGCAGAGTCCCATATGCCTCCCTGGGTATCAGGACAGTCCTTTTAAAGCTATCCAAACAAGTGCTGTGATGGGGGTTCATTTTTATACAAATGTTTGGGCCATTAGTTGATGTTACTCTGTGTTCCAGGTTAATTAATCCTCATATATTTAATTACAGCAAATCTAATACAAATGTAGTCCATAGTGCTATGTTTATTTGTATAGCGTTTCACTGCTAACGTGTCCTCCCTTATGACTGATCTACATCTACGGACATGTTGCAGGCAGTGGCTCATTTTATTAATAGTGAATCTCTACTTTCAAAAGAGCCAGTTGTGAGTTTAGGCACATTTATCATAAAGATTGCTTTACGCTTGGGGCCTCAATCTTCCTTCTCCCCACATGCATGGAACCGTGGCACTGTATCTATTAGGAAACCCGTATTTTTGATGTTAAGGGGCCAACTAGGCTCACCTTCCATGACTCTGCCGAATTGTCTGCTGCCTTACGTTTCCCCATTCTAGATAAATAATAAGTAATAATGGGTCTCTTGCACAGCTACAGGGCACTACACACTTAATGTAACTGACTGCCAGTTGGGGTGACTGCTTTGATGCCCTCTCTCTCCCTTTGCATAATCGGTTCCTGCCATTGTGTAGCCTTGATATCCAGGACTGACTACCACCCCCTTTAGTCCCAGCCAACTCAGCGATTGTGCCTCCACGCTGTTGTTGCGTACCTCAATTGTGACTGACACTGGTTTTTATCTAAATTTACTCCCCCCCTCAAGCTTATTAGAGTCAACCTCTCCCTTGACTGAGTCCTCATCCTACGGTCCCCGCATTCCATCC
This sequence comes from Triturus cristatus, assembly GCF_964204655.1. Classification (NCBI taxonomy): domain Eukaryota; kingdom Metazoa; phylum Chordata; class Amphibia; order Caudata; family Salamandridae; genus Triturus; species Triturus cristatus. Next base: position 465,694,736 of record NC_140589.1, read on the forward strand.
GTGTCAGACACTTGCTCTAATTTAAAAATACTGAGCTGGAATGTTGCTGGTCTGGCTTCTAAATTAAATCTACCTGACTGGTTGGAGTTAGTCCAAAAACAGAACATCTTAATGTCCCAGGAGACATGGGCCACACAGGAGCTATTTTTGGAGGGGTTTGAATGTTTTAATACTGTCGCTCCTATCCCCAAGTCTGGACGTCCAGCAGGAGGCCTTTAATTGTGGATTAATATTACGGCGGGAGGCAGCATACGGGTTCTGGATACTAAGAATGATAAATTCCAGGCCCTAATTTATAAACGGGTTGTTTCTGTTTGTTTAATTAATTTTCATAATAAAGATTTTCAAAATGTTCCAAACATGAATTTTATTAATTTGTTTAATTGTATTTCTTCTCTTTGGAAGTCCAAGAGTTTTGCTAGTTTTGCGGGAATATGTTTGGGTGGCGATTTTAATGCAAAGTTAACTAGCAGAATTCATCCTGCTATTCTCCCCATTAGTAAGGAACCATCATGTAAGAGGGGGATTGAACTAGCAAATCACTTATGCACTAATTACTTTTTGGACGTAATGGAAATTGCTGCAGTATCTAAAGGGGCCAATCAAATAGTATCTACGTATAGAGGTAGAGGGTTGACATCAACTATTGACTATATTTTTATCTTTTCTACTCTAGACAAGAGCGTGTTCAAAGCAGAGGTCATCCCTGCTGTTCACGGGGACCATAATCCCATTAGTTCAACTTTGAATCTTGCCCCCAAGCCGACCTATGGTAAAGAGTGTGGTGTCAGAGATCTGCTTCCCTCTACTAATAACCTTAGACTGGTCTGGCGTGGAATAGACAATACATTTTTATTTGGGAAGATGGTCAAAACACGCCCTGCAATAATTGATATTTGCCTATCTTTTAAAGAACACAACCCCGCAGTAGTTGATGCCTTTATGCAACTGTGTATGGGCATCAAAACTTTGTTATCCTGGCCCTCTAAGAAAACATGCCCTGGCCCTAGATGGTTTAACAGCGACTGTTCTGCAGGTAACAGGGCACTTCGCAGGGCACTTGTTGAACATCCTAGAGACCGGTCCTTTATCACAATACTCAGGCAATGCTACAAGGCAGCTATTTCCTCCAGAAAGGAGGAAATTGTTAGAGAGCATGGAAAAGATTTCCGGTCGGCTGTGAAAGATATGAGGTCCTTAGGTCAATGTTTGTCATCGATTAGTTGTAACATCTCTAGTGAGAAATGAGAGGCACAATTTTCTAAGATTTATTCAGCCCCAACCTCGGACAAGGCCCCCGACGAGGATTTTCTGGTAACGAGGGTCATGATTAACTTGTCAGAAGTAGAGGAGGCAATCGAACAGAGCCTTGGTGGCGAAGCCCTAGGCCCTGATGGCCTGCCTATCGACCTCATCAAAAACCAACCAGAATATTGGGCACCCGTATTAGTGAATGTTTTTAATAATCTAACAGTCTCTACCATTCCCAAACTCTGGCATCAAAGCATTGTTGTGCTGAACTTTACAAAGGGAGACCGCTCCAACCCAAGTTGTTATAGGCGGTTTTCTTTGATCGACAATACATTGAAAATCTTGGGGAGGGTCCTGTAGTGCCTGAACCTCAGTTTAATTATTGCCAAATATACTATAGCTAAAAGATCTCCTATTTACCGGGCTTTCATGGATCTTACCTCGGCCTTTGACTTCGTCAACAGGTCACGGCTTTGGTCTATCCTTTTAAATTACGGCCTGGACGAGGCACTTGTACATTTCTTAGCTTATTTGCACCAAGATCTGCATGCCCGGGAGAGGATTAGTATGAGCGGGGTGGTCTCGCAAGACATCAAGGTCGAAAGAGGGGTCAGGCAAGGTTGTGTCCTGGCCCCCCTTCTTTTTATTCTTAATATCAACGGTCTAAATAAAACGTTGGTAACACTTACCCATGATGTCCCAAACATTAACGGTTATAAACTCCCTGCCTTACTGTATGCTGATGACGCGGTCCTAATGGGCCACACCCCTAAAGCCCTACGAGCTTTGGTGCGGGGTTTTGTTGATTTTATGCCAAGTTTGGATCTACACACCAATTTAAAAAAATCTGATTTAGTGTAGTTTGGTTCGAGGAAATATCTTAACAATTCAATTGTTTTAGATTCGGATAGTTTACAAAGCACTCGCACTTTTCCCTATTTTGGGCTGATATTTGCTGCAAATGGATTATGGGTTGACCATGTGGCTTATAGCAGACGTAAGTTCTCTAATTCTATTTACTCAATACTTGCCCTGCCCTAACCGAAAAATTCAGAGGTCGTATCGGCCATTGTTAAGATCTTCTATCTGCAATGCACCTCACCCTCCTACTATGGAGCAGAAGTTTGGGGCATTAGTAAATGCAAAGGCATTCAGGAAGAAGAGAACAGATTTTGTCGCAAAATCTTGGGCCCTCACATTTCTTCCTCTTTGTACGCCTGCCATAGCGAACTCAAACTGCCTTACATAGAAGATTATATTAAGGCTCGCCCTGCCCTATTTTGGCTGGCAGTTTGGAACAATCCAGCTGAACAATTTACTAGGGAAATTATATTAGATTGCCTAAACTGTAATAGGGGCAGGGATATTCCCTGGCTTGCAGCTGTCTGCAAAAGTTTGACTAGCGTGAACTATGAGCACATATTTTTAAACGCCGCAGATTCTGGTAGCTTAGGCAAGAAGACCCTGCAGAGGCTCTATATGCACTGTACAATAAAGCTGGATATGATACTGAGGCTCAGGAATCTTCTGGCGCCAGATATTTGCTCATTGAGAACTTCTCCCATACTCCTTCTAGCTACCTTCTAAAATCTATTGGCCAATGGGAGAGGGGTTTGCTTTTTCGTTTTAGGGCCGATACTATGAAATTTCTGTTCTGCTTCCCTGCGGGGTATAACTCTAACCTTGAACGCTTGCCATGCCCCTGTAACGTTCCTCATAAACAATCTATGTTGCATATTTTATTCTTTTGTAATTATTATATCATATTTACCAAATGGTTTTTGATACCATTCTGCAAAACTCCATCTGTGTTTGATTATAAAGTAGCTTATAGGAAAGCTATTAACTTAGAGGATGAAGAGCTAACCTTTCGGGTTGGTTCTTTCTTGAAAGCTGCAGTGTGTGCCCGTAACTCGATGTGTACTCCATGTATGCTTATTTTATTTTTGTTTCTATCATTGTTTAAAACATTAGCAAATATTTTGACGAATTCTGTTTCACCCTTGCAGTATTTACACACTTGGAATGTTCTCTCCTGAAAGTTGTTGCGCGCTTTGTAATCTTATTGTGATACTCCTTTCTGAAACACATCTGCTTTTTTTACTACTGTTGTTTACCGTATCTTAACCTTGTAGATATTATCTCGATGGATTTTATTGTTCTTGTAACCCGTTTGTGTCCTATTATTACTTACTGATATTATGACTGTGCTTTTATGGACATATTTTTGAATCCGAAGAAAGATTTTTGAATTGAATTGAAACGTATGGGATGAAGGTGCAGCTGCCCGTCGAGGCGTAAAGCCTATCATGGATTAGTACAAAGAAGTAACCCCATGATGGATAAATTCCATTGCCCTTTGGACTATCTTTATCCTGCAGCCTTTTTGCCTCCTGTTCAGATTTAGCAACAGAGCCAGACCGATTAAGTGCACTGATCAAGAGCAGTGAACAAAAGTAAGTGGTAAAAGTCAAACAGAGGCCTAGGGAGGGCCCAATATAGAAGGAAAAAGCCAATTAAAGCAAAGTGACCCAACTTCCACAATCCACCTGACCCTCTGGAAACAGTCAAGCTGGCCAGTTAAGGGGGACAGCTAACTCCAAGAGTAGCAAGTTCTTCGATGTGGCTTTGGCAGTCTCCAAATGCAGATACAATAATTAGAATGCAGTGCCTCAGAAGGATGAGACACTCACGTCCATGGTTAGTGTCACAAATCCACTCCAGTTAATGTTCTTGTAAAATTTGGAATTCAAATACTACGAATTAGTTTGATTCCAAACGCACATACAACACTTCGAAATCTTTTTTTTCGTGTTGGTGTCTTGAATTAAGAGTTTAGAAATTAATGAGAAACGTGTTTGACGCTATAAAGTAGCCAGTAACAAAAACGGTGTTATATGTAGCCGCAACAAACACCATACATCGAGCAATGTAATAATTGCAAATGTATATTTTAGTACAACCTGCCTTTAATATTTGCTTTGAAACGTGATTCTTAAATAGTTGAAAACTTACTTTTGGAAAGAAATGCTTTGGCTCGTTGCGCCATGAAACATGCTCGACGCAGCAGTTGGCTGAAGATCTAGTCTGCTAGTCAGATTTAACATAAGCGTTGGCAACAGACACATTTTTAATGCTAATTAAGTGAAGCCGCATGTGCCCATATTAATTCCGATAAACAACATTACAAGTGTGATAGTCAAAGCTGTTTGTTTTACCCATCAACCCACACGTCAGCCATTCGCTCAGAAGGCTCTTACTCATGAGTTTGATTATTCCACTCAGGAAGCAGAGGGGGGCGGGGTGTTGACATTCCATGCACAAGTTAGGTTTTCATTTTCAACAGTTCTCTTCTTCGAGGCTTCCTGCTGTACAGCAATTGAATTTATGAATGACCCGAAGGCAGTGTCAACTTGAAAGAAGCAAGCTAAATAGCATCAAGGTAGATTGGATTGGGAGAAGAAAGAATAAATTAAATGCATGGCATATCAAAAATGACTCTTCTTCGGAATGGTTGATTCTAATGCAGGTGAAGGCCCTGCCCTGAGCAAAATGCGCCAGTTTTGTGGCTTTGCGAAGCATCAGGGACGAACAAAACATAGACATTAATGCCTACACCATGTTGCATTGCCAGTTTGCTGAAAAAGATTAATTACTCGTGGAGTTAATAGGATGTTTGTTTCCTTGACTTTAAATCCAATTTCGTTTTGTTTATTTTGAATTATTAAATGGAATATTGCAAAAGAGTAAATTCTAAGACGCTGCCTTCCTTTTGGGTTATCGGAAATAGAAGTGACTGTTTAAGAATATCAAACATTGGTAGGGGTAAATGTGTCTAGTTGTTTAAGATTTGATTAAACTGATTTCCTCATTCAACTTCTTGTACGTAAACCCAATTATCAAAGGGGATACATTGCAAAGGGAAAGTCTAATTCGAAGAGAAAATAAGCATTAGTTTATTTATGTGAATCTGATAGATGCTGGTGTAAAAGACTGAGGACACACTATCATTGATCATTATGAGATAGGCAACAATCAGTAGTTCATCAACATCCCACAACTGATCTCATCTTGAGGGCATCTACGTGTACAAGGACCTTTTTCACTTTCTGCACAACAATCCAATGGTATGGGATGTCCACAGGACTAACGACCAAGCCATCTGTGATGCGGTCATCAAAAGCTTAGATGCGCGGTTGTGATGCGTGGTTAGCCCATTACAGAAACGTATTAAGGCGAAGACAAGACACAAGTTCCTCATTCACGAACCGTGCTTCAGTGTTGTGTAGTGTTGTGCTGGAGTATTACTTTAAATAAAGTATGGGATACCGCTGTTCAGACGCTGCATCGCCCTGTTCTATGAATTAACATCTTAAATACCATCTTTATTTCAAGACGAAATTCAACATAATCAGAGAACATTTTAACGATATGGAAGAACCAGCTATCAACCCCACACTAGTGCCTCACAATATACCAAAATGTACTTTCTTCACCCAGCCATCTCGAGTGCAGCTTCCAAACCTAAGGGCCTATTTATGAGCTGGTTTGAGATGCTCTTGCACCACGCAACGTGGTGCAAGAGCGACGCAAACCTTACATGCGATTTATTAAGCCACGCAAGACCACTTTGTTTGACCCTGAGTTGTGCCTTAAAGTTGCAGTAAAGCAACTCAGCGCAAATCGCTGTGTTGCCTTACTTTGCCCTCAGAAGGCATTCCATGGGCATTGCGTGGATATTCCCACGTAACTCCCATGGTATTTTGCGCATTTCCAGATGTACCAGAACTGATACACCCGGGAATGTGCAAAAAAGATACGCCTTCTCTGGTGAGGCGTAACGTGGAGAAATATTTTTATTTCTCTTCGTTACTAAGAGGAATAGGCCTCTCAGGAATGTTTTTGTGCAGGAATATGTGCCTTCCTGCACAAAAACAAATCTGCATGCAACGCAAGCATCCTTGCAGGGTGGCTTTTTATCTCTACACAGATCTCAGTGGAGTCCTCCTAATTGGTAAGATTGCCAAGTTTCATCAGTAAGTTCTTCCTGAAAGTGTCATCTAGAAATGTTTGGAGGGCCAGCTTACAAGAATGCAGACATGTAGGTCAAGCTTACCTACAGCTCTATATTTTGAAATGTGTTTGCATCGCCAATTTCAGCATTCAAATACAGTGCGGGATTGGCTGTTGGCAATGAACCACAACAACTTTAACCAATTAACAGCACCGATCCCTTTTTATTCAAAAAGATATCCAGCCAGGGGCGGCTCCTCCACTAGGGCAGAGGAGCGTCACCCCACTGTTTTCTCGCAGTGTGAGAAGCAGAACCATAAAATGGTAAAACCACCATTTTATGTTTATGCTTCTCTCACTGCGAGAAAGCAGAAGTGTTTGGTTGGAGGCGAGGGTGGGCGGGGCTGCTCTAGGGCAGTGGAGGAGTGTCTTGCCCACTGCTGAGGGCGCCGACTGGTCGGCCCTCTGGGGCTGACCAAACCAGGCATGCGCACTCTGCCTTTTCTCCATGTCGGCTGCATGGCTGTGTGGGTCGAACATCAGGAATCTAAACTTTGTTTTTCCCTCTACACCAAACCCACAGCCAGGAACACACTCCTTCATTTTGATAGTTTCCATCCGAGGAGCCAGAAGGATGGAACACCATCCAGCCAATTCCTTCGCTTATGCAGAAATTGCACGACTATCAATGATTACCTCCTTCATGCCGAAAACATGAAAGAAAAATTCATTCAAAGAGGATACCCCCGTTGAATGGTAAGAAACGCTCTCAAGAGAGCTCGTTTCTACAATCGTGACTCCATGTTTTTACCCAAAACACAAAACCAGCCAGATAAGTTAGTCTGCGTTATTAAACATTCTATAATAAACAATAAAATCAGGCAGATTGTTAACTCACAATGGCACCTTTTGAATCTAGAGTCGGAAACAGCACACATTCCTAAACCTATGTTTGCATTCCGCAGGAATAAAAATCAGAGAAATTGGGTAGTTAGAGCTAAACAACCTGAATCCAAAGGATGGATACAAAGGTCGATTGAGGGAGCTGCCCCCATTACTGGCAACCACAAATGTGGCACGTGCCACGCTTGTGCCAATGCCATAGTCAGTGACTATATCTGTATCAATGAGTATAACATCATCATGAAAGATATGACTAACTGCAGGACATCCAACTGCATTTATGCCATCCAATGCCCCTGTCTCCTTCCCTATGTAGGCAAAACCGACAGAGAAGTAAGGATACGGATAGGTGAGCATAAGTCAAATATCAGACGCTCTAAACATGGAGCCCCCTTAGTAAATCATTGGATTGAGAAGGGACACTCGGAAGCTGATCTTCGTTGGACGATCTTAGAGAAGATTCGCCAACAAAGTGGATCCGACAGCAACAACATACGCAAGAAGCGAGAAGAATTTTGGATTTTTGTTCTTAGATCTAAGGACAAGGGACTTAATGAATCCCTCCCTTGGGAAAACGCCATCCTTTAACTCCTGGCCATATAGTCCTGTTTGATTAGATTTAAATGGCCGTGTACCTCCTGATTCTTGAGCCTTTTGCGTTTTCTCTAGTCATGTAAAAAAAATGTTTTTTAAATTTGACCTCCATATTTGCAAACCTGCTATTTTCCTAGTTCTTCTTTTTCAATTGTTACGATCTAAGCACTTGAGCGTTATTTCCACTGCTTACCGACGATATGCTGCATTTCTTTTCTTTATCCCTCTTCTCATATTTCCAGAAGTATGATGATTATTTTTTAAAACCTGGTCTTTCCCGTTTCTTTAGTAAGATTTGGTATCACTAGGCTACAACTAGCCGCCGAACTAATTCTCTCTGTGGACTTCGTTTTTTCTATGTTGTTTCCATTATGTTGTTTATGCATCGGATTGGGCCCTCTTTCGTGCTTCTACTAATGGATACAAATTTGCGTTTTTGTTTTTTAACTACACTGCATTTGTATCAGATCTGCACTCCCTGATGCCTATATACTTGATTGGGCACGTTGTTGCCATCATTATGACAATGACACCTATATTATTCCCCCCTTTTAGTACACCACAAACGGACCCGACCCGCTGGCCCTTTAAGCTTAGGCACGTCTCTTCGCTTTGTGAATCGATCGGTCACTGGCCTATTTAAACGGCCTTGTAACACGTCAGTGTGTTCTTCGGACCATTTGGCTATGAGTACATTCATATATCCGCCCGAAGATATTTCTCCTCCCTGAGATCCTTTCGTACGGCGGGTTTTTCGTCTGGCTTGTTTGTTATCAGGTATTTTGCATAGAAGGCGTTGAGCCTCTTCATAGCGCTCTGTACGCTATTTTCTGTGCATATGAACTAATGACATTTATATCCTTCTCTGTTCTGTCCTATTTTTATATTTGATTTTTTTACTCTTACAGTTCTTGTCAACCACCGTGACGAGGAGTATCATAGCGAACCTCCCGACGGTGCGTCTTTATTTTCAACGCTATATTAAAACCCGCCCCGATAGACACAGTGGGTTTCTTTGTTCAATTTTATTTTTGTTTAATTTTGCCAATCTAGCATGCTTTAATGAATCGTCACTACTGAGCTCCTTTTTCATTAGTTGTCCTTTGACCATTCAGGATTCCTATCATTCACCGCCTCGATTTCCTTCAACTGAAAACTCTAATCAAGACTTCGAGCTCTCAACATTCTCTACAGGTGAATTTTTCTTGTTCTTATTCTTGTTAGCGCCCTACGATATGTAACTAGTCTCGATATCTGACTGTTGTTCTTATTTGGACTTGAGCTATTACTCCTATTTTCCTTTGTTTGTATTGAATCATTTGTTTTTCTGCTGGAGAGCCTGACCTTTCATTTATTTATTCATTTCTCAAGTGCCTCCCTTTTCTTTCTTTTTCTTTTTTGCGTTAACCTTGTCAGCGCTCCTTTTAGGCTGCTACATCTCTGAATTTCTCTTTTTTTTTTAATTTATCACTTTTAGACCTCGATGTTTGTTTTCACCTAGAAGATTTTAGTTCTCTCATGCACCTACCGTTAGCTTGAGACCAGAGCGTTTTTGGCCGCTGGTTCGTCAGCTTGACTCGTTTGCTATAAGATATAGCCGTTACAGGTGAGCGGGAATGTGTTCTTCGTTTTTGTATCTAGTGACTTTAGAACTCCCGCTAGGCACTGCGCTCACTTTTTGTCTTTTTCTCTTTCACTCTTCCTTTTTCTCTTTTTCTTTTTTCTTGTTTTTCTTTCTTTTCTTTTTCTTTTTCTTTTACCCCTTCTTCGTTCTCCTCTCTTTCTTTCCCTTTCCCTTTTCTTTCTTCTTTCTTCTTTCTTTTTCCTTTTTTTCTGTCTTTTTTCTCTTTCTTCCTTTTCTTCTTCCCTATTTTTTCCTTGTGCTTGTGAGAGGAATCTATCTACCCTCAGGCTTACATATTTTCAGATCTACTTCTTCAGTCTTTACCTATTTTCGTTTTTTGGTCTTACTCCAGTACCTAAACAGGATATTCTAGTGTTTTTTGTATTTTAATCATATTTTGATATATTGCCTTTTTCTTGTCTGACGCTGACACGTATAACTAATGACCCTCTCATGGTATATTTATCTAGGCAAATAATGCTATTTTGTTATTGATTTAAATCTGGATTGTAATTTGATTTGTTATCTTATTCTTGTTAGGTCCCAGCTAAACATTCTCAAATTTCTTACTGTTCGCCATGAGGAAGGAGGCACCCACATTTCGGTGCGTTCACCGAAACGCGCGTCTGCGCTTCTATGAGGTCCACCCAAGCCCCAATTCCTTAAATTTGAACATGTATTACTCAACAGAGTATTAAATGTCTTTAATGATCTCATTTATTTATTGTATACTGTGGCCGGTTTTTGGGCCTCTTTTCCCTTGTCATTTTGACTATTTTATTTTTGTATGTATGAAGCGTGCTTTTTTTGGTGCGTTGTGATACCGGTATGAGTTTGTGAGTTTGTGCGCAGTTGATTACGTTTGGGACCCCTTGAATTTTGGGTCTTTGTTCTTTGTTATTTGATGTCCTTCTTATAAAGTTATGAACAAGCATATGTATTGAATACATTTTTCAAACAATTGACTATAGTAAAAAATAAATAATTTTTTTTTTATGAATTGAACTCTGGCTATGCTTTGAGAGTGGTTTAATTTTCATGTTTAGGCTTAGTTTAAGTGTCAGCATATTAATTAAATGATACATTGTACATTCTGGAATATACAGGTAGAGTACTTTTCCTTTACTATTAGGCTGCATGCAGTTTACCTGTAGAAAATGCCCCCGTATAGGCGCCTGGCTATTCAGCATCCCGACCAATCACAATGCTGCCATTGCAGGATTATGATTGGCTTAGGGGAGGGGAGGGAGGTTGCCTGCTTCCTGTTCCTCCCAGAGGCAGGAGAGCAGGAGAGGAGTAGACATGATGGGGGATCGGGCCAGCAAAGGTAAGTTAACTTTTTAATTTTTTTATTTTAAAATAACCCTCCCACATACGACTGCATCCCTGCGTGACCCCTCCATCCCCCTAGCCATGAGTCATGCCAGCCGCGACTGTATGCAGCTCATGTAGAAGGAAGGCAAAGAACATCTAATATCAATGCAAAGTGAATGTCATATACCTCGAATCAAACTTCAGAACAGCTGTTACTGCAAACAAACTGCCATACTTTAAAGGAAGCAAAGTCCAGCTCACAGGCATCTCTGAGTGCCACCTGACCTCTTTAATGATGCTACATGTGCTGTAGCCGATATAGTAAAAACTGGAGAAAGGTTAACATGATTAATCCCACATCCAGACTTCACCTTAATTACTTTAAAAAAACCTTTAAAAACTCCTGAATCATCCTACAGGAATAAAACATTTTTCCATACCTGCCAGACAAGATCACACTCTCCAGCGGCCGACACAACATTTGCAGCATCAATAACACTGAGGTGGACAATATAAACCATAGGAAAATGCACATAGAACTGACCTTCTTCTGCTCTGCCTTTATTTGCTATAACCACATGCTCATGTTAACCCCCTTTTTCTTCTTTAGCCTACTTTACATCAGCTCCTTTTTTCTGCAGACAGGCAGTATTCTACAGTTTCACCTAACAATAGACGGCACTTAAATGCTTTGTAGGTGGGTTTGCATTCTATTTATACTCCCAGATATACAAACATATACCCACTGCAACCAGCAAAGGACACATTAATCAGCACCATATCGATTCATGCCATAATGCAGACAGCAAATCTCGCAATTCCATCACGTCTTATGCATTGCCCATTTTAGACAGATGGACCCCATCCACTCGATAGAAAACCGTATTGCTCTTCAGAATCCCCGTGGGCAACAATACCGAGATGTCATTCGATTTGCAAAAAACTCATTGCCCGATTCAGTTTCCATCTGGCCCTGTCCATTGCCACATGCTTCAAAGCCCCCCTCCATTTCCACATGGGCACGTATTCAGTCCATACAATGCAGACCCCAGCCAGCTTTTGCTGTATTAACACCAAGTCTCTTTGCATGTGTTGAAGTAGTGGGAGCCCAGAAAGCCGTACCAAGTCATTTTCACCCAAGTCAAGCAGCAACATGTCCACTTGGTAACACTTACCCATGATGTCCCAAACATTACCGGTTATAAACTCCCTGCTCTACTGTATGCTGATGACGCGGTCCTAATGGGCCGCACCCCTAAAGCCCTACGAGCTTTGGTGCGGGGTTTTGTTGATTTTATGGCAAGTGTGGATCTACGCACCAATTAAAAAAAAAAAAATTGTGTCGTGTGGTTCGAGGAAATATCTTAACAATTCAATTGTTTTAGATTCTCATAGTTTACAAAGAACTCACACTTTTCCCTATTTAGGGCTGGTATTTGCTGCAAATGGATTATGGGTTTACCATGTGGCTTATAGCAGGCGTAAGTTCTCTAATTCTATTTACTCAATACTTGCCCTGCCCCAACCGTGAAATTCAGAGGCCATATATGCCATTGTTAAGATCTTCAAACATCAATGCACCTCACCCGCCTACTATGGAGCAGAAGTTTGGGGCATTAGTAATTGCAAAGGCATTCAGGAAGAAGAGAACAGATTTTGTCGCAAAATCTTGGGCGCTCCCATTTCTTCCTCTCAGTATGCCTGACATAGCGAACTCAAACTGCCTTGCATAGAAGATTATATTAAGGCTCGCCCTGCCCTATTTTGGCTGTCTGTTTGGAACAATCCAGCTGCGCAACTTACTAGGGCAATTATATTAGATTGCCTAAACTGTAATAGGGGCAGGGATATTCCCTGGCTTGCAGCTGTCTGCAAAAGTTTGACTAGCGTGAACTATGAGCACATATTTTTAAACCCCGCAGATTCTGGTAGCTTAGGCAAAAAAAAACTGCAGAGGCTCTATATACACTGTACAATAAAGCTGGATATAATACTGAGGCTCAGAAATCCTCTGTCGCCAGATATTTGCTCATTGAGAACTTCTCCCATACTCCTTCTAGCTACCTACTAAAACCTATTGGCCAATGGGAGGGGGTTTGCTTTTTCGTTTTAGGGCCGATATAATGATATTTCTGCTCTGCTTCCCTGCGGGGTATAGCTCTAACCTCGACCGCTTGCCATGCCCCTGCAACGTTCCTCATAAACAAGCTATGTTGCATTTTTTATTCTTTTGTAATTATTATATCATATATACCAAATGGTTTTTGATACCATTCTGCGAGCTTATAGGAAGGCTATTACCTTAGAGGATGATGAGCTAACCTTTCGGGTTGGTTCTTTCTTGAAAGCTGCAGTGTGTGCCCGTAACTCGATGTGTACTCCATGTATGCTTATTTTATTTTTGTTTCTATCATTGTTTAAAACATTAGCAAATATTTTGACGAATTCCGTTTCACCCTTGCAGTATTTACACACTTGGAATGTTCTCTCCTGAAAGTTGTTGCGCGCTTTGTAATCTTATTGTGATACTCCTTTCTGAAACACATCTACTTTTTTTACTACTGTTGTTTACCGTATCTTAACCTTGTAGATATTATCTCGATGGATTTTATTGTTCTTGTAACCCGTTTGTGTCCTATTATTACTTACTGATATTATGACTGTGCTTTTATGGACATATTTTATAGAAGGAAAAAGCCAATTAAAGCAAGGTGACCCAACTTCCACAATCCACCTGACCCTCTGGAAACAGTCAAGCTGGCCAGTTAAGGGGGACAGCTAACTCCAAGAGTAGCAAGTTCTTCGATGTGGCTTTGGCAGTCTCCAAATGCAGATACAATAATTAGAATGCAGTGCCTCAGAAGGATGAGACACTCACGTCCATGGTTAGTGTCACAAATCCACTCCAGTTAATGTTCTTGTAAAATTTGGAATTCAAATACTACGAATTAGTTTGATTCCAAACGCACATACAACACTTCGAAATCTTTTTTTTCGTGTTGGTGTCTTGAATTAAGAGTTTAGAAATTAATGAGAAACGTGTTTGACGCTATAAAGTAGCCAGTAACAAAAACGGTGTTATATGTAGCCGCAACAAACACCATACATCGAGCAATGTAATAATTGCAAATGTATATTTTAGTACAACCTGCCTTTAATATTTGCTTTGAAACGTGATTCTTAAATAGTTGAAAACTTACTTTTGGAAAGAAATGCTTTGGCTCGTTGCGCCATGAAACATGCTCGACGCAGCAGTTGGCTGAAGATCTAGTCTGCTAGTCAGATTTAACATAAGCGTTGGCAACAGACACATTTTTAATGCTAATTAAGTGAAGCCGCATGTGCCCATATTAATTCCGATAAACAACATTACAAGTGTGATAGTCAAAGCTGTTTGTTTTACCCATCAACCCACACGTCAGCCATTCGCTCAGAAGGCTCTTACTCATGAGTTTGATTATTCCACTCAGGAAGCAGAGGGGGGCGGGGTGTTGACATTCCATGCACAAGTTAGGTTTTCATTTTCAACAGTTCTCTTCTTCGAGGCTTCCTGCTGTACAGCAATTGAATTTATGAATGACCCGAAGGCAGTGTCAACTTGAAAGAAGCAAGCTAAATAGCATCAAGGTAGATTGGATTGGGAGAAGAAAGAATAAATTAAATGCATGGCATATCAAAAATGACTCTTCTTCGGAATGGTTGATTCTAATGCAGGTGAAAGGCCCTGCCCTGAGCAAAATGCGCCAGTTTTGTGGCTTTGCGAAGCATCAGGGACCATCCATTCTCCTATATCGAACAAAACATAGACATTAATGCCTACACCATGTTGCATTGCCAGTTTGCTGAAAAAGATTAATTACTCGTGGAGTTAATAGGATGTTTGTTTTCTTGACTTTAAATCCAATTTCGTTTTGTTTATTTTGAATTATTAAATGGAATATTGCAATAGAGTAAATTCTAAGACGCTGCCTTCCTTTTGGGTTATCTTAAATAGAAGTGACTGTTTAAGAATATCAAACATTGGTAGGGGTAAATTTGTCTAGCTGTTTAAGATTTTATTAAACTGCTTTCCTCATTCAACTTCTTGTACGCCTACCCAATTATCAAAGGGGATACATTGCAAAGGGAAAGTCTAATTCGAAGAGAAAATAAGCATTAGTTTATTTATGTGAATCTGATAGATGCTGGTGTAAAAGACTGAGGACACACTATCATTGATCATTATGAGATAGGCAACAATCAGTAGTTCATCAACATCCCACAACTGATCTCATCTTGAGGGCATCTACGTCTACAAGTACCTTTTTCACTTTCTACACAGCAATCCAATGGTATGGGATGGCCACAAGACTAACGACCAAGCCATCTGTGATGCGGTCATCAAAAGCTTAGATGCGCGGTTGTGATGCGTGGTTAGCCCATTACAGAAACGTATTAAGGCGAAGACAAGACACAAGTTCTTCATTCACGAACCGTGCTTCAGTGTTGTGCTGGAGTATTACTTTAAATAAAGTATGGGATACCGCTGTTCAGACGCTGCATCGCCCTGTTCTATGAATTAAAGTCTTAAATACCATCTTTATTTCAAGACGAAATTCAACGTAATCAGAGAACATTTTAACGATATGGAAGAACCAGCTATCAACCCCACACTAGTGCCTCACAATGCACCAAAATGTACTTTCTTCACCCAGCCATCTCGAGTGCAGCTTCCAAACCTAAGGGCCTATTTATGAGCTGGTTTGAGATGCTCTTGCACCACGCAACGTGGTGCAAGAGCGACGCAAACCTTACATGCGATTTATTAAGCCACGCAAGACCACTTTGTTTGACCCTGAGTGGTGCCTTCAAAATTGCAGTAAGTCAACGCAGCGCAAATCGCTGTGTTGCCTTACTCTGCCCTGGGAAGGCATTCCATGGGCATTGCGTGGATATTCCCACGTAACTCCCATGGTATTTTGCGCATTTCCAGATGTACCAGAAATGGTACACCTGGGAATGTGCAAAAAAGATACGCCTTCTCTGGTGAGGCGTAACGTGGAGAAATATTTTTATTTCTCTTCGTTACTAAGAGTAATAGGCCTCTCAGGAATGTTTTTGTGCAGGAATATGTGCCTTCCTGCACAAAAACAAATCTGCATGTAACGCAAACATCCTTGCACCATGGTGGAGGGTGGCCTGCGTTGGTCCTAGGCTGCCAAAAAAGTGCAAGTAAACGGTAAAATACAGGAATGTGCTGTATTTCCTTTAATACAGCGCATTCCTGCCTTTTGCCTGTCAAGGTGGCATGTTGCCAAAAGTATGGGGCATTTTCCCAGAGTCCAGCAAGTTATGACAAATCCTGTTGTTGCTGAAAAAAACCAATATCTGACGCATCACCAAAGTTCTATTCCTGTGCGTGATCACTGCAACAACCGCGACCACCCAGATCCTTAAGAACAAGAATAACTCCACCTGCAGAACTCTCAATGTATCAATCTGATGACAGGCTGCAGAGTAGGACAGAAACAGCACTAACTTGACCATGAGTCCATTTTCAACATCATCTAGGGGTTGTTGTTCAATAAAATTACCATACTATGGCATTCGTCCTACAAGTACAATAGATCCTTGCTAATGCATCTCCAACTCCTCCAGATTGAAGATTATCCCTGCTACTTTCTGCCTTCCCCAAGTAACACTATCATCTCTTATGGCCTTTTATCTCTACACAGATCTCAGTGGAGTCCTCCTAATTGATAAGATTGCCAGGTTTCATCAGTAAGTTCTTCCTGAAAGTGCCATCTAGAAATGTTTCGAGGGCCAGCTTACAAGAATGCAGACATGTAGGTCAAGCTTACCTACAGCTCAATATTTTGAAATGTGTTTGCATCGCCAATTTCAGCATTCAAATACAGTGCGGGACTGGCTGTTGGCAATGAGCCGCAACAACTTTAACCAATTAACAACGCCGATCCCTTTTTATTCAAAAAGATATCCAGCCAGGGCCGGCTCCTCCACTAGGGCAGAGGAGCGTCACCCCACTGCTTTCTCGCAGTGTGACAAGCAAAAACATAAAATGGTAAAACCACCATTTTATGTTTATGCTTCTCGCACTGCGAGAAAGCAGAAGTGTTTGATTGGAGGCGAGGGTGGGCAGGGCTGCTCTAGGGCAGTGGAGGAGTGTCTTGCCCACTGCTGAGGGCGCTGACTGGTCGGCCCTCTGGGGCTGACCAAACCAGTCATGCGCACTCTGCCTTTTCTCTTCATGTAGGCTGCATGCAGTTTACCTGGAGAAAATGCCCCCCCATAGGTGCCTGACTGGTCAGCATCCCGACCAATCACAATGCTGCCGTTGCAGGATTGTGATTGGCTTAGGGGAGGGGAGGGAGGTTGCCTGCTTCCTTTTCCTCCCAGAGGCAGGAGAGCAGGAGAGGAGTAGACACGATGGGGGATCGGGCCAGCAAAGGTAAGTTAATTTTTAAATTTTTTTATTTTAAAATAACCCCCCCACACACATGACTGCATCCCTGCACGACCCCTACATCCCCCTAGCCATGAGTCATGCCGGCCGCGACTGTATGCAGCTCATGTAGAAGGAAGGCAAAGAACATCTAATATCAATGCAAAGTGAATGTCATATACCTCGAATCAAACTTCAGAAAAGCTGTTACTGCAAACAAACTGCCATACTTTAAAGGAAGCAAAGTCCAGCTCACAGTCATCTGTGAGTGCCACCTGACCTCTTTAATGATGCTGCATGTGGTGTAGCTGATATAGTAAAAACTGGAAAAAGGTTAACATGTTTAATCCCACATCCAAACTTCACCTCAATTACTTTAACAAAACCTTTAAAAACTCCTGAATCATCCTACAGGAATAAAACATTTTGCCGGACCTGCCAGACAAGATCACACTCTCCAGCGGCCGACACAACATTTGCAGCATCAATAACACTGAGGTGGACAATATAAACCATAGGAAAATGCACATAGAACTGACCTTCTTCTGCTCTGCCTTTATTTGCTATAACCACATGCTCATGTTAACCCCCTTTTTCTTCTTTAGCCTACTTTACATCAGCTCCTTTACAGGCAGTATGCTACAGTTTCACCTAACAATAGAAGGCACTTAAATGCTTTGTAGGTAGGTTTGCATTCTAGTTATACTCCCAAATATACAAACATTTTCCCACTGCAACCAGCAAAGGACACATTAATCAGCGCCATATCGATTAATGCCATAATTCAGACAGCAAATCTCGCAATTCCATCACGTGTTATGCATTGCCCATTTTAGACAGATGGACCCCATCCACTCGATAGAAAAACGTATTGCTCTTCAGAATCCCCGCGTGCAACAATACCGAGATTTCATTCGATTTGCAAAAAACTCTTACTGCCGGATTCAGTTTCCATCTGGCCCTGTCCATTGCCACACTCTTCAAAGCCCCCCTCCATTTCCACCTGGACACATATTCAGTCCATACAATGCAGACCCCAGCCAGCTTTTGCTGTATTAACACCAAGTCTCTTTGCACGTGTTGAAGTAGGGGGAGCCCAGAAAGCCGTACCAAGTAATTTACCCAAGTCCAGCAGCAACATGTCCGTGCTCCCCCATTTTGCACAGCTGTTGTTAAAAACGGCAGTAGGTTACCTGATCTCTTACCACTCTTGCTCCACCAAAGCATCTCATGCTAACTGCAGGGCAATCCCAGGTTACATCTGTAAATCTGGTGAGCAGCATATTTCCCCACCCATTTAATAAATTAGTGTGCTACTAAACATGTAGTCATTTTGTCATGCTCAGGGCTGGCTATGCACCATGCAAATAAAGGAAGAATGTTAGCAAGTACTCCCAACTACCCCTTCTTGCAATGTGCCCCCTCCAACTGATCGCTCATTTGTGCTCATATCTCTCGCAATAACTTGATCACCACCTGCCAATTTGGTTAATGTGTGACCATTTCCAAACCAATTTTATGGCCGGAGTAGCCCCCATAATATGGAAGGAGTGCATTCCAAAAACCTCCGCATTCTTCCTTAGCTGCCCCAGTGCACCCCGAAGCACGCTCAAACTCTGTCTGCCAGAGCTCAGGCCAGAAAACAAAATCTTTCTACTCTCTGGCCGGACACGCCTCCACACAACCCCGTTTTTGCAACCAAATCCACTTTCCCCTCCCTAACTGATCTATCTTATACTTTCAGAGCCAAATGGCCAACCTTCCCCTTCCAGACACACCACAGTACCTAAAACTCCCGACTCCTGCTTCAACCCCAAACATTAAGACACCCGAAAGGTGCCAAAAAACATCAATATGAAGCGCAGCCGAAACAGTGCAACTTCAAAACGGTCAGCACAATCAAGTAGCAACTCTCCACCTTCCTAGAGTCTAACAATGTCCTCTGTCACTCCCAGACAGGGTTCAGACCAGGGCAGGCCACCGACACCGCCCTTCTAGCCGTGATTGAAGAAGCAAGATCTATTTTGGATACAGGAGGCTCAGTGGCAGTGATCCTCCTGGACCTAAGTGTGGCCTTTCGACACGGTGGACCATACCATCCTTGTCCACCGTCTCTCCAGGGCAGGAGTCACTGGCTCCGCTCTGGACTGTCTTAAATCCTTTTTGGAACACAGAACCTACGAGGTGGCCGACGGACTTGCACACTCTAGAGCTCTTCCTCTCCAGTGTGGGGTTCCCCAGGGCTCCTCCCTGAGCCCCACACTTTTCAACATGTACATGTCCCCCCTTGAAGACATCGTGTCACCTTTTGGAATAAAGGTAGTCATGTACGCCGACGACACACAACTAGTCGTCTCCCTAAATCAGTCAGCCCACTGCATGGAGAACTTGGCTTCCTGCCTTCAGAGCATATCCAAATGGATGCGAGACTCTCGCCTTAAACTTAATGGGGAGAAAACCGAGATCCTACTACTGGGTGAACCTCGCAAAGGTCCCATCTCTCTCTCATGGCCGCCCTGTATGGGATCTCCCCCCACCCCAAAAAATAAAATCAAGAGCCTGGGCATTTGGTTGGACCAAGAGCTTAACTTCAAAGCTCAAGCAAGGAATACTGCCGGCACCTGCTTCGGCCTTATGCGGAACTGCGAGGAAGATTCTTCCTCTAATCCCCCCTCAGTCCCGAAAGCTCCTAATCCAAGGCCTGATCATCTCAAAACTGGATTATGGAAATGCCCTATATCTAGGTGCCCCAACCTCAGTTATCAATAAATTGCAGCGTATCCAGAATGCAGCCGCCAGGCTCCTCACCGGGACAAAATCCAGATGCTCGGCGAAACCTGCTCTGAAATCACTTTACTGGCTCCCAATCCAGGAACGCATTGCTTTCAAAACCCTATGTATTACGCATAAAATATTCCACGGCAAAGGCCCACCCATATTGAGACCACTCATCAAACCCTATCAATCCATTAGGCAGCTAAGGTCAAACACCCTGTCCCTGGCCAGCATCCCCAGAATAAGAAGAGTACGCTCAGGAGGCCGTCTCTTCTCATTCAATGCTCCTAAGCTATGGAACGCCCTTCCCATCACCATTCGAACGGAAACTGACTTGCTGTCCTTCCGTAAGCGCTTGAAAACTTGGTTATTCCCGTAAATGTTTTCCTTCTCCATCTGGTCATTCTGCCCACTCCCCTTTCATCCCCCCTTCCTGGATCTGGCAGGCGAGTATCAGCGCTGGGACGCCCTCAGGTACCTACGCGCTTTAGAAATCCAAAAATAAAATAAAATAACTTGTCAGCTCACAAGGTACACTTTATGAGTGACTCCCGAATATATAAACATAGCCCAGGAAGTCCACCCCAGTGTTTTTGGCATATACTTTTGTGATATATGTAGGTGGTGTATACCTCAGTCCACATATGAAATTGAACTTCCAGGCCCTCCTGGTGCATTTGCTGCACCATCTACTATCATCTTAAAGGACAGAGGAATTGGATGAAATACATTTTACCAGTGTCATTTAAGTCCATAACACACGCACTGTGGCTTTGAAAAACTGTTCTCATGCCAGAAACATTCGGGTCCAGAAAAAGCTTTGAAATCAGTGATGACAATAAAGAAAAACTGATCCTTTGAGCGGTATGGCATTGCTGTACATAATTTATTAATCACTGTGCATTTCTATGAGTGAGCCAGCCATACCACATTGAACAAGGGCTTTGGAGGGAGATTTTTCACTGCCAGAGCATGTAAAACATAAGTACACATGCCATACTTTTTAACTACCGGGCCTCCAAACCTATAGGCAGGTGGGGCCTACATTATGGGTGATGTAAGTATTAAAATTAAGCTTTAGGCCTGGCAAAAGTTTTTTCTTGCAGGGCTGCAGTGGCAAGACTTGTGGACATGCTTTGCATTGTCACATTAGTGGTGGCACATATCCACTAGTGAAATTTAGCTTACAGGCCCTGGGTACACTTCCTGAGTACACTTTGGTATCATATCCTAGGGACTTATAGGTAAATGAAATATGCCAATCAGGAATGTAGCCAATTTTCATATGTTTTTTGGGCCCAGCAAAGGCACTGGACAGAAATGTCCTAGTGTGCGGAGTCCAAGAAACTGTAGAAAAAGCTAGAAAAAACTTGGGGATGAGCATGCAAAAAAGGGGGCATTTTCTTATAATGGTCAAATGCTGTGAAAAATCAATAAAAGCAGCATAGACAGCCTGACTCCTGGTGACTACATTATTTATCTATAATAGTTTGTACTACATCAATATTATCAATTACTGAACAGTTGGGTCTGACTCCAGATTGGTCACAGGGAATTTCTCCTGGGTCCATGCCTGTCAATATTCCATTAGGCTTCTTGCAATAATCTTCCTAACTGCATTGAGGAGAGAAATGTTTTGCCTTAAATCCTCCAGTTTTTGCTGACTTTGGGGAATATCAACAACAACCAGCGATAATTATCGCTAAGCGCACTTAGCGCTAGGATAATTATCGCCGGCTAGCGTTGATTTTTATCGCTGAGATAGCGTGCTATTAGCAACGCTTATCTCAATAGCGATAAAAATCTTCACGCTAAGTGGCTAACGTGAGATTATCGCTGGAAACCCAACGATAATCTCACGTTAGCTTGTTGATAGGGACAGACAAACTTAGCCATGATATCCACCTTACATAGGATATCATGGCTAAGTCAGAAAAATACCAGATGTAAAAAAGCAGCGTTAACCGCGGTTAGCGCTGCTTTTTTTGTCTCTAACAGGGTTAGCGATATTCTTGATAATAGGAGAAATGTGGCTTAGCGACATTTCTCCTATTATTTTACTCTGGAACGCCCCCTTTGCATCTCATTAGAGATGCAAGGGGAAGCGTAGAGTAAAAGGGTGCTAACATGCAAATTTGCATGTTAGCACCCTGTTGTTGATAGGGTGCTAGTCTTATCTCTGCTTTTTTGGCTTTTAAAGCCAAAAAAGCAGAGATAACACCCTTGTTGATATGCCCCCTTGTTTTTGCTGGCTTTAGGACTCTGCACACTTTACCACGGTTAACTAGTGCTAAAGTACTTGTGCTCTTGCTTTTAACCCCTTCAGCGCTGGGCGAATTCCGCCGCGGTGCTGAAGGGTTCGTGCGCGGGCGGGCCGATGACGGAACGGTTCCGTCATGAGCACAGCTCAACCGTGGCTCATGACGGAACCGTTCCGTCATGAGCATGGAAGGGGTTAAACATGGTAACACTGGATTACACCAAATTAGCACATTTAATTTATTTTGTAAGTCCCTAGTAGCCTGCAGCACTGATTGTGCCACCTACCTTAGTAGGCTTTTAAGCATGTCTTAGGCTTGCCATTGCAGCATGTGTATTCAATTTTGAACAACAATTCCTTGTTTAACCATAAAATACCACAGATACCAGCAAGCAGTATGCGCCAATACGAGGCAACTCAAACATATCAAGTCATGGTTTAACAAAACAGCAGTTTGTTTTTGCTTATTACTAAAGTAGGGCATCAGGAGCCTTATATTGTGAAAAACTATAAAATAACAATGTAAACATTAAGAATCTCCACAATAAACTACATAGACCCGCATGCATCTGAAGCAGAAATGTTGCTTGATTAATTCAGCTTTAACCACCCACACCGGATTGCACGCTGATCCAGCTTCCTGCGGGAGTAGACAGCGGACGGGTGAAGCATAACAACGTTCAGAAGGATTGAAATCAGAAACGCCGATTAAACAGCGGACGTTAGATACTTTGTTACGAAGTCACGAGCTACTTGCACATTTCAAAGGCGCCTCAAAGAGAACACTTTTTCAACAACGTCAAAATAAAATGGTACAAAGCCAGCAGCCAGTAGTCAGAATGAATGGACAGCACTAAGATTAACATATGGTTTAGGAACGTTCTGAATTATAGTAATATCAAGTTATCACTCTCTTCACAGATATGAAAATGGAAAAGTTACCGCTTGGGTGCAAAGAAGCTGTCTTGAACAGAAGCAACGATCTAATGAGCAACAGACAAACCAAGGTATTCACAAAATACAGCCTAAAATGATTGAAACAATGTGTAGAATGGGTAACTAGGTGAAAGGATACTAATTTGCACTCACATATTATCCACAGAACTGATCCAGTCTTTGTCCTGAAGAGAACCCCAATGTTGTCAAGGGGGTAAGAAATGTGTTGGCATGGCCTCCTGGGAAATAAATCAGCAAGAAAACTACTAGTTAAGTGGAAACAGCGGGCCTTGCATGGCTTCACTATCCGGCCTGTGGTTCATCATGGTTGGCCTGAATTCTTGACTTTGCCCTGGTCCAGCATGACTAGGCCTGAGTTGGCGGAGTGCAGAAAACTCCGCTTCACGATGTGCAGCAGAATGTTTTCCCCGCTCGCGATCGCGAATGGTAAGTTCGCGAGCGTGATCTGCTGCTCTGGTAGAATTTCTACCCGAGCGGCAGGAATACCAGCACAAACTGCAGTTCTCACTGCACCCCACCACTCGCGAACCTTCGCGAAGTTTTTTTGACTTCGCGGAGTATCGCGTAGCAAAACTCTGCGAACTATGCCCAGGTAACTACTATAGGCGCTTACTGCTTCTAAGTGCTATTTCTACTTTAATTTTTAAAATTCATATCTTGATATCTACTTATTGGATTTTTGTCATTTTTGGTCTTGTTTTAATTATAAAATCATAATCTATTTTTCTGAACTGGTGCCAAGTTTTGTGTGGGGGTTGCCATAGAGAAGTGAATATCTGCCTATGAGGTGGCTTTTACGGTGCACAAAGTTCCTGAAGAGTACTGGGGGGTAGTGTGTGGAGATACATGCCCACGATGAAGAGGGATACAGTCCGTAGTTTTACACTAGAGGTGGAAGATCAGACCCAGTACACCCCCACGAAAGCCATTTTACTTAATATGTTTGGGGTGACCCCTGAGAGGAATAGGCAGATGTTTAGGGGCAGACACAAGTATCCTCACAAATATGGGTAGATTTCCTTAACTATTCAAGCAAGGCACTGAAAGCTGGGTGAGTGGAAGCAAGGTTGATTATTATGCTGGACTTGATTTTAAAGGAGAACATGCTAGATACTTGTTTTGTAGAGCTGCACCAACACCTGGTGGACAGCGAGTTGACTGACCCCAGGAAGATTACTGAGGAGGCAGTCATAAGGTCAGCACCAGAGTGTCCAAGAAGGCATCTGAGGGGGACTCCCCAAATGGTGGTCAGGATTCCCAACAGAAGAAGGGGGGAGAAAAAAGAGTACTTTCAAGGCCCCCAAAGCAGCTCTCAGGGGAAAGATTACCATTTCCAATCTAACCACCTGAAGCAGAGCTTCCCTGAGTCAGCCGAAAAAACAAAAAGCTATGAGTGTTTTGTGTATGGGCCCCAAAAGGGGGATCCCAAGAGCACCACCTCCCTCTGGAAGTAAGACACCAGGGGTAGCTAGCAAAGTGCTTGGGGAGGAGTTTCTCCCAGTAAGTGGGAGGGAGTTCAGTGAGGTTACCCTGGTGTCCCTCGGTGACAGTGAGGTGGTTCCTAAAATCTATGTGCCCTAAAATACTGCAATGTATACGCAATGGGTTACCATCAATGGACAAGGTGTGGAGGATCTGAGGGACACAGATGCCAGCATAACTATGGTAAGAAGTTAGCTGGTGGCCCCAGAGCAAGTTATACCCACTGCATTCCACCAGGTTATGCGGGCTAACAACCAGGAAGGTCACTATCCCATAGCCCTTGTTCCATTTGTGTAGTGGGTGGTCTCAGGTCTTCTGAAAGTTGAAGTGAGCCTTGCCATGCCTATGGACAGTTTGATTACGTAATGACTTTGAGCACACTACCCAGAAGGAAGTGGTGCTTAAGGCACACCTGGAAATATTAGGGTTGCTGAGTGGCAATGTGCTACCAACAGGTCTATGGCTGCCCAGGAAGGGAGTCAGAGAGGGCTATAGCCTAGAAGAATGAAACAGTTTTCTGTCAAAAGAGGGAAGGGCAAGAGGTGCGTTAAACCA
Organism: Triturus cristatus; assembly: GCF_964204655.1. NCBI lineage: Eukaryota > Metazoa > Chordata > Amphibia > Caudata > Salamandridae > Triturus > Triturus cristatus. The sequence continues at coordinate 465,719,906 of NC_140589.1, forward strand.
GCCCTTGAATGCCTCCTAGCTGAGATGGATGGGGCACCAACAGTTGCCGCTGTAGAGCCCACTAACAAGGACATTGCTTTTCTTTGTGACCTTTCAGAGCTTACTGGATGGCATGTGGAAGGAGGACCCACCAAGGCAGAGTTCTGTAAAGCACAGAAACAGTGCCCAAACCTAGAGGGCATGAGGCAAGAGGTCAAAGCCTAGGTAGCAGGTGATGTCTTTTGGGAATCACCACATTTACTGGAAGGGAAACCTTCTATATAGTGAGCCTAAGGCACCTATGCATGGGCAATAATGGCACTGGTCATTCACCAATGCTATGTGGCCTTCCTACTAGAGGTTGCTCATGAAATACCTCTGACATGATATCTGGAGCAGGACAAGACCTTTGCCAGGCTTGTCCCCCAGTGTTATTGGCTAATATGAAGATTTCCTCAGATGCATTCTGTCGGACTTGTTTGACCTGCCAGGTCAGTGGGTAGACAGGGTAGAGGCTCAAAGCCCCCCTCAATCCCCTGCTTGTCATTGGCACACTCTTTGAGAGCATGGGAATCCCATTTTTGGGCCTATAGGAATCCCATTTTTGGGCCTATGTATCCCCAGATACCTTCTGGCAACAGGTTTATCCTGGTACTGTTGGAGCATGCCACAAGATACTCAAAGGCCATACCTCTGTGGACTGCAACTGCATATGTAGTGGCCAAAAGCCCTTGTTGGGATTTTCACCAGAGTGAGTTTCACCAAGAAAGTGGTGCCTGACGTGGGCAGCAACTTCATGTCTGCTTATATACAGTCAATGTGGAAGGAGGTTGGAGTGGCTTACAAGTTCACCACACCCTACCAGCCACAAAGAAATAAGCTTGTTAAAATGTTCAACAATACCCTGAAGGGCATGATCAAAGGCCTGCTGAGGCCTTGAGGAGTAAGTGGGATATCCTCTTACCATGCCTTCTCTTTGCTTACAGATCGGTGCCACAGAAGAAGGTTGGCATTCGCCCCTTTGAGTTTTTGTAAGGGGACCTCTTAGTTTGGCAAAAGATGGATAGAACCAAGCTCTCAGGAAAACTCTCCAGGATGAAGTTAGCAACATGCTGTTCTTCAGAAGCCAAATTGTCAAGTTGTGGGAGCAAGCTTCTGGCAACCTAGAGGCCAGTCAGGAAGTGATGAAGCAGTGGTATGACCAAACAGCTACCTGGTTGGAATTACAACCTAGGCAGAAAGGGTGGGTGATGGAACCCATGGGACCCGGGGCCCTCCAAGTAGGCCTGGGTTGAATTTTTGGAGTTCTGCTTCGTGGAATCCTGCAGAGGGTAAAAAAAAATCACAAGATTCTCTGGAAATCTGTGAGTGGGCGGAAGTGCTTGCCCATCTACCCATTCATGCTGCTGTTTTACATGCCAGTAGCGCGATGAGTGCTTACACACTGCATAATTAGAGCAAACCGCCCCACATGGTCTCCATGGGTATGGCCACTTAATTTTACCTGCTTTTCTATTTCTGTGCATGTGCTGGGTCTGATTTTTCTATCCTACTTAAATCATTGCAATCCTTCCCCTATCCCACTCATCTATCTCTCATTGACCTTTATTTTATTAGTGTGTCTTTGTGTTTTGAGTATTTTACATTTTATTTCCTTTTCTGTGACTTTTTTTGTACTTTTTTTAGTTTTTCTTTACTTCCTTTGCTCTTCCTTTAATGTTCTATGAATTCCTTCCTATTCCTATGTCTTCTTTTTTTCCCTCACAGCGCCATGGAAGAGTAGGGCAAGACAGGGACCAGCAGCACCTGTGCGGCTGCTAGTCACACACCTTGCGGCTGCTAGCTGCATACCTTGTGGTTGCCGGCACTACCAAGGGGAGAAGCCCCATGCCATTATTTCAGAGGCGAAGGTGGCTTCACTTGTTTTTTACATACAGCACCACCTCCCCTCCATGCTGGCAGTGGGCAGGGAGGCCTGAGAGCTGTTATGCCCTGTGAGAGCATCTGCTTCTGTGGGGGAGGGTGTGTTGGTGTGTGTGCCAGCACATTGGGGTCCAGCGCACCTAGCAGTAGCTGGGCAAACATACCGGACCGGGAGCAGGACCTCTCTGACCTGCTGGGTATCTACGCTTTGGGACTCGATGAGTAATTATTTATGTGTTGTGATCTACAATGCCAATATTTGTTTTCAAATAGTATGCTGCTCACACTTAGATGTAAGTTAATGTTACATTACAAATATTGTGATTCAGTTTGAGCTAGCCAAGTGCTCGGCTCCACCTAATCGAACTTGACGGCGCTCGCTTGGGCTAATTAATGCTCTGCTTGAAATGCGGAGTTCAGCACTTCACAAACTGCAGTGTTTACCAGCGCCACCTTTACCCAATCAAGTCAATTCTTTTGCTGTATCATTTCTTTCTGTGGGTTTGGCTTTGTTTTTGGAGGAAAGGAGCTTTTTTATGCTCTGGAGTTGGAACACTGCTTTAGCAGCAGCCATGCTACCACTGCGTGCTGGCCTGAGAGCCTGGCTCATTCCTTCTGAGGTAGCAGTGGGTGGGCTTCCGAAGGTTAATGCTGCAATGCTCAGCACTAGCTGACAGGGTTCTGACAGCTGCTTACATGGCTCACAAGTCTGCTTTGCTGTGCTGTCCTTAGAGGAGCACTGCCTTGCTGGTTCAGGGGCCAGGGCTTGGCATGGTGAGACACCTGAGCATCAATGTGAGACCCTCCCTGCCCCTCCGCCCCCTGCTACAATGAGCTGGCTACCAACATATGCTGCTTTTTGTCCCATGGACCATGCCATGTATTACACACCCAGGCCAACTCCGAATCCTTGTTTTTTCAGTGGGCCATGCAACTACATATTTACTAGGAGGAGTGGACACGGGTGAGTCTCCGGTCTGTGGGGGTTTCCTGGTTTTTATGAGTGGGTGCCAATTGTTGTTGTACTTCTAATGCTTTATTCTTGCACTCAAAAAATAAATGCTAGGGCTGTGCTGCAGTATTTAATTTCGCTGACAGTAGCAGTTCTTAGTGCAGGGTCCAGATGAGCGGTGATGGAATGATAATTTCCTGATGCCGGTATTTATTCAGAAAGGACCCTATCCAGTTACTGTTGAGGATACAACAATGATATAATACTGCATATCACATCTCTTATCAGCTAACAGTAAAAAGCCTCTCCATCCCAACTACACCTGCATAGCACAAGATTTCCTTGCTGAGTTTTTTGGCTACTCCGCAGAATTCAGCGAAGTAAACCTCAGCGAGCTCCGCCCTGTTCTATTTAATGCAACCTCCATTGTCCTGTCATGAAGAGAGTGGTAATAGTAGTAATATCAGTGAGTTAGCATTTTCTGTGCCTTTCTTTATGTAGGTTGTACAGTCCTGAACAATCTCCCAGTGATGTGTAGTGTGAATCTATACGCTGAAAAAAAGGGAGACTTAGTTGGCCGATCAAAGGGGGTTGAGCATGAGATGAGAAGCATAGATGACTTGTTGCAATGCATTAGTTGTTCTAAATGTAGTTTAGGAAATCTGGAATAGGGTTTAGGGTTAGAAAATTAGGAATAAGTCAACTGGATACTAGTACTATGGTTGATCTGATTTAGAAAAGTACAATGACACTGCATTTGCCTGTCCAAAAATGTTATGGGAGACTAACTGTACCACTAATCTATTTGTTTGTCTTCTTTATTTCTTACCTCAGCACCCATGCGTCAAGAAGCAAGCTTTTGAGTTGGGTCAGGGTGCCATGGGTGCCACTACCAGCATCGCAGCTGACAGATCTGCTGGCCCAGTAAGTCCTCCTGTTAATATTATTATTACTTCCCTAACTTTTACCTCTCCCCATTTAGAATAATTTTTCCTTTTTTATTTTTACTGTGCCTGTCTCTTTTTGTTTTCCTATTCCTCTTCGTTCTATCTAAGGTTTGTTAACTTCTTGTTACCCCTGCATTATCCTAGTTTTTTCTATATTGTATGCTTCTGCAACTGACTTCCTCCTGTCTGTACTAATCTGTAGCTTTCTTCTACTATGTTAGTAAGCTTTCCCTTTCCTCTTATATATCTTGTGAACAGGTATGGTAAGACTAAGAGAACAGATTTTAGGACAGGTACTCTACTGTAAAGATTAAATGCCCAAGTAAACTAGTCTGTGCATTTTTCTTTCATTATTCTTGCTCAAACAGGAAAGCGAGAGAGTGGCTATGGTCATGGTGGACCCCTCAACATTGTTTTGTATGTATTATTATTATATTTAGACAGTAGTTTATATACCAGCAGTTTTGATGACAGTACAGCATGGCTGGAAAGTGGTATGCGGATGGTGCCATTGCCAACCAAGACCATATCCACCCCATTGACCAATTATTCCACCCCTTTATTGTGTTTCAGTGACTCAAAGTCATCCTAGCTCTGACCCTCTATTACGAAAAGATTTTGGTTGGCTTGACTACCTGGCTTTTCTAACATTGTCAACCAATAAAATGCCCAAAGTGATATTTTTTAAATAAGATAGAACTGTAATGATGTATTGCGGTTGTATTTTGTCAAAAAATGATAAGGGGAGGCATATCTGGTATCTGGTATCTGGTATCTAGCATGTGCAATGTTTTTTCTAGCTGCACAGACCACCAGTTCCAGTGCCAGTGACAGTGCCAATGCACCAGATGCAGTGGTGGTTGGAGGGGGAGAACCAGCGGCAGTAGGGACAGGTGGTGGTAAGTCACATTGCTCGCTTACAGACAATTGCTAGTATACTCACTTCAAGGGTGTCATGAACCCTCCGCTTTAGCAGCTACAGCGGGGGTTGAATTCTTAGTGGCCTCTTCTATCTGCAAGTCAGCAGTCAAAAGCTCATTATGAACTCTAATAATAATGGATTGATGGAAAAGGGAAAGAAGGATGGAAGGTTAAAAGAAAGGATGGGTGAAATGGTATAGGAGTGAAAGGATTCATGGGTGGGTAAAAGGATACGTAGGTGGGTGATAGGATGCATGGGTGGGTGAAAGGATGGATTGAAGGGTATATGGGTGAAACAATGCCTGGGTGGGTGAAAGAGTGGATGGGTGAAAGGATGCTAGGGTGGTTTAAAGGATGGGTGAAAGGATACGTGGGTGGGTAAATGGATGGATGGATGGATGAAAGGATAGTTGAAAGAGGGTATAGGTAAATGGATGGATGGGTGGGTAAATGGATGGATGGATTGGAATGGTGAAAGACTGGATGAGAAAATGTAAAGCTTAAATTGTGTGTATCAAAGTGTGGATAGAACAATGAAAGAATAATTTCTTGGGTGAAGAAATAAGGGAGCTCTTCTCGAGGAGTGAGTGTTCACCTACATGGCTTGCTTGGCTTTATCAAAGATTTGATTCAAAGTGAGGGTGAATTTTAATTTTCTGTCGACTCCCTTAATTCACTGTATTTGTTAAGCAAGGCAGATATGTATCTTCCCACCCATCATCATCCATCACATTCCTCCCCATTGCATTTCATCACCCAGGACCTAACTGCAGCATTGTTCAATTCAGCACCACAGTGTTGGCTGGGCAATGCTCATCTGCTTCAGTGGATGCAACATTCGCAAACTTTTCCATGCCAATAACAAGGAGTTTTCCCCTTCCCTCCCAGTGCCCACTCAGTCACATCCTAGCACTTTACTCCCTATTCTTTCCTAAGTTCTGTCCCAGCCTACCAAAAAATTGAAATATTCATTCTTGGCATGTGCCACATTTTTCTGGCCAAGTATTTCATGTAATTCATGTCTTTCATAATGGATTTATACCTGTTCAAATGTTTTGATTTCAACATTAGTCAAATACAGTCAGTGACTGACTAAACAAAAGCTTAGGCACATGATGATGATTAGTGACACCGCACTATCTATAGCAAAACCTCAATAACAAAACCTTAACTACCCGATCTTATCCCTCCAACTTACCCTGCAGTAGAGTAAGTTAAGTTTCCTTTCCTTACCACCAAGCAAATGCATTTGTTGGAAATAATTTGTGGTGGAGGGCAAGGCCAGGGAGGAAAGTGGGACTAAGTACCTAATTTTGAGTTTTGCAGATGGGATACTCTGTGATGAACATGCCAAATACAATCTGTATATCTGTACCTTTCCCTGTACTGCAGTGCCTCATTTTTCCCACCATCTACTTATGGCAGACAGGATATCAACATGATTTTATATGTGACGTGTGTGACATATTATCATTAATTATCATCTGCTCTTTGACGGCTGAAGCCCTGGGCTTCTGTATTTCCTTATCATGCCAGCACTCGGTGGCTGGACTCTTAATTTGTAGGCTGCCACAATCAACTGGCCGTTTTTTAAATTCTTTAGATAAGGTGATCACCCATTTGGCACTGAGAAATGTACTTTTTAAGCTTCTTGGTAATATTAATCTTCACCTGGATAAACCAGAGAGGCCACAGAGCTTAGAGAAATTATGGCTACCTTAGGCCTTAATCAATATGTACTGAAACTGGCCCATCAAGGTAGTCATGAGCTGGACCAAGTGTACTCGATAGTGCTATACAATCTGAGGAGCCTCTGGTCTGGTCACATCGATGAATCAATTACTTGGGTGGAGGGTGAACGCACACTGCCTAACATCCCAGCACTCAATTCACCCCGATGCATAAAAGAATGTGTTGCTCTCTACTGAAGACGGACAACTATCCTGAAACACATGTCTAGAGATACACAGCACTGGCCGTACCAACAAGGGTGAAAAACTAAAGCCTGTCACCGAAGTAAGTTATCATTCACTACATTTACTATGATGCATTGAGGCAAACTGAGTGCAGGGATGTGAGGCAGTGTGTGCCCACTCTCTCCCAATCGATCACTTGATCTTCTAAAGCCCTGCTCCTCACCTTTGAGGGTATCCAGGTGCTGAGGTGTATGTGGTCTCATTCGAAAAGCCAGGTTTTGAGTTCTCCTCTGAATTCCGTCAGGGAGGGAGATGATCATAGGTAGAAGGGCAGGTCATTCTGGGCTTCAACAGTGAGGTAGGAGAAGGTACTGCCTCTGCTGTGGTAGATGCGGGAGGTGCAAGTGTGGTCTCGGGAAGTAGAGCGCAGGTGTCTGGCGGGTTGGTGGAACTTCACACGGTGGTTGATGTAAGCTGATCCCTGGTCATGTAGAGCTTTGCAGGAGTGTGTTAGGAGCTTGAACCGCCATTCCTTCTTTATGGAGAGCCTTTGGGGATTCTTGAGGTGGGAAGTAAGTGGGTGCATTTAGGGTGGTTTAGGATGAGTCTGTTGACTGCATACTGTATAGTCTGGAGGCTCTTGAGGGGTTGGGTGGTGATTCTAGCGTAGAGGGCGTTCCTGTAGTTGAGACAGATGGTGTCTAGGGCTTAGGTGATGGCTTTCCTGGTGTTGACAGGGATCCATTTGAAGATTTTTCAGAGCATGCAAATGGTGCGGAAGCATGGGACGGCGAATGCATTAATATGGCGCTTCATGGTGAGTTTTGTGTTGAAGATTATGCTGAAGTTGTGGGCGTGGTCTGTGGATGTGGGGGCGGGTACGAGCTCAGAGGGCCACCAGCTGCTGTCCCTCTGGGAGGTGTTATTCCAGAAGATCAGCACCTCCGTCTTGTCCATGTTGAGGTGTAGGCAGTTGGTCCTCATTTAGTTGTTGATGCTGGTCATGGTGTTGCGGAAGTCTGTTGGTGGAGGGGTCTCTGGTGAGCGAAACAATGAGTTGTGTGTCATCTGTGTAGGATATCATGTTGAGCCTGTGGGATCTGGCAATGTCTTCGATAGGTGTCATGTAGATGTTGAACTGGGTGGGGCTGGAGGGCAGGCCAATATTTAATTAGATACTCATGGCAGGTCTTGGTAAAACTAGATCCTGCATCGGCCAGACTGACAAGCAATTTGAGAGCCTTTCATAAGATAAAGCCTTCGAGTTTATGTGTTCTCTGGAAGATTACATCCCTGTTATATCAAGGGTGGTTGAAAAAGATATCACAAAATGTGATCATTGGATTAAAACTGCTACAGAGAAACTAGCCCCATCTCTCCTGCGTAGAATGAGTAGAAGGAAGCCTTAAAGTTCTTGGTTTTCTGACAACCTTAAAGAAAAAATAAAACCTTGTAAGGTGCTAGAACAGAAATTGAGGAAAGACTCTAACTTATAGTACAGAGAGTCCTACAAATTAGCATTAAGGCAATACCATGCTGCAATAAGAACAGCCAAACAAGTCTAGGAAGAGACGATTAAAAGGACAGGAAATAACGCCAGAGAAATCTTCTCAATTGTCAATAAATTTATGTCACCATCAGCATGTGCCAATTCTCATCATGTCTCAGCGGAGTGGTGTGAACAGCTGGCCGTTTTTTTAATAGGAAGATCTTAAGCATCCAAGCCAGTCTGTTTTCATGTCCAAGGGTGGATGAAGATCTAGGGATTAAACTGCAGGACAATATGGCTACTCCTTCTAAGGAAATGCTGACTAACTTGGAGCTTATTTAGCTGGATTGCTTTTTGAGGCCTTTGAAAGCCATTACATCTGGCTCTCCAGTAGATCCTTGCCCCCCTAATGTATTTGCTTCAGGGGCTGATATTATTAATCCTTCGGCAAACTTGCTGCTTAATTCATCAATAGACACTGCCACGGTTCCCAGCTCTTGGAAGCAGGCAAAGATTCTACCACTAGTGAAAATACAATGGTGGATCCTACTATTCCAGCCAACTGTTGGCCTATTTCCTTGCTGCCTGCTTTATCCAAAATACTAGTAAAAAACATGTGAATAAACAGCTCTTCAGCTATTTGTAATTTAATAATCTGCTTCACCCTAGTCAGTCAGGCTTCAGACCCCATCATAGTACTGAGACGGTACTGGTAGAGGAATCAGAACTTATTAAAGGCATTCTTGATACTGGGGAAAAAACTGTACTGATTATGTTAAATGTATCTGTAGCATTCAACACTGTTCCCCATTCCATGCTGCTGGATTGTCTCCATGCCATTGGGGTAAGAGGGCAGGCCCTGGACTGGCTAGCATAATGTCTGAAAAATAGGAGTCAACAAGTTTGAATCCGCCCCGTTCCATTATTCCATGCACATTGTCTGTGTGAGTTCTGCAGGGCTCTGCCCTAAGCCCTACCCTTTTTAACATCTACCTTACCCCTCTGGCCCAACTAGCAGAAGACCTGGGAGCCAAAGTGATCCTCTATGCAGATGATACACAACTGCTATTTTTATGGGGCAAGGGAGAAAGGTTGATAGGCACACAGATTAAACCCAGTTTAATAGCTTTCTTCCACTGGTTAGCAACTTCTCAACTGAAATGTAAGGAGGGGAAAATGGAAAAACTATTCTTTTGTAACATCCCAACAAATTTCTGGCTGACTTTCTGGCCTGACGATGCCTCTACCCCGGGACCCCAGAGTGGCAAAGTTAAAATTCTGGGAATTACCTTTGTCAACAACTTGTTGTTTAAGCCTCAAGTAAAAGCTTTGGAAGGCACCTGTTTTTGAATCATACAGTCCCTAAAGAAATGTCTTTCATTTTGTTCTTTCTGGCAAATAAATTGGTCATTTAGGCATTGATAACTTCCAAAATTGACTATAGCAATGACTTATACTTTGGTCCACCGGATGTGGTCCAAAATGCAGCTGCCCACCAACTGCCAAATGTGCCAGTAAGAACACGGGTCACGCTCTACTTGCTGACCCTACACTGGCTGCTCATCAGGAAAAGAGTTACATTTAAGGCTCTTGCTCTAGTGCATCGTGCCTTCTATCAGTCTGGGTCCTCTTACTTAAGAGCCAGATTTGGATTTTATAATCCTCCCAGAAAGTTAAGATCTGCTACCAAACATTTGTCAGTGGTCCCCAGAAGTTAGCATGCAAGAGCAGGTTGAAGGCCTTTCACTTATCTGGGCTCAGTTGCTTGGAATCAGGTACCTCTTGAGTTGCGCACAGTGAGTAATGCTACAGTGTTTAAGAAAAAGTTTAAAACCTGATTTCTTGTGCAGGACTAACTTCTGTTATTCAACTTCCAACTTCTGCTTTTCACACCGGGACACTCCATGGAGTAGCTCTGTTTGCTCTAAATTGCTTTTATCATTATCATCATCATGAGGTGAGGGGGAAATGAAAGGAATTTAGAGAAGAGAAGGGCCCTTGGAATGAAAGTAAGCTAATTGTCCATTACAGTGCCCCAGCTGCAGATTACGGAGAGTAGCAAAGTACCCGACGATCTAGCCAGCAGGACTCCTTTAATTTAGCACAACAAGAATACTTGTACGACTTTGTGCATAATGCCTTACTCATTAATGAGAGGCAGTTTCTGTTCATTATTCCACACAAAGTGTTTAGTTTTTTTTTACTAGGAAATCCTTTAAAAGAAAACACATTTTTGTTCAATCTGGTATACTTTTATTCTGTCTTAATTCCTTTCAGGCAGCTAGTGCTTTTATGTGAGGCACTTTTGGGTAAAAAATTACCCTGTGACTCGTAATCACATCAAATTTCAATGGCCTTAGGGAACCAGCAATGTACTTTTTGATACAGCTATTACTGCCTGTCCGCCTACATGCCAGGAGATATCAGCTGCAATGGCAGAGGTTAGAGGCCATCTGGGTAGAACATCAATTGATGGTGGCTCTGGAGGAAGAGGTGGTGGCTGAGGTATCTGCCGCTGCCCCTGGCCCGAGTTCCGCCAGCACCTCCAGCCTTCCGGCAACAACATCACCAGCATCGCTGGTTGCCGGCTGTCTAAACACCACTGCAGCCCCCCCTACTCAGACTGCCATTTTCAGCTCTGCGTCCTGCAGCATCTTGCGCACCTGGACCGCAGGATGGCACAAATGGAGAGAAACCGTGAGGAGCTCCAGACTCGTGTGAAGAACATCCTCTTCTTGCCCTTTTTTTCTGGTGGGAGGGTCTATTGTTGTAGGTGGAGAGGATGGGAACTGTGAAGAGAGTTGTGAATTACTTTGGACATGTTTGAGTTGGACATTGGTTGGGGACGGGATCATTTTTGGGGGCAGAGGGGTGGGCCTGTTGCGGCTAGAGAGGGTGTTTTTTCTATTGTTAAAACAATTAAAGGGAAAATTATTTTACTTTATTGTAATTTTTTGTGTTTTAGTTTTACTTTGCACTGCTGCGTTTTCATGCTGCCTGCTTTTCAATCTGCTTGCTTATCAAATTTGATACATACTAGTCAGTTATAGTTAGTTATGCCCATGTCATACTACCCTCTGTAACTAAATTATTGACCATTAGGGTGGTAGGGTATATTGCCATTGCCTGTATTACCAACAACAACCTAGATAAATGAGGAATATAGTAAAATCTGCAAAAGAATGTAGTTACTTACAAACTAAACTAGTTCACTTCACTCCAAAGTTCTGTTATATGAATAGATGAAGCAATGTCTGCTACCTCTCTCTGTATTCCAAAACTCACTGCAGGGTTTCCCAAGGTGCCTTCTTAATGGTTGTGGTAGGAGTAGCAGGCTAGTACGTTAACAAGAAAGGCATCACACAAGCGAAGCACCACTCACACCTAGGTGAGCTCAAGCTGTAGGGTTAATCAAAAGGATTATTCATCACAGAACACTACATTGATAGAAAAACACAGGGGTAGTGGGTTATATATTTATATCATAGCTTTACAAAGACTAAGACCAGACTACTGGCACCATGACAAAACAAAGAAAAGAATATCTGATATTATAACAAACACTAGCAATAGTAACTCCTGAGCAATGAGGAGCTATTTAATTAAAACAAAAAGTATGAAATCCTTGAGTCAGGAGAAGTGGACTCATAGTCAGAAGTGGAGTCAACACGGTTAAGCATTTACGCAACTCAAGGCCTGAATGATGATGTTGACTAATTATGTTCTATATTTAAACTCTTTATGCATGAGTGGGTATGTGGGGCTGGTGTGGGTTATTGCTCAGGTAATGGAATATCCCACAGTGAGTTGATGTCGTTTACACCACATCTGCCCCACTAAGTGTGTGATCCATTTATGGTGTAAATTAAGTCACCTCAATAAATCACACAACTTGGGATGAGGGGTTGGGGTTTGATGCATGTATGGGAAAGGAGATTTGAGGAAATGTGTGATAAAGACAAACACTGCACAACAACAATGATCATCAGGGCAACGATGAGCATCAATCTGTTATGGAAGGAAATGAACAAATGAGTATGATAGACTTCAGTTAAGTCCAGTCCACACAGTCCTTCAGCTACAGAGACCCAAGTGTTTGTATATCTAAATGTTCTGTTGCCTAGGTATACAAATGAAAATTATGGAGGAGTGAAAAGAAGTGTGGTCTGGGTGTGATGAGAGGGGCTGCACGAAGTGGTAAGTGCCTGGATACCCGAGCAATGTGCATCCAACCAGCCACTTGAGACTAAACAGTGACAGAAGTGCCTGGGTTACTGAGGGAATGCAAAAGAAGGGCAAATAGGAAGGCTGTTTGTTTGTGGTCACTCAAAGGCTTGGAAATGGGAGGTTGGTACACTACCAACGTTGGTGTACCAGGAGGGAATATTTGTATTTGAGGGGCAATGAGATGGAGTACTGAGATGTTAAAAAAAGAGTCTGAGGCACAGAGGTTGGGCCTCCTAGTCCCACAGTGAGGAGGGTCAAAAAGTCCCTGCTAAAGCTACCTATACAACCCTAACCAAATTTTGTGCAGCCTGGCTCCCTCCGTAATTAGTGAACCAACAATTTTCAAAAATGATGTTAAAAGAAAAATTATACTGTATTGCCAAATTGGGTGATTCATCTGAATTCTTCTCGAAATGTCCATCTTTGGTGCATGGCTGAACCAGTTCTGTATCGTAAGCAGGAGTATTATGGAGCTTTCACCTTTCATGCAGGATAAGAAGAGACCTACGGATTGCAAAAAGAGAATTGATATTGTAGAGTCAAGCAGTGGGACAAAAGGTAAGCTTCATGAGGAGTGTACCAACTACTAAGACTCTGAGGCAGAACAAGAGCATAAGCTGCTGTAATAATTCATGTATCAGTCATGGCAGATCATTTAACTGAGAAGTGAGAGCAATTTACAACCAATAATAGACAAATAGTTGCATGTACCGGACTGATAAATCTCACAACTGTCATCATATAATTTAGCCAATTGCATGCATCATCTGATGATGATGTGGCATCACAAGTCTTTCTCCAGTTACAAGCATCTGGCCCTCCCCCCAACACAACCACATGGGAGGAGTTTCACATTTGAGCCAGCGCTCACACTCAGTAGCATTTCCCAAATCAACTCCCCTCTCTGCAGCCCACAGAGCTGAGTAGGCCTCAGAGTCATCATCACATTGGTTTCCCTTCAACGTTGGTAGATTTGATACCTTCTTTTCTTCCCAGTCCTGCCCTGAGTCCTTCCATCCGCTGCCTGACTTTGAGTAATGAATCAGTCCAACTCCATCCCAAGATCTGTAGTGCACTGCTGAGAAACAGAATTGGAGTATTTTGTGTAGTTTTCTGTTTGTTAACTAAAGTGACTGTTCTGGTCTTTTACAAACCAGAAAAAAGGAGTGGACCCTGCAAGTAAATCTCGCTAAGTGTTAAAGGGCCAATCACCTTCAGGAAAAATGATCACCCTTTGGCCCCAAGCATTGCAAATCCTCTAAATCAAGTTTACAAATTATTAGTTGAACACCTTCCCTGACTGCCTGCCATTACATGAATCATCAATCAACACTCACAATCACTCAATAATACATCACTCTATCACTCATTGGTGCAATAGTTAGTTACCTGTTCCAATCCAAGCACGGTGATAGGTACACAATTGAATCTCCACTTTATTGCAAGCAAATCATTGGAATTAGGCAGTCTTGAAAATCAATTGATCTTTACTGGGACAGCCCTGCTGGGGGATGAAAAAAGAAGGATAGGTATGGGAGGGAGACAGGCATTATTTCCAATGTTCTCGAAGGGAATGGGGAGGATTTTTCACTGAACACTGGTCAAATCTGGCCATAAAGAAGTCTAAAAACAGCGGGGTTGCATAAGTCAGACACAAACATAATGTTCCACTAACTCTAACTTTTTTTTGGCAAAGCAGTTCGAAGTTAAAACAAATGTTCTGTGGTGGCCTACTCTCAGCCAAAGAAGTAGAGTTTGTCCTCAAAGTCAGGTGGTATGCCCAGAAGTTTGTTATCGTGATCTTACATACTTGAGTCTGACCAATCACCCTTATCCTCCTCCTGTGGTATTTCAGGAACAATGTAATTGTGTGGTATGAAGTGTTGGTTCATTTTGTTCATGGTCAATCACTCCACGTTTTGAGGTGAGAGTCTGATCCTTCTCTTTGTGACAACTTCGTCAGCTGCACTGAACACGTGTTCAGTAGACCCACTGACTAGCAGACAAGCTAGAGACTTTATAGCCAGCCTGTTGAGCTGTGGCCATAGGTGCATCTTCCGATAACAATACACCAATGGGTTTTGATATATATAGACTTATACTGGGTCATCCAGATAGTACTGGAACATCCTCTGAGTGGTCGTTGGTGCTGCCTCTTGCTCTTTTGCCTTCACCTCTGTACTGGATTTAAGACCTGCAAATTGAAACCACCAATTGCAAAGGTTATGGGCGATTGTGATTGTTGCCACCAGTGTTATTGCAGCTGATTTTGGCTTCTGTACGATAACAGGACTGCCCTCTCTAGAAGTTGAAGGCTGCATTCCAGAACTTATGCCTGGGGATGGAACTCTCATCTCCAGCCTTTCTTCTTCCAGGTCTCTGTCTCACTGAACATTCCATATCTTATAATATGAAACATCCCCTTCTGAAAAAGGAACGAAAGTAGGCAGTATTTTTTTGTACCTTTGATTAAGTATCCCTAGATGTACTCTTTGGATGACACAATTTGTCTTTGCAGCCTTGTATTATCAACCAAGGGAAGGATTAAGCCCTGAAACAAATTATGCGCTTCTTCACTTACACCTGCAAAGCTCTCAGCCATCATTTTTAAACGGTCATTTAGCAGATGTAACAACTGGATAGCTTGACCCATCGTACTGTCCTTCTTGCTAACTTTCCACGTGAAAACCTCAAAAGGAAGTGGCATCTCTATCAGGCATTTGACTAGGCCGCATTTGTCCATCATAATGAACATGTTTTTCACAGTTGCATCCCTTCCTCTTTGAATGACATACACATTGATCAGTTTGTAGTGCTCAAACAGACACTGATATGTAATAGGTCCAGTTCCAACATGTTGGCACCTCCTGTATGAGGGTTTTAACTGGTACTCTATTAGCACGCCAAATGATCTTCAACTGCATCCTTGCTTTAAAAGAGTGGCTGAAATAGATATAGATTCTTCTGCAGGTGGTCAATAAGTTGCTGACTATGTCTTATTTTTTTTAGAAAGTCCTGCACAGTCAGGTTGATACAATGAGCTAAACACAGGACCCTGAAATATTACCATCTGCCATTGCCGTAACTATATTACTGCCATTGCCTGTGGCAACAAATCCAATTCCGATAGCTCTGAATTGCAGCCATTCAAACACCTTGCTGTTAAAGTCTCCCAAGATGTTTGCAGCAGTATGACATTTCTCCACTGCAAACATAGCTACTGTTGCATGACATGCCCTTTAAACTTTCTCCAGTGCCAAGACATATTGATACCTGTTTCCTAACCCCCAAAAAAGAGATCCAGTGTGCAGTGATACACATGTAATTAGTTGCTTGACAACTGGTCAACATCTCTGTCGTCAGGTGGATAGAGTGAAGCACACTTTGCTGCAAAGCTTGTCTAACCAATTGCAGCACATCGTGATGGAGTGCTGGAACAGCAACTGTGGCAAAATAAGTCCAGCTGGAAATCTTCCATTTTGGGCAGATGGCCACCACAAATTCTCCTTCCACAAAAGAAAAAGGGAGAAGGTCCAGCACTAACATTTTAGCCAGCTTCCCACCCACTTAAGCACGCCCGTAATAGTAGACTGAATATTTTTCGTTTGTAGTGCCACTAACGCAGGCGACTTCCGGAGAAAGTAGGAGGTGGCAGACTCAATGTACATCTTGGGGCAGTTACTGTATGCTGCTGCTGTGGTGTGTCCATCCGACTCTTATGCTACTGTGAGGTTGCTGAGGCAAGTGATACTGCTGCAGTGCTGGGGATAGGGCTGCTTCCTCATCACCTTCACCTTCCACAGTGATCGAAGCTTATTCCCCTCTCTCATCACCACCACCACCCGAAGCAATTTACTTAAGGTGCGCTTCCTACTGGATTGTGTGGTGTTTTTTATATGGGTCATTTAGCCTCCAGTACCATAGTGTGAACCACGCTTCCCTCGACAAAAACTCACATGGCAAATCGAATATAATGAAATGTTATCCTCCTGCTTCCTAATTGTGAAAAAGTCCCAACCTGGGCAGGGGAGCATTTTTAGGGGGCCATGAATGCCACTGCCACTGCCCGAAGAACTGGAGGTAGGCTGGTATGTACACGATTGGTTCTTTGCAGTGTGTACTTCTACTGATCTAGGGGTGGATGCAGGTCTCAGCGGAGGCCTTACAAATATGGGAGCAGGCATATTAGGTAGTGGAGGTGACACATCCCTTAGAGCAGCTTGAATAGGTGGGACAATGTCTGCCTCCTCTGGGCCAGCTTCCAAGACAATGACTAGCTCTTCATCCTCACTCCCTTCCATCATTGTAATGGCTTTCAGGAACTTTCCTTTACCTGAGCTCCTGGTATGTCTTGGACTCATGTTGCTTGAACATGAATTACCTTGAAAAAACAAGTGACAAGAACAATTTGGCAAAACAGAAACAGTTCAAATAATTAAACAATGCGGCTGGGAGAACAGTTACAGGCATAGGGTCTGAGGACTGTCTCAACTTGCAATCAATCTGAGTTGGGGGGATATATACAATTCATTGAGTGCCATAAACAGTTCTGGCGATTCTTTTTTGGTAAGGAATGAGAACCACTGTCTTTGGAATCATAAATTAATTTATTCAATTGGGAATCCAGGTGGGTCTCGACCTTGCATGGACACAATGTGGCCAGTGGGTAATGTGTCCAGATGTCCAGCATGGGGAGCGTGTGATCACTGCATGTACTGTGTGTGCTGTATCCTGATTCGCTATATGTTCCTAACTTATGTGGCATCTGACTTTATGGTGTGTTGGGAGCATGCTTACCCCTCGGACCATGTGTGCTTTATTGGGGCCAATCTCCCTAGACCATTGTGGCGTCACTGCACCTATCTGTGGGATTGATCTTGGATATCCTGTTTGTGTGGATGTCTGACGGCTATGTGCAGCCCCACCTGTGGCCTTTCAATTAGTGACCTCAGTTCTAGGTCTCAGAGCCCACATACCTATGCATTTCTGAGTCGGTGATGACATGAAGTTCATAACAGGCAAATTTGTTAATAAAGATGCAATTTTGTATTGATACATGAATGTATCATTCTTCATATTGACATAGACTTCCTCAATATTAACACTCCCCATAGGCCAGTGTAACAGGCAGATGTTTGCAGAAAAAGGTTCTGATCAGCACGCCAGTGGTGTAAAGCTGATTCTTGTCACGGGCCACTTTCTTGGCAACATCTTACTTTGGGGCCATCTTGAAGCTGTCATTTGGCAGTGGTGCTTAGCTGCACAAGTGGAAGAGATTGGAGGACTCACGTCACATGTTGTGTGGTCATATCACTTTGTACAGGCCTTTTTTCTGGCAGTACTCTGGGTGATGTCTCTTTTGCAACTATAAGCAAACAAGTAAAAAAACATTTTGTGAAACGTGGCATTGTTGCAGTTTGAATCCAGTACAAACAAAGACAAAATAATTTATTGTTGTTACTCAAGTTATTATCCTAAATATTTATCATACAGATGTAAATGTTTGCTTTATGTGCATATAAGCAAGGGAGACACCTGTGGCAGTCAGGGAGGTGCAGGGTACAATAGAATAATCCTTAGAAAATGAATGCTGGTGTGCGCCTATGACAGGCAACGGGGTCCAGGGGGAAATTGAATAATCCTTAAAAAGTAATGCTGTCGTGCAGCTGTGTGCCTATGGCAGACAGGGAATGGATAGGTGGATGGATGGTGGGAAAATGTAAAGGAAAAAAATGTTTTTAAAAATCCAAACATTTAAAAAAAATCAAAATAATTCTCTAAAGAAAGTAAGATTACAAATTAAGAATAAATAAGAGAAAAATTAATTGCTGGTGTACCAGGCGACTATGACGAACCCATTGGGAGACAAGGATGTGCATGTCATTTCTTTTAAAAAATGCATATAATATAAAACAACTTGCCAGTGTGACCCAGAATAAGTGTTGTGTGCGCCAGCAGAAAACAATTCTACCACACACCAGATGGTAATTTTGTGGGGACTCTCTGTTATACATAGATCGCGGAGTTCCTGAATTCTGCAAACTCTGTGAGTGCAGTGAATTTTCCCATCCACCCCTACCTCCAAGACCATTGGACTGGGCCCTATGAGATAGCCTAGAGGAAAGTTAGGGTCATCCACCCGATGGACCTTAAGATCCACAGGCACCCCCACAGGGTGCTCCATATCAACTGTCTCAAACCACACTTTGAGCGGTCTGAGCTCACCATGCTGTTGGTGACAGATGGGGGGGACTTTTAAACAGCAGCGGGACTGCACCAGTTGTTGGACAGTACTCCTCCCTGTTTCCCTCATCTTTGGGACAACCCACCTGTGTATCTATGATGTGGACACAGGAGACAGCCTTCCTGTCAAGAGCAATGCCTACAGGCTGTCGACAAGATGAGGCCCAGCATCAAAGATGAGGTTTCTAAGATGCTAAGTTGGGAGTGATTTAATGCTCCAGTAGCGCCAACTCCAGCCCTTTGGTGCTGGTACCAAATGCTTCCCCACCGGGCACCGCACCAGAACTCAGGTTCTGTGTGGATTACAGGGGACTCAATTCAGACACCAAGTCTGATGATCATTCCATCCTCCGGGATGATGTATTGATTGAAAAGTCAGGTGCTGCCCAGTTCTTAAGCACCTTAGATCTCACATCAGGGTACTGGCAGTTTGCCTTAACTGAAGGAGCCAAAGAGAGAGCAGCCTTCTTCACTGCAGAGGGCCACTATCAGTTTAGAGTGATGCCCTTTTGCTCCTGCTGCTTGTATGTGATTTCATAGAAAAAACATTTCATGAAATACAATTACTGAGAATCCATTTCACCTAAACTGTTTAATGGACATTTTCAGAATGAATGGCATTCATAGAATGTCTTTTTTGATCGAAATTGGCATTTGCATGCTTAGTGTTTTTTTAAGGTGTAAATACAACTGTTTAGGTCATCCCTGAACCCTAAAATCCCTTTCGCGAACTGTAAAACTCCTCACTACCTGTACCATGCACCCATTCGTGAACCGTAAAAAACCCTATTTCCACCTAATCACCAACCATCTTTGACCGTTTAAAACCCCCTACTACAACCAAGCTCCACCCATCTCTGAACACTAAAAAAACCCTCAACACCCTTAAGCACCACCCATCCATGACTCCTAAAGCCTCTTTCCACCCCTAAACTCAACCTACCTTGAATCCTAAAAAACCCTTTCTACATCTAAACTCCAACCGGAATGCTTACAACCCTTCACCACCCAAAACTCCACCCAGTCCTACCCTAAACACTCTTCACCAACACTTTCCACTACCCATTACTGAACCTTAAAAATTCTAGTCAGCCCTAAACTCCACTCATCCATGAGCCTCAACCTCTCAATACCCCTATACTCCATCCATTTCTGAACCCTAAAAATACCTCACACCCCTAAACCGCACCCATCTACAAACCCTAAAAACATCTAAAAACCCTAAACTCTACCCATTACCGATACTTAAAAAATCCTCAAGTCCTCTAAACTCAACCCATCGGTGAACGCTAGAAACCCCATTCTGTTCCTGAGCTCCACTCATTCTTGATACATAAGAATCCCTGACTAACCCTAAACATTAGCCATCCCTGAACCCATAAACCGCTTACTAGTCTTAAGGGTGGGCGGTGCTCGCGGAGTTTGACTCCATGAAATTCCGCGGAGTTACATAAAACCTCTGCAACATTTCACGGAGTTCTGCCGCCCCAAGCAAGTGGTGTTGGTACAAGTGAGGAGTGTGGGATGACGTTTCTAAGATGCATTTTAATACACTTGCTGCTTTGCCATCCATTCCGATTGGTGTGCCATTCATCAATACCTGTGTGGAAACTAAGAGAGGATTACAAACACAATGTACTAACTTAAGTGATGCAACTAAGCAACAATTGCAGGACTGCTCACAAGTCTCACTGTGAGACCTGCCACTCCCAGAACAGCAGCAGGTGCACTCTCCTCGCAAGCTGAGCTGGGATCTCTTTGTGGCCACCTTGAACTGAGGGTCCCCCACCCTCTCCACCAGCTGGGATAGCCTGTTGAGGTGCGCCTTGTTCTGCTGCTTCTGGGCATTCATCCCGCTGGCGAGGACATCGCTATCCCCGGTGCCAGGCTCTGCCCACTGAAGTAACTCGATCGGACACACTTTAGGTTCCAGCAGTTTTATTCATGGCAGAGAAGACAGCTTACACAACCACGACAGTCCGTTCCTCACAGCACTTCTCCCAACAGCCCCACCATAGAACGTAGAACCCAGCATGAGCAATAACATTCCCAACTACAGCGCGACCATTCATAGAATGGACACTACACACCTTCCCACTTTTAAAAAAACACAAAAAAAAATAAAAAAAATACAATCCTAAACTAAAACAAGTATTCTAGATGCATACCTATCAAAACCTAACAAAATCATTCATTTTTACAGGAGGTTTCCTAATACGAGAACTTTTACTTTGAGCAGGTATTTCTGTACATTCAGCAGATACATCTCCTACATTTTGATTCACTTCAGGAATGTCACTGGATGTCATAACAGCACCCGGAGTTAAAGTAGGTGCCACAATGTTATCACCGGTACCAAAAACTTGAACATTAGAACCTGGAAGTAACTTTCCCGATTCACAGTCAATTTCAAAATCTAGAAAATTTTGAAAATCTTCACTCTCATCCCTGACTGGTGGCTCATTTCGTGGGAAAACATATGATTCACCACCCACATTTTTGGATCTAAACATAGATACTCGTCTAAAATTCCAAATTTTCCCCCCTTGTACTCTGACAGCTTTGCTGAATACTTCAATTACTTTGACTGGATCAGACCATTTAGACCATCTTTTGTCTAAGCCTCCATATTTAACACGCACAAAATCACCCACATTGATTTTACAATTCACAGGACGATTTTTGCAATTGACCCTTTGCATCTTATCTTGGTCATTTTGAACACGCTGTCTGACCACATTAAGATCCAAAATAGGATCACAAATATTGTTCTTTTTCAACCACCATGGCATAAGTTTAGAACACGGTCTTCTCCCTCTCAACATTTCAAATGGAGAACAACCCGTGACTGAATTAGGAGACATGCGATATGTGTGTAAAGTGGCCGTAAAGCTTTTTTCAATCCATATTGCTCTTCACAGCAAGTTGTATCGATTCTTTAACAACTTTATTAAAACGTTCAACCTGACCATTGGCCATTGGATTATAGTTGGAAACCCTTTTATGAATGACGCCACATTTATGTAAAAACATTCCAAACTCACTACTAATAAATTGTGGCCCATTGTCTGAAACTAGCTCAGAAGGAAGACCTTCACGACTAAAAACATTATCCAAAAATTCAATAACCTGATTAGAAGTAACTTTGTCAACCACCATGACCTCCGGCCATTTTGAAAAATAATCCACTAACACCAAGGCAAAAACATGTTTGGCTGCAGGCAAATTTAGAGGACCAATAATATCAATGCCAAGTTTCCTCCAAGGTCCCTGTGAATACTCAATAGGAGAAATTTCCCCAGATAAAGGTTTGACAGACTTGTCACTCTTCGAACATTGGACACAGTCTCTAACCCACCTGTCTACCATGCTGTCAATACTAGGCCACCAATAAAATTCTCTCAAACGTCGCTTAGTAGAAGACATGCCTAAGTGTCCTTCATGAGACAAATTCACCAATTGTTCTCTAATTTTACGAGGCGGAACAATTTTATCACCCCTAATTACAAATCTATGTGAAAACATGAGCTCATCTTTGATTTTGCAGAATGATCCCATTTCCCCACTCAACTTCCTCTCTTCAGGCCAGCTGCCTTTTAGATATTTTACCACATCTAACAAAACGTCATCTTCAGACATTGCCTTTGCCCAAACCTCTTCTGAAATGGCATCCGAACTTATACTATGCTGTACATCATTTATGGTATACGCTATGTCACACTCGTCTGCAATATCAATGGGATCTAAACTCTCACGGTATGATAAACGAGACATACAGTCAGCATGGACATTCATACGGCCAGGAATATACGCTACTGAACACTGATACTCTTGTAATTTAGCCGCTAACCTAGCCAAACGAGCTGTAAGAGTTCTTCCGCCACCAGCTGCCAACATATTTATGAGAGGTTTATGGTCTGTTCTCAATTGAAATTTTGTCCCCCACAGAAATTGTCTAAAATGTTGTGGAGCCCAGGTGCACGCCAGTAATTCCCTTTCTATTGTGGAGTAGTTGAATTCTGCTCCACGCAAAGCTCTAGAAGCATAAGACACAACATACTCTTCTCCAAACTTCTTTTGCATGAGCACAGCACCTAATCCAGTGCTACTGGCATCCACTGCAACAATACATTCCCCACCAATCATGAAAGGTCTCAAACACGGAGCAGTACAAATTTCTTTTTTAAGGGCTTCAAAAGCTTGACCTTGCTCTACACCCCAAACAAATTTAGCATTCTTTTTCAATAAAATGCGTAGGGGAAAAACTCTTTCAGAATAATTCTTAACAAATTTATTATAGAATTCTGTAAGACCTAAGAATGATAACAATTGTTCTTTGGTTGTAGGAGCTGGAGCTTTTGAAATACTAGCAACATAGTCTAACTTTGGTTTAATACCCTCACGAGATATGTCATGGCCTAAATACTCAACACTATCTTTTCTAAATTTGCACTTTGAGAACTTGAGCGTTAAACCTTTCTTTTGTATTTTGTTCAATACCATCTTTAAATTGTTATCGTGTTCCTCAACATCTTTCCCAAAAATCAGAATGTCATCTTGGAAGGCTATTGCGCCAGGGCAATCCTCCAATACATCTTTCATAAGTCTTTGAAAAACAGAGGCAGCACTGGCTAACCCAAATGGCATTCGCAAAAATTGGTACATACCGTCAGGTGTAATAAAGGCTGTTAAACACTTGGATTGTTCATGTAACATGATTTGGTGGTATGCACTAGCCAAATCTACCGTGGAAAATACACATGCACCAGACAAGGTCGAAATCAATTCATGTATATTAGGTAGCGGATGCCTGTCAATCCAAATTTCTTTGTTCAAACTGCGAAGATCAACACACAACCGAAGTTCCCCATTGCTTTTAAGGGAAAGAACCACTGGAGAAACCCACGGAGAGGATTCTATTGGTTCAATGATGTTCCGAGAGACCAAGTCCTTTAGCATATCTTTTAATTTGTTGTGATACGCCAAAGGAACATTTCGCACCCTATGTCTCACAGGAATAGCCGAATCTTTAAGGATGATTTTATGTGTGAAGTCCACATATTTCCCCAGCTCGTCATTAAATACGCTAGGAAACATGTTTTTTATATTTGTTACAAACTCTTCGCCGTCTGTAAAAACACTGTAAACGGGTGGAGAAGCGTTAGGATCCAATTTAATACCCAACTCTTGTTGGTGTGGCCAACCAAGTATGGATATGCCCTTAGTGGCTACGTACAATTTCCCTTTGATTTTCTTTCCTTTGAAGGTCAAATCAGCCCATACAAATCCTTCCAAATCAATTTTATGCCCAGAATAACTACCAGATTCAACAAAAAGATGCCAGTACTGCACTATGATTCACTCGTTTTTTATGATTGAGTAGCAATCCTCAATTCAAGACCAATCTTATAGTCTGACTTCTTTTGAAAAAATCCTTTTATTTTAATTATTAGTCATATAATTATTTAGATTTTTAAATTTCTTTAGACAAAAATTGAGTTCACAACAAAAATAGAGACTTGAAAGGTATATACAACAACATACAATATGTACAAAGACATAAGCAATGTCACAACTTTCATGTAATGTATATCACTTGACAAAATATTCAGTGAACACATTCAACATTTAAACGACAACATTAAGTGCACTTAGAGACATAAACATCAAGACCGAACAAATTGACGATACATTGACACATATTCCTGTTCATAGACAAGTGAAAGCGCCCTGTGTTGATTAAAGTTTTTTTGAAAACAGGTGCGGATTATGGTGATTAGTAAAGAATTTATTTGTTCTTATTATCATATAATAGACCATCAAATAATCTGATTTTTAGTTTATAATCCTGGGGAGATTGGTCTATTTGAAAGGACGGAGATAAAGGGAACAAGGGTCGACGCGTTTCGAATCCCCTAAGTGACAGGGATTCTCATCAGGACCGTGAAGATTCAATCTATAGAAAAAATAAATAAAAAACCTTCTGTCAGTCATACTCAGAACACTCGACTTCTATCTATCAAGCAAACTCTCAGATCATACCTTTGTTATATGATTCAGTTGTCGATCTCCCAATATAGTTATTTAGTATGTATCTGTAATATTAAGAATTCAAATGGACTTAATTAGTTTGGTCGACCAATGAAAAGGAAAACAAATGACTTGCGTAAATCAGGGCACTCACATGGAGATGCAGTGTGGCCGCGTGGTCAGTTCCTTCTTGTCGATTTATTCAACCGATACTAGAATGGAGAAGAAAACCTTATTTGTTTCTGCAAAAAGGGGGCAAGCAAAACCGGCTTCGTGAGTGAAATTTGTTCGAGCTTATGAGCATGTTAGCGCGCTACGCGTCTGATTGCGAAGGGAGGATGTGCACATAGTTGAAATGATTCTTACGTTCGGTTGCATACATTAACGAAAAACGTATTTGAGCACTTCTGCGTTAAGATTCGTTTAAATTATGGCGGCTTCCTAATTGTACGAATGCATTGAGGCTTAGAAGATCTTACCGGTGTTTAGTTTATCAAGTCTCCTCCATACGCATCCATGTCCATCACTAAGGAGCGTTTGTGCTTGACCCGGTTGACCCGGTTGTAAAAGTGATCGGAGCCTGCTGCTAAGGCTTCTGGGCATCGTAGTTTTTCAATATTTCTTGATGTATTAATAAATCGATTGTCTCGTGATGGAATATTTCGATTCTGTCCACTATATCCATGAATTCTTGCGACAGTAGGTGAAGGGAGAACACTGTATTCATAAGTTATAAACTTATTAATATTGAAAAACTACGATGCCCAGAAGCCTTAGCAGCAGGCTCCGATCACTTTTACAACCGGGTCAACCGGGTCAAGCACAAACGCTCCTTAGTGATGGACATGGATGCGTATGGAGGAGACTTGATAAACTAAACACCGGTAAGATCTTCTAAGCCTCAATGCATTCGTACAATTAGGAAGCCGCCATAATTTAAACGAATCTTAACGCAGAAGTGCTCAAATACGTTTTTCGTTAATGTATGCAACCGAACGTAAGAATCATTTCAACTATGTGCACATCCTCCCTTCGCAATCAGACGCGTAGCGCGCTAACATGCTCATAAGCTCGAACAAATTTCACTCACGAAGCCGGTTTTGCTTGCCCCCTTTTTGCAGAAACAAATAAGGTTTTCTTCTCCATTCTAGTATCGGTTGAATAAATCGACAAGAAGGAACTGACCACGCGGCCACACTGCATCTCCATGTGAGTGCCCTGATTTACGCAAGTCATTTGTTTTCCTTTTCATTGGTCGACCAAACTAATTAAGTCCATTTGAATTCTTAATATTACAGATACATACTAAATAACTATATTGGGAGATCGACAACTGAATCATATAACAAAGGTATGATCTGAGAGTTTGCTTGATAGATAGAAGTCGAGTGTTCTGAGTATGACTGACAGAAGGTTTTTTATTTATTTTTTCTATAGATTGAATCTTCACGGTCCTGATGAGAATCCCTGTCACTTAGGGGATTCGAAACGCGTCGACCCTTGTTCCCTTTATCTCCGTCCTTTCAAATAGACCAATCTCCCCAGGATTATAAACTAAAAATCAGATTATTTGATGGTCTATTATATGATAATAAGAACAAATAAATTCTTTACTAATCACCATAATCCGCACCTGTTTTCAAAAAAACTTTAATCAACACAGGGCGCTTTCACTTGTCTATGAACAGGAATATGTGTCAATGTATCGTCAATTTGTTCGGTCTTGATGTTTATGTCTCTAAGTGCACTTAATGTTGTCGTTTAAATGTTGAATGTGTTCACTGAATATTTTGTCAAGTGATATACATTACATGAAAGTTGTGACATTGCTTATGTCTTTGTACATATTGTATGTTGTTGTATATACCTTTCAAGTCTCTATTTTTGTTGTGAACTCAATTTTTGTCTAAAGAAATTTAAAAATCTAAATAATTATATGACTAATAATTAAAATAAAAGGATTTTTTCAAAAGAAGTCAGACTATAAGATTGGTCTTGAATTGAGGATTGCTACTCAATCATAAAAAACGAGTGAATCATAGTGCAGTACTGGCATCTTTTTGTTGAATCTTATATTGGCGCAGCCTTACTGCGTTGGAGCCAGAACCCTCATTGTTGTCACCCAGAATAACTACCAGGCCTAATGTCAGGAGGTAACAGTTTCCTATTCTCCCACAATTTAGTAAATACATCTTTGCCGATGATAGAATACCATGCGCAAGAATCTATCATCATAGTGACTTCCTTGCCATCTATCACTATGGAACCCGATGGGAAACCTTTACAATTATTCTCACATACACATGAAATACAATTAAATTCATTGAATTCTGTGGAAATGTCATCCTCTTCACCAGTGACACAATTAACTTTTTGTAAGGATCTGCACATCTTTCCAAAATGGCCCATTTTTTTACATTTTACACAGATTTTGTTCCATGCTGGACAACGCTTATAATTTCCAACATGTTCAAAACTTCCACATCTATAGCAAATTATGGGATTTCTGCGGTTACCAAATTTATTCTCTTTGAAAACTGAATCTTTCTTGCTAAAGAAAGATGTTTTCCTGGGTGTAAACTGAGGTGTGAACTGAGGTTTTACAAGCGACACCTCTGCTACAGGATCCTGAACTTTCACATTAATAGTTTGGGATTGACCTCTAATCTCACTCACAAACTTTTCAGATTGTTCAATTCCTTTCGCGATATTCACTACTGCACTCAATGATGATTCAGTGCCTAATCATAACCTCTCTTGTATTTTTTTACTTTTAGTTTTCATCATTATTTGATCTCTGAGCACTTGTTCGTAATTAATAGTATCAAAGGCGCATGACCCCGCTAGTGAGCGCAAAGCAGATACATAGTTCTCAATGGATTCGTCCTCTCTTTGAGCACGAGAGTAGAACTTGAATCTCTCCATTACTATATTTATTTTTTTTCCAAATCTGACACTCATTTTTTTGACAGCAACTTCGAACACGTTCACTCCCTCTGTGCTTTCAAGAGGAGGCAGATTATCAAATTCTTTAATCCCTTGGCCACCTAAACAATGCCTTAGAAGATCTAATTTCCTTTTAGGGGAACATCCATCTTCTTCTAATACTTCGAAGTAGGCTAAAAACATGGGATACCATAAATCCCACTCCATCTTAGGTTCCCCCGCAGAGGGTAAAAAATGTGGGGGTGCTGAAATATTCTACATATTCTTCACTTATTTTTTTTTTCCTTGAAGAACCAATTGACAAAGAAAAAAAATAATTAAACAGATTAAAAAAAATAAATAAAAAAAATAATTAGTAAAAATAATAATATTTTGTAAGCTTCCTCACTATAACAGATTGTACATATTCCGTTTTGTTTTAGAGATGTGCAATACACAAACAGAGGTCTCTACACATGCAGAAACAAAAAATGATCTTCAGAACTGTCCCAATCTAAGAGGTCCGCACCACGCGTGACATCATCACACTCCCAGCATGCCTTGCGATCATAGAGTCTCATCAGGAATGGCGCGGTGAGGCTTCGGCAGCAGAACGTCGAATCTACGCGGAAATGGCACTGCAGAGCTCCGAGAACATTAGTAAGTGTAGATTTTCAAAACTTTACTCGACCGCAACATAAATCAATACCTCCAGTAATCTCCCGCAGACGCAATCAAAGCGTATTCCTTCTCAAAAATATTCCCCCAGGCAGCTGCCGCTGGCGCAATCACAGCGCGACACCATTCCTCGTTTTTTCAAATCAACATAAACAAGCCCCAATGACTTCTAGGCTCCTTCACACGCCTAACAAGCCAGCATGCTTTAGAGCCATGTCATCACAGTCGTGTTACAGCCGCAGGTGCAATCACGAGCACATTAGTTAAAAACAGCCGCAGGTGCATTCGCGCACAATATAAGTACCTTAAAATCTCTTCCACACGTGATCCTCGTCGCCAGTATGAAGTAACTCGATCGGACACACTTTAGGTTCCAGCAGTTTTATTCATGGCAGAGAAGACAGCTTACACAACCACGACAGTCCGTTCCCCACAGCACATCTCCCAACCGCCCCACCATAGAACGTAGAACCCAGCATGAGCAATAACATTCCCAACTACCGCGCGACCATTCATAGTATGGACACTACACCCACCGGTGCCTTAGGACCCACCAGAGAGCTCCTCTCCATCTGGTTGGCAGGCAAGGGAAACACCAGGAACGAGGAGGCCCTGAAAGTTTCAATTGCTGTCAGAGCCCCGAGAATGAAGATGTCTACTTCTCTCTTCGCCGCACTTCCTGACTGACTGTCAAGTTTCAACTCAAAGAACCTGCTGCAGTCTCCCTTTACCTGGCAGTGACACCTGGTTGCAGGGCACAGCTTTCCAGTTCTACCCAGGTGTCCACACGGCAAGAGGGGATTGTGTGCCTGCTTTTTAAAAGAACCAGTCTTGCAAGTTGCACTCACCTCTTCCTCTCCCAGGGGTGCTGACTCATTACAGAGCAACACACCAGTTGTGCAAAAATACAGATGGCCCGGGATTTTCAGACAGCTACACAGGAGAAGGACCAGCATGTTCTCGAAACTTATTGTCCTTTTTAGTTTTTACCACCTTTTTGCGCCTGGTGAAATGAGTCCCAAGCTACAGGACTCTGTCTGAAATAGGAAGGGTGTTGGGTGAATTCGGGTGACTAGAGTCACGATGTGCCTCGATGAATGCAACCGTTCCCGGGCCTTTAAAATAACGCAAGGCTCTCTGTGGGCTCCGTGCCTGCGGCACCAACCTGTATGTAACAAGAAGATCACATATTTAAATAGTGTCTTTGACGACCAAGCCTATGTTATCTACTCTTATTTTGTGAATGGGTGCAGGTGCTTTCTCTCTAGAAGGGTGATGGGGAGTGAGGGGGTAACTAATTACTAATTAGGCCCTCTTTCACTGCATTTTTTCCAAAAGAGCGGCCTCTGCAATTGGTGTCATTTAACCTTTTCTCTCGCTTCTGTTTCTCACTACAGTAGACGGTGACATTCGCCTTGTGTCTGATGTACAGATATATGCTGAAGTGGAATTCTAAGACCTGTGGTCTAATCTCAGCTCTCCCCTTTGAATAAATTGTGTGATCCTTGGAAAATCGTGTTTATTTGTTTTTTTACCTCCTTTATTTACCACAGACTGCCACTCACACTTCACATAGGGCTAAGTGTAACTTAAGGTATGTAAAATGCAAGTTTAGCATATCAGGCGATGCTACGGAGGTTTTGTGTGTTATACTCTTTTACACGCTTTGTGTGTTATACTCTTTTACACGCTTTGTGTGTTATACTCTTTTACACGCTTTGTGTGTTATACTCTTTTACATGCTTCCACGGATATATTGGCTGCAGCTGCATTGTTCTTGGAAAACTATCCGTTTCCTGTTTGTGTAACATTTGGCACAACAAGGGCACAACAAGAGTGTCATGGGTAGTATTATATAGCTTATTTGATTGTAAAGCAGGAGAAAAGCTGTTTCACTATTGATATTTCTGGTAATAAATAAAAAAAAATAATGCAATGGAAATATTTAATTAATCATCAGCGCGCGCTCCAGTGCGCCAGTGTTAATGAGTTGACAGTGACACTCCTTGCTTCACAGAATTTTGTTCGAATTCAAAAGAAACACACCTCCTTACATTTAGATTCCACTAATAAATAAAACAACAGTGATATTAGCATACCGCTGCTGCCAGTACTCACGGTTACAGTTCAGATAGTGCCAACGTTTCACAAAAATTAGAGCACACCTCAAAACAGCACAGAACTGCTATATAATGCTGGCAACTCGTTGCAAATCAGTTTTAAGTAAAGCAGCATGTAACAACATGTAATGCAATATTTCTTGTTTATATTGAGCTTGAAGCCACTGCAGCGTGCACGTGTTAAGGGTTTCACAAGTGACACGGGCACCGGTCCGTAACCTCAAAGTGACACTGGAAAGAAGCATTAGCAAACGGGTCTAGCTTTCCTGTGGTGCAAGCAGAGACAGACAGCACTACAGGCAGATATGTGGGCAGGGGTAACACATCGTCAGTCACACATAACATGTGCTCTAAACGGACAAGTACTGTCCACTACAGAGGGATAGTACCAGCAATTCTCAGCGGGAACACAATAGTGTTTCTAGTATAAAGCTTTGCCTAGATAGGAACGCTAAATACCTTGAGATATTATTCACACTCTACAATTAGTTTAACAAGGGCAATTACCAGGGGTGCAGGAATCCATCCACCGCCACCACTTTCCTAATCAGAGGAACAGATGGGTCATGCAAAGTTTCCCCATTGGTTTTACAGGGGGAGTGGGTATATAAAACCCGGGACCACAAGCAGGAAGGTGTCAGGCAGTTGGGTACAGAAGCCAGGGAGTGCTCCAACACCCCACATGGGCCTCGACTGCTGGTCACACATTTAACAGCTCATTACTAGGGGGTGAATAAATGCCCAGCTTCTTAACTGAAATCCATTAGCAGAGCACACAAAGCTAAGGGAAACAAAATTCTACTGAAAGATTCGGAATCATGCGTAAAGTGCAACATGCGAAACAAATAGTCTGAAACGGGGGTAGTCCACACAAAGAGGGAAATGGGCAACACAGTGTGACCTGCAAACCAATTTAATTCAATAGAATAAATAGACTCGTGAATAGGTGGGTGCCGGTAAACTCAGCCACCCGGCGCAACCAGAGTTTTTGCTAAACTGTCCACCAAGCGGAGCGCGAAGTGGGAAAACTCTGCGCACTCCGCCCCCCGCTAGTCTTAAACTCCACCAAAGTGTATTGTAACTTTCGACTTTTCCTTAGAATTATCTTTAGTGTAAAATGTTTCCTTTAATTTTGATTTATTTGTGTTTCCTTAGAAATTGTCTTTCCTTAAAATTGATTTCTTTGACTTGATTTCCTCCGATATGGTTTCTCAGTTTTCATTTTTCCATTAATTTACATACATCAAGGAGCCAAGGAGAGGTCAGCCTTCTCCACTCCAGAAGGCTACTATCAGTTTAGAGTGATGCCCTTTGGACTCAATAATGCTACTGACACCTTCCACAGTCAGGTGAACAAGGTTTTGTCTGGAATGGAGGCCTTCAGTGTGGCTTACTTGGATGACATTGCAGCATTCATGTAGCAGCTGGAAGGACCACTGTTTTCGCCTGTAGGAAATGATTCAGGCCTTCCAAAAGGCAGACAGACTATCAAGGCCAGTAAGTGCCAGATAGGGCAGGGGTCTGTGGTGTACTTAGGACACCTGGTGGGCAAGGTTAACGTGGAGCCCATCCAGGCCAAAAAGAGACTATCATGGTCTGTGAGTCCCCTATAACCCAGACTGAGGTGTGAGTCTTCTTAGGCCTCATAGGGTATTATAGGAGGTTTGTCAAGTTATATGACACCATTGCTGCCCCCCTGACAAAGCTGACTTCGGAAGAGCAGCCCAAGAAAGTGAGTTCAACAAATGCATGCTAAAAAGCATTTAACTCTTTGAAGCAGGCCATGTACACAGCTCCTGTGATCAATGCTCCTGACTTTTCCAGGGATCTTATTGTTCTAACAGATGCCTCAGAGCATGGCATATGAACAGTAATTTTACAACTTAATAAAGAGGGCTTAGGGCAACCTGTAGGCTTCATATCTAGGAGGTAACTTCCCAGGGAACAGAGGTGAAGTGCTATTGAAAGGGAAGTTTTTGATGTTGTGTGGGCACTGAAGTTGAGACCATACCTGTTTGGGACTCACTTTGTGATTCAGACAGACCACAGGCCTCTCAGGTAGTTAATGCAAATGGAAGTGAGAAATCAAAATTGTGAAGGTGGTCCATCACCGTCCAGGAAATGGACATTAGGGTGAGACACAGACCTGGGATGGACCAGGCCCATGCTGATGGTCTTTCTAGGTTCTTCTGCCTTAGTGATGAGACCTCCCTAGAGGTTGGGTAGCTCTCCCCATTTTTAGCTGGCTTGGACACACGTTAGACCTTACAGCCTTAGGGTGATCTCCTTTAAACATGTCTCAGTCCTCCCATTGCAGAGCCTGTGTGGGCAGTTTTGAAACTGCTATGTCGACCTGGCAAGTTAAACAGCTTGTCAGGCTCAAACTCTCCTTTTTAATACATTTGTCACCCCTGAGGTAGGTCCTGGACAGCCAAAGAGCAGGGTGCAGTGTATTCAAAAAGTAGGACAAGTACTTTAGTTAGTTTTGCATGTCCTGGTATTGAAAAGCACCTAAATATGTGTTTCACTACTTTGAGGCCTACCCCTCTCATTGAATAACAGTGGGAATTTCTTATTACACTTTTACACTGTAATTCCTGATTGAGAAGGAGTAGCTCTGTCATGTTCAATATAATTGAAATGGTAATGATAAACCCTCCAACGCTCTGTGTGGCTGCAGCCTGTCTCCAATACACATCTGGGGTGGGTGACAGCTAGACTTTGTGCATTCCCTCTAGACAGCCACACACAAAGGAAGGGTAGGTGTGACTGAGTGCCCATCTGCATCCTGATGGCTCATCCTGGGCAGGATTGGAAGGAGCAGCTGACACACCTGAATGGGCAATGTCCTATCCCCACAAAAAGGGTTGTTTACCCTCCTGTACGGAGTTTGGAGAAAGGGCTGTGTAGGGACGACCTCTGTGCATTTCAGAACCTCTCTTTGAAGTCACATCCACTTCAAAAGCACAACTGGGTATAAGTACTGGGTCTCTGACCCCAACAAATCAAACACTTTTGGACCTGTAAAGAAACTCTTCCAGAAAGAACTGCTGTGCTGCTACATAGACTGACACTCTGTTTGTCTGCAGCTCTGGAGGAACTGGTTTTCTACTGTGCTGCCCTGCTGCCTGCTACCCTCTGCCCCTTCTGAAGAAGAACTGGAATCTTGCTTGAACCCAGAGTGGTCTGCAAGGGCATTCTGGCTCTACTTCTCTTCTGAGACTCAGAGATATCAAAGTCTCACCTCCTGCTCACATGCCTGGTCCATTGGGAGTAGATCCAGGTGCCTACCCCAGTGGAACTGATGCTTCATCTGCTGAATAAAGCATAATTCTTTCATAAACGCTGTTGCGTTAAGAGACCCGACGCATCGCACTCGGATCCAGCGCATCGCCACAAGAACCCACACAATAGAACCGCCACATTGCCACCACTGCAGTGTGAGAAAACAATTTCTCCTCCACCAGTAAAGTCAAAAATTGTGGATACTAATGAGCCTTCTTTAGATACTTTATTGGAAGAATTACAAGCAGTACACTCTAATACAGACAGCATTGTTTTGGAAACAAAAAATATTCACAAGGACATGGCTAGTTTTTCAATGAAAGTCTCCGGCAATTCTATAAATATCCAGGATAAAAAAGCAAAAATTGACAGTATGTTGCCTCTCACTGCAAAAATTGAGCCTTTGAATACTCTATTACTTGAATTAGAAAACTGTAATAGGCAGTATAATTTGTGCATCTTTAATTTACCAGAGGGTGTTGAAGGTAGTGACTGTAGGCTTTACTTGGAAACTTTATTACCTGGTCTTGTAAAGTTAAAATTCCCAGAAAAATTTAAAAATTGATAAAGCATATAAAATTCTTTCTTATCGCAACCCAAGCAATATTAAACTGCATCGTGTTTTTTAAAGTCCTACGTCACCATCATCTAGTACTGATCTGACAAGCTGCAAGAGAGATTCCAACTTTGATGGTTAATAGAAATATTTTTTTTATATATCAGGACTTCGCCAAGGGACTGGTAAAACTCATAGATAATTCTCCGATCTTAGACCTTGACTGAGAAGCTGTGCCTTTAAATATCGTCTTTTTGATCCATCTTTTATGAGAATTTGGAAGGATGGTATCTCAAAATCTTTTCAAATCCCTGAGGATCTTTGTGCTTTTTTAGATCATCATTCTCCGCTATCCATGGAAACGAGTGACACTTCTACTTAATTATTACATTTGAGTAGTATTATTTTAAGCCTATTTACTGAAATTCTTCATTAGGGCTTTGTATAGGCGGGTCAATCTTTCACATGCTTGTGAGTGATTCTAAAATACTATTTATGTTTCTGTGTTGTGTTTTTTATGTTTGTCCTTTTTCCTCTATCATCTTTGTCTGGAGCTGCTCTTTAATCTATTAAACTATATTTTTTCTTTCTCTTTTCTATCTTCTTTTTTTTGTTTATGGATAATATTAATAGAATTAAAATTGTCTCATCGATCGGCATTACTGAAATGTACAAAATTATTATAGTAGGACTTAGATTCTCTCTTTCAAACATTTATCTCTCACACCCTGAACATGTCCTTATGGTATAATACAGTTATAAAACCTAATTGAAACATACAATTTTGGCAATCTTGGATAAATGCAGGTATTTTTATTTAAAAGATATGTATCATAATAATACATTTTAATCGTTGGAAGAACTGAAACAAACGTTTATCCTGCTTTCACCCTATATTTTTAAATACTAATTATTATGTAACTCAATACTCGACTCATTTCCCAACAATTTTCCAATGGCAAATATATCTGATTTAGAAATGTATATTCAAACGATAGCCACTTCATTTAATACTGTGTCGATGTATTATAAGAAAAAATTGAATAATTCTGACAGGAATAACATTAATTTTATCTTTTCCTTTTGGAATAATGAAGTCAATTTATGTTTTTCTCAAGACCTATGGAAGAAAATAAGGTCTTTATATCAAACTCATTCTTTCATACTAATCCTGCACACATACTATTATGTGACTGCAGTTTGGCACGCGATGCTATAATAACTTATCCTGAGCAGATAATGGTTGTGCAAGCCCATTTGAGGTTGGAAATGTGAGAGCAGTACTGCTGGTCAACGATTGCTTTGCACTACTTCTATTAGATTTGCACATTGCCCATGCTATGGCAGCACTCTATGGGTGGTAATTTAAGTAGAGTTTTTTCTGTTTTAATGTCTATCATCTTTATTTAATTTGTATTGCTTTTATGATGTGTGTTTTTGAAGTTAAGTGGTGTCAATTCCGGTAACATCAACATTGTCAACCATAATGTGACATAACTTCATGTGAGGTCAAAGGTCATTTGAGGTCACTTCCTATGAAGTCATGAGAGGTGAAATCAAGGAGTTTGTTGCCACTTCCACTACCTACTCCTGGCATTTTACTCAATCAACATCTATGCATGATGCACTGTCTACGCTAATGAGTGTGAGACAGAGAGAGGGATGGAATGTGGATTGAAACAAAGGAAACATTAGAAGAAAAAAAAGAAAGTGTGACAAGAGCAGGAAGGAAGGGAAAAAAGCAAGAAAAGATAGATTCATATGTGAATCGACTGATTGATGGAAGTATAAAACTACATTTGCATGGTGAAAGGCTGGATGAATGGTAGTCTGAATGGATGGGTCAATTGTTAAAAAGGGCATGAAATGATGGATGAAAAAGAAAGAATGAACATATGGAAAAAGGAAGGATGAATGGCAGGAAGTGGAAGACTAAAAGGATGGATGGAAGAGTGTAATGATGAAAGAATGGATAGACAGAATGGTAATGGAAGGATGTACGGAAGCATGAAAAGATGGATAGATGGATGGATTCATTAAAGACATAAAGGATAAAGAGATAGATAGATGGAAGGTGGAATGAAGGGACCTCATCTAGGGTGGGTAGGACTTACTAGATTTGCTCACCCGAAGGCATCAGAAGTTTAGATCAAAGTGGGGGTTATTGTACCTTTCCTGGGTACTTCCTTGCACATAGCTAAATTAGAAGGCCAGTTTATTAGACTTCACACATACTTTTAGTAATGTCCATTTGTAATGGGCTCAAGTAAACATTTTTAGTTGTCTGCTTATTCTGAAAATGGGTGAAAGCTTGTCCAACCCGAAGATATGCCAGTATGACAGTTGCCAAACTCTGGTTAGTCCTGAGATTTGGTCTTCCAACCTATTAAGACAATTTGTGGAACTCATTTTAAAAATGAGATTCTGAAATTACTATGTACTGCTCTTCAGAAGGAGTAGAGGCTTCACTCTTGATATTGTCCTTAATCATCTGGAATAGTAGAAAAAAACTGAATGACACTATCAAAAGTAAGCTCACCAAAGTATGTGCCTCCACAAATCTCAAGTGGCTTGCTGCTCTTCCCCGTGTAAGGAGTGTTAGAAGTACTTCAGAAAAACACTGGTCTTTTGCCCCATGATGTTTTTATGAGCAGAGCTAAAAGGATTGCCTATATCCCTTCAGGAACACTTGTGTCAATAACTTGTGACATCATATTAGATTACTGAAAACATCTGGCTGATGTGATGAAATCTGTCTTTCATCAGGTAAATTTGGCAACAGCAATGGCAAAAGAACCAAGTGCTGTCCACAATATCTTCTAAACTGGATCTTGGTTAAGAAGCATATGTGCAAGAGTTCCCTTGAACCAAGGCTCACCTCAAGTCAAGTTTGTGATTAACACTGTTGTAAACTGTGCCAGAATCCCAAAGTGGACCCACAGGGTTCACATGAGAAGAGTGAAGACAGCAGGTGAGGAAGCAGTGACAGCAACTGCAGATTCACAGATTTAAGCTCAAGTTTGCAGTGTGGATCCAGAGGGAGAAGAAGTTGAAGAAGTGAACCCTGAGACTGGCGAAGTTGATGCTGGTGGAGAGAAGAGCCTGGTGAGTGTACTAGTATCCAGTTTCAATTTGAGAATCAGAGAGAAAAAACTGTTGTGAAGTCAAAAACAGAAGCAACACTTAGTCTCTCATCCAGCTCATGAAAAGCTCCAGATGAAATTTTGAGTCTCAAGAATTCCCAGGGAAAAGAAGTAATATACAGTGAGTCAAGATGATGATCACAGTGCACACTCGCCTGAAAGTTAAAAAGCCTCAGCAGTAGTTACAAGTGAATAAACAAGAGTCTAGAGACTGAATTGAGGAGGCAAGTGGTCAAAGGCAGTGAAGAAAACCTGCAAGAAAAGACACTGGGAGATTAAAATCACCAGAAATAACTGAAATCAGTGACAGTGAAATAATCAGAGGGGGAGTTTGTATATTTTGTTTGTATTACTAATAAAATGCAGAATATGGATCCACATTTGAATTCTCATGTATACACTGACATGGTGCTATTGCCTTTCAAACACTTTGTTATGACCCATTATTGTGCATTTTCTTGGCTTTTGCTAACTAAGACTCTACACCATCTTGTTAAAAATGAATGTCTTATTCACTTTTTATTATTTATTCTGCACACAGTCAGGCAAACCCATGTCTGTTCATTTCCTACTGACATTGTTCTAAAAAAAGCTCTCTAGCTTAGGCTCAGTATTCCAAAGTCCTTCCTCTTGCACAAGGTATTGCAATAATCCATAATTGTTGTTTTTTTTGTAGCTAGTTTGTTCTGACATCTCCGGATGACATTAGATCAGAGGGAGCAGAACTGATATTCAGTATCAGGTCAGTGCTTACAGCCTTATCACTGTATTACACTTTATAATTCAATTATATGATTTGTAGAAATTGTATTCTTTTGCTTACACTTGGGTCATGAGTTGAGGCATTTCTCCAGTTGCATAATTTCATTTTCTATGCAGGTCAGCTGTGTCTGTGTTGATTTTAAAACTCCAACATATTTTCCTAATTTGAATTAACGTATTGTGAACCTTAAAAGTGTCCCATACTGTTGTAAAAAAGGGGACAGAAGCTGTGTATCTCTAACAATTCAGTGATATCCTCGTGAAGGTCTTTTATGAAGACCATATCATACAGGGTCCCCTTAGGGAAGCACCATATTGGTAACTGTGGTTGTCTTCTGGGAGGGCTAGCACACAAACTATGAGGACATGGTCAG
This sequence comes from Triturus cristatus, assembly GCF_964204655.1. Classification (NCBI taxonomy): domain Eukaryota; kingdom Metazoa; phylum Chordata; class Amphibia; order Caudata; family Salamandridae; genus Triturus; species Triturus cristatus. Next base: position 465,758,376 of record NC_140589.1, read on the forward strand.
CCAGGGTGCAGGGCAGCTGTCTAATCTTAGTGATCCATGGGATAACTTTCGCACAGGAGACCTAGAAATCAATGCAGGAATGCTTATCATGTACTGGGAAATAGTTAGAGTTTACATCCCCCCCATATTTTACCCTCCATATATATTGTGTATACTGTCCATTGCTTGAATGGGCCTCATCACCATGGCATCCCTTAGCAACAAGATCCACCCATGTAGCAATGTTAATGTCAGAACCTGGGCATAGTTTCAAGTTGAAGTCACCCGCCTGTTAAAAACGGGGCTATTGTTGAGGGTGGTGACACCGTTCTCAAGCAGCAACCACAATTATTCTCAGGGTGATTTCACAAGCAAACTCTAAATTAACTTTTGCTTGACCCTCGGGTAGTTTTGCACAGAGCAGTTAGACTTAACTCAGAGGCAATGTGCAAAATGTTTGTGCAACACTTCAAGCAGTCACACAGTGCGAACACACCACCAAAGGATACCACACCAGTTTAGAAAAATGTACAGCCGCGGTCCGTGGAGAGAGTTCCGTGGGGCGGAAAGGCGGGGCGGGGGAGGGGCAGGGTGGGGGGTACTAAACACTGGAATATGGATAATTGGAGGTAAGTAAACAATTAAATAAATAAAACGAATTTCGTAGCACGCGCTGCATCACAAAATGCGATGTAGCGCGCGCTACGAAATTCATTTTATTTATTTAATTGTTTACTTACCTCCAATTATCCATATTCCGGTGTTTAGTACCCCCCACCCTGCCCCTCCCCTGCCCCGCCTTTCCTCCCAAGGAACTCCGTCCACGGACCGCTTCTGAAAATGGAGTCATTTTTTGTAAATAAAAAAAGACCAAAATGACATAAATCCAATCATTGGAACCGGAGTTATTCAACTTTAAAGATTTTAGTAAAAATAATGCAACAAAGCGCCAGTGGATATCTAGTTGTGCCTTACCAGGACAAAGTCACAAGTTCAGGCTGACCGCCATGGAGTGGTGGCCAGCTACAGGGACTCAGTTAGGCCCAATGTACAAGAGTATCTCAAATCATGGTTTCTGAAGCTCTGCGAGGGTCCGTGTCGAAGATGTGTTGTACAGCCGAAGTGATTGGTCGGTGCGGTCCAAGGTCATGCGTCATCGTCGAGGCTGCAAGTGACAAGGGATGTTAGGGCCCGCACCAAGGATTTGCCACTCAGTGGCGGTTCCAATGAGTCAGTGAGCAGTGATGGAGGTCTTTACAATGGTTCTGATCCATGCAGAACTGGAAATGGAGTTTTCTCTGCTCAGGGTTGCGCTGCTCAGAAAGGAGATGCATCAGTTCCACTAGATCCACAGAGCCTGACAGAGCACTTTAGGGCAACTTCCAAGGGTCTAGGACTGGGTTGGCACAACTTGGCAGGGTAGACTGACAGATGGCAGAGTTCAGGTGCTGGGCTCAAGGTTGTTGGAGCCTTCTGTACCTGAGGCTCAAGTTAGAGGGCAAGCCAAATAGCCCTTGGAGTCCCTTTGGGGTCCTGGGTTCAACAGATGTTGGTACAATCCTTCTAACCCCGACAAGGGGTCAACAGGCAGCAGGTCAGCACAGCAGGGCAACAGTCCTTCAGAGCAGCAGTCCGGTAGAGTGACAGTCCTTTCAGCAGCACAGCATCCATTCTTCCTGGCAGAGTTTCCACAGGTACAGAAGTGTACTGAAAAGTTGGTGTCTGAGGTCCAGTATTAATACCCAGTTATGCATTTGAAGTGGGGGAGAAGCTTCTAGAGTCTTCCCTTCGAAGTCATGGGCATCCTGCCTTCCCTGTCCTGGCTCCTGGCTAACTACAGCAATTATGCAGCCCTTTGTGTGGAGACAGGACACAGTCTATTCAAGTTTAAGTAAGGTTGTCCTCAGCTCCACCCTTCCATTCTGCTAGTGATGGCCCATCCAGGCACACCTAATCTCTCTATTGGGTGTGTATGTCTAGGAGGAAAACACAAAGCTCAACTATCAGCTACACCCAGTCATGGGACCCATAGACAGGCTACAGGTACTTAGGGCCACATGTATCAAAAAAGCATTCTGCGATTACCGAATAGCGTTTTTTACCAAACTGCTTTTTGGTAAATGCAAAATGCTATGGGGCACATTTACAAGCCCCTTGCGCCATTTTTGCATCACTTTTCCCATGTTAAAAGTGATGCCAAAGTGGCGCAATGGGCTTGTAAATCTCCCCCTATGTATGTAAGGAATTGCCAAAGATTTAGTGAATCCTTAAAATTACCAAATAGTGATCCGCTAAATAGGTAATAGCTATTAGGTAATACTACTCCATTAGTTCCTAAGGGCCTATGGTGGGAATGGTTTTGCATTAGCTTATTTAAGATTACCTAATTGGTAATCGCAAATTAGCGAATGAAAAGCCAAGGGTGCCCGGGGGCCTAAGGCACCCCTGAAGCACCCCCCAAAAAAAGAAATGTGCACATGTAAATTGGACATATGACCTAGGGGCATGTATGCGCTACATAGCACACAGAAAAATGCATTTTTGAGCATTTTTCAAATTTTGCACATGGTTGCCATAAACTTAAAGTTGATTGTAATAGCAGTTCCTAAATGCACAGTCTGAATTTAGAAAAAGCTTGGCACCATATGCTAAGGAAATCGCAATTTCAAATCTCTATTTGTAGACGCAATTTCAGGGAATCACAATTTTTACGGTTACTTAAAATTGCGACTACATTGCCTTTCATACATCTTGAAATGCTATTTTGCATTCACAAGTGTCCGGATTATGTGATTCACACTGTTTGCAAATGCAAAATTGTTTCATACATGTGACCCTAAATGGCTAAGGCAGGAAAATACTAACTTTCTAAAAGCGAAATTTTCAAAATTATAATTTAAAATCTGACTTAAATAAGTTAGCATTTTTCATTACGATTCCAAAGACCCCAAACATGAACTGGCTACCTGTTCTCATTTGGAAATGACAGCATATTAATAATAAGTAGGGGTGGGCCGAACGTGCAGAGTTGCACTATGCAGAATTCCGTGGAGTTCCATCAAAACTCTGTTGAATTTCATGGAGTTCCGCTTCGCCCTAGTAAAAACAGGTTATTATCATTTTCATGTGTCAAACATAAAACAAGACGCCAATACTCAGCAAAATCAGGCCAACATTCATTTTAATGAAGCAATTGGGCATGGCCAGGAGGGGAAATGCTGTTGGCGTGCCATACAACTATCTACGGCACTTATTTACCAGAGGGTACGCATTGATCACATCACACAGAGTAATTTAGAGCTGCGCATGCTGACCTTTAAAATGGTAGTAAATTTACCCTGCCAACGTGGTCGCATTGTGAAGTGGGAGAGTCCGTACTAACTTCAATGAATATGGGACAATTAACATATAAATGAGTCACATCTTATGGTGTATATCGAAAATTATTAACTTAGTGTGCTTCTATTTAAATAAAACTTCAGGATCAAATGCTTCAGGGCTCGTGGGGATTCTTCCAAGGCATGATCGCTCAGTGACTAGCTTGCATGCCTTTTCCAAATGTTTTGATTCTTCTCTTCCTTACAGAAATACACAGCACGCAATCCCTAAATGCGAGTCAGGCACAGGTGTGGGTTCCCCTACCCCCTTTTGCTCTCCCTCGTACCTACTCAATAACACAAGTGCATTTACTACATTGAAGGAGTGCAGCTTGAACTTTCTTATGTGGCAAATATAGGTCTGTAGATAGTGAAGAACTATGGTCTGGTTCGCCTGCTTCCCATGTTTCTCCCGCCTCACCTGTTTTCTACAGGAGACTCGAACTTAGCTCCGAAACAATTTCATAATGGCTTCGACTCCGAGCTGCGGTAACAACACCGTCTCCTTTTCATCTGCTAATTCTAAAACTTTCAAATCCCCAGTGTCATTTCCTGTAAGGTGCATCACTCACTGCCTGCCCAATTCAGTTTGCCGGTGTTTTTATCTTTTTTGGTCTTCAGTTGAACACTAGAGCCGGGGTCTTTCTGATTTGCTCACACAAAGCTAGCGCCCATTGGCTGCAGGCATTGCCATCTTGTCGTTACAAGGGGAGACAGCTCCAATTGGCCAAAACATTGAAATCAGTCATTGTAACCTATAGTCACGGACACACAGCATGTATTCGGTATGGAATGTGCTTTTATCTCAACTACTTTTTTCAGGCGGACCGTTGAGGGGTTCAAAGCTGGAAGGAAGTGTGCTCTGCTGTCGCCATGGAAACACAAAAGCCTCTATAGCACGTGGTGCATGATACAGAGCGACTGAGGGAGGCTGGGGGCTGGGAATTGGTCCAGAGTTGGCAGCCATCTAGAGAAACCTACCAAACCCACACATTTCTGAAAACTAGAGACCTAGGGTAGGCCCGGGAGGTATGGCTTGCGTGGGTCCCCCAACGTTTTACTACCCAGAATGACCTGCAAACCTCAAATTTTGTTGAAAAAATCACTTATTTCTCACATTTCTGTGTGGGAAAGTTCTGGAATCTACATGGATCCACAAATTTCCTACCACCCAGCATTCCCCCAGGTCTCCAGAGAAAAATAATACCTCACTCACGTGGGTGGGTCAAGTACCCACGACAGGCAAGGGCCCATAACGTATTGAGGAGCCATCAAAATGACCTTTCACAAAACAACCTGGTTTTGCAAGGAGGGTCACCTGGGTTTTTGGCCCCGGGCAAGGTTGCCATCTTGGAAAACTACCAAACCCACACATTTCTGAAAACTAGACACCCGGGGGAGTCCAGTAATGCATGGGTCCCCCAACATTTCCCTACCCAGAATCCCCTACAAACCTCAAATTTTGCTGAAAAAATCACTTTGTTCTCGAATTTCTGTGTGGGAAAGTTCTGGAATCTGCGTGGATCCACAAATTCCCTTCTACACAGCACTCCTCCAGGTCTCCCAATAAAAATGGTACCTCACTCATGTGTGTGGGTCAAGTACCCGCAACAGGCAAGGGCCCAAAACCTATTGAGACAACATCAAAATTACCTATCACAAAACAACCTGGTTTTGCAAGGGTGGTCCCATGAGGTTTTGGCCCTGGGCTCGGCGGCCACCTAGGGAAACCTACCAAACCCACAAATTTCTGAAAACTAGACACCCATGGGAGTCCAGCAAGGTATGGCTTGCATGGGTCCCCCAACATTTCCCTACCCAGAATCCCCTGCAAACCTCAAATGTTGCTGAAAAAATCACTTTGTTCTCGATTTTCTGTGTGGGAAAGTTCTGGAATCTGTGTGGATCCACAAATTCCCTTCTACACAGCACTCCTCCAGGTCTCCCAATAAAAATGGTACCTCACTCATGTGTGTGGGTCAAGTACCCGCAACAGGCAAGGCCCCAAAACCTATTGAGACAACATCAAAATTAACTATCACAAACCAACCTGGTTTTGCAAGGGTGGTCCCATGAGGTTTTGGCCCTGGGCTCGGCGGCCACCTAGGGAAACCTACCACACCCACAAATTTCTGAAAACTAGACACCCATGGGAGTCCAGCAAGGTATGGCTTGTGTGGGTTTCCCTAGATGGCCACCGGGCCCGGGGCCAAAAACTCATTGGACCTCGCTTGCAAAACCAGGTTGTTTTGTGATAGGTAATTTTGAAGTTGCCTCAATAGGTTTTAGGCCCTTGCCTGTCGTGGGAACTTGACCCACCCACACAAGTGAGGTACCATTTCTCTCGGAAGACTTTGGGAAATGCGGGTTGGGTGGAATTTTGTGGATCCACACAGATTCCAGAACTTTCTACCACAGAAATGTGAGGAAAATGTGTGTTTTTGGACAAATTGTGAGGTTTGCGAGGGATTCTGGGTAGCAGAACCTGGTGAGATCCATTCAAGTCACCCCATCCTGGATTTCCCTGGGTGTCTAGTTTTCAAAAGTGTATAGGTTTGCTAGATTTCCCTAGGTGCTGGCAGAGTTAGGGTTAAAAATCTACAGCAAGGCACTTTCCAAAAAAAAGGGTAAATTTTCACTGTTAAAATGTGGTGTGTCCACGTTGCTTTTTGCGCCGTTTCCTATAGCGGGCATTAGGCCTACCCACACAAGTGAGGAACCATTTTTCTCGGAAGACTTTGAGGAACGCGGAGTGGGTGGTATTTTGTGGATCCTTGCACATTCCAGAACTTTCCACCACAGAAATATGAGCAAATCTTTTTTGTGTCAAAGTTTTAGGTTTGCAAGGGGTTCTGGGTGACAGAACCTGGTGAGAGTCAGTCAAGTCACCCCATCCTGGATTCCCCTGGGTGTCTACTTTTTAAAAAGGTATAGGTTTGCTAGGTTTCCCTAGGTGCTGGCAGAGTTAGGGTTACAAACCTAGAGCTAGACACTTTGCAAAAAAAGAATCTGTTTTCACTGTGAAAATGTAATATGTCCACGTTGTGTTTTGGGCTGTTTCCTGTTGCGGACCCTAGGCCTACCCACACAAGTGAGGTACCATTTTTCTCGGAAGACTTTTGGGAACATGGGGTGGGTGGAATTTTGAGGGTCCACAGAGATTCCAGTACGTTCCACCACAGAAATGTGAGGATAATCTGTTTTTTTTACAAATGTTTAGGTTTGCAAGGGATTCTGGGTATATAACCTGGTGAAAGCCAGTCAAGTCACCCCATCCTGGATTCCCCTGGGTGTCTAGTTTTCAAAAATGTTTAGGTTTGCTAGGTTCCATAGGTGCTGGCAGAGTTAGGGTTAAAAATCTAGAGCTAGGCACTTTGCAAGAAAAGTGTCCGTTTTCACTATGAAAATGTGGTGTGTCCATGTTGCGTTTTGGGCCGTTTCCTGTCCCGGGCCCTAGGCCTACCCACACAAGTGAGGTACCATTTTTCTCGGAAGACTTTGGGGAACACAGGGTGGGTGGAATTTGTGGATCCACTCAGATACCAGATCTTTCCACTACAGAAATGTGAGGAAAATGTGGTTTTGTTGACAAATTTTTAGGTTTGCAAGGGATTCTGGGTTACAGAACCTGGTGAGATCCAGTCAAGTCACCCCATCCTGGATTCCCCTGGGTGTCTAGTTTTCAAAAATGTATAGGTTTACTAGTTTTCCCTAGGTGCCGGTAGATCTAGGGTTCAAAATCTACAGCTAGGACATTGCAAAAAAAGGGACCGTGTTCACTGTGAAAATGTGGTGTGTCCAATTTGCGTTTTGGGCCTTTTCCTGTCGCGGGCACTAGGCCTACACACACAAGTGAGGTACCATTTTTCTTGGAAGACTTTGAGAAACTCAGGGTGGGTGGAATTCTGTGGATCCACACAGATTCCAGAACTTTCCACCACAGAAATGTTAGTAAAATGTGCTTTTTATAAACAAATTTTTAGATTTGCAAGGGATTCTGGGAAACAGAACCTGGTGAGAGCCAGTCAAGTCACTCCATCCTGGATTCCCCTGGGTGTCTAGTTGTCTAAAATGTATAGGTTTGCTAGGTTCCCTAGGTGCCGGCAGAGGTAGGGTTCAAAATCTACAGTTAGGTACTTTGTAAAAAAAGGGTCAATTTTCACTGTGAAAATGTGGTGTGTCCACGTTGCGTTTTGGGTCGTTTCCTTTCGCAGGCACTAGGCCTACACACCCAAGTGAGGTACCATTTTTCTTGGAAGACTTTGGGGAATGCGGGTGGGTGGAATTTTGTTGATCCACGCAGATTCCAGAAATTTCCAACAGAGAAATGTGAGGAAAATGTGTTTTTTTGAGAAATAGTTAGGTTTGCAAGGGATTCTGGGTAACAGAACCTGGTGAGAGCCATTCAACTCACCCCATCCTGGTTTCCCCTGGGTGTCTAGTTTTCAAAAATGTATAGGTTTGCTAGTTTTCCTTAGGTGCTGGCAGAGTTAGGGTTAATAATCTAGAACTAGGCACTTTGCAAAAAAAGGGTCTGTTTCACCGTGAAAATGTGGTGTGTCCACATTGTGTTTTGCGCCGTTTCCTGTTGCTGGCCCTAGGCCTACCCACACAAGTGAGGTACCATTTTTCTCGGAAGACTTTTGGGAATACAGGGTTGTTGGAATTTTGTGGATCCACGTAGATTCCAGAACTTTCACCACAGAAATGTGAGGAAAATGTGGTTTTGTTGGCAAATTTGTAGGTTTGCAAGGGAATCTGGGTAAAAGAACCTGGTGAGATCCAGTCATGTCACCCCATCCTGTATTCCCCTGCATGTCTAGTTTTAAATAATGTATTGGTTTTCTAGGTTTCCCTAGGTGCCGGCAGCGCTAGGGTTCAAAATCTACAGCTAGGCACTTTGCAAAAAAAAAGGTCCAGTTTTCACTGTAAAAATAAAGTGTGTCCATGTTGCGTTTTGAGCTGTTTTTTTTGTCGTGGGCACTAGGCCTACCCACACAAGTGAGGTACCATTTTTATCGTGAGACTTAGGGTAACACAGAATTGTGGAGCAACTGTTATTACCTATTGACTTTTGATGAATTTCTGCCTTCCAAATGAAAGACAATGTGCAATAAAGAAGTCATTTTGAAAAATGACCTATATTTCTCATGCTAGTATGGATACTCACAATTTTGGAAATGTGCAAATATCTACTGTTTCTAAACTCTATATTTTGCTCCAATTTCAGAAATACATAGGTGTCTTTCATACCGATTTTTCCATGTATATATTTTCCCAAATTAATTGCTTTATACCCGTTACATAATAAAAAATAATTGCAAGATGCTGCTCAGTTATTGGTTCGTCGGGTTCTTGGTGAACCTACAAGTCTTATATATCCCTACAACCAGAAAGGTCCAGCGGATGTAACGGTATATTGCGTTCAAACAGCTGTCATAATTAGAAGAAGTTATAGGTGGAAACGTTGACACAAATGGCTGGTTTTTTTCAACTAATTTTCAATTTTTCATATATTTAACTGTTAGTTTCTATAAAGAAACCTTAGAGGAATTACACAAATGACCCCTTGCTGAATTCAGAATGTTTTCTAATTTTTAAAAATGTATAGCTTTCCAGGATCCATTATTGTTTTTATACCCATTTCTACCATTAATTGAAAGGAGGTTGAAAGCACAAAAAATAGCAAAAATAGGCTACGTCCCAGAAAAATGCCAAAACTGTTGTAAAAGATTTTGGTTTTCTGACAAAATTCTGCTCGTCTGTGAAAGCTAACAAGATGGTGATTTCAGCACCACAATTCCTTTGTTGATACCATTTGCAGGGAAACAAACAGACACTTTTATCTGTAGCCCGTTTTCCCATTTAAAAAAAAATGTAGCTGTATTTTGGCTCATTTTTGGGTCCCCTACAAGGGAATCCACAAACCCTGGGTACCTTTAGAATCCCCATGATTTTGAAAGAAAAGGACGCATATTTAGCGTGGATACCTTATGTGGTCAAAAAGTTACAGGGGCCTAAGCGCAAACTACCCCAAATAGCCAAAAAAAGGCTTTGCCTTAGGGTTAATATTATGCATGTCCATGTATTTCTTTCTGTGTTGTCTAGGACTCAGATGTTCAATGTCAGTCCATTAATCTTGCCCATATATAATTCTACAGCTTTTGGTCAGCCAGAGCTGGTGTATACCAACCAGAGACTGCCATAAAAAAGAGTGTAGTGCAGCTATCTCTGTCAAATTAGAAAAACAAAACAAAAGCATTCCAATTCCCAACTCCCCCCACCCACACTGAATTCCTCAACTGTAATTATATAATCATGCAATCCAAAAACATCAAAAAAATTAAATATTAAGCATGTTGCTCGGGGGGGGTTATTACCAACCGCTCCATTGGTGGTAAGTTGTACCTCAGTTCAATTAAGGATGACAGTGTTTGATATGCCGGGAAAAACCAACATCATGATGTCATAGTGTCACCATCAGAGGTATATAAAGATTACAAAGTCCACTGCTGGAGGGTATAGGAGCAACCCTAACCAGAAGAAGAGGCTACAGCAGCCTATAGTATGTAAGGGTACATAGTTCATACCGTAGGTTGGACTCAGGTGGAGACATTGATGGCAGCATCGAATGGGGGCTCAGTCTTGCGTTTCTAGTTGAACAATGGTTCGTAGCAGGGCGTAACTTTTGACACTTGGTTGTGGCTTGTCCATATTTTTGCAAACTTCAGTTTCTCTTTAGGGCCTCTTTAGGGTTGGTAAAGACAAGTGCCTGGTCCTATAGTTGTACAAAAAATTAGTCAGGTAGAGCATAGCTTATCTAATGTTTTTAGCTGGCAGGAACTTGATTGCTTCAACGAATGGATGGATGGAGATGTTGGAGATCAAGAGGCCCTTCTCTCATGCCATACCCAGTGCAGCATTGTGGTCAAAGTAGTTCAAGAGTCAGGCAATTATTGGTCTGGGACAGTCTCCCACCGGCAGGCGAGGATTCAAAGATTTGTGTTCTCTCCCAACCACTAGGAGCTCAGAGAAGATATACCTGCCCAGGAGCTCAACCAACAGGGATTCAACAATAGGTTCAGTCTCTTTGCTTTAGCCTTCGGGAGGCAAAGGATACGAATGCTGTTTCTGTGGGATCTGAATTCTATGTCCTCATTTTCGGCTACTACCTTCACAAGATCTCGCACTAATCAGTGCATCATGTCCTTAATTATGGGGTTCTCATTTTCCAGGGTTAAGATTCTAGTGTCAGCTATGTGAAAGCATCCAGCCTTGTTTGTCCAATCTATCTTTCACAAGATCCATTTGTGCATTCAAGTGGGCTATCTAAGTATCTATGTCTTCAAGATTGAATTTAGTTTCCCAGAAGATTGCTTTTATATCTTTATCCCTGTCACCGGGCTCTCTCGGAGTATGGGAGAAGCCGGCCTGGATCGGGACCCAGTTTTACCCCTCTCTTCAAAAAGGAAGTTGTCTTGCTGGTGTTCGACTTCCCCATAGCAAAGAATAGATACAGAGTCTGGTATGTGACAAGTAGCAACAACTCAGCAGATGGGCACTAAGGGGTAGGTGCAACCCCCACTGTGGCCAACATTGGAAATATATAGGACCTATACACAGTTGATCATCAACAGAGTGGGAGCAATAAAGAAATGGTCTAGTGGCACTAAAATCTTTAAATTATGTGTCCCACTAGGAGGTGTCTATAACACTGTCACATGTCTTTCCTCCAGTGGTTGCAAAAGTCAATGTAGGGCCCACTTGGGGAGATGCCTGTGGTAAAGAAGGCAAAAGACACACAATTGATGGACGGAATGCAGAACAAATCAAACCATTCACATCCAGTCAAGAGATCTGGGTTATATCCATCATTCTTTTGCTCACCATGCCACCCCAGTTTAGACCTGGCCATATGCAAATCAGTCTTGACCCTGTGCCTCATGGGAACAGTCCCGCCCGAACTGCCAAGCCAGATCCTCCCTGGACCGGAAACAAGCATCCGAACACCGGTTTCGGGGTTTCACCCCTCTTCAGCCAGGATAGCTTGATTCCAGTGGCACAGTGAGCCCATTACCCACGTCTGGGCATACCTGGCGCACTTAGGGTGAGAAAGCAAAAGACACACAACTGATGGACGGAATGCAGAACAAATCAAACCATTCACCCCCAGTCAAGAGATCAGGGTTAAATCCATCATTCTTTTGCTCACCATGCCACCCCAGTTTGGGCACCTCGATAGTGAAACAGTTGTTCTGGAAGGGCCCAGATAAAGGGTCCAAGCAGCACCTCAACAACGCAGGGCTACAACTCTGTGTGCCGTTCTCGGAGGCCCCCTATCCTGTCTAGTCCCACCATCAGAAGTCTGTGGGAGTGGTAAGGGGAACCAAGAAACTTACCTTCTGCCTCTGAATTGGGGCGGGCAAGACCACTCTACCACCAGCAGCCAGGCATGCCATAAGCAAAAGGCAGCTGAGCGCCCACTGGTTACAGGCCGCATCTCGCCCTATTATTGTGCAGGACCTTGGCAGGGTCGATTTTAAGTGCTATGAGGTGTACGCCATGCAGGGCCACTCCACAGAGAGTGCCACAAGAGCATTAGAATGGTCTTTTGCAGTAATATTGGAATGGGGAAGAGAGAGCTCTGCTCTAAGCAGCTATCTTGAACAGTCTCTAGCCCGACCCAGCTTATTTATATTTAATACTGTTGTACAATATAGTTATTTTGACAGGCAGAGCTGCAGTTTTTAAACTCTAGCTACCAGACAACATTGCTGGTCTGGAGTTATGTTTGCCTGGTCACAGTAGTAGATGGTATAGTACTGCTGTATTCGTAGGTGACATTTATCTCGTCATACCGTGGGTGTATTTTGGGTATGATAAACTATGACTTTATAGGAAGGTTAAATCTGGTTATTAGGTGTTAACCAATTTTGAATGGTGCGCCAGAGCACAACATAAAAAACCATCAGCATCAGTCCGGAGAAAATGGGGATGGCTACAAAAAAAGAGACACTTTCTAACAGACTTTGTGTCCATGCGCAGCCATTGAATGGACCATGCTGTCAGACTCATAACTCTACATAAGTCAATTTCCCAAAACTTCACTTTTGTGTGGTACAAAGTGAAACTAATTGGAACACAGAGGCCTGTCTGAGATGGGCATTGGGGACACTACGACAATACGACTTTCAGTTATGTCCAACTGTAAGACAAAGAAAGACCTTCCTATGGTGGTCTGACTGTAAACACCATGCACATTGTATGTTGCCAACCGAATCAGATTGGTAGCCGATTTCTTATAACATGTGTACATTTAATGACTCACATTATATGATTGAAGAACCTCATCGCTTTTGTTATAAGCAAGTATTCAATTGGACTTCTGAACTTCTACCAACAGACCCTAAACCGTAACCAAGGAATCCCTCTCAGCATGGATTGTGATGAGCACATATAATTCCTACTTGTCTGGGAATTTTACTGTGAGCAGTTAGTTGGATGCAATGCAGTTCTCTGGACTTTATGGAGCTCCTGATGGCATCCTTTGCGGTATCTTCAAATTGTTCTGCATGCCAAAGTGCCAGCTTTGTACAGTTCACTGAACAGCTGGACCCCTGTATAAACATTGTCCACATAAATGTTATAACATACATGAAGGAGTGAATGGACAAGCTCCCCTACAATATTCTCACTAGATACGAGCATAGAATGGCAACCAGCATGATTTATAGTGGAGTCCTTACCAGTACAATCTCTAAGGCTGTGTATAAAACCAGTAGGGCTCATTCAGACATTGTATGTCTTGATGCCATAATAAGCTCTTTTGCTTGATATGTACTGCCAGTCCAACACTCCCCCTTTTCAGAGGATCAAGGACTCGTCCTCCACTATATTCTTTCCAGGAGCATAAATCTCTGGAAACTTAGCAGACAAATGTTCCATGACAGGCTGAATTTTTAACAACGTGTCATGTTCTAGATGGCCTCAGAGCAATCCTGCATAATTTTCACTGGAATGGAGCATACTCTGCAAGATCAAAAAACTAGCCGCTGAGACTAGTGAAACGCTGGTTGTTGTCAAACCGATCAGTAAGACTGAACTGTTGGTTTGTGCACTATCCCTAAGTTAAGCTTAGAGCCGAGAAATGTTTTCAACTCCCCAAGTGAAGTGGAAGTCTACATTTATGGCCTAGAAACTGTTTGCCATGTTAATTTGTTTGGTACATAATTTCCTCAAGGAAGTCATAATCCAGAAAGAGATGAAAGTAATCAATATGAAAAGAACAAATGCAGTATTGACTTTACATTCAATATTGGCAGAGAATTGGGGAATTTGTGGCTGCTAGGCACAGGGAGAGCATTCACTTGTGCTGTCTCAGATTGTACTTGTGAAGAGACATCACAACTACCATGGGTATGTTCCTCAAAACAGCTGAAAGATGGGTCATCATTTGATGCATTGGATGGCATTCATCCAATTAAAATCAATTCCAGAATTTGCATGATCATCTCCCTCAGTTGCTGTCTCAGTTTCAGAACCTGCCTCAGAGCTTTTCTCCATTATCTGAGTTAGGTTCTGGACAACAGTTATCCATCTCTGTAAACTGCTTAAAGTTTTTCTCCTGAAATACTATGTCTGCAGTAGAAACATGTGTGTGTGTGAGAGTCTGTTGGTGTTTGTGTGTAGTGCTAATAAAGAACTGGATCAATACAAAGTAAAAAGGGCTTATCCGAATCCAGGCTGTGATGCAAAGAAATAAGCCAAACCAGCTGATTGAGTAAATCCGAAAAAAAACATTACTACTGACACAACAGATCAAAGGCTGAAGTGGGCTAACACATTGCCCTATGCTATGGTGGGTGGAAGCATAACCGTCCAGTGGTTGAAGTAGTTTGACCCCTTACCTGATGATGTGCACTGGGGGTGCTGAAAGAAAGTGTGAATGACACAGCAGGTCAATGTTTAAAGCGGGATGACACATTACCCTATGCTGTGGTAGGCAGAATTATAACTCACCAGTGGTTGAAGTAGGCTCACCCCTTGCTCCACAATGTGTGCTGAAGAGGGCAGAACAAAAATGTGACTGGCACAACAGGTTAATGAGAGATGTGTGTTAACATGTTGTCCTATGATGTGGTGGGTGAAAGCATGAATGACCAGTGGTGGAAGTGATTTGTACCCTTGCTCTCCAATGTATGTTAAGGTGGGTGGAAGGAAAATGTGAAAGACACAATAGATCAGTGACTGAATTGGGCTGACATATTGCACTATGCTGTAGGTATTGACCTAGGGATCCACCCATCTGCAAAAAAGTCTAATCCCCCATCCCCAAACAAAATGGTGCCTGGAAGGCATTAAAATGGATGTACAACGCATACTTTTACAACGCATGCACTTACAACACAATTTTTACAACGCAACTTCCACTACAACGCATTCCATTACATCGCATGACACTACAACGCATTTTTAAAAACTACCTTTACAACGCATTCCATTACATCGCATACTACCTTTACAACGCATACCATTACAACGCATAATATTACATTGCATTTAAGGTAAGTATTGGATAGTATAGGGGTAACAATTACTATTCTTACTCCAGGGGGTGCAACAGTAGGGTAAGTGTTGGATAGTATAGGGGTAAAAATTACCATTCTAACTCCAGGGGGTGCAACAGTAAGGTAGTGTTGGATAGTATAGGGGTAAAAATTACTATTCTTACTCCAGGGGGTGCAACAGTAGGGTAAGTGTTGGATAGTATAGGGGTAAAAATTACTATTCTTACTCCAGGGGGTGCAACAGTAGGGTAAGTGTTGGATAGTATAGGGGTAAAAATTACTATTCTAACTCCAGGGGGTGCAACAGTAGGGTAAGTGTTGGATAGTATAGGGGTAAAAATTACTATTCTAACTCCAGGGGGTGCAACAGTAAGGTAAGTGTTGGATAGTATAGGGGTAAAAATTACTATTCTTACTCCAGGGGGTGCAACAGTAGGGTAAGTGTTGGATAGTATAGGGGTAAAAATTACTATTCTTACTCCAGGGGGTGCAACAGTAGGGTAAGTGTTGGATAGTGTAGGGGTAAAAATTACTATTCTAACTCCAGGGGGTGCAACAGTAGGGTAAGTGTTGGATAGTATAGGGGTAAAAATTACTATTCTAACTCCAGGGGGTGCAACAGTAAGGTAAGTGTTGGATAGTATAGGGGTAAAAATTACTATTCTTACTCAAGGGGGGGGCAACAGTAGGGTAAGTGTTGGATAGGATAGGGGTAAAAATTACTATTCTTACTCCAGGGGGTGCAACAGTAGGGTAAGTGTTGGATAGTATAGGGGTAAAAATTACTATTCTAACTCCAGGGGGTGCAACAGTAGGGTAAGTGTTGGATAGTATAGGGGTAAAAATTACTATTCTTACTCCAGGGGGTGCAACAGTAGGGTAAGTGTTGGATAGTATAGGGGTATAAATTACTATTCTAACTCCAGGGGGTGCAACAGTAAGGTAAGTGTTGGATAGTATAGGGGTAAAAATTACTATTCTTACTCCAGGGGGTGCAACAGTAGGGTAAGTGTTGGATAGTATAGGGGTAAAAATTACTATTCTTACTCCAGGGGGTGCAACAGTAGGGTAAGTGTTGGATAGTATAGGGGTAAAAATTACTATTCTAACTCCAGGGGGTGCAACAGTAGGGTAAGTGTTGGATAGTATAGGGGTAAAAATTACTATTCTAACTCCAGGGGGTGCAACAGTAAGGTAAGTGTTGGATAGTATAGGGGTAAAAATTACTATTCTTACTCCAGGGGGTGCAACAGTAGGGTAAGTGTTGGATAGTATAGGGGTAAAAATTACTATTCTTACTCCAGGGGGTGCAACAGTAGGGTAAGTGTTGGATAGTATATGGGTAAAAATTACTATTCTAACTCCAGGGGGTGCAACAGTAGGGTAAGTGTTGGATAGTATAGGGGTAAAAATTACTATTCTAACTCCAGGGGGTGCATCAGTAGGGTAAGTGTTGGATAGTATAGGGGTAAAAATTACTATTCTAACTCCAGGGGGTGCAACAGTAGGGTAAGTGTTGGATAGTATAGGGGTAAAAATTACTATTCTAACTCCAGGGGGTGCAACAGTAGGGTAAGTGTTGGATAGTATAAGGGTAAAAATTACTATTCTTACTCCAGGGGGTGCAACAGTAGGGTAAGTGTTGGATAGTATAGGGGTAAAAATTACTATTCTAACTCCAGGGGGTGCAACAGTAGGGTAAGTGTTGGATAGTGTAGTGTAATATTATGCGTTGTAATGGTATGCGTTGTAAAGGTAGTATGCGATGTAATAGAATGCGTTGTAAAGGTAGTTTTTAAAAATGCGTTGTAGTGTCATGCGATGTAATGGAATGCGTTGTAGTGGATGTTGCGTTGTAAAAATTGCGTTGTAAGTGTAGTGCGTTGTAAAAGTTGCGTTGTAAAGGTTGTTCCCCATTAAAATTCCATGCACAATTGAGCCAAAATCAGAACTTCTGCCATATTATAATTTCCCTGGGGGAGGGGATAATCTTGCCATGGAAGGAGGCCGCATTGTCACCCATAAAAGGAACGCCACTAACATTATTTTCAAGCTCTGGGGTGGTCTACCCATGCCTGGGGGCTCACTAAGATACCAGGGCATGAATTCTTTTTAGAGAAATATCGCTGGAAACGGGAAACAATTCCCTTTCCAGCAATGTGTCTCTGGCATCTGTACTCCCCTGTTGGATACAACTGCTCTCTTGCCTCCATCTGGTAGACCAAAAAAGTCAGCGTTCTGTATGGTATGCTAATTTCATTGATTAGGGTGGGTGGGGGTGTGACACAGAAGCAATACCGATTCGGTCCCAACTTTTTTTCATTAACTTTTGTAAACCTCTTGAGTGTTGGGATTTTACCCCATGGTGTGGATGAATTTTATTTTTTATATTTAGGGTCAGTTGTTTTTAATCCTTCATTGTTTTTATTCCACAAAAGTTAATTGTTGCCAATTCTTTGGACTTTTGCCCCACATGTTGGGGATTCTAAAGGTATGAAGGGTGTGTGGTTTCAACCTTAAGGATCTAAGTAAAGAGGCAAAATGCTGAAATTATTATTTGCTTTTAATTGGGAACAAAGGGTTTCACCATAAAGCAGGTGTTTTTTTAAAATTACATTATCAAAAGGTTTGCAGCACTAACATTCTCCCTTCCACCTTTCAGAAACAGTCTAAAAAAAAACATTTTTCCCATTCGTTTTTCAATTTTGTAAGTAGTGGTCAATATTTTCTATTTTTATTGATTTCTATGTACAGGCAGTTTGTGGTGACACTGATTTGCAACTAATGGGCACATCTAGGAAATATACATTTTTTCAAATTGCTCATGGCTTTCCCAATAAAATATTAAATAAAACAAATTAATAGTTAAAGTAAGCAGGAAAAACTAGAAATAGGTGAAATGTTTTCATCTTCAAGTTTTTCCACTAAAGCAAGATACTGGTATGTGGATCGGACCCTTCCAGTCACAGAGAAATATAGCATTTGTCAGTGGTCCACAAACACACAATACCAAGAGCTACAGCTCATTATCATTTTTCTTTGTGTTTTAACCATAAATCAATTCACAAGATAATATCTAATGAATGAAAAATGGATCTCTGAAGGAAAGTTATGCATTCTTGAAATGTGCCCAAGAATCCTACTTTAGGAACAGGTGTTGTTCATGCCACTGTCAATTTGCGGATAGCTACACTATCTGATGATTTTGTAAGTGTTTAAAAATGTGTTTTCATTCATGCTCACTTACAATTGGAAACCTAAAATGCAGCAAATCTCAATATGTATATATTAATAAATGTTCTTCCATTTTACATTTTCACACTTTTACTGATACAAATGGCACCCCACATGTGTGAGTGGGCCTATAGCGCGGCCCAAAAACATAACCTGGAAATGTCTAGGTTTGTAATTGAATTACATTGATTCATGGAATGGGGTAGTGGTGGTATCTTGGGATTGGCTGCACACAGGGTACCTTACAGACCACAGATTTCTTTCAAAACTAGATGCCCTGGGGACTTCAAGGTCACTTCAGATGCATGGATCCCATTCTTTTTGTTACAAAGAATGGCCTGCAAATGCCATGCTTGCTATTTTATGCTGTTATATTGTAATTCATTTGTTAAAAGCACGATCACTAAGGTCTCTAGGCGCAATAGTTAATTAAGCACTACTGTATTAAGACTGGTCCTGTCCCCACACAAAGGACCGATTACTCCCCACAGATAGCCTGACAGACTAGGCTGGGATGAAAGGGGACCTTTGCACTTCAAGGAGCTGCTTTGAAGTCACCTCCCCATTTCAAAAGCACATTTGGGTATATACTACTGAGTCTCCAATCCTACCAAAACAGTACACTACTGGACCTGTGAAGAACTCTGGCAGCAGTATGGACTGCTGTGACTGCAAGGGCTTGCTGATTTGCCTCCTGTTTTATGAAGTCTCAGAGACATAAAAAACTTCTTGCAACTCTGCTGGTGAATCTGGACCCTGCCATCTGCAAGTCCTACCCTTGCTTGTGGTGCCCACTTCAGTCCTGGGCCTCAGAAATGTGTTTTTGCAGCTTTTCCCACAGCGACGCAGCAGCAACATTTCCCGATTGGAACCAACGCATCACCCTTTGATGCAGACGCAGCTGCTAAACAATGGCCGCGACTCTACAGTCAGCATAGCCCGATGACGACGGACAGTGTGTCTCGACAATGACACAGTGCCTGCATTTTTCTTTTTTTAAATGCATCATGTTTTCCTTCAGGAAAATGGACTGCATTTTAAAAAAAACTTCTTTATTTAAAAAGCAGTCACAGACATGGTGGTCTCCTGACTCCAGCAGGCCCCCATCCCTGGGAGGGCTAGCCATTCCTAATGGTGGTCGCAAATTGCACCTGCCTCATGAATATTAGGGAGGCAGGCAATTTGCAAACCCATTAGGAATGGCAAACAGTGTCTGAGACACTGTTGTACATTCCTATTTGAGAGGCGCAAATTGCAAGTCGCAAAACGATACAATTTGCGACTCACAAATTGGCAGCGTCGTACATCTGGCCCATAAAGCATTATACCCTGTTTTCACCAATTTTATTTTCCATTTATCTGAACATCCTGCAAGAAACTGGGTTATTGTTTGAAGGGGTGGACGCCCCACTTAAGCAACAATCACAGTCCTTGTCAGGGTGAACCACAAAAGTTACTAAATTAACCTGTGGTTAAACCTCTAATACCTTGCCACAAAGCAGTCAGGCTTAAGTTAGAAGCAAAGTAAAAAAAATGTATGCAGCACACAAACGTAATTAAAAAAAATATTAAAATAATTTAGAAATATAGAGTACATTTTCATAAATGAAATTATACCAGAATGACATTAATCCAATTGGTAGAACTGGAGAAATTAAATGTTAACGATTTAAGTAGGTATAGTGACTAAAAGCGCAAAGTGCCACTCGTGGTCATCTAGTCATGCTAGACTTGGAGAAAGTCACAAGTTAAGGCCAACCGTAATGGAGCGAGGGCCAGATACATGGATCAGGTTTTTCTCACTGAAAAAGTTACTTTCTCAAAGTCCAGCACGAAGGGTTCCATTCCTGGTAAGCAGACCACGAGGAGTAGAGAGAGTGTTGCAGATGGGCATTGCTGTAATGTGAAGAGCAACTGGACGTCATGGACAGTTGTCACTGTAGAAACCAATGCCCAAGGTTTTCTTCTTTTAAAGGAGTGCACTATGATGCCAGCCAAGAGTCCAGGACCTGGGGAAACACCCATCATGAGGAACAGGCACTCACTATGGCAGAGGCCAGCAGTGCTCAGGCAAGTCCAGCTACAGCAGGTCAGCTGGGCAGTTGTAGAGAGGCCTCTGGAGCTTGTCGTATGCCTACAGCTCAGACATGATGTCAGCCAACTGACCCTTGGAGTCATTCAAATTGCCAGGGATGAAGGCAGCAAGTTCATTTGTCCTTCTCAGAGAGCAAGGCAGGGCTGAAGCAGCAGGACAGCCCTCTGGGGGTCAAGGTAGCCCTCAAGCAACGGGTCAGTACTCTGGTAGCAGCAGAGTAGTCCTCTGGGGAACGAGGCAGGCCTCAAGCAGCAGGGCAGTCCTCTTTGGAACAAGGTAGTCCTTCTTCTGTAATGTCCACAGGTCCAGGAGTGTACTGAAAAGTTGCTCTGGAGGTCCAATAGTTATATCTGATGCCAGCCCTTTATGTGGGGGGATTTCCTATACTACTCTCACATCTGGTGCTGGAACTTCTTCCCTTCAACTGTCAAGACAGGCAAGATGGCCCATCCTGTCCACATCTAATCCCCTTTTGAGTGTCTCGAAGGAATACATCAAACCCAACAGCAGAGCTATTCACAGCCATGTGACCCGCATCACTAGCACAAGGCACATATTGTTAGGAGAAGAAAATGTCAACTTTCGAAAAGTGAATTTTCCAGAATTTGGACTTTTAAATTAGAATTCACTTAACTCTAAACAGCATATCTCTATCTGCTCCCAATCAAATGTTATCACATATTAAATGAAATTAGTTAACCCCATGTTAGTCAAAGGGAGAGATAGATAGGCCTTACAGCAGTGAGAAATTACTTTAGGAGTTTTTCACTACCAGGACATATAAAACATAAAGCCACATGATTTATTTTTTACATACAGGGCACCCTGCCCTCTAATCCTTTAGGGCCTACCTTAATGGTTGCTTATATGCATTAAAAAGCACGGTTTAAGACTGGTAAAAAGGCTTATTTTCCCTGGTCAAAACATCTGTTTAAACTGCATTACAGGCTGAAGTTACAAGCCTGAGATGTGTTTTAAAAGGCTACTTCAGTGTGTGGCACAATGTGTGCTTTAAGCCTACTAGTAGCATTTGATTTACAGGCCCTGGGTACATGTAGCAGCATATACTAGGGACTTACAAGTAAATTAAATGCACCAATTAGGTGTAAGCCAATTTTACCACGTTTGGAGAAGAAGCACAAACAGTTTAGAACTGGTTAGCGGCAGTAAAGTGTACAGAGTCCTAATGCCAACAAAAACGAGTTCAGCAACACAGGAGGCATAAAGACAAAAAGTTTAGGGATGTAAGGTCTAACACAACCAAATGCTTTCTACGAGACTGTGTGCACTATTTGCTCTCTGTAATTATTCTTCCATTTATCTTGTGGCCAGATGTATGGATTTCTGGTCGCTAAATGTGAGTTGCAAGCTGCAACCAGGATTTTTGTGATCAGTAAAAATATTGAGAACAGACCTATTTCTCTTATACTTCTTAAATAGCCGTACTGTGGAGGGTCATAAGCCAGTGAAGAAAGGGTACAGAGGTGTGAAAAGCACAGAAAAGAAGGGTGTGAGCATATATAAACTGTGCTTATATTGTGAACATGTGGTATGCCATTGCCCTCCCATAGGGGTAGGTTCACTGATCCCACAACTTGTAAGGAAAAAAGGTCTCCCTTCTTTGAGGAAATGTCAGAAATAGTTTATTTGATTTATTTACTTTGAAAGTTTTATATAGCACGAACATGACCACCAAGGGTATCAGAGCGCTTTAGAGATTATGCATCACAAGGTAATGAGCATACAAAACAGAATAACCAAAACAACAAATTTAAAGTCAAAATTGTCCAGCATTCTCGTGAAGGTACAGCAAAACACATCATAAACAACAGAGGGAGAAAAAAGATCACAGTCTAGAATTGTCCGACAGACTCATGAACAAGTTGGCTGGGCAAGAGTCAACGGGTATGGACCCAGAATCAGAGGAAGGTGCCAGTCTAAGGCAGAAATTCCAGTAGCCCTTTGACTTCTTTTTTGAAGAAGACAGTAGACGGGTTCACCCTTACTTCAGGGGAAGGGAGTTCCAGATCCTCGGAGCCATCCCTGAGAAGGCTCGGTTATAGGTCTTTTTTTTGTTGAATTTTTGAGGTTTAAGAAAAAGGGAGCTGGCGCTTCTGGAGGCTCTAGAACCACAGGAGAGTTCCAGTTTCTGCACAAAGTACAACAGCGTCTTGAAGTGGATGGCTTTGTGAACCATGCATGCAATTTGTAGCGTTATCCGAGCTTCATATGGCAGCCAATTCAATTCCCGCAAGTCCAGGAAGATAATAATAATAATAATCCACATTTGTAAAGAGCGAACAATGACCCGTAAGGGTCTCTAGGTGCTGTGGACTGTTGGCAAGATTAAGCAAGCTATTGCACAGAGTCCCATGGTGCTGGGCTAATCTGCTGCCAACTCCGGGGATCGAAACGTGATCCCCAGATTCCGGAGTCAGTTGCCTGGCCGCGACGCCACACCTCTTCCCTAAGATGTGATGGTATTTATTTTTGTGCCACTTAAGAGCCACGCAGTGGAGTTGAGGGTAGCCCTAAGAAGAGCCTTCCTCCCTCTGGGCAGGCCACAACGTGTTGTACTACCATAGTCCAGCTTTGAGATCACTAACGCTTGAACTGCAAACTTTAGGTCATGAGCAGGGAGGAAGGGTTTGAGCTTCCTAAGTAAGCTGAGTTGGAAGTTCGCTCCTTTTGGTGAGGGAACTGATGTGCTTCTGCATGTTCAAGCTTTTGTCTAGAATGATGCCCAGAGATGATGCCGAGTCTACAAGGTGCGGTCTGCAGTTAAGGGCAGTCAGCTGATTCAACCATTGCTCCATGACGAGGGATTGGTTGTGGGGTGAGATCGGTAGGAATTCTGTTTTAAGAGCATTTAGCTTCAGGTGGATGCATGTCAGCCAGCTTTGTGTTTCCAGCAGGACTGAATTGAGGGACTGGATGTCTTCGGGGGAGGCAATCTTTAGGTATAGTTGGGTATCGTCCGCATCAATATGATAGTGAATGCAAGATGATTTTTGGATTTCTGTCAGAGGCTCCATAAACAGGTTAAAGAGCGTGAGGGAAAATGCTGACCCTTGTGGCACCCCCAAGGGGACTGGTGCAGGGTGGGACAAGGATTGGTTCACCTTGAAGCTTTGGGATCTGTTCTGAAGGAAGGAAGAGAACCAGCTTAATACCGGCCCAGACAGCCCCATCCTGTGCTCTAGGAGGTCAGTTAGGTGATCATGTTTGACAGTATCAAATGCTGACGAAAGGTCCAGAAGGATCAGTAAGCATGACTCATTGCATTCTAAGCGCATCATCTACGATGTGCGTTAGCGCTGACTCTATACTATGACCTGGGCGAAAACCAGATTGGCATTGATCCAGGAGTTGGAAATGGTCAATGTGATGGCAAAGTTGGGCAAGCACACATTTCTCTAAGAGTTTTGCCAAGGTGGGGATGTTAGAGATTGGGCAAAAGTTAAGAAGGTCAGTGGGATCCGCATTTGGTTTCTATAGGATCAGGGTAACTTGACCTGCTTTAAGGCAATCCAGAATAGCCCCTTGCATAAGAGAAGCATTGACGATTGTCATCCAAAGTGTTAGTAAGGCGGATCTTACTTCTGGGAACAGGTTGGATGGCAGAAGGTCGTTGTAGTGATTGGAAGGTTTCAAGGTCAATAGCATTTTGTTTATAGTGTATTCATATACAGTTTGGAACAAACTCCAGAATGCATTATTTTTGAGGTGGCAGGGTGGAGATATTCGACTCTGAGGGGCAAAGGGTGATCAGCGGCCCGCTTGAGATGTGATCATGGGCCAAGCGTAGTTCAGACTCGATCTTTTCCGTGAAGAAAACAGCGAATTCTTCACAGTTCGGCAGTGTCCCTTGACCCGGGGTCGAGAGGTTGGGATGATTATTAGATTGTGACTTGATGATTTCGAACAGTTTTTTCGGACAGTTTTTTGCTTGATCTAGTTGAGTTCTGAAGAAGGTAGCCTTCGAGCATCTGATGCATTTGTTGTATAAGCTTCGCAAGGATCTCGGGTGACAAAGATGTTCAAGGGAGGGATATGATAGCCACTTCCTTTCTGCAAGTCTTAAATTCCTTTTTTCGGCATTAAGACTATCATAAAACCATGGTTTGGAGAGCTTAACAGACACTCTTTTAAGCTAAAGTGGTGCCACTGAGTCAAGTGCATTGAGCATTGCTTGGTTATAGTGGGCTGTCAGGTCATGGACATCATACATGTTCAAATGGGGGGACAAGATGTTATCACATCTCCATCAGGTCTTGCGAGTTAATGTTCCGTAAACATCTTTTTAACTTATTTGGATTCTTAGGTTGGGATCTGCTTGCTCTTACCGATTCAAGGATGAGAAAGGTGATGCAATAGTGGTCAGTCCAGTGACAAGGGAGGATCGCATCCAGGTTGAAGGATTTGCGCTTACCAATGACAAGATCTAAGTGGCTCCTTTGATATGTGTAGGGCTGTCACATATTTAGATAAGGTTAAGGTCAAGTAGGAAGGATTTAAGACTATTGACCAGCACATCGTTTACATCATTCCAGTAGAGGTTGAAATCACCCAGGAAGATCTGAGTGCCCTGGAAATCTGCGTTGGCCGAAATAACGTCCATGATCTTTTCTGTGAAGGGAAGTTTGTCGGAAGGGGGGTGGTAGAACGCATGCCTTTTGCAAGAGTGATTGTTGCCCCCAGTCACTTCAATGCATAGGTATTCACAAGAGGGCAGGAGGTCGGCCTGAATGACTTTCACTGGTAGATTACTACGATGTAAGCATGCGATGCTTCCCCCGTGACCACTAGTTCTGTTCAACCTAATGATTAGGGGTGGGTGGAATTTGCATAGTCACGTTACGCAAAGTTCCGCAAAACGGTAAAAAATCTCAGCGAGCTACGAAGAATTCCACGAGCATGCGGCATTGCTTGTTTCGCCCGTTCGCGATGCATTTTTCCTGTTTGGGGACACTGTTTGCGTGCTCGGGGGGAAATATCTCATGAACTTGCCCATGCGGTCGCCAATTGGCACGGCCATCTTGTTTCACTTGTCCCGCCCACTCGCGATGTGTGTTTCCTGTTCGCGAACGTGGATGTCTGATGGCCCGTCTAAATGACGTGTTTGCGAACGCACACTCTCGCGGGATCGTGTGGCCGGCTACCAACGGATAGGAAAACTCGTCGGCGAACGCAGGGATCCCAGTAAGGCGCTCCTGCGCAAGTGAACACGCATTTTGAAAGCGCGAACAAGGTTAACATTCCACTACGCCACGGATCGTGGAATTTTTGACAATTCTGCGTTCTCCGTGGAACGCGAAATTGCCAAAATTCCGCAAATTACACGAGCGGAGCAGAATTTACCGCCCAGGCCTACTAATCATATCAAAGTTGGGAGCCATTAGAAGGTCAAGGATGGGAGTGGCTAAGTCATTTAGCCAGGCTTCCATCAGCATTAAAAGGTCAAGATCCTGGACCAGAATGAGATCGGCAATATCTGCAGTGTGTTTAACAGCCGATCTGCAGTTTAGGAGCGCACATTTGAGACTGATGGGGGTGTCCTTTGGTGGCGGTAGAGTGGGGGTGACTATCATGAGGTTGTTCTCATTTAAAGTTCTTAAGGTTGGCCTAGGTACCCTGAAGGGATCCGTAGGGATTGATTCAATTGCATGCAAGTTTGAAGGGGGGTGGGAAGTTCCAGATCGTATGAAAGTAGTAGAGAATCAATATCACTATCAGACAGGGAGGCTCTACACCTGGAGGGTCGAGAGGGGTCATTAGGGTGCGGAGCGGAGGGCCAAATAGGGGGTGAGTGGGTGGAGTGGGATGCAGTTGCCTAGGATAGTGGGGGGAAGGGAGCCAGGAACAGCCACAGTCTGGAAGCGAGCGTAGATGGAGATTGGTCAAAAAGGAGCCACTTAGTCAGGAGTTGACTAACAGATCCTCAGTAATGTGTGATAGGTTCCGAGCATCTGCCTTAAGTTGTTGTAGGGAGAGTGCAATCTCGTTAAGTTGTGCTTCCAATGAAGTGTGTGAATGGGGATGTGAGGCTAGGTCCCGGGAACCCTACAGCAGAGGATAGCTAGTGAGGGAAGGGGAAAGTGGGGCAGATGGCGACTGAGTGGGCCCCGGGGCAGGGGATTTATGGAAATGGAACTGTGTGCTTGGGGGAATGTGTAGGATAGGGGAGGAGGGGACAGACTGCAGGGGACCCTTGTCAGCCTGTCGGACTGTGAAGGGATTGCGGGTTGGGCTGGGGGAGGGGATCCAGGGGAGAATCCTAGCAGCGTTGTTTACAGATGAGCTAGGATATTTAGAACCATCTAACTGTGAGGGGGTGGGAGCATGTCGACTCTCAGGAAGACTCTGCAGTTGCAGCTCGTTAGCAGTGGAATTGTTAATCTGAGTGGAGGTAGCTAGCGGGGGGCCCTTCGGAACAGATGTACGGTTCGTGGACCATCTAAACTTGAGGGGGTGGGAGCATGTGGACTCTCGTGAAGACTGTGCTGTCGCAGCTCATTAGCAGTGGAATTGTTAATTTTAGTGGAGGTAGCTAGCAGGGCACACTTCGGAACAGATGTAGGGCTCGCAGTTGGTGGTGGAAAGGCGGGAGATAGAATTTGCACGGTCAGGGGAACCCTTGAGGGGCCATCAACTCCAAGGGGGGGCAGCACTGAAGTTGGCGACTGTCTTCAAGATGGTGGGGAAAAGGTTGTCAAACAACATAAGATTGCGGTCAGAAGTTTGGATAAGGATGGTTCTGTTTTTGTAAAGTGAGATGGTGGCTTCAGCTCTAAAGGCTGAGGAGGGTGCAACTAACAATCTAAGAGCATGAGGAGTTTTATGGGAAGTGGAGATCTTGAGGAGAGAGTAAATGGCCTTCTGCCACTGAGCATGCCGTTTAGTGTATAAGATGAGATCATTTATGGTAGCACTTTTATTAATGGAGAAGAAGGGGTCTGAGGTCAGGGTTTCCGGATGGGTTTTGAGTAGTTTATGTTTAAAGATTTTTGTAGGTTCGGGGGATATATGATTCTGAACGCATTCTGGCCAGCCAGCTTTAGGTTGGGAGAGATTTGGAGGTCTCGGCACCATAACCGCACCCGCCATGTCTCCACTCCAAGGAAGTCTAGATAAGCAAATCGACTAGGCAGAGGTGTGTGCCGACCATAGGAGGCGAAGGGAGTCCACTAAACTGGGCCGAGGTGGTGGTCATATCAAGGTGATTAGCTGTGTACGCCGAGGGAGAGTGTCATGGGGTTATGTTGGGATGAGCAATTGCATGATATTACTAGCCACGCATGCTCGGTTTCCTTCAGGTCTACTAACACCTATGAAACCAGCTAACCAGGGCTGAAAGATAGGAATCTGGTGGGCAATTGCATTCCACTTGCTCACTACGTATTAGAGACCCACTTGCAAGCTACACACACTCAGGTACCTTTGGGTAGGCCAATATGGGAGGTCAGATTATCCAAGCAAAGACATTAGACTGGACCGTAGTGTCTAGATGGTAATCCTTGAAAAAATACTTGATGCGTTTTACCAAAGCTATTTGGTGGGCAATGATGATGAAAACACATCTAAAACAATATAAGGAATAAAAGCAGTTTAGCAGACCTCAATGTTGTGTTCCAACCACATTTTAGATCTCACTTTTTGGCATTCCCATATCTGGTGAAATGACAAGGCACAAGGGCTTTTTTATTTATTGAGTCTATCTGGAAATGTAGTTTCCATTTTGTGTTTTGTACAAGGGTGAAAAACTTTGCAGAATATTGATTTCCATACATTTAGCATGGCTTTTCTAGACATTTTTTCGATATCTGCGTGCCCTCCCCACCATTAGAATGATGTCAGTTGCCATCAAGTCAGAATTAGTTTAGCTCCGCAGTACAAGTCATGTTTGGTTATTTATTCCATAAAGTTTGTCGATGTACTAGTCTTGATCAGTTGCCAATGTACAGTTTCATCTGTTGCATGTTCTGTGTCTCCTAAATATCAGGACATTTTTTTTTGCTGTAATAGACTGTCTTACAAATTTAACATTTCTTTAAAGAAATATTTTTTTAAATGAATACATCTAATGTTTTGACAAACATTGTGGGTTTATTTGTGGAATCAGGGTGCTAGTATTCGAAAATGTGTCTTTTTGCACGGTCTCTCATGTATTTTTCAGATCTATATGGCTGCTTTTTCAACTCTGCGCACTGGGGTTTCGCTGCCCATTTCCCAAGGCATGTGCTCTGATATTTATAAAATGTATTTAACTACCAGGAAGATCAGAGTGTATGGTGCAATAGATACACCAATGGTCAGAAGGTAAATGTCACCTCTGGATTGTACAACATGTTCATCTACTAGGCTGACAAGCAAAACATGTCAGGCCTGTATTTGTAGCCTGCCTGCTACAGCTTTTAATCTTGCACATAAAACTGTCAAAACAACCGTTCTTTAAAGGAGGGAATCCTACTTTTAAACATTAAGTAAGTCACGCCTAGTCATGCCTTGCAGGGCACAAGATAGAATGTTTAGTGTTTAAAAGTGTAACATTTAGGAAATTAGGGTTGGACTGATCCTCCAGTGACTAACATCCAACAGTTATTGTGACTGAATAGGCTTTAGCTTATTCGCTCAGAAAGTTAAGGTAGAACTAATATACAATTTGTGATACCTCTCACCTAGACTCTGCTATAAAGGTCATTCAATCACTATTTGTGATATTTAGGAAAAATTCAATTCAATGATGAAGTTGAATTTCTGATAAAGACATGTGAATAGTAACTTTTAACAGGGTATTCTTTTGCTTTTTATATCAATTGCTTTTATTTATTTATAGCTGCACCATGCATATAGATAAGGTGTTCATCCAAGCAGTAGATATACGGGTTTACGGGTAAATCAATCATCAAAACCTGGTATTACGAACAGTATTAATCAATAACACTCTCAATGTCAACTACAGAAGTAACAAAGGCATGGTGATCAAGGTTAGAACATACCGACCATTGCTTATTGACTGTGAATGAAACTAAAAGTCTGTAGCGACTCATAACCTCACTGACTTCCCAACCACCATCCCAACCATAGACAGTATGAGAGACCACTATAAACTTGAGAAAGAACGAATAAGAAAGGGATAAAAAGGAAAACTAGTGGTTCCTGAAACCCAATTGATTTTGAACAGTGGTTGGTCACTGAAGGACCTTCATGCACCCCTTGGTCATTGAACTATGGTCCACTACTATGCGATGCATTGAACACCATCTTATAAACATAGGTGTTTAGGTACAAGCTTATAAGAAGTTGCCACAGATCCTATAATTAATGGGAAGGCAATGCGCTCATACGATGCAAGAAGAAACAGGTCACTAGGGAAGGTGTCAACTGTAGGTACTGTCATCATTTTCCAGTGTCAGAGAATGTATGATTTGCAACCACCTGTTCCATGGCACATCAAAGACCCATTGGCAGGGTGTTTTCTGAGTATATGGAAAAATCATTGAGACGCACTGCTGAGCCCTTAGTGCCCCCAAAATCCCTGTGTGTTTGCTCAACTCTGCCCAGATCATTTCCCAGTATGATTCTACTGACTGACATTTCCAGACTACATGGACAATATCCCCATCCACTGAGTTAAATCTCCAAGAAAATGAGTCAATAGCGATCCCTGAGTGGTGTAATCTATGTGGGGCCAGTTTTCCCTATTGCTGTGAGGATTTAACATACTCCATAAAACACTCAACTTCCATCGCTAGCGATGTATTCCAGTGGCTATTCCCCTGCAACCTTTTCCTCTTTTCATCTCTTTGGAGGAGTGGCACACACACTGACATGCCTTAGTCACTACCCATGACCGCTCATAACTTTATATAGACTGCTATGCTGAAGGACCTTCCAGTTCATGCTCCTGTGAATCTCAGACAAGGTGATTTCCCTCAATGTCAAAAGCTTTACCCACTTTATAATACAGAACATCCTTTCCTTCTTAGACACACTCCACCTGGATATTGCACTCATTCAGGAGACGCCCTACTCCACGTTGAAAGTGCAAAAGACTGGGTGGGTAGGGAATAACACCCCTGTGGGTGAAGGAGACAAGGGGGTGCATCACCTTCCCCCAAATCCTACCACAAGAAAGAGATCACTATATTTACCAGGAAAGGGCTACCTGTAACAGTCTGCAAGACTTGGATCAATCAAGATGGACATTATATGCTCATCAGAGCAAGTGTGTATGATCTAAATTTGACACTCCATTCACGCACCAAATAGGGACAAGCGAGAGTTCTTCATGGTGTAGGAGAGTAGGATTTGCTTCACATGTTTACCCCCACTTTTTGCTGGTGTTTCACTGTTTTTCGACTTTAGTCTGGCTGGGACCCTGCTAATCAGGGCCCCAGCCTAGCTGCTTCCTCTCTAAAATGATTCCATTTACTTCAGGTACAGTTCAGATTGGAACTGAGGTGCCCTTTTAAGCCCCTAGTATATGGTATACTATGTACCCAGGGCATAGTTAACCCAGAGGCCTACCAGGGGCTGAAGCATGTATTATGCCACCCCAGGGAAGCCACCCAAAATGACACGACAGGTGTGCTACTGCAGCCTGGGTAAGGTGGTGCATGCACCCCTTACTGAGATATAGGTTCACTATATCTCACCATATACCCCCATATAAACCTATAAGTCACACCTATGGCAGGCCTTATCAATCCTGAAGGCAGAGTGCGTGGTTCCTATGTGAGAGGGTGCCCCTGCATGAGCAGAGCCCCTCTGCAGCATTCGGAGACCCTTCTCTGACGCTGTTGGTAGTGCAGCCTGACCTTATATTCTTAAGTGCATTATAACCAAACAGTAAATGCTAACTTTTGACTGGCTGCATGGAAACATGTTGTGTTTGGTGTCAAACACCTTGGAATCATACCCCCACACCAGTAGCTGGTGTGGTTGTATGATCCCACCCTTCTAGAGGGAGAGACATGACAGCACTGGTATACCCGGTAGAAACTTAATAGAACCCTGGCATCACAAAATGGATGCTGCAGTCACAGACACGGGTCTCGCCTCCTGCTGTTGACCGAAACTCCGGTAGGGGAGGCCTGGACAATAGGTTTCCTGTCACAGGGAGGTGTAACCACCTCCCAGACAGGCTTATGTGTATTGGGGCTGGGTGGGAGCAATCTCTGCGTGCTTTGAAGTCCTGCACTGGGGGCACATTTGGTGTCCCTGTGCATAGTCCAGCTCAAACCGGTTCAGGGGCTTCCAGCCCTTGCTCTGGTGCAAAACTGGACAAAGGAAATGGGTGTAGCCACCCCTCTTTCCAAACCCTCCCATAGGTGGGTCCCCAGAGTATGTCCAACCCCCTACCTTAGTATAAGTATGGGACCCCTGTCCTTAGGACTTTAGATTACCCTGAACGAAACTCTGACGCTGAATCCTGGACCTTCGACGCTCTGCTCAAGGCCAGAGGACTGAAGAAATCTCCCTTGGGGTCAAGGAGTGACTCCCCTGCTTGGTAGGCACCAATGAAGCAATTTGCCGGTCTGTATCATCGAAGCTCCTGCCGGACTCCGAAGCATTTGCAGCCCAGGAAGAGGATTTCCAGACATCTCAGAGGCCGACCCGAGTCCCTAGCAAAGCTGAGACCAGCAGCCCTCATGAGTAGTGTGAAACTGGAAATCCTGGTCACCGTGCATTTCTGCAAGTGCATTGACTTCTTGACATCTCATGAAATCGTGCTTGAGGTGACTTGTAGCCCCCACCTCAACCACTGAATCCACCGAAGATTGTTGGCCTGGTCATTCCGAGTGATCCGTGGGCCGCCATTTTGTGTTTCATCTTGAAGTCCCTTCGCGATCCCTGTTCCATTGACTGGTGGGTCCCTGAGGGGGTACATTTGCATTTCCTTGGACTTTCCTGGTTACGCCAGATGTGCCCTGACTCCCATCCAAGTGGTGAGACCCACAGACCTTGCTGGTCTGCACCGAAGCATCTTTCTTGTTTCTGCGTGGGTTGCTGTTGCCAAGGCTTGTTGTTTCCAATACGGGCACCGATGCTGCAGCACTCGATATCCTTTGTGGGACAGCTCGAATCCAGCTCCTGGTCATCCTCAATGCCTCCTGGACCTCGTAGCAGAAGAGTCAAGCTTCACCTCCTTCACCTGAAATCACCCGACATCGGTGGGCATCTGCTCATTGCCTTCCTGGTCACTGGCAAGTGACCCAGACTCTGTCCCCTTTGCTTTCAGGTTCTTCTCATCTTCAACCCAGGCTTGGATATCTTCAGACACTTCGCATCTTCACGGCAGCAGCACTTCTTTGCCAGCTCCCATTGAAATCGACGACGTGACCCGACACCAAAAGACACCTATGCACCCAGCTTCCCTGGGTGAGGTAACACGAGTACTCTGGTGCTCCTGTGGGTGCTAGCCCTAGAACTTCCTAAGTCCAAAAGGGTTTGGTCCTGACTCATTTCTAAGTGTCCCTAATCTTTAAAAATCACACACTGCATACGGCCCCCGTGGGTCCCCTGTGTCACTACCTTGGGTGGTTCCTTGGGGTCCCAGTGATTCTACAGGCTCTAGGCCTTGCGGTACAAACGGGGGTGGTGACGGACGGAGCATCAGAACCAATCAAACACTCACACCCAGTCAACAGATCTGGGTTTGATCCATCACCGTTCTTTAGCCTACTCTGCCACCCCAGTTCAGACATGGCCATATGCAAATCAGTCTGACCCTGTGCCTCATGGGAACAGTCCAGCCCGAACTGCCAAGCCATGCCATCCCTGGACCGGAAACAAGCTTCCTAGGACCGGTTTCTGGCATTTCAGCCGTCTTCAGCCAGGTTTGCTTGAATCCAGTGGCAAAGTGAGCAAGGGACTCACGTCTGAGCATACCCTGCCAACTATTGGCGATTAAAGTGGTACAAAAGGGGGTGGTGACGGACGGAGCATCAGAACCAATCAAACACTCACACCCAGTCAACAGATCTGGGTTTGATCCATCACCGTTCTTTAGCCCACTCTGCCACCCCAGTTCAGACATGGCCATATGCAAATCAGTCTGACCCTGTGCCTCATGGGAACAGTCCAGCCCGAACTGCAAAGCCATGCCTTCCCTGGACCGGAAACAAGCTTCCTAGGACCGGTTTCTGGCATTTCAGCCGTCTTCAGCCAGGTTTGCTTGAATCCAGTGGCAAAGTGAGCAAGGGACTCACGTCTGAGCATACCCTGCTAACTAATGGTGATCAAAGTGGTACAAAAGGGGGTGGTGACGGACGGAGCATCAGAACCAATCAAACACTCACACCCAGTCAACAGATCTGGGTTTGATCCATCACCGTTCTTTAGCCCACTCTGCCACCCCAGTTCAGACATGGCCATATGCAAATCAGTCTGACCCTGTGCCTCATGGGAACAGTCCAGCCCGAACTGCCAAGCCATGCCTTCCCTGGACCGGAAACAAGCTTCCTAGGACCGGTTTCTGGCATTTCAGCCGTCTTCAGCCAGGTTTGCTTGAATCCAGTGGCAAAGTGAACAAGGGACTCACGTCTGAGCATACCCTGCCAACTTATGGCGATCAAAGTGGTACAAAAGGGGGTGGTGACGGACGGAGCATCAGAACCAATCAAACACTCACACCCAGTCAACAGATCTGGGTTTGATCCATCCCCGTTCTTTAGCCCACTCTGCCACCCCAGTTCAGACATGGCCATATGCAAATCAGTCTGACCCTGTGCCTCATGGGAACAGTCCAGCCCGAACTGCCAAGCCATGCCTTCCCTGGACGGGAAACAAGCTTCCTAGGACCAGTTTCTGGCATTTCAGCCGTCTTCAGCCAGGTTTGCTTGAATCCAGTTGCAAAGTGAGCAAGGGACTCACGTCTGAGCATACCCTGCCAACTTATGGCGATCAAAGTGGTACAAAAGGGGGTGGTGACGGACGGAGCATCAGAACCAATCAAACACTCACACCCAGTCAACAGATCTGGGTTTGATCCATCACCGTTCTTTAGCCCACTCTGCCACCCCAGCTCAGACATGGCCATATGCAAATCAGTCTGACCCTGTGCCTCATGGGAACAGTCCAGCCCAAACTGCCAAGCCATGCCTTCCCTGGACCGGAAACAAGCTTCCTAGGACCGGTTTCTGGCATTTCAGCCGTCTTTAGCCAGGTTTGCTTGAATCCAGTGGCAAAGTGAGCAAGGGACTCACGTCTGAGCATACCCTGCCAACTTATGGCGATCAAAGTGGTACAAAAGGGGGTGGTGACGGACGGAGCAACAGAACCAATCAAACACTCACACCCAGTCAACAGATCTGGATATGATCCATCACCGTTCTTTAGCCCATTCTGCCACCCCAGTTCAGACATGGCCATATGCAAATCAGTCTGACCATGTGCCTCATGGGAACAGTCCAGCCCGAACTGCCAAGCCATGCCTTCCCTGGACCGGAAACAAGCTTCCTAGGACCGGTTTCTGGCATTTCAGCCGTCTTCAGCCAGGTTTGCTTGAATCCAGTGGCAAAGTGAGCAAGGGACTCACGTCTGAGCATACCCTGCCAACTAATGGCGATCAAAGTGGTACAAAAGGGGGTGGTGACAGACGGAGCATCAGAACCAATCAAACACTCACACCCAGTCAACAGATCTGGGTTTGATCCATCACCATTCTTTAGCCCACTCTGCCACCCCAGTTCAGACATGGCCATATGCAAATCAGTCTGACCCTGTGCCTCATGGGAACAGTCCAGCCCGAACTGCCAAGCCATGCCTTCCCTGGACCGGAAACAAGTTTCCTAGGACCGGTTTCTGGCATTTCAGCCGTCTTCAGCCAGGTTTGCTTGAATCCAGTGGCAAAGTGAGCAAGGGACTCACGTCTGAGCATACCCTGCCAACTAATGGCGATCAAAGTGGTACAAAAGGGGGTGGTGACGGACGGAGCATCAGAACCAATCAAACACTCACACCCAGTCAACAGATCTGGGTTTGATCCATCACCGTTCTTTAGCCCACTCTGCCACCCCAGTGCAGACATGGCCATATGCAAATCAGTCTGACCCTGTGCCTCATGGGAACAGTCCAGCCCGAACTGCCAAGCCTTGCCTTCCCTGGACCGGAATCAAGCTTCCTAGGACCGGTTTCTGGCATTTCAGCCGTCTTCAGCCAGGTTTGCTTGAATCCAGTGGCAAAGT
Source organism: Triturus cristatus (assembly GCF_964204655.1). Taxonomy (NCBI): domain Eukaryota; kingdom Metazoa; phylum Chordata; class Amphibia; order Caudata; family Salamandridae; genus Triturus; species Triturus cristatus. The sequence goes on from NC_140589.1 coordinate 465,793,819, forward strand.
GAGCAAGGGACTCACGTCTGAGCATACCCTGCCAACTAATGGCGATCAAAGTGGTACAAAAGGGGGTGGTGACGGACGGAGCATCAGAACCAATCAAACACTCACACCCAGTCAACAGATCTGGGTTTGATCCATCACCGTTCTTTAGCCCACTCTGCCACCCCAGTTCAGACATGGCCATATGCAAATCAGTCTGACCCTGTGCCTCATGGGAACAGTCCAGCCCGAACTGCCAAGCCATGCCTTCCCTGGACCGGAAACAAGCTTCCTAGGACCGGTTTCTAGCATTTCAGCCGTCTTTAGCCAGGTTTGCTTGAATCCAGTGGCAAAGTGAGCAAGGGACTCACGTCTGAGCATACCCTGCCAACTATTGCCGATCAAAGTGGTACAAAAGGGGGTGGTGACGGACAGAGCATCAGAACCAATCAAACACTCACACCCAGTCAACAGATATGGGTTTGATCCATCACCGTTCTTTAGCTTATTCTGCCACCCCAGTTCAGACATGGCCATATGCAAATCAGTCTGACCCTGTGCCTCATGGGAACAGTCCAGCCCGAACTGCCAAGCCATGCCTTCCCTGGATTTGCATATGGCCATGTCTAAACTGGGGTGGTGTAGTGGGCAAAAGAACGATGGATTTAACCCAGATCTCTTGACTGGAGGAGAATGTATGCTTTGTCAGCATTCCGTCCATCATTTGTTTGTTGTAACGCTTTTCGCCGTAAGTGGGATGGGCATTCCCAGACGTGGGACCCGTGCTCACTACGCCACTGGAGTCGAGCTATCCTGGCTGATGACGGCTGATAGCCAGAAACCGGTCCTAGGATGCTTGATTCCGGTCCAGGGAAGACATGGCTTGGCAGTTCGGGCTGGACTGTTCCCATGAGGCACAGGGTCAATACTGATTTGCATATGGCCATATCTAAACTGGGGTGGTGTAGTGGGCAAAAGAACAATGGATTTAACCCAGATCTCTTGACTGGGGGAGAATGTATGCATTGTCAGCATTCCGTCCATCATTTGTTTGTTGTAACGCTTTTCGCCCTAAGTAGGATGGGTATTCCCAGACGTGGGACCCGTGCTCACTACGCCACTGGAGTCGAGCTATCCTGGCTGATGACGGCTGATAGCCAGAAACCGGTCCTAGGATGCTTGATTCCGATCCAGGGAAGACATGGCTTGGCAGTTCGGGCTGGACTGTTCCCATGAGGCACAGGGTCAAGACTGATTTGCATATGGCCATGTCTAAACTGGGGGGGTGTAGTGGGCAAAAGAACGATGGATTTAACCCAGATCTCTTGACTGGGGGAGAATGTATGCATTGTCAGCATTCCATCCATCATTTGTTTGTTGTAACGCTTTTCGCCCGAAGTGGGATGGGTATTCCCAGACGTGGGACCCGTGCTCACTACGCCACTGGAGTCGAGCTATCCTGGCTGATGACGGCTGATAGCCAGAAACCGGTCCTAGGATGCTTGATTCCGGTCCAGGGAAGACATGGCTTGGCAGTTCGGGCTGGACTGTTCCCATGAGGCACAGGATCAAGACTGATTTGCATATGGCCATGTCTAAACTGGGGTGGTGTGGTGGGCAAAAGAACGATGGATTTAACCCAGATCTCTTGACTGGGGGAGAATGTATGCATTGTCAGCATTCCGTCCATCATTTGTTTGTCGTAACGCTTTTCGCCCTAAGTGGGATGGGTATTCCCAGACATGGGACCCGTGCTCACTACGCCACTGGAGTCGAGCTATCCTGGCTGATGACGGCTGATAGCCAGAAACCGGTCCTAGGATGCTTGATTCCGGTCCAGGGAAGACATGGCTTCGCAGTTCGGGCTGGACTGTTCCCATGAGGCACAGGGTCAAGACTGATTTGCATATGGCCATGTCTAAACTGGGGTGGTGTAGTGGGCAAAAGAACGATGGATTTAACCCAGATCTCTTGACTGGGGGAGAATGTATGCATTGTCAGCATTCCGTCCATCATTTGTTTGTTGTAACGCTTTTCGCCCTAAGTGGGATGGGTATTCCCAGACGTGGGACCCGTGCTCACTATGCCACTGGAGTCGAACTATCCTGGCTGATGACGGCTGATAGCCAGAAACCGGTCCTAGGATGCTTGATTCCGGTCCAGGGAAGACATGGCTTGGCAGTTTGGGCTGGACTGTTCCCATGAGGCACAGGGTCAAGACTGATTTGCATATGGCCATGTCTAAACTGGGGGGGTGTAGTGGGCAAAAGAACGATGGATTTAACCCAGATCTCTTGACTGGGGGAGAATGTATGCATTGTCAGCATTCCATCCATCATTTGTTTGTTGTAACGCTTTTCGCCCGAAGTGGGATGGGTATTCCCAGACGTGGGACCCGTGCTCACTACGCCACTGGAGTCGAGCTATCCTGGCTGATGACGGCTGATAGCCAGAAACCGGTCCTAGGATGCTTGATTCCGGTCCAGGGAAGACATGGCTTGGCAGTTCGGGCTGGACTGTTCCCATGAGGCACAGGGTCAAGACTGATTTGCATATGGCCATGTCTAAACTGGGGTGGTGTAGTGGGCAAAAGAATGATGGATTTAACCCAGATCTCTTGACTGGGGGAGAATGTATGCATTGTCAGCATTCCGTCCATCATTTGTTTGTCGTAACGCTTTTCGCCCTAAGTGGGATGGGTATTCCCAGACGTGGGACCCGTGCTCACTACGCCACTGGAGTCGAGCTATCCTGGCTGATGACGGCTGATAGCCAGAAACCGGTCCTAGGATGCTTGATTCCGGTCCAGGGAAGACATGGCTTCGCATTTCGGGCTGGACTGTTCCCATGAGGCACAGGGTCAAGACTGATTTGCATATGGCCATGTCTAAACTGGGGTGGTGTAGTGGGCAAAAGAACGATGGATTTAACCCAGATCTCTTGACTGGGGGAGAATGTATGCATTGTCAGCATTCCGTCCATCATTTGTTTGTTGTAACGCTTTTCGCCCTAAGTGGGATGGGTATTCCCAGACGTGGGACCCGTGCTCACTATGCCACTGGAGTCGAGCTATCCTGGCTGATGACGGCTGATAGCCAGAAACCGGTCCTAGGATGCTTGATTCCGGTCCAGGGAAGACATGGCTTGGCAGTTTGGGCTGGACTGTTCCCATGAGGCACAGGGTCAAGACTGATTTGCATATGGCCATGTCTAAACTGGGGTGGTGTAGTGGGCAAAAGAACGATGGATTTAACCCAGATCTCTTGACTGGGGGAGAATGTATGCATTGTCAGCATTCCGTCCATCATTTGTTTGTTGTAAGGCTCTAGGCCTTGTGTCTAGTTAAGTCGTGGTTCTTTTACCACTATTTTAGTATATGGTTTCGCTCGCCCCTAGGGCCCGACGTGTATTTGTGCTATTTTACTGTGATTATTGAAGTGTAACTTATACGTTTTCACCTCTAGCCTCATAAAGAGACTAGGAGGGTGTGTTTAGTAATAAATCCATATATTTTATATATATACCTGGTGTGGATATCTTTCATTTAGTGACTCAAGAGTTTATAGACTGGTAAAACAAGCTGCTTTACATTCCTTCAAGACTTAGCCTGAAGGCTGCTCTCCATAGCTACCACTAGGATAGCTTTCAATAAAGGTTGTCTATAACCATTAACCAATAAGGGGTTGTTTGGAATGATACAAGGTGCCCACTAGAACTAGTGGACAGCATATATCAGGCCAACTTCTCACACATGGCATTGGAACTGATTGTCCTTCCTACTCTCAAACCAAAGTTACTGTTAGGAAGTGACTAGAACCTGGTGCTGGAACCAGTGTTAGATTACTCAGACTCTTGCTAACTTTTTGTGGAGGCTGACCCATCCCACAGACCATGACTGTATTTTTACCTTATGCATACATGACTTACAAACCAGAATCAATTACTTTCTTTCAACACCCACACTACTCCCTTTAGTTGAAAGGATGGAGATTGTCCTGAACGGTATGTCTGGCCATGAAGTGGTTTGACTTGATCTTGCAACAGACACACCACCCTCCATTTAGGTCAATGAAGATTTAATTATTTGAGGTTTAGAAGGCCAGATGCCAAATATAAGGTTCAAGTATTGTTGCGCACATACCTGGAGGAGAGTCAACATTCAGTCACTTCTCCTTACATGTTATGGAAAGCATTCAAGGCAGCTACCAAGAGTGAATTGATGCTGGAGTCTGTATTTGAGAAATGCAGGTGAACCGTCTGCAACAAACTTTAGAATGCCACATAGCCCTTCTTACAGTTAGTTACAAAAGCACACCTTCTCAGTCCATATTTAGGGAATTATTGGCAAACAAATCTGACCTCAATGGCCTGTTCTCCTCCCAGGCAGAAAAAACTATTTTTAGCCTGAAACAGAGCGGGGTTAAAAGTTGAGTGTTTTATGGGGTATGTTAAATACTCACAGCAATAGGAAAAACCAGTCCGGAGCAGTACCTATTGCCAAAGGAGGAAAAAAGGTGACTCAAGGGGTAAGAAATAGAGAAGAAGAGGGAGAGGTCACCTGCTATTTCTGAGAAAGATGGCAGTCACTAAGGAGAGTGGCTGACCACTAGTCACACTGCAGTAGTGAGTATAGGGAGGAGAGCGTGTAAGATGATGCAGAACTGTGTCAACGGTTTGTGAGCTGTTTGAATAATGGATGTACGTATGGAAGGAAGCAGCTCAATGATCCTTATCAGTAGGGTAATCCTGTAAATGCATGACCTGGGATAAGCAAGGTGTAGAGGCCATCGCACCCCTAGAAGGAAAGATGTGCAAACTGAGGTCTCAGCCTAGGAAGGCATTGCTAAGAACTTAGGAGTCAATTTGGTGATTGCCTGTCATTCAGACCACAAAGTAAATCTGTGGTACGTACCTGTTTTAGGATATTGTGCTCTTTGAATTTTTAAAAAAAAATTCTCAAAAAACTGTCATCCAGGCCTTGATAAGGTCAAGGCTGGACTGTGGCAATACACTTTATTTTGGCCTACCAGAGTACCTGCTGGAAAAGCTTCAGGTAGTTCAGAACGCAGCAGCATGCCTCCTTTTCATACTGCCAGCTAGAGCTCACACATCCATTCACTTACGCCACTTAGTATATACAGGAGGTATAATGTAGTTAAAATGAACATTCTTGTGAAATTTTTGTATTTCTATCGGACAATTCCTTTAAGGGTTCTGTACACAGTTTTTAAGTGGCTAGATAGTGTAGTAGGTAGCTTTATTTGAGGTTATAGACGTGCAAGAACAGCTCTTAGGTACATTAAATTACCATACAAACAAGGGGGTTTTAAGCTTCTAGATTTTAAACTTTATTTTTGGGCTGCATTTGCCGGCCGAATTTCTAAGTTTACTCGATGGGCCTGATACTAACTCTGTATGGCTTTCATATCAATTAGCCTGTGAACCTAATACTGGATTCCTTCTTTATAAAATGGCAGATTCGAATTACCACAAACAGGTCAGGATTAAGATAATTTGAAACATTACTAGGATATGGCAACATATCTGTAAGGAATACTCTGTGCCAGCGTTGCATCCATATATGAAACTATGGGGCAATCCAATTTTGCCCGACATATTTCATGACTCTATTGGTAAAAGTTGGCAGCGCAAGGGTGTCTTGCAACTGGGTCAACTTTTTGATCGACAGGGGTTCCGATCTTTTGTTGCCCTGAAAGAGGAGTTTGGATTACAACAGAGTACATTGTACTTGCAAGTAAGGGATTATTTTGTACGGAGTCAGAGGCTATTAGAGTTGACGAACCCGCCAGAGGTACTATCTACACTGTTTTTGACTGTTGGCTGAGGAACTATTGGCAAAGTATATCAGAAGTTATTAGCAGCTGGTAGCGATGATGGACCTCACGTTTCAGAGAAATTCAGTCAGATTATTTAATTTGAGATAACTCAAAGGAGGATTTACAGGATTCATTGGAGTGTATAGATACAGCTATTACATCAGTTAATCTGAAACTTCAACAGTATCGGATAATATTTATGTTATACTACACTCCTATGCATATATCTAAATGGGCCACTACCCAACTTTCGGCCAAATCAAAATGTCCAAAATGCCAAATGTACGCTGCAGACTTAAAACATATGTTTGTGAAATTCCAAGACTGAATCTATTTGGGGCAGAGGTAACTTCTGCACTTATAACGATGATTGGCCACGATGTCCAGATTGCCGATAAGGAAATAGTTTTAGAGGGTTATACGAGATATGGGTAGCTATATGAGATCGTTCATTTCTATTTTCATAGTATGTGCTCGTTTATGTATTGCTTGAGTGTGGATTCAAAATACGGGTCCAAGTATTAATGAATTTTGGGTCTTACTTAGACAAATATATAAAATGGAATTAGCAGTAGCCAAAGCTAGAGGCCCACGATCTTGGCTTCAATTTAAAAAGGTGTGGTCCAGTCTCCAATGGAATTGATAATTGTATTTTTATGTTTTTTCTTCCTGGTATTTATGTGTCATTTCTATTAAGTTCTGATTGATGACATTTTTATCTTTTGTTATATATCTTTCTCCTCTTGGATTATGTATGTTTAAATATTTGTTATGAGATGTTTCTCTTTTTCTTCATATCTTTTGTTGTTATTATGAAGTAAACTTATGGCTAAGAAAATAAAAAAATTATTTAAAAAAAAAAAAAAAGTATGCCAAGGAAAGCAGTTGAGGAGGGTCCAGGTGTAACCATTTACATGAGTTTAGTGATAAGGGAGGCTTGGGGAAAAGGGGTGTTTGACCATAGGATATACTTTATCCCTCTGTTTCCAGTCTCGGTGGAGGAGGGAGCTGTACTCAGAACTGATTTGATGTGGTTGAATGAGAAGTGACTCCTCATCTAGCTAAAACATCTGGGTGTGCCACAAGCCTCCTCCAGGGGAAGAAAGGTTTTGCCACATTAAGTTTTTTTATGAAGTGGCGCACTATGGGATAAGTTCCTGTAAGACAAACAGGATGCGCTACAAAAGAGGGAAGAGTTTCCTTTGGGAATTTTTTACACCTTGGTTAAGCAGTGTTCAAGCGTCAGTTCCACCCACTGGCTAATGAAGTGAACAAGTTGCACCTCATTCCCAGCTCTTCTGGATCTGTGGATGAACAGAAAAGAAAAAGCCTCCTATATATGGCCTATGTGGAAACTTGAAGAGATGGAACTGCTCCCACGTGTCTCCAGAACTGAGAAGTGGACTCCAACGATCAGTTGCATTACCTACAGTGGGGCTACATGGACATCAAAAGCTCCAAGGGCCAGATTCACAGAACTAACTTAAGACAAAATCCTAAACATACTACAATTTACTCATTTTGGTATTCACAGAAGGCACTTACTCATTTTGGTATTCACAGAAGGCACTTACTCATTGATGAGTAAGTGCCTTCTGTGAATACCAAAATAAGTAAGTGTACCTACTCATTTTGGTATTCACCCAAGTGTCTATTGCCTAGAGTGACCAGTTGATCAGTGGCAAGTGGACCGTGACAGGACTGTTCTGGTGGCCTCTGTCAGAGCTCACCTTGGACTCTAATTGCTGTCCCTGAGGTACTGGCAGCCTTACAAGTGACCAAGAGAAACTACTCCAAGAAGGTGGAAAAGTTTTCAACCTCTGTAGGACTGGGACAAGGCGTGTGTTCAAGAAAATCAAGTTGGTCCACCTTTCAGTTTTTAACTGACCAAAAGATGACTTCAGCAGATGCACACATCTAAGGTACGTAGCTTCTTTTGTTCAGTAAGACCTGCCTGGCTACAGCTTCCAGGTTTGTCCCACTGGAGCTCTGAGCTCCAAACATGCAACTAAGGGCCTCACATATGCTTTGATGAATGGGCACTCTCTTCAAACGTGGCTTATATCCCATCCACCTTTGTAAAAGTATATTAAGATATAATGTACTTGTAATAAGGCGGACAGACTAGCCTTCACATTTGTTACAGAGTTCCTGTCAGCCAAGCTGTAAATCAGGTCCAATGTCTGAAGGTAGACATCTTGACCTGGTTTAGGCACAAAACGTATCAGGCCAATGAGAGGACTTTTGACAAGTAGGACACTTGAATTTGGCCAGTTAGAGCTTTTCATGCCAAAACAGATTCAGCTGGAATAAGTCCAACTATCAGACTTTGAGAGGATTTCATCAGATATGGCCTTAAACCTTGCCTCCATATAGGGTTTTAACTTCCATTAAAAAAAGACTACTTAATAAGGTGACCGGGACAACCTGCTAGGTATATCTGACCATTGCGGTATGCCTGGAGGCATGACCGGTGTCTTCTCAGAGGTGCTGTATTTTTTTTTGCCACTTTTTGTCTTTAAATTATTTTAAAATATCATGTCTCTGGTTCTACATTTGAATTTTAATCATTTTTGTGTAAATTTTCCAATTATATGTGTTTTTTGATTGTTAGAAATATTTTTGGGATTTCTACTGTACTGTGTTGTGACTTTTTAATTGTTTTGGTGCTGCTAAATGATTTACAAATATTTCTAACGTAAGCATGTGTGCTCTGTGCCATAGCTACCAAGGAAGGAGCCCAGGTTTAAATTATTGCAACTAAATATTTAACCTAACAGGATTTTGGACTTATTACATGGGAAGAATACGCCTAATAACCTATATTCTTACAGCTAGGATATGAAGGATAGGAGCTACAGATTTGATCTGCGAGTGAGTTCTCTCACAAAGCAATCATTTAGATCTACAATGCTTATTTTGTTTTAATGCAGAATCCCTGTTTCACTCATGGTAAATTGGTTCCAGCAAGAAGTGCTTTCTCAGGGAAACTGTAGCTATGAATATTAGACAAAGAGCAGTACAGTACAGTAATGAAAAAAAATAAAAGCATTGAGTGCAATCATTTGTGAAGTACAAAACAAATATGAGGTTGTCAATGATCTGTGAATTCTCTGTGGCCAGCCTACAACTGTCCACAGTCGGGTACCACACTGGAAATAGGTCTCTGTATTAAAAAGGGATACCTTTGCTCATCACCAAAAAGTGACAGGTACCACGCCCCAGAAATGATGCAGGTGATCACGTGTCCCAGGGGGGTGGGACCACGTAGGGGGGTAGATTTGGAGATCCCAGCGAACCAGCACCCTAGCACGCCCTGTGCCCAAGTTGTAATGTAGATGTGTACGCCTCTTTTAGGGGCTAATTAGAATACATATGAGGCACTCTTAAGTGCCGTGTACAGCAACCAGGAGCCTGAATAGAGAAAGGGGAACTTATCAATATATATGAAGAGATACAGCTCCCTCATCAAAAGGCCACTATCAATAGATATTATCGTAGCATAACACTGGTAGTCTTGGGTGAGAATGCTCTACAGAAATCGCCTAAAGAAATGGGTTGCGATGTTACTGGTTTTTAAAATGAACTGTGCCATCGGATGGAAATTCTCAGTCTCAAGGATTGGCCTCAACTGATGTCCCCGATTAAGGGCGATAGCAGCGACAGTGAGGGCGCTAGTAACTGTATCGGGCATGCTGGAAGCAATTTCTTCAAAATGGAAGAGGGCGAAGAATCTATAGCTCTTCCTAACTCACGGGCCTATGAAGATATGTTTTTTTAAAGGGAAAAAGTTTACGAGACGGTTGTTTTGCAACAGCCGGGTACCAGCTCTGAAGATGGAGAGGTATTGATGGACCTCTGCGGCTCTCAAGACTTCAGATCTGCAGCAGAGTGCTATGAAAATGCTGAGGTTAGTAAAACACATTACAGATAGTTAACGTACATATTGATGTATCTTATTTTCTTTTTTGACCTGTAGAAAGCAACCCCAAACATAACCAGGGTCGAGGGACAGCCGTCAAAAGTTAACAGCCTACATTTTTCCTGTCTGTGGTGTTCAAAGGAGACTGGAAGTTCCACATGCCAAAACAACGAGGGGTGCAGGAATTTTGTCTGTGCTTTTAGGAGAGACGACTGTGAAAGGGAAAATCCAGGGGTACCCCACGATGCCGTATTGTCTGGCAATGGTTTTGCTGCAGCTGTTGTAAAAACATATGTCAAACGTGACTATTACAGCCTTTGTTACGGCCATCAAATGAAGGATCCTCAGCAGGCTGCACATGAGTGCCTGTTTGACCCATACAGAGAAAGAACCATCCGGCATATATGTAGTTTGTTAGACCTGTAGAAGGTGTATAAACTATTAAGGGTTTTGTATGGGTTAACCGCTGAAAAGAAATATGTCCACCCTGATATGTTAAAGACCTTGTCATCGGCACTCAATGGGGTATACTGGGGCTGTGTACAGGTTTTGATAGGAATATGATAGAAAGACTTGTAGAAAGGTGTATGTGTGACATGTATTTAAAACATTGAAGAATAGGTTCCTTAGCCCCCGAAGACTGCTTAAAAGTAAATTATTATTTAGTGTTATATACTTACTAGTATTTAGAACAAAACCGTAGAATGTCACGGCACAGTGTGGCTATGCATTATACCATGGAAACTGGTGTAGAGGATGCTATGGAATGTCCTGCTAGAACCCCAGAGTGTATGTCTGTAAAAAGTGCAAAGCCATTATGCTATATACTATAAAAATGTGAAGCATGTTTTGTTAATGTTGTGCTAATATTCTTTATTATTAATAAAAAAGGGATTTACACAAACCGAGCGTGTTTTCTTTCAAGGGCTGTAGTGGCTGATAACATTTCTGGGGCCAGTTTAAGAAAACTTTATTACGATACAAGAGGGGTTGGTAGCTTTGGAAGCGCCGAAGCTCTGTACAGAAGGGCTGTCACTGAAAATGAACCGGTAAACAGAGATCTGGTGAAGATTTGGTTATCAGGGGAGGAGGCCCATTCACTCCACAAACCAGCAAGAAAGCGTTTTAAGAGGCGCCCTACAATTGTTAATGCGCAAATAGATTAGCAACGGCAGGAGGACATAACCAGCCTTCAAAGTCTAGCAAAGCATAATAACGGTGCTCGTTATATATTAACCATCACAGATGTATTGTCAAAGCATGCCTTTGCATAAGCGCTAAGTAAAAAAAGTGGGGCTAGCGTCACAGCCGCTTTCAAAGCCATCTTTGAGGAGGGGTGAACCCCTCAAAAACTGCAAACAGATGCTGGGAAAGAATTCTTAAGCAAGGCATTTCAGAAATTATTAAAACAGCACGCTGTTCAACATTTTGTGTCACTCACTGAAGTAAAAGCAGCTGTTGTAGAGCAGTTTAACCCAACTTTAATGTCTAAGATGTGGGGATATTTTACGGCCTAAAACACCTACAGATTCATCAATGTTCTACAGGCTTTTATAGATTTTTATATTGCCCCTTATCACCGAATCATTAAAACATCGCCCGTTGAGGTAACGCAGTATAATTCGTTAATAGTCTGGAGAACAGTGTACGGTCGCCATTTCACTACAAGGGTGAAGAAACCTCTTTTTAAAAGAGGGGACCATGTTAGGATTTCAAAATTGAAAGGTGTGTTTATAAAGGGATATCAGCAGACTTTTAGCGACGAGATATTTATAGTGGAAAGTGTGGAGCTTAAAGAGGGGTTGTATATTTACAGGTTAAAGGATGGGGAAGAGGTGTCTGGCATTTTTTACAAGGGAGAGTTACAAATGGTACCCGATGATCCGCACAGGGTATATAGGTTTCAAAAGGTTCAGAAAAGGAAGGGTAACGGTGCTATCAGCCAGACATTTGTCAAATGGCGGGGATGGCCTGTGAAATTTAACAGTTGGGTGCTGTCCAGCTCACTGAAGGGAGTGTGAGTTTTGGGGCTGTCTAAAGCTCCTGATAAGATGGACACAGCTCCCTTTTATATTACCCCGCCGTCCAGCGCCTCTAAGAACATGTTCCCGACAACCAGATTTCTAATTACATCGTGAAATTGGCTAAACCTGTGGTCTTGAAATGGGATTGGGAGGTAGCCATACAGAAATCCAATACCCAAGAACATGGAATGCATTTGCACCAAATTATGCCAAATTTAACATAAAGAGTGAGCTGTACCCTTTGATTTTCCATACGGCTACTACCCAACCGGATCACTGACATAACATCGACACTCATAATATCGACCTACAAAATTATCAACACAAAATATCGATATACTATACTTATTTAAAAAAATAGAAAAATATCGACACAACATTACCATCGATATCACTAATATCGATGAAAAAAATATCGTTATAACTAATATCGAAAACATTAAATTAACTTACAAAATGACACAAATATCAATAACAAAAATATAGACCACACAGTTATTGGCCCAAAAAAATATCGACATCTTAAAAATATTTTTAATAACGCAAGATATATCAAAAAATATATAAACAATATCACAAACACACATAATATATGAAATAAATCAAATTAAAGTTAAATAAATTATAAATAAAAAAATACCTTTAATATATTTAAATTCACCAAATGAATTACTCCGTACAAACACAATATGTAAAATAAATAATTTTTATTTTATATGCAATGCAATATAAATTACAAATAATATACTATTATACTTTTAAATAAAGTAAGAATAAAAATAAGTTTAATTGAACATTAATTTGCATTTCCTATATAAGGAAACAACTGCCAAATTAATTGAAAACATTAGTAACAACCAATGAAAAACACCTTCAATTTAAATAACCCAATAAGATTGAAAGCAAAATTAAACAAACACTATATAAACTAAAGAAAATGTAACATTATTTGATGCTCCAACAACAAAACAAAGAATAAGGGGAATCTCTGCAGGATTGCTTCTGCAACATTGGAGTTCCTTATTAAAATCTCTGATTTCAACTCCACAAAGTAAAATATCTATTTAATTTTAAACTGTATAAAATAATTGGAAAGGGAGTGTAAAACACTCTTTACAATATATAATGTATATTCTTTGTAAATAATCTCCTCTACAGAAACTCCAAAAGACACTGAACTAACTACAAACATCATTCAAAAACCACCTTGCCAAAAAAGTAAGTATGAATCTAAATTAAACTGTTAAAACAACTACAAATCCCAACCCAAAATGCCCACTAACCACACAAACCCCAAAATACAGAAGATGCTGTTAAACACATTTATTAAAATTATCATTTTTTTCTGCAGGAAATAAAAAGAAACGCAATAGCCAAGCACCAACAGAAACATCCCACCGTCAAATAAAGTTCAAGATATTCAAGCATGTAACTATAATTTTGTATATAAAAATCTGTATTACAATAATAACAATTACAATACATTTAATATTTTTATATACATTTCTCATAGCATTTGAAACATCAGAATGATTGAAGGTGCAAAATTCATAACTTCCCACAAAGGAACATTGTTATTATGCCATATGGGATATGTCTACACACAAGAAAAACAGACAGGCCACAAAATTAATTGGGAATGCAGCAAATATTATTCAAATGCATGTTATGGGAGGGCTACAACAAAATATACTACTGTATTAACTGTTAAGGAACATAACCACCCACCTAACATAGCTGAAATGGAAGTGAGAGACACTTTGGACAATCTGAAAGAAGCTAGCACTATCTCTCAAAAATCTACTACTGAAATACTAAAATACATACTCCCCAGAATTCCACAACATGTAACTGGCCAATGACCCTCTGTCTCAACGTTAAAAAGGCTAATAGCTAGAACAAACAAATCAACTGCTACCACCCCACCTACCCCCAACTCTTTCAGTGAAATTCAAATACCACCTGAACTCACTGTACCTCATAATGAAGAGCAATTTCTACTTTATGACAATAAATCTAACGACAAAAGGATTATAATGTATGCAACTCCCACAAACTTACTTAAACTACAGAATTGTGAGACATGGATGATGGATGGAACATTTAAAATATGTCCCAAACCATTTTACCAATTATACACAGTCCATGGACTGTATTACAATACCAACATACCCTTTATTTATGCCCTGTTACCAAACAAACAAAGCACTACCTATGTAGAACTCTTCACAAAAGTTAAGCAAGAAACTAATATTTACAATCATCAAAAAATTATCCTAGACTTTGAACAGTCAATGATACAAGCCATCCGGAAAAACTACCCTCACACAGCAAAGGTTGTTATTACCACTTTAATCAATGCATATTAAGACACCTTCAAAAATCTACACTTAGGGCTTGATTCTGATCTCGCTCGGAAGAGCTACAAACTGCACTCGAACTGCTGTGCTGCAAATTGAGGATGTTGCCCACACTTTGGAGCAGTCTCACTGTTGAGACCTGCATCAAGTGCCTTGCAAGTAGCAGTGTCATCTCACACAAACAGAACTGACTTACTGGGCATGGCAGGTGCAGAGAGCCTGGTTTGGAGATAGGGGCCTTGCAGTGAGCCAAGTCATTATAGGCCAGACTTAAGCCCATACCCCTTGATCAGCATCATTGTTGCTAATTGAAAACACCATCAACAGGTGACAAAGCTAAGGCCACCTTGATTGTGAATATCACAGGATGTATGGCAATAACTCCAGGAGTGCCCAGGCATCATTGTGACCCCAATCTGAACATGGTTCCATAGCATGCTGAGTATGAGCAATGAGGGAATGTCAGCATCAGGTAGGTAAACACAGCCCACTACGGTCTAGGAGAAAGACATATTTGACGGGGGAACAGGAAGTGTAAGACCCACACATATGTATGTAACACATACTCAAAGCATCCGTCTACCACAACACACACTCAAACCTCGCAGGGCAACAGGAGTTCATATACTCACCGAAGGATGACATTGTGATGAGTCTGTGTACACTGAAGCACAGAGGATACCAGCCTCTGCATCACACAAGTACACAAACCTTCAGAACTGATCCATTAGCCTACCACTTCAACAAACCAGAAGTCTTTGTGTCACAGTTGTCAGTGCCACATCTGTAGACTACATTCCTACTTGCAATGGAGAAATTGTTGGAGATAGTCCTCATGTGTGGCCTGTGGCCAATGCACACAACTCAAATTCAGAACATGTACACTGGAAACTTGGTTGTATGACAATCACAGGAGGTCTGCACCAAACTCTAAAAGATGAAGCATGTGTGGCTAATGACTAATGTCTTCTTGATCATGCAGATAGTTTACTGTTGAAGAGTTGGATGACACAAGTCTCTGGACAGGGGATACACCAACAGTGTTTGGAGTCCCAAATGCATGCCCTAATGTGTAAGAGGATCTGCCAGCCGCGGTGACAACGCCAGGGGTGGGTGCGCGATTTGTGGATCATAAGCACAATCCACGTAGCTACACACAATCAATGGGAAATGGTGACATCCTGTGGGGATGGAGAACATGTGCATAATGTAATGTGAATTGTGAAACCACGATATTTTTTAAAAAACAAGAAATCCTTCACGGACACCGACAACAAAGCCATGTTGACCGCAGGCTCCAGGTTAGGGTGTAATATACAGATTGGGAGCACTCATGGACAACTACAAGGGCCACCTGAGCAAAAACAGATGACAGATTCCACAAATGTGTCCCTGCAAACACCTATGGAACTTCTTGACTTCTTCCAGTGTCATGTGTGTCTTTGCTCACAGTGCAGAGTGTTGTTATCAGCACAACAAGGGATGTCAATTCAATTAGTCCACTACCCTGGTGCCACCACACCTTGACCAGTCAAAGTCACTATGCCATGAATACTAGGCCTTGGCGAAGCACTACGCTACGCTCGCGTAGTTTGCGAAGTTCGCGCTACTTCGCACTACGCGAACTGCACGTAGCACAGTGCGAACAC
The DNA here is from genome assembly GCF_964204655.1 of Triturus cristatus. Taxonomy (NCBI): domain Eukaryota; kingdom Metazoa; phylum Chordata; class Amphibia; order Caudata; family Salamandridae; genus Triturus; species Triturus cristatus. Next base: position 465,809,587 of record NC_140589.1, read on the forward strand.
GCGTAGCGTAGTGTTGCGTAGTGCTGCGGTCATTTTTTGCTTGCTCGCGGTCCTCAACGTCAAGTTGGCGACCGCGAGCAAGCAAAATGACATCCCGGCGAGACTTTTTCCTTGTTCGCGATCGCGAGCATGGAAAATAAACCTCCCGGCGAGATTCCCAACGCGAGGAGGTCAGGTTTCTCATTGCGAGGGGTCGCGTATGCTCGCGACCGCTCGCGATGAGAAACTACCAGTTCGCGTTGAGAAAGCTGCCGCTCGAGTAAAAATCTACTCGAGCAGCAAAAAACTACAGCTCGCACTGTGCAAGATGCCATTTTCAATGATTGCACAGTGCCGGTTACTTGTCCGCACTGTGCAATCATTGAAAACAACATCTCGCACAGTGCGAACATGTTACTACGCAGTTTGCGAAGTGCTACGCGTAGCTCGCGTAGTGCGAACTTCACTTTGCGTAGCTTCGCGAAGTGCTACTTCGCGAACTACGCCCACCCTTAATGAATACCCACATATGTGTAGTCTACTGGGAAGTGTTGGGATGTGTATCTGGACTAGTCGGAGCACAGGTGGCATAACAACACTCATCCCTGCCTATACACTTGACGGACAAATAACCCCCTAAGCAATGGACTACCAGCCAATGTTCCACCATCATGACTCAACATCTGAAGGAACATCACGCTCCATCCAAGGTCATCAACCAAGGGCATTCATGATCACACAGTGACCACAACTACCTACAAAGGGCAACGTACCAATAATGCCCACACACAACTCACACAAGCCAAGGTTAGGTGGAGCATAGCTGTCCTGTGATGTCAATTGGTGTAGCACACACCATTCTCCAGAAAGTGACCATCACAACAAGAATCCATGAGCATACATTGGCACACAACAAGCTTCAGCAAACATGTAACACAGCTACAGATTCACTCAGGCAACTCTTACTGCCCACTCACATTCACATGATCCACACATATGCACATTTCAACTTCCCCACAAGGCCTACATCAATTCAACACATGCAGGTATCACCCATACAACATCCATGTCACAGTACATGCTCATCTCTCATCAGTAACAGGCCCATTAAGCACGTCATAAGCCAGCTGGTGCAGCTAGAAGGAAAAGCATGTCTGCCCCATGAGCTCCAGACCAAAACACCCACCAATACAAACCAAGTCATACAAACTCACATGGGCACTGCTCTCATCACATCCTCACCTACACTTGAGGTACCACTCACCATCACCAGGTACACAACATCTGTCAGATACATGACATGCACACAATGTACAGTACCCACTCCATCCTCAGCAGATGACAAACATAACATGTCAGATGTACCACTCTCATCACCAGTCGCACACTCAGTGATGCCTTGGACTGCACTAATGCAACAACATGCAGCATCACAGCCCATTCTGACATGCACACTCCACACATCACCACATTTTACGACACAACACATACATAGTGCAACGTATGTGTACCCAGTCATTTGTACATCAGCCCATTCCCACCAAAAACAACACCAGTCCAAACGATTGTCATCTGAGAAAAAGATGCATTCACAGATTCAAACCCAACATTCAACTACTCTTAAACACACCACATTTCATCATCCAGCACACATGAACCCACTACTGGTGTCCATACCTTCACATTCACCAATACAATCTGTCCTATATGACTAGTCAAAACTTGTCTCAATGTGGCCCTGCCACATACTCATATGCCTTCCATCACCAATGACCCCATGGACGTATGCACAGTACCAGCAAACATCACAAAACAAGAACTGGACTGTTTCAGTCAAATCATACTAGAGTGCCATAGACCACAGCTCTTATCACATGCCACAACCCAAACTTGTCCATCTGTGAATCCCCTTATTACATCTACACATTTCTACCATACCTTTTGCAGGGTGGAATCCCCAAATCAAGCTCACATCCTCTGAATCACAGCCCTGCATGTCAAGCACTCACATCGGGCCAATGTGGACACTCCATGTCCCCAACACAAGGACTGACAATGAATCTTAATTAACAACCCACACCTTCTGACACCATCACAATCAGTTCTTCCGCCATCACATAGGAGTCTATCCTCCCTTAAAACATACTATACACCAGTCTCCATCACCTACAGTCTTGTGTGTGACAGTTCATCACATGCAACATCAACCTTGTGTGGTGTCCTGCAGTTCTTTGGTGTAATCTAGAACATGAAATAGATTTTCCAGATTCCACACTCAGACTGTTGGCCAAACCTTGGAGAATATGCTTCACAGCTGACCTCTGTGATTCAAGTAACTTAACAAAACATTTCCCATGAATCCTGTCTTCTGTGCAAGGGAACATTACACTGGCGATGAGGATGCGACCTTGCCAAACACACCTGCAGCTAGTCTGTACTGACTAATTTCATCATACTTCCCTGTGTGGTAATGAAGAGCATGGAGGTGACTCAGGATCCAGTGGCATCGGCATGGCAGATGAACACACTACACAGCTGGGCACCCACACTCCACTCTGCTCAAACATGTAGCACTGGGACAAAGAACATACATCACTGCACCCCTTGGTTAGCTCGGTATGACCATGCCCAACATCATGCATTGCACAAAAGGACAACATTATCGGGCTAGCACAAATCACAACCCACACACAAATATTATTCCCAATTACAAAGGGGGTGTCAGTGGATACATGCAGTCAGAGTTTACATAGACTAACCCCATAGTCAACATAATGTTGGCAGACAAAGACTGGATGGCACAACTCACGTTGGGATGAGGAAGTACTGGAATAGTAAGACCACAGAACCCTTGCTAAACAGGAACATCTGCATTAACTTTAGTCCTTTGAGGCAACAGTGTCTTAAGACTGTGACATTCCTGCTCACCTCACACACACCATCACCTCAGGATATGTCACAGATTAACACACTGCAATGGAATTACCTATTGTGGAAGTCCACCTGTGGCAAGTCTGTCATTGGCAGTGGTCTGCCATGTCGGAAGGAGAGCCAGACATGGCTTTGACACTTCCAAAACAAATAACAGTGTTGTACCATTACCCTGTGTACATGGCTGGGTCCCAAGTCACCACCACGTCGACAAACTCCATGTGTACCCTGGTGTACTGATGAGAGGTGACTTGCTGCACATCACAGATCAAAACTGCATTACAATCATAAACGTTTGAACTATGAAAGACTAGCACAATGTCAACATGTGGCAGCATGACCTATTTCCAAAACTGTAATTGAAACATGGGGGCTTGCCATATACATATATCCCTCATTGGACAAAACAAGGTGGAGGATGACACCCTGCAAATGTAGACAATGAGGACTCGCATACATCCTGTAATCGGTCACATACTCCATGGACCACATGCAGTCCCTAACATGACAACGGCATTGTATAACCTCATCAGGAAACATACAGGTATTACATTTGACTCATAACCAAGTTGTGGGACACATGAATCTACATGAAAAGTTAACACATGCTTTAATGATCACTAATGAATTGTGATGAGTAAAAACGTAAACACAAGGCCAATGGCCAGTCCAATATGTCAAGTCCTGGAGGGGCTCATGCTACTTACCCTCCCTCATTTACCTGCACTTCAATTGCAAGGGTACACCTACCCTGTGAGGGGCATCTCTGGTGGCATGGCAAGTACCGCAGGGACAGGATTAGGGGGCACAGGTTTGGGAATCGGAAGGAATGGGAGCTGGGGGATGTCCTCTGCAGTGGACTGGCCAGATTGAGGGGGGTGTCCACAGCAGTGAACTGGCCAGATTGAGGGGGTATCCACAGCAGTGGACTGGCCAGATTGAGGGGGTATCCACTGCAGTGGCAGGATCAGACTGAGTTGGTGGGTCTGTTGTATGGGGAAAGGGTTGCGGTAGGAGGAGGGCCTGACCTTCCTGGGGATGGTGTAACTTTTCAATTTAAGACAGGGGATGGGGTCTAGCGTGTGACCGTTGGGAGGGTGGACCTGGTACTTTGAGGGAATGGATTTAGCTGGGAAAGTGTGGGTTGGTGGTGGTGTTTTTGATTTTGGGGACTGGGAGGATCTATGGGGGGATCTGGGCTCTTCTTCTTGGGGGTGGAGGCAGGTTTAGCTTTGCATTCACGTGTGGGGGTAGGCCTCTTCCTCACCTGAAGGGGGACAGATGGGTCAGTGGGGAAGAGGTCAAACTCTGAAAGGAATTGTCGCTGGGAAGAGGGGGTTGCAGGAGAGTCAAGGGTACTGTACAGTGCACGCGAGACAATTAGGCCAAGCGACAAGGGGAGTATAAAGATCTTGCATTCTAATTTTCTGGTTACCACTCGTGAAAAGGCGGAACTCTTAAAGCGGACTGTGAGAGAACATGCCTTGGTCAAAACAGCCACTGGTATAGAACCCTATCTGTCTTTTGTACTTAACCCACATGAAAGATTTTTAATGACTCGTTTTAGATTTGGTCTCATCTACTTTTTATTAGCAGTGCCAGAGGGTTTTACTGATAAACTTAGTGATAAAGGGCCCTGTGGCTGCGATCATAGATCTCCACAGGATACCCTTAATTTATTATTTTTATGCTCTTTTTATGCCGGGCCAAGGAGACAGTATCTGAAAGATCTGCTCAAGAAACTTAAGTTTAAACATGTAAGGGTGGCATTACTGTTTTTAAAAATGTCTACTGATCACTTTACATTATTCTGTGTTCTAAACTTTTTGAAGGCAGCAATGAGATTACGAAAAACCCGAGGAGTTGTCTATTAACCCATTGTAATGAACTTGAAGATTGTGTAGTGCATTGACTGGTTGGGAGGTTCTTCTTTTAAATGTAATGCTCTTATGATTTAATTTTAAATCGAAATAAAGCTTAATGAACTGAACTGAACTTGAGTCAAGGGTAGGAGTTGTGGAGGCAGAGGGAGCTCAGGTTTGTGGTGTGCCTGTGGATGCATGTTTGTCTTGTTTGTGCCTCTCCCTAGAGTGAGTGCTGTCAGTCCCCTGAGTATGTGTGTGTGTCTGTTTAGCCCTGTCTTTGTGTGTTTGCGTTTTGGATGTGACTATTGCGGTGTGTGCTGGTTTGAGTGTGCTTGGGTCAGATAGGGTAGTGGGGTCTGTGGATGAGGCAAAGGAAGGAGAGGGGAGGTACTTTTGGAAGAGGGACACTGCTGCTGTCAGTGCGGAGGCCATGGCCTGATTAGATCTTTGCAGGGTAGATATGTCTGAGGAAATGCCCACCAGGAATGCAACAATCTGATTGAAATGGGTGGTATGCACATGGAGGGCATTAAGCACTGATGTCTGCCCCACAGAAATCTGCTTCAGCAGGTCTACGGCCTCTGCACTGAGAACACTACAGGGGACAGAGGCAGGGGGTGCAGTGCCTGCCCCGAAGTAGACATGCTCCCCAAAACGGGACCTGACACGGACAGTTGGAATGGGAGCAGCTGGGAGGGTGGAGATGGTGGTGGTGGCGGACTTAGATGTTGTGGAAGCCTTTCCTGGCTCACCCACCACCCCAAGGGAGTCTTCACTGGAGCTGGAGTAGTCCTCAGATGTCGTTGTGGGCTCCGACCTGCCCTCAGTGAGGCTCCCCTCACCCTCTGTGCCACTGGGTCCCTCATCCTTCTCCGCACTGGACCCAGTCATGCGAACCGCTTCACCTTGGTCCGTGTCACTGCCTCCTCTGGTAGACAGTGCTGATGCTGTGAACAAGGATGACAAAGAGATTCACATGAGTCATCTGCATAGACTTGACACATTGGTTTTATCACAACACATAACAGAGCAAGCATATACATCATATAGAATTGCAGCTTCAAAATATTGTCACTTTTGTGTACTTGGCACTTGCCACTCTGCCAGTAAACCTTCCAGTATACTGTGGCTACTGCTGGTGGGATGTCACAGACAATGTTTAGCCATGTTCTTCGAGATGTGTTGGAGGCAATGTTACATTTTCTGAACCTGTACATCAAGTTCCCAACACCTGGCCAGTTTGCTGACATCAAGAGCGACTTTTATGTTTTGGGCAGATTGCCACATGCCATTGTCTCCATAGATGGTACACATGTGGGTCTGATCCCACCACAGGCCAATGAACAAACATACAGGAAACTCAAACACTACCACTCAATGAATGCCCTGGTGGTATGTCTGTTTGACATGACGATCTCACATGTCTGTGCACGTTACCCGGGATCAGCACACAACGCCTACATAATGAGAAACAGTAGGATCCCACAGATGATGTTGCAGCTGCAAAATGACCGTGCCTGGCTTGTTGGTGGGTTATGTTGTCTGTTTACGTTGTGTGTTGCTTGTATGCCAAGTTATACCCTGTTTTCAAACACCTGAAGTTTTTACTATCTTCAATTTAAGAGACTCTGGATACCCCAACATGCCGTGGTTGCTGACACCACTACGGAACAATGTCATCCATGCTGAGTTCTGTTTTAATGAGGCACATGGGCGGACCAGGCGAGTGATTGAGCGAACATTTGGACTACTGAAGACTAGATTTTGCTGCCTGGACCGTACAGGAGGAGCCCTCCAATATGCTCCTGTGAAGGTGTGTAAGATCATCATTGTGTGTTGCATGCTGCACAACCTGGCAGTGAGGAATGAGCTACCTGTCATACAAGATGACGAAGACCAGCATCCTCCAGCAGGGGAGGATCCAGGCCTGGGACATGTTGCCAGGGATGAGGAGGAGGAGGGCGATGTTCGGAGACAGCTCATCAACAACTTCTTCTCATGATTGTAAGTATGCAATGATGAGTTGAGAATGGTATTTCTTAGCATGATATGTGTGGTACAATATCTTTGTATACGTGTGGGTGTATGATACTTCACATGATCCTTTGAGTTGTTTGATGTCTATTTAGTTAGTATGGTCACCAGTAACGTGGCGACATGACTCCTAGCTAGTGTTCACAGGGTCACAATTTGAAGTATGAAATGTCTCTTGGAGATGTCTGCAAACTTTTGGGTATGTAAATACTGATCTATGTCTCTCCTTCACAGGGTCCTTTGGCTGTTGTATGGAGACATGTGACCTCCCAGACACAAAATGCAGTCACAGCTTGCAAGTTTTCTTGGGGTCAGGAATCTGTGCCACACACTCACATCCGATTTTATGACAAAGTGTATTATGATTTGCACTTATTGTCACAGTGCGATTTTATAGCATTTGTTGTGGAGGCAACATGTTGTGCCTGTGTAATAAACCTGTGCTCCACATTGAAGGGTGCCATACAGTATATGTGCCCTGATGTGCAGTTTATCTAACAATGATCAGTGTTTGTGCATTGAAATGTGGTTTCAGTTAACAACAGTGGAGGCAATGAGGATGTATGCCATGTACTATTTGTGTTGTGTTGACCTTGTTGTGTGTATCTCTTATGTGTCATGTTACATTTACTCAAAAGACAGTAGGTAAATTGCTGTACTTGTTTTTCAGCCAAATCCTTCTTTTTTAGGACATTATCTCCATATTACAAACAGTGTTTAATTCACAACAGAAGCAAGTATTGTGATTAAAAATGTATTGCAGTGCATGTGTGAATTTTTACAAGAAAGTGATAGTGCAGTACCACTTTTAGAAATCCAAAGTTTACAGAGGAGTTGTCAGTGGTAGTAGATGAAATGTTCAGAGCCAAGTCCACAGTCATTTGAGTCATTGATCCAACTTAGACCCTCCATCCCATATGGGTGAGTTCAGTGACAGTAAACTAAGTGACCGCTTCGCACACAATGGAGGATTTCAGGAGCAGGTTTTCACTTCCTGAGGGGGATGCATGGCCATCTGTCTCTCATTTGCACTTCTTCGGATGACCCCTCTTCTTTTTTTGAGGGGGACCCTCAGGGGCAGGCTGCCGTGGTGCAGAGGACTCTCCGCCAGAGTTCTCATCCCTCCCTGTGGCAGTTGCAGCTGTAGTAGCAACAGATGTAGTGGGCACATAGGGAGGTGGGGTCATGTTGTCAGCAATCTGGCAGAGGCAGGTGAGCATGTCCCTGTGCACCGCAGTCAGGTCATCAATTTTGTCCATTTTGGACTCCATTCTGGACATGTGTGAGTCCATTCTGGACATGTGTGAGTCCATTCTAGACATGTATGAGTCCATTTTGGCATAATGGGCAGCCTGCTGCTGTTGCATGTCCTTGAGGATCCCAACTACCTGGCCAACTGTGGGTCAGCTTGATCATTAGCACCAGCTGCCTGAGGTAACCTCTCCCACCACCCCTCGCACCACCCCAACCCACACGAGCAGGACTTGTTGTTGCAGGCACAGACAACACTGAGCCTCCTTTAAGGTTGACAATGGTGTTGTTGTCCACCAACTCCTGAGTGCCCTGTGATGCTGTGCTCTCGTTGTCTTGTTGCCTTTGTGTGTCCGTGTGGGTAGTGGTCATCTGGATGTTGACAGATGTTGCAGGTGTGGTCACAGGTGATGCTGGTGCCACAGCTGCTGGTGAGGCATTCTGACCCACACCCGAGGGGCCAGGTAGGTCATCGTCGTCCGATGAGGGCTGAGAGACTTCAACACTGGAAGCTCAGGGTCAACCAGAGTCTGGAACTGGGATTCCTCTTTTGTTCCTGCAGTATCCCCAGCAGGCCCTGTGGATAGATGAGAAATACACTGTTTGTTGTATTCTTGCACAGGTCATCATATCATACACATAACATTTGCTGTAGTACATTATGATGAGTATATGTGCATTAGATATTCCTCTATCATCACAGACCCAGGGCCTAATTGTTCTGAGAACATTGTGATTTTAACAAGAAGTGAATTGCTGAGCATGTCCAGCTCTGTGCATAAATGGGCATGTTTTCGTTATTTTACTGTACATGGAATGGACTGCCAAGTGACACCCTGTGCATGAAACAGGTGTGTTGTTATTTCCCACATCTGTGCTTTCACAATGTTATAAGTACTCTTCCTCGTATGATATTTTTACCTATTTGTGCATGTGTGCTGGAGTTTGTGCTTGTCGTTTGCTGTCACATTTGGTGTGGCTACCTACAGACTCACAGTCCAGGATGTATGTGTGCATTTTGTTCATGGTATTTTGATGAACGTGTTCCTACTTCTCATCTCATTGCACACATGTAAATAGCTGTCAGTAGCAAGGAGTGTTGCTGCTTTGCTTTGGGCCTGTTCACATCATGTATATTGTCCTTGTACTCCAAGGACAGGTGATTAGAAAATGTAGCTTTATTGATTTTTGATGCTCAGAGCTGTGAGCTACAGAGATTGTCGTGTTTGTGTTACATTCACAGTCAGATATCCATTGTCACTGATGATCAGGTTGCTTTGTGTGTGGTAGTGATATGTGCTATGACTGCAACTCACACCATGCCCTGTCCTCCACACACCTTCCCAGCCAGCCCAGGTAGCACACCTGGGACTATGCATTCCCACACAGTGAGTGAAAATACACTCTCAAGATGGCTGACAGTGGGGACTGGTGTGAGTGGCCCTCGTGTCCAATTCATACATAAGGCCCATGTATCAGCCCTCTTGCCAGTACATTTACATTCACTCTCAGGGACAGCATGGTCCCAGGTGTGCTGTTTGTTGTTGGTGGTAGGAGTGTGTGGGACAGGGCCCGGTGGTATATGTAGTCAGGGCTACCACAACTCCTCCCACCCGGAGCTAGTTGACCACCAAGAACCATGTTTCCATGACAGTGAGTGAAACTTTATATTCTAGATGTCTGATGGTGGCGCCTGGTGTCTATTTGCCCACAACTCCCATCAGGGCCTTGTGCTCCAGATACCAGAGACCAATGTCAGCCATCTTGACAGTACTTTTCAACTCATTACACTGAAAAAAGCCACAATTCCAAAATATTTCAGAGAGGTCAAGAATTAGAGCTTTGTCCATTTACCCAGTATCTGGGGGAATCCCTTTTTAAGGATAGTTCCCCTCACACACCAAAGGTGTCATGCTTCATCATAGGGGTACCTCCTCGCGTGAGGGACCTACTCTCTACACGGGCTACAACCCCCTCTCTATGAGGGAGGAGCACAAGGATGTTTTATGTATGGTACAGCGGGTGTGCTAAACCCCTATGTGAGCTTGGTGTGGTAAGATAGTGCATTGCTGGTGTGTGTGTGTGTTCTAAAACTGGCTACGGGGTTAGCTAACTGGCAACTTTATTCCGCTACCCAGTGTCAGGATTAGAAACAAATCAAACAGCTTGTGACACAGATAACGCTATCAGGAGCGACTGTGTCCCTACATGACCAACATGTTTCGACCTGGAGACCTATTGTAGTGTCGAGGCCTTCTTCAGGTTCGGTTGATCAGCTACTGCCATTTTACCTAGAGTGTCTGTTCGTGCTCACAAACCAAGATAACGTGCGATAATGAAAATAAAAGGTATCTGTTCAGTATATTCAATGTATAACCACTGTTGGTTATCGAGTTCTCTACATCAGTCTTGGTATACTAGCCACGTGGCACATGCGCCGAACCGTGGGAGTGCGGCACCTGGTCCGGGAGGGTGCACGTCCTAGGACTGGGGACTTTTCAACTCCCTGTGAGCTAAGCATAGTTCAAGGTGCACTTGTTGGGCCATGTGGGTGTAGGATTATTACCTGTGACTTCAACTCCTATCATGCTTTTTGCCACACCCACCTTTCCAGCCATCCCTGACACCCTTCCTGTGACTCGGGTTTCCTGTGAGTGAGTGAAACAGTGCTGTCAAGATGGCTGACAGTGGTGGATGCTGCTTTGGGCACCAAGCATTGCTATTGTTTTGGAAATGTTGGTACATGTCATGAAATAGTGACATGTTACTATGAGATTGCATGTATTTTGTTTGTCAAAATGGCATACACATCACATGCTCAGTAGCTTCTTATTTTCTTGGATTTGCTAACAGTGATTGGTATCACTGCCCCCTTGACAGTGATGTCTGTGGGTGTATATTAGCTCACAATATTGACTAGTTGGTTATGTACCCACGAGGCGCTGGTACTCCTGATAATCCATGGATGCCCTCCGGTGGAAGGATGGCACGCACCTTCTCCTCCCAGGAAGTGAAGTGCACAGGTTTTGCAGGAGGGCCACCGCCGGTCTGCTGGCTCAGGGCATGGTCTCGGCCAATCAGTTTCTTGACCCTCCTTCGCACATCATAGTACCTGTTACTGATATCGTCCATTGTGTGCAGGCAAGGTGCTTGAGCATTCACCTTGTTGATAATTCTCTCCCACATCTTGGTTCTCTGGGACAGGAGGGTCTGTTGGACTAAGGTCCCAAATAACTGTGGCTCAACTCTGAGAATTTCATCTATCATGACTTCCAACTTCTCTGTGAACTTTGGCTTCTTCTTTGGGGGCATGGTGATGGGTGGTGGTGGAGATTGATGTGTGAGAGAGTGTGAAGGTGAGTGTGTATGTGTAAATGTGTGTGTTTGTGAGTGTAGTGGTGCACAGGTGCTAGTAGTGTAAAGGTTGTGTGGTGGATGAGTAGTGAGTGAATGTAACAGTGGAGTGTAATGGTGGTATGTGCAGGCAGTTTTGTTGAGGTAGCAAAGGATAATAGCAAATATTTTGGCCCTTTATATAGGTGGAGTTGTGGGTGTGGCTTATTTTAAATCTCTTTTTATTTTTTATTTTTTAACATTAACTATGCTTGTTTGGACTTATTCTGTCTATTTATATTGTATTTTGTTGAGCATGAACGAAACGTTCCATTGACTGCACCGGATGCTTGTTCATGTATTGGCAGGGTGGGCCGAGACTGTCCCAATGATTCAACACTTTGGGGCTCATTATGATGGCAGGAGGATCACCACCGCCGGGCCGGTGGTAGAGATCCTCCAACCATCACAATGTGATTCATCCACCGCCAAATTAGGATGGCGGTGGGAATCACATTGGTTCCACGGCGGACGCAAAGTCCGTCCACCATGGTCCCACAAGGCGGTCCTTTCCTACCTGCCTTGCGGAACCCAGAACCAGGGCATCATTGCGGCAGTGCCGTGCAGGCAACGCTGTAGTAATTAGGATGAGCCCTTCCGCCTGTCTTTTTGCGGTGGATATCCCACCGCAAAACGACAGGCGGAGAATGACTTTGGGGGCCTGTTGTGGCCCCCTCTGTGGGCTGTGCACTGAGGGGGTACCCATAGTACCCCCTACATTTCCATGCACAGGGTGGCAGGCACCGCGTGGTGCCTGCCACGTTGTGCATGGAAATGCACATCATGGCCTTTTAACATTGTGGATGGTGCTGCAGCCAGCAGCTCCGTCTACAAAGTTAAAGGGCCAGGATGCGCCCGCCATACTGCCGGCGCATCCTATTTGGGCTGGTGGGACCACAGCATGTCTTGCGGGTGGTGCTGTCACCCTTATGATGACAGGTGGACTGATGTCCGCCCGCCATCATAATGAGCTCCTATGTTCCAGCATTCGCGTACGAGTGGTTCGCTTCAGGCTTTTTTTCGTACAAAGCGCTCACACGGATTCATTTCTGTACGAGTAGATCATCAATATTGTTCTCCATGGGAGTCATTTGTATTTTACACACGGTGCATCCTACTCTGCCATTCGGACAGCACGTGTACGAGTCGTTCGGAAGCCATTCCGGCTCCCTGTCGTTGGGAGTGTTTTCCGGGCGGAATTGGAATTGGGCCCTTAACCTAGAATATGAAACTAAAGCAATATTGCATATGAAATCAAAAAGTTAATAGCAATAGCATACTTCCCAGTAACTGATGTAGCAGAACAGTACAGTCTATTAGTAGAAAGCCCCTGCAACCAAACAAATTAACATAAACTAAGTGCCCTACTCGACTATTTCGAGGATACCTGGGTGGGAAGGCTACCCAGACCTGGACACAGGGGACAACCCAAATACCCCATTCCATGGTGGAATGTATATAACAGTACCCTAAACAAAGAAGCAAAAACTAATAATGCTGTGGAAGGATGGCATAATGCTTTCCAAGCCACATCAGGTCGAACCCAACCAACCTACATAAATACTACAATCAATCCAAAAAGAACAAAGCTACCAACAACTAAGACTTGAACAGTCTGTAACACAACTAGGTCCAATACGAACTAAACAAACTAAAACAATGTTTGAGCACTTACAATACAAAGTAAGCCTCTACCCAAACACTAAAGGGATATAATATCTAGAAAGAATAGCTAAACCCCTACTTTAAAACAATAATACAAAAACATAGAAAAATCATAATTGTGAAATGAATTCTTAAATAAACATTTCTTTGCAAACATCTAAAATATAAATATTATGTCAATTTTTTTTTTTTAATTAATTGACATGAATATATGTTAATAACAATTTCAGAAACTACATTTCACTCCCATCGTAAATAATTTAAAATAACTTACTTTTTTGTTGGTGAAGAATTGAATCCAAACTGCCATAAATAAATTCAAACGTGTAAAAATTCCAAAACATAGTTAAAAGTCCCCCAAAAAATGTAATAATACAACTACGTAAAATATAATCCGCCGGTAACATATAAATAGACTTGAATCCAATAAAAACCAGAAAAATTTAATTAAAAAAAAGAAACGCTCCAGGAAAACCCGAAAAATAAAGGAACTGTAAAATAATTATTAGTTTACTAGAAACTAATGCACGGTTCCTTAAAAAAAGCAAACTTCTCCCAACGGCAACTTCCAAACGACAAAAACCTATGGAAAAAACAACACAATCCCTCCCGCTCAAATAAACAATACAATCATTAAAAAACACACATAAACATACTAGTAACACGATCATCTAAACATTATTAAACATATAGAACATATCCTAACACCTACCTATCAACGAACCTACAAACAAAACCTAAAAAAAACACAAAATACAAATATTACTTACACTGTAGACTACCTAACTATCTTTGCCCTACACCTAAATTAAGCCTAAAAGTTATTAATTGAAATGTACCTTAACGGATGTGATGCAGCTTCCAACTGCCAGCTTCTCCCCTTGGAAATGACCTAAAACAACACAGATAGCCAACAAAATGCAACTTAGTTTAGAAAATGGCTACCTAATTGAAATAATGAAAATACTTTTTTACATTAAACTCAATGTACATTAGAAATATAATACAAAAAAGGTTTAAAAAATACTATTAAATATTACTAATTTACAAAATATTGTTTCTTTGCTGTTTAAAAATGTTAAATTATAATAGTAAATATTAGAAAATAAATATGTATTATTATACATTAAAATAAAATATGTTAACTTACCAATGTATTGAAATTTTTTTTACTGCTTGTTACAAATGTGTAAAAATGTGTTAATGTTAAAAATATTTTTCTTTTTCAAAATGCTTTCTTACCTTGATAATCTTATTTGAATTTAAATTGAAATAATATTATGCAAAATATCATATTATTTATTAGAAAATATGCAAGAAATATAAAAAAAGTTATACAATGAAGAAATTGTAAAAAAAATATATGTTAGTAAAGATAACTATGCGTAATTATGTAATGCATATTTACAATATAAATACATATTTTATAACTGTTACCCATAAAATATGTATTCAAAAAGGTTTAAAAACCAGTGGATAACAGTCCTTTATTTGTAAAAAATTTACATATTTGCCAAGTTCTCCATTATAAAAAACATAAAAATGTTTCATCCTGACTTTACTTTAATAATATATGTTTATGTTTAAATATTTACTAAATTTGCAATGTATCCAAAAATAAAAAATGTATTATTATTTATCTGTATGACAATATATATATCAAAAATTGTTAATGAAAAAATGCATATTATTTCTTTTCTTGAGTCTCTGAATGAAAATAAATAAATAAATAAATAAAATATACATATTGTTTTGTATTTAATTCCTATAAAAAAAAATTATGTCTTTACAATAAAATGTTTATATTAAATTACTTGTCAGACATATTTTTTTTTCAAATTCAAATTTTTAATACACATGTATAAAATACTATCACCACATTTTTTATCATTAACCTTACTCCAAAATAAAGAAATAAGGGGCTCATTACAATGGCGGTCAGACCTGAGTCCACCTGCCATGGTTGCGGTGGTTGGGACCGCCCGCCAGTCATGCGGCAGTCCCACCCCTGAAATTACGATGCGCCCACCAGTATGGCTGGTGCATCCTGGGAATTTCACATTGCGGACGGTGCTGCTGGCTGCAGCACTGTTCGCAATGTTCATATGTCATGCAGTGCATTTCCGCGCACTACGTGGCAGGCACTACGCGGTGCCTGCCAATTAGGGGCTCATTAGGATGGCAGACAGAGGCACGGCCGCGGTGCTGACGGGCGTGGAAAATGTCTTTTTTCGCACTCCAGCAGCGATCCTCGCACCCACCATATTAGTATGGGCAAACATAGCCACAAAAATGCGCATGGCACCGCGCCGGTGGGAGCCAATAGAGACCCACCGCCATGCGGAATGATGTCCTGTCCGCCGTACAAATCAGGATGCCCCAAACAGCCCGTCACACCACAGCAGAGAAACCACCCAACCAGAGAGGGTGGAAGCACGACAGGGGAGCACAAAACCAGACTCCCGGTCCCCTCCATCCGGACATGAACCCAATGGATCCAGCTCTACAAGCCTTACCAGTGCTGTACCTCCTCCACTATCAGCAAATAATGGACCGTCGTGGACAACACAGCAGGTACGCTATCACACAACTCTGCACACAACCACAACAGACAACTCCTGGGCTTATGTACGATTCTTATCCACATCAGACACTCTAGTCGGGACCGGAACACATCCCCAAGTGTACCCACACATGTCCTACCTGTCACTAAATTACCCCTCCGCATCCGGGTCACCCATCAACAGCGAAATCACAGCAATGTCCCAGTCACATCACCGCAGCGGTGCAGACGCGGGAAAACCTGCGCACAATGAAGTAGGCAGGGCCAGCACCAGGTATGGGCAGTCAACAAAGATTTACAGGGCCCCACCTCCACCCTTCACACACTACGTCCCCACACCCATTTGGGGACACGCTGTGTGCTCCTCTTGTGCATCCCCTGCACAATTAACCAGCCAGGTGCACCCAGACCCTACACCACGCACACCAAACAACTAGGGAGCCTGTCTCAGAAGGTGGGGGTAAAGAGGAACACCCTGTACAGAAATTCAAGGGCAGGGCAACCCTCCTCCTCACACCTACCCTCCACTCATGTCAAGCAATCTGAGTCCGATCACAAAATGAAGACTAACACTGCACATGAACATACACTGAACTGTCTACACTGCCTCTCAAGTCACTCAGACACCCCCCCACTGACCTACAGCCTCATACATATAACAGATGTCAGCAGCAATGGAGGACAACAACTGGACTAGCCAAAAGTGAAGAGGACGGTGATGTAAAGCCATGGAGCAAGCCACAAAGCATATGTACATCACATGCAAGAGAAGGAACATATCACACCACCCTTAGGCCATCAAATCAGACATGGGTGGCATAGTGAGTGAAATCAAACCAAAGTGACCGCCTTGCAACAAATTAGGGAGACATCAAGGCAAGCCATACATAGGCACAGGAAGGATAGGTAGGTAGTGTCTGAAGTCAAACAGTGACCGCCACACATTGGTCTCAACTTACTTGACATGTGAATGTCATCAGCACAACACACATGGCTCATTGTCACACTCCCTGACTGTCAAACACAAGTTGGACTGTCACACATACCCCTCCTCTACCCAACTCACACCTGCAGCACTCAACACCAGTGTTAAACACACAGAATGGTGCAAATGATGTTCTATGAGTATACTGACAGCCAATCACACTCCCTGGGGTACATAAACAAACATCACACTCACACTCAGGGATGCCTGAACCAATGATGACACAAAACCAGCAGGCAAACACAAAGCTACAAACAATATCCACAGGAGAACAACAAGCCCACATATGGCCACCCAAACAACTGAAAGGCAATGGGACCCCAGACAGAACAGGAGTACACAACATTGTCACTCAAGACCAATGCACAGACACCATACCCCAACACAAACAAGAATTGCATCATCTCAAAACAATCAGGAACACAAACTGGAATCAATGACACAATAGGCTAACACAGAGAGAGACACCACACCACCCATCAAGTCAACATTATGGCATAGTGTACCACAGGAAAAAAGGACAACCAACTGATGGTTGACACTGCGCACTGTGCTAAGGGTAACTAAGTTACAAATGGTTAATCACATTGGCAAAACGATCAATGAATACAAAAATGTGGCGTTCATGAAGACATATATTTTCAACATATATGTAAAGACAACATCACGTTACATCATCATATAAAAATCAAAATTTGTACATAATAGTGGTCATCTACCACAAACAATTCAGGAGTGAAATATGCTACATAATACTTTTAGGTAGTCACAAGATGGTATGTTGGTGAGCCCAATGCATTTCGGGACTAAGCTGTCCCTTCATCAGGGGAGATCTGTGAACAAATACATAAATATCATAATCAATGACAAAAGCTGGGTATTTATATACAAGAAGAGACCATGGTGGAGGAGTTATGAATCATATGTTAGATAATACATGCCGTTGACCCAGACGTGTGATGGACAGACCTTACAATTGCTGCTGAAAACAAGAGGAAATGTACTATAGACACCCAGAAACGTGGTTGCATCAAGCCGATGCAAGTGACTCAGGAGAAAACCAATAGGAATGAAATATAGTGCAAAAAGATGGAAAAAGTGATCCAGGATAAGTATATAGTGTGATGTAAAGAAATATAAAAAATGATGGCTGGAAAAGCCTCACCTCAAGTATTATGTTTTTAGATCTACAAATAGAAATGGGGATGCTCGTGTACAACAATCTGCAAATGGATGAACTGAAAGGCAAAAGGAAGAAAGTGTAAAACCAAGAGTCTGTATAGAGACAGAATCTATAAGGGGAAGAGAGCGAAGCCCTACTTACCGACTGTGTGGTATTATCAAATGATGGGAAGAAAGCTGAAAGAGATGCAAGGAAACATCGTTTTAAGGATGGAACGAAGTGAAAACTATGAGGTACGTTATGACGCTGATAGTGATTGCCCCGAGTACGATTACAATACTCACTTTAAAAAGAACGAGGGAGATGGTGTACCAAGGCCTCAATAAAGTTGGGAGTGTCACATAAAGGGAACACGGTGATCTGTAGCGAGTCCAAAACTTCAATGGACTACGTGAAAACGATTGTGCTTGTTCTGGCGCTGAGGCAAGCGCTGGAATAAATGATGAAAATGACGAATGTCAAAAAAACATGACATGCTACAATGGCGGGTAGATATAGAGTTACTGGTTTACTACTGCACTGGTGCAGGATACTTACTCAAGAGTGCCGATGGCGATGCGAAGACCGATAAACACACTGGCGTCCTGTGGTAACGGCAGGATGTTCAGATGTGGATAGCGCGCCAATAAATGGGATTTGAATAGCGGAAATGGAAGGTCAGGGAACTGATGAAAAGAGAAAGTGGACTAGTAGGTGACGCCATGTTGAGTCGGAGTATCGACAAAACGGCAGAAACGCCGGAGTTGGGAAAAGGCTGAAAACATCTGAAATGGAAAATGTGAAGGAGTGTATTAAAAATTTTTAACCGGTTAAAAGTATGAAATAGATGTGAGCTAGTAAGAGAACCAAGGAAAGAAAACATAAAAAAATATTGGAACAGGTGGGTATCTGAGTATCTGGCTGATATGAGAAAGAAGGTGACGCCATGTTGAGTCGGTGTATCAACAAAGCGGCAGAAACGCCGGAAATGTGGAATAACTATTGAACATCTAGAATGGTGAATATGGGACAGTGTATAAAAAATGACCAATAAAACGTGTGAAATAAATATGTGCTAGTAAATGAACCGAGAGAAGAAAACATAAATAAAAAATAAAGATAAGGTCAGATGGGTATCTGGGTACATAGATGATATGAGATGAGTGTAATACTAAGGGAAGATGTAGCGTCTAAGGTTTGTGAAGATTTAAAAGAGTGTTTAAAGTGTTTGTGTAAACAGGAATTGCCGATGAGGAACGGTATAGTCAGAAAAAGTCTGCTAATTAGCAACAAGAGGAAGGGTGCATGACCATATAGTAAAGGTGTTGAAAAAGAAGACGGTAGTGAATCACAATGTAAATAAAAAACTAGTGCAAACAATAAAAACAATTTTTATATTTACAGGAAGCATGATAGGTCTAGACGGTCATTAAGCCCACACGGGGCTAAGGTCTGCAATTTCTGAATCCAGAAGATCTCCCTTCGTAGAAGTAAATTGGTAGTGTCTACGCCTGGTCTGACATCAATGGTATCAATAATCTGAAAACGGAGTTGGGAAATTGTGTGTTGCGCTTCTGACCAATGCATGGCGAGACTTGAAGTGCTGCTTTTATTCCTAATCCTGGATTTGTGTTCTGTGATGCGTGTTTTTACTTTCCGCTCGGTTTTGCCTACATAGGCCTTGCCACAAGGGCATTTGATACAGTAAATGACATGGGTGGTGTTGCAATCACTGTTGTGTTGCAAGGAAATTTTGGAACCTGATGTGGGATGAGTTAAAATGTTTCCTGTTATTACATTATTGCAGTGGATGCATGCATGACATTTGCGAGTTCCATGGTAGACCTCAGGTTTCTCAATAGTCTTAGTGGGTTTCAAAAGGTTCCGTAGATTTTTACCTCTGGTGTATGCAAACATAGGTTTCTCCATGAAGAGGTTTTGAAAATCTTGTTCTTGTTGAAGAAGTTCCCACCGTGAGAGAATTATGTTCTTGATTTTGGTTGAGGGGGTGGAAAAGCTACTGACAAATACAAGTCTTTTAGAAGGAGTACGCAGTTTCTGTTTCAATAAATCTGCTCGTGATGTAGCCATGGCTCTTGTTAGGCAATTATGTAACACCTCCTGTGGGTATCCTCTCGATGCAAATTTTTTGGAAGTGATTTGTAGTTGAAGTGTGCTGTTATCAGGATCCGAACAAATTCTGCGTATTCGAGTGAATTGAGACAATGGCAAATTCATGATGAGATGGCGGGGATGAAAACTTGAGAAAGTAAGAAGACTGTTGCGGTCAGTGGGTTTATGGAAACCTGTGGTGTGAAATTTATTCGAGGATGTTTAGGTAACTTGTACGTCCAAGTAATGAATGGAATCCTTGTGAATGGTGTATGTCAATTGAATGTGAGTGTGGGTCCTGTTAAGGGTCTCAATCATGGAGATGAAAGACTGCACTGAGTCATTCCAAATCAAAAAGATATCGTCTATACAACGAAAATATAGACATATTTTAGACCACCATTCAGTGTTTGAGATGATGTTGTCTTGTTCATATTGTGCCATATAGATGTTCGCATAGGCAGGTGCTCCCAAAAAGCCCATAGATGTCCCATTTAGTTGTGCATAAAATTGCTGTTGGTGCTGGAAGTAGCTGTTATGCAAGCAAAACTTCAAAAGTTGCAAAATGAAGATCTTCTCAATGTCAATGTCATCCATTTTGAGTAGAGCCCATTCTACCGCCTCAAGTCCTGCAGCGTGTGGGATCGAAGTGTAGAGAGCTGTGACATCAATAGTGCACAAAAAGATGGAGTCTTGAGGATCAATGGTAATCTGTTGGAGAACTTGGAGGAAGTGAGTAGTGTCTTTGAGATAAGTTTTCCAAGATTGTACAAACTTTTGGAGATAATGGTCCAGGAATTTTCCAATGGGATCGAAGATGGATTTGCAGCCTGATACTATTGGACGAAACGGAGGATCATGGGGATCCTTATGAATTTTAGGGATCATATATAGATGAGGGCGTTGTGGATTGGATGATGATAGAAAAAGCCTTGTGTTGTTGTCGATCCATTCTTGTTCTAGTGCCGCGTTGAGAATTGTACTAAGTAGATCAGAGAGTTGTGCTGTGGGATCACATGATAGTGGCAAATAGGTGTTGGTGTCGGAAACATGTGCCAGAACCTTAGAGTGGTAGTATTCTGAGTCCATCACCACTATGGCGCCTCCTTTGTCAGCCGGTTGAATTGTGATCAAAGGGTTGTTGGACAATTTCAGTAGTACTTGGCGTTCATGTTTTGATATATTGCTGTGGTGTTTAGGTCTGTAGTTGAGCCTTTCCAAGTCCTTGTTGACCAATGTCTCAAAGCTGTCCAAAGTTTTGTGGGATGAAGGCGGCATAAAAGTGCTCTCGGTTTAAATTGGTGTTGAGTAGGTGTATCATCTTGTGTGATGTTTGTTGTCAAATCATTGAAGAAATGCTTTAAACGGATGGTACGCATGAATCTGAAAAATTCTCCTTGAGTTTGTAGGTGGTTGGAATGAGAAGTGGGTACAAACGATAGTCCACGTCCCAAGAGGGACTTTTCTTGATTGTTAAGAGTGTATGATGATATGTTGATCACTAGTTCACCGCTTTCCCGCTTCGTAAGGCTTTTCCGCTGCCTTCCTTTCCCTCTCCTGGTTTTTCTTGTGTGGTTGATTTGGACGTTTCTCTTGGTGGGGGTGGGCGCCCCTGATCCATGGCCTGTGATAAAAAAGAGGACGTGGATGCAGTTGAAGAGGTAGGCATGGTATCGATTGGTGCACTAACCCCTGTAGATGGAGAACCAGCTTGTTGAACAAGGTTCACTGAGGAGGCCGGTATGCGGCTTGTGGTGGTATCTTTTTCTGACGCCAGACTTTCGTCGGAAGTAGTAGGTGTTTTCTTGTTAATAAATCTTTTGCGAGTGTATATCTCGGCCCATGTATAAACCTCATTCAGTTTATAGTCGATGGTGTCGCGTCTGTACTTTCGTAACTTGCCTTCTTGTAGCTCCCTCTCATAACCATCCAATTTCATTTAGTATTAACTTTTTGATCAGCTAGCTAATAGGAGTGCGCTGCCCATCCTTTTTTATAGTGTACCACAAGCATGCACATGCACAATCCTGACAAGTGACAGGTCAAATATAGGAGGACATAGCACTATTGTGCGCTCAAATTAAGCCCAGTAACAAGAATACAGCTTGCTGCATGTGACAGACCCACAAGTGATGCACACTACACTTGCAACACACACCAGAATGTATCACAATGCACAAACTACTCACACACAATGTCATGCAAGTAGAACATCACACACACAGAGCATCTATCAGCAGAAAGAGTCAACACAGCCCAAACACTGCATACATCCACAACAAAAACACAACAGATGCTCATGCCAATCCATCACATAGCAAACTCAGCTGGAAATTAGGGGGATGCACACCAGGCAAGTACAAGGCAACATAGACGGGCAGCACTGCAAATACGGCCTGAACGTTGGCAGCCAAGGACCGGAATGGTGTCGTTTTATAAGTTACGATAGGTCTGAATACCATACCTTTATTACTGATGGATGATAACATTGAGCTTACCATTATAGTGCTCAGGATTTGCTGTTTTATCATTCCAACTGAGGGAGTTATTGGAAGCGATTGATACACCGCAATCTCTACGCCATTTTTCGTTTGAAAAAACCCATTTAAAGATCGAAAAGGGACGTATCAACAATGTATTTTTGCCCTGAAGAAGTCCGTATGGACGAAACGCGTTGGCTACTTTGTGTCATTTTTAAAGAAGAATTTTGAATAAAGAAGTTATACAACGACCTGCTGATTTGTCTCTGAAAATGTGTCTTTTGCAAACATATGTATTACTGAATGGATGCCAGATCATTGTTTGTTTATTATTGTTTTTGTGGAGTGTTCCATAGGAGACGTAGGGGTATTGTGTCTCAGGTCCTTGGCACCCAAACAAATTATCGTAACCTAATTAGGGGATATGTGCAGTCGTATTTGCCCCATACCCTGTGAGTTCTTGTATTATCACTGACAGCCCTGCATGCAGGCCAAGCACTGTGTGCACACCAACAAAATCAGTAGCACACACATCCCATTGCCACAACATGTACTCCCACAACACAAATGAGCACAGCACACAGACAACATTGCACTCAGGAAGGGCAGCATTACCCTAGCAAACACACATACAGCTTACCAAACACTCACAGATGCACAACTCATGCACACCCAGGTGCAAACAACATGACTAGCGGACTGTGCAGCACAAACAGTTGCACTGCACATAAGTAACCATGACTACAAACCAGTAAAAGAAAATCCCACATAACTAATTGGGAAACTGTCCTGAGTGGCACGTTGGTCCTGTGCACAGATCACACCACACAGCATAGTGTAACAAATGAAGTGGTGAGGAGGCTCACACACTGGCAACCCAAGGGGCAGGTGACATGAGATTGAAGTGGTGTGTGTGTCAGTAGTGGACAGGTCAGGAATGTACTGTACATAAACACATAGAGGAGTCACTCCCAATGGGCAGGCATCATAAGCACAGATAGGGGATGGTATGACTCCACATCCCACATACCATACTGGAGCCAACAATGGCTCAAGTGACAGCAATGCATGAGAAAACTCACAAATAATGTCAGTGTGGCTGAGCAGGTCTGCACAGTGAGCACAAACAGTAACAAGACACATGGCTGTTCAACAAAACACAACACAGACTTGGATGGCACACACTCTGCATACTCACAACTGGCAGCAACAACAAGAAGGTGACCCCAGGAGTCCAAGGATACACCAACACACTGCACAGTGCCCAATCTACAACTCCTATATGTGCCCACAATCACAAGCACAGGGCTGAGAATTCAAACAAAGAGGCACTCAGTTCCTGGGTCATACATGTGTGCAGTAGGCATTGCAGGGAACACACACACACATCAACACTACTGACCAAGTCATCCCTTTCACACTTCATGACCACTCAAGTGCACACATTCAAATGTACCCATGTGACTAGGAAGACAGGCACTCACAAGATGCCATACATCCACACTGATGTTCACACATCAAGAAAGATCACACAGCCATGATGGACCCTGGCCAGCCTGCCTGTAATCCTGTGGGTAGAATTCCCCTTTTTGCTGTTAGTGCATCCTAACATGACATGTGTACAATTTAGCAAATCTGACCATAGAATGATTAGGATAACAGTAGATCATCACAAACAACCATCAGTGCACCCCGTGCCTCAGAGTCAAAAAGAACTGAAGTGCCTGTCACCTCTGGCAAACTCTGAAAAAGTAAAACAAGCAATTGGCAATGTTAAAGTGGCATACAGAGCATGTGTCACATGAACCCATACCCATACAGAAAGTTTTTATTAAGCAAGGACACTGACAAAGCAGACAACAGGAATAACTGCCTTTATTACATAGCAGCCAGATAGGCATCAACAAAAGCAAGGCCAGTGGCCAGTTCATAGTTCAAAGTAGGCACATGTGTGCATGAGAATCTGCACAGGGAATGGGCAACCATGGTTACAAACAGCAAGGCCAGTGGCCAGTCCATAGTTCAAAGGAGGGACATGTGTGCATGAGAACCTGCACAGGGAATGGGCAACCATGGTTACAAACAGCAAGGCCAGTGGCCAGTCGTTAGTTCAAAGGAGGGACATGTGTGCATGAGAACCTGCACAGGGAATGGGTGACACCGTACACTGCCATGGGAAGCAACACAGCTATGGGGATAACAATGGGCAGTCCAGGCACCGCTGTGGGAGAGATAGGTGTAGAATGGGGGCTGTGCCTCAGACTTTGCTGTCAGTCGGACTGGGAGGTGGCTGATTGTCGGGGATAGTTGTAGGACTGGATCTGGGAGAGAGAGGACCAGCTGAGGTAGAGGCATCAGTGGCTTTGTGAGCCGG
The DNA here is from genome assembly GCF_964204655.1 of Triturus cristatus. Classification (NCBI taxonomy): domain Eukaryota; kingdom Metazoa; phylum Chordata; class Amphibia; order Caudata; family Salamandridae; genus Triturus; species Triturus cristatus. The sequence continues at coordinate 465,834,381 of NC_140589.1, forward strand.
AGGGCTGCTTAGACCGGGTGGTGTGGTGGCACGTGAAGGCAGAGACATGCTGCCGTGAGACACAGTGTGAGAGGGAGAATGTGGAGTGGTGTCTTTCCACTTCTTTGGGAGTCGATAGGGAATAATTGTCTTGGTAGGAGTGGGAAGTGGGGTGGGCACAACAGACTCACTCTCCACCACAGGTGTATTAGGTGCAGGTGGCAGGTGGTGACCCTCCCTCGGGATCTGCTGGATCGGGTTGTACGTTTGGCCTGACATTGCCTTTTCCCCTCCATCCCCTGTTGACCAGGTGAACCCCCTACAGTGCCCTCCTTTCCCAGGTTCACATTGGTGGGAGTTGAGGTTGTGGCTTAATCTGCCTTAGATGGCAGACTCTTAGCAGGCACCAGCTTCACAGCAGGCAAGGCAACTGTTTGCCTGTCTTTGGGAGATGCTTTTGGGACAGGAGTGTCCTTGGATGGGGCTGTTTTTGAGGCATGTGACCCTGAGGCCTGCTTCTTAGCTTGATGCCCCTGAGTGTCACCTGAAGGGCTTTTGACTTTGCACTCCTGTGTCACTTTTGTTTGTTTGGGGGATGGTGTCTGCGCTCTGGCCCACTTGGGTTGCTGCTGTTGTGTGCTGCGTGTGGTGTACCTGGAGCCTATGTTCTGTGGTGTGTGGTCACTCTCGTTAGATGTAGCCACTGGCAGGGGGATTGCCAAAGGGACTAGAGCTGGACTCTGAGCCTGTGACAGCTGAATGGCTGACGTCACTGTGGAGGAAAAAGACTGGACAGTCCTGTGTAGCCCACCCACGTCTGAATGAATCCCCTCCATGAAGGCAACTACCTGTGCCAACTTCTTGTCATGGTCTTGGAAGGCATTCAGGAGAGTAGTCTGACCCACACACAGCTGGCGCAAAAGGTCCACCGCCTCAACACTGGGGCAGCAGGGGAGACAGGGGCAGGGGTTCCCTTGGGGAAAGGACATTCTTCCCTTCTTACTGGTGCGAGCACATGCAGCACTAGTGGAAGTAGCTGGGAGGGTGGGCACTGGACGATGTGTGGTGGAAGAGGAGGCAGATTTACCACTCCCTGTGCCTGCCAACATCGATTAGTCACTGCTGGCATCACATGACGTAGAGGTTGGTGTTTCTGAGTGTGATTCCACAAGGACACTTCTGTCCCCCTCCAAGGCGCTGGTCACATCAGTGTCAGTGAGATCATGTGTAGCCGTTGAGCAAGATGCCTCATCCCCGGTGTCTGTGCCCTGTACTTCTGTGCCCTCAGTAGATGCTGCAATAAACAGAGACGTAGGTCCTGTTTAGCGCCATACACACAAACATCATATGCGAGCAAAGCACTAAACAATATGGTGATACCCCCATTTGCACACCACCCTGTGCAGTCACATTGTGCAACCTTAATTCAAAACTCAAAAAATGCATAGTAACATGCAAACTTGGCATTATTGACCCATGTGATGTCCACACAGCCAAATAGCTTGCCTGTGCCTCCGTGTAACCTGACATACAGATCCCTGGGAGCATACCTAGGTCCCTGTGGGTGAAAAAGATGTACATCCCAACATGTTGTCAGTCACCTATGGAGTCACAATAAGGGGACAACACAGATACAGACTCCAAAATGTCATTTAGCAATGGCCATGAGCTCCTGCCATACACCATGTCGTGCTTTGGGGAACAACTACAGTTGCACATTTGTGTCAGATGAGTAGTTCTCACAATTTTGAGGTCAGGCACTGCACACATTAATAAAAGCACACTCAGATGAGGCACACTGCCGTTCACTGCGATGGGATGACCCTGACTCCCCCAATAGAGCCGATGCCAGAAGGCCACAAATCAGAATGCAACTTCAAGGGCCATTACATCAATGACATGAGAAAGTACATGTCGCCAAAATGCACGACAGCTGCACGCAAAAGAGAGGCCACTTACTAGCCATTGCATTACACTAGCAACATCAAAGAGCTCAGTACTGGCTCAGAGTTGGAATACATGCAGTCACTCACAACCAAAGTCACCCTTCCCAGAATACTCACCCCCAGCTTGCTGCTGATGGTCCCTCAAACATACATCCAGCTCTGGCTGTGTCACTGCCAAGATGCGGGCCATTAGTGTTGTCATGCTCCTGCGTGCCAACTTGCCAGTCCAAGGGAGCAGCCCCAGCATCATCTCTGCCACGTTTTTGCTCAGCAGGCAGATGTCATCCCGCCTCTTGTGATGTCAGTTGAAGACACCCAGAGCCCACGCCTTGTGTGCAATGGCCCTCCATATGGCCTTACGCTGGTGGACATTGAGCTACAGGCATGGGAGACAAGAGAAGGAAATTTTAGTGACACTGGGTTATGTACCACTATCTCTCAGTACAGAAGCATGCACAAACTCAGCACAGCTTCACAGATATGTTTAGCAGAGACAATACAGCATGACACGTAGTCCATAAGCATGGAATAATCATACAAAATGCATGCAGGTATGAGCAAGGACACAGTACCTGCCCATCGTATACACATGTTGAATGCCAGCGCAGAAAGCTATGTGAAGAAGGCCCACATCTGCGATTCAGTTTGTGAGTGAGCAAGACATACATTACATTGTAAATGATGTGATGGGCCAGACTCACTGTGTCCAACACTGCAGACTCCTCAATGTCCTTGCCCTGTGAATGGCTCACTGTGTCATGGAGGTCACTTTTATGGAAATTATCTTACAATCTCACACCCTTCTCACAAGGTCTATCTTGTGCAATCCACAGGCCTAAGATAGCTCATTGAGGAATAGGGTAGCAGACAACCCATATGTCTCACTCTGTTCATTCAGTGTTAGGTCCCTGTAAAATGGGGCAGTAACTGTGCATGCCAGGGGAGCTGACACTGCGGTCTAACGTGAGCCATCAGAACTGTCAAATGCATGTACAATATGAGAGGGCAAACAGTGCCTACACATGCGAGTCAGAACACATAATGCAAACAATGGAAGGAAGATATTTCCCAAAGTACATCAATCTGATGTGTCATATGAATTTTCACCAAGAGTGTCACCCTCAGGCATTTCACTCTTGTGCATAATGCTTACCATGGTGGCAATATAGAGTCAAACACACTTCCATCAGTACCCTCTGGATGTAAAGTCTGTCTAATTTTACAAATGAGCCTGTGAAAACCTCATGGACTCTAACATCCATTAGCACAGGCAAAGTCTGTCCTGACTCCCACTTTCCATACTTGCAGTGTCACTGTATGGATGCAAAAAGAGTGCATGTCACTCCCATCCTGAAATGCAGCCCAAAGAATGTGTAAAAGAGGCTACAAACCCCATCTTCCTGAAGTCAGCATGCTAGGCATTGTATCACACAAACCCACACTCTCAGGCACATACTGCAGCAGATCAACTTCATGTGTGCACTCTCTGCACTCTCCTCCTTTCAATCTGAAACACTTACCATGACATCAGGAGCACCCAATTGCCTCCCATACTGTGTGAGCACCTCGTCCACCACGACCTCCAGCTCCTCTGTGGTGAAGGGACGGGACCTGATGTTCTCAGTCCTCGCCAATACTGGGTCCAGGAGACAGGAACACCAGCAGTTGGTGGTGAAGAGTGTCATTCAGCAGTGTCTGGAAGCAGTGGTAATGTGAGGCTCTCTCCCATACATATATAGCCCCCTGGGGTAGTTTCAGTGGTTCTAAGCTGCTGCAATCGGTGTTCCAGGTAAGCTTTTTTCAAATGCATCCAATGACCGGCCCCGCAGTAGCGGAGCACACCTACCGTGATTTTCAAAATTGCATTTGTCTACCGCGATTGTGGTTCCCATTGGCTGTAAGGGCATGGGCATTGGCGGTTACAAACAGCAGGGGCCAGGTGGTCGCTATCGCGATATGGCTGCTATACATTGGTGCCTGTGACTGTGATTTGGGTGGCGGAGCATGCCAACCGCCATTTCCCAATGTGTATACCACTACCGCGATTGCGGTTCCCATTGGCTGTAAGGGTATGGGCATTGACGGTGACACACTGCAGGGGCCAGGCAGTCACTACTGCGATCGTGCATCTTTCATTTGCATCCAATGACCAGCCCCGTGGTAGCAGAGCACGCCTATCGCTATTTTCAAAATTGCATTTGTCTACCGTGATTGCTGTTCCCATTGGATGTAAGGGCATGGGTATTGGCGGTGACACACCTCAGGGGCCAGGAGGTCACTACCGCGATCGTGCATCTTTCAATTGCATCCAATGACCAGCCCCGCGGTAGCGGAGCACGGCTACTGTGATTTTCAAAATTGCATTTGTCTACCGCGATTGTGGTTCTCATTGGCTGTAAGGGCATGGGCATTGGCGGTTACAAACCGCAGGGGCCAGGCGGTCGCTACCGCAATATGGCTGCTATACATTGGTGCCTATGACTGTGATTTGGGTGGCAGAGCATGCCAACCACCATTTCCCAATGTGTATATCACTACCGCAATTGCAGTTTCTATTGGCTGTAAGGGCATGGGCATTGGTGGTGACATTTCGCAGGGGCCAGGTGGTCGCTACCGCGATATAGCTGCCATACATTGGTGCCTATGACCGTGATTTGGGTGGCGGAGCATGCCAACCGCCATTTCCCAATGTGTATATCACTACCATGATTGCGGTCCCCGTGGCTGTAAGGGCATTGGTGGTGACAAACCGCAGGGGCCAAGCGGTCGCTACCACGATATGGCTGCTATACATTGGTGCCTATGCCTGTGATCTGGGTGGGTGGAGCATGCCAACCGCCATTTCCCAATGTGTATATCACTACTGCAATTGCGGTCCTATTGGCTGTAAAGGCATTGGGCATTGGCAGTGACAAACTGCAGGGGCCAGGTGGTCGCTACCGCGATATGTCTGCTATACATTGGTGCCTATGACTGTGATTTGGGTGGCAGAGCATGCCAACCACCATTTCCCAATGTGTATATCACCACCACGATTGCAGTTCCTATTGGATGTAAGGTCATGGGCAATGGTGGTGACATTTCGCAGGGGCCAGGCGGTCGCTACCACGATATGGCTGCCATACATTGGTGCCTATGACCGTGATCTGGGTGGCGGAGCATGTCAACTGTCATTTCCTAATGTGTATATCACTATTGCGATAGCGGTTTCCAATGGCTGTAAGGGCATGGGCATTGGGGGTGACACACCACAGGGTCCGGCGGTTGCTACCGCGAGTTGACAGCATGAAATTAGTGCCTATGACCGTGCTTGTGGTGGCGGAGCATGTTAACAGCACCTATGGATGCATCATGCTGTGTCAATGGCAAAGCCCAGTTCTCAACAGTGTACATTAGACACATGTGTCATGCCACAAGATAGTGCAAACAATGCCAGTGTAACATTTAGCCCACTGCTGACTACATATGCCATGTCAGTGTACAGGATTGCAAACATTGGCATGTACTCCCTCACATGTCACTTATGATATTGTTGTGCATGTACACAGATCAGTGGTGTGATGGACTCTCCAATATGTACACATGTCAATGTGTGATCTGGCTAAGCGTCGATATAATGATGGGGTAGAGATACACGCTACAACCTGGTTCATAAATTTGTCTTGGGTTTGTAGATGTTTATGTGTGCTCCAGGGATGGCGTCTTCATTCGTGACGTCCATGTAACTGATTAATGAGAAGCACTTCCTTCATGGGTTGTGTCCCCCTTGGGCACTACTTTGCGGTATTTTTTTAATCAATTTGTATGATCAGAAATAAACAGATTTAAACATCAAGTTCTGTGTTGTTTTTATTCTTCATACTCCATATTGAGTTAATTCATTAATTTGGTAACTCATGATATATGGACTAATATTTATCCAATGCATTTCGGGTTATGTGGAAAAACCCTTCATCAGGGATTAGTCCTAGGATTTAAATAATAGCATGAGGAATTGTCATTCATTCTGTGTAAACGAAATATAGGTCTTTATACATACATTCAATGCGTTTTCATAATTCAACTCATTATGTTCTATGTTTGAGGTTAAATAAAGTTTTAAGTAAACATTTAGAATAGTTGAAAAAGTTTGAAGGAGTTTAGTAGTGTAACAACGTGATTAAATAGAAGTAGTCAGATGATGTGAAGGTTGCTTTTAAGCGGTAACGTGAGGAATTCGTTATAAAAACTATGGTGGTGCTTGCATGCTTAAGCAATATCTAAATAGTTTTTGTAACGTTTAAATGGGCTGAATATTTATGCTGAAATGATAGTGTGCAACAAAAATAGTGCGAGTGACCAGATTCTTTGGTCTAAAGTAATCATGCAATTGAATCTAGTTAAAACGATGGTGGTGTGAAAGTTGAATGAAATTAACGACGTAGGAATAGTGAAGTTCGTACCTTACTCGGTTGCAATCGCTTCGTGAATCGCTTTATTCGTGTTTGGTCGCTGTGCATGCGTTTCAAACGAAGTTAATATCAGCGTATAGCAAGCGAAGGTAGAAATGGGACTGTGCTTGTTATTTAAGAAACGAAAAGGGTTGAAGTGAAGGTGGCCATTTTGTAATGGGTTTTTAAACTTGATAAACGGATATGTACACATGCCTAAATCATAATAATAGCATGAAGGTATGAATTATAGATAACAAAGTAGTTCAATGCGTTCATTTGTCCCGTATGCTTGTTATTTAAGAAACGAAAAGGGTTGAAATGAAGGTGGCCATTTTGTAATGAGTTTTTAACTTGAAAAACAGATATGTACACATGCCTAAATCATAATAATAGCACGAAGGTATGAATTATAGATAACAAGATAGTTCAATGAGTTAATTCATCCCGTTTGGGTGAATGCTTTCCAGTCTTTTGATCCAATGCTTTTCTTGTTGAAGTAAGTGTTTTCTGTGGTCGCGACCTTCTTGTGGTGTTGTCACCTCGAGGATTAGGAACTTGAGTTGACTGATGTTGTGGTTATTTGATGTGAAATGGTTAGCCACTGTTGACTTCATGTTTTTTGTGCGAATGTTTGATTTATGTTCATTGATTCTTGTTTTTATTTTTCTCTCGGTTTTTCCCACGTAGACCATGCCACACGGGCATTTTAATAAATACACAACATTCATGGTGTCACATGTAGCTGTGACGTTGAGTTTGATATTGTGACCTTTTCTGGGGTATGTTATGTTGGCTCCAGGAATAATATTATGACAATTGTTGCAGTTTAGACACGCTCTGGTTCCTTTGAATATTTGTGTGTCTTTAATCATTTTGTGTTTTAGCATTTCCCCCAGGTTTTTATTCCTGGTATGTGCAAAAATTGGCATGTTTTTGAAGAGGTTGTTGAAATCTGGTTTCATTGTTAAAATCGGCCAGTGACGTTTAATGATGCGTTTGACAATAGAGCTAGCCGTGGAAAATTTGGACACCATCGTGATGCGGTTACCTTCCATCTCATAGTGACTGGGAACTGTGTCATGACATGCACCAACCTACAAACAAATAGAGCAAGCCAGTGGCACTAAGCCAAATATACCATGCCAGACAGTTTGACACCACAAACACACCACCTCACAGTGCAGCTGACTGTCAGGAAGGAATAGTGGGGATGCAGGTGAAGTGAGTGTAGGCAAAAGCATGATGGGGCCTGTAGTCTCAGATAATGCTCCCCCTCCTCATTGGCCCATCAAGACCTCTCAGAAACATGCCCACATCACAGGGAGTGGAAAATGACTGACAAGATGGCTGACACTGGGTCCTGCTGTGGGGTGCGCAAAGCCCTGCTAGGGGTTGTGTGCAAATAAAAAGCAGGACACCACTGACTGACATCCTGAAAGACAACTTGCACGCCCTACAATGGAAGCACGTTTCATGATGGGAAGGAGGACTGACAGCCCTGACCATACTTATCAGCATGGGGAGACACCCCCCCACACAAACTCCACACAACTCACCGGGTACAATGCATTGACACACACCTCATTGAAATATCAGCAAAAGATACCCCGTACTGGGTGCTGCTGTGTGAAGCCCAGGGGCTCACTTGGGACTTGTAGCCAAACAAACACCAGGATTTCACAGTCAGCCATCTTGCCATTGCTGGGAAATGGCCAACAACAAACATCAGGACTTCACAGTCAGCCATCTTGCCATTGCTGTCACACCCCCTCACAGGGAAGCAGAGTCAAGAGCGAAAAAGTATGGGCATGCTGGGAAGGGGGGTGTAGCCAAGAGTATGATGGGGCTCACAGTCACAGACAACCTACACCCACCCACATGGCCCAGAAAGATCAAACTGAACCATACTTGCCTCACAGGGAGTGGGAAGGGAATGACAGGATGTCTGACACTGGGCTCTGTTGTGGGGAGCACAAGGCCATGCTGGGAAACGGCCAACTACAATATCAAACTCTATCTGTGACAAGCTGGGAAAAAGCAATGTACAGGCAGGCATCTGTTTGAAAAGTAGAAAATGTCATGTGTGTGAACCAATGATGCATGTAGAAACATAAATCACATTGTGTGTCTCTTCCAAACACAGGTGGTGCTGGGCACCCAGCACCAAATGATGAGGATACCCAGTCCCAGACTCTGGCGGACACTGAACTCTCTGGTCTGACTCTCTCACTCTCCTCTTCGGATGATGACGACCAACATGGCCCCTCCGGTGTGTGCCATCATGCAACACCAGCAGATTCAACATCTGCCCCCCTGTACCCACGCCTCCAGCATCTGGACACCGACAGGGCACCCCCGCCAACACGGACAGACCAAGGACAATCAACACCCACAGCACAGAGACACAGGACCCCCTGGAAGCTACAGCCAACACCACCAGCAACACCACCCAAGGGGTCCCAGTGTCACCTGTGCGTGCTGCCGCTGGTCCTGCCCGTGTGGAGAGGGGTGCTGGGAGGGGTGGGAGGCCCCGGGTACGCCTTGCAGAGAGGTCTGGACTGCATGATGACCCCCACCTGCCACATCTTAGATGCGTACCAGGATAGCACCGGAGGATTTAGCCATGTAGTGGGGATCCTCAAGGACATGCAACACGAGCAGGTCACCCACCATGCCTGCATGGAGGCCAAGTGGGATGACATCACTGCGGTGCATCGGGACATACTACAATGCCTCCGTCAGATCAAAACAAACCTGTCCACACCCCCCTGTGTGCCCACAACCTCTGTCGCAACACCATCTGCCAGCGCCACAGGGAGGGAGGAGGACTCTGGTGGAGAGTCCCCTACACCGCAGAGGCCTGCACATGAGGATCCCCCCCGCGGAAGAAGAGGGGTCGTCCGAAGAAGGACATGTGAGAGGCAGATGTCTCAGCACATCCCCCAAGGCCTCTAAACCTGTCCTGGACAATGTTCTTCTGTGCGCAACCCGTTCACCTTGTCCAATCGCACACAACTCGCCCATATGACATGGAGGGTTCATGTTGGGCCAATGTATCAGATGACTGTGGACTGTACTCTGGACATTTCATCTACCAGCACTTCCAACTCCAATGTGAACTTTGGATTCCCAAACCACTGTACAGCACCCACCATCCTGTGTACTTCCCTCACACATGTTTGTAAATAAACTCACCAGTACACCATACTTGCCTTTGTTGTGATTCCAACTTGTCATGTTCAGGGAGATGTCGATCTGCTACACAACACAGTGCATGCCAAATACTGCAACAATGTGACCAATGTAAGGTGAGTCATGAGGATGTGACACATGTGAGGGAGACACACCACCATGGCAACACAAAACATACTCACCATGGCCATGTTACTCATCCCACACAATGATGTTGACCTGAAACATATTGGCATGCACAGACACAACACCAAGCCCAGTCAGTGGTAACAAGTCCACAGGTGAGGTAAGCAGATGTCACTCAGATGTGGGAAGACAGACAAAGCACATAACAAAGCGTAGCACAGGTTCATTACACATCAGCAACATGTTTATTCCACACTAGTTGCACGGTAATTCTATGTAACAGTGGACACACGCTCCCAATGTGTTGGAGAATGGAAGTCCAGGGATGTGTGGTACATCAGTTGATGGGAATTGTCAACTTCCACACTGGCGTTGGCTTCTGGGTGTTGGGGGTCAGTGTTGACCACACAACAGGCAAAGTACCCTGGGAAGGACAGACAAGATACAGTCAAAAGCACAGAAGAACAGGAGAGAAATGCAATACATATGCACAAAACATGTTGGAAGACACCTACGCAAACACACTAGTTAGCAGTACTACCCTGGAGTACACACCACCTGAATGGACACATCAAAGCACGCATCCATTCAAGTGTCACACAAACACACTCAGACAGTAACAGAGCTGGCACAACACATTCCAGGCTACCTCCATACATTCACATAACAACCCTGGAAATTCACATTCAGGTGGAGAAGTTGTTGATGAGCTGGGAGCGGACGTCACCATTATCTTCATCATCACTGTCATCATCAGGTGCCAGACGTTGGTCATCGTCATCATCATCCTGGATGAGAGGCACCGCCTTCCGCACCACCATGTTGTGTAGCATGCAGCTGACAATGATTATTTTGCACACCTTTGCAGGCTCATATGGGAGGGCCCGTCCGGTCTTGTCCAGGCAGCGAAAGTGGCTTTTCAGGAGGCCGAATGTCTGCTCAATCACCCTCCTGCTCCGACCATGTGCCTCATTTTAGCGCAGCTCAGCTGGTGTCACAGGGTTCCTGAGGGGTGTCATCAACCACAGCATGTTGGGGTATCCGGAGTCACCTACACACACAAAAATGAACAAGTAGCTGAGTTTTGTCGGAGTGCGGAATACAACAGTGACAAACACACACAAAGAGAAACAGTCAGTACACACCGACAAGCCAGGCATGCTGAGCTGGCATCTGTGACATCAGCGTTGCAATGCGACTACTCCTCATAATGTAGGCATTGTGTGCAGAACCAGGGAACCGTGCACACACATGTGTGATCGACATGTCAGCAAGACAGACCACCAGAGCATTGATCGAATGGTAGTGCTTCCTGTTCCGGTATGCCTGCTCATGTGCCTGTGGTGGTATCAGGGCAACATGTGTCCCATCAATAGATCCGATGATGTTCGGCATCCTCCCCAGTGTATAAAAGGCATCCTTTATGTCAGGGAGTTCATATGGGCTCTGGAACTTGATATACAGGTCGAGGAATTGCAACATCCCCTCCAAGACATCGCGTAGCACCCGACTAAACATCATTTGCGACATCCCACCAGCAGTAGCCACAGTGTACTGGAAGGTACCAGTAGCAAAGAAGTGCAGGGTTGCCATCCCCTTCACCTCTGGGGTCAGTGCTAGGGTATGTCCGGCCAGGTAGCAGATGTGGCGCCAACTGCTCCACCAACTCCGCAATCAGTGGCCTGGTGAAGCGATACCGTCTGATGCAGTCACATTGCTGCATGGCTGCAAGGTCTGGGAACGGACGATGGACAGCTGGTGCCCTGCAGTACAGAGATGCACAAAGGAAGATTGTCAGTTCACCCACCCATGTGGCCATGACCACGATCACTATCCCATGCTAGTTCATGACATTACACAATGTACTGAGGTGTGTGCTGTTGGTCATGGACACATATGTCAACTACAAGACCACCACCTCACATCTCAATTCCACATGTCCACATGAGTCCCATGTAGTGCAATGGTCAATCATCTGGCTGTGTCACCCAACCTATGTGCTGCTGCAACGTTCCAAAAACACACCACAGTGACAATTGAGGCCTCATGTCTCCCAGGCATCACAGATCTTTGCCATGCAGAAACCCATGCTCCCTGTATTGCCACATCAACACAGCAATGGACATGGCATAGCACATACACACCACAAGGCAAGTGTAAGTCCCACAGGTAGTGGTCACTGTTGTTCCTGCCGGCCCTACATGTACGTCTCTTAGACACACACCCCATCAAGGTTGATGCATATACCACATGGATGTGGAGACTGTCACCCATTGGGAACATTTGATCAGACACATCTGAGACACAACATGCACACAGACTGTGGGTGCACATCAGTATTGTGGCTACAGGTCTCACTGTGACGTACATGCTATGACCCCCAGGACTCAGGGTGTATGTGACCTGTCCTAAACATATCCAACCTGACACTGTGGCTGTGACTCATGCCCATTACTGTTCAATTGCACATCACAGTGGTAATGTGCACAACACACAAAGGATTCTGCTCCATGTACATGTGCACAGCCTGGGAATGGCTGCACAAAGTGCCAGCCAAAAAAACAGATGTGGCCCCCAAAACACCCAGGGAATGCAGCCTTACATGCCATGGAACACTGTGTGGCCAATGCTGTAGTGTGGTAGGTGTGCACAGGTGTCCCTGGCCAGTATATGTGTGTTGCATCCGTATAATAGTCACACTAATGAGGTCCGACGCGGGTGACACTGCGTACGCATTGCATGGGTCATGTCTGAGCCGTGCGTACGCTTTGTCATTGAATGCAATGAGGTCCGATGCGGGTGACAATGTGTACGCATTGCACGGGTCATGTCTGAGCCGTGCGTACGCTTTGTCATTGAATGCAATGAGGTCCGATGCGGGTGACAATGCGTACGCATTGCACGGGTCATGTCTGAGCCGTGCGTACGCTTTGTCAGTGAATGCAATGAGGTCCGACGCGGGTGACAATGTGTACGCATTGCACGGGTCATGTCCGAGCCGTGCGTACGCTTTGTCATTGAATGCAATGAGGTCCGACGCGGGTGACTATTCGTACGCATTGCACGGGTCATGTCCGAGCCATGCATACGCTTTGCCATTGAATCGTATTGAAACGGGTGCATTTGTATATTCAAAATACGTGTTGTACAGTCAGTTGAACGAGCCGGACGCACCCATTGGCTCAGTACTGTCATGGAGACGGATGCGGATTCAAAACTTGTACGAGTTGTGCACTGGAAATTCAGTTGGATGCCTACAACAATGTTGCAATTTCAAGTGTTCCATGAAGGTGAAGATTTGAACGATACGGAAGGCGTGTACGAGTCGTACTTTTAAATGGATTGGCCAGATTCATAAAATGCAACCGTGTTGGACCTATCACTTGGGACACATGGAACAGAGTCTGCCTCTGCAGCACAGATATAAGGCTGGCTGGCCCCCAGGGAGCTCACTTGCCTGCACTACATGCTACTGGACCACATCCCTGCTACCACTGTTGCTGTCTCTGCATCCTCTGGCTCCTGCTATGGCATGTACTCTGGAGAGGGTCCCAGCCTTCTCTGAGGAGGAGAACCAGGCCCTGCTGGACGGGCGCCTTTCACAGTACAGCAAGCTCTATGGGAAACCTGGGGAGCAGGTGAGTGTGCAGTCCACTGACTTCCTAATTATGCATGTTGTCTGACTAGCAGTACTAGCAGCGTGTACACCAGTGGCAAACATTCTCACTGACTACTTTCATCCCCCAAAGTGTGTAGGTACATGTAATGAATAGTTTTCCTGCTGCTAAAGTGCATTATTGCAAGCTTAAACTATCCAGGCATTGTTAACATGTCAGACATGCAGGTGATTTTTCCTTCCCCGTGATTGCACTACCTGTGTAATTTTTTTCACTTTGTGATGATGACATGGATATCCAAATGTGTGCTGCACAAATCTGGGGCATGTGTGTTAATGTACTTTTCACTTTGTCCTCCTCACAGGTTGATGCCCACCAGAAGCAGGAGATCTGGCTGACCATGGCCCGGGCTGTTCGTTTTGTGGGGGTCTACAAGCGCCGGATCTGCAACTGCCAGAAGAGGTGGCGGGACCTTCGGGCTGGACCCGGAGGATAGCTAGAGTCCAGCTGAAGCTGTCACCTCCACGCAGGAGGGGTGGACACTGGACATTGACTCCCCACATGCTCTGTATCCTGGCGGTGGTCTTCCCGGACCTGGATAGGCAGCTGAAGGCCAGACAGCAGCAGGAAGGGGTGAGTCCATGTCTGATCTGTGTACTATGTCAGACATGCAAATAGCAGTCTTTTGTCCTGGTCACACTTCCACATTACGTAGGTCTTGTAGTCCAAAACTCAGGTCCCTCAATTGTGTGAGGCACCCTCCTAATCTGTTCCACAGGTGTGGCCCCTCCAGTCTGTTGCTTGTGTCACTAGGGCACTGTGTCCCTGCAATCAGCTATGCTTCAGGTACTGGTCATCATCAGTTCCCGTGAATCTGTTGTGTGTTTCATGGGTGGGTCAATTGTTTACACAATGCCTGATATCTGACATGTGATCTGTGTGTGCCCTTGAAATGTGTACCAATTGCTGGTCTGACTCGCAACATGTGGCTGGGGTATTCCAAACAAACCCATGCAGCAGGTGACTCCAATTTACGGGCCTCAGGAGTATGTATATCAAATATGTCACACTTGCTTAGCCACCTGACTACTGTCCATGGCCAAACACTGTTTCACGTAGTCCTGGCCAGTCATGCCACCTCAAGGGCATTTAGAAACACTCTGTAATCCCACTCCTGTGTATGAAATTGCAGGTTGTGCTTAGTGACATGTGCCCTCAGGTGTCTTCCTCTGTGTCATTAGGGTGTGGCTTGTTGTTACGTACAACTGGGGTGTCCATGATTCAGAGGGTCAGCATGACATCTGCGATGTGACTGTGAGAGACAAGACCTATGTGACATATAGGTGTGTGATCATCTGACAGCGCACAATGGTGTATGCAACTGTGTCCTTCATGCAGCTGGGTTACATGCATGGCAGACTGATGTGTTAATGTATAGGGATTTGTGTTTGCTGAGACTCATATGTATGATTTGCATGATGTGGGGTCTTCTGGGTCCTGGATATGTTGTTTGAATGGGATGGGCAAGTGCGCCGGTCATCTGCAGAGTTCGCTTTACCCCTGAGCTAGGATTGTGAGTCAGTGCATATTGTTGTTGTCTGGATGCCCTGCCCCTGTGACAGGAGACAGTGTTGACTGACTTTCAGGGCATCCCAGTGCCATGGCATTTAACTTGCTATGAGTGAGCCTGCATTGTATTCAAGTGTGCACCATGCACCCCATTGTGGCATTGCCCATCCGGACATGAGTACATCATAGTGTGTGTTGCTGGCATGCATCCCAAGCATGAGAAATGAGTCTCTGCCCATCCCTTCTTCCGGACACCTGTACTGAGTCAGTAGCAAGAGATGTGCTGTGTGTATAGTAACATACTCCTACATGTTCACTTGCATGTATAACTAATGTGTGGGTGGTGCATGTTGGCACATTGGGGTGCTGGCATCCAACATGCAACGGACATATGTGTGAAAGTGAAGGAGGGATATGTGTGCCATGGTTGATGTTGAGAATGACAATTGTCTTATCCTAAACAGTGTTGGCACTTTGAGCTGGGTTCAGCTGATGATGCCAGGGCTTGCCCTGTGATGTGATGTACTCACTGCGGTGTGTGCAGTCAGAGCAGGTGACTGATGTTGTTCTCTTACTTCCTATTCCTATCCAGATACATCCATGGCCACAAGAGGGGACAGCTCCACGGACCAGGAGGAGCCACAGAGCCTTGCAGGGACAGAAGGAGAGGAGTCGGGTGGACCCAGTGGCACGGAGGGCGAGTGGACCCACACAGAGGAGTCGTCAGCACCATCACCCCCAGCTGAGGGCCACAGCAGCTCTGAGGATGACTCCCTTGTGGAGGTGGGTGTCAGCAGCCACCAAACCCCAGCTAGTGAGGCTGTCCCCGCCCCCGCCACAACCGCCACCACCCCCTCCCATCGGCTCCCATCCCAGAGGTCCCTGTGGGCTCCCGTGTTCGTGAGCATGCCTCCTTTGTGCCTGGCACCGCACCCCCTGCCCCTGTGTCCCCTGCTGCCCTGAGTGAGGAGTCTATGGACTTACTTAGACAGATACATGTAATGCAGACATTGATGCTGAAGGTCCTCCATGCACAGACAGGTCTGTTGACACAACTGGTGTCATTCATGGAGGGCATTTCCTCGGGCATGTCTGCCCTACAGAGGACCAATCAGTCTGTTGCCTCCTCCCTGACGGCAGCAGTGTCCCTCCTCCAACAGTCCTGCACCCCTCCTACCCCTGCACCACCCACGATTCCTAGCACCCTACCTGTCCCAAGCACAGAAACCCCCAAACCCAGGGCTAGACATGCACACAAGCAAGCGCAGGGGACTGATTCCACACTCACAGGGGCTGGTTTGCTGACACACACACAGTCATCCACAACCACTCCACAGTCCTCCGAGACCTCTCCCTCCCAGCCCCCTTCCCTTGCCTCACCTGCAACCCCATCCCCCCAGAAGCTCTTCCTCTGTGACCTTGGCCTCTTCCCCACCGACCCTGCAGATTCTGATTACAAGGGGAAGAGGAAGTCCCCACACACAGAAAGGAGTGCCCCTCACACCCAGACACCCTCCCCAGGCGCAGTCAGACAGAGACCCCCACCCGAAAGTCCCCCCGGCACCAGAAGAGCAAGACCCCCCCACCACCACGCAGCTCCAAGGCAAAGTCTCCGTCCTCCATCCCCCAGGCCACCACTCCAGAGGTTCCCCCGCCATTCCCTGCCCTGGGTTCCCCCGGCCACAGATACACCATCCCCAAAATGCTAAGGCCACCCCCCCCTGGCACTTGCTCCTCTACACCTGGTCAGACAGTTAGTGCCACTGATGTGGGGACCGTGTCCCCCCCTGCCCTGCCGAACTCACCTGTCCCCCATTCCACTCCCATGGATGTAGGCACTGCTTTGGAGTCCACGACTGACTTGGGCACTGCAGTGGTGAGCCAATCCACTCCATCTGACCTGCCCACTGGAGTTGTGCCGGCACCCCCACCATCTGACTTGTGCCCCACAGTTGTGACAGCAACCACCACTTCAGTCAGCTCCACTGCAGTTGCAAGTGTCTCGCCTGCATCCCCCACCTCTTCACTGCCTCCTTCTGCTGCGCCCTGATCCTGTCCCTGCAGTACCTGGCCTGCCCCCATGTATGCCCCTCCGAGGGATGACCCCGGTCCTTAGCAGTGCAGGCAAGCAATGTATGACAGTTGTCACTCAACTTCACTCCTTGGCATTTGGACATGGACTGGCCATTGGCCTTTTATTTTTTATTTGCACAGACGTTTAACTTTTAAAATGCTGAAAAAAGCTTTTTTCTTTCTCCCTGGGAACTAGATTTCGCTATACATTATGTCGATGATGTTTAACATGCCCTTGCACCTGTGATGCTTTGTTTACAATGTTGACTTCTGATGTGTTGCTGTGAGGTACTCCCTGTGGTCCATGAGATATGTATCCTATTCTGGTGGGTATCCATGTCATCCTTTGCATCTACCTGGGTGTTTCGGGATCAACTATTTGTGGACATCTCTCTGTGAGCATTTCATTTGCATGGTCACATCTGTGGCATGCACCCCTGCACATATGATGTGCTTTACATTGTCCAATTTGTCACTTCCACATACTTTGTGCTCATCAACACTGGACCTACAGGTGTGGGCATCATTGCAATAGGAGCAACTGGGTCCTCTGTGCAACTTGCTAGACATATGTTTTGGGTATGTGCAGATGACTTAGGGGAAACTCACATACCCAGGCTGTTGTGACCAGAGCCTTCATTGTGTGGTAACTGAGGGCTGACTGACCAAGTGTTCTGCAGACATGAGTGGGATTTGCGGTGAATATGTTTGGTACAGCTGGGCTCTCACAGGAGTTGGGTCCCCTCAAGTAAGTGTGTTGGCCAGTGACATGGCCTGGGCCCATGGTGTGTGTTGTATGAGCATGTGTGTGTGTCCACATCCCTGTTCATACACAGACAGTGTTCCCTTGATATGATCCTGTTGTTGATGCTTGCTGAGTGGTACTGGGTTCATCCCACTACTTTTCCAATGGGCTACCAGATGTGTGGGTGCATGACACACTTCTGTTAATTGGTGTATCATCATTGGGATTTGTCAGTTCTGAGTGGTGATGATGTTGTCAGACACAGATGGGACACAGTCAGGGTTCCTCAAGGCACCTGTTTATTTGCTAAATCATGTAGTTGTCTCTAGGTGGTAGTTTTCAGTGATTGAGACATTTGTATGTTTGTGTGACTGCTCCCACTTGTCGGGTTCATGGCTGCGATGCTGGCAGGTGTCAGCATGTGTGCCTTGTGGTTCTCCTTGGCATCTGCATTGTCCTGGGACTGTGGTAGGTATTCTGAAGGTTATGTGAGCTTTGAGGTCATGGCCATGTGCCGCATACTGTGCAGTATGTCTGTCATTCCCCAGGGTTGTGAACTGTCCTTGTGTGATGTGTCTGTGCACCTTAGTTCCTCTCAACATTCCTGTGTTTGTCATGGGTGCATGTGAAATGTCCACAATATACAAAAAAGATACCAGCTGCCTACAACAAAAGGATATAGATAAGCCCAAGGATGGGACAACCACACACCAAGACTAACAATGAGGAAACACTCAGAACGGAGTGATATAGACAGCATCAGGTTATTTTAGTTTAACAACTCAGAATGATGATCAAATAGAAAACAGTAATTTCACCAAATAGAAATGAATGAGTCCCACACCCAACAATTCAATAATACTAACATTCATTCCCACAACATACTCATATATTCGACAAACACATAATCAAAACATATACATTAATAGGTAAGTTAAAACAATCAAGGTTAAAAAAATAAAAATTCCAGACGCTCGTGTTCTCCCAGCGGTATATGGAGGCGATGTTTCCAGATAATCACAAGACAATGAAGGCCAACGCGCGTTTCGGTGTTGGGCCCACAAGGGGCAGTGGTTGTTACAATCGGGTGGGACACACAAATAGCACCTAAGAACAAAAAAGGTATACACAAGGATAACTCAGATAGCACATTAGCTTTGTAAGTAGTTAAAAGAATCACTAGTCACTGTCGAACATATCAAACAGTCATAACATAAATAGACTAGAAATCCAAATTCCATTAAGACCCTGGGCTACCGCATTTAGGAAATAGATCCAAAAGACTTCCCTCTTTTTTCTGATGATGGTGGGGTCCTTGCCATTAGGGGTACGTATTTTTTCCAGAACTGACCATTTAAGGTCATAGTCTGTATGGCCACAATCAGTCCAATGAGCAACAAGGGGGGCGGAGAGTTTATTAGTACGGATGTCAGACTTATGCTTTCCCATTCTGGTTCTACATTCTCTGCCCGATTCACCAATATAAACCATATCACAGGGGCAGAGGATGGCATAGATGATATTGGAGGTACGACAATTGGTCATTTCAGTCAAATTGATGGTTCGTTTATTGATGTTAATGGTGTGCTCAACAATGGTGTTAGGACAGGCTTGACAGGAGCCACAGCGGTGATTACCTTTAATAGGTGGAAGTCCAGTGATGGACATTTGTCGAGGAAAGGAGTTGTCTACAATTTTTCCTCTAACCAGATGGTTTTTAAGGTTTTTGTTCCTTCTAAAGGCAAAAAGGGGTTTGGGCAGTTTGTTGTCATTGTCCATGTTGAGTAGGTACCAGAGTGAGTTTATGGTTTGCCGTATTTTGTGGTTAATATTGAAGTGTTTAGTTACGCAAACCAATCGATCCAGGTGTTTTTCCTCCTTCTGCACGAACATAGACTCACGATTATAGTACCTAGCCCGCTTGAATGAGCTCTTGACCAATTTAGGTGGGTATCCCCTGTTAAGGAGTTTGTTCTTCAAAATGTCCGCCTGTATGAGGAAGTCCTTCATCTCAGAACAATTTCGCCGGAGACGGAGGAATTGGCTGAAAGGTATGCCTTCCCTTTGGCAGCGGGGGTGATAGCTTTCAAATTGGGTTTAGTGTATAGAGAGACAAAAAGTTCATTATCTTTGTGCTCAATCCATACATCGACAAAATTCAAGCTTACAGTAGCTGGAGTGGACAGTAAATTTGAGGTTCTCATCAGCCAGATTGATCCATTGGATGAAGTCATTTAGAGATACCTGGTCACCCTTCCAAATGAAAAAAATATCATCAATGAAGCGGGACCAGGCATAAACGTTCTCATAGAAGGAGGCCATTTCATTATAGATGTTAATTTTCTCAAGTGTTCCCATGTATAGGCACGCTACACTAGGGGCACAGGCGGCCCCTATGCTAACTCCCTGGATTTGTTGAAAGAATCTGTTATTGAACTCAAAATAGTTCTCCGTTAGTATAATATTGAGACATTGAAGAATAAAGGGAGCATTGGCGATATCAGGTTCAGAGAGTAAAACTTCTTGAAGTGCGGACATGGCTCCCTCCTGGGGGATATTGGTGTATAGGGACTCCACGTCCAAAGTGACTAGGAGTTCCCTATCACTCAAATAGCGCATCTTCTCGATCTTAGAGATAAAATGGCCAATATCTTTGACATATGACTCCAGATTACTTACAAGGGGTTTTAGAAATTGGTCAACATATTTGGACAATGGCTCAGTGGCCGAACCGATGGTGGATACGATGGGTCTTAATGGGGGGTCTAAAACATTTTTGTGAGTCTTAGGAACCCCATAGATAATGGGTAGTCGGGCATAGGATGGTGTGAGGAATTCAACTTCTTTGGGGCAGAGGAATCCGTCATTAACAGCCGTTCTAACCATCGTCAATATTCGGTGTTTTAATGCAGGATCAGGATTCATGGTGATGCGTCTGTAGTGTCTGGTAGCCGATAACAAATTATCCATTTTTCCAATATATGACGGGGTATCAAAAATGACAATGCCCCCTCCCTTGTCACAAGGTTTGATAGTGAGTCGTTCATTGTCTCTGAGTAGATTGAGGGCATTATTTTCTTCTTTGGGAAGGTTACCAACGGGTTTAGGGACATATTTTAGAGGTTTTTTAATTCTAGAGAGTACTGCCTTCTCAAAAATTTGGACCTCTGGTCCTAATGAGTCCAACGTGGGGGTGAATTCAGAGGGAGGTCTTAATCCAGACCGATTGTTGGTGATCTCAGGGAGAGGTCTGGTTAGGAAGAACTTTTCAAGTCTGATTTTTCGAAAGAAGGAATGAAGGTGTTACGTTGGATTCTATACTCTCTCTTTTCTATCTTGGCCTTCTAATCTTGTGAAGATTCCGCTTGGTACACTTCGTTTTATTTAATATGGGTATATTTCTTTCCCATCTAATCTTCTTTCGCATTTGGACCCCACCACGACTGAGATCGTAATTTACGGATAGCTGCACTCGGCTCCACTGCATCGGTTGGATGGGAAGATTAAGACAACGAGATACCGACTGAGAAGTTGGCTCAGTGCTAAACGTACGCTTCATTGTTTAAGAGACCGTAGAATTTGACTGTCCCCATCCTGGATTTGACCCCCATGTGGTCTGGAATTTTAACCACATAACAAAGATCCTATTGAATAGAAAATAGCCTTGAGGAAGTCGTGGGATTAATGTCCCCACACGACGAAACACGTGTTGGCTGTGACTAGGATGTTCCATTGAAAAATAAAGAACAAGGAAGAACAACCTCGCATATGATTCTTTGATGTTAATGTTTTTTCCTGACTTAAACGTCTATAAAGTTTTGAAATTGGAATAATTACGAGTGCTGGGGATTGGCTAAACCCCCACCACGACTGACACTGATTTTAGATAACTATTAAAAAAAAGCCTTTTGGATTTCTAGTCTATTTATGTTATGACTGTTTGATATGTACGACAGTGACTAGTGATTCTTTTAAGTACTTACAAAGCTAATGTGCTATCTGAGTTATCCTTGTTTATACCTTTTTTGTTTTTAGGTGCTATTTGTGTGTCCCACCCGATTGTAACAACCACTGCCCTGATGAAGGCGCAGTCCCTTGTGGGCCCAACACCGAAACGCGCGTTGGCCTTCATTGTCTCGTGATTATCTGGAGACATCGCCTCCATATACCACTGGGAGAACACGAGCGTCTGGAACTGTTATTTTTTTAACCTTCATTGTTTTAACTTACCTATTAATGTATATGTTTCGATTATGTGTTTGTTGAATATATGAGTATGTTGTGGGAATTAATGTTAGTATGATTGAATTGTTGGGTGTGGGACTCATTCATTTCTATTTTGTGAAATTACTGATTTCTATTTGATCATCATTCTGAGTTGTTAAACTAAAATAAACTGATACTGTCTATTTCACTCCGTTCTGAGTGTTTCCTCATTGTTAGTCTTGGTGTGTGGTTGTATATTCAACCCTGACCCATCCTTGGGCGTATCTATATCCTTTTGTTGTAGGCAGCTGGTATCTTTTTTGTATATTGTGGTCTAATTATCCCCTGCACCACCTGCCTACCCATCTGTTTTTCAGGGGTCCCCCTTTATATTGGATGCATGTGCAATGTCACCTGTCCATGTGAGCTTCACAGATACACATTGTTGCAGTTCAGGGTGTGTGGTGTTGAGGGAGGACTGATGTGAATGTTTGCTTGGGTGGTCCCCTAGCTCCCGTTTGTCCATGGATGAGGGGCCATGCTGAGTGATTTGTGTTTGTGTATGTGTAATGTACGTTTGTGGCACAGGACACATGTCTGGGTTTCTCAGTTTGTACGACATCTGCCTTTGTCATCACAGTGGAGGTGTCATGCATGCTTGTGTCACCCCAATGTCTGGTCCCTGGGGGTAGTGGTGTTGTGTGTCAGTCTCTTGCTGTATTAGTTGGTGTTCATTCCAGCTTGTGTCACATGTGTCTGTTGTGCTCCCTCTCATCTCCCAATACCTGATTGCCCACTGAGAGTGTCCCAATGATGGTTTACTTTTGTATGGCACTGTGTCCACATCTGTGTCACTGTGGTTCAACCCCCCTCATGTGTTGTGTAGTTGCCTGGGGATACTGTGACACACACACACATGCTGTGTCAGATGTGCAGTGTGAGTTTGCCTGTTTGTGTTTGTGCATCTGCACCAGTGCATTGGTATTGCTATTGTGGGCCTTTGTCTGGATGCTGTTCTGTGATTTTGCATGCTGTCCCTGTGAGTCATATCACATCATTGTGCACATTCATCCTGGTTGTTAGGTGCCATTGCTGACATGGAATGTGAGTTTGGGATCTGACACCTACAGTCTACACATGTTGTTTTGATTGGTGTGTAGATTTTAGAGATGTGTGCATGCTTGGTGATGGTCACTTCTGCTGTTGTGTCATTGTACGCTGTATACATTGTCAGCCCCCATGTGTGGAGCTTGTCTGCACATGGCCAAGAGTGTGTTATGTTTTCACAGCACTGTTAGCCTCACCACATCTCTGTGTGTATCGGACACAACCACTAGTTTGCCCCAGAAGTGTTTGATGTGTTGGGAGCAGGGATCATACATGCTGTTTGTTATTTTCAGCTTTGACCATGATGACACTTACCTTTTGGTCACTGTGATGAGGAGGGTTTAGTCCACATCACCACAATGCTCAGCATCTGCTGCATTTTGGAAGCCCCCACTTAACTTCTGTTCTACACAGTGAGGGGGTGTTCTTTTTACATTGCCACAGTGCTATGGTGATGCTTGCCTTGTGTGTGTCACACTCATGTGTTGGTGACACATGTGCTGTTACTTACATTGTATGCTCGTAGCCATAATCACTGTTGTGGGCATTTGTCACAGACTACACACTGTTGACATGATGTTAGGGGGGATGTATTTTGCGGACATACCTGATGTTGGAGTATGCTGGATGTGTTGCGCATCACCAATCCAATGTATGGGGTGGCAGGGGTGATGGGCAACATCAGTCCTATGGGTGTGGGTGGTAGTAGTGATGAGCAACATAAGCCCTATGGGTGGGGGTGGCAGGGGTGATGGGCAACAGGTCCCCTGTGAGTGGGGGTGGCAGGGGTGATGGCCAACATCAGCCATATGGGTGGGGGTGGCAGGGGTGATGGGCAACATAAGCCCTATGGGTGGGGGTGGCAGGGGTGATGGGCAACATAGTCCCTATGGGTGGGGGTGTCAGGAGTGATGGGCAACATCAGCCCTATGGGTGGGGGTGGCAGGGGTTATGGGCAACATCAGCCCTTATGGGTGGGGGTGGCAGGGGTGATGGGCAACATAAGCCCTATAGGTGGGGGTGGTTGTAGTGATGTGCAACATAAGCCCCATGGGTGGGGGTGGCAGGGGTGATGGGCAACAGGTCCACTGTGAGTGGGGGTGGCAGGGGTGATGGCCAACATCAGCCATATGGGTGGGGGTGGCAGGGGTGATGGGCAACATAAGCCCTACGGGTGGGAGTGGCAGGGGTGAAGGGCAACATTGTCCCTATGGATGGGGGTGTCAGGAGTGATGGGCAACATCAGCCCTATGGGTGGTGGTGGCAGGGGTGATGGGCAACATAAGCCCTATGGGTAGGGGTGGCAATAGTGATGTGCAACATAAGCCCTATTGGTGGGGGTGGCAGGGGTGATGGGCAACAGGTCCCCTGTGAGTGGGGGTGACAGGGGTGATGGGCAACATCAGCCATATGGGTGGGGGTGGCAGTAGTGCTGGGCAACATAGTCCCTATGTGTGGGGGTGGCAGTAGTGATGTGCAACATAAGCCCTATGGTTGGGGGTGGCAGGAGTGATGGGCAACAGTTCTCCTGTGAGTGGGGGTGGCAGGGGTGATGGTCAACATCAGCCATATGGGTGGGGGTGGCAGGGGTGATGGGCAACATAAGCCCTATGGGTGGGGGTGGCAGGGGTGATGGGCAACATCAGCCCTATGTGTGTGGGTGGCAGTAGTGATGGGCAACATAAGCCCTATGTGTGGGGGTGGCAGGGGTGATGGGCAACATAAGTCCTATGGGTGGGGGTGGCAGGGGTGATGGGCAACATCAGCCCTATGGGTGTGGGTGGCAGTTGTGATGGGCAACATAAGCCCTATAGGTGGGGGTGGCAGGGGTGATGGGCAACAGGTCCCTGTGAGTGGGGGTGGCAGGGGTGATGGGCAACATTAGCCATATGGGTGGGGGTGGCAGGGGCGATGGGCAACATAAGCCCTATGGGTGGGGGTGGCAGGGGTGATGGCCAACATAGTCCCTATTGGTGGGGGTGTCAGGAGTGATGGGCAACATCAGCCCTATGTGTGGGGGTGGCAGGGGTGATGGGCAACATCAGCCATATGGGTGGGGTGGCAGGGGTGATGGGCAACATGAGCCCTATGGGTCGGGGTGTTAGTGGTTCTGGCCATGCAACCCCTATGGTGGACTGTTGTTAGTGGCCAGGATGTGGATCTCCTGTGTGTGTGTCTCATTTTGCGGGTACGTGTCGTTTGTTTATGTGGTAGGTGTCTGACTTACCGCCTGCGCCGTCGGCCTCGGTTCCTGATCTGGTCATAGATGTGGAGTACTGGTATGACCTGCGCGATGGGATTCATAATGTGTTTGTGTCGTACACGCTGCTTGATGCTCCGTCTCGTACCCGCTGCAAGCTGGTCTGTCTCGTAGCCGTGTATTGAGTTGTGGCGCGAATCGTAGCTGATATGCTTGTTTTCCGGATGCTGTGATGTCCCGTACGTGGCGACCCGTCCGGCACGTAGGAAGTATGCATCGTACTTGTCATGCCGGAAACTGCTATGGATACTGCTTCCGGGCGGCTCGGGTCATCGTTAGGAGTTACTGCTCGGACAGAGAATGGAGCTTAATTCACAGCCTACGTGTCGGTTGTGTTTTTGGCAGTTATGTGCATCGTACTTACTCTACAGAACGGACCGAGTACGTGTCAGTTGCACGGTAAGGCTACGGACAGCTGTCCGACCGGCTATCGGACTCGGCCCCAAAGTGATGAAGGTCTGACTACACAATGTGCCTATTTCATTGTATAGTTTGCTTTGCTCATGTACATACTTGGTCTTAATGCACAGACTGTGCTCATTGTGTTGTTAATGTGTGCCCTGTTCGACCTACGCAAGAAGGTGTGGTAGGTACAGCAGCTAGGTAGGAGCTATCAGTGTTGTTGTTTCACACATATGCTGTATGAAATACTCTCACGGATGGTTACGCAAGATGAGGACATGTACCTTTGGGCATTCACATAGTCTGAATCTGTTTGGGAGGTACTCACTGTGTGAAAACTGGACAAGTGTACGCTTAGTGTAGCTCAAGGTGCCCCTACATGTAAGTTGTGCTGTAAGCTGAAGTGTGATGCCAGTCATTGTTGGCGCTGTGTCAGACAAAACATAAGGTGTTGGACACATCTCATGGTGGAGTGAATTGACATGTTACCCTTTCATCTCACCTAGGAGGCGACCAAATGTGCATCGTCCCTTCACAGTGCTGGTGGACATGGAGGATGAGGACGCCATACGGAAATTCTGCCTGGATCGACCCACCCTACAAGACCTATGTGCTCTGTTGTAACCACATCTGCGGCCTCGCAGAATCTATCCGACTGCCTTCACACCAATGTCTAAGGTGATGGCGGCCCTGCATTTTTTTGCTACTAGATCATTCCAGTACACGGTGTCCATCGCAGGTGGGATGTCTCAACCGATGTTCAGCATGACGCTACATGATGTTCTGTCCACTATGATGATCTACAAGGACAGATACATCCATTTCCCCAGGAGGTATGAATTTGCCGATGTGAAGGGTGATTTTTATGCCCTTGGGCACATCCCTAATGTTGTTGGTGTCATTGACTGCACACATGTTTGCCTGGTTCCACCACAGGCACGTGAGCACATCTACAGGAATAGGAAACATTTCCATTCCATCAATGTGCAAGTGGTGTGCCAGGTGGATATGATAATCTCACATGTCTGTTCCAAATTTTCTGGAACCGCCCATGACTCATACATCCTGCGCAACAGCATCATACCACAGCTGATGGCCAATCTGCTTCAGGAAGCGTGCATGGATTGTGGGTGAGTACGCAGAGTCAAGTAGCGTGCTGTATGTGTGACATGCTGTCCTCAGCCACACTTATGTTACAAATTTGTTCTGTGTGTCTCACACCTAGGTGACTCTGCATATCCCAACCCGCCTTGGTTGCTGAGCCCACTGCGGAATCCCAGGACCCCGGGTGAAGTCTACTACAATGATGCCCATGGGAGGACACGTCATGTGGTGGAGCATACTTTTGATCTCCTGAAGTCACGATTTCGCTGCCTGGACAAGACCAGAGGTGCACTGATGTACTCTCCCCAAAAGGTGTGTCAGATCGTAGTTGCATGCTGCATGCTCGACAACCTGGCCTTGCGCAAAGGGATCCCCCTGATCATGGACGATGATGAGCAGCCGAGGCCTGCGCCTGCAAACCCACCCATGTCCAGTGACGAGGATAGGTGAGAGGAGGAAGGTGTTGACCTGCATCAACAGCTCATCAACTGCTACTTCCCTTGAAGGTGAGTGAAAACATACAACTGTGCCATTGTCTGCTGATTTTGTTTTTGGGGAAAAGGCCTAGGGGAGCTTTTTGACTGCTGCCTGTTGTTGGCTCTGTGCTGGCTGCAAATGTTTCTGGGACAGCGTAGTTATGCACAGCTACAGGATGTCTATGTCGGTAATGTTGCTCATTGTAATGTGTGCAGATTTGAGTACCTTGATGACAAGTGTTGTGTAATGGGTGTGATGCCCTCACCTGACAAGTGAATATTGTTCTCTTGTGTTTTCCTAGGTCCCTTCAGCCTCTCAATGCCTCCAAATAATCAGTGCTCCTGGTACATTGTAAACAGAGTCAACATTGTGCATCCTGTGATAAACATGGAGCTGACACGAACACATAGGTGTGTAAAGAGTGTTTATTTACAATGGGTATATGTGACAGGGAAGTGAATATTTACCAAAAGGTGGAAAATGAATCAATGAATTGTCAGTGATAGAAGATGAGACAATCGAGTAGTCACCACATTGATGTAGTGACCCAGTTCAACACACGCATGCCATTAACCTGGCAGTTTGGGTAAAGACAGTCAACAAAGTCCATGGCAAGGTGGAGAGGGATGCCATCATGGCTGGCTCCTTGACTGGCATTTGGCTGGTGCTTTGCCACTGGATCCTCCCTTGTTTTTATTTGGACGGCCCCTTGAGTGTTTGGCAGGGGGGGCTCTTCTGAGGGTTCAGCGGGGTCTGAGGACTCACCCCTCTCTGTGGCCGCAGGGGAGGTGAGGGAAATGTCATCCTGCGTGCCCCTGGAGGTAGGTTGAGCTCTTGTTCGGGCCGCAGGTCTGTCTCTCAGGATGACCAAAAGCTGTCCAAAGAGGTCCACGATTTGGCCCAGATGTGTGTCTATGGACCTCAGCAGCAGGCGGAGCTCACCGGATTCTTCCAGAGCCTGGGCCGTGTGTCCCCGGGCTTCTTCATATGCCCCAAGCACTCTGGCGATGTTGGCCAGGGCTTTGGTCCCAGTGCCCGGCTGGTTTTGTTGACTAGTTGACCTCCCACCTGCCCTGCTGTCCCGGACCTGTTGCGTCACCACTCTACGTACCCGCGTACTCTCCCTGCCCTCCTCAGAAATTGGGGTGGGATGGGCATCCTCTGAGGCAGGGACAATGTTGCAGGCAGCACTGGTGGTGGCCACACAGGTCATTACAGCAGGGGTCAGCGCAGTTGTTGCTGTGGTTGTGGTGGTGGGGACAATGATGTCCTGGGACCTATTGTGCCCTGGCATACCTGATGGGATGGCTTTTGGCTCCACATCCGAGAAAACAAGGGAGTCTGCATCAGAGAATCCATGTTCCAAGGGTAGACTGGCTCTGCAGGTTGGTGTGGTCATGTGCAGCTGTCAGTTCTTGGTCACCTGTGGAACAGTGGGGAAATGGTCATTGGAGTGCACCCCTCAAGCTTGGTGTTGGATGTTTTGTTGTTACATATTACACACCACACATTTTACATTTATTTCACATTGCATGTCTGCACAGTACTGAGCATCATGACATGATGTGGAGGTACATACATTACTTGTCCATGGTATGACATGTCAACCGATACCATGTGCCACGTGCAGAGTGTGTGATTACAAGGACAGGTCGTCAGCTAGCGACTAGCAGCACAACAATTTTATGTGAAGCATCTTTGTTGTTTACTCTGCATGGAAGACATTGCAGCTGAGCATGAACTACACACTGTGATCTCATGCATACCTTTGTCATATC
Source organism: Triturus cristatus (assembly GCF_964204655.1). Lineage (NCBI taxonomy): Eukaryota > Metazoa > Chordata > Amphibia > Caudata > Salamandridae > Triturus > Triturus cristatus. The sequence continues at coordinate 465,863,395 of NC_140589.1, forward strand.
ATGTGCTTTGCTTTCTTTTTACTACTGACCATGTTGTTATGTTTTCATATGGGCCTTGATGCTCTGCCCCCATTGCACTTACAGATAGCATTCAGTGCTGTGCATGATTGTGCCCTGAATTTCTTTAAAATGTGATCTGGTGAATCACACTTTTGTTTTGGTGACAGTTACAAAAGCTTAGCTGTCTGCACACTGGAAGTGGCTTTTGGATCTCTGCCAAGTTTGGTAGGATGTGAGGGCTGGTGTGGTCATATGGCTCCATGCTTTTTAAGAGAAATGGCAGGATGCATGCACTGTCTACTTACCTGTTCTGTGGCACATTTTGGGTGAGGTTCTGACACATCTTTCTGGGTGTGTGGTGGATTGCTCCATCCTGCTGATCTGTGGGACTAGAGGGCCTGGTGGGAGTTGTAGTGCAGGCCACCCACCCCCAAACACCCCTCCCTGGGAAGAAGGCTACCTACCTGTAAGTTTGGTTGTGGAAATACAATGGGTGGCACATGCTTCTGGGTGGGGGGAGTGCTCCATCTTGTTGTGATGTGGGATTAGGGGGGCTGGTGGGAGTTGTAGCGCTAGCTTCCCACCCACAAGCACCCCTCCCTGTTCAGATGGCTACTTACCTGTAAGTTTGAAGGGAGTAATGAAATGTCTGTCACATGTTTGGGGGGGACTATCCAACACAGCTGAGCTGTGGGACAAGAGGGCCTGGTGGGAGTTGTAGTGCTACCTTCCCACCCACAATCACCCCTCCCTGTTAGGATGGCTGCCTCCCTGTGAAGTGGAGCAGAGGAAGGGAATAGGCTACACATGGCTCTTGGATGGGGGATTGTTCCATCCTGCTCAAGGGTGGGACAAGGGGACCTGGTAGGAGTTGTAATGCAGGCCTCGCACCCACAAACACCCCTCCCTGTGAAGAAGGCTACCTACCTGTAAGTTTGGTTGTGGAAATACAATGGCTGGCGCATGCTTCTGGGTGGGGTGGAGTGCTACATCCTGCTCAGGGTTGGGACAAGAGGGGCTGGTGGGAGTTGTAGTGCATGCCTCCCACCCCCAAACACCCCTCCCTGGGAAGAAGGCTACCCACCAGTAAGGTTGGTTGTGGAAATACAATGGCTGGCACATGCTTCTGGGTGGGGGGTGCTCCATCTTGCTGAGCAGTGGGACTAGGGGGCCTGGTTGGAGTTGTAGTGCTGGCTTCCCACCCACAAGCCCCCCTCCTTGTTAAGATTGCTACCTACCTGTAAGTTTGAAGGGAGCAATGTCTGTCACATGTTTGGGAGGGGAATATCCAACACAGCTCAGCTATGGGACAAGAGGGCCTGGTGGGAGTTGTAGTGCTGCCTTCCTACCCCCAAACACCCCTCCCTGTTAGGATGACTGTCTTCATGTGAAGTGGAGCAGAGGAAGGGAATAGGCTAAACATGGCTCTTGGATGGGGGAGTGTTCCATCCTGCTCAGGGGTGGGACAAGGGAGCCTGGTGGGAGTTCCAGTGCAGGCCTCCCATCCCCCCAAACACCCCTTCCTGTGAAAATGGCTACCTACCTGGTAGGTAAAGGTGAACAATGTAATGGCTGCCACATGCTTCTGGGTGGGGGAGTGCTCCATCCTGCTGATCTGTGGGACAAGGGGACCTGGCGGGAGTTGTTGTGCTGGCTGCCTGTACACATGCAACCCTGGGAATGTTGCTGGCTACCTTTGGGGTGATTCAGAGGGAGTGAATTTTGGATCGGTGAGACATGTGTTAGGGAGTGTGTGGAGCACATGAATGCATTTGAGCCTAGGAGGTGTAGCTGTGTAGTTGAGCAAAACAGTACATAGCAGTGTAATGGTAGCCATTTTTTGTTACTTATCAGCCTCCACTCCCATGAGACTCTGAATGCAGTATGGCAAGCATCTTCTCCTCCCATGCAGTGAATGTTCTTGGTGGAATGGGAGGCCCACCACCAGTCATCTGAGCCAGCTGACGGTTCTTGTAGTCCTTCTGTTTCACCTGTCTCTTGAGGCCATGCCACCACTTCATGATCTCCTTCTTGTTGCGCGGGGTGGTCCCTACTGCATTGACTTTGCTGACTATCCTTCCCCACAATTGTGGTCTGGTGGCTAATGGTGTATGTTGGACCAGGTTACCAAACAATTGTGGTTCAACTCTAATTATCTCATCTGCCATGACTGACAATTCACTGTCAGTGAATTTGGGCATTTTCTTTTGTGCCATGGTGTGTGATGTGCAAATGGTTTGAGGTGCAGTTGTGAGGGTGGTGGGGGTGATGTAAGTAGGGTGTGTGTGTTGTTGTGCTGGTGAGATGTGTGGTGGTTTTCCTCTCCTTTGTGCTATAGGGTTTTGTTTCTTCAGGGGTGGAGTATTGCAAAGGATTGTGGCCAGGGAAGGGGCTGATTTTATACTCAGCTATGTGTGTCTGTCAAAATGGAGTGTTGCTGTCAGGTGTGTTGTGTGGGTTGATCCTGGGATTTGTATTTTTTTACCTGCCATGGGGATGTGTCATTGGGGTGTGTTAGGTGTTTTGAGGGGCTGAGCTAGTTTGATGTGTACACTTGGTGGCCTTGTGTGTTTTTTTTGTCAACCACCATATTTGTTCAGGAGCGGCCGCGGTGGTGGGTATACAACAGCCCTTCCGCCTGCTCTCCCATTCAACACTGTTTGCGATTGCGGCGGTCGGAAACAGCGGATCGTTCCGCTGTCACCTCAATGGTATCTTAATTATACGTGCGGTCACTCCACTGGCCTTGTGGCTGTTTTGTATTTTTCTGCCACGAATCTGACCACCGCGGACGGATTTTCACCTGCTCCACCCACTGCCAGCGGGCTTTCGTGGCATCGTTCTGCCGCGGTCAGAATTTTCTGGTGGTTGATCCTAATCAGAACGCCATGTTTTGCCGCGGTACCTGTGGATGAGTAATTTCCGCTACCACGGCGGTCGGGATGGTTTTCTGACCACCATCCTAATCCACCCCTCAGTGCTGGGAAATGTTGGAGGGTATGAGGGTACCATGGGTACCCCCCTCCAGTGCACCACCACCCAACACAGAGGGGGCCCACAACGGGGCCCCGAATTCAATCCCCGCCAGCCTTTCCATGGCGGTTTCACAGCCATGGAAAGGCTGGCTAACACCAGCATTGTAATCTGGCGGGCTGTGCCCGCCACGCTTGTGGAACAATTCCCCCGCCACTGTAATGTGGCAGGTGAATTAGCAATCAGATGGCGGAGGACCCGCCACTGCACGGCTGGAAGTGGCGGGCCTTCCGCCATCGTAATCTGCCCCCAATTTATTACTATTTCCACTCTACACTATACTAACTCAGGGAAACTCCTGTACACTAAACATATTTAATTTACTATTCCCACCCCAAACTATATTAACTCAGGGAAGGTGCTGGCCACTAAACCTATTTAATTTACTATTCCCACTCCAAGCTGGAAAAAGTCAGGAAAGGTGCTGAACACTAAAAATATATAATTTACTATTTCCACTGCAAACTATATTAACTCAGGGAAGGTGCTGGACACTAAACCTATATAATTTACTATTTCCACTCCAAACTAAAAAAGTCAGTGAAGGTGCTGGACACTAAACATATATAATTTACTATTCCCACTCTTAACTATATTAACTCAGGGAAGGTGGTGGACACTAAACATATCTCAATTACTATTCCCACTCCAAACAATTTTAACTCAGGGAAGGTGCTGGACACTAAACATGTATAATGTACTATTCCCACTCCAAACTATATTAACTCAGGGAAGGTGTTAGACACTAAACATAGATAAATTACTATTCCCTTCTTTTTATTTTTTTTATTTATGAACTGTTTTTTCCATAATTTTCTTACAGACCACAAAAAGAAAGAAAAAAAGGAAATTATTGCAGATCATGATTAAACATACACAACATGTTTTGACAGAGCATTTAACCACGAGAAAAAGCATATGAACACAGATTCAATTTATCCAATCCCTAATAGGGGCCCAGATTTTCTGACCCATCTCACCTCTTCTTCGACCTTCTAATCTATATACTGCTGATTCCATATTATATATGGCTAGTAATCGGGCCCTCCAGTTTGTAAATGTGGGTGGATAGGAACTGATCCATTGAGATGTGATGACCACTCTGAAAACGGACATGGCGATAAGCAAAAAACATTTTTCAGCTTTACTCCGTCCAACCAAGTATCTGATCAACCCCCAAAATCACTAATGTGGATGTTATAGGCAGAGGTTTACCGGTAATTTGGACAAGAAAAGATTCAACATCTAGAATATATTGGGCCAGTTTAGAGCAGGAGTAAAACATGTGGATCGTGTCTGCAGCAAAAGAGCCACATCTGCTACACGTATTCCCACGATTACCAGACCATTTAGAGATTTTCCCAGGGGTATAATATAAATCAAATATTGACATATAGGGGCCGATTCCGATCCTGGAAAAATTTTCCCCGTACGAATCGTATCCGGATTTTTTACCGTGCGAATCGTACAAGTAGCGTACAAACTGCCAAGTACGATCCGTATGGGAAAAAGTCCATACGAATCGCATTGGGAAAATTTCCCCACACGTCCTCGGGTCGGAAAATGTGTCCGACACATCCCCGGACGATTTACCGTACGAATCGGAAAAATGAAGTCCGACCGCGCAAGTACGATCCGTCCCGTCCTTCCGATTTCACAACCGTATGGAAAAAACACCGTACGGACCGAACTCCTATAGCAACCATGGAGACATGTGCCCGCATACGCGCCGAACACCCCAACCCAGACCCCGTATGTACGCGCAGAACACCCCCCCAGCCCTCGTATGTACGGGCCGAACACCCCCCCAGCCCCCGCATGTACGCGCCAAACGCCCCCCCGGCCGCGGATGTATGCGCTGAACCCCCACCAGTGTATGTACGGAGCGTACCCCCACCTGTGTATGTATGGAGCGTACCCACACCCCACCAGTGTATGTACGGAGCGTACCCCCACCCGTGTATGAATGGAGCGTACCCCCACCCATGTATGTACGGAGCGTACCCCCACCCATGTATGAATGGAGCGTACCAACACCCCACCAGTGTATGTACGGAGCGTACCCCCACCCGTGTATGTACGGAGCGTACCCCCACCCGTGTATGAATGGAGCATACCCCCACCCGTGTATGGACGGAGCGTACCCACACCCGTGTATGATTGGAGCGTACCCACACCCCACCAGTGTATGTACGGAGCGTACCCCCACCCGTGTATGTACGGAGCGTACCCCACCCATGTATGCAAGGAGCATACCAACTCCCCACCCATGTATGAATGGAGCGTACCCCCACCCGTGTATGTACGGAGCGTACCCCACCCGTGTATGAATGGAGCGTACCAACACCCCACCAGTGTATGTACGGAGCGTACCCCCACCCGTGTATGTACGAGCGTACCCCCACCCATGTATGAATGGAGCGTACCCCCACCTGTGTATGGACGGAGCGTACCCACACCCGTGTATGATTTGAGCGTACCCACACCCCACCAGTGTATGTATGGAGCGTACCCCCACCCGTGTATGCATGGAGTGTACCAACTCCCCACCCGTGTATGTATGGAGCGTACCCCCACCCGTGTATGTACGGAGCATACACCCAGTCCCCCCTGTATGTACGGTGCGAAACACCACCACCGATGGACGGTGCGGACCAACACCCTGCCCGTGTCTGTACGCACCCTACCCCAGGCCCCTACACCAGCACCCTCACCCAACTTCGCGCATGTACGAGTCGTACTAAGCCATAGCAAAGGACAGCACTGTACAACAACATGGCCCATGTACGCACCGTACAGACGCCAAAAACACTCGTACTGAACCAGGACAAACCAAAACAACACAAGGAGAGTCAATTCGATTCACACAACACCACAAAACATGTCCAACAAGCCCAAATACATCCCATACACTGACCTGCAACTGCCAAACAGCTAAACAGAGGCCCAAAACACAACCACTCCTTATAACACACCCACCCAAAGTTCAAACACAGCCACACCCACAAATGGACCAATAAAAAGGCCCAACACACGCAAACCATGATCCTTTGCAACAGATCCACTACTGCCAGACCACAGAGACAACGCACTGCACCATACTACATCCATCAATACACCTTACACTTGCACTCCTTCACACAACCACCATCACAAACACCCCCTCATCACATTCACACACACACACACCTTCACAACCACACTCACACACCCACAACCATCCACACCAACACCCCCACAACCATCCACACCCACACCCCACACCATGCCCACTAACAAGAATCCAAAGTTCACAAAGGAGGAGCTGGAGGTCCTTGTCGACGAAATCGTCAGAGTCGAGCCACAGCTCTTTGGAACATTGGTCAGACGGACCAGCATATCCGAAAAATCAGCCATGTGGCAGAGGATTGTCAATTCTGTGAATGCTGTTGGGGCCACCAGAAGGACCAGGCATGAGTGCCAAGCCAGGTGGTACGATCTGCGGAGGACGGTCCGCCGCAAAATGACATACGATCACAACTAGGGGAACATCACTGAAGGAGGGCCGCCCCGCAGACCGGTACACAACCATCCCTGGGAGGAGAAGGTGATGGCCACGCTGCCGCCGGTGGGAGTAGACGGAGTAGAAGGAGTCCGAGAGCCTGGTGAGTACACAAACAACTCACCTCACATGGGGGGAACGCCATACACAACCAAAATACCAATCATGCACGCAACCCCCCCAAAGCCAGCACCGGACACAACCACACTCCAAAAACACACACATGCCACTAGCGCCTCCATGCCCCATGCCCCAAGCAAGGCCATGCCAAGTCACAGGCCACACAAAACACCAACACAAGACAGGATGTCCCCGATGCCGGGAGGGTGGGCCTCAAAACTAACATAGAACAACTCTGAAGCACACAACAATGCCCTCAGCCGCCCATATGGCCTAGGGCACAGCCATACAAACAGTGTGTCCCCACACAGTACTGTGTTGCCTGCAAATGGTGGCCGCGTTGCAGGATGACATGGGTATGAAGGCACAATTTGCACATAACAGCAGCTAATGAAGACGCATCACTCTGAAAGAGTGTCAGCACACACCGCCACAGCAGCAGCGCAGACTCAGACACTCCGCCCAATGGGTGCCCGGAGATAAGAAACAAACCACATGAACAAGCCAATGGCCTTTGAAAGACCTGCAAACTGTGTGTGCCCAGGAAGCTGGGCTGAGGTGACAGAGGGTGACACACAGAGGGAGGGAGAGGGGGAGAGAGAGGGAGGGAGACAGAGGTGGACACAGGGAGACAGACAGAGGGAGGGAGGAGGGTGACAGAGGGAGGGAGAAAGGGAGACAGAGGGAGACGGACAGAGGGAGGAGGGTGACAGAGGGAGGGAGAAACGGAGACAGAGGGAGATGGACAGAGGGAGGAGGCTGACAGAGGGAGGGAGAAAGGGAGACAGAGGGAGACGGACAGAGGGAGGAGGCTGACAGAGGGAGGGAGAAAGGGAGACCGAGGGAGACGGACAGAGGGAGGAGGCTGACAGAGGGAGGGAGAAAGGGAGACAGAGGGAGACGGACAGAGGGAGGAGTCTGACAGAGGGAGGGAGAAAGGGAGACAGAGGGAGACGGACAGAGGGAGGAGGCTGACAGAGGGAGGGAGAAAGGGAGACAGAGGGAGACGGACAGAGGGAGGAGGCTGACAGAGGGAGGGAGAAAGGGAGACAGAGGGAGACGGAGAGAGGGAGGAGGCTGACAGAGGGAGGGAAAAAGGGAGACAGAGGGAGACGGACAGAGGGAGGAGGCTGACAGAGGGAGGGAGAAAGGGAGACAGAGGGAGACCAAATCACCCTTGGGTGGTGTGGCCATGTCCGCTCGTCAGCAGGTGGACTGTGTGCATGTAGACAAGGTTTGGCAGTGCGTGAACCCCTCCTTTAACCTTTGATAAACACTGGACCATGTGTCAATCTGTGCACGAGTACATCCATGCTGCAGGCACAAACCTAACCTTACACCCAGTATACCCACCCACTGTGTTTGTCGGAACCCTGTCACAAATGCTTAAGTTACCTACCTGCATTCTCAAATAGTATGGAAAAAACACCATTTGGCCACGTACAGTGCAACACGTAAGGCGGCTCTGCATGGCTTGCTACGCCTGCTCACTACACTGCTGACTGCGTTCAACTAAGATTGTGTCACACATAGGTAAAGTGTCGAAAGCTGTGGCCAAAAGACATACCCATGAACAAGTGCACTGTGAGAGGAATGCAAGCCAAATCCAACCACCCAGAGGAACTGTGCCAACTCAAAAATGAATGAAACATGGATGTCGCATGTAACAGAATTAACATTGTCTCTCTCACACACAGGTCAACGTCGTCGATCTCCCCCCAACACTGGGGGGGAAGACTCACAAGACCAGGCTCTGCGTGAAGAGGACTCCACCGGCAGCAACGACTCTCACCACTCCGTGGATGACCCAGACCAACCTGGCCCCTCTGGTGTCCAACCACCTGCAGCACCTGCGTCAGGTACAACTGTGCCAACCACCACCCCCATTCCTGCCACATCCCAGGAGACACCCAGGAGCCATGCCCGCACACAACAACACAGCCAGTCTGTCCAGGAGGGACAAGGTTCTCCGGGCACCCAGGAGGAGGCAGGCGACACCGCAAATGCCATCCCTCAGGGGTCCCCGAGACCTGATGTGCCCACAATGGCAGGCCAGGCGCAAGTGGGCAGGGGTGGTGGGAGTGGAGGACGGCGGAGGCGCAAACCTGACCAGTTGGCTCAGGAACCGGTAATGTCACACGTCAGCAACATCCTGGACACATACCGGCGTGACACCAGGGGCATGGTCCAGATTGCGTCCACCCTCACAGATATCAAGGGGAGCCTCGAGGAGATGAAGACCCTGCAGGTCGAGCAACATGCCTGTCAACAGCGACACCAAGGACGGATGGAGGCAAGACAGGCTTAGCTCGTGGCGGTGCAAACGGACATGACCCGTGTACTCCGTCGGATTGCCGAAAACATGGGCAACCCTCCCTGTGCCACCATGCGAAGAACATCACCACCCACAGGGAGGGATCAGGAGGAGGAGGATTCATCCGACGGAGCATCACAAGCATCGTCACGGCCTGCTTCTGAGGGTCCCCGCAGGAAGGTGGGTTGTCCACGCAAAAGACCGTGAGAGTCAGCGGAACATCACCATCTCCCAGGTCACCTGGCCTGGCACCTGGCCCTCTGGCCCAACAGCAGCACATCATCACATGACTTTCTCTGGCACATGGACTTGCTGGTCACTGTCTGACCAATGTTGACACAGACTGTGGCATAGACTCTGACGACTTCCAATGGCAAGGATACCAACTCCCCCTGTGAACTTTGGATTCTACACTCCCGCCAAGCACCTCTTGTCATCCCCCCAAACACGTACCCCACCACAAATAAAAATCATCACAATCACGAGATGATGCCATCATTTTGCATTATTCCACTACATGTGTGTGTTGTAAAGTCAAACCTGATTTCAGAAGTAACTCCAACCATCCATACCCTGGGGTCTGAGTCTGGCACAGGACACACATGGGTCACAATGTATCATCCAATACAGACATGGAGCACCATACTCACCCGTGATGGGCCCAACCAGCTGAGGGGGTGCACGCACAACTGTGCCTACAGACCTATTTAGAAGAGCAACAGTCATGCGCAGAGGTCAGGGATCATGTGGAGTGTCCTGGGGTGCTACTCCCAAGTATGTGTAGACACGTGGCAGAACCATGTCCTGCATGCTTGAGTCAGGTGGATGTGGAGAATGGTGGGCCGGCCAAGGTTGGATGCATGGGGGTGGCACAATGGGGTGTTGGATCACAGTGCCACAAGGTTGTGTTGTGGTTGTGGGCTGCATCCTGAGTGTTTGCGTGGATTGAGAAGGTCATCCTGCAGCTGGCAGTGATCCATTCCCCCCATCTCTGTTGGACGTTGATGTGGTCTGGTCGCCGGATGTAGAAGCAGAGCTGTGCAGGTGCACCCTCGATGTGGACAAGTATCATGGGAGTTGTAACGCACATGTCCGTAGAGTGCAGGGTAGGATTAGACACGGATGTTGTAGTTGACCTGGGGGATGGTCTCTCTTGCCTTGAGGTGGATGGAACTGGGGATCTTGTGCATAATGCAGAGTGTGCTGCAGCATGAGGCACAGATGCTGCTGATCAGCATAGCACATGTCAGCAAGCAATCCATGATGAACACCAGCTCGTTTGCGTGGACACTGGGTGCCCTTGCTGCAGGGCCTGCAGCAGCATGCGCCATGTAAAGAAAACAATGCCACAAGTTGCACACAAAGACAAGGATCTCAGGAAGGAACTATGCAAAAGGTGTATGTCAAGGAAGGAATGTCTGGTTCAACATGGCACACACACACACAATGGATGCACATGCAGCACAGTGGCCGTCGTGGAGACTGACATGCCACAATACCTACACAGCCATGGACATCATGCACAATACAGATTCTAATCCCTGACAAACAGCTTGCATCTTGCTACTCTACACATAGACTCATATGCACTATCTCTGATAACTATGCCAGACATGCCGCATGCACAGTGGCAACAGACCACCATTGACAGAGATGAGGCACCTTGGAGGCAGAGGGACACCTTTATTAGTCATGTGTGTCGGAATGCTAATGCAACTCTGTCAACACATACACAGGTCATGTGGATGAACATGTGGGACCGACACTGGCACCCCCCTTTGCACCACAGATGCTGGAAATCCATAGAACTGGCACACAAGTGACGGGTTACAGCTAAACACCCCCTGCTGCTCACGGAGAGGCTGCTATACACCATTGAGCCTCTAATGGGGAATTCACACACCATGTCAACCCGGTGCAACCCGTATGTTTCCGAGGGCAGTGTTACACACATTGATGGCTTCATCACAATCCACAATCCCATTACAGATGACTGTCACCAAGTCTGACCATCAATTCAGGTGAATTCAGCGACATGTCATGTGCCCCATGGTGATTCTACATGTATGCAAAGTATCCAAACATGAACAAGAGCAGTGCACACACATTCAAAACAAATACCACTCCCAAAAAGCCGTGCTGCATCCCTTACCCTAAGGAGATTTTTAAACTTGTCCGTGCATGTAACGCTGATTCAGCACATGTTGCTGTGTTCATGAGGAATAGCAGGAGCACAACAATGCCACCAGCAGACAGCATGCGCAAATACCTGTGGATGAGAGACACACCAGAAGTCAGCCAAAAGAAGCACATCCGCATGCATGTGCATGTACTCGACACGTATAAGGTTGTCAACATGCTAGGTGACAATGATGACTCTGGAAAAACATTCTTCTATTGCACCCTCACACGAGTGACACATCCAAACACACCTCTGACTCACTTGGCAGACATGCAGATGGACACACACATTGCAACACATGCCACACACGGCCCAATGCGTGCACACTCAGACACTGGAACTCACCACTAAGCAAAGAAGTTGCGTATGAGCCGACTCCGGATGTCCTCCACCGCCTCCTCCTCCTCCACATCACTTGCCTCGTGACCAAGCCCTTCATCCTCCACGGGTGGATGGTCCTGCTCATCCGGATCCAGGATGAGTGGCACAGCTTTCTCCACTGCCATGTTGTGCAGCATGCAGCACACGAGGAAGATCTTGCAGACCTTCACCGGTGCATATGGGATTGCGCCACTGGTCAAACACAACAGAAAGTCAAGTCTAGAATTCTGCAACACCACAGCAGGATCCGGTGTACTGTAGTTGGGGCCCCCCTGGTTGAACACTGTGGTTTGAAGAATCATAAGCCTGTAGACTTAAAATGGCTGGTACTTGAAAAAGTTAGGGTGGGACCCAGAGGTGGTAATCTGTCGGCCATTCTAAATGTGAGAGAATCGAAATGGATGATACGCTTGGACACTGTAGCAAATGGGTTAAATGAATTCCATGGTAGCAACACACAATTAGAGGTTCTCCAAACCTAACCTTTATACATTTCTTGGTACAGGATTTATTTCCTTCTTGCTTTTCCTTCCAACCTTTTCTAACTCCAGTGTCGGAGGCTTTGGCACTTCTGTAATGGTTGGATTATTAATGTACATCAATGTATACTGACTCCAATGTCATTTTGTGACATCTCGATGGTTTACACATATAGGTATAAATATCATGCCATGTTGTCAAATCATGTCTCTCTCTAATGCAAGTGTCAAACTGTGCTTTATTCTCAGTCCAATGCAATTGTCAAACTGTGTTTTATTGTAGACCTATGATATCTGATCAATATGACCAATTGTAATGATAGGAGCATACGAAGTCCCAGAAATGAATCATCAACATTTTTTCCTCCCCATTTGTAGGGCGAAGCATTGGTAATCTGTATTCCAACGAATCAACTTCGTATGTTTAGCATTAGTGAGTGATCATCCGGGATACATTGTAGAATTTGATTATTCGTTCTAAATGCAATTGTTATGTATACGCTGGGCACTGGCCCTTTACATGTGACTGTTCAGTTACCAACATGCACTGTCAAATAGAATCATTAGGTGTTGAGACTAATGCGGGTTCCATACAGAATTTCCTCTCTAGTAATACACTCTTACTAACGTCTAACTCGACTTCACAGTCTTTCTTTCATTACTCCACCTAAACCGGCATCTAGCGACAGCACGGTAACGGGGGTCACGTGTTTACCTCGCGTCTCCCGTCAAAAGGTTACGGTGAGCTCGCGCGCTTCCCTTTCCATTTGAGAAGCGGTAGTAGAGAACGAGGGTAAGCGCTGCTCCTTTGAAGTTTCGCATGTTATGCCATTAGGGCTTACGAAGGGAATCTCCATTAGGCCTTCACCGCATCCTGATTAATTTGGTTAGTCCTATCGCGCAGCAAGTGTTCTCCCCTACACACCCAGACTCCGAACGCTTTTAGCAGCATCTTGCAGGGTCCCTCCTGGGGAGAGCTAGCGGTCTACCCGTACCACGGCACAACACTTGCATGTTTGTCTTGAACATAGATTTGGCTGTTCCTTGGGGGAGACCAATTGAGCACTACGTGAGATTTTACCACACTCACCTTCGAGTTTTTAAATTGTTGCAGGGTCCACATCACTGATTTCCAATCCTCCTCTCCTATGTCTAGATTCATTCCCCGACGGGGAAGCAGCAGAGGCCCAGCCCCGTTTTTTATCCCGTCATGATTAATACTGACCACGGCTTCGTCTAGGCTGATCTCCAACAGTTCTAGGATCAAATACGACAGAGGATTTCTCTCTCTGCGGCAGAGTAAGTTATTGTCAAGTATTTACACTGGATCGATCTCTTAGATTTGGGAGATTGTTTTTTCTTTTGTTTAAAAATTACCCTAATTTCTTTAGGTGGCCATCACTCTCTCCGCCCGTTCCATTGAGGAGGTTTCGATACCCCTCCATCTCTGACGAACATTTGGTGTCTTAGAACCCTGTCCTTTGACAGACACGGTAATCCTTTGGAGATCACAATCTACTTGTTCTTCCCCCCATGATTTGAGACCGATTAGTCTTATACTCGCTCTTTTTGGGTTTTTTATAGGTGCCCTCCTCTTCTCCACACGCACCCCAGTCCTGAGGAAGACCCCACCCTGTAAGGTCCTATCGAATACCTACACAAAACAAGGGGTCGAAACGTCAACATAGCATCATTGCCAATATTATCACCAGTACATGATGCACTGTGATCTTCTGTATATATGGCATTCTTCAGAATTGTTTATACTGTAATTTACGATTGGATCTGTATATAATATGCGGCAGTGATTTAATAATGCCAATCAATTTGATTGTGTTCTAGTGGATTTATCATTGTTTTCACTTCCCTCCAAATTCCACACTCAATCACCAACCCCCCCCCCCCCTTCCTTTTCTCTGGGCACTTTCATTATTTGTTGAAAAGATGTTGCCTGAATCGCCAAATTAAGTATATGTTTACTTTAGTTCAATGTGATTAAATGACACTTGAACTCTTTTCAGTTGTTTGGTCTAAATGTTTTCTGATGTTTATTTTGTATGATTTGTTTTTGTGCTGGGACCAGTTTCTCTATACTGGTCTTGTGGAGGCAACGGAATCGGCTCTTCAGGAGGCCAAACGTCCTCTCTATCACTCGCCTGGTCCGCCCATGGGCGTTGTTGTAGCGGTGCTCGGCAGCTGTGCTGGGGTTGCGGAGAGGCGTGATCAGCCATGGCATGTTGGGATAGCCAGCGTCCCCTACATGGAAACATCATGGACAAAAGTGGGTCAGGAGAAGCAGTAAAACAGGAAGATGACGTTAAATACAGGACTGCCAGAGTATACCCACCAACAATACAATCAGGCACCCTGCTACGCCTCATGATGTAGGCATCGTGTGCTGATCCTGGAAAACGAGCACAGACATGTGAAATCACCATGTTGGAAAGACACACCACAAGGGCATTAATGGAGTGGTAATGCTTGCGGTTCCTGTACGCTACCTCCTGTGCCTGTGGTGGTACCAAAGCCACATGTGTTCCATCTATGGACCCAATGACATGGGGCATCCCTCCCAGGGCATAGAACTCACGCTTGACACCTGTCAACTGCTCAGGAGTTGGGAATTTAATGAACTCATCCAGGTGATCCAACATGGCCTCTAAAAATCATGCAGGACACGGCTGAACATGGTTTGGGACATGCCACCAACATGAGCAATGGTATATTGAAAGGTACCCGTGGCAAAGAAATGTAGGGCTGCCATCACCTTCATCTTGGGTGTCAGTGCAGTAGGATACCTGTGTAGCGGTTGGAGGTGTGGTGCCAGCCATGTCGTCAAGTCCTCAATCAACTGTTGGGGGAAGCGGTAGCGGCGTATACAGTCATGTTCCCTCAGGTCAGCCAAGTCCGGAATTGGTCGATGGAGAGGCGGAGCCCTGCAGTGAATTTGAAGGGACAACAAAGAGTGAGTACAGTACACCGCCAATGTCAATGTACTGAGCACATGTTCAACAGGCAATACACATATGCTACATACAGAGTCAGGTCTGTGCAATATGCCCTGGACACGTATGCCAGGCAGGTGACACTCCTACCAAGAGCAAGCTACAAACGTCGATTCTCAACCTCAATATGCCATGCCATGAAACTAGCTGTGGTCCAGTGTAAGTGAACAGGCAGACGCATTACAGGAGTTACAGACATCCACATATGTGCAGAAGAAGGATGTTTATTGTACAGACAGGTTGCGGAACACTAGATGCACAGGTCACATGTCATAGAAAAAGGACAGACCACACACCTTGCCATGAAGGAGTACATGTCAAGACTGATCACACATACATTGAGAATATGCAGATATGTCCTTGTTTTGAAACTCCGTGTCGATGCATACATACACACCTTATGTCACATTACACATGTGGGCTGGTGTGCGTAACAGTGTGCCATGCCCATCTACACACAGACACATGTTAGTTGCAGCAACTGCAGATGCATTTGACCAAACACCTACAGCAAACCTATGGGAACACATGACACACACATGACATAGTTACAGCGTGCAACGCGGGCATTCACATGTCAGGGGTAATATTCCGTGTACCTGGCATCAGGGGACAGTTGCGGGTGTCGGTGACTGTGCCATGCCAGTGACGCATGGCTCAACAAGTCTGTACTACATGCACACATGTCAAAGAAGTGAAGGGGATGTGTGGCACATAGGGCACCATCACACATGACATGTGTACACAGCTCATCATACTTTTATTTGCTTCACACCTCAGGAGTAATGTGGCACATCACAGCCGCCTGACACACCTGTGCCCGACACATGTAGTACTGCACAGACAATGCCTTGATGTCCAGCCTTGGCCAAGTATGACAGCTCTATTCCTGTCTGTGTGCCGCCTGTCACCACTGTCAGGTGTGAAACGCACCGTACATACGCTCTGAGGGCATGTGTAGGGTCCCTATCACTATGGGAGTGCTGGCGTATGCGTACGCCATAGTGATATGGACCGTACACGCGTGTGTAGGGTCCCTATCACTATGGGAGTGCTGGCGTATGCGTACGCCAAAGTAATACGACCCGTACACGCGTGTGTACGGTCCGTATTACTATGGCGTACGCATACGCGAGCATTCCCATAGTGATAGGGACCCTACACATGCCTGTACGGTCCATATTACTATGGCGTACGCATACGCCAGCACTCCCATAGTGATAGGGACCCTACACACGCCTGTACGGTCCGTATTACTATGGCATACGTATACACCAGCACTCCCATAGTGATAGGGACCCTACACACGCCTGTACGGTCCGTTTCACTGCATTTGGGGTGCCCTAGGGCCGTGGAACGCACCGTACCTGTGTGTAAATATTGAAATAACATAGGGGACACATGAGGGACAAGTATAAGGGCCTAAATGCATGCTGGTTGTCATGGAGACCGAGTTTAAAGTTTGCATTTTTGCATCAGGTGGCCAGCAGAAGTCGGTTGGAAACAATATACTTTGTTGCAAAGTGGTTGTTGACTTGACATCATGCTCAATTTTTAAACCATGCAAAGCCACTCACTTGGGTAGGTTTAAAGGGATTGGAGGAAACGTAGGATGCTAATGTGACTGACCAATCACTCTGTACTCCTGTAAATGAAACAGGCCAGCAAGGCAGATATAAGGCAGCCAGGTCCCATGAGAGAGCACTTGCCTGCACATCCTTTCATTCCACAACACTGCTGCTGCTTGTGATTCCTCTGGCACCATGTCCAGGTCTGTGGAGAGGGCCCAGCCATTCACCATGGAGGAGAATATGGCGTTGGTGGATGTGATCCTCCCACAGTACACCATGCTGTATGGTCGACCAGGGGACCAGGTGAGTGCAGACTCCACTAGCTTAGACTGTGCCCCTTTTTTGTGACTGTGACTTCTGGCATTGTGTCCATGTGTGACAGACATGCAATGTTGTTTAGAGTGGGTCCCAGGGTGGGGAAGGCCTCATGTCTCCCATGCAGAGCATGCTGTAGTTCCTGTGTGCACTCCTCACTTGCATAGTGCTTACTGTGACAATCAATGCATGGTGCATGCCACATTCTGCCTGGCTACTCCTCCTGGGAATGTTGTTTCTACAGTCCTGATGTGATTATGTGGTCCCCCCAGTGTGACAGGTGACAGTACCCATAGATGTGTGTTTGTTTAGTGTACCTGTGCTGTGAGTGTCCAAATGATGTGTTGGTCCCCTGGACATTGGTGTGTGTGTGTAAGTCCCCTGTCATGTGGGTGAGTGCATATGGGGAGTGTTGCATCCCAGCTGCATGAGGGATGGATATACCCTGCCCATCTGATGTGAGCAGGGAGCAGTGCTGTGTGACTGCCGTGTTGAGCCAGCCCCACACCTGTGACACCCCCCAGTCTAGTGGCACATGGGCAGAGTGAGGTTTGTACCCGCAGTTGGCAATGGCAGGTGATTGTCCTGTGCCTGTGTGTGTCTGTGTACTCTGCTGAGGTTGCGTCAGTGGGCTGGGGCATGTGACTGCTTTGAGGTGCTGTACATAATCCTGGTGTAGCTTGTGATGCACAGTGTGATCCAGGATCATTGATTGTGTGGCACCCCTCATGCCACCTGTGTACTTTCAATGCCATGTAGTGCATTTGGCCTTCCCCAGAGGATAATGTCCCTATGACAAAGGTGCAATGAGTTGCCTGCATACCATGGCCTGTTCAAACAAGACAAATTATTAATATGTGTGTCTCTGTGTCATTGCTCAGGTGTATTAAAGTATTCTCACTTTTACATCCTCACAGGTAGGCGTCCATGCCAAGGGGGAGATATGGAAGCAAGCCGTCAGTGCCGTGAGGATGACGGAGGGTCAGAAGCGGCACCTAGCCCAGGTGAGGAAACGCTGGCAGGATATCCGGTGCTTGACGAGGAGGATCGCACGGGTCCTGCTGGGGGACTCACCTGAGAGCCACAAGAACCGTGGGCACCGGCGTCTGACCCACATCCATAAGCGTGTGCTGGCGGTGGTCTTCCCTGACTTGGATAGGCGCTTACGGGAGAAGCATCAGCAGGAAGGGGGTAGGTACATGTGTGTTTGTTGTGTGTCACCAGCTTTTGGAAGTGCGCAGTAGCATGGATACACTGCCAGGGTTTAAATGTGCAGTGCATGACCTGTTCCCCAAAGTAAACCGGTGCTGTTCTTCCTCCCTTCCCCTCCTTGCCATGTGTTCCCTGGTCTGTGTGTAGTCACTCTTGCAAAAGGTTATCTAGGCTGGCAGTTAATCCAAGTGCCCAATGCTTGCAGCATCATGTGTGGGGGTGGTGTGTAACAGGTTTTGGAACCTTGCCTGTGCCCTGGCCAGTTCAGTCATTGTGGGGTCCATGTCAGTTGGCACTGATGGTGAGTCCCGACATAGGAGTGTGTCTTAAAAGTGTACTGCCTTACAGCATGCATTGCCAATGTTGTGCCCTCTGACATGATGTGCATGAGTGGGAGTAATGCATAGTGCAGGGACGGTTGCTTCAGTTGCAGTCATATCCATGCAGGACCATGGAGGAGTGTGGCCACTACTGTGCCATGGGGCACCTTTTCCTAGGTATCATGTGTGTCATCCAACAATGTGGACATTCTCTGTGTCTTCGGCATAGGTTGGGCTCTGTGGAATTGTACCCTGGCCTCATCTGTATTTACGTAAACTGTGCTACATGTGTCCACTGTACAGTGTGACCCAATTTTGCTTGTGCATACTCACAGTGGGCAGTGCCTGTGTGTCTTGGTACGACAATCTGATGATGGTTGATTGTCAATGATATATGTGGACAGGCGCACCAGGGGTAGTTTGTGTACAATCAGGATTTAGTGCAGGCCATGTGTTTTTATCCCAGAGTAAGAGGTGTAAGTACTTCCTCTGTCTCAATCACATTGTCTCAGGTAGGGGGTGGTTTGTGCGGGCAAGGCATACATGTAAAAATCTGAAGTCTCCTTGCTAGGTCTAGCCTGTGTGTGATGTTTGTCTGGGCATACACTCAAGGTGCAGTGACCCAGTCATGTTGGGCATGGTTTAATGTATTAGCTTTGCAGCATGTGCAAAAAGTTACAAGACATGGTTCCTGCTCATCCCTTTTTTGGCAACGCTGTGTGGTGCAGATGCTGTGCACGATTGTCCCAAGAGCCTGGCTCCTCTGTCCAATTTGATATCAAGTAATTTGCTGTTGTGTCATGCTCTCCATTGTTTCTCAGTCACATGGTGGGTCAACCAACTGTGTGTTGCAGGGCCTACATATGTACCTTGTATTGTAGATGTTACTCATGTTGCTTTTCAGGCTATGCACTGTGACCTATGTAGATTTGACTCATGTGACATATGTATACAGGTGGCTGATTATTTCCTGTCTCTTCACCTTGCCCACAGCATCGTCAGGGGACTCCGAGGGAGACACTGGCACGGACCGTGAGGAGGGATCGAGCACCAGTGCTGTCTTGTCTGGTGCATCGAGTGGCACGGAGGCCGAGGGGAGTGAGGCGGAGGACCTGTCCAGTCCCACCACCGACTATGACGCTCACGGGTCCGAGGCTGAGCTCCCAGAGGGGGCGGAGGCAGCTCCCACAGCTGGAAGCAGCACTCAATCTCTACCCGCCCCCTCCATTACCATCACCGGCCTCCCACTTGCTCAAATCCCTTCCCGCCGTGCTAGGTCACCACGTGTCTCCTTCTTGCCAGGCACCGCACCCCCTGCCCCTGTCTCCACTGCTGCCGTGAATGCCGAGTCTGTGGACATCCTGCGCCAGTTGCAGGTTGGTCAGACTGCGATGCTTAATGTCCTCCATGGCCACACCCGAGTGCTCACCCAGATGGAGGCATACATGGAGGGCATCTCAGCTGCGCAGTCTGACCAACGGCAGTTGCTGAGGTCCATAGACTCGACACTGACTGCAGCAGTGGATCTCCTGCAGCGCTGCGTCCCCCCCACACCTGCACCATCCACACTTCCCACTCCCATGCCTGTCCCACGCACACCCAGACGTCCACATGCACGCACCCCACCAGACACAGGCACCACACCACCAGGGAAGGCCAAGCGCACACCTCATCTCACGCACACACAGGGTGAAGTAGGCACACCCACTGGGTCGGGGGGCAAACGGAAGACACGCAGCCACAGTGAGAGTCCACATTCCTAACAACCCACTCCCCCCGAATCCACTCCCCTCAGCTCTCCTGGCCAAGATTCCAATAAAGATTCCTTCATGGCCGCTCTGTCCCTGAGCCCCAAAGTGACACCACCCGGCAAGCGGTCAAAGGAGTCCCCGGTCAGGGTGGTTGAGTCCCCCCCCTGTCCACACCCTCCCCCAGTAGCGCTGCGACCCATCCCTCCGACCCCCCCCCCCCTCCTTGAGGCCTGCGGTTCCTTCGGGTGCAGGGGAGATGCTGGGGGACCTTGCAACCGTGTGCAGCGCCATTCTCACCACCACCTTTGGTGCTGCCCCACCCCCTGTGGTGGAGTCCTCCGTCCCTGCACCCACAACACCTACCCTTGCCCCTCATGTCCCTGCGGTGCCTGGTCCTTCCCCCCACATGATGCCCCCCACCCCTGTGGAAGCAAAGGAGGTATGAACTGTGCAGGCAAGCTAGGCGACACGCGTCCCTATGTATCCCCCACCAGGAATTGGACTATTGACTACCCTATTATTAACAATTTTTTCTTTTCATGCTGAATAAAGCAATGTTTTATTTTTCCTTTGTACACTACTGCTTTTCTGGTATTGCTGTTGGTGGTGCTGCTCCATGATTTGGGGTGGTGATAATGTGTTAGGTGTCTGGGAAATGTTGTGGTGTGCTGCTCATGGGGTGGACCCTAGTATCTGTGTGCCATCACAAGGGCTCTGCAAATAATCTTTGCCCATGTGTGTTCTTACTGTATGGTGAAATTGACCCAATGTGTGTTCCTTCCTCTGTGGACCCTGACATCTTCCCTGCAGGGTGTTTCCAATATGTTGTGCTGAGCTGTGTCTACATTTCCTTGGTGTGTGACGGATCCGTTCTACTTTGGCCATGCATGCTGGGCAATGTCTCCACCTGCATCATTAGTGGCATCCTTGGTGATCACTGTACTTGTGTATGGAGTTTATTGACATTACTTCATGTGGACATGTTCCCTTTTACACACTATGCATGTGTGTACTCCCAGCCTCGCACACATGTGTTACGTGTTCTGCAGGGTCTTTGGGCACCGGACTGACATTTGTGGCCATTGTATCTGTGGGTACTCCACCCTTTTCTTTCCATGGGCACTACTGGGAGGACTCTACACCCACCCCTCCTGTGTCTGGGCACTGCAGGGAGTGATAGGCACCCACCCCTCCTGTGTCTGGGCACTGCTGGGAGGACTCTGCACCCACCCCTCATATGTCTGGGCACTGCTGGGGGTCCTCCGCACCCACCCCTCCTATGTCTGGGCACTGCTGGGAGTGATAGGCACCCACCCCTCCTATGTCTGGGCACTGCTGGAAGGACTCTGCACCCACCCCTCCTATGTCTTGGCACTGCTGGGAGGACTCTGCACCCACCCCTCCTGTGTCTGGGCACTGCTGGGAGTGATAGGCACCCACCCCTCCTATGTCTGGGCACTGCTGGGAGGACTCTGCACCCACCCCTCCTGTGTCTGGGCACTGCTGGGAGGACTCTGCACCCACCCCTCCTGTGTCTGGGCACTGCTGGGAGTGATAGGCACCCACCCCTCCTATGTCTGGGCACTGCTGGGAGGACTCTGCACCCACCCCTCCTGTGTCTGGGCACTGCTGGGAGTGATAGGCACCCACCCCTCCTATGTCTGGGCACTGCTGGGAGTGATAGGCACCCACCCCTCCTATGTCTGGGCACTGCTGGGAGTGATAGGCACCCACCCCTCCTGTGTCTGGGCACTGCTGGGAGGACTCTGCACCCACCCCTCCTGTGTCTGGGCACTGCTGGGAGTGATAGGCACCCACCCCTCCTGTGTCTGGGCACTGCGGGCACTGCTGGGAGTGATAGGCACCCACCCCTCCTGTGTCTGGGCACTGCTGGGAGGACTCTGTACCCACCCCTCCTGTGTCTGGGCACTGCTGGGAGTGATAGGCACCCACCCCTCCTATGTCTGGGCACTGCTGGGAGGACTCTGCACCCACCCCTCCTGTGTCTGGGCACTGCTGGGAGTGATAGGCACCCACCCCTCCTATGTCTGGGCACTGCTGGGAGTGATAGGCACCCACCCCTCCTATGTCTGGGCACTGCTGGGAGTGATAGGCACCCACCCCTCCTGTGTCTGGGCACTGCTGGGAGGACTCTGCACCCACCCCTCCTGTGTCTGGGCACTGCTGGGAGTGATAGGCACCCACCCCTCCTGTGTCTGGGCACTGCGGGCACTGCTGGGAGTGATAGGCACCCACCCCTCCTGTGTCTGGGCACTGCTGGGAGGACTCTGTACCCACCCCTCCTGTGTCTGGGCACTGCTGGGAGTGATAGGCACCCACCCCTCCTATGTCTGGGCACTGCTGGGAGGACTCTGCACCCACCCCTCCTGTGTCTGGGCACTGCTGGGAGGACTCTGCACCCACCCCTCCTGTGTCTGGGCACTGCTGGGAGTGATAGGCACCCACCCCTCCTATGTCTGGGCACTGCTGGGAGGACTCTGCACCCACCCCTCCTGTGTCTGGGCACTGCTGGGAGGACTCTGCACCCACCCCTCCTGTGTCTGGGCACTGCTGGGAGTGATAGGCACCCACCCCTCCTGCGTCTGGGCACTGCTGGGAGGACTCTGCACCCACCCCTCATATGTCTGGGCACTGCTGGGGGTCCTCCGCACCCACCCCTCCTATGTCTGGGCACTGCTGGGAGTGATAGGCACCCACCCCTCCTATGTCTGGGCACTGCTGGGAGGACTCTGCACCCACCCCTCCTGTGTCTGGGCACTGCTGGGAGGACTCTGCACCCACCCCTCCTATGTCTCGGCACTGCTGGGAGGACTCTGCACCCACCCCTCCTGTGTCTGGGCACTGCTGGGAGTGTTAGGCACCCACCCCTCCTGTGTCTGGGCACTGCTGGGAGGACTCTGCACCCATCCCTCCTATGTCTGGGCACTGCTGGGAGGACTCTGCACCCACCCCTCCTGTGTCATGGCACTGCTGGGAGTGATAGGCACCCACCCCTCCTGTGTTTGGGCACTGCTGGGAGGACTCTGCACCAACCCCTCCTGTCTCTGTGATTCCTGCAAAACCCTACGCACCCAATTTTGGAACCTCCAGCTTTATCAGGGAATATCTGGGTCCGGTTTCGATAACCGTGAAGCACCTGCGAGACTGCAGGGTAGAAGGATATGCGGCCGGATACACGCTGTTTGCATTCGATCTGACTCCTGACATGGAGGACGGTGATCATTATAACTTGATCAAAAACGGAAATCTAAATGCTGAAATATGGTTTAGTAACTCCCTGCCTGTGAATGTGAACATGGTCCTATTCTCTGTATTCAATATCGTCATTCAGGGCAACCACGCCAGACAGATCCTGTTTGACTATCTTTAAAACATTGTGAAATGGACACTGTGCAGATTCGGAAGTTCTTAAGTAGGTATAAACACGTAGGAAATACTTTTTAGGTGTTTTCCCAATGATGGGTTACCCTCTGAAATAGGGTCAGAAAGACCCCGCACCCTCATCTTTAACACAGTTCTGCATTAAAAGGATGGCACGGGGGTATGGCCAAACAACATGGCCGATCGGAAGTGATTCCGATCGGCTCCTTCTTAGGCCCTGCTGAAACCGAGAGTCAAGGCTCCTTTAGCAGCACAAAAAGCAAATATCGGTGATGCTGGGGCTGCAGTGACTTCGGGGAGATGTTCTGCCTCTTTGGAGACCCTGACACGAACACGAAGAGGTCCCAAGGTGCAAAGGGACGCGCGGCCGAGGAAATGGCGGCCACCTGGGCTCCTATTTCTGGTTAGGGGCTGCGGGGACTGCCGTCCTACCTCCCGCTAACACATCCCAGAGATCTCTGGTGAGCCTACCTTTGGGGAAGCCCGGCTGGCCGCGGTGATCCCCTTATTGTACCCGAGGAAGAAACGCAGGGTTATTTGCCTGAACGCAGCAGCTTCTAAGATGGTGGGCGGCTGCTGCGGTGGAATTGCGATCCCCGAGGGGGAGAGGCCCAGATTCTAGTGGCCTTCCCATGGACTGGTGAGTTCCCCTCATGCTTCAAGCCCACCTTGGCACGGCACAGTAGATGCTTTTTAGCAACCTGCCACGGATCCTATCTGA
This sequence comes from Triturus cristatus, assembly GCF_964204655.1. Classification (NCBI taxonomy): domain Eukaryota; kingdom Metazoa; phylum Chordata; class Amphibia; order Caudata; family Salamandridae; genus Triturus; species Triturus cristatus. Next base: position 465,887,742 of record NC_140589.1, read on the forward strand.
CGGCACTACCTCACCTCTGATGAGCTTGTGGTCCTTGGGTGCTCCCTGGTGAGCTGAACAACTTCCTCCCTGTTGCAGACTGTGCAGCTCCGGGTATTCAGGTGTGGTGCAGTTGGAGGCAGATCTGGAACCGCAATTCCTCCCGGAGAGATGTCCCTGGTCGTTGCCTGACCCTTACATGGCCGCCGTGGAGGTGTCCTATGCCAGCATACAGATACCGCGTGGTGCCTGCTCCATGGGTCGTGATGCCGCTACAGTGGCCCGATATGGAGAGCCTTAGCAGACATACGGCGACACCACCTGGCTTATAGGATAGCTGTTCCAGCTCCTCGGGCGATGCCCAGCTGGATGCCCAGAGTGGCCTGAACCTGGATGGGTGCTTGGAGGTGAGGAGAGGCCCAGCATTGGTGGAGTGATTGGGGGGCCCACTACCTGCAGATAATTAAGGAACACTGATTCAACGCACCTGAAGGGGCGGCCGAGTGCTGGCCGGGCGGAGATCCCCCCTATGCCACCCAAAAAGTCTAACAACAATAAGGTCTCTAACTACTTTGCATCTGCCGGTACAGGGGCGATAGACAGAGAGATGACTCCACGACCGGTGGCCATGGCGCTGACCAAGGAGGATCTTACGGCTTCCCTACGAGCATTCAAGCTGGAACTGTGTACAGAACTCAGAGCAGACATTAAAGCAGACATGGAGGCTTCCTTTGAGACATTCCGCTCTGAGGTGAGAGAGAAATTGGTTGCTGTGCAAGCAGATGTCGATTCCGTGGGCACGCGTACCCTCAATCGCGAAGCAAGCACCAGGAGGTGTCAGACAGAATTAAGTCCTTGGAAGATGGATCTGTGGAGCTGTGTGGCCAATTGCGTGATACGCTACTCAAGTGCGAGGACTTTGAAAACTGTTCTCGCCACGACAACATACAAGTCCGAGGCCAGGTGGAGGATTGCGAGGTGAAGGACATGGAGGCATTCATGGTGGGCCTCTTCTCCTCAGTTCTGGGGGAGGACGACTGTGAGGTGTGGCTGGAGAGAGTGCACAGAGTCAGACCACGCCTGCAGGGGAGACTCGGTGGCCGAGAGACATCCTGGCGAAGTTCAGCTCCTTCAAGCTCAGGGATTGGTCCCGCAGAAGGCGAGGGCGACAGACACGATCTCCTTCCAAAATGCCATGCTCCAGTGGCGCCAACAGTTCCGCCCAGTCACCGACCATCTGCGGGAGATGAAAACCAGATACCGATGGACTTACCCCTTTGGGATAGCTTTCCAATGGCACAACAAACAGCACCACTGTGTGGATCTATCGGAGGCAGCAGAAGTGCTGGGTTTGAAGCTCCCTACAACCTCAGTGGACCCAGACGGGAGGGGTCAGCCTGATCGGCTCGGCGGAGGTCAATGGCATAGAGTTATCAGGAGAAATACGAAGCCACCGGCCTGATTCCACTGACCGGGGGGCCCGAGAGGTCCTTCGTTGGAGGGGCAGTCGCCCGGAGGTCCCTATGGTTGAGATCACCGCAGTCCTGAAGGGGCTACTCTCCCCTTTCCCTCCTATCCACCGAAGGGAAGGACATGTCGAAGAATTGGAGAATTGGGTGGAGCAGAGGACTTGCATATTTCGTACCTGGATGGGGCCTGGTTGCCCGGACGATACTTGATGCCTTAATCCCAGCGCCTGGCACGAACTTCTTGTGAGAACACTATCTGTGGTGTCAGGTCAGGGGGACGTTTTCATTTATGCTGTGGTGGGGGGAGTCGGGATGGAGGGTGGTGGTGGCCGAGGTCTTGCAAACTACCAAACACTGGAGTTATGCTCAGGGGTCTTCATTGAGACCACCCACTGCTAGGGCCCAAGCGCCAATGTTACCGGTTATTCAGTTGGGGGAAATTGTTTTTCTAAGCAACGTATGCCTTGTGATTACGGAATGGTCGCTGCGGGCTTCTGAGAAGCATTGGCTTCACATACAAAGACAGATAACTGGGCGTACTATCTGGGCTCTGCTCTCGAAACCTAAGCAAGACAGACCACTCAATGCCTACATTAGCATGCGAACGTCCACCACACATACAGTCTGGGATTTCCTCACTGCCAGATTGCACCTTACGACCTTTCCCTCCCCTCACATGCCTATACATTTTAACGCTGCATTCCCCCTGCTCTACAAGAAGCCAAGAACTCCTCACTTTTCAGGAATGCAAGAAACATTTCACAATATCTAACAAAGAAGAATACCACTACTTGCAGCTGAAACACTGGGTGCAGCAGCCCTTGGTGCGGTGGGCCGCCACCAGGGAGCTGTTCCCTATCGAGAAATTCACTCAGTCTGGGGCCTCCTCCAAGGGGTGAATCTCCTATCTGTATGCTCTCATTCAATCGATGAGTCCAAGGGCGATGCTGCGTTTCAAACGTTTTTGGAACGCTCTCGTAGATGCCCCTTTAGAGGATAATCACTGGGAGCATTTAGGTAGGGACATAGTGAAATTCAACCGTTCCATGTGTCTTAGGGAAGCGCACTATAAAATCATGTACGATTGGTACTTGTACCCTCAGAAACTACATACGATTTTCCTGGGTTCATCAGATAGGTGCTGGAGGGGATGCGGATTGTTAGGCGATTTCAGACATATTTGGTGGGACTGCCCAGTCATTAAACCTTTTTGGAAAGAGAATCTATCCCAAATCAAACTTATCTTAGGCTATCCTATTTCCTGCTCCATGGAACAGGTTGTGCTGGGGGTCCACAAGCCAAATTTGAGAAGACAGACACAGGGCTATAAATCAGTGATGTGGCTCTGCTTGGGGGCTGCCAAAATGGCAGCTGCCGCGGCTTGGAAGAAGCAAGAGGCCCCATCCTTAAGCCAATGGCATGCGCGATTGTGGAGGGCTTGGGCTTTGGAACACATGAGTGATATAATAGAAGACACTAGGAAAGGTTTTGATTAAATTTGGTGTCCATTGGTCAGCTACCTATCATAGGGGCTTCCTTTAATGGCTTGCAATCCAAGACTTAGGGTCCTCAATTTGTTCCGTATCTAATCACTTCACAACGAGGGGATCTCTGAAAGGTACGCCGTACACCTGGGCAGAGGCTACGACTTCCCAATTCTCGCGCTCACTTCTTTTTTTTCTAATTTGCAACATGACATCTCAGTTCTGTTTATTTCCTTTTTTACTTAGGTATAATTAAGTTTCCTTTTCCTGTTACTCTCTCGGGTGGGTAGATAGTTATATGAAAAGATTGACGGCAATGCAACATGTTATGACGAAATTGTGTTATATATTAAAGTTCATTCGCCTCGGACCTGGTGGGAAAACTGTAACTTTCATGAGCGAACTGTATATCTGGGCGAATGATATTTTCGATTAATGTTGCATATGTATTGTTTTTGTCACATTCTTTGAGGAAAATTTTCAATAAAACACATTTTGAAATAAAAGGACGGCACACATTGGGCAGCGGTGTTTGTGGATCGGTATAAGGTTATAGTGTTTGACAGTACCTCAGAGTTCCCCGGAAATAGCATCTATACAAAACCCATATTCAAGTATGTGAAAAAAGCTGCAGCGAGGGTGGAGTATAACAAGATGAGGGTCCAGGATTTATTAGCCACACATGCGGTGAACATTGTATACAATTCAATAGTAAAATGTCTGAGGGTATGACGTTTAGAAATTCCTTAAATCTATATCTAACGCGACACTTACTTTCATCGAACACTTTGGCACAGGCGTATTCGCCGTCATTACTACATGGACCACAGTTCCTTGGGGTAACACGCTGGTAGGACAAGCAGAGTGCGGCCAATCAGATTTTTTGTATTAAGGCTCCCTTGAGCCGTTTGGGCTGACGAGCCCTGGACCAGCACCTGTGCGCCATGAGTGGTACTTAACCTGATAATACTTTTTTGGCAGTCTACGTGGCAACCCCACACACTCACCTACTCCCTGCTGATGAGAGGCAACTACCTCGAAACACGTGTCCAGGGATGGCTAACGCGACACTTACTTTCATCGAACACTTTGGCACAGGCGTATTCGCTGTCGCTACTACATGGACCACAGTTCCTTGGGGTAACACGCTGGTAGGACGAGCAGAGTGCGGCCAATCGGATTTCTTAAATCTATATTCAAATAATCTTGTTAACAATGACCATATGGTTGTAAAATATGAAAAAGAAAACACAGGGGTCATGGTCTGCCCTGTTAAACGGAATACACCGAACTTCTATATGTTTAATGATTACTGGCTAAAACAAAGGAATTTTAAAACATGAATACAGCCTGCGGATTTTTATTCTGATACATACAACATAGTTACACTGCTTTAAAAAATGATCGAGACAGGATGAAAAGTTTAAAGTGTTTCTAACAAGCAGTTTTGTAGGGAAAGGTGTTACAGTGACAACCTTACTAAAGTACTATAAGAAGAAAGATCAGACACACACGTTAGCAGGGGTATAACTATACACACACGTAATGGGTACAATTATTCAAAAAAGTCTGGAGAAACATCAGGTTGTAAGCCACCTGTGCGGTTTGGCAAGTGGCTTTTTTCGAGGTACAGCTGGTGTAACTGGGGTGGTCCAAGCGGGGGATAGCCCCAGAAAGTCTGAGGCAGGTGGCGGTGACAGGATGGTTGCCTTCGGGCTTTCAAGCAGGTGCCTGTGGTCGCCATTATCCACGAGCATCGAAGGGATATTGAGTTCAGCAGAGACTCACAGAAACTGCTCCCAACCTCTAGGAGCATTTTGGTGCGTTAGGGGTCTGGCGTGCTTGAGACCTTTGACTAGGTCGTACATGTGTGATCCAACAATTGGCTGCCCCCTGTAGAGGAATTTGCCCCGATCATTCCATGATGTTAGGTCTTTAAAAGATGCAAGCTTACTCATCAACATTTGAGCGGCTCCTCTGTACCTCTGGCTGATATTTTTTAGGAGGTCATCAACAAAAATATCTCAGGTTGGTGCGGGGTCCTGAGGTGGTTGTTGTGGGTGTTGAGGTGCTGCAGGGTTTGTTGGTTGTTGTTCAGAGTCTGTGGCATATAGAGTTAGCTTATTTCTTTCGTTATTTCACTGTTTGTAGTAGCTTAAAAAATGCTTTATGGTGATTGTGTAAAGGTTTGCTTTGTCATACGGATTCAGATCGGTCCGGTTCAAAATTTCTTTAATTTAAGCATCCAGTTGCAGAGTCTCATTTTTCCTTATATCCCAGGTGTAGTTCTTAGATGGTCCCAACTGTTCCAACTAATGTCTAGGCACCAAATACATCTTTGAGGCATGCTCCATCACTGCCCGAGAGGATACTTGTAATTATGGGAATAGCTATGCCCAACAATGTGCTTATAAAACTGCCAGACTGTTTTACCAGCTTCTTCCTGGAAATGAGGGAGTCCCTTTTATTACTGAGCTTCTTGATAAGGTGCAGCTTCTTCTTCAACACCTATAACTGATGCTTTTATATAGGGACGTTACCTTTTAGGGTGTTGAGGGCTATTTCTAAAATGGCTGCCACCAAATCATCCGAAGCCGCGCACAGGATGGCCTTTCCGTGTTGGGTGCTGGCTGTAGCCAGCATTTTTAGGAGAGTTAAATTACGCTGTAGGTGTCCAGACATGGTCACCACCTTATATTATAAGGTCTTGATTGTAAATGTCACTAAACATCTTCAAAACATCTTTTTATAGGCTCTGGGCTTGGTCTTAGGTGTGTAAGCGATGGGTAGATCAGGGGGGGGGAAATATCAGCCCGGAGTCTGTAGTCTTCTAGAGTAGTGTTTTTTAAGTCAACCAACAAGTAACCATGGGGTTTCTCAGTAGCGTGGTTAAAGACCTCCATAAAAAACTGTGGACCCGATTCACAAAATTAATCTGAGACAAAATCCTAACTTTACGACTTTCGGTATTCACAAAACGCATTTAGTAGTAAAGTTAGGATTCCTTACTTTCCAACTACTAAATGCCTTTTGTGAGTACCGAAAGTCGTAAAGTTAGGATTTTTCTCAGTTTAGTAGTAGTAAAGTTGGGAATCCTAACTTTACTACTACAAAATGCCTTTTGTGAATACCAAAAGTCATAAAGTTAGGATTTTTCTCTGTTTAGTAGTAGTAAAGTTAGGAATTCTAACTTAACTACTACTAAATGCCTTTTGTGAATACCGAAAGTCGGAAAGTTAGGATTTTGTCTCAGATTACTTTTGTGAATCGAGCCCACAGTGTTTCCAGGGCACATCTGTTTAGCTATGATGGATATTTATTGTTTGTCACAGAGGTTTTTAAATAAAATCAAATATGAGGCATTGAGAGCTATAGAACAACTGTTTTTACCCTTGTAAAACATGTTCTTCATGATGTAACATATGATTAGATTGTGATGGTGTGAATATTGAGTAAAAGCTTTCTTTAGCTCAGGATGATTTCCACCTTCACGCATAAGGTCGTCTACAATTACCTGGCCAAGATACTTGAAGCCTATGTGTCCAGATGTTTATCCTCCTTTTTGGAACAGTCCAAATGGCTGGACCCTCATCAAGCAGGCTTCCGGCCAGCCCATTCCACAGAGTCAGTGGTTCTGACTGTTCTAGATACCCTGCGGGGGGAGGTGGATAGGGGTCTTTCACAGGCCCCGGTACTTCTGGATCTCTCCACGGCGTTCAACACAGTCGACCATAATATATTGGTTGACCGTGTCAAGGGAGCAGGAATCCAAGGTTCAGCTCTTAAATGGATTTGCTCCTTCTTGGGAAATCGATCTCAAGAAGTTCATCTAGGCCAGTTCACAACCTCCATGGCGAACACTACTTGCCACAGGGGTCCTCACTTTCCTCCCATCTGTTTAACCTTTTCATCTTTCTTCTGATTCATGCTATTAAAGAAAAGAAAGTTCATACTTTTAATTATACGGATGATTTCCAACTCGTGTTTTCTATTAGCAACACCCAAGAATCCATCCTTGAATTTCAGACTACGATGCTGTTCATCCGTGATTGGATGAACAGCAATCACCTGTAGTTAAATCCAGATAAGATGGAGGTGATTCTAACAGGGGGCTCGATGAATCCCTGGAGTACCCTTTTCTGGCCTCAGGAGCTGGGACAGCTCCCTACGCCCTCAGCCAAAACATTGGGGGTCATTATTAACAGCAACCTTACAATGAAGACTCAAATTGGCGCTTTGATCTCTGCGTGTTTTTTCCAGATGAGAAAAATAAGGAAAATCAGTAGGTTCCTTACACAGGAAGCTAAGATACAGGTGGTTTTAGCTATGTTGATCTCGCACATACACTATTCCAACTCTCTATATTTCGGCATTCCAGCTAATCTTACCCACTGACTCCAATTGGTACAGAATCAGGCAGCAAGACTGATCTTGCAGGAAAACAGTCACCAACATGTCACCCCTCTCCTGAGGAAGTTACACTGGCTTCCCATAACTCAGAGATGCGCCTTCAAGGTGGGATGTATCATCTTTAAATCTCTGAATGGTAGGATCCCCAAATTTGTTGACAGAATTACTCAAAAGATACATCCCTACTCACAATCTGCTATCGGCCCACTTGCATTTCCTGGTTTCTCCATCATTCAGGTTGAAGCGTATCGGTGGAACTAGGTTTGCCGTGTTAAGCCTCAGATATTGGAATTCCTTGCCCTTAGAAATTAGATCTTGCACAGATTTCATGAGATTTAGGAGACTCTTAAAAACATGGCTATTTAGACAGGCATACGAGTAATGTTCAGGATTATGGCATCTTTAGAGCAGTGCCAAGAAACCAATCTGGTGTACGTGCGCTTTATAAGTGATAAATAACATAACATAACATGTTTACAAGGTTCATCGGCAACAGCTTATCATCATTGAGATTATTACCTTCTATAAACCTGGTATGCGGGAAACTTTTGGCAAGTTCGGTAGAAAGATCTTGCCAGCAAGAATAAAGCCACACAATATTGTTGGGTGTTTGGGATAAAACACCTGCAGCATTTTTTAAGAGATTTTTTATAAAGTAGTTTTTACCGCAGTTTGAGGGACCTGCTACAATGCAAGAGAACAGATGCTGTAATCGGGTGTCCATAGTGTAGGTGTTAGTTGCTGTAATGCATCTAATAACCGTACGGCAGTGTTTTATAGTCCTCAGTCAGGACACTTTTATCAAAGACAACGCATAAGGTTTTATGTAAGGACTGGGTTGTAATTCGCCACTTCTTTTTGGATCTGACTATGCTGGGTTGATTAAAAACTATTGTTTTGTCGTTTTGAAGGGCGTGTAATGCCGAGTATTCATGCACCAGATCCTTCAGACTGTCTAAATAGATTTTTAGAGTGTTGTTGACATTTAGGGCCTGATTCCGATCTCGCTCGGAAGCGCTCCTGATGGCATCCGTCAGTAGCGAGTTTGAGTCGTACACGTAATTTCCGTGCGACGCGTACAGCTGTACGAGCGAGCAAGTATGATGCGATAATCGCCTCGCACTCCGTGCGAATCGTACGCGTCAGCGATCCCTCCGGATGACTCCGCCATGGCTGACACGCACAGCACAATGGGGTGGATTCCCAGACAACCAAGTTCGATATGCATGCCGATCAGCTGGATCGAGTCAGAGCCTCAGACTCGAAAAAGCACTGGGAAGGAAACTTCGGGGGTCCGTAGCGGGCCCTCCTTTACCCAGGCCCTTACAACTCGATCACTCGGGGGGACCCTCATGTGCATGCAAGGTGCGGGCGGGACCAAGGCGCCCACGCGACAGGGGGTACCCATGTCCGAAACGTGCGTTTATTGTCTTTGGGAGCCTATGTACGTAATGTACACCAGGCTCCTATAGACTTCAATGGGGCTCCGAGCAACCCGAGTCCATCAGCGCTGCAGCGCATTGTACTATGTCGCTCGTAGCCCAGGAGCCCGAGTTGCTCAGAAAGCTCTACGGACGCGACTCGGCTGTAGGGCTATCCGAGCGAGATCGGAATCGGCCCCTTAATGTTATACCTTTGACCTTCATACATACTTTGCTGTTGTTGGTTTTGTAAGAATAGGTTTTTGGCCCTGAAGAAGTGAATTCAATTATATATTCATCCTTCTCAAGTTTGCTGGTCAAATTACCTAGATAATCACGAAGCAGGGGTCTTCATCCCAGGTTTACTCACAAAAATACCGTTGTGGGGTACTCTTTTGTGTATTTCCAACACAAAACCGCGGACTCGTCGTCGATAAACTCGCTGCTGGACACCTCGTAACACGGAGCAAAAAGGTATTTAAACAGCTCGTCAGGATCTGTTATTATGGTCGTATTTGACAAGTTTATACGCTGTGCGAATTTTTCCCATAAGGAGTTCAGACAGAGTTTAGCTAGCTGGCGTCTGGCAGGAATATAGGCGTTAGAAATTAGAACAGAAGACCAACTCTTAAAGTTTTAGAACAATGAACCCCAGATTTTCTTAAGTTTACTTAATGAGCGGGTCCCCCTCATTTTAGCCAGTGCAAATTCCATGCCATACGTCTCTTTAACCAGCCCCCACCATTCCATAGCTGACGGAGGGCCCAGTGAGATCCAGACCCGAACAATTGTCAACCTAGCACATACTAATAAAATAGTGATTAGATCTTTCTGACTAGCGTGCATATTCTGCTCACTCATCATTACATCTATTGTTGAGAACGATATTGATCTCCCAAGTTTCTGGGACGATATTTGAGCAACTTTCTGCCAGAATTCTGATAACTCAGGGCATAAAAGAACATATGTTTTAGATCGGCTGCCGGTAGATCACATTTTGGACACTTTGTTCGGTCACTGGCCGGGTTATTAGATGACCATTTCGCTATTCTTTCAGATGTATAATATAGTAAGCATATCGTTCTATACTGCTACAGCCTCAGGTTGGATGAGTGTACAGACCTGCTGATGCTGCTAAGAGCAAGCGAAATAGTATTAGCCGAAATCGATATCCCCATACTTTGGCGCCAGCGATCAGCGAGTCTAGCACAGTCCTCCTCCTTATAGGTGTTAAAACTTTTGTACCCAATGCTAATCAGCGATTTATCATTTACAGCATACAAGCAGTTCCATATATCAGAGTCCAGAACGTTTGTCAAATTTAGACTACGTATAAGATAGTCTTGAATCTGATAGTATTTAAACTGCATGTTTTCTGGACGTTTATATAGAGTCTTCAATCCTTCAAATGGGATAAACCCACCATAGTCATACAGATCGCCGAGATATTTAATCCCAAAACTAGCCCATTGCTTTCCCACCATATCATGAAAAATTTCTGGGAGGCCTGGGTTGTCCCATAAGGGAGGTTTAGCATGGTAGAATAGTGTATTGCATTTAGACAGAATAGCACGCCAAATGGTTACACTATCACGTGCAGTCTTAAATTTGACCCTCTTGTAATAGTTTGGGTCTTTGGTTCTAAAAAGGAACATAATATAGTCTTCTCCTAACATAAATTTATGAAAGAAAATGTTACTCATAGGATTTATTAAGCTACGAAGACGGCCCCAAAAAGCTGCCCAAAAGTATAATTTAAAATCAGGAAAGTCAAGCCCCCCCTGATCGAATGGGAGCTTTAATAGATCAATTGCTCGACGCGCTTTCTTATAACCCCATATGAAGCTACTGAGAATCCCATCTAAACGTTTCAAGAAGGAGTTATACACTCGTAAGGGGATGGACCGGAACAAATAAAGGAATTTGGGCAGGATCTTAATTTTTATTATATTTATTCGCCCGCTAATACGTATAGGCACTTTGTGCCACTTTTTAAGTGATTTAAATGTTTCTATCAGTAGTGCCTCGTAATTTAAAGCAACTATCTTGTCTATTTTGTCAGACACTCTAACCCCTAGATAAATAGTAACACTGCAAACTCCCTGTACTGGAACTGGGGATTTATAATTCAGCAGAACTTGAGTTTTATTAGTATTTAATCTGTAGCCTGAAATTGCCCCAAACCTCCCTGCTTCCTCAGCTATCCCCTTCAGTACTTCTTTAGAATCCGTTGAAAATACTGCGATATCATCTGCATACGCAGTGACTTTAAGAGAATTAATTCCAGATATGAAAGGCCTGATTCGAGATGGATTTTGCAGAGCCAGGATAAATGGCTCTATAAACAGCGCAAACAATAAAGGCGATAAGGGGCACCCCTGACGAGTACCACGAGAGATTGAAAAAATGGGGGATCGTAGCCCAGCATATATTATTTTAGCGCTAGGATAATCATATAGAGCTTGAACCCATTGCAAAAACTGTCTAAGAGTGTGGCCCAGAGAAAGTCCCACCCCACTCGGTCGAAAGCTTTTTCAGCATCTAATAAGATCATACCGAGTGGGGTTGACTTTATCTTTGCAACATCAAATGCTGTCACAGCCATATTTACGTGAGCTGTAGTATCTCTCCCTAAGATAAACCCAAGTTGCTGGGGAGACACCAAACTAGACATAGTCGGAGCAAGACGGGTTGCCAAATCTTAGCAAAAAGTTTTGCATTGGTATTTATAAGCGATATTGGTCGATATGACCCACATTCTTCAGCTGTTTTTTTTTTTTTAAGAAAAAGACGATCTGTGTGATATTCCATGATCCAGGGACCTTTCCTCCAGCTCCGATAAATCGTATTACTTTACTAAGAAGCGGGAGTAGTAAGTCCATACAATTTTTATATAGTTCCAGGGGTATAGAATCTTCTCCTGATACTTTACACGACGGCAGGGCAGAATTTGCCAGTTTGATTTCTGAAATCGTAATATCACCTGCCAATGAGTCAGATGTTTCATCCCCCATACTTTTCAATGTACTAGTCTGTAGATACCTGTGTATATCATCCAGTTCAGGTCGAATCTCTGGGGTGTACAGTTCTTGGGAATAATTGGCAAACTGCTCTAATATCTGGTTTGGGCATTCGTAGACCGCATTGTTATGTCCCTTAATCATCTTTATGAGAGTTCTAGCCTTATCATCTGCCACCTTCTATGCCAGGATATTCCCTATTTTTTCCCCACTCTCATATTGAGATAGCTGATATTTGTTTAGTTTTATTATGCTTTTTTCCCTAAATGTCTTTTTCAATGCTGACTTTAAATCAATTAAAGTATATCCCAGGTCCCCTGCGTTTGAAAGACCCCTTAATAATGCCTCTGCCTGTTAGTTCTATACTGTGAGAATATTTTTAACAATCGTTTCTGTTTCCTTCCTACGCTCGTCATTCTGTCTCCAGATAAATTGCTGGGAAAATCTCCTAATACTGGCCTTGCACGCATCCCATACTACAGTAGGCGAGGCTGAGGCGATGTTTATTTCAAGGAATTCCTTCAAATGTCGCCACAAAGTCTTCATCTGATAGTAAATATCTGGGGAAAGAAAAAGGCCTAGGTCTCTTTATCTCCCCTGACATTTTAAATGAGAGAAGAATGGGATTGTGGTCAGAAGTGACCCTTGGGCAGATCTCCTTAATACTTGATCCTAGGATTTTATCTGACACCCAGGCCATATCTATTCGTGAGCATAACTTATGTGCGGCCGAGTAGTAGGTATAGCCTGCTATACTTGGGTGTAATACCCGCCACGCATCCTTAATAGCATGTAGTCGGCCCAGTTCCTTAATTGCGGCACGAGTCTTCCGCATCCTCTGAAAAGCCCAACGCCTGGTGGTGTCTATCCCATAGTTCATAATGCAATTAAAATCCTGCATTACCGCCTGTTCCCCTTCCCAGTTCAGCAGCTCTATATTTACCCGATCTATAACTGAAGGATCATCTATATTCGAACCATATAGTACACAAAACACATATTTGTGACCTTCTATCCCTAATAGTATAACAAACCTCATACCTCGGTGGGCTGTCGTGGGACATTTTTGCAACTCACACATATTACATAGAGACAGTCATCCATTCATGTGACATATGTAAATCAGTGTATAGGAAAATGTTACATAAGCCAGAGGTGTACAAGTTGTACGAACATGTCTACCCGAAATGGTATACACCGTAGTTAAAGTTTGGAGAAGAATAAACTCAAAATTGAAAATAGATCCATTTAGTTGTTGTTCCTTTTTAAAAAAAATAATAATAACTATGATTTCTAACACGCTGGACCCAGTCTGTGCAACATTAATCTAGGCACATAGTTATACGATACAGGGTGTCTGTTGCTCTTTGCAACACTTGAATAACCGCAGCTCTATGTCAAGGTTTTTAAATTATAAACTGCATGTAACAAAAAAAAATGATATCTCTCTGAAAAACAGGGAGCCCTGCTGCAGTTACATTATATACACTTTGTAGTCTGCAGTGTACACATTCTATGCAGTAGACAGATTAATCCTCTAAGCAATTTTATAATCAGTTAAATATCTCCATTAGGCAAACTACATCTCTCTCTCTCTCTCCAGAAAGAACGTTAATCACAGGCTTTATCATAGCAATTATTCTTTTTTATTATTATTTATTTATTTATTTTTGCCTGGAAATTGTGGGAGACAATGAACTCTGTATCCAGTGCTTTTAATAAATAAAGGAATAAATAAGTAACCCTTGTCCCCATAAACGGCAGCACACTGTTTACAAGGGCGGGGAGAGGGAGAGCTAAAATGTGTGAAGCGCTCTCCTTCTCCCTGCTAGGTTGTACACTGGCCTTTACATTTTATTTACAGCTAGGGGCTCTGCTAACACAGCCCCTGGTTGTATAAGGACCAGCACTGTACGCAAGGTAATCCAGTTTGGGAGCTCTTCAGCGTGCTGCCTGGCTCTGTTGATGTCACAGTGTGAGTGGGGAAGCCTTCTGCAGCTGTTGCGAAGGCAGGCCCTGTCCCATCAGGGGTGTGTCCCAGTGATGACATCATGTCGGAGGGGGGCCGGCCTTCGCACCGGCTGCTAAAGGCTTTCCTGCAGGCATTACTTGACCCACGCGGGGTGAATCGGAATAGCCTACGTTGCCCCCCAGCCCCAGAGCTGCACCCTCAGTAAGCGGGCTCTGGGGATTTATTTAATCCTTAAGGGGCCTTGAGTCCCATACCGCACACAACCCCAGAGCCCTCCCAGACTTCAGAGGGCTCTGGGGTAGGCCTCAGCAGGTTTGGGCCTCGGGTCCCAACCAGACCCGACCGCACATGCTCCAAGGGCACTGCACGGAACACAGTGAGCTCTGGGGGGCTGTAACAATAGCTTTGGCCCGCTGGCCCACACCAGACCTGAATGCACACGCCCCTAGATAACCACATGGTACACTACAGGCTCTGGGGGTGGTAACAACAGCTTTAGGCTGCTGGCCCACACCTGACCCAACTGCACAGACCCCCCAGAACACCGCACAGAAAACAGAAGGCTCTGGGGGTAGTAATGGCAGCTTTGGGCCGCTGGCCTCCACCGGACCCTGTCGCATTCTGGGACACAAATCTCAGAGCCCAGCATGTTGGAAGAAGGCTCTGGGGTGACAAAAATTGATGTTGGGGTCTCAGGAAGTCTTCATCCCACCCCCACACCAAGAACAGCCTCCACAGAGCAAGGGTCTAGATACCACTCTGGTTGAGGGGTTGTGATTTTTGTTATTTACATTATCCTGGTGACCCTACCATAACCTGGAAGAGCGTGGCCACTCACAGCAGCCCTTGGGTCAGCCGTGATCCCCCAACACACAGCTGTATCCCTGCTCACCATGGATCAGATGTTGAACCATACATCTACCCCCACACAACTCGGACCATGTCGCACACAATCCCAGAGCCCCTGCCGGACCTCAGAGGGCTCTAGGGGACAACAGAATCTTTGGGCATTGTCCCCACCAGTGCCCCTTTCACAAATCTGGTCATGACGCAGAGCACTGCATCCTGTCCCACAGCTCCCTCGTGACCACTTTGGGCCTCGAACATAAGCTCATGGACAACTACCAGCGAGAAGACACAACCTGCTCCAGAGACAGTTCACCACCAACATATCCAGTGCTTTTATTGCTCAATTGTTTGGTATATTTTACTGGTTCTGGGCCCCTTAAAGCAGCAGTGAACCCTGTAAAAATGTTTCTAGGCATTGTAAAAGTCGTAAGGCTATAGCCCTGTGCATAATCTAAACATGTAGTGTTATTCGCCTTAAGTGCACGTCCACATTGCTCTACACATTATTTAAAAACATTAAGACTAATGTCCTAGGCCACCAGAACAAACCATATTATTCACATTAAATAAGAACCCCTTGCATTAAGCTCAATTTAAAACCTTAAAAATACAAACACATGCCACTTCAAGGCCTTTAACAATATTCAACATAAGCAATATACCACAATGCTTTAAACATTATTTAAAACGTCAAAGCTGTATACATTTAGCCCCCATAAAAATCACATTATTCACATTAAATACAATCCCTCCTTGCATTAAGTGACATTTAAAACTTAATTATTCCACCACAAGACATCTAACATTATTCCTATTAAACACACCACCACTATGTATTAAACATTATTTTAAAGGATGCAGCCTTTGCTATCCCTATACCAAACACCTTATTCACATTAAATTCAATCCCACCAATACTTTAAATAGGCCCTGTAGGAAAGTAGGATATGCTGCTATGGCTACCCTCACTTTTTGCCTGCTGCTAAGCTGAATTTGACTAGTCTGACTGGGATCCTGCTAATCAGGACCCCAGTCTATCTGCTTTCTCCCTAAACTGTTGTGTTCAGTGATATGGGGTCGATGAGAATGGCGGTCGGAAAAGCATTCCGACCGCCGTGGTAGCGGAAATTACCATCCGCATGTACTGTGGGAAAACCGTTGGTCAGATTAGGATGAACCGCAGGAAAAATCCGACCGCAGCGGTCAGATTCCACGAAAGTCTAGCTGGAGTATGCAGAGCAGGTGAAAAACCGTCTGCGGCGGTCGGATTTGATGCAGAAAGACCCAAAATCGCCGCACGGCCAGCGGATTGACCACTCGTGAAATTAGAATACGATTGCGCTGACAGCGGAATGATCAGCTGTTTCCGACCACCACGATCGCAACTAGTGATGAATGGGAGAGCTGGCAGAAGGGCTGTTGTATTCCGACCGCGGCGGTCGCTCCGGAAGAGGAATGGTGGTCGAAAGCAAACACACAACAAGGCTACCAAGTGTGGCTGTTATTCTGGCTCAGCCTCAAAAAACACCTAACACACCCCAATGATACATCCCCATGGCAAGTAAAGAATACAAACTCCAGGTCAACCTACACAACACACCTGACAGGAATACTCCATTTGGACCCACCCACATAGCTGAGTATAAAACCAGCCCCTTCCCTGACCAGAATCCTTTGCACAACTCTGCAACTGAAGGGCCCGAACCCACAGCACAAAGGAGAGGCAAATCTGCACACATCACACCATCACAACCACACACACACCACACGCATAACCACCACCACCTTCACACCTGCACCTTTAACCCATTTGCACATCACACACCATGTCACAGAAAAAAATGCCCAAATTCACTGACAATGAGTTGTTAGTGATGGTAGATGAGGTAATCAAAGTAGAACCACATTTGTTTGGAAACCTGGTCCAACAGACACCATTAGCCACCAAAAACCAAATGTCAACAAGGTCAATACAGTAGGGACCATCCCGCGCACCCAGAAGGAGATCAGGAAGAGGTGGAATGACCTCAAGACCAAGGTAAAAGAGCATAACAACAAGAACCGTAAGCTGGCTCAGATGACTGGCAGTTGCCCTCCCATTCCACTATGAACATTCACCAAATGGGAGGAGAAAGTGCTTGCCATACTGCATCCACAGAGTCTCACAGGAATACCCAGGGGAGTGGAGGCTGGTGAGTACCAACAAATGTATATATTACACTGCTATGTACTGTCTTGCACAACTACAAAGCGACACCTCTTAGGCCTAAATGCACTCATGTGCACCACACTCTCCCCAACACATGTCTCACAGATCCAACATTAACTCCCTGTGATTCACCCCAAAGGTAGCTAGCAATATTTCCATGTGGGCATGTGGACAGGCAGCCAGCAGATCAACTCACAGCAGGCCCACTCGTCCCAAAACTCAGCAGGATGGAGCATTCCACCTCACACTCACAACCATGTGTCAGCCATTGCATTGTTCACCTTCACCTAACAGGTAGGCAGCCATCTTAACAGGGAAGGGTGTTTGTGGGTGGGAAGCCAACACTACAACTCCCACCAGGCCCTATTGTCCCAAAGCTCAGCAGGATGGAGCACTCCACCCCCAGCCAGAAGCATGTTGCAGCCACTGCATTGCTCACCTTCACCTAACAAGTAGGTGGCCATCATAACAGGGAGGGGTGTTTTTGGGTGGGAAGCCAGCACTACAACTCCCACCAGGCCCTCTTGTCCCACAGCAGAGCAGTATGGAATAGTACCCCCAACCACGTGGCAGCCATTGCATTGCCCTCTTTAAACTTAAAGGTAGGAACCATCTTATGATCTCTTGTCCCACCCCTGAGCAGGATGGAACACACCCCACACCCACAACCATGTGACAGACATTGCATTGCTCACTTCAATCTTACAGGTAGGTAGCCATCTTATGCTCTCTTGTCCCACCCCTGAGCAGGATGGAACACTTCCTACACCCACAACCATGTGACAGACATTGCATTGCTCACTTCAAACTTACAGGTAGGTTGTCATCTTATGCTCTCTTGTCCCACCCCTCAGCAGGATGGAACACTCCCCCATCCAAGAATCATGTGTAACCTATTATCTTCCTCTGCTCCACTTCACAGGGAGGTAGCCTTCTTAACAGGGAGGGGTGTCAGTGGGTGGGAAGCCAGCACTACAACTCCCACCAGGCACCCTTGTCCCAAAACTCAGCAGGATGGAACACTCCACCCCAGCCAAAAGCATGTATCAGCCATTGCATTGTTCACCTTCACCTAACAGGTAGGTAGCCATCTTAACAGGGAGGGGTGTTTGTTGATGGGAAGCCAGCACTAAAACTTCCACCAGGCCCTCTTGTCCCACAGCACAGCAGTATTGAATGGTCCCTCCCAACCATGTGGTAGCCATTACATTGCTCTCTTCAAACTTACAGGTAGGTTGCCATCTTATGCTCTCTTGTCCCACCCATGAGCAGGATGGATCACTCCCTCATCCAAGAGCCATGTGTAGCCTATTCCCTTCCTCTGGTCCAATTCACAGGGAGGCAGCCATCATAACAGGGAGGGGTGTTTGGGGGTGGGAAGCCAGCACTCCAACTCCCACCAGGCCCTCTTGTCCTAAAGTTCAGCAGGATAGAACACTCCACCCCCCAGCCAGAAGCATGTGTCAGCCATTGCATTGTTCACCATCACCTAACTGGTAGGTAGCCATCTTAACAGGGAGGGGTGTTTATGGGTGGGAAGCCAGCACTACAACTCCCATCAGGCCCTCTTATCCCACAGCAGAGCAGTATTGAAAAGTCCCCCTCAGCAATGTGGCAGCCATTACATTGCGCTCTTCAAACTTACAGGTAGGTAGCCATCTTATGCTCTCTTGTCCCACCCCTGAGCAGGATGAATCACTCCCCATCCAAGACCCATGTACAGCCTATTGCCTTCCCCTGCTCCACTTCACATGGAGGCAGCTATCCCAACAGGCAGGGGTGTTTGTGGGTGGGAAGCCAGCACTGCAACTCCCACCGGGAACCATTGTCCCAAAGTTCAGCAGGATGGAACACTCTACCCCCAGCCAGAAGCATGTGGCAGCAATTCCCCTCAACTGTGTCACAGAACAGGTAGGTAGACACTGCATGCACCCTGCCATTCCTCTCAAAAGCATGGAGCCATATGACCACACCAGCCCTCATATCTCACCCAACTTGCCATACATCCAATAGCCACTTCCAGTGTGCAGACAGCTAAGCGTATGTAACTGTCACAGAAATTAAAGTGTTAACCAGCAAGTCACATGTTGAAAAAAACCAGGGCATAAACATGCACAGCACTGAATGCTATGTGTAAGTGCCATGGTGGCAGAGCATGAAGGCCCATATGAACACGAAACATGCATGGTTAGTTAGTAAAATAAAGTAAAGTACATGATATGACAAAAGTATGCAGAAGATTACAATGGATAGTTCTTGTTCAGATGTAACTTCTTCCATGCAGATCAAACCAAAAAGACAAATCACATAAAGTTGATGTGCTACAAGTCATTAGATGATGACATGTCCTTGCAATCACACAATCTGTACGTGGAACATGGTATCTATTTGCATGTCAAACCATGGACAAGTAATGTAGGTACCTACACATCATGTCATGATGAGTAGTTCCTTGAATGCATACAAAGTGATATCAATGTAAACTGTGTGGTGTATCACATTTAACATCCAAACATCTAACACCAAGCTTGTCGGGTGAACTTCAATGACCATTTCACCTCTGTTTAACAGGAGATCAAGAATTGACTGCTGCAGAAGACAACACTGACCTGCAGAACCAGTCCCCACCCTCGGAACATGGACTTTCGGATGCATACTCCATACATTTCTCAGAGGAGGAGCCCGAACCTGGCCCATCCGGACTGCCAGAATGTACCACGTCACAGGCCCCCACTGTCCCCACAACCTCAGCAACAACAACCGCGCTGACCCCTGCTGCAATGACCTGTGCATCCTCAATCACCACCACCAGTGGTGCCTGCAACGCTCGCCCTGCCTCAGTGGTTACCAACACCATCACACAATCAGAGGAGGGCATGGAGAGTGTTAGGCTTGGCATCGTTTGGCATGTTTCCCCTGACTTTTTGCTTTCTGACCTTGCATTTTTTACTCTGTTTTTGTTGGTGTAATGATTCTGCGCACTTTCCTCACTGCCGTCTAGTGGGAAAGGGCAAGTGCTCCTGTATAAAATGTGTTATGGATTGTTGTTTCCATGATTGGCCTATTTGATTTATGTGTCAGTCCCTAGTAAAGTGCACTGCAAGTGCCAGGGCCTATAAATCAAATGCTGTTGGTGGGCTGCAGCACTGGATTGTGCCACCCACACAAACAGCCCGTAAAGTGTAACTCTGACCTGCCATTGCAGAGCCTGTGCGCAGCCTGGGGCTGCCATGTCGACTTGGCAAGTGCACACACTTTCAAGTCCCTAAACCTTCCCTTTTCTATATGTTAGTCACCCCTATGGTAGGCCCAAGTTACCCCTGTGGGCAGGGTGCATTGTATGTGAAAGGTAGGACATGCCCTGGTGTGTGTGACATGTCCTGATAGTGAATTACAGCCTACTTCGTTTATCACTAGTGCAAGGCTACCTGTTCCCCATAGGCCAGAATAATAATAATAATCCTAACTGACCCAGGGAACGTGGTAGAAATTCAAGCTTAGTATGCCTGAACTCAGAATGATAAAATACATCTTTTAGTAAAGTTGGTTTTAACATTCTGTTAGAAAGTAGGTATTTTATTGTCTAACCATCCAAGCCTGCCTCATCTAGAGTTTGAGTGACAGGGGATGGGGGATTCCAGGGGACAGGGTGAGTCAGCACAGGGCTGAATAGCAAGATCTACATGTAGATGTGTGGGAGGAGTTGTACCTGAGACCTGAATAGGGCTGTGCCTTCTCTCCACAATGCTGGCTCCACCTCCTGTCTGATGTCCCTGGCCTACACTGTGAAAGGAAAGAAGGAGTATTGTCAACAAAGTGCTCCAGGACTGACCAGAACTGGTTCGGACTAGGCAAAGGCCTCTCTGCCTTCAGAAAATAAAGAGAAATTGAGGATAAAAAAGGGGACCCAAGCCCCAGAACTTTAGAACTCGCTGGAATCAAGGAACCTGCCAAGAAGAAGAGCTGGAAGAGCTGATAGGAGTAGTACTGCCCCTTTGCTGTGTTGTTGCTTTGTTGGGTTGGCCTGCAGCTGCTGCTTCTGCCTTGTGCAGTGAAAGGACTGGACTGAACTTTCTCTACTTGTGCTGAGTATCTCCAAGGGCATGAAACCGAGCTGGCCTCCTGTTAAGAAGTCTCATGGACTGCAAAGACTTCCCAAACCTCTGGCTACCGCTCCTGGGACCGCTGTTTCAGTTGCCACAGAGAAGAGGGAACCGCGACCGACTCTGTCACTAACTCCGTCGTTGGCCTTGTGTCCCAAAGGCACTGCAGGCTGCACCGTCTCGCCTTGCACTGCAAGCCTTGGTCTCACCGATGCCGTCTGCACGATCTTCACCAAGCCGCTGCCTGCACCGCATCGAGAGGACACCGCAGCCTGCACTGCCTCGCTTCTCTTCGCTGGCCTGGTCTCACCGACACGATCGCCGCTGGCTCAACACTCGTGACCGCCTCGTCATGCACAGCTGTCCGGCTCCGCCAGCACCCATTCCCGCCAACAGGCTCTGTCGCTTGCATCGCAACCTGCCAGCACTGCATCGAGCACCGTCTTGCCCTGCACCGCATGCCTTGGTTTCACAGATGCCATCTACACGATCGTCACCGAGCCGCTGCCTGCACCGCATCGAGAGGACACTGCGCCCTGCACCGCTTCTACTTTGCACCGTAACAGCGACGGATGCCACGACCGGCTGTCACCTGCACCGCAACCTGCCAGCACCGTATCGAGCACCGTCTTGCCCTGCACCACAAGCCTTGGTCTCACCGATGCCATCTGGATGATCGTCATCGTCACCGAGCCGCAGCTCGCACCGCATCGAGAGGACATCGCACCTTGAACCGCTTCCACTTTGTATCGCAACCACGACGGATGCCAAGACCGACTCGCATGCCCGGGTGAGCCGCACTAAGAAAGGTACTGTTAATGAGTCTGTTCACGCTGTTGCTGGCCCGTACCGACGCGGTCAGCGGGAACGAGCTACCGAGTCGCAGGAACTGTGTTTTGAGTATTTTTGCAATTTAAAGACATCTTGAGAAGAAACTATTTTTGAAGTACTGTATTGTGGATTCCTTATCGTATTTGGTTTTGTTTTAAGTATATGAAAATATTGGCTATTTTTCTAAACTGGTGTGGTGTCCTTTTGTAGTGCTTACATTGTATTACTGTTGGTTTTGTGCAAATGCTTTACACACTACCTCTAAGATAAGCATGACTGCTCGTGCCACGCTACCAAGGGGATGAGCAGGGGTTATTTTAGGAGTGTAACTCCCTTATCCTGACTAGGAAGAAGGGTCCCTACTTGGACAAAGGTGCAAACCCTTGCCAACTAGAGACCCCCATTTCTAACAGAGAGTCTACGGGTGCGTCGAGTGGCAACGGCACAGGTCCGGGACAGCAGGCCAGGTGGGAGGGCAACTAGGGGACAAAATCAAGAGGACACTGGGACCGAAGCCGTGGCCGACATCGCCAGAGTCCTTAGGGCATACGAACAAACCCAGGGACACACGGGCCAGGTTCTGGAAAAGGTACGTGAGCTCCGCCTGCTGCTGAGGTCCATGGGCACATGTATGGGCCAAGTCGTGGACCTCTTGGGCCAGCTTGTGGGTCTTCTGAGGGACAGACATGCTGTCCAAAGGACAGCTCAACCCCCCTCCAGTGGCCCACTGGATGACATTCCCAACACCTCAGCTGCGGCCACAGAGAGGGGTGAGCTGCAACAGGATAACTCCTCAGATACCGCTGAGCCCGCAGCAGGGACCCCCTGGAAGACGCAAGAGGAGTCGTCTGAGAAACATCACAGGAGGCTCACGTGGCAAAGCACCAGCCACACGCAAGTCAAAGCCAGCCATGATGGCACCTCTGTTCACCTTGACATTGACTTTGTTGACTACCCTTACCCTCACTGCCATGTTGATGGCATGTCTCTGTTGGACTGTGTCACCTCATCAATGTGGTGACTATTCTATTGTCTCGTTTACCATCACTGACAACTCATTAATTCACTTTGCACCATTGTTTGAAGCATCACTGGTCTGTCACAAATACTCTTTGTAAATAAATACTCTTTACACACCTATTTCTTTTTGTCAGCTCCATGTTTATCACAGTATGCACAATGTTGACTCAGATCCCAATGTACCAGAAGCTTTGATTGTGACGAGGCATTGAGAGGCTGAAGGGACCAAGAAAGACACAAGAGAAAGACATTTACTTGTCAGGTGATGGCATCACAGCCAGTGCACAACACTAGTCATCAAGGTATACAAACCAGCACACAACACAAAGAGATATAATCTCAACACAGATATCATGTAGCTGGTCAAGACTACACTGTGTCACAAAACATCAGCCATGAGCAAAGAGCCAACAACAGGCAGCAGTCAAAAAACTCCTCTAGGGCTTTTCAGTACCATCAAAGACAGCAGAGAATGGCAATGTTATACAATGTTACTCACACTCAAGGGAAGTAGTGGTTGATGAGCTGTTGGCATAGGTCGACACCTTCCTCCTCTAAACTATACTCGTCACTGGACATGTGTGGTCCTGCAGGGGGGGCAGCTGCTGCTCATCATCGTCCAGGAGCAGGGGGATCTCTTTGCACAAGCCAGGTTGTGGAGCATGCTGCGGGCAACTACGATCTGACACTGCTTTTGTGGAGAGTAGAGTAGTGCACCTCCGCTCTTGTCCAGACACCAGAATCTAGACTTCAGAAGCCCATAAGTACGCTCCACCACATGACGTGTCCTCCATTGGGCATCATTGTAGCGGACTTCACCCGGGGTCATGGGATTCCTCAGTGGGCTCAGTAACCAAGGCCGGTTGGGATATGCAGAGTCACCTAGGTGTGAGATACACAGAACAATGTTGTAATATAACTGTAGCTGAGGACAGCATGTCACACATACAGCACACTCCTTGACTCTGCGTACTCGCCTACAATCCACGCACGCTCCGGATGCAGATTTGCCATCAGCTGTGGTAGGATGCTGTTACACAGTATGTACGAGTCATGTGCTGATCCAGGAAATCTGGCACAGACATGGAAGATGATCATATCCGCTTGGCATACCACTTGCACATTAATGGAATGGAAATGCTTCCTGTTCCTGTAAATGTGCTCACGTGACTGTGGTGGAACCAGGCCAACATGTGTGCATTCAATGACACCAACAACATTAGGGATGTGGGCATGGTCATAAAAATCACCCTTCACATCTGCCAATTCATGTTTCCTGGAAAAATGGATGTGGCGGTCCTTGCATCTCATCATAGCGGACAAGACATCACGTAGCACAATGCTGAACATTGGTTGAGACATCCCACCTGTGCTGGCCACCGTGTAATGGAACAAACCAGTTGCAAAGAAATGCAGGGCCGTCATCACCTTACATGTTGGTGTCAAAGCAGTCGGATATTTTCTGCGAGGCCTCAGATGGGGCTCCAACTGAGCACATAGGTCTTGAAGGGTAGCTCAACCCAAACAGAATTTATGTATGATGTCCTCATCCTCTATGTCCGCCAGCAATGTGAATGGACAATGCACATTTGGTCGCCTCCTACATAAGACAAAAAGGGCACAATTGTCAATTCAATTCCCCGATGAGATGTGTCCAACATCTTACGTTTTTACTGACACAGCGCCAACAATAACTGGCCTGAAACAAAAGCTTACAGCCCAAGTCACATTCAGAGGTACTTTGATCTAAAGTAGTTGTACACGTGTTCAGTATGTACATAGTGAGTACCCCAAAACAGATTCCGACTATGTGAATGTAAAATGGTACATTCCGACATCTTGTGTCACCAGCCAGTTGTTGACACAGCGCATGTCTGAAACAACAACACTGCTGACTTCTACGTAGCTGCTGTACCTGCCACACCTTCTTGTGTGAGTTGGACAGGGCACACATTAACAACACAATGAGCACAGTGTGTGCATAAAGATCAAGTATCAACATGAGTTCAGCAATCTACACAGTGAAATAGGTACATTAAGTAGTCTGTCCATCATTACTGTGGGTTGCTTAGCCATCTCTCACATTGACATGTTTCCATATTTGAGAATCCATCACACAACAGATCTGTGTATGTGCACTACAACATTATAAGTGACATGTGAGGGAGTACATGCCAATGCATGTAATCCTGTGCACTGTCATGGCATGTGTAGTCATCAGTGAGTTAAATGTCACACTAGCATTGAATGTAACTATCTGGTGGCATGATTCATTGTAAGGGTCTAGTGTTCAATGATGAGAGCTGGCCATTGCCATTGCTACAGCATGATGTGTTCATAGGTGCCGTAAGCGTGCACCACCCCCGCATTCATGGTTATTGCCACCAATTGGAAATGCCAAATCACTGTAACGACCCCCTGGCCCCCGCGGTGTGACACCGCCAATGCCCATGCCCCTTCAGCCAATGGGAACTGCAAGCGCGGTAGTGAAATAAACATTTGAAACCCGCGGTAGGCGTGCACGATTTTGGTAGCGGCCGCCTGGGCTCCGCGATGTCACACTGCCAATGCCCAGGCATGTCTCCGCCTCCCCATCCCACCATGCCACCCAGTACAAGCAGCACTCCAGCTCCCACAGCCACTGATGCCTCTATCTCAGCTGGTCCTCTCTCTCCCAGGTCCAGTCCTCCAACTGGCCCTGACAATCAGCCACCTCTCAGTTCAACTGATAGCCAAGTCTGAGGCAAAGTCCCCCTCCCAAACCCATCTCTCCCACAGCAGTGCCTGGACTGCCCATTTGTATCCCCAGAGCTGTGTTGATTCCCATGGCAGTGTATGGTGTTGCCCATTCCCTGTGCAGTTTCTCATGCACAAATGTACATACTTTGAACTATGGACTTGACAATGGCCTTGCTGTTTTCTGCTTTTGATGCCTATCTGTGTATTATGTAATAAAGACAGTTATTCCCGTTGTCTGCTTTGTCAATGTCTTTGCTAAATAAAAGATTTTATGTATGGGTATGGTTTCTCTTATATAGAGTAGCATAGCTCACAAACATAAAGTATCTTAAATGCTATTCTTCAATCTGAGGTTTTTAAGAGTAGCATTTAAGATACTTTATGATCGCTACTCTATATAAGAGACGACAATCTATAGGGCTCACAGACATACGTTAATATGTAAATATGCATTTCTTGTCCTGAAGAAGGTGACAAAATATTTGCTATCACCGAAACGCCACGTCGACAGTTGTTTTTCCTAATTTCTAAATTTTAACGTATTTGCAAGTATATTGTTTTTAATAAATATGTATAAAAATGATATGAAATTTTCAGTATAGATGTAATTATGTTGATATGATCCTGTGAATCCAAACATGCACATTTTTATGAATAATATTAAACAAGGTTTTAAACAACAATTTTTTAATACTTTTTTTTAAATAAATGATCACATGTTTCATATTGAATTTTGAGTGTATTATGCATTAATTGTCATTGTTTACAAATTCAGTAACCTGGAAATGTTGTTATCGTCCCTTTATTGATGTTGAGTTTATTATGATCTTGCAATGAGAGGTTTCTTAATATATCACATAATCATTTCATCCGGTTCGCCAGTGTTATCACTTTTGTGACTAAGCATATTCTCTGATCAATGGAAAAGGGAACTCTTGCTTTGTGTTACACATACCCATCCCTCTTCTAAGCATTAGGGTATCTCCCACATATTTTGACGACACCTGCGGTATACAACCTCCAGACAAAATTCTCATAGTGGGAAAACCCTCTAAGATGAAGCCACCTAGGTTGGATGTCTTTGGGTAGCAGTTACAGGTTGGGCTTGTGCTCAAGAGGTCGCAGTCCAAACCTTTTATACAAGTTGGTACACAACATCCTTGAGAAAAACATCACATCCTTAAATAATCAAGAATGGCTCCACAGACCCAAGTGCACATTTTATTTCATATGAAGAAAGTTCCCATAGCTGGATATAGAAATCTATGTTCCAGTGCAAATTGACAGACAAAACTGCTTCACAACATTAATATATAACCAGACAACTGCTCCCTTGTCTATGAATCCTCTGCATCATTTATCAATAGGAAGAAAGTACCATAGGTGAAGCAAACTATTTGTACAAGACCTTGACCTATTTTAGCTATCTGGGTCAGTAGGAGTCTGGTGGCTTGAACCTGTGAGCAGAATGCTGGAGCACACATACAGACAGCAATTTTCATGAACACTCAGAACAACAGCCAGGGTGTTTTCAGAACAGCAGACAATACTGCATTGTACTCTCTGCAGTTGCAACATATTATCTCCTTGGATTGGTTCAAGTCGAGCACTTAAAAGATAAACTTGTCAATGACTGAAGATTAATCGTCTCTCTACCAGTTTTGTACCATGTGATGCTGTTCCTGTCATGGTTACATGTTTGGGCTACAAAATTATCTCAGAGTTCCATGTATCCAAAATTCTAAATAATGTACCCTTATCTCAGCCTCCTCTACCTCTCACAGTGCTGCAGGTCAGTTCACTGGATATCAATGGAAATCACCTTCCTGAACTACCAATATTTCTGGGTCTGGAGGGATCCCTTCTGTGATTTGCAAAGGTACTATAATGGCCTATTCGATCATAGATATCCCACTTGTCAACCCCATATAATGACTTTCCTGCATATTGTACCAATTACAGGTTCGATCATTTTCACTAGCCGAAATAAATTGACAGAACCAAAGTACAACATGTAGATGACAAGTGTTTTCTAAGTTATAATTTTCAGAGATATGTCGAATGGCAAACTGGTGTTGTATGCTATCATTGTGGGATACCCATCTTGACTCCCACTTGTGTATGGTTGTTTCAGCATTCTAGCTCCTGCAATCCCATATATTAGTGGGGGGAGTATTATAGAATTAATTAAAAAAGGTAATATTAAAAAAGGTATGCACAGGCATACAATTTAATGAATGGGAAGGATAGAATACCATACACAGCACAACACTATTAGAAATATCAAAAACTTCATAAGTGCTTTTAGTGTCCTGTCCCCAATGTGCTCCAATTGTTCATTGATCATAACATTTTTTTAAGTCCTACCCACCAGCAGACCTATGTATGTTTGCACTGTCTTCTCTTTTCTATCTTGCCTCAAATTGGATTTTGTCCCCAATCTATAATGTTACTAGACTATTATTTGGATAGCAAATGTTTCCTTGTCTGAATCATAGCATACTTCTGATAGTGAAAACATTTTAAATACTGGCATTTAAACTTAAGGTGGAACCTTCTTAAACAGGGAAGACATATTTGAAAATGCAGCAGAGGCAAATCTGAAAAATGTCTTTAAGATAGCAACAGACTCTAGAGAAAAATGCATCAACACAAAACATATACTCCTGTCTAAGGCCAGTTTTTTTTTTTTTATAAAGAATGGTTACTCTAATCCTTGATCATGATTTTCCTAAATTGGATTACTGTTCTACTATGTTCATTGCCTTCTTAAGAACAGGTAAGTTATTGGGAAGGTTCATTCTAGAAAGACTGTGAGTATGGGCTGAAGAAAATAATATTCCACCAAATGGCCAATATGGCTTTAGGGAAGGTTTGGGGATGGGCGAGCAGTGTCTCAATTGGAACCTTCTGATAGGGAAAAATACTAAGACTAAAGATGGTAGCATAAATATATTTGCTTTGTGGACCTCAGTTATGCATTTGATTTGGTTGACCACAACAAATTGTGGAAGTGTGTGGATTGACTTGGGGCCCCAAAAGATTTCATTCTTCTCCTAGCCCATTTGTATTGTAATTTACTGGCAAAAATATGTTTTGGCACATGAGGGGAATTGACACAATGGTTCAAGATCGGGAAGGGGGTCGATAAGAAATGTGTACTGGCACTGTTTCTTTTTTCTTTATATATATAGTGAGAGATTTGGGGGAGAGGAGTTGGCCTAACGGCTAGAGCGTTCGACCTCGAATCTGGAGAACTGGGTTCGAGTCTGGGCAATGACACTGAACATCTTGTGATTCTGGTCAAATCACTTAATCTCCCCGTGCCTAACAAAAATGAATGTGTCCTTATGTAATGCAATTGGTGCTATGTAAAGCACTCTGATACCCGATTCGGGTCAAGTTTGTGCTATATAAAACTCTGTAAAAAAAAAAATAATAATATAAAGGGTGGATAAATTACAATTGTTTGGCACAGACACCCCCAGAGTTGGCAAGTGCACTTTACTAATTCTTCTGTATTATGATGTGGTGTTACTGGCTTTAACTCCAAGAAATCTACAGAATCTAATCAATACCTTCACAGACTATATGGAAGAAAAAGACCAAAGAATTAATCAAGGAATACATTTACTATGAGCTGTGGCAAACATAGGGAGAGATCTTGTCCATTTTCCATAAAGGGAAACAACATTTTAAGCACAAACGTGATAGCTATTTATGAGTACAGTCTTATTCTGATGAGGGGTTAACTATCAGAGATAAACTAGTGCCAACAATATGTCAAGAAGCAATGATGGTATCTTTAGGATGGCCTTCAAGTAAGGCACTAAGACTATCAAAAAGATACTGGTTTTGTAACCTGCTAAAACAGTTGAGCAGCCACATATGGTGCAGGAATTTGAGGTGTGGGGGATAATGAAACACTGCAAAGACAAGAGAATACATTTCTGAAAAGACTCCTTGCAGTACCTCACTCAATAATTCAAGGGTCAATGAGACCCGGCCTCTGCGCACTGTTACTGACAGGTAGAAGTACCTAAATATTTACAACATTTGTTATCATCACATTCTTTGTGGTTGAATACATTTTATACATTTTCTTGAACATAAAATTCACTGCAAAATAAAACAGTTTTCAAAACCTTGTTATGAATACATTCCAATTTTATTTAAATTCATTGGATGTCCATATTATTCATCTTGTTCAATCCAAGTGATTAGATTAATGAGATGTTCAAAGTATTATCTTGCTGCCCAATGCATTTCGAGCCAGAACTGGCTCTTCTTCAGGGGCTCAAATTCTACAACATAAACAAAAAATATATGTGCTTTACATTGGTGGGTGTACTAGCGTCAATTTATCCAAAGCAGTTTTTACTTCATTTTACTCAGGCAATGAAGAGTTGTTGCTGAATCTTTAAAAACGACATAGAAGTGAACACAAAAAGTCCTCCACCAAAAGTGACTCTGTTGTGATTGAACTGTGAATGAACTCTCGTGTGTTAGTTAACGAACTGGACGTTGATGAGAAAAGAAAATACCTTGGTTCTAATATTTAAAGCACGAGAGGTCTGAAAATAGAAGTCTGAGGCAAATGCGATCTAGGAAAAAACGAAGAAGTGATTTTGAGTAAAGGAAAGTACAGAAATACTGAATCGGTCTCCTCTGAGATTGTACTGACAGGAGCTGCTGTGAAGTCTTACCGTGCTAAAAAATGGAAGGGTTCTAAGCCACAATCCGCAGAAGTAACGTGGCGAGAATCAGGGAAATTCTGCCGTAGGTCTTTACCGTTCGATGGCTGGGGGTTGCGTAGTAGTATAGCGCATAGATTAGCGTCTGGAATGGCGGTAAATACAAATAGATCTCGCGATAACTGTCTATCTCAAGAACGAGAAACAAACATAGGACCTCTGGGTGAAGGAGGTCGCCATCTTAGGAAGGCTTAGAATTTTATGGATAAAATGACACGTTCAGTTCACTAACTAAACGCGCTCGGAATTATAATCAGGAAAGATAGAGAATGACTGCTTGAAAAGCTGAGGCTCTCTGAAAACTATACATAAGGATACTCATAGAATCTCAAGTCACCTTCAGGAATAATACCTGATGCTTGTGACATAAAGAAATGGGAGTGCTGTTCTATGACAGTCTATTGGCATTCATGACTGTTGCATGCCTCCTCTGCAGCACACTTCTATTCAAAAAGGTTTAATATAGAATAAATACATTAACCTTCAAAGTGCAAACCAGTGTGTGCCTCTCCCACAAATATTGTTAGTACCTCACTCAATGCCAGAATCCATTGTACACAGAGAATTGAGAATTTGCTTTTGAGTGGAAATATTGGAATCTAAGACACTTCTCTTATGGTATTCAGTCTGGTCAAAAACTGAGACACAATTCACCTAAGCGATTCTCAAAGGCTGCTAAATTCCTTGGATAATACATATTAAAATGCCTTAAGGGGGCTTGATCAAACAAACATGGAACTCTAGTCACACCCTGAGAATATAATAGGGTATTCTAAAACGGATCTGATGGGCAACATATTTAAAGTATGTGCAAAGAAAAGGAATCTGTTTGATCAAACTAAATCCACTGTGATGAGATATATATAATTGAATACATATTTTGTGCTACAATTGCACATTAATTTAGCTACTATCACTTATTATAGATATCTTTTAACTCAATTCTATGTTCTTATAAGTCATCATCTTCTGGCGTTCCTGAAGAATGGAGGTTGGGGCTCCATGACTCGTAAATGTCCTTGTGATAACATATCTGAGCAATGAACCCAGTACTTACACTGTTTTGTAGATTTTATATTGTGCATAGGAAGCAATACTTAAAACCACAGTTTTGAAAAGAAAGCCTGCATAACTACCAGGAGGTATTTCAATATCTATTAGATTAAAAGGTTGCCACAGTATATCATCATGTAGTACATTTTTTATCAATATGCTACGCATGAGAAACACTTTGACCCATATGGAAAATGGAGCTGCCTAGTTGTAATCTTAAATCTGTTTTTCGCATAGAGGACCCTGATCATTGTCAGGTTAAAGTGATAACGGAATCTTTTAATTATTTTAACAAATATATTATATATGTTTTAACTTTGTGCATCTTGCTTAATACTTATTAGCAGACACTTACAGTTAATATATTACCAATGATATGAATTTTATCTTTCTGTGCATAATGTGAGCAATTTATCAAATGTGATGCTTTTAGAGTTTATTATTATGTAAACCAAATAAAATATGATTTGACCTATGGCATCAGCAAAAATCATATACGCCTGTCTAAGTCTAGGTTTATATAAAGAATAATTACTCTAATCCATGATTATGATTTTCCCTAAATTGGATTACTGTAATACCATGTATCCAGAGAGCCTACAGTTGCCAATACTATTTGACTGTGGTTGCCTAGAAAAATTGCAATTTTTTGCACTTTTTATTTAATAGAGACATTAGTACATGGTGAGAGAAGTGGTAAGGAAAGAGCTCTATCTGTTTCTCAAAATGACGAGCATGAAATCCTGGAAAGGCTATCAATCTGCCTTTGCTTACAATGGCAAGATGTACGGTGGCCTGTATTTCACAATATTGACAACAAAAATATTGTGGTAGAAAAATATTGTAGCATAAATATTATATAAAAATATATTGGCATTTAATACTCACAAGGTAACTAATCATAATATTGACACAACTAATATCTACATTAAAATATTGACAACAAAATCTTCATAGAAAATACTGACAACAAAGGTATTGGACTCCACAGAATACACTAGACAAAAGCAAAAATACTGAACAAATAAGCTACCTTCAAATCATCAAAATACATTTGACAGTTAAACAATACTCAACAAAATGTTACAAAAGATTTTGTTTTAAATGTTACAAAATGACTGTACGTCACCTGGCAAAATGTATTCAAAATATTTTAAGTCATGTGCTTTGAACAAAAACAGCATACTGGAATTTATATGTTCATAAATAATTGCTGTAACACTTTAAAAACATAACAAAATAAAATTCCAAAACGAACTTCTCATACATCAAATTGTAAAGAACTAGAAACTAAGATTATATTTAAATAAAAAACTAAAATATGTATTCATTTGCGTCTGAATATCCCAAAATAAATAATTACCTAACCATTAAAAACTAAACCAATTCCTGATGGAAGAGAGAAACACTAAAGCAGAAACCATTTCTCAAAAAGAGGAAGAACAATTACTCAAACCTTTATGGTAATTTCAGATGTTAAAATATAACCTAAACAAAATATATGTAAAGTAAATAAACCCACAGACAATCTAAAATATATTGCTAAACTAATCCTAAAAAATACTTAAATTTTGTTTCCATACAGATAAATTACACATTGTACTCTGAATTCTGGAAAACAATGCAGCAAGAAAAAAAAATATAGTGTGCGCTATCCTAGTAACATAGGACATAACAATCAAGAGAGTAAAAATGTCTTCTTATCTTATAATATATTAATCACACAAAAATACATGAATTGATAGTGGAAAAACATATTAGCATGTTGATTAATATTATTTCAAATGGAGAAAGCGCTATATTTGTTAATATATTGTATAAGTATCCATACTTCATGACCCGAAGGTTAATGATGTCAACAGTATCATCAAAGGTGGGTTTGATACAATGCCAACACTCCAAATGTGGTTCATTGCCAATTGTTACAGCAAACAAATGATGGGCGTAATGCTGACAATGCAAACTTTCTCCCCCAGTCAAAAGATCTGGGTTAAATCCATTGTTCTTTTACCCACTACACCACCCCAATTTGGACCCAGCCACATGCAAATCAGTCTTGAACCTGTGCCCCATGGGAACAGTCCAGACCGAACTGCCAGGCCAGGTCCTCTCTGGACCAGAAACAAGCATCCTGGGATCAGTTTCAGGGTATGTCACCCTCCTTCAGCCAGGCTAGCTTGAATCCAGTGGCACAGTGAGCATGGGGCCCACGTCTGGGCGTACCCATCCCACTTAGGGCAAACAGTGTTACAGCAAACAAATGATGCACGGAATGCTGACAATGCAAACATTCTCCCCCGGTCAAAATATCTGGGTTAAATCCATCGTTCTTTTACCCACTACGCCACCCCTGTTTGGACCCAGCCATATGCAAATCAGTCTTGACATTGTGCCCCATGGGAACAGTCCAGTCCAAACTGCCAGGCCAGGTCCTCCCTTGACTGGAAACAAGCATCCTGGGACCGGTTTCAGGGTATATCACCCTTCTTCAGCCAGGCTAGCTTGAATCCAGGGGCACAGTGAGCAAGGGACCCACGTCTGGGCATACCCATCCCACAGGCAGTTCAGGCTGGACTGATCCCATTGGGCGCAGGGTCAAGACTGATTTGCATATGGCTGGGTCCAAACTGGAATGGCATGGTGAGCAAAAACACGATGGATTTAGGGCCTGATCTCTGTACTGGGGTGAATGTATGACATTGTTCTGCATTCTGTCCATCAATTGTTCTTTTTGCATTTATCACTCCGAGTGGGACAGGTATGCCCAGACTTAGGTCCCGTGCTCTCCATGCCACTGGAATCAAGCTATCCTGGCTGAAGAGGGGTGAAACCCCGAAACCGGTCCTAGGAGGCTTGTTTACAGTCCAGGGAGGACATGGCCTGGCAGTTCGGGCTGGACTGTTCCCATTGGGCGTTGGGTCAAGACTGATTTGCATATGGCTGGGTCAAAACTGGAATGTCATGGTGAGAAAAAAAAATGATGGATTTAGGCCCTGATCTCTGTACAGGGGTAAATGTATGAAATTGTTCTGCATTCTGTCCATCAATTGTTCTTTTTGCATTTGTCACCCCGAGTGGGACGGGTATGCCCAGACGTGGGTCCCGTGCTCTCTATGCCACTGGACTCAAGCTATCCCAGCTGAAGAGGGATGAAACCCCGAAACCGGTCCTAGGATGCTTGTTTCTATTCCAGGGAGGACCTGACCTGGCAGTTTGGGCTGGACTGTTCCCATTGGGTGCAGGGTCAAGACGGATTTGCATATGGCTGGGTCCAAACTGGAATGGCATGGTGAGCAAAAAAAAGATGGATTTAGGCCCAGATCTCTGTACTGGGGTGAATGTATGACATTTTTCAGCATTCTGTCCATCAATTGTTCTTTTTGCATTTGTCACCCCGAGTGGGATGGTTATGCTCAGACGTGGGTCCCATGCTCTCTATGCCATTGGAATCAAGCTATCCCAGATGAAGAGGGGTGAAACCCCGAAACCCGTCCTAGGATGCTTGTTTATAGTCCAGGGAGGACCTGGCCCGGCAGTTTGGGCTGGACTGTTCCCATTGGGCGCAGAGTCAAGACTGATTTGCATATGGCTGGGTCCAAACTGGAATGGCATGGTTAGGAAAAAAAACGATGGATTTAGGCCCAGATCTCTGTACTTGGGTGAATGTATGACATTGTTCTGCATTCTGTCCATCAATCATTCTTTTTGTCATTGCCGATTGTACATTATTTTAAGAACAAATCTTTTTAAATGTCATAGTTCTCAATTAACTTCTGAAAATGTCTATAGTTTTCCTACTGTGTATGGGCGTCCCTACATCTAAATTCTTGCAGATACCCAAGTTGCTGCATCTTTGTCTTGTAGGTTAGGAAGGTTATTTACTTGAATACTAGTAGTGCATGGAGTTTGAGAATCAGCTTTTCTTTGGTAACACTCCCAGCAATATTTCTCTATCAACCCTAATCTGAATGTTTTCAATAACATCCTTTGAGACCCAGCATCAACTTGAATAATTCCCCTGTGATTATTCAGCCAGCACATACATAATTTCAAAGGTAGAGGTAAGCGAAAACCATTTGGCCACCAATTAAAACTGTGCAGCTATTAAATAAAGCTGATAATCTGGTACCTCTGTCATTCCTCTGTGGTCAGTAAATACATCTTTTCCAGTGCTTCTCAGCATCTGGTTCTTACCTGATAGCACTGTGCCTAATAAGCAGGCTAAATCTTTGCATAAGTCTTCGGTAGAAAAGAGGGGTCACACATGTTGTATAAAATTCCATGGGCAGATTGTCTAGAATCATAACTTTGGCTAGGCCTGAGATCACTTTTTAAAATGTTTTTAAATCATCAATGGGGCAGCCAAATGTTATATTTGGTCATTTAATAAAGAGGTTTTGCATCCTTTTTGTATTCAGCTAGGGCACTGACCATAGTAGTATTATTTTCTATATATAGGCAAGAATGATAACTGTTATATATGTAATTACTCCTAATTTTAGAAAAAAAGTAGTGTCCCTCTGTCATCTCATATCTTTCTAATTGGGGAGGTTCTGATTTTGGGAGCAATAAACCATGCCAATCGTCTACTAGTTTTATGAAAAACTCAAATATTCTAGCATTTGATTTAGCCTTTCTCTGTTCTCATTTGTTTCAGCTTCTTTAATTCCCTTCATTTTTTTCTAATGGCACTAGTTCTTGTTTAATAACCTTCCTAGCATCATACATTGATTTTATACAGGGCCCTCTAATAACCACTTTAAATACCTGCCACTTCACCAATGCAATATACATGTCCTCATTTTCCTCAAAATAATCTAGTATTATTGCCCCTAATCATTGAGTTAATTAATACAGTCAATTGGAGCTTCCATCTGGGAATTGATCAGTTCACCAAACTGCATCTCTGTGCAATCTTAAGAATGAAGCCCCCTAAAAATGTATTCTCTCTGCTGTACATTCAAATGTAAACCTCTGTTACAGAGTATTTTGTCTAGCTGAACATGTAGGTTGCGAACAATCGAGTACTAGGGATACTCTTTGGCTATAAGGTTACATAGGGCCAGATTACAATGATGGTAAGACCACCACCGACAGTCAGTCGGTAACAGTCTCAATACCTCTTACAGGACCACCGAAGGCATGTTGGACAGTCCTATTTCTCACTCAAGACTCAAGACCGCCCACCATCCTAATGACCCCCTTAGTTCCTTAGAGGGTTGTGGTTTTATAGAGGTATAGGGTGGGAAGTAAAGAAATTTTAATAAAGTAATGTATATTTTTCATTTCATATTATTAATTTAATTGATATTTAATTATGTTAATTGTACTATTCATTTTTAATGTAAATGTTTTGCACGGGTATTGGGGTTTATAGGGGTAAAGGGTGCGAAGTAATTTATTTTGAATTAATTAATAATTAGGTGTTAATTATAATGAATTGATTGATAATTATGTTAATTGTTTAATTATTTTGTGGGGTGGGGTTGTGGGGTTTATGGGGTAAATGGTGGGTTTATGGGGTTAATGGGGTTTATGGGGTAAATTAATTTTAATTAATTAATAATTAATTGTTAAATACTATTCATTCTTTTATCATAAAAGAATTCATTTTAATTGTGTTATTTTTTTCAGTTTAATTTTAGGTGGGGTTTGTAGGGTTTCTAGGTACAGGTTGGGAAGTTAATTAATTTTAATGAATTTATATTTTGTTGTTACTAAAGATTATTTGAATAATTGATCATTAATTATGTTAATTGTGTAATAATATTTTATTTTAATTTAGATGCGAGTTGTGAGTTTTGTAGGTGTATGGGGTGGGAAGAAAATTAATTTTAAGTAAGTAATATTAATGATTAATTTGATAATTCATTATGTTAATTGTAATAATAATTTTCTGTTCATTTTTGTGTGTGTTTTGTGTGGCTATACTGTGGAAAATACATGAAATAAAATGTATTAATCATTAATATTTATTTAATGATAATTGGTTTGATGATAAATACTTACAGTATATATACTTTTTTGTTTTAGTTAAGTTTTAGGTGCAGGTTGTGAGTTTTGTATGGGAAGTAAATAAATTAAATGTATGTAATAAGTATTTTTTTGTTAATAAATACTTTCTAAATGAAAAAAGTTTATTTGGATGACAAATATTTTTCTATTTTATTTATAATAATATTTGTAGGTATTTGTGATATGTATTTAAGGTTGAAATATGTTTTTATTTTCGTCATTTTTATTATTAAATATATTTGTATTTTTTTATCACTGACTGGAGTGGAAATAGGCAATTTTACCCCTCCACAATCCAACACTTTCTCTACTGTTGCACTGACTTGAGTGGGAACAGTAAAATGTACCCCATCTGCAATCCAACATTTTCCCTAATGTTGAACTGACTCAAGTAGAAATAGTACACTTTGCCCCTCTGCAATCCAACCCTTTCCCTACTGTTGCACTAACTGGAGTGGGAATAGTATATTTTACCCATCCGCATTTCAACACTTTCCCTACTGTTGCACTGACTGGAGTGGGAACAGTAAAATGTTCCCCTCCGCAATCTAACACTTTCTCTACTGTTGTATTGAGTGCAGTGTGGACTTGTAAATTTTACATCTCGTGAGTATGACACTTTGGGCCTTATTTCGATGTCGATCGGAAAGCCTTCGACCATTTGTCAGAGGCTTCCTGACCGACATGGACGGCTTACGTTCCGACTGACGAATTACAATATCGGTGGCCCGAGTGTAAACTGGCCAGGGGAACTGACTGGTTTCCAACGGGCTCAAGGAGCCTGTCGGCCAGTCGGACACCATCCATAATCCCTTAAGGACGGCATCTCTGTCATCGGGATTATGATGTCCTTATCCGACAGCCTTTCCACATGTCAGCCTTTCTGACATAGAAAGGCAGTCGGAAAGTGACATTAGGGGCCCTTGGCAGGGCCCCCCTTCTCACCTGGCCCTCTCATTGAGGCCCTGGGGGGCACCTATGGTGCTCCCCTTCACATCCCTGCACTGTGTGGCAGGCGCCGATGAGGGGCACTGCCACATGGTGCAGGGATGTTCAAAAACTTCCACTGTACAATGGGAGCTTGTGCTGTGGGCGGATTTGGACTGCTGCCCAAGCTCCTATTGTAAAAGGGAAGTTTGTGACCACACCTTGGGGTCTATTAGGATGGCGGTTGGATGGCCGCCGCTGGGCCAGTGGTGGCAAACATGGGGGCCGGCAGCGGACATTCGCCTGCGATCGCAATCCAGAAAACCGCCGGTACCATTAGCATGGTGAAGACAACTGTGGCGGTGAGATTTTCTGCCTGCCACTTTTCCGCCGGTAGCAGTCCACACGCTGGCCTGGCGGGCAGAGCTGGACTGCTAAAATGGGGCTGGTGCAGGGTCAGGCTCCGCGTAGCCAGCCTTTCTGCAGCGGTGAAACAGCCAAGGAAAGGCATGCGGAGAATGTCTCTGGCGGCCCATTGCTGGCCACCAATGTGTTTGGGGGGTGTGGGTCACTGGGGGGTACCATACCCCCTACATGTCCCTGTACCAGGTGGCAGGCACTGTGCAGTGCCTGCCACGCAGTGCAGGGATATGCTGGACAAGCTTGTTTGGACATCGCGGTGGTGCTGCTGGCAGCAGCAAGAGCCGCAATGTTAAATGCCACGATCGTACTGCTGCGGTCGGATTTCGACTGCAGAGCATACTATTTGGTCCGACGGTTATGCTGAGGTCATAGCGGGCGGTGTATTCCCGCTACCATGGCAGTCAGAGTGATTTTACGACCGTCATCCTAATAGACCCCCTTGTGCGGTCGCATCCTAATTGTAGTGTTGAGACTGCTGACTAGAGATCGGTATGTTCCGCATCCGCACCGATGTCGGTCAGAGGCAATTCTGGCTGACATCGTAATCAGCCCCTTAATCTACTTTTTTATAAATTGTAGTGGGAATAGCATATGTATTCATTTAAAATGTTGTAGTTCACTTTATATTGTTTACATTTACATTAATACGTTTTGGGTTATTTAAAATAATATTTATAATTATTAACATTTTAAATATTTTATTTATTTTTAGTAAAAAATCATTTTTTTATTTTGTTTCATTATTTAATTGTATTGAAAATGGCGTGTTTTTCAACAATATATCTTACTGGATATATGTATATATATTTATTTTTCCCCCAAAAAAGCCCCGATCTTTGGAGTAGCACAAAAACCTTTTATTCAGGAAAACAGCATCCATGAAACCAATTAGTATCTTTACCTGATGCGTTTCGGTGCTCCAAGCACCTTAATCATAGGGCAGCAAGTTGGTAAAACATGGAACAGACCTTCACATTTAATACTATTAAGGCACTCGCTTTCCAGTAAGCAGTATGCCTGGAGTAGAAGTCCCAATTCTTCCATTCCGGTACAGTCATGTATTCACCAACAGTGTTTTTTCTGCCTGATTTCATTGGGTAGCAGCCCTCCAGTGGGCCTCAGGTAACAACGTCTGCTTTCCATTCTCGATACCTTCGTGCTGGGTGGAGGCTGCAGTTTGGATAACCGGCCCGCAGACATTGTCCAGTTAAATTAGCGGTGCATACTTCCACGGCCGGAAGCGTCATGTAATTAAATCTTCAAAAAAAGCCCTGTGCTTTGAAGTAGCACTCCACGAAAGTACGTTTAACAAAACCTTTTATTCAGGAAAACAGCATCCATGAACCCAATTAGTATCTTTCCCTGACGCATTTCAGTGCTCCAAGCACCTTAATCATAGGGCGGCAAGTTGGTAAAACATGGAACAGACCTCCACATGTTATAGCCTTATGGCACTCCCTTCCCAGTAAGCAGTATGCCTGGAGTAGAAGTCCCAATTCTTCCATTCCGGTACAGCCACGTATTCACCAACAGTTTTTTTTCTGCTTGATTTCATTGTTTAGCAGCCCTCCAGTGGGCCATAGGTAACAACGTCCGCTTTCCATTCTCGATACCTTCGTGCTGCGTGGAGGCTGCAGTTTGGATAACCGGCCCGCAGACATTGTCCAGTTAAATTATCGGTGCATACTTCCACGGCCGGAAGCGTCATGTAATTAAATCTTCAAAAAAAGCCCTGAGCTTTGAAGTAGCACTCCACGAAAGTACGTTTATCAAAACCTTTTATTCAGGAAAACAGCATCCATGAACCCAATTAGTATCTTTCCCTGACGCATTTCGGTGCTCCAAGCACCTTAATCATAGGGCGGCAAGTTGGTAAAACATGGAACAGACCTCCACATGTTATAGCCTTATGGCACTCCCTTTCCAGTAAGCAGTATGCCTGGAGTAGAAGTCCCAATTCTTCCATTCCGGTACAGCCACGTA
Organism: Triturus cristatus; assembly: GCF_964204655.1. Taxonomy (NCBI): domain Eukaryota; kingdom Metazoa; phylum Chordata; class Amphibia; order Caudata; family Salamandridae; genus Triturus; species Triturus cristatus. Next base: position 465,928,403 of record NC_140589.1, read on the forward strand.
TTCACCAACAGTTTTTTTCCTGCTTGATTTCATTGTTTAGCAGCCCTCCAGTGGGCTTCAGGTAACAACGTCTGCTTTCCATTCTCGATACCTTCGTGCTGCATGGAGGCTGCAGTTTGGATAACCGGCCCCGCAGACATTGTCCAGTTAAATTAGCGGTGCATACTTCCACGGCCGGAAGCGTCATGTAATTAAATCTTCAAAAATAGCCCCAAGCTTTGCAGTAGCACTCCACGAAAGTATGTTTAACAAAACCTTTTATTCAGGTAAAGAGCATTCATGAACCCAATTAGTAACTTTCCCTGACGCATTTCGGTGCTCCAAGCACCTTAATCATAGGGCGGCAGGTTGGAAAAACATGGAACAGACCTCCACATTTTGTACCCTTATGGCACTCGCTTTCCAGTAAGCGGAATTCCGGGAGTAGAAGTCCCAATTCTTCCATTCCGGTACAGCCACACATTCACGTATTAACCAACAGTGTTTTTCTGTCTAATTTAATTGTGTAGCAGCCCTCCGGTGGTCCTCAAGTAACAACGTCCGCTTTCCGGTACCTTCGTGCTGCGTGGAGGCTGCAATTTGGATAACCGGAGGGCTTCTAAACAATGAAATCAGGCAGAAAAAACACTGTTGATGAAGACGTGGCTGTGCTGGAATGGAAGAATTGGGACTTCTACTCCCGGCATACCGCTTACTGGAAAGTGAGTGCCATAAGGGTATAAATTATGGAGGTCTGTTCCATGTTTTACAAACTGGCCCCCCTATGATTAAGGTGCTTGGAGCTAACCCTGGGCGTAGTTCGCGAAGTAGCACTTCGCGAATCTACGCAAAGTGCACTTCGCACTGCGCGAGCTATGCGTAGCACTTCGCGAACTGCGTAGTACCTTGTTCGCACTGTGCCAGATGTCGTTTTCAATGATTGCACAGTGCGGACAAGCAACCGGCACTGTGCAATCATTGAAAATGGCATCTTTCACAGTGCGAGCTGTAGTTTTCTGCTGCTCGAGTAGATTTTTACTCGAGCGGCAGCTTTCTCAACGCGAACTGGTAGTTTCTCATCGCGAGCGGTCGCGAGCATACGCGACCACTCGCAATGAGAAACCTGACCTCCTCGCGTTGGTAATCTCGCCGGGAGGTTTATTTTGCATGCTCGCGATCGCCAACTTGATGTTGCTGATCGCGAACAAGGAAAAAGTCTCGCCGGGATGTCATTTTGCTTGCTCGCGGTCGCCAACTTGACATTGAGGACCGCGAGCAAGCAAAAAATGACCGCAGCACTACGCAACACTACGCTACGCGTGTTCGCACTGTGCTACGTGCAATTCGCGTAGTGTGAAGTAGCGCGAACTTCGCAAACTACGCGAGCGTAGCGTAGTGCTTCGCCCAGGCTTACTTGGAGCACCGAAACGTGTCAGAGAAAGATACTAATTGGGTTCATGGATGCTGTTTTCCTGAATAAAAGGTTTTGTTAAACGTACTTTCGTGGAGTGCTACTTCAAAGCTCGGGGATTTTTTTTGAAGATATATTTATTTTTCTATAATTACATTTTAAATAGTTTTAAATTATAATATAAATTAAAATATTCATTTAATAATATTATCATTAAAAAATACATTTGATTTTTATTATATTAGTATTATTATTTAATTTAATTAATGTTTACTATTTAAATTTATATATATTTAAAAATCGACATTTTAGACAACTTTATTAGTGACAGCGATATTACTTTTTTTATATTTTAGTAATTTCAATTATAAGTATTGGAAGCAGATATTTTTTACATACATATTTTTGACTTAATATTTTTGTATTTAGATATTTTAGTAATCGATATTTTGTCAGTGAAGCAAGCTATATGAACTACCTCAGTTAAATCGTGTTAAATCAGGAGCTCTATTGGTCGCCGCCATCTCTTATACAAGCCATAAGCCATAGCAGATATTACAGCAGATCTAGAGGCATGAGAGAATCCATGTTGTGGATGCAAACATTTTAATCAAGCAGGAAACACACCACATTTAAAAAGAAAATACTGGTGACTTTTTGGAGCTTGTGCAGGAGATTGCGAAAACCAGTAGAGTACCTGATTTGACACAATTTTACTAAGGTGGTGAAGGGAGTGCTTAGAAATCAAGTGATGCCCCTCCTTGTTCAAGACTTAGGTGACCTCAAGTAGCCATGCAGGGAAACCAGTGATTACTGTTTACAGCCCCAGATTGAAAGAATTGTGTTAAGAAGGCTAGAGTGTCTCCCTATGTTGGTCTGAGGAAGACCCCGTCTGACAATCAAGTGTCTCACCATGATACAAATGTGAGCCCACACAGTTTGGCTGGCCACAATAAATGGACAAAAAGGGGGGGGGGGTAGAGGTAAAAAGGAACAAAAGGTCTTGTCCTCTAAGTAACTATGTTATAATCACAGAGAGCCCTCTTGTTGAAAGAAGGTTTTTTTTCTTTCCACTCTGTTGTTTGTTAGGAAAACAGTAGGTTTTCCTTAGATAACCCTTACCTACCAGGTTCACCCTTGGTGGTATGCTGCATCTTCTGCTTCTTCCTGTTCTGCTACAGAATGGGGCATGCTACAACCTGTGTGTTATGTGGGATTTTTGGATTAAGTTTAAAGGTGTGAGTTGGGGGGGAGAGAACTAAAAATGCCTGGCTAGTAGGAAAAGATTCTTTCCTAGTACCTCTACCTGATATGGTCTAAAATATGGGGAAATATGGGAACTTAGAGAGGACAATGTGCCTCAGTTCCGCTGGTGAACATGTTTCTAGCCCTACCCCAAGGCTATTCTGCAGGATCAGGATTGATTGCTCCCTGGTACCACTCTTATATCTCCTCTGAGGCAGAAAAAGCAAACTTGTGAAAAAATTATAAATATAATAAATATATACAGCATTGATTGTTGTTTGTGTCAGGATAAATCTGTAAAAACTGTATGGCAAAGAAAAAATGGAGGTTAACTTGTCATGATATCAAGCCTAAGTACACATTGCCATGTCCAAATTATAGAAAAACATCATCTGCATGAAAAAACGTGATACATTTCTCATAGTGATGGTGACCACTTCTAGCGCTACCATAAATGGTTCTTCACTTTAAAATGACACATGAGGCACTGACATGACAAAGACACAATTAACAGAAAGGGATTAGTAATGACGTAAAATAACATATACATATTAGTTGTCTCTGATTTGCAACATGAGACCTACGGGGGAAAGGACACCTTCAGTCACACTCTGCATGAAATATAAAATAGGAGAAGTGCCCCCAAAATATAAGTATTCTGTGGGAGAGGAAGTTGCAAATGCATTTTTTAATATTGGTATGATCACCCATAATGAGTCTATACGTATCCGAAGCGACTATGCCATTCTTACTGCATCAAGGCTACTCCCTTGCTTAAGTGTTCACGCCCACCTGTGTCTCCGTAGGTGCGTGTCAGTTTCTGCAGCAGGCTATTTACCTGGGAATGGGGTGGTGAGGTGTCAGCGTTCTCGTGACAGGAAGAACTGGGACAAATTGTGAAACTTTTGAAGAAATTGGAAAAAAATTGAAAAATTGCCTCCCTTATGAAGGTAAAAGGAAATAAATATTGTCACATCTCCTTTTTTCCCAATAACATTACGCAAAAGTTGAAAGGGAAAATGAGGAAATGGCTACTTAATAAAGTGGCCCCAGGGTATATATTCATTCAGACCGTTGATATGAATTTTAAGGCAGACACCCATTGTTGTTCCCTTTGAAAAAGTCATGTTTCTAGGTTCACTCGTTCAAAGATGACCCAGAGAAAATCACTTTTGGTGTGGTTCTGTTCTATGTTGTGAGATTACATTTTTGTGGTGCCCCGTCTGCATCTTAAATTGTTACGGTGTTGCCCAATTCTCCCTTTTACTTTCCTGCTGGTCATTCTAATGTAGTGTAATTTACATGGGCAGGTAATCATATATATCATTACATTTGGAGTTACAGTTGGTAAACTGTCTCAAGTCCCATGTAGTGATGTCATTAAATGTGATGGTATGTGTGGGTTGAATTGGGCAGCAGACACTACAGCTTCCACAGGGGCAATGTCCTTCAAATGGAAAAAGCTGCATTTAGGTTTCTCTGGTGCTGTTGGTCATCAGTACTAACATGTCCCTGAGACTATGCCCGCTCTTGTGAGAGAACATAGATTTTGGAAAATTGAGGGTACCACTGTTCAAAGTGTTGCATTGTATGTTGATGATCTTGCCTATTTGAATGAAAGCTGTGCTGTAGGTCATGATGCATATTGGTCGCTCTTCCTGCTTCTTTGGTGGAAGTATCTCAAGGAGGGCCACCCTATAGTTGTTCTATGCCCGTTTCATGGCTCTTGAGATGATTCTTTTAGGGTAGTTTCATGCTTCCAATTTAGATGACAACGTTTCTGCATGTTGTTTGTAATCACTAAGGTTGGAGCATTTTCATCTCATTCTCAGTTTTAGGAATTGCCCAAATGGTAGGTTCTCTTTAAGATGTCTTGGGTGGAAACTGTCAAACATAAGAATGTAATTCTTTGCTCTGGGCTTAATGTGTGTGGTGGTCTTCAGGAATCCCTTGTCCAGAATGATGTTCAGTTCCTGAAAAACTAGATCTGTTCTAGAAATGGTCTACGTATTCTGCCTGTTTAGCCATTGGCCAAGGCACTTGCCAGATTACCAGAACATCATCGAAATAACATTCCATATGTTGAAGTGACTGAGGTATGGATTGTGTTGGTTTAAGAGAGGGACTTTCTTGTCATTTTCTTGAAGAAACACGTCAACATTTTTCCCAAAGATTTTCCCAAGTTCCAATGCAAAATGGTACTTAGTCACTTTTTGAGAAGAAAAATCCTCGCCGTGTGGGTCACGGCTAAAACTGTAGCTGCCATTGTGGAACCAAATGAAGAATACCTCAAGCAAGTTGGTCCAGTTAGCACTCTGAAGCTTTGGATATTTTCCACTGAAAGTATTGTAAATCCTAATGCATAGTGGGACTTAGTAGTTTTTTCAGAAGCGTGGGGATCTTTGAGCCGACAAAACTAATATCTTGTTGGGTGTGGAGGAACTGCTGGTTGGATACTTTTTCTGGCAGGTGCCACTGAAGCTCTGGAGGACAGGTTTTGAAAAGTTTCTAAATTGTCTTCTGGTGCCAAAACAACCACAGAAGTAGACTTGAAGGGGCGTAAGACTAGGCGTTGGTGAAATTTAAATTACACATGCGCAATTAGCATAATTTTGGAAATTTCACTTTATGCTAATTACACATAACTCCCCAGATTACACCATTATGCCACTTTGCATAATTATGTGCCATTCCTAGTAAATATTTCCCATGAATGGTACAATTCACAGTAATTCCTGGTACAAATGTACTGCAAATGCATAGAGAAGACACAGCCTGAGTGTCTTTTGTTTGTTTTGCAGTGCTCTTATTTGAACACATCCTCGCACCAAAAACTGAAGCGTGGATGCATTTCAGACAAAAATATTATGTTATGTTATGTTAGTGTTTTTTGTATAGCGCACAGCTGCCTCAGCAAAGAGGTGTCCCAGCGCTGAATATAGACTAAAATAGCAGAGTTTCATTGTTACATAATTTTGTGTAAACTCTAGTAATACTGTGTGCTTTTATGGAAACAAATTACTTGAATTTGGCCTACCTCCACCCAGGACTTCAAGGGAAGGAACTTAGAGGCTCTAGGTGTGTCAGGCCAAAGACAACAACAGGGTGCAGTCTAGGACCAGCTGCTACTGGTCAGTTGGTGCTTAAGAAAAAAGGCCTTGTGCAGCTTGTTGTGTCCCTGCAGCCTCACAGGAGGTTGGTCAACTGACCCCTGGAGTCCACTTTATTGCCCTAGGTAAAAGTGGGAGCAGATTCAGCCCTTCTGGAATCCTCACTAATCTCAAACAGCCAGTGCAGTCCTTATTCTGTTCTTCCACAGGTGCAGAACGTGTTCTTATGATCATGTCTTAGGGTGCCATACTCATTACTGACACTGGCTAATTGGTGAGGCTCAATCCAGGCTCTTCCCTAACCAATGGCGTGAAAGTTTCTAGGGGCAGCCCTAACCACTTTTGGACCAGTTCATGTTTGCCCTACTCCAAACAATCCCACAGTGCACCTACTCCTCAAAATCCAAGATGGGGAAACTCTTTTCCCTTTGTTCAGATCCTGTGTGCCCACTCGGACGTGTGGTCAGGGTAAAAAGCACTCCCATTCTCTGTGGAGACTCAAGGCTGGCTCCGGGAGTTGACTAGCACTTGGTTAGGAGAAGTCATGGAATAATACCCGGCACATATAACTCCAGCACCCACAACTACATGGTTGTTCGAGTTTAAACAGACCCATGTACAGACTTGCAAATCATCAACCATGTCACATCCTGGCATCTCTTAGTTTCCTCTTTTGATAATGATCTGTAGCACCCGCCAAAAATGCCCACCACGAGGTGTAACTCAGAAGTATCACTAACAAATTGTATGGAAGAAAGACTGCCTATCTTTTAACACATTTTACTCATTTAATTAAATAAATTCTGTTCAACTGGATTCAACTTCAAATTTATACATCATATTTAAAATGTGCATCAAAGTCATAGTACAAAGTTAATATCCTTCTCTAAGTTGCAGCCACACACACAGTCCACAATATTTAGAACCAACATATTTATTCTTAAAAAGGAGTCTACAAAAAAACTGAGTTTGAACCTCAACACTTTTCATTATTATGCCAATGCACCATACCTGTATGCTATTTTATGACATTTATCAACTTAGCCCCAATATCCACACTAGGTGAAATCCAAAGAACAATCAATCTAACTCAAAAATCTCTGTTGTTGGTAGACAAACACACTCATACAAGCTTCACATTTTGCTGTTGCATATGCACACAGTATCACAGTCAGTTCTATTGTTCTTATCCAAATTCCATAATCCAGTCAACTAGGTTTAGATCACCAGTGTATTCAATGATTTTATCATTCACTGGACTACAGTGCTGTAAAGAAAAAACAATTCCCCGGCTCACACAAGACAGTTTGTCTATTGCAAATGGTGAAATGTCAAAACAAAATGCTACTCCCTATGTTTACAACAGATTGTATAATTCTCAGCCACAGTTAGACATGTCCTTACTGTTTTCAGTTTATCTAGCCAGAATGTCTCCTTCTCTCTTAATTTCTACTCCAGATCTCCTCCCCCCGTCTGTCTAGTTTTACCAACTCAATTCCAAGGAAATTGGTTAATATCTCAGTGGAGAGACCATGATTACCTTTGATATGTTTCACAATAGGAAATTTGATGTCCCTATTCTTGATGGTTCTCAGATGTTCCCTCCATCGTTCTTTCAGTTTTCCTATAGTGGACCCTACATACTGTAAGCCACACAAAGTATCTTATAATTGCAACATTTGGACTGTAAGAGTACTGAAATACTGTGAATAAAGGAATGTGAAAATTAAACTTTTCAAAAAAGGAGTTTGATTGATAATATATGTCATTATGACCTCCTATGGGACTGTTTGGTACTGGATGTAGTTTTACTCCCACTGGGTTTTATGCTAACCTGACTATGGGGACAAAGGCTGGGCCTTTCCAGCCAGCTGTCACCTGACATTTACTTGTTGTCGGGCAGGACCCTTTGAAGTTAATTAATTTTCTGGGACCACCCCAATGGTCTGCTGTACAGTGGAAGAAAAACACATCCCCACAGCCAGGCCATTGCTTCTACTCTGGGAGCAGTTTAGACCTCATTAAGGCCAAGCACTTGATTGACAGCTGCTGGAGAGCTAATGCAAATTAGTCTCCATTAGCTATAGGCAAGGAAACGGTAACTTTCTAAATGTTATTTTACCTAAATATGTTTTAAAATATGACTTTGTCTTTGAATCAGGCTTTTAATAAATATATTAAAAAACGTGGTTGAATGATGTTTCTATCTTACCCCAAACCCAAGATACAGAATTACTATTTAAAACCATATTCTTGTTTCTAGGGTCTTCCACAGTAAAAATAACTTTAAGGGGCTAGTCACTGTAGTGACATGTCGATCTTAATTTTTTACATCACACTTTTAAATACTATTCATCTTACCTTGTGGATAATGAGGCCTACATATGAAGACGTATTAATTTTTTAAAGGAATGCTTTTCCTCTGTCAAAATGGTTAGTTTGACCGGTCGGCCTACAGTTTTAAATTTCAACAGACAGGCTACAGTGGAAGGCCTGAAGTCATGTTTTCCTTTTCACCCTAGTGGAAAGCACAATAAGTGTTGCAGTCTACAGGTGATATTTAACTTTCTATGCCACAGGTGTATTTTCTGCACCATATGCTATGCCCTTATAAGAAAGTCAAATCATCAGTTAGGGCACATGCACCGGTGCCTTAACAGCACTGCCCAGTGTTCAAAAACCAAACACCGGCTGCGTCAGTCCAAGAAAATTGCTGAGGCAACCCTAAAAAGGGCACCTTCTCACACATGCTATAATGATAACATTGTATTTGCTTACAGTGACAGCCGTACACATTACAAATCTAATCAATGTGTCCTTCCATCATTATAATACAACAATTTGGAATATCTGCGAATTCAAAATTGTTGTCAAACTAAAATTCGATTAACAATCAAATATTTCTAACAGTATAATTGTAATTTTGGGGGAATTGTATGTTTTCCATAATGGTATTGTAAGAAAATTAAAATGTACGCATCCACATAATAAAAAACTGTCAGGCCTCTTTTAATAATCAGCAAGCATAATAGGTCATGGGCCTTATATTGATACATTTATAAACTACCATCATATTTGCTGCAATAGTGTCTACAGTGCTCCATGATGGATGAAAACCGGTCTGAAACGCACCTCGTTACAAAAGTCATCAGAGGGAGATATGTTCGTGGCTTGCCAAAAACTAAATTACGGCTTCTCACAAGCTAGCCAAGTGCTCCGTTGATTGCCTGCTTCTGAAACACGTTTGCTGTAATTTTTGTCAAACATAGCTAAAAGATACTCATCAGTATACATTTTTGGACCAAGGATTGTGGTTGTAGGACTAGATTATCCAACCCAACGGGAGAGTTATTTGAGAGCGTGTTTTATGTTACCCTGAGAAGGACGGTGCCAGTCATCCATCTGCTTCAATCATTTCGCGTGTTTTCAGACAGTGCCTGCTGCTGAGTCGGTGTTGATCAGACCTGTCTTCGAAAGCACCGGTTCGGTATAGCTTGTCTTCTTTTGTTGAGTGAAGATAGCTCTGGTCCCTGGTTGTTTCATGGTTCAGTGTGGATTTGATGGAGTTTGATTTTTACGTAGATCTGCCCAGAACTGTGGTGTTACTGACTCTGACAGAAGCCTTCTGGGTACAGTGAATATTTATAGTGACGTTACTACGATGACATTGCTCATACATTAAACCATTCATCCAAGTACTTGCCCATTCCACCTTCCATCTATCCTGCGAATTAATAATTACCTATCCAATCGGTTACTCGTTTATCCATTCGTGCACCCACCCATCCAAACAATTGTTGTCCCACATTCACCCACTCAACCATTCAAACACATTCCAAATTGACAATCAGTGAAGAAGCACTGTCTCATAAAATGGCAGGACGTACTGGCTTTGTCAATAGTTGTTTAATAAAGCAACCATATCCGGATAGTACTGTCCATTACATTTCTAAAGCTTTTACTTGCCTTTTTAAATCACAAAAAATTAAGAATAATTCATTCGTATTTCATGAAATAAATAATTGTTACTATTAGCGGATATGTTTTGCCAGATTTTAGGGTAATCCTATTTCAATGTAGGCTTCAGTTTAGCATTTCACTGTTCCATATGCAAGCGACCTTTCATTGCACCTCTGCATCAAACATCATGAATCTGAAGACAGTGTTTTGAAAAGGGTCTATTATTTCCCCAGAAAAATGTGAACAATAAATAGCTTGCTCCTACCTCATAATATTTAGATGGGACTAGCATATGACAATGTAATGCCCTGCACAGAAAGATGAAAGCATCGATGATATGTGGAAAATGAACGTGAAGCTATGAGTGTCATTAACAGATTCAAGGGTGGCTTGGCAGGTCTCAAGACAGGGGAAATAGGAAAGTAGGCTGAATTTCCATATGTTCGCATTTCAATTAATCTGGTGTAGGCACATTAAAGAAACAACAAACAAACATTTGAAATGAATTTGCATTGTACTTTGTATGCAAATCTCGCAGATCAAACACTGCGTTATACAAAAATAAACACCCAGACAGCATATGTATAATGTATGAGGAAAAAAGGTTTGCTTTATTATCTTATCAAAAATGTAAATATGTCATCTCCCTTACACATTACTTGTAGCTACCTTAAAAGTTCTAAACAATATTATTTACCGAGCATAATATAAGCATAGATAAATATACAGAAACTTCCAATATTAAAATGATAATGAAAAATAAGTTTAAGCTTTATTTGTTTCGACCTATGCGCCAGTGGTAAACATCGTTGTTACATCTCATATCATTACAACGCAAGTCGGAACAACAACTTGCTGTAGGGGGCAGAAGGTGTTGGATTTAAAATCCAACACCTTCTCTACTGTTGCACAGACTGGAGTTGGAATAGTAAATTATACTATTCGAAAATCCAGCACCCCCCAAAGCAAGTTGTGCACACAGCCATCTTCCTTCTTTGTTGCTGCTGCTCACAAGATAAGTAACCTCATTCTATTCAGCATATGCAGTTTGTCTGTTTACTGCCTTGTGCCTGTTTTTTTTCCTCGCTTAGCTGGGTCCCATTGACCCTGACTTGCGACTATCCTTCCTTCATTTCTTAATTTTAATTGTTCTTCTTTAAGGATTGTGTTTTTCCTTTTGAACCTGTACTCTTAGCCTATCTTGCGCGCTTTCCACCTAGGCTCAGTTGACCATTTATCCTTGATTCTATCATTAATTGGCACTCTCGGAAAAGACACGTCGTTTCAAAAGACGCCGCCGCATCTCCATTGCCTAGCTACGCACCGACTCGAGACACGTTCATGCGCCCAATCGTGGCTGCACTCTTACCCCCTTGAATTCTCTGCGCTCGCCCGCTCTTACGGACCGCTACGCCGCAACCCACACCAGGCCCGCAATGCCCGCTCTTACCTCAATGGCTTGATCCTCCTTCTTCCCCAGAAGGTAGGGTTACACACACAATAACTTGGATAATTATACTTGCCATTATTTCTTCCAACCCTGATACTACCCTAGAAAGCAAATTAGAGTCAATGGTTTCTAAGGCAATGGACTCATTTAATGAAATAATTAATGAAAAATGTAATGAAACCATTAATAAAAAATTTGAAATGCTCACAAGGCCTTGCCCCTTTACTAGTGGTGCGCATACATTTTGGCGCAAAAGAAGGGGCAGTTAAAGCCCCAAAGAAAAGAGCCGCGACAGAGCACCCTACCCTAACTACCAACAGGACCAAAAAATCAGGGAAAACGTCACGATCTCGCTTTTCAGGCGGAGACCAGAATGATGCCCCGGGCATCTCAGGAGGCCAACAGACAGGCACGCATTCCCCCTTACGCATTGATATCGACGAACAAGATGAGCCAGAAATTGATCTCTCCTGTTCATCACCCTTTGATTCGGACATCGAGGTCCAGGCAGACAATTCATTGGAAAACTCTGAAAAGACAAGTAAGGTCTCAGGTTCAAAAATGGGCATCACTGACCCTTTCGGGGATAATATGTTTGACCCCCTTTTAGCAGCTTATATTACTTTCTGGCTAAGAAGGGAGATTCCGAAGGAAGTAAGATTTAGACTGAGGTCGGAATGCCCTCGCCCATCCCTTCCAAATAAAATTGCTTCCACTCCTGAACTCAACCCTAAGGTTGTTGCCTTTATAGCCAAGGGCGCCAAGGACCCAAGAAAAGGGATAGAAAAAGGTCTAAGGTCATGTCAAGACCGTCTGCTCGATATAATTGGTCCATTAACCAACATTTTTGACCCAGCAGAAAACGCCTATGTTGATAGAACTCCTATTGATCCAAAGGAGTGTGCCCAATGACCCATCTGCCTCCTCGGCAATGCAAACACTGCCATTTCAAATGAACGGAGGAAGGGGGTACTCCTCAAGGTAGACCCTAAATTAATAGAATTGGCTAATTAGGAGGCCGGACCCACCTCACAGGTACTCCTATTTGGAGAAGATTTTATTCTTGATATGGCCAAATATGTAGGGGCGTTCAGCTCAATTCAAAAATCCCAATGCGAAATAAAAAAAGTCGTCCAAGACAACATTTTTGGAAGGGCCGGGAGAATGCGGGGTCGGTTCCCCGGCCATAGCCAATCTATCTCAAGACCCTTTCTGGGACGAGGATCTAGGTTCCAACAGACATCATTCTACGGGAACCAAACCTTCTACCCACAGAGGCAACGCAACAGGGGAAGACCATTTCGAGGAGAGAGGAGAAGCAGAGGATTCTCCACAGGTAGGAGTATTGAAGGACCTTTCAGATACCCCTATAAAGGTGGGAGGGAGACTAACCATTTTCTCTGGGAATTGGACACTGGTAACTCAAGCCCTGTGGGTTCTACAGACCGTCAAGGGCTACAAAATAGAATTCACAGACATTACCTTCCAATCAAAAACACCACACAAGATAACCTTCTCTCTAGAACAAAGAAAACTAGTTTCTCAGGAAGTAACTGATCTGCTCGCCAAAGGCGATAAAATAGAGAGTTTGGAAAAAGGTTTCATCAGCAATTTATTCTTGGTAGAAAAGAAAGACAAGACACAGAGACCTGTCATAAACTTTAAAAAGTCTAAACTGGTGGATATCCTACCACCACTTCAAGATGGAGGGAATACATCTCCTGAGAGATGTTTTGAGAAAGGGGGACTGGCTAACACGCCTAGATTTAAAGGACGCCTATTTGACTATTCCAATATGGCCCCCACACAGGAAGTTCCTCCAATTTACTTGGGAGGGAAAACTTTGGGAATTCTGCAGTCTCCCATTCAGACTCTCCTCAGCCCCTTGGTGCTTCACCAAGGTCTTACGTCCGGTAGCAGCATGGCTAAGGGAAAGGGTTGTAAGGCTAATAATTTATCTAGATGACATCCTTATCATGGATTAGTCCATCTGTGTTTTATCATAAATACAGAGAAATCTTGCACTACCCCAAGACAGGACACTCTATTTCTGAGCTTCATGGTGAATACGGTGTTGGCAGAACTGAAATTACCAAGGGAAAAGATAAAGAAACTCAGGAAAGAACTCAAGAAGATTCTTTCTTTCGTAGTTTTTCCCTTGAGACTCTTATCTGGGATCCTTGGTCTCCTCTCCTCCACCATTCAGGCGATCTTTCCGGGCCCTCTACACTACAGGGCCCTCCAGAGACTCAAGGCGAAAGCTCTGAAATTGTCTCTCTCTTACACTCAGATGACTTCCTTGGACGAAGACTCGAGGAAACAACTATCTTGGTGGCTGAAAAATGCAGAATCCTGGAATGGCAAAGCCATCTTTAGGGACACCCCAGACTTGATAATAGAATCAGATGCGAGTCTAGAGGGTTGGGGAGCAACATGTGGCTCCTCGACAGGAGGTCGGGGGACAGCCGAGGAGAAGAAACTACATATCAATTGTCTGGAACTTCTAGCAGGTTCTTTTGCAATTCGAAGCTTCACCCAGAACTCACTGAAATGTTGTATAATGCTGCGCATGGACAATGTCTCTGCAGTCAAATACGTCAACAAGATGAGGGGACCACGTTCAAAGGGTTTGACCGAAATAGCGAAGGTTTTCTGGGACTATTGCTTGAACAAAGGACTGTCAGTCACCGCAGAACACATCCCTGGTTTAAACAATGGAGTAGCGGACTAGTTTTCCAGGAATTTCAGGGATTCCAGCAACTGGAAGCTAAACAGGGAGATATTCTCGATAATCAAAGACCAATGGGGTCCCTTTGGGACAAATCTTTTCGCAGACAGACTGAACACTCAGATGATGAAATTTTTCAGTTGGAGACCCTCTAGCAGCAGGGGTGGATGCCTTCCTCCAAGATTGGCAAGGTTTAAGGCCATATGCCTTCCCGCTATTTGTCATTCTTCCGCGGCTTCTTCTACACACTCGCCGGTACCTTCAGAGCATGGTGGTGATAACCCCTCTCTAGAGGTCTCAAGCATGATTTCCGGTCATCTTGGAGATGATCATGGACTTCCCTATCCTAATACCACCTTTCAGGCGACTACTCCTGGGTCCCCAAGGCAAATCACATACTCTCTTAGACCAAGGCCTGTTAGTACTGACGGCCTGGAATATTTCAGGAGACAATGGAAAATCCCTGGCCTTTCGCACAATGCTTTCCAACTCATATCTAAATCTTGAGCATCTGGAACAAGGAAGGCATATCGAGTGGCATGGAACAAAATGGGTTCGCTGGTGTCTTCAACGACACTACGATCCCGTTTCAACTGATTTAGTTCATGTTGTTAATTTTCTATCAGAACTCTTTGCTTCTGGCCTTAGATATAGAACTGTTAGGGGCTGATTCCGTTTCGGGTCGGAAGGGCACCGAACGTGATTCGGCCGGAAAAACTACGAGCCGTTTGCGTATTTTCTGCCCTACTCGTACAGCTGTACAAGCGAGCAAGTACGATGCGAGCTACATGAAATTCACCGACCGAGTCATTTCCGGGTCCAACTGCTCCGTACGTCTTGATCGTAAGCTAACCGTGGCGTGCAAGGGATGCGATTCACGACCGAGCCAGTACGATGCATGCGTCGGACAGCCTGTGCGAGCCGGAGTGTCCGGCTCGCAAAAGCTCCCAGAGTCGGACTTCGGGGTCCATGTCGGACCCCCTGACAACCGCAGACGTGCGACTCGCACACAGGGGAAGACACATGGGTCGGATCCGACTCGGTCGGAGTGCTTTCCGACCCAGATCGGAATCGGCACCTCAATGTCTATAGGTCAGCAGTAGCTGCAGGACATTCCTTAATCGATGGTGTGTAAGTCAGACAAAGCCTTTGAACAAAAAAGATTATGAGAAGCATGCAGGTTCTTAATCCTCCGACTCCCAAATATACAGTTTTTGGGACGTAAGAATCATATTACAACTTATTTCCGCTTGGGGTGATAACACTAACCTCTCTCTCAAACGTATTTCTTACAAACTTACTGTGTTACTTTGCTTGGTGTCCTTTAGACGAACCTCAGATGTTAGGGCTTTAGATGTTACTAGCAGGGCTTATCAACCTGAAGGAGTTTGCTTCTACCTTAAGAAAAGGACCAAGACCATTTCTACTTCTATCTTCTACCCTTTCTTTCCTCTGAATTAAAATGTGTGTGTTGTCAAATGTCTTAAAGAATATGAAAACAGAACTGTAGGTCTGAGAGGTGCTGAAACTCAACTGTTGATCTCTCACAGATCTCCTCCTAAAGCTGTCTCTTCCCCCACGCTTGCGAGATGGGTCAAAGAAGTGATGGATGAAAGTGGTGTTGATGTTTCAATTTTTGGTGCACATTCTCTCAGGGGTGCATCAGCTTCTAAAGCTCTAATGTTAGGTGGAAGGCTCCAAGATGTTCTAAGAGCCGATGACTGGTCAAATGAGAATACTTTAAAAAAAAAGTATCTTTAGACCGAACAATAATGTGATTGACAATGTACTTAGTTCACTTTAAAATTGCATGATGTTGGCCTCCATGTCATGCCATAAAATTTAGATTTTTCACAGCCTGCTGGGCAGAAAATCTGGATTTTATTAAAGACACGGCTAAGATTATGCCTCCACTAACTAACCCTCCCAAAGGGTTCTTTTCTTTTTAACATATTGTGTCTCTTTCTCTTTCAGAATAAGATGTCTACTTTTGTTCAAAGGAGTGACTCCTTCCACGTCATAACTGAAGTTATATTTTGCTGAGTTTACCTTTTCGTTTGCAGCATTGGACAAAGAAGAAAGATGGCTGAGTGCTCATGGACTATATAGTGTATTTGGAATGTTTCAAAGTTCTATATTCTATTCATTGTTACTGCTGAGCTGTGGCTATAAAGGAGATTTGCATAATCTTAGCGTCCGTGTCTTAAATAAAATCCAGATTTTCTGCCCAGCAGGCAGTGAAAGATCTAAATTATCTATTGCTTTGAATTTACAGATATCACAGTTAATATGCATAACTCGGCCGAAAAAATGACTTTATATCTAAAAGGTGCACATATATTTTTCTTATCTTCTTAAAATGACACAGATTAACTATGCAGCTTGTGAAAATCTCTTAAATTATTTTCTCAAGTGAAATCAGTAATACTGAAAAATAGTGCTTTATTTGTCAGTTAGTAAACAAGCTGATATGGGAAGTGCACTAAAGCTCACGTTGATCACATTTTAGGATTTCTCTTCATGAATGCTCTATATTAGGTAGGAGTAGACTTGCCATTGACAGCTGCTCTTGAACCCTGTGGGCTTCATTTGTGATAACTGACACATTTCTGCAGTAAGGCATCGATGCGTCAGTAAAACCTGCACTTCGGTACATCATTTTAAACCGCCATGGATGTGTCTAATATACGGTATAATGCACCATGGTGTAAGCTCTCATGGTGCGTCCAGAAAAGTGATGCTTACATTGGAAGGCTGCTGCAGCAAAGACAGACACATGTGAAGCCAAAGTGACACTAGGCTACTTTATGGCACATAAAGCAACGCAAATCATCCTAGTGTCCCATTGGAGTGCGTCTTGTGTCACAAAAACTTGAAAAAGGGACGAATTTTCCACACCTCAAAAAAGAAAGATGAAGCAGACAACAGCAGCCAGGGCAACTACCCAAAAGACCCCAGCACCACCAGATTAACAGTGCTGGGTAAGGCAAATGGACAGTGCCAGAGTGCAAGAAGTGCTAGCATGACTATAAGTGTAGGACCAAGGAGAAACTGGCCATGAACCTGAAGGCAGCCATGCCATATAGAGGGGAATGACCATAGGACCTGGAGGAGCTGACTCCCTTGGAGGAGCAGGTGGCAGGAGTCATTCAAGCAGAGTTGGTGGCAGGTGTTTCCAGACAGGACACTGCTTTAGTTGAGGACCAGCAAGATCTACTGGGTAGGTGGCTAGCCGCCGAAGGGAATGGCCACGGTGTAGCTGAGCTCTGCTGCGCCACTCCCGCAATTATCAGTCCAGTGTCCTCTGCCCTGGCCCAAACTCGCTCCTGAGGGGCCGAAAACACCCCACAGTGGGCGGCCTAACGACGAGTGAATTTTGAGCAATTTTGGAGGGGGTTAACCGCAGTTACGCCCAGCACTGGCTCCCACCGCAAGAGGCGAGCCGAAGTAAAGTCAAGCCTCCCGGCGCGGGTGGGATACGCGAGACCGCGGCCTTGAAAACTATCACCGGGCAGGCGCGCGCAGACTAGTGTTGGGCAGGAGGCTAACAATATCCTAATCATGGAGGGCCCGACGTGGGGTGAGCGTGTCCCTGGTGTGCACCGGGGTGAATACCAGCAGCAGCTTGATCGGGGCCCAGACGCTGGCGCTGATTGCACCGAGGCCCTTCCCACCTATGACCTACTATCCCTGAGGGGCCCTCTGAGGTGGACGTACGACCCGTAGAGCCATCGGCTTCCAACAGCACCCAGATGCCAGAGGCGGTGGCCCTTGTGTGGCCCAATGAACAGATTTGAACATAGACCTCCATCGGGGTGCACGGAGGCCTACGGGAAACAGTGTGGCCGGACTGGGGGCCTGGACTGAGGTGAGCCCCCCCTGCGAGAATAACACCGGGGAGCTGGAACAACTCTAGTCCTCTCTTACATAGGGGAGTGTAAACAACCGGGCTGCCGTGTTTGACCCAGGGAGAGGAGCGTTTTCACACGTGGGCCCTGGGAGAACTGGCCTAAAGTGGTGGCACCAGTCGGCTACATCCTGGACTACCGCTCCTTTCTGCCCCGGCGTTAATTCAACTTACACCTTTTGTCGCTTCTAGCAGGGAGGTGCCATATCCGAACCTGGTCATACGATTCGGCCCTTGGCCCCAGACATTGGAAAGGTGAACATTTTGTCCTCATTGCGCCTGATTGGGGTAACACTGCTACTGATGCTGGGTATGCAGGCGGGGTAGCACCCACCAAACCCGACAGGCCGGGTGGAGTGATTAACTGCAGGCGGCAGTGAGTAGTGGGTGCAGCGAGATGCCCCCCTGTTGACCCCTGCAGGAGACAGCATGGCGACGGGCCGCAGTGGAACATCGATGACACAGACTAAACTGGAGAAGTTTGCGTGGTAAAAGCAACAGGGAGACAACCATGAAAGGGTCATGGCCCCGAATGACAAGGCGGAACTCACGAATAAAGATCTCCTCAAAGCAATCACCACGGTGCATCCTTCTCTGGAGACCCGTATTGACACAGTCGCCACTGAGGTGACCCTGATCAGGGAAGATATGAGGCGGATGGCGGAGCGGGTGGGCAAGGTGGAGGCTATGACGGCTGAACTAGAGACTGACACTACCCTCTTAAAAAAGCAGGTCTCAGAACTACGCACATCTCAGGAAGCCATGTCCCTGCAACTGGACGATTACGAAGGTAGGATGAGACGCAACAATATCTGCATTATTGGAATACCGAGCGGGCGGAGGGGCAGGCTGCGGACCTCTTTGTCGAGGAACTTGTCTTGCTGCAGCGTCAGCTGCGTGGCCTGTCCAAGTGTTTTTCCATCGAGCGGGCCCATCGGGTGCCTGCGGGCAGACCTAAGCCGGGGCCTCCCCCCCGGCCGCTCCTGGCTTGCGTGTTCAACTTTCGTGTCCGGGACGTGATTCTTCAGACCGCCAGGGCAGCCCCCCTGTGACGATTGAAAACAGCCGGGTCACCTTCTTTCTGGACTTCACATTGAGGGTTCAGAAACAAAGGCGTAGTTTTTGGGATGTCAAACGAGCCCTCAGAGACCAGGAGATCAAATATGCCATGATGTTTCAAGCTAAGCTCCGGGTGGAATCTGGGGTCAAGCTGTGGATTTTTACGCGACCGGAGGAAGCCTGGGACTGGCTTGAGAGCTGGCATACCGTCTGCAAGAAACATCTCAAGTCTCCACCTACTACAACCGGATCTGGCAACTGGCGACAGCAGCGACGTTCCCCTCCACACTCGGATTCAGACTCACAGGGACACGTGGGGTGACTATGAATCTTGTTATGTGACTGTGGTCCGATCATGGGTGCGATGGCTCTTCCAGCCTGCCTGAGTGCTGCAGTGGCTTAGAGGGTGTTAACTTAGATATTGGGGCTTGTCTTGAGCCCCTGCATGCTGCATGGTATTGAGCTTTTGATAATAAGGTTAATGTGTAGTTTTCCCTTATTCAATGCAATTTGTGCCCCTATAACCATTTAATTGCATAGGTTTGGCCCAAAGAGGATAGAGGCCGGGGCGGATTTCGGGTGTTTCATAAACTGTTTTTCTGGGAGTGGGGTCACTCAGGTTCCTGATGTTGATGAGGGGGGGCGACAGGCACTCTGCAAGTTGAGGGGTGGCGGGCAGTTGTAGGCTTGCTATGCAGGGAGGCAGGGTAGGGGTGTCTAGGTTGGAGGGGGAGGGGGGATTGTTTTTTAGATTTTCTTTGTTTCTTGCATTGGTTCTTCATACTTTTTGGCGCACTACTACCATACCACGTACTACAATTTACTATACCCATGGACATGTTGGGCCTGCCCAGAGCAACTGGTTTGCCCACGCCGTACCTTGCGAGGGGTCCTCTACTGTCCTCTCTGGGCGGGTCAATCCGAAGGGCCCCTTTCCTCACAGCAAAAGCTTGACGGCAACTGGTACAGGACTTAGAGTGGCCACTTGGAACGTGAATGGTCTGGGGGACAAGATCAAAAGGGGCATTGTCTTACGATATGTTAAACGGCAAGAACGGGATTTGGTAATGTTATAGGAGACTCACTTGGTTGGAAATTCATGTATGGCCTTGAATAGGAAAGGTTACACTATAATAGTGCACTCTGGGTTCTCATCGGATTCCAGTGGGGTGGGGGTTCTTCTCCGGAGGGGGTGCCCATATATCATGTGCAACACATGGACCGACACTTTGGGCAGGTTTTCAGCAGTTACAGGCCCATGGGAAGGGCGCACCCTGAACATAGTCTCGGTTTATGCCCCCCCCAGGTTACAACTAACACTGCGGGACGTTGGTACACTCTTACTGGAACTACCCATGGGAACATTAATACTGGGAGGGGACTTCAACTTAATGATGGACAGTTCGAGAGATCGTCTCCCACCCCGAGATGACCTGCCAAGAGGCTCGCAGCTTCAAGAATTTGCTAATGCTCTGGGGATGGTAGACATATGGTGGTGGCTGAACCCCGCACACACCCACTACACTTTTCAATCGGGAGCACACGGCAGTCAATCTAGAATTGATTATCTATTCACCCACGCGCAGGACGTGCACAATTCCAAGGGGGTCCACTGCTTGGCACGGGATATATCTGATCACTCTCGTCTCCTGACAATTTTTGACCTGTCACGGCCCAGACGACCTGGCTCTATTAAGATTGAGCCATGGGCGCTCAAAATACCTCACATTAGGGAGGCTCTCCTCCAGGACACTGATTATTATTTTGCAGAGAACGTGGGGTCTGTGACCTCGGCTGTAATGCTTTGGGGGGTGTTTGGGACAGTGATTAAGGGTAGAGCATTATCCCTGATGGCGGGCCATTGAACCGAGCGCTCTAGAAAGGTGGTCGAACTAGAAACCGACATACTCACCCTGGAAACAACCCTCTCACAAGCCCCTGATCCTGATACACAACACTCTCTTAATGTCAAACGACAAGATTACAGACAACTCCTATTAGAGGAGGCGAGGATGCGTTCCTTGACTACCAGACATCTAATCCATGAACACGAAGAGCGTACTGGCAAGCTCCTGGCGTGGTTGGAGCGTGCGTAAAAAGCAAGCAACTCGATGGGTCAATGCGATAGCTGGTCCTGACAAAACGCTCCTAAAAGATCCTCAGGATATAGCAAATACGTTTGCCTCTTATTTTGAGGATGTTTATAGGGTCCCCGAGGCCTCACAGGTATAGTTCTCGACGGAGTTGCTAGCCACAATCAAAATGACGTCTCTCTCTCCCCACAGGATAGTGAGACCTTGGAGGCAGATATTACAGTGATGGAAATACAAAAAGCCATAACGGGGGAATGCTCAGGTAAAGCAATGGGTCCCAACGGACTTCCTATCGAACTCTTCAAGCCCATGTCTGCAAAGTTAGCACCCCACCTGCTGGGCCTCTATAATGAATGCTACCAGTCAGGGCGCCTTCCTGTGGAGATTCGCACTGTAGCTATAGTGGTTATACACAAACCAATGGAAGAATGCAGGTCGTACCGCCCAATATCCCTACTTACGGTAGAAGCTAAAATCCTCACCAAGCTCCTGGCCAACCGCCTCCTCCCCTACATCGCTAAGTTAATCCATCCAGATCAGTCCAGCTTCATGCCAGGTAGGAACACAGCCAGAAACCTCTGGCGCGTACATGGGGCCTTGGGGAGACTGGGTACTATTGATGAGGAAGCAATACTGTTGTCCCTAGATAGCACAATGGCATTTGACACACTTGAATGGGACTTCCTCTATGCCGTGCTGAGTCGCATAGGACTTGGTCCCCGACTGATTGGATGGATCAAACTGCTATATTCACAACCAACTGCATACGTTACTGTTAACAACCACCACTCTGACACATTCCCCCTCCATCGGGGTACAAGACAGGGATGCCCGCTTTCCCCACTTCTTTTTGCCCTAGTATTGGAACCACTTGCAGTCTGGATTAGGGGAGACCCCAAGGTCCGGGGATTTAAATGGACGCATGCACGAAGATCGCATCTCCCTATATGCGGACGATGTCCTCCTCTATCTCGCCTCTCCAGGGCAATCGCTGCGGAGAATACTCCATATATTCCATATTTTTGGAGCGCACTCTGGATACCGGATAAACTGGTCTAAATCCCAGATGTATGTACTCTGGGGCGAGCCCCCATCCATCCCGCGGGGGTAAGAGATCCCGGTGGCCACCCATGGCTTCAGATATCTGGGTATATTTGTAACTACAGACGCAACAAAGTTTTTCGATCAAAATCTTCAACGCCTAAAATCAGACGCCCAACATTGGCGCTCTCTCCCTCTCACCCTCTTGGGCCGCGCATCCCTGTTTAAGATGCTCGCGCTCCCACATTTTCTCTATGTACTCCAATATGCTCCATACCCAATCCCAGAGTCTTATTTTGCCCAAATTGACAGTGTGGTACATGGCTTA
This sequence comes from Triturus cristatus, assembly GCF_964204655.1. NCBI lineage: Eukaryota > Metazoa > Chordata > Amphibia > Caudata > Salamandridae > Triturus > Triturus cristatus. The sequence goes on from NC_140589.1 coordinate 465,950,714, forward strand.
CTTTGGGGGGACAGTCCGCCTCGAATTTCTAAGAGTAAGCTTACCATGGGGTGGTACGACAGAGGAATAGGTTTGCCGGATATATGGCTGTACTACCAGGCTTCCCAACTGACTGCAATCAATAACTGGGTGTTCGGCCAGCACGGTGATCCCAATTTCCGCACTGATCTCTGGGTTATGGGACGAGGGGGATACAACAGAGCATTGTACTCCAACCCTCGTAGGATCAACTTTATGGGCCCCATGGCATGTACAGCTGAAACATGGCATGAGCTTACGAAGAAACTGGGGTGGCATAACGAAAGCGACTCCACTATGGGAGCCGCATATCCTGGGCCGTCTCAGCCAATGCCCCGGGTTTGATAAGTGGGACACCATCGGGATCTCAACTGTGGGGGACCTGTGGGTGAGGGGGAAACTGGCCACATTCTCAGATCTCCAGATCAAATACCGCATGGAACCCTCAGAGACGTTTAGATATCTCCAAATTAGGCATGCAATCTCCGCGGCATTACCTAAGGGCACCCCGCTCACTGACTCTTCCCCTTTGGAGGATCAGTTATTATTAGTCCCAATGGAGCATAAGGCCATCCCCCTAATGTATAAAAAACTGGTTCGCACTGACCCCATGAATAAATTATGCACCAACTGGGAAGCTGATCTGGGTGCCATAAACGACAAAGATTGGAGAGATGCCCTTGCCTCTCCTCAAGAGGTGGCTATCCCCATGCATTTCCGCCTGGTGCAACTTAAAATACTCCACAGGATATATTTCGATGCTAAGCTACTGTTCCATCTTGGGAGACTATCAGATCCGCTCTGCCTTCGACACTGCAATCAAACTGGCACCTTCCAACACATAATATGGGAATGTCCGCATATACAACATTATTGGGAAGGGGTGACACGCCAACTCTCTAGGGCATGTGACAAACCCCTGTGTCCCTCTCCCACTCTCTGCCTTCTCAACATATGGGAGGCTACCGACCTCTCCCAGATGGAGCAGGCATGGGCCGCAATGGGGTGGATGATAGCAAAACGTAACATTGCACAGAAATGGGGTCAAGACTCGAGTCCACCAGTAACAGACTGGGCCAAAAAAATGGACCATGTAAAGATAGCAGAGAAAACGGTCTTTAAGGGTCGGGGATGCCCCAGGAAGTGGGATCAAAAGAGGGGAAGGTGGAACAAAAATCGGGGGGATATATGCATCTCCCCAACAGTGGAAATGCGGTGTGAGAGACGGGCACTAATGGCCCACAATTGTAATTCCCGGAACCACTGCATTTTGTTTGCATACATTCAATAAAAACTGTTTAAAAAAAATAAAAAGATTTACAGGGTAAGTGGCAATAAGGGGCAAAGTGGACAAAAAGGTTATACTGTACTGCGCTGCAAGCTATGTCACTGTGCTGCACTGCTCGATGTGTAAGGGAAAGGGTAGGAATTTTTCTCATGTACAGCCATATATCACATAATTGTAACTTATCCTGGCCAGTTACATGTTGGACAGCTCAGTCAAGCTCTGTCACATGTGTCTCTTCCATGTGTGTTGTGCAGCACTAGTCCACGGTCACCTTTGTATACAGGGACTTGTAGTGGAATGTATAACATGCATCTGCAGAGCTACAAGTCCCACAATACAAAGCAACACAACATGGACATGAACAACACATCTTGCATGGTTACTTAGACCCTGCCCAATCAGACGGTGACAATGCAATCTCCCTTGCACCATGAGGCTAGTGTGTCTTACTTGTGCCCATGCAGCCAAATCAGGAATGCAAAGCAATGGAATGGAATGGGGTTGTCAGAGGATAAACTCCTCACCAGGGAGGGGGTCAGGTGTGGCCCATGTGAAGTATCACCACATAGGATCATGTGTAGAGCCAAGTGTACAGTCACTAGCATGAAACAACATGGTATGCTGTCCCGTAGTGCAGGGTGAGAGCACACAGGTGTTGCCTGCCATGTTAAAGACCACCCTAACTCCTGTCATGTACAAATTCATACTGGGGGAGGATGTGAATGCAAGTGGTGCACACCAGAGGACCATGGCCCTCATGTATGGGATTTTAGTGTAGGGCAGCACCAAGGTTGGTGGGCCACCAGGTGTTGTCCCATGTGGAGGGTCTAGATCCGAAGATGAAGACTTTCCTATTCTCCAAGTTGAGCTTCAGGCAGCTGCTGCTCAACCAGGATGCGTTGTCTTGCATACCTTCCTGGAAACTGTGTCTGGTGATGTCAGGTTCCTTGGTGAGGGAGAGGATGAGCTGGGTGTTGTCAGCGTAGGATATTATGCTGAGTCTGTATTTTTTTACCATGGTACCGAGAGGGGCATGTAGATTTTGAAGAGGGTGGGGCAGAGTGAGGATCCTTGGGGTACTCTGCAGCTCATCTCTGTGGGTACGGAGAGGAAAAAGTGAGTCTGATTCTTTGAGTTCAGGAAGGAGTGGATCCAGTCTAGGACAGTTCCCTGTTTGCCGGCATCATAGAGTCTGGCGGTTAGGGTGCGGTGGGAGATGATGTCGAAGGCTGCTGAGAGGTCTAGTAGGATGAAGGCAGCCGTTTGGCCTTGGTCAAGGAGGGTTCAGATGTCACCATGATATCTAGGAGGACGGTCTCAGATCTGTGGTCACTGTGAAATCTGGATTGGGAAGTGTTGAGGATCGAGTTGGATTCTATGAAGTTCGTGAGCTGGTTGTTGATGATCTACTAGGTGACTTTGGCTGCGATGGGGAGGAGAGGGATGGGTCTGTAATTCTTGAAGTCCAACAGGTCTGTGGAGGGCTTCTTGAGGAGGGACTTGACTTCTGTGCATTTCCAGTTGTTGGAGGAACGTGCCTGTTTCCAGGGCACGTCGTAGTTGGGGTGCTGTAGTGGAGGCGGCTCTGTGAAAGATGGCCAGCAGGCAGGGGTTAGTGGGGGCTCCTGAGTGTATGCTCCTCATGGTCTTAGCGTTGTCTTCTGTGGTGACAGGGGTCCATGCGGTGATGATGGTAGGCTGGGTGGGGTTGTTGGTGGTAGGTGTAGTGTCGGTGCATTGGTTCCATTTGTTGAAGTTGTCATAGAGAGTTATGATCTTGTGATGGAAGTAGGAGTCGAGTTTGTTGCAGAGGTCCTGGGAGGGAGGGACATTAGAGGCTTTGCTGGGGGGTTTAATGAATTCTTGTATGATGTTGAAGAGTTCCTTAGAGCTGTGGGAGTTGGAGAGAATCCTGTCCTGGATGAAATTCTTCTTCATGGTGCTGAGGAGTTGGTGGTGTTCTGTCATGGCGATCTTGTAGGCGGTGCGTGCTTCTGAGGTTTTTCTGTTCGTCCAAGATTTCTCGAGTTGTCGGCATTTGCGCTTGGATTCTCAGAGGTTGGTGGTGAACCAGGTGACTTTCGTGGTACATTGTCTGTCGGAGTTCTGGGGGATCAAGTGTCTTTGTGCAGTCGGTGATCCGTCTGTGGAGTTCGTTGGTTGCAGAGTTGGTGTCCGTCATGGTGGGTGGAGGAGCGCGGTTGAGGGCGGAGTTGAAATGGTCTTTGGTGATCTTGCTCCCGTTCCTGCACAGGGGGCATGGTGTAGGCTTGTGTGTAGTTGGTTTCGAGAAGGAGAAGTGGACGCAGTGGTGGTCCATCCAGAGGGGTTGTGGGGTATGGCTGAAGCAAATGTTTTTTCTTCCTGCAAAGATGAGGTCAAGGGTGTTTCCTGCCTAGTGGGTAGGCGTGGTGATGAGCTGTTTCAGCCTGATGTTGGGGAGGTTGTCAAGGAGGGCGGTGAAGTTGGGGTTGTAGAGTTTGTCGAGGTGGAAATTCAGGTTTCTGAGCAGTACATAGTCCGTGGATGTGAGGGCATGGGGCGCGATGAGGTATGTGATAGTGCTGGTGAACATGGCAGCATAGAGTCGTTCTGGGGTTGATCCGGTTGGGAAATGGAGGTGTTCCATGGGGGACGAGGGTTCGTTCATGCCGGCTGTAGTCAGTCAGAGGGAATTTTTGTGTACAATGAGGAGTCCACCTCCAGGATAGTTTGGGCGGTCCTTCCTCTGCATCTTGTACCTGTCGGGAATGGTGGTTGCGATGTTGGGTGTGGAGCAGGCGTTGGCCCAGGTCTCTGTGAGGAAGAAGATGTCGGGCGATAGGGTGTTGAGGCGGTCCCAGATTACTTCTGCGTGTCTGTGTAGGGAGCCTACATTGAGGAGGATGCAGCTCAAGGGCTTGGACTTGCTGGCGTCTGGTGTCGGCATGAGAACTGGTCTTGGGTGGTGTTCGACAGCTGGTAGTTGTGTTTCTTCAGGGGTTGAGTGCGTGGAGTGTTGCAGAGTCATAACGGTGGGTGCTCAGAAGACCAGGGTTCCTGGCACTGGTCGCTGTCGGGTCGCGGACAGACGCAGACAGGCTTGCCTTTGGAGCACCTTAGGCGTACCAGCAGCGCAGCCGCACAGCGGCTGCCATTTAGTAGGGGGCAGCAGCGGTGGGAATGGCAGAAAGGGAAAAAGAAAAAGTGAAACAGCAAAGTAAAAGGCAAAAGTGAAAAGGGCAAAAGAAGGCAAAAAGGCAGAAAAGGCTAATTGAAAAAAGGCAGAACATAGAGGCAGAGGCAAAAGTGAAAGAAAGGCAGTACAGAAAAGCAGAGGCAAAAGGCACACGAAGGAGCGAAAGACAGGCACAGAAAAAAAGTCAGAAAACAACTGGCAGCGCAGGCCAGCAGAAGGGCAGGCTCTTCCACTGGACCAATTAGTCAAATAAGGGATTTCCCTTTGGGTGCAAATCAAACCCTACACTTAATTCACAACTTAACTGACGACAAGCATGCCAACCAAACATATCACCAAAATCACCAAGATAGTACTATAAAGCTATACAGGTGGTATACAAATTAAGTATTTTTAATCTAATGCATAAGATTTCTTTTAAAAGCAATAAATAGTGTAAAAAAATGAAATGTGAACAAAGTGTTATGGTTCTAATCATATACGCTACTATTCAAAATGTCATAGCAGAAAGACATTTAATTACTGATCTCAATTTAGCAAAATGAACTTGCATGTTGTTTTAAAACACAAAAACATTTGCTACATTGGTCAACGACCTAATTACAACAAGATTAAAAAGATTAAAAAAACAATTTTACTAAAAGGGAGAGTACATCAGGTATTCAGATTTGTCATTAGCAAAACTCTAATGGTGATCCAAATCATTGACAAGAATGCACCATAGAGTCTAGTTTTTTTTTATTTCCATCAATGTTTTAAGTCAATTTTGTGTCACAAAAGCTGCATCGATGTGCTTCAGTGGGTTTATGTAGATCCAAACCACCTTCTTCAGGAAAAGTTTGCTTGTCTCCCACAAAGATTTAAGGGTGGTGCTTAACGCACACTACTCCTATTTATTGGAACCTCTGGTTATTCCATCAAGATGGCTGCACAATGATCCCCTGGGGGTTGAAACCTTATATGATGTGATCACTTAGCTGATTATTCATATAATTCAAAGAGGACCTCAACAGTTTTTCCTCAATTCTCCTAATCCAAAGAGAGTCACATTTGTGGACTTCTCGGGGCCCAAAGGGTGCCAGTACTGGTTGTAACACTTAGTCTATCTTGCTAACGTCTTGCAAAGGGAATTCCTCATCCCTGGCAGGAGCCTGCGGGTGGAGGAGGGCCTTAAACACCTACCTGAAGACTAAGCAGCGCTGGGGGCAGACACTCTAGGACGGAGCTGCGCTAGGGAAGAACAGTTTCCTGACCAGGAGGTCAGGGGTCTTGCTCGCCCTGTCGCACAGCGGCTGTCATTAAGTAGGGGTAGGTGAGGGAGAGCAGCTGGGAGGTGGAAGCAGAAACATGCGGGGGAGGGGCCCCGGTGGCAGCAGCGGCGGGAGTGGCAGAAAGGGAAAAAGAAAAAGAAAAAGGGAAAAGGCAAAAGGGAAAAAGGCGAAAGAAGGCAAAAAAAGCAAGAAAGGCAAAGTGAAAAAAGGCAAAACACAGAGGCAGAGGCAAAAGTGGAAGAAAGGCAGAACAGAAAAGCAGAGACAAAAGGCACACAAAGCAGTGAAAGAACAGCACAGACAAAAAAGACATAAAACGGCTGGCAGCACACCCCAGCAGATGAGCAAGCTCTTCCACTGGACCACAAGGGATGAGGCGCAGGCAGGAGCCTGCAGGTGGAGGAGGGCCTCGTACACCAACCTTAAGACTAGGCAGCGCTAGGAGCAGACACGCTAGGGCGGAGTTGCACGAGGGGAGAGCAGTTTCCTGACCAGGAGGTCAAGGGTGTTCGGGTCTTGGTAAGGGGTTAATCAATAAAAAAATGAATGTGTCTGTCTGTAATGCAACTGGTGCTCATGTGAAGTGCTTTGATACCTTCAGGTCGAGTTCCCGATATATAAAACTCCCAAAACAAAAAAACCATGAGAGGGCTTCCTTGAGCTTTGCATGTGGGTAGGAATTCACATCAGATGGTAATATATGCATTCAATGACTGATGACACCAGGCAAACATGCTAAGGGTCAGTGAATATTACCTTTACATGAGTGATATGACATGTAGTTTGGGTCTGACATCCCATGTTTACTTTGATTGTCTTTCTGCCCTGTATACAGCAGCAGACATTGATGGAGCACTAGGGCTAACAGGATTTTGGGCTTTACAGTAAGACAGACCGTCACAGTTACACCTGTTCCTGCATGTTACAGTTGCATCCTTGCCTCATGAGACAAGTTTGCCTGCATTGGGTCTCAGTGGCCAATTCAGCACTGGCACAGGTCAAGAGTTAACATTTTTGAGTGTTATGATAGATACTGTATTTATCTTGCTATGTGCTTCCAAACATTGATGTGTCAAAGGGAGACTGTCTGTGCTGGACTGCGTGGCCATACCCATTACATGCCCCTTTGTTTACACTCACAGGACAACATTTAAACTATACTGTGTTGACATATGTAAACTGGCATTATACATCATGAAGTGCATGACACACTGTACTCATTGCACATTGTTAGGTACTCCACTCACTTTGGACTGTGGCAGAGGGTTTGTAGCTGAACACATTGTAGCAGCACACACAATCTCTGCATGTGCAGAGTTTTACATATTGCAATATTGGTTGTGAATGTCTTGCACAGACACACCTGTGTCACAAATGGTGTTATCATGACCACATATATCATAAAACATGATGCAGATCTGGGGTGAGTGTGTCACACAATAACAGACCGTTTGAATAGGTGAGTAAGCCAACAGTCACTAATGCAGTGAGACATGGTTAAATAGTCCATTGTACTTGTGATGTTTAATTAACAAGCTGCTGCTATTCACACATGATCTATATCTTACTCCTGTCAATGTTAGCAGTACTACATTTACTTTGAGGGCAGGCCTTTGTGTGTGCCTCCTAGTCCAAGAATACAGCATGCCCTGACACAGGCATATGTATAGGCACACACCCAACTAACATATCACATTTGGGTGGATGGTATATTTGTGATCCACTCAACTATGCAGTTGTCTACTCAGGTCAGAGGTACACAATTATTGTTCTGCTAAGGTAATTTCATATCCAAATCACTCCATCTAACCATGTGGAATTAGTTGTTTATGTGCACATGCATTGTTGTCTGACTATTGATCCAAGTAAAATCACACTCTTGATAGCTCAGTATTCTTCAGGTGTTCAGATGTTTGCACATCACCTATCCAATTACATCGTAATCTACCCGTTTACACACTGTACAATATCACCTGATTATGTTGTCATTTTTAAGGCCTTTGATGCTCAAGGTAGAATTAAATACTGCTCCTCTTTCTAGCCAAGGTCATTCAGAAGGCTCTCAATGCCCAACTTTCCAAGTTCATCGAAGCAAACCACATCCTGGACCTCTCCCAATCCGGCTTCTGAAGCAACCATAGCACCGAGACAGCCCTCCTTGTTGCCACAGACAATCTTTGCCCCCTCCTTGCCAGAGGCTAAACTGCTGCTCTCATCGTCCTGGACCTCTTGGCCACATTCAATATCATCTCCCACTGCACCATGTGCACAAGATTCCATGATGCACAAGACACCATGATTTCGGGATCCATGACAAAACCATTAAATGGATCCACTTCTTCCTCACCGGCTGAACACAGAGAGCTAGACTACCACCATTCTATTCTGAACCCACAGAGATCAGCTGTTGAGTGCCTCAGAGCTCCTCCCTATGCCCCACTCTCTTTAACATCTACATGGCTCCGCTCGCAACCATTATCAGGAACCATGGACTCAACATCGTTTCCTATGCCGACGACACATAGCTGATTCTCTCCCTCACCAACGAACTCACAGTCACCAGGAACAACTTCCATGACAGGATGAAGGCTGTTGCCCCCTGGATGAAGAACTACTGCCTCAAGCTCAACTCAGAGAAGACCAAAGTCCTCATCCTGGGCCCCACCCCCTCTGCTTGGGACAACTCCTGGTGGCCTGCAGCACTCGGTACCCTCACAGACCACACCCAAAACCTTTGCATCAACCTGGACTCCTCACTCACCATGGACCACCAGATCAACACCGTCTCATCATCCTGCTTCCACATGCTATGCCTTTTCCAAAAGATTATCAAGTGGATCCCCACCAAGTCCAGGAAGACGTCACCTACACACTCATCAGCTGAAGAATCGACTATGGCAACACACTCTGCCCCAGCATCGCCCAGTCACTCCTCAAAAACTGCAGAACATTCAGAACGCCTCCGCCAGTCTCATCCTCAACATCTACCACCACAGCGGCATCACCTGCCACCTGAGAGATCTCCACCGGCTCCCAGTCATCATAAGAATCAACTTCAAGCTCTTCACCCATGGCTACAAAGCCCTACATGACGCGGGTCCTGCTTACCTTAACCACCTCCTCACATTCCACGCATCCACCAGAGACCTTTGCTCTGTCAAAATGGCCCTGGCCACTGTCCCACATGTCTGAAAGACCACGGCCGGAGGAAGATCCTTCTCCCACCTCACAGAAAAGGCCTGGAACACCCTGCCTCTCCACCTCAGGCAACCACTGTCACTTCCACAATTCATCAAGGACCTCAAGACGTAGCTCTTCGACTGAATCACAGCACCTTCAACAGATCATCAGTCCCCCTGCTCCTTGAGACCCTTACGGCTGAGTAGTTGTGGTTAACAAAAGACTTAATTGATTGATTGTTTGAAATAAGAACATAAGGGAGGCTTATAAAGTAGGTGAGGTAAATAGCGATTATTTAATTAAAAGCTACAAGAAAACATATAGGAAACAGATTAGCAGAATTGCTTGGGAAGAGAAGGATAATGCATAGACTAAAGCAATAGCTTTATTGAGAGGGGGAAATACAAAGTGTTTTTGGACCATAGTAAATAGAGTGCTGCGGGTAACAAAAAGTTTCATAGCAGCCCCAATATCGGAAGAAACTTGAGTAACCTACCTATAGAGACAGAGAAGGATGGAGTAGAGAGTGGGAGAACTGAGGAGTTGGAGCAAGTGGAAGAAGTTAGTCACTGTATTTCGTCCATTATGGAGATAGAAACTATCATAAAGAATCTAACAAAAATCCAAGGACCAGGGCCTGGATGGCCTGTACTCTGATATAAACAAACTTAACTCAAAAGTGTGGGCCCAAGTTTTAGCACTGGTTTTTGGAGCTATAACAAGTGGCCAAGGTATTCCAGAAAACTGGAAAGGGAGTATAAGGGTCCTGCTCTTTAAAATAGGGAAATGGGATCTACCGTCAAACCATTGTATGATCACACTACTTGATATTCCCAGTAATATATATGCCAAACACCTTCAAGAGCTGTTAGAGGATTGGGTAAGCAAAGCTAATATTCTCCCAAGAGTCCACATTAGGTTTTCAAAATGTTTTTCAACAAGTGATTGTTATGTACCCCAACCTAGGACTAAGTAGCAAAATGACCTTTCACCTACATTTGTCCTACCTTGCTCTGAAAAACAGTTCTAGCACTGACCTTTTACCTAGTTATGTGCTGAATAAATGTTGATTGGAAACTAGCCTCATTTATTATGCATGACGTACATAACAGGATTAACATACTCTGTATAAAAGTCATGGTCCTCTTCATCCTTTGGCGACAGAACTACTTTGCATAATTGCAAGTATTGATTTAGGCTCATTTACATAATCGTACACACAACATACCAATTGTGGTAGGAACCCCGAGGCTATCTTCATGGTATAAAAGAACCATACCTTCTCTAGATAAGCAGGGGAAACACTTCCACTCTGACACAAGACACTGAGGTCCCTGCACGATGAAGCTTCAACACGCAACAGTCTGATATACCTTGCGGGGTGTCCAACTCATGACAAGACAGGGTCCCTCATTCTCTCCCATTAGGTAATGGGTTAGCTTTTTCCTAGGGGATTCCTAGTATTACACCCACATACATGCTAGTTACACTTAGGTAGGGCCCTCATCATAGAAGTACGCTTGATTACTGTCATGTTTATATGCCTGCATATATTCACTGTTTTAGCACCATGGTAGAATTCTACCTTCTATTTACTCTGCTGGTGCTTGCAATCTTTTACATTTGCTTTTGTCTAATTATTGTCGCAGCAAACATGTTTCATACTAGAATGACACTGGTTCAATAAATGCTTATTGAACACGTCGCCAACATTTATTCACTGTATCTCTCTGACACTAAGTGAGCACTATTGACTGAGCGAAAAGTACTGCACTGTTTCCACGATCCCCGAAGAGTCAAAGGTTGTCATGTTCGATGGTTGCCAGAAACTTATCGCTCATTGGTAAGGTTAGGGGGCTTATGGTGGCATTGTGAGTTAGTTGATCTAAAGGGCTAACATATCCTTTGAGGGTGTCCAGAATCATTCTAGACACTAATCCTTTTGTTTATGTTATCCAACAAATATGCAGATCCTATGTATTTTTAGGAACTACACGACAGGCTGCCGCCAATGTTGGTTTTGCTTCTTTTTTAACTGTCAAATCTGAGTAGTTCAGTAGTGCTTTCTCAGAGACCCCTACTCGCATTTAACCAGAGATGTCTGTGGTGGGAAAGGAAATCCACCGCAGCTCAGTGGATATGTCCTATACATTGGCTGTAGCTTTATTCTAGCTTGAAGGATTATAATTCCCCACATTGTGCAAAACTTTTTCTCTTTTCATTAACACTTCCTCTTAAAATGTCTAACACTGGAGACAGTGCTGCTAATACAGGGGAAAAAGAGAATAAAGGTGCTCTTAACATTACAGAAAATTGCAGACATGCAGTAAAATTAATGGAATACAGCCTCCCAGCAATGAATGGTAGTGTTACCGTCATGATTGAGGCGCACAACGCATTCAGAACAGAAGTATTCTAATCTTGGGTCAAATTCCCACCTACATATACACACACACATTTGGTTCACACTTATATTGAAGATGAGACACCTGAAGAATACTTTCCATCCGTGGATGTAGAAGTCCTGTTAACCTAACAATAGCATATTAATTGGCTTAAAGGTGCCCTCTCCCACAACCCAACAAATGTGAGACTCGGTCCGCTCAGCAGAGAAGGAGTGACTTGGCCGGTCCTAGCTACTTACACACCGCATCCAGAGATAGATACATTGAGAGCAGCAGAATTATGTACAATTTACAGAGAGGTAGTAAAACTATACAGAAACGTAACCAGTTCATAATGCGAACACTTACAATTCAACCTGAGAGGGTTACTCAAGCTGGCCAACCTCAAATGACTACAACAAATATCAGCACAAAAAACACTGAACACGATTATGGTAAGAATGCTCACCAAACATGAGAAAATGCCGTTCAGGGTAGCACAAAAAATAGCACAGCTTGAAGCTTCATTTCCCCATATGGGCCCACAGGTAAAGCATAGAATACTAATAATTTACTTGCCAATGGGGATAGTTCCCCCGATAGAGGATTGTAGCACTTGGGGTACAGTTTTTGATGCCATTTCTACCAGAAGTCATGGTATCCCCCTCAATAGCAGTTATACCAGATGTAGTGAAACAAATACAGAAGGACTAAGGGTCAGAACCTGCCCTGGACTTGAGGATGAAATTTATAGACAATTGTGCCCAGGTATCAGCAATTATGTTAGCTAACATAAAAGGGGAGGCAGCAGCAGTGGCTATATGCCAACGCCTGAGCGAAGTCACTCCTGCTTAACAGGAGCCAGAATTACAGAGGAAACCTATGCTTTGCTGAGTAGAGATAACTTGGGAGCTAGACCTGGTAAACCACAAGCAACGAGTAATTCCAAAAAGGATAACTCGAAGCAAGCACCTGATTCTTCTGAAAAGAAATGGGATAACAAACAATAAAAAAATAATAAGCAGAATGCATCAAGATCACGGGGTGAGTCTCCACAACAGGAGCCCTCTGATAGAAAATACAATTTTAGGAACTGTGATAATATTAAAAAGCATGACAAGTATCAGGACACACAACTCACTTCAGACTACATTATCAAACAAGAAGATAAACCACAGTTTTAACCTCAATTTAAAAAAGCATACGGTAGATGGCCTTAAAATAAGAAATGCCCAGGCTACTGAGGACTCTGCTACCGAAGGGGGAATAGGCTCTGACAATGGAAGACAGTGCAGCAGAAGTAACAATAACTCACGAGAACCTGATAGAATTTCTGGTGACAGCAGCATTGAATGAACATAACACGGTGGAGATACCGGGTACAAGGGTAAGTGTCCCACATCGTTTACATGAAATTATGTTCCAAATGGAGGGTTGCCTTATGACATTGGCAAGTACATTATTAGTATTCTATGCTTTACCTGTGGGCCGATATGGGGAAATGCTGCTTCCAGCTGTGCTATTTTTTGTGCTACCCTGAAAGGCATTTTCTCATGTTTGGTGAGCATTCTTACCATAATCGTGTTCAGTGTTTTTGTGCTGATATTTGTTGTAGTCATTTGAGGTTGGCCAGCTTGAGTAACCCTCTCCAGTTGAATTGTAAGTGTTCGCATTATGAACTGGTTTGCTGTTGTACGGGTGCAAGGTTTTGCCCATAAGACTACTTAGAAGAATGCACATTTTTTAAATGAATGTCTATAGGAAATGGTTAGGCCTACCTAGAGGAACTGTAAACAGTACACTGAGGCTTGAATTGGGCCTAACAAATGTTTTATTCAAGTATAAGCAATGGCTTCCTAGTTACAGGCTTGGTCTTCTTAGAGTGGAAGAGGGTTCCTTAAGACAAACTTTCAAATCAGCAGGCAGGCGAATTATGGTGACAGGTGTGTGGCTAACTTGCTGGACATTAACGTATCATTAGATGTTGCCTTAGGGGAGAAACTTCCAGGATTGCCTGTTACGCAGCAGAAGCAAGTTGTAAAGCATTTAGTAAAGGAGGAGTGATTTAGAAGATGTGGGTAAAAAAGATAACCTGTGCCATTTAAAAGGTGTGAGGTGTGGGCGCTTATTCAATCTTACCTGCAGGAAATAAAGAGCACCCATACAAGGAGGTGGGCATTAAAGGTTAAATTGGGGCAAGTACCAGATTTTATACAATGGAAGCTGGCTCAGCAACCTGGGATGGATAAAGTCATGTGTCCCTTCTGTTAAAGGGGACCAATTACCTTTTTGCATTTACTTATAATTTGGCCCAGTTTTGCAGCTAGTAGAAAAGCGTTGTTGCTACCGACCTGTATATCGACTCAGATTCGACATGCTAAGGGACTCTTGCAATTCATTTTAGTATATGAGAATATGACCGTGTGTTATGCAGAAGGGAAGTTCTTGGCCATGTCTATGATCAGTTCATTAAGAAAAACAAGGCATTTGGGATATGAAGGTATATCTGTAGGTTGTTATGTTTTTGTTATATTCCCATTATAAAAAAGGATATTGTGAGTCTTAATAGTACGAGGTATAGTACATGCACTTTACACCTTGTTGTTTAATGTTGCACAAAAGAAAAAGCATTTTTTGCACACTCGCAAGTGATTATTTTTAGTACAGAAATGTTTTATGTCTGTTTTAGCTAAGGGCGTATAGTTTAGAGATGACTGTTGAATTATAATTTCCCCTCTATTTCCATTCAATTATTTTTTAGTATAGGAAATTGCTTTTTGCACTTTGTGAATCCTTCATCGAATGTTTATCCTGATTATGTGTCCAAGACATAAAAATACTTGCACCCATGAAACCACTGCCCCAGTTTGAAGCCAAGTGGATTGTATTTTGCACCCAAACAATGTTAACCCAGTACAGAAATAAGATGGAAGGAATTTTCCTGTGGTAGGAGGATTTAGGTTAGTCTTTAATTATGAAACAGGAGACATTTTAATGTTTTTAGTCATTGAAGGGTCGTGGGTCAAACAAATGCATGACGAATTTAACTGCTTCTATGTGAATGGGTAAAGTATATTACTATATTAGTGACAACATTTTTAATCGTAAAAGTATATGTTTTCAAGTATGTTTGTGCTTTTTGTGTAACGTGTGTTTATGTATTGTTTGTATTGCCCTTTTAGGCATGATATCAAACCTTTCTTAGCCTCCGTTTAGCTCAGTTTAAACTGAATCAATAACATCGTCTATAGTTTCAGTTTCCTTTCCAGCCCCCAACACAAGGGTTAATTGAGGATGTTTTTTTGTTTTTTTGCTTATTCATTCTCCCAACCCGTGACAATGTAGACTAATACACCTTTTTTATAAAAAAATAACTATAACACACTCACATTAATTAGTTTCAATGTGTTAATGTGCTTAACAACAACCAGACACACCACTGTTCTTCGAGCAAACTTTGCTGCAAGTTATGTGTTCTCTGTTGATCTCACGATCCAAATAAAGTTTGTCTGTTCAACACCTTGCACTCAGTACACGCCTCCATCTTTGTCACTATACGCGTACGCACGCATTGGACATCGCATGAAGTACACGCCCCCATCTCTGACACTATACGCATATGCACGCAGGGGTCATCACGTGACTGGTGTCACGGAGTACTTACTTCCGTGTTTTCCCAGTACTCACTAACATCCGGGCGGACTGATCCAGGTCTATCGCGGGAGTGTGCGAGCATGGAAGTAAGTTGGGGGTCCCCTCTCATAGCTCTAGGTTCCCTCAGCCTTTCAAACAATATCTCTGTAGAGCAAGATATATTAACCTTTTGCTTGTCACCCTTACAGATACTATAGCTCACTACCCCCCTCTCGGACCCATGATGTTAGTCGTACATTGTATACGAGTAAGAAGACCATTATTTTTCCATGCTACTGTATTTTAAATCATCACTGTTAGGCATGCACTGGAGCAACGGCGCCTGGCAACTACCATGGGCGCCCTTATCAGCATGCATAACACGTTCACGAGTTAGCTACCATTTCTGTAAACACAGCGGCTAATAGCCACTACCCATGCATAATGTCTGCTGAATACACCGAACATTATAAAGCAGACGCAGGCACAACAAGTGTACTGAGCTCATTAGAAACACCCTCGTGTTTTTATATGCTCACTGCTAAGACGAGTAACGCTCGCCTCTGAGAGTTTGTGGCTAAATTTGCTATTGACACCCACTCCCGCTCCACAGCACGGGATTACCAAATTATTTGTTCACTCGATTTCGTAAAGGACAGCAATGTAACCAACAAGTCATATGTACATGTTCTTTATGTGTGTTTTGTCTGTTTTTCCTTTCCTTACAGACTTTATTAGCCCCGGAATAGTAAGAAGGCTTTTCAGTAGAACTGTAAGTTTTACCACTTGATCTCCACAGGTTAGGGTGCGCCTTAGCGTGCGCATACCGCCGTGGTGGTCCACCTGGTCCTGATGAATGCTTAGCCAACTGGGCATGACAAGCAGAAACATGTCGACCTTTTTTCTTTCTCACTAATTACAATCGGACGAGCTTTGGTTATCCTAACCAACCAGTTCTAGTCCATCTCACCTGTTTTTATTGGTCTTTGGTTTGCCTTGATTCAATTAGTTGTTGGTTAAAACCATTAACCTTTTAAATTCACACCCACCTTCCCATCCAAAAACCAGCTCCGCTGTAATTCAGGCATCGCAGCACACCAGGGAGGCATTCGGCCTCCTTGGTGGGAACCCGATGATGAAGCATGTCACCAACTAGGTTGGTGAGTGAGGGTTCTTTTAACAAATCCTTTTGGTTTTTGCCCACGCTGTTGCTCTCCTTTTGTCCCTTTTCCCTATTCACTCTTCTGTTGTTTAATAAAATTTACCAGGGGTAACAAGAGTGACTTTCCCTCACCCTCTCTTTGTTGTTGTGGCACTCAAGATGTCTGCTAGCTCAGCTCTCCCTGCACTGCAGTGTTTTTTCTCCAACAGCGGTTGAAATGGAAGCACATGCTCACAAACGAATGAGCTCTTCACCTGAGTACGCTGAAAAGAAGAATCCCTTTGAAATTCCTCCATTGCAAAATTCAGTCAGGGTAGAAGCATTGTGGGCTGTCGTCTAGTTCTTCGTCAGCTTCTCGGTAAGGTGTCTGCCTGTTGCAGAAATAAGTAGTGTCTTGTCTTAGAGAGTGCTCCCCTGTGGTGTAGCGTCTCCCTTACTGAGTCAGCCCATTCTCGCTCTTGTCGTACCTCTGAATGGACTGAGGAGAAGCGTTCCTGAGACATTATCTTCAATAGTGTCTATGAGATTGAAATTTCACCTCGCACATAGAACAGTTTTTGACAATAAGCATTGGTAAAGGCAAATATGGGGTGAAAAACAAATTTACTCACCTGAAATTTCTTTTATATTGAGATACATACTTGATGAAAGAAGTTGAATAGAATACTTAGGCAGTGTGTGTTAAAGAACAGAAAAGAATTGTGCTTACCTGTAGAAGCATTTCTTTTCCATTGACTATTAATATCTAAAACATTATTTGGTGTTCAAGTATAAATAACAACATTAAACAGCTATTCAATGTAGGCAAAAAAACAACAGTTTATACGAAGTTGCAGTTGTACTTAGTAGAAGAGAAGCAATAGCCAAAGACAGTTTAGGTATGTTTCCCAAACATGAGTAAGACTAGTAATTAAAGTATAGATAGTTAGAGTAGAGTAGCATAATATATAATCTGTGTATTTTCTTGCAGTTCCATTGCTTCAACAGAAAGCTACAATTACAACATTATTTACTGCAGAACAGAGAGCCCTCGAAGGAGGAACCACTGTTTTCTGGCTGTCTCGTCTTTTTCCTACCGATCCCCTTTCCCCTTTTAGAACACCTATGTAGTTAGTATATCAGTACCGTTGAGAGCAGTTGGTGTTCTGGGAGGGGCATTGGGAATAGTTGTCATTCTGCTTCTGTGCAAGCTTGCCATCTGTCGAAAGAAATGCTCATATCGCATGAAAGGGCCTTGGAGTGCTGCCAGTAGATGTATGTGTACCACAGAATCCAGCACACATAGTTAGTGGGAGTGACTTGGATGACTTCAGTCATGGACTTGTCTAGCGCCTTTGATACGGTATGTAGGGCCAAGTTGTGGCAGATGATGGAGACTATGGGGTTCGAAGAGGCATTGGTGTCTCTGCTCCGTAGACTACACGCTGCTACTACAGTTAGTATTCGTTATGGCCCGGGTGGGGAAAAAACTAAACCCATTCCATCGACCGAGGGTGTGCACCAGGGATGCATCTTGGCTCCCTTTTTATTCCTGGTCTATACTAACGGGCTGGAAAGTTTTTTGTTGGAGTCTGGTGCTGATTTTCCACAGGCCAATGGTAAAAGGTTACCAATGCTGTCATATGCAGTGACACGGTTTTAATGACACTTACTGCTAATGGCATGCAGCTCTGCTTGGATGCCTATGAGAAGTTTATGGGGAGTTTAGACCTTAAAGCCAACTTTACTAAATCCTTCGCCATGACCTGCGGTCTGAAAAGTGTTAAAACACGTAGATACAGGGTGAGGGACTCTATTATATTGAAGGTTGACAATTTCAATTATTTGGGCAATATATTTAATAAGAAATTGAATTGGGACACTTTGATAATAGCCCGGGCCCAAAAACTTTCACAATCTGCTGAAGCCCTTTTTTGATTTGCCAGTAAATTAGGACAAAAACCAGTACCTACCCTAATATCCCTATATAAAGCCAAGTGTGTCTCGGTTGCAACCTACGGTGCTGGAGTGTGGGGTTCTCATAATACTGGAAAGTTACAGGTTATGGAGAATACTTTTATTAAGCGTCTCCTAGCCGTTCCATTGGGAACCTCGAATAATTTTTGTCATGGGGAGGTGGGCATTGAGTATCTCAGCGATATCATACATGTGTCTTCCCTATTGTTATGGGCTAAAGTTTGGCAGTCTGAAGATTTAAAACTATCACAGGAAATTTTGCAGGACTGTCTTAAACTTGACCATTGTATGAAGATTCCTAGGCTTTTGTATGTTAGGGATACTTTTTATAAGATTGGGCTAAATAATATATTTGATAGCCCAGTCCAGATTGGTAAGGACTTTAAGCCCCTGATAAAAAATGCCTACCGTCATAACGTTGGCACCTTATATTCTAGCAAGCATCAACTGTACCTGAGGGGTAAGCTGTCTTGCCCATTTTATTTATCTTACATTACTCACTCGCAATGGCGTTTCTATCTGACAAGGTTTCGTATTAGCACTTTACATTTCTTACTTGCATTTCCAAAGCAAGGGGGGTGGTTCAAGAGTTTGCCTTTGTGCCCTTGTAATAACAGAGTTTCGCAAAGCACCATTCATTGTATTTTATTCTGTGCATTGTATAATGCTCCAAGAAATATATTACTTAAACCAGTCTTGGTATCTTTTGGTTCCAGTTTTTACAGAGAGTCCTATGAACATTTATTATCCTTGTCCACCCCAAGTATTTGTAATGCTGTATTGAGTTTTATTAGATCGGCCCTTGCCATTAGAAACCGTTACTGAAGTTAGCGAGTGATAAATTTTTATAATGGATTTACCTGTCAAATGTTATTTTTAACGTACTGTTTAAAACATTTTTTTTATTGTATTTTGGATCTTTGGGTATCTCTTTTAATATGTGTGTACTGTTTTTATTATATGTGTATACTTTTATGACTCCTCTTTGGATTCGAAATAAAGTTATTTGATGATGACTTCAGTTGTTTTTCCTTGTAACACATCACCTGGGAAGACCATTTTAGTTGTTACATTTGAAAGTTTACCTGGCATGAAATACATGTTATGCCTCATGAACCATGGTAGTTGCATGGAGACACCCCCACAATGCCCATCGAACACCTCCATTGCACACAGTAATGGTACACTGCGTTTTGCCCTGTGTTGCATTGCTCGATGACATTACGGCGTTCATAGGCACAGAAAGTGCCTATGAATGACTTGTGGATTTGCTTTACACATGTAACATGATGGATGGTGCATGTATGAGGCAGACCCCTCATACATATGGCCCTATCTCGGTCAACATGTGGTAAATAATTTAATTACCGGGACTTAATTTGATGCGGAAAATCTATAACAATAGCTCAGTAAAATAAGAGGCAGAATCCGTGGTATTAGAGGTTCGGAACGGGCTTTATTCCATAATCAATTTAAATTGATGAGCTCCATATTCCATCACCACGAAGGTTCAGGAAGTGAAGACCCAACTTTATTGACAGGTAATCATTTTTATACAATAGGCATTACAGTGAAACAGATGGAGGAGGCGTAACAATTGATAGCAAAGATAAGACATACATGCGTAGCAAAAAATGGGTGTAACTGGGTGTAACTTTAAGAACGTCATTGGATATGACGTCATAAATGGGTGGTTCCATGAAAGAATTTCGCAATGTCAGCAGAAATATTTGGCAGAGATGCGCACGCAGCAGCATGACGTGTGACTGACGTGTAACTAGGGGGTGAAGGGAACTTGACATTTAGCTCTACATGTGGCGACAGAAGTCTGGAGGGTCAAGTCAACCTAATCCCAAATCATATCTAATATCCTATGTTTAAAGAACTGTGTTATCCAAAAAGAAAGGTCTTCTTAGGAGAGAATCTTATTCTATACTGACTATACTGACTGTTAATGCGTGTACAAGCGTCTAAGTGTCTACACTAGATGCGAGGGCCGAAATCTTTCATAGTAACAGGACTATGAATTACTTGCATGAAGGCAGAGAAGCCGGGCCTTTTGCTCGGTAGCTGAAAGAATGTTTACTTAAACTACTAGACAGGAATGCATTGGATAGGGAGCGGAGCAAAGCAGATAATCTTGAAGGTGAAATACAGTTTTTGGCAGGCAACAGGCTAGAGTCAGGCACCGTTAGCCGCGCAGGGAGTAGGACAAAGTTCATGGGTACAGATGCGAGCTCAGACTGTAGCTTTCAGAGGCAGAAGGCAGAAAAGACTTGATGGCAGAATCAGGGCCTACTCGTCTGAACTGTAAAATGGGATAAGTGAACCATATAAAGCCGGTGGCCTTTCATACTTAGGAATAGAATATCCGGCCCATTCATGGCGGATCTGAAAGAGGACATGTTGACGATGGACGCACATGTGTTTGCGTCTTCATAACTGGAACTGGAGGGAACATACATGTACTTGTGATTTATACATGAAACCGTTGGGGTCCAAGATAGGGGACATAACTGACCAGAAAAATCCATATTTCCACATTCCCTCCTTGTCCCCTACTTGCCCGTCAAGAGATATCAATCTTCATTAATCCATCGATCTGTTCATATAGCATCATTTGTTCTTCTTTCTTCTTCCGTGATGAATGAAATCTTGGTGGTGGAATACACGATGTGGCACACAGACCACAGATCGCTGGTCCACATTGTAGACATAGACAGCAACTGAATAGTATGAGAAAGCCAATACCTAGGAAGGATAGGACCTTCCATCCAAAGGTAGATAATACACTCCAAAACCAACCGGACCAAGTCCAGGTGCCTGGATTCTGGTGTATCTGGCTTACAATCTTATGAAGGCGAGTTATGGCTTTATATACAGATGGCGAATTTTCTGGTATGAAAATGCAACAGTTTGATCCGATGACCCTACAAGCTCCGCCCCTATCGGCCAGGATGACGTCAAGGACAAGACGATTTTGAAGCACAACAATCCGCATAGCAGACTGCTCTTCTGTTAAATTGCCTAAGGTGGAAATAGTTTCATTCACTACTGCTTCAAGGGTTCTGGTTAATCTACGTATCAGCTTACTATTGGTAACTGTACCTATATAGGGAAAAAGACCTTTATTGAAATCTGTGTATTTCTCCCATGCTGTCTCAGTGTAATCGACTATTGGGAGATCTCTCCTTTCTCTATTGTGTACTAAATGAGTATTTCTGTGATAATCAGGAGGAGCTAGGAAAACAGGTGGCAAAAGGAATCCGATGTAGCAGGTACCATCCCAATCTAGTGGCAAACGTATGTATGCCGTCTGACCACATACAAAGTAGGAATGGCGGGAAGCTTTAAATGTAGACTTGCCTTGATCACTGAATTCTATTACAGTGGTGCATTTACTGCGGCCCATGTGTATAGAGCCATTCTTTCTTATGCATAATTCACCTTTAACTGGAAATACTGACATAGCGGGCAAAATTGGTGTAGCTTCAGATTCAACGTTCAGGATCATGAGGTTAAGTGTAAAATTACCTAATCCATATACTTCATTTTCTAGATCAGTTCCTGTTCTTTTGGGAAGTCCCTCCTTGTCAGGGTAGCAGACTTTAAGTAAAACTAAGTGCAAGTTTCCCCATACCCCGTTGTCTTGATAAACTGCGGAATTCGAATCTAGGGAATTAATTAAACTAAACCATGCTCCACAGGAGCCATTGTGTGTGAACGGATATGGGAAGAGAGGCAGAATTCCTTGATAGTTCTGATAGGGAGGGAGTCGGCCACATATCCAACAATTTGTAGCATTGCTAACCTGATGGGAATGATGTAACATACTAATAAAAGTGTTGTTGCGCAGCGCAAATCTATATGATAACTCATGCGGGGGAAATTCACTAAAAGAATGTTCAGCAGTAACATTATGAACATGTTTAGAAATAGGATAATATGTGTGTAACAATATACTTGCAGTAATTATTAAAAGACTTAGGAAAAACAAAATTAATAACGTCACTGTGCAATGACTACGCAGTGATTTACAGTACGCATGTCGTTTCAACTTGATCCTTCTGTTGCTTTCTCTATACAGGTCTAATTGATGCATGTCAGAGACAAATTCGACCGATTCACCTTGGAGAGGACTTAAACAATCAAATTGCCTGACTTGTTAGACCTAAGTTTTAGTCTATATTGTTCTGAGTTATTTTGTTCAACCAAAGGGAGCTTTGAGTCAATCGGTGAAGAAATACAGGGTTTAGTCTCTATATCAGATGGTAGTCCATGAAATTTCTTGATATGACTTGAATGTATCCAGCCTTTTCGACCTTCGATCTTCACGGCTGTCCTCGTTGTTAACAACACGAGCTGAGGCGATCTCCACCTAGGATCCAGCTGGGACTTCCGATCAAAGTTCCTCACTAGAACTAGATCCCCTGGAATTACGTCATGGGGTTTCACCTCGGTGTTGTCGGGAAAGGCTGCAGCTACCTGTGAACGACAAGATTGTAGTGCAGACATCAAGGAAGCCAGGTAATCTGTCAGCATATTACAGTCAATATCAGTTATTTTTCGTGGTATAGGCGTCCCCCACATATTTGGTGGTCTACCGAAGATCACCTCATAAGGGGATAGCCCTGTTCGAGAGTGCGCTACCATTCTCATGTAAAAGAGTGCAACTGGTAGGGCTACTACCCAGTCGACACCTTTCTCTCTACATATTTTGGACAATCTAATTTTCAGAGTTTGATTATGTCGTTCCACGAGACCTGCTGCCTCGGGGTGTCGGACACAGTGGAATCTCCACTGATAGCCTAACAAAAGTGAAACGTGTTTCATTAGTTCGGAGGAGAACGGCTGGCCGTTATCTGAGTAGACAGCACGTGGTAAACCGTACCGTGGGAAGAATTCTCGAACTAACTGTTTGGCAGTAGTCGGGGCAGTGTAATCTGAAACCGGGTATGCCTCTGTCCAACGGGAAAGAGCACAAACAACTACGAGAACATATTTGAATCCTCGACATCGTTCCATCTGGATATAATCCATCTGGAGGACTTCAAAAGAGTGATCAGGAGGCTGAAATCCACCCTGTTCTACGGGAATGCTTTTACCTGGGTTAAACTGACAACAGATCATACAGGTACGGACCTTTTGTTTAGCTGCTGCTCGTAAATGTTTGTTGAACCAAATGTGTTGAATGCTGTCTAGCATAGCTTTTTCTCCTAGGTGAGCTGGACTATGTACAGTGTTAATGATAATTTGGACCATTGAATCAGGAAGGAACCACACAGATTTTTCCTTCGTCATCCATCCTTGATCCGTTTGGGTCCCTCCTAATTCAGTCCATTTCTTTATTTCATCTGGTGTAGCATGTGTCTGTATGTCGATTACATCAAGAGCGGGATCCTTAACTGTCATACAATGTGTTGGTGTCGGAACTATTGTCTTTGTCATGTCAGACGTGTGGGTTTGAGCAGTCTGTTTAGCTGTTCTGTCAGCTAAATCATTGCCTTGGGAAATGATATCAGTAACTTTCGTATGAGCTTTACATTTCATAATTGATATTGCAGTAGGTAGATGTATTGCATCTAGTAAGGCATGAATAAGGGGTCCGTGCTGGATGTGGGTACCGTGGGAAGTTAAATAACCTCTCTCTCGCCACAGCACGCCGAAGTCATGTACAACTCCGAATGCATAACGTGAATCAGTATATATGTTGACTTTCTTATTCGTAGCTTGAATACAGGCTTGTGTCAGAGCGATGAGCTCTGCTGCTTGAGCTGACAAGGTATTAATACGATTTGTTTCAATGACTTCAGTGTCTGTTGTGACTGCATACGCGGCCACTAACTCTCCTGTACTTGTTCTCATACATGAACCATCTACATACAACGTCAGGTCTGGATCTGACAATGGGACATCTGTCAAGTCTTGTCTAGGTTTCGTCGTGATAGTGATAACTTCAATACAATCATGTGCAAGTGGGTCTGTTCCGTTTACTGGTAACAGTGTAGCAGGATTCAATGTACTACAACGTCTGATTTCTATATGTGGCTGAAACAATGTTAACTCGTAACCAGTGAGTCGTGCTATAGTCAAGTGTTGTGTCTGTGTGCGGTTCAAGAGAACCTCTACTGCATGTGGTACTTGTACTGTCAGTTGGTGTCCTAACACTATGGCATCGCTTTGTCTGATTGCTAAAGTTGTTGCTGCCACTGATTTCAGGCACGCAGGCAGAGCCTGAGCTACGGGATCTAATGTACTAGAAAAATAAGCACACGGTTTGTGTGATCCTGCTTGTTCCTGTGTGAGTACTGACAAAGCAGTACCTTCGCGTTCTGTAACAAAGAGCGTAAATTGTTTGCTGTAACATGGTGTTGCTAAAACGGGTGCTTGACATAAAGCTTTCTTTAGGCTTTCAAAAGCGTGTGTATGTTCCTGAGTCCAAGGGAGGACAGTCGATGTGGCTGCCTCCTGTGTTGTCAACTGAATGAGTGGTTTTGCTAGAAATGCATACTGAGGGATCCACTGCCTACAATATGAAGTGAGGCCTATAAAAGCCCGCACCTCCTTTTGTGTCTTGGGTATTGGCATGTTAGCAATTAACTGGATGCGGTCGGGTGTAAGCTGCCTACCCTCCTTGGACAGCGAGTGACCAAGGTAAACAACTCGCTGGACACAGAATTGCAGCTTAGAAGGGGACACCTTGTGCCCCTTTTCGGCCAAAAAATGTAAAACCGTCAGTGAG
The DNA here is from genome assembly GCF_964204655.1 of Triturus cristatus. NCBI lineage: Eukaryota > Metazoa > Chordata > Amphibia > Caudata > Salamandridae > Triturus > Triturus cristatus. The sequence continues at coordinate 465,975,526 of NC_140589.1, forward strand.
GCTTTTTCACATTCAGGTTCGCTTCTAGCGGTGATCAGCAGATCATCGACATATTGAAGCAGGGCAGTGTTGACCGGCATGTGTATACTGTCAAGTTCTCGTTTCAGTGCTTGGCTATAGATGCTGGGGCTTTCTGTGAATCCTTGGGGTGCGCGTGTGAATTTAAAGCTTCGTCCATTTAAACTAAATCCGAACAAGTATTGGCTTTCCGGATCTATTGGGACGCTGAAAAAGGCATACTTGAGATCAATTACAGTAAAGAATGTTGCTTCGGAATCAATAGCTGTCAGTAATGAAGAAATGTCTGGAACTACGGGGTATTGTGGTACAATACATTTATTTAATTCGCGCAGATCAATAACCAATCGATATACTGGCGGAGCCTTTGGATCAGTTCGTTTAAGACTCGGAATTATCGGTGAATTACATACATTGGAGTCGGTCTCCACAACCACTCCTTGGCCAATAAGCTCGTCAATTATTTGCAGTAAAGCCACTACAGCATCTGGGGGTAACTTGTATTGTCGCATTCGTGGTAGTACCACTCCTGCCTTTAGTGTGACTCGATATGGTGTAATGTTCATGCAACCAACATCTGTAGGGCCTTGTGCCCATAAATGTGTGGGTAAAGTCTGTAGTCGGGAATCCATGTCTCGGGACACATAGTGCCCTTTGAAATCACGTAAAAACAATCTTACTCCTTCCGGAGAACAACATATTATAGCTCCTAGAGCTTTCAAAGTTTTTATACCTAACAAATTTTCTGGGCATGATTTAGTAAGCAATAAATCTGTAGTTCGTGTCAAAGGACCAATCGTAAGGGGAAGAGGCTGTGATACTTCGTTAATGATAGGTTTTCCTGAAAACCCAAGGGAAATATTCTGTGAGCCTGAGAGGGGTGCCCCTGGAACTTCACTACGTTTTATGGTTGTTCGGCTTGCCCCTGTATCAAGTAAAAATTTTCTATCTTGGCCTAATAGTTCACTGTGTACATAAGGTCCTTCTTGATCTACAGGGACCTCAATAAGGGGTAAGCCAAGTTCCCTCTCTAGGCTGTTTCATGAGTATCGTTGATAATCAGGATAGTCATACTGTGCGGTCTGGTACATCTGTCGTGTCGTTGTTTGTGTGGCGGCAATAGGCTGCTGTGGTGGAGCTGGCATGGACTGTTGCGGAGCTGGCATGGACTGTGCATGCTGCGGAGCTCCTTGTGTGTTCTGATCCTGTCTAGGTGGCCGTGGTCTTTCTTTAGTATTACCTATGGCGATATTATGTTTTAAAACTGGACAATCGTGTACATAATGACCTGGCTGTTTACAATAGTTGCACATTCCTTTTACAGGACCTGTTGGAACACTGGACTGTGTCATACCCTTTTTATGACCGTCAGCTGGAACTGTCTGGGAAACTAGCATTTTCATTTTCGTGTCTTTCATGCGTCTTTGTTCATGTTCTTGTTCCTCTCTAATTCTATTGTGATGGTACTGTAGCATCTGTAACATTTGTGACGGTGTGTTACCTTGCCAGGTACTCTCGAATTTCAATAGTCTATTCTTAACTTGGGGCAAAGAATTTTCAACTAACTTTGTCACAAACAGATGTGGATAAGATTCGCTGCTTGCTTTTATTCCACTATTTATACCAAAACATTTTTCGAATCTGGCATAGAAATCACTAGTGTCTTCATCTTGCTTTTGTTTACAGGCTGAGATTGCACCCCAATCTTCCTTTTTCGTAGTTAATAAACGTGGCAGTACCTGTACTAGTAAACCTGGTAGTGTTTTGGTCTTCTCCCCAAGCCCTGCACCTGGACCTCGGGCTTTTTCCTCGTTTTCTAATGCGGTCCAATCTATCTTTTGGTCTCCCACCTCCCAATCCTTTTCCTTGAGTTTTTCATAAATGCCCGCAGGCATTAATACCTTCAGTATTGTCATAATGTCTGGATAGGTATACTCTCCCATGAGCAACATGTCTTTAATTTCACGGTGGAAACCTGCTGGGTCTTTGTCATGACTTGGTACCACCTTCTTCATTTCCAATAGTTCTATTTTAGATATGGGTGTGTATACAAACACACGTTTAAACTGATTGTCGTCACCTTTTATCGGGTGCACTTCGCGTAAGGGATTCTGTCTATCCATATAGTACGTCGTTCTTTCCTTGATGGGCAGTGAAACATGTTCGGGACATACAAAAAGAATGTACTGCTTTCTGGATTCTAGTATTTCTCTAATTAACTCAGTACCTGAACCTCTCCATTTATACGTGAGTAATTTAGTCAATATATCAGGTAATGGACCAGGATCGGAGTGTTGGCCTTTATATAATATAAGGAGTTGTTGAATCATGTAGGTACCAGCTAAACGCTGTTCATCTGGAGCGAGGTTCAAAAACGTGTGTGCTAATGTATCATCACTATATTTTCCGGGACTGTCAACCCAATGAACGGCTGACCTGGCTAATTCTTGTTCGTCCATAGAATCGAGTATATGATAACCCCTTCGTTCTCGGAGTAGTTTGTCAGCGGCTTGGAACGAATGTTCGGGGGACCTTATATTTATTATAGGAGTTTGGAAATTACTGCTATTATCTGGACGTACCGGACGTATCGGATCAGTGAAGCATCTAGTATTATTGCAAGATCTTCCTCTACCTACATAGGCCATGGTTTCTAACTGTCCTGTGGGTAGTTCTAATTCTTCCTCCTCCTCGGTTTGTTCAGGTTCGTCTACTGCTAATCTGTCTTCGTGTATTCGTTCTATTTCTTTGCGGATTTTTCGGCACATAGCTACTATACATGATCGTTTATCGTGTCTCCCCTCTGATATATTCTGACTCCATGTGGTAAGAATTTGCATTTCTTTCGGATTTACCCCGGGTCGATCTTGATTTCTAATCACACAATTTATGAGGAAACGTAACAGTTCCCCCTGTATTTCCACTTTTTGGTACTCCATAGCTCTGTCAATACTTTCGGAATCTCGTCCTGACTGGACAAAGTGATATATATTTTCTAAGTGCGTAGTCATTCCTGGTAGCTTCCCTAAATATATAGCAGCTCGTCGGATACGTAATGATGCTAGCACCATTTCGTCCCCTTTTCCGGGCACCGGGTCATATCTACAGTCTATAGAAGTTCCTTGAGCGTGTTGGGAGTTACTAGTTTGGGCGTACGTTGGTGAGCTAATTCTTGAAAGGAAAGTTTATTTACTCTGGGTGGCGTGGAAAAAATGTTTGATGCACCTCCGGTAGCCCCACCTGGGGTGCTGGATGCGAAAGGATTCGTCGAACGTGACATAGCAACTATGGGTGTGGATACAGATGTCGAAGCAGATGTGCTTGCCTGAACTTGTGTCGGAATTTGCTGTTGCGGAGGTACAGACGGAAGAGGGTCTTGGCGTTGAACCCCCTCTGCAGGCGGTCTATGTGGCGCAGCATTAGTATACTCGGGAGCTGCGTCGTCTAAATAAGAGGAAAGGAAAACATCTTCTGCGGTTCTGGGATGTCCTTTGGGATGTACCTTTATCGGAAACAATGGGGGTGGCAAGTCTTTCGGTATCTCCGGCGTAGCCTTAGGTAATCCTTCGGCCAGGAGAGGATACATACCATTCATAAGGGTATTTCGTTGTCTGTCTACTTGTTCTGATTTTACTCGAATACCTTCTTCAATTAATATATTTTCTCGAACTTTATTTGAATTTTCCTTACTCTTCTCTTCCTGTCTACGTGCTTTTTCTGTACGTCTATACGATTCTTTACGCCATAATTCAATGGCGTCTTTCTGTGATTGTCTAGCTTTCTTTTTCCATAATTCTTCCTCTACTTTCACGATGCACTCTGCATCCCAGGTCCCAGCTGCGGGCCACCTGTGACTTTCTGGTAATTCCTTGGTGTAATCTACCCATAAATCAAGAAATAATATGGCGTCTAGGCCATGTTTATGATACATAAAGTACCCTGGAGTGTCCCTAGGAGGAATGGGAACAGCTTCTTCGAGTAACCCTTTTCTAGTTTTGATCTGTCTTAATTTCGAAAAGAGCGGCATTTTGAGAACTGATCTGATCTGATACCTAATTTTGAACACGTTTAATACAACGAAAACACAATAATGAACAGTCATTCACACCACAATATGCAGAACATATTTAAAACATTTAACATTTAATGAACAACAATGATGGCCGTTCACTAAGCATAATACTCGATACTAACTAGATAATTCTGACTTCATATACTAGACATACTTGATATACTGCTAAACAGTACAGATACACTGCTGAAACAGTGCAGACCGGATTTGTGTACCCAAACCCGTCTTGACCGGCACAACCTATGTGCACGTCAGAACGCCTCCCCGACAATGGTACTCACCGGGTAGCTCGGAACGGAAGGCCTCGGAACTGAACTGAACTGGACTCGGACCGGACTGGACTCGATACTTCGGAACTTCGGAATTTCGGAACTGGTGGGCCTCTGTATACCTCGGATCTTGCTCTCTCAGCTAGGCTCTGGTCGGGATACTTCGCACTTCTCACCGCCTCGTCTGGGTGTTGATCGCAGCCTCAGTTACCCCCGCTCGGCAGGAGGGAGATACAGGAAATCCTGTGGGTACGCGTTGTTGTCCGTCCAGCTGTGACAGGAGACCGGGCCTGCAACGCACCGCCGGCGCGTGAGATGAGAAAGTGTCCCTATTCGGGCGCCATTCATGTGGTAAATAATTTAATTACCGGGACTTAATTTGATGCGGAAAATCTATAACAATAGCTCAGTAAAATAAGAGGCAGAATCCGTGGTATTAGAGGTTCGGAACGGGCTTTATTCCATAATCAATTTAAATTGATGAGCTCCATATTCCATCACCACGAAGGTTCAGGAAGTGAAGACCCAACTTTATTGACAGGTAATCATTTTTATACAATAGGCATTACAGTGAAACAGATGGAGGAGGCGTAACAATTGATAGCAAAGATAAGACATACATGCGTAGCAAAAAATGGGTGTAACTGGGTGTAACTTAAAGAACGTCATTGGATATGACGTCATAAATGGGTGGTTCCATGAAAGAATTTCGCAATGTCAGCAGAAATATTTGGCAGAGATGCGCACGCAGCAGCATGACGTGTGACTGACGTGTAACTAGGGGGTGAAGGGAACTTGACATTTAGCTCTACATGTGGCGACAGAAGTCTGGAGGGTCAAGTCAACCTAATCCCAAATCATATCTAATATCCTATGTTTAAAGAACTGTGTTATCCAAAAAGAAAGGTCTTCTTAGGAGAGAATCTTATTCTATACTGACTATACTGACTGTTAATGCGTGTACAAGCGTCTAAGTGTCTACACTAGATGCGAGGGCCGAAATCTTTCATAGTAACAGGACTATGAATTACTTGCATGAAGACAGAGAAGCCGGGCCTTTTGCTCGGTAGCTGAAAGAATGTTTACTTAAACTACTAGACAGGAATGCATTGGATAGGGAGCGGAGCAAAGCAGATAATCTTGAAGGTGAAATACAGTTTTTGGCAGGCAACAGGCTAGAGTCAGGCACCGTTAGCCGCGCAGGGAGTAGGACAAAGTTCATGGGTACAGATGCGAGCTCAGACTGTAGCTTTCAGAGGCAGAAGGCAGAAAAGACTTGATGGCAGAATCAGGGCCTACTCGTCTGAACTGTAAAATGGGATAAGTGAACCATATAAAGCCGGTGGCCTTTCATACTTAGGAATAGAATATCCGGCCCATTCATGGCGGATCTGAAAGAGGACATGTTGACGATGGACGCACATGTGTTTGCGTCTTCATAACTGGAACTGGAGGGAACATACATGTACTTGTGATTTATACATGAAACCGTTGGGGTCCAAGATAGGGGACATAACTGACCAGAAAAATCCATATTTCCACAAACAGACAGCAAGATGGCTACTTTGTCATACAATTTTTACTGCTAGTGGTTCTGCTACATAGTTCAGATTTGCTTACCAACAAGTAGGCCATTCCCATATTGCCCATTCATGAAACGCTCGTTGATGATGCAGTGCCTGAAGATGTGGGCATTATTCACACTCCCTGGACATTTTGCCAGCACATTGGTGAACATCCCCCCCAATGGTCCAAAATAGCTTGGAATATGATGGAGTAGGTGTGCTTGCTGTACAGGCGTAATGTTGCTACAGGGGGTACCAGTTGCACACGTGTGCAATCCATGACCGGTAGCACATGTGGGACTCCGACATAGAAAAAGTGCTGTGTCTTGGGGAAGAGGAGGTACTGTGGTGTTAGTGCTTCTCTGGACAGACTAGGAAATCCCCAGAAAGCCATTATCAGCAGCTGAGGCTTATTCTGGGGAGTTATTGTTCACTAAAGATGCAGAACTCAGAAATGCAACAAACATCATTCAATCGTCCTTGGCACAGGCAATATTTTTTCTTTTAAAAAGGAAAAGTGCATTATTACACACACTACCGAAAACTACACACAGATTAACAGATATCTACAAAAGTAGCACATGGAAATGCATGTGATGAAACCATATAATGGTCCTCAAAAGCAACAGGGGGAGCACACTAATGAAAGGTCCCACAGATTATGTAACCCCTTAATGACCACTCCATAGACTATCCAAGTGCAAAAGCACTCCCCTCTGGGTGATCCTCCTCTGGGGCATCGGCCTTCCTAGGGGAATATTTATGGTTAGAGCAGTTCCTCAACAATCTATTTTACCTGAGGTCTTCTAGCAGCAGCATCCCACATCATTCAAGGGATACACACTGCTTGTCGCCACACCCTAGGTCCCAAGACTCCTGGTTACTTGCTGAATATCTCTGGGTCCAGACCATACTGGTCCAAAGGAGTACCAGAGGTACCCCTTCTACCAATGTACTCAGCATGTCAACCATCTACTGTCCCTTGGAGGGGTTCAATCACTTTGGGTCTGTTCTTGTTTGACTTCAATAGTTCCCACTGCTTCCCAGGGTTCTACCCATGTGCATTGGTTCAGAAGGAGAGGTCTAAAAGGTGGGCTTCTCTGCCCCATCTAATGGCACCTCATCATCCATCCCCTGATACATCTGCCTGTACCACATTTTTGAAGAGGGTAAATTCAAGCTTTAGTCCATCAAAGCACTCCCAGAGCCTTTACCTCTCCACTGACACACCAAATAGGTTCCATTCTTCCAAACTCCAAAAAAGGGAGACCCTCCTTTGAGTTGTGCCAGAGTTCTGGCTACCTCTCCTTGTTTTTATGAGAATGATCGTGCCCAGGCTTGTCAATAAGTGTGGGTTGATTAGCCCATGTAGATATCTCCTTCATCCTTTTCCTTTCCCAGGAGCAGTCCAATCATTTCCGTTTAGCCATATTGTCTAAATGTTACAATCACTCATCTGAAAACCAGGTATCTTCTGCAGGGGGGATGCTTTCTCCCCAAACCTCCTGGAGCACCTCTCACGCTCCAAAGCACAGGAGACCTAGCTGATGTGTCCCAAGGGGAAAGAGGTATGAGATGAGAAGCAAGAGAAGACACTGAAGCAACACTTGCAATCTCTTTGTTCTTTGGAACAGCTCTTGTTCAGTATTGTACTAGAGAAGCCCTTCGCATATCTAAGGAAGAGAAATGCTTTTGATTTTCGACACCCAGAAGTATAACCACATAGGTATAGCCTAGGATAACACTGTATTCACCTTTCCCAGAGGTTATTAGTTCCACTTTCAAGGTATAATGTGATCACAATTCTAGACTATTCATTTAACAGTCATTCAGGTTCCCTTAATGTTCTCTTGTAAAGCACTACTAATTCGTAGAATCTGAGAAATATTTATGCACAATGGTGTAGTGGAAAGAAGGTATTCTGTTACTGAGTTTTCATGAACTGAAACAATGATTAAGCGGTGCGCGTCTGCGTGACAAACAAATATGCTAGGTAAGTAGTTTTTTATGGTTTTTTTTATTGACGTTTTATATAGCGCAAACTTGACCCGGAAGTATCGGGTATCAGAGCGCTTTACACGAGCACCAGCTGCGTAACATGAGTACACATTCATGTTTTTTGTTAGGCACGGGGAGATTAAGTGATTTGCCCAGAATCACAGGATGTTGTGCGTCCTTGCTGAGACTCTAACCCGGTTCCCCAGATTTGAGATCGACCACCCCAGTCGTTAGGCCAACTCCTCTCCCTGTTTAAGTAAGCGGTGCAGCAAGTGGTGCACATCCGCTAAACAGGTTAGTATGCCAGGTTTAGTAGTAAGCTGTGCAGCAAGTGGTGCACATCCGCTAAACAGGTTAGTATGCCAGGTTTAGTAGTAAGCGGTGCAGCAAGTGGTGCATATCCGCTAAACAGGTTAGTATGCCAGGTTTAGTAGTAAGCGGTGCAGCAAGTGGTGCACATCAGCTCAACAGGTAAGTATGCCAGGTTTAGTAGTAAGCGGTGCAGCAACTGGTGCACATCCACTCAACAGGTAAGTATGCCAGGTTTAGTAGTAAGCTGTGCAGCAAGTGGTGCACATCCGCTCAACAGGTAAGTATGCCAGGTTTAGTAGTAAGCGGTGCAGCAAGTGGTGCGCATCTGCTCGACAGATAAGTATGCCAGGTTTAGTAGTAAGTGGTGCAGCAAGTGGTGCACATCCGCTCAACAGGTAAGTATGCCAGGTTTAGTAGTAAGCGGTGCAGCAAGTGGTGCACATCCGCTCAACAAGTAAGTATGCCAGGTTTAGTAGTAAGCGGTGCAGCAAGTGATGCACATCCGCTCAACAGGTAAGTATGCCAGGTTTAGTAGTAAGCGGTGCAGCAAGTGGTGCATATCCGCTAAACAGGTTAGTATGCCAGGTTTAGTAGTAAGCGGTGCAGCAAGTGGTGCACATCCACTCAACAGGTTAGTATGCCAGGTTTAGTAGTAAGCGGTGCAGCAAGTGGTGCACATCCGCTCGACAGGTAAGTATGCCAGGTTTAGCAGTAAGCACTGCAACAAGTGGTGCACATCCGCTCGACAGGTAAGTATGCCAGGTTTAGTAGTAAGCGGTGCAGCAAGTGGTGCAAATCCCCTCAACAGGTAAGTATGCCAGGTTTAGTAGTAAGCGGTGCAGCAAGTGGTGCACATCCGCTCAACAGGTAAGTATGCCAGGTTTAGTAGTAAGCTGTGCAGCAAGTGGTGCACATCCGCTCAACAGGTAAGTATGCCAGGTTTAGTAGTAAGCGGTGCAGCAAGTGGTGCACATCCGCTCAACAGGTAAGTATGCCAGGTTTCCTAGTAAGCGGTGCAGCAAGTGGTGCACATCCGCTCAACAGGTAAATCTGCCTGGTTTAGTAGTAAGCGGTGCGGCAAGCAGTGCGTATCCGCGCCACAGGTACGTCTGTCAGATTTAGCATGAAGCTGTGAGCTTCCACGCAACAAGTAAGTATGCCAGGTTTAGTAAGTCGCATATGTCTTTGCAGGATTGAGACTCCAAGACGAGGAAGGAAGGATCCGATGCGAAATCCAGCGGGGCTCCAGCGGGGAAGAAGCAGGATCCGAAGCAAAAGCTGTAACCGGAATGGTAAGTGAGAAACGCTGGCGAAAGAAAGCTCACACGGCATGCTCTGACCACTAGGATGCGTGATTATGCATGAGTGCACAAGGCAGCATGTGCCTTACAGCATTGCCACTATTTCTCACGCAGATTTCACATGTGCAGTAGAATTAAGTGTCGTGTTATGGATACAAGTTCAGTTGTTAACAATGGCCTTCTGGCTAGCGCATGACTTCACCAACACTGAAAGTTTCAAGGCAGTGCCTGACATTATGGACGACAGGCTTTGGGTAGCTGGCATATAAGACAGGCTGAGTCCTGATACCTAACACTAGAGAAGTCTTTTATCTACCTGCTGGCTAGCAGAGTAAATAACTAGGTCCAGCAGATTAGTTTAAAACTCAACTTTTATTAAGGGAGGAATAAGGAAAATACAGCAACATTCAAAGTATAACAGAGGAATGCAAAGTAGGCCCAAGTCATTTCATATCAGTACTCAGGACCTTTCGAAACCTATATAAAGAGACGTTTTAAAGGTTGAGATAATGGAAAGTTCATATTTTGATGCAGCTTTCACCTAGAGTATGAATACTGTAAGACACAAGAGACTTACATTGGACTGACAGTAAAGCACTACATACTCACACAATAGTAACCAAAATGGGGATATTTCTTTTTGGATGCCCAATTACATTATCAGGTCCGCACAAGCTATAATCAATTCTTTGAAAGTCCCATCTGCAAAAGGTTATCTGTGGGCAGATATCGAACTGAAGTACACACTAGCCTCACTCACTCAGCCCAGATATGCATGTACACGAGTGTGCACGAGTGTGCACACGGGTTCATGTATAACCAGTGTAGAGATTCTCACCCAGCTGTGCATACCAAAACCTTATTTTAAATAGCTGGCAATGGCTGCTAGCAGTCAAGCCAATTTTTTGCAGATCTTACAGTGCGCGAGACTCAGTTCAAGGCTCAGTTAGTGAGACTTACTCACAGCAGATTTAAATATCAGGTGGTCCAAAACAATATCTAGGGGGATAAAATAGGTCAGAACCAACTTCATTCATCATTGACCATTCATTTAACAGCTGAATAAATGCAGTGTGTGGGTGCAAGGGATCGTCTAAACAACAGCAGTGATCAACATGAATATTTCTCCCAGGCCTACCTAGAACTTAAGAGTAAATTAAACAATGGACAGCTGCAGTGCAGAACAAGGGTGGCACTACGTGTATAGATGGCCTATGCCAGAAGTGGTATAATGCAGTGCCCAAAAGGACGGATCAGGACATTTTGAGGCCCTAAGCACTAAAAAGATTTTGGTGCCCCACATATATCTAATTCAAAATATAAGCAATAGGAAACCGTAAAATTAAATTTAATTTTCAAAATGAAACAAAGCTTACATTAAGATGGAAAATAATTTTCTTTCTGTATACTTCCACTTTATTTATATTTGAAAAAATGTCTCCTATTTTTTCTAATTGCAACATATGCAGTTTTGTGCCATATGGTCCATGGTAAATCCTGCAATGGAAAATGTCTGAGGTGCCCTCGTTCCCTTGATACTTCTAAGAATGTGCTTCTTTTGCTAAATGGTTAATCCAACCCTGAGTGCCCCACCTAGAATCGATTTGGGCCATGCACTTATTTTTCTATAATTTAGCCCTGGTACACAGACCTCTAAGAAGCCTCTTTACTTTCTGTATTTTCTTCTCTTTTATCTACACATAAAACAATCAGAAGCAGATAAAAGGCTGTTAAAGTATGCATATTTGGACAAAGGGTGAAACGTGTGATGTCATCAAACATTCAGGCTTCAGCTGAGGGTGTGATGTCATTTCACTACCCCAGGCACTTTGGTGAATCAATGTCCATGTTCCTCTTCTCAAGAAACATCGAGAAAGAACACCACATATTAAAACGTATAGCAAAGTAATGGCACTCGTTCTGCTCTAACTCTTAACTTTGAGGTATTGAACGCACAATTATTAAACACACACATGTATTTCCAAAGATAACTTATATTTATATTTTTGTATTCAGCAGTAGGAAAAAGTACATATTCGAATATAATGCACACATTTTTTTTAAAATACTAATAAGGAATAAGATTACCAGAGATAATGATTATGCCAGCCTAATGGACATTACGTTTAGGCCTAATGGAAACGCATTCTATGTCCACAACATATCTCTCTCTCTCTCTTTCTCTCTCTCTCTCTCTCTATCCGTCCGTCCGTCCGTCTATCTAGGACAGCTCCAATGCAGCAAGTCCGTTATTATGGACAAGGAGAAGATGCGTTTCGGCTAATACCTTGATCACATGGCAAACAGAACAATCACCTCTCTGTTATCTAAATAGACAAAAGACTCATGGCAGATGCAATTGGGTGCCATCTTGGAATAAGAGAAACGCATACAAAATACAATGGAAAATCCAGGTATTCTAAAGTGTAAAATGCATAAATAATGTTAATCCAACAGTACATACCTAATGAAAATAATCCATCGCTCCTAGTGGGGCAGTCATGAGTCACTACAGAACATGCAAACTAGAAGACAAAGTGGAAAAGGGGAGTTTGCGAATAGAGCAACAAATTGATTAAACCAAGGGACCATATGAGTACCTTGGGGGTTTTGAATGATTATTTCATCGGTCATGCTTGGCTTTATATGAAGGATAACACTGAAAGGTGATACAGTGATATTTATACATTGTGAAAGTGCTTCGACATAATTTCACAAATCACCTTTTACATGCTAACATTGTTCACCTAACCAAGTGGGCAAGATCCTGTACAGTATGTTGGCAAATCAACCTATATTTGCAGCAATCCTGTAGTATCTGGAGATCGTACAACATTGTGGGAACGTGAAGGTGGTCCATACATAATCACTCCTGTAGTAGAAATACAGCCTATGTTCCTTCTGTCACAGACCAATCCCTTGTGAACACAATCTGCTAAATTAGTAAAAAAGTTATACGTATATCCAAATCAGAAAATCTAAACATGAATGACAATTCCTAGAAATAAAATCATGGAAGATATCACAGGAGGTGAATCAATAGATAACCACCAATGATGGCCCCTCAATAAGTCCATACAAACATCAAAACTGTGCAACATAAAATATAAAAAGCAGATCTTCTCTGTGGTGTTTCCTCAAACACTCTAAGGAGTGAAGAAAAGGTTAGAGGATTCAGGGTTGCCATAACCGCATCACTGGAACTTAACCCCTTCCTTTTCTCCTGCAAATAAAAACATATACACATGTCAATAAAAAAACTATCAGGAGCCGTGTAGTATAGCAACAGGATGATAAAGATTAGCTCTCCTCCAAGTGTGCTCTTATCTTCCCTTCTGTATTCCGCCGATTGTCTCCTGGTCTCTAGATCACTAATATATCCAGACTCTTGTTTACGTAGGTTCAAGGTTCTGTTTTCATCACTGTCAGATTTCAAGACCCGCTCTAGTATATGATATGGTAGTAAATTCTTGTCACTATAATCATCTCTTGGAAGCGCCTGGCCATAGGATAATGGGTACCCGTGTTGTCAATGGCTCTTGTGTTTTAGAATCCTCTTCTTCGCTGAATGTATAGTGTCCCCTATATATCTTTTCTTGCTTGGCTATTCCAGAGAATAAACTACATAATTAGAGCTGTACACAAGGAACTGTCTAATGGTTTTGGTACCTTTACCATAGGGTAGAATTGATTTTTTCTTGCTGGAGCTATTCTTACTAGCTTTGCATTTACCACAGGGGTAAAAACCCATATGGTCAATCACCCTCTTCTACTTGCTATTGGTAATTTCACTCTTGGCCAAGAGATCCTTTAGCGATTGTCCTCTCCTGTAGGTGATGCTCGGTTTGCTGCCAGTTCTGTGCCTCATAATGGGACTGTAGGAAAGTGCCCCTTTTTGCATGGTTGCCCCTCTTTTTGCCTAAGTGTTCATGTACTTTGACTGAGTGTGCCCTGGTTCCCTGCCAACCACGGCCTCTGTTCTTTCCCTACACTGTACTGTTGTAAAACCCATTTGGCAACTCTCTGGCCACAGGTACCAAGGTCACTGTGACTGGAGAAGGCCTCTAAGGGCTGCAGCACTTATTGTGACACACGTAGAGGCCCTGTACCTTTAAACACACACACTGCCATTGCAGGCTGCGTGTTGTGGTGCAGAACAAATTGAAGTGTCGACATGGCACACATCCCTGTTTGCCAGGCTTACAACACACTACCCTGGCATAGGTAAGCCACCTCTCTAGCTGCGTGCACTATACCGGTGGTGAGGGTAGAGGTGCATGAGCCCTGTACATCAATAGTGTCTGAGTCAATTTGTAGACATTGTAAGTGTGGTAACGCATAAAGAGTATATGGTCTGGGACTTGGTCATCATGAACTCCACACAACCATAATGGTTTTACTGAAAACTGGTAAGTTTGGTATCAAACTACTCAGTGTGTTAAACGCAAACTGATGCCGGTGCGGGATTTAATGAAAAATGCACTCATAGGGCGTCTTAGAGATGCCCCATGAAAAATGACCTAACTCTAGTGTCCTGGCTGAACCACCACCAGACATGTTTCTGGATCCCTGAGTCAAGAGCCTGCCACTCTTGGGTTGCTTATACAAAGCACATCCTGGGACAAGGTGCCAAGCCTCTTCCCCCAAGATGGGCAGGGTCCACGAAGGAGAAGTTTCAAAGGCCTGCCGCCTTTGTGAGCTACCCCAGCCATTTGCTGCTCCCAGCAACTTGCCCCTACTGATTCTGACCCCCACTTTGGGTGGGAGAAACGGGGGGAAAACCAAGATAGGAAGAGAGGTATGCCCACCTTTGGTAACCCCACCCCTTAGGTGAGGGAAGCAAGGTGAAGCACAACTCTCATTCTCTGCCATCTTGCAGATGAGGCGACCCAACCAACCTGAGTGAGGCTCATGCCCCCCTCCCACTGGAGGGTGGCATAATAGGGGATGTATCCACACCAAGGAATGGACCCATTGGTCCTGATCTAAGCCTACCTGTAAAACCCCTAAATTCAGTACTTAGCGGCAACCCTGACTGATACCACCTTAGACCAGAGCCAAAAAAAGAAGAAAGAAAAGGAAGTAAGGAAAGACCGAAGAGCCATGCAGACAGAAGAAGAGGAGGACAAAAACTGACTTGGCCCGAGTCCTACAGGCCTGTTCCGACCTCAGACTCCACCAACAGAACCTCGCCATTCAACAATCAGCAGTCCTCGAAAACCCAGAGAACCTGCCCTGCCTTGCAAATAAAAAGGGCTTTGTCTCCCATTAGTACCGGACGTGTCTCAAATGTAACTGACTCTGACTCTGTCTGACTGCGTGAGTCTCCCCCACTCTGCTCCTGGCGCCCGAGCCTGAGGGACTCAACACCCTAAGGTTGTCCCCCCTGTGATCAAAGCCTGGATCGCAGTGATCCCAGTGACCCCTGAACGTCCATAAGCTCCTAAAACAAACCTGTAACTGACAACTGGAAGGTCCCCTCAACCCCGATTGAAGGCAACCTCTGGACCAACTCCGTACAACTAACTCCGTCACCCAACGATCGCGGTCACAGGGTGACGACTCTCAAAGCCTAACAGCAGCTGACAAACTCCGAAGGAACTGCTACCAAATCTGCAGCATAAGCCAAGACCGCATCCTACACCATGCCGCCCCTTTGCCACTGGTGGTGTAGTTCTACAGTTGGCCATTGGGACTTCAGTGCTGACCTCGACCCCAGGAGCTGTTTGTTCCCCAATCTGGTGGCCTGCTTGATGCAGTCTCCCAACCCACGACAGTGCTTAACCTCTGTGCCGCTGGAGGTGCAACTCAAGTGCCCATTTAACCAAACCCTACCTGCGGACCTGTAAACTCAGTTCTGCCTTTTCAGGACTTAGGGCCTCATGTACGTAGCCGAATACCGGTCGGTAACGGCCGATTTTCGGTAATTATACCGTTACCGACCGGTATTTAGGCTTGTGACATGTAGGGGGCTCATTTCTGTATTCGGTAAATTACCGAATCGGTAAAATTACCGAATCGGTAATTTTACCGATTCGGTAAATTCCGAATACAGAAATGAGATGTAGGGGGAGTGTGTGGGTGTTGTTTGGAGTCGGTATTTACCACCAACTAATAGTTGGTGGTAAATAATGAATGGATGTGTAAAAGCATTTTGATAGCGCTTAGAAGTGTGCAATGTGGCAGACATACATGCCCTTAGGGCATGTATGTGTGCCACATGTGCACACATGGCCGAATCAGGGGTGCAACAGGGTGTCAATGTGACACCCTGCCACCCTTGCATGTGCTCCCCCATTACCGAATCGGTATTTACCGATTCGGTAATGAGGCATACCTTCCCATCAATGGGAAGGTATGCCTCATTACCGAATCGGTAAATACCGATTCGGTAATTACCGAATTTTTCCGAATCGGTATTATTTACCGACTCATTACCTACATAGCATTTACCACTTCATAAATACCGAATCGGTATGATTCGGTATTTATGAAGTGGTAAATGCAAGCCCACCTACATGAGGCCCTAAATGTGGCTCGTGAGTAATAATGAAAACCTGTATTAAGTTAGCAAAACACTTTGAGTCATTTATCTTTCCCTCAGGAAATGCACCAACCTCGTATCTAGAGATACCAAGCTGCATAAGAAAAGTAATTGCAAAATAACTCTGACTGTCTGTGAATACAAAGTATTTACACCGTAACTCATTCATTGCATTCAATCTGTATTTAAACTTCATATACTTGCAAGATATTTCTATACTGACCTGTACCTAGCCAGACTTGGTTCTAGAAAATAAATATAACTAAATATTTGTATACAAACTAATTGGTCAGAGTTCAGTCCTTGAGTGTGTGTGTGTGTTAGACCTGCCATCATTGGCGTGGTTTTCCCTAAGTTTTTGCCTCTACCTCCTGTGTTTATGATGCTCGGCTGGATTTCGTTTTTGCTCGCTTAGATGCTTTGGGCACTTTGCCACTGCTGATCAGTGTCAAAGTGCAAGTGCTCCCTATGCAAATTGGTTTTGTGATTGGTTCTCCCTGATTGGCATATTTGATTTACCAGTAGGTCCCTAGTAAAGTGCACTGAGTGTGCCAGAGCTGGTAAGTCAAATGCTACTAGTGGGCTTGCAGCACTGATTGTGCCACCCACATGAGTAGCCCTGAAAAGATGTCTCAGGCCTGCCACCACGGTGCCTGTGCGCAGTTTGTTAGCTGCCATGTCGACTTGGCAAGTGCACCCACTTCCCAGGCCCTACTCTTCCCTTTTCTTACATATAGGACACCCCTATGGTGGGCCCAAGGTATCCCCTGGGCAGGGTGCAGTAATGTGAAAGGTAGGACATGTGCTGTTGTGTGTATCATGTCCTGATAGTGGAAATACTGCCAATTTTGTTTTTCACTATTGAAAGGCTAATTTGCCCCATAGGACAGAATGGGGAATGCTTTGCAACATTTTACAAGCATATCTTCCTACATGGATAAGATAAAAGCCGGAGTTTGGTATCACTGAACTCAAAATTTGATAACACATCTTTTAGTAAAGATGGTTTTTAAATTGTGTGTTTGAAAAAAATACTTTTGTTTTTCAACCATCCTGTGTGCCTCTGCCTGTTTGTGGATTGACTGTCTGGTTTCAGTGTGACAGAGACAGAGGATGTGCATTCCCTTTAGACAGCCTCTGGGGGGTTGAGGTGTGCCTGGCCCTTCCTGGATGACTCAGCCCTGAGCTGAATAGACCCTGGCTGCATATAGAGTGGTGGGAGGAGATTTACCTTGCACCTGAATGGAGCCTGCCTCCCTTACACAATGCTGTCTCCACCACCTGTTGTCACGCTGGACTAGTGAAGGCAGAACTGATTTGAACTGGGCTCAGAACCCCTTGTACAAAGAGAACAAAGACATTTTGGGGTATAAGTATCAGACCCAAAACCCCAGACTTTTAGATCATTCCTGGAATTCAAGAGGAACCTTTGCTAAGGAGAAGATCTGGAGAGACTGAGGAGAAGTACTACCCCTTTGCTGTGTGCTGTGTGGGGTTGGCCTACAGTTGCTGTTTCTGCCAAGGAAGGGAGAAGGACTTTGCTGTGTGCTGTGTCCCCTGCTTGAAGGAGATCTCCAAGGGCCTGTGTGTGCTGGCCTTCTGTTCTGAAGTCTCAGGGACACATAGACTTCACCCCCAGTTCCCCTGAAATCCGCTGCTGTGAATTCTGACCTGCCAAGAGGGGCCTGTACCAGTTTTGGGCCTCTGGCGGTTGTTGCTGTTGTTTGGGAGATGAAACAAAGAAGGAACTTAAAGGACTACAGAAATCGATGCATCAATAGTCTTGCAGCTGTTTTTCCAACGCATCTTCACGGCGCATGAAGAATTTCCACGCACCGCTGCAAAAACTGACGCAGTGCCTGTTGCCGCTGCAAGAATCGACGCATCAAGGGATCACGGCTGAAGAGGACCGACGCAGCGCACCTGTGTAGCAAGTTCTCCCAACGCATCACCTGTGGACCGGAACAGTCACGAAGAATCGATGCATCACTCCCCATACAGACCGGATTCAATGCAACTCGTCCTCTGTGTGCCACAGAACTTTTGCATCACCTCCCCAAGGTCTCAGGAGTGTTTCACCTTTTTGTTTTTGACTCTGCGGCTGTTTGGCTTGTGAATTTTGATGCATCTCCAGGTTATTTGGTATAAAATCACGCATCCATAGTTTTCTATGGTACAAGTTCTTGAAACCTTTTGAAAGTCATATTTTTAATGGTGTATGTTGGATTTTCGTCATTTTCGTCTTGTTTAGTTTAGATAAAGATACTTTATTTTTCTAAACAGGTGTTTTGTCCTTTTGCGGTGTTTTCACTGTGTTACTGTGTGTTGGTACAAATACTTTACACATTGCCTTTGGGATAAGCCTGTCAGCTTGTGCCAAGCTTCCAAGGGGGTGAGCAGGGGTTATCTAAAGTATATATTCCTCCTAACCTGACTAGAAGCAAGGGTCCCTATTTGGACAAAGGTACCTACCTCTGCCAGCTAGAGAATCCCATTTCTAACAGTGTGAAATCATCTCTTGCTCCAATTGTACAACAAATGCTTATCACTACCCTCTGATAAAGCCTTACTGCTCGCTCACACTACCACAAATGGAGAGTAAGGTATTATCTACTATAGTCTCTGCCTACCTTTGGGGATCTCCTGGATTCTGTGCATACCATACCTTACTTTGGTATTGTATATATAGAGCCAGCTTCCTACATTGGTCGATCAGCAATGGTATATACAACTTTGCATATGTTACTGACATGGTCAACGCTTGATCATATGACAAAACTCTTAAATTGTGTTTAGAATTCTGAATTCTTGAATTGACAAATTTTTCCAAATTACTAAAAGTCTTGTAATGGCCTTGGTTAACAAGAACGCAGCTATTAGTGAAAATATCAACAATGAAATAGACAACCAGGTTGAGGAGCTCGACCTCACCCCTTATCTCCACTTAAGGAGTTAAGGTCTCTATGCAAACTTAAAAACATTACCATGGTATAAGGCACGGAAGGAGGACCATACGGTTGACTTATTGGCGGTTAGGGGGAAATGGGAGGAGGACCTACCTTCACCATTGAAGGATGGGTATTGGAAAAGGGATCTAGCACAGGTGGCCGAAGCGTCAAGTAATGCCAGGTTCAAGCTCACCCAATATTGCTATTTGCATCGCACGTATCTGACCCTACAGTGTCGGGCATGGTTCACTCCAGGGCTAACCCCATCCTGTCCCTGATACGGCATGGACCCTGCCACATTCCTACCCATGACTTGGAATTGCATATGACTGCAAACATACTGGAATCAGGTTGTGCAGTCTCTTCGCACTGTGACAGAAGTGCAAGTAGAGGTCTCCATAAAGCAGTGCCTATTGGGTGTCATTCCAATACCGAAAAAAGGGACACAGATATGGCATGAATTTGCAATGTTAGGCCTGTTTCTGGCAAAACGGCGGATTGCGATTCATTGGACCCTCTCTACGCTCCCTAAGCTGGATAAACGGATATGCATGATTGGGGTGTGGCCGAGGAGTGTCTCCTCAGGGCAGTAAGAGTGGATGAGAATGCTGAGAGAGATCTGGGAGAGTGGGGACACATGCTGACAAAAGTGTCCTCGACAACAGACCAGAGGGATGATGAAACTGCACCTACACATTCCCCAAGCCACACCTCGTCGACACCTAGCACAGAAAATACGAACGGTCCTCTCACACAAACAACAAGCTAGTTATACCAATGTGTCTAAAATGCCCATGAAGGGGGTGGTAATGCTGCCGGGCGCTGCCAAGGGTGTGAGGGGGGTTAGATTCTTTCTTTATATGTTTGTAGATCATTTATGATGTACTTAATTTATTTTGCTTGTCGCTATTTAAAGAACAAAAGAAAATAGATAAAAAAAATAGTGTGCATTGCAGTAAATAGTAGTCCACTGGGTGAATGGAGACTGTTGTACATTATCAGGAGTAAAAAACAAAAATGGCCGACATAAGGTAACAAGTACATGACAAATTTCTTCTATTGTGTAGTTCGATGCAATGTTACCAATAAAGACAAGTTAAAAAAAGATCATTACCATGGGGTCACATCCCTCCAAAGCAGTATCACAGGAGCTGTTGGCATGGTATGCTAAGGACCATCCCTCTGAGAAAGGTGAAGATCTCTCAGATGGGGAAGAAGATGAAATGTATTAGGATAACTTCCAACACCCCCCACATCCTAGGGAGAACAGGGCCCCTGTACCCCTAACTCCAAGAATATAACTCACAGCCCCTAGATACCACACATGTGGATCAGGTGCTTCTGAGTCCACTGAGGACAGGCTCATTGAGGAGACCAACCTCTTAGTGAAGGCTGACTAGGAGATTAGATCTAGAGACCGGACTCCTGGCTCTAGAAAAAGAAAGAGCAGAGATGGGCTTAGCTCCCATCTATGGTGGCAGCAACAAACTAAATAGGGACCCCAAACGGATTGTCCCCAAATTTGAGGAAGTTGACAATATCACCAAATGGTTCACAGCCTTTGAGAGGGCTTGTGAAATGAGGAAAGTGAGGTAGTCACACAGGGGGGGCACTCCATTGGGAACTGTTCACTGGTAGCTGCAGGGACAGACACCTGACCCTTCTAGGGGCAGATGCTGGGTCTTATGACCTCATGAACAACACTCTGATTGAGAGCTCTGGACTCACAACTGAAGAACATAGGATTAGAATCAGGGAGGCTCACAAAACTCAAAACCAATCCTAGATCGACTTAGTTGACTGCTCAGTTAAGACTCTAGATGGATGGTTAACTGGAAACAATGTGCATGATTTCAATGTATTTTATAATATTTTTATGAAAGAACATATATTGAGTAATTGCATTAATAAAAAGTTACATCAGCATTTGGTAACCTAGGAATAACTTCTCCCCAAGAATTGGGAAACAAGGCAGACCACTGGGTTAAGACTAGGGTAACCAAAACAGCCGCTGAATTTGACCAAAAGAAAGGGAATCTTCGAAAGGGCCCCAAAAACCTGGTCTTCCCAGTCCAATGGTAGGTACAAAGGGAAGAACTTTGATCTCCTGCAGGCCTGGTGTTTCAAATGTAAGAAGTTAGGACACTTAACTGGAGATGCTACTTATCCAAACAAGAAGGCCCCCAGTCCTCCTCCAGTTACTACTGGTGTAGCCAATCTCCAGATGGGATCAACAGTGTGACCAGAGCAAATCAGCGTTTACACTGAAGCAGTTCTAGTCACTAAGGGGGTGAAGTTGAGTTTGCCACTTTAGCAGGGTGGACACCTAACTTAAAGAAGTATTTAAAATACCCCAGGATAATTGGGACTAGAAAAGAGGCCCTGAGAGATACAGGTGCCAGAGTCACTATGGTGATGGACACATTGGTTTCCCCAGAGCAATATTTGATTGGAAAATTGTATCCAGTCACCAACGCTGACAGTCTTACTGGCCTGAAACAGGTAGTGGTCTCTCTGAAGCCTCCAGCTGCCTGTGTGCTTGAGAATGACCTGGAAACCCCCGCATGAGCTGAGGTCGAATTGAAAACCCATGCAGCAATGTGGACATCCCGAAGATTGTGTGGGTTAAGACAAGAGTACAAAGCTGAAAATGGGGTGGAAAAGAAGTGTCGGAGCCTGAAATAGTGGGCCAACCTTCCAAGATAAAAGGCAAGAAGCCTTGAAAACCAGCTTCTGAACAGCCAAAACCACAGGACCCCTCTCCTCAGGGAGAGGACTTGGAAGCTCCAGTGGGAATTGAGCCTATGGAACTTGACCATTACCAGGTTGAGCTCTTAGGCCTAGGGGGACTCTCTAGTGAAGAGCTGAGCCTTGGACAGCAGACCTGTCCAGCTTTAGAAAGCCTGAGGCAAAAAACTGCTGCACAGGAAAAGGGAAGTGCCAGTGTTACCCATAGAGCCTATTGAGAGGTGGGACTCTTGTATACTGAAACCAGGGGCTCCAACCCTGGTGACACAAGGAGAGGGGTAGTGCCTCAAATGTACAGGGACTTTTTACTCACGTTAGCTCATGACATCCCCTAGCCATGCATCTTGGACAAACCAAGACTTGGGAAAGGCTAGTCAGCCAATTGTACTGGCTCCAGATGTCCCAGAAAGTAGAGGAGTTTGTGAGCTCCTTTGTCACCTGTCAAGCCAGTGGCAAATCAGGTGCACACTAAAATGCCCCATTAATTTTACTACCAGTGGTTGGGGTTCCCTTTGAAAGGGTAGGTGTGGACATAGTGGGTCCATTGAAACCTCCCAGTGCATCAGGAAACAAATTCATAGCAGTGGTAGTGGAGCATGCCACTAGGTATCCTAAAGCAATTTCCCTTAGGGCTACTACAGCTCCTGCACTAGCCAAGGCCCTCATTGGTGTCTTCACCAAGTTGGGTTTCCTAAAGAGGTTGCAAAGGTTTACTACACCCTATCACCCACAAACCAATGAACTTGTTGAAAGGTTCAACAAGACTTTGAAGGGCATGATCATGGGGCTCACTGAAAAACTCAAAAGGAGATGGCATGTCCTCTTGCCATTCTTGGTGTTTGTCTACAGAGAGGTGCCTCAGAAGGGAGTAGGGTTATCCCCCTTTGAACTTCTGTTTGGCCACCCTGTTAGGGGACCACACTGTCTTGTAAAAGAGTGTTGGGAGAAGCTTCTCCAAGAACCCAAACAGAATATTGTGGACTGTGTACTAGGCCTAAGGTCTAGAATGGCAGAGTACATGGAAAAAGCTTCAAAAAATCCTGAAGCCAGCCAGGAGCTCCAGAAGCACTGGTATGACCAAGAGGCTGCACTGGTGGAGTTCCAACCAGGACAAAAGGTGTGGGATTTGGAGCGTGTGGCGCCAAGGGCTATCCAGGACAAATGGAGTGGCCCTTATCCCATCCTAGAGAAGAAAAGCGAGGTCACCTACTTGGTAGACCTGGGCACAAGCAGGACCCCCAAAATGGTGATCCATGTGTACCGCCTAAAGCTTTTTCATGACAAGGCTGATATATTCATGCTGATGGTTACTGATGAGGGTCAGGAGACAGAGAGTGAACCTTTCCCTGACTTCCGCTCTCACAGCCCCAAAGATGGGCCAGTAGATAGAGTTGTCTATTCCAACACCCTCACTGTCCAACAGCAGGCTGACTGTAAGTGAGGCTTACAGCAGTATGCTAAGCACTTCTTCTTGACCCCACGTTAGACAACTTGGTATGCCCATGATGTGGACACTAGGGACAGTGTACCTGTCAAGAAAAAAATCAATTGACAATCTGATCACGTTAAGGAGAGCATCAAAGTTGAGGTCAGCAAGATGCTGGAGTTAGGGGTTATTAAAGCCTCTGAGAGCTCCTGGGCCAGCTCCTAGTCCCCAAACCCCATCCACAGGGTGGAAAGAGAGATAGTTGGTTCTGTGTGGATCATAGAGGACTCAACTCTGTCACCAAGACAGATACTCACCCTATACCAAGAGCTGATGAGTTGACATACAAATTGGGTGCAGCCAAATTTGTAAGTACCTTTGACTTGACTGCAGGGTACTGGCAGTTTGGCATGGTCCTTGAAGCCAAAGAAAAAACAGCATTCTCCACACCTGATGGGCATTATCAGTTTACTGTTATGCCCTTTGGTTTAATGAATGCCCCTGCCACCTTCCAGAGGTTGGTGAACCACGTCCTTGCTGGATTAGAGGCCTTCAGTGCAGAATATCTTGATCATATTGCCTTCTTTACCTCCACCTGGAAGGATCACCTGATCCACCTAGGGAAAGTTCTAAAAGCCCTGCAAATAGCAGACCTAACTATCAAGGCATCCAAATGACAGATAGGGCAGGGGACAGTTGTATACCTGGCTCACTTTGTTGGTGGTGGCCAAGTACAACCTTTACAACCCAAGATCCAGGCCACTGGGAAGCCCCAACAACCCAGAATCAAGTCAGGGCACTCCTTGGCTTGACTAGGTACAGCAGGAGGATTGTGAAAGGGTATGGGTCTATAGTGACACCCCACACAGAGCTCACCTCCAAGAAGATGCCTAAAAAGGTTAAATAGACAGCTGTCAAAAGGCTTTTGACACCCTGAAAGAGGCAATGTGTTCAGCACCAATTCACAAAGCTCCATTCTATACCAAGAAGTTCATTGTGCAGACTGATGCCTCTGAGCTAGGGATAGGAGCAGTCCTATCCCAGGCCAGTGATGAAGGCCAAGACCAGCCTGTTGCTTTTATAAGCAGGAAGTTACTCCCCAGGGAGCAGTGTTGGAGTGCCATTGAGAGGGAGGCCTTTGTTGTGGTTTGGTCCCTGAATAAGTTGAGACCATACTTGTTTGGTACTCACTTCACAGTTCATACTGACCACAGACCTCTCAAACGGTTCATGCAAAAGTAACCGACTCTGACTCCAGCCGACTCTGTCTCCCCAACTCCGCTCCCAGCATCCCGAGCCTTGTGATCCTAGACTGGATCCCAGTGACCCCTGAACCTCCATAAGCTCCTAAAACAAACTTGCAAGCAACAACTGGACGGCCCCCTCCACTATGACCGAAAGCGACCTCTGCACCGACTCCATAACCATTGTTGCCAAGAAAGTGCAACCAGACCATCCAACGACTCTGTCACCGAACGCTTGTGGTCGCAGGATGACAACTCCCAAAGCCCCATTCGCCTCAACAGCAACTGACCGACTCCGAGGGAACCGTGACCAAATCTGCAGCATCAGCCAAGTCCTTCACGCGGCCGCCCATGAGCCGCTGGTGGTGTAGTTCTTGTGTTGGCCATTGGGCCTTCAGTGCTGACCTCAACCCCAGAAGCTGTTTGTTCCCAAATCGGGTGACCTGTTTGATGCAGTCCTCGAGCCCACGACCATGCTTAGCCCGTTGGCTAACATGTGATCTCTGCACTCTGCACCCAGCAGCCTCTGTGCCACTGGCGGTGCGACTCGAGTGTACATTTGACGGAATCCTGCCCAGTTTTGCCTTTTCAGGACTAAATGTGGCTTGTGAGTAATACTGTAAACCTATATAAAGTCTGCAAAATGCATTGACTCATTTTTCTTTCCCTGAGGAAATGCGCCAGCCTCATATCTAGAGATATCTGGCTGCATAAGAAAAGTAAATGCAAAATAACTCTGACTGTCTGTGAATGCAAAGTATTTACACCGTAACTCATTCATTGCATTCAATCTGTATTTAAACTTCAGATGTTTGCAAAATATTTCCATACTGACCCTTTCCAGCCCTGGTTTGGTTCTGATAAATAAATATAACAAAATAATATTTTTATACAAACCAATTGGTTGGAATTCAGTCCTTGAGTGTGTGAAATAATCTCTTGCCTGAGTTGTACAATAAATGCTTAGCACTACCCTCGGATAAAGCCTTACTGCTCGCCCACACTACCATAAATAGAGAGTAAGGCATTATCTACTTTAGCCTCTGCCTACCTCTGGGAATCCCCAGGACTCTGTGCACACTATGACTTACTTTGGTATAGTATATACAGAGCCAGCTTCCTATAGGGGCCACTGCCTAGAATTCTCCAGTTTCTCTATAGTATCTGGTCAACTTTCTTAAAGACACCCCAGTAGTTTGTGGCATTGATTTTAAAATTTTGAGTCATTAAAATGAAAAGTTTGTGGCACAAAAATGCATTTATTGCTACATTCTTGCACACAATTCTGTGATCACAACACATGTTTTTCATCATTTTCTTTTTTTTAAAAATAGCTGATCAAGTTAAGAATTCTCAAAAGACTCTTTCATAGAATTCTGCAGCCTCATCGCCTCCCACATTGTTCTGCCAAGCCCTGTCTTTTTCCACCAGTTAACTCTATGTTAGAGGTAAAATCCCCACAGGCTTCTTTTCTGCTTCCTTTTATTACATGTAATGTTTACAAGTATTCTTCCAAAACAGGACTGGCACAAAAGCCACATCAGGCCTTTTAAAACTCCCGAAAATAGAATCCTTTCTGCAAGGAAGCAACCAACATTGAGTTAAGAAACCAGGAGGATGAAGGCTAACAGCATGAAGAATCAAAGTATGGGCCTGATTATGATGGCCATCCTGTCTGGAATGGGACCTCACGACTAGCTGTCAGGGGTCCCGCCACAGGTATTACGATGCGACCGCGTTCAAGGCGGTCGCACTGTGTATATTTTGTATTGCCGCGTGTGCTTTGGGCTGCAGCACACACCACAATACAAAACCGCCCCACATTTTGCATATCCCTGCACTATGTGGCAGGCACCATGCAGTGCCTGCCGCATGGTGCAGGGATATGTAGAGGGAGGGCCAGGGGTAAAAGGGTGCTCGCTACGGGTGCACAAGTCACTTTCTGCCTACCTTTTAATGGTGGGTTAACTGCCATGAAACAGTCAGCGGAAAGGAACATTGCAATCCCTACGGCGGTGCCTGAGCAGACCCTGCCATCATTGTAGAGATTGCATTCCCTCCGATGGTCAAGAAGTTCAAGGAGCCCATCGGATCCATGGTGGGCAGTCTCTCCACCCGCCTTCTATCTGCCCACCATCATAATGTGGTGAGCTGTCAAGTAGGGTCCAATGGTGGCGGGACCGCCACTAACGACCTGATGGTGGAGGTCCCACCGCCATCCCAATCAGGTCCTATATTTGGCAGAATGTGTGATTTTGGTGGAGAATGAATAAAGGGCAGAACAGCACAC
This sequence comes from Triturus cristatus, assembly GCF_964204655.1. Lineage (NCBI taxonomy): Eukaryota > Metazoa > Chordata > Amphibia > Caudata > Salamandridae > Triturus > Triturus cristatus. The sequence goes on from NC_140589.1 coordinate 466,002,261, forward strand.
TCATAGACAGTGAAGCATTAAGAAAATGAATAGCCAAGGTGTTCATGAGAGTTGGGAAAGTTCAGAGTATGTGAGATTTGCTCTCCAAAAGCATCATCAAAAATTATATTTCATTACAACATGTGTAAGGGCCCACCATAAAGGTTTAGTTGTAAGGGTCTGAAATTATTCTGGCAGTTCTCTTTAATATTTCTCATCTATTCTAATTTTTTATAGCACCGTTTAACCAGATGCACTATTGTATTTGTGGTGTCAATAAGTAGGAACCAAAGAGTTATCTTATTATTAATGTTTTATCCTCACAGAGCAGTCAGCACCAAACTGGGCAGAACTTGTCTGTGATTACAGACATATTTACTCAAAGACAATGTATCACTTGGATAGACAAATGAAACATGCTCAACCAATGATTGCCATCACTTCATTTACAGTGCAGTTACCTGTAGAGTATGCCAGAATTCTGCTCCGTGCTTGGAAAAACTTAAGCGAAAAATGTTACTTGTCTCTAAGCAAAGTGGTCAAACCTTCGACAATGAGTTATGTATATGTTCACTGGGATGTTTTAGCGAATTAACTATTTCCCCAAAGCCTGGCATACATACCTTCTGGAGCTCAACTTCCAAGTCTTCAATCATGTTTTAGAACTCACTATTATAACTCAGACATCTGGGACTATGTTTATTATCTACGTACAGAATATTGTGTGCAGATAATAAACACAAGTCTTGGTGTTTGAGATTCACCTGCACAGTTTATCCCAGCAAAGCTTGGTATCCCAGAAAATTCCCATGATATGCAGCAATTGTAGATAAGAAAACAAGAAGACATGCCTGGCGCCCTCACTCTTTCCCCAATCACCCAGTTCAAATGTAATAGCAGAAAGGAGGGTGGGGGCACCAGGAAAGGGCATGTTTCGCCTGTCAGGCCATCTCTCCTACGTGCAGGTTTAAAAGACAACAACTTCAGAAAAGCAGCAGCAACATTTTCTGCAGAGCAGGGGAAATAATCAACAACCTGCACTATGTTTATATTAGTGGCACGCACAGGCATACCATGTCATCCTAACTGTGTGCCGAGTCAAAGGCCATTGAAGGTGGTTCAAGAAAACACAGATCATAAAGCAAGACTGTTTAAATTTGCGGGGCTTCTGTTTAAAATTGCAGCGCGGGACCAAAAAAGCAGGTGCCCCCCCTTGCAAAACCAGGTTGTTTTCTGATAGATAGGGGCATCAGTGGTTTTAGTCCCGGGGTCGGCAGCCTTCTAGGGAAACCTAACAAACCCACACATTTCTGAAAACTAAATCTCCGCCGGAGTTCAGGGAGGTGTGACTTGCGTGATCCCCCAAAGTTTTCCTACCCAGAATCCCCGGCAAACCTCAAATTTTGCTGAATAAATCAAATTTTTCTCACATTTCTGTGTATGAAAGTTGTGGGAACGCCGGCTAACACAAATTTCCTACCACCCAGCGTTCCCCCAGGTCTCTCAATAAAAATGGTACCTCACTCATATGGGTGGGCCAAGTACCCATGACAGGCTAGGGCCCATATATATTGTGGAGACATCCAAATTACCTATCACAAAACGACCTGTTTTTGTAAGGGGGGGTCACCTGAGTTTTTGTTACCGGGCTCGGCGGCCAGCTAGGGAAACCTACCAAACCCACACATTTCTGAAAACTAGACACCCTGGGGAGTCCAGGGAGGTATGGCTTGCATGGACCCTTCACTGTTTTCTTACCCAGAATCTCCTGCAAACCTCAAATTTTGCTGAACAAATCACTTTTTCCACACTATTTTGTGTGGGATCACCGTGCCGGCACAAATGTCCTACCACCCAGCATTCCCCATGTCCTCCCAAGTAAAATGATACCTCACTTGTATGGGTGGGCCAAAGGCCTGTGACTGGGAAGGGCCAAAAACATATGGATTAAGGGTATAGCACTGGGAATTCTATGCGCTACATTTTTTTAAAAATAGGTTTTTAGCTGATTCTGCATAGGACAGCCACACAAGCGAGGTATAATTTTACTCAGGAGACCAAGGGCAACGCTAGGTGGTAGGACATTTGTGCCGGCACAGTGATCCCACACAAAATGGGTGGAAAAGGGGATATTTTCACATAAATTTGAGGTTTGCATGGGATTCTGGGTAGAAAAACGTTGGGGATCCATGTAAGCCATACCTCACTGGACTCCCCAGGGTGTCTAGGTTTCAGCAATTTGTGGGTTTGGTAGCTTTCCCTAGATGGCCACTGAGCCCGGGGCCAAAAACACAGGTGCCCCTCCTTGCACAGCCAGATCCTTTTGTGATAAGTAATTTTGATGTCTGCACAATACATTTTGGGCCCTTGCCTGTCGTGGGGAGTTGACCCACCCACATGAGTGAGGTACCATTTTAATCGGGGAAACTTTGGAGAATGCAGCGTGGGTGGAAGTTTGTGGACCCACACAGATTCCAGAACTTTCCATCACAGGAATGTGTGGAAAATGATTTTTTTTTTTTTACAAAGTTTGAGATTTGCAAGGGATTCTGGGTAACAGAACCTAGTGTGAACCACACAAGTCACCCCACCCTGAATTCCCTTTGGTGTCTAGTTTTCAAAAATGTGTAGGTTTGCTAGATTTCCCTAGGTCCCGGCAGAGCTAGGGTTCACCTCCACCCCTGAGTTTAGAAAAATAATTATCCCTGGGGCCAAGGGGGCTTTCTGCCGCCGAAGGAGCAGATAAGGGGCTATTGCCCCATCTGCCTCCCAGGGGGGCAGAAAGACTGCGGCAATTGTTTTTTTGGGGAGGGGCATTTGCATGCCCATTCTTAGCAGCCCCCAACCCTACGTATAAAAAAAAAGCATGCCCATTCTTGGCAGGCCCCACCCCTATGTATAAAAAAAAAAAATAATCCCTGGTGCCTAGTGGGCTTTATGGCCCTCCGGGGGCAGATCAGGGGCTACTGCCCCCATATGCATCCTGGGGGGCCAGAAAGACTATAGCATTTGTTGGGGGGTGGGGGCATTGGCATGCCCATTCTGGGCTTCCCCACCCCTAAGTATTAAAAAAAGAAAAAACCCCGGTGCCTAGTGGACTTTCTCCCCCCCCCCCAAGGGGGCAGATCAGGGGCTAACACCCCCATCTGCCTCCTGGTGGGGCAGAAAGTCTTTTGCATTTTTTGGGGGGGGGCAGGGTGGGGGCCTTGGCATGCCCATTCTGGGCAGCCCCCAACCATGGCCTATAAAATAATCCCTGGTGTCTAGGGTGCTTTCTGCCCCTGGGGCAATATTAAATGTGGGGAGCAAAGGCTCTTGCCTAAGGGGCCGCTCCCCTCTCCCTGGTGGTTAGTGGGTGGATCCCTGCTTGGGGATCGCCCTCCTGGGGAGATCCCAAAGCAGGGATCCACTAGAGAGTAGTACCATTGGAAAGGGGAGATTCCCCCATTTCCAACAATACCTCTCCCATGTGTTTCAGTGCTCGGGGCTGATATAGTCCAACGGGCACCAAAACTGTGACACTGAAAGTAAGTTTCAGTTTCGTGTTCATTGTAATAATAACAGTGCGCCATGCGAGCGATCGTCCTTGCAAGGAAAACCAAAACCATGCCTTGGGAGTTTAGGGAAGTTCTTCCCCACCTCCCAAGGCAAAAAAAAGGGAAATCCCTCTGCTCTTCACAGCAGAGGGTTTTTTTTGCAAGTGTGCTCATGACGGAATGGTTCCGTCATGAGCGCACTTGCACTTCTGCTCGTGACGGAATCATTCTGTCATGAGCACAGAAGGGGTTAAGCGAGGGGGTGTTTACCAAAACAACCACATAGTATGTACAGTCGGGTGGAAGATTTAATTGATCAATATTGGGCGAATGTGCACTAACTTACCCCCTAAAACAGAGGTCTTCAAACTTTTGGATGCCGAGACCCCCCTGTCAACATTTTGAGGCGTAAGGACCCCCTCTTGACAAAAATGTCTAAACCTGTTGACTAAATTGCGTGGGATGAAAATGTAAATAAGGTTATGTGATGCCGCGTATTTTGGGATAGCATTGCTTCATTATTTTGATATTTGTTACACACAGTAACGCTGAGGAAAGATTTCACCCAATCAGTACCCATTTATAACCAAAATACAGCAATTATCATCAGAAAGATTTCAAGTCAACCTTTGTGAAGGGCCTTCCACTCTGCAGCAATACGTGCTGCCACATTAGAAGCTCACCTGGCCCTGACCGTAAGAAGCAGGGGTCCCTTAAAACCCTGGCGGTTTTGTGTAGAGTTAAGCCTTTTACCCATGCAGCTTTCCTCTCACCCCCTCCCTTCCATCCCTCTCTCCTCTCCTAACCCTGGATCCCTCTCTCACTTTGCAGGTCATTTTCTTTCACCCCTTTTTACAACTTCTGAACTCTCCCCATTCAACCTCTCACTTCACCTTTAATCACCTCTTGCCATTCTGTCCTTTCACTGCCCTCATCTCTAACAGTCTCTCACATGTATCTCATCGCCTCTCTGGCCCTGTCACCTCCCGTGCCCCTCAGCACTTCTCATTCACCTCGTCTCTTCATTCAAATTTTTGTCTATTTGTATCTTACACCTCTCCAGTCCCCCCATTCCTCTTTCACATCTCCCCTTTGTTCTAACAGAAGCCCTCACCTTTGGATCACACTCACTTCTTGCGTGTCCACTCTTCTCTTCGGCAATTCACATTTCTCCTCATCCCTGACCTCTTCAATCAAATTCTCTCACTCCCTTGCTGTCCTCTCTCATTTTGGGTGCGGATGCAAGTTCAGAATGGGATGAATGAATGTATGATTACTGATGGGCTTGTTTGAGTGAGTTGCATATTGAGTAGTGAGGGGGACAGGTGAGTGAAGTGTCACATGAGTGCAGGATGAGTAGTGTACTCGTGTGACTGCAGGTTGAGGTATAGTGTGAGCAGGACAAGTGCATTTTGAGAGCAGAGTGATCACTGTGAGTGCAAGGTGAGCGGGTGAATGGTGCAAGTGCATGGTGATCAGTGTGAGTGCATTGTGATCACTGTGAGTGCAGGGTGAGCGGGTGAATGGTGCAAGTGCATGGTGATCAGTGTGAGTGCATTGTGATCACTGTGAGTGCAGGGTGAGCGGGTGAATGGTGCAAGTGCATGGTGATCAGTGTGAGTGCATTGTGATCACTGTGAGTGCAAGGTGAGCGGGTGAATGGTGCAAGTGCATGGTGATCAGTGTGAGTGCATTGTGATCACTGTGAGTGCAAGGTGAGCAGGTGAATGGTGCAAGTGCATGGTGATCAGTGTGAGTGCATTGTGATCGCTGTGAGTGCAAGGTGAGCGTGACAATGAAGGGCGAGAATGAGGAATGAGTTGTCTGAATGCAGGGTGCATTCCCAGACCCATGAAGTAACTCAGCATGTTATTGACGGGGGCGTAGACTTTAATATCTAAGTTAAACTATTGCAGCATTAATCGGGGATCGAGGGTCAAGGAAATAAATAATGTGCTGATCCTGCAACAAACTTCCAGTCCTATGGTTAGGGTTGCCAGCAGATTATTTTGGTGGCCCAGTCGGTACAAAAAAAAGCAGTCACCTAAAGCGGTATCTTCAGCGCTTATCTGTGCATACTTCCCAGGGCCGGCTTTAGTGCTGGTGGTGCCCTGTGCGACAATGTTTGTTGGTGCCCCCCACAATGACCACCCCCACCACGGATTCTCTCACTAGCACCCTTTAACAGTGACCAAGTCTCCATAACCCCACACTCTCAGATGCATTGAATTAGTTATATAGTGCCACTCATACCAGTGTAGGGTGTCCGAGCACTTTGCATCACACACACATTACACAGAGACAATCAATCATAAGTGTGTAAATCAGTGTATAGGAAATGTTACATAAGCCAAAGGACTAAATGTATAGGAGTCACATGTCATCCATACTGGTAGGCAGTATAGTTCAAGAGTGCTTGGTGTGGAGAAGCACAAACTGAGTCGAAAAAGAAACAGCATAGTTGGGAGTTTCCTTTAATAATAAGAATTGATTTCTAGCCAAATTAACCCTTTTTGCAACATTAATCAATGGTCTAATAATGTATACTTTGCAGTGTGTATGCAGTTCTAGGATGAAAGTTAATCGCTCACTATTCTCTATTAGGACTTTAAGTTATAAATTGCAAGTAATAAAAGGATGCCTCTTTTAAAGCAGTAACCTGCTGATCTCTTCACATCATACGCACTCTGTAATCTACTTGGTACACGTTCTTTGCAGCAGGCATATTAACCCTCTGCACTAACATCACCTAAGTCAAAACCTCAACTATACAACATTCCATCTCTCTCCAGGAAGATAATTAATCACACAAGTTATCTTGACATTTATGTGAGGCCTGGTAATTGCCGGGGAAAGAAACGCTGCAGCAGGTGCTTCAAAAGCACAATAAACTTTCACTCACGGCGCCCCCAGGAAGCCAACTTTGTATTCCTTTCCATGAAATGCATTCTCACACTACGGCAGTGAAAAAACACGGGGGTGCCGGAGATAGGAATCCAGACACTGCCCAGCTGAGCCCCCAGCAGCTCAAGTTTCACTGCAGCAGCCGACACAGGAGGGGGGGCTGAAGCCCTTGGGCCGGGCAGAAGTGTGACTGGGAAGGCGCGACCCCCTTTGCATCACTCCACGGCCCCCCTGGGGGTCGCGCCCCACAGTTTGAAGACCCCTGCCCTAAAAGAAGACAATGGACAATGGTTACCTAGAATATGTGGGGCCGACGTAGGCCCCTGTATATCTGGAACAGAATTACATGTGAGAATCACTTCATCATTAGTTGCTACCTGTATATTAACAGATGTGTCATTCTTCACTAATCCAGCATCCCCGTGGGCCACTCAGTTATGGTCAGATAAAGAAGGGGTGAGAGCAAAAGTCACAAAACTATTCCCTGTGCCACAACTGCCCTGAAATACTGTGGCAAAATTAGAAAAGGTGGATTGACAAGCAGACTGTTCTATTTGATATAGCGAGTGATTACAAATCTGGCGTGAAAGCGATTTTGATTAAACCATTATTGGATTCTAAAAAATGTTTCAACTTCATTCAAAGCAAAAATCTTTTACAATTTTAAATTCATTCCTCAAACTACCATTAATAGCTTTAATAGCATCCAAACATAAAGTGCCAGGTGCCAGGTCGGGAGTAGGATGCTGCTCCATTTCTTTGTCCAGGCCATTAGACGGAAGAAGGAATATTATAATTAGAAGAAACTACAGGAGTCAAATTAGTAAGTTGAGCGGTCGTTGTTGCTTCCAAATGTGACCGCCTATTCATGGAAGCTATCTGTGCAACATGCGGAATAATAGAGGTTAAAGCCCTTGCCTTCTCTTCTAGTTGTGAATTTGCTGAGGAGGAGATTGTAGCACCTGGACAGGTATCATTTGAATTCCTTTTGTAAAACTGGGTTATCTTGTTTTTTAGGGCCTTAGGAGCTTGTATCGCAGGCAAGTTTCTCCCTTTGCTGAGAATGTCCTGCACCACCACTATTTTGTTAATGGCTGCCAGCAACATATTTCTGATGTTGCTGGTAACCAATCAGATCGCTAGCTCCTACAGGAGTCTGACTCTCATGGGAGCGAGATGACCCCAGGGAAAAAAAGCTCCCTGGGCCAACCAAAATGCCTTTTTTTATATTAGCACCCCTGTGGGAGTCTCAAACCTCTCTCTGACCCAACCATCCAGATGTACACTTATTTTGTAATTTTTATTTCTCATAAACTACGGAGCAGATTTTCACTAGCTCACAAGAAGTACCATCTGCAAACCAAGATCTACCTCCCTGCCAAATTTCATGTAATTTCATTCAGCAGTTTTTGCTGTAGCCCATCATAAAGAAGTCTATGGAAAACTCCTGGGGATTCTGTATGTTGGGACCTCCCTTTTTTCTCGGCTCCTGATTGAAGGGCACCTTTTGGGAAGGTTTCTTGGAGATTCATCAAACGGGGCCAAATATATGAGCAACACAAAAAAACCTTTTCCTATGGTACAGCTGACCCAACTATAACTAACCAGTGGTGAACGCCACTGGGCAATATATATATATATATATATATATATATATATTACCTACTGGCGGTCGCCAGTAGGTAGTTATAGTTAGGACCCTGTTTCCATAGGAAAACCGCAACATTCTATTTTGAATAACTTTGGCGCCGGTCCACGAATCCTCGCGAAATTTTCAAAACTAATGGGGCGCTACGCTCCGCTCCTACCCTGAAAGTCTCGGGGGGATTCGTCAAGCGGGGGCTGAGATAAAAGGGGGGTCCCAAAACGCGTTTTTCCCATGCATTTTTCCATAGGACCTTTAGACACAGCTACAGCCCGAACGGCTGAACAGAGTTCGTTGAAATTTGGCAGAGAGGTAGTCTACAGGTCAAGGAAGTGCCTTTTGTAGGTTTAGTGTAAATCTGTTCAGTAGATTCTGAGAAAATAGCCTTTAAATCAATATATATATCTGAGCCAGCTTACGGTGCGCTTACGGTGCGCTTACCGTACGCCTACGGTGACGTGCGCGAGCGCGATTCTGATTGGCTGTTAGATCTTAGTAAACATTCGAATCGGTCGAAACCAGGAAGTGGCGGCCGCCATTTTCTCTCTCGCACTCTGAGAGGGGGTTAAAAAACAAAGAGCAAAAACATGTAAAGGTGCTGTTTAGACAGCTCTTAAGCACCTAGCCATGTTGAGGGTGTCCCCAAAGTTCCGCTAATACCAAAAACGGTATTTTCATTTTTTCGATAATTTCGCCGAATACGCTTACCGTACGCTTACGGTAAAAATTATAAAAAAAAAAAATATCCACACTCTCCCCACCCCATGTGCAAATGGTGCCCGAAGGGCACCATTTGTGCATGTCTTGTATGTAGCAGTGAAAAAATAAAATATTACCTTTCACAACGATGCGCATCATATGTCCTCCATGTGCGCACGGTGCGCGAAGCGCATCGTGCGTACATGGCCCATCTAGCGTAACGTGGGCACGCGGTGCGCGTAGCGCACCGTGTGCCCACCGTGCGTGCACGGCACTAACTGCGTAAAGTGGGCGCGCGGTGCGCGAAGCGCACCGCGTGCTGACTGTGCGCGCACGGTGCGCGAAGCGCACCGTGCGCGCACGGAACGAACTGCGTTAAGTGGGCGCGCACGCCACGAATGGCGTAAAGTAACTTAGCATTTAAAAAACCGTACAAATTCACTGAAAAAAACATAGGTTTCACACACCTTATAGTTAGGAATTAGCATTTAAAAAACCTTGCAAATTCACTGAAAAAACCATAGGTTTCACACATGTTATAGTTAGCGGAAATTTTACTGATAAAAAACCAATGAAGTTCCCCCGTTATAGTTAGTGCAGGCAACTATAACATTGCTCTGGTAAATAAAAGACCCTTCCTGTATTCCCCGCTGTGTCTCTCCGATTCTTAGTACTGAAGAATCTCTTGTCGATATTTTTGCGTCCAAGTCCTGGACGCGCTGGAGTAGACCCGCCTTGTTAAGAGGTCAGTGCATCAAGGACAGCTTCGGCAATCTCTTTTTTTCCAAGGTATTGGATTCGCACTGACCCACCGCACCCACTTTTGGCAATCGGGCTGTTGCTAATAGCATTCCGTGACTGCACGGAAGAGACGGGATGATTTCATCGGCGTTTCTAAGTCCGGCTGACAGTGGATTCTTGTGGTGGAGGCGTCTGGGGACCCAGGAGGAACACTTGCTTCACCAGCTCAGTTCTTACCAAGAGCACAGACCACATTCTTCATTAAATTCAGGTTCCCAGTAAGGATACTTGGACCGGAGTATTGAAACTTACCTGCAAGCCGTGAGAGGGGCATGCTGGTAATTGCAGTCCGCCAATGCGCCTGCATTACCGTTTGGGACTCTAACTCCGCCCACCTGAACAGCTATTAATGGCGGAACGACCGGCAGTATTCCTGTGGGTTTCCTGGTGTGAGAACTTTGTTGGAGCAGGCATCTGATGAAGGCACAGACCGAAACGCGTCATGCCATGGCTCTGGTGAATAAAAGACCCTTCCTCTATTCCCCGCTGTGTCTCTCCGATTCTTAGTACTGAAAAATCTCTTGTGGATATTTTCGCGTGCAAGTCCTGGGCGCGCTGGAGTAGACCCGCCTTGTTAAGAGGTCAGTGCATCAAGGACAGCTTCGGCAATCTCTTTTTTTCCAAGGTATTGGATTCGCACTGACCCACCGCACCCACTTTTGGCAATCGGGCTGTTGCTAATAGCATTCCGTGACTGCACGGAAGAGACGGGAGGATTTCATCGGCGTTTCTAAGTCCGGCTGACAGTGGATTCTTGTGGTGGAGGCGTCTGGGGACCCGGGAGGAACACTTGCTTCCCCAGCTCAGTTCTTACCAAGAGCACAGACCACGTTCTTCATTAAATTCAGGTTCCCAGTAAGGATACTTGGACCGGAGTAGAGAAACTTACCTGCAAGCCGTGAGAGGTGCATGCTGGTAATTGCAGTCCGCCAATGCGCCTGCATTACCGTTTGGGACTCTAACTCCGCCCACCTGAACAGCTATTGATGGAGGAACGACCGGCAGTATTCCTGTGGGTTTCCTGGTGTGAGAACTTTGTTGGAGCAGGCATCTGATGAAGGTACAGACCGAAACGCGTCATGCCATTGCTCTGGTGAATAAAAGACCATTCCTGTATTCCCCGCTGTGTCTCTCCGATTCTTAGTACTGAAGAATCTCTTGTGGATATATATATATATATATATATATATATATATACTTCATCATGGTGAGTGCGGCTGTGTCTTTTCCGAGAGGATCGAGTGTAGGAGATATTCAGGGGCTTGGTTTCGCCGCAAGCTAGGCACCACCAACAAAGAGCGCCGTGACTGTCCCGAAATTGAACCACCCTTCTTAGCCCGTAAAAACGAACAGGGACAGTGGTTGCCGCGAAAAACCGTCTTTGTTACAGACTCTGTGCATCCTGAAAATTGGAAATGCGACAGAGCAACGGTGAGCACAACAAATACATTATAAAAGAATGCAGCATTACCCACTGGAGGTTTTGATTGAGGGGAAGTGCACCACAAGTACCAGCATGCTTTGTGAAAGGGTCCCATCAGGGCGTCCACCAGAGGGCAAAAACTTTTAAATTAAAGCATGTTACTGAAGGGTGTGTTTCCTCAATATGACGAGGCTTACCTTCGAAAAAGGTCTTGAAGACCGAAACGCGCCAGGAATGCCTACGTTGTTATTAAAAATAAAACTTCATCGTTGTGAGTGCGGCTGTGTCGTTTCCGAGAGGAGGGAGTGTGGGAGGTATATATATATATATCTGAGTTCCAGGTAAGCTCTCTTGTGTGTTGTGCTTAAAAGCGACTTTTCGAGTCCAGCAAGGTGGCTGATGGGAGAGGTAGTCCCGTAATTGTTTAAAATACGGGCTGTGGGAATCAAAGAGAATCACTATTTCCGGGGATGGCCGAGGATTGGATAAAGGAACGAGAGGCTGCAGCAGTGGACATTTTTAGCGATACATCCAGCGCCACAATAAAGTCCAATGCAAGCGGCGCACCGACAGCACCAACAGGCAGCGACCTCAAACGACTCACAGCTGAACTTGAAAAACTACGGAAACACGAAGTTTCCAAATGGTGGGAATGTACATCTCTGAAACGTTACCTCGATGTGGGTCATATCCCCAGGGGGCTGAGGATCCTAGTAGCACCCACATATGAGAATCCAGACCCAGCTATGCTACAGGAATGGGCAGAGAATAACGCGCAATCCTCAAGGAACATGTTACAAATCTTAATCAAATATGCCACCACCGACAGAGAGAAAATAATGATCAGAATTGAAGAAATCCTTAATGAACTGAAGAAATTGGACCAGGAGGAAGTTAACAAAAATCTTGAAGAAATTAAAGTAAGAGTGATGAAACATGAACAAGTTATTAAAGAGCGCAAAGCCGTGAAGTTTCAACGTGACAGAAATGACTATCTGCAGGGAAGGATCTATACTTTCTCGAGAAAGTTTGATAATATTCACCGTCAACAAATGTCATCAGCCAGCACTAGCGCAACAAGACCAGTGGTTCCCAGTGAATCTGAACTGAGTTCAGAACTTTAATCTGACACTGAAGCCATGAGCAACATCTCCAATATCTGTAACGCGCCAACACCTGTAGAGGAATTTGGTTTTTTACGTATGGAGCGTATAATGAGTCTACGACCAAGACCTATGCGCCAAGATCAAATACCGAGAATACAAAGCCAAAAAGGAGACGAAGGAAAGACAGGAGATGGGGCAAGTGCTCCGCAAAGAACAGGCAAACCGTCATTCAGGAGGAACAGACGCAGATAGTCATGAACAGTGACAACTGCAGTACAGTTATCAATCTCACCAATATGGCATTAACTAAAGAAGAAGAAAATATTCTTTCCCTTGGCTTATCATTTTGTACTGACACAAATTTTGATTACACACAAACCAGGATTGATTTATACAACTTCACACGGTCACTAAAATTACGTAAATATTTTTTCACCAGCTCTAATACCACTACTGAAGCATCCTATGAGACATCCTCCACTTCACGTTCTGAAGGACTTAATGTAGCCGACATGACCATCCTCAAAGACATCACCGAATTGGCATCTGATCAAGAAACTTGTCCTATCACTACAACACAAGTGGCAATCAGCTCTGACTTAAACATTTTCGAATCTGCACCGACACCTTTTAAACCCAAGTCTGTATTCACGCCTCTCATGCCTAAGGACGGCATTGATATCTTCGCAGAGAGGGTAATCAAAGATTTAAAAGATTTGGCTGCAATGAGCAGCAGTGACTTTATCAAAAAGAAACACAACTTTAGGATTGAATATGCTAATGTCATGAAGAAAATCAAAGACAGAACTGACATTGTTGTACGTTGTTCCGATAAAGGGGGAAACGTGGTTCTCTGGCCTATAGAAATGTATAACAAGGAGGCATTATCTCAGTTACATGATAAAGAATGTTATACTCGTATCAGTACCACAGGAATAATCAGTGTAAAAGAGAGATACCATAAGTGTTTATATGATTGGAGATGTGGCGGTCTCATTTCGAAAGTGGAATTTGATTTTTTTTAAAATGATTATCCCGTCACGCCCCAACTGTACCTCCTTCCCAAGATCCACAAGGATTCCCAGACCCCCCCAGGCAGGCCGATTATATCGGCAATTGGCAGCCTATTTGAAAATACCAGCAGATTCATAGACCATTTTTTGCAACCTTTTGTTAGAGAACTCCCAGCCTATATTCAAGATACGGGCGATTTCCTGGCAAAAATTTACGACCTAGCCTGGCAGGATGACTACATACTCATGACTCTCGATGTACAAAGCTTGTACACGAGTATCAGACACAAAGCCGGCCTGAATGCACTCAATCATTATTTAGGCACCAGACCCATAGGGTTACACCACCATACACTCATGCTTTTACACATGGCTGAGTGGTGTCTGGAGAACAATATATTCATTTTCGACAGGCTTCTGTATAAACAAGTACAGGGAACTGCCATGGGTACCTGCTTCGCCCCCAGCTATGCTAATTTGCATATGGGCTGGTGGGAGGAGCAGGTACTCAGGAAGAGGCATGAAACCATTTTCATGAACAATGTCATTCTATACAAAAGATATATAGATGACATTTTTATTGTATGGAAAGGCACCGAACAGAGCGACATTGACTTTGTGTCTGTCATTAATGAGAACTCATTAAACCTGAAGTTTACAAGTGCCACCAGTAATGAGTCCATCTGTTTTTTAGACTTGGAATTGTATATAGATAGTCAACATATACAATCCAGAACATTTAGGAAACCCACCTCTGGCAATGCCATCCTTCATGCCAGCAGTTTCCACCCACGCAGTCTTATCAACAGCATCCCCTACGCTGAATGCCTAAGGATGAAACGTAACTGTAGCACCCTAGACAGTCTTAAGACTTCTACAGACAGTCTGTTTCAACGTCTAAAAAACAGGGGATACAGTACTACAATATTGAGTTCAGCAAAACACAAGTGTGATAAATTCAAAAGGGAAGATCTGATCTTCAAGGACAGCAAACCCACACACAAGACAGCTGAGAATACTCCTCGTCTCATTACTGGTTACAACACCTACCACATGAATCTGAGAAAAATTCTTTACAGACACTGGCCTCTAGTACGTGATGACCCTACAGTAGGCCCCACGTGCCAAAAATTTCCCCAACTGACTTTCAGAAGAGCAAAAAGTATGCAACAGGAATTGGTCACCAGTGCACCCACACTCACCAAGGGAGGTACGTGGCTTAAACCACAGAGAGGCTTTCAGAGATGTTCTAAATGCAAAGCCTGTAAACATGGTGTGAACACCAGATCTATTTCTCTTCCCTTTAGAAAAACCCCTTTTGAAATCAGGGGCAGTTTTTCTTGTAAAACAGATTTTGCAGTATATGTTCTTCGCTGCACCTGCAATAAAACATATGTAGGAAGTACTATACATCCTGTACATGTCCGGATACTGCAACATCTAAGGGCCATCACAAATGATGACCAGTCATATCCTGTAGCGAGACATATCAATTCACAGCACGATGGCAAAATAGATAACCTATCCTATTTTGTCATTGACAGCATTCCTAAAAACATAAGGGGAGGGAACAGACAATTATGTCTGAGACGATTAGAATCCAGATATATCATACTTCTGGACAGTAAGATCCCCAATGGATTGAACGCTGACGAAGCGTTAAATGTTCATCTTTAGAATAATCACCATGAATGTCCACCAGATTTGTATGCATCTCGTTCCTGTATTCCGATCCGAAACATTGGTCCTTTCTTTTTATTATAACCCTTTTTTTATCTTCAAGGCACCCATAATTGTTAATTTTTCTTGTTATCTTTTTTAAACACTTTGTACGCCGGCCCACTGGGGCTTAATTAACGAACATTTTACAAATATGGCATTCTTTATTTTTTGACGAACTATTTAATTGTCAACTTGCAGCAATGTAATTATTTTTATTTTTATAACTGCATACCACAACCTTAACTGCATATACGTCCACACACCTGTGTACCATTTCAGTTTGATCATGCCACAATGTATCAATTGTTTCCTATTTAGCTGAAATCACAGTGTTCTTTTACTATAATTTTCAATCACTGTTGCGTTACTGTCGCTATTCAACACAGACTCAATTGAAAAAAACTTTTCTATGTCTATGAATTGTGTTGCTGTGACAACCATGGAGATTTGTGCCTTGTTTTTTGTATTTAAGTAGACACTATAGAGGGACCTGATGTAGTGAAGAAGACGGTTGTATCCGTCGAAACGCGTCAGGGAATCCTTTGGAAATAAACATTTCTTTGCTATATCGTCCCACGGTGTCAGCGCCTGTCTTCGTATGCCTGCAGCACAGGACTGGTTCAAATATATATATATATATATATATATATATATATATATATATATATATATATATATATATATATATATATATATATATTATCTATTGGCGGTCGCCAGTAGATAGTTATAGTTAGGACCTATTTTCCATAGGAAATCCGCAACATTCTATTCCCAATAAGTCTGGCGCCGGTTGACGAATCTTCGCGAAATTTTCCAAACTTTTGGCCAGTTCCGCACCTACCCTGAAAGTTTTGTGGTGATTCGTCAAGCAGGGGCCGAGAAAAAAGGGGGGTCCCAAAACGTGTTTTCCCCATGCAATTTCCCATGGGATCTGTTGTCGCAGCTACAGCCTGAACCGCTGGACGGAATTACACCAAATTTGGCAAAGAGGTAGTTCTCAGTTCAGACTCGTGCCTTTTGCATAAATCGTGGGAATCCGTTCAGTAGTTCCTGAGAAAATTAGAGTTAAATGTACATATATATCTATGGCCGGGGAGGATCCGCGGACCCTACCCGCACCGAGCGCGCACCCTCCCCGAACTGAGCGTGCACCCTCCCGATCGTGCGCTGAATGCTAATTGGCTGTCGAGTGTCTGTCTACATTCAAAACCAGGAACTTTTGGTGGCCATTTTCTGCCTCGGTAGAAGCGAGGCTGAAGAAGCAAGGGGAATAAGTGTGTAAAACATATAAAGGGGGCAGAGTGGAAATACTCTGACCCTGTAGAGGTGGTTTGGAGGTTCCAGAAGGACCCCCTGGGGCCCCCTTTTAAAAAAAAAAATGGCCGAATGCGCGCACGGTTCGCGCATTCTATCGTGTTTGGTGCACGGATCCTCTTGCGTGGGGTGCGCGGATCCAAGGAAAAAAAATATGAAAAAGACCAGAAATCATTGGTTATATGACAACTTTCTACACTGAAAGGTAGGGTGTATATTTCTGTTTTTTAAAGGCATGATTCTTATTGGTTAACAAAAACTGATTGTAAGGAACATTATATATCATAATCTGATATGTTGAAAAGTCAAGCACACTTGCTGTCTTGTTTAGCAACATTGTGTGCTGAACTTGTGACCTGTGTGCTCAGTGCAGTGTTCCATGACCTGTTTCTATGGTAACAGGCAGAAGGCAGATTGGGGGAAGGGTTGAAATGTATTTCATTTGGAAAGGGTTGAAATGTTTAACCAATAGAAATGTGTGTTTGCTTTTGAATTTATGTGTGAAGGATTGTGATTTGATGATTACATGTATATGTGTGGAAAATGAAAGGGAAACTTTTCCATTCTGTGTTTTTGCTGAGAGGTGCACAGTGCAGAGATTCTGTAAAAGAAAATCTGGTGTGTGACTGATATACTTCTTAATCTACAAAACAACTTGAAAGGTGAGTTATTTAATTGTGAGGGGATGTATGTAGACTTTTTCGATTTTAATCAGACTAGTGTATTTCTCCTACTAAAGTGTGGGGAGTACTTTTTTACTCTACAATCTTATTGACAGTGTGTGTGCATGTAGAAACCATTCTGTGATAAGCATTTGTGTTTTTCATGTGTTTGCAGACAGATAACTGTGCTGTTTGTATATTTTGGTAGAATTAGAAACCAGTCATTGTTTATGAATTTGTGAAATGAGTTATGTTTCTATACTAAAATGTAGTACTCCTTCTAGATGAAGAAATGTGTTTTGGTATAGTGCAAGGGATAGTGTTGTTTGTCTAGAATCACACAGTGAGTATGTGTGCATTTGGGAGCCACTGTGAGAGAAGCATTTGGTAACATCATGTATTTGCTGACAGACAATTGTTTTTAAACCTGTCATGTTGTCAAGTTTTAGTAGCATTAGAAGGCAGTTTTGGCTTATGATTTGATTAAATGAGTCAGGCTTTGACACAAAAGTGCAGTCCTGAAATATGTAGATTGTGTGCAGTTCCCTTACCACTTTCACTGTAGTGAATGAGTTTTGGTAAACTCCTAGGGATAGTGGTGCTTGTCTAGATTCACACTGTGAGTTTGTGTGCATTTGGGAACCACTGTGAGAGAAGCACTTGGTAACTTCGTGTATTTTCTGACAGATAACTGTTTTAAAACCTGTAATGTTGTCAAGTTTTAGTAGTATTAGAAGCCAGTCTTTGCTTATGCGTTGATTAAATGAGTTAGGCTTTGATACAAAAGTGCAGTCCTGAAATATGTAGATTGGTTGCAGTTCCCTTACCACTTCCACAGTAGTGAATGATTTTTGGTAAACTCCTAGGGATAGTGGTTGTTGTCTAGAATCACACTGTGAGTCTGTGTGCATTTGGGAACCACTGTGAGAGAAGCATTTGGTAACATCGTGTATTTGGTGACAGATAACTCTTTTAAAACCTGTCATGTTGTCAAGTTTTAGTAGCATTAGAAGCCAGTCTTTGCTTATGCATTGATAAAATTATTCATTCTTTGACACTAATGTGCTGTACTTTAATATGTAGATTGTGAGTAGTCTCCTTACCCCTTGCACAGCAGTGAATGAGTTTTGGTAAGCTGCTAGGGATAGTGTTGCTTGTCTAGAATCACACTGTGAGTCTGTGTGCATTTGGGAACCACTGTGAGAGAAGCATTTAGTAACATCGTGTATTTGCTGTCTGATAATTGTTTTAAAACCTGTCTTGTTGTCAAGTTTTAGTAGCATTAGAAACCAGTCTTTGCTTATGCGTTGATTAAATGAGTTAGGCTTTGACACAAAAGTGCAGTCCTGAAATATGTAGATTGTGTGCAGTTCCCTTATCACTTCCACAGTAGTGAATGATTTTTGGTAAACTCCTAGGTATAGTGGTTGTTGTCTAGAATCACACTGTGAGTCTGTGTGCATTTGGGAACCACTGTGAGAGAAGCATTTGGTAACATTGTGTATTTTCTGGCAGATAACTCTGTTAAAACCTGTCATGTTGTCAAGTTTTAGTAGCATTAGAAGCCAGTCTTTGCTTATGCGTTGATTAAATGAGTCATGCTTTGAAACTAATGTGCTGTACTTAAATATGTAGATTGTGTGCAGTACCCTTACCTCTTCTAGACTAGTGAATGAGTTATGGTAAACTGCTAGGGATAGTGTTGCTTGTCTAAAATCACACTGTGAGTCTGTGTACATTTGGGTAAGGATTGTGATGGAACTGTTTGGTAACATCGTGTATTTGCTGACAGATAACTGTTTTAAAATCGGTCATGTTGTCAAGTTTTAGTAGTATTAGAAGCTAGTCTTTGCTTATACATTGATAAAATGAGTCAGAGTTTGACACTAAAGTGCAGTATCATGTACTATTCTCTTCACTGTGCCAGAATTGAAAATTTAAAAGTTTTACTCAGGCACTGACCTAGCAGTAGTCTGATGATTTAGTCAGTTTCCAAGTACTCATGTTGTGAACCATACATTACCACATAGACTGCTTCAAATGTCTGTGCAGTATGCATGCAGTCTTCTACCATACTATACACTTGTCTTTCACATCTTCAATTCTCTAGTCAGTATCCATACAGTCCAGCAAACATCCTGTCACTCCCTTTGCACTCCCATAGTGACCCATTCAGTACCAAGTACTAATCCATTCATTGTGTCAAAAGCCAACCACTTATAAATTCACCCAGGCACTCTCCTTGCTGTACTCTAATCATTCCGTCAGTTCCCAAGTACTCATGTAGTGAGCCAGGCCTTAGCACATAGACTGCTTCAAATGCCTATTCACTATGCATGCAGGCCTCTAACCACCTACACAGTTGTCTTTCACACCTTCAATACCCCAGTCAGTATTCATACACTTCTAGCAAACACCCTGTCACTCACCCAGTGTGTCTCCTTATAGTACTGAAATCATTCAGTCAGTTAGCATGTATTCTTTTAGTGAGGTAGGCTTCAGGACATGAACTGCTTCAAAGTAGTATGCACTATGCATGTAGTGTTTTTACCATCGTCACACTTGTGGTTCAGGGCTATAGTTTCTTAGTCAGTTTTTATATAAAATGTGTTTGTACAGTAATGGAATAGTATACATTTGAAAGTTATTAATATACATTTATTTGTGATTCTTTTTTACAGATACAGAACAGGAGTGTTTCTCATCTGTTTGCACTCTTCTCGTGCAAGATTGTTTGGATAAAGGTTCCTTCGGTGTTTCATCATACTTGCCGTGCCGCACAAGTATTTCTTGTTAGGATTCCCTTGCAACAGAACTCTTTTGCATATCTTGCACATGACCAAGGTGGCATTGGTCTTCGTTTGCCAGGAAAAGTAAAACAATTCCACACCACTGAAGGAAAACGTTGTGGGGATGTGGTGCGTCCTTCAAAAATTCATCCTTAGATTCTGTGAATATTTTAAAGCGACAACATTTACAGTTTTTGTAAGTTAAACTTATAAAATTTTGTTAGCTGTAAGCATTTTATATATCTGTGATTTGTATCTTGTGGTATTTTGTTGAGAATGACCTAACTGATTTGCATCCTGTCCATTGCTCTCCTCTGTTCTATAGGTTTCTCAGCTATATGTACCCAGCGCCAGGATGCCCGTAGGGTTGCAGTGCGCTCTATAAATGCTATAAATAAATAAATAAATAAATGTTGTTGTTTTTTTAACAATCTTTTTGATTTTTTTTTTTTTTGGCCGCTGTTAAGTGATGAGTACGATTGAAATCACTATTTTTAGTGAAATTTAATATATTCTGAGAACAGCAAAAAAGGCAAACAAATTACTTTGTGGAAATTATGCTGTGTTGTAAAAAATGTATTATTACATGTTATAATTTTTTTTTTCTTTTCTTTCACAGATCCAAATTTAAAAATAAGCAATTTATATGAATTTAGATTGCAATGAAAATCTGAAAAAATGTATACCATTTTTTATTGCTATTACTGTGAAGGTAAGTTTAACTAAGTCTCAATATGCAGAATGAGGAGGTCTGCAAGAAGCTACAAAGTTGAAACACGTTTCTAAAAATACTCTGTTTATACCTATGTAGTTTTGAAATCTGACCATAATCAGATATCATGTGACCTGCAAAAAAAGAGATTTGAGGGGTTCATAATATTTCCCATTGTACCTATTGAAGGACCACAATCATTTCAATCATTCTTCTTTGAACATCTTTGCAGACAAAACCCTGTGCTTACCTTCTATCATTCGCAAGGAATTTTTAAACTGGAAATATGTCACTTTTTGTAACATAGTTATTGCACAAGACACTCTTTCATATTTACAACGAGAGGAAAAGGCACTCTGTGCACTTTTTATACTCCATGTAAATACAACCTCATCATGCACACCAGTTTGCGTTGAAAGGGTGTTCTATAAGTGTTGTTGTGCATGATTGCACTGAATACTCATAGAACAAGACATATGTCTAGATTTGTCAGAAATCATAAAACTCGATTTGTGTGTGAGTGCTGCACCATTCTAAAATTGGTGTAGGAAAGCACAACAAGGAGAATTGTTTTCATTTCCCCACATTTTTACATCTTCAATGCATGCTAAAATGCTCAGCATACATGAAGGAGAAAAATGCCTTTACAGAACAGCACATGACACAGATATCCTTGCACTATGGTGCAAGGGTGCCTGTGTCACCACATGGCTGCAGTTTAAGCAGCCGTGCAGAGAGAAGCATAGATTTGCAACATATTTATGTACATATGTTGCATCTCTATGCTTCGGAACTACTACAGCTCACTGTAGTTAAAGAGGTTACTGTGTGATGCTGCAGCACTTCCTCATAGTTCTGCACTCATACATTCATCATACGCTACTAATGCATTCATTCAGTCAATTACGTACTACACATACATTCATCTAAACTTTCACAGACAAACAAACAAATATAGCTCTTTTTTTAAACCAGGAAAGTTAGTTCTTAGAAGAACTTTTTTTTTTCTTCTTTTTTGTTTTTTAATTTTTTTGTACATTTTGGAACAATTTTGTTATTTTTTTGTTTTTTTCAAAAGGAAAAAAAGACAACAGGAGGAAGAAAACAGTCAACTTCTGCAACAACAAAAAAATAAACACAAGTTTAGCACTTGTGGTTTTGCTGTGCTCCGCAGATTAGTTCAATTGACTGTTCGCCGTAACATAGTAGTTTGTTGCATTTAATGCAACTAATTTTTAGTTTTCCAAATTCTGGATGTATGTCCGGGTGAGTGCTTG
Source organism: Triturus cristatus (assembly GCF_964204655.1). Classification (NCBI taxonomy): domain Eukaryota; kingdom Metazoa; phylum Chordata; class Amphibia; order Caudata; family Salamandridae; genus Triturus; species Triturus cristatus. Next base: position 466,023,846 of record NC_140589.1, read on the forward strand.
ATGGTGATGCTGCAGAAGTGCTTGCCACTGCTGGCTGAGGCTGCTGTCGGAGTCTTCTGCTTTCCTGTTTGGCCAGGTGCACGGGATGCAGAGTCTTCAGGTGTTTTAACATACTCGCAGTCCCAGAAGAGTATTTTTTTAATGGATCTCCTCTGGAAAGCACTGTTTGACATATTTTACATGTCACTTTAGTTGAATTAGTTTTATTTTGTCCTTCTGGGAAGGTAAAACATTTCCACACCACAGAGGTGTATCTTTCTGTGCGTGGAGGTTCCGCAACAAATTCCTCATCGGACGAATGGTCTGATTCTGATGGTGGCTGCTGTGCAGAAGCCATTGTCTTCAGAAAAACTGCAGCTGTGGAAATCTTCCCCAAAAAGTTTCTTCTAGTTCTAAGGTGTGAGATGTTCCTCCAAAGAAGCTCAAAGAAGAATGATTGAAATGGGTGGGGTCTTTCAATAGTTAGAATAGGAAGTGTAATGAACCAATCAAATCTCTTTTTTTGCAGGTTACATGGGATCCGCGCACCCTGCGCTTACGCATCACGCACCCAGCGTGCATCCGCGAAATTCAATTCAAACGAAATATAGGATTAGATGTAAAAATATATTACTTTCAAGACTAGTTTAGAGTTTGTGTTCAATTAATATTCACATGAAATACATATATATATGTTTTTTTAAATGTTAAAGCGCGCATGTGTCGCGTTACGTACATCATACGTGTTGCGTATAGGCTTGGAGTCGTGTACCGGTCACATTGGAAACACGTACCCAACGAATACCGTGCACGGATGCTTTCGCGTAGGGATCGAGAACGGTGCGAATCCCAAAAAAATGGAAAAAAATAAATAAAACATAAAGTACTGAAAATATAGTTTAAAAATAGTTTTAAAAATATAAAAAAAATATTTTAAAAATACCCAATAAAAACAAATAATATTTTTTAATTTTTAAAAGAATTAATTGAAAAAATAAGTTACAAAATGGTGATAAAATAGTATTTCAAAAAAACATAATTAATGAAATTGACACACTGAAATTGCAAAATATAGAAATCCAATGAAAATCATTAAACATGATAACTTTAGAGATACGTTATAGATAGGAATTAGCATTTACAAAACCTTTGAAATTCACTGAAAAAACTATAGGTTTCATGCACGTTATAGTTAGGAATTGGCGGGGGCGTGGCTTCGGCGTCTTCGGTGATGGCCGCCGATTTCGGGAGCTCCGCAGTACCGTGACACAGTTCACCCTCTCCAGGATATTTTCGCTCCTTTTCGGAGCGCGGAAAGGACATATATCAGCGTCGGAAGTGTATCCTGATGCAGCTCAATATTTTTTCCACCGTTTGGTGAGCTCCTAACAGTTTTTTCTCCTCAAATCGGCTGAAATGCACTCACGGCCGCCATTTTGTTTTCATTTTTCAGGCGTTTTTCACATTTCCTGATATTTTACCTCAGAAGTTGCATATTATCGCCTGAAATGTCTACTTATCCAGAATTTTTTCTACTGCCTCATTGATTTCCAGTGGTAGGATTTGCTTGGGTCTTCGTATTTGATCATTCCAGCTGTGTTATTTATTTACCTCAAGTTATTTTGCTCCACGTCTGGTTCTGGTCTTGTGGGCTAATACTCCTTTAACCAGATTCCATACCTCTACCAGCTTGCCGTGTGTTACAATACTCTCTGGGTCTGACTCTTTTGAAGCCGTCATCAGCATTTCTGCGTCTAATACATTTCTACACTATGGCGGCAACTCGGACCAGCCGTAAAGAGGCGCCACAGCCCGCTGGTGCCTCTTTAGAGGACTTCAACCCTTTTAATATATTGTCCAGAAACTACAGATGAAGCTCTCAGCGACCCTATGGCCATAAAAAACGCCTCTTCGTCTACGACTCGTTTGGGCTCCAAACAGGGGTCTAAAATTCCATCTTCTGCTCCCCTCACCCCTAGGAAGAGAGGGAAAGCGAATCCTCCATCTCCCACTTGCTCTTCTACACCTCTTTCAATGGAACTTCTTCTTGAGGAGATTCGTGCCCTCAAACCCTATATGGAGGAAACCAACACCCGTTTGCTGAGATTAGAAGATAACTGGTCTCACACTAAACAGCGGGTGGAGGGTCTGGAGAAACGTGTTGATGCTGTTCAGGAGTTTGCTGACAAGGTTCCTCTTATCCATAAAGATGTTGAACGTCTTCAGCAGCAAGTTGAACAATTGGAAAATCGTAATAGGCGTAACAACCTGCGAATTTATGGTTTGGCGGAAGGTCTGGAGGGTTCTAACGCCATATCCTATTTTCAGTCATTCCTTCCGACTCTTCTTGGCCTTCCGGAATCGCCTCCATTAAATATCCAGCGTGCACATCGTTTGGGCCAGAGTCCCCGTTCTTCATCTCCATCAACAAAACCCAGAGGAGTAATTTTGTACTTTCTGGAATATACGGATTTACTTAAGGTTTTACAAGCAGCCAAACAACGGGGAAAAATTTCCTGGAACGGTTCCAACCTCTTCTTCGCTCAGGACTATGCCAAAATAACTGCTGACCGTCGAAAAAGGTTTTTAGATATGAGACCAGCTCTACGCAGTTTGAATGCACGTTACGGCTTATTCCATCCCTGCCTTTTTAAAGTGACTCTTAACAACAGAACCACCAACTATGAGGATCCAGCTGTCCTGCAACAATTTTTGGACTCTTGTAAAGGAATTTCCATGGATATCTCTAAACCATGATATGTCGTGTAGTGTTTGTTGTGTTTTTACCCGTTAATGTACACTTCGTGTGTATCAGTCATTTTCGTAAGTTTTTGATGTCATTATCACTTATCACACTAATTGTTATTTTATTTTATTTCTTCTTTGCCAGGTTGTGGTTTCCGTACCCGTCTACATAACATTCTACGTTTCGCCTGGATGGTGTTTCTCTGTGTACTTCGCGTCCTGCGTCCTCCCGTCTGACGTGTGGCCTTCCCCTTATGGCTCCACCTACTCTTGTTCTTTTGTGGTATGTTTTTCTGTTATTATACTGTTTTATCAACTGTTAGCTTTAATTTGTTCCTCTGTTCTCTATTTCTTTCTCTCTTTCCCTCCTTTCTCCTCATTCCTCTGTTCTTCTCTATCTTTGGTTGTCCTTTTATATTTCTTATATGTCTACAATGTTTCTCTTATTCTCACTCTCTTTTTTCTACACTGTATCCTGATCTTCTCTGTTTCTCACTGCTATTTTTCCACAATAAGAAGTTGCTTTCTTGTTTTGTTGTGTTTTTTGAACACTTTGGTCTTTATGCACAATATATTCTTTTACGAACCATTTTGAATATGTTTAATTAAGATCTATTATGTCGTTAAACATTATATCTTGGAATGTTAAAGGCTTGGGTTCTCCTATCAAACGCCAACGAGTTTTATCTCATATTGCAAACTTAAAAGGTGATATTGTTCTTCTACAAGAAATTCATATTCCAGACAATGAGGTAACTAAATTGAGACGATGTTGGGTGGGCAATGTTTTCACATCACCAGGTTCTGGAAAACGCAATGGCGTTGTTATTCTCTGTCATAAACGCTTAGATGTTCAGCTCATAAGTCAAGATAATGATTCAGAGGGTAGATGGGTTGTGGTCTCTTTACTGATTAACAAGATTCCTTTCACCATTTTTAATGTTTATGCCCCCACTTCCCCAGATAAATTGTTTTGGCCTCAAATTCTCTCCCGTTTAATGCAATGTACTGATGATTATTTAATTTTGGGGGGGGAATTGTAATATGATTGTGGATCCCTTTATTGACAGGAATTCCAGCTCCAGGTTTGTCCCGTCTTCTATGCATTCTCAATTTATGTCTGCTATTTCTCAAAGAGCTCTTGTAGACTCTTGGAGGCTCTGTCACCCCACACTACAAGAGTATACTTACTACTCTCCTGCCCACTCCTCCCAATCCCGAATAGATTATCTTTTTATTTCTAAACCTCTTCTTCAACACATTTCTCATTCGGACATAGGTTCTATCCTACTCTCTGATCATGCTCCAGTTTCCTTGAATTTAGATTTACTTCCTCCCACTAAAGGAAATAGACGCTGGAGATTCAATAACTCTCTTCTTTTAGATCCTAAGTTCCCGCCAGCCTTTCTCGAATTCGCTTCTTTATTCTTTAAAGAAAATGAACCCCCTCAATTATCTCCTCAACTTGTATGGGATTCTTTTAAGGCTGCTTCTAGGGATTTTATTATATCCTTTGTTGGTCGAAAAAAACGTGCAGCTTTTCTTTCCTCTCAAGCACTTACTTCCCAAATCAAAAATCTGGAACATCTTTATTACTCATCGAAAAGTCAGTCTACCTTGAAAGAATTAATTAATGCTAAACTCTCTTTCAATAAGATTTCTACTGATTCTGCAAATTTATATTTACTCAAGTCTAGTGCTAAATTTTATAGTGCGCAGAACAAATCTGGCAACCTTCTTGCTAAATATCTCAAGATCAAAAAGGAACGTACTAAAATCGATTCTATTCTATCCTCTGCTAATGCTGTGCTTCATAAAGACGAAGACATTCTTTTGGAGTTTTCTAATTTCTATAAATCCCTATACACCCCTGAATCTACTCCTCTTTTATCTGACATTGATCAATATTTAGCTTCCATTCCTCCACCTCCTTCTTTAGATGTTGATTTCTCTGTTTTAGAGTCTGATATCCAGACCAAGGATATTCTTACTGCTATTCAGTCACTTAAAAAGGGAAAGGCGCCAGGTCCTGATGGTTTTACCATAGAATTTTATATCCACTTTTCCAAATTACTTATCCCTAAATTACTCAATTTATTCTTGTTTTTTATATCTTCCCGAAAATCTGAAGGTTCTTTTCAAGAGGCTTTGATTTGCCTTCTTCCAAAAGAGGGTAAAGACCATACATTATGTAAGAACTATAGACCCATCTCTTTAATCAATCTAGATTATAAGATTTTTGCAAAGATCCTTGCACTTCGTTTGGATAATATTTTACCTCATTTAATTGGCAAAGAACAATGTGGCTTCATTAAAGGTCGTCATTTCTCAGACAACACCCGCCTCTTTTTCAATGTCCTTAGTAAATCTCAATCCCATAAGTCTTCGTTAGCAGCTGTAGCTTTGGATGCTGAAAAAGCTTTTGATAGGGTTAATTGGCAGTTAATTTTTTCGACTCTTACTTTTTATCCTATATTTCTTTACTTTATTCTTTTCCGAGATCGTTTATTTTAGCTAATGGCCTTGTTTCTTCCTCTTTCCCACTTCTCCGTGGTGTCAGACAAGGGTGTCCTCTTTCTCCCCTTTTATTTATTTTGACGTTAGAACCCTTTTTATCTAAAATCCGGATGAAAGAAAATATTACTGGCTTCCCCTATAGGGACAAGCACTTAAAGATCTCGGCGTAGGCTGATGATATTCTTTTATTTCTTTCTAATCCTCAGACCTCTCTACCGGCTTTTCTTTAAGAAGTTTCTTCTTTTTCTTCTGTTTCAGGTTATAAACTTAATGTGGATAATTGTGAAATTCTTCCATTAAATAAATATTGTTTTCATGCTGATTTTGTATCTTCTTCTTTCCACTGGAACTCTTCCAAAATTAAATATTTAGGTTTATGGTTCACCCCTTCTATTAAGGAAACTGTATCGCTCAATCTTAAAAACCTCCAATCGACTTTAATTAGTTCCACAACGAGATGGCATCCCTTGTTTTTATCTTGGTGGGGTAGATTGGATTCTATAAAAATGATGTTGGTCCCTATCATCTTATTTTTCTTATCTAATCTGCCTGTTAACATCCCTAAATCTTGTTACAAACAAATATATACTATTTTATCAAAATTTTTGTGGCAGAACAAAAAGTCTAGGATGTCCTTTTCCAAACTTAAACAGCCTAAAAATTTGGGTGGGGTTAATTTCCCTGATTTTGCATTATACCATACTTCTTTCTTTCTTAAGAATTCTTCTTCCCTACTATCTCAAAATACGACTGATTTGTTATCATTGCCTCTGTGGGTAGATATTGAATCCTCTTTCATTTACCCTTTCTCATTTGATGATTTTTTATCCATATCGAATACTCCTCAGAAATTCTCCTTTCCTATTCTTAAACATATTCGTAAAACTCTTCATCCTCTTATGCTAGATGGTTTCGATGATCGTACCCATTTCTTGCAATCACCGATTTGGTATAATACTCGTATTAAGATCAAGAATCGGACCCTTTTTTGGAAGGAATGGTTCAATCTTGGTCTTAAATGGACTCATCAACTTTTCATAGGTGATACTTGCATTCCTTTCCGTATATTGCAACAACGCTTCTCTCTTCCCTCCTCATTTCTTTCTAAATACAAATTACTGTCCTCAGCTGCCCAAAGTTCCTATGATAAGCTTCCGGCTTCCTCCACACAGATTTTTTCTTCTCCTGTTACGATTTCATTCTTGAAATTGAACCCCTCAGCCTCTCAAATTTACAATAAATTGAGACACACTAATCAAACTCGAGAGAAATCTGCAGTTGAAACTAATTGGGAAACCGACTTATGCACTTCCTTTTCCACGTCAGTATGGGATAACATCTGGATTAAGATAAGGAAATCTTCTAGAGCAGCAAATACTACACAAACATTATTTTTTATATACAATAGACTATTGATTACTCCAGCCAAATTACATCAGATTAACCCTAGCTCTCCCTCTACATGTTGGTCATGCCCAGCTCCTGTTGCGGACCTCAAACATATGTTGTTTACTTGCCCAGTCATTCATCAATTTTGGATTAAAGTTTGGCAACAAATTAACAAAATATTTCACACTCATATCCCCTTTTCCTTCTCTCACATTTTTCTAGGTAGTGTTGCAGAAATTTGGCCCTCATCCACTTCCCTTAATACTCTTATTATTGACTTACTCATTGCTGTTGCCTTTCAACAAATCACTAAGTCGTGGAAAAATGCTTCTAATGTCTCTTTTCAAGCCTGGTGGTATGGCGTTTGTTATAACCATAGGTTAGATCGAGCTTATGTTTACCCGATTACTCTGGCTATTAAACGTGACTTGTTATGGCTTCCTGTTACCAGCTTTTTAGATCTATCTGCTCAATCATTGCCATCCCATGTTCCTGCCATAGAAGAAGTTTCCAAGCCTCCTTAAATTAAGTTTAATTCTATTAAGGTAACTTAAATGTTGTTCTATTTTATATATACTCTCAATATATAAGTGAATTTGTGGTAGTGAGTTCATTACAATGTACCTGTTATACTTGGTGTATAATACTGTTCTATGGTATTGTTATAGGAATTATATATATTTTTCCTTTTCTCTCCTTCCCCCCCTCTTCTCCCCTCTTTTCTTTTTCTCTCCCCTTAGTATATATAGTTTATTTTCTATTGATATTAGTTCTATATGCTAGATTGTATTATGGATGTATTTATTGCTTATTTTCAATAAACTTTCTTTAAACTGAAAAAAAAGATTAGGTTGTTTGCCGGTCCATGCACATACAAAGATCTGGTGAAAAGCCTCCCATGCTAGCTGTCCTGTCTGCAATAGTCAATAAGAGACTCCCATCCATTTTTTTTTTCGCCCAGAATATGATGTACCTTGGAGGCACTGGCTTTTACCAATATGTAGGAACCTGGTCTACAGACAGATGCGGGAGGCATTCAGAGTCTTGAGTACTGACACTCACCCTCCGATTGTTTTCGCTGTGTCCTGTTTCCTAAACCCCATGTGGCACAGGCGCCGCACATTTTTAACTTCCCCCCCCGCACATGACAATCGTTCCTTAGCCATTTCCTATTGTCTTGATCTAACCAACAAATGAAATCAATTTTAATTATCTTTTTAAATCCTTTTACATCTTTTTAAATGTTAAGAATTGTGTTCACCCACTGCACATGGCTTTATCTTGTAATGGCCATTGGTGTTTTTATTGCTCTTTTCCTTGTATGTATTTTATGTCTTTGCTTTTATGTTCTATAAGATCGAAATAAAGCTTGGAAATGGATAGTTAGGAATTGGCATTTAAAAAACCTTTGAAATTCACTGAAAAAACCATAGGTTTCAGGGGCGTTATAGTTAGGTTTGGCATTTAAAAAACCTTAGAAATTCACTGAAAAACCATAGATTTAATGGGCGCTATAGTTAGCTGGACATTTCCCTCGTACAAAACCCTAGAAATTCCCCTGTTATAGTTAGTTCAGCTAACTATAACTCGCGCCCCTGCAATGCACTGCTGATGACATCACATATTACATCACTCATGACATGGTCAGTGACATCACTGATTACATCACTGATGACATCTCAAATGACATCACTGATGACATCATCCATGTGATAAATTAGTGCATCTTCTCACACCCTAATATAATCTTTGATACACCGACTCAAAATTTTAGACGGCCAATTTGAAACCCATAGATACTCCAATACCAATAACTACATACCCACTCATTAACTCTTAGGTCTACATACACCTCCACTCACTCACCTGTACAGTCACTCATACTTACAGTCACTCCGTACAAGACTATCATATGCATTAATACACCTATATAGAGACTCACACACCACCAATCATCCATTGAGGTACTGACACAGCTACTCAGTCATGCAAGTAATTAAACATAGTCCAATTTACTCACCTATACAGTTAAACACACTCAAGTTCACTTACTCATAAAAATAGTACCACATTCTTACGCTCTTATGCAATCATTGATACAAGCACTCACTCATCCATACAGCCACTCTCACAATCACACACTCTCACATATACCCACTTATATACTCTTACACACATATATACTGCCTTTCACATATGTAGTTAGTCACATATGTACCACTGAGATATACATTCAATCCCTAACACACCCATACATACACTCACCCAACCATACAGTCCATCACATATGCACTCTTAAAACCATGCACCCATAGAATCACCCACTCACACATCTATGCATAGAGTCAAACACACCCTACACACACAAACACTCAGGCACCCATAGAGTTACTCAGACAACCAATCAATAACCCATACAGACACTCATATAGCTATTCACAAAACCATGCAGCCACTTATACACCTACACACAGACACATACAGACATTCACACAGTTTAGTCACTAGTCTGCATTAAGATACATTTAATGACTCACTTATAGAGTCAGTTACGCACCTAGAAAATTATCCATTCACACACTTGTACACCCACTCATTCTTCAACAGACCTTTCCCTATATATATTAAACATATTAAAACTGTACAGAAACACATACTCACTGGATGATGTCATCAGTGATGTCATCAGTGATGTCATTTGAGATGTCATCAGTGATGTCATCTGTGATGTCACTGACCATGTCATGAGTGATGTAATATGTGACGTCATCAGCAGTGCATTGCGGGGGCGCGAGTTATAGTTAGCTGAACTAACTATAACGGGGGAATTTCTAGGGTGTTGTACGAGGGAAATGTCCAGCTAACTATAACGCCCCTAAAACCTATGGTTTTTTCAGTGAATTTCTAAGGTTTTTTAAATGCCAAACCTAACTATAACGCCCTGAAACCTATGTGTTTTTTCAGTGAATATATATATCTATATATATATATATTAGCGGCCGTCCTGCCGCTGAGTCTGCACCACCCCAGATGGAGGGGGCCACGGAGCCTTGAGGATGTTGAGCTCGGCGGGGGGCAAGGTTCATGGATTAGGACAGTGTGCTTTCCAGGGCTCATGTAGAGCTTTTAACTAGACATTATTGGCGAGCGCATTTATTAGCGGACTTCACTCCCCAGAATGCAACGTACAGTCTAATCACGAGCATCCAATTAGGGAGTACAATATTGGCAGATAGGGGGAAGATAAAGTCTGCCATGCGCTCCTTCTGACTGTTGAAAGCTTTTGAAAAAGGGAAGATACCGAAACGCGTCAGGCTGCTGTCAGATGTCTTAATGGACTGAAAAACAAAGCTGTCTGTACCAAATATAAGCTTTTGGGGAAAGCAGACCTTGATTCGAGTGCAGCTCATTTGTTGGACCACCCCACCGAACTGAATCTATTAGCGGCCGTCCTGCCGCTGAGTCCGCACCACCCCAGATGGAGGGGGCCACGGAGCCTTGAGGTTGTTGAGCTCGGCGGGGGGCAAGGTTCATGGATTAGGACAGTGTGCTTTCCAGGGCTCAAGTAGAGCTTTTAACTAGACATTATTGGCGAGCACATTTATTAGCGGACTTCACTCCCCAGAATGCAACATACAGCCTAATCACGAGCATCCAATCAGGGAGCACGATAAAGGCAGATAGGGGGAAGATAAAGTCTGCCATGCGCTCCTGCTGACTGTTGAAAGCCTTTGAAAGAGGGAAGATACCGAAACGTGTCAGGCTGCTGTCAGATGTCTTAATGGACTGAAAAGCGCAGCTGTCTGTACCAAATATAAGCTTTTGGGGAAAGCAGACCTTGATTCGAGTGCGGCTCATTTGTTGGACCACCCCACCGAACTGAATCTATTAGCGGCCGTCCTGCCGCTGAGTCCGCACCACCCCAGATGGAGGGGGCCACGGAGCCTTGAGGATGTTGAGCTCGGCGTGGGGCAAGGTTCATGGATTAGGACAGTGTGCTTTCCAGGGCTCATGTAGAGCTTTTAACTAGACATTATTGGCGAGCGCATTTATTAGCGGACTTCAATCTCCAGAATGCAACGTACAGTCTAATCACGAGTATCCAATTAGGGAGTACAATATTGGCAAATAGGGGGAAGATAAAGTCTGCCATGCGCACCTGCTGACTGTTGAAATGCCTTTGAAAAAGGGAAGATACCAAAACACGTCAGGCTGCTGTCAGATGTCTTAATGGACTGAAAAGCGCAGCTGTCTGTACCAAATATAAGCTCTTGGGGAAAGCAGACCTTGATTCGAGTGCGGCTCATTTGTTGGACCACCCCACCGAACTGAATCTATTAGCGGCCGTCCTGCCGCTGAGTCTGCACCACCCCAGATGGAGGGGGCCACGGAGCCTTGAGGATGTTGAGCTCGGCGTGGGGCAAGGTTCATGGATTAGGACAGTGTGCTTTCCAGGGCTCATGTAGAGCTTTTAACTAGACATTATTGGCGAGCGCATTTATTGGCGGACTTCACTCCCCAGAATGCAATGTACAGTCTAATCACGAGCATCCAATCAGGGAGTACAATATTGGCAGATGGGGGAAGATAAAGTCTGCCATGCGCTCCTGCTGACTGTTGAAAGTCTTTGAAAAAAGGGAGATACCGAAACGCGTCAGGCTGCTGTCAGATGTCTTAATGGACTGAAAAGCGCAGCTGTCTGTACCAAATATAAGCTTTTGGGGAAAGCAGACCTTGATTCGAGTGTGGCTCTTTTGTTGGACCACCCCACCGAACTGAATCTATTAGCGGCCGTCCTGCCGCTGAGTCTGCACCACCCCAGATGGAGGGGGCCACGGAGCCTTGAGGATGTTGAGCTCGGCGTGGGACAAGGTTCATGGATTAGGACAGTGTGCTTTCCAGGGCTCAAGTAGAGCTTTTAACTAGACATTATTGGCGAGCACATTTATTAGCGAACTTCACTCCCCAGAATGCAACGTACAGTCTAATCACGAGCTTCCAATCAGGGAGTACGATATTGGCAGATAGGGGGAAGATAAAGTCTGCCATGCGCTCCTGCTGACTGTTGAAAGCCTTTGAAAAAGGGAAGATACCGAAACGCGTCAGGCTGCTGTCAGATGTCTTAATGGACTGAAAAGCGCAGTTGTCTGTACCAAATATAAGCTTTTGGGGAAAGCAGACCTTGATTCGAGTGCGGCTCATTTGTTGGACCACCCAACCAAACTGAATCTATTAGCAGCCGTCCTGCCGCTGATTCTGCACCACCCCAGATGGAGGGGGCCACGGAGCCTTGAGGATGTTGAGCTCGGCGTGGGGCAAGGTTCATGGATTAGGACAGTGTGCTTTCCAGGGCTCATGTAGAGCTTTTAACTAGACATTATTGGCGAGCGCATTTATTAGCGGACTTCACTCTCCCGAATGCAACGTACAGTCTAATCACGAGTATCCAATTAGGGAGTACAATATTGGCAGGTAGGGGGAAGATAAAGTCTGCCATACGCTCCTGCTGACTGTTGAAAGCCTTCGAAAAAGGGAAGATACCGAAACGCGTCAGGCTGCTGTCAGATGTCTTAATGGACTGAAAAGCGCAGCTGTCTGTACCAAATATAAGCTTTTGGGGAAAGCAGACCTTGATTCGAGTGCGGCTCATTTGTTGGACCACCCCACCGAACTGAATCTATTAGCGGCCGTCCTGCCGCTGAGTCCGCACCACCCCAGATGGAGGGGGCCACGGAGCCTTGAGGATGTTGAGCTCGGCGTGGGGCAAGGTTCATGGATTAGGACAGTGTGCTTTCCAGAGCTCATGTAGAGCTTTTAACTAGACATTATTGGCGAGCGCATTTATTAGCGGACTTCACTCTCCCGAATGCAACGTACAGTCTAATCACGAGTATCCAAACAGGGAGTACAATATTGGCAGATCGGGGGAAGATAAAGTCTGCCATGCGCTCCTGCTGACTGTTGAAAGCCTTCGAAAAAGGGAAGATACCGAAACGCGTCAGTCTGCTGTCAGATGTCTTAATGGACTGAAAAGCGCAGCTGTCTGTACCAAATATAAGCTTTTGGGGAAAGCAGACCTTGATTTGAGTGCGGCTCATTTGTTGGACCACCCCACCGAACTGAATAATATATATATATATAGGAGGGAGACTTTGCCCCCACTAGTAGCTGGTATCCAGATGCCAAAAGTTAGCGGAGGCGACTAAGCCATTTTGACTTTCCCATCATGATGCAAGAGATCACTTTGGCGCTTCTTGACATGAACTTGGAAAAAGCCCCAAGCCCAGAGAGCTTCCCTATGGAATATTTTCTATACTTCCAGGCCCGCTAGATCCCATATCTCCTTCATATACATTAAGAAGCGGTTGACAAATCATACTTGCCACCTCAGCCTGATTTGGCCACCATATTGGTTCTTCCAAAACTGGATGACTACCAGAAAAATGCATGTCTTAACACCCAATATCCCTTGTCAACTCCGAAATAAAAATATATGCCAAAAAATTTGCCAACCGGCTACTGAAAACCCTGACACAATTGAAAAAGATAAATGAGGGTTTATGCCCAACAGGACATTGACTCTGGAGGCTACAGGTGGGGCTGGCTTGCATTTCCCTACTCAGGGACCATACTGCACTCCTCCTCCTAGATCTTGTGAGGCCAATGACTCCATCCATTGGGCATTTCTCAAAGAAGTGATGGGAAAATGGGGTTGGGCCATAAATATAGATCTACGTAAATGGGTCGCGACACTGCTCGTCATGCTGCAAATAACCCCAAAGGATTCTGGATAGTGTAGTGGCTACGGTGAGTACGCCTACGCCACGAGTATATAGAAATATAATGCCATCCCTGGACACGTGTTTCGAGGTAATTGCCTCTCGTCAGCAGGGAGCAGGTAGGTATGCGGGGTGCCGATGACTGCCATATATATAGGTAAAATACCTTCCAAGGCGCGCAGGTGCAGACACCGGGCTCGTCAGCCAAAGTCGCTCGAATGAGCTATTAGTAATTTACGTAAATGGGTCGCGACACTGCTCGTCATGCTGCAAATAACCCCAAAGGATTCTGGATAGTGTAGTGGCTACGGTGAGTACGCCTACGCCACGAGTATATAGAAATATAATGCCATCCCTGGACACGTGTTTCGAGGTAATTGCCTCTCGTCAGCAGGGAGCAGGTAGGTATGCGGGGTGCCGATGACTGCCATATATATAGGTAAAATACCTTCCAAGGCGCGCAGGTGCAGACACCGGGCTCGTCAGCCAAAGTCGCTCGAATGAGCTATTAGTAATTTACGTAAATGGGTCGCGACACTGCTCGTCATGCTGCAAATAACCCCAAAGGATTCTGGATAGTGTAGTGGCTACGGTGAGTACGCCTACGCCACGAGTATATAGAAATATAATGCCATCCCTGGACACGTGTTTCGAGGTAATTGCCTCTCGTCAGCAGGGAGCAGGTAGGTATGCGGGGTGCCGATGACTGCCATATATATAGGTAAAATACCTTCCAAGGCGCGCAGGTGCAGACACCGGGCTCGTCAGCCAAAGTCGCTCGAATGAGCTATTAGTAATTTACGTAAATGGGTCGCGACACTGCTCGTCATGCTGCAAATAACCCCAAAGGATTCTGGATAGTGTAGTGGCTACGGTGAGTACGCCTACGCCACGAGTATATAGAAATATAATGCCATCCCTGGACACGTGTTTCGAGGTAATTGCCTCTCGTCAGCAGGGAGCAGGTAGGTATGCGGGGTGCCGATGACTGCCATATATATAGGTAAAATACCTTCCAAGGCGCGCAGGTGCAGACACCGGGCTCGTCAGCCAAAGTCGCTCGAATGAGCTATTAGTAATTTACGTAAATGGGTCGCGACACTGCTCGTCATGCTGCAAATAACCCCAAAGGATTCTGGATAGTGTAGTGGCTACGGTGAGTACGCCTACGCCACGAGTATATAGAAATATAATGCCATCCCTGGACACGTGTTTCGAGGTAATTGCCTCTCGTCAGCAGGGAGCAGGTAGGTATGCGGGGTGCCGATGACTGCCATATATATAGGTAAAATACCTTCCAAGGCGCGCAGGTGCAGACACCGGGCTCGTCAGCCAAAGTCGCTCGAATGAGCTATTAGTAATTTACGTAAATGGGTCGCGACACTGCTCGTCATGCTGCAAATAACCCCAAAGGATTCTGGATAGTGTAGTGGCTACGGTGAGTACGCCTACGCCACGAGTATATAGAAATATAATGCCATCCCTGGACACGTGTTTCGAGGTAATTGCCTCTCGTCAGCAGGGAGCAGGTAGGTATGCGGGGTGCCGATGACTGCCATATATATAGGTAAAATACCTTCCAAGGCGCGCAGGTGCAGACACCGGGCTCGTCAGCCAAAGTCGCTCGAATGAGCTATTAGTAATTTACGTAAATGGGTCGCGACACTGCTCGTCATGCTGCAAATAACCCCAAAGGATTCTGGATAGTGTAGTGGCTACGGTGAGTACGCCTACGCCACGAGTATATAGAAATATAATGCCATCCCTGGACACGTGTTTCGAGGTAATTGCCTCTCGTCAGCAGGGAGCAGGTAGGTATGCGGGGTGCCGATGACTGCCATATATATAGGTAAAATACCTTCCAAGGCGCGCAGGTGCAGACACCGGGCTCGTCAGCCAAAGTCGCTCGAATGAGCTATTAGTAATTTACGTAAATGGGTCGCGACACTGCTCGTCATGCTGCAAATAACCCCAAAGGATTCTGGATAGTGTAGTGGCTACGGTGAGTACGCCTACGCCACGAGTATATAGAAATATAATGCCATCCCTGGACACGTGTTTCGAGGTAATTGCCTCTCGTCAGCAGGGAGCAGGTAGGTATGCGGGGTGCCGATGACTGCCATATATATAGGTAAAATACCTTCCAAGGCGCGCAGGTGCAGACACCGGGCTCGTCAGCCAAAGTCGCTCGAATGAGCTATTAGTAATTTACGTAAATGGGTCGCGACACTGCTCGTCATGCTGCAAATAACCCCAAAGGATTCTGGATAGTGTAGTGGCTACGGTGAGTACGCCTACGCCACGAGTATATAGAAATATAATGCCATCCCTGGACACGTGTTTCGAGGTAATTGCCTCTCGTCAGCAGGGAGCAGGTAGGTATGCGGGGTGCCGATGACTGCCATATATATAGGTAAAATACCTTCCAAGGCGCGCAGGTGCAGACACCGGGCTCGTCAGCCAAAGTCGCTCGAATGAGCTATTAGTAATTTACGTAAATGGGTCGCGACACTGCTCGTCATGCTGCAAATAACCCCAAAGGATTCTGGATAGTGTAGTGGCTACGGTGAGTACGCCTACGCCACGAGTATATAGAAATATAATGCCATCCCTGGACACGTGTTTCGAGGTAATTGCCTCTCGTCAGCAGGGAGCAGGTAGGTATGCGGGGTGCCGATGACTGCCATATATATAGGTAAAATACCTTCCAAGGCGCGCAGGTGCAGACACCGGGCTCGTCAGCCAAAGTCGCTCGAATGAGCTATTAGTAATTTACGTAAATGGGTCGCGACACTGCTCGTCATGCTGCAAATAACCCCAAAGGATTCTGGATAGTGTAGTGGCTACGGTGAGTACGCCTACGCCACGAGTATATAGAAATATAATGCCATCCCTGGACACGTGTTTCGAGGTAATTGCCTCTCGTCAGCAGGGAGCAGGTAGGTATGCGGGGTGCCGATGACTGCCATATATATAGGTAAAATACCTTCCAAGGCGCGCAGGTGCAGACACCGGGCTCGTCAGCCAAAGTCGCTCGAATGAGCTATTAGTAATTTACGTAAATGGGTCGCGACACTGCTCGTCATGCTGCAAATAACCCCAAAGGATTCTGGATAGTGTAGTGGCTACGGTGAGTACGCCTACGCCACGAGTATATAGAAATATAATGCCATCCCTGGACACGTGTTTCGAGGTAATTGCCTCTCGTCAGCAGGGAGCAGGTAGGTATGCGGGGTGCCGATGACTGCCATATATATAGGTAAAATACCTTCCAAGGCGCGCAGGTGCAGACACCGGGCTCGTCAGCCAAAGTCGCTCGAATGAGCTATTAGTAATTTACGTAAATGGGTCGCGACACTGCTCGTCATGCTGCAAATAACCCCAAAGGATTCTGGATAGTGTAGTGGCTACGGTGAGTACGCCTACGCCACGAGTATATAGAAATATAATGCCATCCCTGGACACGTGTTTCGAGGTAATTGCCTCTCGTCAGCAGGGAGCAGGTAGGTATGCGGGGTGCCGATGACTGCCATATATATAGGTAAAATACCTTCCAAGGCGCGCAGGTGCAGACACCGGGCTCGTCAGCCAAAGTCGCTCGAATGAGCTATTAGTAATTTACGTAAATGGGTCGCGACACTGCTCGTCATGCTGCAAATAACCCCAAAGGATTCTGGATAGTGTAGTGGCTACGGTGAGTACGCCTACGCCACGAGTATATAGAAATATAATGCCATCCCTGGACACGTGTTTCGAGGTAATTGCCTCTCGTCAGCAGGGAGCAGGTAGGTATGCGGGGTGCCGATGACTGCCATATATATAGGTAAAATACCTTCCAAGGCGCGCAGGTGCAGACACCGGGCTCGTCAGCCAAAGTCGCTCGAATGAGCTATTAGTAATTTACGTAAATGGGTCGCGACACTGCTCGTCATGCTGCAAATAACCCCAAAGGATTCTGGATAGTGTAGTGGCTACGGTGAGTACGCCTACGCCACGAGTATATAGAAATATAATGCCATCCCTGGACACGTGTTTCGAGGTAATTGCCTCTCGTCAGCAGGGAGCAGGTAGGTATGCGGGGTGCCGATGACTGCCATATATATAGGTAAAATACCTTCCAAGGCGCGCAGGTGCAGACACCGGGCTCGTCAGCCAAAGTCGCTCGAATGAGCTATTAGTAATTTACGTAAATGGGTCGCGACACTGCTCGTCATGCTGCAAATAACCCCAAAGGATTCTGGATAGTGTAGTGGCTACGGTGAGTACGCCTACGCCACGAGTATATAGAAATATAATGCCATCCCTGGACACGTGTTTCGAGGTAATTGCCTCTCGTCAGCAGGGAGCAGGTAGGTATGCGGGGTGCCGATGACTGCCATATATATAGGTAAAATACTCGTGGCGTAGGCGTACTCACCGTAGCCACTACACTATCCAGAATCCTTTGGGGTTATTTGCAGCATGACGAGCAGTGTCGCGACCCATTTACGTAAATCACTAATAGCTCATTCGAGCGACTTTGGCTGACGAGCCCGGTGTCTGCACCTGCGCGCCTTGGAAGGTATTTTACCTATATATATGGCAGTCATCGGCACCCCGCATACCTACCTGCTCCCTGCTGACGAGAGGCAATTACCTCGAAACACGTGTCCAGGGATGGCATTATATTTCTATATACTCGTGGCGTAGGCGTACTCACCGTAGCCACTACACTATCCAGAATCCTTTGGGGTTATTTGCAGCATGACGAGCAGTGTCGCGACCCATTTACGTAAATCACTAATAGCTCATTCGAGCGACTTTGGCTGACGAGCCCGGTGTCTGCACCTGCGCGCCTTGGAAGGTATTTTACCTATATATATGGCAGTCATCGGCACCCCGCATACCTACCTGCTCCCTGCTGACGAGAGGCAATTACCTCGAAACACGTGTCCAGGGATGGCATTATATTTCTATATACTCGTGGCGTAGGCGTACTCACCGTAGCCACTACACTATCCAGAATCCTTTGGGGTTATTTGCAGCATGACGAGCAGTGTCGCGACCCATTTACGTAAATCACTAATAGCTCATTCGAGCGACTTTGGCTGACGAGCCCGGTGTCTGCACCTGCGCGCCTTGGAAGGTATTTTACCTATATATATGGCAGTCATCGGCACCCCGCATACCTACCTGCTCCCTGCTGACGAGAGGCAATTACCTCGAAACACGTGTCCAGGGATGGCATTATATTTCTATATACTCGTGGCGTAGGCGTACTCACCGTAGCCACTACACTATCCAGAATCCTTTGGGGTTATTTGCAGCATGACGAGCAGTGTCGCGACCCATTTACGTAAATCACTAATAGCTCATTCGAGCGACTTTGGCTGACGAGCCCGGTGTCTGCACCTGCGCGCCTTGGAAGGTATTTTACCTATATATATGGCAGTCATCGGCACCCCGCATACCTACCTGCTCCCTGCTGACGAGAGGCAATTACCTCGAAACACGTGTCCAGGGATGGCATTATATTTCTATATACTCGTGGCGTAGGCGTACTCACCGTAGCCACTACACTATCCAGAATCCTTTGGGGTTATTTGCAGCATGACGAGCAGTGTCGCGACCCATTTACGTAAATCACTAATAGCTCATTCGAGCGACTTTGGCTGACGAGCCCGGTGTCTGCACCTGCGCGCCTTGGAAGGTATTTTACCTATATATATGGCAGTCATCGGCACCCCGCATACCTACCTGCTCCCTGCTGACGAGAGGCAATTACCTCGAAACACGTGTCCAGGGATGGCATTATATTTCTATATACTCGTGGCGTAGGCGTACTCACCGTAGCCACTACACTATCCAGAATCCTTTGGGGTTATTTGCAGCATGACGAGCAGTGTCGCGACCCATTTACGTAAATCACTAATAGCTCATTCGAGCGACTTTGGCTGACGAGCCCGGTGTCTGCACCTGCGCGCCTTGGAAGGTATTTTACCTATATATATGGCAGTCATCGGCACCCCGCATACCTACCTGCTCCCTGCTGACGAGAGGCAATTACCTCGAAACACGTGTCCAGGGATGGCATTATATTTCTATATACTCGTGGCGTAGGCGTACTCACCGTAGCCACTACACTATCCAGAATCCTTTGGGGTTATTTGCAGCATGACGAGCAGTGTCGCGACCCATTTACGTAAATCACTAATAGCTCATTCGAGCGACTTTGGCTGACGAGCCCGGTGTCTGCACCTGCGCGCCTTGGAAGGTATTTTACCTATATATATGGCAGTCATCGGCACCCCGCATACCTACCTGCTCCCTGCTGACGAGAGGCAATTACCTCGAAACACGTGTCCAGGGATGGCATTATATTTCTATATACTCGTGGCGTAGGCGTACTCACCGTAGCCACTACACTATCCAGAATCCTTTGGGGTTATTTGCAGCATGACGAGCAGTGTCGCGACCCATTTACGTAAATCACTAATAGCTCATTCGAGCGACTTTGGCTGACGAGCCCGGTGTCTGCACCTGCGCGCCTTGGAAGGTATTTTACCTATATATATGGCAGTCATCGGCACCCCGCATACCTACCTGCTCCCTGCTGACGAGAGGCAATTACCTCGAAACACGTGTCCAGGGATGGCATTATATTTCTATATACTCGTGGCGTAGGCGTACTCACCGTAGCCACTACACTATCCAGAATCCTTTGGGGTTATTTGCAGCATGACGAGCAGTGTCGCGACCCATTTACGTAAATCACTAATAGCTCATTCGAGCGACTTTGGCTGACGAGCCCGGTGTCTGCACCTGCGCGCCTTGGAAGGTATTTTACCTATATATATGGCAGTCATCGGCACCCCGCATACCTACCTGCTCCCTGCTGACGAGAGGCAATTACCTCGAAACACGTGTCCAGGGATGGCATTATATTTCTATATACTCGTGGCGTAGGCGTACTCACCGTAGCCACTACACTATCCAGAATCCTTTGGGGTTATTTGCAGCATGACGAGCAGTGTCGCGACCCATTTACGTAAATCACTAATAGCTCATTCGAGCGACTTTGGCTGACGAGCCCGGTGTCTGCACCTGCGCGCCTTGGAAGGTATTTTACCTATATATATGGCAGTCATCGGCACCCCGCATACCTACCTGCTCCCTGCTGACGAGAGGCAATTACCTCGAAACACGTGTCCAGGGATGGCATTATATTTCTATATACTCGTGGCGTAGGCGTACTCACCGTAGCCACTACACTATCCAGAATCCTTTGGGGTTATTTGCAGCATGACGAGCAGTGTCGCGACCCATTTACGTAAATCACTAATAGCTCATTCGAGCGACTTTGGCTGACGAGCCCGGTGTCTGCACCTGCGCGCCTTGGAAGGTATTTTACCTATATATATGGCAGTCATCGGCACCCCGCATACCTACCTGCTCCCTGCTGACGAGAGGCAATTACCTCGAAACACGTGTCCAGGGATGGCATTATATTTCTATATATTCGTGGCGTAGGCGTACTCACCGTAGCCACTACACTATCCAGAATCCTTTGGGGTTATTTGCAGCATGACGAGCAGTGTCGCGACCCATTTACGTAAATCACTAATAGCTCATTCGAGCGACTTTGGCTGACGAGCCCGGTGTCTGCACCTGCGCGCCTTGGAAGGTATTTTACCTATATATATGGCAGTCATCGGCACCCCGCATACCTACCTGCTCCCTGCTGACGAGAGGCAATTACCTCGAAACACGTGTCCAGGGATGGCATTATATTTCTATATACTCGTGGCGTAGGCGTACTCACCGTAGCCACTACACTATCCAGAATCCTTTGGGGTTATTTGCAGCATGACGAGCAGTGTCGCGACCCATTTACGTAAATCACTAATAGCTCATTCGAGCGACTTTGGCTGACGAGCCCGGTGTCTGCACCTGCGCGCCTTGGAAGGTATTTTACCTATATATATGGCAGTCATCGGCACCCCGCATACCTACCTGCTCCCTGCTGACGAGAGGCAATTACCTCGAAACACGTGTCCAGGGATGGCATTATATTTCTATATACTCGTGGCGTAGGCGTACTCACCGTAGCCACTACACTATCCAGAATCCTTTGGGGTTATTTGCAGCATGACGAGCAGTGTCGCGACCCATTTACGTAAATCACTAATAGCTCATTCGAGCGACTTTGGCTGACGAGCCCGGTGTCTGCACCTGCGCGCCTTGGAAGGTATTTTACCTATATATATGGCAGTCATCGGCACCCCGCATACCTACCTGCTCCCTGCTGACGAGAGGCAATTACCTCGAAACACGTGTCCAGGGATGGCATTATATTTCTATATACTCGTGGCGTAGGCGTACTCACCGTAGCCACTACACTATCCAGAATCCTTTGGGGTTATTTGCAGCATGACGAGCAGTGTCGCGACCCATTTACGTAAATCACTAATAGCTCATTCGAGCGACTTTGGCTGACGAGCCCGGTGTCTGCACCTGCGCGCCTTGGAAGGTATTTTACCTATATATATGGCAGTCATCGGCACCCCGCATACCTACCTGCTCCCTGCTGACGAGAGGCAATTACCTCGAAACACGTGTCCAGGGATGGCATTATATTTCTATATACTCGTGGCGTAGGCGTACTCACCGTAGCCACTACACTATCCAGAATCCTTTGGGGTTATTTGCAGCATGACGAGCAGTGTCGCGACCCATTTACGTAAATCATAAATATAGATCGTTTGGTAAAGTGCTGTATTCCTGTCCTCGGGGCGAAGTCTGCATCAACGCATCCTCTCTGCCCCCTATGTAAAAGGCCACATTACCCATCAAGGCTGCCCGCTATCCCCTTTTCTCTTTGATCTGGCCATATAATCGCGGGCACCCGATACGCTGTAATGCTCAGATATGGGGGTTTCAATTGGGGCAGTGACAGAAGACCGCATTGCTCTATATGCGTACAATGTCCTTCTCTCCATTTCCTGACCCTCCCTAATGGTTCCAGGACTGCTTCAGATACTTACCCTATATGGAGAGGCATTGATATTGACTATTGACTGTCCCAAATCATTCCTGGTCCCCCTGAGGGGAGACAACTTGGCTGCCACACCTCGCAAACCGCACATTTAGGTTTTGCAATTTAGTGATCAATGTAGCAGTTGAACCTAACCTAACCTGGAAACTTAAAATGAAGTTCCTCATGTCCAGGCTTACAACAGACATGCATATCCTAGGTTGAGTACCACTATTCAAAATGATTGTGCTACCCTGTCTCCTGTGCACCCTACAAAACTACCCACTACTGATGTAGTGAAAGAGCCACTCTTGTAGTCTGGCACCCTATGATGACCTCCGACCACCATCATTTTAACTGACTTTAGTGTGTTATTTTACCCTAGCCTTAATGTAGGATGGTCCTGCATATACTTGCTTCTCTTCCATCCTGTAATCTTGCTGTCTTTTTTTGACATGGTCTCATGTCATCCTGCTTTCTGACTTTACCTTGCTTCAAACTTTTCTGTGTGCACAGTGGTACTTGTAAGTTGTGTGGATGAGAATTATAGGTGCTAACTATTGCCTTTGACAGGGCCTCATGTCTGACTCTGCCTTGCTTCTGCGTGCACAGCAGTGCTTGCAAGTTGTTTGGTTTATTCACATTCAAGGTCTTGCTGGTTTCCTGAGCGATTGTTTTTGTTTAGTGTACTGTGGAAGGCCTTGTGAGAGCTTCGTCAAGACAGAGGCTGGAAGAAGTGCGAATGCAAGAAGAGACTTGAGAGCTCCTTACTGCCATGGAGATGCTTGCTTGGAACTTGGCCAGTTCTGGTAAAATTCCTTTGGCGGTGGGATGAGGTCTTTCACGAATCTTCTAGTGTGTTTAAAGCTGAGGGTTGCAGGCTGAGAAACTGGGAGTTTGGATTCCGAGCGAGGGCAGACGTGTCTATCTCGGATTGAACCCTGGCTTGCTGAGCTCTGATCCCCGGCTGTGATTCCCCCAGTCAGAAGTGGGCAGTGTATGCACCAGGTGATGTATTAAGTTCTGTGGTTCTGTGGTTATTGCCATTGTGATGTGAGCCAGTGGCTGTGATTGTTTGAGGTGTTTTCTTTGTGGTGTGGGAGGTGCTCATTGAGAGTGATCCTCTACTGTATATATATATATATTTATATATATATCTTTCTGATCTCTTGCAGGACGTCCAGTGTAACTTATCTTATATTAGTTATTGCTTGTTTATTAATCAGTTTTATAGTTTGCACAGTTATTGATTCATGCCTTTAGATTATAAGTTTGCTACATATATTTGAATTTTATGCATAGATGTGATAGAGTCTTGCATTTTGTTAAATAAAACCAAAGATGCAATGATATGATTGCCTCCCAGGTGGGAGTGCAGGGATTGGGTGTGGCCTATTGGTGAGAAGCCACATTCAAAACAACTGATACCACACAAGGTTATTCCGTATCCCAATGGCCAAACACCTTCCTTTGGCTTAACTGCCGCTCCTGGATTGCATCCTGTAAATGTGTTCATGCACCCTACGATAGAGGTGTGGGCATTGCAGATGTCCACCTCTCATACTAGGGGAACCACCTGTTAGTGCTCAATGAATGGCTGTGGAGCAGTCCAGCATTCCACCTGAAGGTGGACATGGGACTGGACAATACCAGAGGTATGCTTTATGGGATGTCCCATCCCCCTGCACCTTACAGATTCGACCTGGGTAGTCCGTCTTACATGGCGCTCGGCATTGAGGTGGACTGGCTGGGACAAACACATCACACTGGTGACCCCACTAAGGACAGCACAATAGCTTCTTTGCCAGGTATAGAGCCTGGGACAAAATGGGGATCAACATGGTTGAAGACATATGACAGGGTTCCCATATTAAGTCATTTCAGTCCCTTCAGGCGGACTACAACCTATACAATCTCACTTTTTTTTTAAATACGTACAACTACATCATGCTCTTGAGCAGCACCACGACTCTCTTGATACTGTGCCACAATGTAGCCCTCTTGAATCACAAATACTTAAGGGCCCTTTACAGGAGGAGGGAGTTGCGCAGATTTACAAGACCCTCATACTTAATTTCCCAGACCTGTTTGCACCATTGTGATCCCGCTGTGAGGGATGGCTGGGCCCCTTAGACGACTCCGACTGCAGGGACACATGTATGTCACCAAGAATGTTAGTCGCCTCCACAAGGCTCCGAATCATTCAACTGCACTTCCTGCATGTAACCTATCTGACACCCTTGAGACTCTGCCATGCAGGCACATTAGCAACATCTAGCTGTTGCCACTGCCCAGGCCCACGGGCACGTTTTTCCACTTGGTATGGGAATGCCCTCAAATTGTGCAACTGGCAGGCAATTACTTTATCTAGAGCATGGGGAGGCCGATATACCCAACCCCAGATACAACTCCTATAGGAGTCCTAGATGGGATGAGTGACACAGTGGGAGAAAGGGCCTTGGTGGCCATTGAAACCATGCTGGCCAAGAGAGAAATAGCGAACATTGTGACTCCGCTCCCTGCCTTCCCTTAGCCCACTGGAAACAGGCGATGGATTGGTGGGCCAAACAGGAGGAGGCCAAACAGGAGGAGGCGCTTTATATTTCATGCGGCCCCAAGAAACATGAGAAAATATGGGGGAAATGGTTCCAATACCATACTAAGGATTGCTGTAGAACAATGGTACTGCCTGGAGTATCTTGTGACATATGTGTGGTGTTTTATCACCATTACCTACGTGGCTATGTAATATCGGGTCATTTGTTTCAAAACAATCAAATTCAAGGCCACTCAAGCTGGGCAGTGGAAATAGCTTCAACATCTCTCGCCCCGCCCCCAAGTTTCTGCCACAAGCTGGTATCTTGTCCCAAGTTGTCCCAATTGGGACAAGATACCAGCTTGTGGCGGAAACTGAGGGGTGTATTGAGCTACTTCCACTGCCCAGCCTCAGAGACAGTTGGAGGGTCAGTATTTTGGCCTATTTGTTCAAAGAGCTGTTCTCCAATACCCTTGTACCTTCATGTTATTGATAGTGTTGTTGGTGTTTGAATAACACTAATTTGTATATGCAAATATCTGTAGCGTAGAGTTTCCATTTTAATAACGAGTGCATCATGCTGCTGTTGCAGCTGCTCCATCGTCACCTGGGATACTCCTTAGATGAGGGGTATTAGGGCTGTTACAGAAATAGAGTCATTTAAGTTAAAATTGTCTAGGCACCGTTAAGACGCCCATTTTGAGGCAATTAATTAACTGTCAACCTTAAATGCAATTCAGCACAATTTAGCTATGATGAAGTAAAAACATGTCCATATTTATGACACCAAACATCCATATTACAATCTCTCCAATACTGAGATTCGTGACTTCACACTAACTTGGCCTAGAGGTTTACAAAATGTAGGTGTTGCTGCTACATTGGAAAGAGACTACAGCGTGGGCACATAGTTTAGATGCGAGATTGGCTTGTTTGTTCCTATCAGTGGCCCTTTTTATTGTTCTACGTAACAGGAATGTACTCATATAAAACTCGCACAATTAAAGTTAATATGGGTCCTCCAACCTTCCTGCATGGAAAGGATAAAGTGTCAGGTTGCTGCTGGCATAGGCGGATTATGTTTGGAGACATATAGCTGACAAGTGTCCCCATGTCACTGGTGTCATCTGTCTTTTTAGCTAACAGCACTTTGCAAGTCGATATTTTTAAGGCCATAGTTACATTCTATCAAATGAAATGTCAAGACTTATCGTGCCCATGTTGTTGGCTGAAAATCCCAAATTTACTTCCGTTGTCACCCATGCCTTGGGGCACTTGGCCGCCATGGGGTAATCTAGTAATGGCTCCAGGGTGTGTGGATGAGAGACTGGAGTACTGGATGAGTTTTGTGAACATTTGTATGGTTCAAGGTTCAAAACAGCTTTATTCGATTTTTAAGAGCAAAACCATAAAAGCATACATATATATTAATACATTTTTGACAAGAAGCAATACAAAATTTATACCAATTAAAAAATATCCTAATTCATGGAGATCCTAAATCTTATGATGGTTTTGAGGAACGTTAAAACAGAAGATATGAGAAATTCATCATCCAACATTTGCAGTTTGACCAAAGCCACTCTACATTGCCTCAACCCTAGTTTATTTAAAACGGGTCGGAGCAACCTTTTCCTTGGTTCTGAGTAATATTTGCAAAAAAGGATACAATGCAGAGACGATTGAACAGAAACCTCGTCGCAAGGACAGGGAATAAGGTCCTTTGACCAGCAATTCATCACAGGAAAAGTCACTAGTCTAAAGAAGGCATCAAACCTAAATCGGGTTAAAAGCATTCGAGAATGGCAGCTAGGGACAAGATTCAGATATGGCTGTAAGCCTTGCTTTTGAATAAGAAGATGGTTAGCCATGACGGAGCTCTTGCGTTTCTCCAACAACCAGCGTTTCTCTGACAAAAAGTCCAGGCAGATTTTCTTAAGTTTTTTTCTTGACAGATCTGCCATGGTGTCTGGAGAGTCAAAGAATTCCGAGTGGCCCATCTCAGCAAAAAAACATTTAAGATATTTGAACCAACA
The DNA here is from genome assembly GCF_964204655.1 of Triturus cristatus. Classification (NCBI taxonomy): domain Eukaryota; kingdom Metazoa; phylum Chordata; class Amphibia; order Caudata; family Salamandridae; genus Triturus; species Triturus cristatus. The sequence continues at coordinate 466,050,840 of NC_140589.1, forward strand.
AATTTTTGGGGACCCATCTAAGCCAAGACAGTCCCTAATTATGTCCCTATTCAAACCTGTCTCAATTCCCGACCATACTTTATGCCACAACAAAATGGGCTCTAAGTTGATGAGATCTGATATATAAGGTACGCCCAACTCTTGATGGCAGACATAAGAGGAGGTGGACCCAGGCACTGCCAATAGGAAACAAAGGAAGACATTTTGACAGATCTGGATGCTCGAAGCGTTTCCTATACCCCAAATTCCTGCACCGTACAGTGCGGTAGATACACATTTGGCTCTATAAATGTCTAACAGCACTGATACAGGTCGGCCCCCTACCTTATTGGAGAAATGTTTGACGGCCCCTATGGCTCGTGAAAATGCTAGTTTTCTTGATTCCCTTGCTGCAGACCAAGTGCCCTTTTTGTCAAAGTTAATACCCAGATAGGAAAAAGTATTAACAGTCGTAAGTTTTGTGTCGGATAAAAAAGAATTGCAGTGAAGGTTCTTCTTTTTTGTGCAGCACATATTAAAAGTTTTGCTGATATTGATCTTTAGACCCCTATTGCCCATGTACTCTGAAAATTTACTAATCGATCTTTGGAGACCGATTTGAGTCCGGGCCATAATTACAGCATCGTCTGCATATAAAAGAATGGGGATGTGGGAGTTGCCAATTTTTGGATAATCCTGCTAATCTTCCAGGAGGTGAGATGCGACTGAATTAATATATAAGTTAAACAAGAAAGGGGCTAAAATACAGCCTTGTCTCACACCCTTTCCTATAAGGAATTTAGAAGTACACTCCCCCTTATCTCCAAAACGCACCCTAGCACCCGCATCTCGATATAGTTCTCTGATAAAAATTAGAAGGTTTGGGTCCACTCCCATGTCCTGCATAGTTAGCCAAAGTTTGTTGTGATTAATGCAGTCAAAAGCCGAGCTTAAATCCACAAATGTGAGGAATAAGTTCTCGTTTTTTGCCTCAACATATTTGGCTACTAACAGAGCTAGGTTCAGTCCTTGCTCAATAGTTCCCAAGCCTTCCCTAAAACCATATTGGAACTGGGAGAGAATACCTTTTTCGTCGGCCCATGTTTGCAGTTTGTTGAGTATAACTCTCCCGGCGATCTTCATGAGTGAATCAAGTGAGGAGATCGGTCTATAGCACTTCGGTGTGTTACGATCTCCTTTCTTGAAAATGGGCACCACGATGGCTTCCTGCCAGGTCCGCGGAAAGCCCACTTTAGTAAAGCTGTTAAGAACGTTAGTTAAAAGAGGAGCCCATAACTTGTTGTTAGCCTTATAAATATCCACGGGTATTCCGTCCGGGCCCGGAGCCTTTCCCGCTGGGCTCTTATCGATGGCTATCAAGACTTCTTCAATGGAAAAGGCGACGTTAATTGGATAGTGCAATCTATCCTGTAATCTTAAGTTTTTCCCCCCTTCTGTAACTACCTGAGGGTCTTCTTGGTAGGCTCCCGAAAATAAGTCACCCAGGTCTCTTCAGTAATGGCTATTTCGATAGAATCTGATTCATTATTAGGAAAAAAAGGAGCATTCACTGCTTTCCAAAAAGCAGTATTATTTTTAGATAGGCAGGCTTCTCGAAGGGTGAGCCAGGCATCCTGTTTAATTTGTTTCTTCCTTTTTTTAATAGCCTGTTGATAGGCGGATCTGGCCGATCTTACTTCCGCCATTACTCTGGGATCTCGCTTTAGTTGGGTCATTAGGTGGGCGTGAGTCCTGCTACACTCTCTATCGAACCACCTCTGTTTTTTGTTAGCCCCAAGATGCAGAGGTTTTGTGAGTAAATTCCCAATTTCCTCAGTGATACTAAGGAAGGCATCGGTTACTTTTGAGGAATCGACACTCTCAGTTAAACAGATGTTAAAATCCACTTCCTTGGAACGGATTAAAGTGCCAAGGATGGCCACTGGTTCTACTTTGTCCCATTTTAGGGTGTAACCATTCCTCCTGGCAAGCCGTAATCTGTAGTTGTATAGATTCTGAACCGTGGAATCAGTGTTACTTTTGCCCTTCGGAACGGCGAGGGACAAGCTAAGGGGTAGATGATCACTCATTACCACCTCGCATAATTCAAACGAACAAATGTAGTGAGAATAGCGTTTGGATATAAGCAGGAAGTCAATGACGGATTTACAGCCTCTACCTATAAAAGTGGGACTAAATGGGACTAATGGGGAGCAGAGTTCATTAGCAAAGCCCAGATCCAGAGAGAAGACTATATCGTTTAGGTATTTTCCCAAGGGAGTGTGAGAAAAATGTGCAGAGGGAGCGCCCTCCCTCTCCCCCAGGTCACATATATTTTGATCACTGAATGGACATAAAGTGTGATTAAAGTCGCCAATCCAAATGACACAAGTATCAGAAGAGTCCTTATCATCCATATTTTTAAGGATTCAATTAGTTCCTTAAGTGTTGAGGCCCACAAATCTTTCGGTATATTATTATAAAAATTTATCAGATCTATATGTAACTTTCCCCCAAGCGTTATGTGCAAGATTTGGTAAAAAGCAGAGACTGGTGCAAAGGAGATTTTTATGTCTTTTACACAGTTGGAGACATAGGTGCATAAACCCCCTTTGTTTCTCCCTCTAATGGTGTGTATTGCAGGAGTATGATAGGTACGGTAACCCGTCATGTGAATGGGATCAACTGTCCAACATTCCTGGAGGCAGATAAACGAAAATGTTTTCAAGAAAGTAATACAAATCGTTTCTCCTAGTCTGGAGGACAGACCTGCAATGTTCCAAGACAAAAAGGTGAGGTCAGGACATGTATCAGCCTCTTGCAGGAGAGGAGGAATAATAGTTTCGCAGGAAACAACATTGTCAAGCGGACCTCTGTTTAGACTTAGGGGATAGTTTGGAGTCTCTACCCTCGTGAAGTTAATAAATGTAGTTTCAGGATTATCCCGAGGGCAGGCTATCAGTTGTGCTGGCTGTAGATCTAACAATATTGACGCGTCCTCATTCGCAACCTTCCCTGCAAGTTCTGAAGCGGGGGGATTTTTTGGAGGCAGTCAATCAACTACGTCTAGGCAACTGTACCTATTTGCACATGAAAAAGACTCCAGCCAGCCCTGGTCAGTTGTAGCCACCCCACCTCTTGCAGAATTACTGTTGGTTTTACCTCGCCCTACCTGAACCCACCAGTTATTATTAGCTTGGGAAGGATAGAAATAGACAAGTGGTAATGGGGTAATGCTGGTAAAATGTAGAGAGTGTCGTGTCTGTTGGACGTGTTTTACCGCCTGGGTGTTACTGAAATTGATCACAATACAATCCCCTGGTATATCTTTTTTTCTTCTGCCCACCCAACTAACTCTCCGCACAAACAAGATCTTGGCGTGGGTACCAGGAGGGAGTGGTCGGTTGTTGTTGAGCCAGTGCATTATTTTGTTCTTTAGCTCATAATAAGACTCAGTGATGTTTGCTCCAATACAAGGTACACCCGTCAATACAATAGCATATGGTGCGGATTCTGGTGGAAGATCTAGAGTAGGTAGGTTATATGCATTTTCGTTGGGCAAGGCACTACTATTAACTTTCGCGTTTGTATTCTGTGCCGTGTCATATGTAACTATTACATTAGCGTCTGGGGATTTCTGCTGAGGTATTTCTCCTATAGGTTGGTCTTTGTTGGTACTAATGCTAGTAGAGTTTACAATACAAGCAGTGTCCTCGCCATTTCTCCGTGATATACCTAATGGCCGGGCCAAGTGAGGGATAGTCAAGAGAGGAGAGGTTTTGTCTTTGGAATTGCTTGCAATATTAACTGGTACGAGAGGTTTACAATGCTCTCTATGTAGATCTTTCTTCATTAGTTGATTAAGTTCAAGATTTGTTAGAGCAGTTTGTTCTAATTTTTTAAGACGCTCTTCTATCTTGATAAGCCTATCTATAAATGGTCGGGTTGAATGTTCAAAAAGTTCCCTTATTTTTAGGAAGAAACCCTCATCTATTTGCGTGGATTTATTTGGGGTTGCTTCAAGCAAAGATTGTTCATCAGTCCCCAGAATATGGTTAGATGGGAGTTTGTCAGTTTTGGATTTGTTCGATGTTGATTTATTCCCCTTTTTGCCACGCGGGGCAGCCTTTTGTTTTGGTTTAGCCCCTGGGGTTAAGGCAGGAAAGGGGGAAATGACATCGGAAGTGGCATGTAATTGAGCTCGGGTAGAAACACCATCAGATTGGATAGTCGCAGCATCGGACGAGATGATGTCAGATCTGTTGGTATTTCTGACAGTGTTAGCCCTTTTCCTTTCCAAACTTGAGTCCATAGTTAAATCAATACTGCCCCCCTCGCTAATCGTACCATTATTTGTCATAGTATTTGTGTTATTAGGCGCAGGTGAAACAACTGAGGCAATAGTCCCTAAAGAAGAACGTTTAGCAGTAAGCGGGTCCAACGAGAGACGACGCTCAGTTAAGTCAATTTCACGTTCTAAAAGGTTGGCTGCTCTTACAATAAAATTGTCCAGAGTTCCAGCCAGGGTGGTATTAGTAGCGGTACCCTTGACCCTGGGCATTCTTTCTGCAATTTCAAATATAATTATCTCTCTCAATAATAAGGTCGAATTTCAGGGGGGGTGGCCCAGCCCAGTGTCTCCAGTCTCGAACGGCCTCAAACGGCCCGCTCTTTGCCCGGTCTTAGCCCCGTGCTAAGACCCGCGCGCGTCCCGCTAGCGCGTGAGGGCAAGGAAATGTTTATAAAGGGAAAGGAAACGGTGTTGGGGGAGGAGTCGGGAAGAGGACCAGGTGCGGCTGTTCAGCTTCACGCACAGCACCCTGGTCCTCGCAGTCCCGATTACGCCGGGTGCTCACCGCAAGACGAGCATCCAGCAACGTCCCCTCACCAGAGTCAAACACAGTGCGGCGGGGCCAACAGCGTGTAGTCAAGGCACCAACGATGTTCCAAGTAGTGAGCAACAAAGTCCCGGTCCCTCGAGCGGCCCCCGCGCAGCGGGGGCTGCGAGGCGCAGTGGAAATTCAAAAGGCTGAGGTAGAAATCCAGGCAATCCCGGCAGTGGCAAGCAGCAGAGACCAGTTTCTCCAACGGAGCCCGTAATGCAAGGGCTGCACCGCCTGATGAAGGTGTTGGGGGAGGAGTCGGGAAGAGGACCAGGTGCGGCTGTTCAGCTTCACGCACAGCACCCTGGTCCTCGCAGTCCCGATTACGCCGGGTGCTCACCGCAGGACGAGCATCCAGCAACGTCCCCTCACCAGAGTCAAACACAGCGCGGCAGGGCCAACAGCGTGTAGTCAAGGCACCAACGATGTTCCAAGTAGTGAGCAACAAAGTCCCGGTCCCTCGAGCGGCACCCGCGCAGCGGGGGCCGCGAGGCGCGGTGGAAATTCAAAAGGCTGAGGTAGAAATCCAGGCAATCCCGGCAGTGGCATGCAGCAGAGACCAGTTTCTCCAACGGACATTTGTATGTATTAGGGACCGATGCAACCTTGCTACACCACTGCATACTTTTAGGTTACTTGGTTACACAGACACATCAGCAAAAGTGATAGAGACAGTTCTGCCTATTCAGTTCACAACTCTGTTTTTGAGGCATGTAGTTTCACTTTTAGAATTGTAAGTAGAAATAGAGGGTTATATCCTCAAAGTCATACATATGTAGGGGGCACTGGTCTAGGATTTAGCGTGGGTACATATATGACATTTTCAAATACTTTCCATAAGTACACCTAGAAAACAGCAATGTTCACATGTTTTTTGATGTACTATTGGAACACTATTGTGAACTCCAGTTTTACATGAGTAAATATACACAAATAGAGGACACCGAAGCGTCTCTATTTTTGATGCTCCAGTGGCACTGTGTGCTGGCCCATATTTTCAAGGCCACACAAAGCCACTTTGCATGGCTTTGCACGGCCTTGTAAATATGGCCCTCTTTCACAAAGTATTCTGCGCCAAAGGGGCATGTTATGGGTGTTGCTGTGGGTGTTCCCACTCAACACCCATGGCTTTTTGGCACTGCCCAAGATTTACAAGGATTTTCTGAGGATTCAAAAAGTGACTCGCATTTTGCTCTGTCTATGTGTGCTGCATTATACAGCACATATAGAAGGTGCAAAACACCATTAATTATTCTTTTTGTGCAGGAAGGTGTATTTACCTGAATAAACTCAAGCATTCCTGCAACGCAGCCACCATTGCACTATGGTGCAAGGGAGCCTGTGTTTTTGGTGCACGTTTTGTGCACCGGTGCTGGGTAGAGCAGAGGGCGCACAGTATTCCTGTAAATATGGAGCAACCCTGCATTTTTTTAAATGATGCAGCTCGGGGCAGCAAACTTGTTTGCTGTGCCACGCCATTTCATTGTAAATACGCACCTATATGTGTTCATACAAAAATCTGCTGAGCGTGTGTAAATGCTCTTGTTAACTTGACGTTCCTTTTCTTTTCTCCATAGGAAAAATATTTTGCCCCGCCTCTCCCTTATCAATTTTATGGTGCCTCTAATGCACTGTGTTAGAAATGGGGTTCTCTAGTTTTGGAATAGAAATGTTTTAAGCCGAATTCTCTATGAATTGTACGATTTAAGTTAGCATTTGCTGCACCATTTTGTATTCAGCCGCCATTTTGGCCATGATTGAAACTAACTTCTGCCTCACTCTCAGTCTGCTTCAGCTGAAAGCAGCTGCAGTCGATTTTTTTGTTTCTCCAAGGCTGAGCTTCACTGTGCTAATGAATACAATGTCTTTGCTAGTGCATACCATTCTATGTAGATAGGCCTGCACCCACCCTTAGAGCAGCAGGCGCAGGCAGAGTGACCTTGGCATGTACCTGGTCTCAGGACCTAGACCCATCCTTCTGTATTTCCTTTGTTCACCAGCTACCAGCTAAAAATTTCCAGTGAGGGCGTGTCATTATCTGTTCTGAACTGTATTTCATGTGTTGCTATGCTTGCTGAAGTCAGTCCCTCTGCAGCAATCCAAGGAGGCAGGTCTGACCGGACTCCAATCGAGTGTACCTGAAATAAAATACCTTTGGTTTGTATTCTCTACTGTCTGACCGACTCTTCATTTGTGTTGAAGGCTGAGAGGTAGTCACGAGTGACCCGGGTGACAATAATCGGGTCACTGCCTTCAGTTGGCGCCCGAACAGGGACTCCATCGGGTGACCCATCCTTGCCCACGGACGGGTGGGGAGGTCGGGGCTATCTTCGGGTCAGACAGGCGGACCAGGGATCCCTGCCTGAGAGAGTCTTGAACTCTCAGCTGCCCCATCTGTCTGACCGGTCGGTGCCTCGCCCAGCGATCATCCCGACTGGGGTCCTGAACGGCGAAACCCTTGGATCTGACCATTTGGTTAGAAGAGTTGGCAGAGGCGAATAAATTTGTTTGACCTGTGTGCATCAGGTGAGTTTGCTTTGGCTCTTTGTGGGTATGGCGCCATTTTGGTTTGTATTTGAAACGGTCTGAGGACCGTCTTTGGACAATTCCTTGAATTTGTTTGAGTTCTTTGTGATCATGGTACTACTTTGATTTGTATTTGAAGAGGTCTGAGGACCGACTTTGGTAAAGATATTTGCAAATATCTGCTAGGCATAAGTAGTGAACCTGTTTTCTTTTTAAAATGCCTTGCTTTAGTAGGATGTTTTGTTTGAACTGTCTTTGTTGTTCTGCTGATGCTCGATTGGAAGAAAGTCAGCTAGGGCCTCCTAAAGGCACTCCAAATTTCAATATGTACGTAAAACAGGGCCTTGGCCCTATTATATTTAGTAGGTTATGGCAAAAATATATGAGGGACAATGCCGAATTTCAGTGGCCATTGATGGGCACTTTTGATGAACAGAAAATTACTTTTCTACCAGAGAAATTGTTTGCAAAAAGGAGTTGGCAGTCCATGTTTGATTCCCTCAGAACATGGCAAAAGGAAGCTAAACAGAGGCGGATTAAAGCAGAGAAAGAGGCCCGAAAGGGGAGGATGCAAACAGTGACTCAGAAGGCTGTAGCACATGATGAAGAAAATATAGAAAAAGGAATAGTGTGTGCAGATAGGAGATTTCGATTACAATGTGAAAAGTCTTATGTTGCCTGAAAAAGGAAACGAAAACTTTGTGGAGGAATTGCTAGATGCTCGACTCCCACCTCTGTATGCCCCGCAGAGGGTATACCCCGTACTTCCCCAGTAGACCCAGCTGCCCAGTTCTACTGTCTCTGCTATCCCTGTCTCTGCTACTATCGCTCCGTCTGCCTTGGCCACGGCACCTTCTGTCCTTTCTTTGTCTTCGCCGTCTGTGGCAATTACAACTGTCAGCATTCAGGCAACACCTATTGCTTTGGTATCTCTTTCACCAGCTCTTATGCCCACGACCCAGCAAGCAGCAACGTTAATGCCCAGTACCTCTGTTATCACTCCCACTGTTTTCCTCCATTCCCTGACATCACAGAATACTGAGACACCGGTACATGGCCCTGAGGATAGAGACTGGACTAGATTCAAAGACTGATTAGGTTGAACGTTGATATGATCTGACGTGGGAGATGCTGAAACACAGGTAGTAGCTAATCAGGCTGCGCAGTGGGCCAAGAATCCCACTCATGGCGTGGAGGATGTGTGGAATGTGATGAAAGATTATGATCCTTTTGTGCAGCAACATGCCCTTAAACACATGTTTGCTACTCTGATTGGGCTTTAGGAGCAGTGTTTAATGGGTCAGCACTTCAGGTTATCTATGATATTAAGGATCATGTTTATGTAGATGATATGGTGCCTGGTCAGGTTTTTGGTACTGTTGCGACTTTGGTTGCTTATCAGAGTAGGCGGCTTGAGAAGAGCCTGAAGATGGTATCCCAGTACCCGATGAGGGAAGTGCACCCCACATATTACCCGAGCTACGTGATCAGCATGATGTTGTTACTAGACCAAGGGTAGAGGCCAGTTTCCAAGAGCAATGGGTTTATACTCATGGAAAAGGAGTGAGGTTTTGTCCCTTAAGACCCAGCTACCCGACCCTAGGAAAGGAAAAATCCTACTGCATATTACGAGGAATTGATTTAGGCCGCTTCATCAACATTGATGACACTTGCGTACATTGAAATGTTCTTTGGCTTATTGGTTACCATTAATATTTGGAGGCAGGTGCATACGCAAGACCACGTCATGGAATTGGGTGGTACATGGGATCAGATTAAAGCATGGGACCAGGAGTGGAAGCCCGGTGTGAAGCCCAAGGCAGAGATACTTGCTTTGCATGGCCGAATTATCACGTATATGCATTCTCTTTTTCCACCCTGAAAGATTGATCTGGACAAGTTATCTGCTTGCCGCCAGAAGAAAGATGAGAGTGTGTGTGGTTTTTTCACCCGGTTTGAAAGTGTGTTTCTGGATTATAGTGGACATGACTTGTCGATTGAAGGTGGTGTGCGTTTGTTTGTTAGTAGATTTGTTTCGAATTTGCTCCCCGAGATTGCAACGCGATTGCAGGCTTCCGAGAGTACCTGTTCCACATCTTCTCCATCTGTTATCTTGAATATGGCGCAATATTATGAGCATAGGGGAAATGAGGAGAAGGAGAAGGTGGAGAAAAAGCATAAAGAATTGAAGACAAACGTGTTGATGCAGCAGGCTTCTAGGGAGAATGGCGGAGGAAGTGGTGGCTCGGACCGGCAGCTTGCGCGTACTAGCCGGAATAGTACGCCTGTAGGGACTGAATCAGTGCGCGTATTGTGAGGAGGAGGCACATTGGCGTAGCGAGTGTCCGGTGTTGTTGCAGAAAGTCACGGGCCATAGTGGACGGGGTCATGGGGTTGATGGGCAGGACAGGGCTCAGAATGCTGCAGCCTCACGTGATCGTCCGGATAGCAACTACTTCCATAACAATAGGGGTGGACAGTATAATCATGATGACTATGACATGGATGAGGTGACAGGAATGTCTCACAGCTAGGACAGCCAGGAATAGAGTGAGGGACCAGTTCAGATACCTGTAGAACAGCGCGGTCCTTACGTTACTGTGGATTTGCATGGCTGAGAAAAAGAATTTTGGGTGGATAGAGGCGCAATGAATAGTTCTATTTCTCGTTCATTGGTCCCCGGGGCAGCTCTGTCTGGCTATAATACTGTTTCGGTAGGATTTTCGGGTGTACCGGTTGTGAGCCCCATTTCCAAACCTCTTACATTGACTATAGGTCCTTCCACTGTGGATTCGCCATTTTTGTTGACGCCCAATTGCGGAGCAAATTTGATTGGCTTATATTTGCTAAAGAAGTTGCATGCTACCATTTATTGTTCCCCGGCAGGTGTTTACATGATAATGGGCCCAAGTGTGGTCAGCGCTAAACAGTGTTTGTCCAAAGATGCGCCCCTCCTTGTTGAATTTAAGGATGTGCCGCCCACTTTGTGGCCAACGGGTGACACGGACATAGGACTCTTGCAGATATCCTCAGTTTCCATCAAAGTTAAAGACAAGGCCATTTTGCCTCGTATTCCTTGGTACAAAATACTGCAAGCAGGGGAGCGAGCCTTGTTGCAAATTATACAGGACTTGATTAAATCAGGAGTTGTTGAAGAGATGACTGCTAATGTCTGTAATAGCCCTATTCTTCCCATTCTTAAGAGGGCACCTTCGGGTTCCTCTGATGATCATGCAGATGTTTATCGTTTTGTGATTGACTTGTGAGAAGTTAATAAAATAGTAGTTCTGAGAACAGAACCCTTCAGGCGAAGGGAAAAAGGTGTCACCTGCCAAGGAATAGGAAAGAGCGCACAGCATCTCTAAATAGCTGTAAGTGGGTCTCAGTAATAGGGGGTAGAATAAAATATACAGGCTGGCCTTCCAGAAACCTAATACAGACACTCTCAAAGGAGTCTAATAAACAAAAAGGATTACATAAATCCAAAGTATGACAGTTTCAGAAGAATTTAATGCATTTTTAAACTTGTTTTCAATATACAAAAAGGATTTGTTTCAAAGCAACAATGACATACATAAATTAGGTCACAGGTCATTCAATTAGAGAAGAAATGAACATATATAGCTCCCCATCTAGATGGGTTATGGCAGAACAATTAAAACATCCTCATGTTGGTTGCACCAGGAAAGACACAACCTACACAATCAGGCATACCAAAAACACATTAATCTACTAGCTCACTAACGCAATCATACGTATAAAAGAATTGCATATGAAAAGGAACAGGAATCACCACTATAAAGGGGTAAATGGTGTGGTATCATGCACAGTAGTTCAGAGACAATCTAGGGTAAGTACCTCAATAGAGTATACACAATCTGAACACAGTTGGAACTATATCAACCTCTCTTTGTTGAATCAAATCATATGTAATTTATAAGCAGTTTTGAAAATATGAACTTTACACTGGAATTCTATGTTCTTTTGTCCAGTTGTATAGTTTTTTTACATGTACCAAGATATGATTCCCGTCGAGCACGGTGCAGACACCCATTTCGGTGTGGTCTATAGTGTAGCCGTCACCTTCTTCAGGGCACAACTGAAAAGCAATCCAGGGAAACAAGCCATAACGTGGGGGAACAACAAACAAAAAATTCAGCATCTGGGATATATAGAAGTCCAGGGCTCCATATAAGGCGAGATTCTCAATAAGAGAATCAGTCCAGTCTGGCTGAAGAACTAGATGCTAAATGGAGAATGTCCAAGGGGAAGCTCAGGTGTGTCGAGCAGTATCCAATAGTTCAAAAGGAAAAGATAGCTTAATAAACGATGTCGGTTGATAACCGGGTCCACACGGAAAGTAAAGAGTCAATCTGGCCGATATCACCAGTGGATGCCAATGCATACCACAGAGGGCGGAACCTGTAGGATGATAGCTCTGCACTCTCCAGGCGGAATCTGGGTCCAAAGCCCCTTCGAGACTGAAACAGGATAAAGAACTTAGTGGTTTCTAGGATGAAGGTACAGCTTCAGCGATAAGAAGAAGAGCGCCTTGGTCCGCTGAGAAAAATCACTACAATCGGCGGATACGGTTGCTTGGAGCGGGTCACGCCAGCTCGGCGATGCAGCGAGCGCAAGGTAAATAGTTATATTTATTTATTTACTTACTTTACTCCTTGCAGTCGTATGTCCAACTCCACTACACCCACCCACCCGGTCCCTCCCCTGCCTCACCACCCTGCAGCACTCCCTCTGCGAGCCGCCACTGCCTTCAGGTAATGTATTGCTCCAATATGTAGATGACCTTCTCGTTGCTTCCTACACTAAAAAGGGTTGCAAGGACAGCACGGTTAAGTAGTTATTGCATTTGGCACACCACAGGCATAAAGTGTCCCTTTCCAAATTTCAATACTGTCGACACGAGGTCACCTACTTAGGTCACCTACTGTCATAGGAGGGTAGGAGATTGGCCGCTAAGCGCATCAGTACCATTGTTAAAATGCCTATCCCTCAAATTCAAAAGGATGTGCGTGCTTTTATTGGCATTACTTTCTATTGTCGTCAATGGATCCCTAATTATTCATTATTAACAAAACCTCTGCTCGCACTAACCACTAAAGATGTGCATGAACCCTTGCCTTGGACGCCTGAATGTCAGCAGTCTTTTGAGCAATTCAAAGTTGCGCTTTGCTCTTAGCCTGTGCTCGGTACGCCTGATTATGCAAAGCTGTTCGTGCTGTACATACACAAGTAGGCTGGTTGTGTGCTTTCTGTTTTAACACAGGCCTTTGGAGGTAAACAACGGCTGTGTGCTTATTTTTCAGCTCTTCTTGACCCTGTCGCAAGAGCCCTCCTGGGCTGTCTAAGAGCGATCACGGCTGTGGCCGTCTCTATAAGACAATCGGCTGGACTCGTACTTGATACTGACCTCACAGTCATGGTGCCCCATGCTGTGGATACCCTTCTGGATAAAACCAAGACACAGCACCTCACCAGTGCATGTCTGACCGGCTATGAGTTAACACTCTTTGCACAACATGTCACGATTAAAAGATATGCCACTCTGAACCCAGCCATGTTACTACCCCTCCCTTCTGGCAATGAGGAAATTGACATACATGATTGTATCTTCCGGACGGAGAAAGAGATGAAACAATGGGTAGACCTGACTTATGTTCCCTTATCTGACCCCCAAGGGGAACTATATGTCGATGGCTCTTGTTTTAAGTTGACAGATGGCACTACAACTGCCGCTTATGCAGTTACAACACTGCACACGGTAGTTGAGATGTCGCGAGTTCCCTATCAGTCTGCCCAAATTGCAAAGCTTGTTCCCTTATTCGAGCCTGCGAGGGACTAGCTGTTAATATGTATACTGGCAGCCAGTATGCCTTCGGAGTCACCCATAATTTCGGGCGGCTCTGGGCAGAGAGGGTTCCTCACTTCCCATGGGATGAAGATCCAACATGGCACTCTTATACATAGGCTTTTGTCTGCTTTGACACTACCCAAGAAATTGGTAATAGTAAAGTGCAGTGCCCATAAGAAAATTACTGCCAATGTGGGTACGGGGAACGCCTTTGCAGACCAGACAGCTAAGGAGACAGCCTGAACGAAGATGGAAATAATGTTTGTAGCAGGTCCCGCTAGGTGGGTGCCCGAGGTCACCATGCTCGAAGATACACTGGAGAATGTTAAGGAAATACACAGTGAGGCAACAATAGAGGAATTAGCAATATTGCAGGAAAGCACAGCACGTTTGGATGAGGATGGGTGTTGGACTGATAAGTCAGGGAAACAGAGATGGATGCTAACAGATGCATATGTTCTTCCCGTAGTCACTATGGCACATGGGCCAGCTCACATAAGCGCTAAAGGTATCTGCAAATTATTAGACCCTGTTTGGCAAAATGATAATATCCCAAAGACGGCTGCTTATTTAGTAAAATACTGTATAGTGTGCATGATGCAAAATCCTGGAAAAGGTACCCCTGGTAATTTTGCACTTTCCCTTTGAAGGTCCTTCAAATGGACTACTTTGAAATGGATTGAGTCAATAATTTGAAATATATGTTGGTGGTTGTTTCTGCATTCAGTAAATGGGTTGAGGCTTATCCCACGAAAGAAAATACAGCCATGGCGACTGCAATACTACTCCTGAAAGAGTTATTTCCTCGCTTCGGCTTGCTCCGTTTGATCTGGAGTGATAACGGAAGTCATTTCAATGCCAAAGTTATTTGGCTAGTTTGTGATGGACTACACATCAGACAAATGTTTCATGCTGCAAACCACCCCTAGTCCGCCGGTTAGGTTGAGAAGTACAATGGTACTCTCAAGCTGAAATTGTCAAAGATTCAGGAGACCACAGGGTTGCAGTGGTCAGCTGATATACCATTAGCCCTTTTGTCCACAAGGACAGCAGCACACTCTAGAACAGGATTGTCACCCTACAAGTTCGTGTTCGTATGCCCGGCAAATGTCTGAGGCGTCCCGCATAGGTTCTCTGAAATTGGGTACACTTTGCTGATAGACTATCTGTATGAGTTAACTAAAAGTCTGCATTCTATTCACCACCATATCCAAGACTCCCTGCTGCCAGTATCTGAGGGGTCAGGACATGATATTCGGCCTGGTGATTTTGTTTTGATAAAGAACTTTCAGCTCAAGAGGAGTTTGGAGTCCCATTGGAAGGGACCGGTCCAGGTCCACCTTGCCACCCGCACAGCGGTAAAGATCACCGGCTGAAAGAACTGGATTCATACGCAACACTGTGGTAGAGTGCCTCTTCCCTTACCCTATGATCAGTGGTTCAATGAAGGAATCACGTACTCGGAGTGGGAACAAGTCCCACGATTTGTCTCCTTTTCGGATGCCAAGCTCAGGTGGACACAAACGGAGGCCAAGAATGATGAGGTGCTAAATGCGGCAGTGCCCCCGGGAATCAAGGCCATTCAAGAGCCCCTTTCCACTGCCCCCTCTGTGTCTGAGCCCCTCATTACTGACCCTGATGGAGGAACAGTGCACCAAAGGAGAAGTCAGATTAGTAGGGATGTACTGCGCAAGTCAGGGTGTATTTTGCCTATAGTACCAACAGTAGTTTAGGGAAGGCGAGATTGGTGCATTGTTTGGACATTGGACAGGATAGATTGAATGTGCTCTCTTGGAGGGGGGTACATTATCTTGGACGATGTGGGATTCATCGCGAGCTAGGACTGAGCAGTTCCACCGCCGGTGCTCAGGAGCGCCAACGTTGATGAACAATAGGAGTCTACCACTGAGGCTCAGACGAACACTGAGAACACTTGCCCCCCCCTTTTTTTTGCCATCAGTTTACTGCATTCTCCTTTTTCCTGTTTCTAATGTATCCATTTAATCAGCCCATTTCTGAGGAAGAACAGCCATTTGTACCTCAGCGTCCAGAGCAGGGTTGGTCCACAAAAAGTAAAATAGTTTTTGCATCAATAGTTGTCATTGCACTAATTATTGTATTAGGGATATCCTATTTTCTAGACAAGAAGTATCCTGTGCATTCCTTGGTTGGTACAACGCCCATTCCTCCCGAACACATGTTTGTTCAGGCTCATAATGTGTCTAACACAACTAATTGATGGGTGTGCGGACTACTTCCCTCAGTGACCCCTAAAAGTGAGAACTTATTGTCCATGCCGCTGTCCTATATTAGCAGTTGTGAGAGTTGGGTTGCATTGCTCAGTATGGTGCGTCCCCATCCCCAATTTGATACTTTAGATAGAACACGTACTGATTCTCGCACTATGATACAGAATGTACATTTCCAGCATAGGGCTCCCCCGGTGCGTCAACAGGCCAAGAGCCATTTGGTCAATTGTTCTTAAGCTCCTGCATACATGCATACAAGGGGGTGAGAAATGTAACGTGGTCTCGAATGGAAATAGCTGATTTTCTGGGGTTCAACACGTCAGAGTATTTCCAGTCTTTCCATGCTCATAATTTTACTGAGGATAAGCCAATACCGCTGTCAGTGGTCAACACAACAGCCAGTTTCTGTGTCCAGAGAACTGGGAAAATAAAGGTGGGGGACAGCAGATGTGTTAGAACTGGGGGTCAGTAGTTGGCAGAGGTAGGTACCTTTGACCAAATAGGGACCCTTGCTTCTAAGACAGGGAAAGGGGATTGCACTACTGGATAACCCTGCTCATCCGCTTGGTAGCTTGGCAAAATCTCAGAGGCAGTGTGTTAAGCATTTGTGAACACATACAGTAAAAACACTACAGATGGACACCACACAGGTTTTATAAAAATAAGTATTCTTTATATAGACTTAACACAAGACCACAAATGACAAAAATCCACAATACTGTACTCAAAATGTACTTAAAGATGGTAGAATTAGGCGACAGGCCCTGCAACACGCTTCTCCGATGATGCAACGGCGACCCTCAAGGTTGCGACATGCTTCTCCAGTGATGCAACAGCAGACAGCTGAGACGAAAGCACGCTTCTGGGAGATGCGGCAGCGGCACGCTTCTCCTGCGATGCAATGACTACAGCTGCAGCGACGACACGCTTCTTCTCGGTGCGTCGTGCTTCCAGCTCCCAGCAACATGCAGGCTTCTGCAGATAGAATTCCCAGCAAGGAAATTCAGAGGGGAACTGGTGGTGAAGTCTGTTGTCCCTGAGACTTCAGCAGGAGGCAAGCACAAGTTCAAGCCCTTTGAGAAATATTCTGCAAGATGATGAAAGTTCTGTAAAAGTTCCTTCTCTTCTCCTTGGCAATGAAGACACCACTGCAGGCCAACCCAGCAACACAGCACACTGGCAGGGGGGCAGTCCAACTCCTACAGCTTCCTTTGGTTCTTCTCCTTGGCAGAGGTTTCTTCTTGTTGTTCCAGAAGTGATCTAATGTCTTGGGGTTTGGGTCCCCATATTTATACTACTTTTATCTTTGTTCTCTGGAAGCAGAGAGGCCTTTGCCTAGTCCAAACCAGTTCTGGTCAGTCCTGGAGCACTTTGTTTACCTGACTCCTTCTTTCCTTTCAGAGTGCAGGGCAGAGACATCAGACACACCACAGGAGGTGGAGCCAACATTGTGGAGGGAAGGCACAGCCCTATTCAGGTCCCAGGTGCAACTCCTCCCACCCATCTGCATGCAGATCTTCCTATTCAGCCCTATGCTGACTCACCCTCTCCCCTGGAATCCCGGGTCCCTGTCACTCACAGAACCCACAATACACAACCTAGCAGAGGCAGGCTTGGACAGTTAAGCAAGAAAATACCTACTTTCTAAAAGTGGTATTTTCAAACACAGAATGTTAAAACCAACTTTACTAAAAGATGTATTTTATCATTCTGAGTTCAGGTATACTAAACTCGAATTTCTACCATGTTCCCTGAGTCAGTTAGGATTATAAGATGTAATAATCAAACTGCCCATTCTGGCCTATAGGGAACAGGTAGCCTTGCAATAGTGAAAAACGAAAATGGCTGTAATTCACTATTAGAACATGCCACACACACCAGGGCATGTCCTACCTTACACTTACAATGCACCCTGCCCTTGGGCCTACCATAGGGGTGTCTGATATGAAGAAAAGGGAAGGTTTAGGGACTGGCAAGTGGGTGCACTTAGTCATTCAGCATGGCAGTACCAGACTGCACATAGGCTCTGCAATGGCAGACCTGAGACACACTTTACAAGCTGCTTCTGTGGGTGGCACAACTAGTGCTGCAAGCCCACCAGCAGCATTTGATTTACAATCCCAGGGCACACATGGTGCACTGTACTAGGGTCTGACAAGTAAATCAAATAACCCAATCATGGAGTCACTAATCAATACATCAATTTATCATAGGGAGCACTTGCACTGTGGCACTGAATAGCAGTGGCACAGTGCCCAAAGCAACTAAACCAGCAAAACATCAAAAACAGAGGAGGCAACCAGAAAAAATGGAAGGTAAACTCACGCCAATTGTACCAGGTCTAACAAGATGCAATTTCACATGTGGGTTAAGGACGACTGATAGTCTGTCCTTAATTCCACCCCCTAATGTCTATTTTGTTTGTGGATCCCAAGGTTATGTCTGGCTCCCTAAGGGATGGTCGACGGGTGTTATCTCTCTTTCCTCCTACCGCCCTTGTATATAGTTCTGTCAAATTATCACAAAGACTATCGGCTGCAGCGTCGGAGTGTACACTTGACCCGAGTTAGAAGAGTTATTAACACAGAAGATATAGATCAGACAAATACCACTTTGCAACTGGTTGAAGATGCCATGAGGGGTATTGTACCCTTTTGGAGCCCCATGTCCAAGAGTCTTAACATTTGTCGACTCACAAGAGTTGTAGAAGGGGTTATTAATACAAAAGCAGGGATTCTGACCATCACCTTACAAAACAGGATGGTGTTAGACGTCAATCTTGCTGATCGGGGAGGGGCCTGTCGCGTTATTGGCAGTAGCTGTTGTGTGTATATCTCAGACCACGCCCCCAATGTATTTGTTTCCATACAGAAGTTGCATAGGCTTTCATCTGACATACACCAAGAAAATGGTACTTGGACCCTCTCCGGATGGTTCTTGGGTATATTCACGTCCTGGGGTTGGAAGATTCTTATCTTTCTGGTGGTAATTGCTGGTATAATCTTCACATGTTGTATTTGCATACACTGCCTCCCTGCTTGTTGTGCCTATTGTATGAATACTCTGAAGCCTAAGACAAAAATTACAGTACATGACACTAAAGCCACTATTATGATGATGAAAGATTTTAATTATCTGATGTTGATTGGTGAAGGTATTTTTGAATATTGACAATGGATATATCAGCTTGTAGTGGCAGTACATATCTTCTGTATGAGGTTGTTTATTCTCAGACAGTAACAAAATGCTTTAGCAAATGCTAAAACGAGGGTCTGTTGGAATAGAAATGTTTTAGCTGAATTCTCTATGCATTGTATGACTTAAGTAAACATCTGCTGCACCATTTTGTATTCAGCCGCAATTTTGAGCAATGATCGAAACTAACTTCTGTCTCACTCTCTGTCTGCTTCAGCTGAAAGCACCTGCTATAGTTTTGTTTATTTCTCCAAGGCTGAGCTTCGCTGTGCTAATGAATACACTGTCTTTGCTAGTGCATACCTTTCCCTGTAGATAGGCCTATTCCCACCCTTAGAGCAGCGGGTGCAGGAAGAGTAACCTTGGTGTTGAGATATCATGTACCCGGTCTCAGGACCTAGTCCCATCCTTCTGTATCTCCTTTGCTCACTAGCTACCAACTGGAAATTTCCAGTGAGGGTGTGTCATTATCAGTTCTGAACTGTATTTCATGTGTTGCTATGCTTGCTGAAGTCAGTCCCTCTGCAGCAGTCAAAGGTTGCTGGTCAGACCAAACTCCACTCTAGTGTACCTGAAATAAAATACCTTTGGTTTGTATTCTCTACTGTCTGACCGACTGAGAGTTGGTCGCGAGTGACCCAGGTGACCCTAATAGGGTCTCTTCCTTCACTAGTTTGCAGTGGTATGCACCCTGTCCAAGTAGAGACCCTTCCTTCTTGTCAGGGTAAGGGAGTTGCACACCCAAGATAACCCCTGCTCATCCCCTTGGTAGCTTGGCACGAGCAGTCAAGCTTATCTCATATCCAATGTGTAAAGTATGTGTACATAACACTCACAGTAACATGGTGAAAATACTACAAAGGGACACCGCACCAGTTTAGAGAAAAGAACAATCTTTATCTAAACCACACAAGACCAAATTGACAAAAATCCAACATACATAACTCAAAATATCACTTTAAAAATATTTTAGCAATTCTCCCCATAGAACTCTACGGATGTGTTGATTTTAGCACAAAGTACCTTTGATGCGTAAAAATCCAAGATGAAAAACATCCTCAAAGGAGGAAAGTTCCAGAAAACACAGCGATACGTCGGTACTTCAGTCCCAGGGGAAGGGAGGAGTCAGTTCTGCTGTACACACAGAAGTGTTGTGTTGATGCCTTAATGCGAGGAGAAGCGATGCGTTAATTTCCAAAGGTGACTCCTTTTGGCAGGGCGATGCCTCAGAATACTTGGCGCACAGGTGGGATGCGTGAGAAAATCCATGTGCGGTGGGTATTGGCAGCTGCGAAACAGGCCCTACATCGTATCCACAGCCGCAGACAGGGGATGTGTCAATTCCTTCAACCGCACAGCAAGGCCTGCATCGAAGATGGAGCGGGGATCTCGGACATCGGAGACACAGTACTATGGACTCAGGCTGCAGTTGTTCTTTGGGGCACGAACAGGTGCTTCATCGATTTTTGCACAGCAGCGTGGTGATGCTTTGGTTTTTCAACTGCACGGCACGTTTGCAGTGGGAAAAACAGCGCTGGAAGGGCGATGCGTGGATTTTCAAGTCTTGAAGCAACAGAATCACCTTCAAGGGCCCAGAACTGGAATTGGCACCACTTGCCAGGTCAGGACTCCTAGCAGTGGAGTTCAGAGATGGTGCAAATGAAGTCTTTGATGGCTCTGATGCGTCCAACAAGAGGCAAGCACACACAAGCCCTTGGAGAACCTTGGAAAAACAGGATACAAGAAAGCAAAGTCCAGTTCTTTCACTGCTCACAGACAGAAGCAGCAACTGCAGGCCAACCCAGGAAAGCAACACACAGCCAGGGGACAGTACTCCTCCTGGCAGTTCTTCAGCTCTTTTACTTTGCAGGGTCCTAAGTCTAGAAGTGTTCCAAAGTTGTGGGGTTACATGTCCAATACTTATTGTCCAATACTTATACCCCATTCGGCTTATGAAGTAAGAATACTCCAAAGGAAAGTCTCCGATGTCCACAAAATCTTGCCTTGACTCCAGAAACATTCAGGGGGTGGACACAGCCATGTGAAAGGCCAGGCACAGCCCTATTCAGGTGTCAGTGACAACTTCTCCCACCAATCTAGCTCAAGAAGGCCCATCATCCTGCTGATGGGCCATCAGGATATGCAGGGAACTCCTCAGCTCCCTTTGTGTGACTGTCTAGATTGAATGCACCAACATCCCAGCTGTTAGTCTAAACCAGATGGGGATTACTCAGGCAGGCAACAACACAGAATGGAAAAGCAAGGAAATCCCCACTTTCTAAAAGGGACATTTTTAAACACACAATTTAAAAACCACCTTCACTAAAAGATGTATTTTTAAATTCTGAGCTCAGGGAGGCCAAACTCCAAATCTCTATCTCTTCCCAATTGAAAGGTGTAAGATGTTACAGGGCAGCTCCAATGTTAAACTATGGGAGAGATAGTCCTTACAATAGTGAAAAGTGAAACTGACAGTATTTCACTATCAGGACATGTAAAACACACCAGCACATTCCCTTTCATATACACTGCACCCTGCCCATGGGGCTACCTTGGACCTACGTTAAGGATGCCTTACATGTAAGAAAAGGGAAGGTTTAGGCCTTGCAAGTGGTTGCACTTGCTAGGTAGACCTTGCAGCTCAAAACTGCACACATAGGGCCCGATTCACAGAACTAACTTAAGACAAAATCCTAAACTTACTACCATTTTCGTATTCACAGAAGGCACTTACTCATTTTGGTATTCACAGAAAACACTTACTCACTTCGGTATTCACAGAAGTTAGGACTCCTAACTTTAGGACTCCTAAATGCCTTCTGTGAATACCGAAAGTCTTAAAATTAGGATTTTTCTCAGTTTAGGAGTCCTAAAGTTAGGACTCCTAACTTTACTACTACTAAACTGAGAAAAATCCTAATTTTAAGGCTTTCGGGAGTCACAGAAGGCATTTAGGAGTCCTAAAGTTAAGAGTCCTAACTTCTGTGAATACCGAAATGAGTAAGTGCCTTCTGTGAATACCAAAATGAGTAAGTGCCTTCTGTGAATACCAAAATGGTAGTAAGTTTAGGATTTTGTCTTAAGTTAGTTCTGTGAATCGGGCCCATAGATCCTGCAATGGCAGGCATTAGACATGGTTGTAGGGCTACTTAGGTGGGTGGCACATTCAGTGCTGCATGCCCACTAGTAGTATTTGATTTACAGGCTCTGGGCACACACAGTGCACTTTACTAGGGACTTACCATTAAATTGCGATTCTCCTATTAACATGACTAGAGAATCTGGATTTTATTAAAGACACGGAGGCTAACATTATGCATATTACTTTTAATGCAGTCCCAAGCAGCCGCATATGTCATAAAGCACAAGTTCCAGAGTAGAACGTTAACATAAGATAAAAGGCATGAGACCATAACAATCAGCCTCTTTTAAATGCAAAGTAGAGCAGGATAAGATCCAAAGAGTCACAGTCCAAACAGCAGAGAATTCAATGAGGTTATGAACAAACGAAGAGAGGAAGGGCGATGGAAGAGCCAGAGTTCAAATCTCCTGAGGTTAAGATTAAGATTGATTATCTGAAAGAGAAAGAGAGATACAAGTAACTCCAGAATAAGAAATGCTAAAGTGAGGAGGCAAAATATGTAGTTAGACAAGGTATAACAATTTCATCATGAAAAAATCTAAAATGTAAAATTACATAAGATATGTAAGACTAAACAGTAAACATAAGTACTGTAACTTTTAGACAATTAAGGGAAAGGGAGGGTGGGATAATGTTAGCCTCCATGTATTTAATGAAATCCAGATTCTCTAGTCATGTTAATAGGAGAATCGCAATTTCATTACAAGACCGGAGGCTACATTATGCATGTTGGTAGCTTTGTAAGACCACATCAGACATATGCGAAATTGGTTTCCAATAATGCATAGCGAAGGTACTAGCATTAGACCAGTCGGCAGCTTTAAGGATGTCATCCAACTTACCTCCAGACCAGAAGGACTTACTGGCCATAGCACCTCTAATTGAATGAGCTTTAAAGATATTTAAATCAACACCAGCCAAATTCATAGAAATTTTAACCCACCTAGCGATGGAAGCAGAGGTAATAGCTTTGTGAGGTTTAACGAAGGAGATAAGTAGCTGATTTACATCAGGGGAAAGGAGAGGGTTCATTCTACAGTCATATCCTTTCATGCACTCCACAACACAAAGTTTTTTGCAAAGGTCAAAGCGAGGGTAAAATATAGAATCAGACATAGTCTTGGTTCTTCTAAATAAATCGAATTTGTCTCCAAACATGTTGTAGGATCTATTGGAGTTTTCAAGAGCTTTTACGTCGGAAACTCTACGACAAGAAATAAGACAAAGTAAAGTGGCAAGTTTGATGGATAGGTTTTTTCTATTCAAAAGAGAGTTATCAGGCCAGTTAGAAAAGAGATCAAGAATCAAATTAACATCCCATAGAGACTGATATCTCAGTTTAGGAGGTCTCCTGAGTCTAATACTTTTAAGCACCCTGCAAATAATTGCGTTTTTACCAACAGTCTTACCATTGATGAGAGAGTGTACCGCAGAGATAGCTGATCTATAACAATTGATCGATCTATAGCTAAGACCCCTTTCGAATTGTTCTACAAGGAAGCTAACTATGTCAACGATAGGTGCTTCCTCGGAATCCAGATTCCTTTCCAAGCACCAACATACCCATAATTTCCAAATGTTATTATATCGGTAGTGTGTGCCTGGGGCCCAAGATTCTCTGAGGATAGTTGAAGCTGTTGACGAAAGGCCTGCAAGATCATTGGATCTCCTGACACTCTCCAGGCAAGAAGGTTCAAATTCCCTGAATGAACTAGAGGGTGAATTCCTCCATCCACGTCTGTAAGAAGATCTACTAGGGTAGGGATCAAGAAGGGGAGATCGTAAGCCAGTTCTAGGGTGGTGGGAAACCAACCCTGAGATGGCCAGAAGGGAGGGACTAGGATAATTGAGCAACGTTGAAGTCTCACTTTCTGAAGAACTCTCTGAATCATTGCGAATGGGGGGAAGACATAAGTTTTGCTCCCTGACCAGCACTGAAGGAAGGCGTTTACTGCTAGAGCACCCGGGTCTGGCATCCAGCTGTAATAATTTTCTAGTTGGAAAGTTAGTCTGCTGGCAAAAAGATCTATTTTCAGTGGGCCCCAAAATTTGTTGAAAGAATTGAAGACAGAAACGTTGAGTTTCCAATCGCTGTGGTCCAAGAGGAACCTTGAGTTCCAGTCTGCTGAAATGTTTGATTTCCCTGGAAGATATTCGGCTTTTAGTGAAATCTTGTGTTCCAGACAGAACATCCAGAGTTTTCTGGCTAGATTGGAGAGGTCTGCAGATTTGGTTCCACCTAGGCGATTTATATATGCAACTGCGGACATATTGTCAATTTTCAGAATGGCAGATCTGCCTTGAAGGGAGTGTTTGAAGCTCATTAGAGCATATAGCCCGGCGGTCAGTTCTAAGAAGTTTGTGTGGTGTTCGGATTCTTCTTGAGACCAAACACCCCCTGTGTTCTGATCTAGGAGACATGCTCCCCATCCATGAAGGCTTGCATCGGATTCTAACACGAATTCTGTTGCTGAGCCAAAAATTGCTTTTCCGTTCCAAGCATCTAAGTTCTCCAACCATCAGGTCAGTTCTATTCTTGCTTCGGGGTCCAGGGAAATGCGATCCCCGTACCAGAGGCCCGAACGAAGGGCTCTTGCTTTTATTCTCTGAAGAGCACGATCATTTAGGGGACCAGGAAAGATAGCTTGGATGGAGGAAGAAAGTAGGCCTAGTAGCCTTGCTAGTTCCCTCAAGGATAAGTTCTCTTGTTTCAACACGTGCCTCATCTCTTTCCTGATTTTTGTTTTTTTCTTTGGGGGGGAAGGAGAAGAAGACATTTTGTGGTGTCTACGGTGAATCCCAAAAATTCCATGGTCCTGGAAGGGGATAGTATGGACTTCTCTTTGTTTATGATAAAGCCTAGATTCTCTAGCAGGTTTATTACAGTCTCCAGGTCTTGGATTATCTGAGAGTGGTCTTGTGAAAGAATAAGGATGTTGTCTAGATAAATAATCATGCGGATACCTTTTTCCCTCAAAGAAGATGCTACTGATCTCATTATTTTGGTGAAGCACCAGGGTGCGGAGGAGAGCCCGACGGGAAGAGCTTGGAATTGGAAAAGGTGATTTTTCCATATAAATTGGAGAAAGGGTTGGTGGGCTTGGGCCATAGGGATGGTAAAATAGGCGTCCTTTAGGTCTAGTTTGACTAGACAGTCTCTTTCTAGTAGTAAACTCTGAGAAGATGGATGCCCTCCATCTTGAAGTGTCTGTAAACAAGATATTTGTTGAGGTCCCTTAGATTTATGACGGGTCTCCAACCTTTGTCTTTTTTCATGACGAGAAAGAGAGTACTTATAAACCTTAGAGTCTCTATCGGAACCTCTATGATTGCACCTTTCTGAAGCATTGAGGATATCTCTTCCACTATTATTTTCTCTTGATCTAAGGTGAGAGGGATATCTCTGGGGAAAGAAGTTTGATAGGGGGTGTCTATAAAGTCTATCATAAATCCCCTTACTGTGTTCAGAACCCAAGGGTCTTGAGTAATCAATTTCCAATTGTGGAAAAAGAATCTTAGTCTGCCTCCTACTTTCAGGGAAAAAGAAAAGGGGGGAGAGGGAAGAATTGTACTCACTTTGGGGAAAGTTGGCGTTGGATGCTCCACGTGATCTGAAGTTTCGAGAGCGAAATCCTCTTCCTCTTTGTGGGTAGAACTCAGGGGTATTAGAGGGTTGGAAACCTCTTCCGCCGTATCCTCTGTATCTGGAGTAGGGCCTGCGATTGAAGCGGCCGGAAGAAAGGCCCCTTCTTCCGGCCCTGCCAAAAAGATTATTGGTGTTGAAAACCTTTTTCATGTTTTGATGTGCTTTGTCCAGAGCGGTAAAAGTGGATACATATTTGCCAAGTGTCTTGATAAGATCCTCGCCAAAGAGGAGTCCTTTGGGGTTGGTAGAGGGCTCTTTGTCAGCCAGATTGCTCAATTTAGGAGAGATTTTAGTAAGAATGCTCTTCTCCTTTCCGAATTGAGGCTAGCATTGCCATTGCCCAAAATAATCAAGGCTCTCTGACTGAGACCCCTAATAACTTCAGTATTGAGGGGTGTTCCGTTTATATGGCTATGTTCTGCTGTATCAATGATCCTGGCTAGTGGGCCTAGGATATCAAGGACACGGTCTTGGAAACTCTTTAGTGACCTCTCCATACCTTTTCTCGGGTCTCTCCCGAGTTTAAAGAGATATTTGATAAGTTCAGGATCAAGGTTTGGGGTTTGGCATACTTTCTCATCTATTGAAGGTCTGGAGCATTCAGCTCTTAGAAGATTTCGAGTATCTCTCTCTAGAGGGTACCTTA
Organism: Triturus cristatus; assembly: GCF_964204655.1. NCBI lineage: Eukaryota > Metazoa > Chordata > Amphibia > Caudata > Salamandridae > Triturus > Triturus cristatus. The sequence continues at coordinate 466,076,975 of NC_140589.1, forward strand.
TCCATTTGTTAATGAATTTGCTGACGTGTTCGTGGGGAAACCACTCAGAGCTCCTAGGGTGTTTTAGATTCAATGGTGAGAACATCTCTTCACCTAGTGGATCTACGATATTATCATTAGAAGGAGAAGAGGGAAGCTGACTTTCAAAAGGATGAGAATCGAATTCCTGGTCATCTCCATCCAGATCTAAGACATATTCATCAGGAAGGTCAGAGGCATTATCGTCTTGAAAAACATTGTCTTCAAATTGAAGATTAATGTCATGAGCACTTCGATATTTTGTGCCGCTAGGGACACCATTAAGAGTCGTGCCGCTAAGGACACCCATAGTGTTTGAGGTGCGGTGACCTCCCATAAAACTTTAGGTGCTAGGACCTCCCGTGCTCTTGGGGGTTGTTTGAATAATATTCTTAGTTTTTTTAAGTCTTTTCCCCCTGATTTCAATGAGATCTTCATTGCGTGTGTTATGTTGGTTTTCGATAAAATCATCTTGATCAGAGGGAAGTGATCTTTTAAAAGTCACAACCTTGGACAAAGTCTCCAACATACAGGATCTCATTTCTTTATGTATTAGATTTTTAAATGCCTCATTATCCATGTTAGGTTTAGGCGTGCTAGCCTCATCCCATTCAATGTCAGACATAGTGAGATGTATTACTTTCTATGTCTTTTTTTTATTTTTTATGTTTAAGTTATAATAATTAATAAAAGTGTAATGCTCCCTCTTATCTTTTTTTTTTTTTTTATAATTTAAGGAGTGGGGTCTAGTAAAATACGGTAAGAAAAAAATAATATATATATAAATATATAAATTTAAAATTAAGTCACTATGCTAAGCGAGACTCTTCTAATTTTTAATATTATGGTATAATATTGTAGGCAATCGATTGTTTTTGAAGGAAGACTCGAGGGGAAGCAGGAGAAATCAGCTGATCGGCGGTCGAGCAACTGTCAGATTGCTCGAGCGACCGATTTAGCCAGACTTCGTAGTACAATGGGGAGGAAAGCACCTTGGCAACGCGGGAGCGCTACGAGCTCGTTGCCAAGGTGCATTTCTCTAAAGCGGTCGAATACCCAAAAAACGGAGGCATTTCAAGGCCGCTACGATCGTAAGGGGAGCGGAAGAGTACCGCGCTACAAGGCATATAATCACGCCACTGCAAGAGTGTTGGGCGAAAGAGAGCCAGAGGAGGAGGTAAGGGGGAGAGCTGTCGATAGGAGACACGGCTCTCCCCCCAATTCTTATACGTTGGGTAGCAAAAGAAACGAAACGCGAAGCGTTTTCAAGTGGGTAGGCAGGGAAGAAAAGGCAATATCCATAAATTGGAGATTGATTGAGGCGATTAGGGGTGGGGGGGATGAGGCCCAAAAGTACCGAAATAGAAGGTCAATGAGAAAAGCCCAAACACAATCAACAGCAAAGAGAAAATACAATATTATAAGAAACGTTGTTATACAATATCTAGTAAATAATATACAATGTCAAAGAAGGAGTAAAATAAATCAACTTATCTGCTTGGAGCCGCATTTAAAAGAGGCTGATTGTTATGGTCTCATGCCTTTTATCTTATGTTAACGTTCTACTCTGGAACTTGTGCTTTATGATGTATGCGGCTGCTTGGGACTGCATTAAAAGTAATATGCATAATGTAGCCTCCGGTCTTGTAATGAAATCAAATATGTCAATCATGGATAACCCAACATAATCAGAATTTACACAGGGACCACTTGCACTTTAGCACTCATCAGCAGTGGTAAAGTGCCCAGAGTATACAAACCAGCAAAAACGAAGCCCAGCATGTAGTCAAAAATACAGGAGGTAGAGGCAAAAAGACAGGGGAAATCACGCTAAGGATGACAGGGCTAACACCCTGCTAAATTAATGTTTCTTGCCTTTGTCGGAAGTAAAATTCCAACCTTTTCTTGGGTAGGAAGAGGTGGCAGTGGAGTTTGCAAAGTTGCTGGTGTGCATAAATACACAGGCATTTCAATTCTGTAAGATGTCTCCCTCTACGCTCAATGCAACTGTGAATTTGTGTACTCACAAGAAAACTAATGCATGTAATAATGCAAAAAGGGCCACTGGGCTTTGGAATCTCAACTTCTAAAGTGCTGTTGGCTACGAAAGGAGTCCTGGCTGAAAGCATCAGACTCCATTTAGGATCACTTGGCTCGTGTGTATAGTGATACAGTGCAAGCAATGTTGCTGGAGATGGCCTTTGCATTGCAGCTGAACATCAGTGCATGCTGCTCGGGGCAAACAGAAATATTCCCTTAGGTGATATTACATTGTCAGCTTTTATCGAATTATTGCATTTTAGACATATAACCTAAATTGAATACGTCTTAAGGCAACTAGTAGTATGGCAATTGACCTATTCTATGCGGTGCAAGACATATTCTGTATCATAAATCGTTTTTTGTGAAATACTCACATGTAAAGTGTTTTGCGAATTAGTTAAACACAGTATGGGTCCTTACTTGTGCCATGGTTTTTATGGGAGGCTTATTTCTGCCTCATAAACATGTCCTCGGTTTTACAGAGCTCTAAAAATCTTTGCTCGCACACCGCAGAAACAGGAATCTGTCAAACCTTTATTAAATTGGCAAATCCATTACCCTGTATTTTATTAGACAATTTAAAAGGTGCCTGGAAATCTTGCAATGCGGGGTTTGTGCCAAATGTTTCGCCTTGGGTGCCGATTCATAAGCAGACACATTAGTTTGCATTATTTCAGGTTATGCACGAGGTGCATTGTTGATAGCGCTTCTAAATTGCTTGTTTGAAGTTGTCAATTTATCAAGGTGCTTTAGGTTCAGCTACTGCTGAAACAGTTCATATGTTTTTAGTCCCAAAACGAAGCACGGAGGCATCAGCATTCAGGTTTAAGTTATTGTTTAAAGGTTTACAACTTCGAATCACTTTGGCATGGCACCCGCTCATAAAACCTTCATTACAAAGATATCTCTCAATTACGCTCCACATAAACCTTGGGCAGATGAGCTTTCACCAATCAGACGCTAATCAGCCCGTCTCCTTTCCACAAAAACAAAGCGTGCTGGAATGCCCAATTTAGTTGGCTGCTTTTCAAGCCTTTGCTTTATGGATCTAATTAATTTCACATTTTAAAGCAGAAAATGGGAATGATGGTTGTTCCTCTCATTCAAATGGAAATGAAAACGCAATTTAAAAAAACGCCAAGACATTCGTTCATGCGAACAGATTTAGAGATAATTCGTTGGGTCACCTTGTTCTTACCTTTCTTCAGTAAAATGTGTTTGATATTTCAGTTTTAGTGTGAGAGGTGCAGCCAAACGTAAGTTCAAATATAACACGTAATATGGGTTTTAAACTAGATCACATGTAATGAAGAAAAATAATACATAGAGAGAGACATTGGGGCACCCTACTCCAGTCATTGCTTTGCTGGAGTGTCATATACAATGAGGGCCAGGCTGCAGGGCAGCATATATAGGGTAGGCCAATGGGTCTACCCCCTGGAGCTATTGCTTTTTTGGGAATGTAACCATGGCTGTCAAGTGTTCAGATTCGTTATGTTGCACATTGGCAGGATACCAGTGTGCAAATGAGTGACAGTCTACTGCAACTTGTGTGATACTTCAAGTGGCACTGTCTAGCAAGTAAAGGAAAACAATTGCCAGTATTTGAGTGATTTATGTTAGTTTTCTGTTATTGTATTCAGACATAATACAACAATGAGCACACTCCCTAAAACAAACCAGGTAGGAGGTATTGGCATTGTCAGAGTGCTTGTTAGCAGTATCAGATGAACACGTGATAATATTTTTGTTGTGAATAAAGAGAATTGAAAACATTAGCATATGGAAAATTTAGACTGCGATGTATCCATTACTGGGTATTCTGGAAGGTCAATAGTCTTCAGAATGTTTCAACCCCTCCTCTTCATAACTCGTTCCTCTGTAGTCTTTCACTCCATTTAACACTTATACCTTTCTCCCTAAAACGTTCTGAAATTCTCCATCTGCTTAGTTCATGTCACCTTTATCCCTTTCATCAATATCTTAACTCTCCGTCAGCATGCACTTGCTTGAGTTGCCCTTCCTAACCATGCTCTTGTGCACACACACACATGCTGTCATCTTTATGGGCACTATATGTGGACACCTGCCTTGTGAGGACTAATCTTTCCCAATGTTTTAAAAATATATAATTAAATAAAAAGTTTAAGAAAAGATTTACTATTAAGGATCCTGCTTTAAATATGCAAATATATTGTTTTTTAATCGGGCACACAGAACTATTTTTATGTGGGCTTGAACAGGTGTTACAAACCTTGTGGGGACTTATTCTAGAATTATCATGTATGAATGAATCCACTCATGGGCACATGGATACATTTATATTTTAAAGTGTTACATGCAAATTACGTTTGGCTCATTTGAGAGTTGCTGCACATGATGCAGAGATACACACAGTAAATTGTGCTAATAATGCATTTCACACTTGAAATGTGTCCTACATCATGTTCACAGAGATGTGTACTAAATTCAATTAAGACATTTATAATGCATAATACACAGACTTCAACTGGATTAGAGGGCTCAATGACTCAATATCAATGCACAAAATCAATACACAAAAATATTAGAAATTAAATATCGTTAATACAGCAACAATTATTGAGAACAAAGGTATCTCAGTTAAAAATATCGGTTTTTACTAATATTGAATACAAAAATATCAGTTACAAATATATTGTTCCTTTTAAATAAACATATACATTTTTAAAAATGTTGCCTCGCCCAATAATGAAAAAAGTAATAACACCAAAATACGCACTTTTTGAATTACTCATTGTAAACAATAACTACATTATTCATTAAGATTTGCAATGCAATAGGTCTCGCATTACTAAAAGTTTGAGCTATTGGCGTTGCAAATAAGAATGCAACACCAATAGCTCAAACGTTTTGTAATGCAAGACCTGTTGCATTGTAAATGCTTGTTATAAACTACCAATGTGTGTAAGCCTAATGAAGCATGCATATTTGCAGGCCTGTCAATAGTTTTTGAGGAGCTTGGGTCAAAAAAAAATGAATGCAGGCTTCGCATAGTTCTTCTGTTTATTCCAGGTTCCCTGAGCACTTGCTTCGAAGTTTAAAAAAATGTAAACAGAGCAACTCCAGCATCTGGTGCTTCTATTGGTATGGTAGACCTACAAAATCCGAAATGTCGGATAGGGAACCTAGAAGAAAAAGAGAAAGGATTTTGGCTCAATCTGAGTCGGAAAATCAGCAGGAAAGAAAAGATTTCCTTTCTTGAGCCCCCTCACTCACCAGGGTTTCCCCATGGTGACATGCTTCATCATAGGGGCCATCTCAATCCGCTGCGGATTGAGGCGTGCTGTGACTTGCGACGTATATAGTGAGGAACTATGTGTAGTGCAGTGATGTTGTGGAGTGGAGTGAGTAAAAATACCTAACTAGTGGGCGAAATAACTTTATTCTGGCTCCTAGTCGGTATGTTAAAAACGGGGTGAGTTCCTAGGAAGCCTAGCTTTAATGAGTTAACGGTCCCTAGTAAACGACAACACGTTTTGAGCCTCCCCAGAGCTCTTCTTCAGGACAACACAGGTTCCGGCCCAGTGTGTACCACTCCAAAAAGTGACCTAAAGTGAGGTAAAATTAGTGAATTAATTCAAGAAATCAAGAAATACGCTGAAACTAATAAGCAAGCGTTAGTAATACATACGATAAACCAATAGTCACGTAGTATCTGTGAAGTAGAAAGAAGGAGATTGTTATCAGTGACAGCCTCCCCCAAAATGGGGTCGGTAAGTCTATGACTCATACACATGTTGCTTCTCTATGGTGTGTGCCAGTAGCAGCATTCTTGTGTTTCGCCATGCTTGCTATAAAGGAAAACACTACGCTGCTTGCTCACGTGCGTGGTATTAAAAACATGTACACCTCGTGACTGTACAAAAAGACATGACGGACAAGGCATAAAATATTAACAGAGAAAATTCACATACTCAATATGAAGCAAAAGTGTGCTTCATGGTCATGTTATTTATGTTGGATCTGCTGACAGTATCCACCCTCTTGTGGTTATCAAGCAGGATGTTGGTTAACTTGCTTGTGTACCCCGTGGTTTTTTTTTTGGTTGTGCCATGACGCAGGGCTTCCCTGGCACTCAGTTTATCAGTTGCTCGTTGGTGCAACGTCTGCTTCATTTTGTAAATTGGCCCCATGGGGTGTTATCATTTAAACCTTGGCTGTCAGACCGTAACTTGAAAACCCAGTGTTGCTCTTTTTCAAGGAGCCTATGTTCCAGATTGTCATGATTTTTGATGTGTTCTAGGACCACCCACCTCATGTCATTGGGGGTATGTTGTTTTTCTATGAAATGTGACGTCATTTTTGTGGTGGCCCGCTTGCACCTGATGTTACTGCGGTGTTCCACTATTCTAGTGCTGACTTTCCTGGTGGTCATCCCTACGTAGTGGAGGTTGCAGGCGCAGGTAATCAGATATACGACACCTGCAGTGTTGCAATTGTTACATTTTCGTAGTTCCCAGGTCATTTGGTTATTAAATTCCACCTTATTCGTAACCGAAGTGAGGTGGCATACGCTACAATTACTTCACGGGTAGCGCCCCCCTGGTAGTGTGTGTAAGGTTCTTTGTGGCCCTTCAGTTTCAGCTGTGTTTTTAGGGCATGTGTGTACAAAATAGTTTCTTAGGTTCTTGCCTTTCCTATGGCTGAACATGGGCCTATGTATGTCTAGATTGCCGCTATTCAGGGTCTGCCAATGTTTTTTAATTATCTTTGTGACCTTGTCTGATGCGATATTGAAAGTGGTTATGCAAATTGGTCTTTTGTCTTGTGCAGTCCCTTCTTTTTGTTGTGGTTCTAGGAGCGCTTCTCTGTGGTTGTTAGAGGCTCTTTTTCTAGCTTTTGATACTAGATGTTTCGGATATTGGCTCGCTTTTAGTTTTTCAGATAGGCCTTTTGCTTGAATGTTGTAGTCTTCCCTCTCAGTGCAATTCCATTGGAGTCGCAGGAATTGTCTGAATGGTAAGCAGCCGCGGCCCGTGGAGGGAGTTCCGTGGGGCGGTAAGGCGGGGCGGGGGAGGGGCAGGGTGGGGGGTTCTAAAAACCGGAATATGGGTAATTACAGGTAAGTAAACAATTAAATAAATAAAACGAATTTCGTAGCGCGCGGTGCATCGCCTGCACCTGTGCACCCAGGCTGCTGCACTCTAGCCCCTTCCCCCGCAGTGTGCTCATTTGCAGCTCCTGCGCACCGAGGCTTCACTGCTCACCTGCCACAACCGGTGTGTCCAACGATATGCCGGTGCGAGCTCCAACTCCGGGATGCCGCTCTCAGGGTGGCACAGCAGGTGTCTTGATACCACGATGGAAGGCGTCTGAATGCGCAGGGCCTCATTTGGTGCCACTAACTCAGTGTCTGAGGAGGGAGAAATAATATAATGGTGGAAACGTCTTGAGGTAAATGAAGGTTTAGTTCAAGCTTATTAGAGAACACCAGTTGAGTGTATCCTTCCTTCTTGAAGTATGATCTACCAACTGTTAGTGGTAATCGTGGTTCAAAGAGAATACATAAGGTTAAATAATAATATGTTATGCCAACGTTCACATACAAAGGAACAGAGCGCATGCTAGAAACATAATGTGTACGTGCAATGCAGTGGCGCAAGCCTGTGTGCATGTACACTTAGTAGTCAGCTCACTACAGTGCCCCAAAAGCCAACACCACGTATCTGTAGGGCAGCGCAGCCCTCTGGCTCAGGCCTACAGTACGGTCCAGCAGGTCCTTAAAATGAGACAGAGATGTGACTGAATGAGGTCAGAGATCACATTATTATGCATGGCAACTCCGCTTGTTCACACCTGCACACTCAGGCTGATGCACCCCACCCCTCCCGCCGCACCACGCTCAATTGCAGCCCCTGTGCACCCAGGCCCCACTGCTCACCTGCTGTCATTGGTGTGTGTCCAAACACGATGGCCAGCAGGGTTCACAATTCAGATGTAGTTTTGATTGCCAGGATGGTGTACACCTCATGGATCCCTTTTTTTTAATTGCGCATTGTGATATGCGAGGTGGATACGGCCATATCACCTGAGGCAGTGTGGAAGAACTGGGACATGTGGCGGCAGCGTTATCCTATTTATACATATGCAAAATGGGCTGTGCTTGCGTACGCCAGGCCAGCGTAGCGGTGTGAATAATTATTCCGGGGACCTGGGCGTTGTTCAGTTCCTGCCTGGGCAGGAGGTGTACTTATGTGTGTGTCCCAGTTGCAGTTTTGACATCGCACAATCCGCTATTTACATTAATGTAGCATGTACTGGAAGGGCGGCAACTATCGCTAATGAGATGCTGTCCGAAAAAATTTAACGGACAACATCACATGTCATTTGTCAAGCTTGTGGATATGCGCAGACCCACATGTCAATGGTGTGCAGTATTATTGAAAGTGCTGCTATCGCGAAGCGCACACATGTGAATGTGCTCAGATGGAGGGAGGATCAGCAGTGAGGTTACGTCATACACAGTGATAACGCTCATTACAGTCAAGCAATGCATGTCAAACGTGAATATGAAAGTCTCACATATGACACACTACTATAGTGGTAAAGCCTGACAACAGAGCATATTGCAACACAAATCTCCACATTACTCTTTACTGTTTGTCACATGTGATCTAGGATGTGCACTCTACCCGTGGCTGATGATACCCCTTCGAGCCACCAATACCCAGGCCGAAAGGCAGCACAATAATGCGCACACACACATATGAAGGGCATTGTGTAATACACATTTGTTTTTTGATGTAACGTTTCAGATGCATGGCCATCACATGTGGAAGGCTACTGTACAGAGCATGAATAATGATCAAGATGATCGTTGCATGTTGTGTGTACTATAAGATATGTGTACACAGCAAAAAACATTTCAAAAAAGCTCTCTAAGCAGAAGAGGTGTCTCTCATCAAACGCTGTAGAGAGAATGACTAAAATGGGTGGGGTCCTCCAACTGTTACAATGGGAAATGTTATGAACCAATCAAATGCTTTTTTTTAAGGTCACATGGCACCGAGCGCGCAAGGAGGCCGCACCCGACGTGATTTTGAGAAAATATATTTACCATAATATAAGTTCATTACAGTTAGAAATATATAAATGTTTAAAATATTTTAGATTATAGCTTGCTCTCATATACACTTTAAACTTATTTAGATATAGTTTTGAGGCATAAAAATAAAATGGAGGGAATGGCGTACCCGGTGCGATACCATACGTCTATGACGTAACACAGGGCCTGGAAGCGTGCACTCGTCGCATACGGAACGCACAGCCGGCGCGACCTCATACGTATATGACATAACGCGCGGCTTGGTACCGCGCATCCGTCGCATACCAAACTAGCAGCTGGCGCGACCTTATACGTATATGATGTTAGGCGGGACACGGTGATACAAAGCTGTTGGATACAAAATGCGCATCCTTTACAAGTTTAGCAATATGGCGGATAGGATTCGCGTGCTGATGGAGCTTGGTACACTACCGGTACGGGAGTCCAGTTTTCTCAACAACAAAAAAATAAGATATACATACTATTTTTTGGAAGATATTAAAAATTACATAATTTTTCAAATAAAAAAAGGATAATAGAGTTCCAAAATATTACAAAAAAGTAGAAAAAATATAGGTTTTATAAAGATTAAAATATGAAATTAACATTTAAAAAACCTTGGAAATTCACTGAAAAAACCATAGGTTTTACAGACGTTATAGTTAGGAATTAGCATTTAAAAAACCTTAGCAATTCACTGAAAAAACCATAGGTTTCAGGGACGTTATAGTTATTAGGACATTCGAGAAATTCGCACGTTATAGTTAGTTGAGCTATCTTTAACTCGCGCGCCCGCAATGCACTGGTGATGACATCACATATTACATCACTCATGACATGGTCAGTGACATCACTCATGACATCACTGATGACATCTCAAATGACATCACTGATGACATCATCCAAGTGATAATCTGATGCACATACTGACGCCCTAATATAAACTTTGATACACGCACTCTAAAATACAGACTACTATTTTTGAAACCATACACACAACAGTGCCAGATACTACATATCACCCACTATTTCCTAGGCCTCCACACACACATCCAGTCACTTATACATGCAGTTACTCATCAATACAGTACTATAATATGCACTCATACACCTATACATACAGTCGCCACTCATCCATAGAGTTACTCACACACCTAGTCAGTCATGCAAAGAATCTATTACATACCAATTTATTCATGTATACAGTTATACACACCAACTCTGTTATTTATACACACACCACATCACTTATTTATGCAGATACTAACACATACTTATATTCTTATACAATCACTGATACAAGCAGACACTCATTTATACACCCTCTCTTCAAATAACTTACTCTCATGTATAGTCATTTATATACTCCAACACTCACATATACTGCCTTAAAACATATGTAGTTATCCATATACCACTGACATATTCATTCACTCACCAACACACCCATACACACTCTAACTTATCCATACAGGCCTTCCCAGATGCACTATTGAATCCATACAACCAGTGAATCACCCAGTCAGACATCTATGCACATAGTCACACACCTCCCCACCTCAGGCACCCATACAGATACTCAGACAACAAATCAATAACCCATATAGACACCCATGTAGCTACTCACCAACCCATGCAGCCGCTTATACACCAACTGAGACACTAATACAGACTTTCACACAGTTTAGTCACTAACCCATGCATTCAGTAACACATGTTCAATCACTCACTTAGACAGTCAGTCACGCACCTACTAAAAAATCCATTCAGGTACTTGTAAATCCACTCATTCTTCAATTCACCTTGGCATATATATATATGAAAAATATTTAAACTTTACAGAAACACACATTAACTTGATGATGTCATCAGTGATGTCATTTGATATTTCATCAGTAATGTCATCAGTGATGTCACTGACCATGTCATGAGTGATGTAATATGTGACGTCATCACCAGTGCATTGCGGGCGCAAGAGTTATAGTTAGCTCAACTAACTAAGTGCGAATTTCTCTGGTTTTATAAGAGTCAAATGTCCAACTAACTATAACGTCCCTGAAACCTATGGTTTTTTCAGTGAATATAGATATATAAATTAATTCAGCAGTAAGGGGCGTGGGCCCTGGAAAGGGGGGGTGGAGGAGGTGGCATAATGCCCCTTCTGCCCTCACCTTGTTACGGTCCTGCATATGGCTTTGAAGGGTGGCCATCCTTTGTTTACTCCAGCGAGGGATCAGGTGCAGTGCAAAAGGAAAAATGCAGAGCACAACTTTAGAAATGCATTTACTTTTGATGAGCTTCATCAAGACTGTGCTCACATACAATGAAGCTGCCATTAACCAGGAGAAGAGCAGTCCTCACACCCTTTGTACCGCTGCCCAAGCAGGCAGTATCCTGTAATGTTAATGGGAACCACCTAACTGTCAGGGTGCTTAACTAATGCCTTTCCTAAGAAAGTTCCTCCGGCATAGGTACATGGATTAGAAGTGCAGGAGGCTGTGCCAGGTCTCTGTGATGCTCATCACCTGCGGTGGTGAGTTTTACTGTTGTTGGCAATTGCTATAACAATTCACAGTTAAAATAATGACACCAGAAAAGTATTTCCGAGTGCAGATCATTGTGTTAAAAAAAATATGTAGTAAAATTATTCCATAATTAAGAGCATAGTGATAACAACCAATATAAACAAGGCATTATAATAAAATTAATGGATTAGATATCAAAGTTGTTGCGGGAAGATCAGCTAGTGTTTGCTTGTGGTCCGTGCCATAACATTATTCTCAACACCAGCTCTTATGATATCACATGGTGGTGCTCTTTGTTTATGTTTGATGTAAGCTCATCAACAGATTGTTTAAAAATTCAATATGTTGAAAATTAATAATACCTGTTGCCCAGGCTATTCTTATAGATAATCTTAGACCTGATGCAAGCACCAGAAATGGTAGTGCACTAACCGATATGATACACATGCTCTCCACTTTGGGACCCAACTGTAACCAAACTGAAACAGCATGTGAGAGAGGCCCCACCACCCGGTTCAGCTGCCTCTGCCTGCTAATAAATGATAATTACTAGTCACACATTTATTATGGAGTGACTCCGTAGTGTGAGGCTTCCCATCCCGCCACAGCACTGGGCTCTCTGTCTATTTGTTTCCTCGTCCACATCGAGCTTTGTGACATTAAAATGCACAGTTCTTGTATGGAGACGATTGAGAAAATACATTGTGAAAAGCATGTCGGATGAGAGGTAAGGAAAAAAGTGTTTATTGCAGCTGTTGAAGTCCCAGAGCAGCATCCTTATAATAATACTACGGGCAGTCGCTGGCACAAATACACACCCGTCTCCCTACAGCCCACTGAAAACACTCCTGCTCTGTGTTTGTCTAAAATGTTAACTACGCACATGGAAGATGAGAGAGAAGTTTTAATAAGAAGTAAATTATGAAATCCTAGGAACTTAGTTGGTGCATAAAACATATTCCTTCAATACAATGCAGCATGACGTCACCCGAGCAACCATTCAAAACGCTAGTACATTTGGAGATTTGTGTGGAACAATGGCAGGTAGGGGAAAGGGTGGGGGTGGGAGAAGAAAGAGTGGGCAGAGGAAGACTAAAAGAGGGAGAGATGAAGGAGAGGAAAGACAGAGAGAGGCCCTGAGAAGCACATTGCGGCTTGCCATTTTGTTAGCATGCAAATTGCTGCATGACACAATGCCAAGCAAGACATTACGTGTTAACTGAAGTGCAAGTGTCCGATATTTTGTCAAACTCCACAGGAACTCAGCTCCAGGACGAGTGTGAGCTACTGCAGAAGGCGTTAGCTAAGGAGTTAGCTGTAAACTGCTTTTCAGATACTGGGTCCTGTCTCGTGAGTATGGTCAGACAGTACAACAAAGGCGATCTTGCGAAGCAGGATTTGTTAAAGTCGGAGAAATTAATGCTAAAACCCGGCGCTGCCCACCCGACACAACAGACCCTCAAACAGCCCAAAAATATTAGCTAAGGCTAACAATCTTACCTTTCAGATCTTCCCCCTTAACTGCACTGGCTGCGGTGCAGCAAGGAAAACGAAAGCTGCTGGCCGCTTTTTTAACATCTCTGGAGCAATCAGCCAGCATGTGACTGGGGTGGTGGCTTCCTAAACAAGCGCTGAAGGACACTGAAGTTAGGCGGTGCTGCTTCCGGAATAAACGGAAGTGTCGCATCGGAAGCACAGCTAGTAATAGGCACGCTAACAAAATAAATGCCTGAGTTAAAGAAGGCCAAGCGACAGGACAAATTACCCGGCAATAGGCAGAGTTTCACCCATGATATAGATTACTTTATGTCTCGAAGAGACAGTGCATGCGCGCTGCCTAGGCAAGACCTAAAAAATAACTACATTATACATTAAGAAAACATTGGAATATTCATATTACATTATCAAATGAACATACATGAACCCAAAAAATAGAGCTCAATACATAACAGCATCAATAAAGGAAATATGTATAAACACTAACTTTATACCCCTATATATATACATATATATGTGTGGGTGTGTGTGTGTGTGTGTGTATATATCCCAAGAGCCAAAAACAACAATTTAAAAAAGGTGCACTCCCTATAGTCGCAGGACAAACCACAGGCCAACTACCAACTATAGACACCTTAAACTGCACAACCAGTGACACACCTCCAGCCCCAAGAAGATACCAATATATCTAAATATCTGAACACTTAAAAATAATACATGTGAGGAACCCTTCCTCCTACATGACAACCTAAATAATGAAGATGAATCCTAATATTTTCTACAGCAGATACCTTACTAAAACTAAGCCATTTTCAGACCTGGACGATGGATGTGTCCTTAAAAATGTGCCCCAAACCATTCACTAGGATATACACCATACATGGTAAATATCATAACTAAAATATACATTTTGTATATGCTATACTCCCAAATAAACAAGGTAACTCTTAATCACATCAAACATAAAAAACAACTACTACCCACAAAAAACAATAATAGATTTTGAGTACGCCAGGATTGAAAGTATTTTATAATTCTACACACACACAACCATACAAGGCTGTTACTACTATTTTATTTAAAGCTTATGTAGACATCTCCAATAGTCTGCACTTACAGACTTATTACATTAGCGGTCAAACCACCACCGACAGGCCGTTGGTGGCAGTCTGACCGTTGACAACCCTTCGATCTCGCTGCCAGATTCCAATCTCAATAGTCAGACCCACAGTGGTCGGGGGAAGACCGCTGCCTCTGCCAGGATCAGTGATCCCAACAGGGAGGCAGTAAGAATCGTATTCCTGAATTGTGGTGGTGCCAATTCAGGCACCGCCTTCTGGATTAGGATATCCCTTTCCAACAGCCTTTTCATGGCGGTCCAACACCCTTTTCATATCGGGGAGACCGCCATGAAAAGGCTGTTGGAAACAGAATATGGGGGCCCCAAACAGGATCCATGTCCATCGGGGCAAATGTGAAGTGGCCCTGGGGGCACATGCAGTGCCCTTACTCACCTCCATGCATCATGTGCCATGCATGACATGGTGCATGGCACACCGTTCCCCTAGATTAGAAGCAGGCCAAACTTCTGCCTCTGCTGAAAAAGCCATCTCTGGACCCTTCCACTCCAGCTAGCTACCGCCCTATCTCCCTTCTTCTGGCACTGGTGAAAGAGTGTGAGAAAGCTGTTAACAAACAGCTCTCCAAATTTGTTGAAACATCTGGCTTGCTCTATCCAGCCCAATCAGGGTTCAGGGCCACATATAGTACAGAGACGGCTCTTGTTGAAGTCTCAGAAGCAATTAGAGAGTGTTTGGACGCTGGTGGCAGAGCGGCTCTGATTTTATTAGACCTCTCTGCCACCTTTGACACGGCGCCACACTCCCAGCCACTGGCCCGTCTCTCGAACATTAGTGCCTCTGGACTAGCCTGGAATTGGCTCAAATCATTCCTAGAAGATAGATTGCAGCAAGTGTGGTTGCCCCGTCCTTTTCGGCTCCTAAAAAGGTGACTACTGGAGTGCCGCAGGGCTCTACCCTGAGCCCTCTTCTCTTTAACATATATGTCACTCCCCTGAGCTACCTGGCGGAGGAGCTGGGAGCTAAGTTTATCGCTTATGCGGATGATACCCAGCTCCTCTTCACTTGGAGGGAAAATGACATATTCCCAGGCCGGGCCAAAGCCTGTCTTACAGCCATCTTTAAATGGCTCGCATCTGCTCAGCTTAAGTGTAACGAGGACATGTCGGAGGTTCTTTTCTATGGGACTTTTCCTCCGCAGTTTAGGGAATCACTTTGGCTGGCAGACTATCCTCTACCTAATTCTGCGGGTCAACCAGTCAAAAACCTGGGGATCTGGTTTAACAAAGATCTCTGGTTCTCCACGCAGATAAAGAAACTAGCAGGGCAGTGCTTTGGTACACTGAAATCTCTCAGGAAGTTTTTACCCTTGTTACCCAGGGCAGCCAAGGAAATGGTTACCCGTTCCCTGATTCTTACATGCATTGATTATGCTAATGCCCTGTACATTGGCTTGCCAGGGTACCAGTTGAAGAAACTTCAGGTAATACAAAATCCTGCGGACAGGGCTCTGCTTAACATCCCGGGAAGATCCAGCATAAAGCAACATGTGTGTGATTTGCAGTGGCTCCCCGTGGCCCAACGAGTTAAATTGAAAGGGCCCGATTCATAGAACTAATTTAAGACAAAATCCTAAACTTACTACCATTTTGGTATTCACAGAAGAAACTTACTCATTTTGGTATTCACAGAAGGCACTTACTTATTGATGAGTAAGTGCCTTCTGTGAATACCAAAATGAGTAAGTGCAGTTTCTCATTTTAGTAATCACAGAAGGCACTTATCCATCAATGTCTTCTGTGAATACCAAAATGAGTAAGCACCTTCTGTGAATACCAAAATGAGTAAATGTTAGTAAGTTTAGGATTTTGTCTTAAGTTAGTTCTGTGAATCCGGCCCAAAGCCCTCACTCTGGCCCCTGCAGCCCTGTACGGATCTGGCCCGCTTTATCATAGGAAACGCTTTAGTTTTTATGTGCCACGAAGACAGCTGTGCTCAGCCTCGCAGTGCCTGGTAGTGATCCCTCGTTTCCGCCTCATAAGAATGGGGGGCAGTTCCTTGACCTACAAGGCAGCGGAGGCTTGGAATTCCCTTACCCACAAGTTGCGTGCTACTCAGGACCCTATATTTTTCAGGAAACGGCTAAAAACCCTGCTTTTTATCTAATTTGCAGTTGCCTTTCAGCTCCTCTCCTTTTTTGGCTTCTGCGCCGGGACACTCTTAAGTAGCCGTGACCGATACAAATGTCTATAACATAACATAACATACCTGCAGGAGGTGCTCCTCATCACAGTGGCTTGTGCTGCAGCTGTTTTTCTTAGCCACAGCACAAGCCACCCGTGATAAGGAGCACCTTCCAACCGCCAGCACGGCTGGGGTATCATAATTGCGGCGGTCGACCTCCGCCTGCTTGTCGGGCAGTCTCCTGCCCGCTGCAATAGCAGGCAGTATTCTAACCAACCACCATAAGAATCAGCCCCTTAGTGTAGAATATGCTACAGTCAATTTGCCTTTGAAATATTAAAAAATAAATGATAGCTCTAGCCCATGTATCAGTCATAGAGGTAGCTAACCAAACAATTTTCTTATAGAAACTCATTTCTATCAACAAAACAGACACATGCACCAATCAAATTTCCAAATACCATGGTGAAATTTATATGACAGCACCTTGCCACAGAAAGCCAAAACAAACAACACACTGCAGAACCCAACCCACACATTATACATTTATAACAGCCCTTCAAAAAGAAAGAAGCTACCAATTAGTAACCCAAATGAAACCTAAAATGAGTAAACAAATCCATAGAAAGTATGACATGCTACAATGTAAAGTAAAACTCTTCATAAACAACGACGGAGGAGATGACTTAGAAGTAATAGCCTAAAGTATTTTGTAAATTAAATACTAACCTACAAAACTCCATAAAAACGAAAAGAATAATTTTAGGTAAAGTGAAAAAGCTTTTAATATGAATGAACATTATTTTATTTCATCAGTTAAAAAAATGAAATAAAACTCCAATTTTAAATAAGACCAATAAAGTAAAATAGAATATATAATATATATAAATATCCCTAATCCTCACCAAACCCGAAAACCTCAAGCAGCAAATTAAATCCATTGTAAAAAATTATTATAACACATATAACGTATTATACCAAAATACCAATCATATAAACTGACATACATGATAAACTATAACATTTCCCACCCAGATCAACAGCTACAGATTATTTGTGTGTTCTAAAAGTTCATTCCACCATAAATAGGAATATATATATATATACAAAAATAAAACAAGTCAAATCGAAATGCATTAAAGCTATCCAAAGTATCAAGAAACCATAAAAAAGAAGTGTTTATAAAAAGAAACACTCCAGGAAACATAAAGAAATCCTAGAAAAATACTTACTAGAAATCAAAACTGATTTTCTTAAGAAAACAAAATCCAGTTGTCTATAGGACACATTCATAGAAGAAAACCTGTAAAGTGAAATAGAACACTACCCGCAAAAAAAAGCAAAGAATAAACAACATATATATTATCTATAATAAAAAACAACAAGCGTAACACAATATTACATATCTAAATATTACTAAAGCACTATACAAAAACCTGCAAAAACACATGACTGAAGAACACTACAATTAAATATAGTAAGAACCCACAAACAACACTATAACCTCAACATGTAATGTTTACGGCTGTCACTGTATATAGCATGTGTTAGAAGGCGCCCTTTTTAGGGTGTATTCTGCGATTGTTTGGGAATGACGATTCTGGTTTTTGGTTTTTATGCACTGGGCAGTGCTGTCAAGGCCCCGGTGCATGTGCTCTGACCCCTAACACATGCTTAAGTTGCCTACCCCCAACTGGCTATTTAGCTTTCTTATAAGTGCATAGCATACAGTGCAGAAAATACACCTGTTTTCAATAGCATTTATGAGTTCCTGTTTAGAAACAAATGTTTGTGATGAAAGAAGAGTCATAAACTGAAATTTAAATTGTATTTGTAACATAAAACGATTTAGCGGATCTCACCCTCCAACCTCCAACCACCCCCTAGTCAAGCTCCTAAAGTGGGGATTTCACGACCCCCCTACCTGCTTAAAAAGGTTTCAACCACGCATGAAAAAGCGAATTGTATATAGCTATCTTAAAGTCTCAAGTGACTGACTTTGTTTTTGTGAAAAAGATGTGTTTGTGGTACCAAGTAGGTTGTGCAAATGCAGTGGGGAATATTAAGCATCTACTAGTAAAAGTTTGGACACTGGAGACCAGATTACACTCAGAAACTTACACATGAGACAAACGTTTAAAAATAGTCATTTTTTAGAGTAAGCTATATCTGCTAACTTCAGTTTGGGAACTGAGGTGACTGCGAGGAATATTTTAACGAATTAGTCATACCGAACCTTAAATCATGACTGGAAACATATGTAACCAGAAACAGCAATTTTGGAAGCAATACGCTGTTGTGAGAAGGGAGAAAAATGAGCAAACACACGTATGCAGAACCAAATCCCATCAGCGGTGTGTAATCCATCACATTGACACAATCACGGGTTTTTCTGCATTACATTGGTGACGAAATTGTCTTTTTGCAGAATTACAAATGAATACATAAATACAGAAACACATTTCATTGACACAGAACACAATCTGAACAACACAGATAATAAACACATAAAACATGATGATATTTTAATAGTAATAGCAATTGAAAAATAAAGGAGTGTGCAAGGGCTGCTTTGGAAAATGCCAAGTCGGCGTGCATTTGGCCTTGGGACTGCGCCTGAATGTGTTTCTACTTCTCTTAAAGGACTTCTTCTGAGGCCTCTGGAATTCTAGAGCAAACCTCTTAGCTCAGCACAAACACACGGCCCTATTCATCAAACCCAGGACTCATCTATGTTATCAAAAGGGTGCATATTTGCAGTCTGAATAACAAGCATAGTAGAAGAAATTCAATTGACTGTTCAGATGTCAAATGGGTGGTTCTGGCCCAGCATTATAGACATTAAGCAAATAATATGAAATATAAGCTTATTGGATTCACATACTCATATTTTGTAGGCTCATATATTAGTATACATTTCCACAAACGATGCAAAAAGGGAAACATAAGCCAATTCGGAGCATTTAAATGTATAAAATACCGAGCCCACTTCATACTGGGAAAAATGAATACACTGCGAAGTCAGGTCACTTTAATTTTCTTCTGATTCTATTCATTCTGTCATAAGTAATGAATGCAATTCTTTCTAACCCTACTCTGCATGACTCTTCCGTCTTCTGTCCTTGCAACTGCAAATATTGTCAATTGCGACCAAACGTTTTGCAATCTTTGCCCCTCTATTTTGAAATCACCTAGGTTTTGGCCCAACCTTTTCTTGGAGGTGGATGCATTGACACATAATGCAATTAAACTCTATTTAGATAAAAGATAGTAAAAATAATATAAGGATTTCCAATGTGTCCCTCTCTTCTCCAGGATTATTGGATGGAGTGTGTCATTGTGGAGGGAGAAGGGAAGCTAAGAAAATAGTTGCAATTCCTTGTAGTGATGAGCAACTTTGAGTGAAATGTTTATGTTGCTAGCTGTTTAAAAAATGTATCATTACCTGAAAAATCTTTTGATCTTACTGTATATTTTGTATTTCACGTAGGGGTGGGCGTAATTCCCCCAAAAGTCCACGAGATTATGGTGAATTATGCGAGACTCGTCTTGCGCACGTTGCATCAGAAAAAGGATGTTGATTATGCCATTTGCACTAAAAACAGCAAGACTGGCATCTTGTGCTGCAAAAGTGTGTGGAAATTGTGTTTTTAATCCCAGTACCTGTCTTTTCTTTTAATCAAATTTATAAAGCGCATGGCTGCACTAGCTAGTGCGTCCCCGCGCTGCGACAAGAACCTGATTCGCGCATGGGAAAGAGCAGAGAGAAGTCAGACAGTGGAGTTACCAGATGGAAAATGCCACGTCTTGAGATTTTTAGTCTCCGATGATTCCAGCCGGAGCCCTATTGAAAGCTTACTCCAATGAGAGGCTGCTAAAAAGCTAAAGGAGCGACCGCCCATCCTGGCTCTTCTGATGATTGGGATGCTGACCTGACCCGTCCCACTAGATCTTAAACCCCGCGTGGGAACATACGGGGTAAGAAGGTCATACAGATAGGAGGGGCCCTTTTGCATAATACGATGACTGATACACATAGCTTTAAACAGAACACATTCCCTCACTGGGAGCCAATGCAGGGAAGCCAGGGCCTTGCTGGATGAGGCTCTCCTTGGGAGCTTTAAAACGAGATGCGCTTCTGGATGCGCTGGAGTCTCTGAACACATTTAATGTTTACTCCTAGGTACAGAACATTCCCGTAGTCCAAACGAGATGTCACAAGGGTGTGGACCATCGACTTTCTTGCTGACACCGGGAGTACATCTAAGGTCTTTCGGAGAGTGCGCAGGATGCCAACACAGTTTCCCGTCACTCGCCTGGTATGAGTCTCAAAAGACAGTTTGGTGTCCAACCACATCCCCAGGTTTTTCACCTGGTCCTTAGTGGATGGAGTCGGGCCCAGGGTTTGAGGCCACCAAGCAGAGGACCAGATCGAGGGAGCCTTACCTATCACTAGAACCTCTGCATTACCATTAAGTTTGAGGCAATTTGAGGCCATCCAGGACGCCAGCTCTTGAAGAAACATTGAGAAGTTTAATGCTGCCTCCTCAGAGTCTTGAGTAAGAGTCACCACAAGTTGTGTATCGTCAGCATATGACACCAAACTGACTCCAAACTTTCCTACAATCTCTGCCAGGGGGGTAATGTAGAGATTAAAGAGTGTAGGGCTAAGTATGGAGCCTTGTGGGACCCCTTGGTCTAGCTTGACGCTTTTAGAGAGGAATGGTTTCTGTGACACCTGAGAACAATGGTCACGTAAGAAGGAGCTTAACCATTCCATCGCCCTACCAACCACGCCACCTTCTCTAAGGCGCTGTAGTAGCGTGTGATGGGCAACAGTGTCAAATGCGGCACTGAAATCTAAAAGAACTAGAGCAACCGTCTGTCCTGCATCTACATGTC
This sequence comes from Triturus cristatus, assembly GCF_964204655.1. NCBI lineage: Eukaryota > Metazoa > Chordata > Amphibia > Caudata > Salamandridae > Triturus > Triturus cristatus. The sequence goes on from NC_140589.1 coordinate 466,098,310, forward strand.
TACAAATAGTTTCAGTAGATAAGAGCAGTGCCGATTCAGTAGAATAAGTGGCACAGAAGCCAGATTGTGTAGGGTGGAGAAGGTTATGGTGATTAATATGTGCAGTCAGTTGGATGTTTACCACCTTCTCTGCTACTTTTGCAAAAAAAGGCAGGAGGGAAATGGGGCGAAGATTATCCAGCTGACTCATACTAATGTTCGATATCTTCTTTAGGGGAATGACAATGGCCTCTTTCCAACTTCTAGGGACAACTCCTGAAGAGAACGAGAGCTCAAGAAGATGTTTGATATAGGGCTCTAATACAATTAGGCTCCCAATAAGAATCTTAGGGAAGGCCGGTTCTCTAGGTGAGCCGGACTTAACACCGAGGGCTACTGCTTTAAGTATGTCCCCACTGGGGACTACAAAGTCACCGAGGCATTCCGCCTCTGGAATCCTGGATACCCCTTTAGTGCTAACGCATCCATGTTGTGCTGAATCATGGAAAGTGGTGTAAATCTTTCCCACCTTCTCCGCAAAGAAATCCGCTATCCTATTACAGGAGTCAACTGAGCTAGTATCAGGAGCTGTTACTCTTGCTAGCAATGTGATCTCTTTAAAAATAGTAAAAAGTTCTTTAGAGGAGTTCTCAGCTGTCTCGATCCTGTAGCTGTGGTAGGTGGCCCGCATTTTCCTAATCATAGCATGATATTTTTTTAGGCTAGATTTGTATTCAGTTTTAGTAGGAACATCATAATTCCTCCTCCAAGCTCTCTTGAGACGCTTACAGGCTGATTTAGCAATTCTGAGTTCATTGATAAACCAAGGCGCTTTCTTAAGCTGCCTGCCCGGTGCTCTCAAGGACCAGGGAGCCGTACTATCCAGTGCCTCCAGGATGCGTTTATCGAGTGCATCACAAGCAGACACAATATCAGTGCCCCCGGCAATATTAAAGCTAGATGTGGAAAACTTAGCCCATTTCCTCAGCGGTTTGGAGGTACCACTTTTATATGGCACGTCATGCTGGGGCAACATGATCCCAAAGGGAACCACAAAATGGTCAGACCACGGAACCGGGATCAGGGGTTTAATTTGTAAGGTATCCCAGTTAGCAAAGATCGGATCTAATAAATGGCCAAGTTGGTGAGTAGGAAGTTCTGCTTTGAGCGTCAAGTGAGGGTCTGCCAATGCCTGGCAGACCTCCTGTGCTCCATTATTAGAGGGATCATCAAAATGCAGGTTCAGATCCCCCACCAACAACAATTTTGCATAGCGTAAAGCGGGTTGCATTATTCGCTCAATCAGGCTGGGTGCAAAACGCGTATGGGGCCCCGGAGGACGATAAATCAGGAACCCCTTTATACAGCAATCTGAAGGCGCCATGATGGAAAAGAACCCAGCTTCGCACTGCTCAATCTCTGTTGGTTCTAAGGTGCACTGAATAGATAGCCTATGTATAATGGAAATTCCTCCGCCCCCCTATTGGTCATTCGGTCAACTCTGATAATACCGTAGTACTGAGGAAGGGCTTCCAGAATATCAGGAGCAGAGTCCTCATTTAACCAGGTCTCCGTGAGGAATAGCACGTCCTGCTGGGCATCCCTCAGATAATCATAAATTTCAAATTTATGTTTCCGCAGAGATCTGCAGTTGATCAGAAAGCAGTTCAGGAGTTGGCCGCTATCTCTAATTTTCATGTCTGTCACAGACAAAAAAGGGCTGTGGCTGCACTTATGCCACCGATTCTCTGCCAGAATACTATGTTTAGACTGATCCGCGATAGGAGGGCATAAAGCAATAAGTTGTTCAGAAGAATACCTGCAAGCTGCCCCCCACCGGGCAGGGGTTTTGGCCCCGGGTCCCGGCCAGGCACGGACGGGCGCAGATGGGCTTGCCTTTGGCGCGCCTAGCCACGCTCTTGTGTTTCCTGCTCCCTAGGCCTAATCCAACATAATCCATTTTATTCAGTTTAACCCATCACCCTTTTGCTGTGCTTATTTAAAATATTTTTGCCTGGTTAGTGTGTTTTGCACCCATCCCATCCAACCCCGCCCTAGCAATGGCAGAGGCAGGCAGTGCCAGAGCATCATGCACCCCCTGTGACAGACGGCGGTGTTAGGCGAGGATGCTCCACCACATGTTGAGGAAGGTGGAGGTGGCAGTGCTAGTTTTTTTATGTGTAGTGCAACCTCCCATGCATGTCCTAGTACAATGTTAGCTGAGGTGAGGGGAGAGTGCAGCGCCGCATGCAATGCTGGACCAGCATCTCCCACACCCCGCAACAAGTGACACAACACTGGACTGACATAATGGAGCAGGAGCTCTTTCACCATCTCGGAGTGGAAATGATGGGGCTTGGTCAGTGATGTTCTGGAAAACATCAATTTTAATGTTAGATTTATGACTGTTCAGGTAGCATTCCTTGATAGGTATGAGTTTATGTGTGTATAAATATACATATAGATATATTTATATGTAATGAAAGTGCACGTTATTCTCAATATATACCTTTATAATATATTTTATTACCTACTGGCGGTTGCCAGTAGGTAGGTATAGTTACAACCTAGTTTCCATAGGAAAAGCATTTTTTGATTTGCTAATAACTTTGGCGTAATTTGACAAATCTTTGCGAAATTCTCCCAAAAAAAGTCTATCAAGGTCAGCTCCTATCTTGAAAGTTTGGGGGTGATTCGTCAAGCAGGTGCTGAGAAAAAAGGTGCGTCCCAAAACGTGGTTTCCCCGTGCTAATTTCCATAGCGACGAGCTACAGCCCGAACTGCTGAACGGGATTACCCCAAATTTGGCAGAAAGGTAGAGCTTGGTTCAAAAAGCGACCTTTTTTTTAAATGGTGAAATCCATTCAGTAGTTTTTGAGAACTTTAAAGTATAAGAGTCAAAAAATCAATTTCTCATAGGAAACTTTGTGCAAGGCTAGAGCCAAAACTACTGAACAGAATTACCCCAAATATGGCAAAAAGGTAGTGCTTGGATCAGAAAGCGTCCTTTTTTTAAAATGGTGTAAATCCATTCAGTAGTTGCTCAGAAATTAGAAAAATAAAAGTTTCGATATCTGGGCGGAGCCTAAGTCCTGTGCACGAGCTTCACTGTGATTGTCTGTCAACACTCCAAACCAGGAAGTGTTGGCAGCCATCTTGTGACTCGGTAGAAGCGAGTCACCAGAAAACATTGAAACAAAGGTATAAAACAAGAGAAGGGTGTAGGGTAGAAACACCCTGACCCCCTTGGCCTGCTCAGGGTTCCCAGAAGGACCCTCAGGGCCAAAGAAAGCATTTTTTTTTTTTAAAACCCGCAATTCGCCTGGGGTCGCGGGTTCCCATGTTTTATTTTAATGAGACCCCGGGGTAGGCTGGGTCCCGGGGGCATTTCTTAAAAAATATTAGCGGGGGCTCGCTGGGGCTGCGGTGGCCCACTGGGGTCCCCGCAGACCCGGGGCTTTACTCATGTTGGGAGGGGGTTGCGCGGCCCCCCTCCTGGAGCCCTCCATGTGCTAATAACTTTGGCATCGTTTGACAAATCTTTACAACATTTTCCAGAAAGATTCTCTTTTTTGATCAGCTTGTATCTTGAAAGTTTAGGGGTGTATTGAGGACGTACACATGTTGGGAGGGGGGTTGCGCGGCCCACCGTCCTGGAGCCCTCCATGTGCTTATAACTTTGACATCATTTGACGAATCTTTACTAAATTTTCCAGAATGTTTCTCTTTTTTGATCAGCTCGTATCTTGAAAGTTTAGGGGTGTATTGAGGACGTACAAGGTTGGTTGTTGATTGAAAGCAAGTTTATTGTGAGATCTTTGCACCCACGACCGGAGCCATCCAGCTGCGAAGACATATTACAGGTTGATTGGTCAAGTGGGGGCTGAGAAAAAAGGGGAGTCCGAAGAAAAAAAATTCTCAATGCATTTTCCGTAGGAAATTTTAGACAAGGCTACAGGTCAAACTGCTGAATGGAATTGCTCCAAATTTGGCAGGGAGAAAGGTCTTGGTCCAGAAAGTGCACTTTTGTTGAAATGGTGTAAATCCGTTCAGTAGTTTTTGAGATATTAAAGGAAAAAAAGATATATATATCTGGACGGTGCCTAACTCCCGAGCACGAGCTTGCCTCTGATTGGCTGCTAACACTTCAAATCAGGAAGTGTTAGCAGCCATCTTGTGCCTCGCATCGAGTGAAAATATAAAAGAAAGGTCCCGGGGGCAATTTAATATACCGGAGCTCTGTCTGTGCGAGATACCTCTTTCACGCTGCGTCTTCGTACATCAGCAGGTAACGCACCCTTTTCCCCATAAACAGAATACCTAACACAACATTCTTGGGCCCGCAAGTCTCCCTCTGCGAACCACTTGTCGGCTCACAGCTTTTCGGGTGCGATTTCTCGGGTCCGCAGTTGTATCTGTGAATCCAAGACTGGAAATATACCGCAGGTCTCTCTCTGCGAGATACCCTGTTCATGCTTCCTCTCCCCACATCACTGTTCCTCAGCTATCCCTTTGGAAGCCGACGGCCGCACCTTTCCCTATATCAGTCGGCCCTCAGGCGCTCCTCTGCGAGCGGCCCGCAGCTCTCCCTCTGCAAACTGACGGGTCTATGAGCCTGCAAGTCGGCTCGCAGCTCTTAATCTATGAGCCAGCCCACCGGGTCGTAAGTCTCTGAGAACAGATGCAATGGAGGTAACGATCATGCAGGTCGAACACCCAACACTGCTCTGATATTCCCTAGCAGGAGCCCCTTGTCCGCCATCCCACCTCACCCCTACCCCCCACAAACAAATGTGACAGTCACGTTAGGTTGGACAAATAAGAATCTTAGTCATGTATGGATTAACATATAAAACAAATTATTTAAAAAAAAACCAACAACAAATAAAACTATGTACAGCCATGTCGTGTCATCGCTGGACCATTTGTGAATCACAGCCTGCAAGACAAAAAGAAAGATAAGATGGTTCGTCATGCGTCCAGCAAGGAGAAAGAGAAAGAGAGAAAGAGTGAGGGAGAGAGAGAAATAAAGAAGGAGTGAGAGAGAGAGAGAGGAAGACAGAGAAAGAGAAAAAGAGTGAGAGAGAAAGGGAGAAAAAGTGAGATACAAGGAGGAAAGAGAGTGAAACAGTGTGAGAGAGAGGAAGAGAAAGAGAGAAAGAGTGAGAGAGAGGAAGAGAGAGAAAGAAAGAATGAAAGAGAAAGGAAGAGACAGAGATAGAGAGTGAGAGTGAGAGAAAGAAAGGAAGAGATAGAGAGTGAGAGAGAGAAAGAGAAAGAGTGTGAGTGACAGAAAGGAAGAGATGGAGAGGGAGAGTGAGTGTTGACACTGTGGAGAAAATCTTCACAGCTCACCTTTCTGTCACTGGCGTGTTTCCAACCACATGCCGGGAAGTAGGGCAGCCCTCAAGCTTAGGCATCTGAAACATAGTATGGAATCAGTAATTGATGAGTACATACAATTGCACAATTTGTGAATCTCAGCCTGCAAGACAAAAAGAAAGATAAGATGGTGCATCATGCGTCCAGCAAAGGAGAGAGAGAGAGAGAGAGAGAGAGAGAGACAGAGCGAAAGAGTGAGTGAGAGGAAGAGAGAGAGAAAGAAAGAAAGAGTGAGAGAGAGAGGAAAAGAGAGAAAGAGAAAAAGAGTGAGAGAGAGAAAGAGAGAAAGAGTGAGATACAAGGAAGAAAGAGAGAAACTGTGTGAGAGAGAGGAAGAGAGAGAGAGAAAGAGTGAGAGAGAGGAAGAGAGAGGAAGAATGAGAGAGAGAGGAAGAGACAGAGAGATAGAGAGTGAGAGAGAGAAAGGAAGAGATAGAGAGTGAGAGAGAAAGAGTGTGAGTGACAGAAAGGAAGAGATAGAAAGGGAGAGGGAGTGTTGACAGTGTGGAGAAAATCCTCACAACTCACCTTTCTGCCATCAGTGTGTCTCCAACCATGTGCCGGGATATAGGGCAGCCCTCGAGCTTAGTCATCTGAAACATAGTATGGAATCAGTAATGGATGAGTACATACAACTGCGCATGCCTAAATCGCTGTCCCGCCTTTGTGTATCCAGGCTAGTGTACCCCATCCACTTCCACTGCCCAGAGATGTCTACTAGCTACTGAACACCCAGGCTGCTGCACCCAATCCACTCCCACTGCCCAGAGGTGTATGACAGCTGCTGCGCACCCAGGCTGCTGCACCCCATGCACTCCCACTGCCCTGAGGTGAATGCGTGCCACTGCGCACCCAGGCTGCTGCACCCCATCCACTCCCGCCGCCTAGACGTATTTGCCCACCGCTGCACACCCAGGCCTCACTGCTCACCTTTTCGCGGAGAGGGCACCCTCCACATCATGCAGTCCTGCTCCTCAGGCCAACAGGTCTCACATTTGGTGCTGCATCTTGATTTTGCCATGGCAGAGGACATACTAGTGCACCTATCATCATCGCAGGTTGCACACCTGCTCAGTCCTTGCGGTGCCACTAACTCAGTGACCAGTGAGGCCACGCACCGGTAGGACTCCCTGTTCGGTGGCTCAGGCCTACATGAGGTGTCCGGACCACTGGGACGGGCCATCACAGTGCATGCGGTTGGAGAAACTCTAAAATGGCGTAGAGCACATGTACCCGGTCTTTTTTATTGGTAGGGTCACGTGTCCTGTGATGCCTGTGCTGGATGGGTGTGGTGTGGGTGTATACCCGCTGTGAGGGAGTGGCTGTGGCATACTGACAACTAGACCTGTGACCAGCAGATCACTACAATGAAAATCTGGGCCATGTAGCGTTGTTGTCCTTCCCTGTAAATGTAAGCAGAGTGGGCTGGCCTGGCATATGCCAGTCCTGCGTGAGGCTGTGAAGAATGACTCCGGAACTATGGGCGTGGCTCTATCGTGAGCTGTATGAGGAATCAACTGATGCGGCACTGTTGCCAGAAGGGAATAGATCACGCACAATTGGGCTATATTTTTCCCGGTTGTGCGGTAAAATTTTGGTTTGTGCTACTTGCCAGATTATAAATATATATACAGTGCTCCAGCAAATTAGTATGTTAAAGCACTTTATTAGATAAATATTTACTTGGCAGCCTGCTGCAACATCAATTCCAATGCATTCACCGCCTGCTTGACGATGTCCCTGCCCCTCTTTCCTTAAAGTAGCAACATTGGGCTATTTTGGGCAACATTTTGGTTGTCTTTGGGCTAGAGAATGCTTAAAAAGTGTGGCAACAGCATGCGGGTGTTCTTGTTGTAGTGCTGCCGTTACCCGGGTCGCAAGCGTCAATGTGTCACTCTGTGAGCCAAGTCCCCCAACATGGCTAACATGGAAGGTACGGGGAATCACTCACCCTGCATTCATCCATAGTTCCACACAAGAAAGATGGTGGACATGACACATCTGTGTGGATGTGAATGTTTATTGCACATTCAGTGGAGTATTGTAGCTGTAGCAAAACTGGGCCATGCAAAGTCCCAAATTCATTGGGACATGGAGGGCAGCCAATTAGAGACAAACCCGTTGTCAGAGTTAGGCTTGCGCCAACATATGTACTTATACAATCACTCCGCCAATCCCCACACACTTATAAATTCACTATACACTCTCCTTGCAGTACTCTAATCATCCAGTCTCTATGTACATACTTGTACAATGACCGAGACAAAGTCATATAACCAAAGTTTACTCCCACTGTCAAAGGTAAGTTGGCTGCATACGCTTTCCAGAGCACAATGTAATGTAGTCAGCCCAGGGGCAGCATGTTGCATACATAATGAACACACAGACACAGATAGATAGTGGAACTGGGTACGGGCACGTGCGCTCGACTCCTTTTTATTACCAGGGTCACATGTCCAGTGACGTCTGTGCTGAATGCGTGTGGGGTGAGTGTAAGCCAGCCCTCTGGGAATGGTTGGTGCTAGCAACAAGTAGAACAGCAATCATTGGATCAGACACAGAGATTCAATCATAAAGGATCAATGATTTGTGCTGCACTAAGGTAGAGGCACTAGATGTGAAATAATACACAAAATATTCTATTGTAAAGGGTTCATGACTTGTGGTAAACTGAGGTAGGGGCACCAGATGTGAAATTATACACAAAATATTGTATCATAAAGAGTCCATGAGTTGTGCTGCACTGAGATAGGGGCATTAGAAGCATTCAGCGTGTGCACAGCCAGTGATGATGCGTGGTCTGGGCGGGCCGCACTGGGAGCAATGTCACTTGCCTACTGGACTGCGTCATCTGTAATTGCGACTCAATGTGAATTGTGAGCTCTGCTATCCGCAACATAGATGGAAGGCAGTAGTCAGCACAGACATCGAGGAATGCTTTTTCTCACTTCCTCTTGACGAAATCCGAGGACATAGAGTACAATTCTGTCTGCAATTAATAAATCATGTCTCAATGTAAATTGTGAGCTCTACTGACCGCAGTGTAGGTAACAAAAGATGAAATATGTATGGAATACATTGTCAAAATTTGTAGGTTTCGGGGACATTATAGTTAGATGCCTACTGGACTCTGAAATTCATGACTCAAGACTGAATTCGAACTTCGAGCTCTGCTGGCCGCAGTGTAGACTGCCATTCAGTGTTCCTTTGGACTTGCAAGATGAATTTCGTGATTGTAGTAAAGCTATAATTAATATCAAAAAAGTTTTTGAGGCAAGGATACTAAAAGGAAATTATTTAGGTTTCGAAGACATTGTAGTTAGTTGCCTACCGGACTCTGTAATTAATGAATAAACACTCAATTTTAATTGTAAGCCATGCTGACTGCAGTGTAGGCCAGAGGCAGCGGTCAGCAAGGGCCGACAGCCACATGGCGTTCAGTAGAGCTTCACAGGGATTGGCAATTCAGCGTGTGTGCAGCCAGCGATGATAAGTGGTGCAATGAGTTAGTGGCACCTGAAGCACTCAGCGTGTGCACACCCTGCGAGGATGCTTTGTCCGGGCGGGCCGCACTGGTAGCAATGTCTTTTGTCTAATGAATTCAGCCTTAATAAGCCCATGTGGAATTGACTTATGGCGCTCAGCGTGTGCGCAGCCTGCGATGATGCCTGGTCCGGGCGGGCCGCACTGTAGGAATGTCTGTTGCCTACTGGACTGCGTCATCTGCAATCACTACTCAAAGTGAATTGTGAGCCCTGCAGTCCACAATGTAGATGGAAGGCAGTAGTCAGCACAGACATCGAGGAATGCTTTTTGTCACTTCCTCTTTAAAAAATCCAAGGACATAGAGTACAATTCTGTCAGCAATTAATAAATCATGTCTCAATGTAAATTGTGAGCTCTGCTAACCGCATTGTAGGTAACAAAAGATGAAATATGTATGGAATACATTGTCGAAATGTGTAGGTTTCGGGGACATTATACTTAGTTGCCTACTGGACTCTGAAATTAATGAATCAAGATTGAATTTGAATTGTGAGCCCTGCTGACCACAGTGTAGGCCGGAAGCAGCGGTCAGCAAAGGCCCACAGCCACGTGGCATTGACTTTAGCTGCACAGATTGGGAGCATTTGGTTTTCTTAACCGATTATAGTCTCTTACACAATTTGCATATGTACTAATCTTGAATTGTGAGCCCTGCTGATCACAGTGTAGACCAGAGTCAGTGGTCAGGCAGGGCCCACAGCCACGTGGCGTTGACTTGAGCTGTATAGAGTTAGTGGTAGGTGTGGCACTCAGCGTGTGTGCAGCCAGCGATGATGCGTGGTGTGGGCGGGCCGCACTGGGAGGAATGTCTTTTGTCTAATGAATTCTGCCTTAATAAGTCTTAGGAGCGTTGAGTTGTGGTGCACTGAGTTAGTGGTACCTCTGGCGCTCAGCGTGTACACAGCCAGCGATGATGTGTGGTGTGGGCGGGCTGCAGTGGGAGGAATGTCTTTTGCCTACTGGACTGCGTCATCTGTAATCACCACTCCATCTGAATTGTGAGCCCTGCTGTCCGCAGTGTAGTTCGAAGGCAGCAGTCTGTACAGACATAAGTCTGCGGTGCTGTGCCGCTGTGTTCGCAGGGGGCCTGTGTCGATGTGGCCGGCGGATATGGTGGCAGCTTCATGGCAGGGTGTGGGCCGCTGCTCTGGCAGACACGTTGACTTTCACACAAGTGAACCACGCCCAGAGTCCCGGCCTATTTATTCACACTGCTACGCTGGAATGGTGTATGTTGGACCAGCCCACTGTGCTTCCGCTTACAGGGGACGATGATACAGGTATATGACCGAGATCTTCCCCACAGCCTGAGGTAACATGGTTGCGTCCACTGTCCACAACACTACAAGCACCAGTAGTATATGTATACATGGAGAGTTTGTGCTCTGCATAGTGAGGTTTGTCCAGCACATCATCGCTACACCTGGTATTGTGGGCATTATTATAGGTAGGTGACTTGCGTCCTTCACACATGTTTCGTTGCCACATCTCGCAACATTCAGCTATTGTGTGGCTTAGGGGCCATGCCGTCTTTGGAAGGTCCACTGTCCTGTTATGCGCTGCCTCGGTGGTAGTATGCAGGGGTGGTCCGGGGGGGAGGTCCTGAGGATGGTGGCAGTGGGTTTTGTGGCCTTCTTGGGTGTCGGATGTGCATGATCAGTAGCTCTATGACATGTGTTGGTCTTCAGATGTGATTCTGGGCAGTGCTCCCTTTCACACTGTAGGTTGTCGTCCTACTTTACACCAGTAAAAGGCAGCTGGTACATTCCTACTGCTAACGCAGCTTATCGCCTGTTTTTGGATCGCACCGGAGATTTGGCTGCTCGTTGAAAATATCGAGAAGTGGTGTTTTCATGTTATTTTTGTACAGGAACACCTACTCTGCATATTATTTGCGTTAGTTGTTGCTCTCATTTGTGGCAATTGTTTTTTGCGGAAGCAATTGCTGGAAAACTTGCGATATCGCCTGTTCTCACCAGGTTCAAAGTGGAATGATAATTTAAAATCACTGAAAAAACCATTGGTTTAATGAACATTATAATTAGAAATTAGCATTTAAAAAACCTTTGAAATGCACTAAAAAAAACATAGGTTTCAGGGACGTTATAGTTACAAATTATCATTTAAAAAAACCTTTGAAATTCACTGAAAAATACCATAGGTTTCAGGGACGTTGTAGATAGTTGCACATTTCACTCGTACAAAACCATAGAAATACGGACGTAATAGTTAGTAGGGCTAACTATAACTCATGCCCCCGCAATGCACTGCTGATGACGTCACATATTACATCACTCATGACATGGTCAGTGCCATCACTCATGACATCACTGATGACATCTCAAATTACATCAATGATGACATCACTGATGACATCATCCACATGATAATTTGATGCAACTCTTCACACCCTAATATAACCTTTGATACACCCACTCTAAAATACTGACTACCATTTTCTAATCCTCCACCCAGACACTTAGGGCCCGTTTCACAGAACTAACTTAAGACAAAATCCTAAACTTACTACCATTTTGGTATTCACAGAAGGCACTTACTCATTTTGGTATTCACAGAAGGCACTTACTCATTTCGGTATTCACAGAAGTTAGGAGTCCTAACCTTAGGACTCCTAAATGCCTTCTGTGAATACCGAAAGTCTTAAAATTAGGATTTTTCTCAGTTTAGTAGTAGTATAGTTAGGACTCCTAACTTTAGGACTCCTAAATGCCTTCTGTGAAAACCGAAAGTCTTAAAATTAGGATTTTTCTCAATTTAGTAGTCCTAAGTCTAAATTTAGGACTACTAAATTGAGAAAAATCCTAATTTTAAGACTTTCGGTAGTCACAGAAGGCATTTAGGAGTCCTAAAGTTAGGAGTCCTAACTATACTACTACTAAACTGAGAAAAATCCTAATTTTAAGGCTTTCGGTATTCACAGAAGGCATTTAGGAGTCCTAAAGTTAGGAGTCCTAAACTTAGGACTACTAAATTGAGAAAAATCCTAATTTTAAGACTTTCGGTATTCACAGAAGGCATTTAGGAGTCCTAAAGTTAGGAGTCCTAACTATACTACTACTAAACTGAGAAAAATCCTAATTTTAAGACTTTCGGTATTCACAGAAGGCATTTAGGAGTCCTAAAGTTAGGACTCCTAACTTCTGTGAATACCGAAATGAGTAAGTGCCTTCTGTGAATACCAAAATGAGTAAGTGCCTTCTGTGAATACCAAAATGGTAGTAAGTTTAGGATTTTGTCTTAAGTTAGTTCTGTGAATCGGGCCCTTATACTCCAACTCATTCTTCAATACACCTTGGCATTAACATATATAAAATATATTTGAAGTTTACAAAAACACACATTCATTGGATGATGTCATCAGTGATGTCATGAGTGATGTCATTTGAGATGTCATCAGTGATGTCATGAGTGATGTCATTTGAGATGTCATCAGTGATGTCATCAGTGATGTCACTGACCATGTCATGAGGGATGTAATATGTGACATCATCAGCAGTGCATTGCGGGGGCGCGAGTAATAGTTAGCTCTACTAACTATAACGTCTGAATTTTTATGGTTTTGTACGAGTGAAATGTGCAACTAACTATAACGTCCCTGAAACCTATGTTTTTTTTCAGTGAATATATAATATAATTATGATTGTGCTATGCAGCATATGTTTTCAGTGAAAAAAATCAAAGGGTAATATAACCTTACAGTTAGGTGTAATACAAATATCTATTTTTGGTTTTTTTAAGCTTAAAAACTCACTGAAAAAAAAACCTGCTATATTTAGGAGAATTTCTCAGTGACAACATTAACATTGTGAACAAAAAAAAACAGAAATTCACCAGTTATAGTTAGCAGCACTAACCATAACTTGCGTCCCCACCATGCACTGCTTATGACCTCACATACAACATCACTCATGATATTCTATGACATCATTTATGGCATCACTCATGATATCTCATATGGCATCATTGATTATATCACTGCTTGAACTGTTCACAGTTTGCAAAATCTTTGTAAAATGTGTATGAGTATTAAACAGATAAGCATTCAATAGAAATTGTATAATTGCTCAGTTAATGGAACTCTGATATCAAGAAATGTAACCAGCAATCTTTTTTGAGGTTTCATTACTCTCGCAAAAGGACTGCATGTTGCTAGCGGGACACTTGTGAGATCCTAAAGTTCTAAATTTCATTGTTATCTATTGTTTATGGTTCTTTATCATGTTTTCAGTTAGTATTTAGTGCTAATCTAGGATAGAGTAGTGAATAAAACATGAGTACATGTACCATAATCACCTTTAATAGTCTTTCTAAAGCTTTTATTTTAACTTAATTGTTAACATTCACAACCTCTGCTTTACTTGCGCTGTTTTATGGTTGTTTTAACCAGTAAATAGCACTTGTACTGTAGTAATGCACACTCCTTTCTCTCCTTGTACAATCGGCCTCGTGAGACTCTCAAAGGATTGAGAAAAGAGCACATTTCAGGGTCACCTAGTGAATTTCCATGCAACTCTTGTGAGAGTCTTGCAGGATCATACGAGGCCCCCACAACAAGCTTCACCACAGAAGATTAACACTGACTCTTATGAGACTCTCTCGTGATCATACCAAAATTTGAAAATTTGTCAATAGAAAATCTCATACTGTTTGTCAAGTAACTGTGCACTATACAAACAGCAGTTGGACACAACCTAGCCTTTTTTTGTTACTGCCAAAAATATACTGTTTATAATTTGGTAACCCTCCCATTTATTCTCTCGCTATATAACTCCATATTGCTCCTAAAGCTTACTCATTCTGCTGAGCACCCCTCTTGTGACTGACATCTCAATACTGCACCATAGCTCATCTTTGCTTTTTAGACTGTGAGCTCCTGACCTGGTGATAGTGTACTGTGGTGGGAATGACCTGGGCACAATCACAGGTGTTGGGCTTGAAGTGTAAATGAAGGAGACCTTTTCACAACTGATGTTTCTCTTTCCTCCCACTGCCTTGATATTTCTAATATATGTCAAAGGCAGAAATGGGAATGATCAAATGAGTTTTCTCCAAAGACTGAGAAATGCTGGAAGCATGTCAAAAACTGTTTCTGCATTACCTGGTGGCCATGGCATGGGCTCTATATATCGTACCAACATAACGCTTGATTTGCCAGGTGTCTATAGGCGAGATGGTGTGCACTTCATTGCAGAAGGGAACAGGTTCTTCTAACTAGCTTCAAGGAATACATCCAGTTCTATACATGACTGAGCATTACACACTATAAACACAAAGAATCTGTCAGAGCCACTCTATTACAACATTATGAGATTATTTCATGGTATAAATCCTTTTTGTTTTGGATTACTGACACCTGCAGAAGTCTCACAGGAGCACACAAATGCCTGTTTGCACTTGTTCATTTGTCCAGTTCTCGCAAGAGTCTTGCAAACTCAAACGTTCAAATTATATTTAATGCATATTAGCTCTGTATCATAGGGTGTGAGTATTAGACTATGCAAACACACAAGCCTCTGTACTTTAACCTTTCTCTTAAGAAAGATTTTCTATATCCCACTCTTGTGAGATCAAAAAAAGATTTGGCTGGAAGAATTTACACTTTCATTCTTTAAAGAACTTATGCCTTATTGTCTCCAATAGTAGTGTGTGGGTAGCACGTGGCCTCTCCAATGAGACCTTTTCACAGTATGAAAGGGTGCGAAGAGAGACTGAGTTCTTCAATAACACCCCTACCCAGGGCCCCAAGTATATATAGTAGGGTGTGGGAAGAGAGTATCTCCAGAAACACCTTGCATCAAGATTTTCTATACCCCACCTATTTCGCTAAAATGCCGTGAGAGTCTCACATGATTGTAAACATTTTTAGAGGAAGAATTTACACTTTCCTTTATTACAGTACTCATGCCGAATAGTCCCCAATAGCAGGGTGTGGGGGCAAAGTAGACTCTATTAACACACAAAAGAGGGTATGAGGAGATTTATAGATCAGCACGGGATGACTCCCCTTTACAGTAATTAAAAAACACAAATAGGGTCCCTGGGTCTGAGTGTTCTGGAAGAGTATTGGAGTGTCACTTTTACAGGACGGTTTCCCTCACCCACCCTCAGGTGGCATGCTTCATCATAGGGTAACCGCCTCACATTGCGAACCTGGTTACAATGCGGGATACAACCCCCTCTCTGAATGTGAGGAGCTCAGGGATGTTTTCAATGTTAGAAAGAGGTATCCTAAAACCTATAGATGAGCAGGGTGTGGTGAGGAGTAGAAAAGAAAGAAAGTGTATGTGAGATAAATCTAACTCCAAAGTATGCCAGTAACTTTATTAGGGTATCCGAAGGTAAGGAGTAAAAACAAACCTAAGACAGTAGGGAATTCAACCTATCACAGAAAAGTGAAGGTCGACGTATTTCCGCCTCATACCCCCTGAAGAGGTGTGGTTGCTTTCTTCAGGACCAAAGTGAGAGATGGGTAGTATGGCTCACATCGCAAACATACCAAACCAAAAAAATAAGGGGTACTTAGAACGAGTGGTTAGAGTGAACTGACACTCAACCAAGGATCCAATGGTAGGTGCATTACCAGCAAAGTCAGGTAATAAGTGTCACCTTAACCTCGGCGCAAACTCCAGGGCATATCCAAGTCCTCAAATCAGATTTGCAACTGGTGCTGGATCACGCCTCAGAAGGATCCTTCGTTTGCACCTATGTGACTAATTTTTGGCTTCATTACAGTTCCATCTATTACCAACCATGGAACTAAACCTACTAGTATATGGCACGCAACCAGTCCATAGCCAAACATAAAACCCAAGTCCTGCTGTTTATCTTACCTGACCTTACCCTATACTGTCACTTACTTGCCCCATAGTCATAGCCAAAGGGAAAAGTATTTGTAAAGATCTTTTTTGGTGGAGGGTATATTGTGGAACTCAGGCTGGAGATGTACTTGGGGGCTGACTCAGGATGAAGTAGGAAGATTAAGAGCAGGCTATTGGAATTAGGATGGCATGATACTAGCTGTCCCCAAAAAACATGCAGCCCCTCCAGGATTTCTCCATTAATGTTGCATGTTACAGTGAGTCAAGTAAATTATGCAGCTTTAATTAAAGGTGCCCTTTTAATTAATTAATACACATGAAGCATGTGATGCAGGTTTCACCTCATGAACTAAAATCATTTTAACTTTTTATCATTTTAAGACAAGTTTCTATTTTTGATTATGTTGAAGATCAATGATCATGGATTCATACCCTGAACTGCTGCGGCTCTGTAGGAAGTATGTATTTGTCCCATCACAAGCAATTCAATGCCCCTAGTGGAACAGCAATGTCATGGCTAATGTACAATTGGATGAGTACTACAATTCATATTCTTTTCTTTTATCTTTGGATCATCTAGCTTCTTCTGCGGGAGGAGTCAGAGGACCTGCCCCAGATGCCCTTTTCTGGTGGGACACAGCTGCTCAGCTGCACCTCCAGAAAATTGTGGTGCTGTACCTCCAGCTGGTGGTCCTCGTAGAGGAGACAGTCACTGCTTCTTCGGGTCACCAGCTGGAGGGACACTGACAATGCCAACTTTGCAACTGCAGGCATCTGAAGAGCCCAGCCACCCAAGCCAGCCCTCCAACCACCACCATTGACTCTGCCATAACATCACGCAAGGCCTAGATGAACTAAAGCATGGCCAGCAGGAACTGTTGCGATGGGTTGAGGCTATTGAAGCCTATTATGTATGAGGAGCAGGACTTGATGTGGAAGGGGAGTTTGGGGAGAACAATTGGGATATGTTATGTAGCTGCACACACAGTTAAAGAGGAAGAGCTACCAATACAGTGACAACAGAGGCTGTTCTTCTCTCTACACCTGTCCCATCACATACCAATCGTCCACTGTGTCCATCACCTTCCTCTTTCAAGTTATTAATATCTCCCTACCTGATCTATTTGTCTGTGTGTTATTCTTACTTTACCTCATCCAGTTCAGAACCCCCATTGCAAAGAGTGCTGTAAAACAGAATAAGAGTGATCTGACCATACATAACTTTTCTACATCTGCTTGATGGGGTTGAGCAGCACCCACCCTCTCAGTGTCAGTAGTAATTACTACTGCCCTTACAATTCTCTCTGAAACTACTAGTGGCTGCTTATGGGGAAAGTCAACAAAACAACAATCTCTCCTTCCAGAGAGTTTCTTTTCTAACCTGAGTAATGTCTGCTACCTCTCCTAGAATCGGTCTATACCTTAATTAAGAGTTTTTAAAATGGCCTTTTTAATGCTAATGGCAGTATACCAATGGATGATATCACAGGGATTGCTACAGGCCATCGTAATGACCCAGGTGGGCTAGTGCAGCTCAGCCATCAATTAGACTAAACAAAATCAGAATGAGTGGAACATCTAAGACTGCGACTACCATGTTAAAACAACAATTAGCAACATTGTGTTGAATGACTTATGAAAGTAAGCATTATTTATGCATGCATCAAGTCTCAGGATGAGTCAGGAGGACTCACTAGAAGGTTACTTCAATAGAATACCAGTACATTGGATTAAGATTGTGGAAAAGTGCACACTACCCATCCTTGGACATTCATTGATGTAATGAAGTCCCCGCACTATGATGTATCTTTTATGCCCGGGTGCCAAAGAAAGGATTGGGCAAATGTCAGTTTTGGTACTACCATCTCCTGTATCAGTGGGTCTTGCTCTAACCACATCAACTTCACAAAGGACATGATTGTGTCAGGGCGATGAGCTCTGCTGCTTGTGCTGACAATATGTCTATTCTTTTAGTCTCTATTATTACAGTATCAGTAGTCACTGCATATGCTGCCACTAATTCTCCCGCCCCTGTCCTCATGCATGAGCCGTCAACTTATAGTGTTAGGTCGGGGTCTGGGAGTGCAACGTCTGTCAAGTCTTGTCTTGGTTTAGTCACGGTATGTATTACTTCAACACAGTCGTGTGGTGAAACGCTTTCTGTACTGGAGGGCAAAAGGGTAGCAGGATTCAGTATGTTGCATCGTCTGATCTCTATGTGTGGTTGAAATAACGTTGGCTCATAGCCTGTCAGTCTAGCTACAGTCAGGTGTTGTGTTTGTGTCCGGTTCAAGAGAACCTCTACTGCGTGTAGTACTTGTACTGTCAGAGGGTGGCCCAGCACTATCAAGTCACTTTGTCTTATGGCTAAGGCCGTTGCTGCAACTGATTTTAGGCACGCAGGCAAAGCCTGTGCTACTGGGTCTAATGTACTAGAAAAATAAGCACAGGGCTCGTGTTTTCCTGCATGATCTTGTGTTAGGACAGATAGTGCTGTTCCATCCCGCTCTGTCACAAAAAGCATAAACGATTTGTTGTAATCAGGGTTTGCTAAAACTGGTGCTTGACATAAAGCTCTCTTTAATTCTTCAAATGCCACAGTGTGTTCTTGAGGACTTTAGTCTTTTTGTGTCTTGGGCTGGGAAAAACCAGAAATCAATTGAATACGTTCCGGTGCCCACAACTAATTCCCCTGAAAGATCACAATAAACCATGAGAAAAAGGGGAAAGCACCATACCTATTTCCTCGACTTAATTTCTAAGTGGGCTAAATTCTAAGGGGCTTAATTTCTTAAGGGGCTAGCGGGAAGCGAACCTCCTCAGGGGCCAGCAGAAAGCCAATATTCTCCTCCTTCCCCCCCTTTTTGACAGGAGGAAATCTGAAACAGATTTCACTGCTGTCAAACACTATCAAACCCTGTGTCTTGTCAACACTATTAATCCCTGTGTGTAGCTACTGGGCGTAAGCAAAATTATAGGAGATACACAGCGTATTTGAAACGGCGAGAAATCCTTCAAATTAATGTACAAACCTCATTGTGTTAGCTCATAAGCTAGCCAAATGACATCTCATATGCAAATGTCCCTATTACATGAACCTACACCAACCTGAAGTCAATATTAATGCTAGTAGGCCCTAATAGGAATGCTAAATTACCTAAATATTCGGAAAACCAAGTTTAAGAACAGTTGTTAATGTTGATAATTAATAATTTATCTGCTAAAGAAATCAGTCATTTTGCAATAATTTCCACCTATACAATAAATAGCCTAATTTAAAAACAAGTCAACTTTTGGGGCCACCACTTACAAGAATGAGCTTACTAAAGCAAACTTTAAAAAGGAAATCCTGTCAGATATTTTCTCATTACCCTAAATACCGAGCCTCATTTGTCACTCTGTGGTGGCAGTCCTTATTTAAAACAGGCCTTCAAGAGTTAAGATGCGAGTGCACAGATCATAATTGTTCCTTAATGTCCAATCTGGAAACATATGACCGAGGCTGCCTGTCTATAAGAGAAAGGCAGTCGTGTGAAAAATATTTTAGTCTTGCATAATTTTTCCTATTATTTCATTCATCTCCAACACCAATTAGACATACACTGATAACGTGTTGTCTGCTATTTTGACAGCATGATAAAGGTAATATCACGTCTGTGAAATTTAGTAATTGTGAACAAGTTCCAGCCAAGCGCTGTGCAAAGATCGCCGTCGTCACGACTATCTCTGTACTTGCACAGGAGAACTTGGTATTAAACGCTAAACAGACTGGTCAATACAACACAAAAACAAAACATATATAAAATACATATGCCAAGCCATCAGTATACCAAGCACAGAAAGCATAGACAATTGCACTAACATATATAAATGAGCAGCGATGCGCAATTACAGTACCTACAGCTCAGAGGCGAACATTCTGGCCTGCTTAATTTGTCAGGCTTATAATCAATAATTCATTTACCTGCCCTATACACCCCCATCTGAAATCACCGTGTCAAGTCTGACACACAGAATCAGCAATAATAATCAAAAACGAAGAACACACGAACCTGTTTGTTTTCTTTTATAAAAACAGAATCAGCAATAATAATCAAAAACGAAGAACACACGAACCTGTTTGTTTTCTTTTATAAAAATGAGCTATGCATCTTCGTCAACACAATGTACCCTAATGTCCCAGACGAAGACGCACCTCTCATCTCTCCTCACAGACTTTTAACCACTGGATCATTTATCCAATGCAACTGGTGGCAGCTTGTGGCCACAATTCAAAAATGTCTGAATTTGAAAATCGTTTTTATATAGGCACATAGCCCTTAAAATTCCAAGCAAGAGCAACATTTTACTTTCTGGCCAGAAGCAATATAGCATTTTCTAAAAAATAAAACAAATCTTCTCCATAGACATTTCCTCGGGGCACTCGTTTTGCACAGAATAGAACAAGGGAATCTTTCTCGACTTACATTTCTCAGCTGCCCTGTCTTATCAGAGAAGCTAAAAATAGCCCCTCAGCGCGGCCTGAGCCTGGGCTGCCAGCCAACTTTTTTTTGTTGTTCCGGCTGCAGGCATTACACAGATGCGATGTCAGAGAAGCTTTCTAAGCAGTGCCTCTGTTCTGCTCCTCTCACCGGCCCCCACCTACACTGGCTACAAGGTCAGAATCTGTCTCCGATTTCTGTATCACATACTGCTCTACACAGCCCCCACCTTCTCCTCACTCTGAAGCTGTCAAAGACAAAAAGACTACTCAATTCCATAAAAACTGCAATAATTCGCTCAATTGAAAAATTATTTTTACATACAATTTGCACTCAGGGGGTCATAATCTCACCGACTTGACCCAGCACATTGGCTCACTGGACCACCAAGAACACAAACCTGTATTCTTGAACAATTTGCAAATTCGAAATACCCACAATTCTTTTTTTTTTTTTTTTTTTTTTTTTCAAGCTAAACTTTTCAAAAATTACTTTTTCGTTAGCACTTTGTACATTAGGGGTGTCATCAAATCACAGGTGTTGCTCCTTCTCTAGCTACACCCCTCTCAATTTCCTATTGACAACGTAGTCAAATGTTGGACCATGTAAACACCAGCTATGCGCTGTTCAATTGGTGGGTGGTTCAAGAACCTTCGGGCTACTATACCTACTCCAATTACTCCTGTAACATCTGTTCCTTGGCTTTTCCAGACTCCAGTCTACTCCTCTCTGCTTCGTGAAACACTTACTCTGACCTACTATGTGACTCCTTGCGCCAAAACTCAATGGCATCCTTCCAAGCTGGTCTACATTTTCTCTTTCATAAGAGCGTTACGTTGTCCATCTACTTGTTCTGCTTTTACTCGGATACCTTCCTCAACTAACACGTTTTCTCGGGCTTTGTCTGAATCCTCCCTACTTTTCTCTTCTTTTCTGAGCGCTTACTCTGTGCGTCTATGCTATTCTTTACGCCATAATTCAATGGCGTCTTTCTGTTAATTGTCTAGCTTTCCTTTTCCATAATTCTTCCTCTACTTTCACGATGCAATCTGCATCCCAGGTCCCAGCTGCGGGCCACCTCTGACTTTCTGGTAATTCCTTAGTGTAGTCTACCCATAGATCAAGAAATAATATGGCGTCTAGGCCATGTTTATGATACATGAAGTACCCTGGAGTGTCCCTAGGAGGAATGGGAACAGCTTCTTCGAGTACCCCTTTTCTAGTTGTGATCTGTCGTAGTTTCGAAAAGAGCGGCATATTGAGAACTGATCTGATACTTGGTTTTGAACAAACTTAATACAATAAAACACAATAATGAACAGTCATTCATACCACAATATGCAGGACATATCAATACATTTAACATTTAACATTTAACTGAGCAACAATGATGATGACGATCTAAGGAAAACTTAATCATTAAACATGATACTCGACTTGAACTGAATTATTCTGAATTTATATACTTGATATACTAGATACACTGCTGAAACAGTGCAGACCGGATTTGTGTACCCAAACCCGTCTGGACCGGCACAACTTATGTGCACGCCAGAACGCCTCCCCAGTAATGGTACTCACCGGGTAGCTCGGAACGGAAGGCCTCGGAATTTTGACTGAACTTGAACCGGACTGGACTCGACTGGACTCGACTCGTGACCTGGATACTTCGGAAATTCGGAATCTGGTGGGCCTCTGTATACCTCGGACACAGCTCTCTCGCAGGTGGGCTCTGGGTAGGACAATCTGCGTTCCTCACCGCCTCGTATGGATGCCTGGTCGCAGTCTGTCCCCTTCGTTGGCCTGAGGGAGTTGGCGGGAAGACCCGCGACGTGCGCGCTTGAAGTCCATCACGGCTGTGGAAGGGGGCAAAACTGGACCTTCATCTCCGGCGTGTGGGGAAAGAGATTAAACTGTTCGGGCGCCATTATGTGGTAAATAAAATATTACGCTGTCAGACTTTTATAATATAAATAAGATCATGCATAAAGCAAGAGGCTGAGTCTGTGGTATCAGGTTCATAAAGGGATTTATTCCAATAACTCGAGTCAAAGGGAGAATATTTCCATCACCAAAATTGGATCTGGAAAGGGGCTCAAAAGTATTCTCAATATTCTCAAAACATTATTCACAGAGTACAGTATATATACATTTCTCAATTGTACGTAAGCAAAAGAGCAAGAGAGAATGAGATAAGAGCATGTGGGCGTGTAAGTAGGCGTGAAGATGGGCGTCCATGTGGGCGTCCACTTGATGATAATGGGTAATTTGTCATGTGTGGGTGGATACCTGGAGAATCCTGCAATGTCAGCAGAAATATTTGGCAGAGGTGCGTGCGCAGTCGCATGACGTGTGATAGACGTGCAACTAGAGGGAGAAAGGGACTTGACATTTAGCTCTACATGTGGAGACAAAAGTCTGGGGTTATGTCAACCTAATCCCAAATCATATCTAATATCCTATGTTTAAAGAACTGTGTTATCCAAAAAGAAAGGTCTCTCGAACAAAATCTATTCTATACTGACTGTGAGTGCGTGTACAAGCGTCTAAGTGTCTACACTAAATGCGAGGGGGTAGGAATATTCCATGGTAACAGGGCTATGAATTACTTGCATGAGGACAGAGAAGCCGGGCCTTTTGCTCGGTAGCTGGAAGAATGTTTACTTAAACTACTAGACAGGAATGCATTGGATAGGGACGGAGCAGATAATTTCCGAAGGTGAAATACAGTTCTTGGCAGGCAGCAAGCTGATGTCGGGCATCGTGAGCCGCGCAGAGGATGAGACAAAGTTCATGGTCACAGATGCAGGCTCGGACTGGAGCTTCAGAGACAGAAAGCAAGAAAAGCTTGATGACAGAATCAGGGCCTACTTGCCTGGACTGTAAAATGGCATAAGTGAACCATATAAAGGCGGTGGCCTTTCGTACTTAGGAATGGAATATCCGGCCCATTCATGGCGGATCAACAGAGGACATGTTAACGGTGGACGCACATGTATTTGCGTCTTCATAACTGGAACTGGAGGGAACATACATGTACTTGTGATTCATACATGAAACCGTTGGGGTCCAAGATAGGGGACATAACTGATCAGAAAAATCCATATTTCCACAATGATACCAATATCGAGGCAGTCAGTAGACTGCCCGACAAGCATTCCGACAGCCGCATTACAATGCGACTGCCGGGCTGGTGGTCGCAAAGTGCTCCTTTTGTCAGCGCCTTGTGCTGCAGCCCAGGAAAAGGGTGACAGCCTGTTGGTGGTGGTCCGCCCGCCATCATAACTAGGCCCAAAATGTGAGAGATCTGTTGATGGTAGAGATTAACACACAACTCAACTGATCACACAACCTGGGGAAGAGGTTTAGGGGGTTTTATAAATTGATGGGTAGGGGGAATTTGGGAAAGGCGAGATAGAAAAACACAACATTTATCAAGTCAATTAGCCCATCACAGCTGTTGTGGAAGGAAAATGTAAATGCAGTTACCACAGGCAAAACAGTCCTTCATCTCCAGTCTTCCAAGGTATCTAATCAATTTGTATTACCCATGGCTTGACAAATACAAAATAGAGGACCCACACAGTTAAAAAATGTTTTACATTTACCTTTGAAAAGGAAAATGATACTGTATACAAATAGAAGATGGATCTGCATTCTTCTAGTGTTGTCTGTCTTGGATGCAGGGCTGACCTAAATACTATAGCACTATGGCGCAACCTTCTTACAGGAAAGATGGACTGTGAAGTGCAAACCTAAAATGTCAATATTGGAGAGTCAAGGTAAGCTTGATGGTGCCTAAGGAGCAAGAGGGCATAGGCTGGTAGAGTCAATGGTGTGTGCCGTTAACTTTTCAAATGTATTTCAGCTGATAGAAGTAGGCCTGTGACGTGAATAAGAAAATTAAACACATTTGGGGATTAGTAGTTCTAGTTAAGGATTCTTGGTAAATAAAGTGATTGGTTTAAGAAGGACCAAGAGATGATGGACTTAAGTTAATGAAAGAAATTTGAAAGAGTTTACCCCATTATGTGTAAGGCAAGCAATGAAGAAGAACGCAAACATACATTACTAAGTGTAGCTTACCAGACACACCCATCCACAAAAATGTGATGCATATTTTATTTGGAAATACTCGTTAGTGCAAGTAGGGTACCTGTTCCAAGCGTGTGGTGTCCCTAAGTCTCTGCCTTCTCCATGGAAGTGATACACAAAAAGGACAGTCTCAGATTTTAAAATCTTTACTGGCAGTTCAGCAATGGAATGCAAGAAAGGATAGGCATGGGAGACAACGTGTTCTTCAATTTCTCTTTAGGAAACTGAGGCTTTCTATTTCAGCAGACTGTCACCGTTTGCTAATTTCAAAGTCAATGGTTGAACCGAAGATTAAATCAGACTTTGTCAGCTCTCATCGTTCAACCTGCCCAGCCCAAATAATTGCTGTGTCCTTCTTTATTGAACCACTCTATTTTAGTTTATTATTTATAATATGCTGTCTGTGCAAATAAGCAGTACACAATTTATATTTAGATATACTTTTTTAAGCTGTCCTCCTATTCAAATTCTGATGTGTTAGTCTGGAAAGTTGAGTTTGCCCTCAAACTCAGGAGGGTCACCCAGAGGATAATCACTGACCAAACTTAAAATGTCAGACCAATTGCCCTCATCATGTTCCGTTGTTTCAGGAGCACTATAATGCTTTGGATTTAACTGTTTGTTCATTTTAATCACCACCAGTCTTCACTTTTTCAGGAGAGAGACTAGTCCTATGACTGTGATAACTTCTCCAGCTACACTAAAAACATGCTCTGAGAAAGCACTGCCTACCGGACATGCAAGATACTTTACTGCAAGTCTACTGATGTCTGGCAACTATGCCCTCCTGCCCTGCCACGGCAATAGATCAAAGGGTTTTAGTCCAGGTACGCCTCTGTTAGGTCATGCAGATTGTCTTGGCCATCTTCTGAATTGCCATTGGTGCTGCCAATTGATGTGCCTGTACCGCTGCACTTGACTTAAGTCCTGCAGAATGAAACCAACCCATTGCAGAAGTTGGCAAGGAACTTGCTGCTGTGGGTTTTGGAGTAGCTGGCGATGGTTCTGGCTGCTGCTGCAGAGAGTGTAAGCCAACAGCACCACCCTGTTTGGAAGTTAAAGGCTGCACTTCTGAACTTCTGCCCTGGCCTCAAATCTGCTGTTGTTCTTCCTCTAGATCAGTCGCTTTACTGATTATCCAAGTCTTGTAAATGAAGACATCTGTTTCAGTAAAAGGAATGAAAGTGTCAGTACTTTTTCATATCTTGGATCCAGTATTGTGGCACAGAAGTAGTCTTCTGAGGACAAAATCCAATTGTGCAGCCTTTGATTTGTGTTAAAGTGAAGGATTAAGCTATCCACCAAGAAGCTGCTTCTTCATTGTCACTGGTGAACATATCTTTCACCTTTTTCAATTGCTCCCATAGCAGATGCTACAATAGGATTGCTTGTCTCATCTGTACTAACTTCTTTGCCGGCTTTCTGTGTCTGAAAAGAAAACATTATTTGTATCAGGCACTCCATTAGCCCCCATGTGCTCACCTTCATTGTCATGGCTTTAGCCGACACATCCTTTCTCTGTTGAATTACATAATCATTGATAGATTAGTACTGCTCGAACAGGTGTTCCAGCATCTAGTAGGTTGAGTTTCAATGTGTTGGCACCTCTGTACTAGGGCTTTCACAGGTAATTTATTAGCACGCAAAAGGATCCTCCCCGCTCTCGATCCCCTTGATCCTAATAATTATTGAACAATTGCACGACTACCCTTTCCGGCTAAATTAGAGAAAATTATGAATATCCAACACTCCTCCTATTTGGAGGTTAATTGTCTTTTAGATGATACACAGTTCGGCTTTAGAGAAAATCACAGACATGAATCTGCTCTGCTCACAGCCACTGAGGAAATTAGATCATCCCTTGATAAGGGAGGTAAATCAATGTTGATCCTGCTTGATCCATCAGCGGCTTTCGATACAGTCAATCATGAATTACTAGTTGACCATCTGCAGGACCTAGAGATTAACGATTCAGCAATGGAGCTGCTTAAATCATTTCTCTCAGAACACCAACAAGTGGTGTCAAGTGGTATTTTTAACTCAGGAACTTTCTGCATGCCTTGTGGGGTACTCCAGGGATCTTCCCTATCCCCAGCTCTATTTAATCTTTATGTCACTCTGCTTGCCGCTCTGATGAGATCTTTTGGGTATCCTTGGCATTGTACGCCGATGATATACAAATTATACTATCAGTAGCTAAAAATGAAAATGGGGCTGGCGATACATTCAATAAATGTAATGTAAATGTATGACGGCAATAAGTAGCTGGATGGCCAGCAATTGCTTAAAGCTTAACTCCTCTAAAACCGAGATAATTCAATTCAACAACAATCCAGCCATTTGGTCCCCCCACTGGTAGCCATCAGATTTGGGTATGACACCTATGTCAACTTCCAAAGTAAAAAACCTGCTAGACAGTGAACTAAAATTGAAAGATCAAATTAACCTAATTACTTCTTCTTCCTTCTACTGGCTCAGAATTGTCAAGAAAATTGAAAAGTTTCTGCTGGCTAACTTAATGAAAGTTGTGGCCATTGCCTTAGATCTTTCGCAACTAGACTACTGTAATAGTCTCTACACCAGCCCCTCCAAAGGCTCACTTAAAAAACTTCAGACCATCCAAAATACAGCAGCTTGGTTTCTTCTTAGAATCCCTAAACATCGTTCAGGCAGGACCTCTATCAGACAATTGCACCGGCTTCTGGTCTGCCATCACATTTCTTTCAAGGCTCTCTGTCTAGCGTACAAGTCAATCTATGGAAAAGCACCTGCCTTTTTTAAGGTAAATCTGGTGCGTTACATCCCAAGCAGAAATCTTCAGTCTAGCCCAGATAACTTGCTGAGAGTTGCTCCCTTTAAATATGCTACCTGGAGAGGAAGAAGCTTTTTTAGAACCACAGCTCTACTCTGGAACCGCTTGCCTCCGGAACTGAAATTAGCAACCACGCCTCTGGCGTTTAGGAAGAAACTCAAAACTTTGTTATTCAACCAATGTTTCTCTAGGACTTGGCCCTTGTCTGCTCTCTTCTGATCTTCACAGCGCCAAGATGTCTCTGGGTATTCATGTGCCTTATAAGAGCTTTCTTTCATTCATTCAACTGCATCAAGGCTTTGAATGAATGACTGAAATAAATGTATATTCTTTGGCAGGTGACCAGTACGTTGCTTCTTCCCCTTTTTATAGATAGTCCTGCACAGTTACATTGACACAATGTACCAAACACAGGGCTCTGAAATATCCACCATCGGCCATGGCTTTAACTTTATTATTGCCATTGTCAGTGGCAACAAATCCAATTGTGAGACCTCTGGGTTTAGGCCTTCATAGATCTTGGTATTGAACTCTTCCAAGACGGTGGTAGCTGTATGCGATTTCTCCATGACAAATATCACAACTGCTGAATACCCTGAAAAAGCATTACCCTCATTGAGACCAGCAGCTAGCCTTTGCCTACTTCCCTGGAAAGAGTCTCAGTTTGCAGTGAGGCACATGTAATCTGTTGCCTGACAACTGGTTCACATATCAGTTGTGAGATGGATGTGGATGGACTGAACAGCGCTCTGCTTCATAGCATTGACAACCAATTACAGCACTTTATGATGGAGCACTAGGACAGCCACTCTGGCAAAATAGCTCCAGCTGGGAAAGTTTCCATTTTGGGAAGAGCACCTCCACAAATTCTAGGAAGCAAGAGCATGACTGGGAACCCAAGCCAGCCGCGGCAAATGTTATCAGACCAGCCTCCATACGATGCATAGTGAGCCTGCCCACTACAAGGGGTTTGAGGGTTCCCCCCAAGAAAATTTGCGACAAATGGCAAGAAATGTGCATTCTACAACACAATATTCATTATATATTTAATTGTATTATTTTTTAAAGCACAGTACATTATGACCTCACAGACCATTAGGATACAGCAATCTTATAGGGGCTCTTTAATTATATCCTCACTATCACCCTCCAACAGTGCCTCCCATCTCTCAATAGCCCGTCACTCACTTGTATTTCATTTGTTTTTATAGCACCACTCAAATCGGTTTAGGGTGTCGAAGCATTTTACATCACACTCACATACAGAGACAATGAATCATGCTTGTGTAAATCATTGTATAGAAAATGTTACCGAAGACAAAGGGGACTGCAAGGTGTAGGATTCACATGTCATCTATACTGGTAGGCATTTTAGAAGAATGCTTGGTCTGGGGAAGCACAAACTCAGGATTCACAACGTAACAGTGGTTAGGGTTGACTATACTAATAAGAATTTATTTCTACCCAAACAAACCTTTTTTAGCAAAATTAGGATAATGATAGACTGAAAAAAACAGAACTTTCTAACCGAGTTACAATGCACAGAAACAAAAGGATCTCTGTGACAAAAGCAGTAACCCACTGAGGTATGCACATAAGATACTGTTCTCTGATCTGCCTAGTATACTCTCTTTACAACAGGCATATTAACCCTCTGTGCTACCTTAGATGAGTCAAAACTGGCACTAGCAAAACATTAGCCACCAGAGTTATTGTATTGTATTGTATTGTATTGTATACAGTATTTATAGAGCGCGGCAAACACCCTACGGGTACCTCGGCGCTAAAGATACGTGAACACAGACCAACACAAAGCAGGAGGGAAGAGAGTATAGTAGAGCCTAGGAAGAGCGGTACTCAGAAGTGGCAGGATACATTTCTAGGAAACAGCCATGTTTTGATCCTTTTCCTAAACTGCGACAAAGTACTGCATTGTCTGATTGCGGGTGGAAGATTATTCCAGAGTTTTACAGCAGCATAGCTAAAAGATCTACCTCCTAGTCTGGCGCTGTTAAATCTAGGTACTTTTGCCAGACATGCGGAAAAAGAACGGAGACTACGGACTGGAGTGTACCAGACCAGTTTCTTCTGCAGTGACTTGGGGCCCAGTCTATGTATCGCCCAAAACCCGACACAAAGGGATTTAAAAAAAATCCTTTGCTGCACCGGGAGCCAGGGTAGCTCGGACAGGCACATCGAAGCAGAAGAGCTGTATTCTGAACACGTTGTAGTCTCTGGATTAAATATTTAGGAGATTCCAACAATAAGGCGTTGCAGTAGTCAAGTCTACTTAAGATGGTGCCTTGAACAATCAATGCTCTGGCCGAGACTGGAAGCAATGGGAGGATCTTCCTTAAGGCTCTCATAAGGCCAAAGCAACACCCTACCGTCTTGTTCACTTGCGTCTCCAATGACAGATTGGCATTGAATATAACTCCCAAATTTCGTACTGTCATGGACGGTGCCAGGGGAGCGGAAGTGCCAAGAGGCCAGAAATTGCCAGGAAGGGGCAGAGGGACCTTCCCAACTGTGCAGTGCAAAATTTCGGTCTTATCCGAATTAAATTGCAGTTATCTTGGCACTTTTATTGTTGCCTGAAAACTGTTGCATATACAAGCAACACTTCAGTGCTTTTAAAACGGCAGCACTGCTACAAAATGGGCCCCCAATAACAAAAGTGGCCCCTCAGCCTTCCAACCTCCTGGGGAAATGTCCGATGCCTGGTATCACCAGTCAGGCATTGTAGGAAGCCCCACCTTCACAAAAGAAGAAAGGATGTGATCAAGCACTAATGTCTTAGCCATCTTCCTGTTGTAGAAATAGATGTTTTTGTGAATCCGGTAGTACAGCGCCTCCTTGGTAAACATAGCCTTAAACGTATGCTGTTTTTCTTGTGGTACTACTGCCACAAGTGACCTATGGGCACCAAAAGTAGGTAGGCTACGTGGGTGCTTTGTGGTGGGAGTTGCTGGATCCTGCTGTGTCTTGTGCCATGCAAAGGTTGCTGCAGTTGAGTTTTGTATAATATGGCTGCTCTGTGCAATTCTGCTGCTGCTATCCTCTTTTTCCTTCTCCTCTTCCTGACGACCAACTTCTCCATCATTTCTGCTGTTGGTGCTCACTCACCACCAGCAACTATGCTTTTAAGTTGTTTCCTACATGATTGAGTGATGCTCTTTCAAATGGGACAGTTGGCCTTCGGTACAGTAATGAACACTTGGCTTACCATGACAAACTTTCTTGTGGCAAATAGAGCAGATTACAAAGTCCTCCTCATATGGGCTAAACAGAAAAAAGTCCCAAACTGGAGACGAGAAGAACTTGAGGTAAACCTCAGTAGCTGTGTTGCTGATGTTTGGTGTGCTGTGGCTCGGTAGGGGTGGTGGTGATGGCGGTGGTTGCAGATTTCTGGAGTCTTGCAAATATGGGAGCTGGCGGTGTTGCTGGAGGCACATGAGTCTGATCAGGTAGAATAGAGGTGATCTGTATGTCTTCTATGCCACCCTCCACACTGATGATCATTGGCTCATTGTCATCATCACCAATCTCTCAATTGCAAGGCCTTGAGAAAACATCTTTTCTGTTGTCTCCAGGACTTAGCTGAGGTACTATCCATGTTCAGATCATCAGAAGGGGTCTTGGAAAAGATGGGAGAGTACTCTCTCCTTCCTGGAGATTGTGAAGCTGATAGAGGAAAATAAGTCTTCTCAACAGCATCTTGCTCAGCAAGAACCTCAGCCCCCTGTTCTGCTCCTACATCCAGAAGGTCCACTTTCCTGTTATGATGTAGTTTGTAGATCATACAATTCTAAATAAGATTCACTGCCCTCCATAACTGCGGTCACTGCAGCTTTGAGAGATATGGCCTTAGGTTTTGGTGGTGGTGCCATTGATGCAGGGATCTCTGCCTCTTTCTGCAGAAATGAGGTTGTAGCAGTTGTGTCACATTTCATGAAAAAGGATGAGGGCTTGATGCCATTGGCGGCACTAGCAACTTGCTTCTTCACTGGCCATTTTCCTGCCCGGAACCTCTTTTTATGGGCCATTCTCTTAGCACTAGCAGTTAGCATTTAGCACCAGAAACAAAAGACCTTAGCAGTGGAGGACGCCAGTCTCACTGTCAGATGATTACTTCAGGTACTTCAGTACTGTGTAGGATGCTTCTGCAGTACCTTCAAGCAAAGCAATAAAAAAACAAATCAGTTAAACATGGGCAATAAGAGGAATATAGCAAATGTAAAACCAGTGAAATGATCATCATCAATCGTAATGCCATACAGTAGTGTACCCTAAAACATGCATAAACTGTTTTTTCGCACGGAAAAGCTTAGTTTATTTTCCTCCAGAGCCATGGTAAGAAGTAGAACCCTATGGGAGGCAGGAGATGAATAAGTAAAATACATGAAATAATTGCTGGTGAGTGAGCCTACAGGCTTAGGGAACATGGAGGCTCTACGACAGGTGGCTCTACGAGAAAAATGAGAAAATGATTAAAAAACAAATAACATAATGTACTATGAGTCACAAGTACAAATGAATATATCAGGAAAACATAAAAAATGAACAAAATTGTCATAGGTCCTTCCGTTAATAGTGCTAGAAAATGGCTTTTAAAAGTGGAATTAAAGGTGGCGGAGTGAGCGGACGTGCTCTGTGATCGCTCCACTCTGGGCCGAACATAAGCTTATTATAGCAACGCCCCGAGGCTTTGCAGAGGGCCTACATCGAATACAGGGTACCGAGAACCTGCTGCCCTGTCGACAAGACCTGTGGCAGACCAAGAACCGGGTGAGAGGGCTGATCCTGCAGCCCAGCACTGCGCTCCGGGCGGATGCCAGGCTCAGAGTCTCTCAGCCACGGTGCCAGCAAGCGCTGTCTCGGAGGCATCAGTGGGCGTGGAAGAGGAGGATTCTCGAGCCTCGCACAGATGTTGGGGCCCACCCTGCCAGTAGTCAACGGCCCGGCTGGTGGCTCTCTTTGTCGAGCCGCTCACACTTGGGGCTGCAGTTTGAAGATGAAGCGGGCAGAGGGAAGGGCTAGGATCCCGCGAGGCTGGCCCAGCCCTAGGCAAACAATCGAGAAGCTTGCAAGCCTGGGAGGCCCATCTGGATCGGCTTGAAGAAAGGACACAGCGACATGCCCCTCCCACAGATCGAGAACAAGTTTGGGCCCACCCAGCATGGGCACAGACCCTCTAACACCCTGGTCCCTACAGGAGGCAGGCCGAATGAACCCAGCAGCGATGGGGTGGGGATGGCAGGACAGGACTGTACTGCCCCCCACAGCCCACAGCTTGCTTGCGCACCCACCCCCTCAACAGCATTATTAAGTTTGGATGCTCCATTTGGCAGCAGAGCACAGCCATCCAGCGGTAGCCCTAGACCGCTCGAGGCCCGAGAAGAGGTGAGAGGCCCTCCAGTCAGCTTTCTAGGCAATTGGAGAAGTGGGACGAATTGAACCTTGGGGGCGGGAGGAATGACGAAGCCTGGAGAACACTGACTCCCCCATGAGGCACAAGACTTCATAGCAGAGCAGGACTTGGGGGCAGGAGCACTTTCGCAAAGGACATTGTCTATTGGGGGTAGTGAGGCCTGAGCTGCAGGACGGAGTAGCAGAGAAGCAACAAAGCCCCGATGGAAGGGAAACATAAAGGGGCCCGATCGGGAGTTGTGCCTGGGCCTGGAGGATCTTCCCAAAGAAGAGCATTGGTGTGGTTATAAGGCCTGGTAGGGTAGGACTCAAGGAGGACCTGCAACAGATTAAAGGGGACCCAGCCCGGGACCTGCAAGGAGTTAGGTGAGAAATCTCTGCCAAAGGTGACAGAGTTGACACGTTAGAAGCAAACAAAACGACCAGGGAAAAGGAGCTGGAGCAATTACGCCAAGAAATAATACGCCTCTCCGACAAATCGACCTCCAAGCTCATGCTGAGGACCTAGAAATCAGGTTGAGGCGAAATAACATCAGGATATGAAATGCACCCTCCTCGGCGGAAGCAGGAAATGTGGAGGAATTTGTCCAGGCCCTTTTTGCTCAAATCCTAGGTGATACATCTGAATCAGATATCCGTCTAGACCAAGTCCACCGTGTGGGGCCTTCAAGAGCCCCAAACATACCACCCTCAGACATACTTGCCTGTGTCCACAGCTTCCACTTGAAAGAGCGTATCCTACAAACGGTACGAGGATCCAACGCAATGCTTTTCAGGGGACATTCATTGCAACTGTTCCAAGACCTGTCAGCAATAGCACTCCCAAAGAGGCGAGAGTTTTGTCCAATGACTTCCTTTATCAGGAAGCATGAAATCTTGTATGCGTGGGGCCACCTTTTTCGCCTGATCTTTGAATGGGAGGGAAAGACCCACCAGGTACACTTCCTTTGTGCAGCATTTGTGCAGCATTTGACCTGCAACCAGAGGCCCGGATAGGGAGCGCAGAAGAGGCAGGGGCTGGGGCGGGCCAGTGGGAGCGACAGCAATGGAGGCGGAGAGGCAAGAAACCCCTGAAACCGGGTCTCGAAGCCATGGCACAGGAAAGAAAGGCAGTGCTTGAGAGCCTCAACTGGGGCACATCATCAGGTGGGACAGGCTGAGTCAACACAGCTCGCCCCGATAGCCATGGGCGCACATAATGGATGCTATTCGGGATCGAGAGAGGAGTGGTCTTCATGATGTCCTCAGGCCACGATGAACCCCATCAGGAAATTTTCTCGACGGAGGGCAGGGACTCTTCTTGAGGCCCTGGCCTCCCTAGAGACACTGTTCAAGACTGCAATAAGTTTTGTTTTTGAGTGTTTTCTTTTTGAATGTTTGTGTATTAAGTACCAATTCTCAATGCAAGCAGGGGTAGTTAAGATATCACCTCCAATGCTTCAGGTCACTACTCTGCGGGCCCATCTCAGAATGGGGGACGACAGGACAAGCCACTCCAAGACAGCAAGCCCTTACACATCTACTATGACTACAGGCGACACTCTAAAGATAATCTCGCTGAATGTTAAAGGGTTGAACAACCCTGTCAAACGTAAGGCAATCCTCTCCTATCTTGAACACACTGGAGCAGATATTTGCCTCCTCCAGGAGACTCATCTCCTGGCTGGAGACTCTCAGCGACTCAAATCCAGATCCCTTCCACAGCAGCTATTCTCTTCAATGCGGCGCAAGGCGGGGGGTGGCTATCTTATTTTAACATGCATTTAGAGGCATTATCTGCCCTAAACTAGGTGAACTTAAGGGTCACCTTCTGGTTCATCAAATAAAGCTGGGTATGCAAACAACAACCCTGGGCACCCTGTACGCACCAAATGAGGGGGAGGAGCACTTTATTCTGGAGGCGCTAGATGAGACACTCACATCACAGGACCATCTGGTCCTGATAGGGGGCGACTACAACATAGTCCTGGATAAAAACTTAGATCGCTCCATTCAAAGAGAGGGAGGTTCTGGGTCGCTATTCAGAGTGGGCATTGCATGGTGGAAAAAGGCCGGGCTTGTGGACTTGTGGAGGGCCAAACATCCAAGCACCACAGACTTCACATTCTATTCTCACGCTCATAAGTCTTACGCCCAAATAGATTAATTTCTGGGCTCCCAGGACCTACACCAGCTCCTCCCCTCAGTCGAGATAGAGCCAAGAACCCTCTCTAACCACTCAGCCCTAGTTTTACAGATACATTCTCCCATACAACAACCGGTACGGTGGCAATGGCGCTTAAGGGACAACTTATTGTGGAAACCGGAAGCACAGGCAAAGATTAAGAAAGTCATCACCGATTACCTGGAAGCTAACGACAATGAGGAGGTATCTTTCCCGATAGTCTGGGACGCGTTGAAGGCAGTAGTCAGGGGCGAGCTCATATCCCTTTCAGCTGGCGAAAACAGACAGAGGAAACTCAAAAGAGCTGAACTTCAGGAGAGGGTCAGGGAGCTTGAGGGAATCAAACTGGGGCCCCCAGAGTGTGGCGCCAGTTAGAAGCCACCCGGAAACAACTAGCCGGACTGGACCAAGACAGGGCTGAATTCGCCCTGTTACATCTTAAGCACTTGTACTATCTTAACGGCAACAAGAGTGGTAGAATCTTGGCCACAGAGCTAAGAGCCCAACAACAAAATAACACAGTCCACTCTCTTCAGATGGAGAGTGAGGTAGAATTGATGAGTGACACCTCTATAGCTGAACAGTTCAGGGACTTTTACGCGATGCTCTACTCGAGACAACCCACCTCCATTGAGGACATAGCAGACTACCTTCTGAACTTCCCTGTGACCAAACTGACTGACTCTCAGGTGTCTTCCCTAGATGAACCCATCTGGCTGGACGAGATTATTGCGGCCATTTCGAGGCAGACACCACTGAAGTCTCCTGGCCCGGATGGCTTCTCTGCCGGATTCTACAGGGCTTTCTTCCCAGAATAGCCCCAATTCTCACAGACTCTGGTTCCCTCCTGACCTCCATGCTAGATGCAACCCTCACAGTTACCCCCAAGCCCAGAAAAGATCTATAATCCTGTGCTAATTATCATATCACTCCTTGACGCAGACTTGAAACTTTTTACAAGCATTCTGGCAGCATGCCTAAACCCCCAGAGGCTCTGTGCAAACAACACTAAGAGAATATTACATATCATAAATAAGGTGCACTGAAGGCAAGGTTCCAGCATGCTGCTCTCAGTGGATGAGGAAAAGGCTTTCGATCGGGTCCACTGGCCTTTTCTTAGATCGACAATGGGGCACTTGGGGTTTGAAGAGCGATTTCTGTCCTGGGTCTATAGCGGATACTGGGTCCCATGGGCGTCCATGGGGTCAATGGGGAAAGCTCAAAGAACCTCCCTATTTGCAGAAGCACAAGAAAGGGTTTCCCACTCTCCCCTCTATCATTTGCCCTGTACATGGAGCCCTTTGCACAGCGGGTCCATGACCATAGACTCATTAGTGGGATCCCCCTGCGGGGAGAACATTGCATCAATCTGTATGCACACAACATCATGGTGATGCTAGAGGACACAGTCAGGAGCTTGCCTCCCTTTCTGGCTGAGTTGGAGGGGTTCTAAGTGGTGTCTGGATTGCACATGAATCTCCACAAGTCTTATGCTCTCAATCTCAGTCCCCCCTCTGGAACTAGAGGAGCTAAGAGAGACACATCCAATTTGCTGGGCTACTGACTCTGTCCATCAGCTAGGACTTCAGATGTAGGACAATTGAAAAGACAGCATCCTAAACTATGGTGCATTTTTGACTGTGTCAGTGCTGAGCTAGATAGATGGCGGCGCTACCTGCTCTGTCTTTTGGGCTGTGTTGCAGCTCCGAAAATGACCATTCTGCCCAGTGTCCCCTTCTTCTTCCAGGCATTGCCGCTGTCACCACCAGCCGGCACTGTCACAGCCCTCCATGTGGCACTGAACCACTTTGTTTGGGTGGGCATTTGGCCAAGAATGAGCAAGGAGTGGAACTGGCTCATGGACAGGGCTCTGGCCGGTACTTAACCAGCAAGAGTACTGTTTCTGCCCCGAATACATAGAGCCCCAACTCTATATATTTCTCCACAAACAGGCTCTTTACTGCGAGTCTGGGATGGGTGTATCCACAAGGGGAAACTGACTTCTTTACCTTCCTCCTTCACCCTAGTTGCTAATAATCCAGATTTTACCACGGGCCTGGGCGCCTCCTTTCAGGTCTGGCAGGAGTCACCCTACAGGGCGATAGGCCACTTGTTTGACCAAGAGGGACCGGTACCCTTTGCCTCCCTGAGAGCGGACTATTCCATCCCCGAGGCAGAACAGTTCAGATATCTCCAGATCAGGCATTGGGTGATAACACCAGTCTATTCGCCCGGTGGCCGAGAATCAGCTGACACCGTCCGAGAGGTGGCTCTTGGCTAAAAACACAGATAAGCGTCTCATTTCCGAGCTATATGTCCTCCTTCAGCCTCCTCAAACCAGCAATAAACCCCCCTCACAAAGGCTCTGGAAGTCTGAGCCTGGCCGTTCTCTCAAACCAAAGGAGTGGCATGACATCTACCACTGGGCATGGCACACCATACTCAACATGATAAGCACCGAGACGGCGGTCAAGATTACCACCCTTGGTAGTTAACACCGGTACGATTACACAAGGGTAACCCAGCCCGCGGTGATGCATGCTGGCGACAGTGTGGGGGCTAAAGGCACACTAATACACCTTTTCTGAGACTGCCCGGAACTAGCAACATTCGGGACTACAGTCTTGGATGATACTGATACCAACTTCTCTACTCAGCTCCCTAGATTCCCATCATACACACTACTCGGGTTATCTAATCCAATCACTTTTCCACTTACCCAGGGCTTTAAGTGGGATGAAAAAAGTAGGGGAGTCTCTCAAAGCGGCGTGGTCAATGTGATTAAGGGCGTGGCTTAAACACACGTAAGCTAAAAATCTGTGCTTAGAATAGTGGGACGCCGACTTGCTGTTTCTGTCATTGAATAAAGAAATATGATACATTAAGTAACATCATACCTTCATGTCAGAACTATTGGCTTTGTCAATGGTTGTTAGTTGCATAAGATAAATAAGCAGCAACTATGACTTGTATATAATATTGAAAAATCTTCCACTTAAAGCCCTGTTGACACCACAACAATGTTGCTGCTCCTGCGTTTCAAAAAGTGAAGGGAAATCCAGAGAGAAAATGACTCTTTAAAGGATTTCCCTTCCCCTACAATGCTCCTCTGGCATGAAGTCATGCTGTAACTTCTCCACTAGTGAGAAGTGAGCAGTGTGAGCAGCACACATCTATGTGCCTGCTGTCACTGCAGTCCGGCAAAAAACGGACCGCCTGTGCCAGGGCACAAAACAGAGGGCGATAGAGACCCGTTTCGAGGCCCCCTTTTAAAAACTGCAGGTGCTCAGCACTGGTTGAGATCCAGCCCACTTGTAGAGGGCGCTAGATCAGCATAGCCCTGGGGGCTGCGCATCAGACCATTTCGGCGCTCTGGGGTTCTCCGACAGTCCAGAACCACATGGCATGGCCTAGACGCTTATGGGGCATATTGAGGATGGAAACGATCACCCTATCATTGACATCACAAGACAATACTTTCCAAACAATCTCACAGCCCTTCATAGCCTTGTTGACCAAGGCATTTAGAGATTTAACTTGTACCCGTTATCTGCGGCAACTCCGCTTAGCTGAACCTGACTCAACTTAAATTGCAATACATTTAAAATGACTCATACAACTTCCCTGACATCCCAATTCACTTGGGAGATGGTACTGGGATCAGGTGGTTAAAGGTATTAGGGGGGTCGGGTGGGAGGGTGTTTGTTTATGCTTTCTTTTTGACCTTATTAGAATTTTAAAAAGTTGTATTCTTATAACATAAATTAGAGAGATGTTCTCTCGGAATGTATGCTCTTGTTTTTATTCAACTATGCAACAATAAAAACAGATTAAAACATAAAAGTGGAATTAAGGGATTAAAGCACACACTGGCTGCTCAAACTTGTGGAAGCTAGCTCATCCACTACATGGCCACTGAATATGAAGGCATGAAGGACACATACAAAATGGACACCAGACACACTAACTGGCTCCAGACTTTGGTAGTCGCTGCATGGCTAGCAAATAACGAGGCATAGAGAACAAAGACAAAATGACCACCGTCAACATATACACACTGGCTACACAAAATGGGCACTGCTGCATAACCTGCAAGCAAAAGGCCATGGAGAACTAAGAAAACATTGCACCCTATGACAAACACACACTGGCTATACAAAATGGGCACCACCACATGGCCAGCAAAGAAAGGGCATGGAAAGCAAAGATCATGACAACCTATGACTCTGGCAAGCATACACACTGGCAAAATAAAAACTACATCAAATACTAGCTGGTGCCCATCAGGGCATATGGGGACTCTATGGAAAGCAGGCAGAGGCAGACAAGAAACAAAATAAAATGCATTCAGTATTTGCTATTGTGTAACCCACTACGCTCTAGATCCTATGGGAACTCTATGGGAGGTTGGGGGAGAAAAAACAATTAAAACACCAATAACACTCTGTACTATCAGTCAAAAGCACATATTAATATATTAGGAAAAAAGGAAAATAATCTTTACAGGCCTCTTCTATCAATGGTTCTAGGAAATTGGGATTGAAGCACATGCTGGCTGCAGAAAATGGTGGAAGCTAGCGCATCCATTACATGGTCCTGAAGAAGAAGGCATGGTGGACAAAGACAAAAGGGACACCAAACACACACACACTAACCAGCTCCACAAAATGGTGGTGGCCACATGGCCAGCAAATAAGAAGACATAGAGAACAAAGACAAAATAACCACTGTGATCACTCACAAACCGACAACACAAAATGGACACTGCTTCATGTCCAGTAAAAAAGGTTATGGAGAGCAAAGAACACATAAAACCCTATGGCAAATACACACTTTGGCTACACAAAATGGCCACTGCTGCATGGCCAGCAAATAAAGGGTATGGAGACCAAAGAACATGGCAGCCTATGACACTGGCAAGCATTCACACTGGCAAAAAAAAATGATATTGAAAACTAGTTAGTACCCATCAGGGCCCATGGGAACTCTGAGGGAGGCAGGAGATGCAGGAAAAAAACTGTATAAAGTACATTAAGTATTTGCTAGTCAGTGACTCACCAGACCCTATGGCCTATGGGGATTTTGAGGGAGACATGAATTTTTTTTACATAATTGCTCATGAGTGACCAATGGGCCCATGGGGTTTTCATGGGAGGTGGGGGGGTCGGAAAAAATTGAAAAAGTTACTAAAAAACCAACAACACACTGTACTACTACCAGTCAGAAGTACAAATAAATATATCAGGTAAAACAAAAAAAATAACAAAAATGTCATAGGCCTCTTCTATCAATGGTCCTAGGAAATGGCTTTTAAAAGAGAAAAAAAAATGCCCGCAGTGACTACACACTCACTGGCTATACAAAATGTCCAGTGCAGCATGGCAAGCAAATGAAGATCATGGAGAAACAGAACACAAGGCAGCTATGGCAAACACACACACACTGGCTACACAAAATGGGCACTGCTGCATGGCCAGCAAAGAAAGGGCATGGAGACAAAAGAACACATGCCAGCCTGTGGCAATCACACAGGCTGACTACACAGTATGGCTAGCGGCACATGGCCAGCAAAGAAAGGGCATGGAGAATAAAGAACACATTGCGGCCTCTGGCAAATGCACACTGCATATACAAAATTGCCACTACCACATGGCCAGCAAAGACATGGCATGGAGAGAAAAGAACATGGTAGCCTATGACATTGGCAAGCATACACACTGACAGAACAAAATAAAAAACATGTCAAATACTACCTGGTGCTCATTAGGGCCCATAGGGACTCTATGAGAGGCAGGGGGCAGAAGGCAAAAACAAAATAAAATGCATGAAATATTTGCTGGTGCGTGGCCCATTTGCCATAAGGCCTATAGAGTCAGGGGGAGGGCAGCAAAGAAAGGCCATGGAGAACAAAGAACACATTGCAGCCAAAGGTTGCAAAGATATTATCAAAAACAGGCCCGTACAGAAAACTAAAATAACCTACTTTTTGGATTTAATCCACAGCCATTCACAACCCCCTCAATGTATTGCAAAAGCATATAGCAACACAGCAGTGAGAATGCGAAACATAACATACATCAAAATTTACCCAAGGTCTAGTGCAGGGCAGACTAGGCCCCAAACAGAAACACAACAACATTATAAACTGGTAAACAAATCAGAGAAAAATGTATATTTAAAGTAGCCTTAGGCCTCAATGATAAAAAAAGTGCAAACATTTATATTTCCTCTTGAAAAAGTTAATCCTATCCCACATGGAGCCCCTTGCTCCAGCTCAAACCGTAGGCTATCTATCAACAAAAAGGCAAAACAAAAGCCAAAATGGAACAAAAGATACCAGTACATGACCTTCATCAACAATTTTTCCAAAGTGCTGCATTAAACTTACTTGATTTCTCCCAAAAAGATTCCAATGGTATGGATACAGCAGGAATTGCAGAAAAAAGAGAGAGAGTGATACTTTCCTTCCACAATCCAAATTAAAAGTGACCTAGGGATGGACAAAGCAAAGGTAGGAGTCTTCAGGACAGGAAGAGGAGTTTGCTACTGTATGCACAGTAGCTTCTCAGTCTCTATGGCACATCACGTTGAAAACAGAAATCAAACAAATTGCTCGAAAAAAAAAATAAACTCAGAAATGCATTTCGAGTAGATTTTCCAGCCGTTTGATTGCAAATCTACTCAAAATGCTGCCCCATGACCATCCATGTTAAAATAGACTATCTTCTTTTAAAGCTAGGAATCACAAACCAATACTATTGATTTACTCTGGCAGTCCACATTAAGTGATGTACATCTGATAACAGCTTTTATTGAGGTTTGGAGTAGAAGTGAACAAGTTGATAGGGTTCATCTAAATGAGCACGAAGACTACAAGGGAAGCACATCTTAAACAGGCAAAACAAGAGCCAATGGATGCAGGCATGGCATTTGTACATCTACCTATGGGAGCCATAGTGAAAAGCCCTCGGTAAAAGCAGGAGGTCACTTTGTGGGTTCAGAATCCAATAATCGGCCTCTGTGGCCTGAATGTTCTGCCACCAGAAGAGTGTGCCATAATGACGTTTCCACCTTCTGCAGGCCTCAAGTGCATGACCAGTGATGAAGTTTATATATTCTTTCTGTTTTCAGGGTCCTCACAAATTTGACCAGTTGGTGTGTATGACATTCTACCAAATTGATCAAGTCACCCCAGAGATTATGGTAAAATGCTGAAAACAATCAGTGTTATATGGTGCAAATGATGAGGTTATTAATAATGAGGATATTCAGTGGGAACTAATTCACACCATATTTTACAGATACTAGAACAGCAACAAAAATGTTGTACAACCTCAGTAAAGTGTCAGACGTCAATGAAGACACATTACCTAAAACACATCCAAATACTGATATTACAAGTGGAACTCATGAGTCTTCAATTCAACAGCTATGTTGTGATGCACATGATATTTCTTGTACTACAAAGTTAAGTAGCAAATAGAGCTGTGGACGATGAGTGTTTTGACCCAAGAGAAAAACTGAGTGGGATCTTAATCGAAGCAATAGCATTTAGGGGCATCAGTACGTATCACCAACAAATAACTTTTAATATTGATCATTAGGTAACTAAGTCCACCAAAGTACTCTATATCATAAAATGGAAAATGCACTGCCAGTCGGAATAGCAGCAACACAATACATACCGTACTGTAACAGGTTCCAATAGATGTTTCTGTCAAGAAATTTCAATAGTTGCAGATAGCATAGCATAATTACAATGCCCAAAAAGATAACTGAATGCTTGTTTCTCAATCCTGTGTTTGATGTAGAATACCTTGGATCCCAAGAAGATCATCTATGGAGTCCCCCAAGTATCCTCCCTCAGCCCCACCCTCTTCAACACCTACATGCCCCCCTGGCCGATAACATAAGATCTCATGGACTCAACATTATCTCCTAGGCCATAGACACCCAGCTCATCCTCGCACTGTCCAAAGACCCTTCCACCACCAAAGCCAGCTTCCATCAATGCATCATGAACATCGCGGACTAGATGAAAGACAATGGGCTCAAACTCAACACAGAGAAGACAGAAATCCTCATATGTGGGAGTAACACCTCACCATGGAACAGTGCATGGTGGCTTGCGAGGTTCAGCCTATCTACCACCCCAACAAATCACACCCCAACTTCAGTATCATTGTGGACAACAAACTATCCATGAAGTAAACACAGTCTCAGTCACAGTCTTCGCTTGCTCCACAAGAGCTTCGGGTGGCTCCCAGTCAACACCAGGAAGGCCATTACTCATGCCCTCATCACCATCAGACTGGACTATAGGAATCACTGTACATCTCCTGAAGAGACTCCGAGCAATACAAAATGCAGCAGCAAAGTATTAAAACTTCAAGATGCTGGTTGGTGAAGGAGTAGAAGTTTATTCAGCATACAGCAACACCGACTTGACAGCAGGCGAGAAAGACAGTCCGCAGATCTGTTACTCGAACCAGGTATATATTGTACTTGGAAATTGTATTCTTGGAGTCCTTCACTCCATCGTTTAAGTCTGGGAGTCATGTGCTCATTGTGATGACAGGAGAAAACTTGCACCAGGGGGTGATGATCAGACCTGACCAAGAATGGAATACCCCAAAAATAAAATGTAAAGTGTCGCACGGCCCAAAACACCATTAAGGCCTCCCGTTTGATACAGGAGTAATTTGCTTCAGCATCCCTGGGTGCCCTGGAGGCAAAAGCAACCACTTTCTCTTC
Organism: Triturus cristatus; assembly: GCF_964204655.1. Classification (NCBI taxonomy): domain Eukaryota; kingdom Metazoa; phylum Chordata; class Amphibia; order Caudata; family Salamandridae; genus Triturus; species Triturus cristatus. The sequence continues at coordinate 466,141,792 of NC_140589.1, forward strand.
ACCCTCCACCACCTGGGAAAGCTCAGCCCCTAGCCCCTTGAGGCAGGCGTCAGTGGTCAAGATAGTTTTAGGGTTGACATCAAAATGTTGCAGAGGTTCCCTTTTTGCCACATATACTTTTCCAACTGTGTGTCTGCACTTAAATTGGATTTTGGCCTCAACATATCCAAGAACATTAATCTTCACACCACCATAACTGACCGAACTAATATCGGGAGGCATAAGTGTCATGTTGCTCAACCCCACACTCTTATCCCACTGTTTATTATCAAGCATAGTGAAAGGTGAACCAAAATCAGCTAGCACCACAAAATCATATCCGTCCACATCAATATCACATTCTGGCTTTACTATATTTCCCGCATCAACCCCACCATCACCATCCTTGACACTTAAAAGGATGTTGCGTACAGTCTCAGACAAACTCTCAGGGGTGTGGCTTTTCCCAAGGGATCTATAGACCCAAGCATAATGTCCCTTGATACCACACTTCTTGCACACTGTCCCTCTGGCATAGCAGTTGGGATAATTGGAAAGATGGAAGAAACTCCCACACGTAAAACACCTTAATTTTTGGGAATCGCTGACATTTTTATTATTGGCATTACAGTCTGCACTAGGTTGACAGCCGTCTCGCTCTGTTCTTGATGAAAGATACCTGCCAGACCCACATATATTACATGCATCCCTTTCTGCCCCTTTACCCTTATCATTAGAGGAGACCTTAGCAGCTTTTTCATATGCTATTGAACAGTAAGAATTCAATAAGGCATGTACATCCCCATGACCATCTTTCTTTTCTTCTCGGTTCTTCCTTATTTCCTTAACCCATGTAGAAGTATTTTCCATGCCCTCTACAATAGCAATGGCTTCAGATAAAGATGGATTCTTGGATAATAGTTTCTCTTGTACTCTTATACTGTTGGTGCATCTCACCAACTGATCCCTAACCAAGGAATCAGACAACTCACCGAATTCACAGGTCCGCACAAGAGTTTTCAGAGATGCAACATAACTTCCCACCCATTTAACTAGCCCCTGAACTCTGGTGAAAAATCTGTGAAAAATCTGTGTAGTTCAGGGACTACATTGATAAGGGGACCAAAATAACTCTTTAACATAGTCATTGACATCTCATAGACATTACCAACTAGAATTAAATCCATGCTGTCATGCATGTTCCTCCCTTCCACAACTAAATTGTGCAGAAGTATGGCTTGTTTTCTAAAAGCAGAAAGATTTTCCCCACCAATAGCCACAATATAAGAATCAAAAAGATTCCTTCATCTCTTCCATGGAAGAACTGGATCTCCGTTTTCTGATAAGTACTCAGGGGGTTGAGACTACTAGTCGAAGTTGCCATGGCAATAAATGCGGAGTTCCTTTATGCTATAAAAATATAGAAGACGTGCTTTAAGTTGATTGCAAATGTAACTTGCTAAGTATAAGCGCAGGAAACAGCAATAAGGAAAGTCTCATTTCAATAAAAACAGTGGAATACCCAAGCATTCAATGCTTTCCACAAGACAACAAAACAATCTCCAGTCACAATATCAGCAAAAACAAAAATAAAATCTGGGCGATCCAAGACTCATAAATAATGAATAAAAGAATGTCTCTGACAACTCTCACCATAATACAAGTCAACAGCAGTTGAGCTGACACAAGGAAAACTTTATGTGTCACAACGTTAGGCTTTGAAGACAAAATCACTGTGATGAGGTGATGTGGGCTCATTGACGGAAGACAATACTTCCAAGATGGCTGCTCGCCACGTAGTCGACAACGTGATAATGTACATGTTGGAGTGTGGAGTGCATGTCAATGAGGTAGGAGAGACTTGGCTTACAAGAAGATTCTGAAGAGCGTGTGTGAAGAAACAAGAGAACCCTGAAGAGCTTGTGTGGAAATGTGCTCATTGCAGGAGCACGCGGCGCAGCCGTTGGTCAGATGACCCTTGCACCTTACCAACAAACGTGTAAAAACTCACAATTTCCATCGAAGTGCAGCTTCAATTTTGACTGCAGTTCGGTGATAGCACGGTTCAAACTCTGTGAGCGCTGGAAAGCAGACTATGCCATAACATTGCATTAAAGTCTCCAGAAGCAGTGTAGACAAGCAGGCAGGCAGGGGAGTAAGTGTAGATGTTGCCTGTCCCCAATAAGGCAAAAGACCAATCGTTGCCAGTATTAAAACCTCAAGATACTGGTTGGTGGAGGAGTAGAAGTTTATTCAGCATACAGCAACACCGACAGCAGGTCTCCAAGACACAGAATGAGAGATCCATGACATTCTCATGCATCACTGCATTCCTTGGCATGAACCAAGGTTCTACAAATGTCAGATTACAACACAAACCTCATCCTTCACCTTCCCAGAAGGACCCACATCACACCCCATCTCCAGAACTACACTGGCTCCCTATTCAGAAGAGATGCCAGTTGAAATTACTAACCCAAACTTACAAAGCCTTGCACAATGAAGGACTAGCATACATCAACAAGTGCCTGACTTTCCACCAACCAACAAGAGACCTTTGATCCTCTTCCCTTTCCCTTGCAGACACCCCATGGATCCACTGAATCAACAGTGGAGATCGGCCCTTCTCGCAACGGTCAGCCAAGGCATGGAACAACCTCTTCCTGCACCTCAGGACCAGACCCTCTCTCCAACAATTCAGGGAAGAAATCAATACCTGGATGTTTGAATGATCAAACCACCATGGAGCAGCCAACATCTCTGATGCCTCGAGACCCTCACGGGTGATTTGTAGCACTCCATAAATGTTTGATTGATTGATTGATGAGCACATATATGCCATTGATATCAGATATATCTTGAACCACTCGTGCTGTTCTGCATGAAACATATGCTTGAACAACACGCATTCTGCTGTCTTTTGGGTATTTGTCTTAAGCCAAACTGTACCCAAAGAGAATAAACATGAAAATATAAACTCCAAAAATCCTAAAAGCTCCAGCTTTAACCCCTTCGCTGCCAGGCCTTTTTCCCCTCCTGTGCCAAGCCTTTTTTTGGCTATTTGGGGTAGTGCGCGATAAGGCCCCTGTAACATTTTGACCACATAAGGTATCCACGCCAAATTTGTGTCCTTTTCTTCCAACATCATGGGGATTCTAAAGGTACTCAGGGATTGTGGATTCCCCTGGAGGGGTCACAGAAATAGGCCAAAATACAGCAACATTTTGTTTTTTTTCGGAAAAATGGGAAAAATGGGCTGCAAATGAAAGCATCTGAGTTTTTCCCTGCAAATGTTATCAAAAAAGGGTTTGTGGGGTTGAAATCACCATTTTCCCAGCTTTTAGGGGATACCAGACTTTTGTCAGAAACCCAACATTTTTTACACAGTATTGGCATTTTTCTGGGACATAGCCTATTTTTGCTATTTTTTGTGCTTTCGACCTCCTTCCAGTTAATGGTAGAAATGGGTACAAAAGCAATAATGGATCCTGGAAAGCTATACATTTTAGAGAAGTAGACAAAATTCTGAATTCAGCAAGAGGTCATTTGTGTAGCTCCATCAAGGTTTCTTTATAGAAACTAACAGTTAAATATAGGATAAATTGTAAATTAGTTGAAAAAAACAGCCTTTTGTGTCAACGTTTTCACCTGTAACTTCTTCTAATTATGACAGCTCTTCAAAAGCAATATACCGTTACATCCGCTGGATATTACTGGTTGTGGGGATATATAGGACTTGTATGTTTACCAAGAACCAGATGAACCCAGAGCCAAAAACTGAGCAGCAACTTGCAATGGTTTTTTATTATGTACTGGGTATATAGTAATTATTCTGTAAAAATGTGTACATGGAAAAATCGGTATGAAAGACACCTATGTATTTCTGAAATGGGAACAAAATATAGAGTTTAGAAACAGTAGATATTTGCACATTTCTGAAATTGGGAATACTCATACTAGCTTGAGAATTATCAGTCATTTTTTAGAATGACTTCTTTTTTACACAATGTCTTTCATTTGGAAGGCAGAAATGCATCGAATGTCAATAGGTAATAACACTTCCTTTACAAATCTAAATTACCCTGAGTCTCCCGATAAAAATGGCACCTCACTTGTGTGGGTAGGCATAGTGCCCATGACAGGAAATGGCTCAAAACCCAATGTGAACACACCACATTTTCACAATGAAAATGTACCCTTTTTTTGTGAAGTGTCTAGCTGTAGTTTTTGAACACTAGCTCTGCCGGCACCTAGTGAAATGTTGCAAACCTATACGTTTTTGAAAACTAGACACCCAGGGAAATCTAGGATGGGGTGACTTGACTGCCTCCCACCAGGTTTTGTTACCCAAAATCCCTTGCAAATCTAAAAAATTGTCAAAAAAACACATTTTCCCCACATTTCTGTGGTGGAAAGTTCTGGAATATGCATAGATCTACAAATTTCCACCCACCCCGCATTTCTCAAAGTCTTACGAGAAAAATGGTACCTCACTTGTGAGGGTCGGCCTAGTGCCCGCGACAGAAAACGGCGCAAAACACAACGTGGTCACACCTCAATTTTGCAGTGAAAAATGACCCTTTTTTGGGAAAGTGCCTAGCTGTAGTTTTTGAACCCTAGCTCTGCGGGCTCCTTGGGAAACCTAGAAAACCTATACATTTTTTAAAACTAGACACCCAGGGGAATTCAGGATGGGGTGACTTGATTGCCTCCCACCAGGGTCTGTTACCCAGAATCCCTTGCAAACCTAAAAATTGTCAAAAAAACACATTTTTCCCACATTTCTGTGGTGGAAAGTTCCGGAATCTGCAGGGATCCACAAATTTCCACCCACCCCGCATTCCCCAAAGTCTTATGAGAAAAATGGTACCTCACTTGTGGGGGTCGACCTAGTGCCCGCGTCAGGAAACGGCGCAAAACGCAATGTGGACACACCTCAATTTCGCAGTGAAAAAGGACCCTTTTTTGGCAAAATGTCTAGCTGTAGTTTTTGAACCCTAACTCTGCGGGCACCTTGGTAAACCTAGCAAACCTATACATTTTTGAACACTAGACACCCAGGGGAATCCAGGATGGGGTGACTTGACTGCCTCCCACCAGGGTCTGTTATCCAGAATCCCTTGCAAATCTAACAAATTTAAAAAAAAACTAATTTTCCCCACATTTCTGTGGTGGAACGTTCCGGAATCTGCGTGGATCCACAAATTTCCACTGACCCCGCGTTCCCCGAAGTCTTACGAGAAAAACGGTACCTCACTTGTGTGGGTCGGCCTAGTGCCCGCGACAGGAAACGGCGCAAAACGCGACGTGGTAATACCTCAATTTCGCAGTGAAAAATGACCCTTTTTCGGCAAAGTGCCTAGCTCTAGTTTTTTAACCCTAGCTCTGCGGGCACCTTGTGAAACCTAGCAAACCTATACATTTTTGAAAACTAGACACCCTGGGGAATCCAGGATGGGGTGACTTGACTACCTCCCACCAGGGTCTGTTACCCAGAATCCCTTGCAAACCTAAAAAATTGTCAAAAAAAACATATTTTCTCCACATTTCTGTGGTGGAAAGTTCCGGAATCTGTGTGGAGCCACAAATTTCCATCAACCCCGCGTTCCCCAAAGTCTTATGAGAAAAATGGTACCTCACTTGTGCGGGTCAACCTAATGCCCGCGACAGGAAACGGCGCAGAACACAACGTGGTCACACCTCAATTTCACATGGAAAAATTACCCTTTTTTGGCAAAGTGCCTAGCTCTAATTTTTGAACCCTAGCTCTGCGGGCACCTTGGGAAACCTAGCAAACCTATAAATTTTTTAAAACTAGATACCCAGGGGAATCCAGGATGGTGTGAATTGACTGCCTCCCACCAGGGTCTGTTACCCAGAATCCCTTGCAAACCTAAAAAATTGTCACTATAAACACATTTTCCCCACATTTCTGTCGTGGAAAGTTCTGGAATCTGCGTGGATCCACAAATTTCCACCCACCCCGCGTTCCACAAAGTCTTACGAGGAAAATGGTACCTCACTTGTGTGGGTCGGCCTAGTGCCCACGGCAGGAAACGGCGCAAAACGCAACGTGGTCACACCTCAATTTCGCAGTGAAAAATGACCCTTTTTTGGCAAAGTGCCTAGCTGTAGTTTATGAACCCTAGCTCTGCGGGCACCTTGGGAAACCTAGCAAACTTATACATTTCTGAAAACTAGACACCCGTGTGCTTCCAGGGAGGTATGGCTTGCGTGGATCCCCCAACGTTTCCTTACCCAGAATCCCCTGCAAACCTCAATTTTAGCTGAAAAAAATCACATTTTTCATACACTTTTGTGTGGGACAATTGTGGCATCACCGGGCTCACTCAAATTTCCCACCACCCAGCGTTCCCCCGGGTCTCCCGGTAAAAATGGTGCCTCACTTGTGTGGGAGGCACAAGTACCCGCGACAGGCAAGGGCCCAAAACGTAGCGAGGCGACATCAAAATTGCCTATCTCAAAACCACCTGGTTTTGCAAGGGGGGTCACTTGGGTTTTTGGCCCGGTGCTCGGCGGCCATCTAGGGAAACCTACCAAACGCATACATTTCTGAAAACTAGACACCCGGGGACTTCTAGGGAGGTATGGCTTGCGTGGATCCCCCAATGTTTCCTTACCCAGAATCCCCTGCAAACCTCAATTTTAGCTGAAAAAAATCACATTTTTCACACACTTTTGTGTGGGAAAGTTGTGGCATCACCGGGCTCACTCAAATTTCACACCACCCAGCATTCGCCCGGGTCTCCCGGTAAAAATTGTGCCTCACTTGTGTGGGAGGCCCAAGTACCCGCGACAGGCAAGGGCCCAAAACGTAGTGAGGCGACATCAAAATTGCCTATCTCAAAACCACCTGGTTTTGCAAGGGGGTCACTTGGGTTTTTGCCCGGTGCTCGGCGGCCATCTAGGGAAACCTACCAAACCCATACATTTCTGAAAACTAGACACCTGGGGGCTTCCAGGGACGTATGGCTTGCGTGGATGGCCCAACGTTTCCTTACCCAGAATCCCCTGCAAACCTAAATTTTAGCTGAAAAAAAATCCCATTTTTCACACATTTTTGTGTGGGAAAGTTGTGGCATCACCGGGCTCACTCAAATTTCCCACCACCCAGCGTTCCCCCGGGTCTCCCGGTAAAAATGGTGCCTCACTTGTGTGGGAGGCCCAAGTACCCGCGATAGGCAAGGGCCCAAAACGTAGTGAGGCGACATCAACATTGCCTGTACATTGAAAATGTTCTCTATAAAGCTGTGCAGCCGCTGGGGCCGCTAAAAGCAGCACCTTTCTTCAGTGTCACTTTATAAAAGTGGCATTTATAAAATGGTAGTCATAAATAATAGCCTATGAGAGCAGTAGGCCCAATAGCAGTGAAAAATGAATTTAGCTGTTTGTCACTGCCAGAACATGTAAAGTAGAAAAGTAAATTTCCTGCCTTTTAGGTAAACAGCACCCTGCCCTCAAGGTCACGTAGGGTCTAACTTAGGGGTGACTGATGTGTCCAAAAAGGAAGTTTGAGGCTTGGCAAGGGGTTTTAAATCCCAAATCTCCGTGGCAGTAAACTGCAGACACAGCTCCTGCGATGGCAGGCCTGAGACAGTTATGAAAGGGCCACAAGTGTGGGTGAACCTTTATGAAAGTGAATACTTCTACTTTGATTTTTTTGTAAGAAAGCATCAAGCTTGTAGTCCAGATCCAATGGAAACAATGGGGCAGATTTATGTTTCCTGGTGCATCCCTGCAAATCAGCAGGGATGCGCCAGGAAAGATGCGTCACGCAAAATTACCCTTGCGCCACCACAGATGCGCCGCATTTACAATGCAGCGCATCATGGCGCAAGGATAAACAGATGCATGACGCATCTGATGGCATAAGGGCGGCGCATTGCTGGAGTCGTGTCGCAAGCACGACGCAACTCCAGCAATGCTCAGGGGCTGCCCATACCAAACATGCTGCGTCACGCCTTACGCCTGCTTCAAGCAGGCGCAGGGTTTTGACGCAGCAGCGTCGGAAAAGTGACTCAGTGAAATCTTGTAGATTTCACTGCGTCACTTTTCCGAGGCTTTTTCCGACGGAACGCCCACCCTGCATACATTAAACCTGACGCAGGCTTAATGTAGCGCAGGGATTTACAACGTGACGCATCTCCCTAGATGCGTCACGTTGTAAATAAGGCGCAACATGGCGCATGGTTTACGCCGCCGCTGCGTCACAGAAGTGACGCAACGGCGGCGTAAATATCTCGCAAGGGGCTTGTAAATCTGCCCCAATGTATGCTTCCACAACTCATCGAACCCACTGCCAATAATTCACGTATTTAAATATTTGTTAAAAGTAGGGCTGGAGAAAGGTGAATGGGATAAGAGAGAAACAGAGGCCCTGGACTTCCCCACTCTGCTCAGTAATACATCTGCGGTACAAAAGGGGGTGGTGATGGATGGCCTGGCTGAAGACGGCTGAAATGCCAGAAACCGGTCCTAGGAAGCTTGTTTCCGGACCAGGGAAGGCATAGCTTGGCAGTTTGGGCTGGACTGTTCCCATGAGGCACAGGGTCAGACTGATTTGCATATGGCCATGTCTGAACTGGGGTGGCTGAGTGGGCTAAAGAACGGTGATGGATCAAACCCAGATCTGTTGACTGGGTGTGAGTGTTTGATTGGTTCTGATGCTCCGTCCATCACCACCCCCTTTTGTACCGCTTTGTTTGCCATAAGTTGGCAGGGTATGTTCAGACGTGAGTCCCTTGCTCACTTTGCCACTGGATTCAAACAAGCCTGGCTGAAGACGGCTGAAATGCCAGAAACCGGTCCTAGGAAGCTTGTTTCCGGCCCAGGGAAGGCATGGCTTGGCAGTTCGGGCTGGACTGTTCCCATGAGGCACAGGGTCAGACTGATTTGCATATGGCTTTGTCTGAACTGGGGTGGCAGAGTGGGCTAAAGAACGGTGATGGATCAAACCCACATCTGTTGACTGGGTGTGAGTGTTTGATTGGTTCTGATGCTCCGCCCATCACCACCCCCTTTTGTACCGCTTTGTTTGCAATAAGTTGGCAAGGTATGCTCAGACGTGAGTCCCTTGCTCACTTTGCTACTGGATTCAAGCAAGCCTGGCTGAAGATGGCTGAAATGCCAGAAACCAGTCCTAGGAAGCTTGTTTCCGGTTCAGGGAAGGCATGGCTTGGCAGTTCGGGCTGGACTGTTCTCATGAGGCACAGGGTCAGACTGATTTGCATATGGCCATGTCTGAACTGGGGTGGCAGAGTGGGCTAAAGAATGGTGATGGATCAAACCCAGATCTGTTGACTGGGTGTGAGTGTATGATTGGTTCTGATGCTCAGTCCATCACCACCCCTTTTGTACCGCTTTGTTTGCCATAAGTTGACAGGGTATGCTCAGACGTGAGTCCCTTGCTCACTTTGCCACTGGATCCAAGCAAGCCTTGCTGAAGACGGCTGAAATGCCAGAAACCGGTCCTAGGAAGCTTGATTCAGGTCCAGGGAAGGCATGGCTTGGCGGTTTGGGCTGGACTGTTCCCATGAGGCACAGGGTCAGACTGATTTGCATATGGCCATGTCTGAACTGGGGTTGCAGAGTGGGCTAAAGAACGGTGATGGATCAAACCCAGATCTGTTGACTGGGTGTGAGTGTTTGATTGGTTCAGATGCTCCGTCCATCACCACCCCCTTTTGTACCGCTTTGTTCGCCATAAGTTGGCAGGGTATGCTCAGACGTGAGTTCCTTGCTCACTTTGCCACTGGATTCAAGCGAGCCTGGCTGAAGACGGCTGAAATGCCAGAAACCGGTCCTAGGAAGCTTGTTTCCGGTCCAGGGAAGGCATGGCTTGGCAGTTCGGGCTGGACTGTTCCCATGAGGCACAGGGTCAGACTGAATTGCATATGGCCATGTCTGAACTGGGGTGACAGAGTGGGCTAAAGAACGGTGATGGACCAAACCCAGATCTGTTGACTGGGTGTGAGTGTTTGATTGGTTCGGATGCTCCGTCCATCACCACCCTCTTTTGTACCGCTTTGTTCGCCATAAGTTGGCAGGATATGCTCAGACGTGAGTCCCTTGCTCACTTTGCCACTGGATTCAAGCAAGCCTGGCTGAAGACGGCTGAATTGCCAGAAACCGGTCCTAGGAAGTTTGTTTCCGGTCCAGGGAAGGCATGGCTTGGCAGTTCGGGCTGGACTGTTCCCATGAGGCACAGGGTCAGACTGATTTGCATATGGCCATGTCTGAACTGGGGTGGCAGAGTGGGCTAAAGAACGGTGATGGATCAAACCCAGATCTGTTGACTGGGTGTGAGTGTTTGATTGGTTCTGATGCTCCGTCCATCACCACCCCCTTTTGTACCGCTTTGTTTGCCATAAGTTGGCAGGGTGTGCTCAGACAATAATGTCCCTTGCTCACTTTGCCGCTGGATTCAAGCAAGCCTGGCTGAACATGGCTGAAATGCCAGAAACCGGTCCTAGGAAGCTTGTTTCCGTTCCAGGGAAGGCATGGCTTGGCAGTTCGGGCTGGACTGTTCCCATGAGGCACTGGGTCAGATTGATTGGGATATGGCCATGTCTGAACTGGGGTGGCAGAGTGGGCTAAAGAACGGTGATGGATCAAACCCAGATTTGTTGACTGGGTGTGAGTGTTTGATTGGTTCTGATGCTCCGTCCATCACCACCCCCTTTTGTACAATAATACATCTGGGCACTGCCTTCAACTGAAGAAGCATTGCAATAGAAAGATAAGAAGTCTTTAGTATTGCCAGTTTAATAATGTATATGCTATACCTTTAGTACTTCCAACAAGCAAAGGTTTGATGAAACTATGTGTCTATCTAGAGCTGAAACACAATTGCCATCAATACAGACAACAACCTTCTGTGTCATATGAACACTGTCAATGTTTCGGATTATGTTCAATATGACAGGTTCATAAACTGCGATAGGATAGATGCACACCATTATTTTTTTTGTTACCTGTCAATGAGGAAACACTTTTACATCCTATGTCAATATCTTAATACCATTTCATTATCAATACCAATTGTGAAAATATAAAGAGATGAGAATCCCTTTAGCTCATCACATGAAGCTAAAAAAATGTATGCCACTAAAGTTCATAAGCCTCAAGGGATGACTCCTGAAACAGTGCTTAGAAATGAAGTTTAATTTCTTTAAACATGAGTAGTTTCCTGGAATGCTTCTCTGTATTAAGTTCACTGTTTTGTTTTTTATAATGTGTTTGCAAGCAAAAAGGTTTCCGATGTTTATGACTGTAAGAAAATGGGTTTCAGGTTAGATTTTTATTTATTTTTTATACATTTTTGATTTGCTAGAATGTGGTTCAGATTCGATGTTAATATTAAATGTGGCCATCCTGAAACCTAACACTTTCCCAAATATAGTAGCGTTTGGAGTGGAAATGGTAAATGTACCACCTTCCCAAAGTGTCAAACATTTTCCCCAAAGCACCTTTTTTTGGAGTGAGACTATTAAATGTAAACCCCTCAAAGTCCTCTTCCCCATTGTGGTAAAGTTTATGAGTGAGAAAAATTAATCTAATCCCCCAAAGTCCAAAACGTTCTCCAATGTGGTTATGTTTAGATTAAATGAAAGAATAAATTCATGAATTAATGTTTAAACTTAAAGAGAGCAACAGCTAAGCCAAAGTGTGCCTGGCACCGTAGAAAAAGATCTAACATATCCAGCAGTCACTCTACAGCTGACTTATAGCAAAAATCCTAGTTTTTAAGTGTTGCATTAAACACACCTCATTGCTGGTACAATACATTCTCAGCGAAAGTAGAGGAGATTCCAAGTCTTAGTGGCCAACACTAAAAGAGAACAACCTCCCATCCTAGAATCTCTAAACCTATGAAATTGGACAAACAGAGCATCAGACAATTTCAATGTTGTGGATAGCATATAATCTCAGAAACGATCTGAGAAGTATTTAGGTCCGGAGTTATAGAACACACAAGTGGCCAAGAGAGTTGTCTAGAACAAAATAGTTTTTTTACTGGAAGCCAGTGAAGAGGTGGTATGAAACAGCCCTTCAGGTCTCCACAGAGGTCTCAAACAGTAGGTCTCATCTTTTTCTGCTATTCCACAGGTCTAGAGACTGTTCCGATGAGCTATGGTGGAGGTGCTATTTTTGTACAATTCACTAGCCAGTCGATGGGCTAACTCATAGACACTCCTTAACCAATGAAGTTTCCAGGGTCAGCAATTTTAACCTTTGCAGCACATACTGTAAACTACACCAGAGTGCACTATTCTGAGGCAAATCCAACTTGACAGGATCTTTCTGCACAGAAGGGATCTTGTGTACCATCCAGGAGAGTGTTTAGGGAAATAAGCAGTGTTTTTTTCCTCAGTTCAAACTGGTTCCGGAACCAGCTCACCCTTCCTCTGGGCTGGCATCAAACTGGCTAAATAGGACCTACAAAATAAAAGGCTTCTCTTTCACAGGTCTTCCTTTTCACTTAACTGTGAATGGGCAGACCTCACTCAGGCACCTTTTCAAGTTAATGAAGGTCTGAACTCTCTGCAGCTGCCCTTCTGGAGCTGATATGTGTCACATACCCCACACTCAGGTTTTACGGTGAAGAGGTCTAAGCCATTGTTTCTGCTATGGGATAATTTTTCATGCCTCATTAAGGAAAAGCATTTGCAGGGCCAGTTGCCAATAGGATAATGCTAATCACATTTTCTGCAACTTCATCCAGCGGCTCCTGGACAATGACTCCTCCTCCTCAGACACCACTTGCTGCCTTGTCCCACTGAACTTTACCGTTTCAGGCATTTTTTCCAAATATTCTTCTAATTCTAAAGGGAAGCCGAAACTGGGCCCAATCCACTTCTTGAATCTGAGCCACACCCCAACACGGATGGTCATTACTTTTGACTTTGTTCAGGTCTTGCACAAATAGATGTCCACTGTTGGTGCTTTCATTTTGTAGAGGATAGATTTAACTCAAAACATAAAAAAATCATAACTCTGGGTCTACTGATTAGATTTTGTCATTTTAGTGTCACATTATTTACTACATTTTGCTTTATTTTTCTAAGTTCGTGTGGGATTTTTCGTGTGTTGTATTTTGACTTTATTATTGTTTCAGTGCTGCATAAATACATTGCATTTAAGTTAAGCCTTTGTGCAAGCTACCAGTGGGTTCAGCACAGGGTAGTTTAGTGACATTGTGTGGCTCACCCTGACAGGGTTTGTGGTTGCTGTTTGAGAAGGGTTCACACCCCCCCCTCAACCAATAACCTAATTTCCTACACGTGGATTCAGCTTATGGTTCTGAAATGGCTGTCTGTCATGTTGAAACAATCAATTAAAAATCACAAAATTGGCGCCGGTGCTTCATGATCCATATGTATTACATGGGAAACCCATTTAGGATTATCACCCTTACATATACGTGTGCACATGCATGCATGTGATTAGTAGTATACTGTTGGCCACTTGGCATTAGCTAATGCCAAGTGGCAAATAAGCAATGGTAAAGCTCGGTGCCTGGCCTTTACCTACCGAGACATATTGGCTTTTCTAATGCCAGTTTCTAGTGTGCATTGTGAGAAAATCCATCTTTTTGTGTAACCGTATCCATTTTTGGTGACTGGTCTTTCTTGTTTCTTAACTCTGCATATAGAGGTACTGTTGCAGTCCCGAGTGTGTGTGGAATGACCTTTGAAACATAGTAAAATGAATACCCAATTAAGATATCTAATTTGCCAGTAAGAACAAAGTGTAGTTAAAGGAACATAAACTAATTGTATGGAAAGTTAATTGTGACTTATCGACATTGTGTGGCATGCACTAAGTTGGCTAGAAATAACATGGTTTCAGGCCAAACTGTGTAACCTGAATGCTGCAGCTTTTAAGCTTGCTAACAAACCTGTCTAAAATATCCCTTTTTTACAGAAAATTTTAAATAATCAACAAGTCATCTACTACAAAGCCTTGTTGCCCTATTTAAAAGTGGTCCATGCAAGACTACCCCCCAAAAGCCATTTTCAATGAGAGGGAACAGTAACTGTCATATGAGAAAAACTCATTTTCTGAATAATACCATAACTCTGCATTATTTGGTTTTAGACAAGCTATCAGGATAATTCAGCCACTATTTTTAAGATTTTTCAAAAATCCAATTCCCTGTTAAAGTCATATTACTTTTAATAAATATTTAGGAAAATGCAACTTTGTTTCAAAAAGTTAGATTTTGTGTACCTGAACCTCCGGAAGGCTACTTAGCATTAGTGTGCTAGAACGTGGCCCTGTCACTGCTTCCCCTGAATGAGATGTGAAAACAGCTCCCAGAGTAGAAACATTGGCTTAGACCTATTGGCAGGAAGGTCTGGGTAAGAGGTGTTTGACTCCTATCAGCTCAAAAATGGCAGCTGTGGAGGATCCAGGAACTTGTAAACTTGAAGAGTACAAGGGTAAAGCCGGCACTTTCATAGTAAAGTACACAGACATACCTGGGGAAAAGACGTTTTTTTTCTATGGGCTACCTGTAGCCAGGTTGGCACAAATGCATTGGGTGGGGGAGCTGCTTCCAGAACCAATTTGGTGAAGTTGTGGAGAAGAGGGTTGCTCATTCTTTACACACACCCCTGCCTGGCACCCCAGAGCAGCCTCCAAGGACAGAAAGGTTCTGTCATATAAGATTTGCCTCAGGATACAGCACATTGGGATAGTTTGCAGTAAAGCAAACAGAATGTGCTGCAAAAGTAGAAAGGGTTGCCCTAGGGAACCTTTTTCTCACTGGTTAGGGAGTGTCCAGGATTTGCCTCCACACACTGGCTAGTGAACCCTACATAAGTGGCACCTCACCCACAGTTCATGCAATCACATCTGAACCTGTGGAAGAATAGAAGAGGACAGAACCTTCTTTATGTGAACTGTGGAGGCCTGAAGGGCTGGACCTGGTCCCAGATGTACCCATGAATGAAACGTGACCTCCAAGGGTCAGTTGGCTCACCTCCTGTATGCTACAGGGCCACAATAAGCTGCAAAATACCTTTTTTCCTGGCCAGTGACAACTGGTCATGGACTAGACCCTGTTGGTAGCTTCTGCTGGAGTGATTCCTGGCCCCTGAGTGCTGTACCTCAGGAACTTGGAGCCGTACACGTAGCCAAGCGGAGCACCTCCAGAAACTCTGAGAAATTGAGGCTTAGAAAATGTTTGGACTTCCAAGACCTCTGGAGGTTCAGCGAGAACTTGTGGCAAAGGTGTCTGATTTCAAAGGGACTCAGTCAGATACAGATTCAGACTTACCCTGCTGGAGGATTTTGATCTTAATAAAAAATATTAAGTCCAAGTTAGAAATCTTGACAGGGTGAAGGAATGAAAAGTGCTAGCCTAATATGAGGACTTCAGCAGCTCCGAAATTAGAATTTCTCCCACTCAGAGCTTTTTCTGCCTAAACCAATTACTTTATCTGGACCTCGTCTAGCAGCAATCAGGCAGATATACAGCCTGAAGTCTTGCCTCTGGAGGGTTTCAACTCCTATTTCAGAGACTAAGTGAGAATATAAATTCTTTGGCCAGGATGGCCGACTTGGTGTATCAGAACTCTGCTCCATCATGGTCACCTGAAATCACACCTAGGTCCTGGCCAACTAAACAGTAACTTCTGATTAGTTCTTTCCTTTTTCTTGTTTTTTTTTGCTCTAACTATTTAAAAATACTTGTCTCTGGTTCCCCTTATTAGATATTAGACATTTTGGTACCATTTTCCTTATTACATTTTTAGCTAATTTTTCGAAATAGGTTTTTGGCTTTTTATTTTGTTAATTACTACGCTACTTCAAACTACTTCATAAATAATAATGCTTTAATGAAAACTTAGTATGCTCTACTGTAGCATCAAAAATGTATTTTCAAAGTCATATTTTAAATTACCACAAAGAAAAAAATCAAAAGAACCAGGTGCATTTCTTATTTGTATTATATAAATGTATAAGGCTACAGAAGTTTCTATAAGAACATTGATGACCGAAGTTTCACCTTCATATATAACATATACTGCTAGTCAACAATGTAACACACCCATTTCTCTAGGATATTAAGAAAACTGGCCTATATATTGTGCCTACAATCACAATTATTGGACAACAGTTACATAGAAAATGGGTTGATGCATCGACGTTTCGGTCTTTCTTGTAATTAATCTATAAGACCATCAGGTCAAAACAATCTTTCGAAGATTAATGACCCTTCTGTAAAGAATATATTTACAGTTAATTTTTCAGTTTAATGACTGATCAAATAAAGTGTGATACATACACCGGGGAGAAAAAAATAAAATCCTGAAAGAGTGTCGTGGATAGACGCTTACTTACAAGTTCCACCACTTAAAATGTAAATAGATGCTAAAATAGAACTTAAAAAGTGCCTTAGCCCATAAAAGAGTGATTTAAAAAACATCTTACTCATGGGTAGATCCGTGTGATCAAATTATGATGATAAAGAATATGATGCAAAGTGGAACATGCGCCTATGGTTGGCCTCTACATACAACACAAACATTCTGAAACAGACATGAGTTGATGGGTAATTGATGTTGTGAAGGCTTCCAAAAGATCTTCCACCGTGAATCATATTCTGACAATTAAAGAAAACCATTGGCTTTGCAGAACTGATAATGTCATCAAGGGTCTAAATGTGGCCATTGAATGGCAGTCTCTGATCTCCGTATTTTGAATTTATTCTGGTTTTGATGTAAATACTGTAATGTATACAATGGTGTTATCTGTAATGCAACCATGTACATAGAGTATTGTTTTCAAATACAACCTACTCATGATATCATACTGAATTTCGGTGGATGACCATACTATAGATGAGGAAAATATATGTCTTTATTATAAAGATCATTGCAATGTAAGTTCCAACATAAAGGGGCTCATTAGGATGGTGGAGGGTCCGCCACCACCAGCCGTTGGGTGGCGGTCACTCCGCCATTGAACGGCCATTTACCCCCTGCTATATTTCGATGGCGGGGGAATCGATGCTGCAGATTGGCGGTCGCAAAGACTGCCTGCCACGGTTCCGCAAGGC
Organism: Triturus cristatus; assembly: GCF_964204655.1. Taxonomy (NCBI): domain Eukaryota; kingdom Metazoa; phylum Chordata; class Amphibia; order Caudata; family Salamandridae; genus Triturus; species Triturus cristatus. The sequence continues at coordinate 466,158,860 of NC_140589.1, forward strand.
GGTCCTTTTCCAACCGCCTTGCGGAACAAAAACATAGGCTTTGCCGTGGTGCCTTGCAGGCACAGACATAGTGATTACGATATTCCTTTCCGCTGGTCTTTTCGCGGCAGGCAACCCGCCATGAAAAGAAAGGCGGAAACAGATTCAGGGGCCCGTAGTGGGCCCACCCTTCATCCCTAGACCTCAGACAAGTGCACCTGGGGCATCTCTGGTGCCTCTCTACATATCCCTGCACCATGTGGTGCCTGCCATGTAGTGCAGGGATATGCAAGTGCCTCATATTTGCATTGTGGCGGGGGTTGTTGTACGCAACGCCTCCACAATGCAAAGTATGGGCAATGTGACCGCCATGGTGGCGGTCACATCGTAATCGGGGTTGCGGGACCACCACCTTACAAGTGGGTGGTCCCAGTCCCCGCTACGATGGCGGGCGGACTCAATTCCGCCTGCCATTGTAATCGGCCCCAAAGTTTGTTAAAAATATAAAAATACGATGATGTAAGTTGCTATGAACAAAGATTTTTCAGAAATGATCTACATAGATAAATGTAATTCTTTATTTGAGAAAAGTATACATATAGTGACTAATGTAGGAGATCGTCAAATAATTTTCCTTTTTCTTCCTTCTTTTCCTTTAACACACATGACCTTGTCAAGTTTGTACACATTACTGACAGTCTTACTTGCATCCTCCAATACGAAATGGTAGTTTTCACATCTCTAATTTTCACATCTTCATTCATAGGATAATTATCTTCACTCTGTTTGCTTCACTAATTTTTATATCTGATAATATGTGACACTTGGTATACGTGGATTCAGGACATTGCCCTTCAAATAACTTAGCAACTTTCACATGTCTAGCTGTCAAATATAGAGGGCTTGGTGGGATGTATCTAAGACAAGGAATGCGCCCTTTAATTAATGTGAGAAATCAACTTCATTAAAGCCATAAAAACATACTTCGATTATTTATAGTGAGCCATTGCAACATTATCTATAAATAGAGAACTTCACCCTCTACAAGGTAGCAGCCATGGGTACTCTGTAAAGTGCACCTGGATATACCCTAGTATTACTTCCTGGTTCAGCCGATGATCTTTAACCCTGGTAGAAGATGCTGGGTTGGACTGTTGATTAATTTGGCAGTAATAGGAGCTCATAAGTAAGTTTCTTTCCTTAATTTTTTCATTGATAAATACATGTACAGGCAGAATAATACTGTTACCTAATACCTGTCCTACATATATGTTTATTATACAGATTTAGTGATTATGCTATATGAAGTGAAGGACCACTTGCCGACACACTCGGTGGCTGCGAAGGTAACAATCAATAATATGAGCGGGTTGAACTACATCTGGAAACCATCAAATAAGTCAAAATACAAGTTCTTAATACTTTCATTGATGAGGGAATGTATGTACTCTCATAAATGCCCTTCAACATACTTGATCAAGATTTCACATTAATTATTGCATTGACAAAGTGCTCACAACTGTCTCCCTCCGGTTCCTATAAATCAAAACATGTCTTACAGTTGAATGAATTTCTTCCATCTAGATCGTGGAGTTGAAATTTATGAAGTACAAATAGGATTTCCTTAAACTGATCTTCTTTGAAATATGATGGTTACCACATTTTCTGTGATTGGGGCAATAACCCTCGACTTCTTCAGGGCTGTATGGCTTCCCAGAAGCCAGTTCTGTGCCTAGTAAACGGCTATTCTTCCGACCCGACTAGGTCTTTCCAACAAGAAGTGTATGTCCTTGAAGTTTGGTTTTCCAATCTTCAAAATCTGATTGTTTGGCTAGCAAATATGTAGTGGAGTATAAAGCACAGTAGATAAAAATGATGTGTGGCTTTCTAATCTTAAGCGAGTACGTTATCCTTTAGCAATGATGTGCCAAGTATACCATGAGATCTAGTCAGTAAGCTGATCCCAACACCACTTGTGACATATGTTTGTTTATGACATATATCACATTATTTTAAAAGAAATCTGCATTTAGTACACATTGGACATGCATGTATCACATGAAGTAAGAAAAGGTACACAATGTCAGTCTTGACTTTATCTCATGCAACACATAGTAGTTTTAAAAAAACAGCACACACTCAAAGCATGCCTGATACAACTTAGTAATAATACAAACAGTCATACAGACAATGAACAGTGACAAGTCCAAATATTCACCTTAGCATTCAACTTGTATACGGTCCTTGGTTCACTAGTTATGAAAATCCACATACATTGAATCTCAGAAATGCATTTGTGATGCAAATGTACTCTTTTGTGTTCAGAAAACTACAAGTCCCAGATTTCCTTGAAAAAAACATTTCTGCTGATCTACTGATGCATATTCCTTATAAATGGTGACATCATTACTCAGGTGAAAAACAATTTATGACAGGGCATCTTATTCAGCACTCACATCAAAACTCATGGTAAATTATACAGTTTGCATACTTACCATCTCCGTGCTGCTCAAACTCCTGCAGCTGAGCATGGAGGCTCAGCCAAACTGCATGTAGGGCCCTCTGGTACAGTGGGGCATGCAGGGCAGCTGCTAAAAGGGGCTATCAGGGCACACTCATGATGTACTCAGTCATCATCCAGACCTAGCTTGACAAGTCTTTCCAGCATTTTCAGCACATGTTTGCCCACCTAGGGTACATCCCCACTGTACCTTAGCACATGGCAATGTCCCGCAAGAACTGGGCATGGCCAGAATTTCTCAACTGTTTTAGGGCCCCTATAAAGCTGAGGGTACTTAGCAAGCTCCCCTTTCTAACAATCTTCAATTCACTGTCAGCAAAGGAGAGTGCTTTCTCATCTAGACCCTCAGCCATATTGGGTGCAGAATAGATAATGGACAGAGCAGTAGAATAGAGGAAAAGGCTTCTCTGAGGTGATGATAGCACATAATTAAAGTTAAATGGCTAACTTCAGTTCCTGTATGGCATTTCATGTGTGTAACATCCTGTATGTAATTTCCTGTGTATTTGTGTTGCTCTGAGCCCCAAGTGAATTGACGATCACTAGTGAGGGGGTGCTTGCTAAGTACCCTAGCTTTTTGTGGGCCTGAAACAGAGTTGAGCATTGTAGCATGTGCCTAAATTTTGCAGGGCAATGTGCTCCTCATGTGAAAGGTCATTTTTTGACATGGGCATTTGTGCTTTCATGTTCTAACATCATGTGATGATCTTTTGCATTGTGTGTGTATTTACCTCAGGTGGGATGATGCTGTCCTTGCTTTGGGAATGCAAATCAACACAAAGCCTTACCTCCTAGTAACAATGCCACACATGGAGCTAGTTGAATAATCTTGTATGCCATTGTGACCATACCTTTTTGAACCAAGTCAGCACATAGTGATGCCTAGCAGTGCCTTACACCAAGCAGCCCTTCCATGGGTTGACAAGAGGTGCTCCCATGCATCCACCCATTAATGTTGCCACAACCCCAGAATAACATATACATGGCCATCTATATTGTCAGCAAGTATTTATTCAACATCCAACTAGGCAGGAGGAAGTGACAAATATTTATTAGTGCACATCACTTGCCATTTGTATTTGTGATGCATTCTGCCTCACACACACAATTCCTAATGCCATTCTACTTTTATGTTGAGTGCAGGAAGGAGCCCTTTCCTGCTCAAACACAATACTGATCAGAACACAGCAACACTTGCTCTATGGTACAAGGGTGGCATCCAGCCGCGGCCACTGCAGGAAAGAGCGGTGGGGCTGGCTGGGGGGGATTTCCAGATATCACCACAAGGGAAAATTAAATAACTCATTAGTTTTCCCTCGTGGTCGTCTCTCGAAATTTCCCTGCCCCCCACAGCTCTTGCCATCATTATAGCTAAACTGCTACATGAGCAGTAGCATACAGATTTAGCATATATGTAACCCATCCTGTACAAATATGTATCTTTGGGTTCTATTTCTTTCACGTAATGTAGCACAGCAAGTTCCCTTGCTGCATTCTGTTCTGTCAGGGTTTATTACATATGACTCTTGGAGTTTCACAGAGGGGCAGTTTGTGACAACTGTGTCATGGTACCCATCTTACTACCTTGTCCAAAAAAACAGGCTCATTCACCCTCATGTTTACTCATCCATGGCCTCACTAGGTCAGCACTAGTGACTCCTCTGTCTTCACCCCTGACATTAAGCTCAAAGGGATTACAGATTTTTGCTCACTAATAACTCTGCCCCAGTTTGATGAATCTCCATAAAACTTTGCACAACTATAGCTTTTCCTACTTTGCAGAGGATGCAAAGTTTCGTAGTGATTGTCAAGGGGGAAAAAGAGGGGTCCCAAAACATGTTTTTCCACCAATGCATGACTTTTGTGTTGGACGTAGTGGGAAAACAGCTGAACATATTTCCATGAACTTTGGCAGGATCATAGATTACGGTGTCCAGATCAACCTTTTTGATACTACAGGTAAGTAACATAAGCATGTTTTAAGTTATTTGGCATTTTAACTTAGTAGTAACTGTGACTGGGTAGTTTCATGAACTTTAGTGAAAGTACTGCAGTGCATAGCGATGACATGGCATTATTTCATTGGTTAATGACTGACTTCTCCAAAGTTAAAAACAGCCATGACTTTATAATTTTTAACAAAACTAGAAGTTCACTGAGAAAAAACAAAGGCTAATGTAAAGTGATAGATGAAAATTTCTGTGTCGATGTAATGTTTTCATTTAAAAAAAACACATTGATATTCACCACTTATAGGTATCACAGGTAACTATAACTCGTGCGGTCACCATGCACTGCTAATTGCCCCACATATTCAATCACTCATGACATGTTTTATGACATTATTGATAACATCACTGCAACTTTGAAAATAACATCTTTGATGACAATATTGTGCAGGGTGGGGATGTAAGTTATTCTTCCCTTAAGGCGCGAGTTAACTGTAACCGGTATATTTCAATTTCTTTTAGTTTAAAATGTTACATTGGCACTGAAATTTCACGTAGTGAAACTAGTGAAAATTTACCAATTATAGTCAGCTGAGGTAACTATAACTTGAGCGCCCCACAATGCAATGCTTATGACCTCACATATTCCATCAATCATGACATGTGTAAAAAGAACATTTGTTTTTATTTTTATTTTATTATTAAAGTTTTATATTGCGCAAACATGACCCAAGAGGATATCTGAGCGCTTTACAATACACTGTTTTTAAACATTAGAAGATAGGGGTAGTATACATACATTCAATATTCGAAAATTGATGGACAGAATGTTGAACGATGTCACACATTCACCCCAGTACCGAGATCTAGGCCTAAATCCATCTTTTTTAGCTCCCCATGCCATTCCAGTTTAACCCCAGACATATGCAAACCAGTCTTGACCCTGTTCCCAATGGGATCAGTCCAGCCCGAATTGCTGGCCCAGGTCCTCCCTAGACTTTAAACAAGCATCCTAGAACCAGTTTCAGGGTGTCACCCCTCATCAGCTAGGCTATCCTGACGCCAATGGCATGGAGAGCACAAGACTCATGTCTAGGCATACACGTCCCGCACGGGGTGACAAAGGCAAAAAAAACAATTGATGGACAAAATGTTGAACAACGTCAAACATTCAACCCAGGACAGAGATTTGGGCCAAAATCCATAGTTTAATTGCTCCCCATGCCATTCAAGTTTAAACCCAGCCATATGCAAATCAGTTTTGACCCTGTCCCGCATGGGAACAGTCGGGCCCGAACTGCCAGGCCAGGTCCTCCCTGGACTGGAAACAAGCATCTTAGGACCGGTTTCGGGTATCACCGCTCATCAGCCAGGCTAGCTTGACTCCAATTGCATGGAGAGCACGGGACTCATGTCTGGGAATACGCGTCCCACACGGGGTGACAAATTCAAAAAGAACAATTGATGGACAGAATGTTGAACAATGTCAAACATTCACCCAGTACAGAGATTTGGGCCTAAATCCATCATTGTTTTGCTCCCCATGCCATTCAAGTTTAAACCCAGCCATATGCAAATCAGTCTTGACCCTATTCTCCATGGGAACAGTCCAGCTCGAACTGCCTGGTCAGGTCCTCCCTGGACTGGAAACAAGAATCCTAGGACCGGTTTTGGGGAAGCACCCCTCTTCAGCCAGGCTATTTTGACTCTAATGGCATAGAGAGCACAGGACGCACGTCTGGGCATACCCATCCCACTCGGGGTGACAAATGCAAAAAGAACAATCTGAAGAGCCTGATTTGCATATGGCTGTGTCTAACCTGGGGTGGCATGGTATGCAAAAGAACAATAGATTTTACCCAGATCTATGGACTGGGGTGAATGTTCGAATTCCTCTGCATTCCGTCCATCATTTGTGTGTCATTATCAATCATGACATGGGCACTGAAGACATCATCCCCAGAATCACGGACACACCAACTCACATCCCCATAGAACCTCTCATATACCCACTCCCACAAAACCATTCAAAAATCCATTTACAGACCCATACCAGTATTTACACACCCACTCACTGTTTCATAGACCTGCACACACATCCACTCACTCACCCATACAACCATTACATACTCACTTACACGTAAAACCCCTAAAGCATGTACTCACTAACTCATACAGCCACTGATTCACTCATCCATATAGGCAGTCACACACAACCTCACCCACCCATACAGACAGTCAGACAACCATAGAGGTACTCATACAACCAATCACTCACCAATACAGCCACTCACATACCCACTCACACACCCATACATTTTTCTGAGACACTTAATCACTCACTTATACAGTCAGTCACGCCGGCACTGAATCATCCATACAGACACTCATACATAACTGCAGAATTTCACTGGTTTTGTTCCAGTGGAACCTAAGCCTAACTATAATATCCCTGTAACTTCACGGGTAGTAGTACACTATATATATTGCAACTTAATTGTGCCTCGCAATTTATTTGAAGCAAAAAGGTGAGTCACACAAGCCAGCATCTATTTTCAGGATAATTCTGTTATTCCAACATCAGATAACATGTTTTGACGAACAGGGTCTAGATCACATGACTTGGCTGGCCATTATGCATGAAATTTATACCAACGTGGTGACATGAATTGGAATAGAAAGTGAAAATATATTAATCTATATAGAATTCACATGCTTGTTGCAAGAATCAAAATAAGAAAACAATACAGTAAAGATCAATTGTAACTTCTCATACGCCATTTCATATCTGTGATCAATCACCGTAGCCACCAATTCTTTGGGAACCACAATACTTGTATCCACAGTTAAGTATCCACAGTTTAAATCAATATTTGTAAGTCATCTTTATGGCTCCAAGTAGCCTAATTGTGTAGACAGCAAATCCTAATGATTGCATGCTAAAGAACATTTTTTTTTTGGAGTCCCCATTTCAAAAGTATCACAATTCATAGGCACATTGCTATAGCGACCACTGTCATATCAAATCAGATAGTAAATCAAATACCCAAATTCTTCTTTCAACCGACAAGTGAACAATCCATTATCATCCTAAAAGAAAGAAGGATAAAAAATGTAACAATAAATAACTATAATGAACAGGAGAAAAATACTCTCCTACATTTCCACACCCCAATGTCCATATGGATCCCTAACTACATGGAGCCGGACTGCCTTTTCACAATTACTCAAGGTGCACATGAAGCTCCTCATCCATAGTCATCCCTTTCGGGAGCAAAGAGCCAATCTCTAAAATATATCTAGATTCACGATTCCTAAGGGATGTCACCCTACCCCGCCTCTAGGTTTTTTGTGTACCGATTCAATGCCATCAAACCTAGCGTGTCTCCAATTTCCCCCATGATTCTTGATAAAGTGTATTGTAACTTTGATTATCAGTAATCCTCCTCTGTGCTACAGTTTCTTTTGGCAAGAAGAAATTCACTGTATGGGATTATCCATTTCAAACTAGGCGGGTGGTTACTGTGCTTGTAAAATTGAATTGCTTGCTGTTTCTTTCCTGGACAGTTTGGTCATTGTAGTATTGTTCCTGATAGACACATTCAAATCTAAAAATTCAACACTCTCCTTACTGTGATTCACTGAAAATCGTAGGTTACAATTATTCTGGCTAAGAGCAACAGAAAATTGTTTTAACTAATCCTCAGTGCCATTCTAGATGCAGAAACCATTGTCTATATAACTCAACCAGATAATAATCTTCTCCGATCATTACCCCACGTCCTGCCCCAAAAGCACCTGCTCCTCCTACCAGCAGATCACCAAATTAACATATCTGGGGGTGAAGCATATATCCATTGCTGGTCCTTGAATCTGCTTAACCCCTTCGCTGCCAGGCCTTATCCCCCTCCTGTGCCACGCCCTTTTTTGGCTACTTGGGGTAGTGCGCGCTGAGGCCCCTGTACCTTTTTGACCACATAAGGTATCCACGCCAAATTTGCGTCCTTTTCTTCCAACATCATAGGGATTCTGAAGGTACTCAGGGTTTGTGGATTCCCCTGGAGGGGTCACAGAAATGAGCCAAAATACAGCAAAAGTCAGTTTTTTTTTGGGAAAATGGGAAAAACGGGCTGCAAATGAAAGCATCTGGGGTTTTCCCTACAAATGTTATCAAAATAGGGTTTGTGGGGCTGAAATCACCATTTTCCCAGCTTTTAGGGGATACCAGACTTTTGTCTGAAGCCCAACATTTTTTACACAGTTTTGGCATTTTTCTGGGACATAGCCTACTTTTGCTATTTTTTGTGCTTTCAACCTCCTTCCAGTTAATGGTAGAAATGGGTACAAAAGCAATAATGGATCCTGGAAAGCTATACATTTTAGAGAAGTAGACAAAATTTTGAATTCAGCAAGGGGTCATTTGTGTAGATCCATCAAGGTTTCTTTATAGAAACTAACAGTTAAATATAGGATAAATTGAAAATTTGTTGAAAAAAAAAGCCTTTTGTGTCAACGGTTTCACCTGTAACTTCCTCTAACTTTGACAGCTCTTTGAAAGAAATATACCGTTACATCCGCTGGACATTACTGGTTGTGGGGATCCCTTGCAAACCTAAAAAATTGCCAAAAAAAAACCCTTTTCCCCACATTTCTCTGGTGGAAACTTCTGGAATCTGCGTGGATCCACAAATTTCCACCCACCCCGCGTTCCCCAAAGTCTTCCGAGAAAAATGGTACCTCACTTGTGTGGGTCAGCCTAGTGCCCGTGACAGGAAATGGCACAAAACGTAAGGTGGACACACCTCAATTTTGTAGCGAAAAATGACCCTATTTTGGCAAAATGCCTAGCTGTAGTTTTTGAACCATAGCTCTGCCGGCACTTTGGGGAACCTAGCAAACCTATACGTTTTTGAAGACTAGACACCCAGGGGAATCCAGGATGGGGTGACTTGACTGCCTCGCACCAGGGTCTGTTACCCAGAATCCCTTGCAAACCTAAAAAATTGCCAAAAAAAACACATTTTCCCCATATTTTGGTGGTGGAAAGTTCTGGAATCTACTTGGATCCACAAATTTCCACCCACCCCGCGTTCCCCAAAGTCTTCCGAGACAAATGGTACCTCACTTGTGTGGGTCAGCCTAGTGCCCGCGACAGGAAACCGTGCAAAACGTAACGTGGACACACCTCAATTTTGTAGCGAAAAATGACCCTTTTTAGGCAAAGTGCCTAGCTGTAGTTTTTGAACCATAGCTCTGCCGGCACCTAGGGAAACCTAGCAAACCTATACATTTTTGAAAACTAGACACCTAGGGGAAACCAGGAAGGGGTCACGTGACAGCCTCCCACCAGGTTCTGCTACCCAGAATCCCTTGCAAACCTAAAAAATTGCCAAAAAAACCCACATTTTCCCCACATTTCGGTGGTGGAAAGTTCTGGAATCTGCGTGGATCCACAAATTTCCACCCACCCCATGTTCCCCAAAGTCTTCTGATAAAAATGGTACCTCACTTGTGTGGGGCGGCCTAGTGCCCGTGACAGGAAACGGCGCAAAACGCATCGTGGACACACCTCAGTTTCGCAGTGAAAAAAGGAACCTTTTTTGGCAAAGTGTCTAGCTGTAGTTTTTGAACCCTGGCTCTGCCAGCACCTAGGGAAACCTACCAAACCCACAAATTTCTGAAAACTAGACACCCGGGGGATTCCAGGGAGGTATGGCTTGTGTGGATCCCCCAACGTTTCCTTACCCAGAATGCCCTGCAAACCTCAAATTTAGCTGAAAAAACCACATTTTTCACACATTTTTGTGTGTGAAAGTTGTGGCATCACCGGGCTGATACAAATTTCCTACCACCCAGCATTCCCCCAGGTCTCCTGATAAAAAGGGTGCCTCACTCGTGTGGGAGGCCCAAGTACCGCGACAGGCAAGGGCCCAAAACGTATTGAGGCGACATGAAAATTGCCTTCCTCAAAACGACCTGGTTTTGCAAGGGGGTCACCTGGGTTTTTGGCCCGGTGCTCGGTGGCCAACTAGGGGAACCGACCAAACCCACATATTTCTGAAAACTAGACACCCGGGGGATTCCAGGGAGGTATGGTTTGCATGGATACCCCAACGTTTCCTTACCCAGAATGCCCTGCAAACCTCAAATTTAGCTGAACAAAATCACATTTTTCACACATTTTTGTGTGTGAAAGTTGTGGCATCACCGGGCTGATACAAATTTTCTACCACCCAGCGTTCCCCCGGGTCTCCCGATAAAAACGGTGCCTCACTCGTGTGGGAGACCCCAGTACCCGCGACAGGCAAGGGCCCAAAACGTATTGAGGCGACATGAAAATTGCCTTCCTCAAAACGACCTGGTTTTGCAAAGGGGGTCACCTGGGTTTTTGGCCCGGTGCTCGGTGGCCACCTAAGGGAACCTACCAAACCCACACATTTCTGGAAACTAGACACCCAGGGGATTCCAGGGAGGTATGGCTTGCGTGGATCCCCCAACGTTTCCTTACCCAGAATGCTCTGCAAACCTCAAATTTAGCTGAAAGAATCACCTTTTTCACACATTTTTGTGTGGGAAAGTTGTGGCATCACCGGGCTGACACAAATTTCCTACCACCCAGCGTTCCCCCGGGTCTCCCGATAAAAACGGTGCCTCACTCGTGTGGGAGGCCCAAGCACCCGCGACAGGCAAGGGCCCAAATTTAGCAGAAAAAGGTGATTTTTTTCAGCTAAATTTGAGGTTTGCAGGGCATTCTGGGTAGGGAAACGTTGGGGGATCCACACAAGCCATACCTCCCTGGAATTCCCTGGGTGTCTAGTTCTCAGAAATGTGTGGGTTTGGTAGGTTCCCCTAGGTGGCCGCCGAGCACCGGGCCAAAAACCCAGGTGTTCCCCCTTGCAAAACCAGGTCGTTATGAGGTAGGCAATTTTCATGTCGCCTCACTACGTTGTGGGCCCTTGGCTGTCGCGGGTACTTGGGCCTCCCACACGAGTGAGGCACCGTTTTTATCAGGAGACCCGGGGGAACGCTGGGTGGTAGGAAATTTGTGTCAGCCCGGTGATGCCACAACTTTCCCACACGAAAATGTGTGAAAAAGGTGATTTTTTCAGCTAAATTTGAGGTTTGCAGGGCATTCTGGGTAAGGAAACGTTGGGGGATCCACGCAAGCCATACCTACCTGGAATCCCCTGGGTGTCTAGATTTCAGAAATGTGTGGGTTTGGTAGGTTTCCCTAGATGACCGCCAAGCCCGGGGCCAAAAACTCATGGGACCCCCTTTGCAAAACCAGGTTGTTTTGTGATAGGTAATTTTGATGTCTCCTCAATAGGTTTTGGGCCCTTGCCTGTCACGGGCACTAGGCCTACCCACGCAAGTGAGGTACCATTTTTCTCTGAAGACTTTGGGGAACGCAGGGTGGGTGGAATTTTGTGGATCCACGCAGATTCCAGAACTTTCCACCACAGCAATGTGAGGAAAATGTGTTATTTTGGACACATTTTTAGGTTTGCAATGGATTCTGGGTAACAGAACCTGGTGAGAGCCAGTGAAGTCACCCCATCCAGGATTCCCCTCAGTGTCTAGTTTTAAAAAATGTACAGGTTTGCTAGGTTAGGGGCTATTTTTTGTGGGGGTGGGGGCATTGGTATGACCATTTTGGGCAGCCCCCACCCCCACGCATAAAAAAGCCTGCGTACTCGCTTGCGCCTAGTGGGCTTTCTGCCACCCCAGGGGGCAGATCAGGGGCCACTGCCACCATCTGCCCTCCCGGGGGGGGCAGAAAGACTGGAATTTCTCTGGGGGTGGGGTGGGGTTTGTCATGCCCATTTTGGGGAGCCCCTACCCCTACACTAATAAACAAAAAAATCCATGGTTTCTAGTGGGCATTCTGCGCCCTCAGGGGGGCCAGATCGGGGGCTACAGCTCCCATCTGCCTCCTAGGGGGCAGAAAGACTGTCATTTTTGTGGGGTGGAGGGTGGGGGCATTGGCGTGCCCGTTTCGGGCTGCCCACACCCTAAAAACAATTGCGCAAAAAAATCCCTGGTGTTTAGTGGGCTTTCTGCCCCCCCGAAGGGGCAGATTAGGGGCCAATGCCCCATCTGCCCCCCAAGGGAGGCAGAACGACTGTAATAATTGGGGGGTGGGGTGGGGGCATGGGCCCCTATTTTTTTTTTTAAATTCCCTGGTGTCTAGTGATCTTTTTGCCCCCCCGGGGGGGCAGATCGGGGGCCAATGCTCCATCAGAAAGGCTGTAATGGTGGCGGGTGGGTGGGGGCATTGGCGTGCCCCCAATCCTATTTTTTTTTTTTTATAATTCCCTGGTGTCTAGTGGTCTTTTTGACCCCCGGGGGGGCAAATTGGGGGCCAATGCCCCATCTGCCCCCCAGGGGGTGCAGAAAGGCTGTAATGGTGGTGGGTGGGTGGGGGCATTGGCGTGCCTGTTTCGGGAAGTCCCCACCCTAAAAAAAAATGAAAAGAAATCCCTGCTGTATAGTGGGCTTTCTGCCCCCCGAAGGGGCAGATTAGGGGCCAATGCCCCATCTGCCCCCCGGGGGGGCAGAAAGACTGTGCTAATTGGGGGGTGGGGTGGGGGCATGGGCCTGCCCGTTTTGGGCAGCCCCCACCCATATTTTTTTCTTTTTAATTCCCTGGTGTCTAGTGGGCTTTTTGCCCCCCCGGGGGGCAGATTGGGGGCTACTGCCCCAACTGCCCCCCAGGGGGGACACAAAGACTAAATTATGGCAAAATTATTTGGGGGGAGCAAAGGCCCTTGCCCTAGGGGCCGCTCCCCCCTCCCTGGTGTCTAGTGGGTGGATCCCTGCTTGGGGATCACCCTCCTGTGGCGATCCCCAAGCAGCGATCCACTGGGGAGGGGTACCATTAGAAAGGGGAGATTCTCCCCTTTCCAACGATACCTCTCCCATCTTTCTACGTGCTCAGGGGGCTGAGATAGCCCCCTGAGCACGTACAAAGTGAAACTGAAATGAGCCTCTTGGCTCATTTCAGTTTCAGTTTCAGTGTAATGACGTTGGCACGACGTGCGCGCCGATCGTCATTACACTGAAAGCAGGGGGGGGGGCCTCGGGAGCTGGGGAAGCTCTTCCCCAGCTCCCGAGGCTATTTTCAGTAAAAGGGAATCCCTCTGGTGCGGGCACCAGAGGGATTCCCCACGGAATGCCTCATGACGAGCTGGACTCGTCATGGGCACAGCGCGACTGTGCTCCATGACGAGTCCAGCTCGTCATGGGCACAGAAGGGGTTAAAAAAATGATTACCAAACATAAACACATTCTCCGTCAGGCAGTTGTTGATCATCTGGAGCAACATATGGGTACCTTCAGGTAAATTCATACCATGGACTGGAAGAAAGTATTTACAAGCTTCAAGTATGAATGTGTGTCTTACTGAAATTTTCCACAGCAAAACAAGCCATAATAAATGTGTCATCACAATGTATGTTTTGCATTTTGGATATCAAATCCTTAGTGTCTCTTACATAAGAATTCAGGGCACGGACAAAATGGAAGAGAAAGTGGTCAACATAGAGGAAGGTTTTTTCCATCAAGCAGTTTTTTGATTTATATATACATAACATTCCTAACAATTTTAGAAGCACTCACTATCACAGGATGATGTCATCAGTGATGTCATTTGAGAAGTCATGAGGGATGTCACTGACCATGTCATGATTGATGTAATATGTGACGACATCAGCAGTGCATTGTGGGGGTACGAGTTATAGTTAGCTCACCTAACTATAACAGCTGAATTTCTCTGGTTTTGTATGAATTAAATGTGAGCCTAACTATAATGTTCCTGTATCCATTTTTTAAAATTTAAAATAAAAAAAGAGAGGTGCCGCGTGGCTTCCCTGACCCAAGCCAATTTCAGCCCCCGGGGAACCCTTCCCCCGGGCCATGGCATTTTTTTTTAATTGTCAAGGGCAAAGGGGCCATTTTTGGCCCTGGGAACCCCATCAACCAGGGGCCAGGCCATTTCATTATATTTATGGTCTTCATAAATATAATGGGGCCTGGCCATTTTTTTTAAAATTAAATCTAGAAGGGTGGGATCATACTCCCACACCAGTTACTGGTGTGGGAGTATGATTCCAAGGTGTTTGACACCAAACACAACATGTTTCAGTGCAGCCAGTCCAAAGTTAGCATTTACCATTTGTTTATAATGCACTTAAGAGTATATGATCAGGCTACACTACTGAAGAATTCTCCCTTGGGCTCAAGGAGTGACTCCCTTGCTTGGCAGGCATCAACAAAGCAATTTGCCAGTCTGCATTATCAAAGCTCCCACCGTACTCCAAAGTATTTGCAGCCCAGGAAAAGCATTTCCAGACATCTCAGAGGCCAACCCGAGTCCCCAGCAAAGCTGAGACCCGCAGCCCTCATGAATAGCGTGGAACCGGAACTCCTGGTCACCATGCACTTTTGCAAGTGCATTGACTTTTCAGCGTCTCCCGAAGTTGTAATTGGGCTGACTTGTAGCCCCTACCTCAAGCACTGAATCCACAGAAGATTGTCGGCCTGGTCATTCTGAGTGACCCGTGGCCCGCCATTTTGTGTTTCGTTTTGAGGTCCCTTTTGCGATCCCTGGTCGATTGACTGGTGGGTCCCTGAGGAGGTAACTTCCTTGGGTTTCCCTGGTTTCTCCAGACGTGCCCCGACTCCCCACCAAAGCATCTTTCGCGTTTCTGCGTGGGTTGCTGTTGACAAGGCTTGTTGTGTTCAATCCGGGCACCTACGCTGCAGCAATCTACATCCTTTGTGGGACAGCTCGAATCCAGCTCCTGGTTGTCCTTGATGCTGCCTGGTCCTTGTGGCTGAAGAGTCAAGCTTCTCCTCTTTCACCTGCAATCACCAGAAATCAGTGGGCATCTGTCCATCGCCTTCCTGGTCACTGGTTAGTGACCCAGACTCTGTCCCCTCTGCTTTCAGGTTCTTCTCTTCTTCGATCCAGGCTTGGATCTCTTCGAACACTTTGCATCTTCACAGCAGCAGCACTTCTTCGCCAGCTCCCATTGAAATTGACGACGCGACCCGAAACCAAAAGACACCTATGCACCCGGCTTCCCTGGGTGAGGTAACAGGAATACTCTGGTGCTCCCGTGGGTGTTAGCCCTAGAACCTCCTAAGTCCAAAAGGGTTTGGTCCTGACTCATTTCTAAGTGTCCCTAATCTTTAAAAATCTAACCGCGACTTTCCCCATAGAAGTTAACGGGAGCTCGCGGCTGTGTTCACACACTGCACACGGCCCGTGGGTCCCCTGTGTCACTACCTTGGGTGGTTCCGTGGGGTGCCAGCGAGTTTGGCACAGGCGTATTCGCTGACGCTACTTCATGGACCACAATGCCTTAGGGTAACACGCTGGTAGGACGAGCAGAGTGCGGCCAATCGGACTTTTATGTGTTTTGACCTCTAGTCTCATAAAGAGACTAGGAGGGTGTGTTTAGTAGTAAATACATATATTTTATATATATACCTGGTGTGGATATCTTTCATTTAGTGACTCAAGAGATTAGAGACTGGTCAAACAAGCTGCTTTACATTCCTTCAAGACTTTGCCTGAAGGCTGCTCTCCATTACTACCTCTACGATAGCTTTCAATAAAGGTTGTCTTTAACATATAACCAATAAGGGGTTGTTTGGACTGATACAGGGTGCCCACTATAACTAGTGAACAGCATAAATCAGGCCAACCTCTCACACTCACCCCCTTGGTAGCATGGCACGAGCAGTCAGGCTTATCCCAGAGGCAATGTGTAAAGCGTTTGCGCACGCACACAACAACAACACACCAGGCACACCACAAAAGGAACTCCACACAAGGTCACAAGGTTATATCAAAAATAGCCTTTGTATTCTCATAACACATTAGAATAGTAATCACATTATATACATGGTGCCACCTGGCACTAGGTCATATCTACAAGCGATTATATACACCTGACAGGGCCAACTGGACCACTGTCAGAACCATCACAAAGTGAACTTAGTAAAAGTAAGACATATCAAAAACATACAACCAGCAATCACAGGTAACCACTGTACTCAGCATCATCCTGTAACATAAACCACATTATGCACAGTATAACATAAGGCGCGAATTACATTCTGCGCCAACCTCACCAGCATAAACACATTATGCAATCATCCCATAAGTCTAAGTGCAATAGACCCTAACCTCCTAAGCATAACTCACATTAGGAAATAATCTCACTAGCATAAACCACAGTAAAGAATAACTCAAACCTAAACATCGTAGGCAACACCTCATAATCATAAAACCACATCTAGAGGCATAAATCAGGGTGCATAAATCATAGTACATAAATCACATTTCCTAGCACCACATAAATCACCTTAAGGCCTGGTGCCCTATTAACCCATCAGTCCCCCTGGCCAACTGGCCTTCTCCAAAGGGGCTCAAATGCCCTGTGTCCAGAATGTCAGGGCTGCTGCCAATGCAGTATAGTTCGCACATACGCAATTGCACTCGGGCCGGGGAGTGCATCTCACTCCCCACTCTCAATACATGCCCCCAAAGAACTGTGGCCTAAATGTGGCAGCTGGCACAAAGTGCTGCGCAACTGTAAAAGCATGGGGGCAAAGGAGTGCATCTCACTCCTAGCTTCTTAAACATGCCCCCAAAGGAATGATGGCCATTGCAGCTGCCCACTACTTGCTGGGCAGCTGTGAGGTAATAAGGCCGGGCACCGCTGTGCCCTCTTGTGCAAATGGGCGCTAAACGTTGCAGATGCCCGTGCTGGTGCGGTGCAGCTGAGAACAGAGTGAAGGGGCCCGAGCACGTCTGTGATTTCGGGGCCTTACTGGGGCTCTCTTAAATAATATTGCCCCCATCGGTGCAACTGCCCACTGTCAGGTGGGGCAGCTGGGAAAATCGCCAAGACAAAGGACTCGGGCACCCCTGGGCCCTCTAAGAACAAATGCCGCCTACGTTGGAGCCGCCCGCCCTCTGGTGGGGCTTCTCAGACTAGGGGCCTCGATCGCACCACTCCCCCCTCGAACCCTCACTGACCGGCTCTGGGGGCAAGACTCCTCCGGCCTTCGCTTCGCCCGGTCCCCCTTCTGGGACCGCGACTTCATGATGGAGCCTGCAAGGCTCCTAGCGGCCTGCGACACTCAGCACACCATGTGAGGCTCTCCCTCTGGACTTGGGAGCCCCGCCGATCAGCCGCGATACCACGGGCAGCCTCCCGCCGGCCAGCTGCAGCACTTCTCCTCCGGTTGGCCAGTGCGGGGTGGGCTCCCACCTGGCTTCTCCTACACGCGGGGCTCTTCATTCCACACGGGAGCCCCACGTCACTGGACTTCCTCCTCTCCGGCACGCAACAGGCCCCGTCCACTTCCGGGTCGCACTGAGAGCGGCCCGCAGAGAAATTCTTTAGCAGCTCAGGCCGCAGTGGTGAAACGCGGGGTGGCCTCCCGCCTCCATTAAGATAATGGCGGGGTGGGCACCCGCCTAAAATACATGCATAAGCAGGGTGGGCACCCGCTCCCAAGACATCACGGGGGAATCCCTACGGTGGGGATTCCCTCTCTAAAGGGCTGCAGCTCAGCGCTGCGCAGCCCACGTTTTTTCTCTTCAGGGGAAATAAAAATGAAAGCGCTCACAAGGTACTAAATGCAGCCAAAAGTCCTGGAGAGTGAAAAGAAGCAAAATGGTCCCTGGGGCATTGCTGGGCCCAGGGAGGCCAGCACACAGGGCCCTCCAGCAGGGAGGTAAGCCCCCATGGCTGTTCCTCTTGGGCCCCAGCAGCAGCAAGCCCTTCAGAAAGTCAGGAACTGAACATTTTCATGGGGTCACAGCCCCTATATTTATATCACACAATCCTTTGTCTTTAGTGCAGGGCATAGGGGAACCAGATGCAACTGGTTCAGGGGGGGATTTGGAGCACTTTGTTTTGCACGCTCCTCTTCCCCTTTGACAGGTGGGGCTAGGTGATCAGACACACCATTGGGGGCGGAGCCAGCATTCACTAGGGCAGGCACCATCCTATTCGGAGTCAGGAGATTACCCCTCCTACTACTCTTAGCCCAGGTGTCCCATTCTGCCTAGTGCTAACTCACCATGCCCCTCCTGGAGCCACCCACACCTCTCAGCTCCTGTCAGTCACAAGCCAGACATGTAATTCACATCAGGCAGGCAGACACATAGCACACAGAAATGCCAACTTCTAAAAGTGGTATTTCTCCACCAGTCATCATAAATCTGCTCACACCATGGTGCAGCATTTATTCTCACGAGTTCACACGTACTAAACTCGACCCTGAGCTCCTCTCATACCAGGAATTACCACGGACACACTTATCCCCAATGCATTCCTATGGGAGGGCAGGCAAACTTCACCAACTGTACCCAGAGAGCGCATGCACTTTACACTGGATCACAGTGCTAAAGTGCCCAGAGGCCTAAAACCACCAACACCATGTCAGACTTTAAGGCAAAAAGTTTAGGGGTGAACCTGCCAGAAAGGCAAAGTCCAACAGTTACCATTTCTCCTTTGTCTGGCCAGTGTGTGAGTGTGTTTGCCATAGGCCACCATTTCTCTTTGTTCCCAATGCCATGTGTTCAGGGGCCATTTCATTGTATAGTCTGTGTTTAGAGGCCTTTGTTTTCCATGCCTTCTGCACATTGTTGTTTGACCATGTGGCTGGCGGCCATTTTGTATAGCCAGCCAGTGTGCCGTAGGCCTGAATGTGTTCTTTGTTGTGTCCATGCCTCCTTGCTGTTTATTGTTGTTGTGATCATGTGGCTGGTGGCCATTTTGTATACGCAGCCGTTTAGTTCGTCCGGCCAGTGTGCCTTTGCTATAGGCTTGCATGGCAGGAAGAAATATCAGTTTAAGAATCTGCTTGAGGATCAATTCACTTATTGTTAATTTTATTTTAATTGTAATTTTTTTTTTTTATTAAAAAAATGTTATTCAAATATTTGTACTTTTTTGTTTTCATTTTTTATAATGTCTTTCTTTTTTTGTATAAATTATTTTTTGCCTTGTTGCCTCTGTCGATCCATCATCCATCCATTCATCCACTATAGGTGCATAGCTACGCAATCGCATTCAGTTTTTTAGGTGTAGAATTATATTTCCTCATGGCAGACACCCTGGCTGCTGTGAGCTTTAGAGTCTAGCACCATTCATTTTTTAAAAGATTAGTATTGCATTTACCCATTTAGTTCCCTGAGTGCAACAGGTGTCTCCTTTATAATATATTGAACATAAAGGAAAGAGCTCTATCATTCTGTATACTGTTTGTTATATTCTGATGGGGAATTATGGTATAGTGGTGTGGTTTGACTTTAAAGTGGTTACCTGAGTTAACAAAACAACCACACTAATATTACCTTTGTCAGTACTTATTCAAACTACAAACAATGCCACGTTTCACACTAAATATATTTCTTGCTTGTTTGATTTTAGGTGCACAAGACAAGATAACAGACATCGCCCACAGTACTGCCAGACAGAAGGTCTGTGCAACCACTCATCAGTCCTTCAATAACTCCCTCTTGTGCCGCTTGGTGCATCTACCAGACAAGAGCTTCAAGTTGGCCAAAAGAAAGATACTGCCAAGAAAATGACCAGTGAGAAGAAGCATGCCAGCCGGAAAACATTTTGGCAAACTTTTGCCTGCTGCACTGGCCTCCGGTGAGTAAGCTGGGAGCAGCACTCCTGATTCAACAGCACCAATGCAACCTAAGCCCAGGAACATGCCGATCAGTAACTCAGCCATTGCAATCATGTCGACGCCGATGAGTAGTGATGCTGAATTGGATGTATCCTTTTGCAAAGTAGTACACAATTGTTTCAGGAAACAGAGCAAAGTGGTCAGCGGCTGCAGCCAGCAATAGTACATTTTCATAATGTTGGAGCAGAACAGGAGATTGAGCTTCCTTCTGAGCCTACTCTTTTAAAATCATTGGCTCCCAGATCTCCAGCAAGGAAAAGAAAGGGTACTACTCCACCATCTTCTCCAAGCACCACTTCTGATAATGATGATAGGGACATGGAGTGGACCCCGGCAGAGTCCAGGAGACAACAAGAGAGGCAAGGGAAAAGAAAAGTCATTCTTAGAATTTGTGGCAGCCATCTGTCCAAAATGGAAGGTACCAAGTTGAACCTATTTAGCCAGATGTACTATTCCTGCACTGCATCACAACATGCTACAGTTAGATGGGTAGACTTTGCAGCAAAGCGTTGTTCACACTATCCACCTGATGACAGACATATGGACCAGGCAACTGATTATATGTGCATCACTGCACACTGAATTTCTTTTGTGGGGGTAAAGCAAAATATATTTGCAGGTCTTGGCCCTGAAGAAACTGTTTAGAGCGTTCAGTGGCATGCAACAATGGCCATGTTCACCATGGAGAAATCACGTACAGTTGTAAACATCTTGGAGGAATTTAACAGCAAGGTGTATGAATGGCTGCTACCCAGAGGTCTCAGAATTGGATTTTTTGCCATGGACAATGGCAGTAATATAGTCAAAGCCGTATCAGACACAGGCTATTCCAGGGTCCTGAGCTTGGCCCATTGCATCAACCTGGTGGTGCAAGATTTTCTCAAAATAGAAGACATGGTCAGCATCATACTGACCCACTAATTCAGACTTTAGATTTTTTTAAGCCTGGAAGCAGTTGTGGATTAATTAGTGTAATGATAAAGCACCAGTTTAAGTCCTGATACAGGAGGTTCCAACACGTTTGAAATCGACCTATGAGCGGTACATATAGATCAATGACTATGTCACTTAAAGAGGAGGGGATGCAGTTGGGAAAGCTATGACCATGGATGCGGACAAATGGGACCTAGTCAAATGCCTGACACATATGTTACTCCCTTTTGAGGTTTTCATTATGGGAAGTTAGTAAGCAGGACAGTACGATGGGTTAAGCTATCCCATTGTTACATCTCCTACAGTGACCAGATAAAGAAAGTATCTGAAAGGTTCACCCTCGCAGGTGTGAATGAAAACACAGAAGCGCATGCCTTGGATGAGAGCTTAATCCTTCACTTGGCTTGTAATACAAGGCTGCAGCATGACATCATCGCATCCAAAGATTACATCTGCACCACACTACTTGGTCCACGGTCTAAAAAAATTCTGCCTACTTGTAATCCTTTTTCTGAAGGGGATGTTTCAAAATTCAAGAGGTGGATTGTAGACCAAGCTGGAGACATGAAAGAAGAACGCCTGGAACTTAGAGTTCCAATCCCGCAGTTCTGGGGTACTGCCTTCAACTTCCAGAGAGGGCAGTCTTGTCTCACAGCAGCCAGCCTCTGCATTGTATTGGTTTCAATTGGCAGTGCAGAGGTGATGGCAAAACAGGTTGAGCAAGTGGCAGCACCAATGGCTGTCCATAGAATGGTCCAGGCATATCTGGGTGATCCAATAGAGGTCTATATGGATCAAAATCCATTGATTTATTGGGATGGGAAGATGTGCCAATGGCCAGAGCTCAGCAGGCTGGCAACAGGGTTTCTGGCTTATCCTGTAGCCAGTGTATCTGCTAAGTGTGTGTTCAGTGCTGATGGAGTGGTTGTTACAGTAAGAAGGATCCGTCTCTTGCCTTAAAATGTGGAGAGATTGACTATGATCAAAATAAACCAACATTTCATACCACACAAGTACTCCGTTCCTGAAACAACATGGGTTGAGGATGATTGGTCAGAAATTGAATCAAGTGTGTTAGTTGATCGACTTCTGGGTGAACCACCTGAGTTTGAGGACAAACTCTACTTCCCGGACTAAGTATGCCAGTGCACTATAGAACTTTTTAATTATTTCTCGTTGAACTTCTATCTTTGCACAAAAAAAGTAGCTAGTGGAAAATTATTATTTTTATGTCAGATTTATGCTGTCCCACCATTTTTTAGCCACATATATTGCTGAATTGCAGTTGGACCAGTGTGCATTGAAGAAGCCTTCTCAATTCCTTCATGACATTGAAGACAATGCCTGCCCCCCTTGCATACCTATTACCTATCCCTTTTGGCATCATTTAGCACTAGCAGGTACAAAAGTGTCAATACCAATTCCAATGTGTTGCCTGTGTCAAAGATGAAAACATAATACCTAAACCACCCTTGCTTTTGATTGGAAGAGGTACCTACAACTATTGCAGTGGTGAGTGAGTGATTTTATGAGTGATGATGATTGATGATTCATCATGTGGTGGCTGACAGTGAGGGAGGATGTGTGTTGAACTGAAATGCAGGAATTTTCTTGAGATGGTTGTTTTGCAATGTTTGGGGCCTGAGTGAGAGGCAATCATTTTATCCCATGAAGTGATTGGCCCTTTCATTCTTAGCTAGATTTACTCTCCCTTTTTCTGGTTCTTCAGAGAATATAACAGTCACTTTAGTTAACAAATAAAAAATACTGCAATTATGCTTCTCTACTTGCTCTTCAACAGCAGTGCACTACAAACCTATCTTCCTCGGGTCATCATGATGACTCGTCTGGGACGGAATTACTCAGAGTCAGGAGGAAAATGGAAGAACTCAGGGCAGGAGCTGTGGTACTACCTCATCAATGGCTAGAAGCAAGAAAATTATTTGCTACAGTTAAAAGGGAAACCAAGAGTCTGAGGCCTAGTACTCAGCTATGTGGGATGGAGAGAGGTGTGTTCATTTGTGAAATGCTGCTGTGTATGTGTGTGTGTGTGTTTGGTGCACTTGTGGCAAAAAGGAAAGTCTGAGTCCCCCTCTTGTTTTATTTCCTCTGAGTTTCCTTGATAAACTACTCATGAAGCTTACCTTCTTCCGTCCTTCTCCTTGACCTTAAAATACAGATTCTGTTTTACAATCCACAGGCCTTCTAGTCTCCTGCATGAACGAGAGGCGAAAGATGAGCTGAACACTTCTACTTACCTACCGGTCCAGACAGGCACCCAAGAATGATGGAGATTATGAAGGAGAATGCAGATGCACCAGCTAATTTTGCCATACGTATAATTTTTATTTTAACAATCATATTTAGAGATCTGGGAGGGTGGTTTTCACTCCCACCTAGAAGAAGGAACATTTAGATTTCTGATAACTTGGGTCTTAGGAGCAGAAGGACTGTTTGTAATGCATTTTTCTGTACTCTGTCATACTCATTCCTTTGTTTCCTTCCACAACAGATTGATGACGAATGATGTGCTGACCATAGCCCAGATGAATGTTGTCCTTGTGTAGTGTTTATCTTTGTCAAAACCTTCCCAAAATCCACTTTCACATCCATTCATCAACCCCTGATCCTCTTCTACCAGGCTGTGTGATTTATGGAGGTGTGGCTCAATGAATCACACACTTGGTGGGGCAGATGAGGTGAAAGCAACACCAACTTACTACAGGATCTTCTAAGCAATAGCCCACACTGGCCCAATTTACCTACCCATGCATGAAAAGTGATCCATATTTTAGATATAGAATGAAGAACATAAGTCGTCAGCATCATCTTTCAAGCCTTGTGTTGTGTAACCATAAACGCCTAACCTAAGCTTCATTTTATATTATCATGTAGTACTCTTGTGTCAATTCTTCGTAAAACTTTATATACCCACTAATTCAGTCTTTTTATTTCCATTAAGTTGTTGATGATAGATAATCATTCAGATGAATCCTACTATTGGTGTTCACTTGGGTGGAACTGGAAATGGGACCTTGCTTGTGAAGTTGTGATGCCTTTCCTGTTATTGCTTTATCTATATTCAGGTAAGCCAACTATGGAGTGAAGTAAACTAGTTAACTTAGTAAGTGAGTAACTGAGTGATCCTTTTGTTTATCTATGTTGTTTTAGACAATATAGGTCATGACAGTATACCCCCTAATGGTCAAAATAGTTAGAGGTGTATAACTCTATAACTAAGTGATACACTCTCTCTTACAAGCTGCATAAAAACTAAAGGCAGCCGTGCAGAGTAAAAGGAAAAAATACTAATTCAGGATTAAATTTCAATAAAATTAAATAGTTTCCCCTCTATTTTTTTTACACAGAAACCCACTTCTCTACCCACACAACATGCTCACCCCTCTACTCAAACAATCTGACCAAAAATTCTACATTTCCCAAGAAATTCTAACCCGGTTCCAACTCTCTTCCCACCCTCTCCACCCAGCCAAAACAAACCACTCCCTTCCACCAAAACAATTTGTTTTAAAAGGGCTAGAAGAGGGCATTCAGGATGTTGGTCCAGAGCTGGTCCAGCCTCTACTCCATCGTGGTGAGCTGGCTGTAAATGGTGACCAGCCACTGCCGCGCGTGGGCAGCAGTGACTTGGTGTAGTCATCAGTGTGGGAGGGGGTGGCAGCAGTTGGTCATGTCATCTGGAAGCAACACTGGCAACGGCCGGGAGGCTAGAGGCTGAGGGGGACCGGCTGCACTGGGGCCCAGCTGAGAGCCATTTGTTTCCTTCTCTGCTTCCTCTTCCAGGCCCACCAGCCGCCAGTATTCTCACTGGATATGCTTGAACGTCTGTCACCACAGACGGGCAGCTATCTCCTGCCTAATGGGTCCTACAGGTAGACCAGCATGAGCAACTATATCGAGAAAAACAAAAAGACAAATTGTAAATAATGCTCAGTGTAAACAATTGTTTTAAATTACTGGGTGGCGCAGTAACAGTACTTTGCTGGTCCCCTAGGTCTATTTGAATTTGATGTGAATATGAATAGGAGAGTCACAAGGCCAATGTTGTTTTACCCACAAATGCCTTGTATTAAGGCAAAATAACACCAGATTCAAAAAACAGTTATTTTATTTTTTTTCTTCTAAAGTTTTTCGAATTACAATAAACAGATACTTTGAGTGGAACAATAAATAACCTTTCATCAATGAATGCGGCATTATGCACTATGGAGTACAAGTTGTGTGTTGTGCTAAAATAATGGAGCCATACTCCTTGCTAGCCAGAGCATTGGGTATCAGCTACTGTCTGCAGCTCTGACAACTGTAGTTGACTATTAACTATTTTTAATTCCAATGGCCCTGCTGTTCTCCAAATACACTTCCCTTTCTACCCTAACTCCAAAGAGGCAGATGAATAATTCAAGATACTACTTCACACACCTCATGTATGAAAATGATGGCCTGAAATACAGGGAAAGGCAGGCTATATAGATTTTATTTGACATGTTTGTCACACTGTATCCTGTACGCCAAACTTGAGAACAAATCATGCACTTACTCCCACTTTACTCAGTGGCCTAGCCCATCACCACATATTATTTCCCAAAAATTAATTTACTGGACACTAAGCAAGGAAAGGAAACTTGACTTACTCTACTGCAGGGAAGGGTTGAGGGAGTAGGCGGGTAGGATAGAGCTTTTTTGATATAGAATACAGAGGCTACTACACTGATCATCGGTTCATCATCTTTGGCTTATTCAGTCACTGTACTAGTCAAAAAGGAAAAATCTGAGCAGGTGTAAAATAAATCTGTGGGAAAGTATGAAATATATTCTGGAAACAATCAAATGTGGCACATGCTAATAATAAATTATCCAATCTTTTGGTAGGCTGGGGAGCAAGAACTTTGGAAAAAAGGATGGAGTGATGTACTAAGAGGTGACTGTGTGAAGGGAAACAACATACCGGGGGACATATTTACAAGCCCCCAACATCTACGCACTGTCCCTTTTTCTGACGCTCCACTGGCGTTGCTCTCTACCCGAGATATACAAGGTGGCGTTAAGCAATGGGTGTTGCTATGGATGTTTTACCGCAACACCCATTGCTTTTTGACATGCACCATATTTACAAGGTTGGGGGAGCACCAAAAACTAAGACCAGGTAAAACCTGGTCCTAGTATGGTGATACAACTCGTCATATTTTGCTCTTTCTATGTGTGCTGCATTCTGCCGCACACATAGAAACAGCAAATCACCTTTACAGATTGGTTATGTATAGGAAGGTGTCCCTTATTGCACATAAGCAATCATGCCTCGCAGCCACCCTTGAAACATGCCTGTGCCGGTGCTATTCAGCTTTTTTAGTGGCAGTGATAGGGGAATACATGGGAGTGCTGTATTGTAAATATGGCACATTTCTGCATTTTAAAAATGTGGGTGCACGGCTTTACCGATTTTTGATTAACATCACGATTCGACATTTAATTGTAAATATCCCCCAGTATGTGTTCAGTTTGCAATGCATTGAAAACATTGTAAATGCTGCATTAACTGAAGCAGACACATATTACGCAGCCAACACTGCAGTCACAAATTGAACCATACAGCACTTCAGTCATAGGTGGCAAAATGCCTTGATGTGGCAAGGAAGGGTGATGAATGATGGTTGGGATACATCTGGCTCACTTAACAAATACAGTGAGTCAAGGGAGTAGAACAAAAAATAAAAATATCCCCACCTTGAACCAGGTGTGCAGCATGCTCCTCATAAGAAGAGCTGCCTTGCTTATTCATCCAAACAATCCAAATATCCATTTATCCTTTCATTCTAATTCACCCATAGCCACCATGATTGAACGTTACTTTCTCTCATCCAGTCTTTCACCAAAATTTCCAGTTCATTATCCATCCATTTAATATCCAGGTAAGGGTGTAGGAGAAACTTTATTTCTTACCAACCTCCAGGCAGCAGCTCCCATCCTGGAACACAGTACCAACATTCTAATACCTCAAGATTCTGCTCTAGGTCCACAAGAATCATAAAACCCAACATTAGGGAAATGATAATAATAAATATTAGGACTTACTAGGCGGAGCAGAGCCCTCAGCAACGGCGCTGGTCGTCGGTATCTCGTGCTGACCATTTACTCCCGGACCCGTCTCGTCAATATCCCTCTTCTTGCCCTTGGGTGCTGATGTAAGAATTGACAAAGATAAAAAAATGTGATTAGTGATTCAGTAAATCTCCACAAAATTCTCATGAAAGGCAAACACAGTCACCTTGTACTTTTCTAAAACAGATCGTCTTCACCTAGAATACTAGTCTCAAGTGTATCGACTAGCGTTGAGTTGTCCATACTAATTCTAAAATCCCTATTCCAGATTTCCTTAACAAAAACGAGATTTGGAACAAATGCATTGCAGTGCATGACCTTTGATTCTATTCTCATTTCTCAATGACCTTGATGGACCAACTCAGTCTCCCTTTTTTGCAATGCATAGATATATACTACACATCACTGTGAAATAGCTTGAAACTGTATGAGATACATGAACAAAGTCACAGTGAGAACGCGCTACTCACTGATATCACCTGATTTACTATAGTGAAAGGAGGACAGTCTGCAATGGCTTCTTAATTAATCAGCCAAAGCGAGCGCCAATGATGAGTGCGATTAGGTAGCGCTGAGCACCTGCCTAGCAGAAACTAGAAACTAGATCACATAATAACATCATAATATTCCAACATAAACTAAAAAGTAACTTACCTCCGAGCGTAAGCTGCATGCTTTTCAGATTTCTTTTTTTAGCACTGTAGAACACAAACACAACATATAAGTAATATTGACCGAGCCGGAGAATCTCGACACTTAGCAGGTTGCATAGGTCCTGTTCTTGGTCCAAGATATCCACCCAGTGGTGCATCAGCTGCTGGACTGTGCGCTGAACCTGGCTCTCCCAGTGAGGCTGAAGCTACCGTGGGGGGTATCCACTGTTGGGCCTGCTACCAGAATGGAGGGTAGGTGGCGAGGCACAAAATAAATGAACACTTCTATCTCCTTCTTGCAAAGATCACCCAGGGCTGCACAACTGGGCGGCGGTGCCACCCGCAAGGAAAGCGTCCCTCTGCCATGGCGCTGGGAGGGGTAGAAAAGAAGGAAAAGGAAGAAAAAGGAAAAATGAAATAAGGAAGTAAGGGGAAATAAACAAGGTGCAAAATGTCATAAAATCTCCAAAATTTTTAACAAAATGTAAACTACACAGACACACACTAATATAACAAATACAAATGCGGGCTAGATACGTTTTAAAGAGGGAGGATTAAAGAGATTAAGAGGGATTCTGAAAATAGAACCAGCAACATAAAAGAGAGCAGAAAAACAAGATGGTCGCGTCCATACTAACCACGCGGTGCCGTTTACACATGTTTTCAAACACCTTGATGCACAGGAGAACCGCGTAGTGCCGTTCGTATGCGATTTGCAACGCAAGGATGCTCTCTGCATTACACATGTTTACGTGAACATGTGCTCGGAAAACTCTGCCCGCACGCAGAATCTCTGCGTAGCGCTGCGGAGTTTCTGCAAACTCTGCCCAGATCTAAAAAAATTGAAAATAACTTTTAAATTAACATTACAAGGTGTGAATTTAGAAAATATACATTTAGTTGAATTATTGAACACTATGGGAATGATTTAGATTTCAGCAGATGGGACACCCCGTCCGCCAAAATATATATCCACTAGGATATTATTAGATTTATAATTTGGCAGATGGGCTATCCATCACCGTTGTGACGGAGTAACCCATCTACTGAAATCTAAATCAGGCCCTATGAGACAAAGACACTAGGTCTGCGTTATATGTGTTGATGTGCTGATCCCATGATAAAGCCAATAGTTTCACTTTTTATATTTTGGGGTTCTGACCCTTTGAAAAAGTCAGTTGTTCTGCCTTACTTAAAATGAGTCCTTTTATATTGAAAGATCACATGGACAGGCAGACATGTCCATGGGGTGGTTGGGTTCAATTCCTGGCCGGAGGCTCTATGTTTTAAATATATCAAAAATGTGCATGTTATTTCCATTTTTTATAATTTGTTTCAATCAATTTTTACATTTTTTATAGTTACATTCTTAACATTTGTTGATATTTTATTACAATATTTTTGTACAGTAGAATAAAAAATAGGAAAATGTTTTTATTCTCTATTGTTTTCTATGTTTTTTATATTTATGTAAAAGCTATTCTTCCTATCATATTATTTATTTTGTGTTCTAACTTTGTTAATTTGGACTCCTCCTGCATCCCTTTTGCTAGCGATTCCCTATTCTGGTTATCCAGTGATGGTAAGATGATTTCTTTAAGCACTTTGTGGGGTTCTAGTATTAAGAGTGGTGGATATAGAATTAGTTCAGTTAATATAGATTATTGGTTTATATTTTGTTGCCTGGTTAGTGTTAGACTTATTTTGTAGTTGTCATAGTTGAGTGTGGTAGACCTCAATGCAGTGGAGTTATAGTTGTATTGTCTTTAAAAGTCAGGTTTTTATTGTATATGTTTTTAAAATTGGATATTTTATTTTAATGTATATGTTCTGTGTTGTGTGGTAGGTGTTTTATGTTTCTTTTGCATGTTTTTATTTTGGTTATTGGAGAAGTCTTTATCTGTGCTTTTATTCCAAGGAAATACATTTGGTGACTTCATTTTAACCAATGTTTACTTAATTTCGTTGGGTTTTCAGTTTTCTGTAACTTTTTCAGCTTTTATATTCTGTGTTTCAGATGGTTTTCACGGATCATTATCACATGTTTGGAATTTAATTTTGGATTTTGATATTTTTGCTTTTTGGGAACTTTTAATTTTTTTTAATGGATTTTTTTTGCTTTGTGGATTATTTTGGAGTTTCATTTCTTCGGGCATGAAACTGAAAGTAACTTTTGTATTATTATTTAAACAGTAGGATATGTTATTGTATAGTGTTGAATTATATGTTATTTATTTATAGTGATGTTTTTATGCTATGAACATTTTACACTGTGTTTTGTATTTGGTATTTTGGTATGGAAATGTGTTATGTCGATTATGTATTTAATGTATTTATCCCAGTGTCAATAGTATTACTATTCAGTTTTGTTGGAAACCTTTCTATTGTTATTTCACTATAATATTTATTAATAATAATAATAATAATAATAATAATAATAATAATAATAATAATAACAACAACATGTTTAGTAGTTTAAGGGGTTTGTTAGGGTTGTTTTGGTGTTTTTTTGGCTTGGTTCACTTAGACAATGGGTTTTGCTATAGAGTTTAGTACTGCTAGACTTTGGTTCTTGGCAAAGAGTTTCTCTTTACATTGCTACATATTGTGCACTTCTTTAGTTTGTAATGAGATTGTAGGTTTTAGTTGGCTTAGAGATTGCTCCATTGTCAGTTCACAGTAGCTTTTTTTTCCTTTTTTTAAATTCCTAGAATTATTCATGTGGCTTTGTACCAGGGCTCCTTAGAAGGGATTGTGCCATCATTCCATTGTGTTCCTATTTTTTCCCTGTGCTGCCTTGGTACTGTTGTACACATTCCACAGTAGTATATGATTCTTGGGTTGGCTTCTGTGTCCACAACAGTGATATCTGTCAGCCCAAGTATCTTCAAAGAAGTCCATTGGGGAAGTAATTTTGTGTTCATGTCTTTGAAAGGTAAAGTGATTCTACTAATAAATTGTCATGTTTTGCTACTTCAGCTAAACGGACATATGCTATGACAATTTGTTTTATTTCATGGGCAAAATCCGCATTTGTGGAATGTTCCAAATGTAGCTCGTAATTTTGCAGGTACTACTTTGATTAATACTTTGACTAAAGCGGTAGTAAAAGTCTTAGGTGGATGTAGCTGTATATTTTAGAATGCTAGAATTCAATTCAAATAAATTCTTTATTCCTAATTTGGAACTCAAAAGAGGTCCACAAAAAATGTAAACAATACAATGCACAAAATACAATAACATTACATCTTGAAAAGCTAGGAGACTAAAGTTCAGAAATACTGAATTTAAGAGCAAATTACTCTATAATAAGCATCTAAGGAGGTTCTTCACTCGACATAGCAGAAGCAACTATGTGCAAATTTCTCCATAGTGAGCAGCCAAAGCAGTTCCCTCCCCAGACATAGCAGCAATCCTACATCCAGATTAAAATAGGTAAATAAAACCTTTAAAACATTTAAGAATTTTGTGACTAAAATTAATTCATAGAAACCTGAAATAGTAAACTTATATACAAGTTACTCCATAATACACTTCCAAAGAAGTTCTCCCCATCTTAGCAGCAGACAATATGTGCAAAGCATTCTATACTGAGCAAGCGAAGGAGTTCACTCCCTCCACATTGCAACAAAGCTAGAAACAGATTAAAACAAATTGATGAAACTTTTTTTTTTTAAAATACACAATTTTGTACACATTACTTCATTCTTTGGCCAGCAAATTAACTCTTCTGCCACCTCAACAGAATTGACATTGTTTTGTACAAATATTGGCCGTAGAAGGCGGCGTCACAGAGATAATAGTGCAAGATAAACAAAGAGAACATGATTAAGATCCTGGATCCCCAGATCAAACATGTTGCAGTCTTTCCCTGTTTTCCCAGAGGAGGACCAATTTGCCTTTAGGTCATTTAACGGAAGAAGATTAATTCAAAATATTGTCATAAAAGGGTGAGGACCATGGTGTAAGTTTCAGGACAGATACTTTTGAACTACGTTAGGAGGGCTAGATAAGGTCATCACCTCCTACCTTTTATTCATCATACAATACATGAGATCTCTTTGGTACTGAAAATGCTACCTGCACCTTTTAATAATTTTTTTAATTCTAAGGAAGAGAGGGAGGTCACCACCTCTTCCTGTAAATCAAAATATCTCAGCGCCAAGGTAGAATCTCGAGAGCAAGAGTATTTGCCCAGGTCTGAGCCAAATATTTCATGATTTATGAAGCCCCTCATGGAATCCTTTTCACTATTCTTCAGCTAATAGGCACACTGAATTACACTGGCTAATCCTTGCACATATGAGCTTGTCAGACCAAATTCCAAACTAATTGCTGGGGTCTATACAGATGTTTTAAAATTGGTTAGTTTGCATAGAATTTGCCCTTCTGTTTTCTCTAGAAAGCACCATTTTATCACATTGATAGATGTTACAGCATATAAAAATTAGGCCTGCGCGAAAATTTCGTTCCGTTCACGGAAATTGCGATAATTTAACATTTTCACGTTCCACGGAAAGCGCAAAAATGTCAAAATTTCCGCATTCCGCAGCTTGCCGATAATTTGTTTCTTGCTCGCGCTGTAAAATAATACATTCTCGCGCGCGCGCGATCGCCTTACCTGAATCCCTGCGTTCGCCGGCAAGTTTTCTTGATCCGGTCGCGTTCTCCATGAGATGTTGTATTGTTTTTAGCCATTTACGCTGTCTCACGACAGTTCGCGCCCGCAGTGACGTCATGCGTCGCGCGATCACGTCTTTCTTCTCGCGATCATGCACCGCGAGACCACTGAAAACAAGATGGCCGCGCCCGCGAGCAACCACATGGGTAAGTTGGCGAGCCGCAACCATGCAGAAAATCTCGCGAACATGCGGGAAAAAAACTTCCGCATCTTCGCGATATTTCCGCGTGTTTGCGATAATTTTTAACATTTTCGCGATAATTTGCGAAAGTGGATTTCGCAAATTCCGCCCACCCCTAATAAAAATACAGTTGGTGGGACTTTCACCTTGAAAATGGATTGCAGCTGCGTAAAGTGCATACCCCCATTGTGTTATAAAAGGCACATAACTCATTTGCATTTGAGGAGGCTTTGGAGGAACAATATTCTATATGGGCTTTATCCAATGCATTACCAGTTACAACTTTCCCTAAGTTTTTCTAGACCTATACTCCAAACATAGTTTCTGATCTTCCCAAACTTTCTGCTTTTTATAAAGAATACCTTGCTCTTTGAAACAATGATCTACAAATAGAGTAAGACAGTATATTGTTGGATTGACAACAGCCTATTTTTGAAGCCTTTGGGCGTTAAATCCAAAATTGTGATATCATCTGCATCATCAGACAGGAAAAGAGATGTCACCTTACTTCAGAGCACCACCCTTATTAGCTGCAGAACAATTAGGGAGGTTCAATTCTTACAAAGAGAAAAGCAATGGGACCAACAAACATCAGTGTTTTAGACCATTTCTTCTTGGAATTACAGAGGCTAATCTTCATTCACCCCATAATAATCGTTGGCACCAAGTAGAGGAGTGCAGGGTGATCATTAATGAGAGAAGGGTGTCAAGCATACCCATTTTTTTTAGTTTTTCCCAAAGTGATGGCGGGTATACAGTATCAAAGGATATCAAATAATCTATGAACATCACATAGACAGGTATCTCTTGAAATAAGGTGTACTTTTCAGCTATGAATTTCAGGATACAGATTTTGTCTAATGTGCAATGTTTTTTCTTGAAGTTTGCTTGTTCATTACAATAAGAAGTTTGACATTCCTTAAGCCTTCTTGTAAGCCTAATCCTCTTTTAGCTACTCTACTGTTCGTAGGAAAAAAGCTGGGAGAATTTTTAATGCTTCCTTTTTTGGAGTTGTTGGCAAAGAGCCTTAAGGTGTGGTTAGAGACTTTAGAATTCAGATTACCTACCAGTGCTATGTGTGTACAGGCTTCTGTTATCATGATAGTAGAAATAAAGTCAATCATATCCTTAAAAAAGTGAGTCAGGTGTGATGTAATCATCTACGACCTTCAGCGAATCAATACTTTCCTGATTCCCATTAAAGCTTATTTTTAACACCTGAATTAAATTTGAATCATGCGAGAAATCTTGATACATCCAACTTATGTTAGTGCTAAGCAGCACGGCTATAACTCACTTTGCATGGCCTCTCTTAACTGGACATGCTGGACAGCTTAACAAAAAATAGCCTTCAGTTAGCCAATTATTTGCAATCCAAGTTTCTTGAATACATAGTATGCCAGCTGCCAATCCGTTCAAGAATAGCAATTTATTATTGGACAGGAAACCAGCTGCATTCCATGAAATTAATTTGAGACCATTTTTAGGAACAGTTTTTGAAATTTAGCCCTGTTGGACAATTAGAATTAAGGACACCCACCACCTAGCTCCATCATCTAGCATCCTCGTCTCGGATCTGGATCTGTCTTTTCTCTTTATGAGGGACCAGAGAGACTCTCCTAATTCCGTTTTCAAAGAAGAACTGCAATTTTCTTTCCCTCTCAAATGGGGAGGAGTCTGGGAGGGGAGAGTCAGGGAGATAATTGTCCTGTCCGTGGAAGTTGTGTGAGGAACTTTTAGGGACCTTCTCCTGGAAAAATATCAATACTGCTGCAGTGCAACTTGTCACTATTCAGAATCACTAAGTTGAATATCACTTTGGAGCTAAAGGTAACTGCAGCCTCACTATTTCTTCCATGATTAAAAACTCTAACCAAAGAAAGATCACTACTCTGAACCAAATTATGGTCGGTGATATCTGAAAGCAGCCCAATAGAAAAGACCTGTTCAAGACCTGTTCAAATAAATCTTCTGGTCAAAAACAGTAAAACAGTAGTGACAAAGGCACAGAATGCAGATAACAGAAAGGAACATCGCATCTGCAACATGTGTCCCTCACACTGGGATTATAAACAACATAATCTCCTGCTTTTGGCAAGGAGGTTCAAAATATGAGGGGGGTCACCATTACAGGGCAAGAGGCAGGTGCATCCTGTACATTTTCTCCTTGAGGATTTAACAGTAACTCCAAAGAAGTTCCTGGAAGTGGCAGAGGCTCCCTCCACCTTTTCAGTGTTTAAGGATGGTACAGAGTTTGAGGCAGAATTCAGAACAGAGTTCGGGTCAAAGCAGAGATTTCTTCATTCCCTTTAGTTGAGTCGATTGAGCTTTTTCCTCCTTGTGGTCCTTTGCACATTCTTACTCTTATTCTTCTTTTCCTCCACTGAGGGTAGTGATACTACCAAAGACTCCTTACCTTGGAAAATGAGGAAACATTTTTATTATTTTCTCTCATTTGAGGTGGTAGAGGTCAGAGATGATGATGGTCCATCCCCTGACTTAAAGAACCTCTTTAGGGAGTAAAATTGATCAATCTCAAATAAGGCTTGGCTGTCTTTGCCTTTTAGAATACACTGAGGTGTGCCAGCCTGTGTGCTTGAATCCTTGCAACAGAGGTAAGAGACCGCATCCACCTTATAAGGCTTACTTGAAGATGCAGCTGAGGTGATGGAGCGCAGACTGGCCCTCCATTCTTGGAGGCACGAAATCTGGCTAGAGCGAATGTGGCCTTTTCTACCAAGGTCTTTTTGTCCAAAATCCCCCAAAAATTTAAGGACAAGAGCAAGTCCAGGATATTATCAGAATTGTTCACAGATTGTTCTATCAGAGCCAGAATCAAAGACAGGATTCTTTCGAAGCAATGAAGCGAATCAGACAACAAATCCTTACTTCCATGAAGATTACAAAAAGAATGTGAGCTTATGTATAGCTCTAGAGAGTCCAGCATCCTTAAGTTACTTGAAAAACTTTCATTGGGAGTACTGCCAAAAAGCTCCATCGTGGAGGGGAGGCAAGGGGATACCCTTTGAATTTTTCCGCTGGATACTGGGAATAAAGAGGGTCAGAAAATGTTCTAAGCGATCGAGCCAAATTAGAAGCAGTAGCACTATCAATATCAGGGAGTGTGAAATCTTCAATAAGCAGTGTTTTTTCCCTAATTGGTGAGTTTGGTTGGACCGTATGCTCTTTCAAATTATTATAAATGGTGGGCAGAGCTCGCAGAGTTGCACTACGTGGAATTCTGCAGAGTTGCATAAAAACTCAGTGGAATTGTGCACCGGGGCACAGCAGATGGAGCCAGCACAAGTTGCAAACAAGACGTCTAAAGAGAAAGTCTCACTTTGCCCGTCACACGAAGGAGCTTCTTGCCATTAAAAATAAGTTACAGGTACAAATCACCTATAACAGATCACAGTGCTATTTAGCACATGCAAAAAGAAGTGTAAGTGCACTACTTACCTACGCACACTACAAAAAGTAAGCATGCAACCACACAGTCCTGAAGAAAGCCCAACAACCCGACAGGGCACCAATGGGCTGAAACATGTTGACCAATCACACTTTTTAATAGGTGCAATAGAACAGTGACTCTTCTATTTATGCACCAGTTCACACTTTTAATCTTACCCCATAATCAACACAATAAAAGTAATCCTGAGAGATGGAGCAAATTTTAGACACACTTTACTCTCACTCTCACCATCACTGATCACTACTGTGAATACCAGTTGGTCTCTCTCCAGGCAGAGGAAAGCATAACAAAAGACCCAATGATGATGCTTTTCACGTCATAATGCTTGCGGAAAATCAAGATATACCACACCAACGGCTTCAATGTGAATGAGGGTTTTTAAAGACGGCCAGACCCTAAGACCCTGGTGAAAAACAGGACAAGTGATTCATTCTCTCTTGATTATTTACTTACCGGATGGAAGCCGAATTAGTCTCAGCTTCTCTCCCCCCCATTTGGTTATAAGGTGTAATTTAAAATGGCCACATTGAGAAAGCTGATGGCTCAGATATATCATCAACTTTTTTGACACCAAACAGCAAGGCTGAGCTCTTTGGCGGCAGATTGATTAAGTGCACATGGAATTCGAGTCGCTGCTTTGATAAGCGCCGCAGCGGCCAGTAGGTGACAAATGGGGCCAATGTGTGTAGGAGTTCGAAAGCTCAAAGAAACACTCATATATGGCGGTGTTGCCAAACTCAACTTGAGCTGTGATTATCAACAAGGGCAAACAGAGCGGCATCTGAATGCATACGGGTTCGGGGGAAGCTTTGACATTTCTAAAAATAAACTAAAGTCATGATACAAGAAATGAGGCTATCCGTCACACAGCCATGTTTATCGGCTTTTGTGGCACACTGTGGTACAGCACCACCCTGCCCCCTTCCACTCGCTAACCCTGTAGTGGTGCCTTCCAATTAAATAACTTTATAATAATAAAAAAAACATGATCCGGAGGATTCATCCAAAACACCTGTCACCTTTCTTTAAAACGGACGCAAGATGAGCTCCCAATGTTTCTTACCTTGTTGCTGCCACTGCCGCTCTTGACCCCCAAGAGGGCAAAGCATAGTAGGGCACAGTATGGTTCCTATGGAGTGGCTCCTCTACTCCAGGGCTGCCTTGTACAGGCTGTGCCCAGGAGGATGAGCAGGAAGAGAGCAGAGCACAGGGCAAAGGGTAAAGGAAGCCAACAGCCAATTGCAGCCTGGAGGCTGACCCAGCACATCTACATGATGACCACATGCCAGCAAACTCATGTGTCTCTCCGTAAGGGATGCAGTATCATGAGTGGGTACTGGTAAACTCTGCTTCACCTGTAAGTGGCAGAGTTTTTTGCCAAACTCCATGCAGAGTACAGAGTGGCATAATACCGCAAACTCTGCCAGTGGAGCAGAGTTTGCCACCCATCCCTAGTTATTATCTGCTAGGGATATATTAGGTCTAGTGGAAGATTCAGCTTTGACATTGTGAATATTTCTGGATGTCTTTCTATCGAAGCCAATTTATTTGATCCTGCTTCTCTTTTGGAGAAGAAGGTAGAAATTGCATTAAAGCCTTTCAGGCCATTCACATGCAAGGTCTTATTTCTCAGGGGGTTGGTTTTGGTCTTTTTCCAAGCTCATGTGAAGACTAGCCTCCCAGAGCAATGCTTCTTGGCAGTCCTGACTTAAAGCACTAGTCCACTATCCAAAGAGACTCACTGTTGATGGGCTTTTTTTGAGGGGGCTACTTAAGTGTGCAATGACAGTAGAAAGCCACCAGCCAACTTGCTCAACACCTGCGTCACACCTCCTTCTATCCCCCTGTGGGTGCTGCCGGCAACCTACTCCTTCTACCTTTGCCAAATACAGCAGAAGTCTCTACCTTCATGACAATGGCTATAGAAAGGATGGGCCAGAAGGCAATGTCACCACGGGGGAAGATTAGTTAAACTGTACCTTCTGGGGAAGAGGAGTCAAACTGTACCTTCAGTGAGTAGGTGCTTAATGCTGGAGTCATGCCGCTCAAGCATCCAGGCCTCTCTCCTGGCTAGGAGTGACAGCAAAAGCTCAAATGCTCTAATGATGGACAGAAGGAGCTTGTCTGCAAATATGTTCTTAAACAACAGCCCATAAAAGGAAACGCAAGTAGCTATAGTAACGCTAATCCATACTTCTATGCCACACTTAGCCACATGAGGGCTGCTGTTTTTCACCTGGCTGAGGATTATAGTTTAGGCAGAGTTAGGACAGGTATCCCAGTTGGTGGCACGGGACGGATCCAAGACCGGGGGTGGAGTGAGGGGTGTTCTAGGTGGGCCTGCCGTGGGAGCAAGATGCACTGGCCTAATGCTGGCTGCTTCCAAGCCTGCTTAGAGGAACCCGCTACTCTAAGACTTACCTGCACTCCGGGAGCTGCCATGACCACATCTTGCCACTTCTTGCAGTCGCCCAGCATGGTGTCACCAGAACCGGAGGTCGGCTCTACTCTGCTCTTTCCCACCAGAGAGACGACTTGCCGTGGGGACTTTTGCCACATCCAGCAAGCGGCGTCACGGCAAGCAATAGCTGAGGACCAGGGAGCACAATTAGCCACCTCAGAACCCTCGCAAATCTTGAAGAGCTGAGCGAGGGCATGTGACGTCAGCAAGTGTGCTTTCTCCTGTGATCTCCTGCATCAATTAAAGCTGTAACTCTGTGTTCTTGTCCCTTACCACAGCAAATTAGCTCATAGAAAATTATTGCTTGCTCAAAGTCAATATCCATTATTTAAGGATTGTAATTATTGGTCTTCTGTTTTACTTTGTTTAATAGTTCTTGGTATGTTGCCCTTTGTTTATCGAGTAAAGGTGCTTAGACTAAGGGAATGTTGGTGTTTTTGTATTCTCCATGGATTCTATTGATTTGCATGAAGGGTAGAGAGCACAATTTCAACATGCCATCCATCACCCTCATGTTGCTCTCGGTACATTGAAGTAAGTTGTTGTCAGAATCATATATTTAAACTATTTTCTGCTTGTTACCGCTGTTGTATAAAAAGAAAATATAATTTGTGTGTGTCATGGTTAGGCTTTTGGTGATATTTATATCCTCAAATGTTTTTGGAGCAGCAGGTGTTTCTTTGGTTCATTTTTCTAGTTCTGGTATGAATCTTTTTAAATTGAGATTTGGAGAGAACTGACTTGCAGTGTATTCAAGACCATTGGGAAATATATATATATTTTTTAATGTCCCAGTAGGCTCTTGGGAGCTGTGTTTCCTAATTTCTTGCAGTATGTGTTATTTCAGTTTCTGTTATGTTGGGGGGATGATTATACTCTCTAAATTTACTTCAATTTCATTTTTTATAGTTTCTTACCATAACCTGCATTAGAATAATATTTTTTATATTTCCTGTATGCTCTTTCACTGGTTGGACCTTTTGTTTTGCATGCTTATTCACTGTTGTTTAGTAAAAAATATTCATTTCTGAGATCTTGTGTATGTGTTGGAAGCTGGCTCTGTATGCAATATTGTCCCTCGGTTATAATACCGTGTACATAGTCCAGGGGTTCCCCAAAGGTGTACAGGGCTCAATGTAAAAGTGCTCTATTTGTGGTAGTGTGGACGAGCAGCCTTAGGCCTAACACATAGGAGTGTAAAACATTTATTGCACAACAGTGATCAATAATGGACACATGACTCAAGAATATGATCCAGACCAATTTAAGAAAATTATACTTTGTTTACATTTTATTTTAAGACCAAGATCTTCACATTTAAGGTAAGTATGGTTCTCATTAAATATACTTTTCAGGTTTCAGAACTTTGACAGTGCAAATTTCAGAGCAGTTCGATATTATCCTGTGGAAGAAAACAATTTTGTGGGGTAACAGGGATGGATACCAATTACAGTACCAGTCCAGTCATCGGGTATCTCAGGCCAATACTGTGAGCAATGTCTGTTGTGGGGGACTGAGGGCAACCAAGAGGTGCAGGATTCATTATCTATGCCAAAGCGGTCGATACAAGCATTGAGATTTACCCTCATGGTCTATGGAGAGCAATGAAGCAAGTTGGTTTTCAGCCTATCGCCAACATGATTAAAGTCGCGGTTGCTGGTGGCCGGCTGCTGATGATTGAATGGTGTAGTTCCGCCGTCATCTGACTGTCACATGCAGGTCACAGTTAGGCAGGCAGATCAAGAGGGGCAGGAGGAGGCTGACAGGCCTGCTTGCAGGAGGATATGAGCTCTTGGGCACAGGGCTGGGCACAGTTCAGATATTGGGGCAGAAAGGATCCCTCGAGGTTGTGGAGGCAATCCTGCTGTGAGTTGTTCTTCTGACAGGGTAGAGTCGCATCAACACAAGTGCTGGTCCTCTACCACTGTAGTTGTGGAGTTCTGTGGTAGCAGTGCGTGGCATTGAAACAAGTGTCGGTCCTTACCGTGGCGGTTCTTATACAGGCAGACACTGGGGACTAGAGCCTCTATTCCGAAGGGCGGTTCTTGCCACTTTCATGAAGGTTGAAAGGTCTCCGGGGTTGCGAGGAGCACTTGCAAAGTTTCTGGAAGAACGGCAGGCCCAGTGGTCAAACCAGTGGCGGGTCACAGGGGTTTTGCTGCGTTCTTCCTGCAGCGGCTCAGTTCCTGGTCCATCAGTGGTCGTCTTCCGTCTTCTTCTTTGGTCAGTCGAATCTGAGGGCCAGGTCTGGGGGAGCCAACTAAATTCTAAATTTAGGAGGAGTTTTAGGGGAGTAGCCGCTAGGGCCAATGGGCACCTTACCGGGGGTGGCTCCACCCGCTATTATACCACCCTCTTGTGAGAGAGCGCATAGACCTATCCCTGATTGGAGGGGTCCCCCTATCTTCAAGATGGGGGTGACTGAAAGTTGTGCCTCACCTCACTTCCCCCACCTTAGGGGCGGGGTTGGCACTGGTTTCCCCACCCAACATGGGAGTGGAAACCAGGGGCTGCCATCTGCTGCTAGCACCAGAGGCTAGGGGTCGCATTACAAAGGTGGCAGGTCTTTGAAGCTTTCCTCTTTGAGCACTTGCACATCCTGGGGAAGGAGGTATGACACCTCTGACCAGGATGTGCATTTTTTCTGGGCCCAGAGAGTAGGGGCTCTCTGCCCAGGGGTCCAGAAACATGTCTAGTGGAGGCTGGCTGCCAACAGCCGGTCAGAGACCCACCAGTGTTTGGTAGGGACTCTGGGGCACTCTGAGGTGCTGTCTGGGTAAATGGTACACAAAATCCCACATTGGCATCTGTGTGGATTTATTGAAAGGAGGAGTTTGGCACCAAATACTCCTGGATTCAGTGAAGCCATCATGGTGCTGTGGAACACGAGTTGCCAAGTTCCCAGGCCATGTACTCGCTATGGGCTTTACTGGCACTTACAATATCAGGAAATGGTGCCCAATATTGTAGGGGCATATCCGCTCATGCACATTTTCCCTCACCTGTAGTATAGTACACCCTGCCTTAGGTCTGTGAGGCCTGCTAGAGGGGTGTTACCTATTCTGCCAGGCAGTGCTAGCTGGGATGGCACCCAAGCAGGGTGCATTGTCGACTTTGTCCTTTTCTCCCTCACAGGGAAATGCAGCCTGCAAGGGCAGTGGCATGGTCCCAGTAATGGGGTCCCAAGGGGCCCTCTTCAGCTCCCAGGCCCTACTTACCCAGAGTACCATTTACTAGGGACTAACAGGGGGGAGATGTACCAATTAAGGGATTGGTATAGGGAATGAGCACTGGCACAGGGGACCTGGTTGGTGGGTACCCTGTGAACTACATTTAAAACCACATCGAAACCACGCAAAATGTGAGGGGCAAACGATGCAAAAGTGGCATTTTCTCACAATGTGGATCTGTTAGCAATTTTATTTCTGGGTTATATAATATTTTAGTATTGATACATTATTAATAATCCCATTAATTATTTATACATTACTAAACATGTTTTACATTTATACAAAATATAATGTGAATTAGATATTTTCGTGGTTTGGAAATGTCACTTTAATTTTTCTTGGTTTTGTTGCTTTTTGGCACAGGTGTTTCTTATGGACTGCAGAGAAAAAATTGTAAAATTAGTTTAATATGGCAAGTAATTAATTTGGCTTTACTTTTTAACTATTGTTTGTGTTGAGAAGGGAGGAAGGAGAGAGATCAAGCGATGAGAGTGCACCCGTATGCCCAGTTGAGACCTGGGTGATGAATGTATGTAACAAGAACAAAGTCTCAACAGGTGATATTTAAATTGGCTATTAAATAAACATGCCCATATAGTTGCAAAAAGAAAGAGAATGGAGACTCCAAAGTTAAAAAATGTGCCAGAAGCACTATGTATTTAGAGTGAGTGTCGGAAAACAGTAGTATCAGCACTGTTTACACTAAATGTGGATGTAACCTGAAAACACTTTGCGCCCATAAGTGCTTGTGACATACAGGGTGGACAACATAAGTGACAAGTGACACAGCAATGAGAGGCACAGAGTGAACAATAGTGAAAATATTTACAACTGTACTTTAGGTTCATGAATAATTATTTGCAGAAGTTTACAGAGTATTTAACACTTTGTGAACCAGAGAGTAGTGCTAAAAGTTGCGCTGGGAAGTAAACGGCGTTTCGACTCTTAATGAGTCAGGGCCATTTTTAGGATCAGGTGACCGTTGTTGTTCGTGCTGATGTTGGAGAAGATTAGATCGCTGGTAGTGCGTCCGAGGCCTAGGGTTAAGGATGTACTGCCAGCTGGAGTACATAAGGGATATGCGCCACAAGAATCCAGAGGTAAATGTCCTAAGAATTTTGGGAGGGCAGGCGATCACACACGGGCGTCCTGTGCGTGAGGGAGTAGGGGCCGGCGGCATGAGGAGTGAGCGTCCGGGTGCTGATGGAGGGCCGGTGTGGCGGCAGTCAGGGCAGAATTGTGGTCAGCTACCGACGGACGTCAATGATGAAGCGTCCAGGGGGCAGGAGGTTTAGTCGGGGAGAGAAACGGCTGGTATGCGATGTCCAGGCAGCATCCTATTGAGGCTGGCAACCAGGATCGGCGTGAGTCCGAGGGAGGAAGGGCATACATCGTGCGGCTGGGTTAGGGACAGAGTATTCTCAGTCGTTGTCTCATTCGTTTTGAGGATTAAGAGCTGGATCCCCAAATCAGAATTTCAGCTATGCGTTGTGGGAGCAAAGGGCAAGTATTAATTCATTCCATTGGGCTGCTAATTGGTATTTGCCCATCCATCAGATTCCTACCTGTTCAGGAACACATTTTCTGTCTCTTCATTTTTTACCCAGCACTTCCAGCAAGTCAAATTTGGGACAGTATTGGATTTCCATGATATAGGTAATGTGTGTTTGGCTCTAAGAAGTGCAGAGACTTTAAAAATATTGCACCTGCTTTTCCAGCTTTGTGTCTCACACAGAGACCTAGCAAACAACCTTAAAGTGTAGCTATACCTGCTCTTTCTTTTACTGCCTTGAGGTATCTCCACATTGCTTTTGTAGTAACTGCATACCATTGGAAAAAGCTGGTTTCTGTTTGGGTGTTCAATTGGAAGGGAATATTTGTAGAGGGGTAAGTTCTATGATAGCAATTGAATCATGTGAATTAAAACGTGATTTATGGCAACTTTTTTTGTGCATCTCAGCACGTGTGCCCAATCTCTGTAGTCGAACCCTTTACCTAAATCTGTCTCCCATTTTCTTTCTAAGTCTTCAAGATGTGTTTTGAATATTGACCCTAGAATATCGATTTGAAACAATATTGAGGCCAAAATACCGAAATAATATCGACAAGTCAGTACGTCTAGATAGTCTATACCTAACTCGAAATATACGTGACTACGTAGTACATTTATCTTCATGGTACATAGTAAATGTATACTTGACTACATGTGCTCAATATGTTATTCTTTGATGTTCTGTCCTCGATATTCTTGTGCAATAATATTCTGAGAGTCGATATTCAGGTCTACAATCTTTTTGTCATTGCTATAAGTACTTTATAGAACCATGTGATTAGTCTCCTTTCGGTCTCCATTCTATAGATAACTGTGGCACTTTGTGCGTTTGTAGTCTAGTCTCCACCCGGTCCCATATTGTGTACATAAGCATTTTGTACTGTCACACGTGAAGATCGTGAACTAGCAAATAAAAAGAGAACTTTTAGGAATTTTAATGTAAGTAAATCCAGATGTCAACTAGGTTCAATTATATTGCCCAGCATGCAAGTGCTCAAGCTGCGCTTTCCATTTGGGACACCAGGAAGCGGGGTGTGTAATTGATCTAAAGTAATGCTAAGGATGGCATTAAAAGTCTCCGTGCAGGATCAAAGGTGCCAGGGGAACTGAGCTAACTTTAAAGGATATATCTGCCACAAATGTGGCTTGATACATGTATGGTTCATGTTTGGTGCATGCACATTTCTTAACATATCTAAATCACCCAGGTGCCCCCATGCCACACACCTTCTAATGCTTTGCAAGTTTCATGTTTCCGCAATGTTCTGCCTCCCAAGTCAATGCTGGAGCAGGATGAGTTTACTTTGGTTATCTTTTGGCCTTTCC
The DNA here is from genome assembly GCF_964204655.1 of Triturus cristatus. Classification (NCBI taxonomy): domain Eukaryota; kingdom Metazoa; phylum Chordata; class Amphibia; order Caudata; family Salamandridae; genus Triturus; species Triturus cristatus. The sequence goes on from NC_140589.1 coordinate 466,203,641, forward strand.
ATTTGCGTTGGAGTTTAAGTGCTTCTTGTTTCCTGAGATGGGTCTCTTGGAGGAATGCAATTAGAGGGTCTTTACACTTTATAAAAGTAGATATGTTGTAGCGATAGGTGCTAGTGTTCATCACCCTAATGTTTAATGGTATTCAATAGTTAAGTTGAGACACTTATGAGACATTCATATGTTGTGCTCAGTTTCCCAATGTCTCCCACTCACATCTCCACTGTCCCATTTTTAAGTCTCATACTCCTTCCACCTCTCTGTAGTTCTGCTGCTCCTACCATGTTTGTAGTCACGAACCATTTAACTGTATTCCCAGCTCCTATTCCAAAGGGCAGTGACTGTAAAACACCTAGTCCATTCAATAACAAGTAGCTTGCATAAGGAAAGTTAATCACACCTGCATCGCAAGGTGGCAAGACCGTGAGGGGGAGGCGCTAAACGTGCCTGGTACTGCTTCCCGCTGCCTAGTGTGGGGCATCTGAGTATCATATTTACCATCGAAACATATTCTGAGGCATCTAGTTCATGTGGTTGTCGTACCATTTATGCCGCCGTTATTTCACCTCTATATTACTGGTTGTCTCAGACATCATAAACCATTCTCAAAGTGAGCCTCAAGAGGTTTTAACCTTCACTCTGTGAGTGGTCAGTTGTGTGTGCATCAGTTGCAGACGATTCATCTGTCGTTCCTTCTGGGTCTCCCTGCTCCTATCCCTGTGTGTAGGTGCTTGTTGAGTGAATTGCTGCATCTCTTTCTTTCTCCACTTGACATTTTGAAGGGAGAATACGTTTTCAACGGCTGGTTATCTTTTTGTGTTTCGGTCATAGTGGTGCATATTGGTCTTCAGTTTCACTTCTTGTAGATCCTGGCCCATTTCGTCCAGCCAGCGTCTAACATCTGCAGTCTCTGTAAAAAATAGTGAGTTGCCAAATTTGAATACCTTCAGGTGAGCTGCAAAAAGCAACATATTGTCTCAAGTACTGGGCCCTGAGATGCTTCTTGACATCTGTAAGGTATGCCCTACCTTGTTGTACAGAATCTGTACTACAGATGCTGTGTCTTCAGGGTATATGTGTGCTTTTTTTTTTCAATCTGCAAGAGATCATGTTTTTCTGCTTCCTGTTGGATGATATCTCTGACTATAGTGCAGGAGTCTATCTGCTAATTCACTTGAGCTGCAAATCTGGTTCTTGCATCAGAGTGGCGAGACTGTGTTGAGTCAATGATCTAAGGTGGCCCATGTCACTGTCAACACAAGACATTCATAAACAACATTTTTGGCTGTTCCCATATACACTCATGAGCATGTTATTACAAGTTACCCTCAACATTTGAATTCAGCATCATTCTCTGGCCCACTCTCCACTGGACTTTTGTAAGTCTGTGGACTGTGTTAGAGTATGAAGGGTGACAGACTCTCATTGACCAGTGTAAACCGTACCACGGTGTAAGTTGGACTGCAAATTTGATACATTGACGAAGATTAGATTGACATGATATCAGAGAATTGGTTTCAGGTAGCATATAAAGCGTCCAAGGACATCAGATGATGAAATGCATTACCAGCGAGTGCATGGCTGCTGCATGTGATCCAGTGCAATCCCAATATTTCGGACCGGGACGAGCATTCAAGAATGTCATGTACCGTGGCCCAAACACATACACCCAGTTGTCCCTGGTGCACTGGTGGGCAAGTTAACGTGTCCTTCACAGACAATGCATGGTCACAGATCTAAACAAAATTTCATTTCATCACTTTAAGTCAATTATTCATCTACTTGATCGATGGATCAATTAGTTGATTAATTGAAGGTCAATAGTCCTTTCAAATTCATTGGCAGACACAAATAACCACAACTTCTTTGTCAGTCATTAAGGGGGTAGATGAAGAGACATCAGACAATAGTCATCAATTCAAATTCTCATTCAGAAAGATGGAAGAAAAGACAAAAGCACAGATCAATTGAATTCTTGAGTTATCAATAATACCAACCCAAGGGAATAAGAACGAGGAAAACCACCACCAAGGCTAGGTAGCGGCAAGGGACCCCCAATCAGAGTGTGGACCCCAATCAGGGTATGGACAGGACTGGATCAACTAGGCCTCTCTGAAACCCGACAATCAGCATCGCACCCTCACTCTCCCGTCTCCCTCACAAGGCCTCTCGACCACAACCAGACAGCATCAAGGATAACGATGACAACCGACCTGACCCCACCCCTTAGTCACCTATACTTTATACCCTTTTCGTAATATCCATCCCACTAAAGTTGCTAATGTCACCCAGTCTAGCTACGGGATTTGTTAAAATGAGGGGTGGATGATCATTCCAAATTAGATCATGCTTTCTTTAACTACCTGTAGGAAGGTGGAATCTGACTGCATGGTTGCCCCCACTTTTTTTCTGGTGTTTTGATGGTTTTTGACTAGTCTGGCTGGGATCCTGCTATTCAGGACCCCAGCCTATCTGCTTACTCCCTTAACCAATTTGGAGTGCATATTAGATGCACTAGTGATTGAATACTGTGGTACCTTATGAGCCCCTAGTATATGGTACCTTAGGTACCAAGGGCATAGGTACTTCACAGGCCTACCAGAGGCTGAAGCATGTATTATGCCACCCCTGGGAAGCAGACTAAATCTGACACCACAGGCCTGCTACTGCAGCCTGGGTGAGGTAGTGTTAGCACTCCTCACTGAGGTATAGGTTCCTTATATCTCACCTTACACACACATATAAACCTATCAGTCACCCCTAAGGCAGGCCCTAACAATCCTGAGGGCAGGGTGCTTGGTTTCCATGTGAGGGGGTGCCTCTGCCTGAGCAGGGCCCCTCTGCAGCTCTCAGAGTCCATTCTCTGTAGCTGTTTGTGGATGCGGTTAAACTATATACTCTTAAGTGCATTTTAACCTAGCGTTAAATGCTAACTTTGGAATGGCTGCATCAAAACATGTCGTGTTTGGTGTCAAACACTTTGGAATCATACCCCCACACTAGTAACTGGTGTGGGAGTATGATCCCACCCTTCTAGAGGATAGACATGTACCCACTGTGGAAACACAGTAGAATCCTGAAGAACCCTGGCATCACAAAATGGATGCCACCAGCACAGACACTGGGCTGCCCTCCTGCTGCTGACCGAAACTCGCAGTGGAGGAGACCCAACAATAGGCATCCTGTCACAGGGAGGTGTAACCACCTTCCAGACAGGATTTAGTGTATTGGGGCTGGGTGGGTGCACTCCTAGAGTGCTTTGAAGTCCTCCACTGGAGGAGCAGTAGGCTCCTCTGTGCATATGCCAGCTCAAACCGGTTCAGGGGTCACCAGCCCCTGCTCTGGCGTGAAACTGGACAAAGGGAAGTGGGTGTAGCCACCCACTCCCCTGACCCTCCCATAGGAGTGGTCATAGAGCTAGTCCCTCCCTTCCTTGTAGAATAAGTTAGGGAACCCTTGCCATTGCAAACTAGATATCTTTGGATGATGCTCTGAAGAAGAATCCTGGACCTTCGACGTTCCACTACCTTTGGAAGACTGAAGAATCTCCCTTGGAGTCAAGGAGTGACTCCCCTGCTTGGCAGGCACCAAAACTTTGCATCAACAGTCGCAAACATTCCCGCTCCCGCCGGAGTCCGAAGTCCCTGCAGCACCAGAAGTAGATTTCCAGACTTCCCTATGGCCATCGTGAGTCCCCAGCGAATCTGAAGCCAGTGGACCCCACGAGTGATGAGGAACAGCAATACCCGGGTACTGTGCACTATTGTTGAGTGCAACCCCTTCACGATGTTCTATGAACTTGTGCTTTAGACCATCTATGGTCCATCCCTCCAGCAGGATTTGTTCCAAAGATCAGAGGCCTACCTTGTTCTGAGTGAACGTGGGCTCCTAGTGAGTGAATCCTCCTGAGGCAGCTTTGCAATCCCTTGCCGGTTGGCTTGTGGGTCCCCAGAAGACTTTTCTACAGATCCATAGGGCTCCCCTGGTTGCTCCAGGCCGGCCCTGACTTACCCTCGCTGGGTGAGTCCCTCAGACCTTGCAGGTCTGCACCGCTGACTTTCTTCACTTTCCACAAGACTTGCTGTTGCCAAGGCTTGTTGGCTCCAATCCGGTTGCTGACACCTCAGTAAACTGCAGACTTTGTGGAACACGCCGAATCTAGCTCCTGGTCATCGTTGACACCTCCTGGACCTCGTGGCTGAAGAGTCAAGACACCCATGATCACCTAATATCACCCGACTACTGTGGGCATCCAGCTTCCTGGCCCCGGGTCACTGGTGAGTCACTTTGAACACTGTCTCCTCTGCTTTCAGGTCTTCTTTCTTCTGAATCCAGCCTTGGATTCCACCGGACACTTCTCCTGTCTTCACAAGCAGCAAGTCTTCTTTGGCTCCCATTGAAAACGACGCCGCGACCCGACACCAAAAGACACCTATGCACCCGGCTTCCCTGGGTGAGGTAACTCCAGCACTATGGTGCTCCTGTGGGTGTTGCCTCTAGAACTACTTACCCTGTAAGTGACTTGCTTGTAGACTCTCCCGAAGTATCCTAAAACTTTAAAATTCCAACCGCGACTTGCTCTATTGAAGTCTATTGGGATCCGTGGCTGTGTTCTCGCACTACATGCGTCTCCCGTGGGTCCTTTACTTACCTGCCTTGGGTGAATTAGTGAGGCCCCAGCGCTTCTGAAGGCCCTAGGCCTTGTCTCTTCTCAAGTCGATATTCCTATACCTCTTTTTTAGTATATGGTCTGGTACACACCTAGGGCCCCAGCCATATAAGTGCTTAATTTGTTGTGAAACGTTGATTTATGCACATGTCCTTGACTTCTAATTTCATAAAGAGATTAGTAGAGTGTGTTAGAAATAAATACATATATATTTTATATATATACCTGTGTGGTGTCCTTTCATTTAGTGATTCAAGAGATTATAAGGTAAAACAAGCTGCTTTACATTCCTCTAAAGACTTAGCCTGAAGGCTGCTCTCCACAGCTAACACTAGGATAGCTTTCTTTAAAAGGTTGTCTTAAACCTATCTACCATAGGAGTCGAATTGTACTGGTGCAAGGTGGCCACTTTAACTAGTGACCAGCATATACCAGGCCAACTTCTCACACTACCCCATTGTTCATTTTCGTTTCCCACCTATTCAATATATATCCCTACTCTCTCATGAGGAAATTGTAACAGCATGAGGACAAAGTTAATACATTTTATAAATTCGCAGACTTTCACACGGAAGCACAGAAGTTGGTTGCTTGTCAACCGTGGTGGCCTTCACTGCATCACACTCTTTCAGCAGGCTCAGCACTTTTTTTCGCAATGTCACATGGTTTGTACGCATCGCAAGTTTCACTCATCACAGTTTGGTCAACTTATAAATATGGCGACTTGTTGATTTACTGAAAGAACTGAAAACAGACATTTATTAATAATGGAGTAATGAAACGTTCGCTGTTAACCACCCTCCTTTACCCAGATCCAGGTTAGCAGTTAAAGCAACGGCAATTAGTGTTACTTAAGCATCACACAACATGCCTTCTAATATACTATGCGCACAATTTGCAGTGTAAGTCATTCGCAAAACATTCTACTCACATATTATTACATCTCGGGTTATTTACGTTTAGTTAAGATTAATTTCATGCAATTTGCGAAGTGTGTTTACCCTCATGTAATGTATGGGTGCACATTAGTATTCTATCTACTTAACATTAGCATATGTTACGGGGGTACTCAACGAGAGCGGGTTTCTTTTTCGAATCCCCGCTCCATCACCTGTTTGAAGAGGCACCAAGATGTCACCTGCTGGCCAAAGGTGCTTCCAGAGGGTTGCTGGAATGTGGGCGTGAAATGAGAAGTGTGAAATGGAAAATGAAGAAGTGCAGGCCATAGGGGGTACAGCGGGTCCGGTTCTAGCTTGGAGGCCGATTGGCCCACCCAAACATGACTTTTGGCCCACCCAGTCACGGCAGACGAGGCCAGGGAGAAGGCACCTGTTAATTGCATCCTCCTGGTCAACTTCGGAACATTATGTTTTTTTTCCTGTCTTTAATTATCAATCACAGGCATTAAAGAACCCCTAGAACACATTTTAAAGCACCTTAGGGCATATTAACAAGGAACAGGGAAAATTAACGCTAAGGGCGCTTAGCGCTAATTTTTTTAACGCCCGCTATCGCTGGATAATATTGCCTGGTTATTAACAACACTAACCGCCTGGGCGATAAAAAATCCAGCGATAGCGGCATTTTGGGAGGTTATCGCTGGTAATGCAGCGATACAACTACAAGGATAGGGATATCCTTGTTGATAGCCCATGGTGGACTTAGTCATGTAATCCACCTCCCATTGGATTACATGTCTAAGTCTGAAAATTAGCAGACGTAAAAAAGCAGCGTTAACCTTGGTTAGTGCTGCTTTTTTTGTCTCTAACAGGGTTAGCGTGAAGCTTGATAATAGGAGAAATGTCGCTTAGCGACATTTCTCCAATTATTTTGCTCTGGAACGCCCACTTTGCATCTCATTAGAGTTGCAAAGGGAAGCATAGTGAAAAAGGGTGCTAACATGCGATGTTGCATGTTAGCACCCTGTTGTTGATAGGGCGATATTTTTATCTCCGCTTCTTTAGCTTTTAAAGCCAAAAAAGCGGAGATAAAGCCCTTGTTAATATGCCCCCTTGTATTTTTTATTAGTATTTTAAGTATGAACTGATAAGGGGAGAAATTACTGGCTTTAGTTGATTTTTCGTTTATGCAATGGGTGAGACATTAAAATACTGGTCATGCTGGTTAAAAAGAAACGTCCAGGTGGGAACCCTAGCTGGTCTCTCTCGGCAAACTGCAACTGAGCAGTGTGTGTTGGGGGTAGAGGTGGGCGAACCAACAAATTAACAGGGAAAGCCAAGCCAGAGTTGAGCAAAGGGTCTAGCTTGGCTCTTAGACCGAGAGAATGGCTTGGCTCATAGAGCCCGTACTTGAGCTGTACCATGAAAATGTTTGCGATGTAAATCATGCAACAAACATCACGTAAAATATGATAGTCTTCAAAATGTAATTATTTTTCATGTCTTTAACACATGGAAGCTTTAACGTTAATATATCATATTAAAGCGCTGCACTGAGAAGTGCTTATTAAAAGTGAAAGTGTTTAAAATTGGAATAGAATTACAGTCATTCCTGCCCTGGTCCTCACACTGGTGATAGCGCCATTAGTGAACTAAAGAGCCAAGAGTTGTCATGTGGACCCTGTATGTAGCCCAGATTAGTTTATTAAATCAAATGCAATAGGTTTTGTATAGTTGGTTTCCTGATTCATGTATTTGAATGTGCTTTCATGCTCAAATATGAAGAAAAACGAGTTTAAGTGAAATAAATTACTTGCCGAAGGTCACACAATTTAAGTGGGGAATCTGCAGTTTATCCAGGTTTTATGGTTTCACTTTGTACCAATCAGTCACTGAGTAGCTATTTGTCTCTACTGTTCATATTAATGCTTTCTTTGTATCTCTTTGTGCAGTTTTCTGCAGTTTTTATATAGAGCAAACTTGACCAGGATGTATTGAAGTGCATCACCTGAACACCAGTTACTTTACACAAGGTCAAATTCATTTATTTTAGGCGCCGGAGATTTCCCCACAATCACAGGATGTTGAGCCGACGGAAAGACTCGAATCTGGCTGTTTCAGTTCCAGGTTGGAAGGTCCGACAGTAACACCACATACTGGGTATATTGAGGGTGGCAGGCAGAAGGTACATGAAAGCTCGGCTTTATATGGGCATGAAGATACAGCAGGACCTTGAGCTGAGCCAGGCTTCAGGCTCAAGCCCAGCTCATTCTTTCTGAGGGTCCCCCATCTCTAGCTGGGAGAGTGGGGGCAGAGGTTGACATGCCAATGATAAAGTAGGCACAGTGACACCAGGGCCAAGCCCTGTGAATGACTTTCTGCACCTCAATTATGGTCAGCATGGGGGTTCTGAGAGTGTTTATGTATTTTTGTTTGTGTAGGATGCACACAATAATATAGCATAGGATGGAGCATGCATTATACTATTCAAATAGTGGCAGTGCATGGCTCATCGGATGAGCAGCCACAAGGGCAAGGGACTCATAAATGTCCCCCATTACCTAAGAATTAATGTGGAATTTGAATCTCTAATAGAGTAAGGGCCTGATTTAGAAAGGTAAACTTACACTTTTGAGTATGTTTACCATTTTGTTGCTATTCAAAAACTATGACTTTGTTTTTACTAACAGTAATTTTACAACTCCAGAGAGATCATGATCGGGGGTGGAGAGCTCCGCACAGAGGACCAGCCTATCGTTTTATGTGTGGAGTCTCCACCACAAGTGCGGATTATCCACAGTTGTAAAATTACTATTAGTAAAATGGAACCTGTAGTTTAGGAATACCCAAAAAATAGTACACCTACACAAAAGTGTAAGTTTAGCTTTGTGAATCAGACACTAAGGGGCTGATTAGCATGGCGGGCAGCCCTGGGAAATGGGACCACCCGCTATTCATGCGGTGGTCCCGCATGTGAAACTAGGATGCGCCCGCTACACTGGCGGGTACATCCCACATTATTAACATCATGGCTGGCGGTGCTTTCAGCAGCACCCGCCGCAATGTCAAAAATACATGTTGTGCATTTGCATGTACAACGTGGCAGGCACCGCACGGTGCCTGCCATGTTGTACATGCAAATGTGGTACCCCCCACATGCCCCACCACCCCCCCAACATCCTGGGGGCCCGCAACAGGCCCCCAACTTCAAACTCTGCATGCCTTTCCGTGGCAGCAATGCCGCCACGGAAAGGTTGCTTAACCCCTGCATGATAATATGGATGGTGGTGTCTAGCAGACATCGCCACCATATTCAACCCGTTTCCGCCTGGTCGACTCGTCGACTCATCTACCGGGTGGAAAAATGGTGGACGTTCTTCCCGTCCACCACGGTGCTCCCCGCTATACTGATATGGCGGTGGTAATTTATCTGCGGGGGGTTATTTATGGCGGGCGGATCGCCATTTGGGCGGTGGTGATCCGCCCGCCATACTAATGGACCCCTAAGCGTGTCTGTCTGTTTTCTGCCAGATTTACTTGTGGTAAAGTAAATAACCATTTTATCTCAAGTAAGGTATTGTGTTGGGCCGGATTTATTTTCCCCAGTATGGCAGAGTTACAAATCTCAGAATGTCATATTCTATCTTCTTACAGTACATTGTGCATTCTCAGGTTATAGTCAGTGCCACTGGAATTATCCAATTTTGTGGCTGGGGTGTTTTCTGCAAAGTTACTGATTTACCACATTTGCCACTTAATCTATCATCTGCTGCATAATCTGCATATTTAAACAACAATTTCTAGCTCAAAGGGATCAAAGGTTACTAGAAAATGTTGGTAACACATATTACAGTGCAATTGAAGAACCTTTGCAAACATTGACTGGTCCCCTTTTAGTTGCTTATTGTAATACTTGTGTGTTAAACTTGTACTAATGATAGTGTTAACAAATGTAAACAAATGACAAAATAATGAAGAAATACTATACTATACTAAACTATACTATACTGTCGCTGCATTACATACAAAAGTTGCCTTTTTTTGTTGCATAATTTAGTCAACTCTGCCACATAATTTGGTCCTCCCCTACCACATAAATTTAGTGGGCCTGTTAATATCGATACTCTTTGTCTAACCACATCTATTTGCAATGGGACTAATCATAATTCAGTTCATTAAAGGGCTACCACCGGTTATGCAATGTGGCATGATATGCACACGCTGGCATTAATGCTAATTAGCTAAAAGTACTTTGGAACTGAATAACCCATGCCAAGAACCTTCAAATCTTCATCGACTGCAAACTCAGCATCACAGCCGAAGTCAACGCCATCATTACCTTATGTGTCCACATACTAAAGATGCTGAGGAAGATTTTCAAATGTGTTAGAAATGGGGGTCTCTAGTTGACAGGTTGTTGCCCTGTCCAAGTAGGGACTCTTTTCCTAGTCAGGATAAGGGAGATACACTATACACCCCAGTGGTAGCTTGGCACAAGCAGTCAGGCTTATCTCAGAGGCAGTTTGTGAAGCATTTGCACATAACCCCCAGTAACTCAGTGAAAACACTACAAAACGACAACACAGCAGTTTTAGAAAAATATCTAATATTTTATCTGTGCTAAGCAAAACCAAAAACAATTAAAATCCACAATATGCTTCTTGGAAATATCAATAAGCAAAAATAGACTTATCATACAGTTCCTTGAAGTCAGTAGCTCCATCTGTGGCTATCACAGAGTTGTGAGCAGCAAATTCAAACAGTTCTGGCTGACCGCTGCATCGTGGGTCAGCTACTGTGTCGTGAAGGCCCGCAAAACAGTACCTTTAGAAATGCAGGGCCTTGCCATATATTGTAGAGCTCCGAATAACCAGTGTCGGTTCCGGAGGTCCGTGCACAAGTCTTCAGCACCTTGAAGTCACATGCATTGCAGATCGAGCTCATCGCGGTTGAAGTCGGGAGTGCCTGTGTCAGCAGGTGTTGGGCTGTGGTGCGATGTGGCATGCGGTGCCATGAGGTCGGGGTGCAGGAAGCGGCTCGTTGACGGTCGTCCAGCAATGACGTGAGTCCAGGGCCGCGGTGCAAAGAGATGCAGTGCTTGTCGTGGTGCTGGCAGGTCACGTTGCGAGCAGCAGCATCAGGCCAAGGCTGCGGTGTGGCATGAGGGTGGTGCTACATGTAACTTATGAGCAGTACCCTTGAACCACAGTGCAAGCAGCGATGTCGATGACGGCGTGGAGCGGCATTGTCAAGGATACCAGTGAGGCGGTTTGAAGCAAGGCGGTGTGAAGTGCAGTGCCATCAGGTCACGGGGCAATAAATGGCTCAGTGGCAGCGTCAGACAGCATCATCGATAAGGCAATGCGAAGTGCAGCGGTGCCCTCTGCAGTGCCTTAGGGACACGGAGCCGGCAGTGGCATCGGTCACGGCTTCGGGTAGCTTTTTCTTCTGTTGCAGCACAAAATACACAGTTCTCAGTGCTGGCAGCAGATGAACTTGAAGTCTTTGCTGTTTCTGAGATTCTTGAACAAGGGGCAAGCTCTACCTCAAGCCCTTGGCAAAACCCAAACAAAGAAGTTGCAGAAAGTTCAGTCCAGTTGTGTCTCTGCCCAAGAAGGAAGAAGCCACTGCAGGCCAACACATCAAAGCACACAGCAAAGGGGTAGTTCCTCCTCACAGCTTCTCCAGCTCTTCTTTTTGGCAGGTTTATGAGTCCAAAAGAGTTCTAAAGTACTGGGGTCTGGGCCCCAATATATATACCACATTTCTCGTTGTTCTCTTGTGGTAGATAGTCTCTGTGCTTAGTCCAAACCAGTTCTGTCTACTCTGGACCAGCTTCCTGGCAGGAGGTGAAGACAACATTGTTTAAGGAAGGCCACCCCTATTCAGGTGCAAGAAAATCTCCTTCCACTACTCTAAATGCAGACCAGGTCCATTCAGCCTAGCCCTTACTCATCCAGGAAAGGCAGGACACACCTCAACCTCCACAATGGCTGTCTACAGTGAATGCACATCCCCTGCCTCTGTCACTCCAAAGCCAGACAGTCAATCCACATCCCAGTAGGGGCACACAGGATGGTTAAGGAAGAAAATGTGTACTTTCTAAAAGTGGCATTTTCAAACACATAATTTGAAAACCATCTTTATTGATAGCCTATCAATAGTGAAAAACGAAATACACTGCATTTCACTATCAGGACTTGTCACACATGCCATTACATGTCCTACCTTTCACATCTACTGCAACCTGCCCATGAGGGTACCATGGGCCAACCTGAGGGGTGCCTTCCATGTAAAAAATAGGAAGATTTGGGACCTGGCAAGTGGGTGCACTTGTCAGGTCGACATGGCCGTAGAGGCTGCACACATACACTGCAGTGGCAGGTATGAGAACCCTTTGAAAAGCTGCTTGTGCGGGTGGAACAATCAGTGCTGCAGGCCCACTAGCAGCATAATTTGTTTTTCACTATTGAAAGGCTATCTATCTCATAGGATAGAATGGGAGTTTATTTATAACATCTTATAACTTCCCAATGAGAGAAAATAGAAAGATGGTGTTTAGTATGCCTGAACTTTTAGAAAGTGGGTATTTTCTTGCTTAGCCATTCTGTGTGCCTCTACTGGTTTGTGGTTTGACTGTCTGTTTTTTTAGTGACAGGGGCTGGGGATGTGCATTGTCTCAGACAACCACTGGGGGTTGATGCGTGTCCTGCCTTTCCTGAATAAGTTAGGGCTGGGCTGAATGGACCTGGGCTGCATTTAGGGTAGTAGGAGGAGATTTCCCTGCACTCTATGGGCCTGGTCTGCCTCACACAATGATGTCTCCACCTAATGCCAGGAAGCTGGACCAGAGAGGACAGAACTGGTTTTGGCTGAGCACAGAGCCTCTATGCCACCATAGAACAAAGAAAAGTGCTTTATAAATATTGGGCCCACACCCCAGAACTTTAGAATACTTCTGGACTCAAGGTGAACCTCTCCAAAGGAGTAGAGCTGGAAGAACTGAAAGAGAAGTACTGCCACTTTGCTGTGTGCTGTCTGGGGTTGGCTTGCAGTAGCTGTTTGGTGAGGATAAAGACTTTGCTGTGTATCCTGCTTGAAGAAGATCTCCAAGAGCTTGAAGTTGAGCTGGCCCTGTGTTCTGAAGTTGCAGGGACACACAGACTTCACTACCAACTCCCCTGAACTTCATTGCTGGGAGTTCTGGCTTGCCAAGAGGTGTCTGTTGCTGTGTTGTTCCTGGTGTTGGGAGTTGGAAAAGAGATGCAACTAAGAGAAGCATAATGCATCTGCACCCATTTGCGACACATCACCCCTGTGCTGCTGAAGAAACCAAAGCAGTGCCTGCCCGCGGCTGAAGAAATCGCCGCACACTTAATCCTATGCACCGATCGCCAAAGTCCGAGATCACTGCACCGATTCTGACGCAGGCCCTGCTGTCCAGCTGCAAGAATCAATGCATCGTTGGACCACGGCTGGAGAGACAAAAACAGCGCCGTTGCAGCTGCCGCCTCGAGAACCAACGCATCCCTGATCCCCATGCATCAGACCGGGGTGCCTAGTCTACAAGAATACCGGGGCCACAGAAATAACCTGATGCATCACTTCCCAGCACAGTAAGAAACCCACGCCTCACCTCCCCTTCAGTAAGGAACTGATGCATCACCTTCCCTGTGTGGCAGTAAGGAACCGACGCATCACCTCCCCTGAAGAAGGGAACTGACGCATCACCTTCCCTGTGGCTGTTTTTGTTTATGCGTGAGACTCATCTAAGGTACTTTGTGTTGAAAGTGTAACATCTATAGTTTGCTACAGACAGAAGTGTTTTTTGCCTTCTAAGAATCACATTTTGATTATTGTATGTTGGATTTTTGTTATTTTGGTCTTGTTTGGTTTAGATAAAAATTACTTATTTTTCTAAGCTGGTGTGGTGTCCATTTGTAGTGTTCTCACTGTATTACTGTATGTGCGCACAAATGCTTTACACACTGCCTCGGAGATAAGCCTGTCTGCTTATGCCAAGCAACCAAGGGGGTGAGCAGGGGTTATTTTAGAAGTGTTTCCCCCTTAGCCTGACTAGAAAGAAGGTTGTCTACTTGGACAACTGTGCAAACCATTGCCAACTAGAGACCCCCATTTCTAACAAACATTAAGGAGGGAAATAGATCTTTATGAGTCCCATCTATCCAATGGTTTCTATGGTTTTAGGATAGGGATCACTGTCACGATCCTCAGATCCTGTGGGAGCTCTCCCTTCTCATGGGCCTCTCTGTACAATTTATGCAATGGGGCTCGACTTTAGAAGATAGCCTTCTTAAGAGCTTCACTGGGAGTCCATTAGTGTGGGGGCTTTCCTAGATTGCAACTGTAGGAGCACTATTTGTGTCTCACACTCTGACAATTCCTATTCGGTCTCCATTGCCTTCCCTTGCTCCAGTTTCCTATGGGGGCAGTCCCTGACAAAATCCTGCAACTCCAAATCCTTAATAGGCAGCTTCTCCAAATGAAATTTCCATAGGTAGTCAGCCATGATCCCCGCTATTCTGGCACTACCCCGCATCCTGAACCCTGCCTGTCACATGATCTTTCTAATGTGGGATCTCTCCATAAAGTATCCCTCGCCGCCAGCCATGCTAGGAGTTTGCCTGCCTTGTCACCCCCTTCATATATCCTTCCCTGCTACACCAGGCACACCTGTTGCACCTTATTGGCCAACAAGGCTCGATATTTATTTCTTGATTCCACACCAGCGTCGGACTGAGCTCTTCTGTTGGGGTCTGAGCATGGCTATCTTCCAGGAGTCGGGGGTCTCTCTCCACTACCAATTGGAGCTTAGGTTCGTTTCACCCATCTCAGGTCTCCAATACCTGCTCTTAGGGCTTGGTGGGGGGACAGGAAAAATACCCTCAGTCAGGCCTCGGGACCAGAGTTTAGTGGTTAAGCTGCTGCCTCCATGCGGCCCAGGCCACGCCCCCATCAACACTATCTTTGTTGATTAGTTTTAGATATAAGTTCTCTGGAATTATTCAAGTGCAGTACAGAAGATAAAAATATAACAAAGCATGTTGACTCCATATAGGGAGTTAACATGAGGTTCAATCAAATGACACAAAGTTAAGATTCTACGTCCAAAGCATGAGACAAACCAACAAGGATTTTGTCTCTGGAGCCAAGGTGTAAGAATTCTGTTTCACCTCCAAAGTGCACCATTTTTATAGACAAACTTACAGTGGAAGTCAATGGAAATTGCACAGTCAGCATAAGGTAAACAAAGCTAAATGAATCACAATACAGAATTATTCAACGTTACCTAATGCCATCGTTCTGACATTAGCTTTTATCTGAAAAAATAATTTGTCCTATTCTACCCTAATGTCATCGGTGGTGGCAGTACCAATATAGTTACACAGAACAATAGAAGTCTCAGAAATAAATTGGCCTTTTGTATCATAAGCAGGAAGAGGTTCGAAAATAGTGAAAGGCTTCCTCATGGTTCTTCAATAGCAGCATGTCAATACAAAGCATCAGTGCACATTGTATCTGCGTGAGATGTCACAACCATCATGACTGTGTTCAAAACAAAGATGGATTCAGGGCCTAGTTTAAAAAGAACAGGAAAATACAGTTCTTCAAGTGCAGCATTTTAATTTTTGTGCAGAAGTCGACATAAAATTGCATATCGTTAAGCACACATTTTTATAAAATCAAAATCATCTACAACATCATGATCAATGGATGATGGCTCATTTACATAACAAGCACTTCGAGGAGTGTCAAGGTGAGCGTGACTCTGTCTTTTCTCTGATCTTCCCGTACTGTCCGTCCCAGATATCTGTAATGCCTTCATGTGCTGTATGTGACATTGCGGGCAGTCTTTTTTCACGACTTTGATTAAATATATAAACAGTAACAGCAATTAGGCACTTAAGCAGTCTTTGCCCACGTTTTGAAATGTGCATGCTAAATCTCAAAACTCGCTTTGAATATTCATGCTTTTTATGGCCTTTTTGCTGAGTTGCCCCTTTAGAGGTTATAAACTCCACTGGGAGACCAGCGGGGACTTTAGGAGACGACCTGAGCTGAATACTGAACTGAAAGCAGGCTCCAGGTATGAGGGTGACACTGGTTTCATTCTGAGAGCTGTTCTCATCAGACCCACATTAGAGATAGTGCAGACAGACAGAGTGTAGTCTCCATTTCACGGAGAAAAGCTTGAAAGCGTAGAATATTCTAACAGTTAGTTTCACGGAAGAAAAATAACCCACTTTACAGTTTCAGGCGCAGTTAGTGGGTTCTGCAGAGTGCTTGCGTGTTCTCCACCATAACAGCAACATGTTCTTATTATTGTCAATTACCCTCCCTTTTTGCAGACTGAAATCATTTCTTTGAAAATAAGTAAGGAACGAAAGGTGAGGACGTTCTAATATGCAAAACGCAGAATCGTTATCCTCACAGTTCGCTCGCAATCTTATTTCCCATAAATTAATTACCACACATTACAAATTTGTAATATAAAAAGTTTAACACGTACTAATAAATCGCTGAAGATCGCTGCGTGTGGAGCGTGCAACCAAGAAAACTCTGAGAAATAAGCAAATGCATGGGAAAAAAAATCAAACAAAGGCCCTAAACCATCACAATGTTTTATTTCCTAGACTTACAAAAACACAACATTTGCAATGTGTTAATCCAACCGTGAACACAACCAGGGGAGTTATGTTATGTCAAAAGATATAGCCCATTTTCTCACTCTCTCTGCAGTCATGATGGAGTAGTTATGGCGGTGTGGTACTTTTAAAGTAGCTTGGAGGAATGTAGTGAATCCCAAAAGAAGTCTTGAATAAGCAACAGCCAATGTATTATACATGTGCAGTTTGTTTTTACCCTGATGCTCCAAGGGTGCCGTGTAAACAAAGTGGCGCTAAGCAACCTCAGAGACTCAGAGGGGCATATGTACAAGGAAGTGGTGGAGTGAGGCGTTAGCCGCCATGGCTTAACGCCTCACTCAGCCACTTCAGAAACGCAAGGCTGCATCATATTTACAATGATATGGTGCGGCCTTGCATTTCCCCCTGTGCTAGCGGTACACTTAGCAGTGTAGCGCCAACGCAGGCACCCTTGCACTATAGTGCAAGGGTGTCTGATGCAGGGGAAAGATTGTTTATGTACAGAAAGGTCCCCTTCCTGTACATAACCAATCTTTTTGTTGAAGTTTAAAAAGCTTAATTCGAAACAAAAATCACTTACAAAAAGTAAGCCATACAAATTATCTTAACTTAAGTAACAACAGATGTGAAGGGCAATGCTGAACAGAGTAGAAATCTATTTACAGTTTGACATTATCATAGGGAGTGATGGGATAGAGGATATAATATGATTCTACAACTGAAGATTGAGTAATATTGCATACTAATAATAAATGAAGAAATAATTAACATACCTAAAAGCAATATAATATTAAGAAATAGTATATAAAGTAAAAGGTAGAGAAATAACAAATTACGGAGGTTTAAAGTTTTCAGAACGCTTAAAAGATACATACTTTTTTATTGCATCTTTCTTTAAATAATTAGTTAATGGTAACCAATATAGCTGGGAAACTATGCAGGAACATATAGTAGCACTACTGTCCCAGCTTTATTCGGAGAATATCATTCCTGATTTTCCAAAGTTAAGAAGCCAGCTTAGCTCACTTGACCTTCCGGTAATGAATGAGGAAGGAAAAGAAATTATGGAAGCCCCAATCACACAAGAAGAGATTAGGGGAGCAATTAAGATCTAAAAATGGGAAGGTGGCAGGGCTCAACGCTGTTCCATCAGAAGTATACAAAATGGTAATAGAAGAAATATTACCTGTCTGGGAAAGTCTGTTCAACATGATTTATAAAGGGTAAGCGCAGGTCCCAGAATCTTAGAGGGAGACCTCTATAGTCCTGATTTTAAAACCCGCTAAGGACCCGATTAAGGTGGAATCGTATCTGCCGATATCCCTGCTAAATGCAGATTATAAGATCTTTGTCAGCATTTTAGCAGGGAGGCTAGCCAGAGTTGTATCTCAGCTGATACATGAAGATGAAAAGGGGTTTATCCCTGGGAGACAAATGCACGAGCTGACCCAGCAATTAATGGGGTGTATTGATATGGCTACAGAGAGGTCTGCTCCTTTGGCGGTGGCCACTTTGGACGCCGCCAAGGCGTTCGACCGAGTTTGCTGGGAGTATTTATGGGTAGTTTTTGGAGATTATGGGGTTTGGGCACTTTCTCTTAACTACAAAAAAAGCCCTATATTATCGTTCCAGGGAAAGGATTTTTCTAAATGGAGTTCTTACCAAGAGTTTTACGATTGCTAGAGGGACGAGACAGGGATGCCCCATTTCACCATTGTATTTCAATATATATATTGAGCCATTTTCTCAGGCGCTCCGCCAAGATGACCAGGTTAAGGCTTTTTGTGTGGGAGTATTTGAAAAAAAATTTGCTTTATATGCGGATGACCTAATTGTTTGCATAGCAGGCCCTGCTACCACAATCCCAAGAGTAGAACGATTGGCAGAAGAATATG
Source organism: Triturus cristatus (assembly GCF_964204655.1). NCBI lineage: Eukaryota > Metazoa > Chordata > Amphibia > Caudata > Salamandridae > Triturus > Triturus cristatus. Next base: position 466,221,768 of record NC_140589.1, read on the forward strand.
GGGCCTTTTCAGAATACCTAGTAAATAGGGAGAAAACCGGGATTCTGTGCTGGAATATCCAAAATTGGAGGGGGAGTGTTCAAAGAGAGATCAGGTACCTGGGAATTAATGTTCTCAATTCATTGCAGGCTATACCACAACGTAATCTAGAGAGAATTACTAAGGATATTGAGAAAGTATTAATTAGGTGGAAAAATCTCCCATTAATGGTGTTATTGCCGAAGCTTACATTTCTTTTTAATTGTATACCCTTTACCTTCCTGAGCAGCCTAATAGCTAAAATACAGAGCAAATTGGGCAGTTTTGTCTGGGCAGATAGGGGAGCACGTATGTCCTGGAAGAAACAGTGGCGCAAACTGGCTGATGAAGGGCTAGCATAACCAGATTTAAAGCTATACTGCATGGCATTCCACTTTAAGAACTGTAGAGTCCTATTATGTACACCGGGGCACAGGGTGTGGGGTGGGTTGCTTAAGGAGATGGTTAAAGAGTGGGGCACAAAAGGGTCTTTGTTTAAATTCGGAGCAAAGAACTTAAAAAAAAAGTAAAATTAAAGATGTTAATTGCAGCACTAATTCTGTGGGTCAGAATTAGCAATACACTAGGAATTGGATACTACTCAGGAGGGGCGCCAATATGGGATTCACCAGGCACGCCGGAATTTCTGCAAGATCAATTAAGTATTCCATTTAGGAGAGCAGGAATAGAGTTTTGGGGGGATCTTATGACAATGAAAGAGGTGGTGCCATGGGAAATACTTTGGATAAAGACAGGGGTATCCCTTTCAAGGTTTAAGTGTCTTCAGCTGTTGTCCTGGGGGGAGGCCAACAGGCATGAGACTGAAGGTTTTTGGGAGTTCGAAAAAAAACTACAGAATGAATCTACAATGAAGAAGGAAGTAAGTGGATGGTATCAAACATTGTTGACTTTCGAGGAGAAAAAAATCAAAGCACCCTATGAGATTTGGAATGGAGCGATGCAGATATCTGAGCCACAGAAACTGTGGCATCTTTTTTTAAGCTGCTTTATAAAGTAGTTTAACCATCGAACTTAAAAAGAAATCACTTTTTTTACGGTTAACAGGCTCTATTGGACGCCATGCAAATTAGCAAAGATTGTAACAGATTTCCCCTCAAAATGTCACAGATTTGGTGTCCTGAGTGCTGACGACAGACATATGTTTTACAAATGCCCTCCGTTAGATGATTACTGGTCTACAGTGGAAAAGGCTATAAATTAAATTTTATGTATCAAAATAAGCTTACCATTAATAATGTTGGGAGTAGAAGATAAGCCGAGTTCGCCCCTTACTAGCGATAAGCAGGTCCTGCTCTTTTATCTAGTTCTCCTCCCAAGGCAAGAAATTTGTAAAAAATAGATTGAAGTTGCCCCACCCCTTAGGATAGACTGGCTACAGGCGGTAAAAAGTACTTGCACAATTGATACTGATTAAGAGACCAATACGCATTCTAAGATATAGGAGGCTTTCCAGAATTGGAGTGGTATTATAAGAACTTAAAATTTAACTCTATCAGTCCTATGATTACACCTGCGTGGTACGTGTAACCAGGGCACTGGATGGGCACATGCGCAGGGCTATTGAACTATCCCAAAAAGCCTGGGGAGGTACAGAACGGCTGGCAGGCTGTTATTTGCATACAATGCTGGTATGAGGACAAAAAAAAGGTAACCAATATAAGTCTCTATTGGTAAGTGGGTTGTAAGAGGTGGTAAAAGCAATGTCCAGTTTATTATAATGACAAACATTTTTCCACCATGACTTAACTGAGAGTTTAGTTGAACATTTCCAGTTTAATGTAATTTGCTGAAAGGCTAAACCCAACATAAGGTCGAATAACCCTTTTTCATGTGAAGATACATCCAAAGACTCAATTAAACTACCTGCAAAAAGAATACCGTTAGCTAAGGGCATATGTAAATTAAAGATTTTGGATATGAGAGACCATATATCCACCCAGAAGGAGGCTACATTGGGACAGGAAAATAAAAGATGTAACAAATCAGCTAAAGGGGATTTAAAGGACCAGCAAGAATCATTACTAGTATGTGAAACTTTAGCGATAGAGGAGTGATATATAATCTGTGATATAGAAAAAACATAGATAGGGTTGTAGAAGCGGATCTAGAAACTTTTAATGATCTTGCCCAGATCTTGCTCCAGAAGTCAATGGTCCACACACAGCCCAAATCAGCTTCCCAGGCAAGTTCTAAATTTGTGTTTAAGCGGGCGGGATCAGGAATGGAAAGGTGTCTATAGATCAAGGAAGCCTTTGGAAACAGCAGCAATATTTTTAAAAGTGAATCGGCTAAAGGTGGGGGAGCATCAGAAGTGAAGTAGTAGAAGACATCTAGAATAATCTCCATAAGAGTTGAGAACCTCTGCCAAAAAGAACTTGGACAATAGAAGGTAGCTTGAAAATGAGGGAAAGAACAAGGGATCATACCGTCAAACATATCTTGGACCCAAACAATTCTCCAAAGTCTCCAAGATTGCTGATATAAAGGTCTATTATTAATACTAATAAGACAATTATACCAAGGAGGAGATTGTAGGAAAGATTCTCTAGTAGATATCTTTAGTTGACAATGAGGTCTTAGTAAAGAACATGTGTGGAGAATTAGTGGAAGAGATGTAATGTTTGCCTTTGCATTAAAGGCAAGAATTTGCTTTACAGAGAAAGGAGTAAGCAAAGATCGTTCCACTTCCACCCATAAAGGAGTATAAGGGGTGATGTCTTTAGGAAGACATTTAGATACATGCTTCTGGCAAAAAAACCTATGATAGAGTCGAAAATCAGGAAATGTTACACCTCCACTAGACTTTTTTTTTTGTTTTGTTTGAAGGAAATTCTAGTTTTCTTATCGTGCCATAATAATTTAGAGAGAAGGGAGTCACATTTTTTAAAATATATGGAAGGAATACAGATGGGTATCATTAAAATAATGTATAATAAAATAGGAGTAATCATCATCTTAATAGAATCAAGAAGACCCCACCATGAGAGGAAAAGAAGGTTCCAGGAGGAAAGAAGTTTAGATATACGGTCAAGGGCCACCTTCATATTGATTTTAACCGAGTTTAACATGGAATTATCAAAGCAGATTCATAAGTATTTAATTTTAGAGTTATTCCATCGGAAACCAGTCAAATCAAAATGCAGATTTCTGTCTTATCATGATTAATTTTGTACCTAGAAACCAAAGAAAAATCTGAGAACTATTGCAATACAGAGGGAATAGAGGTTTCAGGATTAGAAATAAAGAGCAAAATATCGTCTGCATAAACTGGCAATTTCAATTGGGAATCCCCGTAAATAAATCCAGAGATAGAAGAATTTTGATGCATACGAGAAAAAAATGGTTCAATAGATAAAACAAATAAAAGAGGGAATAGGGGACATCCTTGATGAACCACCCACTGTAGTGAGAAAAATTGAGAAATAAGTCCATTCATTGAAAAAACAGAGGCACTAGGGGAGGAATAAAGTAAAGAAATAAGAGAGATACATTTGGAACCAAAACCATGCCAGTGTAGGGCTTTGAATAAAAAAGACCAGTCGACCATATCAAATGCCTTCTCTGCATCAATAGAAACTGCAGCTAGAGAGTAAGACAGAGTGGAAGCTCAATTTAGGACATTCAAAAATAGCTGAAAATTATCAGAAGTTAATCTGCTTTTAACAAAGTCGCATTGTTCTGGGTCAATTAGAGCAGGCAAAAGAGGTCTGAGACGTAGAGCAAGTAATTATTAAAAATGTTATAATCAAAATTTACGAGGGAGATGGGACGAAAATTCTTACAAAGGTTTGGATCGCGATCTTCCTTATGGATTAAGCATATTGTGGCTTCTAAAAAAGTACCATCTGCCTTACCAGTGTTGAAAAAGTGTTGGAAGAGATGCAGAAGTTTAGGAAGTAGCAAGTTTGAGAAGTGGAAATAAAATTCAACAGTAAAACAATCTGGACCCGGAGTTTTCTCTTTTTTAAGTGAATTTAGAGATTTAGATAATTCTGTACTTGAGAGATCTGACTCAAGAGCATTGAAATCAAGAGTTCCACGGATAAAAGAGGTAACTTGAGCAAGATGGGTATCAATCAGAGAAGCAGATGCAGGAGATTCCGGCGTATATAAGAATTTATAAAATTTCCCAAATTCTTCTAAAATATCTTGTTCTTTAAAAAGATGTTTTCCCTCTGGAGTTTGAATGAAATCCATTAACACACATTCTTTTCGAGGTTTGAGGTAATTAGCCAAATGTTTGCCACTTTATTTAGTCCACCATAATAATGGGCACTACTAGGTAGAAGAATAGATGAGGCACTGTCAGAGGTTAATTTGTTTAAATCTTGCTTTGCACGGACACAACTTTGTAAATTAGAACCAGAGGAGGAGGAATAAAATTGATGTTCTAGACATTTAATATTGGCTAATAAACTATTGTGTTGAATACGGGATTTCTTCTTTTTCCTGAAGACAAAATTTATAATGAAAACCGCAGGCAGAAGCCTTAAATGTATCCCATATCAATAAAGGGGAAGAATTCGGATCATCATTTAAGAGGAAAAATTCTTCAACAAGTGAGATGAAGGAAGAGGAAAAAATTGATTCTTGTAAGAGAAAATTATTGAGCCTCCATCTAGAAGATCTGGGCTGTGATCAAAGCAAATCAAAATCAGTGATCACTGGGGCATGACCAGAAATTACAATAGGTTCAATTGAAGAAGAGATGAGACTCTGGGATAAATGTCTGGAGAGGAAAATGTAATCTAACCGTGTTAGAGAGCCATGAGGAAGGGAGAAAAAAGAAAATTCTGTTACATCTGGGTTACATAACTTCCAAGCATCAACATGGTGTGTCTGAGAGATTGTGTTATGAAATTTCTTATGAGCTTTATGAGGCATGAAATGAACTTGGGATTTGCGGTCTATAAATGGATCCATAATCTGGTTGCAATCACCTCCTAGAATAAAAAAATCATATTTATAGTGGGTACATTTTTTTGTAATATTAGGCCAAAAGGAGTAGTCCGGTTGAATCGGACCATAAACATTAAATACAGTCAAAGATATATTTTTGATAAGTAACTTAGCTAATAACCATCTACCTTCTGAATCTATGTCTTGAGAAACAACAGAACAATTCAACCTTTTGTGACATAGGATAATTACACCATTTTTCTTATTGGAGGTAGGGGAAACAAGGACTAAGCCAACCCAACCCCACTTGAGCTTCAAAGCCTCCAATTCCGTGAAATGAGTTTCCTGTTATAAAACTAAATCTGGATTATAGGAGGCTTAATGAGAAAGGATTCTCTCCCTTTTTTGGGGGTTAATAGAACCTTTCGCATTCCAGGATACTACTCTGAATGTAGATAACTTGAACGATATATGAACCAACATGATCAACAGTAATAAACAAAGAGAGATAGAATAATGAAAAAGGGAAAGAGAATTGTAAAATGAAGGGTAGTATAAAAGTAAAAGAGGAAAAAGGAAGAGTGATAGGTAGGACGCTAAGAGGAGACAGTACATACCAACCGCTGAAAAAAATATATATAACTGCAAATTAAAATAAAAGAGGACTGACAACTGTAATACGTACCTTCAGGGGAGAACAAGAAGAAAAGTACAAGGAGTCGGGACACACTAATGAAGATGACACATCCAATCAGGGAGAACGTACCACAACGGGGAACCAAATAAGACAAGCAGGAAATGGATAAGAAAGAAATCCCAAAAATCTGTAAGAATATGAAGGAAAAGAATAAAGGTAACACGTTATGAGGCAATTACTAAAAACAACCTTCAAGAGAAAATAACAAACAAATCTGAATATACCAAACATGGTTACAATAAGAAAGAGAAAAATCAAGGTATAGAAGTCAACATAAACTCTTCTGTCACTTCTATGTGTGCTACTTAATGCAGTCACAAAATGTCATTTTTTTAAAGATTGTTTACCTGCAGGAAGGAGGACCTTCCTGCACATAAACAATCCAAGGCATTTTGCTTTATCCATGTGTGCTGCACAAGGCAGCACACATGGAAAAAGCAAAAACGAAGAGAAATAAAGCATTTCTCCTCGTTTTGCCAACTTAAAACCAAATTTTCCCTGGTCTTAATTTTGGAGCTGCCTCCAAATTACGTTGCCCTTGTAAATAGGGGGGCAGCGTAAAAATCAATGTGTGTTGCGGTGTAATGGCCACCACATCACCCACTGCCCACCCCTTTCACGCTAAGCATAGTGTGAAAGGGTACCTTATTTACGAGGCAGCGTTAAGCCACGTTAGGTGTCTTAACACTGCCTTGTAAATAAGATGAAGCCCTCATCGCCACCACAACATCACTGAAAGTGACGTTGTGATGGCGATAGGGGCTTATACATATGCCATGAGTGACAGCAAACATTTTAATTGGGGCACCGCATAACAAACTCATGGGAAAGCCACATCTGCTGCTTTTGATGATGTGCTTGGCTCGTTCTTGTACACCCCCTCAACATCAGGGGTCAATCGTTGTTGTCAGTCAAAGGAACACGTCAGCGCATGATTATGTTATTCACTTGCAGGATAGAGTGTGTTATATCAGGAGAGCGCTGTTGTACCCCACTTGTGCTCTGTTAGCATTTTAGGCAATGATTTGAAATATAAGAACTCCATTTCGAGTTGGCAGGCAATTAGAAGTGAAGCTACTGGGGACAGAGATATCATATCAAGCCATTATCTTTACTCGAGTAACCATTATCAAACAGGTATCTTTTTTTTTAAATTTTGTTTCCAGTTTTGTACAGCGAGAGCTTGACTATAAGGTATTGGAGCGCATTACATTACACAAGAACACTCTCATTTTTTTAATGTTTGTGAGGCATGGGAGATTACCATGCTGATTACGAGTTTAGGCGGTGTGGAATCTGGTGGTATGCCACTGCCGCCCCCCGCACTGCAGATACTCGGTGCCATCCACCCGCCAGATTGTGTCTTAAATGTGGCCTTGTGGGCAGGTAGCATGGCAGTCCCACGGCGATACCTTTGAAAAAGTCACTGCAATAGGACCCCACAACAAGGTTGCTGCACGGTTTGGACTCGAAAGTGCATGCTGTGCAGGAACTAGTGTGCATGCACACAGGGAGGCATTTGATATGCCCCTGTGTACAGCCACATGCGGGGGAGTCACAGATGACCATGTAGGGCCCCCTTTGTTTCCTCTTCGCCAGGGTGTAAATGGAGGAGGAACCTCCATGACACCATCGGCAGAGAGGAAACTCATAATATGCTTGGCTGGACTCCCAACAAGCATATTGCGGCCTCTGATCACCACACCACTTCCAGGGAATGGCAGTTCCCTGCTGCCGCCACCTGTCCTAGGACGGTTTGACCACCCAATTCCTAATGTGGTGGTTGGACCTCCGGTGGCACGATGGCTGGACCGCCACTGCAGTGTCCCCGCGAGTCTGGTGGTCCTCAGACCACCAAATTCGTAATCAGGCCTTTAGTGATTTCCCCAGAATCACAGTATGTAGAGCCAATGCTGAGACTAGAACTTGATTCCCCAATTCCAAAGCCAGCAGCTTTGGTCCTTAAGCCACATTCTCTCCCATCATTATTTTCTCTCCCATCATTATCTCCTTATTGTCAAGACTGTATCTTTACCTCAGTAACCATCACCAAGCCTGCATCTGTACCTCAGTAACCATCACTAAGCCGGTATCTTTACATGAGTAATCATTCAAAGTGAAATTCCTCGAAAGGGGAAAACATACTTGATCCAGGTCCTATACGATTTGCAGTGCTGGGTTCTGGGCCTGATTCTACACACACGCTTTTAGCAGTAGGAAGATGTGTGCGAAAACACATTTTGATTAACCTAGTATATTTCTGAATCTGTGGTGAACTATGAATTGGGTGACATAGGATCTCCCATGCTGAGTACAGGTCCACCTAACTTGGAATGAGGGCTTAAGTCTGTTCTGTTGTATTCTCTGTCCCCTTTTGTATTGTCCTCTTGAGGTGGAGTGGCAGCTCCAGATTTTAGCCTACACCTCCTCTGGAAAGATGAGAACATGTACCTACAAGATCAGGATGTCTATCTACCAAAGTGTAAAAATGTGTTTACAGAGAACCCTATACATGCACCTCTTTGACATATGTGTGACTTTATTTTACACATGCATATGTTGTTATGTTCCCTCCGCCACATCAAGTTTGCGTTGTGCTCAATTGCCTAACTAGAAAGTCTCCTTCTCAGAGAGGGGCGTCTAGAAATGAAAAGAGATTTACATTTTACCCTCGGTACCATTGCCAGAGAATAAGGCACGGGCAGACACCGAGTATGAGTTTGTCATCACATATCACTTCTGCACTAAAACTATGTGGCATCTAGAGATGTCTGAAAGTCTGCTCCTTGGCTTTCAGAATATCCATTTCTTGTACGTGGAGAAGGTACGCTCTCCCATGCTTTTTGAATTACTTTTGAGTGGCCTGTAGAAGCCTTTGAACAATAATTTTGCTCAGTCATTTCCAGTGAGCTTAGATGTAGACAAACACTTGAGAAGCACTGCTGCACCTTCTACGTTACTAGCGCTGCCTAGGATTCCTACTATGCTCCACATGAGCTCCCTGGCTCAGTAATGTCTGTGTTTACACCCCGATAAGAAAGCATGCATTATCGCTGTGTATTTGTTCACCACCAACCTAGCTGAGAAGATAAAGAACGTTGTACATTAATGGGTCGTGGTTGTATTGGGAGATGCTGCAAGACTGCACACATGCTTTGTGAATTTACATATTCGAATAGCAGAATTAAAACATTTGCAACAATGCTACCTGTTTACAAATATATTGCTTTAAATTCCAAATACTGAAGACACTCTACGAGTAAGTGATTTTTCCAAGGATCACCAGATCTGTCTCTAAATGCGGAAGACAGAATTAAAACCCAACACATGAATCCAAATACAGCGGTTGCCACTCTAAAGCACCTATCATTAATATATGTATACTGAAACATTCTGGTGGTTACTCTGCCACATGTACAGGTGGTATTGGTTATCAGTGTTTTTTTCCTTTCATTCTCTTTGTTAGACCTGGCATATTTTCCATGCTTTTCTCCAGTCATTTTTACTACTGACCTTCTGTTTTTGACTGTGTCCTGCATTTCGTTTTTGCTAGTTGTAGGGCTCCGGGCACTTTACCACTGCTATCCTGGGCTAAAGTGCAAACACTCCCTGTGTAAAATGTATCTATAATTGGTGCATCAATGATTGGCATATCTGATTTACTGGTAAGTCTCTAGTAAAATGCACTGTGTGTGCCCAGAGCCTGTAAATCAAATGCTGCTAGTAAGCCTCCAGCACTGATTGTGCTACTGACATGAGTAGCCCTGCAACCATGTCTCAAACCTGCCACTGTAATGTCTGTGTAGGCAGTTTTAACCTCTTCGCTGCGGCGCAAATTCCGCCACAGCGTGCTGAACATTCCAATCGCGGGCGTGGTCATGACGGGAGCCGTCATGAGCATGGAAGAGGTTAAACTACTATGTCGACCTGGCCAGTGCAACTGCTTGCCAGGCCCAAACCTTCCCTTTTACTACATATAAGGCACCCCTAAGGGAGCCCCAAGGTAGCCCCCCAGACAAGGTGCAGTGTATTTGAAAGGTTGAACATGCACTGGTGTGTATTATATGTCCTGATAGTGATATACTGCTAATTGTGTTTTCACTATTGCAAGGACTATCTCTCCCATAGTGTATCATTGGAGCAGCATTGTAACCTCTTACAAATGTAACTTCCAAATGGAAAGAGCTAGAGATTTGGAGTTTGGGGTCCCTGAACTCACAATTTAAAAATACATTTTTTAGTGAAGTCGGTTTTTAAATTGCGAGTTTGAATATGCCACTTTTAGAAAGTGGGCATTTCTTGCTTTGCCATTCTGTGCCTCTACCTGCCTGTGGAACCCCTTTTGTTGGAAATCGTCGCAACTAAAATACCTAGGAATTCTGATTAACCGAGGATTAGAAGGTATGGTTTCAGACAATCTATCACCCCTCATAGTACAAATGGAAACCGATTTTGCCAAATAGTCTCTTTTGGGTTTCTCTATTTAGGGAAGAGTCCAGGTTGTAAGGATGGTTAACCTGCCTCGTTTTACTTATATTCTTGGCATGCTCCCAGTTGTAGTTCCCCTGTCTACACTCCGTTGCGTAGGTGTACGTATACGAGCCTTTGTCTGGGGTTCTATACGTCCTCGTTTAGCTTCTGCCAAATTAATAGCTCGTCGATCCCATGGAGGTTTGAGTTTACCGTCTCGGGAACATTATTTTTTAGCTTTACACCTCTCGCAACTAGCCTATTTACTCCCAGACACAACTGACCCTCCACAATGAGTCACAACGGAACACTCACTACTTAATCAAGATGACTGCTTTGTATTCCTATATGGAGCCCGTAATCCATGAATGTCCCCTCCACAACCAGTGATGAAAGCTACATATCAAGCATGGCACCGAGCACATCGTCTTTTAGGAATCAAGCGGAATCCAGACATTAGATCAAGTAATACTTAATGGAGAGCTGAAATCCTTGACTTATTGCATGATGAATTTGATCTGCCATTGCATCAGGCTTCGCAACATTCACAGTTGCAGCATTGTTTGAGACAATGCCTCGGTCCTTATCCTTGGACATTGAACCCACCTCTGATATTGGACTATCTCCTTACATGGGAACGTCATAAGGGAGTAATGTCCATTACTCAAAGCTACCCGTGAGAAATGACAAGAGTGCCTACATATTACTATTGAAGGAAAAGCCTGGCCGAAATTTTTGGAAGCCCTAGATAAGGGAACTAGGGAAGCTCATTTGAAATTTTGTGTTTCCAAAACTTTACATGATTGTCACTGGTGATTTTTGAAATTGAATAGAGCAGGGTTATTGCCACATTCCAAGTGCTGGAGATGTACAGGAGTTATTTCTGACCTCCCTCATATAATATATGAATGCCCTTCTATACAATAGTTTTGGACTTACGTAGGGAATACACTGAGGGCGACATTTCCTTTCCAACTTCCCCTTACCCCCCATTATCTTGTTGCATGACTTTGGTAACTCTATTGGCATTACGAGTCCACAACGTCGCCTGTTACATTCTGCACTTTCTACTATCAAAATCTCTATTTTAAGACAATGGAAATTGCCCAATCCCCCCTCACAGGAGGATTGGATGGTAGCAATGAATCAAACAGTATCCCATGAATGTGTAATTTAAGACCGGGAGGAAATATTCCAACAAGTATGGGCTCCTCTTCTTCATGACTCCTTAATGTTCTCTTTTCTTGCCTTAATCTTCTTCTCTTTTTCTCCCCTTTCTTCTTTGTTTTTTCTTCTCTTCCCTCTCCTCCTTTCTATTCTCTCTTCTTTCTTACTGCGCTTGCGTCTTCCCCTTCCCCTTCTCTTTTTTCCTCTACCTTCTACTTTCTCCCCTTTTCTCTTGCCTTCTTCTTCTTTCCTATATTCCCTCTTACTCCGGATAAGAAAAAGGCAGTGTTTCCTATTTATAACCACCGAGTACTTTTTTAATGATCATCTTTAATTCTGTTCCTCATACTATGATTTACTCTATCTAATATATCCTGTCACTATGAATAATGAAAGTTATGGGTTACTATACACGCTATCTGTAATATTCCACTTGTGTATGTTCATTACATTGTGCAGTACCTATATGTATACGTATACGTATGCTTTCAAATATCGATAAAGAATTACAAAACAAAAAAAAACAATCAAGTAAATAATGAAATAGTAATTAAAAACTAATTAACAATAATGTTTTATTATTTTTACTTTCATTAACTTACCCCCTATACTCCAACAATCCGCTACTAAAATATACATACTATTACTAATAATAAAAATGTTAAATTCAGAATACCATATAGCATTTAAAAAATAAAAAGATACATAGTTGCTAATCAATTAAAAATAATTGCAATAAAACAAGACACTACCATCAAGATATCTAATTTAAATACCATCCTACTCTATCCCCTACAAACTCAACTACCCAGTACAACTTCATAAATTAATAATGACATCTTAAAGAAAATACTTAATGACTTAAAATTACAATCTACATTTTATAAAATTAATAACAGTTATACCAACAATACTAGCAACTAAAATTAACATTAACCTAAGACATTAAAATTATTAAAAAACAATACTTTTCACACCTATGGGGCCAATTACGATTTCGGTCAGAAACTCTTCCGACCGAATCGGTTTCAGGATTATTTCCGACCGAATCGGTTTCTGTGAATGCATTCACCCAATTATGATGCTTCCCAAAATCGTTCGGTCGGACTCGCATTAACTTTAATGGGAACCTGTGTTCTGTCGAGAACACAGGCTCCCATTGAAAACAGGGGTGGTTGTGGAAAACCTTGCACTCTGTGACAGCCACCTCATTGTGCCTGCCACACTGTGCATGGTTGGAAAGAGGGGTCCCTTGGGTGCCCCCACGGGCCCCATTCGAAAGGCTCTGGGTGAAGGCGGGCCTGCTACAAGAACCCAAAGTCAGAGTCCGACAGCATATCCATTTCAGAATGAATCGATTTGGAAAGGCTGTCCGAATCTGACTTCGTAATCGCTCAGTCAAAAATGTGGTCCATTGACCTTTACAAGTTGACTCGGTAATTCGGAAAGCTGTCCGAATCGGTCGGAAAAATGGGTTTTGAATAAAATTCGGCAGACCTGATTCGGAGCATTTACGAATGACATCTTAAATGACCCCCTATATTACTGAAACGTTAAAAAAAATGATATTTTTGAAAACTATATTATTTAGCAAAAAAAAACTATATTGTTGACAATGATATTCTAATTCACAATATTTTTGAATCACAATATTTGTTTTCCAATATTTATATTTTCAAAAGCACTAATTGTGCACTGATCTTCTGGGTACTCTATGGACCATCTCCTTGATTACCAAAGTTAACTTGGAACTGGAATACACTCTTACAGGTCTCTGAATCTGCTGGGTGAAGTCTGTTACAATGCATAGCTTTTGATGCTAGGAATGACACTGCATTATTGCACTTACAGGTGGTTGCAGACACAGTGCCACCTGTCTGGTTTATTCAAAATAAGCATACTTCATACGAAACCAAACCCCAACTGGAAAAATATATGTGGGGCTATTCACAAAGGTAAATTACACTTGTGGGTAGATCAACACTTAATTTACTCTTACACTTTTGAGTACCTTTACTACTTTTGGCTGTTCACAAAATCCAAGTGTAAAGTTATCTCTCAAAGGTGTAGACTTGCACCTTTCCACTCCCTGAAAAGATGATGGAGCCAAATATATGAGTGTTAGTTACTACAAAAAAAACCAGTATTAAATCCATCACTACATATGGCCAGTTACAGGTACTGCAACTACCTTCCATATTACATGTAATTATTTTATTTAAAATAGTTAAAAAATTAAATACAAATAATTTAATGTTAATGATTCATAAATCATGTTAAACTTTTTTTTAAACTTTCAGTGGGAATTTATTTTTTACTTTAAACTGCAGAAAAATAATTTAAATTCATTGGATTATATTTACATTATTTAAAGATTTTAATAAAAAAATGAGTCAATAGTGCATTAGCATGCATTTTTTCTTTAGTTCTACATTAAAAAAAATATAGAACATTAATTTACAGTAATATTTATCAAAAACATATTTGGATTTTTTGGGGAGTTCAATCAACATTTTAAGTTTTTACTACACATTATGATTTGGCGATCTCCACTCCGACAGCAGAATTTCCTTTTCATACAGTTTAGTGAAGATTTAAAAAGTTTGACTCAAAAGATTATTCCAAATATTAATGAAAAGTTACTGTATATATTTATTTCAAATGTATTACTTAACAACAAAATACTTCATGTATATTAACTAAGGGGCCGATTACGATGTGGGTCGGAAAGGCTCTGAACGACAGTCAAATTCTCCTAGACCGTGTCAGAACCCTTCCGACCGACCAATTACGATGTTCACGGTCAGAAGGTAAACCATGTGGTCATTCCGAATCGGTTCCGACTGGCACTCGGAGTATCCTTGTCTGTCGGAATCCGCATCCTACAGCCCTATGGACAGAGTTTCTGACTTGGGATTATGATGTCGATTTCCAACATCGTTTCAGAGTTGGCCTGTCTGACATGAAAATGCTGTTGAGAAGTGACTTTGGGGCCCTGGCAGGTCCCCCTTCATCCTGAGGCCTGTGGTTGGTGGCTGAGGGGCACATAAGGGACCTCCGGTAAAAACATGCACTGTGTGACAGGCACCATGGGGTGCCCATAACAAGATGCAGGGTTTTCCGCAAACACTCCATTTCCCCATAGTAGTCTGTGTTTCAGCCGGATGTCGAGCAGAACACAAACTCCCATAGGAAACAATGGGAATCTTACTGAATAGTCTTCGGTCGCATCGTAAACAGTCAGGCGGAACAGCTGATCGCGAGTCGGTCGGTCCCGATTCCGAAACGAGGTCAGTCGGCGGTAACTACGAGCAACATCGTATTCGGGCTCTTATGTTTTTTTAATTAAATCCTTGCTTAATGCACATATAATAAAATAAATATAATAAAAATTCTTATTTTGTAGTTTAAATAAAAAATAAACTAACAACTGAAATAAAATGTGCAGGTTTATTATGCATTTTTAATTATTAAAACTAATATATAGAATTAATTAAAGGTTATTTGTTTGTATGTTAATATCATTCATTTTTAAATTAATTTTAAATGCAAAAAAAGAGTATCAAGATATTTTATAATTTACTTACAAATATGTACTAGTTTCATAAACTATTTTAACAAAAAATGTAATGTATTTATATTTTAATATTTAAACAAATTTAATTTAACCTTTTTTCTGATGGATTTTTATTTTGGATCACTATCTCAGTCAGTCAGTCATAAAGCTTTATTCGATACATTGCAAAAATGACCATCAAAGCACATGTAAACAACATAACATCACCATATAGCATAATTACAGGGTACAATGATACAACTAAGCCTTCCTGATAATTAAAATATCATACTTTTCCTCACTTGAATACATTTAAGAAGGTAGGTAGCAGTAAAAAAATAAATATCTACTTCATACATATTAAAAAGCAGTTTCATTGAATCGTGCACGGTACGTACACCATATTTTACAAAAATTGGTTTTAAAAAGTGTATTCGTAAATGATGGTACAGTTTACATATCAAAAGTAGATGTAAAGTGCTTTGTGCTGAGATGCCATCGCAGGGGCAGGGACCAACAGGATGTAATTTAGAGGAGGGGAAGGCGACCAGATTATGTACAATACCCAGCCTTAATCTGGTCAATACAAACCGGTGAGATGCTCTAGTTACATTACTGAGATAAATTTGATAGCCATCTCCATCCACAAATTTATTATAAAATATAAAAGTAACTAGTTGATCAGCGCTCACCTTCCGTCTCTCCCCCCAGTAGGTCATAAATATATTCTTCATCTCAGGTTTTGACAAAACTGAAGCAGCATAGCAATCCACAGTAATATCTATACCATAGATATCTCGTAAACTGGAGACAGCATATTTTAGCCATGGGATATTGAGATAGTTATCAAGGGAGAGATCAAATCGGACAAATGGTGAATCCCGAGCTCTCTATGGATTAATTCATTAGGGGCTGATTTAGGCAAGCACAGAAGCCTTTTGAGAAAAAGATTTTCCTCCACTTGCAAAGTACTGTTCGATGTATATCCCCAAACCCCTGCTCCATAAAGGGCAGTGGACACGCTACGTGCTTGATAAATTTGTAGCATGTCCCCTATACGTCTTTCCCCTAATTTAGCCGCAAATTTAAAAACTCCATGGGCACTTTTTGCCATTTTTGTCCGCACATTGGTGGTTTCATGGGACCATCTACTGTCCTTTGCAGATGTGATTCCCAAATAGCAGAATTTATCTACTTGTTGGACCTTGTGCCCGTCTAAAAAATAGGATTGAGGTCTCCTAGACCCTGCCCCACAAGTCATGATAAAAGTTTTAGTTTTATTGATGAGTAGTTTCCTATTCTCAATAAAAATAGAGAAACTATCCATCAAACGTTGAAGCCCTAATGGGGTCCTAGACAGTAACACGGCATCATCTGCATATAACAGTACCGGTACGTCAAGGCCATTGATCTTAGGAGCATCAGCACTCACCCCCTTTAAAACAACATCTACCTCATTAATAAAAAGTGTAAAAAGAAGTGGGGCAAGAACACATCCTTGTCTGATCCCACGACGAAGCCTAAACTTCGTTGTACACTCCCCATTAGTACCATATCGTATACTAGTTCGAAGATTGGTATATAGTTGGGCAAGAAAAAAGACAATTCCTTCTGGCGCGCCCAATTCTAACAATTCGGACCAAAGAATCGAATGATCAACCATATCGAAGGCACTGCTTAAGTCTGCAAAGCAGAGATAAAGGGAACCCGTTTTAGCCTGCGTGTACTTCCCTATTAGGAGATTTAAATTTAGACACTGGTCCACGGTTCCACGTCCCTTCCTAAAACCATACTGGGTACTAGCCAAAATCCCATTATCTTCTGCCCATTGTTCCAGCCTTACCAAAAGAACCCTACTCATAATTTTGACAGAGGAATCTTGTAGGGAGATAGGGCGGTAGTTCTTAACATCCCCTCTATCACCTTTTTAGTAAATTGGGATAATAATAGATTCCTCCCAGGTTGGTGGCACCCCATTGCATACAGCAGCATTAAATACATTAGCTAGCAGAGGTCCCCACATCTCAGGCACAGCTTTATAAACATCAATAGGGACCCCATCCGGTCCCTGTGCCTTGCCCCCTTTGCTAGCATTAATACTCAATATAACTTCTGTGGCGGTAACATCCAACGGGATAGAGGACCAAGGTCCACTACTATCATCTGGAGGTAAATTGGTGTTAAAAATGGTGGAAAAATGAGTTACCCATGTAGCCTTGTTGACATTAGAGGTAAGTTCTGGGATCATATCATCTTTAAGAAAAGGGCAGTTAACTGTTGCCCAAAATAGAGCACAGTCTCCTTTATTTTCTATGGGAGGGAGTTGAAATACCAGTGGTTGCCATGTGTGATGCTACTAGACTTACTCCGAGCTGGAGTAAATTACTGCAGTTTTGGTTCAATTTTTGGCTGTAGTAACTTTAGAAGGGTAGTTTGTGACTAACTGTGGACTTACTCTTTTGTATGTGTGCATGTCCCTTACATGTGTAAGAATCTTCTTCATAGAAAAATATAAAAGAGGTAGAGATTTACACTAGTAGGTTTGTAAATAGCATAATTGCATTTTGTAGCACTCCAGTAGTAATGCAGTAGTACTACAAAACGTAATACAAAATGCAAATTTTGAATAGCACCCCCAATTTTAACTAGATATAAATAGACCGAACTATTCAAAATGGGGAACTACCTTTACAACGCAACTTTTACAACGCTATGCTATTACAACGCATTTTTTACAACGCAAAAGCTTTTACAACGCATGCTTTTACAACGCATGCTATTATATGGTAAGTACTTTTACAACGCATATACCATTACAACGCATTCTTTGAAAATGCCTTTACAACGCATGCATTTACAACGCATGCATTTACAACGCATGATGTTATATGGTAAGTACTTTTACAACGCATATACTATTACAACGCATTTTTTAATTTTGGGATTTTAACTTAAATAAATATATATTGTATAATTTAATGTTTTTTTTTTAAATATAAATTTTAAAAAGTGAGTAGTTTAACAAAATATTAATACTTGAGTATTTTTCTTTTATAAAAGAGTTTTTTTAAGTTAAATTAATACTTGAGTATTTTTCAAAATAGAAAGAGTATATTTTAATTTAAATTTAAAAATATAAGTGTGAGAAGTTTAACAAAATATTAATACTTGAGTATTTTTCTAATATAAAAGAGTATTTTTTAAGTTAAATTTATACTTGAGTATTTTTCAAAATACAAAGAGTATATTTTAATTTAAATTTAAAAATATAAGTGTGAGTAGTTTAACAAAATATTAATACTTGATTATTTTTCAAATAATAAAGAGTATTTTTTAAATTAAATTAATACTTGAGTATTTATCAAAATATAAAGAGTATATTTTAATTTAAATTTAAAAAAAATATTTTTAATATTAAAAGAGTAATAAGAAATGCTTTTCAGAAATATTAATACCTAAAGAAAAAAGAGCAGGAAAAAAAGAACTTACTTTAAAAAAAAATTCCCACGCTTTTGCATTGAAGTCTATGAGCTTATTTGTCCTTCATTTATTTTGGCAGCTTCTGAATATACAACCCGCGGAACAAGAAAAGAAGGATCAGAAAGAGAAGAAAGAGCAAGTTTTGAAGGAAAAAGACAATAGAGTCGAGGTAAGGAACACATTTAGTAAATTTACATTAAAAAAGTAACATTTTTAAAGAATAAATTACAATTTAAAAAATAATAACAGTAAACAAAAAATGTTTTCAAAATATTTATTTATTGAAAAATCATTAAAAAATAAACCATATTTTTATTTAATTTTGCAAAGCAAGTAACATTTTTTAGAAAACATATAAATATTTTAATTACATTTTTAAACATTTATTTACAGATTAGTTAAATAAAGTAGTCCGTTATAAATATTGATGCACGCGATGACGTAATGACGTGAGCGTCGACGTAATGCGCCATTTTGAAGAGCATCGGAGGAGGAAGCAGCAGGAAGCTGATCTGCGTCCAGGTAGGAAATATTTTCACTTTAAATTATAGATTAAACCTTTAACAGTGATAAATATATAGTGAGGAAAGAATAAGGAGAGGTTGCGGGAAAACTAATTGATGTTTTAAATGTTTTTAAACATGTCCACAATAATGTCATTAATGTATGCCTATGTCGGGTCGCGAAAAGTTATTTTTTTATTTAAAAAATGTATGTAACTGTTAAAAAATTTAAAGTTACTGTTCACAAAGTTTATTTCTTTACTTCGGAACTTAAAAAAGTGATTTTGATCTTCATTTCTAAGTTAAAAAAAATTGCGTACTCGTAAAATTTGGGAATTAATGTTTGAATAAAAATTGGTGTTTATGCAGCAATGTGCATTTTGGATTATGGCTTGACATGTACAATTTAGATTGGTTTGAATTTTGGTGATTTTTTAGGTCGGAAATAAAAAACGAAGTTTTCTGTAATTATATTAATTGCGTTCGGATGTTGAAACATTGGTCCAATACTATGGAACAGTAAATTTGTTGACATTGGTAGTTTTGCTAGAAATGAAGATTTGCAAAAAAAAAAAAGGACCCGACTTGTTTGTTTGAAAATTGTTTTAGAAAAAACGTTGTATGCCAATTGTAATTTGAAAAATATTTAAATTTGAAGCAAAGCAAGAAAGTAAGTAAAAAACTAATTTTAGAAAGAAAGAATGTTAGAAAGATTTTCCAGGTAGTCTATAGCCACACACAACGAAAATTGTTGTACAATAGCCAATAGTCTCTCAGACATTTCCCTTGTTTTGACTGTTACTCGTGGGTTTAGACTACCTGCGAGTGTTTGGGCTATTCTCATTTCTTGAAAACTTTGCTCCTTCTTCAAAGTTTCCAAAAAAGAGTAGAAGTTTGGATGAGGTTTGCCAATTGTGTGGTTGAAGGAGTTATGCCATCCCTCAATGGCATTGTTTGTTTTTGCTTCTCCCTCTAAACAACTCGTGTAGCAGTTCCACCACTCCACATGGAATCGTGGCTTCCTCCTGCGACCCAATCTGCTTAGGTGTCCAATCCATGTGTCCTCGAAATAATTTAAAATGGGTGCCAATTTTTCTTCGTTACTCGTATAATAAACAGATTCTATAATTGCAGTGTAGTACTCGTCCACACTATCGGGAGCAACAAAACAAAGTGCAGTTAATTTTTTTAGTTCAAATTGTAGTTTGCTATCACGAGAATATTCTGCAACTAGGGATGTTTTTTGTAATTTACGCCAAAATGCCTGGGAAAAATGAAAAAAACATCCCTGAATTTGGGTATCCGTGTACGTTTTAGTGATCACATTGATCATGCTCAATTCAAAATCAATAATTATTTTCCTAGGACTTTGAGATGTTTTACTTTTAATCACTGATAAAAGTTCAGTGTATGTTGCAGAAGTCTTATCAGGTAGCAAACTATATACTAAGGGAATTACACTATTGTTAATTTTTGCATGTATAGTGTAAATTTGAGTGAAAGGATGGGGTGTACTTTTAAACGTCCCATCCATCATCCAAATTTCACTACTTTCTAACTTAGCAAGGTTACGTGGGGTACTAAAAATGAGAATTCGTTTCTGAGGGTTTTCGTTGTCATGCAGAAGGAAAGGTTCATCAGAAAAAGAAATAGAAAGATCATGTGGAATTCTAATGTCAGAGAAAGAATGTGGTGTAGATAATTGAATGTTACTTGCCTGCTTTTGTCTTTGAATGATTCTTCTCAAATTAGGAATTATAGGCATGTTACTAGCAACATGACTGGGGACATGCTGTGCAACCTCTCTTAAAATGGATCCTGTAGAATCATTGGAGGTGCTTGCAATAGCTTTCATTTCGTTCACTGTTTCTCTAATTTCTACCTCCATTGCAGAGGCAGAGTGGTTATGTTCTGTGGTTTTCACAACTAAATTATCAACAGTAACCGCTCTGCCACTGCAATGGGTAGTGTAGTATTGCACACACCTCCAATGATTTCTAGTTAAACTTATTCTTTCCTTACTATATATGTATCCTCCATGGTTTAATAAATTTTTGCCCTTCCTGGATTTAATATACTTTGCAGCTTCCAGACTAGACATTATCTGAAAAGAGAAGAGAAGAAAAACAAATTAGCCTGAAAAATTAAATGAAATACCTAAAATATAACAGTTACACTATCCAAAACTCTCCCTACTGCTGCACCTTCCTGGAGTTGGAATAGTAAATTGCACCCCTACACCATCCAACACTTTCCCTACTGCTGCACCTTCCTGGAGTTGCAATAGTAAATTGCACCCCTACACCATCCAACACTTTCCCTACTGCTGCACCTTCCTGGAGTTGGAATAGTAAATTGCACCCCTACACCATCCAACACTTTCCCTACTGCTGCACTTTCCTGGAGTTGGAATAGTAAATTGCACCCCTACACCATCCAACACTTTCCCTACTGCTGCACCTTCCTGGAGTTGGAATAGTAAATTGCACCCCTACACCATCAAACACTTTCCCTACTGCTGCACCTTCCTGGAGTTGGAATAGTAAATTGCACCCCTACACCATCCAACACTTTCCCTACTGCTGCACCTTCCTGGAGTTGGAATAGTAAATTACACCCCTACACCATCCAACACTTTCCCTACTGCTGCACCTTCCTGGAGTTGGAATAGTAAATTAAACCCCTACACCATCCAACACTTTCCCTTCTGCTTCACCTTCCTGGAGTTGGAATAGTAAATTGCACCCCTACACCATCCAACACTTTCCCTACTGCTGCACCTTCCAGGAGTTGGAATAGTAAATTGCACCCCTACACCATCCAACACTTTCCCTACTGCGGCACCTTCCTGGAGTTGGAATAGTAAATTGCACCCCTACACCATCCAACACTTTCCCTACTGCTGCACCTTCCTGGAGTTGGAATAGAAAATTGCACCCCTACACCATCCAACACTTTCCCTACTGCTGCACCTTCCTGGAGTTGGAATAGTAAATTGCACCCCTACACCATCCAACACTTTCCCTACTGTTGCACCTTCCTGGAGTTGAAATAGTAAATTGCACCCCTACACCATCCAACACTTTCCCTACTGCTGCACCTTCCTGGAGTTGGAATAGTAAATTGCACCCCTACACCATCCAACACTTTCCCTTCTGCTGCACCTTCCTGGAGTTGGAATAGTAAATTGCACCCCTACACCATCCAACACTTTCCCTACTGCTGCACCTTCCTGGAGTTGGAATAGTAAATTGCACCCCAACACCATCCAACACTTTCCCTACTGCTGCACCTTCCTGGAGTTGCAATAGTAAATTGCACCCCTACACCATCCAACACTTTCCCTACTGCTGCACCTTCCTGGAGTTTGAATAGTAAATTGCACCCCTACACCATCCAACACTTTCCCTACTGCTGCACCTTCCTGGAGTTGGAATAGTAAATTGCACCCCTACACCATCCAACACTTTCCATACTGTTGCACCTTATAATGTTGTTTAAAAATACCTTGTTTTTTTTAAATTGGTTTTCTTGGTGAGTCTTCTGAATTGGGAATGGCCTGTAGGCTGGAGTAGACACTTATGTGTTGATTTGAATCGTAAAACAAAAACAATTGTCTGCAAAAGTGATAAAAGGAAAAAATGAGAAAACTGAACGTTGTAGAGAAATGCGAATTTAGAATAACTTTTTGCAAAAATGATATTCCTTTTAAATTATAGTACATAACACTTTCCCTACTGTTGCACCTTCCTGGAGTTGGAATAGAAAAGTGCACCCCTACACCATCCAACACTTTCCCTACTGCTGCACCTTCCTGGAGTTGGAATAGTAAATTGCACCCCTACACCATCCAACACTTTCCCTACTGCTGCACCTTCCTGGAGTTGGAATAGTAAATTGCACCCCTACACCATCCAACACTTTCCCTACTGCTGCACCTTCCTGGAGTTGGAATAGTAAATTGCACCCCTACACCATCCAACACTTTCCCTACTGCTGCACCTTCCTGGAGTTGGAATAGTGAATTGCACCCCAACACCATCCAACACTTTCCCTACTGCTGCACCTTCCTGGAGTTGCAATAGTAAATTGCACCCCTACACCATCCAACACTTTCCCTACTGCTGCACCTTCCTGGAGTTTGAATAGTAAATTGCACCCCTGCACCATCCAACACTTTCCCTACTGCTGCACTTTCCTGGAGTTTTGAAAACAAATTCTTCAAAATGCAACTCTTTTTAAAAAAAATTGGGATTTTAATATCATTAACAATTAAATGGTTAGTCTAACATATTGAAAGTTCAAAAACAATGCTGTATAACAATACCTTGTTTTTTTGAAATTGCTTTTCTTGGTAAGGCTTCTAAAGTTGAATTGGCCTGTTGGCTGGAGTTGTAAAGTATGTGATGGAAAGAATCTTTCAGCAACGAAACAAACAATTGTCTTTGGAAAAAAAAGAGGAAATAAAATAACTTAACGTT
Organism: Triturus cristatus; assembly: GCF_964204655.1. NCBI lineage: Eukaryota > Metazoa > Chordata > Amphibia > Caudata > Salamandridae > Triturus > Triturus cristatus. The sequence continues at coordinate 466,245,060 of NC_140589.1, forward strand.
GTTTTAAAATGTAAATTCTGATTAACTTTTAAAAATTATGACATAGAATATAACTAATACTACATAACACTTTCCTAACTACTGCACCTTCCTGGAGTTAAAATAGAGAAATGTACCCCTACACCATCCAACACTTTCCCTACTGCTGCACCTTCCTGGAGTTAGAATACTTAATTGTACCCCTACACTATCCATCAGTTATTTTTATTCACTTTACCTACTGCTGCACCTTCCTTGAGTTAGAATACTTAATTGTACCCCTACACTATCCATCAGTTATTCTATTTCTGCACTTTACTGGAGTAACAATAGCAAAAGGAATGACTATTAAATTGTGGAAATTATAACACTGAAAATGTAAAATACCTTTTTCAGTTGTTGTTTGTTCTCGTGCCTTTAAGGTAATGCTTGCTGCAGGATAAAGTTATTTTTTTGTAACCGATTTACTCTGGAAATAAAAAAAAGTTTTATAAATTAATGTTACTTAGCCAACGTTGGTTAAAAAAAAATAAGCAATTTTTGAAAAATATGATATTTGACAAATGAGTATGAGTAACAATTGGTTAAGCAAAACATAATACACATTGAATGCATTTTAAAATAAGAGTAATAATGGATACACCTACACTATCACTCAATTACTCTACTGCTGAAGATTCTGGGACTTAGAATACTAATAGTTACCCCAGTAACATGAAACGGTTTTTCAGATGTAGTACCTAACTGAAGTCTTATTAGTAATTGTTACCCCTGCACCATGGTATAATTTCGTTTATGATGTAGTGAGAATGAGGAAAAAAAAAAAATCACCTTTGCCATACAACACTTTAGCTAATGCTAAAAATATATTTTTAAAGTAAAATAATTAAAATTAAATTAAATTTACCTTCACAATAGTAAAGGTGAGTCGATTACGTGGAGGTGATGCAAAATTAGGTACACCAATTCTTGTTTCTCAATATATTGCAAGTTTCTGTTTTTGGAAAAGAAAATAGTTGTTTTAAGTTGGTATATATTTTTAGTGATATCAAATTAGAAACAGTACATTTTAAAAGTTAATATTAAAAATTTTAAAATATATTTTGTATGGAAAGCAAACATATTTTACGCTAAACCAAGGTATAAAATTTTTTTACTGACTTACTAGTAGTTGCTAACTAATAATGCTTTTCCGAACGAATTCAGTGCTCTCTCTGAGGAGGTCGCAGTGGAGGTGACAGAGGGTCAGGTTTTGACGTCTGGTCTCTCTGGTAGTTGATAATCAACTGATTGCAAAATGGTGTCTTCCTGGTATTTATAAGTTTTACTCTGTGTCACTATTAATTTTTTTAAAAACTGCGTTCATTGTGTTTTTTTTAATACTTTATTTTACTGTGGAAAATGATAATTTAAAAATGCATTTAAAAATGTATTGTTTTCATTCATTTGCTTCATTTTGGCATCCATTTTGGAACATGTCTTTTGGTATTGTTTTCATAGAAAGTGTTGTAGGACAAGTTTTACATGTGAGATGGATAAAATGGCGCCTATGTGTATGTGTCTTCTGTTTTACTCTGTTTACTTACTTTCCGATGTAATCATGATAAAAATGTGTATGTACTGTTGTTAAATCTTTCGTTCTTTTTGTAAAACTTTGAAATGTGTGAAAACGGAATTTTATGGGGGATTTTGAGTATTAATTTTAATACTCGAGTATTAATTTTAATACTCGAGTATTAATTTGGTAATGCATTTCAGTGGATTTACGCTCAGTTTTTCTCCACATTTTAATACACTTCCCCACCCAAAAACCCCTAATTTCCCTGCATCCCGTGCCAGATGTTATTGTACTTTTAAATAATAAAAAAAAAATTCGCGTTGTAATGGTATGCGTTGTAATAGATTTCGTTGTAACAGCACTTTTCAGTATTTTAATAGGTTTTGCGTTGTAAAAGTATTCGTTGTAAAGTAATGCGTTGTAGTAGTACTTGCGTTGTAAAAAATGCGTTGTAATGGTATGCGTTGTAATAGCATGCGTTGTAACGTCATACATCCATTCAAAATATGCTCTTAACGTTGTTTTCATGCTGAACTACTCCTAGTTGGTATGTATGCTGCTTTGATGAACCATACCCATTCTGACAGTGACCAATGCAAGGGGGCAATACTGTAAACTGGGGGAAATTATATATACCAGGTTCATAGTGGTGTGTGAGCTTTTATGTCACAGCTTCATATATCACATTTATAGTTGCTGGTAATTCCTAGCCTAGACAATTTGTACCACAACAGCAAAAATGTGACATTCTACTATGCAAGTGGGATGACAGAGCTTGATCACCAAATTTTCGTTTTCTTGCCTAGTGTTTGAGGATATCAGGTACGAATTTGCAAGCAAGTGATCTGTGAAACATGCTCCAGCATCAAACAGAAATCAAATGGGGAGGTACAAAGACTTTGTGCCACATGCAATTCCTGTTTGGACTATACACAGGTACAGACCCAATATCTATAGAAGCCAGAAGCAAAGTGTGATATAAAATGATTATGGCAAAGTGATATAAAATGATTCAGTCAGCACCTTGTATTTAGCCATAAATACTCCTACCTTCACAATGGTTGAACCAGACAATTCCTGTTATATTGTAATCGACTAGAGAAAACTGAACTCTTGCATACATACACAGGAAGTGCAAAATGCTCACAGTGCTTGTTTGATGGTATATTTAGTTAACAAAACATACACCCCCCATGGCCTACAAATCACATATTTATTCAGGCGCTGAGGAAAAATTCACTTTGACTGATAAAATTTACACTGATATGTTGAACGCCATCTTGAAGGATCACCCTCTAGTGCAGGGAAAACAAATTGTCATAATGTCTCCCATTCCAACCTCAGTTGCAGCTGCTAAAGTAAGCATCCTAAATGCATATGCATTACATCTGCACCAGGTGCAATGGCCTTCAAAACAAACTTTGAATGATATAAATGTTGCGCATTATACCGTTCTCACAACACAAGAATTTTTACAACATCAGCGTTATAAGACATTGGATTATTAATCGGGGTGCGTGACCACCCACATCAAGGAAAAATGTATCAGGATGAGCCCTTAAAGTCACTAAATTAACCTGAACTCAACCCCCGGCAGCTAAGGCACAGAGTAGACAGGCTTAACTTACGATAATGTGTACAGTTTTTATGCAATACCAAAACAGTAATAAAGTTAAACCACCAAACAATAAAAATCCCAAACTGAATTAGAACAATAGTGCACATTTTTCTAAACAAAATGATACCAAATGGACAAAATTCAAATAAGGGAGACTGAATAAATGAATTTTGAAAGCTTAAAGCATAAATAAAGCCAAAAAAACTCTAAGCACCAATGAGGGTCAAATGGTCGTGGCATACTGGGACACAGGCATGATTTTAGGCTGGCCGTGATATAGCATGATTCAGATGGAAAACCAGAAAACCAGGTTCAACCTGGTTAGAGGTTTTTCCTTAAGACTTAGTTTAAAAAAAGGAAGTCAAAATCCTTCAGTGGGTAAGGCAGAAGGCTGTGTCCCATGAGGGATCTATGAATTCAGATAGCTGTTGGACGAGGTCCCATTGTAGTTTCTGGTTTAAGTGGGAAAAGTTCACAGAGGAAAATATTAATATTTTGCGCCCAGGGAAACCTTGCTGGTTGCATACTTTTGGCACCTTCATGCAGTCAACATTTCTATACTTGGATTTAGACCCTGATTAGGAGTTTGGGGGTCTGGGAACCAACATGCCCGGGGTGGTGGTCCGACCGTTGCAAGCTTAGCGGTCTGACCACCATATTACGAGACATACGGTTACATGAAAGAAACAGTCCGAGGTCCTGCTGACACTGCCACCCAAATCCGACCGCGGCGGCTGTGGAATAGTCCAATGATACTGTGAGAGGCTTGGACAGCCAGTGAAACTGCCGGCCTGATTATAATGTGACCGTGGCAGTCAATCAATCAATCAATCAATCAAAGACATTTCTAGAGCGCGCTACATACCCGTAGGGTCTCAAGGCGCTGGGGGGGGGGGTGCCGCTACTGCTCGAACAGCCAGGTCTTCAGCTTCTTCCTGAAGGAGAGGTGGTCTTGGGTCAGGCGCAGGTCGGTCGGGAGGGAGTTCCAGGTCTTGGCGGCCAGGTAGGAGAAGGACCTTCCTCCTGTGGTCGCTCTTCGGATGCGGGGGACGGCGGCGAGGGCGTGGCTGGCGGATCGGAGGTGGTGTTTGGGAGCGTAGAAGTTGACTCGGCTGTTGAGGTAAAGCAGTCAAACCACCACATCTGAGCAAGTGGAAAGGGAGGGATATAAGGGCAAATCTTACCTCTACATACCTTTACACGTCTTGTGCCACTATGAAGCCAATCGTACAAGTCTTGCCGCTGCTGTGCCTGCTTGATCACGTCCAAAACCCACTCCGTTGCAGTCTAAATCGATGGTAAGTCAGACAAATACCAGTTTCCATAAACTCCTCAGCAAAACATTGCCCCGCCATGGACCAGGCACAGGCATTGGGGTCCCTAAGTAAAACATATTTATTGGAGTATTGTCTGGGATTGTTTCATATGTTTATCGAAAATACATCTGTAGGATGTCCTTCTATGCCACGAGTACTCATAGTACGGCCCGCGGGCCGCTGGCGGCCCGCCCGGCCTTTGTTGGCGGTCCGCGGTCCGTTGTCCTTGAAGGATTCTTTACCAGATGCCATTTGTCCGTAATTTTAACCGGGCACCGATCGTGCCGGCACAGCTTCCACCCACCTCCCTGCTTGACTCCGATGCTGTTGAGGTCGGGTGTAACAGACTCCATGCAGTGCCAAAGCTCAGCTCCCCAGCAGCATTGGAGAGGCACAGCGGGATGGCAGCCCTCGCACCTTCCGCACTTGATGAGCTGTTAAGAGGTGCTTGAAGGTGACTGAGCGGGAGGGGCTGATGCTTCAGGAGCAAGGATATCTATTCAGCCCTGAATGCGTAATGTGTCTGCAATTTAGAGGGGCCTCACACATTCCTTTTCTGCCCAGGGCCCCAAACATCCTAGAGCAGGCCCGGATTACCCCGAGGCAGCACGTGTTTATCTTCACAGAGCTTAATTACTGTCACTAAATTGTAAGCAAACCACGGTTCTTCAAACATGCAGTCTATAATGTAATTTAAAAAAAGAAATGGCACAATCACACCCACACTAATTAACAAAGTATGGCAGACAATCAGTTAAATCAGTTCTCTTGAAGTATCTCTTTTAAGTACTGTACATCACAGTGGGGGATGGTAAAACTAACATTTTAGAAAGAGAGCCTGTCTTCTCGTTGTTTTCTCCAGGAGTGGGTGAGGAGCCCTACCCCACCCTGAAAGAGACCAAGATACTAGAATACTGCATGCCCACCCTGGTGGATCCTGTTCCCCCTCCTGTGATGGCTCCTGCCCTTCCGCCCCCCAGTGATGGCTCCTGCCCCTCCATGTGGTGGCTCCTGTAACCCCACCCCCCGCTTGTGACGGCTCCTTTCCCCCCTGTTGTGGATCCTGTCTCCGCCCTGGGTGGCTTCTGTCCCAGTCCTGGAATGGCTCCTGCATTGAGGGTGAAGTTCTTGATGGGCCTCTTCTCAAAAGGCTCAGCTCAAAATTAATATGGAAAGTTGAGCGAGTGAGTAAGTGAAGGGATGGGTGGATGGCTGGATGAATTAGTGAAAGGGTGAATGGATGAATGAACGATTGAATAGATGGATAATGAGAGGATGGATGGATTGATGAGTGAGTGGAAGGATGGATGAGAGGAAAGGTAAATAGCTGGATGAATGGGTGGAAGGGTAGCTGGATGGGTAAAAGGGTGGATGGATGAGTGAAAGGATGGATGGGTGAAAAGGTGAATGAGTGAGTGGGTGGATGAGTGAAATGATGGATGTATTGATGAATTGATAAGTGCAAGGGTGAATGGATGGACGGATGAGTGAAAGGGTGGATGTAAGGATGGATGAGTGAGTGAAAGGGTAGGTGGACAAAAGGATGAATAGATGAGTGAAGGAGTGAAAAGATAAATGGATGAGAGAAAGGATGGATGAGTGATAGGGTCAATGGATGGATTCATGAGTGGAGGAGTAGATGGGTGGGTGGAAGGAAGGATGGCTAAGTGAAAGGGTCGATAGAGAGAGAAAGGGAGGATGGATGGATGACTGAAAGGGTGGATGGGTGGAAGAAAACTAATTGGTGACATGAAATGTAAAATAAGTTTGTAGTGTTTGTCTTTAACATATCTATTTTTGGGACTCTGAAGCCTGTGCTGCACTGGGCATGTGCTGAATATCCGGTTACTGCAAACTGCCATGCAATCCAACTTAAGATTGCTATTGTCTGCTAATAAAAAAACATTATGAACATGTGCTCCATGTAGTTACATCTGCTTTGGAAATACAGCATTGTCTAGTAATGTTTTGAAACAGCAGTAAGGGATTTTGTTTAGAACGAACAAATTATTCGAAAATTTCAGAGAACTAAATCAATGAGAGTGTTAAGATAAAGTAACACCACTATGGAATCAATCGACTAATTTAATCATCAGTAATTAATAATAACACACACGGGGGTTCTTTCTGTGATTTAAACACAATGATCTTTATATTTTCATCAAGGATAAAAAGGAGTACAGATGAAACATAGGTTTGAGCAATATTTCATGAAAACAGGGGACGAGATTAAGTCCACATTTCGTCAAACAAACACATCTATTCCAACTTAGTTTGAACAGAGACAGAACTCTTTGTTGAGCAGATGGTCTACTGTATATAACAAATAAACTGGAAGTAGATGGTAAAGTTGACGTTTCGGTCTTGGGTGGTGTCAATCCGTCAGACCATCTTCAGGACAATAATAAAAGCCTAGGCTGTTTCGACTCAGGCGGACCCCCATTCGTATTTGGATACAAACGTCAGAAAACTGCGAAATTACGGGAGGATTAACTCCTATGTATAAACGAATTGACAGTTTAAGGAGCCAAGGACTATCTGTACAAATATTTTCACGATTCTAATCAAAGTTACGTGAGAACACTTATAAGATTCAAAAGAGTCTTGTTTATGCAATTATTGTCCTGAAGATGGTCTGACGGATTGACACCACCCAAGACCGAAACGTCAACTTTACCATCTACTTCCAGTTTATTTGTTATATACAGTAGACCATCTGCTCAACAAAGAGTTCTGTCTCTGTTCAAACTAAGTTGGAATAGATGTGTTTGTTTGATGAAATGTGAACTTAATCTCGTCCCCTGTTTTCATGAAATATTGCTCAAACCTATGTTTCATCTGTACTCCTTTTTATCCTTGATGAAAATATAAAGATCATTGTGTTTAAATCACAGAAAGAACCCCCGTGTGTGTTATTATTAATTACTGATGATTAAATTAGTCGATTGATTCCATAGTGGTGTTACTTTATCTTAACACTCTCATTGATTTAGTTCTCTGAAATTTTCGAATAATTTGTTCGTTCTAAACAAAATCCCTTGTTGGCAAGTTTACCCATTCGAATTTATCTGCCCAAGCCCTCAAGGGTATATTGGGTTTGTCCCTTACTCATTCTCTCTCTCTTTGAAACAGCAGTGACATTTTCCCCCCTATAGCCCCGCCCCACTGACCCGCCCCTTTTGACCCCGCCCCCAATGAACCCGCCCCCACCAGTGCGGCTCTCGGCCAGAAACCACACTGTAAATTTGGCCCCCGAGAGAAAGTTTGTGAGTACCCATGTTCTATGCCAAAACACTGATGCTGCATAGGATCACTGTACACAATAGACATGTGTTTTCAAATCAGATTCAGTGATAGTGATGTGTGCATCCCCTCCTCATCAATATCACACCAATTAATGTCTGTGACACACTTCTATTGCCCCTTATCAATTGCCTGCCATATCACAACTTATGTCCACACATCATGTAGGCTACCATTTGTCATGTCTTGGTAAGTCCAGATAGAAATCACTACAATTACCATGAGGTCCTGTGACTTCCCCTCAAACCAAGATGCTATACTCCTTTTGCCCTTTCTCACTTGTCTACCATGTCACTACTAATGGTGACTTTTCATGCAGGTTACCATTTGTCAAGTCTTGGTAAGTCCACATAGAAATCACTACAACTACCAAGAGGCCCTGTGACTGCAACTCATACCAAGATGCTATAGTAAATGTGACACACTCACATTGCACACATTCCACGTACAGTTTTGATGTCAAAGACACATCTGTTTGCATGTGTCATTAAAGTGAAACACAACTTCTCTTCTACAACTCTATATTGGACTCTTACCCATCATCCACATGAAAAGGCCATGTCAGTCAATAGGATTACATAGAATCATTGTGATATGTCTTCTAATGGCATAGTGGAAAAGCTCTCTGCAGGATAGCTATGCCTCTATCAGGGGGAACCCTGAAAGGCTGGGACCCTAGGGCATAGCACATTTTGTACATGCCTGAAAAATGCAATGTGCACCAGACCTGTGAATTGAAGTATACCATGGACAACCAATAGCATAACCAAGTGCCATGCATGTGTAGGGAATGTGTAAGCACAACTCATGAAAGCAAACAGAGCACTAACAGCACGTGTCACACATCTAGATAAAGGAGATGTAAGGTACACAAAGAAAATGGGCACTTGTCCATGCAAAGCTCCCAAAGGTATGACAAGTTAACATCTTCTATGTGTGGATAAACAAATATCTAATTTGAACACATCTAACACATATCCAACATACATCATAGAGACAACTGCAGCCTAAATGATAAAGTGGCCAGGACAAGCCAAAATACTTACCATATCATATGCCACCCAATGCAATGTCTGCATCAATTGGAGTTTATGCCAAATACAGATCCATCCAACATTATCCCTTGTCCTGTGTAAGCCCAACACTGGGCCCAAGGTCACTTCATACTAATCACTTCAAATGGATCGGCAATCAGGAATGAAACAAACACAACTGTAGTCACACATCACTAACAATACAAGAAGATCAAATAGTTAGAATAGGAATGGCAGGATCAATGTCTTCCAATATATGAAAACTTTTATTCCAACTCGAACAACCCATCAAAGGAATCAAAGGCCAATGGCCAGTCCATTGTAATGTCATATGCCACAGCCAGGGAACCTCCTCACAAAGGGGCATGCATTGGGCACAGTAGGCACCTCAAAAAAGGTACTTGTGAGGGGGTAGAGATTTAGGGAGGGGTGGGCTTAGTTTCGGGCGGGGTCTTCTTGGGTTTGTGGGGTTTTTGGTTGGGTTCAGGAGTGTAGGGATGTGGTTTCTCAGGGGTGGAGTAGGAGGTGGAAGGGATGGGGTTGTCTTTGGGAGGGGTCTTCTTGGGTTTGTGAGGTTTTGGGCTGTGTTGTATGCAGGGTGGGGATGCTTTATTTCAGGGGTGGAGTGGGAAGCGGAAGGGATGAGTTTATCTTTGGGAGGGAGTTTTCTTTTCTTTTGTTTTTGGGAAGGGTTCAGAGGGGTGGGGATTCTGTTCCTCAGGGGTGGAGGGGGAAGTTGAAGGGATGGGTTTAGGTGTGGGAGAGGTTTTGGGACTTGGGGATCGAGTTTCACAGGTGAAAGAGAAAGGGCAAACAAGACATCTGCACGATGAAAACGGGTAGGATGTTCGGTATGGAGTTCAGTTTGGGAGGAAGAGGAAGTGAAATTGTGAGCAATGTCTGCTGTCTGCACTGTGTATTATGTTGATGTCTGTTGTGTGGGTGACTATGAGCAATTGTGTTTTGTGCATGTGTGTGCTGTGGACGTGCTGGGTGTTGTGGAGGGGTCTGTGTGTATTGCTGTGTTGTCTGCGGGTATGGTTGTGGCTGTGGAGGGGTCTGTGTGTTACTGTGTTGTCTGTGGGTATGGGTGTGGCTGTGGAGTGGTCTGTGTTTGTTGCTGTGTTGTCTGTAGATATGGGTGTGGCCGTTGAGGAGTCTGTGTCTGTTGCTGTGGTACCGGGGGTAATGCTTGGGGTGGTGAGGGAGTGAGTGTGTGCTGTGTGTTTTCCTGTTTCAGTTTTTTACATGTTTTGTGTTTGTGTGTGGTGCTTGTGTTTGATGAAGTGTGTGGCTGCTTAGGTGTGCATGTGCTTGGGATAGGAATGGGAAAAGAGCATTTGTATGGGGAAGGGGCAGGAGGTTGGGTAGAAGGTTGGTATGGGGGAGGGCTGCTGTGAGGGTGAAGACTAGATCCTGAAAAGATCTCTGCAGGCCAGACTTTGCAGTGTAAATGCCTTCCAGGTAGGCCACCATCTAGGTCAGCTGGTAGCCTGGCCCCTGGATGTAAGCCTGGGCGGTGTTCACGGAGTTCCGCGTAACTCCACCGCACTATGGAGTTTCTTTAGATAAATGCATTTTGCGGTGATTTTCTGCGCCAGGGGCTTGTCCGCACTGTGCAGTCATCTAGATTGCATCATGCACAGCGGAAGCTGGTTCTGCTTCCTTTCTGCCGCTCCAGTAGATTTTTACTCGAGCGGCAGCTTTTTCGACATGAGTGGGCAGTTTCTCAACCCGAGCGGGCGGTTTCTCAATGCGAGCGTGCGGTTTCTCAACGCGAACGGTCGCGAGCATACGCGGCCACTCGCAATGATAAATCTGACTGCTCGCATTGAAAAATCTCACCGGGAGGTTGATTTTCCATGCTCGTGCTCGCCAACTTGATGTTGACGATTGGAACAAGGAAAAATCTCACTGGGAGGTGGATTTTCCTCAATTGGGCTCACCAATTTGATGTTGATGAATGCGAGTGAGGGAGAAAACTCTACAAGCTCCATGTAATGCAGAGTGCAGAAAACTCCGCAAACTCCGCAAGCGGAGCGGAGTTCACCGCCCAGACTTACCTGGATGGCATTCAGGACCACATTCTAATCTAGAGAGATGCCCCTCAGGAGGTCAATAGCCTCTTCGCTCAGAGCAGTGTGCTAACTGGGGCAGGGGCAGAGGTGCCTGGAGCAAAGGAGTTTGCTCCCTTCTTAGGGGAGCAGGAATGGTCAACTTGTTAGGGGACAACAGGGAGGGTGGCAATGTAACTGGGGCTTGCAGACAAGGATGAAGGTGAAAATGATCCTGCGGGGTCTGCCACCACTCAGAACTGTTCGACCAGAGGAAGACTCATTAGATGAAGATCTTGAGCTGCTGTCTTCCAATGCACTCCCCACACCCTCCTGGTCACTGGGTCCCTCCGTGTCTGACATCACACATCCAGGACTGCTGTGACCAGCTGTGTCCCCACTGACGTTGGCCCCTTCTATTCAGCTTGTCCTGGATGTATTTGAAATGATATTTAACATGGGTTTATTGCAACTGTGTTTCCACACCTGGCCATCACAAATCAGCAGAAAACATTGAAGAAGTCCACGTATCACACCAGCTTCATGGTTCACTCTATAGGCTTCAACTTTAGCATGAACACATGCATGCATGCTACATAACCTGCAAAGTGTTGGGTCCACTCATGCCAAAACCCCAGACAGGCCCAAATGCATTGATAGAGTTGTCTACACTCCATCCATATGTCCATACTAGGATACTTGATCACCTTCAATACATTGGCACTTGTAGTATACCATTGTAAAATGATGTAACCAAATAGGATTGATACAAGTGTAAGATTAACACAATGCTCACACAAGGCCCAGAGTTAAACAAATATAAATATTACTCATAACACATCATGATGTGCTGAAGGTCAAGATCAACACCAATGCACCACCAATTAGTGTTGTGGCAGACATTATGACACATGCAAATGCTCATTGCACACTGATGATACTTTGCATTCCAAATTACATCATATGTCCACTACCTGAAAAGTCAAATGAAAGCTGTGCACATGTAGTTTATCTATGCATTTAGCATATTAAGTTTCCTGAAAACATTGAGGTCAAAACATTTGGGAGACTCAGAATTTCCACCTCACAAGACTCCATATAGCCCTATGAACATCCCCAGACCTGTTTGGTACAGGTGATGATGCCTGCCATGGATTGTATATCCACAAGCCAATAAGCCTTTGAAGGATTTGGGTGTTGAAGAAATAAAAACCTTCTAAGGGGTTCACTGATACACCTGGTCTTTTAAACCAATAAAGAAGAGATTGGCACGGAAGCTGTAATATCAAAGGAACATATTTATTAACCTCACATGAGGGAGATTGCGTCACACAGTACCCTCAGGCCACTGTAGGAGGCATTCTAAGGAGTACAGAGAACAGGGGCCTTATATATGCATAGGTTACATAGTCAGCATAAAACCAAGGGGAAGTCCTGGCACATACAAGCATGCTTATTGACTAATATGGGTACACAAAATTTGCTTGCTCAACAAAGTGGGAGGGGAGACTAAACTGCTTACATCAGTAAGAATAGCCTGACAGTTCTATACTAGGCGCAGGTGCATTCTACCAGCTAGGCCTTTCTGAGCATGTGCAAGGCTCTGGAAGAGGGAGAAAGCACATGGCTAACTAAAATGGCTGCCAGGAACAAAATGGCTTTTAGCTCATGCTAACAGCGATTCCTGCAATCTTTAACAGTGTCTCCGATTATCTATGGCATGAAGATGTGTAATCACTAGAGTTCCAGTGGGCAGGCACATGACACCACACTTTGGTATTGCATACTCAGATTGCCTTATAAGGATCAGTGTAGACACTCACATACAATCCCTACAGTTCTACATCTCACTCCCTCGTATTTCACCAGTAAGTGAGTGAGTGTTTTGAAACACTGTCGCAGATGAGCCATCAACTGACAAATGTACACTGGCCAACGTGTAAGCACTAATGCTGTTGGCACCAGTGATGTTTGCACTCTAATTTCACTGTATAACCAGTACTTACCAATGGGAACTGTTGTACAGTCACTATATGTACTGTGCACTCTATGTCATGTAACATGTAATAGGGCCACCAGCACATGAGAGATGGTTGTGAGGGAACATCACTCCTCACACAAGCAAGACAAGTTGCCCATGTAGTGCAATTGTCACCCAGATTTACGAAGAACATGAGCTAATTACTCAGTTCACTCAGGCAGGTGTCTGCTCAAAAGGAGAAAACTGGATGTGGACAGGAGTCTGCTGTGTTCCAGGTGAGAAAGACAATAGGCACAGCACAGCAGCAGGCACCTACTACCACCCTTACCCTAATAATGATTCATCTTGTGTGTAGCACATGTGCCACCACCAATATGGTTGGTGAAATGCCTGTCTATAACAATCGAAGTTGGCAATATAACATCTATGACTCTGGCCAGGACTCGTCCCCATGCAGCTGCTGTTGGGCCCTCAACTGCCCATCAAGCTCTGGTTAGGCCACTGCCAGTATGTGGGCCATCAGGGGGTCAAGGTCTGGCGCACCCCCCTTCCATGTTGGGAGGACTTTACCAGCTGAACCTCCATAATCCTCCAGCTCCAGCGCCGCAGGTCCCCACACCTCTTTCTGCAGTAGACTCTACACCGGTTAAAGACCGCCAGGGTCCACACCTTCCGGGCAATGGCTCTCCAAAAGGCCTTCTTCTGATGGGCGTTGACCTGTATGGATGCAATAGATGTAGAAACAGATTGTAACTGGAAGTTTAAGTATTACTGTAGGTTTGATACACATTTTGATGACATCTAGCACAAACATTTATCAAAAGTCAACATAATAAATGTGTCCATGTCACATGCTAAGCACATCTATAGCGTGAATTCACACACATTTGTGGTCATCTGATGACTAACCTTAACCCTGATCATGACCTACACTGACCAAGGTAACCCACTAACATCATGTAGGCCAAGGCCATCCTACATGGAATGTAATGTGAGGTACCATGATTGTCCAGACACCTTTCCTGCCATGCCCATTGCATTGATGCATATGGTCCATAGAGACGAGTACCATAATATACACAGCATCCTAAGACTAAGGTCACAATGTAAGGGCTGGTATGTGTGTCACTGAGAGGTACCTCTATGGGGGATGTGTGTACATGTGGACTACTTATTGGGATATCATAATACATCAGAATATGTTTGTGTGGTATGTACTGCCATCATAAGACACACTTTTTGCCATATTTGGCACTGTAACAGAGATGACAATCAACATACCATTGTATGTGGCGTGTGGTAGGAAATATTGTAACCAAGCAAATGATTCACATTTCTAAATCCATTCTGAAGTAACCTACTGTCTACGCTGTTCATGTCTCAAATGTGCAATAGAACTGTACATTGGAAAATTGTCAACAGACCTGTGTAAGTAAGGGGACTGTCATTAGTGACAGACATACATTGACACTGTGGGTTAATGGAAAGAAGTATCAGGGCAAGTGGTCCCCATAATCACCACTTCTTATATTATTGAAATAGCAGCTATCACTGCTACTAGTGGTACAGATTCCTTTCTGGGAACATCCATGGATCAGCAGGTCTACAGAGACATTACTCCGTGCATCAGTTCTCCTGCCACAGTACCTCTGGCCCAGGCTGCCCACAAATCATTTTCAGGCCTTGCTCTCTGCAGGCTGAGGCTACTTATCCCACATGAACCTCACATTTCCATCAATTCAATACATAAAAGGGATGTCAAGCACTTACCTGCTTGTTCCATGGAGACAGAATGATGACCCAGGTTGCTAGTTTCCAACTCTCCTGAAAATCAAAGCACTATCCATGAAGTGTATGAAGCAAGCACTAGGACACGCCAGGGGAAAGGGGATTGGATGAGAGAAAGAGAAGTTGGATCCACGTAGATCAATGAACTGCTCTCTCCAGGGACTTGTTTTCAGCTCTTGGACACCTCTGTGAACTGACACCTTCTGTAAACGGAAGGACTAATTAGCAGCTATACTAATGGGTCAAGAAACATGTTAGAAACTAAGCTTATATATATAATTAGTAGGTATACCTGTTGTAATCCCCCTTCCTGCTGTGGTTACTCTCTCTCTCCCTAGGCTGAGACTCAGATAATTCTTTAATGGATTTTCTGTAAATAGAGTCTTGGTAACAGACTAATAAAACAGTGACCAATAATGCTTCTCGATGTTCCTTCATCTGTCACCTACCTATATGACTATGAACATGGGTGGTGTCCTCCTCAATGTAGATGATGTCAGTAAGGTCCAACTGTTATGACTGATCTCATAGGAGTAATACAGACATTAGTACTGCAAGCACAGTTTCAGGATCACGAGTATCTTCTGTTGCACTCACATATATCATCGAGGTTTCACGCCCTGTTACATCACAGTGAGCTCTTTATGTATCTGCTTCACTGTTTAATCACAGTGAGTCTTTATATATCCTCTTCATTGTTCACTCACAGTGCGTACACACAGTAAGATAATCACAAGCTGCGTGCATACAGTAATATAATCACAAACTGAGATATGCTCTACAATGGTAAGTATACTTAGAGGTTAGGCACCAACACAATGTACAACATATTCCCACATTAACACCTGAGAAGCGCTGTAGAGGTGCCTTTCCTAGCACCCTGTAACAAACAGATAGAGCACACAACACTAGTACTGCACTGGGCAAGGTTGACTGTCTCCCGAAATATCACAATAACATAACACAAAACATATAACATATAATGCCAAGATTGTTGCACAAGTCCACAAATAGTCTCACACTGCTACAGAAAATGACTCCTTAAGCAAAACAATGGTACCCCTGTATATGGCATTTGTAATCAATAAACATACAAAATGCATGTCTTTGCACACACGCGGGTCATTACCGCCTTTCAGCGATTTTTCTTTTCTGTGTTGTCTTTGTCCCCGAATGTGGTGTATTCTCATCCTCAAATGTGACATGGAATAAGGAATCCGGAAGGTGGAGGCAAGATGCAAGGTCTGGACTCAAGCACAAGGACCGGACCCTCAGGATCAGGAGAGCTGCATGCACGCAAGTGTTTCTAAAGGAAGACTGGCAGAAAGCAGTGTTTTCTGAAATGGGCATGCCTTTAATACTCCGGGGCAAGACCACCTCCGTGAACACACCCATGGAGCCACTTCCAATAGAGCACAACAAGCATTGGCACACAGCAAACAAACATTGGTACCCCCATGGCAAACAAGCATTGGCAAATGAACCTTGTAGCGATGGGCGCAAGCAAGCATTGGTAAATGTACCTGGCAGCGATGGGGCATATCACAGACATTACCATGATTGTGCGAATGTAACATCATTATCAGGACCACAGGCCCAACAAGTAAATCTTCTGCTCATCTCGTATGTGAGCATACAGTTGTGTGGCACTCTGAAGGAGTCTGTGAGGTACAACTACCTCCCAGACAAATGCTTTACAAAGTCTGATATGGGCTGAGTGATCTGTTGGAGGGTACACATGGCTAACATCCTCCTCAAAAATAGTAGACAGACATTGATCATGGTGTAAAGTCTATACATAACTATGGACATATACCATGATGCGATTTGAGAACTCATTGTAGCTACTATGAACTTGAGCCCAACATAAATATATGCATGTAACACAAGTAGAAATCACCCTTATCACACACTTCAATGGTGATCTTCTCTCCACAATGTACAGGGCCCCATAATCCATTACATGTGTGTCTGATGCAGGCACCATGCAATATATGCAATCAACATACACCTACACTCTGACACTCAGAGGCATATTGTGGCCTATGGGAATAGAAAGGAAACAGTTAAATAGAGTTAAATATTTATTTTAGATAATTATCTGTTCCTCTGGTTAGTCATAGAACTGACAGGGGAAGGACCTCATCAACCAAGGTGTCCAGCTCCTCTGGAGTGAAGGGACGGGCCCTATCACCTGCATTGCATGCCATGATTGGCCCCAGAGGTGGCAAACAGCAGCTTAAATGGATGAGGTGTTGATAGCATTTTATTTGTCAAACTGTGGCTTACATGTACGCTATGACATCATTGTTGGCACACACAGCCTTTGGACCGCGACCATCACTATCACCAACATTAGCCTATGGCTGTGTCCACCGTTCATGCGATCGCCCAATGTTCGGTCGACTTCTGCCAGCTGCAGAAGCTCGATATGTCCTATTAGCAAGGTCAGCCATCTGCCATGTTAGCGATTGGGAAAACAGTGTCAGCGATATTAGTGCATCACCACCTCTACAAATGAGGGCAAACATTTTCACATTAGAAAAATTATGTTCCCATGTCATGGCCAGTACTGCCATCGGTCCCCTGCAGGCCCATTGTCATTTTCCCTTTGTTAGCATGAGCAAGTTGCATACTGTTCTCTGCTTTGTGCACGTTACTATACAAACATATTTGGCTTTGTGCCACACTGTACTTCCACACAGATTTTGTTGTTGTTTTTGCATTCTGTTCTTTCCAGGGATTTAGTCTGCACATCATAGACAAGGTGGAACAACAACGCTCCCTTGTGATTTTGTTCTTGTCAGGCTTCAGAACCTAGACAAAACACACAAATGCAGTTGTTGTTTGGGAACACATACTTCTGCCATATAGGTATGCATGAATAAGGTAACAACTTACTTGGAGAAGGATTTTTCCAGGGAAGAGATTGTGATAGCACCTGGAATGTAGAACTTTCATCTTTGCATACTAAGGTACGGGGTCTGCTGCCAACACCCAGAGATCTTCTGATATATAATCACTTTGCATCTGTAGACGGTAAGGGAGTTAGGCTATCCTGTCTTATATAATGACAGCTCCTTTTATGAATCATGGACTATTTGCTATGCTGAGCGTATTTGTGTTAGGCATTTTCTTACTCATTGTAACACGTATACTGCAAACTAGAGCATGATAGTTAAAATTAACATTCTAAACTTTTCTCGTGTCTCTGTCAGATCTTATTGTGGATTAGTATGAGAATGAGAGCGAAAGAGTATGTCCTGCAAACGTGATTCCTGAGAGGGTCTGGACTGTTGTGTTCTGGGGTGTCTAATCACTTGTTCCTCTGTGAGTGAGTAGGAGGACAAGTGAGACACATAGCTAATTGGTCTAGGGCTCATGGGTACTCAGGTGGTAGGATGACTCAGTCCCTGCCTACTATTCTATGATGCCAAGCATAGTTCTGTGGCTTTGCAGAATCCTTGCAACATGGCACCACCAACGTTTGGTCTGGTATTTATTCATGGGACGCTTGAGTAGCGCTTGCGCTTGACCACAATACCCTCGCACCGTTTCCTGGAGACGTCCATGATGGGAGGGCTTTGCCTCCTCAGATTGCTGGGATCACCTATTGCTGTAGGTTTTTTAAGCTTGAATTGTAAAAGGTTTTAGTGCTACCGTTTGAATCTCTTTCTTTGGGTTTATGGTTCAACTGATTGCAATGTCGGGTAATTGTAACATGGCGGTTACTCAACATTTGTTGCTGCATGGAAACTCTAATGCTGGGTGCCTGTTTTTTTTTTGTAGTTGAAGCAGATCCTCCATACCGTTTTGAAGTGTTTTACTCCTGGGTTACGTTTCACGCTGTGGATGAGAATGATAATTCTTTCCAAGCTTATACTCTTGCCAGTGTTCTGGCAGCTTATCACCCTTATGCGGTTGTTGAAGTTCCTCTTATGGCCTGGGAGCACCAGATTTGGTTTATTGGTGCCATACCCCACCTTATTACTACTGTTAGAATGGGTCTCTTAAGTATTGATGGGCCACTTGTCATGTGTTGGCCAGTTTTACCAAAATCCCCTAATTACATTAATGCCAATTTGGCAGAAGTATGTTTGCTGAATGCTCAGGTAGATCTCCTTGTTAGACGCCTGATCCAATTTGTAGCCTGTGCCTTTGTCGCAGCCCCACCTGGAGCTGCTCCACCTATGCAGGATGAGCATGGTGGGGGTCTTTTTATTAGTCTCATTATTCTTAATTCGGTTATGGGCGAAAGTCCTCAGAATGTGAAGATTCCTGTTTTGGAGTGCTCAGAAAATTGATCAGCTTGATGTGGTTTTTCCTCTCACGGGTCCTGATGAGAGACATAGGCTCCTTACTATGTGCTTGCCTCGTGGTCTGATTGGCCCCTTGGCGGACTGTAACACCTGGGGAACGGTGCTTGCCTCAGTGTATACACTTTGCTATGGCACCCCCTCAATGAGCATCCTCCTGAGCATTCTCAAACAAATATAGCATGAACATGGGGCAGTTCCTGCCCTGGATTTAGGTATGAAGTTAATGGGTATTTTTTTTCCAGTAGTCTCTGAAATTATTCTTTCCAGTATTAAAGGGGAAGCAGCATCCTTAATAGTTTATCAAAGCCTTTTAGCGGTGGCTGATATTGACCAGGAACGTGAGTTGCTGATTATTATTGCTGGCGTTTATACGTCCTAAGGTCGCAATAATTTGAGGGTTTGGCCTTCTAATCAGTCTGAAGGTAAGCCCCCTCCTGAAAAAGAGGGCTGTCCTGTCTTTCCTAAAAAGACATGGGACAAATCTAAGCAGCAAAAGAAGCCTAGGTCTTGTAGTGGGTCACCGCGACCTGACGCTTCCGAATGCAGATATGATTTAAGTGATTGCTCTAAAATAGCATAAATGATTCGCAAGAAAATGCAATAAAGTCTGTAATTTAGGATAAATCAGGCCGGGTAGAGTATTCACGATAAAAACACTGCTAGTAATAACTCCAAAGAGTTATTACAGTCCAGCGGTCATGCAAAGGAATCCGGTCGGTGCGCTCGTTCAAATACCCGTTTTAGCCACCTCATCCCGCCAGCATGCCGGGTTGCATCCCGTTCCAAACTGCAATGGACTGTAATAACCCTTTGGATTTATTACTAGCAGTGTTTTTATTGCGAATACTCTACCCAGCCTGATTTCTCCTAAACTACAGACTTTATCGCATTTTCTTGCAAATCATCTCTGTAAGTTATTGTTTACTGACATACCATCAGAGTGCGATTTTCCCTCCTCACATTGAAGTTTTGGATGCCTTGTGCTTTATCCTCATTTAATGTAGATGTATTCTCCTCGGTAATATAGATATTTTATTTAAACCTAGTGGACACTCTTATGTCTGATGTTTTGTCCTGATGATGACCCTTCAAGCACTAATGGGTTGAAACGCCGTCGACGCTAAGATGTGGCTCTAATTGAAGAGGATGCATTTTTTTCTGCTGTGTGTCTCTGTTTTGTCCAAAACATTGCTTTTTTATTTTCCCTCAGCCACTGTTTGTTTGATTACACATGGTATTGTTTGTATTTGTAACGCTGTTTGTGTAGCCCCATGAGCGCCATTATTGTTGTGTGTATGTATTTTTTATATGTTATTTGGATAATACATTTTCTAACCAAAAGAAATTACCTGTACATGGGTACTGGGTGCCACAATAGTTGGTTGGCACTTCTTTCTTTTTTACTTTCTCTTTGTTCCTTTCTTTATTGAAAAAAATGTGTATTATTTTATTGTTCTCTCTTATTTTATTTTCTAAATTCTTTCTCATTCTAAGTGGTTTACTTGAACCATTGTTTGGATTCTAGTATTATTTAGCCCCTGGTTCAGGTTTTAGGACTGGCCCTGTTGTTCGTAACTACCTTGTATCATGGTCAGAATCAACTTAGATAAGTTATGAAATTTGGTTGGACACTGCAAACACTTAAGAATGGATGCGTCCAGTGGTATTATCTTAAATGTAGCGCATTATTCTTACCATTTAATTTGACACATAAACAACAGTCAATACCTTTTAAATATGCTAGTTACACTATGCTACATATAGAGAAACTTGAACAACTTCCCTTTACTGTAGTGGAAACTCATTCTGCTGTAAGGTTAATACACGGGGTATCTTGTTACCCGATGTCGAAGTTTCAGTTCACAGCCTGCATGAAAAACATTCTAATAGGTTGATATGAACCCCTTCGGGAGCAGCTACATACATGAATTATGGTCCCTGCCCTTTACATATCACTGTGAACGAGCTGATAAAGATGTTTTTCTCACAGGAGAAAGGGGCAACTTCACTGCCAGTGATTCCCTTGTGTGTCAACAAGTAAAAATCCACTGCGCTTGTAATGTTTCTGCCCCCATTCTGGCTTGTTTTTTTAAAGGAACTTCTGATCCCGCAATTATTTCCACTCTCACACTGCTTTTGAATGGCAGTTATCTCTTTCTTAATAATCAAGGCCGCTGCAATCTACGGGCGGGAATCCCCTATATGGTATCTGTTTCCCAGTTAGTTACTTGTTGCAACAACTTCCAGTTTCCCCCTCCACATGGGAGTGTAGGTAGTTCATTGTGGCCTTCCATTACAGCTCTGAAAACAGATTTCAATAAGCTAAGCAGACTCAAAGCATTATTGTTTCAACAAGAAGTGGCTCTCTCACTTCAGCACTTGAGTCCTTCTAATTGCAGGTAGTGAGAATGTCTAGTGAAACACAGTCATTACTAAACACAAATATCCCCCTGCATTTCAGTGAATTGATACATCAAATATTTAATGTGCCTGATACCAGTGGCCAGGCACACGTTTTGAAACGTGTGGGATCCGGCCTCATGACATCTTTTCAAACCATTTTTGTAGTAATCCCAGCTTTTATACATTCTGTTTGAAATGGGATTTCTGGTTGGCTAGGGCTTGCGCCAAAGCCCGGCAGGAACCACCATTCTAGTCAGGGCTGGGGAGTTACACGCCAAAGATAACCCCTGCTCACCCCCTTGGTAGCTTGGCACGAGCAGTCAGGCTTATCCCGGGGGCAATGTGTAAAGCGTTTGCGCGCGCACACAGCAACAACACCCTAGGCCCACCACAAAAGGAACTCCACTCAAGGATATATATAAAAATAGCCTTTGTATTATACCAAAACACATTAGATAATAATCACATAATTTACACTGTGCCAACTGGCACTGGGCAGAATTTTACAAGGGACTATTTACACGGGACAGGGCCACATGGACCACTGTCAGAATCAGCACAAATCACCAATTGTACATATAGAACATATACTAACTGTAACACAAATTAGCACGGTAGAGCACAACCAGTAACTACTGGCGCCATAATGACCTCAGCGTCATCACACTAGCATCAGGTATAAAACCTATCCTGCATCCATCACAGGGGCATAAACACATTATGCAATTTCTCACAAGTCTAACGCCTTAGACCTTACCTCCTAAGTATAACTACTCTAGGGGCGTACATCGCACTGGGAAGTACAATCTCCCTAACACCACCCTAAACAGGTAAAACAACCTCCTAGGCAGAAATGACCACATTTAGAGGTATAAAACACAGGGTGCGCAAAACATGCTATACACAGTACATTACCTAGCACCCAATCCCATTAGCATGAATCACAACAACACCTCAATCACATTAGGGTCCAGGTCGCACCAGAACCTAAACGTAGCAGCTGCCCACTACTTGCTGGGCAGCTGGGGACAAGAACAGGGCCTAAACGCTGCAGCTGGCACTAAGTGCTGCGCAGCTGGGATGGCAAAGAGGCATGGGCTCTCAAGGGCCCCTGAAACAGTGTCCAAGACGTTGGAGCCACCTAGGCTCTAAAACAACATGTCCCCCTGGACTGTGGAGCGCACTGGCGCTGAAATGGAATGTGTCCCCAAACGTTGGAGTCCCACTCGGGGGACTCTTGAACAATAATGATGGCCCCTTCATTGGAGCGCACTAGCGCTCTAAAACAAATATTGCCCGTGGGAGTCCCTCTGGACTCTAAACAAATGATGGGGCCAAACGTTGGAGCCTCACAGGGCTCTGGAAACAACATGTCCCCATAGCGTTGGAGCCTCAGGGCTCTTGAACAATAATGCCCCCTTCGCTGGAGCCACGGGGCTCTTAAAATGCACATACCCCCGATGGAGAGGCTGGGCGCTCAAAACAAATATGTCCCCCCTGTTGCAGCGGCCTGCAACTGCGGCGCTACTGTGAAGGTCAGCTCCTCATGGGGGCAAGGAAGGATGCTTACGGGCCCCTCTGGCCCTTTAAACCACTATGCTCACCATCGTAGAGGTACCCGTCATGTAACCCGCCCAGCCCTCACTCACCGGGCCTCTGGGCGGGGACTCTGCTCCTCACTGGCAGTCATGGCGGGGCTCTCTCACCTCATGAGAGCCCCGTCCTCTCGATGCGCCGTTCTTCACCCAGTCCCCCATCTCGGGACCGGGACTTTGAAGGGGGAGCCTGCGAGGCTCCGGGACCTCTGCCGGCCGGAAAATGGCCACAATAAAGTAAAGTCGCGGGGTGGGCACCCGCGCACTAAAAAGAAAATAAACGGGGTGGGCTCCCGCAGCCATGATCGGAACCATCGGACATAAGCGGGGTGGGCACCCGCAAGGCTCATCACAAAAGGGGGGAATCCCTACGCTGGGGATTCCCTCAGCCAGGGCTGCAGCGCTGCGCTGCTCAGCCCCCAGGCTCTCCCTCTCCTGGGGAAGCACAGCGCACTCCGGGTGCAAAAAGGTTGGACCACGCCATTGGCAGCATCCAGGGGGCCATGTAGGGCCCAGGGGCCAGCACACAGGGCCCTCCAGCAGGGAGGCAGCCCGCATGGTGGTCCCTCCTGGGCCCCACCAGCAGCAAGCCACCTCCTGTCAGGATCCAAACGCTCACCAGGCGCTAGAAACAAAGTCCTTGATAGATCAAGAAAACAGCAAAAAGGCCTCACAAAGTCCATCAGGCATCCAGGGGCTGGGCAGGGCCCAGGGAGGCAAGCCTTCCCCTGGGCCCCAGCAGCAGCACGCCCCTGGTAGATTCGAGTCAGAGCAAGAACATTTTCATGGGGTCACAGCCCCTCTTTTATACACCAAATCCTTTCTTTCCAAAGATGCAGGGAAGGGGCGGAACAGATACAACTGGTTCCTAAGCACTTTGTTTTGCTCAGCCCCTCTCCCTATTCGCAGGAAAGGCCAGGGACATCAGTCGCACCACTGGGGGCGGAGCCAGCATTGTGTGGGGAAAACCCAGCCCTATTCAGGTCCCAGGTGTACTCCTCCCACTCATCAACATGCAGCTCTCTCCACCCACCACTGGGGCAGACCCATCCTGACTCCTGGAGCCAGGCTCACCAGCCAATCACGCGCCAGGCAGTCACTGCACATTTATGCCAGCGTCTAGAAGTGGCACTTCTACACTAGCTACAGTAACGCCGCAAACATCATCGCGCAGCATTCACTCTCACGAGTTCGTACATACCAAACTCGCACCTGCACGCCCCACACATCGGGAACTACCAGGGACACATACATTCCCCCATGCATTCCTATGGGAGGGCAGGCCAACTTCACTACATGCACGCACTTTACCCTGGGACACAGAGGTAGTGGTAAAGTGCACAGAAGTAAAAAATCACTAACACCAGGACACCATAAAAGGCAAAAAGTTCAGGGGTGAACCTGTCAGAAGGGCCAAGTCCAACACAACCCCCTTCCAGCCAAAACACAGGGCAGACCAATCACCACCGTGATGGTCTTCCCTGCTTGGGGCGATAGAACACGGATGCAGGCCCGCACTGCAGGGACACCCTCCGGTTCTACGCCATTCTGAATCAACATGGTTCCTTCTGAAAAGAAAAACAACCGGAAAAAACTCAGGCCCAACTAGGCTACCCCACTGGTACTACCTAGTTGTCCACGGCCAGGACCAGGCCCGAGGCCACCCAGATACCACTGGTCCTTGCCAAACCCCGAGTGAGGGGTAGTAACCCCTGGCATACAAGCCATTCTCCACTCTCCCTCTCAGTGTATTTCCAAACTACCACTGAGCCTTCAACCTAGGGTCCGCACCCTCAGGCTGACCAGAGGTCACGGGCAAGAATGCCCCACCCTACCTCTACTTCTGGGGTTCTGCACCCTCCCAGGGAAGCACCCACCAGAACACAACTCTCCCACCAGTTCAGGACCTCTCTCCACCAACTGGTCTACCACCTGAGATCCACGGGGTCAGAGGCGAGGACTCCCTCCCTCTGCACCCCCTTCCACTGTAGAGCAGGGTCTCTTCACGTACGATGAGCCCCACCTGCCCTTAGGACTACAGCTGCCCTTACGTCCAGATACGGAAATACCGACTACTGGCTCCCCAACCGAGGGACGTACCCTTTGGTCAGATGCCTGGCAAACCAGGACTTAACGAGGGTGACACATAACTAATGGGTCATGTGACAGTCTGCCTGGCGCTGATCTCACGACCTCCTGTCCATCTGACAGTGCGTGCAGACCCCCCAGGACAAAAGTGACGACACCACGGTCATTCAGTGGCGACTCAGCCCTCCCGGCTGGTCCCTGACCTGCTGGTTCCCACTGGGGAATCCCTCTCCCTCTCACCCTCCCTCTGGACTTCCGCACCCTCCCAACTGGAGTGGTACCGCCAGACACCAGGACTACTGGAGCTCTGATTACAGACACTCCACATCCTCTAGACGCTGGGAGATCCTCCTCAAATGACCTATTGGTACAGCCTAGGCCCCCGACCTGATGTTCCCTAAAGAAACCTTCCAGGCCCTGATACTGGGGTTCAGGCACCTGGAGACACGCAGTCCCACCCACTCCTTCTCCGCAGAGACAGGACGTGAGCCCCTACACCGAGACCTAGCTGGGCTACTCTGAACCTCTTCCACCACGCTGGGCTGGAAGACACCTCAGCCACTCCTTTTGGAATCACTCCCCAATGCAAGTTCCCTATCCCAGAGAACTCACACCCAATCAACCAGCAAGCTCCTTATTTCAGAGAACTCACACCATTCATCCACACACACACCCCCCAGACTAGTAAGACAGTTTCTACCGCCCCTGATTTCTCAACCTGACCACCACGTGACACAGGTACCATTACTCCGGGAACTGGGAATGGGACGTTCACATTCATCCAGCACATTACACATTCATCCCCACCCCTCCCAAGACTGGTAAGACAGTTTCTACCGCCCCTGATTTCTCAACCTGACCACCACGTGACACAGGTACCACTACCACTGGGAACTGGGAATGAGAATACCTGCACTGGACACACATCTGCTGCCACCACTGGATCCCACCCTTACTGGTAAATCCAAAAACACATTTCCACAGAAATGATTATTATTATTATTATTATTATTATTTATTTTTGTAGAGCGCATAGTCACCCTGAGGTATCCCAGCGCTAACGAGAACCCTAACTCTCCAGTTCGGTGGGCCAGGGGCAAAACAGAGGTGAGGAGGAGGGGGGGAGGGGACAAAGACTCAGTGTAGGGGAAGGCGTGAGGTATTTGGGAAAAAGATGAGTTTTTAGTTGCTTCCTGAAGCGAAGGTATTGTGGTTCGAGTCGCAAGTCGCGGGGGAGCGAGTTCCAAAGACGTGCGGTTTGAACTGAGAAGCGTCTTCCTCCGGCTCGGGCTTTCTTGAATCTGGGGGAAGTAATGAAATTTTCTGTGTCAGACCGGAGGGATCTTGTGGCTTTATAGGGAGTGATGAGTTTACTAAGGACTGGGGGGCCTTGTTTTTGCAGAAGTTTGTGGGCTAGGCATAGAGCCTTGAATTTGACTCGCTCCCTTATGGGAAGCCAATGGAGGTTTTTTAGAGCAGGTTTAGCGGAAGTTCTGGCAGGGGTATTTGTGATAATCCGGGCTGCGGTATTCTGGATTCTCTGAAGCTTGTTGAGAGTCGCTTCAGGAGTGCCCAGATAAATCACGTTGCTGTAGTCAAGCCTTGATAGTATAAGGCCTTGAATTAGCAATTTTTGTGAGTTGAAGGGTAAGAGGGGCAGGACTTTTCTCAGGGATTTTAAGAGGCCGAAACAAGTCCCAGCTACTTTCTTAGCCTGAACTGTGAATGAGAGGTCAGTGTCGATCCAGACCCCCAGACTCTTAACCTCTTCTTTTGGGTCGGGGGGAGGGCCCAGGCAAGCGGGCCAGATGTTAGGGGAGAGTGAGAGGCCTTTCGGGCCGAGGAGCAGGACTTCGGTTTTTGTCCCATTTAATTTTAGAGCTGACTTATTCATCCAGCAATGGACCTGCGTAAGGCAGTTGAATAGATCTGCTGATTGTTGTCTGGGGTGAGACAGAGATACTACTAATTGTGTGTCGTCAGCAGAGCTGACGACGCTCACTCCAATGTGGACATATAGATATTAAATAATATGGGGCTCAGGGAGGAGCCCTGAGGCACACCACATTGGAGGGGCATTTCGGAGGAGCGGGCGTTCTTTTCCCAGATCTGGTAGGTCCGTTGAGCTAGGAAGGATGAAAGCCAGGATAAGGCCGAGCCTTCCACGCCAACTCTTTTAAGTCTTTTAATAAGGAGATGGTGGTTGACGGTGTCGAATGCTGCACTTAGGTCGAGGAGGATCACTGCCACTGATCCTCCTCCGTCCAATAGTGTTCTGGCCTCTTCTACCGCTGCCAGGAGGGCGATGTCAGTGCCCTGTCCTGGTCGAAAGCCCGTCTGGGAACTTTTTAGTTTATTATTGACCTCGAGAAACTGCGAGAGTTTCCTGTTGACTAGTTTTTCCGCGATCTTACTGACTCCTGGGAGAAGGGAGATGGGCCTGTAATTCGCCAGATTCTCGGGGTCGAGGGATGGTTTTTTTAATAGGGCTTTTACGACCGCCGTCTTCCAGCTCGGGGGGACAACTCCCTGTTGGAGTGAGGCATTGATCAAATGGGTCAAAGGGGGAGTGATCGTGTGGGCTACCTCCTTAAGGATCCAGAGTGGGGCAGGGTCCCTGGGGGATCCGCTCTTCATGGATTTGAGCGTGTTTTCTACTTCTTCTGTGGTAACTTGGCCCCAGGAGGAGAGACAGATAGATGATGGAGGGTACGAAGGGGCAATTTCTTCACACGAATTCACAGAGGGAATTGAGGCAAGAATTGTTTGAATTTTGTCGTGAAAGAAATTAGCCAATTGTTGGCATTTCTCCTGATCAGCTTTGGGGTCAGTGTGGTGTCTCGGTCCCGGTTCTGGGGTTTTCAACAGCTCTTTAAGGATGGCATAGGATTCTTTACTGGAGCATCCAGCTTTCTCTATTCTCCCCTGGAAGAACATGCTTTTGGTTTTTCGGATAGCGGTTTTATAGGTAGATAGAGAGATGGAATAGATGTCTTTATTGATCTCTGATTTAAATCTTCTCCAGGAGCGTTCCGTTCTCTTGCACTCTTGACGCAGAGCTTTGAGCTCTGGGGTGTACCAGGGAGCGGAGGATAGTCTTTTAGGATGTTTAAGCATCGCAGATTTTGGGAGAAGTGTGTCTAATGAGGAGGTGATCCATTCATTGAACTGTCTGTCAGCTATGGCAGGGTCGGTTAAAGGTTCGGGGATGGAGTCTGTGAGGGCGGCGGCCCATTCATCAGGTGCGAGTTTGCGCCATCGTCGGTCGGTAACCTGGATTTTAGACGTTAGGGAGTTCGTGGTGGAAATTTCCCAAAATATGGGGACCATAAAATGGTCTGTCCATGGAAGGGTTACGGGAGGTCTGGTGGTAATGGTAGCTATATTAGTGAGAATGGGATCCAACAAGTGTCCCTTCTCATGGGTAGGCGCGTTGTTGACCAATCGGATGTTTAGAGATGTTAGGTCTTGCCGAAGGTCAGAAGCTAACCGATCCGTAGGGTCCATGAAGTGGAAGTTTAGGTCACCTAGCATAAGGAAGTTAGAGGTGGACGAAGCTAGCTGTGTCACTGATTCGATGACAGCATTAATAAAATTACCAGGAGCACCTGGGGGGCGGTAGATCAGTAGCCCTGACAGGGAGTGAGCTGGGGACGTTTGAATGGAGAATTGACAGCTCTCACAGTCCTCAATGTGAGCGTTGGAAGTTCTACAGGTGAATAGTTCCCTGAAGACTATAGCTACCCCCCCTCCCCTCCCTTTGGGTCTGTGTAGGGCTTGGCAAAGATACCCTGGGGGAAGGGCCGTGACAATGTCCGAGTCGGTGCTATCTAAGAGCCATGTTTCCGTTAAAAACAGGAGGTCGAGATCCTGATCTTGAATAAGCAGATTGGTTTCGATCGCATGTTTGGGGAGGGAACGACAGTTAAGGAGTCCCATCTTTAGTGCGGGTTTTGTCAAGTTCGCGGGAGTCGGGTTGCAGCGCATACAATTGGAGAAGGTATTACCTTCGGTATGTGTGTGGTGACAGGCAAGAATTTTCTTAGGTTGTAGTGCGCGAAGTGCCTCTCCAGTATATATCACACGGTCACGAGGGCTGCCTGGTAGAGTAACTGGGCCTGGGTCCGGCTGGGCCCGGACGGGCCCAGACGGGCTTGCCTTTGGCGCGCCTTCGGCGCGCTGACGGCGCGCCCGCTGCGCCCGTCCGCTGCGCTCCCTGAACTGACACATTATTTATGGGCGGAGGGGGTGTGAGTGGGCGATGGGCGTGGCCACCCTGAGGGGGCGTGTCCTGGTCTCCTTGCGGCCGGTAATGGCGGCTTCAAGTGGGTCCTGTGTACCACAGCGATCAATCAGCTGTTTGCCAGTGACACAGGTGAGTGCAGGGGGGAGAAGTGCACAGTGGGTTTAAAACAAACACAAATTCAGACAGTTTTAAAAAGAAATACGATTTTGTGCTATGCGTTGCTCCCGGCTTCCGCCTCAGGAGTTTAGGGTAAAGTGCAGCTCTCGTAATCAGAGCGCGCTTTTATCTGTTTTCGTGGGCGGTGGGCGTGGCCACCCTGAGGGGGCGTGTCCTGGTCTCCTCGCGGCCGGTAATGGCAGCTTCAAGTGGGTCCTGTGTACCACAGCGATCAATCAGCTGTTTGCCAGTGACACAGGTGAGTGCAGGGGGGAGAAGTGCACAGTGGGTTTAAAACAAACACAAATTCAGACAGTTTTAAAAAGAAATACGATTTTGTGCTATGCGTTGCTCCCGGCTTCCGCCTCAGGAGTTTAGGGTAAAGTGCAGCTCTCGTAATCAGAGCGCGCTTTTATCTGTTTTCGTGGGCGGTGGGCGTGGCCACCCTGAGGGGGCGTGTCCTGGTCTCCTCGCGGCCGGTAATGGCGGCTTCAAGTGGGTCCTGTGTACCACAGTGATCAATCAGCTGTTTGCCAGTGACACAGGTGAGTGCAGGGGGGAGAAGTGCACAGTGGGTTTAAAACAAACACAAATTCAGACAGTTTTAAAAAGAAATACGATTTTGTGCTATGCGTTGCTCCCGGCTTCCGCCTCAGGAGTTTAGGGTAAAGTGCAGCTCTCGTAATCAGAGCGCGCTTTTATCTGTTTTCGTGGGCGGTGGGCGTGGCCACCCTGAGGGGGCGTGTCCTGGTCTCCTCGCGGCCGGTAATGGCGGCTTCAAGTGGGTCCTGTGTACCACAGTGATCAATCAGCTGTTTGCCAGTGACACAGGTGAGTGCAGGGGGGAGAAGTGCACAGTGGTTTAAAACAAACACAAATTCAGACAGTTTTAAAAAGAAATACGATTTTGTGCTATGCGTTGCTCCCGGCTTCCGCCTCAGGAGTTTAGGGTAAAGTGCAGCTCTCGTAATCAGAGCGCGCTTTTATCTGTTTTCGTGGGCGGTGGGCGTGGCCACCCTGAGGGGGCGTGTCCTGGTCTCCTCGCGGCCGGTAATGGCGGCTTCAAGTGGGTCCTGTGTACCACAGCGATCAATCAGCTGTTTGCCAGTGACACAGGTGAGTGCAGGGGGGAGAAGTGCACAGTGGGTTTAAAACAAACACAAATTCAGACAGTTTTAAAAAGAAATACGATTTTGTGCTATGCGTTGCTCCCGGCTTCCGCCTCAGGAGTTTAGGGTAAAGTGCAGCTCTCGTAATCAGAGCGCGCTTTATCTGTTTTCGTGGGCGGTGGGCGTGGCCACCCTGAGGGGGCGTGTCCTGGTCTCCTCGTGGCCGGTAATGGCGGCTTCAAGTGGGTCCTGTGTACCACAGCGATCAATCAGCTGTTTGCCAGTGACACAGGTGAGTGCAGGGGGGAGAAGTGCACAGTGGGTTTAAAACAAACACAAATTCAGACAGTTTTAAAAAGAAATACGATTTTGTGCTATGCGTTGCTCCCGGCTTCCGCCTCAGGAGTTTAGGGTAAAGTGCAGCTCTCGTAATCAGAGCGCGCTTTTATCTGTTTTCGTGGGCGGTGGGCGTGGCCACCCTGAGGGGGCGTGTCCTGGTCTCCTCGCGGCCGGTAATGGCAGCTTCAAGTGGGTCCTGTGTACCACAGCGATCAATCAGCTGTTTGCCAGTGACACAGGTGAGTGCAGGGGGGAGAAGTGCACAGTGGGTTTAAAACAAACACAAATTCAGACAGTTTTAAAAAGAAATACGATTTTGTGCTATGCGTTGCTCCCGGCTTCCGCCTCAGGAGTTTAGGGTAAAGTGCAGCTCTCGTAATCAGAGCGCGCTTTTATCTGTTTTCGTGGGCGTGGCCACCCTGAGGGGGCGTGTCCTGGTCTCCTCGCGGCCGGTAATGGCGGCTTCAAGTGGGTCCTGTGTACCACAGTGATCAATCAGCTGTTTGCCAGTGACACAGGTGAGTGCAGGGGGGAGAAGTGCACAGTGGGTTTAAAACAAACACAAATTCAGACAGTTTTAAAAAGAAATACGATTTTGTGCTATGCGTTGCTCCCGGCTTCCGCCTCAGGAGTTTAGGGTAAAGTGCAGCTCTCGTAATCAGAGCGCCCTTTTATCTGTTTTCGTGGGCGGTGGGCGTGGCCACCCTGAGGGGGCGTGTCCTGGTCTCCTCGCGGCCGGTAATGGCGGCTTCAAGTGGGTCCTGTGTACCACAGTGATCAATCAGCTGTTTGCCAGTGACACAGGTGAGTGCAGGGGGGAGAAGTGCACAGTGGGTTTAAAACAAACACAAATTCAGACAGTTTTAAAAAGAAATACGATTTTGTGCTATGCGTTGCTCCCGGCTTCCGCCTCAGGAGTTTAGGGTAAAGTGCAGCTCTCGTAATCAGAGCGCGCTTTTATCTGTTTTCGTGGGCGGTGGGCGTGGCCACCCTGAGGGGGCGTGTCCTGGTCTCCTCGCGGCCGGTAATGGCGGCTTCAAGTGGGTCCTGTGTACCAC
Organism: Triturus cristatus; assembly: GCF_964204655.1. Classification (NCBI taxonomy): domain Eukaryota; kingdom Metazoa; phylum Chordata; class Amphibia; order Caudata; family Salamandridae; genus Triturus; species Triturus cristatus. Next base: position 466,277,004 of record NC_140589.1, read on the forward strand.
AGCGATCAATCAGCTGTTTGCCAGTGACACAGGTGAGTGCAGGGGGGAGAAGTGCACAGTGGGTTTAAAACAAACACAAATTCAGACAGTTTTAAAAAGAAATACGATCTTGTGCTATGCGTTGCTCCCGGCTTCCGCCTCAGGAGTTTAGGGTAAAGTGCAGCTCTCGTAATCAGAGCGCGCTTTTATCTGTTTTCGTGGGCGGTGGGCGTGGCCACCCTGAGGGGGCGTGTCCTGGTCTCCTCGTGGCCGGTAATGGCGGCTTCAAGTGGGTCCTGTGTACCACAGCGATCAATCAGCTGTTTGCCAGTGACACAGGTGAGTGCAGGGGGGAGAAGTGCACAGTGGGTTTAAAACAAACACAAATTCAGACAGTTTCAAAAAGAAATACGATTTTGTGCTATGCGTTGCTCCCGGCTTCCGCCTCAGGAGTTTAGGGTAAAGTGCAGCTCTCGTAATCAGAGCGCGCTTTTATCTGTTTTCGTGGGCGGTGGGCGTGGCCACCCTGAGGGGGCGTGTCCTGGTCTCCTCGCGGCCGGGAATGGCGGCTTCAAGTGGGTCCTGTGTACCACAGCGATCAATCAGCTGTTTGCCAGTGACACAGGTGAGTGCAGGGGGGAGAAGTGCACAGTGGGTTTAAAACAAACACAAATTCAGACAGTTTTAAAAAGAAATACGATTTTGTGCTATGCGTTGCTCCCGGCTTCCGCCTCAGGAGTTTAGGGTAAAGTGCAGCTCTCGTAATCAGAGCGCGCTTTTATCTGTTTTCGTGGGCGGTGGGCGTGGCCACCCTGAGGGGGCGTGTCCTGGTCTCCTCGCGGCCGGTAATGGCGGCTTCAAGTGGGTCCTGTGTACCACAGCGATCAATCAGCTGTTTGCCAGTGACACAGGTGAGTGCAGGGGGGAGAAGTGCACAGTGGGTTTAAAACAAACACAAATTCAGACAGTTTTAAAAAGAAATACGATTTTGTGCTATGCGTTGCTCCCGGCTTCCGCCTCAGGAGTTTAGGGTAAATGACACTTAAAAACAAACTTAGAACAATAATCCCTTTCCATGTGACTATCTAAATGCAGAGTTTTGTAGTGCAGCCAGCTGTCGCTGTGGTACTGCGCAAACGCAAGTCCTAATCCCACCGCTGATCACCAATGTTAGAAATGGGATTTCTGGTTGGCTAGGGCTTGCGCCAAAGCCAGGCAGGAACCACCACTCTAGTCAGGGCTGGGGAGTTACACGCCAAAGATAACCCCTGCTCACCCCCTTGGTAGCTTGGCACGAGCAGTCAGGCTTATCCCGGAGGCAATGTGTAAAGCGTTTGCGCGCGCACACAGCAACAACATCCTAGGCCCACCACAAAAGGAACTCCACACAAGGATATATATAAAAATAGCCTTTGTATTATACCAAAGCACATTAGATAATAATCACATAATTTACACTGTGCCAACTGGCACTGGGCAGAATTTTACAAGGGACTATTTACACGGGACAGGGCCACATGGACCACTGTCAGAATCAGCACAAATCACCAATTGTACATGTAGAACATATACTAACTGTAACACAAATTAGCACGGTAGAGCACAACCAGTAACTACTGGCGCCATAATGACCTCAGCGTCATCACACTAGCATCAGGTATAAAACCTATCCTGCATCCATCACAGGGGCATAAACACATTATGCAATTTCTTGCAAGTCTAACGCCTTAGACCTTACCTCCTAAGTATAACTACTCTAGGGGCGTACATCGCACAGGGAAGTACAATCTCCCTAACATCACCCTAAACCGGTAAAACAACCTCCTAGGCAGAAATGACCGCATTTAGAGGTATAAAACACATGGTGCGCAAAACATGCTATACACAGTACATTTCCTAGCACCCAATCCCATTAGCATGAATCACAACAACACCTCAATCACATTCGAGTCCAGGTCGCACCAGAACTTAAACGTAGCAGCTGCCCACTACTTGCTGGGCAGCTGGGGACAAGAACAGGGCCTAAACGCTGCAGCTGGCACTAAGTGCTGCGCAGCTGGGAAGGCAAATAGGCATGGGCTCTCAAGGGCCCCTGAAACAGTGTCCAAGATGTTGGAGCCACCTAGGCTCTAAAACAAACAACATATCCCCCTGGACTGTGGAGCGCACTGGCGCTGAAATGGAATGTGTCCCCAAACGTTGGAGTCCCACTCGGGGGACTCTTGAACAATAATGATGGCCCTTTCGTTGGAGCCTCACAGGGCTCTGGAAACAACATGTCCCCATAGCGTTGGAGCCTCAGGGCTCTTGAACAATAATTCCCCCTTCGTTGGAGCCACGGGGCTCTTAAAATGCACATACCCCCGATGGAGCGGCCGGGCGCTCAAAACAAATATGTCCCCCCTGTTGCAGCGGCCCGCAACTGCGGCGCCGCTGTGAAGGTCAGCTCCTCATGGGGGCAAGGAAGGATGCTTACGGGCCCCTCTGGCCCTTTAATCCACTATGCTCACCATCGTAGAGGTACCCGTCATGTAACCCGCCCAGTCCTCACTCACCGGGCCTCTGGGCGGGGACTCTGCTCCTCACTGGCAGTCATGGCGGGGCTCTCTCACCTCATGAGAGCTCCATCCTCTCGATGCGCTATTCTTCACCCGGTACCCCATCTCGGGACCGGGACTTTGCAGGGGGAGCCTGCGAGGCTCCGGGACCTCTGCCGGGCGGAAAATGGCCGTGCTTCCGCTTCCGTCCCGCGGCCCCGCCCACAACCAGGCGGGCCGTGGACTCGGCGGCGATCTTTGAATGCAGCTCGGGCCGCGGTGGTGATTTCTTTTGCGGGCAATACGGGGTAGGCTCCCGTGAAGGAATCACGCTAAAAGCGGGGTGGGCACCCGCCACAATAAAGTAAAGTCACGGGGTGGGCACCCGCGCACTACAATGACAATAAGCGGGGTGGGCTCCCGCAGCCATGATCGGAACCAGCGGACATAAGCGGGGTGGGCACCCGCAAGGCTCATCACAAAAGGGGGGAATCCCTACGCTGGGAATTCCCTCAGCCAGGGCTGCAGCGCCGCGCTGCTCAGCCACCAGGCTCTCCCTCTCCTGGGGAAGCACAGCGCACTCCAGGCGCAAAAAGGTTGGACCACACCATTGGCAGCATCCAGGGGGCCATGTAGGGCCCTGGGGCCAGCACACAGGGCCCTCCAGCAGGGAGGCAGCCCCCATGGCGGTCCCTCCTGGGCCCCACCAGCAGCAAGCCCCCTCCTGTCAGGATCCAAACGCTCACCAGGCGCTAGAAACAAAGTCCTTGATAGATCAAGAAAACAGCAAAAAGGCCCCAAAAACTCCATCAGGCATCCAGGGGCTGGGCAGGGCCCTGGGAGGCAAGCCTTCCCCTGGGCCCCAGCAGCAGCACGCCCCTGGTAGATTAGAGTCAGAGCAAGAACATTTTCATGCGGTCACAGCCCTTCTTTTATACACCAAATCCTTTGTTTCCAAAGGTGCAGGGAAGGGGCGGACCAGATACAACTGGTTCCTGAGCACTTTGTTTTGCTCAGCCCCTCTCCCTATTCACAGGACAAGCCAGGGACATCAGTCGCACCACAGGGGGCGGAGCCAGCATTGTGTGGGGAAAGCCCAGCCCTATTCAGGTCCCAGGTGTACTCCTCCCACTCATCAACATGCAGCTCTCTCCACCCACCACTGGGGCAGACCCATCCTGACTCCTGGAGCCAGGCTCACCAGCCAATCACGCGCCAGGCAGTCACTGCACATTTATGCCAGCGTCTAGAAGTGGCACTTCTACACTAGCTACAGTAACGCTGCACACATCATCACGCAGCATTCACTCTCACGAGTTTGTACATACCAAACTCGCACCTGCACTCCATGCATCAGGAACTACCAGGGACACATACATTCCCCCATGCATTCCTATGGGAGGGCAGGCCAACTTCACTACACGCACGCACTTTACCCTGGGACACAGTGGTAAAGTGCACAGAAGTCAAAAATCACTAACACCAAGTCACCATAAAAGGCAAAAAGTTCAGGGGTGAACCTGCCAGAAGGGCCAAGTCCAACACATTCTATTTCTTCCAGCATATTCAGTGGATTCCCATTGAAGCTCGTCTTAATTTGTGGCATCATAGTGCAGTTCCTGCTGTTCCACAATGGCTGCTTCATTTGTGGTCCTTGCCAGACAGACTGACAATCTCATCAACACACTGCCCCAAGTATTCATGCCTTAATGGGGTGGCCTAGTCAGTGGCAGGGTGTCACCCACACTCCTGGGGAACCCTTCATAGCATTAGCTATTTGTGTAAACTCCTGCTTCAGCCACTGTGGGTCAGGGGATTGAACAGCATCAGCTCACCACAGCAGCTACAGAGGGGCCTGACTGCCATTTTCTCCCACAATACACATCTTTGCCTGCTGCTGATAACGCAACTTCAAGATCCCATCCACTGGATTTACCTAAGACCATGCTGGCCTCATAAGTGGGGTTCAGTACATTCCTCAACGTCAACTTGACATGGCAGGAGGTAGAGCACAGATGGATCACAATATTAAAAGCCTTCTCAATCAATCCTCCTCAGATAGAGCCACAATGGATCCCCTAGGAGAAACAGATTGCACTGCAGCTGATGCCCAGCGAGGGTCTGTACCAGCCAACTCAGGCACATTCAAAGAAATTCTCCTTGCTTGTTCCAGGACCTGAAGGAAAAAGTCCTTGCTCTTAAATTAGACCCACAAGACAACCTCCAAGAAGAGCAAATGGATGTAAGGGATCTGGGCTTTTGAGTTGAAGGTGTGCAGAAGGGCCTCCACAAGCAGGTGAATGATTGCGAGCATCTCCAGCAGCGATGACTTATTATTGAGGAACAGCAGATCCTTCTGCAAAAGAAATGTGAGGATATTGAGAGCAGGTCTCATCAAAACAACATCCGTCTCAGCTTTAGAAGTCCAAAAATATGTCCAAGATCTCTTTAAAGCTATTTTGGAAGATCCAGAATCCCCACACATCAAACTGGGCTCATAGAGTTACTCAACGATGCCTTCTTAAAGGTTTCACTGAAAAATGTTACATATATTCCAGGTAGTTTCTCAAATGGAGGAACCGGGAGTTTTTTAGCCAGGTCCTGCACATGTACTCCCAACTAAGGTATGCGGAAAATGAATGAATGTGCAGTTCCTAAAGTGAAGGAGAGTTCAGGTCTCTTTCGGATTGCCCTCACACACCCTGGAGGATGTCATACTTCATCATAGGGCTTTTTGCTCCTTGTCAGGCCGGCGCTGCAAAGTCCAATGGGCACTCGCGAAGGAGCTCTTTTTCAGAGACCTTTTTTGATGAAGCCATTGGGTGTCTGAGGGTATGTGGTCAGGGTAGTGTGGTGAGTGAGTGATGTGATTTAAAATAGGTCTAGTCCTGCCCTAGGTAATGATTTTTACTCTGGGGTGCACTAGCCTAACTAAAAATAGGTGAGCCCTGCCTGGAGGTAATGATCCTACATGGTCTTTCTAGTGTAGCTTTTCAACACGTTTCTTGACGTACAGCCCCTTACCGGTCTAGCGGCAATTCGTTAGGCCCGGTGTCTAAAAAGTAAAAGAGAAGGTACTCTTGACTCTTACACTACCGCAACGCTGTTGCAGTGCATCATTTTAAAACCAGCGGTGCTGACTGGAGTCAGGGCGTATAGCCTGAGGATTAAAGACGTGAAATAAAATGAAAAAGCAAACTGTTAGACCGAGGGTAACCGGTCCCACATGGGAATCACTAAACTCCTGGTTAAAGTGATAGAAACTCCGCTATTGTAGTGCATAAATATGTCATTGGTGGTGGAGGCGATCAGTAACTGTACAATTATGCTCTCAAAAGGCCGTATTGTTTTGTTGTCCAAATTAAGGAGCACATAAACCCCTGAGAGAACAATTGTGCTTAGTTAATTGAAGTTGGTGCTGGTAAAATGGTCGAGAGGTGAACTCTGCTATACCGCCAAAACACAGTGTCCTCTAAAAATAATTATAAAAGTTAATGTTACTATATTCATGGTGATGTAACTCAAGGTGAATTCCAATGTAGACATAATATATGTGTGGCACCGCCGCGTGGGAACCGCGGGGTGGAATTCATCACCGTAGTTTGATAGCCAAAATGTAGTATACACAAGATAACCAGTGCCTAAAATCAGCCACTCATGGACTAAAATAACCGGCACCAGTGTGACTAGCCATGATATGGCATTGCTAATATGCAGAGTAAAGGCATTCATCACCCAGAGCACTCTACACACACACTCACCCCAGACTCAAAACGATAATGCGGACGGGGTTGAGTAAACAGAGCACTTCAAAACAAAAACAAGAGGCAGAAAATCACCAGCCGTTTTGAAAGAAAACATGTGCTCATTATCTTACCAGTGCATTGCTCTCATGCCACAAGACCCCAAAGTAGTTGGTGGCAAGTACTTAGGAGAGGGCTGCGTGGCAAGTAGCCATCATCCTACCCCTGCTCAGGGTCCCGTAAAGCAGTCAGTGGGGGCTGGGTCTATTTGCAAATTCGTAGTATTGTCTAAACGTGTGGCCACTAGAGCGGTGGAGGCGGCGGCCATCTTGGGTTTTAAAATACCATGTAACTTTATTGAACTACCTGGAGGCACACCACGGGGATGCAAAAAGCAATTATTTCAAAAGTGAAGGACTATATAGGAGCATATACCAATGCACTGAGTGGATGACAAAGGGAGGTGAAGGTAAAAATTGATTGTTGTGGGAATAAGGCTATATCTAAGTATGGAAACTGGCGCACCGGCATAAGGTGTAGAGATGCTTGTTCATCTTTGTGGATGGAGGGTGAGGTCACCGGCAACCGTATACACAATAAGTGTAACCTAACAATGAAACAGGAGTTCCATTGCAAAGGGACAGTGGTGTCAGGTGTGGATTAATACAACCCAAGGAATGTCATAGTTGAGACCCCCAATGTGAATAGAGAGCCTAAAAATCCATTGTTGCTCTTTCCTGAACAAGGCATCCTTACGGATCTGGTGGTGTGATTCCAAGAGTGTCCAATTTAGATCATCGGCTGTGTGTTGTGATTCTGTGAAATGAGTATGCATCCTGGTGTTGGTCTTTTTACACCTAATATTACTACTGTGTTCCATAATTCTAGTTGTGACGGGGCATGTTGTCATGCTCATGTATTGTAGGTGACACGGACAGGTGATCAGATACACACAATTGCGCGTGTTGCAGTTAGTGTGTTTCTTTTGGTGCCATGTAAAGGTGTCAGTCAAGGTAACTCTTGTGCTTGCATTTGGAAGGGGACAGACAATGCACTGGCTGCACAGGTAGTGGTCCGTCACAGGTGGTTTCTTGTTGGCGGTTCTTTCCGTGGTCTAGTACTAATCAGTAGATCATTTAGATTAGCAGTTCTTTTGAATGCGAACCTTGGTCGATCTATGGTTAAGTCACCTAGATGTAGTATTCTCCAGTGTTTATTTATGATACGTTTCATCATATTTGATTCCAGGGTGAAAGTAGTGACACATGTGATTTGTTCTGTGTCAACTTTTGGCCGGACTTCCAGGAGTACCTCCCTGTTTGTGTTACGGGCCCTCTTGGAGCAGTGTGGATCTTTCTTACTGGATAATCTGGCCAGATGGATAGTGAGTTCAGAGGTCTCTGTCTGGAAGTCTTCAAAATTACTGCAATTACGTCGTAACCAAAGGAATTGCCCATAGGGTAGATTTTCTTGTAATGCTTTGGGGTGGAAACTACTGAAAAGCAAGGGGCTGTGGCTATCAGTAGGTTTTTTGTAGGTTTTTGTTTCCAGTCCCCTAGATGTTAAGATTATTACAAGGTCCAGAAAGGGTAGCTCCAATTCAGAGACATTGGCCGTAAAGCGTAGATATGGGTTGAGGTTGGTTGACCCAGGTGACAAAGAGGGGGATGGTGTCCAGTTCGCCTTTCCAAAAGACCGAGATGTTGTCGATATAGCGATGCCAATGGATGACGTTGTCATTGTTAGGGTTAGTCTCTGTAAGGATATGCTTGGCTTTAACGTCTAACATGTAGAGACATGCCAGACTTGGGGCAAATGTACTACCCATAGATGTACCCTGGGTTTGATGGTAAATGTGGTCCTCAAATTGGAAATAGTTCTCAATGAGTTCTCAAACCAGGAGTTTGGTGATTCCCACATGGGACCGGTTACCCTCGGTCTAACAGTTTGCTTTTTCATTTTATTTCAGGTCTTTAATCCTCTGACTATACACCCTGACTCCAATCAGCACCACTGGTTTTACAATGATGCACTGCACCAGCGTTGCGGTAGTGTAAGAGTCAAGAGTACCTTCTCTTTTATTTTTTAGACACCGGTTCTGACGTATTACCGCTAGACCCGTTAGGGGCTGTAAGGCAAGAAAATGTTGACCACCTACACTAGAAAGACCCTGTATGATTATTACCTCCAGGCAGGGCTCACCTATTTTTAGTTAGGCTAGTGCACCCCCAGAATAAAAATCTTTACCTAAGGCAGGACTAGAAAATCGCATCACTCACTCACCACACTACCCTGACCACATTCCCTCACACACCCAACAGCTTCATCAAGAAAGATCTCTGGCAAAGAGCCCCTTCGTGGATGCCTGTTGGGCATTGCAGTGCCGGCCGATGAGGAGCAAAAAGACCTATGATGATGCATGAGATCCTCCGGGGTGTGGGAGGGCAATCTGAAAGAGACCTGAACTCTCCTTCTCTTTAGGAACTGCACATTCATTCATATTCCGCACATCTATTCCAGGCCCTTCCACTTCCAATTCTACCCACTGAGATCTCACAACCAGGGGACCTCTGCAACAATTTTATTTGGGAAGGGAAGTGTCGTAGGATACACACACGATAATGCAAACTGCACTTCTAACTGCGAGGTATGGAATTCCTCAACATTTGCTTTTATTACCATGCATTGCAAATCCGCTACGCCGTAGAATGGCTGCAGGGAGAAACAAAATCTGGGGTTTCAAAGAACATGACAGCTCAAACAATGGGCAAAATCATGTGGATGCTTAAGAATCAGAGAAGCTGCAACATCTATGTCTCATATGTGAAGAGAGACGCCCTCTAATTCTGGGACTGCCTCACACACTATAGGGGAATCACCTCCTACTGTTCCTCTCTAATCTCAGTGCAGCGCAACTCCGACTTTCACCAGGGCCTGGACAGATCTCACTTTTAGGTCTGGATTATATATGAGTGCTATTGCCTGAGGGACTTTTACCAAGACATGAAGGTTCTAGTCTTTGAGGATATCAAAACTACATACCACAGTTCAGAGTGGGAAGGGTTCAATTATGTACAAATTAGACACTGCATCACCCAGCCACACATTAAAACTTCTCCTGTACCTCAAATTGACACAATACCTGATCTCACAAATATACTCCATGCTCAACACAATGTAATACAATGTGGGACCTAGTTCACAACTACCTCAATGCAGACAATTCAAGTACTTAAATGCTACAACAGATTACTGGCCCTCACCCTGCTATCATTGAACCGTTGTGTAGTTCCTAAAAATAAATGGTATCTGTGCGCTTGTTGGACAACATAAACGAAGGGATTGATGTCTAGAATGATCCCCTATACCCCCACACAATATGTCAGCTAATAGACCAGCTAGCTCACTGTGCCACTATAAGCCCCCGAACCTTACCAAGGAGTGGATAGTTTCTGGCAGCCATTGAAAATGACAACCCTTGATCCTTCAGGGATCCTGGAAACAGTACAGTACTTTTGATTCAGTTAATCATGCTCACTTAGTCTCAGAGAAATACACAGAATATACAGTGGGGATATTTCAATAAGTATTTTTTGAACCAGCATAATTCTAGTATAAAACATGTTTGCTGCAACAATCAATAGACAGAAGCAAACATAAGAGATTACAAGCACCAAAAGAGTGAACAGTAGATACATTTCTACCATGGTGCTAAAGCGATGACTATATGCAGGCATATATTAAAACAGTAATCTTTGTGTACTCCTAAGATGCGGACCCTACCTGATTGTACCTAAGTGTACCTAGCATGTATGAGGGTGTGAAGCCAAGAATCCCCTAGGAAAGAGCCAACCCCATTACCTGATGGGAGAGAATGAAGGACCCCGTCTTGGTCATGAATTGGACACCCCGCAAGGGATGTCATTTCACTTTGTGTTAAAGGTTCAGCATTCATGGACCTTTGTGTCAGTGTAGAAGCGTCTCCTCTTGCTACCTAGTAAAGGTGCAGTTCTTTTATATCAAAAGGGTAGCCCTGGGGAATCTACCAAGATCAATATGATTATGATTACAATTATGTAAATTAACCTGATTCAATAATTGAAATTATGCGAAGTATCCCTGTCGCCCGAGGATGATAATAGTGATGACTTTTGTACAGAGTATGTTAATCCTGTTATGTAAGTCATGTGCAAGGGATTAAGCTATGATGCTACATGCATAAATGAGGATAGTTTCAAGGAACCTAATCAACATTTATTCAGCACATAATTGGGTAAAAGGTCATTGCTAAAACTGTTATACAGAGCAAGGTAGGACAAATGTAGGTAAAAGGTTGCTTTGCTACTTAGGCCTAGGTTAGGAAACATAACAGACCGAGCCTTCTCTGTGGAATGTGCTATATCTGTAAAGGCATATTTTTCTATAGCATTGCGGTGCCCTCAAGTGTGTTGGGGCAGAGGGATGAGTTGTTGGGAGGTGGAGTTTCTTTTCTTTCCTTTTTTGTCCTTCCTGGTTTAGGTGGTTATGCTTGCCTTCGCTTTGTATGTTCTAAAACCCCAATATTGAAACCTAAAGTATAATAGCAGAGACAATGAATGTTTTTTACAAAAGTATTAATTTTAAAATGATCCTACTTATTCTACCTACAGACAGAATAGCAGAAAAAGACACATATATCACAATACCCAAAGGCAAGCAACTTCTTTCGCACATGGAATACACATACATTCAAGAACCCACAAGCAACGCAAATGTGAATTGGAAATGTACTAAATATTATGCAAATGCTTTTTATGGTAGGGCCCCAATGAAAAAAGATACTGTAATTAACATCAGAGAACACAAACCTCCCCCCAAACCTAACAGAGATAGAAGTAAGGCATGTACTTCAAGTTTTAAAAAGAGCCAGGCACTAGTTCCCAGGAGTCCACTACTGAACTTTTTAAAAGCATACTCCCCAAAGTACATGAGCAGATTACAGCTCAGTTACCAGAATTTCCAACTTTAAAACAAATAATATCACAAACTAAAAAAGTCATAAGTCAAAGCCTTTCTGCCCCTACACAATACCAAGACATACAGATTCTAGGACACCTAGCCACCATATATAGTGATGAACTCTTCCTCCTACACAACAATCAGAATAAAAACAGAAGAATAATCAAATTTGCAACTGAAAACAAGCAATAATACAAACAGTACTGAAGCTATACCCACACATAGCAATTCAAGGCTGCTATTATCACTTCAACCAGAGCTTTTGGAAACATCTGAAAACATCTGCTCTAAGGGGCTGATAATGATTGCGGTGAACCTGCCACCGACAGGCTTCAAGTGTGTCTGCGTTGCATCCAGGATTGATTTTTTGCAGCAAGGGGCACCTTCCTGCATAAAAACAGCCCTGGTCGACTTTTTCCTCTTTCTATGTGTGCTGCACAATGCAGCCAATATAGAAAGAGGAAAAAACAATTGGGTATTAGTGATACTTCTCCTTGTTGTGCCGCCCCCTGGAGAGGCGTAAGGTTTTGGTGCATCCCCAGGTTTACAAGGTCTTGATACTTCAAAATCAATGGGTATTTGCGTGGAAACACCCATCACAACGCCCATGGAATGCCTCCCTAGCGCAGAGTAAAGCAATACAGCGATTTGCCTTACTCCATATTTATGAGACCATGGTGGAATGTATACGACAGTACCATAGCTCAAAATGCCAAAATAAACAAGGCATAGGAAGGATGGCACAATGCCTTCAAAGCCAGACGAGGAAGAACCCAAGCAACACTATACCAACTCAAAGAAGCTCTCTAAAAAGAACAAAGTGATCAGCAACTTAAGGATAGAACAGTCAGTAAAATAATCACACATAAAATACCTGAACAAACCAGGGGAAAGTAGGAGTAGACTATCAATTTATTATAGCTGAACCACTATTAGAAACTAGCTGCCAATATACTCACAACTTAAATACAAAAAACACCCACTCCGGGTGAACATGAACAATGTCAAATTAATGTGAAAATAATTATTTTTTGTACAGTCAAAAGCAAAAATATATCAATAATAAAATAAATCTGATAAAGAAAAATAATATATTCTAAAATACTCTTAAAAAAATTAAAGAGATTCCCTATAGAAATATACAATGCAGTTTATGAATTATAACACACAAATAAAGCTTTTCAATTAAAGAACAAAAAATACATGTACATAAAAAATTGCACAAATGTTTAAAAATGTTAATCAATGTATTAAACAAACACAAATTTATGATCTTTTTGTGCGCTACATGATCCCTGTACCTACAATTTTTATATGTATTATACATGGTGTTATGTATGTTGCTTTGCATGTTGTATACGTTATTTATTTGTTGTTATGTCGCTTGTCTACAGCCTTGAAGAAGTTCCAGTGTAGAACGAAACGCGTTGGATGGTTTTTTATCTCTTCACATTAGAAGAAAATAAAAAGGAACCTTTAAAGGACTTCTGTTTGAATTGGACTATCTATACCTAGTGCACCTTCCTCTTTGTCTTTTTGTATCCCTAACTGAATCGCAGTGGAGTGGTTCTGCGACACACTCCGGAAGACTTGTGCACAGGAATTTAATAACACTGTACAAACCTAAGGATCTGAAGTGCGAAACCAGTAGTCAGTCGTAGTTGCTTGTGAGAACACATAGAATACTTGCAATTACAATTTAAAACATTAAATAAAATATAAGTATAAATATAAATACCTAAAAAAATCTCCCCATCCTATTTACCTATAAACCTAACATCTTATTAATAAAAGTCTTATTATTCATTTTCATTTAAAACAATAAAAAAATGAAATCACATAAAAATGTTCTTAAATATTTAATAAATACCCATTTACAATTATCAAAACAAATTAAAATGAAAATGAAAATGTATACAAAAGAAAAAGGAAAAAACTAAATAATCAGATTTTTTTTGTTATCAAATGACAAAGAAATATTGAAATAATACATGAGTGCTTTACAAAAATTGGTATTTATTCAACATTGCCAGATATATAAAATAACTTAACATAAACATGAATAAGAAATGTGCTTGAAAAAAATACACATAATGGTGCCGATTCCGATCCGGGAAAAAAAAATTGTGTACGACTCGTATCCGTATATTTTCACGTACGAATCGTACAAGTCCCGTACAAACTGCGAAGTACGATTCGTACGTAAAAAATACATACGAATTGCGTCGGGAAAATGGTCCGAGAGGGAGCCGTACATTTTTACGTCCGAATAGCGTCGGGAAAAGTGTCCGACAGGGAGCCGGACATTTTTAAGTGCAAATCGTAAAACAGAAGTCCGAGCGCGCAAGTACGATCCGTACCGCCTGTCCGAATACACAACCGCATGTAAAATGCCCCGTACGGAGCGAACGCTGTAGCCTACATGTACACGAGTAAAATTTGTGCCCGGATACGAGTCGTACAGCCCCCCTCACCCCGCACATGTCAGCACCGTACCCCTGTATGTCAGCACCGTACCCCCCTCCGCACCATACCCCAACACTGTAGCACAGCCCCGCACCTGGACGCGCTGCACCCCAGGCCCATCATCCCACCTCCGCACCTGTACTCCCCGTAACCCTGGACCGTACCCCAGCCCCCACCTGTACGCGCTGCACCCCTGGCCCGTCTCCCAGCCCTGTACCTGTACCCACCGTACCCCAACACTGTAGCCCAGCCTCGTACCTGTACGCACCGTACCCCAACACCGTAGCACAGCCCCGCACCTGTACGCACCGTACCCCAACACCTTAGCACAGCCCCCCACCTGTATGCACCATACCCCAACACCTTAGCACAGCCCCCCACCTGTACGCGACGCACCCCAGGCTCGTACCCCAGCCCCGCACCTGTACGCCCCGTACCCCAGGACCGTACCCCAGCCCCCCACCTGTACGCACTGTACCCCAACACCATAGCCCAGCCCCGTACCTGTACGCACCGTACCCTAACACCGTAGCCCAGCCCCGTACCTGTACGCACCGTACCCCAACACCGTAGCCCAGCCCCGCACCTGTACGCACCGTACCCCAACACCGTAGCACAGCCCCGCACTTGTACGCACCGTACCCCAACACCGTAGCCCAGCCCCGTACCTGTACGCACCTTACCCCAACACCGTAGCCCAGCCCCGTACCTGTACGCACTGTACCCCAACACCATAGCCCAGCCCCGTACCTGTACGCACCGTGCCCCAACACCGTAGCACAGCCCCGCACCTGTACGCACCATACCCCAACACTTTAGCACAGCCCCCCACCTGTACGCGACGCACCCCAGGCTCGTACCCCAGCCCCGTACCTGTACGCACCGTACCCCAACACTGTACCCCAGCACCCTCACCCAGCATCGCGTATGTATGGACCTTACCTACGCGAAAAAGACTCGTACAGAACCAGGACACTGTAAAACAGCACAAGGAAGGTCAATTCGACTCGCACAGCACCACAAAACACGTCAACATGACAAAATACATCTCTATGACTGACCTGGCACATCCAAAAAGGCAAACAGAGGCCCTAAATCACAACCACCTCTTATAACACACCCACCACAAATTCAAACCCAGCCACACCCACAAATGGACCAATAAAAAGGGCCCACACACACAACCCATGAGCCTTTGCAACAGACTCACTGCTGCCAGACCCCACAGACAAACAACTGCACCTTACTTACACCTTAACTACACCTTCACTTACCCACCTTCACACAACCTCATTCACAAACACCCCCTCTTCACATTCACACACACACCTACACCTTCACACCCACACACCCACAACCATCCACACCCACACCCCACACCATGGCCACAGACAAGAATCCAAAGTTCACAAGGGCGGAGCTGGACCTCCTCGTCAACGAAGTCATCAGAGTCGAGCCACAGCTGTTTGGAACATTGGTCAGACAGTCCAGCATAGCCCAAAAAACAAGCATGTGGCAGAGGATCGTCGACAAGGTGAATGCTGTTGCGCCCATCCGAACGACCAGGCATGAATGCCAAGCCAGGTGGTACGATCTGCGCAGGGCAGTCAAGAGGAAGATGAACGAGGAATACGCCCAGAGTAACATCACTGGAGGCGGGCTGCTCCGCAGACCCGTACATTACCATCCCTGGGAGGAGAAGGTGATGGCCATGCTACCGCCGGTGGGAGTACACGGAGTCGAAGGAGTCACATAGCCTGGTGAGTACACAAACAACTCACGTAACATGGGGGGAATGCCATCCACACCACAAATACACCAAATGCACGCAACTTCCCCCAAGCCCTCACCGCACACAACCACACTCTAAAACCACGCTCATGCCACTAACGTCTCCATGCCCCATTCACAAATAAAGGCAATGCCATGTCCCAGGCCACACCAACCACAAACGCAAGACTGGATGTCCGAGATGCTGGGAGGGTGGGGCTCACACAACACATTGTGCAACTCAGAAGCAGACACCAATGCCCTCAGCCCATATGGCCTAGGTACATACCCATGCACCATGCCCAATGCACAGGGACTGGCAAAGTACTGACAAGGTAGCTGACACTTGGCCCTGCTGTATGCAGCACAAGGCCCTTCTGTGACGACTGTACACTCAAACACCAACTACACAAGCTCAGATATCTAGCACAGGCACTCAAACTCACTGTCATGCCAGCATGCACCATGAGGGGACAGACACATCACCTGGGAGACCCAATGACAAATCACACTACACCCAACAGCAGGCCCGGTCACACATCCCCCCTCACACAAGCACACACCCCCGGGGCAGGCAACGGATTTACCCACTCTCACAATGGACATGTGACACAACAAGACCAATCCATTGCCAAATAAGCATCCAAGCCAAAATTATACTGGTCAAACAATCAGAAGAACATACCAAACTGTCCCCCGCAACATACCCATCCCCAAGTGGTCATTGAGAGGAATGCTAGGCACATCCAACTACCTGGAGGATCTGTCACAACTTGAATATGTATGAAACATGGATGTGGCATGAAACAGCATTAACATTGTCTCTCTCTCACACCCAGGGCAACGTCATCGACCTCCCCCCAACAATGGGGGCTCAGCGTGAAGATGATCCCACCAGCAGCGACAACTCTCACCACTCCGTGGATGACCCCGACCAACCTGGCCCCTCTGGTGCCCAAGCCCCTGCAGCACCTGCGTCAGGTACATCTGTGCCAACCACCACCCCCATTCCTGCCACATCCCAGGAGACACCCAGAAACCCTGCTCGCACTGAACAATACAGCCAGTCTGACCAGGAGGGACAAGATTCTCCAGGCACCCAGGAGGAGGCTGACAACCCCGATAATGCCATCCCTCAGGGGTCCTGTAGACCCGATGTGCCCACAACGGCAGGCCAGGCTTGTGTGGGCAGGGGGGGTGGGAGTGGAGGCAGGCTGAGGCGCGAACCTGACCAGCCAGCTGAGGGAACTGGTATGTCAAACATACGCCACATCCTGGACACATACCAGCGTGACACCAGGGGCATCAGCCAGGTAGTGTCGAGCCTCACAGAGATGAAGGGGACCCTCGACGAGATGAAGAACCTGCAGGCTGAGCAACATGCCAGTCAACAACAACACCAAGGACGGATGGAGGCAAGACTGGCTGAGCTCCTGGCGGTGCAAACGGACATGAGCCGTTCACTCCGTCGGATTGCCGACAACATGGGCAACCCTCCCTGTGACACCAGGCGAGGACCAGCACCAGCCACAGGGAGGGAGGAGGAGGCAGAGGATTCATCCGACGGAGCATCACAGACATCATCAAGGCCTGCATCTGAGGGTCCCCGGAGGAAGGTGGGTCGTCCACGGAAAAGACCGCGAGAGTCAGCAGACCATCCACATCTCCCAGGTCACCTGGCCTGGCACCTGGCCCTCTGGCGCAACAGCACCACCTCACTAGGGGTGGGCGGAATTTGCAAAATTACCTTTCGCAAATTATCGCGAAAATGTTTACAATTATCGCAAACAAGCGGAAATATCGCGAAGATGCGGAAGTTTTTTTCCGGCATGTTCGCGAGATTTTCTGCATGGTTGTGGGTCGCCAACTTACCCATGTAGTTGCTTGCGGGCGCGGCTATCTTGTTTTGAGTTGTCTCGCGGTGCATGATCGCGAGAAGAAAGACGTGATCGCGCGACGCATGACGTCACTGCGGGCGCGAACTGTCGCGAGACAGCGCAAATGGCTAAAAACAATACAACATCTCATGGAGAACGCGACCGGCCCGTAGCACTATGGCAGTGTTGCCGTAGGCGTACGCCATAGTGCTACGGGCCGTACCCGCGTGTGTAGGGCCCGAAGCACGATGGCAGTGTTGCCATAGGCATACGCCATAGTGCTACGGGCCGTACCCGCATGTGTAGGGCCCGTAGCACTATGGTAGTGCTGCCGTAGGCGTACGCCATGGTGCTACGGGCCGTACCCGTGTGTGTAGGGCCCATAGCACTATGGCAGTGTTGCCGTAGGCGTACACCATAGTGCTACGGGCCATACCCACGAGTGTAGGGCCCGTAGCACTATGGCAGTGTTGCCGTAGGCGTACGCCATAGTGCTACGGGCCCTACCCGCGTGTGTAGGGCCCGTAGCACTATGGCAGTGTTGCCGTAGGCGTACGCCATAGTGCTACATGCCGTACCCGCATGTGTAGGGCCTGTAGCACGATGGCGTACGCCTACGGCAGCACCACCATAGTGCTACGGGCCCTACACACGCATGTACGGCCCGTAGCACTAGAGTAGTGGTGCCCTAGAGGTACGTGTGAAACGCACCGTACCTGTGTGGGGATTTGAAATTTACAATGGGGACACATAAGGGTCAAGTATTAGGGCCTACATGCATGCTGGTTGTCATGGATACCCAGCTTGAAGTTCACATTTTTCCATCATGTGGCCTGGAAAAAGCAGTTGGCCACAATATACATTGTTGCAAAGTGGTTGTTGACTTGACATGATGCTGCAAATTCGAAAAAATGCTAATGCTGTCTGTTGGACCCGGCCTCGTAGTATGGCCCTACGTGCCCCCGCACCACCGAAACCTGGTACCTGCAGCCCCAAGCACACGGCCCAGCCGACCCTCCCCACCAGGACACACGCACCCGACCCGGACATCCCCGTCCATGGCCTCTCTCCTTTCGGCCACCGCGGGCCCGCGTGCCCACTTCATGCACCAAGATGGCCGCCCGGCCCCAGCGCGACCCGGGCCTAGAGGCGCCACTCCGGCTGGAGGACATCACGCTTCCAGGGGATGAGAGAGGGAGGAGCAGTTTCTATCGCACCTCTGAGCTCCCCTGGGACGATGGGTTTCGATCGGCCCTCCGGCCTCCCTGAGGGCTGGCTCCATACCTGCTGGGTGTCTGGGACTCCTCCCGACGCGGCCCTGAAGGGATCAAAAGACAATGACAGGAAACCCCGACAAGCGACCCCCAGGTGGCAAGACCCCTGCCTGCACAGACTCCGGACATCAAAGAGGGGTCGACCTATAACAAGGGGTGCTCTGGGTCTGTCCGGCAGATTCGACGCTGGAACAACGAGAGCCTGCCGACGTGGTCGCGGCTCCTGGAACTTGGACCCACCTGAGCCTGCTGAGTGACTCGCGGCTCCCTGAAGATCGTAAGACCTCCGAACTTGTACCTGAGCCTGCTGAGTGACTCGCGGCTCCTTGAAGATCGTAAGACCTCCGAACTTGTACCTGAGCCTGCTGAGTGACTCGCGGCTCCCTGAAGATCGTAAGACCTCCGAACTTGTACCTGAGCCTGCTGAGTGACTCGCGGCTCCTTGAAGATTGTAAGACCGCCGAACTTGTACCTGAGCCTGCTGAGTGACTCGCGGCTCCGACAGACTCTCACGGTCCCGCCGGACCCCGACTACAACAACGTATCCCCCAGCTCGAGGATTGTGAGCTGTGCGCCGGCTACGTCCTTGACTTGAACCTTTGCCAGAGACTGTCCCGCTACCCCCTACCCCCTTCCGAGACTCATTGAGCCCGTGCTCTCCTTGTACATATTTGCAGTGATAACCTACTTGATAAAGATTGATTTCTAAGAACCCACGGTGTGGTCACTCTGTGTCGTGTGGTGCCAGAAGTACGATCCTAGACACGAGATTCCTCCCCCTGGGGAGTCTCCCGCCAGTGCCCGGCTACGGTACTTCGAGGGTGTGTCTCAGGGTAGTCAGGACCCTTTCCGGGCTCCTCTGAGGTCGCCGTCTAACACTGTCACTGGTGTATGTTTAAAGGGATTGGAGGAAACGCAGGATGCAAAGGAGTATGACCAATCACACTGCACTCCTGTTACTGAAATAGGCCAGTAAGGCAGATATAAGTCAGGCATAACCCATGAGAGGGCACTTGCCTGCACAACCTTTGATTCGACACCACTGCTGCTGCTTGTGATTCCTCTGGCACCATGTCGCGGTCTGTGGAGAGGGCCCAGCCATTCACCCAGGAGGAGAATGAGGCGTTGCTGGATGTCATCCTCCCACAGTTCCCCAGCCTGTATGGTAGAGCAGGGGTGCAGGTGAGTGCTGACTCCGCTACCTTTGACTGTGCCCCTTCTTTTTGTGACTGGCACTTCTGGCATTGTGTCCAGGTGTGACAGACATGAAATGTTGTTTAGAGTGGGTCCCGGGGGGGGGGGGGGGGAATGGCTCATGTCTGTAATGCAGAGCATGATGTGGTTCACGTGTGCACTCCTCACTTGCATTGTGCTTACTGTGACATTCACTGCATGCTGCATGGCACATTCAGCATAGCTAATCCTGTTGGCCCTTCTTGTTCTATAGTCCTGAGGTGATTCAGTGTTCCCCCCGTGTGACAGGTGACTGTACCCACAGATGTGTGTGAGTTGAGTGGAGCTGTGGTGAGAGTGTCCAAATGATCTGGACATTAATGTGTGTGAATGTTCCTTGTCATGTGGGTGAGTGTCTATGTGGAGTGTTGCACCACAGCTGCATGGAGGAGGCAACAGCTCGACCCATCTGATGTGAGAAGTAAGCCGTGATGTGTGTCTGACTTGCTTGGCTAGCCCCACGCCTGTGACACCCCCCAGGCATGTGGCACATGTGCAGAGTGAGGTTTGTATCGGCTGTTGCCACTGGCAGGTGAATGATCTGTGCCTGTGTGTGTCTGTGTAGTCTGCTGTTGTTGGGTCAGTGGCCTGGGGCATGTGACTGCTTGGAGGTGCTGGCCATCAGCTTTGTGTTGCTTGTGATGTCCAGTGTGTGCCATGATCAGGGAGTGTGTCGCACCCCTCATGCCACCTGTGTACTTTCAATGCCATGTAGTGCATTGGGGCTTCCACTGATCCTAATGTCCCTATGACAAAGGTGCTATTCGTTGGCAGCATACTATGCCCTGTTCAACATATCAAAGATGTTCAAATGTGTGTCTCTGTGACATGGAGCAGGTGTAGTGATGTTGTCTCACTTTGTCATCCTCACAGGTAACCGCCTACGAGAAGGGGGAGATATGGAAGTGGGCCGTCAGGGCCGTAGGATCTGTGGAGGGTCGCAGTCGGCGCCTGGCACAGGTGAGGAAATGCTGGCAGGACATCCGGTGCTGGACCAGGAGGATCGCCCAGTTCCTGCTGGGGGACTCACCAGAAGGCAAGAACCGCGGGCGCCGGCGCCTGACCCACCAAATGAAGCGTGTCCTGGCGGTGGTCTTCCCTGACATGGATAGGCGGTTACAGGCGATGCAGCAGCAGCAAGGGGGTAGGTACATGTGTGTTTGTTCTGTGTCACCAGCTTTGGGAAGTGCCCAGTCGCATGGATACACTGGCAGGGTTAATATGTGCATTGCATTTCCTGTTCCCCAAAGTCATCCGCTGCTGTTCTTCCTCCCTTCCCCTCCTTGACATGTGTTCCCTGGTCTGTGTGTAGTCACTCTTGCACAAGGTAATCTAGGCTGCCAGTTAATCCAAGTGCCCAAAGCTTGCAGCATCATGTGTGGGGGTGGTCTGTGACATGTGTTGGGACCTTACCTCTGCCCTGTCCAGTTCAGTCATTTTGGGGTCCATGATTGTTGGCACTGATGCTAAGTCTCAACATAGGAGTGTGAGGCTTGAAATGAACAGACTTGCAGCATGCATGACCAATGTTGTGGCCTCAGACATGATGTGCATGAGGGGGAGATATGCATAGTGCGGGGACGGTTGCTCCTGTTGCAGTCAGATCTATCCAGGACCATGGAGCAGTGTGGCCACTACAGTCCCCTGAGACACCTTTTCCTAGGAATCATGTGTGTCATCCAACACTGTGGACATTCTCTGTATCTTCAGCATAGGTTGGGCTCTGTGGCATTTTACCCTGGGCTCATTTGTATTTACGTAAAGTGTGCTACATGTGTCCACTGTTCAGGGTGACCCAATGTGGCTTGTGCATACTCACTGTGGCCAGTGCCTGTGTGTCTCGGTACAACTATCTGATGATGGTTGTTTGTCAATTATATGTGTGGTCAGCCCCACGAGGGGTAGTTAGAGTGCACTTTGGATTTCATGAAGCCCATTTTTGTGATCCCAGATGAAGAGGTGTAAGTCCTTCCTCTGTCTCAAATCACATAGTCTCAGGTTGGGGGGGGGTTTGTGTGGCCAAGGCCTACATGTCCAAACCTTATGTCTCCTTTCCAGGTCTGGCCTGTGTGTGATGACAGTCTGAACAGACACTCAACAAGTATTGACCCAGTCATGTTGTGCAGGGTTTAATGTTTGTGCTTTGCAGCATGTGTCTAAAGTTTAAAGACATGGTTCCTGCTCATCCTTTTTTGGCAACGGTGTGTGGTCCAGATGCTGTGCTCGACTGTCCACAGACACTTGCTTCTCTGTATAATTCGATATCAAGTTATTTGCTGTTGTGTCATGCTCTCCATTGTTTCCAAGTGGCATGGTGGGTCAATCAACTGTGTAGTGCAGGGCCTACATATGTGCATAGTATTGTAGATGTTACTCATGATGCCTTTCATGCTATGCACTGTGACCTATGTAGTTTGGACTCATGTGTCATATGTATACAGGTGTCTGATTATTTCCTGTCTCTTCACCTTGCCCACAGCATCGTCGGGGGACACCGAGGGAGACACCGGCACGGACGTGGAGGAGGGATCCAGAACCGGTGCCACCAGTGCTGGGGAGTCTGGCGCAGCAAGTGGCACGGAGGGCGAGGGGAGTCAGGCGGAGGACCTGTCCAGTTTTAACACCGACTATGACGCTGACGGGTCCGAGGCTGAGCTCCCAGACGGGGCGGAGGCTGCTCCCACAGCGAAAGCAGCACTCCATCTCTCGCCGCCCCCTCCATTCCCATCACCGTCCTCCCACTTGCTCGGGTCCCTTTCTGTCCGTGCTAGGCGACAACATGTCTCCTTTGTGCCAGGCACCGCACCCCCTGCCCCTGTCTCCCCTGCTGTCGTCAATGCCGAGTCTGTGGACATCCTGCGGCAGTTGCAGGTTGGTCAGACATCGCTGCTTAATGTCCTCCATGGCCACACCAGACTGCTGACACAGATGGTGTCGTACATGGAGGGCATGTCAGCAGCGATGTCTGACCAACGGATGTTGCTGAGGTCCATGGACTCGTCACTGACGGCATCTGTGGGTCTCCTGCAGTGCTCCGTCCCCCCCCTACCCCTGCACCATCCACACTTCCCACTCCCATGCCTGTCCCAAGCACACCCAGACATCCCCATGCACGCACCCCACCAGACACAGGCAGCACACCAACAGGGAAGGCCAAGCGCACACCTCCTGTCACGCACACACAGGGGGAAGTAGGCACACCCACTGGGTCGGGGGGAAATAGCAGACACGCAGCCACAGTGGGAGTCCGCAGTCCCCATGACCCACTTCCTCCAAAACCACTCTCCTTAGCTCCCCTGCCCAACAGTCAGACAAAGAGTCCTTCATGGCCAGTCTGTCCCTCAGCCCCAGTGTGACACCACCCCGCAAGCGGTCGAGGAAGTCCCCGGGCAGGGTGTTGAGTCCCCCCTGTCCACACCCTCCCCCAGTAGCGCTGCAACCCATCCCTCCGACCCCCACCTCCTTGGGGCCTGTGGTTCCTTCGGGTGCAGGGGAGACGCTGGAAGACCTTGCGACCGTGTGCAGCACCATCCTAACCACCACCTTTGGCGCTGCCCCACCCCCTGTGGTGGAGTCGGCCGTCCCTGCACCCACAACACCTACCCTTGCCCCTCCTGTGTCTGCGGTGCCTGGTCCTTCCCCCCCACATGATGCCACCCCCCCCTGTGGATGAAAAGGAACTCTGAACTGTGCAGGCAAGCTAGGGGAGACGCGTCCCAATGTGTCCCCCCCCAGGAGTTCGCCTATGGACTGGCCTCTGGGCCTTGTATATAGTGTACATTTCAATTCAAATATTATTTTTATGCTGAATAAAGCATTTTGTTTTTCATTTGCACACTAATGCTTTTCAGGTATTGCTGTTGGTGCTGCTGCTCCATGAGTTGGGGTGGTGATAATGTGTTAGGTGTCTGGGAAATGTTGTAGTGTGCTGCTCATGGGGTGGACCCTGGTATCTGCGTGCCATCACAAGGTCTCTGCAAATAATCTTTGGTCATGTAAGCTCTTACTGTATGGTGACATTGTCCCAAGGAGTGTTCCTTCCTCTGTGGCACCTGACATCTTCCCTGCAGGGTGTTTCCCAATTGATGTGCTGACCTGTGTCTACATTTCCTTGGTGTGTGACGGATCCCTTCAACTTTGGCCATGCCTGCTCAGCAATGTCTCCGCCTGCATCGTCTGTGCCACCCTTGGTAGTCACTGTACTTGTGTATGGGGTATGTTGCCATGGCTTCATGTGGACATGCTCCCTTTTCCGCAATATGCATGTGTGTACTCCCAGCCTAGCACACATGTGTTACTTGTTCTGCAGGGTATTTGGGCACCTGACTGACACTTGTGGGCATTGCATCTGTGGGTACGCCACCCTTTTCCTTCCATGGGAGGCAACAACTTGTTGGCTGCCCCAGCACCTGTACATTCCTATCAGTCCTGGAATGTGCGTGACAGTGTGTGTTCCCTTAGGCTCTCTTAGTTTAGAAGGGTTTAACATGAGTATACAGTCTTGTTGCATGATCTCAGTGTGTGTATTGTGCTGCCACCGCCAGGGGTGGGTATGCATGTGTAATTTGTCATCACACCCACATGTGGTGTGTCATGCAGTGGGGGAAGGACATCCATCCTCATGGGAGTGGGACACTGCTGTCAGTGATGTGTTGTCATGGCACTCTCAACATAGTCGCACATTGTGGATGCCTTCATGCACCCACGGAGTTTTGGTCATCGGAGGATGATGTACACACCCCCATGTCTCTGTCCACTGCTGGGAGTCCTCTGCACCCACTCCTCATATGTCTGGGCGCTGCTGGGAGTGATAGGCACCCACCCCTCATATGTCTGGGCACTGCTGGGAGTGATAGGCACCCACCCCTCATATGTCTGGGCACTGCTGGGAGTCCTCTGCACCCACCCCTCATATGTCTGGGCACTGCTGGGAGTCCTCTGCACCCACCCCTCATATGTCTGGGCACTGCTGGGAGTCCTCTGCACCCACCCCTCATATGTCTGGGCACTGCTGGGAGTGATAGGCACCCACCCCTCATATGTCTGGGCACTGCTGGGAGTGATAGGCACCACCCCTCATATGTCTGGGCACTGCTGAGAGTGATAAGCACCCACCCCTCATATGTCTGGGCACTGCTGGGAGTCCTCTGCACCCACCCCTCATATGTCTGGGCACTGCTGGGAGTGATAGGCACCCACCCCTCATATGTCTGGGCACTGCTGGGAGTGATAGGCACCCACCCCTCATATGTCTGGGCACTGCTGGGAGTCCTCTGCACCCACCCCTCATATGTCTGTGCAGTGCTGGGAGTGATAGGCACCCACCCCTCATATGTCTGGGCACTGCTGGGAGTGATAGGCACCCACCCCTCATATGTCTGGGCACTGCTGGGAGTCCTCTGCACCCACCCCTCATATGTCTGGGCACTGCTGGGAGTGATAGGCACCCACCCCTCATATGTCTGGGCACTGCTGGGAGTGATAGGCACCCACCCCTCATATGTCTGGGCACTGCTAGGAGTCCTCTGCACCCACCCCTCATATGTCTGGGCACTGCTGGGAGTGATAGGTACCCACCCCTCATATGTCTGGGCACTGCTGGGAGTGATACGCTCCCACCCCTCATATGTCTGGGCACTGCTGGGAGTCCTCTGCACCCACCCCTCATATGTCTGGGCAGTGCTGGGAGTGATAGGCACGCACCCCTCATATGTCTGGGCACTGCTGGGAGTGATAGGCACCCACCCCTCATATGTCTGGGCACTGCTGGGAGTCCTCTGCACCCACCCCTCATATGTCTGGGCACTGCTGGGAGTGATAGGCATCCACCCCTCATATGTCTGGGCACTGCTGGGAGTGATAGGCACCCACCCCTCATATGTCTGGGCACTGCTGGGAGTCCTCTGCACCCACCCCTCATATGTCTGGGCAGTGCTGGGAGTGATAGGCACCCACCCCTCATATGTCTGGGCACTGCTGGGAGTCCTCTGCACCCACCCCTCATATGTCTGGGCACTGCTGGGAGTTCTCTCTACCCGCCCCTCATCTGTCTGGGCACTGCTGGGAGTGATAGGCACCCACCCCTCATATGTCTGGGCACTGCTGGGAGTGATTGGCACCCACCCCTCATATGTCTGGCCACTGCTGGGAGTCCTCTGCACCCACCCCTCATATGTCTGGCACTGCTGGGAGTGATAGGCACCCAGCCCTCATATGTCTGGGCACTGCTGGGAGTGATAGGCACCCACCCCTCATATGTCTGGGCACTGCTGGGAGTCCTCTGCACCCAACCCTCATATGTCTGGGCACTGCTGGGAGTGATAGGCACCCACCCCTCATATGTCTGGGCACTCCTGGAAGTGATAGGCACCCACCCCTCATATGTCTGGGCACTGCTGGGAGTCCTCTGCACCCACCCCTCATATGTCTGGGCACTTCTGGGAGTGATAGGCACCCACCCCTCATATGTCTGGGCACTGCTGGGAGTGATAGGCACCCACCCCTCATATGTCTGGGCACTGCTGGGAGTCCTCTGCACCCACCCCTCATATGTCTGGGCACTGCTGGCGTGATAGGCACCACCCCTCATATGTCTGGGCACTGCTGGGAGTCCTCTGCACCCACCCCTCATATGTCTGGGCACTGCTGGGAGTGATAGGCACCCAGCCCTCATATGTCTGGGCACTGCTGGGAGTGATAGGCACCCACCCCTCATATGTCTGGGCACTGCTGGGAGTCCTCTGCACCCACCCCTCATATATCTGGGCACTGCTGGGAGTGATAGGCACCCAGCCCTCATATGTCTGGGCACTGCTGGGAGTGATAGGCACCCACCCCTCATATGACTGGGCACTGCTGGGAGTCCTCTGCACCCACCCCTCATATGTCTGGGCACTGCTGGGAGTGATAGGCACCCACCCCTCATATGTCTGGGCACTGCTGGGAGTGATAGGCATCGACCCCTATGTCTCTGTCCACTGATGTGGATCGTAGCACGACACCCACCCGCTCGCCTGCACTCTTGGTGCAGTACACTGCTCACCTGGGCATACACCCCCCCCAATATACTGGTCAGATGCTGCACCAGGCCCTATCCCATCATTCGTGGCATGTGTATGCCTTGTATCAATGATGTGCTGGTGCCCTAGGGGTACGCGTGATGCGCTCCGTACCCACGCTCTGAGAACGTGTGTATGGGTCGTACCACGCGTACCCCTACGTCACCTCAAGAATGGTGGTACGGCCCATACCCAGGCCTTTAGAACGTGGGTACGGGCTGTACCACGTGTACCCCTACGTCACCCCAGCAATGGCGGTACGGCCCGTACCCACGTTCTAAAGGCCTGGGTACGGGCCGTACCCCCAATGTTGGGGTGCCGTAGGGGTACGGCCCGTACCCAGGCCTTCAGAGCGTGGGTACGGGTCGCACCACGCGTACCCCTACGTCACCCAAAGAATGGTGGTACGGCCCGTACCCAGGCCTTTAGAACGTGGGCACGGGCCATACCGCCATTGTTGGGGTGACGTAGGGGTAGGCGTGGTACGACCCGTACCCACGCTCTTAAGGCGTGGGTACGGTGCGTACCACAATTGTTGTGGTGATGGGACGCGTCCACGTCCACTTCCGTTGTGGTGGGATGCAGGCCTTGGTGGACACGCCCCCACCCCCCCGAAGTGACCAGACCCTGGAGGTAAGGTATGTACAGGGCATGTTTACTTGTTAACTTGGTTGGGGGTTATGTTTCCTGCCCCTGCCCCCCACCTTTGCCCCTGGGTGTTGTTCTGACCTTCTGCGGCGTCTGCGTCGGTTCCTGTGCACCAGGTCGTAGGCTATGAGGGCCGGGATGACACGTAGGATGGGGTCCATGGCTGTCCGTCGCGTACAGGTGCTCCTTCTTCGCGTCGTCCTCAATATCCCGGCAGTTTTTGGCTCCTGTAAAAAATGCTACGTGCGGAGTGACGTAGGCACGAATCGTACTTGCTGGTTCGTAAAACGCTGCCTGACTCCGTCTGGACATCACGTACGCGATGTCCCGGATCGGAATTGTGGGTATTTTTTAGCCGGTCAGAGTTTTGTACGACTCGTACGGAAATGGCATTTCTGTACGAATCGTACTTGCGGGTTTGTAAGGTGGTTTTCCCGGGTACGAGTCGGATGGAGAATACGCTCCGTACGACCATTCGTACCCGGGTTTTACAGGATCGGAATCGGCACCAATGTGTCACTAAAATTAAATAATTAAAACAATTAATACATTATTTAAAAAACAGAAACTATTTAAAAGTTTACATATAAATTAGTAACATTTTTAAATATAAAATTACAAATTAAAAATGTTTTAACTTAAACAAACATACTTTAAAAATCTCCTCACCATTTTCTCCTATAAACCTAGCAGCTCTCTACTAACAATTTTATTTAACATATATTTTTATTTTATTTAAAAAACATACAAAACTATATTTTAAAACTAAATACAATATATATTACAATTACTTTTTTAAAACATAATATCAACCTATTTTCAATTTAGCTATCACAATCAAAAATAATGTCAAAAAGCTACATAACATATTAGAAAATTATATATTTTGCAATATTAAAAACAAGACAAAAAATTGTATACTTACCTTCCTCATCTATGTCCATGAGATTGTTCACATCACGATTTTCCTGAAACTGTGGACATCATTTACAAATATTTTGCATAGGGCAGCTACGTAAGTCTTTTTGCTGCACTGGCCTACGCCAAATTGAAAGGGCAGGAATGTGCCGTATTAATGTAATATGGCATATAAATCTGAAATGTGTCAAATACCATAGGCATTGACTGGGAACACCTACCGCAACACCCATGGCACGCCTCCCCGATGCAGTGTGAGGCAACGCAGCAACTTGCGCTGCATTGCCTTACACCATATTTACGAGGCCATTAAAAACCACATAGGGCGTCCATTCATGGCCTCTGTGGATATTACTCTGTAATCTGCACCACTGGATCGTCAAAAAAAAGTGATGTTCTGGCAGAGCACAGTGCTTGTAAATAAGCCCCTGTATTTTTGGATCACAATATTTTTTTCGGTATTCTATACTATCCAAAAACCATTTCACAATATCCAGTGTCCCACAGGAAGTCCAAACTGTCCTTAAAATAGTAATGCAATTTCTAGTTACGAACCCAAGTTATTAAATCACTGGTCGGTCTACCGAATACCCACTTGTGAAGTGTCTCCTGTATCTTATGTTCTCAGTTCTGCCTGTTCCGTTGGTGACCCCCAGCCTCTGCATTGTGTTAGCGGCAGGCATGCACAACAGTAAAGATTTTACATGTAATAATTTCTTAGAAGATTGATTCTGCTTTATGAAATGTTCAATCTGAGATGTATCTCTTTCAATAAATGGTTTTGATCAAATGTAACCATACATGGAAGATCAATGTATCTCTGGATCTTCAAACAGTTCAGGAAGAATTTCAGACCTGAAAAGAGTTTTGCATATGTGTCATTTTCAATGCTTTTGAGTGCAATTGTACTTTTCAACAGAAAATGCAATTTCTAAACCTTAGATAAATGTATATCACCTATATTTCGAGATAGGTCTTTATATGTGTGAGGCTTCCATTTTATCTGCTAGGAGCTGAGAGTCATCCCATAGAGCTCCTAGGACCTAAGAGCTGAGAGCAGGTCCCAGGCCCAGTTCTCCTGTGCTGCTGCTTCATTCTCTCCTGCTTTCTGCCTCATTTTAACTGCTTTTTCCTTCTTTTACCTTGTTGTTATGAGTGCATTTTCCTGCTTTTTGTCTCATTTATCCAATGTTTATCCTTGTTTTTTCCCATTGTCGCTCTGCCTACTGCCCGTTTTTCTTACTCCTGCCTAGCCCCACCCACTGGCTCCCAACACCCATCTCTCCCCCCAGAACCTTTCTAATGAAGGCCACAGAGTGACCCCATTAAGCAGATCCCAGGCCCAGCTCTCCCGTGCTGATGCAT
This sequence comes from Triturus cristatus, assembly GCF_964204655.1. Lineage (NCBI taxonomy): Eukaryota > Metazoa > Chordata > Amphibia > Caudata > Salamandridae > Triturus > Triturus cristatus. The sequence goes on from NC_140589.1 coordinate 466,306,870, forward strand.
TGCTCTCTCCTGCTTTCTGCCTCATCTTTACTGCTTTGCCCATCATTTACCCCGTTTCTCTGAGTTCTTTCTACTGCTTTGTACCTCGTTTTGACTGCTTTCTCCTTCCTTTCCCCCTTGTTGTTCTGAGTGCTTTCTCCTGCATTTTGCCTCCTTTTTCTCATTGTTTATCCTTGTATTATCCCCATTGCTGCTCCCGCCTGCTGCCCTTTTTCCCTTTTCCCGCCTAGCCCTCCCCACTGCCTCCTGGTGCCCCTCCCTCCTTCCAGGACCTACTAAATGGAGGCCGCAGCGTGGCCGCCCTGCCAGTGCATCGAAGGCATGCCAAAGGCAAGACCATTTGTGCCCGTGTGTGCCTGAACCACACCTAGCGCCTGAACTCCTGGCTGTTCCACCCCACGAAGATACACCGCCACTGGCCTCCAAGCGCTGGACCCCGGATGCACCAACAACCACTGCTGCTGCACATCCCCACATACCATCAGAGGACCACTCTCCTGCCGACACTGCTGCTTCACATTCTGCACCAAAGCAACCAACAACATCAGCGACACCACAAACGTGGCTGCACCCACTACATTAACCGAAACCACAACACAACTCCAGTGCATCCTACTCAAATGTTAGTATAGAAAATTTAGTACACATATTGAAGACCCAGAGAAAATGTCATTAAAAAGCCTCTCCTTTAGCAATGCAGGATTATACGTGCTTCTACAGCAGTATGTGCCCAATGCAAGTTAATAAATTACAGTGGACAAGCTCATTGAGAGAACAGCTGCAACCTTTGATACATACTGATGGTATCTAGAACTCATTAAAAAAACAAATCAAGAAGTCAAACAAACCAGTATTGACAATTCCTCCAGAGAATGATCGTGCGAGGAGGTGGTACCAGGGAGTGATGCAAATAAACCAATCTGCTTTGAGGTCAATTTAGTAGGGAAAGACAAGACATAGGGATAATCAAAATACATTGCAACAAGAGCAAAATCATGTGCTCTGTTTATGCTGAGGTTGTAGAAGTAGACATGTAGTCAGATAAGACAAATAGTTAGATTGCACGAATCAAATAACACTCAGTTTGAGTTGAGTTTTAGGACACGTTGATTACACAAACCAAATAACACGGAGGCAGATCACGCGTTCTGATTGAGTTGAGTTTTAGGACACGTAGATTACACAAACCAAATAACATGTAGGCAGATAGCACTAAGAACACTAAGAACTGGTAGTCAGGAGGGTGGGAATGATTGCACTAATGAATGATGGGGGTGGGAGTCTTGGCTTTAGTTGTGTAATGTTGCTTAAATATGGCCATTGTCGGTCCCATGATTAGTATGTATGATTAAGCAAAAATACACTAAATAAAGGGCTACCTGCTTTAGTCAATTTGAGAGTTGGGTGGCAATCATACCTGGATTCATCACTCTGACAGCCCCTGTAAAATTAAACCTTTATATTTTATCACTTACTATTGCTTGTTTTTCTACTTCAATTAAGGTCTAACCAGCATTATGCACATTCACTATGTAAATATGCCATGGAGAGTCTGGGAGACAATCTCCTCCCCCACCTCGGATGTCATCTTCCACACTGATACTTGGCTGAACCCCACCTCCGCACCAGACATCGCCACCTCCATCCCTGAAGGTTACAATATAACACACAGGGAACAAACCAACAAGCACAGAGATGGAGTCACCATCATCTACAGGGACACCATCCACTGCATGACATTCCCTGATGACCCGACACTAGTAATGGAACACCCCATCTTCCAACTACACATAGGCAGAAAAAGCACTATCAGAGGCATTCTTGCGTACATACCACCAGGAACACAGCAGAGCTTCTGCAATGCCATTCCGGAACTCATTGCCCCACTCGCAATTGACCGTTCTTGTTACGTTGGTCAGGTAAATGGGAGTGTTGTGTGAAGAACCTTATGAGTCATGCAAGCTATTTTCAGCTGGTTCCTTACTTTTAGTGGGAGCCACTTAATAGTTTTAGGTCTGGGCTGATTCATAGATCCTGTGATAAGTCTAGCTGCTGAGTCCAGCGCAGCTCTTAATGGTGCTGACTGTTTTGGGAAGACCTGCAAGAGTAGCTAGCAATCCTGTAGTCTAATCAGGAAATGACAAGGGATTGTACTGCCAAATGAAGGTCATCAGGAGGCAAAAAGGTTTGATTTTCTTTAATGCTCAGTTGTAATTGGCTCCCTTGGTTGTTGCTCTGATATGATCATACATATTCAGATATTTGTCCAAAGTTATATCAAGGCATCTTGTGGAGTCAATGATTTTGGGGAACAATTGGGAGCTGTAAGTAGTTTGAGCCATTCCTGTATGGGGACAGCGCAATTATGGGGGGTGATAAACATGAATTCCGTTTTGATTGCATTGAGCAAGAGGTGGTTGTGTGTTAGCCATTGCTGGGTTTTCATCAGGGTGCGGTTGAGAGTCTTAAAGTCCTCAGGGTCTGAAATTTTCAAGTATAATTGTCAGAATACATGTGATGAAGAATATTTGAGTACTTTCGAATTTCATTGAGGGGTTTCATAAACGGATTGAATAGCGTAGGAGAGAGCATGGATCCATGAGGTACTCCAATAGAGACCAGAGTGGAGTTGGAGAGGGTATGATTGAGTTTTATTCTTTGAGATCTGTTATGTAGGAATGAAGCAAACCAGGTTGCAACGGGTTCTTATAGCCCCATCCTTGACTCCAGAAAACCTAAGCCTATCATGCTGTAATGTTTGACCATTTCAAACGAAGAGGAGAGATCCTGAAGTGTAAGCAGCCATGATTAATTCTGATCAAGCAGTCTCAGGGCATCATCAACAATATGTGTTATGTCCCTTTCTGAAGGATAATTGCAATTGTCCAGAAGATACCCCTGCTGGCCGCGCCATCAGACCACATGGACTCAACATGATCTCCTACATTGACACCCAGCTCATCCCCTCACTGTCTGAAGATCCCTCCACCACAAAAGCCAACTTCCACAGATGCATGATGAACGTCACGGACTGGATGAAGGTTCACTGTCTCAAACTCAACACCGAAAAAACAGAAGTCCTTATCTTTGGGGAACAACGCCTTGTTATGGACTGACACATAGTGGCCTGTGGAGCTCGGTGTCCCCCCATCTAACCACGGCCCCTTCCTCAGCTTCATGTTGGATAGCAAGCTATACATGAAGAAAAAAGTCAACGTAGTCTCATCCTCCTGCTTCCACAACCTTCGCATGCTCCGCAAGATCTTCAGGTGGCTCCTAGCAGACACCAGAAGGACCGTCCCACTGGCCCTTAACACCAGCAGACTGTACTATGGAAACATGCTCTACGTAGGAATCACTGCACACCTCCAAACAATACAAAACTGAGCGACAAGACTCATACTCAACCTCTCCAGAAGGACCCACATCACAACCCCATCTCAAGGAACTACACTGACTTCCTATTTTGAAGAGATGCTGCTTCAAGATGCTGACACACGCTTACAAGGCTTTGCACAACGAATGACCAGCATACATCAACAAATGCCTAACCTTCTACCAACCTACCAGACAGCATTGCTCAGCTTCCTTCTCCCTCACAGACACCACACAGGTCATTCACGACAGCTGCGGAGGACACTCCTTCTCGCATCTGGCAGCTAAGGCTTCAAACAACCTCCTTCCTGCACCTCAGGATCGCACTGTTGCCTCAGCAATTCAGAAGAGAACTAAAGACCTGTATGTTTGAATAATCAAATCTACACGCAGTAGCAAACAGTTCCATTGACTCAAGACCCTCATGGTTGATTTACCGTGTTCTATAAATGATTCATTGATCAATCAGCTGAAACACAAAAGTGAGGCTGTGCCAGTTGCTTCCCTTCTGTGTGCACTTCCTGTCCCCATGTCCTGTCCCTATCTCGACTACTTTCCCAGTGGCTTCCCTCAGTCCCTGCCTCTCCCCAATGATGCCTTTCCTCCTGTCCTTACAGTCACCAGCGGTGCATGTAACAATGTGTCCTATCCGATATTCACTGATTGCCCGTGATGCTTTCACAATGCCTGTCCTCTCGCAAGTGTGTTAATTTATTTAACTCAAACCCATCCCGTCTGAAGGCAAGCCTCTTACAGTGGCTCAAAAATCAATATTCTGATAACTGGCGTCTTTAAAGAAGATGCTGATGTATAGTGCATTAGCATAGTTAGAGCTGGATTGTGGGGCAACACAAACTGTAATTACATGAGAGCCGGCCAATCCCCTACTTCAGTGCTCCTTTGCATCTTTACCACTGCTGCACTTTCTTTTTTATCTGTTTATTTTCAGTTTAGCAATATTGTGTGTGCATTCCTGTGACTTTAGCTCATTTTTTCTGCTGGCAAAATGTGACATGAAGATATACAAAGGCTTAGTTATCGAAAGCCCATAAATAATATTATCGAATGAGGAAGGATGCCAAGTAATTGCAATTTGTCTATAAACGTCTGTTCAATAGAGACCACATAGAGCAATAACAGCAAAAATCTGTAAGATCAGAGAAAAACTAAATGCAAAAAACTGTTATGCTTAGGATATTTATTAAATGTATTCTGACTGACAGATCCTATATTTAAAGGTTTACAGTTACTCACACAGCAGCGTGGGGACATATTTGGCACACAAAGAGATTGGATTATTTATTCTAATACATTCCTGATGGGACATTGAAAGCCCTTTCTTATAATTGTGCATCAAGAAGGCCATTGTAGCTGCTCAGGATTATACAATGTGGTAGAAAATGTAGCTTGATCACTGTTGATGATGGCATTTCAGAAACTAATTTATGATAAAAGCATTGTACAAAAATACAAAGTGCACATAAAAATGCTGGCTACTGTATTTCAGTAACAGTAGCAGTCATTTCAGCAGGCGTTTGCTCTACATTCAAATTGAAAAATACATATTTGTTGCAAAGTCACCCTGTGCCCTTGGCACCCCCCATTTGTTGGTGATTGGTACTGCTGATAACTGACTCTGCCTAACCAGGCCAGGGCCAGTGTTATGGTGAAAACACAGTGAAAACACACAAACCCATTAGGGTACACTATGTGTTAGGGTACCCCTATGATTAGCATGGCCTCCCCTATAAGTCACTAGTACATAATAGGCCAGGGGAATTAAAACTACCTTAGTATATAATTGGGCATTGCAGTTTAGAGGCCAGCAGCCCTTTCTGCTCTTGCATATGTGCACAGCTGAGAGTTTGAGGTCATTTTAAAAGCAGTCCTCTGTTGCAGGACTGCTTTTAAATGTAAATTGTGCCCAACCCGACTTTGGTAGTAGGAGCACTTACAAAATTGATAAACTGCAATAGTGTGGCATATTAAGTATCCACAGGGTCTCCCCCAGGTGTCCTGGGTGAGGAGTCAGGTACTTATAAGGTGGACCCTTATAAAAGAGGTTTTAAATGCCCTGGGGATAGAGACATTGCACATTTCTCTTGCCTCATAGTAGTAAGGTGCTTCACAAAATTGACTTTTGTACTAGGAGCACTGTGGACTGAGGATCTACATTAAGTTTGCATATTTAGAACCCATGAAGTCTCCCCCAGGGGTGGGGGTTATGTAGTTATACGCAGGTTCTTTATAAACAATGTTTTATAGGCCCCTGATGTTGGAGAAATTGGCCATTTCATTTTCCCCATTGTAGATCACCAGCCACATAGGTTAACATTGCAATAGTTTATAAACGCATAACTAATGCTAAGGATTACCAAAAAATATCATTCAAGGGCTTAGGAGAATGGTATTTATACATCGAACAATGTGTTATTGTTGAATTTATCCTGAAATGTACAGAAAACAAGTTATAAGACTTTCTTGTCTGCAAGCTAAAATTCAGCCTTCCTGTGGTCTCCACTGATTGGTCAGAGTTACCAGGATTAGCCAGGCTGCTTTGATGAGGTGATAAGTGGCATCCATGGAGAAAGGCTATCTGGTAGGAGAAGGCTCTGCTTTCAGGAATGCCAAAGCGGGGTGGGGGGTGGGGGGTCGTAAACCATGAGCTTCAAAGAAAGAAGGGGACAGGCTTAAAAGACCAGGTCCATCTACCTCCATCCCCTCTGAACCTAGCCCGATGGCAGACTTCATTTTAAAAAAATATATTTTTATTTGCATTTTTCAAATATAGGTAACAAAAAGGAAAAAGAAACAAAGCACATGAGGGATGAGGGCGAGACAGATATGGCAGAAGTAAGAGACATTATTTTGCGCATTGGCTATACATATCGAAACCTGCACATAACTTCAGCCTTGTCCATTAAACAATTATACATATGCATTTAGTTTACGTATTTGCTTTTGGATGTGTATCGCATTTTAACTACAATCCTGCACTCATTGAGCTGTCTATGGTGTGTTCTACCCTATCCCCAAGAGGGTCATTTGTCTGTGTGCCCATTCAGTATATACTATGTTTTCCTATATAACGTTTCCCTATACGATGATACATTTTGGTGCAAATATGATACAGTTATTTACCCAACAATCAAACAAAGCAAAGAAACCATCGCCAATCTTTTGCGGCTGGGTCATAATGCACTGGAAAGGTAGTCGATCTCTTCTTCTATTCTGTAATATGCCTGTCTCCATCCCTTTCCCATACCGTGTGTGGTGATCAACTGTGTCTCTCATGTCTCTAGCATTCTGTGCCCCCTATCTAATTTTACATGGACATGACAGTATTAGATTCATTGTGAGTGGGAAGCACGGGATGTTTGATGATCAGCGTCTAGGTATCGCTCATTCGCCAACTGTGGGGAGTATTTCCAGCCTCCCTGTCTGTGTATTTTAATTCCACCAGTATTGTATCCCAATGTTGTGCAATGGGATATTTACGCAGACCTGCTATTTCCTCCCTATGCAATGACGTGCTCTCTGCATGAGCCCACACTGCAAGTGACTTTTTCCAGCTATTTAGGGCGTGAGGTTCCCCGTGCTTCCATCTTTTTGTAATCAGTCTTTTGGCCACTATAAGGCCCAGATCAGTGAACCTTGTTGCGACTTTATGCTTCTTTGATCTGGGGTAAAAGCCTAGTATACATTCCTCTCATGTCTGTAGAGGTGGTCTTCCGGTATACTTCACCAGTGCTGCTGTAATTGCCTGCCAATAAGTGTTTAGGGAGGCGCATGACCACAGCATATGAAGAAAGTCCGCATTTATCTGTAGACAACGGGAGCATGCTGAAGTGGTCGTATTAAAATAGTTGTTCAATTTGTCTGGCAAGAGGTATGCCCTATGCATAATATATGTCTGTATAAGGCAGAATTTAGAGTTTCTTGGTATGCATGTGGAGTTGGTTAATATTGTCTCCCACTCGTGATCTGTCCATGGGCTTCCCCTGTCTTCGGATGGCAGGCTTAATGATGCAATTTGAAGATGTCAGAGGGAGGAGAGATATGGAAATGAGCCATACTGGAGGTTGATTTAACTAGTTCTTGCTCCTCTGCTGATATTTCAGCTATAATGAATTTTGGAGGAATAGTGCTCTGGGGTGTTGCCTGGCATCTCATTGGACAGGAGTGCCCTCCTGCTTGACCCCAGAGAACACTGAATAAATATCTGGGAGGGGCAGAGCCTCTCAGCGCTGCTGTTTTAAACTAAGAGAAGAAGGATTGCTCAGCTTGAAACCTGATTTGCACCATCAGGCCCTGTATTCTGACTGACTTCTGCTGCATTGTCCCAAATTACAGCCCTTTGGATGTAACTTGCTTCAAGAGCAATAAAGAGTGGATTCCCTGCATGCTACAGCTTAACAGACCTCACCTGTGTCAACTCCACCAAGAGCCCCCTGCCTGGAGTGCATCCAGTGGACCTTTAATGGTTTTGTCCAGGTGCATTGTGGGACTTGTGGTCCCAAACTTTCCAGGACCATTTTGGAGCTTCCAGACCCTTGGGTTGTGTTTTGGACCCTTTGGACCCATAAGAGGAACTTCAGGAAGAATTTCCAGAAGTTTGGAGATGTTTGGAGCAAGTTTGGAAAAGAAACTCCATAAGGTGATTAAGCGCTAGAAAGTGTTTATTCTTTAAAAATGCATATCTTCGGTTCCCTGTATTGGATCTTTGTTGTTGTGGTGTTATTTTACAGATAAGAATATTTCCTATTTTTATACATTGGGGTTAGATTTGTATTGTGTGTTGTGTCTTAATTATTTACTGAATTTGTGTTTTCAAATGCTTTACATACCTGTCACCTAAGTTAGGCCTACCTGCTTTCAGCCAAGCTACCCAGAGCTGAGCATGAGAATAATTTATTGAGACCTGTACTGGGCCCTAGACTGTGTTAGTGGCTTAATGCCAGTGGTAGATGCATATTTACCACTACTAATAATCCACTTTCTGACAATATTAAATCTCTATTCTCCCTAACTATTTTTTCAGTAAAATCATCTATTTAAAAATCAGTTCGAACGTTATTAAGTAGGTGCTGTCTCTTCATTCCCTGGCTTTGCATGCTGCCATTCAGAGTTTCTCTTGGAGCACAGCAATGTGGGTGGCTAGAATGAGAGAGACGCTGCAGACTCTGAGTTTGGATGGACCAGCCACCATGCCTCTGCCACAGCCTCATAAACACCTTTGTGTGAAGATGGAAGTCAAACTGTAAAGTACAAACGCCTCCAAAGTAGTATGAAGATTGTGTCCTTTATTATAAATTACTCAGCATTCAAAAATATCCCACCCAAAACGAAAGCCAACTGCTAATTGACTCCCAAACCATTCTAAAGCCCATCAGCATTCTAACCTTCTACCATTCTCAGAATATCCAGAGAGGAGTATTCTGAATATATACAACATGAGTAACACTGTCAATCAGGGTACCACAAAAAACAACCATATTAAAAGGTGATTGAGGTTCTGCCATGTTAACTGCGAGTCAGTAGGCCATGTTCGTCAGTCTAACTTTCAGCCACAACTGCTGATAAAAAGTGCCCTGTTCTTGGTAGACATATTTAAAGATTTCAGGCTCCATGGAACTGAGAGCCTCATTATGAGTTTGGCGGTCCACTCGCAGGAGCGCGGCGGTGGTGGTCTTCCTACCGCCCTATTACGACCATGGCGATCGGGCAGCACTGGGTCCACTGCAACCATCAGAGATCCCTGGCATTGACACGGCGGTCTTGAGGCAGCAATATGCTTGGAGGGACCGCCAAAGTCCCACCAAGCATATTACAAGTTTCCTTACCGCCAAGGTTTTTGTGACGGGCTCCGTGGTGGAGAGGAAACAAAGGGGGCCTTACAGGGCCCCCTTGTGCCCCAGGGCCAAGGGGGGCATGCATGGAGGCACATCTTGTGTGCATGCACCCCAGTACCTGCACAGCACGGACTGCAGCAGTCCATGCTGTGCAGGTACTGATTTTGGTATTCCCATTGCGGTGCCTATTTCATAGTCACCGCTGTGGGAACTCCAAAGAACTGCCCACCAGACAACAGAAAACTTCTAATCTGGCGGATGGTTCAACCACCCCTTGGCGTGCAGGAGTGGGTGGTCCTGCTCCTGCACCGCCAAACTCGTAATGAGTCCCTAAGTCATAACAGAGAGAAAATACAGCGGAAAATCTAATATATGGAAACTGGTCACTGCTGTAATTTCCACCATGGCACACACCTGCAGAGGAACAACACCTGCTGAATCATCTACAAATTAATCGAAACCACTACGATCACCCCATGCTACACACAGCTTTGAACAGGACCAAAAAAATTGGCTACTGCCACCCTGAGTTTCAGAGCAGAAGCACCCAGGTCTGTCGCAATGAGCTAGAGGTCATGGTAATTGAGATTTAGAGAGTTAAATCTCAACTCTTTGGGTCTGAGGTACAGACTAATAGCTTCAGTCAGCATGTAGCAATTCGGAGTATAAGTATCAGCAGGGTAAATGCTGTTTCTATGTTTCCAACCACACAGGGTGACATCACCAAGAGATGGAACGCCTGTGGTTGGGAGTGATACGTGATGTACATGATATTGTCACTCTTGTGTCTCTATCACAGCACACATTTTACATTAGCATTGAACATCACATGCAAAATAAAATAGAAATGAGTCGGAAAGCCCATGAAAGTCATCCTGTTTCTTTATCCGCTTACTCTTTCAACCAGGATACTTTCACCATCCGGTGTGGTCGCCAAACGAATTCTTAAAAATAATCCAAAAACAGACCGCATATCAGTCTTGCGGTGTAACCCCTGTGTTTCCTCAGGCCTTGTCTTTAAAAAGAAGGGGCCGTAAAAAAGAAGGGGCCGTAAAAAAGAAGGGGCCGTAAAAAAGAAGGGGCCGTATGTTTTCACGGCTGCACTCTATTCACTCTACAAAGCAGATCCCTTGGCGAGTAGACCTCGGATCCAGACGTCCAATGAAAGTCTAAAAACAGCCCTCCCGCAAAATTATTCTACGTTAGGTATCAGACTTGGAGGGGCCAGGGCTCCACTGATCAAGCAATTGTTGGAGTATGTATGCTAAGGCGTTTAACTTTTGCTTTGCTTTCATAGGTTTTCACTAAATTAGAGTAAATTGAATGAAAGTGGGATTGAAAGTGATACCGTTCTCTGTATCTCTGGTGCACAGCAGCTCTTTCTTGCAGATCCCAGCAGTTTGTCCTTGAGATATTTCAAAACATGACTGCGGTAACCGCTGGTTTCACCTGCATAAGCCAGGGAAGTTTGAAAACAAGTTCATGCTTCTAAACAGTGAGGTTTAACATGCAGCCCAAAACATGGAAGTTGAACCAGAGTCCACAATTAAGATGCATGTGAGGTGCAAGTTATTAGAATGCATTTTTATGGCATATAAGTGGAAGTGAATACATTTATCTCTTACGCATATTTGTCTGAAATACCAGCCATGGCAACTGGTTTATGTCAATGCATTTCAAATAAGTGGCAAATTTTACCGACATCTCAGAGAGACATGTGCATACTGTTCATTCTCCACCATGTAGATGCGAAAGAAGGGTTTGGATTCATGCGGTATGCGATGGCACCTGCTCATGTGTACATCTGTATGAGAATGTTCTTAATAAGGTATGGTGCTACAGGCGGGGGGATAACCCTGAACCCCTCAACAGACACAAGGTCCACAAATTTCTACACCAGATGCCTGTACACACGTTGTTGTGAACTGCAGAGTAAGTTCTGTGTCTCTAACTTGATGGAATATAAGGTAAATCACCACTGTAAACATTCAAACAAGTAATACATAGACAGAACACTCCAAGTATCTTGTGTTCTCTGTATTTAATAGAGATTGATTGCCCATCCAGCATGTGTTTCGTCAGGGTACAAACCCACAACTTCTTCAGGACTATATGGCGTTTTTTACTTTACCGTGGGAATTTACTCATTCCTTTATCAGCCGGGACGGAAGGACAACCGGCGGAGAGATCAATCAACTTTCAGTTATTTTGCCATATAGCCCTGAACAAGTCGTGGGTTTGTACAGTGGTGATTTGCCTTATATTCCATCAAGTTAGAGACGCAGAACTTGCTCTGCAGTTCACACCGTGTGCACAGGCATCTGGTATAGACATTCTCCACCATGTCCACGCACATTCACCAGCAAGTTTTCATGGGCGTAGTAATGTCAAATCTGACCCCATTCTATCTGTCAGATGAAAAGGCCAAGCGATCAGCTCTCTAGACTATGGGCCTCAGTATGATGTCAGGCTGATCTCAACCGACAGGCTGACATCTGTGGCCGCAGTCCGACTGCCGCATTATGATGCCCAGCTGTCAGAGGCAGAGGGCGGAGGGACCAACCGAAGCTTCCGATAGTCTCAAGGAGCCAGTCTGACCGTTGGTCGAAATGTAATCTCCCACGTTAGGGCAGTGCCTGCTGAGGCACTGCCATAGGTATTTCGATGTCCGACCACATGGTGCCTGGCACACCGGGCATGGATGCTTGCCAACATCCATACCCCGTGTGCCAGGCACCACATGATGTTTGGCACACGGTGCATCAATGTTTCCACACATCCATTTTTCCAATGCAGGTTGTGCTGCATCCCTTTTCCAGCAGCTGCACATGCCGCAACGAAAAAATTGATTTTTTCAACCGCCTCATGAGCGATTGCATCCTAATTTGTCTGATAGAATGGCTGATTACTAGTCGGTCGGTTTCCATTCCAAACGCATTCGACTGACATCGTAATCGGGCCTATGCTATGTATCCTTGCTGATTCATGGAGTCCTGCTAGTGCCATGGATGACTGAGAAATTAATTGGTAATTGACATGGCTGTTGTTCACCAGTAGGCCACGTTTGAAAATGCAGACAGCTGATAATCAAACATGTAGTCAGAAATCAACTTCATGTCTAGAATACCACAGTTAAGTAATCTACTGAGGATGCTGCATTTTGTTCTCTAGACTATTTTCAGACAATAGTGGGTGTGTAAAATTGGATTTCACATGCTTCTTCTTCCCACCCATCCACTCAAAAGTGATTTAGGCAACCATACATATATTTTTCAGGAAGCAAGAAACGTCAGTAGATCCCCTACAGTTAGGGGAGGCATAGCATTTTGTCGCATTACCAGGTCTGCCAGTAATAGTAAATCTGGGAATGTGCCAAAATCCTTAGGTGAATGCGTGGGAACACCAATGCTCTACTCATGGGGGCAAATTTATCAAAGGGTTGCACCACCCTTGCGCTACAAAATGGGGTAGAAGAGTGATGCATCTCTTAAGTTAGATTCATCAAGGCATGAAAGGTTACCTTGCATGGCTCTGTGTGGTTTGATAAATCTAAAGTAAAGCAATGCTGCGGAAATTGCTGCGTTGCGTTACTCTGACCCAGGGAGACATTCCATGGGTGGAACATGGGTGTTCCCACGCACCACCCATAGATTTTGGCGCATTCCTAGATTTACCATTACTGGTAGACCTGGGAATACATAAAAATGCTCTGCATCTCCAGGGGCGGCGTAACGACGAGAAACATCTTTATTTCTCCTCGACTTTTCCTCTTTCTATGTGTGCTGAATTCTGAAATCCTGCTTACAACGCAGGCACCCTTGCACGATTGTGCATGGGTTTCTGCGGTGGCACTAGACAGCACACTGCGCCCCAGTGCAGGGAAAAGACAGGAATGTGCAGTATATGGTTAAATATGGCATTGTCATGCTCGCGCAGGATAGCAAGATGACTTGCTGCACTTCGTTAGTTTTTGATAAATGTGCCCCATTGAATGCCTCCCATGGGCAGAGTACTGCAACACAGCGCAAATCGCTGCGTTGCATTACTCTAGATCTATCAGGCCATGCAGGGCCATGCAAGGTGGCCTTGTGTGACTTTATACATCTAATTTATTAGTTGCATCGCCCTGGCGCCCCAATGCGTGGTGCAAGCGAGATTAAACTCTTTGATAAATCTGACCCTCTTTGTCTTGCTGCGGTCTAGCCACTACGGAGTGTATTTGAAGCACAATAAGGCCATACCTTAATAATGAAATAAAAATCGAATATTTTCCACGAATGTGTGCATTTCTGCATCTCCTTTTGGGTTTTTTCATAGGAAAGGTGTTCTACTATGGTTATAAGAAATATAACTTACTGATTCTAATGCTTTAGAAAATAATGCAGTGTTATTTTATTTCAAATATCAGGTTAAAGGAGAAGCAAAGTCGTGAGTCAATTACATTAAAACTAGGGCCCCCGAAGCCCATGTATTTTAAGAGGACTTTCGGCTTCCGTGCCGTCATTATGTCTCCGTTATCACAGAAAGGAACGAGTACGATAGAGCAGACGTGCCATCTAGTGGCCCTATGTAAAAGTACAGAAATGGACGCAAGTCAATTATACATTCAAAATCATGGAAAAAAGGTAGAACATGCTTCTTTATTGTTTTCATTGTACTCCATAGTCAGAAATGTTGTGGTGATATATGTGCTACCTCCTGGATAAGTCTGCTGACCATTATTGTCCGTAAGTAAACCTTATATATGCATTTCTAAAATCTGAAAGAAAATCACACTGCAATAAGATGGCAGTTGACGACAGATGCAGTGATGAGCTAGAGAGAGCAGGAGAGAGAGCTCACAGGCGCTTCCTATTTTCACCCCTCTCCCTCTTTTATCCGCATCCGTTTCCATCACTCCCAAAAGCAACTCCTTCTTAACCTCCACGATTTTTTTAATTATTTTTAACAAACGTGATGAACACAGCTGTTATCAGAGCACATCCTGACACCATCAGCGCTCAAATGACGGCCAGAAGACTTGAGCCCAGATTGCCGAAACGTTAGAATGGGTGCCGAAGGATGCTCTGAGCTATAAAGCACTGCAAATGACAGAGTCAACTAACCTTGAACACAGAAACATTTTTGTGAAGATAGTTGATACTAGAGTAGGACTAAAACAGCACTGTGTCATTTATCGTAAACCCCATAGGGCCTCATTTACCATATTTTGACGCACAGCAGCACAGAGTGCATTCCTGCTGAGCTTCCGTGCGTCAAAATAAAAGGGCAGAAATGTGCAGTATCTACAAAATACAGTGGATTCCTGTCTTTCTTTCCTGCGCCAGGGCACAAACAGCAGCGGTGCGCCATCACAGACACCCTTGCGCCATAGTGCCAGGGTGCCTGGGTTGCAGGGATGACTGGTTATGTTTAGGAAGGGATACCTTCCAGCACATAAACAATAATTCCAGATAGTTTGCTCCTTCTATGTGTACTGCAGAGTACAGCACATATAGAAAGAGCAAAACAAAGAGAAATAAAAGTATTTCTCCTTGTAGCGCCTCTTCTACACCTCCCTTGGGGAGGCGTAGGATTCTGACGCAGTCATAGGATTACAACACTTTGTAAATCTGGGATTGTGTCAGGTTCCAAGCATGTTGTGTAGGAACACCCACAGCAACACCTATAGAACGCCCCTTAAGTAATGTGTGAAAGGAGCCCATATTTGCAAGGCCGTGAAAAGTCACGGAGGGTGATTTTACGTGGCCTTGTAAATATGGGCAGGCACACTTAACCGCCGGTGCGTCTACAGGCGATGCAATGGGCTTGTAAATGAGGCCCTCAGTGGGATTAACTAGTCATGAACAGCGCAAACAGCCCTACAATTCCAGATATGAAATCCTAATGCCAAATGGAAACGTGGTAGCAATGGGCAAGAGGTCGATCCTAGATATGGGCGACCCATTGAAGGCTCAAGTCAGTGGCCTGGCTTTCCATGGCCCTGAGTGGCTTCATAAATCTGGTGTAATGCAATGCAGTGCAAATTGCTGCTTTGCATTACTCTGCTCTGGGAAGACACACCATGGGCTTTGCGAGTTTGTTCCCATGCAACTCCTATGGTTTTTGACACATTCCCAGATTTACCAGAACTGGTAAACCTGGGAATGTTCTAAAAAGAAATTCCCTCCCAGGGGCAGCATAAAGATGATAAGTATCTTTATTGGTGCAAGCATGCCTGCATTGGCGCGAGGCAGCCCATTGTGCACCAGTGCTTGGAAAGGACAGGAAGGCACTGTATAGCTTTAAATACGAAGCATTCCTGCCCTTTTCCTGTGACGTAGCACAACTCAGAAAAGTGACTTGCGGCACTGTGGTGCCATAATGTCATAATTATGCCCCAAAGCATAAACCTTTAGTGTTAAAATAGAGAAAAAGATCTAACCATCCATTGGGGGGGGGATTCCATAGAGTGAAATTAGAAAAGTTGGGACAAGTCCTGGCTTCCCTGCTTGACCAAATTCTGTGATCCTAGCAAATGTTTTATTTTTCAAAGCCTCCTTTTTTTCCGCTATCACGAACTTCTCGTTCCAATGTGTGATTTCAGTGTGTGAGCTGTACAGGTTTAAACTGATGTATTAAGGTGAACGGCTTCTACGTGTTAAAGAAATACCTTTGCTTTTGAATATTTTTACAGTGATGTTTGTTTCATGATTGCCTGTTTCATGACTGCCTGTCCCCAAGAGGGACAGACAAACGAAAGTCTGGGACTGGCAACCCAACTCAAGGAGGGGGTCATGGAGAAAACAGCGGAAAAATACGGAGAAAGGGTGTGAATTCAACTGGCCAATGGCAGAGCTGAGCGGATTCAAAATTACATTCAAGCACCCTCGCTTCCGGAGTCCCTCAAGGAAGGCTGAGGGACATGAAACTGATGCTGTGGTCCGAAAAGCAGGCAGTGATGCACGCTGACAACAGTGGGGCAGCTAGGTGCCCATGGGTGCTGAAGCTCCTAGGGTCCATGGCAAAATTGCACTCAAGCAGATGAACTCTCTTGATTCAAGATGGAGAAATTCAGGAGGCTGACCCCCACAGAAGAGCGAGCAATGACCCCTTTCCCAGACTGTCCTAGCTGAGAGCGCACGCCCTGGGCCCTAAAACAGTGCAGCAAAATGTGACATACGCAAAGACAATGCAAAGGGTTACAGGGCTGCAATCTTTTGAGGGCACACAGAGCACTGCGGGGGCAGCAGAGCAGTTTGTTATATGGGCACTTGAGGAGAATAAGACAACATTTTGGGTGCAGGTACGACTGGATGCAATGGGGTATTTTTTAAAGCTCATCACCAGGGAGGACCCCACTGGCTCACATTTCCTCAGAGCAGCATTGAAAGGATGGTAGCGACTGGAAGGTAAAAGAAAAGATAACAGGCTGCCCATAGAATTCGACAACCTTGCATGGCTGATAAGAGCCCTGGCCTAAACTACTACGAAGTGACACTATTTAAAGCAGCATTTGCTGTAGCATTGTTTGGGGCATTTAAGGTTAGCGAGCTAGTAGCACCAGCCAAACACGAGGTGGGGGGGACTTCCTCCAAGCTCAAGACATACAGCTGGGTACAGAGCACTACTAAGAATGTCCAAGGTGGACCAGAAGGCCAGGTGGGCACAGATTAAACTACAGTGCCTGTCTGACAAAAAAGTATTCCCGGTATGCTGGATGTGCAAGTGCTGACTAATACACTCAGCAGGGAGAGGCCCCCTTTTCAGACAAGGAAATGGAGAGGGGCTGAGCAAATCCCAATTCTGGGTAGTGCAGACAAAAGCACTGGACAAGACAGGCGGCCTGCAGCAAACTTCGGCACCAATTCCTCCTGCATTGGGGCAGAAACAACAGCAGCAAGGATGGGAGTTACAGTGGAAGGCATCAAGGGGTGGGGAAGGTGGCGGTCTATGGCATACATATGTCAGGATCCCACAAGAAGGAGGGACTGAAAAGCATCACCACCTCCTACAGCCCGAACCCCCACACCACGAACAGAGCCACATAGCAGGAGCCAAGTTCACAATGGTGTGGTTTGTCGCACACTCTTTTATTCAGAGGACCCACGCATGGTGGACAAAATGGAAAGGAGCCGGACTTCCTAGGCCAGGCAAAATGGTTTTCTGGTGGATGGGGTCACCTGACAGGCTAAGGGACCAGCAGTGGTGACATTGGCGAAGCTGCACAGTGAGTGGCCAACCAAACTGATGTGCTCATCATGCATTTAGGGGGAAATTACTTGGCCCAGTTGGGAAGAAAAGAGCAGCTGGGGCGCATTAGAAATGATCTAACCATGGCTGCCAAGCTAAAATGGAGGGGAGCATGTTCCACCAGGGCCTGGATAAATCCAGAAAAAAGCTCAACATGGTAGTCACCAAATTCTGCAGGGCTAACTTTTGGGGATCCATAAGGCACAGGCTGGTCAACCTGAGGCACCACGAATACTTCAGCAGCCATGGGGTGCACATCTCGGATGTAGAAACGGAAGTCTTTTGGGCCAGCCTATGGGTGGCCAATGTACTGGCAGGCTGCAAATAGCAATGACCGACCAACAGGGGGAGCTGCCTGAGGACGTAAACTCAGAAGAAGCAAGGCTGTAAGGAGATAAAAAGAGATGAGCTGAAGGAGGGTTTTAAAGACAACTTGCGACCACAGTGGGGTGGCAGACCAGGCTACTTAACTTGAGGTCATAGAGAAAACTGCACCAAAACACGGAGAAAGGGCGCAAATCCTGCAGGCCAATGGCAGAGCCGAGCAGGATTCAAAATTAGGCTACGGAGCAAGAGGACCCGCTGTAAGTGCTCTTGCCACCAGAGTCCCTCACTATCTATCGGGACGAGCTGCACGATGACCAAAGATCCCCCACCCACATCTAACAACAGATCTGTTGCAGCAAGACTTAAAGAAGGGCGGCAAAGGAGATAAAAGTAGATGAGCTGAAGGAGGGTTTAAAGGGCCACACCCAACCACAGTTGGGTGGCAGACCAGGCTACTTACCTTGGGATGCCTTACGGCAGGGCAAGGCGGTCAGAGATGGAGGGTTCACAGAACACGGCACTCACAGCCCAAGCCCACCAGACAGCAGACCACACAAGGAGGCGAAAGCAGCAAGTTAAGCCTAAAAGAGATTGTGGGATTATACCCGTCACAGAAAGGAAACACTATCTCAAATACTCCAAGGACATCATCAACTGTCAAAATGATCTTTGGCATGATTTACGACTGTATGTCAAGCCAAGGATAATCCTGTCTACTTGATTTATGGATTGAACTATGATGAGTGGTTTTGCATTATGGCATGATTTGTGCTGAAGTTTAAGAGCTGATGCACAATAACAATGATTGATTTATAACATACAAGTATACTGATTGATTTATGGCCCCAATAAAATTTAGAAGGGGATACACGTTGTGAAACCATGTGATCAATAAAGCTGCGGCCAAATGCTCCCAAACATATACAAAGCTTGTAGTGCTTCATTGGAATTGGAGTGGCTGCGTGCGAGGTTTATGTCAATTCAAACATCATGACACTCCCATGTGCAAAGCAGGTCATTTCTCCTTGGGCGGTTGTTTCCGCTTGGAAATTTGTGTCTGGAGAATAAAACTCAACAGGACACCGCTTGCTTACTTGCACAACAACACAATTACCTAGCGTCTCACAAACATGGATTTTTAGTGCAAGTTTGACTTGAAGGCATTTTGTCCCAGAATGCATTAGTAAATATTGTGCGCACTGTCACGCACAATGCAATGCTGCCCATGTCCAAACAGCGTATGCTGCACACATTTTTGTGAATCTTGCTACATACATAATTACATCAAAAGACAGAAACATATATTTCATCCCTTTTTTAATTGACATATATTGTTTTTAATGTATGGTCTACCAGTGAGGTTTGACATAATACTTGATAGTGAATTATCACAAATACTGACAATTTATTGCGAAAGAAAAAACCATAAGAAAACAGCGTCACCGTTTTGCTAGCTGAGCGGCTATACATCAGCTTTCTGATACCGTAATGAGCAAGGTGGATTTATGCCAGGTAACAAAAGCATTTTTAAAAGGTCGTGGTTTCAGAACTGCAGAAAAAATGTTCATGTTCACCGTTAGGAAAATGTCGTACATGTAAAAGTCCTTTTATATAGGTTGCCCAGTGAAGCAGCGTGAATCTTATTGTTCCAATGCTTGAACCTCACCTGCTGCAGCTAACGCAATTGGGGGCATATCAACAACAACCGGCGATAATTATCGCTCAGCGCTCTTAGCGTGAGGATAATTATCGCCGGCTAGCGTGAATTTTTATCGCTGAGATAGCGTGCTATTAGCAACGCTTATCTCCTCAGCGATAAAAATCTACACGCTAACAGGCTAACGTGAGATTATCGCTGGAAACCCAGCGATAATCACACGTTACCTTGTTGATAGGGACAGGCAAACTTAGCCATGATATCCTCCTTCCATAGGATATCATGGCTAAGTCTAAAAATTAGCAGACGTAAAAAAGCAGACGTAAAAAAGCAGCGTTAACCGCGGTTAGCGCTGCTTTTTTTGTCTCTAACAGGGTTAGCGACATTCTTGATAATAGGAGAAATGTCGCTTAGCGACATTTCTCCTATTATTTTACTCTGGAACGCCCCCTTTGCATCTCATTAGAGATGCAAGGGGAAGCGTAGAGTAAAAGGGTGCTAACATGCAAATTTGCGTGTTAGCACCCTGTTGTTGATAGCGTGCTAGTTTTATCTCTGCTTTTTTGGCTTTTAAAGCCAAAAAAGCAGAGATAAAGCCCTTGTTGATATGCCCCTTAGTTCAAACGTGAAGAGATCATTGCTCAGTGTTGGCAAAAGGTTGAACCGAGTGATCCATGGCGGGCCCAGGGAGCCCAGCCTCGTTCAAATGCTGCACCAAAATGAGAACTGAACGACAGCTTCAGCGAGGTAACGTGAGCGTGTGCTCTTGAGCGCAAAGAACATTCTTCTGTACTTCAAGAACATGAATCGGCTAGCCTGCAGGGGATTCATATAAGCACGTTCTCAAATGTACAAATAATTTCAAAAGAAAGACGTTAATAGTTTTAATGATTATAGTTATTTGTCAAAACATTGAATCCCAATGCCACTTGCCTATTCCTAAATAGAAGTAGACCTACAGATAAAAAGAATAATATTTTGTAGAAAGTATAACTTTGTTTACACTGGACTCATCTCATCTCCTGTAAACCTTGACATAGTTTTAGGATGGCTCAAATATTATGTTATTACTTATATGTCATTTACTACGAATAATAAGTAGTAATGAGTGAATCTAAACGAAAGTGACATACTGGTGGAGAGTTTGGGGGCTTGCGTGGGACCATGCTAACCAATGTAGGCATCAAAATCTTCCTCAGCCAATCAGTGGCAATGAGGAAGCCTGATAAGCCAATGAAAACTGCCCTAATGTCCTACTACTTTTGTTAGGGAATGAGGGTCACAACTGCCCTAAGTATCCTGGGATAACCGCTAAAAATGTTCGATTACAAGAAGATTCACTAGAATCCCACAGTCTCTCTTGGAAGACTCAGAGGTTCAGATTGGGACTTGGTATTCTACAAAAAAGGCCTTGTGCCTTCATGCTCCCTTCCTGGGTTTGACTAGGTTGCAGCAAAATTAGGTAAGGCAGAGCCACGCATAGAGAGAGATAGAGATTAAAAGGCAGAGAGGGATAAAAAGAGAGGGATAGATAGAGAGAATAGTATTTATGGGGTATGAATGACCATAGAGTCCCCTTGCGCAATACATTTGAGACATTTCTGAAATGGGGTAATGTAATGTAGGTGGCAAATTGAGCTTGATAGCTTTAATTACTACTTTTGTGTCTAGCTTAGTTTAAGATAAATACTAAAAGTGTCCTTGATACGGCTGAAGGGCAGACAGCTAGCTGCAAACGTCAGGAAAGTTATTGCCCTGAGGTGCACATTTTATAGGACATCAGTATATAACAAAGTGACCTTTCTGCTTCGTCTCCTTGATTGGGAGTTAGATTTAGGATGGCATTCAGCTGCACAGATTAACTATCTGTAGTATCTGTAGTAGGTATGTCATTTATAGAATATAGAACATCTGTTCATGTATTCCATGTTCCATGTATATATGTGAGGTCATAGAATGCTACAGTCATTCAGTGTATGTACGTGTCCTTGGATGGACGTCTCGCCTGCCAAGGGATTGATATTAAAGGTGTCACTTTCGGAAATCATCTGTTCATGTGGATTATTATAAAGGCAGATGCTACAGAAATTTGGTGACAAGCTGGGATTCGATTCATCAACCCCGAACCCAGGAAGTGTTGCTGTTTTCTACATCGTTGTTGTTTGGAGTTCGTTTTGGGAAGTTATTTGCTTTGCCTTACACTCTTCTTATTTCGAACCTATAGGAAGAAAATCTCCGTGAATCCTGCCTTCATGTGGTCTGGTTTTGCCAATTACTTTACTTTATTGCACTGATTTGCAATTTGGGTATTGCGCGTGCGTTGAAGCGATCGTTGCGGTTGATTTTCAAACCTCAGGCATTTCTACTCTGTCTGCTCCTCCATTTACGTTATACTCACCCAGAACTCTTGCTCTGATTACTTTCTTTCTGCTGAGGTTATCTCCACAAAGTTGCCTATGAATTGCATTCTTGGACGATTTTTAGACGTCGGTCACGCTAAGTGACCTCTACGTGCCTCCATCTTTAATTCAATGTTGGAAAGGATTTTCTATGGACTCCTCTGGTGCGGAACTTTGCCAAGAAAATTACATTTTCATTGTAAGATCTACAACGCTTTTTTTTTTATATAAGTGATCCATATATTTGCTTTACATGTATCCCTACAAACTTCCTGAAGTTTACTAGTATTTTTTTGTTTAATTTCAATAAAAAAACAAAGAGTGATATGGAGGAAAGTATTTCCTCAGTCAACAATACTAACAACACGATTATTGGGATTAATTTTAATACACCCAAGAATTCCTTACTAATCCTGGTGAGCCTGCTGTCAAATGGACAGAATGGAAAAATATTTCCTTAATTACATAGCTACCTTAGAGGCTAATGGAGGCATTCTTTCTCCTGATAGAAAGAAAATAATTTTATTGTATTGTCTTGGACCAGAGGGTCTCAAAGTTTATAATCAAATGCAAAAAGCAGAAAGATCTGGAGACGTTGATGTTTTCAAATGCGCAATTTTGGATTTGGATAGTCATTTTTCACCCACCGTTTGCTTTGCGATTACTAGACGTACTGTTTACAAAAGAAAGAACACAAAAAGCGAATCGACTGAGGAATATGTTGCTATTTTGAAAAATCTTGCTTCCACGTGCAAGTTTGGCGTCTTGCACGATGAAATGATAAGGGACCAAATTATAATATGTACCAAGAATAGAAGCGTTCAAGACAGGTTATGGATAGAGGGTGATTCAAGTCTGAAGGATATTATTACCCTGGTCAATATGGCTGAGCTCTCAAAAAGAAGCGCTAAGGTAATATCCCTGCAAAATGAAAATGCCTCTGTCAATGTAATTTCTACAAAGAAAAAAGGAAAAGGTGGTTTCTCAAAGAATTCAGATAACCGTACTTACAGTTACAAAGTGTCCAGCAAAGACATTCCAAGCATTCAGGGAAAATCTACTGTATTCGATTGTTATAGATGAAGTAGTACCTCACATAATGCTAGATCTGATAAATGTCTTGCTAGATCACGTAAATGCTTAGAGTGTGGTATTACTGGTCATTTTGCTAGGGTTTGTAGAAGAAAAGGAAAGAAAGCTAGCAGGATAGCTTGTCTTACAGAAATTGATTCAGATTCCTCCGGTACTGAATCAGAGGGCTCCGAGGAGTTTCTATCAGACAAGGGTGGCATTACAACACAAAAAAAGAAATGTGTGGTTCTCAATATTAATGATCATGACAGGAGTAAACTAACCGTGGGCAGAGAACTCTGCTCCGCCAGCGGAGTGTGTGGAGATTTGACTACTCCGCGTTCCGCAGAGAAGACGGAGTAGGCACATCTCTGCACACTCCACGGCGGAGCGGAGTTGGCCCGCCGCCCGCCTCCACCCCCTATTAAGATATAAGTTACAAGTAATCTAAAAAAAGTAAAAACTATTACCTGTTTACCACGGCGTCCCCTGGCTGCCCTCCTCCTCTTCCTCGCCATAGGGTACTGCTTGAGAGAACTGCGCATATGCGAGCACCCGCGCATGCTCATTTCACACAAGAAATGCACATGCACGGGCGTGTGCACAAGCGCAGTTCTCTCAAGCAGTAAATGTATGGTGAGGAAGAGGAGGAGGGCGGCCCAGGGACACCATAGTAAACAGGTAAGTGGTTTTTACTTTTTTTAAATTACTTGTAACTTATATCTTAATAGGGGTGTGGAGGCGGAGCTCCAGGGAGTTTGTTTCCAACTCCGTGGCCCTCCACGTAGCCCCACCACGCACACTACGCCAGCCGCGGTCCGTAGTAGGAGCAACTGCAGGGCGGTGACGTGGGGAGGGGAAGGGGCAGGGTGGGGGGTAGTAAACTATGGATTACGGAGGTTTACAGGTAAGTTAACATATAAATTAATAAAACAAATTTCGTTGCATGCACTGCATCCCCAAATGCGATGCAGTGCACGCAACGAAATTCGTTTTATTAATTTATATGTTAATTTACCTGTAAACCTCCATAATCCATAGTTTACTACCCCCCACCCTGCCGCTCCCCCTCCCCACGTCACCGCCCTGCAGTTACTCCTACTATGGACCACGGCTGCACTACGCCCAGGGTTAGAGTAAACCTTTCTGTGTTATAAATTTTGGTGGTATTCCTTTGCAGGTTGCTGCGGATTCTGGCTCTCCTTTTACTATTATAGCTCACTCGATTTTGGACTGTAAGTTTTGGGTCCTGTTAGACCTGGCATCTTTGGCGTGGTTTCC
Organism: Triturus cristatus; assembly: GCF_964204655.1. Lineage (NCBI taxonomy): Eukaryota > Metazoa > Chordata > Amphibia > Caudata > Salamandridae > Triturus > Triturus cristatus. The sequence goes on from NC_140589.1 coordinate 466,331,064, forward strand.
ACTGACTTTTGCCTCTACCTCCTGTATTTTTGACGCTATGCTGGATTTCGTTTTTGCTGGTTTAGATGCTTTGGGCACTTTGCCACTGCTGATCAGTGTCAAAGTGCAAGTGCTCCCTAGGTAAATTGTTATATTGATTGGTTATCCCTGATTGGCATATTTATTTCACCTGTCAGCCCCTAGTAAAGTGCACTGAGTGTGCCAGGGCTGGTGATTCAAATGCTACTAGTGGGCCTGCAGCACTGATTGTGCCACCCACAGGAGTAGCCCTAAAATGGTGTCACAGGCCTGCCACCGCAGTGCCTGGGTGCAGTTGCTAACTGCCATGCTGACCTGACCTGTGTCCACACTGGCCAGGCCTAACCCTTCCCTTTCTGTACACATTGGATACCCCTATGGAAGGCTCTAGGTACCCCCCTGGGCAGGGTGCAGTGTATGTGAAAGGTAGAGCTTGTATTGGTGTAGGTGACCTGCTCTGGTAGTGAATTACAGCCATTTTCGTTTTTCACTATTGAAAGGCTATATTGCCCATAGGCTATAATGGGGAATGCTGAGTATAATGTTTACCTGCATATCTTCCCATAGGAGCAAGATAGAAAGCTAAAGTCTGGTATCCCTGAATTCAGAATATAATAACACATCTTTTAGCAAGGATGGTTTTTAAATCCTGTGTGTGAATACAGCACTTTTAGAAGGTGGCTGTTTTCCTTTTCTGCTCTTTCTGTGTGCCTTGGCCTGTTTGTGAATTGACTGTCTGGTTTGTGAGTGACAGGGACAGGGGTGGCTCCCAGAGGCTGGATGAGTCAGCCCAGGGCTGAATAGGGAAATTCCCCTGTAGATGTGTGGGAGGAGTAGCACCTGGGCCTGAATAGGGCTGTGCCTGCCTTCCACAATGCTGGCTCCACCCCCTGCTGGGCGGCTGATGACCCTGCCCCTCTCTCTCAAAGGAAAGAAGAAACCAAGTAAACTGAGTGCTCCAGGACTGGCCAGAACTGGTTCTGACTAGGCCAGGGCCCCTCTGCCTTCAGAGGACAAAGGATTTTAAGGTATAAGTATTGGGACCCAGACTACAGAAAATTAGATCATCCTGGAATCAAGAAGGAACCTCTGCCTAGGAGAAATCTGGAAGACTGAAGAGAAAGGACTCTCCTGCTGTGTGTTTGTGGGCTGACCTGCAGTTGCTTTGCTGCCAAGGAGAGGGGAAGGACTTTGCTGTTGCTGTGTCCCCTTGCTTGAAGAGATCTCCAAGGGCCTGAGAAGAGCAGGCCTCCTGTTAAGAAGTCCCAGGAACAAAAGGACTTCACCCCCAGCTCCCCCCTGAACTCTGCTGAGTGAGTTCTGCCCTTCCTAGAGTGCTTGAGCCAATTGTGGGGCCTCTGGAAGTTGTGCCTGCTGTTGGGAAGCTGACCAAGAAGGAAGAAGCAAAGGATCTACACTTTTTCACGCAGAAAATTTCCATCGCTCCGCTTGTTAGCGGGCAGAATTTTATCGCTGCGAACATCGTCGCAGAGCCTGCTGCCGCTGAGCCGGATCATCGCTGGTGAAATCGTCACCCCGCTCGTTAGCGGGCGAATTTTGTCGCTGCGAACATCGTCGCAGAGCCAGCCCAGATCCCGCTCCGCTCGTTAGCGGGCAGAATTTTATCGCTGCGAGTTTCGTCGCAGAGCCTGCCGCCGCTGCGTGAGATCGTCGCAGAGCCAGCCAAGATCATCGCACCGCTCGTTAGCGTGCAGAATTTTATCGCTGCGAACATCCTCGCAGAGCCAGCCAATATCATCTCACCGCTCATTAGCGGGCAGAAATTTTATTGCTGCGAATATCGTCGCAGAGCCAACCCAGATCATCGATGGTGAAATTGTCGCCCCGCTCGTTAGCGGGCTGAATTTTGACGCATCGTGCCTTAGCGAGTAAATTTCTACCGGAAAAGCTACGCCTTGGAATCCATACAAGTATCGCCTCACTCTCCATACAGACCGGATTCGTAGCCCACGCCCGCTGCGTGCAGCGGGGTTGCCACATCGCCTCCCCAGGGTCTCAGGTCTGACGCTGTTGCTTGTTTTCTGACGCCTGAGCACCGCTAAGAACTTTTATCGCATCACCAGGAACTGTTGGATAAAATTGACGCTAAGGTGAATGATTTTGTCGCTAAGCTAAGAACTCTTTTTGAAACCATATTCTTGAACTGTGTCTGTTTTGGTCTTGTGTAGTTTATATAAAAGTACTTTATTTATCTACACTGGTGTGGAGTCCATTTGTGGTGTTTTCACTGTGTTACTGTGAGTGTTGGTACAAATACTTTACACATTGCCTTTGATAAGCCTGTCTGCTCGTGCCAAGCTACCAAGGGGGTGAGCAGGGGTTGTCTAAAGAGTGTATCCCCCTTACCCTGACTAGAAGTAAGGGTCCTTATTTGGACAGTGGTACCTACCTCTGCCAACTAGAGACGCCCAGATCTAACAGGTCCACATTTGGAGCCTATGGATGTGAATCCAGAAAGCTTCACAGGTGAAAAAATAGACATGTTGGGGTATCGCTTGCTCAATTTTGAATTCAAAGATAGAAAAGCATTGTGCAAATTATATGTCACATTGGAATGTCCTCCAGTTCTAGGTTTGAAAGACCAGAGATCTCTAAGTATTATCCTTGACCCCAACAGTACCGAGCAAGTTTTAGTGGTATGTGAGAGCGAAAACACAAAAAATGGATTTTAAATGTATTTCAAGAAGAGAAGTATTCAATGGTAAAGGTGGTAAACTTAGGGTTTCACTCACCACATCAGAGTTAAACCTTCCGCTGTTCCAAAAATACATAAGGTGTGCAATATTCCTATGATCATTAGAGATGAAGTGAAATTGGAACTTAAGAAGTTGCAGGATGCAGGAAATATTGAGCCTATAGAGGCATCTAAATGGATTTCTCCTTTGGTCGTAGCCAGACCCTGCAATGGAAAAATTAATCTTTGTGCAGATCTTAGAAGATTAAATGACAATATAATAGTGGATCAATTTCCTTTGCCAAGGATTGACGAAATGCTCTCATGCAAAATGGTTTTCTACCATCGACCTTTCCTCAGTGTATCACCAAATTGTTTTACATCTTTCGTACCGAAGTATAACCTCTTTTTGTACCCCTTTTGGATGTTATCAATTCCGCAGAATGTCGTTTGGGTTAGCGTGTGCAGCTGCTGTATTCCAGAGATTAATGTTGCAACTTTTAGGTGATATGCAGGGATTGTGTTTTTTCAAAACGACATTGTCATCATGGGTCATGACAAACAGGAACATGATGATAGATCAAAGACGGTATTACAAACTTTATCTCAAAAGGGTTTAACTTCTGAATTTTCTAAATGCAAATTTGCTGAACAGAATGTCGTTTACTTAGGACATGAAGTATGTGACCGAAAATACAGGATACTGAAGATATAGCACAAATAAAGACACCAATAAATCGTGAACTTTCTCCTTTATGAGACTTCTTTTATTTTAGGTCTTTCTCCTTTATGACAGGGTTTACATCGACTAATGGTTTTCTTCTCTTTTACTATGGGTCTTCAGAGCCACTTCCCATGTGTCTTAATGCCAACGATGCCCCTCAGAGAAGAAAACATGGCCCAGGTAAGTAACTTGGTTCTCTTCGTTTCTTGTTTTAAGGGCTGGGGGTGAGGGAAGGAACTCTTTACACCAAACAATCCCCTGTGAGTTTCCCTTGTTTTCCCTTCTTTGTCATATCAGCGATTACCTCTTCACCCCTTTTCCCCAGATCTTCACCCTCCTGACTTTTCTAGTCTAAAAAATGTATCGATTTAAATAGGCCCCTTAACTGGCCACGCACCTGAGACAGGTGGTCCGCGGAGTGTCAACAAGTTTTTTTAATTATTATGGAAGCTATCAGTAAGGCTCCGAATCTTCAAAGTTTGAACCCCTTTGCTAGTACTTTCTTGACCACAGATGCAAGCAGTAAAGGGTTAGGTGGTGTTTTAACCCAACTCGATAAGAACAAGAAAGAGGTTGTCATTTCTTTCACTTCCAGATAATTATCTCCTACAGAGGAGAAGTATTCTGTAATCGAAAGAGAGACACTGGCTGGTGTTTGGGCGTTAAAACATTTTAGTAAATTTAGATGGTCCTAAACTAGATATCTCAATGTCGCAGTACCCATGCTCATTGGACTCTGATGCCCTCTTGGCTCTCAAGTGCATCCTCCTTTGGCTACTCTCATGGGCCTTCTACTCCTACACAGCCAATTTTCTCCTCTACTGCAAGTGCTGCTGCTGTCTGTATCTCCTCAGCAGCCAAGGCAACAGGTGTCTTGTTCTCCTTACCTGTCAGTTTGAATTTCGGAAGAACAAGGGCTGCTTTTTTCCCCTCATCATCCGGGCAGGTGCTGACTTTTTTTCCACAGACTGCTTTTTCTTTTCAGAAACTGGGGCAACCTCTACCTTTTTCTCCTCAAGGGCAAAAACTGTCTTATTCTCCTCCAGTGTAGCAACAACAAGGTGATGAATGGAATGCTTCAATTAATCTCAGCCACTGGCAATCATTCTGGGCTGCATCACAATTCATTGTTTTTTGTCTCCTCAAGTTTATGATAGCCAATTTCAATGTTAATTCGCTTTCAGCTTTCTCATCCTCAAGCCCCAGTTTTCAGCCAACCAGCTCTGATGGGAACAAACTGCGAGAGGATACAATGCTTCTAGCCCCTGATAACTTGAGTGAAGATGCTTTTTAAGGTGGGCCATTTCTGTGCATTAGTGTCTCTTCAACATCCTCACCCTCAATCTTCTCTGAGGTGAGCTATACTTATCAGGGCCAGAGTCCTCTCATAGTCTTTTCCTTGGCCTTCTGACCAATGTATAACATCATTTCTTTGCACTTAGGCTTTATTTCCACCAAAGGTGGCCAGAGCCACCTCCATCCCTGCATAAATAATGACATTGAAAAACTGCGCTAAAAATTAAAGGATCACAAATATAATAATCAAACTGAATTACAATTCTTCTTGGCAATTAAAAATCACAAACAAATCTTTGACTCAATATCTGGAATTGGGTTTTTAATTTAATTCTTAACTGTTAAAACTAAACAGTAAGCGTAGAACAAAGGCTTATCCTACCACTTAACAATTTCAGAATGTGGGTTATTAATTTTCTAAAATGCAATTCTTAGAGACTCTCAGTTCAACCCCTATCAGTTGCGGCACAAGCAGCAGTCACTTCTCTAGGCAGGCCATGTTGGAGGATTGGTACTTCTTCTACTTCCTCATCCTCACGCTTGAGGTAATCTGTACTTGGCACTGCCAAGTTGGCAGGCCTCTTAACAGTTAAAACTAAACATTACAAATAGAACAAAGTCATATCCTACAGCTGAACAACAATTTCAGAAAGTGGGTTAATAATTTGTTAAAAAGCATTTCTTAGAGATTCTCTATTCAGTAGCCAATTACCCAGGCAGGTTTGTACATTTGTGCCTCTTCAACTTCCTGATCCTCATTCTCCTCTGAGGTGATCTGTACTTGGAAGGACTCTTCCCAGGACCAGAGTCCTCTCATAGTCGTCCTTGTTGTGGCACATGCAGCCCCCAATTCCCCAGAGAAATGTGAGCATTGTAGGTTGGTTCAGCAACTGCACCATTGGCATGGAAGTTCAATGTCATATATGTGCTGCAGTGTGTAGCTGCACCACAAACAAAATTCTGCTCTGTCTGAGCAACAATTTACAATCACTGACACACTGCACAGAAAAGTCAATTTTCATTTCAGAAAACCTATTTTTTATACCTTAGATAAGTCATTTATTTTAAAGTGTGCCTTGTAAGCCCAAATGCTTAGTGCTTAATATATAATATGTGTCATATTACATACTTGGAATAGTCTTCTCAAAACAGTTAACACTTGTTCAAAATCTATACTCACTATGTAGGTAAAGCTAAATTTTCCATTATACTCCTTGATATAAATAAGATTTATATTTTATATCTCTGCCTGAGAAAATGTTAGAGAAATGATTCAAAGTTAAGTTTCACTTAGTTTAAACAATTAAACAAAGGTTAGAAGTAGATTTGTTTGTGTAAATGTAATTTGTAAAAGTGTACTTTATGCTGGGGAGTGCCAGTAAACACACAGAAAGATGAGCGCTCTACAGTGCAGCTCTGCCGGCCGGGACTTATTGTCCTCCTAAAAGCCTGTAATTCGGCCACCAAGATGCCAGTAAATTAGGGACTGTGTGTGGGGGAGGCTAAGGAGACTCGTATACCTCTAAATTTGAGCCCTGGGGCTCACCTGAAGACGCTAGTGGCCCACGGCTGACTACCGCGTGGGCCGCTCAATAGAGGAGGAGCTGTGGCTGTGCTGCAAGGAGCACCAAGTATAAGGCAGACTTCAGGGCCAGAGCAGATGCCGCAAGCATCGTGGTGATCCACCAACAAGAAGTGCCTGCTAGGACACACAGTGCTGAGTGGGCCCGGGTGGCTGTGGAGACACCGTTCAGAAGCCCAATCAGAGGGATGCGGCAGTGACGCAGCAGCCGGAGGCACCTGGTGAGATGGCAGGCCTGCCCTGCTGAGGCCGCAGAAGGCATAATTGATGTTCGACGGCTAGACACTTGATTGTTCTAGATGGATTAAAGGGGCACAAAACTGAAAGTTATTTCACCAAAAGTTGATGGGCAACACTAACTGTATGATTACCAATGAGCAGAAATAATGTATATATTTACAGAGTAATCAATTGTGATATTTACATGTTCGCACATAATTAATGTTTATATTTTAGAGTATCTTTCTCCATTTAACTTCTTTATTTGATAACAGTGCATTAATATTGTCACATACAAATCTGGTTCAATCACTTCTAGGATCAGGCAACATATTTTGTTTGTCTGTGTCATACATGACAATCATCCACAGTGAGTTTGTTTTTTGTTGAACACCAAATCTTAAGTAATGTTATCAAGGTGTATTTCTAACAGTTTTTTGCTGATCACATCTTATAAATCACAGATTCAGTTATTAGAGTTAATATGTTGATTTACTGCAATGAAATTGATAACAGAAAGTATAAAAGACACATTTATATGCTAATGTAGATATAGCCCAGTTATTTGCAGCTAATTAAAGAACCATTACTTTTATTTTTTAAGAAGGAACATATTCTTATATCTGCATCTTTCCAGTGAGACCTAAACACCCTATTTGTAGTACATGTAATGAATTCAGACCTACAGATTGTACACATTCATAAGTCAATGTCATTGATAGTTATATGGCTAATAGTGAAGTAGTTTAATCAACATACAAAGGTGACAGATAAAGACAAAAATGGGAACATTTGTGAGTGCTGTATAACATGGCATTACAGCCTCTCAAACCTAGGTTCTTCGCGGTTGATCTCACCATCAGCGTTGATGCACTATGCAAACTACCTGCCTACACCACTGCTACCATCCTGAGGTTGTCAACAAATTGTCTATACTCCAAAGCTTTCCTAAATATTTACATAAAAGTACCACCAGAGAAGGTGTAGAATGAAGGACATTTGTCATAACAGTAACTGCAGTTTAAAAAGTATCCACTTACACCACTATTGTCAGGCGAAACCTGCAATTAAATACTTAAGTATGTAGAGATGTATCATATAACATTCCATTGCAATGCCTCAAATTCTGTCCCTCATCTTAAACTTCAGAGTCAATGCAGATGTGCCATACAAGATATCTGGCTAGGAGTGAAGACATCTATACTACTTAACCTTTCCGGAATATTCAAATGAAAGTTCCATCTGAAAATGTATAAATCAATGGCACAGCACCATTCAGAAACCAGACCGATTGTCAACAAATTAACGAATGAGCAAATTGAAATGCCATAAAAAATTATAAGTCATAAACATCAAGTTGTTCATCATTAACAAAAATATTAACTTTGAGCCTATCTAGCTAAAATTCAGCACAAAACAAGTAAGGCTAATAGAGTGTTTCAGTCCATAAAACTCTTGTCTTTCATATCAGCTTCTGTTAAAGAATTACAAGGCATCAGATAATAGGTACATCCGTGCCCACTTGTCAACTGTAAAGTTTGTATTATGTGTATACAAATAGAGGAAACTAACATGAATGTTTGCCCGTAACTAAGCACAGGGTGGTTCCAAAGTTGGAATAGAATCCAAAGAAGTATTACAGGAGGCAGATTCCAACTTCTACTGGAATGTGACAAAAACAAATAGTAGTTCAGTTGAAATAACCATATACCTAAGTATTCAAAAACATGAAATATACATTGTCGGGAAGAGGCTCCAATCATTATTATTAACAAAATCTTTGATGAGATGACTGAGCAATATTTCATATAATTAGTATAAATAAATCACATCATCGCAAAATGCTTTTTGTCACAGTTGATTTAATTAGTCACCTCTTGACTGTACTCTATCCATTTTGTCTCTTCTTCCCCCTACTTCTGGGATTTTAAAGCATTCCATCATGGCAGCATGTTTTCTGTAATGTGTCTTTCAAGATTTCCTAGAAGTAATGGAAGCTGCAATGTAAAATCCTGGACTACTTTGGTCACCAGTAAAGATAAACGTTTGTCTTGTATTAAATAGAGATTTGTAATAATAACAGAGGGCCTGATTTAGAGTTTGGTGGATGAGATACTGTGTCACACAAAAACAGATATCTCATCTTCCATATTACAAGTGCCATAGGATATATAGTGCCCTTGTAAAATGGCAGATGGGATATCTGTCACATTTGTGAAATAGTATTCAGCCCACCATACTCTAAAGCAGCTCCTAACTCACATAAAAATATGCCCTGGAGACCAGAAGGCCTAGGTGCACAATGGGTATATGTGAAACAAGCTAATAATGTCATTGAAATGCCTCTGCAGTAATAGAATTCAAAACTGCTACTTTTCTACATAGAGCCATGGAGCCGTAGCCTTTCTCCTTGCAAGCCCTGCTTCATGTATACATTCTATATTTCTATAACTGTTGCAAATTCATCTTAGCAGCCTCTCCTATTAATAAAAATCAAAGTTATTGTGGAAAATAGTTTGTTAGTACAAAGGTTCACATTTAAATAATTTCCCTCTTACTCCATGATACGTATGCAGGTGGTCAATCAATGAATCAATCACAGAATTTGTAAAGCGCACCACTCACCCGCGAGGGTCTCAAGGCGCTGAGGAGGAAGAGGGGGGGTTGCCGCTACTGGTCGAACAGCCAGATCTTGAGCCGCCTCCTGAAGGTCAGCAGGTCTTGGGTCTGTCGTAGGTTCAGAGGAAGGATGTTCCGGGTCTTGGCGGCGCAGTGGGAGAAGGATCTGCCGCCGGTGGTGGTTCTTCGAATGCACGGGACGGTGGCCAGGGAGAGGTCGGTGGAGTTGGCGGTTGGGAACGTAGAAGGAGAGTTGACTGTTGAGGTAGGCTGGGCCGGTCTTGTGGAGTGCCTTGTGTGCGTGGATGAGGAGTTTGAAGGAGATTCTCTTGTTGACGGGGAGCCAGTGCAGGTCTCTCAGGTGGGGGGTGATGTGGCTGTGGCGTGGAATGTCGAGGATCAGGCGTGCAGAGGTGTTTTGGATTCTTTTTAGTCATTTGATGAGCTTGGCTGGGGCTCCAGCGTAGAGGGTGTTTCCGTAGTCGAGTCAGCTGCTAACTAGGGCCTGGGTGACTGTTCTTCGCGTGTCCGTCGGGATCCACCTGCAGATCTTGCAGAGCATGCGGAGGGTGTTGAAGCAGGAGGAGGAGACTGCGTTGACTTGCTTGGTCATGGAAAGCATTGAGTCGAGGATGACTCCCAGGTTGCGTGCGCGGTAGGTAGGTGTCGGGGTGTCCCCAGGGACGAGGGCCACCAGGAGTCATCCCAGGCTGATGGGTTGGAGCCGAGGATGAGGATCTCCGTCTTGTCCGTGTTCAGCTTCAGTCGGCTGCACTTCATCCTGTCGGCGACGGCCTTCATTCCTTCGTGGAGGTTGGATTTGGTGGTGAGGGGATGCTTGGTGAGGGAGAGGATCAGTCACGTGTCATCAGCGTAGGAGATTATGTTGAGGTTGTGCTTTCCGGCGATGCGTGCGCGTGGGGCCATGTATATGTTGAACAGTGTAGGACTGAGGGATGATCCCTGGGGTATGCCGCAGATGATCTCTGCGGCTTCGGATCAGAATGGGGGGAGGCGGACGCTCTGCGTTCTGCCGGAGAGGAAGGAGGTGGTCCAGGGCCTTGTCTCAGATCCCTGCGTCATGGAGGCGTGTGCGTAGTGTGCGGTGGCAGACAGTGTCGAAGGCAGCGGAGAGGTCTGGGAGTATGAGGGCCGCCGTCTCACCGTTGTCGAGCAGTATCCTGATGTCGTCGGTGGCGGCGATGAGGGCAGTCTCGGTGCTGTGGTTTCTGCAGAACCCTGACTGGGAGGGGTCCAGGATGCTGTTTTCTTTGAGGTATCGGGTGAGTTGTATGTTGACGATCTTCTCGATGACCTTTGCTGGGAACGGAAGTAGAGAGATGGGCCGGAAGATCTTGAGGTCTTTCGGGTCCGCCTTGGGTTTTTCGAGGATGGCATTGATCTTGGCGTGTTTCCAGCTCTCTGGGAGGTTTGCGGTCTTGAAGGAGAGGTTGATGATGTTGCTCAGGTGGGGTGCGATGGAGCTGCCGGCTTTGTTGAAGATGTGGTGTGGAAAAGGATCTGATGGGGACCCGGAGTGGATTGTACTCATGGTCTTGATGGTGTCCTTGATGTTCACGTTGGCCCAAGCTGTCAAGGGGTCGTGGTTTATAGGGTGCGGCGGGTCTGGTGTGTCGGGGTCTGTTGTGGACGTCCGGGAGTACAAGCTGTCGTGGATGTCGGTGATCTTGCGGTAGAAGAAGGTGGCAAGGGAATCACACAGGGCTTGCAACGGCGGGATGTCGGCGTTGGAGCTGGGGTTGGAGAGTTCCTTCGCGATGGTGAAGAGCTCCTTGCTGTTGTGTGCGTTGCTGTTGAGGCGGTCTTTGAAGGAGGTCTTCTTGGCGGATCTGATGAGGTGATGGTGGTGGCGGATGGCGTCTTTGTGGGCTGCATAGCTGTACGGTGTCTTCTCGCTGTGCCATTTGTTCTCTAGTTTCCGGCAGGTGCGCTTGGAGGCTAGGAGTTCTGGGGTGAACCAGCTAGCTCTCTTGCTGGTGTCTTTGTAGGTGGATGTTTTCAGTGGGGCTAGGGTGTTGGCACAGTCATCCATCCATCGTCTGAGGTTGCGGGCAGTGCCGGCGGGGTTAGTGGGGTCGGTGGGTGGGTTGAGTGCGAGGTTTATCTGTAGTTGGTTTTCGGTGATTTTGCCCCAGCAGCGGCGGGGCATCTGTTGGGTGCAGTGGTATGCGGTGGGTTTCCGGAAGGTGAAGTGGATGCAGTGGTGGTCGGTCCAGAGGAGTTCGGAGGTGTGGCTAAAGGAGACGTGGGAGCTTGAGGACGGCATCGAGCATGTGTCCGGCGATGTGGGTCGGCGTCGTGACGAGCTGTCTCAGTCCGAGGTTGGAGAGGTTGTCGATCAGAGTGGAGGAGTTGTTGTTGTTGTTGTTCTCCAGGTGAAAATTCAGGTCTCCGAGGAGGATGTAGTCGGTGGAGGTCAGGGCATGCGTGCTGATGAAATCGGCGATGGATTCGCTGAACTGTGGTCGGGGTCCAGGGGGTCTGTAGACGAGGGTGCCTCTTAGGGTGGTGTTGGGGTTCGTGTGGATCTGGAAGTGCATGTGTTCGGCGGTGCTGAGAGAGTCGTCGGTGCTGCTCGAGACCCTGATGGTGTTTTTGTGGATGATGGCGATTCCTCCTCCGACTTCGTTGGTGCGGTCTCTGTGGGTGATCTTGCAACCATCAGGGATGGCTATGGCGATGTCGGGTGCGGAGGAGTCATTCATCCAGGTCTCTGTCAGGAAGGCGACGTCCGGTGATGAGGTGTCGAGTAGGTCCCAGAGCTCGACGGCGTGCGGAGCAGGTGTTGAGTAGGATGCATCGGAGATGCTTGAGGTCCTCCTTGGTGGCTGTCTCGGCAGCACTGAGGCAGGTGTAGCTGCAGTTCCGGCAGGTGAAGGGACCATGTGTGCATTTCGGGGCGGCCTAGACGCAGGTAATGGTCCGTCCGGGGTTGAGAGCGTGGAGTGTGCTGGCACCGTATCGGCATCGGTCGTTGTGGCAGGCGCGGGGGGCGCACAGAACAGGGGTTCTGGCACTGGGCACGGATGGTCGCAGATGGGCTTGCCTTAGGCGTGCCATCGGCATGCCTTCGGCGCGCCAGCAGCGCGCCCGCTGCGCGCAGCCACGCAGCGGCCGCCATTTATGGGGAGGTGGGAGGGAGGAGCAGCTGGGAGGTGGGAGGCAGGGGGAGAGAATGGGCAGTGAGGGGGCGGGGCCGCAGGGGATGCAGCGGCGGGAACGGGAGCGGCGAGGGAAGGTAAGTGGGCACAAAAAGGGGGCAAGGGGGAAACAGAATGAAAAACAGGCACAATCAGGGGGAAAGGGGTACAGAAGGCAAGACGAGTACAGTCAGGCATGGGGAACAGAAGCAAAACCGGGCAACAGCAGTACGGAGTAGACAACAACAGGGGGCAGAGGGAGTACAGAGGCAAAAACGAGCGCAATCAGGGGACAAGGGGTACAGAAGGCAAAACGAGTACAGTCAGGCAAGGGGAACAGAAGCGAAAGAAAACGGGCTAGGAGAAGGCAGGCACAGGGGGGTACAGACAGCAGCAGTAAAGAGTGGATAACAATAGAATAAAAACCTAAGGCCTACCACTGGCCACCAGGGATGAGGCGCAGGTGGTAGCCTACCAGGCAAGGTCAAGGGTCGCTCTCCTCACCGTGGAGCGGCCGCCATATATGGGGAGGTGGGAGGGAGGAGCAGCTGGGAGGCGGGAGGCGGAAGGCAGGGGCAGCGAATGGTCAGTGAGGGGGCAGGGCCGCAGGGGATGCAGCGGCGGGAACGGGAGCAGCGAGGGAAGGTAAGCGGGCCAATCAGGGGGCAAGGGGGAAACAGAATGAAAAACGGGCACAATCAGGGGGCAAGGGGTACAGAAAGCAAGATGAGTACAGTCAGGCAAGGGGAACAGAAGCAAAACCGGGCAACAGCAGTACAGAGTAGACAACAGCAGGGGGAGTACAGAGGCAAAAACGAGCGCAATCAGGGGACAAGGGGTACAAAAGGCAAAACGAGTACAGTCAGGCAAGGGGAACAGAAGCGAAAGAAAACGGGCAAGGAGAAGGCAGGCACAGGGGGTACAGAAAGCAGCAGTACAGAGTGGACAACAACAGAATACAAACCTAAGGCCTACCACTGGCCACCAGGGTTGAGGCGCAGGTGGTAGCCTGCGGGTGGAGGAGGGCCTCAACTTCAACCAGCAGTGGCAGCTGGGGCAGGGTCAGGAACACAGGTGGCGCTGTAGCGGAGGGGGAGCGACCTACCAGGCAAGGTCAAGGGTCGGCAGAATGCGGCCACAAAGCTGACTTATTGACTGACAAAACATGCCTCGGTTACATTCTCTGCCGTGAGCTTCACTGGCTAGGGGTTGAAAAACGTGTCAAATTTAAGGCTTTGTGTTATGCCTTCAAAGCAAGGTCAGGGATCGACCCTGCAATATCAACATTCTGATAAAACCGGTTCAGCCCACCCACTGCCTGCATTCCAGCAACCTCTCCCTGTGCACTATCCCTAAGATTAAACTTCCCCACGTGGGAGGTCGCTCTTTTGCGTTCCTCTGCCCTAAGCTTTGGAATGCACTGCCACAAAACCTGAGATCTTGCACATCGCTGGCCACTTTTCACAGACAACTAACTTAATCACCTGTGCCGGAAGGATCTTTTTTCTGTTGCTAAAAGTACCAGAAAACCCTGAGTAGGTAGCTGTTTGCGCTATATTACTGAAATTACTTTCATCATATTTCACGATATCAATTCAACACTAATACTTTATGCGTTCCGGAGTAGCGTGCTACTCGCCAAAAAAGTGCTTCAACACCTCGTCAGGGGTAGGAGGTGCTTTATAAATGCAATTACAATACAATACAATATAAGCATTTTTCATTGGCACAACTTAACAAGGAGACAGTATGGCCTGGGAAATTTGAGCTTCAAAGACAGGCTCATACAACATCTTAACATAAACAATAAGGTCTAAGAGCTCCTGCCTGATCCGTCTGTGTGTCTATCTGTCTAAACTTCTGTTTCTTCCTTTCCAACTCCTATAACAAGAGTTCAAACATGTATGATCTCTGTAAATATCTTTCCTTGGTCCTGCTGTTAGAAAACCCCAAGCAGAGAAGCTGCTCAGGAATACTCAGGGATCTCCAGGAAGATCTGGATGAGGGTCGTATAAATCTGTTTTTGCGCTGATCTTATTACAGCATTGTGGGAGGAGAGAGGCTAGTCAGAGTTGTCATTTTGTATAACTCCAACAACACTTTGATTACAACTTAAGTGTAGAAAAATGTATAAAGTACAACAAATGAGCATAATTAAGCCTGGGCTAAAATTCCGTTCCGCTCGCGGAAATTGCGATAATTTGACATTTTCGCTTTCCGCGGAGAGCGCGAAAATGTCAACATTTCCGCAGTCCGCATTTTACCGGAAATTGTTTGCTTGCTCGCGCTGTAAAATGATACATTCTCGCGTGCGTGCGATCGCCTTACCTGAATCCCCGCGTTCGCCGACAAGTTTTCCCGATCCGGTCGCTTTCTCCACGAGATGTTGGATTGTTAGTAGCCATTTGCGCTGTCTCGCGACAGTTCGCGCCCGAATAACGTCATTCGTCACACGATCACGTCTTTCTTCTCGCGATCATGCACCGCGAGACAAGTGAAAACAAGATGGCTGCGCCCGCGAGCAACCGCATGGGTAAGTTGGCGAGGCGCGACCATGCAGAAAATACCGCGAACGGGCGGGAAAAGAACTTCCGCATCTTCGCGATATTTCCGCGTGTTTGCGGAGATTTTTAACATTTTCGTGATAATTTGCAAAAGTCAATTTCTCAAATTCCGCCCACCCCTAACCATAATGCCACAGAATAAATGCAATAGGATCACTAGGTACCCATGTTACACATGATATACGTGGTTCGAGATCACTAGGTGATCAGGAAGGCTTTGCTGTTTTTAATTATCTCAAAACATGAAAACCACAAACTACTGACTAAACATAGTACCTCCTGCAATATTGTTAACAATCACTCACTAATCGCAGTCAGGAAAAATATAGCAAGCAGATAGTTAGGAAAGTGCAACACTTGATGACCAATAACAAGATGTTCTCCCAGCAAAATAACACATCTTAGTGTTTACAGCAAAAAGTAACATGCCTGATGTAAAAAAATTGGAGAACAGCACTTTAATCACAACTAAAGTATACAAAAAGTATAAAGTACCAGAAATGAACAAAATGACACACATGAAATACAATAGAATCACTAGGTACCCATGCTACACATTATATGCAGGGTTAGAGATCACTAGTTGATCATGAATGCGCCGCTGTTTTTAATTATGTGAGATCAATACTAATTATGTGAGAACACTACTGACTAAAAATAGTACCTCTTACAATATTGTTTACAATCACTCACAAAACCCAATCAAGAAAAATAAAGCAAGCACATAGTTAGAAAAGTACAACACCTGATGTCCAATAATAAGATTATCACCCAGCAAAATAACGCACCTTAGTGTTTACAGCAAAAAGTAACGTGCCTGATGTAAGAAATTGAAGTAATATTTGAAGGAGGTGATAATAGTAATCACAATCCCTGCCAGGGTGAACCACAAAAGTCACCAAATAAACCTGGGCTCAACCACCTGGTAGGTATGGCACAGAGCAATCAGGCTTAACTTTAAAGCAGATGTGTAAAGTATTTAGGCAGTACTCAAACAGTAATCAAGTGAAAACACAACACAAGAAAAACCCCAAACCAATTTGGGAAAATAGAGAATATTTAATAAATGAAATGATACCAAAACAACAAAACTCCAATAACTAGAACCAGAGATTTGAGTTTTAAAAATTTGAGTTAAAAATAACACCAAAAATTGCTATACTCCAACTGTGGGTATCCGGTCATGCTATGCCGGGTAATGTCAAAAGGTAAGGCTGACCGCGAAAGACCGCCGCTCATGTATAGGGACCAAGCTCATCCTGGTTGAAAGCTTACTTTCTGACTTTAGAAAGTTTTCTCGAGAAAAAGTGGTCCTTGACAACCCATTCCAGGACAAGCTGCAAGCTGCATTGGAAGCAGAGCTCAATGATGACATGGTGCTGGAGAGTGGGTTTCCAGTGTGGTCATTGACAAAGGAGGGGAAAGCTTCAGGCGGTCAAAGTTTTAATCCATCCCAGGAAGGCCTCCATGTCAGTCAATTGCAGCTTGGCATTTGTTTCTGTGAAGGCCTCTATGTTTGGACTTAGAAACTTAACTGGAAATTGGATCTCTTTCAGCAGGGCAAACCCTCAAGATAGATCTGACCGGCAATTCGAGGTTAATGTCTTCAGCTCGATGGCAATCCTAGGCTCCCATCAATTGGCAAAACATTTTTAAGTTCCAGCTCTTGCAGTTTGAACAGGAAGAGTACTCTCTGACACCAGCCAACTGTTCACGACCTGGAAGCACCCCTGGGGTCAGAACTTACTCCAGCAGATGCCAGCAACAGAGTCCAGGGCCGGTCCCTTTGGACATGGTCCACTGGACAGTTGCGGGGGTAAAGGCCTATGGAAGCTTGTTTAGTCCCTATAGCTAACACAGAAGGTTAGCCAGCTGACCCTTGGAGTCACTTCTGGGTTACACTCTGATACCCACCAATATTCAAGACCTTGCAAACAGCACTTTCAGCCAAGACTCATTCCAGCACCGGCCAGCAGCAGGGTGTAGGTAGGGCCGGTTACAAGTTGTCAGCTGGGGATTTGCTGAATTGGGTTCTTGCAGCTTGGTGTGTCCCTGTAGCTTGACCAGTAGGTCAGCCTTATGACCCTTGGAGTCAACTTCTTTGATGTGGATGTAAGAGGTAGAGCTGATTTAGTTTTCTAGGCTCTTCTCAGGTCACAAACTGCTGATCCAGTACTCTTCTAGTACTCTTCAGGTCCAGAAAGTGTTCTGAGGAGGCTACATGTATGCCTGGTACCAGCCTGTGAGCGCGGGGGACTCCACTGGCTTCTCCCTAACCAATTGGGCAAAAGTTCCCAGGGGTAACCTTCCAACCTTTGTAGCATTTCATGTGTGCCCTATGGAAAACAACCCCATAATGCCCTTCTCTACCTAAAACCAAGATACAAAACTCTTTTTCCCCTGTGTAGAACTGCTGTGCCCACCCCAGAGGAGTGTCCAGGAAAATGACCAACACCTCCTTGGTGGTCATTCTAAACCAGTTCCCAGGGAAGCTCCCCTCCCTCTGGGATTGGTTCCTGGTAGAGTGAGGGAACAAAAAAGGGCTCTTTCCCAGGTGCCAGCTAACATTTGCCAGTGATAAGGTAGATCTCTTTGATGTTAGTCAAGCTTCTTGGCACATTTTCACACCAGACAGAGGTGTGCTGTGCCAGAGTAACAGAATTCCACCCCACACCCAAGGCCTTTCTCTCAGCTCTAGGAGCAAGTTTACACCTCATCAAGTGGGCTATTCAGCTGTCAGGTGACATCTGGAGCTCATGCAAATCGGCCTCCAGTGGCCTTAGGTAGAGAAAAGCTAACTTTATAAAAGTAGCTTTTCCAAAATTTGGATTACAAATCTGACTTCACCAGTGAATTGGGCTTGTAATACTTGTAATAAATATTTCAAAAAGTGTAAGAATTACATTTGTGGATGTTGTCTAGATTACATTATTAAAATGAATATTGTATCCCAGGGTATTCATATGGAACAGCTAGCCCCGCTAGAGTAAAAATAGCTTTTTGAGGTATTTTCACTGTAAAGACATGTTTAACATTAAACATTTATATTTCCTACATTTTAATACCATGCACACTGCCTTATGGTCATTAAGGCCTACTTAAGGGTGGCTTGTTAATATTTAAGAGGAAGGTTTAAGTCCGTCAAAAGGTGTGAATTTGCAGCTTTCAAACTGCACGTAAGACTACAAATGGTAGGCCTGCATTCATGTTTGCTCTGTCATTGCATGGGGTGGCCCAATGGGTGCTGCATCCTACTGGTGACATTGAACTTACAGGCCCTGGGCACACTTTGTACCATATCGTAGGGGCTTATGGACAGGCCCGCTTCAGCGCTGGTGGCGCCTGGTGTAATAATCTCCTCCTCCATTAATCTTCTTCTCCATAGATTCCTCACTACCACCCTCCAGCACTGTCCATCATTTCCATAGAGCCTCTCTCCCATACATTTCATTTTTTCATAGAGCTATTCATAGTTCATTCACACTGAGCTCTGTGATCTGCATGGTACACTTTCTATGCAGCAGGCACATTAACAGTCTGAGCTACCATATGATGATTCAAAATTGCCAATAGACAAAACTCAGATCTCTTAGCAGCCGAACCCTTAATCACCAGTTATTTTGACATTTTATTGTGGCTGTAAAACTGCTGGACACACAAGGAACTCTGAAACAGGTGCTTGTAAACCCATGAGTTAATTCTAAACACAGCGCCCCTCCCCCAGGCCAGCACCATGTGGGCTGCACTGGTCAAACCAACTTAACCTCTTCAGTGCCCATGACGAGATAGTCTCGTCATGGAGCACGGTCGCGCTGTGCCCATGACGAGACTATCTCGTCATGAACCCCACCCACTAATGTAACGCCCGGCACAGGAGGGGGGAAGGGCGTGGCACAGAAGGGGTTAAGTTCGACTCTGCTTATATATGCAAATTAGGGGTATGCCAATTTCATCGATCAATCACTCAATAAATAGTCATTTATAGAGCGCATGGCTACCTCGGAGGAGGGGTCCCAGCGGTGGTAACAGACTAGCGAAATACCGACAGGGAGACTACACCTGAGTAAAGATCCAGGTTTTTATGGCTTTCCCAAACTCCACTTCTGTCTTGATCAGGCACAGATGGGTAGTCAGGGCTTTCCGGAGTTTCGCAGTCCTTACTGAGAAGGTCCTGCCACCTTGTCAGGTTTTGATATATCATCGGACCCAAAGGAGTGCAAGTGATTGGATCTCAGGGTCCGCTCCTGTTGATAAAGACTAAGTCTCTGCTTGAGATAACATGGACCAAAGCCCCTGGTGGCACTAAAGGCCAGAGACTTAAACTCTATCCTCATGGCCACTGGGAGCCAGTGCAACTGTCTCAGATGAGGAGAGATATGGTGCCGGAAGGGTACCCATCAAAATAACCTTGCCTCCGCATTCTTAATTATCTGCAGTCTGTGAATCAGATAGGTAGGTAGCCCCAGATAAATGCTATTAGCATAATCCAGCTAAGAGGGCACCGGTACGTGGACCGTGGCCTTGCGTCTGAAAGCGTATGAATTTCCTGATGGATCTCGGCTTCCAAATGCATGTGGAGGAGATCTGTCAGACTTGTGTCGTGAATGAGAGATCAGTATCCAGTCTGATTCCCAGATTTCTGGCTGGAGCAGGGGGGGAGGGGTTCAACTCCATAGGCCACAAGAGATTTGATGGAGGAAGTGGCACCTGACTGAAAAATAGGACCTCGTCTTATCAGCATTCAGTTTGAGGCAATTACCATTCACCCAGATAGAAATATTTTTCAGGCATTTGTTAAATTTGCGGAAGGCCGCCGCAGAGTGTTCTTTAAAAGAGAACACCAGCTGCGTGTCATCCACATAGGAAACTACCTTGACACTACAGGATATGACAAGAGAGACCAATGGGCTTGTTGAAGATGAGAAAGGACGAAGAAAGACCTGCACTGAACGGTCTTCCAGGAAGGACTGAATGCATGACAGTGCCGTCCCCTGCACGCATAAATGGCTCAATCTCCTCAACAGAATCGGGTGAGTGACCATATTGAATGCTGCCAATAGGTCTAAAAGTGCTGCCATGGAAGATGCACCACCGTAAACAGCCTCTCTCACTGATTCAGAGACTTCTAGCAGAGCAGTCTCCGTACTGTACCGAGCTCGTAAGCCTGATTGAGAATCATGTAGGAGGCCATTAACTTTGCCAAAATCCACTAACTGTTTCTGGACTATCTTCTCTAAGATTTTGGAGGAAGCTGGCAGCAGGGAGATTGGTCTGAAATTGTTGACCACTCCGGGATCAGCATTAATTTGTTTTAGTAATGGCAGCAGTAACACTTGTTTGCATGCAGCTGGAAAAATGCCTGTTTTCAGGGAACAGTTCCAAATCAGGTTTAACACTGGATTCAACCAAGTGGCCAGCCTTCTAGAGAACTGAAACGGGCAAGGGTCCCCTGGAGAGCCAGACATGCACTTCAGGAGTTCCACCAATGAGTCCTAAGGTGATATAGGGAGGAATTCCGAGAAGGAAGTAAGGGAATCGGTGGGTCATCGTTGCTGGTTAGCAGCTGTTCAACATCCAGTGTAAATGAGGAATAAAGATTTTGGATTTTTTTCTCAAAGAAATCCAAAAGGCTCGTACAAAGAGACAGAGAGGGGTGGAAGGTACTATCCATCACTGCCGAGGTGCTAAAGGATTTTACATAAAAAATGTCTTTAGCCGAGTTATCTGAGCTCTCAATACAACTTACAAAGTATTCCCTCATCCTTCTCTGCATTGGGTTGCAGAATCTTTTCAGAGCCTCTTTATGGATACTTTTTACTGCAGAATTATAAGACTTTCTCCAACAACGCTCTAACTTCTTACAGAGGCTCTTCTCCAATTTGAGTTCAAGAACCAAGGGGCTGATGGTGTAGATCTATTCGATGTAGCTGACGTTACCAGGACAACTGTGTCTACGGCATTCACAACCCACGTGTCGAAGCAGGACGAGTCACTATCAAGATTGCCTGTAAGCTGTGGCACAGATTCTTGAAGTGCTGGCCCTAGGGTTTCTATGGTGACTTCCCTCCAGTTCTTCCTAGTTGCCACATTTTTCTTATTTCTTAATGTTTTTGGATTTATTACCTATAGTTAGGATGGGTAAAGTGCACAAAGGTCTATAGCAAGCTAAAACAGTCAAGACAAATATCTGTTGCTGCAATAATGTTGTAAGATGACCTGAGTAACTTCTTATTTTCAGTTACTTACATGTGCGTATCAGGTTTCTCAATTTGATTGACCAATTGCTTATCTTGTTTGATTCAAGTAGACTAGGCATTTCCCTATCTGCTGAATTTCTTCATAGATCTGTTGCTGGAATGATCTAAAATTATTTATTTCGTTGAATATAAAAAAATCCCTGAGATTCTGCAAAGCCTGCTCCAGATGTTCTTTTGAGTCTAACCTACCTCCTATTACAGTGTAGGCTCCTGTGGCAGAGTTCACTGCTGATTGTAGTTCTTCTATTCATGAAGCATGCTTCCTATATTGGTTTGCCTTGTACACTACAATGTGTCAACGCAACTTACCCTTAAAGGCCTCTCAGACTACAAAATCGGAAGACGTATTATGATTAACCTAAAAAAACTCTGTTATCAGTAATCTCGTCTCTTCCAGCCAGTTCTTATTTGTCAAAAGAGACCTATCAAACTGCTGCCTAGACCTCTCTCTAATGGGAGTTTCCAGACCCAACAAGATGAATATGACCGAATGCTCAGAAAATGAATTTTTCAATATATCTGATCCGACACACCTAATTCCCTGGAATATTAAAACAAAAGTTCAATTGTGATGCTGTGGTAAATCAGTGTGAAAAGCAAGTGTATTGAGCAGCACATTGATGGTCCACTCACCGGGGGTCTACTTATTGAAAATCTTGCTTTATAGTATTGAGAGCTCCTTTGTTTTTTGGCTTTAGCTGTTTTTAGCCTGGTTTGAAGTTTCTAGGGTTAATTCTTGGATATAATTAAAACCATCCCCAAAAATCATAGCCTTTTAATTCCTAAAGATCAGAGCGGGTTTGTATCTAATAGGAGTATGGTGACAAATACAAATTCCTTAATCCAGGCTATAGATTATCTTGATGAACAATCAAACTAGTGCAGCGATAGTAATGATGGACACCGGGAAGGCATTTGAGCTGGTCAATTGGGGTGCCCTGTTCTATAGTCGGCATAAATTTAGGTTCCCTGCTCACTTCATAATTATGCTCAGAAATCTATTTCAGGGTGCGCAGGCCAATATTATTACTCATTCAAAGGTAGGTGGCTCTGTGGAAAACAATAGAGGCACCCGACAGGGATATCCATGTCCTCAATTGTTTTCACCTTTATTATTGAGCCTTTAGCAGAGAAGATCTGTAGTAAAGGGTGGATTTCTTCACCAATAGATGGGATGCCCAAAATAAAGTTTTTTGCAGACAATATAATTTTATATCTAAAGGCCGATAGGGCTAATATGCAGGGGGTACTCAATTTAATTCAAGAGTTTACCAATATAGGTGGGTCCAAGGTTAATCAATGTCAAACGGAGCTGCTTTTATTTAACGCATCTTCTAGTGATCTTCCACCAGTTCCGCAGCATCAGGGTAGTTCTCAGGACCCAATCCCGAATTTAGGGGTCTATGTTACCAATAGATATTTCCAATTATTTCAATAGAACTACATGACAATGCTTAGGATAGTTCAGGGTTTATTAGAAAAATGGTCTCTTCTTTCATTGATACTAATTGGCAGGGTAGCACTCATTAAAAAATATCTATATTACAATTATTTTTATTTCTTTTATCTAATTTACCCATAAAATTAACAATTTATATTTTAAGAAACTGGATTCCCTCATCAGAAGTATTGTATTCAATAGAAAAACCCCGCGGGTGAAATATTCAATTCTCCAGCTAGATAAAACTAAGGGTGGTTGAGCGCCACCGCACTTTCAGACCATGTGGCATTACTTAATATTATGGCAAGACTAATTAAAGGGAGCGGCGTGCTGGGTTATTTCTTTATCGAGGATTATGGTGCAAGACTCAGCAATTGATTTGACAACTTTCATAAAATCTGAGAAATTATAGAAGACGACTAGATATAAAGCATTGCAGGAGTTAGGAAATCGAGTCTGTGTTTAGATCATGTTAGATCCCAGCCTGTCATAGGTATATGAAGCCACAGGATTGCACATGTTTTGGTCTAAATTTATCTACGGCAGTGGCAGGATTTTGGAATTCTAAAGGTTTTAGAGAGACTGGAGACTTTTTATAAGCCATAATCAAATTAAATGGCAAGAGCTCATCTTGCGCTATGGGAAGCAGCGCCATCAGTTCTTTAGCTTCATACAGATATCTAGCTTTTTAGCAGTCAACGCTCAGGAAATGATTGAAGAAGCTCAGACAGTCATTCGCTTCCTCGTTAAGAGCAAGCTTACAGGAATTGGTAATTGGCATAGGGTGTTGTGGAAACATTCGACTCTGGATTTAATCAATGATTTTCTTGAACAAAAACTATGAGAAAACGAATTGCAGGCTATCAGAAGGAGATTGGCAGCTTATTTCAGAGTTGGGTCATAAACCCCTCAGGGCAGAGAATTATAAAAGATTGTCCTTTCCGCCCCGGTGGATGTCATACTATACTCCACAAGCGCTGCATAACGAAGTCCAGTGGGTTCCGATCAATATTTTTGCTGTCAACGCGACGGAACGGGTGATTGGCTTCATATATTTTATGTACATCCAAAACTATTTCAATTTTGGGAGGAGTTTTTCTTAACCATCAGCAAAGGTGTACAGTCCAGGATTACATCAGAAGTAAATTAGGTGTTATTTGGCATCTCCAATGAGAATCGCAATGTAAGTGAGTTTGGGCAGTTCCCCATTTCTTCTGCTTTCATGGTAGTACGCTCTTTTGTACTCCAATATTGGAGAACACTGAATGCTCCAGTTTACCCGGGCGGGCAAGAGCTGGACATGTTACAAGGTTTAGAGTTATTTAGAAATCATGTATTTGAATGTCCTGAAAGCAATCCAGTGTAGGGTTTCTGGGTGTTTTATAGGGTCTGATCTGGTACACTTTTAGGTTTAAAATTGAATTTTGGATCCAGCAGCCTCCGAAGCACTATGTAAGCACTTTGTCCAGTAAGGGGCCACGGAATGTTGCATTTTATTAAAAACTTGCATTTGAGTGGAACAACTGTTTTATGCACTCCCCCTACTCTTATGAGGTTGATGAAACAAATACAGGATTACACCTATGCAAATATGGAGGAGTGTAAATTGTTTTGAACTAAGAATGAAGGCTATCCATTATTGCATCTTGATGGAGCAAACATACTGGCAATTTAAGTTTTTTATTCTTTTTAGGGATGGAGGGCATATGTGCACACATTCTACTTCTATTCACTCTATATATTTCGCACAGTCAGGTACTGTATTTTCCATTGTATTCTTGGGATTTTATTGTGCTTTTTGCCCATTCTCCTGTACTATATGATATTAATTATATATTTTTTTGTATTTTAGAATCCTAGGCAGGACAGAGGTCATTAGGATTTAATGTTACCATCATTAGGGGGCTTTAGGTATAAAAACTGGTTACGGAAAAAAATAATAGATAATATGATTTACACGGAATCCAGTTCCCCATCATTTTAACGATCTTATTTCTAATTTTATTGCTCCACTTTTATACTTCTAGGCTTATTTGTCATTAACTATAGGTTAAAGTACAATGGTATTTTTTCTAGTACTGATGCATGCCATGATCACAGTTGTATGTTCTCCTTTTCTTGATCTATTTTATGCATTGCTCCAATGCACTTTTGTCACTTTAAGGTCTATTACAGCTAATTATATGATGAGATACTGATAATCTCAATTCGGGGATCGATTGTAGTGTTCACTATTTGCACTTTTGTAACATCAGGTTTTATGCTGCTATTTAAAGGATGAAGTATTAGTAACTTTGGTATTGGTACTAGGTTTGTTTCATTATGGTATATAATTGTATATTATCTTTCTCAAGGGTTATACTATGATTTGCTCTATCCACTCCGTCACTTTAAGAGTCGCTACCTCCTGATTTAAGGAAAATAATTTTAATGCTTCTATTTGTACCAAGCCTGTTTTGTATATCTGTTTTTCTTGACTATATGTATAACACAAGCTATATGTTGGTTATATCTGCATAATAAAACAAATTGCTAATATCAGGGGTTCAAGCAAATTATGGTAATTTCCCACAACCATCATCTCTTAGTATACTGGGCCATCACTATATTCACACACTGTGTTTTATTCAGTTTTATATACCCCAAATTTGACCCAAAGGTATTGGAGCACTTTGCATGAGCACTAGTTACATTGCAAAAGGAGGCATTCATTTATTTAGGGCATGGGGAGATTAGGTGATTTGCCTTGAATCACAGGATGATGAGCCGACGCCAAGACTCGAACCTGGGTCCCCAGTTTCACAGTCAGCAGCTCTGACTGTAACACCACATCCTCTCCTCTTAGCAAGAACTTGAACATGGGTATAATCACACACTATCTCTGAAGGGACTTGTACATGACAATAATTGCACGCTGTCTGTGTGGGGACTTCTCCTGACTTGTCCTGACTGATGCCCAAGTCCCTGCTGTCTCTGCAGGGACTTGGGCATCACTATAATCACATGCTATCTCTCCAGAGATTTCAACTTGAATATCATCACACACTATTTCAGAGGGGTCTTGAACATTACTATATTCACACAGTATCTCTATTAGGACCTGGAATTACTATAATCACACACTCTCCCTGTGGGGACCTGGGAATCACTTTAGCAAACACTATTCTGAGGAGGGGACCTGGGCATCACCAAACCAACACACGCTATCTCAGTGGGGACATGGGCATTCCTATAATAACACACTGTCTCTGTGGGGACCTGGGAATCACTTTAGCAAACACACTATCTCTGAGAGGACCTGGGCATCACTGTACTCACACACTATCTGTGTGGGGACCTTGGCATCACTGTAAACACACACTATCTGTGAGAGGACCTGGGCATCACTGTGAACACACACTATCTCTGTTGGGATCTACGCATCAGTATATGCACAAATTATCTGTTTGGGGACCTGGGCATCCCAGCAATCAAACACCAGTTGTGTAAGAACCTGGGCATCAAACACACACTATCTCTGTGGGGACCCGGGCATCACAGTAATCGCACAATATCTGTGTGGGGACATCAGCATCAGCATAAACACACACTATCTCTGTGTGGACCTATGCATCACTATCATCAAACACTGTCAGAGAGAAGACTTGAACTTGAGAAAAATCACACACTGTCTCTGAGGGGATTAAACATAACTATAACCTCAGGCAATCTCTGTGGGAACGTGGCTATCAATATACAAATATACGGCCTCTGAGAGTTCTTGAGCATTAGTTACATGCCATTTCAATGGGGCCTATCATTACACTGTAATTCAAAGAAGATAACGACTAGTTGTGACATTTATGAAAATTAAACTAGATAACTTGACACTGGCATTTCTACCTGACCACATTGCATGATCGTTGGCTAGCCAATTGGTTTGAAGGGGTATTGTGTTCTTTTCTCTTACCATTTATCTTTTTGTTTTTCTCTTAACGTAATACTTGTCAGTCACATTATGTTGACTTGCCCAGCAATGTTTTTCTGATGACAAGTGCATTCTCATTAAAATTCATTTTGTGTGTGTGCTCCTCGGACACAAACATCTTTTTATAAATGAATTAGCTATCGTGTAATCTAGGTACTGTACTGTAAAATAAACATTTAGCTAATGCCAAATGTATTCAACCACAAATAATAATACGGAAATAAGTCCTTGCAAGGTTAGAAACACGGTTTCAGGATCCCATAAAGATGGTCTGTACATGCAATCAAACTAAGCCATATTTGAAAATTTGAAGCAGGATCCAGTAAAATGTTTTTTTTCTTAACATTTTTCTGTAATTAGCATGTTTTAAAACCATTGGGAATGGATAGTCCCCACAAGTCAGGTATCCACACATAGTTCCCACAAGGATGGTAACATGTGTGTGTGTGTGTGTGTTGCCATGAAGGGGAGTATACTTTGTTGTTGAAATTGCAGTACCTACTTGGTATGTGCAAAGGAAGTGTCCTCCCTATGCTCCCTCACCCTAATCACGCCAATCATTTTGGCTTTTGAATAATGAAAAAGTGTTCACAAAATGTTGCTATCATACAACTTAAGTGCAGCACGCGTAACTAGAATGTCAGGGTCCCTAACACAAAGATCAGCTACAGGGTGTGTGAAAGCATTTTATGGTTCATGTGCAGCAGCAGGGCAAACTGCTCCCTGTCTGCTACCTCTTCTCTTCTTTACTCGAAATTGCAATAATGTTTTCCATGTTCAAAATTTAAAATAACTGCCATTGAAAATATGTGTTTTATTCGTTTTGGGTAACTCTTCTTTTTCCCCTATCCCTAGATCCTTCAGCCATTCCAAATTCATCAGCAGACATGAAACGAAGGGCATCTCATCTCAGCAATGTGCCAAGTCAATCAAATTTCACCTGAACTTACTGAAAGCATGCTTCACACAGTGTTACAACGATAAATATTGGATTGTAAGCGTTCTTCTTCTGGACACCTTGCACAAGACACTGAGAAATCACAATTATGGGAGTAGTCATTTATCTTAACCCCTTCAGTGCCCATGACGAGCTGGACTCGTCATGGGCCGCGGTGGCGCTGTGCCCATGACGAGTCCAGCTCGTCATAGACCCCGCCCGCTAATGCAACGGCCGGCACTGGGCGGGGAAAGGGGCGGGCACTGAAGGGGTTAAAACAGCCAGGGGCCTTATTTATGAGGCCATGGAACACTTTTGCACCGCCGGTGTGTCCCTTTAATGGGACGCACTGGCGGCGTAAAAAATGCGCCATGTTGTGCTGTATTTACAAAGTGACGCATCTAGGCAGATGCATCTCTTTGTAAACCCCTGCGCAACATTATACCTGTGCCAGGTATAATGTATGCAGGGTGGGCGTTCCCCCGCAAAAAGCCTTGTAGAAGTGGATCATTGAAATCCATGAGATTTCAGTGTGCCACTTGTAGGACGCCATTGCATCAATATCTTATGCCTGCCTCACAGCAGGCGTAAGACTTATGCAGTGCTACAATCATAACACTCCCCCCTTGCATTGCTGGAGTTGTGTTATGCTTACGACACAACTCCAGCAATGGATTAGTTTTGCACCGACAGATAGATCAGTAATACTGACATATCTGTCATTTCTTGCGACATGATGTGTCATATAGTAATTGTGATGCATCCATCATGTCGCAAGGAGGGCACAGAGAAAAGTGTTGCATTGCTGTTTTCACGCAGCGATGCAACAGTTTTCATAAATAAGGCCCTAGATTTATTTCAGTCTAATGTCAATGTATTGTAACCATGCCCTGCTGTTTGAGTCCCGTAGCTACTACCATCTTGAATCTAGTCACATCCAGATCAATTTATGTGCTGCGGATGGTGTGTATTTTAAGTCTAGCACAAAAAGTTTAGTACGTATTGGTGTGATGGGTTCTGATGAACTGGTGCACACTGCCAAGTGAATAGCCTACCATTGTGTAGGAACCATCCACCAACTTTGCTCGGGGTATAACATCTGCCAGGGAAGCCTGCAATCACGGTCAGCTAACCTTGCAGATTTTCTTCAATGAAGTATTGGGTGCGCGCAAAGATTGTAGATCAATGGTTTGTAAATGCGAATGTGCAAAACTACTGTGGCCCTCAGAGATTTGCACTAGGTTTTAGATGATTCTGTGCAGGGACATGAGGCTCTACTCTATGCACATTAAGGAACACACTCTCTTGCAAGCACCAACAGCCCAAAAGTTCCAATGCCTGTGGTGTTATTGAAAAAGCGTTCTGACCCCCTACTTAATTAAATACCTTGTAAAGGCATGAGAAAAATATTTCAGTCTAAACAATGCACTGGTTTTGTGCCAATGCCCCTGTTTGGCAATGGGACTCAGTCTCAACGTTGCTACCGGATCAAGCCTAAAGTCAAAGCCTGTGATTTCACATGACTAATAGACCTATTTGGGGATTCAGCAGAATGAACTTAAAGTCAGAGTTCAGTGTTGCGTTGCCTAGTAGACATCCAGAGATTAAAGTATAACTAGCTAGAATTGGAGCAAATGGGATGTATCACTGGAAATGTGAGGATCTCTTTTTTTCTGAAGATATCTATGTTATGGTCATCTTTTTCAATAGCGGATTTAGTAATTACTGAACAAAGTGTGAACTTCGACTCCACAGATGTGTTTAGTGTGTCTTATGGATATCCCAATGACATTGCTTCAGCCCCACCTTGCTACTAATACCTACTGTCTAGTGGATGATGCCATCAAGTTGCAAGAATTTTCATGAAATCTTTCTATTCCAGTCTTATTTTCATTAGCTTCTTTTTGTACCTGAGATCTGTTACTTGATGGATCCTGTCTCCAGAGTCAGTAATAACATTCCTGAGTAGTACATCCCAAATCCTATTGACTCATGGATCCAACTATTCCACTCAATAAATAATTGGATTGGAAGAGTAAGTAATTAGACCCATTATATTTAAACAAACACATTGTGATCTAGTCTCTTATACCAGAAATGGTAGGAGAGAGAAACAAAGAGAGAGAGAGAGAAAGAGACAGCGAGATAGAGAAATAGAGAAAAAGGTGTATTTGGAAAAATCCCTCATTCATATTTTGACTCTCTCAAGAATGAATGATCCATGTAGTGGTGGGCTTTCTTTGAATTGCAGGAATTGTATGGGGTGTACGGTAATTACATCATCATGTGGACATAAAAAATACCTTCTACGAAGTTGCCTCAGATGTGCCACGATCAGAACAGGTAGTGTGAGAAAGTCATCCTTTTTGCCCTGATCACCCCCATTTTTGACTGATACTGGTGGTATCTGACTCTGATTGTTCCCTTGGTTCTGCTAACCAGACCCAGGGCCAGTGCTCTGTGTAAAAGGTACATGGGAATTAGGTGTAATTACAATTAGCATGACAACCCATCTGTGAGCCCCTAGTATATGGTAGGGCATGTAGGTTTAGAGGCGGGGCAGATTTAATGCAATTAAGTATGTACTTCTGTGTTGCCTGTTGTCCTTTTAAAGGCAGCCCTGCTTTGCAGGCTGCTTTTAAAAGTAAATGATATGCAAATTCGACTTTGGAATTAAGTAACTCCAAAGTCTTAAACTACAATTTTTTACATATAAGGCAGCCTTAAGGTCTTCCCTAAGTGCCCCAGGGATAGGGTGCCTTGTAACTATACGCAGGGACATTTTAAAATATGTTTATATGCCCTGGTGAGGGAAAAACTGCCAATTTCATTTTTCTCCATTGTAGCATATTGGCTCCGTAGGTTAGCATAGGAATACTTTAATAAAGTATAACTATTGATAGGAGTGATCTAAAAATATACGTCAAAGTAATAAAATGAAATCCAACCACTTGCCAAGTTTGGATTTATAATAACTATCACAGAATATACGTGGAAATTAAGTGGAAGCACCCAACTGCCTCAACTCAGGAGACGCCCACCCTCATGTGACGAACTGGCTGCTTTCTTTACGGAGAAAACAAGACGCATCAGTATTGATCTGGAATCTAAGAAGGCTCTTCTTCCATCTTACGGGATTGCGCCTCCTCCGGCCCACTTGGAGATGCTCGAGCCATTTAGTCTTAGCACCAAGAACAATACATCATGATGTACCTTTACTTCCCTCAGCGAAAGAGACATTCACAAGATTTTTCTTAGTATCAACACATCCAATCACTTCAGCAACCCGCTGCCACCACTCGTCTTCAAAGAAATCAAGGATGCCTTCATCACCCTTTGGACAATGATTGTCAATGTTTCATTGTCCCAAGGAACGATCCCTGAATGCCTAAAAGCAACTCAGATTTCACCCATTCTAAAAAAAACGAATGCAGATAGAGATGATCTTAACAACTTCCACCCTATCTCCAAAATCCCCACTCTTGCTAAACTTCTAGAAAAATGCATCTAATTGCAACTCTGTGCTCACATTGAGAATTTCCAACTCCTGGATCAACATCAATCTGGCTTTCGGAGTGGTCACAGCACAGAATTGGCACACTCTCATGTTATGGATGGCATTTTAAAAATGCTAGACCAAAACGAATCTTGCCTTCTAATCCTCCTTGACCTTTCTTCTGCATTTGACACTGTTAACCACGACAACCTCTTATCCATTCTTGAGCACAGGATGGGCCTTCCCGGTCTAGTTTTGCTATGGTTTTCGTCCTTCCTTCACCACAGATCCCAAAGAGTCAACATGAATCAATCTCTATCCCAGTCCTCAACAGTCTCCATGGGGGTCCCACAAGGGTCTGCCTTATCTCCCATACTTTTCAACATGTTCTTGGAACCGTTAGCATATGCACTAAACTCCACGAACATTCTTTTTCATATGTATGCAGATGACCTGCAACTTTACCTGAAAATCTCCTCCCCTGAAAACTTCACATCACTCAACACTACCACGACAAATACTCAAAACTGGCTAACTGAGAACCACCTCCTGCTCAACACTTCCAAAACAGAATTTCTTCTCATATCCCCTCCTAATTACACCACCAAGATAGACCTCTGGATGAAACTCCTCACAGCCTTCAACTGGTCTCCTCACATTATAGATTCAGCCAAATCTCTTGGAATCCCCCTGGACATGTACTTGAACATGAAGAATCATATTAGTAGTGTGTGCAAGGGTGCTAATCACCAGATGAAGATACCTAGGAATCTCAAGCCATTCCTTCCACAAGTTGACTTCAAGCAGGTGGTCCAGGCACTTGTTTTGCCGAGGCTAGACTGTGGCAGTGCTACGCTCTGTGGCCTCCCTAAATATACCTTGGCCCCACTAAGGGCTTCCTTGAATGCTGCTTCCAGATTGAGTATGGGCACAAAAAGAAATGTTCACATATCCCCAGCCCTAAAATCCCTTAATTGGTTGCCCTATGAAGCAAAAAATACAGCTAAAGATTGCTTGCATGACTCACAAAGCCCTCTATTTCAAAACCCCCGTTACCTGGCTCAAAAGCTTGAATTATCTGGAGCTGGTAGACCATCAAGAAGTGCATACTCTTTCCTCTTGAAACCACAGATTTTTCGCAAAAAGAGAATGAGTCAAAGAGCTTTCTCAGGCTCTGCCCTGAAGATCTGGAACTCTCTCCCACCGGAAGGCTGCAGAATCTCCTCCACGGTTGCTTTCGAAATGGAAGTAAAAATATTCCTAATGAACACGTTCATGCCTTAAACGGCCATGGATCATCTGTTTTACTGTATTGGACTTACACCTTTGAAACCCAGAGTCGGCTGCTATACTCCTATAAGTGATTGTCTGTTCCTCTCTCAGTTCGCTATTGTGCTAGATACATGTGATGTTCTTTGATACCCCCTTTGTCATTGTTATTGCTTACATTCTTAATTGACGCCTTTTGTTCCCTTTATTATTTCCTACCCTCCAAGCGTGAAGCGCTGTAATACCCATCTGGGTCATGTTCGCGCTATGCAAAACTTTATAAATAAATACATAAATAAAACTTTTTTTTGTGATTAACAAAAACCCAGCCTTTAAGCAGGCTCTTCTGATTAACCAGCCTTTGACAGGCTGAGCCAAACTGCTCTGATGAATTGTGAAGTGGCCTGCATAAAGGCAAAGTGCATCTGGGGGGAGGAGATCTGCAGCTGCAGAGCAAAAGGCAGGATGGAGGTGGAGTTGCTAAACTGTTCTTCAAAGAGGGAATGACAGTTAGGACTAGCCACCACCTCACCCCACACATCCTGCACACCCAGCCAGACAGGAGTTGCAGTAATTGAATTAGCAGAGGGGCTGAAAGGGGAGTGTTTGGGAAACTTAGCCCCACCAGCGGGTTCGGCTTAGACACATCTTAACATGCAGAAGGGAGATTCTCCATTTTGGATTTTAAAGAAATAGTGTTTTCTGGGACAAGAGTATGCTACACCTTGGAGGAAGTTGTGATACCTGAGGGTAGCACTTTGCACCCCATTGATCGCGGGTGTTTCACTTCTTGTCAGCATAGAACACTGGATAAATACAGGATAGCTGCCCAGCAGCACAGATTACTGTCTGAAACTACAAGAAGAAGAAGTATTGCCTGCTGGAACCCTGGCCTGCACCATGAGGATTGCACTCTGAATGACTGCACCTGCTGCACACTTTGGAACGATACCCTAAGGACTTTGCCTTGCATTGAAAAGTGAAGGAGTATACTCCCTGAAAGCAGAGGATTAAAAAAACTCCACCTGCATCCTCTCCATCAAGAAGAAACCAGCTGACCACCTTCAGCTGGTTTTTAAAGGATTTGACCAGGCGCATTGTGGGAGACGTAGTCCCAACATCCCAAGTAACAACTCAGAGCTTCTGGAACCTTGGATTGGTGATGCGGACACTTTGGAACCCAAAAAGGAACTTTTGGAAGAAGCTAGAGAAGTTTGGAGAATTGTTGTAAAAAAACTCCATGAGGTGACCGACCCATTGACGAGATTCAAGCTGGCGACGTCAAACCGCGAGTCGGCCTTAGATTTAGGTTTGCCCAACTGAAGCTCCAGAGCTTTTTGATGTCAAAAATATTTCCACGAGTTGACCAAGGAATCGCAATGAGCCAAGCTGCCGTCATCGACCCCAAAGCCAGCCTGATGAGGAGCCTCGCTCAATGTCGAAGGAAAAATCTCTGAAAAAGTGACTAAGTCAGAAGGTAAAAACTTGACCTGGCCCTACCGCTAAGTGTATCCGACCCACTCTCTATCCCGGTCAGCATGAAAATTTGGCTTTGCCCCAGTCAAGTGCGGCTAGATTTTTCAAAATGACGCTTTCGGTTTATAGGCATTAGAAAGTGTCTATTCTTTAAAAATGTATTTCTCCGGTTTCCTATATTGTATTTTTGTCATTTTGGTGTCATTTTCATAATTTTATAAACTGGTCTTGGATTTTTTATTGTGTGTTGTGTCTTACTTATTTAATGTATTGGTGTGTTCAAATGCTTTAGACACCTGTCTCATAAATGAATCCTTCCTGCTCGCAGCCAGCGACCAAGGGTAGAACAAAGGAATAATTTATTGAGACCTTGACTGGGCCTTATATTCTTATTACTAGGTACAGGTACCTATCTACAGGTACCTAGCTACACCTACTATTAAGCCACATTCCAACAGGTAGCAACACTGCTGTCCAACTTGGAGGTGGGAAAGGTGGCAGTAACAGCAACCCTGATTCAAATTTGCTTTGAGCTCTAATGCTCTGAGGTCAGGGACGATGTTAGAAAGCCCACACCACCTAAGAACATGATGGTAAGGATTTCGGTGAGGAAAAAAAAAGAAATGTTCTGATTATTTACTTGTAATGTTCAATATTCTGAGTCCCGGGCATCCTTGGGATAGTCTTAACAGTTTGAGCTCTGTGTTAACAGTGTACAGATTTCCCTTAAATTAGTAACCTTTAATTTCTGTCCCTGACAATATGATAGAGCCAACCTTTTCCCCTTTATGTTCACTGCATCATAAAGGCATGGCTAACAATCCCAACTTCCAGATTTCCAGCAAACAAAAATAAAAGTAATTTCATCTTAACTATAATATCTATGACGAGCTATATACCATCTGGTGCGACGGGCGGGGACTGAGAACTGTGATGAGTATATCAGGACACAAAGTAATGATGGTTACAAAGAAAGTAATCAGGGCATTACCTTTGTCTTCCATTTTCCTCACTTGAGACCTGGTAGTATGAGCATATAACAAAGTGAAAATTAATTCTGAAAGAA
Organism: Triturus cristatus; assembly: GCF_964204655.1. NCBI lineage: Eukaryota > Metazoa > Chordata > Amphibia > Caudata > Salamandridae > Triturus > Triturus cristatus. The sequence continues at coordinate 466,365,851 of NC_140589.1, forward strand.
ATACACATTTTTAACATCCTGTGTTTGTTTATTAATCTTACTGTACAATATGCCTATCACAATTCAACTACAGTCAAAACTACTGTAACAAAACATCATATATCATCTCCCCCATATGTAATTTGTAATGAGATTACAAAAATGTTGAGATGCCAATCTTGCTGTAGCAGGTTTGTCCTTATGGGAAGCTACTTTAAAAGTTGCCCATGATGAAGAAATTCCTCAGTTAGAATGGCCCAGAATTGTGGACAGAAAAGGCAAACCTTCTTTTTGATGAGAAATAAAAACAGGCATTGTTATCCAGCTACTTAAGGTACATGTACAATGACTGTGTACCTCATTGCCCAAACTAAAATTAATAAACAAGGAATCTACCTGGCAGTTTGAAAACGTTCTCTGCAAATCCCTATGCATCTCCTATGCATGTCAAGGGTGCACCACAGTACACCCTGATCTGTTAAAGAAAGGAAAAAGATTAGTCAAGTTAGATCCTTTAAAGATGAAACTATGAAGCCACCTTAGGCACCTTGTCTGCAAAAACTCTTGTGAAATGATCAAGGGAAAGAAGAGCTTCAATTTCAGTATGCCTACAACCTAATGAAATGGGTACTGATAAAACTTTTAAAGTAAAACATTTCAAAGGGACAGGCTGTAGTGGTTCAGAAGAGACTACTTGTAGCACGTTAAGCTCTATAGGGAAGAGTTCAAGAACAGACCAGCATGCAGAATAAAGGCCATTTAAAAAGCAAACTCTTAAGGAGAGGGTTCAGTAGCATATCAAAGGTAGAAATACTATGGCCCAAATTTACTACGATTTTGCGTAGAGGTTTTATCACTTTTCTGGGGCAGCCCCTAAGCAAATATATTTGGGGATTAACAAAGTCATGCAGATACTGATTTGAGTGGCTTTGCTTGGGTTTGTAAAAAAAAGAAAAGTATTGGTTAGGTGTTACATGGGTGGATCATGAGTGTTCCCATACATCCACCCATGCATTTTGACTCAAACCCATATTTACAAAGACTTATAAACATGGTTTGCACCAAAATGGTGTGCTGACCCAAGGCTAGCATAGCAAGGAAACATATTTGTATTTCTCTTTGTTAAATCCTCTTTGCCTGTGTGCCACATTCTACAGCAGCCATATCCAAGAGGAATAAACATCAAAGGCTAGTTTTTTGTGTAGGAATTTGCCTCTTCCTGCACAAAAACTTTTGTAACCTTAACTCAGACAGACCTTGTGCCTTGGTGCATGGATCCTTGTGTTGGAACTAGAGAGCCCAAGTGTACCAAGGCTAGGAAAGAGCTGAAGTCCGCCTGATCTTTATAAATATGGTGCAGTTCTCCTCTCTCTTAATCTGTTCTGCAAAGTGGAGGTGCATGAGCCACTGAAAGCTCGAGCTAAACCAGATGCTTGTCTCTGGCTCAGCTCGAGGTCCTCTTCAAACCTCGAGCCCAAAACAAGCTGAGCTTTCACTAGAGGTGATATGGCCTTTTGGCCAAAGCTGGTGACCATGCAAAATGGGTGAACCAGCTTCAAATAGAGGCCTTGGACCATCATTTTGTGAATTCCGGCAAATCTCTGTGTGTTACAAAAATAAAACCTGTTAATCAGTCTGTCTGTTGTGAAGCCCTCTTATGTATTTGGAGACTGTTCATGCTGTGTAATACTTCCAAATAAAAGGTGGATTCCTCCCTCCACCCGTTCTCTAATCTCATCTGTCAAGAATTAACATTTGATATCTGAAAGAAATAGCCATGTAGTAGTCAATTGCATGGTGTGAACCTGGGACATTTAGGATCAATCACAACGTCCCAGCTTGAGAAAACTGTGAAATCTAATGCAAATACTTTATTTCTCCAGCCTCCTTTTTTTCATGATCAGATACAGAGCACTTCAAATACATGACTTCAGGACAATGTGTGCTCTACAAAAACCTCTCTTGTGTTTTACTTTAAAACCTATAATTCTGTTCTATTTGTATTGAGAATCAAAGTTAAATGAAGGGTACAGATGACAACTGGCTTGTCTCTGAGGGACAGATGTATCAAGAGATTTCCCGTTCGCAAATGAATTGGCAAACGCAAAATAGGGAATCATAATTTTCATGATTACCTATTTTGCAAATGCATTTAGAGAATCGCAATTTACGACTCCTGAAATGCAATGCAGGAAGAACTATAAATTTGCGACCCTGCTTTAAGGAATCGCATTTTACCACCAACTTCACGTTGGTGGTAAATTGCAAATCCTTACCATGTGCACACATGCATATTTCAGGGGTGTAACAGGGTGTCCTTTTGGCACCCTTGCACCCTTGAAATTGCATGCGCAATTTGCAAATACCTATTGGGTACTCGTAAATTGAGCATGCATATCCCATTCATTGCAAGGGGCTTAAGGCCCTTAGGAATGAATGGGAAGCCATTCCTTATTTGGAATGCGTAGGAATTGCAATTTTATTTGCGAAACCTACATACATTGCGTTTTGCGAATCCATAATAGCGAATCGGTAAAATTCGATATTAGGGACTCTCAAAATACAATGGGGCAGATTTATGTTTCCTGGCGCATCCCTGCAAATCAGCAAGGATGCGCCAGGAAAGATGCGTCACGCAAGTTTACCCTTGCGCCACATATGATGCGCTGCATTTACAATGCGGCGCATCATGGCGCAGGAATAAACAGATGCGTGACGCATCCGATGGCGTAAGGTTGGCGCAGTGCTTCAAACTCCAGCACTGTTCCAACCTACCCTATCCCTAACATGGTGCGTCAAGCCTTACGCCTGCTTCAAGCAGGCGCAGGGTTTTGGCGCATCAGCGTTGGGAAAGTGACTCAGTCAAATCTTATAGATTTGACTGAGTCACTTTTGAGGGGCTTTCCTGCGACGGAACGCCCCCCCCTCTGTCGACACGCCCACGTGAAACCTGACGCAGGTTTTACGTGGCGCAGGGCTTTACATCGTGACGCATCTCCATAGATGCGTCACGATGTAAATATGGCGCAACGTGGCGCAGGGTTTACACCGCCGCTGCGGCCCAAAAGTGACGCAACGGCTGCGTAAAAGTGGCGCATCTCCAATATAGATCTGCCCCAATGTCGATACATCTGGCCCCAAGTTCTCTAAGAACCTTGTCCTCAGGGAAGGCAGGAATGTTTCTCAGATGATGTTTAAAATCTTTCACCTTTAATAAATACATCTCAATCCAGAGATGCAGTTTAACGTGTACTTAGATAAAACGCTTCTGATTGTTCAAGAGTTACTTTTTATTTTAATTCTGAAGACACTTGATCACATTCTAACTTCATGTTTTACATGCCAAGTATTTTCGAGGCTTGTGTGCGGGGTCTTAGAGAAAGAGCCGACCTTTAATTTACTGACTCTCCCACCTCACTTCAAAGACAGAACAAAACTAATGAAGCATAAATGTAAGGAGAGCACGTGAGAGGCCAAGAGTGCATTTAAAAACGAATGGTTTATGAATACAGAGGCCAGAGATCTGGGCCTCTTCTAAGAGCGACTCATTGGTTGCCACACCCCCTCAAAAAGCATCTGGAATTACGTGAGATGGGAAATATTCGGGTCAAAGGTACGTTTTTTATTTTATTTTTTACAATAATCGAGTAGCGCTCTGCCTGCAGCGACACTAATGCACATGATTTCACTTAATAATTAAAACCGCACATTACACATATCCTCTCTCATTAGATAATTTACCCAGGCCCTGAGACACTCTCATACTTACACTTTGCATTAAAGAGTTCGCAGAACTATTCATGGCATACTGTTTACGGGACAGAACAAGGTTTTATGTGTCGTTTTCAACTAATCAGTTCTTTCGTCTTAATTCGTTTTTTGCATAAGCATTATTGTATGCAAAGCAGAGACTGCAAGAAGAGATATGAAACATTGTGGAATACCAAGAACCCCTGCCAAGAAGCTAATTGTTTGCTTCCCAGTCTTTCTGTATAATGTTATGCTTTTATTGCTGTGAAATGTGTGTACACATTTAATAAGCAAGTTTAACCCCAGGATTCAAGGTATTTTAATATTTGATTGCGACAATTAGAATAAATGAAAATTGTAATGCAATTTCTTTTCAAAAGTGCTAGGCAGGATGAGCTTTCCAATTATACAAGGCATAAAATTCTGAATTCTTAATGTAATCCATATCTAAAGCTCTGAATATGCCTTGTGCACTTCACTTTAACCGATCCTGTTGTGATGCTCTTACTTAAGGATGCTGTAGGGTGCTGTAGGCATCAATTGAAATCTGAAAGAGCTCTTATGACGTTTTTGCAAAAGCGAGAGATTTAAGTTATATCTGAAAATGCTGAAAGGACTAATTACCATACTCTTCTTAGTTTAATGCTACATAAATATATCAACGATCTATGCAGCCAGTTTAAATGGCAAAGAGCTGCAGACAAATGTAAGGGGTATGTGCAATGAGCAACCAGCCGTCCTCACACTCTCCCCCATACATGAAGGACAGATACAGAATCATTTAGAATGACAGGCAAGAATCCACACCCGTGCTCTGCCTCACTGGAAAAAAATATTTCCTTATATGTGTCTATGTTAGTAATACTGACTGTGCTAAAAAGGTTCAGTGGCAAGAACATTTTAAGGTAGCATTTGATAACATAAACTTTTGCAAAAATAGCGTTTTTCTGCTTGAGTCAAGTAGGAAAGACCTGTCCCTGTTTACAGCTTCAGAAGCCTTTTACTTGACAGTGTTCCATTATGCTGGCGGTGGTTGTGTGTTTCGAGGACTGCAATCAGTGTCGGCTCGCATAGGCCATGCTGCGGGGGAGGTGGGCGGGGCAGGGGAGGGGCAGGGTGGGGGGAAGTAAACTCAGACATTCGACGGAACAGAGGAACGGAATAATTACTTTCCTCCGTTCTGTCGTATGACTGAGTTTACTACACCCCCACCCAGCCCCGCCCACCGCCCCCGCATCACGCCCTATGGGAGCCACCACTGACTGCAATGTTTTGTCAAAGTCAGCCTGCCTGTCAATATGGTGGCTCCCACCTCGCCATGGGGCATATCAACAAGCAGGAGATAAAAAATGATCGCTGCTTTTGCGGCCGTTTTCGGCCGAAAAGCGGCGATAATTTTATCGCCTAATCAGCAAGGTCACGCTAACACGTGAAACCTTGCTTTAGCGGCAGGATTCCTAACGCCCAGCTTTGCATCTCTAATGAGATGCAAAGTGGGCGTTCCTGATCTGGCATGACAGGAGAAATGTCGCTAAGCGACATTTCTCCTATCAGGAAGCCTAACGCTATGAAGCATAGCGTCAGGAAAAGTAGCAATAACCCCTGTTATCGCTACTTTCCTTACGCCTGCTTCAGGACTGACTTAGCCATGATATCCTATGGAAGGTGGATATCATGGCTAAGTTTGTGAGTCCCTATCAACTAGCTAACGTGAGATTATCGCTGGGTTTCCAGCGATAATCTCACGTTAGCCAGTTAGCGCTAAGAGTTTTATCGCTGATGAGATAAGCGTTGCTAATAGCAAGCTATCTCTGCGATAAAAATCGGCGCTAGCCGGCGATAATTATCCGAGCGCTAAGTGCGCTCAGCGATAATTATCGCCGGTTGTTGTTGATATGTCCCCAAGACTGGTCGTGTCCAGATCAGAAATATATTTTGGCTTCCTCTTTGCATTAGTGGAGCAGATCCCACACTTACAGCAGGCATGCCAGGAGACTAGGCCAAAAGAACATGGATGTTTATTACACCTTGACATCTGTTTACAATTTGCGGGGTGGCCCCTCTGAACTGGAGGAATAGTACAACCTGGTAGGACCAAATTGTTTTGGGGGAAGAAAAGAGTTTTCAATGCCTCTGAATGATCCAAGGACCCAGATGATTGAGATAGGACAGATGATGAGTGCTTCATCATGAAGCTGAAAATCCACATTCTTGCAGTTAAGAGAATCACCATCATGTTGTGAATGATTGCTACTCCTAGCATCAGTTGTTAAAGATTTTTGTTAATTTATATTTTTGTGCATCATCAACTATGTGCAGGATGTATTTTCACACTTGGTTACACATGTACACACTGATACAGTATTGATGATTTTGAAACAATTTTTCTATGATGTGTAAAAGTACATTTTCCTGACTACTACCAATTGATTTTCAAAATGGATGTTACCCTTATATTGCCCCTGCACATTTCGCTGCCTGTCGTTTCTGCAGCATGTAGTCAAGTAGAATATAATTTGTGTATTTCCATTGTCATTGTTCATACTGCTTTCAATGAACTTTACCCAACTTCTTTCTACTAATCTACTGTGTTCCTTTCATTCAAATAAAACACCATTGTTTATTAATCTATTTTTTTTTAGCTTCTCTGGATTACATTAGTATAGAGAGGGCAGAATAATTATTCATGTTGTGGGATAGTGCTTAGTGCTAGGGCAATATGAAGTTTTTTGAAAATGCACTCATTTGCTTCTGAAATGATACATTGGCACACTTTACAGTGATTATGCAGTTCTCTTAATTTCATATGTGAAACTAATGTATAAAATTCTCGATTTGGAGGGTGAGACAGATATTTTTCTCTTTTACTAGGGATGCTGTCTGTTTCCTTCCTGACTTTGCAGCCCACTTGGCACTTAAGTCGTTTTCCATTTTGAAGTACTCTGTATTGTTCTATTTACTGTGATCTGTTATGGAATTTACCCTGTATCCCCGTACCTTTGAATAAAACCATTTAATTATTCACCTAATCAAGAACTCAGTTATTAAGTGGGTCCTTATATTTTATTGACTGTATTTCTGATATTTTGATGTGTGGGTGGTTGCCTTTAAGATGATCCAGCGTTTAGAACCAACATATTTTATTAATCTGGACCCAATTCAATACCCTACAGTCCCTTTCACGCTCGTGAATTTAAAATAATCTTAACAATTTGTTCATCCTATTTATCCTTTCCTTGGCGATGAATCTTTATATAGTTAATCAGGAATTTGGCAAAATAATATCAGAATTATTATAATATCACCATAAAATAATCATTTCATATAACTAAATCAATGACACTAATAATGACAAACTCTTTTGATAGTTAGAAATGCTTTATCTAAATAAATGTGAATTGCTCATCAAGTACAATACAGCTCAAATTATAGGTCATCACACAAAAGAAACATTAGCAAAATACATCAATTGTACATCTCAAATGTCAGCGCAATGAGTGAGTGGATAGGCGTTGAGACAAAAGAATAAAGACATTTGCAAATAGATTTATGCAAATTCAGAATATCATACTAACCAAACTTACAAGATTCTAGAAATCTGAAAAGCTACCCTCTGGCCATGAGAGTAAGTTAGGCACCTCAAGAAGAGTTGGGGAGCAAGGTCAAAGAGTCAGGACCAGCAGTACAACAGCCAGCCCATAGAATTAAGGAAACAGCAACACAGCTCTCTCCTCTCACAAGGAAAATGCACTCCTAATCCCACAGCTCTACTAATACTAGATAAACCCTAAATTCACTAAAAGTCTAATACTTATTGTATCATCTCACATGGATTTATGCGTTTTGATTGGTCCAAAACAAGGGGTGTTCAATCACACCACTCTCGATGTGCCTAACTTTCAAGTGTCCCATTGTTCTAACTTCGCACATTGTAATCACTTCCAACAGAGGAAACTCTAGTTTCAGGCTTCCGTGTTTTGTACATCTCTCCATCTCACTCATGTATCAACTTGTAGTACAAATGTCCTCATGCTCCTCTCGGCAAGGAAGCTCCATTCTTTTATCTTTTTTCCTCTCTGCACAACTTTGACCATCATCAGGAACTTGCGAAGGACAGATCACAGTTTCTTTCTCCCTTCTACATTTCTAATATGCCATGTTAATTCTAAAAAAACCCTCAGGCCTTTTCTGCAGGGCAGTAAGTACCCTTCTAGAGAAAACAAATACAAGTGTTATTTATCATTTTATAAAACTCCACTATTAAATGCTCTTTGAATGCGTTCACTTGCTCTTCCTTTTCCTTAAGCACTACTTATTATTTTCTAATTGTTAAAAAAATAAACTCTCAACTTTTGACTTATTTTCTACATTAGTTATGTGCATTTGCTGTCTACTCTAACACTCCCAGCACGCGCTTGCTCAGTTTTCCTCTTTCCCCTTTTAGTTTTGCACAGTTTAGTTTTCACAACATTTGGTTAATAATTAACACATTGAGGAGTTTAATCGAAGCAGGTTTTATTTCTTGAAAACCCTGCTCCATAAATCCCCCCTTCGATGGCGACTTGAGCCATCATAGAAATCAACCCAAAAATCTGATTGTCATCATTCAAACTACTTAGAAAGCAGAAGTTCTCTTTTTCTCAACATAAATCCATCTATATCCTTTATTTCATAGTAATTTCCACTTATGTCTTCTAATGTTATCTCTTCTCTCTTTCTCTTTCTTGCTCCCAGTTTAGTATCCAGTGTTTGTTTCTTGCACTTACAACACTTATCTATTATTACCAGCATTAGTATCTGAAGCAACTATAGGTGTTAATATTTTCCCTAGCAAGCTAATACCAAAAGTAGAAAACAAATTACCCAATGAGGAGAAACCCTTACCAAGTCTCTCCCAAGCACCATCAACCTTCAGTTCAGTTACATTTTCCCGTAAATGTATATATTTATAATATATCCCACCCTTTCTTTTGTCAGGAATATAAGTACAGCACTGTTGAATTTTCAACATACTACAGACGTCGCCCTCTTTTGCCAATAATACATCAAGAGAGGGTCTATTCTGTTAAACCATAGATCTTATAGCAACCATTTCTGTATCAATCATTCAGAACCCACCAGCTGTGTCTGTTGATAAATGATAAACCACTGTGGACAATTTCCGATCTCCTGCTGACTGATCTCTTAATGCCGCTGAATCAGCTACCCTCTGCTATGAGCCCATGGCTCCGACGCTGTTGGCTTCTCCGACACGGTGCCTGCTTCCTTACGGAGGATTGAGGTCGCCGGTTGCCAGTGGGTGACCCTATCTGCAGGCGCCATTTGCAGGGACCTGCCATTTTCTCCCGAGGACCAGAAGAACGGGCGACGAGTCGATCCGTGTCACTGAGATCCTCACTGGAGTCCGCTGGCCAGCACCTGAGACCGCTTGAGACCGAAGCTTCGTGATGAACCCGCACACCGACATCCAGAGTGGCGTTCCACTGCATAAAAACCCACTTGAAGAATGAATCCCAAAACTGGAATCCCTACAGCCCTCATAGAACCTGGCTTTGATGTTCTGGGCTGCCGGAGGGCCGATAAATTAGCTGCAATGTTCCCGAGTGCCCGTGACCTAGATGGCGGCTGAAGTAAGCCGAAATTGCAATCGGAGCCTGTAGGACGGAAGCTGAGACATCGCTGACTCCTGCTCAGACTATCCGCAGAGGCCCCCCATGTTCTCATCCCGAAGCGCAGCACTGACGTTCAACCCCCTGTAGGGGCGGGATACCTTAACGGAAGACAGGCTTGCCCGCGACATCGGTACAGAGCAGCCACAATAGGTGGGGAGGGGCCCGCACACTGTGTGCGTGGCCGGGACCTCCTGGGAGGCCGGCACCTTGGCAGCAGCATCGCTGGGCCCTGGAGAGAGCAAAACATTCTGGGGACTTCTAATTAACCAGCAAATATCCTGTAAACAGGCTGGGGATACATTTTTCTTGCACACGCAGAACATTTTTACACAATCAATAACGGCCCCTAACAAATACAGAATTGTACATTCTGCAGCATAGCAACTCCGCTGCCGGGAGCAGATGTCAATTACGGCCCTCACCCTCTACGCATAACGAAACCGCTAACGCTCCCTGGGAGTACCAGGAACCACATCAGCTGGAGACGTATGATATGAGTCACGATACCGCTGTTCCATCTCTGACTATCTACTGAGCCTCCGTTCCCTCCCCAAGCATCAGCACTACCGATTTATCCCCCTGCAGGGGAATGGCTGCCTGCGCGGAGGAACCAGCTCCGTTCAGTGGGACGGTGGGTCTTTGAGGATCCCTCAGTGTCGGTTGAATCGTGATTATGCCAAAAACAGCCATGCAGCTGAGTTGAGGTACGTGGGATCTACCCATGTCAGGCGTCGTCCATTGCCCATGATCCCCCATTCCTTGCAGTAGAGCCCGACCGCTAGTGTACTCTCCTCTCTGCCCGGCACCCCCTGTGAGGGCCCTGAATCTGTCTCCAACCGCTGCAAGCTCTAACAAGCCACCACATCTGATCCAAGGTGGGCACGAGCAGGGCATCACCATGACCTACACAGGTTTCTACAGAGGCCTGACTTTAATATGGCAGCCGCCTCTGCCTTCGTTCCCTCGGCAGCCTTAATGGCAACCTCAGCTCCATCTCTGGATTACTCCAGCCCCTAGTGAGGCCATGTTCTTCCGCTACCTGACTATGTATCTATTCTAAACTGCTTTCCTGAACACTGAGACCTGAGCAACATGGCTGATGCCCGGTGGAGCTGCTAGACAGCTATTGAGGAGATTGGCCCTGGCTCCCCCCGACCGTCACCTACTCAGCCGGACATTGTGCACAGTTCTTCTTCGTCTCCCTGCTATGGCTCCTTCCTCCCCTCCCTCCTAAGAATTCTCACAACTCTGCTTTTGTTGACTGTACCTTACTATGCTCCTGTAACTGATGTAACTTTAATGTAACGATCCTTTGGCAAGCGCTCTGATACCTCCGTGTCTAGCTAGCGCTATATATAACTGTTCAAATCATATCAAATCAAAACCATTTTCTCTGATTGCTGAGACCTGAGCAACATGGCTGATGCCAGGTGGAGCTGCTAGACAGCTATAGAGGAGATTGGCCCTGGTTTCCCCCTCGACCGTCACCTACCCAGCCGGACATTGGACACTGTTCCTCCTCATCTCCCTGCTAAGGATCCTTCCTCCCCTCCCTCCTACAAATCCCAGCAACATTGTTTTGTTTCCTGTACCTTACTATGTTCTCGTAACTGATGTAACTTGTGACGCAACGATCCAAATTGTTAAGCTCTCTGATACCCTCTTGGGTCTGGTTCGCGCTATACAAAACTTTAAAAATAAATAAATAAATACATTTCTCAATTATATGTGAGTTTAAAATTACCCCAACTAAAGGTATCAATGCTCTAAAAATATCACCCACAATATCTGCCGCACTAATTCCCCTTTTATTTTGTGTAAATTCACTCTTCTTTTCATTGATTCCATGACTTTTATCTAAGTGAAAAACCTTGGGGAAGACTATCCCCATATAACAACACCCATACCAATGTGCAGGCAAACTATAGTAGACATTTTTACCACACACATAATATATTTCAGGAAAAACAGGATCCGTCTTCCTGTTATTAGGAAAAGATGATCACATTCACTAGAACCAATGAAATTATTGTTAAAATCTGTTTTTATTCTAATTAAGCAAAGCTGTCCCCTATTATGCCAATCCAGAGTCAATGCAGCATATGTCTCACCCTTTTTGTAATCACCTTCTCTAAAAGCCCAAGGAGGTACACTGGACTTCTGTTTAGCAGCCTTTCCCTTATAACTCTGTCTGACTAATAATAACGCAAGCTTCCTTTTTCATAAAACAAACATGTTAGTACAGTGCACGAAACTCCATAAGTTAAAGGAAGGTGATGATAAGTCACCCCCTCAGACATAGACGAAGGTATTTGCATGTACACATAACAATCTCTCGCATCCAAAGTATCTGCGTATTCATAGAGTAGTTTAGTAAAAACATTTAACGAAAAATCATTAATGAAGGTATCCTGGTGATATATATTATCACCTGTTATTTTCTCAATATTAGTTTGTGGTTCTTCCTTAAGATTTCCCACATCTACTTTTTCACTCAACACCTGATTAGTAATATTATTTTTAGTAGGGTACAAAAAATAAGGCACAACAACAATTAGTGTTAACCAAACAAACATTAGTAGTAAAACATTTATAAAGCAAGCATTAGTACATCTACGTTTAAAACGTTGGTGTTGATATCCAGTCTCTAGTAAATTTCCCTTTGCCATTTTCTATTGTAAAAATTCAAAGATCAAAAAACTAAATTAAAACTAAAACAATTTTTTTTAAAAAGTAGCTTGCAAAAATAATGTACAAATAATGTAGTGTATCCAAGCATGTAAAATAATATAGTGTATCCAAGCACTTCTTAAGCCTTCTTATTTCACCTCTCTCTCTTTTTTTTATATATTTTCAGAGCCTTCAATTTGATTCTAGCTTTATTTTCTGCACTCTTCATAGTGATCTTTTTCAATTTTCTGCACCCCAATTTTTAACACAGTTCATTTAGGGGGGCTCATAACAGTTTTTGTGACTTGATTCTGCAACAGTCTTTTTCCCACACTGGTCTGTGTGTTCAGCTGTTTCAGCCACCACGTATATTCATTTAGGTGCTGTGTACTTCTTGTTCAGAACTCTTGCCCTTTTCCTTCTCTGAACAGTATCTTCTTCAGAGTCACTTTGTTCTGTTTGGCTCGATACTTATATTATTGTGTTTGGAACTTTTTCTTTCAGAGTGTATTTCAGTCTTTTCACTCACTTTGGTCATATATCTCCCTTTCTTGCCTTTTTTACTTGCACAGTAACACCAGATTCAAGACTTTGTTCACAACTTCTTTTGTTTGCTTCTTTCCTTATTTGCACTTGTCCTTGAATCAGATTTTCTCCATCATTAGCTTTGACAACAGTCTAACGAGACCCAGTAGCTGGTGCCTACTTTATTTGACCTTATTCTGAGTCAGGCTCTCCTTGACTCTCAGCCTGTTCATTTTCTTCTTCTTCATTTATTTCTGGTCTTTCAAGTGGACTTGAGACTCTCCTTGTGTGACATGCGTGGATCCAATTTGGTAAGTCACCACACTTCACTGCTGTTGTTGTCACCAGTATCACTTGATATGGCCCATGCCAACTTGGTTCTAAACATGACTTTCTCACATGTTTCTTCACCTGAATCCACTCTCCTGGACTTAGGTCATGTGCTTGTTCTAGCTGTGTTGTGGTTGCAATGTCTCCAACCAGATGAGACACAGAACCCACCACAGCAGCCAATCCTTTGCAATAATCGAGCACTAGATCATCAGTTATATTCATCAGTTGATTTGCTGGGACTATTGGAGGCCTCACTGCTCTCCCCACAATCACTTCGTGGGGCGATAATCCAGTCTTTTTATCAGGAATACTTCCCAGACTAATTAAAACTATACAACGCCCTGAGGTCCAAGTGGCTTGCCGACAACTGGGCACAGCAAACCATCGGGCTGCCCTGCGCATCCTCAGGTCTGACTCCAGACCCCTTTTCGCATGTGGCGTGGCCAAGTTTCTCAGCCATGCATGGCTCATTAAATGAAAAGCCTTGTCAGGAGTGGCTCAATACTGTACTAAATGAAGCTGAGATGAAATTGTCACAGGGTTCCAAGAGCGCTTAGTTATACACTATGATTCCATTTTATGTATATGCACTTTATACCTGACTCTCCCCAATGTCATCCTAAGGAGGGCTTAATCTATTTTCATTAGGCCCATTTGGGAGTAGCAAACTGGGCCCATAATAAGGCCTCCACCATGAAGGACTGTAATGCTGCTTCCTTCTCATTTCCTTTACCTCATTTTAAGCATGTTTTTATTGATGAATTGTAAATTAATTTTTAACTAGTAGATTTTGGCAACTACACCTCTCATTGAGTGTGCAATAATGTATTTTTATGGATTGCCTGTGCAGATTATTTTTTACCATGTTGCTGTATCATATGTTTATTCTGTATTTTCTTTTTAATAATAAATGTCTTTTACAGCTTTTATGGCACTAGTTGTTGAAATAAAGATTATACAATACAATACAATACATTAAAACTAAAGGTAAAGCATCTGGCCGTTTTAGTGCTGTGGATGCACATACTTTCGAGAGCCTTGACTTAATAGTGCCATTAATTTGTTCTACCACCCCTGAAGCTTCTGGTCGATAGGCACAATGTAGTTTTTGCTCAATTTGTAATGCTGCATAAATCATCCCTATTATTTCATTATTAAAATGAGTTCCTCTATCTGTTTCTAAAGAGACTGGAAATCCAAACCTTGGTATGATCTCTCTTAGTAGCAATTTAGCAACTGTTAGACTATCATTTCGTCTTGTTGGATATGCTTCTACCCAACGAGCGAACAAACAAACCTAAACCAACACATATTTAAAACCATTACATGGGGGTAACTCTATGAAATCTGCTTGCAGTTGGGTAAATGGACCTGCTGCTTTTCCATTCATCCCCAACTGACAACAGTCTTTCTTCCTGCATTTTGCTGCTGGCAAGTTATACACCTCTGTCAAAGACTCTCTGCAATTTCGGGTTAAACCAAGATTGCTTAAAAAGCCTGATCATTACATCTCTCCCTACGTGTTTTAAGCCATGATACATCCTTGCAATCTGTGATAGCAGACTGTCTGGCATTATTGGTCTCACATTTGTATACACCAACACTTCATCTTCAGCCCTTCGTGTACAACCTGCTTTGATCCATGTTTCCTTTTCCTCCTCACTAGCTTCTCCCTGTAATTGTCTAACCTCTTCCCATGTCTCTACAGAAGAGAACATTAGATGACAATTTGTATCAGATTTTTGCATTTCTTTGTTTATCGAAATTGAATTTTGAGCACAAAAACGTGCAACTTGGTCGGCATATCTATTGCCATTAGTCACATAGAAATTTCCAGATTTATGTACCGAACACTTCACCACCACCATCTCTTTGGGCAATTGTAGTGCAACCAGCAAATCTTTTACATTGTTGCTGTTTTGAATCGGTGACCCTGATGATGTCAAAAATCCACGCTACATCTACAATTGTCCAAAGTTATGCATGACCCCAAAACCATATTGCCTATCAGTGAATATGGTTATTCTCAGATTTGTGCCAATTATACATGCTCTGGTCAATGCACCCAGCTCAGAAATTTGGGGGGAACTATTCCTTTCAAACACGAAGCTTCAACAACCATAGCCACTGTACAGACTGCATAGGAAGCACGTAAAATGCCCTTTACATCTCTCAAGCAAGATCCATCCACAAACATCACACAATCATATTCAGGCAATGGTGTGTCTTTTATATCTGGCCTTGGTTTAGTACATAATTCAGTCACAACCAAACAATCATGATCTACTTCGTCCACCACTTCCTCACAACTTGGACTTGGTAGCAATGTAGTTGGATTTAAATTTGTACATCTTGTCACAGTCACATTCTCTGCTCCCAGTATCACTCTTCCATACCTGGTCAATCCACTACTCGTAAGATGCTGTGTTCGAGTTTGAGTCAACAAAATCTCAACAAAATGTGGCACATACCCTTCAATGGATGTCCCATCACAATTTATTCACTCTGTTCCAGACTCACACAAGTAGCAGCAGCTGCTTTCAAACAGCCTGGGAACGCTGGAGCCACTGAATCCAAAGTGGCAGAGAAATATGCCACTGGACGACATGCCATTCCATGCATTTGCGTTAGGACTGAAAGTGCACAACCATCTTTTTCACAATAGAATAGTGCAAAGTCCTTACTGTAATCTGGCATTCCTAATGCAGATGCTCGACAAAGACTGTCACACAACTCTACAAATGCCCTCATACATTTCTCATCCAATTCAATTGGATCGATCACATCTTTATGTGTCAATCTCTGTAATGGCTTTACTATCAGTAAAAAACCACTGATCCATTGTCTGCAGTATCCAACCATATCCAAGAACATTCAAACTTCTTTCTGTGTTCTGGGAGAACCCATCTGCAAGATCACAGTTATTCGATCTTGTGATACTTTCCTGACTCCTTTTTTAAAATGTGTGTCCCAAATATTGAACTTCTCAGGTCAGGTGACAATGTATGCCCTCCTACTGCCAACGGATTCAGTAGAGTAATTGTATCTGTCACACATGCTTCCCTCTTCTTTGATGCAACAAGAAAATCATTAATTTATTGCACCGGTACTGAGTTTTCTGGCATCACCAATGACTCCAAACATTTTTTCAAAATCTGATTGAAATTGAGGGTCTCCCTGTATGCCCTTGAGGAACTCGGCACCATGCCAAGAAAGGGTCTATGAACCGGAATGCAAAAATATATTGGTTATCCGGATGCATGGGTATCGAGAAAAATGCTTGGTATAAATCAATTACAGTGAATCACTCTGCCTCACAAGGAATTTGATAAAGGATCACTGCTGGGTTTGGCACTATTGGACAACAAGGTATCACAATCTTATTAATCTTCCTCAGGTCTTGAACTATCCTATATTTCCTGCTCTGTTTCTTAATACCCATAATAGGTGAATTACAAGGACTCCCTGGTATCGCTCTCAAAATGCCTTGTTCAATCCTTTGCCCAATTACAGGTGTACACCTGCAATGGTCTCAGGACTTATTTTATACCGTGGCGTTTTTGGAGATCCCGCATCTTGTTTGGTTGAAATTTGGATAAGATCAACTCCTTTCGTCAATCCAATGTCTTTCCCAGTAAAATCCCACACATCAGTCATCACTGTGTCTCTCAGTCCAATAGGCAAATCCTTCGCTGTAAACAAAGGATGCAAATCATTCACCTCCGTCCCTTGCCTTGCCAACATTACCTTGAACGCAACATCTTCAACTGGCGTCTGAAATGCAATGCCTTCTAGTGTAAAATAGATGGTGTGATTCATCTTGCATAACAAATACCTACCTAATTCGTTTACTGGACTCATATCACACAGCACAAAACGATGCAAGTCTCTGAAATCTCCAATGTGTACCTTCATTGGTTTTGTCACTGGAGTTTTAATCAACTGATTTGAAACACCTACAACTTGGATAGTATCTGCCGAGAGGGGTAGGTTTGGGATTTCCCCAGTTCTCACAGAGGAACGGGTAGCACCAGTGTCTACAAGGAATGTAACAACATTACCTTCAACTTCTCCATCCACAAAAGGACCACAATGGTCTACCTCTAAGAATGCGCCAAGCACGCACTCCTCCTCCCCTCTCAGGCACCGTCATTGAGATGTATCTGAATCACTCTCCTGGCACTGCAACCAGTATTGTGAAACCATTTATTCATTTTGATTATTACCAATTCTTTCTCCCGTTTGAACACCCGCATTCACTCTTTCTCTTTGTACTTGAGTATTCACATCATTTGACATCAGGGCTTGTGGTATTTGTACCTGTGCAACTACCTGTTGTTGTTGCTGTTAATCCCTGTTTACCTCATTCTGCATTTGCTGATTAAAAGTCTAATTCATTTAATTATTCTCTAGAAAAACCTTACACTCGCGTTTCCAGTGTCCCAACTTGCCACACGCATGACAAGGATATTTCTTTTTCATTTTGTCCTTATAACCCCTACCTCTATCCTTTCCCTGAGTAAGAACACCTCCGTTCATCATGACACCTCCCATGTTAGAAACCTGAACATTTTGAATATTCTGATTCTGACCTTCTCCTTGAAAACCTGTTTGAGAATAATCTACAAAATTATCACTTTCTGTGCTACTTTCATTTGTGCCCACATTAATTTCTCTTTCTCTTCTTGGGTCTTGATTCAATATCATCACTACAATATTTTGCATACTGTAGTATCTCATCTACAGTGTTATTCTGCCACCACATCAAATGCTGTTGAATCATGTTGCTAATTTCCAGCTTCAAACCAAACACAAACTTGTATACAAAATGTCCCATCTCTTTGTCAGTTATACTCTCAAAACCGTTATACTGTTTAAACACCTGTAAAAGCCTCTCATAATAAGCATGTACTGTTTCTTTGGTCTCCTGAGTTGTTCTATCAATTTGTACTTAATCTGTCTTTTTGGTGAAACTTTCCCTTAAAATAGGTAATTACTTATTATACTTTTTCATCACTTCATCTGATGGTGCTCCAGTGCATCTCTAGGATATTCCTCCTTTGGCCAATCAATTACAATTTTACACTCAATCCGCAAATCAGCTGGAACCACAATATCAAACAACCCATCCAAATCTTTCATAAAAAACTTTTGAACATTTTACAAATCTCTCTACCTGTTTGTACCATTCGACTGGTTTTTCTCCCAATCTGGGAAAGTCATTTCTATAAGACAGTATATCCTGTCTTGACCATGGAAAGTGAACATATCCACCTCCTGGTACCTCTCTCATTAGATATATAATTTCAGTCGTTGTCCCTGTTTCCCCAACAGGATACATAGATGATGTGCCTTTATTTGCAAGCATTTCTTCTTTCTTTTTAGCCCATCTGCCTTTCCAATGTTCCAATTCACCCCATCGTTTCATTGTATTAATCAACTTCTTAATCTGCAACTGTTTACCAGAAGCATTCAAGCTCTCCAAGTCTTTCTCGCTAAAATCGAATCTATATGTCTTTTACAAAACCTTTGATTTATCAATGTCAAATCCATAGGTTTGTGCAACTTCAGCAAATCCCTCGTGAAGGCTCTTTGCTCTCATTGTAATACTTTTACACAAACACAACAACACTTCTTCGTGATCTTTGTTCAATCTCTCTGGGCTAATCGTACCTAGAATCATTTCCTCCAAATTTTAATCTGTTTACATTCATGCTCGTAATCACTTTATTAGACACCATCCCTCTAATCCATTCATCTAATTCTCTGGTGTTGGTCCTATTGAACCCCCTGAAGTAGGTGTCACTTCTCTCACATTCTGTTCTAATCTTCTAGGTGCCATCTGTACATTTCACTTTGGGGTTTCCACTGGTCTCTCTGTAATATCAATCAATGTTCCTGTCGCACTTGTTTTAGCACCACTATTAACCCTGTCATTTTTAACAGGTACTGTCAAAGCATGCACTTGTGAAATATTTTGACCCTCACTATACAATGGAACTATGGGTCCAATCGTCACTGGAACTGATAAAGCTTCTGCATTCAAATTTAATTGAGTAATCCTTTGTGTCAAATCATCTTTTGCTTTACTCATTACATTTGTACTTCTTGCTTGTGAAGGCTGAGGAACCTCAACTTGAATCAAGGGAGCATTTGAAGTAGTTCTTTCCTGCTCTTCCTGATATGGTGGAGGTCTGTTTAATAATAAATCATCTAGTAACTCATCATCAATTTCTTTTGGATCTGGATCTGTACATTCTACATTTTTCTTTTTCTCCTTACATTTTCCTCCAGTCTGATCCTCTACTACAACAACCGGATATAAACCTTCATCTCCTGCAATCACACCTCTTCTCCATCTTTTCATCTGAGCCTCCCATATTTCCTCTGAATACCTACTTGCAGTATTTCTATATTTATATGCAGATGGGTCTCTTTCTCTCTTATACGTTTCATGTTCCTCAAGTGCCTTGTACTGCATAGGTCTAGGATTTGGTCTCAATTGATTCATTTGATATCTCAAATTCTCTAAAATCCTCACATTAAAAGTAACATGATCTGGAAATGTCATATTCCCATGTCCTTCTGTATACTTCACCCAATTCTCCAACCATGTACACATATAATATCCTCGTTCTAACCACATAAAAGAAGCAGGCGTACCATCAGATGGCTCAGAAATTCCCTCTCTAATAGGTATAGGCTCATCTTTTCTAAATAAAGTCCTCATATGGCAATAGATTACAAACCTTTCTAAAGAAAACAAAATTAGAAACAACATAAAACAAACCTGCATTGTCTGCACCACTATAAAAAAGAGATAGATCTAATCAGACAAAGAATTATTTCGCTACTAGCAGAATATCGACCTGCATTACTCCACTCTCAATCAAGTGAAAATTCTTGGGACTTCTTCAGCTGCGCTTTCTAAAGTAACCCAAATTAATCTCCACTATACTAACTTCAGAGATCCCTATGCAATTTTAACAACCTCTCTTGTTGCTTAATATCACACATGCAGACAACGCAATACTAAGGGGCCGATTCCGATCCAGGTCGGAAGGGCACCGAACGTGATCCGGCCGGAAAAACGAGCCGAACGCGTGCTTTTTGCCTGACCCGTACAGCTGTACGAGCGAGCAAGTACGATGCGAGCTACGTGAAATTCACCGACCGAGTCGTTTCTGGGTCCGAACCGCTCCGTACGTCTCGGTCGGAAGCTAACCGTGGCGTGCAATGGATGCGACTTACGACCGAGCCAGTACGATGCACGCGTCTGACAGCCTGTGCTATCCAGAGTGTCCGGCTCACAAAACGTCCGGCTCGTTGCCTTTGGGGGTCCGCGTCGGACCCCCTGTCAGCCGCAGCCCTATGACTCGGACACAGGGGGAGACCCAAGTGTACCCCCAACACAGGCATGTACGGTGCAGATGGCACCGACACGTACCCACTGTAGGGGGCGCCCTTGCACGAGACGTACCCATTCAGTCAATGAGAGCCCATGTACGTGTCGTACGACCGGCTCCCATTGACTTCTATGGGAGTCTGACCGAACCGAGTCCGACAGCATACGACCGCATCGTACTCACTCGGTCGGACTGCAGGAGTCCGGATCGGTCAGAAAACACCCCGGATCCGGCTCGGCTTTGTTCATCCTATTTATCTTTTCCTTGGCAATGAATCTTTATTTAGTTAATCAGGGATTTGGCAAAATAACATCAGAATTTCTAGAATATCACCATAAAATAATCATTTCATATAACTAAATCAATAACACTAATAATGACATACTCTTGATAGTTAGAAATGCTTTATCTAAATAGACGTGAATCATGTACAATACAGCTCGAATTATAGGCCATCAAACAAGAGAAACATTAGCAAAATGCATCATTTGCACATCTCAAATGTCAGCGCAATGAGTGAGTTGATAGGTGTAGAGACAAAAGAATAAAGGCATTTGCAAATAGATTTATGCAAATTCAGAATATCATACTAACCAATCTTACGAGGTTCTAGAAATCTGAAAAGCTACCCTCTAGCCATGAGAGTAAATTAGGCACCTCAAGAAGAGATGAAGAGCAAAGTCAAAGAGTCAGGACCACCAGTACAACAGCCAGCCCATAGAATTTTGGAAACTGCAACACAGCTCTCTCCTCTCACAAAGTAAGAAAAATGTGCTCCTAACCCCACCCACTTACTACTACTAGATATACCCTAAATTCACTAAAAGTCCAACCCGCATTGTATCCTCTCACATGGATTTATGCATTTTGATTTGTCCAAAACAAGGGGTATTCAATCACACCACTCTAGCCTAACTTTCAAGTGTTCCATTGTTCTAACTTCGAACACTGTAATCACTTCCAACAGAGGAAACTCTAATATCAGGCTTCCGTATTTTGTCCGTCTCTCTGTCTTACTCATGTATCAACTTGTAGTACAAATGTCCTCATGCTTCGCTCGGCCAGGAAGCTCCATTCTTTTCTTTGTTCCTCTCTGCACAACCTTGACCATCATCAGGAACTTTTGAAGGACAGATCACAGTTTCTTTCTCCCTTCTACATTTCTTATATGCCATGTTAATTCTAAAAAGACTCTTGGTCCTTTTCTGTAGGTCAGTAAGTACACTTCTAGAGAAACCAAATACAAGTGTTATTTATCATTTTTTTAAACTCCACTATTAAACGTTCTTTTAATGCTTTCACTTGCTCTTTCTTTTCCTTACACACTACTTATTATTTTCTAATTGTTAAAAAAATAAACTCTTGACTTTTGATTTATTTTCTACATTAGTCATGTGCATTTGCTGTCTACTCTAACACTCCCAGCACGTGCTTGCCCAGTTTTCCTCTTTCCCCTTTTAGTCTTGCACGGATTAGTTTTCACAACATTTGGTTAATAATTAACACGTTGAGGAGTTTAATCCAAGCAGGTTTTATTTCTCGAAAACCCTGCTCCATCAGAGATTTAGCACCATCTCTGATTCATCAAAACTTTGGGCATCCTGTTGAGGTAAGGTTTGGGACATGTACATTGTGGGGTCCTCAACACACACATTTTGCTTGGGCTCTAATCATACAGGTATATGAGGTGATTGATCACATTCTTTAACCACTCATGTTGGATT
This sequence comes from Triturus cristatus, assembly GCF_964204655.1. NCBI lineage: Eukaryota > Metazoa > Chordata > Amphibia > Caudata > Salamandridae > Triturus > Triturus cristatus. Next base: position 466,387,910 of record NC_140589.1, read on the forward strand.
TTTGTCCTTGCCTCTGTGTTTCGAAATGAAGAATTCCCCAAATGTACTGGGGATGTAGGTGAAACTCAACTCCTCATTTTCTGTCTAACGATGTTTGCAGTCCACCAATCGGAAGTTTAGAGTTTAGATTGCTCCTATGCAAACTTAGGAACAGCGTTACCTTAAGAGTAGAATGTTACATTTGTTTGGATGCTATTTCTAACCCAATGCCCACTTCATATGTCTAGGAAAGTTTATGAGGAGGGAAGACAAATAAGGCAGACTGGATAATGTCTCATTAGACAGAAAAGTTAATTGCATGCCGTGACAACTACAAAGAATAACAATACAGATGACCACGATGTTCTACTTATAGATGAGAATAATTAGAGAATCGACTATTCAAACATGTCTCTTTAGAATCCACAAGTAAATGGTGACCCATCCTCCACTCATCACCAATCAAATTCCTGACCATCTGTGTTGGCATATAGACTTTCTTGACAGAGAAAATAGACTCCCTTTGGGTAAGCATCCTAGCACAGAACCCACATTTGAATCATGCTGCCTATTTAATTGATTTTAGTCAAATCAACAACCCGGATGTTAAAAAAAAACATGTCCTTCCTCAAATAAACTGCTACAAAACTTGGTGTGTGGTGGCTGTGGAGAAGTGCCTCGGTGCAAGTGAGGATGTTTCAAGGAGTGGGAGCTACTATGGCTATGCAGCTGAAAAGACAGCATTTCCCATAGTTCTAAACAAAGCTGGATAACTCTCAACTGGAAGTATAGGACATCCTTTCGGTCCCGAGATGTCCAGTTACTACCCCTCCCTAACTGAGCCTTTAAATCCAAGTACATGGGAACCAAGCACTTCGACTTGGTAGCACTAGTGGATTCATTTATAACAAGCATGTGCAATGCAATAGGTCTCTCATTTACGCTAGTTTAAGCTATTGGCATTGTAAATGACAATGCCTTTTATTTATGTTTTAAAAACCAAAACATAAATAAAAGGCATTGTCATTTACAATGCCAATAGCGCAAACTTGCGTAAATGCGAGACCTATTTCATTGCAAATGCTTGTTTAGGACTTGTGCCCTGGTCAGAAGCAAAATGTGAATGACACCACAGTAGACTAATAATGGATGAACAGTGCTTTCAGAACGCCCCCTGAAAGTATGTATATTGCTTTGTTTATTAAAAACAAAAGGTTTTGGGTAATGCCTGATCTAAAACGTTTCTGGTAGTGACAAAGAAAACAATCCAGGAGAGGTGTTCATTGCATTGTCATATTCAGATTTAAAGACACCTCTTAAGCGAAAATATGGTCTCAAAGGAGAGACTCATCTAGCCATGTAACAGCTTATTTTGCAGTTTAATGTAGCGCAGAATCGACCCCCCACCTACCAAAAAAAGCAACGGGCAATTGGTAAAGGGAGTCACTGTTGGTCGAAAAAGTTTGCATTATGCCATTCTGTGGCGAGATTCAAGTAAAAATAAATACAGGACTCTGTCATTATGGCAATTTTACAGCTTACAGTAATATAGCCAGAGGCGGGAGAGAAACAAAGTTGAGGATGTGTAACTGATACTCAAAGGCTCAATTGCAGGTGTGGGTCTGAAAGTGTATGAATGTGGCCCAGGAAGCCTGCCTAACACTGTGGATGCACTCGTCAGCCTCTGACACAGCTGGGAAGAGCACTGGGGCAGCTGCACTGATGACAGGATGTAAACATCAGGTTATGCTCTGTCTGACCATGGCACCAGGAGTCTGGCCTACCTCTCCGTGCTTCAATTGTTATCTTTCTCTCACAGCCAGAAATAGCAAATATGAGCACAGGGGCACGCACAGACCTGGTGACTGGTAGCCCAGGTCACTTGATGCATGCTCTTCTGATCTCTGACCCTACGATGTTAGATTGACAACACTTTTAAATATATACATGCGCTCCCATTTATCTATCCAACAAGTTAAAAAAATGGCCACAGCCTTTGCAGGCTGATTGCGTGGACTGGCATGATGCTCCGCTGTTCCTACGCATTATTCATTGTAAGTCTTGCATAAACAATTCAGGTGTTTTAACATCCATTCTAGAGCACCACTACTTTGCACACAGGAGAGCCATTAATCAAAAAATTCCCGTTGCATATATGTAACTGCTGTATTCTATTAACTTTGAAAGTGTCAAAATTCAAATATTGAAATGTAACACATAGGACTGCGTACAAGACGTGTCGCACATAAACAACCTGAAAACATAGCAATTAACTCCAGTTTTAAATCTGTAACAGGCACAATTTTACACTCACCTCTTCATACCACCTTTAGTAGTAGCCATAGCAGACGCTCTTGGTTCCAGATAAGGCTACTTTCTCTTCACGCCAGCCCTGAAGGTCCTGGTAGCGTGTGTTTCTCAGATTGAAACTTCCTGTATATTCTTCTTACTGCGCATAGAAGCGCATACGCTGTAAGCATGGGCACAAAAACAGCACTATTCTCTACTGTCTGCAGCCTCTGCCTTCCATTAGAGGAATTTTAATTTTCTCTTGGCCGTCTCTAGCAATCAGGCATCGGTACATTACAGTTCAGCATGTTCTTCATCAGCACGTCATTTACTCCTACTTGTGTTGGTCAGCGGAGGCACTATTAGAAGAGGAGTCGCTAATAGCGCTGTGACTGGAAGTGGACCCCAGAGCTCTCGACAGGGCGTAAGCGGATGAATGTTTAGTAGATCAGGCTGGCCTATTATGACAGGTGATGAGTCCTCTTTTGTTAATGCAGTGATATCAGATTTCCTGTGTCAGTGCACGAATAGTAGTACACTCAGCCATTTTGTTTATAATTCCCTTCTGGGATTAGTGCCGTTATACAATCTAGACTACATGTCCCAGAATCAGTGGTCGAAGTGCATTAAAAAAAATATTTGCATTGCCAGAGGTCCTGCATTTAAATGGCATTGCAAACAAGCGGCCGCCATTGCCCCGAATCAATAAACAAAAAAATTGCACGTACCTTGTAACAACCAAGTAAAGGGGCCAGTAGCCATGGGAGGATACAAATGACGACATGGCCGTACTAGGGAGGGACTAACAAGCCTATTAAGTAATCAAACGCCAGCATTTATGAAGGACAAAGACACTAGCCAATGAAAAATATGGGCGGGGCTTCTTCTCCGTACTCTACCTACAACAGATCACCAGAGCAGCGCTTGCGCGCTGGCTCAGGCTCGACCTAAAAAGTGGGTGTAAGAATATGCTAAAAAACTCCAAGTGCGTGTTCTCTGGCCAAAACATAGCAAACATGTTTTGTTCTGACTTGCACACCTGATTTATTAACAGTGATGCAGTAACATAAAAAAGAAAATGCACGTTTGCTATAAAGGTTAGATGTGACATGCAATGTAGATTTACACTACCTGCTTTTGTGACTTTCAAAGCAGGCTTTTATATCTGCCATTGTAACTCTCTTATGGCTGGAAAAAGAAACTGCTGCAATGTGTGGACAGTAAAATATGTTGAAATATGAAAAATCTAATTTTTTTTTGTAATTCTAGTTATGAATTTTTTGTAGATAAACAGCAATACAAAAAAGTGCTATTTTAAGCTGGCGTGTTTCCACATTATCCAAACACATAAGCTAAGCTTAAGTCAGATTTATTACATCATGATCTCACACATGTTGCTCAATCATTAATGATTTTGTATCTCTTTGGTGCCTTAATTAGTAAAGTGTTCGTAAAGAGTCTGTCGTATGCATTTCAGACGTGGTGTAATTAGGAGCAACTCTTCATATAGCTGCAGATGTTCGTTCCAATGCACTAAGGACCATGGTCCAGATATACGACCCTTTTTGGGCTTGCAAACGGGAGATAGGCCAGTTTGCGACCGCACATAATGAGTCTTGGCATGTACAAACTCTATTTTGCAAGTCACTGACTTGCAAAATAGCATTTGCAACTCTCGCTATTAGGAAGGGGCGTCCCTTCCTAATAGCGAGTCTCAATGCCATGTACTATTGTTTTGAGACCGCATCTGGGGCCGCAAAACACTCGCAGTTTACCACCTACTTCAAGTAGGTGGTAAACCACTCGCAAATGGGATGGGGTTCCTAGGGGACCTCTTCCCCTTTGTGACTGTTTGCGAATATATTTTTTAAGAGCAGGCAGTGGTTCCAGGGACCACTGCCTGCCCTTAAAAACAAGCATTTGCAATGCAACAGGTCTCACATTTGTGATTTGGGATTAGGCATCTCAGCCATTGAGCCTTCGATTGAGACACGCCGCAGAATGGGCTTCTAGTGCATCGTCACCCAGCCCGGGTTGAACTGCATTACTACATCGATTCATACCCCTTAACCAAGTTCCTTGCTGTAATATTACAAGGTCCGCCCATTCAGGATACCGCCAGGCTCCATTTTAGCCCCACTGTACTTTGTGACCTCGCAAAGACTGTACGAAGCACTATTATATTCAGGCTTGTAATTTACCCGTCCTGATGATGATCCTATTATTGTTCTAAAAGGATTGAAATGTCGTTGACTTGTTCAAACAGTATGCACATTAATCCAATGTGATAAAAGAAGTGCATTAACTGTTTTTCAAAGCTTGCCACAGTTATTTCTAAATTTCCACAAGCTACTTTTGCCTTGCCTGAAATGTTTTTGTCCAAATGTAATTGTTATGTGTTTGTGTAGGATACAGGATTGTGTCCCACTGTATTAATGAGCTCCTATTTGTTTTTGTATTTATCAAATGATTAAATCGATTGTCCGGCTGGACATCATCAATATAGATTTGATTCAAGTCTATATGTATCCCATCCATACTGTTTTTTAAGGACCATTGTTTTTGATAATAACTGACACCCAAGGTCCTTATCTACCTTGCGGGTTCCCTCGTTTTGCTGAAAAAGGGTCTACAGTTCATGCCACTGTATTTTGAATAATAAACTCAGGAACACAGACAGGATACAAACAGGGCGGTATATGCCTTTCTGCTCACAGGGGTTCCACAAAAGCAAGTGTTCTTTCTTCTGCCAACAAAGTCTTAAGCCCAAGCTTCTTGACTCAAACCAGGGAAGAGGAGTTGGCCTAACGGCTAGGGTGGCCGACCTTGAATCTGGGGAACCGGGTTCGAGTCTCAGCAATGACGCTGAACATCCTGGGATCCTGGGCAAATCACTTAATCTCCCTGTGCCTAACAAAAATGAATGTGTCCTCATGTAACACAACTGGTGCTTGTGTCAAGCGCTCTGATCCCCAATACCTGCGGGTCAAGTTCATGCTATATAAAACACTGTTAAAAAAAAAACCAACAACATGACTTCAGATGCGCTGCCACCAACAAACAGAAGTTAACACGGCTCTTTCCGACATGCGTGTGCTGTTTTAACATTAGGTTGTTTGTTCCCTCAGCTGAGAAAGCCTCCTTGTTCCTCCATCCATTCAATTCCTAAATTAAAGGGTGCTAAATGAGGACTTAAACTGAGCAAACTGTCCTCGAGGTCTGTGGAAGAAGCCATACATTGACACATAGGTGTGAGACAGGCAAGCTGTTCAAATGCTGCGCGCACGCTACGAACTCAGTCATGTACCGTGACATGGGCATGTGATCCCTGCGGCTGGTATTAGCGCCCTGGACGGGCATCCTATATTTTTGAATCACTGAAATACAAAAGTGATGCATAAAATATAGAGATTATTACCATCCCTTGCTCAGCAGCCATTTAGACTCCACCTACAGCGAATTTTCAGAATGTGGCAATCTCAATAAGAACAGAACTTAGTACTCACTTTCGCACTCCAATCACCAGGACGCTAAAATCTGCCAGCAGTCACGAAGCAGGAAATAATATTGAACTACAAGGGAGTAGCGCAGCCGCTTGTCTTTCATCGCAGACCGATGGAAAACAGTACACGAGCCACAAGAGTTTACAGAAACAAAAGCGATTTGTTTCCCATTCCGAAGCAAAGCCGGCCAGGTCCATTGAGAACAAGCATTTGCAATGCAACAGGACTCACATTTATGCGAGGCCGATTGCATTGCAAACGGTAGTCATCATGGACAACAGAAGGGAGGGTGGGGAGGCACGGACAACAGGAGTGAGGGGGAGAAGGCATGGACAATGGGAGTGCGGGCGGGAGGGAGAAGGAACAGACAACGGGAGTGTGGTTAGGTGGAGGGGGAGAAGGGGGCGAGAGGGCACGGAAAACGGGAGTGCGAGCAGGGGGAGGGTGGAGAAGGCACGGACAATGGGAGTGCGGGCGGGGGAGGGGGGAGAAGTGGGCGAGAAGGCACAGACAACGGGAGTGTGGGCAGGGAGTGGGGGAGAAAGTACAAAACGGGAGGGAGGGGGGTAGAGAAGGCAGTAGGGAAACCCCATTAAAGAAAATAATGCTCACAGTCTAAATAACATGTGACACTCGAAGTAAAGGGGCCTGTAGCCATGGGAGGATACAAATGATGACATGGTCATAGTAAGGGGGGACTAACATGTCTATAAAGGAATCCGAAGGCAGCATTTACGAAGGACAAAGACACAAGCCAATAGAAATATAGGCGGGGGAGTGGGCGGGGCTTCCCTCACATACTGAACTACAGCAGATCTTCACCAGAGCAGCTCTTGCGCGCTGACTCTAGGCTCAACCTAATGAAACTGAAAAGTTAAATTTTTCTTTTTTAAATACATCCCGTTTTCCTTTAAGGAAAACGGGCTGCATTTAAAAAAACTGCTTTATATAAAAAGCACCCCCTTTGGTACCGCTTTGTTCGCCATAAGTTGGCAGACTGGTCCTTCTCAATGTTACAATGGAACCAGCAGCACTGAAAACACGTTCGGAAGAGACACTTGCGACAGGGCAAGCCAGATAGCTTATCACCAGCCTGCTGAGCTGTGGCCATTCAGACCTTTTCCTATACCAATACTGCAATGGGTTTTTGATCAACGTACACCTCTGTTGGGTCGTCCAGATAGGCCTGGACCATCCGCTCAATGTTCAGGGTTGCTTCTGGTAAGCTTTTGTGCTGTTTTTTCTGTGCATCAGCACTGTGCTTACAATAGCCCATCTTTACATACCAATCCTGTAATGATAATGATTGTACTCGGCCTAATGATCCAGTTATTGTTTCTGTAGTCGATAGTGATGGTGAGTGTTGTGATTGTGAGCCAACCGCACTGCCCTCAGCCGACGAAGATCTTTTGACTGGGTGTGAGTGTTTGATTGATTCTGATGCTCCGTCCATCACCACCCCCTTTTGTACCGCTTTGTTCGCCATAAGTTGGCAGGGTATGCTCAGACGTGAGTCCCTTGCTCACTTTGCCACTGGTTTCAAGCAAGCCTGGCTGAAGACGGCTGAAATGCCAGAAACCGGTCCTAGGAAGCTTGTTTCCGGTCCAGGGAAGGCATGGCTTGGCAGTTCAGGCTGGACTGTTCCCATGAGGCACAGGGTCAGGCTGATTTGCATATGGCCATGTCTGAACTGGGGTGGCAGAGTGGGCTAAAGAACGGTGATGGATCAAACCCAGATCTGTTGACTGGGTGTGAGTGTTTGATTGGTTCTGATGCTCCGTCCATCACCACCCCATTTTGTACCGCTTTGTTCGCCATAAGTTGGCAGGGTATGCTCAGACGTGAGTCCCTTGCTCACTTTGCCACTGGTTTCAAGCAAGCCTGGCTGAAGACGGCTGAAATGCCAGAAACCGGTCCTAGGAAGCTTGTTTCCAGTCCAGGGAAGGCATGGCTTGGCAGTTCGGGCTGGACTGTTCCCATGAGGCTCAGAGTCAGGCTGATTTGCATATGGCCATGTCTGAACTGGGGTGGCAGAGTGGGCTAAAGAACAGTGATGGATCAAACCCAGATCTGTTGACTGGGTGTGAGTGTTTGATTGGTTCTGATGCTCCGTCCATCACCACCCCCTTTTGTACCGCTTTATATAAAAAGCAGTCAGAGACATGGTGGTCTGCTGACCCCAGCAGGCCACCATCCCTGGGAGTGCTAGCCATTCCCAATGGGGTCACAAATTGCGCTTGCCTCATGAATAATGATGAGGCATGCAATATGCGACACCATTGGGAATCGAAAGCAGTGTGTCTGAGACAGTGTTCTATATTCACTTTAGCGAGTCGCAAATTGCGAGTCGCAACTCGGCACAATTTGTGACTCGCTAAAGTGAATGGTCGTAGATCTGGCCCCATTTGTCCAAAAGATTTGCAAGCCAGTAATCATTCGCAAACTGTTTACTGATAACAAAAACACAAATTTGCTATGGAAGAATTCCATTTGCAGCCGTAAATTTTGCAATGTGAATGTATTACGAATCAGTATTTTAATGACTCCAAATAGCAAATCATTATTGAGAACTCGGAAATAGCAATTTGCTATCCCAATGTCATTACACTCACAAATAGCCGCAAAAACAACATTTAGCACATGCAATTTACCACCAACTGAAACCAGGTGGTACTGTTGCAAACTCCCAAAACTGGCCCAGAATGCATCTGCGGTTTTCCAAAATGTCTGCTCTGTATGTGATGGCAAGGTGAATGCGTATTCTGGCTGGTTTGCAGAGAAGGAGGAGAAGAGAAGCGAGAATCTTCAGACTGAGAGTTACACTATTTGAGCAAACTGAGGAGGAGATATATGTAAAGCACAAGCTAAGTGGAGCTCTTATCCTGGAAATCATAGCTGATTTAAAACCTCAGCTTGAGAGACATACCTTGTGCAGTATGTACATCCCCACCCATGTGTAGAATACACTTCATTCTCAGAAAACATTTTCTAAAATGCCAGCCATAAAAAATAATAGGTCATTATTGCAAATATATGGATAATCTAAGTATTAACATTGTTCATAATAAGACAATTTTGAGGGTTTGGGGCCCGAAGGTGAAACCGAGTGCCTCTCAAAGGGAAGGTATGCAGGAAATAAAATTCAATGGTTTTACGCCTGGGTCAAGAAAGCCTTCCTGCTTGCATTCCACATTCATACCCAGGAATTTTGCAGCAGCCTAGACATATAAAAGGCTCAGGTCAGATCACAAAATTATGAGGGCAACCTCATGAAGGTGAGTACCCCAGCTGCCTGAAAACTGGCTTAATCCAAGTAGAACAGAAGAGGGAATAAGCCCCACAGGCAAACAGAACATGTGCCACAGTTTTGTTAGTAGTTCTACAACCTGGGCATAATAGAGATGTTGTGGATGATGTGAACCATTTAGCTGTGAATGTTTAGAGAGGCAAAAATATCTGTAATGCTGTCCAGAAAGTGCTTCAGTGCACTGACAGCTTTGATATCTACAAACTCCCTTTTCAGTGCTCCTCTGGTAGCATTTAGTTTGGCATTTTGAGTTACCCATCCCATTAACATCTCTTCAAATGCTCTTTTGTGGATATAAGTTCCGGCATAAGCAAATCCCAGGCCTCTTGCAAACCCAGGGAAGATAGAATCTGTTTAATATAGACAAACCAGGCTATTTTGTGGAATCTATCTAACTTGATTAGTTCCTTAAAGGTATCCGAGTAAGGCACTAGTTCTGGAATGGAAACTAATATCCTCCAAGACAGAAGTGGTTGTAGCTTCACTTTATCTTGGATACATTGTCTTCCCATGTTGAGCTTTAAGGGGTATAGCGAAGTGCTAACCTGAAGAAGCACTAGTTTCCTTAGGCACCTGTATTCAGACCTCATCATATCTGTGATATTAGAAGTCATGCAAAATTTGGCATTGTAGAGGCCCGAGCACAGGGCTTTCGAGTTGTAGATCTGCAGAGAGGGTGCTACTGACTTACTGTAAGATGCACAATGCTCTTTCAGTAGAACACCTACGACTTGTCTGTGTTTCATGGTAATTTTATCAACAATGGGCTTCCACGACATGTGAGTCATTAACTGAATACCTAGATATTCAAAAACATCCACCATTCCAAGTTCAACTCCCCCATAAAAATCATCCCCCAATATGATTTGTGCTGATTTATGGTCATGTATTTGGCCTTTGTTGTGTTAATCTCCAAACCACGGATGGTACAAACATCGGTTAATAGGCGTTACAAAATACAAGGGGGTTTGGATGCTAATAGTGTATCATCAGTGAAAAGGAGTGTAGATACCTTTTCCTTAGCAAGAGAGAGGGCATCAGTGGGACAAAAAGAGAAGAAGTGGACACCTTCATTCAGAAATAACAAGAATAATGTCAGGGCTAGCACACATCTCTGGCAAATGCCCTTGCTTACAGGGATGTGGTCTGTGAGGAGCTAACCCTACATTCCCCAGCGGCTTTTGGAAAAAAGGTGGAGGCATATGACTAAAGCTAAGATCTCCTGCAGCATTCACGTAGCACAAGCCAGAGCTTTTGCAGGGGCACCAGATCAAATGCTGATCTCAAGTCCACAAATGCCACATAAAGAATTTTAAAGATGGCCCCTGTCAATTAGGACAGTTTTCCATTACAAAAGAAGAAAACGGAAAAACTGATCTATAGTACTGTTTTTTTTTCTGAAGCCAGCCTGCAGGGGGGTTAGTATAGCTTTATCATCAATCCAATCCTGGATTTTGATCAAGGCAGTTCGACAAAATATTCTTTGGATAGAGTCAATTAGACTAATTGGTCTATAGCTGGTCGGTGAATTTCAGTCACCCTTCCAATAGATGGGTACCACCATGGCTCATCTCCAAGATCCAGGAATGGGGTCACCCTTCACTATTATATTTGACAGGGCAAAAATGTATTTGGACCAGCTTTCTTTTGTGTGGATAAAAATATTCCCTTGTATGCCATCAGGCCCTGGCACTTTGCCATGTACTATGGCTGCTAAGAAAGTAGTAATGTCACTTAGATCGAGCAAATCACCATACCCCAGAGATATAGATGGAAAAAGAAGTCTATATGCAGGAGTCTGCATTTCATCAGTACACAGGATTTTAAAATGATTAAACCAGTCAGTCGGTGAGATGTGGCTAGTCGGTTAGGATGCGGAGGGATTACCTCCCCAGGTGACCAAGGACCAGAAATTACTTGAGTCCTTTCTTGTACTTGTCTCTACGAGGTCCTGCTACCTCTTCTCATCCCAGTCTTAAGCATATGTGACACTTTCTAGCCCAGTTGTTATGGTTTTATCTATGGCTACCAGATTTCGTGTAATCATTTGGATCTGCTTCTGTTGCAGGCACTGAGCCTTGAACATAGAGGTTTCTAAACCTCCAATGAGTTGTTGTTTTTCAAGACTTATCATATTTGGAACAGGGGACTGTTGTTGAGTATGTTAAGGATGATGAGTGCAAAGTCAATATCTTCCCAGTAGTTGGCACAGCCTCACTTCAGGTTCCTGTGCAACAGCTAGTGTGATGTCCTCACTCCCTTATTCAGCTGTCTCTCTATGATCCGTAACTGCAGGACTTATATTTGCAGGATATATTGAACTGGCCTTTCTCCCACTATCCCTGGGGTCAGCTACACACATGTGTATGTCTTCTTGACATTTCTCTTCTGCGTGGTCACTTTCTGGAGGTGGATTTTCTGTGTAAAAATGGATTGAGAAGATCTTAGTGATTTGTAATGGCTTGTACATGGACTATATTTGTGACAGTTACTATTAAATGTGATTGTATTTCTATTTGTTGTTAATTTGTTTACGCTACATATCCAAAAGTGTTCCCCACTGCGGTTCGTCCCCTCTTTGCACTGCTTGAAAACCTAACCAGTAGGATTGTTTGTAAACTTCATGGATCTTAAATCACAATTGAAGATTGAAATTTTCAGGATCAATTTTTCATTCATGGAATTACCAATAAACTAGTTATAGGTAGTTGTCGTTCGTATCCATATTGAGTAGTAAATACAACTTTCAGAAATCAAAGCGTTTGTTCATAACCAAAATAAAGCCGTCCCATCCCAATGCATTTTTGGCCGGATTGGCCCTTCATCAGGAGAACATAAGTCTGCAAATCAGTAATATGTAAGAGTCACAACAATGGCCAGCCACCAAGCTGTAAGTAAGTAAAAAGTTGATTGTGTCTGATTAATTAAAACCATTACAAAAGTTCATGATAAATACACATTTCATCTATTTCTAAATTGAAAACAGTTTTAAAAAGAGAATAAAAGTTAAAAGTAAAGGTTTAAGAGTGTTCATGATTCCTTGATTTTCTGTGCACCGTCATCTGTTTTAGGTTGTTTGAACTTAACTAGTTTCAGGAATTTTACCAACAGTCCATTCAGATGTAGAAGTCTTGGGTCAAAGCATGCAATGACTGCTTGTCTCTGTGTACGTATGTTGAGTTCGTTGAAGGTAGTTTTCAGGAGAGCTACTCTTTCCTCTTTTAGCTTTTTGCAGGAGCATATCAAATGTTCCATATCTTCTTTCCCTAAGCCACACAGCCTACATGTGGGCCCACAGTTCTTTCTCAGCCACGGTTGTAAGTGGGGTATGGCTGGTAAGATTCCGAGCCTGTGTTTTAAAAATGCTTCTTTTGATTTCCTGCAGTAACCCAATCCGAAGTATGCCTGTAACCCGGGCGATTTATAAGAGCTCAGTATCATCCATGCGTGGCGTCTATGAGCGAAGGTAGCTTTATGCTCTGCAAATGAGAGTCGCGGTATGTTTTTATTTACAGCATGTTTGAATTGTGTGTTCGGGAGGGAAGTTTCCCATAGATCTTTTAGACCTGTCTTTGCTAGTGACTCCTCTAGGTAGTTTTTTGCAAGTGCAGTGGAGCTGCCACGCAGGTTTTCCCAAAGCTGTACTAACATGAATCATATATGTTCAAAACGTGAGTTTTAAATGTAACAAATGCTCCTCTTCATCAAATATAAGTACCACCCAACTGTGTCTTAGTATCTGGGTAAGCCCAATAGTAAACTCCACAGGTTATACTACATATCCCATAATTGACTTTGAAAGTACATGGACTACTACTATTGTATATCTAAGACTTGGACTTTAGGTTTTTTATTTCACTACATTACAATGGGTTAGCATTATGTCGATTTGTCTTAATGGCAGCCTTCAAATACACTGTTTAGTATTGAAAATCTATATTTGACTAACCATGTGAAGTTTCTGGGAGCTCAGAGGTGTCAATTAGACCAAAACGACTTCTGGCTTCTGGCTCCAATGTGCTTTGCACAAGCTTGTCAATGGCAGTTGGTGGTGGGACGGTGGTAAGGCCTCCTCCTGACTCACACAGACGGCTTGCCACCTTCTCCCTCGTATGAGATCTGAGATCATACCATCTCTTCTTTATCTCCTCAACTGATCTCTGGGTGACTCCAACTGAATTGATCCTCTCCTGCATCTCCTTCCCTGTTTATTTCTTATGAACCTCCGGCACCGCCAGGAATGACTTGCCAAACAGTTGGTCATGGTGCCCAACACATTACTCTGTGAGGATTTCAAGTTCCTTTTGCTAAAACTTCAGTTTTCTTTTCCTGCTGCCAGCACCCTTCTCACTGTCCTTACATGACATATTGTTTTCGTAAAAGGCTAGATGGCAAACAAACACTGGGAAACAAAATGGATTTTCCTAGAGAGCTGCGGCACCAATTTTCTCCAGCTTTGAAGTGAGGCCTACTTCCTGGTTAGGATCTCATTACTGTATGCCAAAAATGACTGCCGCTATTTACAATTCTATTCGCTATTTAGGAAATTGCTGAAAGCAATTTCCTAAAGACTTAACTGACTACATAACTAAAGGCTATTTATTTTGTGATTGATTTCATACATACTGATTCGCGATTACCAAATAGTGATTCTTAAGGACTCACTTTTAGGTTATTGCTATTTGGTATTTTTGTACCTATGGCCCTTAGTCCACTATTCATTGTTTCCAATTGGGCACTCTTCCACATCCCCAATGACTTGAAACTTGCCATTTAGCCAACAACAATGCAAGGAACATGAACCTTCTCTTTGCATAAGGTATTGTCTTTATTGAACCAAGGAGTGCCACCAGCTAAATGATCAGTGTAGGCGTGTCAATCATCCTTTGCAATGCCCCAGACAGTTTTGGTAGCTTGTTTCTTCTTCTTCTAATCAATAAAGGCCTCATGTACAATGGGTTTGAAGCTTTTACAAACCCTCTGATATATTTAATCAGAGGAGCTGCAAATATCAAAACATTTTTTAAATGTACTAAACTCATTTAACAATTTGGAAAAAGTTTTCTAAATCACTAAATCGGTTTAGGAAACCATTAGGGATCACAATTTGGAAGTGGCATTTTAAGGGAGTCTCTTGCATACACCGATTCCTTATGGTATTTATTAATTCTTTGCTACTAAAATCCTGTCGCAAAACATTAATATTTTAAATCAAAAAATGAGTAGGTAACCAATTAACAAATGGTAAGGGATACCTAAGGACCCCTTACTCTTTGCTAATATTTACAAAAACATTTTTAGGAGTAGGTAGTGGTCTTACTAATAAGAAAATGTTTGTTAAACTTTTCATTTTTATTTGAAGGCAGCAAGTTTTCTATTTAGGAAAACAGGATGCATTTAAGAAGAAAAAGATTGCTTTATTAAAAAACAAAGACAGACATGGTGGCCTGCTGACCACAGCAAGCCACCATGCCCGTCACGGTAGTCAATCATAGTGGGTCACAATTTGCAACCTACCTCATGCATAGGTAGGTCGAAAAGCAACCAACTAAAATTCTGCATTTTTTAACTGACCTATTAGTACATTGGTCAGTTTGCAAACTACTTATACATTTGGTAAGAGTTGATGAGAAAATTGTAACTCCTTTTACCAAATACATTCTTAGTACATGAGGCCTTATGCTCTTAAATATCAAATCCTAAGAAATCACTTTTCAAGACAAGGGACTCATAGTACATAACATTTTGCACTTTCTAAATAGCAAATCACTATTATTCGTTATTTAGGACTCAGAACATGCACATTTTGTGAATGAGGCCCTAAATTCTTCGGGAATTTTACAGATTGAAATCAAATTTTATTGTTCATCTGGTGCTACTGAAAATTATAGCACACATTTCTCTGAGAAGAGGACTGATACTTTGTGCTACTGAAGCCAAGCCTATGTTTTGCTCTTTCACTCTGTATTTTAGATAGTAAGGCACTAGATTACTACTTTGGGTGGAGCCTTCACCCAAGATATTAAGCCAGACTCTTACAGTAGGTTATCACCATCCTTTGAAGCAGTGGTGTGTTTTCACTTGTCCTGTGAGTTTCTAGAACGTGAGTTAGTTGGTTGATAAAAGAAAGACATGCTTGATTCTTTTTTTTTTTTTTTTAATTTTTATTTTTTTATTTTTTATTTTGCCAAAAGAGAGAAAACATACATAACATCGATACACATGACCGGATAATGCATACAATGGCCGGGCACAGAAAAGAAAGAAAAAATGAAAGAAAAAGGTGAGGAGGGATAGGGGCATTTGGAAAGGAAAAGGGAGAAAGAGAGGGAAAAAGAAATAAAAAAAATAATTCCAATAACACTTAAACCCAGTGTAAACAAACCCAAGTTCGTTCTATTCTGATTCGAGAGGAGAGGCCCCTGACCTTAGCAAGAGCCATCTCCATCTCATACACCCCTCTCAATAACTGCCAAAACTCCGCAAGCGTTGGGGGTTTTGGCTCAATCCAAACCCTAGCAATACATAAACGACAGCAAGCCATGATAATAGAAAATAAAGCAGCTGAAATTAAGCCGGGGTCCTCTATTAATCCCAACACTATCTCTTTCTCAGAAATAATAATGTTGCTGCCTGACAAGTTACACAACTCCTTTGTGATCAGAGTCCAGAAAACGGAAAGTTCCGGACAAGTTACAAACATATGTCTGATATCAGCAGCAAAAAAAAAACATTTAGGGCAGCGGGTTTTTAGTGTCACATTAGGCGTAGCCCACTTAGAGATAATTTCAGGCGTGTAATACAAAAGAAATAACATACGATGTTGTTGAAGTTTTAAATTGATAGAAGCAACAGACGTAGTAATAGTTAATAGTGACCTATGTAGATCTGCTGTATTAACACAAATTCCAATATAACGATTTAGTTTTTCTACAGCCTGAACATCATCATCAACTGCACCTGTAAGTAAATGTTCACAAATTTTACCTATACAACCCCTGCCTCTGAACTGTAGAAACGAGCTTGCAGGTTCCCCCAGTATGTTAGCGGTCACTAAACCTTCCCCATTGATGAAAAAGTCTCTGATTTGCAAAAATGTAAAGAAAGAATGATTCGGGACCCCAAATTTGTCTCTAAGGGAGGAAAATGATCTAAAATCGTCCTGATCATACAGTTGCCCTAACTGTAGTACACCGCACCGTTGCCAGATCTTCCAAGCAAAATCCCCAAACAAGACCCCCAAACGGGGATTCCCCCTTAGATAGGTATTTGCATGTAATTCAGAAATATTATACGACTTTACAATGTCCCGCCAAATCCAGGTAGCGTGTCTCAATATCTTAAAGCGGACACGTTTAAAGTAGTTCGGATCCGACATCCTAGAGAGTTCGAACCTATACTCCGACCCGCATAATAGCTGATATGCTAGCCACATTTGCGACATACCAAAACCTTCCAACAAGCTCTGTAAACGCGTAGCAAAGAGGCCCAAAATTATAACTTAAAATCCGGCAGTCCAAAACCCCCCCCTTTCATATGGTAGTTTAAGAAATTTAATAGCCCGCCTGGCCCTTTTATACCCCCAAATAAAGCTGCCTATAATGCCATCCAGTCTTTTAAAAAATGAAAATGGAACCCGCAAAGGAATGCTCCTGAAAAGATACAAGAACTTTGGAAGGACATTCATCTTAATAATATTACAACGCCCCCAGATGGTTAAAGGCAGTTGATGCCATTTGCGCAAGTCCGTAGCAACTTTCTTTAATAATGGCTCATAATTAAGTTTCACTATTTCTTCCGTGTGACTGTTAAGACTAACCCCTAAATAAGTAGCTTTTTGAGTAACCCCCAAAATGGGTAGGGAGGGGATAGTTCCAATATTAGTTATTGTTTGGGTTTTATTGGTATTAAGCTTATACCCTGAGATTGATCCGAATCGCTGTGCTTCCGAAACAATCTCCCCCATAGCTTGAACCTGTTCAGTAGTAAAAACAGCTATATCGTCCGCGTATGAAGTTATTTTAATGTGTATTTGATTATAAGAAACCGGGCTAATATACTGATTCCGTAACAAATGACGAATAAAAGGTTCAATATATATTGCAAAAAGCAGAGGCGAGAGGGGACAACCCTGCCGGGTGCCCCTCTGAATATGAAATGAATCCGATGTCAATCCATTAAGCCTAATAACAGCCTGCGAATTCATATATATTTTCTGGATAGCCGAGACAAACTTACGGCCAATTCCTACTTCCAACATTATAGCCCAAAGTGCCCCCCAAGTAACCCGGTCGAAAGCCTTCTCAGCATCCAACATTAGCATCGCCGCTTTGCCGCCCAAACAGTGGGCAGCATCAAAGACGGCTATAGTGGTATTAATGTGCATTGTAGTATCCCGCCCGGGAACAAAACCATGCTGTTGGTCGGACACTATTAGGTGTATAGACGGTGCAAGACGAGAAGACAAAATTTTAGAAAAAATGTTGGCATCATGGTTGATGAGAGAGATTGGGCGATAAGAACCTCTCTCAACTGGGGTCTTCCCCTTTTTAAGGAACACAATTATATTAGTCTGTTTCCAAGATGGGGGAGCATCTCCACCATGCATTATATCATTCATCACCTTCAAGAAAACCGGACCAAGAGTTCCTAAAAAAATTCTAGAAAACTACAGGGGTAAAGTATCCCCCCCAACGGCTTTCCCGGGGAAAAGAGCCTTGATTGCTTCCAGAATTTCAGCTCCATCCACATCCCTATCCATTGATAGCGTAGTAAGAAAAAATGTAATACATTCAGACCACTCTCCTGTAAATAAGCTGCAATCGCTTGTTGATTGTAAGCCGTATTGTCACTATAGAGGTCTATATAGAATTGCCTAAATTGCTCCAAAATCTCTACGGGTTGATGGTAAATTAGGCCATCCCCCCCAATTATACTCTTAATTTGGGTGTGGGCCCTAGAATCCGCCAACTGGTAGGCAAGTACCCGTCCAATCCTTTCCCCATATTCATATTGCCGGGCTCTAAATTTATGGTACTGGTTGGCAACTTTCTCCCTTAACTCACGAGTAATCTTAGCTCTCGCTATTATAAATTGACTATAAATCTCAACTTCCCGAGGATCCTTGGTTAGTATTAGTTTAATATGGCGCTGTTCTAACACCAGACATTCCCTTCATCCAGCCACTGCAAGCTGTAATCTAGCCTGATTTTGTCAAAACAAATACTGTTGGGTGATGCCCCTAATGTATGTCTTAAGACTATCCCAAACTATGGACCATGAAGCGGTAAGGGCATTGATATCTATAAAGTCCGCTAGTTGTCCTTGCATATACTGAATATAATCATAGCAATATAATCATAGCTTTTAAGCAAATACTTGGGAAACGTAAAACCCCTCACCGTCCGCTGTGGTGTTAATCCTAAAAATATTTTTAGGATTGACATCTGCTTGATTCTATCGGCTTTTCGAAACAGCAAGCAGGGCTATGACAATGAGTCAAAACGTAGACAGCATAACTTTCTTAACCCTGCCGAGAGATGGTGTTTTTTCAGGGTGTTTGTCAGTGCTTTAGCTAACACATTTGTAGAAATGGGCAGCTCTTGCACAACTTTGATGCCAGTACCATAATACAATCAATGCCGTAGTCTGTTTTCGACAGAACAAAGGTCATGAAAATCATATGATAATTGTGAGAAAGTGTTGTATTACTTGGAGTGGATTGGGGTCCACCATAAGTATTAAAATTAGGTGTAGTGAAAGGTTTCAATAATTTAAGCCTGAGCTCAATCACTGATAGCTATTGTTGGAAAGTGGATTATTGGTAGGGGCAAATGTAGGTCTGCCACTGGCAATAAGGCCACTAACACAGTAAAGGGCTCAGAATAGGTCTTAGAAAATGATTCCTATGCTCAACCCTTGGTAACGTGGCTGCGAGCAGGCAGGCTTAACTTCAAAGACAGGTATGTAAAGCATTTAAAAACACCAATTCGGTAAATAATTAAGACACAACACAAAATAAAAATCCAGCAGCAATTTATAAAAATAGGAAATATTTTTATCTTTTAAATGACACCAAAACTAAAAAAAACACTGTAGGGAACCAGAGATATAATTTTTTTAAGATTAGTCACTTTCTAGTGCTTAGAAACCAACAGTGCCCCTTTTATTCATTTTGTGGCCTCAGACAGGGACACATTCACTTTTAGCAATTGTTCTGGAGGATCTCTCACCAGTCTTGTGCAGCCCCCTCCAGCAGGCTGGTTCCTATTAGAATTCCTTCCTGAAGTTCTTCTTGCTGGTCGCAAAGTATCCAACACACAATCAAAGGTTCTGGAATCTCCAAGAAGGTCCTTGAAAGTGTGAGACTTCAATTCCCACAATCCACTTGAACAAAACCCTTACAAATACACTGGTAGTACTCCAGGCTGGAGATTCTTGTGTTGGTGTTCCAGGTGAGCTCTGTTAACCTGTAGTTTGCAGAAAGTCCACTCTTTACTCCTTCTGAAGAAGGTTTGATCCACAGGGCTGTAGTTTCAAATGGTGCAAAAAGGTGCAATCTTCAGAGTACAGGCCTTAGGAAATGCACATCAAACTCTTCAGTGCAGACCCATCTGATTCTCTTGAGTTTCAAGCAGCAGGTCTGTGGGGCTCTGCTCTTCTCAGATACTTATTCCAACTTCTCTGGGTCAAGCAGGAGGTCACTCCTGTCCAATGGGCTGCTGGGTTCCACCCAAAGGTCTGACCACTTCCTGCAGAGTGTGGCAAAACAAAACAAGTCTTCTAACTTCTTGTCTGTACATTTTACAATAAATTCAACAATACCATTTTGTTGGATTTGTTATTACCATTCTACTGAGTCCTTTTATCCTAGTTTTATGGCTTTTCGTTATCTAGTTATTAACTAATAACATTTTCCAATGTTAACCTATGGTATGGGATTTGCAATGTGAAAAGTGACTTGGGCCTTTTTTCCAGCACCAGGGCTTATAAAAACATATTTTTTCAGTGCGCTAAATATATCTACAGGACTTCCACCCCAGGAACAATTGGGGAGACTTTAGGGGTTCTAAATATGTAAAAATATGTCAGATCCTCCCTCCACAGCGCTCCTATTACCAATGTCGATTTTGGGCAGCACTTTCTCACAATGTGGGGAGTAAAGTGTGCAATTTCACTTTACCCAAGGCATATAAAATTCATTTTATAAGGGTCCACCTTCTTGTTACCTGACCCCCCACCCTTGGGGCGCCTAGGGGAGACCCTGGGGGTACCTAATATGCCCAAACATTGTAGGTTAACCATTTTTAAGTGCCCCAAGCACAAAAGTCGAGTTTGGCCAAAATGTATGTTTTAAAAGCAGTCCTGTAGCACAGAGCCACTTTAAAAAAGACCTCAGGCTTCAGCAGTGCACACATGCAAGTGCAGAAAGGGCTGCTGGCCTCTAAACTGTCATGCCCTATTATTATACTAGGGACTGAAAGGTAGTTTCAATCCCCTTGCCCTATTATGTACTAGTGCCCCAAGGGGCAGGTCATACCAATCACAGGGGTACCCCAACCCTTAGTGTACCTTACTGTATGTAGGTGTTTTCACTGTATTCCAAGTGTTTTCAGCATAGCCCTGGCCCTGGGCCTGGTTGAAAGAAAAGATATCCCAAAGCACACCCTCTCCTTTTATCCATAAAGTTCCTTTTGAATTGAATCTGGTTCAGCGTGCATACACCCGATTAGTGCTCCGTTCCTTGGCACTATTACGTAAATGACTAAATGTGACCCGCTTTTTGCGGGTCTGCGGGTTGAACAGCTTTATACACACGGTAGTTCAAATTAATCCACCTTAACCATAAGTTATTCAAGTTTATCCATATTTATTCCAACGTTTTCCATTGTGTATCACGTCAAAGGGTACAAAATTCATCATTCTTATGCATGTTGCTTGCTTCATGATTGCCAATTCAGGCCTATGAATGAGCCGTTACAGAATTTAAATGCTCCCGTCAAGTCCATACATCACAACCCAATGCATTTCGGCTGGTTAGCCTTCGTCAGGGGTATCTACGATTTAAAAAGTGCATGTCAGCCACACTGCTTAACATCCAACATACTTTAAGTTGCTTTACTGTGACATCATTTTATTAGGCCTGGTTGGGCATAGCCCAGGGTCCGTCAGAGTCAGTTACCACCAGTACCAGTCAGCAAAATTTAGGGGGTGCCCAGGTCACAGGATGACTTTACAACAGCTATGCACAGGCCAGATAATCTGTCTGTAAAGTGGAAAGTATTTATAATTACCAAAACCATTAAAAAATTGAAGACACTCCAGAATGAAAATCTCACTCTGAGTTTTAAAAATAGAGAAAATGTTAATAAGCAAAATGATACCAAAACACCACAAAACCATAAAGGGGACCTGCAGATATTAATGTTTAAAGGTTTGCGTGAAATTAGCGCCAAAAAGTGCAAAGCCATAATGATAGTCAATAGTCATGATAGAACGAGACCTAGGCGTGATTTGAGACTGTAAATGCGATGGAGTGCGACTTGCATACACCAAGTAGGACCTGAAAGTAGGAAAGTTTGAAAAGGATTCCATGTCCAGATCTGAAAAGGGACTTTGTCATTTTTCTGAGGAAAAACTCTTCTCAATGCAGAACAAACCTGACGTTCAATCCAAAGCTAAGGACTGTCAGTCAGATACTTGTCGTGGTCAGTTCCCTTCAAGCTCTGGAGCACTGGACTAAAAGCTTTGAAAAAGTTTCTGAACTTCTTTTACTGCTGAAACAATCACATAAGTAGACTTCCAAAGCTCCCAAGTCCACTTGCAAGATTCCAAAGTCCACAGGAGCAGCACTTAGAAACTCTCAAGCCTTAAGGTAGAGGGCTACAGCAAAGTTCAGTCCAATACCTTTTGCCACTGGTCCCCTGAGATTCTTCACAGGAATGCCCTATTCAGCTTTTTTTGTTCTTGGAGCCACATGGGGATCAGGCTTATGATGCTTGGAGATCTTTTTGCCCTTGGATTTCAAGTGCAAGGTGGTCCTTCTTACAACTCACATATGCCAAGTGGAGGAGTTCAGTCCACCTGGTATCCTCTTCCAAGTCCAATAGTGTTTTGAGGAAGGTAACTTGGGGTACCACATTTATGCTTGCAACCAGCTAGTGGATGGGGGTGACTTCTAGGCATTCCCTAGCTAATTGGGTTAACGTTTCCAGGGCAACCCTACCCCCCTCATTCAGTAGTTGCTGTTTGCTTTAGTGCAAAGAGGCTCAAAATGTTATGTGCCATGGCATTCTCAAGATGGCGAAAGTCTTCGGTCACACTAAACTTGGGCTATGAGGGCTGACAGTGTGTGTCGGAGTATCATAGGGAAATCGCCTGTGTCCTCCAACATCTAACCCTAAAATCCAGTTTGAAGCAGGCACTGTACACATAACAAAACTAGAGACAGAAGTCGGGTAGGACAAAAGCAAGGTCCTTAAGCAACCAGACAGGGTATTTAAAAGAATTGTCTTGACATCCTGTTCTATCCTTCTCAAGTGCTCCATAAGTGTTACATGTGGCTCAACAGACATATCAAGCAGGATTTGACATTGTGGTATCAACAGGGTGCTGACAACCCCCACTGTGAATATCTGTGAAGTTTAGAAGAGTCAACTCTGCCCATTCAGGTCAGCCTATTGTTTGCTCCTTGGGGGTATTTACACCTCTTTCACACCTGTGCCTAGGCTTCAGTACAGGCTGGGAGCTGGCAGAGCCTTGTGATGATTATCCTTTACACAGTTCAGACAGGCAAAGAGTAACTTTCTAAAAGTTGCTTTTCCTCAATATGTATTCAAAATCCAACTTCATCATTGAATTAGATTAGTAATAGCTGCTAAAAATAGTGGTTTCATTCTTTTTCTAACTGGTCCCATTTTTGTGATACAGTATTAGTTTTTAAACCTGTACTTCTGGTTTTCTACATAGGACAGTTAGGCCTGCCACCCTGTAAAATAGCTTTTAGGTGATTGTCACTATAGGGAAATGGTAACATTTATTTTCTATGTGTGCCAATTTAAAAAAAAATGCACCCTACCTTGCGAGCTACCAGGCTTACATAGGACTGAATTCTATTACTTAAAATGGATTTTCTTACCTGTTGCAAGAGAGACAGGTCACAATGCAGGTTTTACGCTGCAGCAATCAGACTACGATGGTAGGTCATATTTTCCTTTGTCACTATAGTGGATGGCACAAGAAGTGCTACTTTCCACAGATCACTTTTACATTTTAATGCCATGGGTGTATGTATGCATCATATTCGATATCCTCATAGAAACAGAGAAAACTTAAATTAGGCATTCAGGGATTACCCAATTTCTACACGTTTCAGTGGTCAGAGTACATTTCATTCCCAGGCCACTGGACAGCAGTGCCCATGTGTGCAGAGTCTAAAAACCACCACTAAAATTCAACAAAATAAAATGATCTGACCATGAAAAAAGGGGCACTTTTCCACAAACATCCTCTGTAAATCCAGCTGAACTGAGGATTGCAATACCTTGCATATCTTTAAAATGTGGGCTTCCATCGAAAGACGCTCATCAATAATCACTCCCAAGAGCCCTGACTGATACTTTCCTAGATTTGTCATTGTCAGCACTTGAAATAGAGGAGTAATAAAGTTTTTTTATTTATAAGTCTAATATTTTCAGGCATTGCATGAAACTTCGGAGGTCATTTAGATCCTGGCATGTGACCAGTCAACCCAACAGGTTGGCAGGTGACTTCACTTTAGTGATCGTCAGAGGAATGTCCACCACACTTAGTAATTCCTGAACAGTGGTGGCTCACAGAGGGAGTACTGCGGAGCGGTGTGGCGGGCGAGGGGCAAGGTTGTAGGTAGTGGAGTTGGACATACTACAGCCAGGACTAAAGTGAGTATATAAATACATAAAACTTTTTACCTTGAGCTTGCTGCATCGCCAAATCGGAAAGAGCCCTGTTGACATGCTTCAGGCTAGGGGTTATATGATCCTAAATGCATTTCCCATTCAGTATAAATGATCGGGCCAGCATCAGTATTTGCCCATTCGATGGTCATTCAACACAATCCCTACTGCACTTTGTTTCTTTCCGTAAATTGTATAGTATTTACTCAAACGTTTTTGCTTAAACAGCAACATTTTCTTCAATGTAGGCTACCCTGGGTTTTTTACAGAAGTTAAAAGAGGATGAAGTTTGCTTTGCTGTTGTATCTTTTGTTTAATCTGTTTTGAAATGCTAGGCATAACTGCTTTTTTATTATGATAAATCTTCTGAGTTTTTATGATTTGCACTGTTTGTGTAGGTACTTTTATGATTATATTTATAGTTGCATAAAAAATATTTGGAATTTGAATTTTGAGTGCATCTCCCACCATTAGGAATTGTATCCTCCACCATTTTTTATCAATACTCTAGAATCTGCTTGCACACCCCTGTCTTCACAAATGTAGATCTATGTTAAGCCTAGCATCTCCTCCACATTAAAATAGGCAGTGAGTGGAAAGCAGCCGTCTATATTCCCTTGGTACAATATGAATAATTTGACGGCTTTCGACACAATTCTGGTCACAGGCAGACGTTTTGCAGAGCTTCTCCACCTCGCACAGCTGACTGCTGATTGACAGCTGACGATGTTTGGGGTCTCAGGCTCCCCTTCTTATAGTCCATTTCCAGACACAAAATGTGATTTAGAGTCTGAGTCTTTGAAGTTCACTCTGTGGGTCTACTTAACTTTGAAGTGCCCTCTCCTCTGCTCTGGCTTCCTCCAGAAGCAGGAGTGACTCCAAATCTGACAGCTCCACAACACATAGCATGCGAATGTCAAGAGGCTCGCACCTGGATGTAAGCCACATTGATATGTGTATGAAAGGTTTACATCGGGGACTTCAAACCCTACTGTTTATGATTCTCTCATCAGCTCCATCTCCTTCCTGAGATGTGCCCAGGCCCCTTCCCAGTGACCTCTCTCTGATTCATAGAGCACATTTTGAAGTGTACTTAGGGGCCTGGCTCCACTGGAACAAGCTTAGTGTGTTCCATCCAGCTTATAGGAATACAGCAAATCACCAATCTATCTACAGGGACTCCTCTATCTCCTCTTCTCATGTTCCTCCAGTCAGTCCTTAGACTTCCAAAATGGAACCCAAACTCTTCCATGTATTGTACCATTCTAAGACACACATACATCCTGAATATGCATATAGCATAAATGTATCGCACAGCACTGCATCCTTAGGTATGGTACCAGTCACAGGAACACATACACCCAGCACATGTGTACCACACATGCGCTATGGAGCACTCCACACCAAACCGATGTAGACCAGGGTGCATTCAGCAACCAGAAGCAACTTTAAATGAGTAAGCCTGTAGGCTTCACTCTAGTGGCACAGGTAAATAGGACATGTTCACGCCTACTGATCACTATATGGTATACTGCCACCACCATGCTCATGCTGCTTAACTCCTGGCAAATATTACAAACCACATAGGAGACCTATAGCCCCAGTTGAGATTTGGGTGTACTGGACCCCTCAAGACTAGCGGCATACCTCTGCAGTGATACCAGATTCAGTCATGTGTTGCTCGAGCCAATTAATTGAGGCTAATTCCTATGCCTTGATGCTTTCTGATGCATGCCTCCTGTATTATACTGGCTGTTTGAAGGAAACTGTTCACATACCTCCTCGCTTCCCGATGCACCCAACTTATAATTAAACAGAGTTACTCATTATTTGCACAGGTAGCTCCGATGGGGATAATATACATACCTCGTTCCAACCCCAAACACAAGCATCCCTGCTCCATAGAGGTTATACTCACCATGTGGCTATGAATTTGGCACACATCTCAGGATTGATACATCTGACTTTGAAGAGGACTTGCAATATCTAGATGGACCACAGTGGATCTTCTCCTCCCTCCCTGATGACCAACAGCGCGGTCCGAGACCCATGGTTATACAAGCCCCAGCAGGAACCCCTCAGCTGCAGCTCAGGACTTGTGGGCAGACCATTTTCCTGCTCCTCATCTTCCAAGTCCACCTCACCATCTTCAGGATCATCCTCTTCTTACTCCTCTGGTGTGGCCTCCATCCTCCTGACTTCCTCAAAGGCTGTGAGGGCTATTTGGAGTTCCACTTTGGTGGCCTTCTTCCCTACATTCAGCCCTCTCTTATTGCAGGGCTTCTGTACCTCTACCTTGCTGAGGCTGTAAATGTTGTTGAGCTCCAACTCCATAGCAGCAAAAAGGACACGAGGCAAGACTTCAATTTGGTAACATCAAAAATGTACAAATCACAAACTATGGAGAAATTTAAAAAAACAAATTTGATGTTGATATTTTTGGGACTTTTAGCTTTACATGGCATTGCACATACACAAGTACTGGATCCCAAAACTGAGCACCGATGTAAGTTATTGATTGAGGGAAGTGAAAACCCTAGTCAAGCAACTAGTACAATCATTGTCAGGGTGCACTGGAAAAGTCACTAAATTAACTTGTGCTTAGTCCTCTGGTAGTTTGGCACAAAATAAGTATGGCTAAACTTTGAGGCATTGTGTAAAGTAATTATGCAGCACATAACCAGAAGTAAAGTAAAACCAAAACACAAGAAAAATGTTTAACAAATTTGGAAAATAGAGACACTTTTGGTAAATAACAGGGAACTTAAACAAATTACATCAAATTAGTAGAACTGGAGATTTGAATTTTTTGTGAAAACTAGTGTTTAAAATATCAAAGTGCCAACCGCTGGTATCTAGGTGTGTGAGACTGGCAAAGTCAAAAGTTGAGGCTGACAACAATAGAGCACTAGTCAGATACAAGGGATGTATTGAGTCCCATCTCATCTTACCTTCAGAACTAGAAGAAATATGAAGAAAAAATCTGGGAGAAGGTACAGTTTCAAAGTTAGCAGGTAGTATCCATAGAGGAAGCATTGTTGCAGGGGATATGTTGGATGCAGTTTTGGTGAAGTGGTCGACCATGGCAGTAAAAGCTCTCAGCTGGAAAAGTTTTAATTCCAGGCTGATAAGTCATTGATGGAGAGCTGGTCGCCATAGAGCCCGGTGAAAATGTTCTAGCTTTCTTACCTAGACAACCTTTTGGTAGTCATAAACCTCCAGGGGGACGAAGCTGAAGGCTGTAGCTGAAGAGGGCTCCAGGAGCTAAAGGTCCCACTGAAAGGAATTTGCTGCTGTGGAGAAGAACATAGAGGAAGCTACCGCAAAGTCATGTGATACACCTTGGGCAGATCAGCTGGCAGGTAAGTATCAGTATTTTGTCAGATCTTCAGGAAGATTTTGGTGAAAGATTTTGTTAGCCACAAGTTTTGGGGTTAGGCATTAGCACTACCACCAACACCCCTATCAACAGTCCAGGATCTGGGGGCAGCACTTGGTGGGTTAGTACTCACTCCATCAGAGGTCAGGTGCGAGCTTCAAAACCTCAGGAGCTTGTTATGCCCCTGTAGTTTACACAGGAGGCCAGCTAACTATCCGTTGAAGCCACTTTTGGTAATCCTGAGCTCAAGGAGTCCAGTTCTCCTTCAAGCAGCAGGACACCCATTCAGGCTCCGGGGCATTCCTCTGGTGGCTGAGTAGTCCTTTTGAAGTCTTCCAAAGGTCCAGAAGTGTACTTAAGAGGTTTTCTGAGGGTTCAATGTTTATACCTGGTGCTAGCCTTTGAAGTGGGGGGGCCATATACTACCACCCTTTTGTTCTGGAATGTTCTTGCCTTCCCTGACAAGGCTCCTAGAAGTCTGGGTGACAAAAAGTTAGCGCTAGGGTCCTTTGTGTGTGCTCGGGACAAGCCCTTTGAAGTGTCAGTGAGGCAGGAACAACTCTGCCCCTCAGCCATCCTGGCAGGTTAGCCCATACTGCCCACAATAGTCCCTTTTTGACTCACTACCTGGAAGGTATACACAAAGCCCTATAACAGAGTCATTCACAGTAATATGGTCCAGGACACCGTCGGAAGGCGCAAATGGATAAGACAGGAAAATATCAACTTTCAATAAGTTACATTTTCAGAATTGTGGCTAAAATCCGACCAAACCTTTAAAAAGGCTTTAAATTACAATGACATCTCTATCTGCTCCCAATTCAAAGTTAGTATTTATTAGACGTAATCAGGTAACCCCTTGTTAGCAATAGGAGTGATAAGCCTTGCAGCAGTAAAAAATTACATTTAGGTGCATATTCTCAAGGACTTATTGCTGAGTTATCAGCAAAAGTGGTGAAAGAATTAACATCCCATTCTCAAGCTGGTGCAAACTGCCCATATCACCAGTATTCTAGAGATAGCTTCCACAAAAAACATCACCACGGATGAGAGCGACAACTAACGCTAATGATATTCAGAGTAGGCGTTCCTGTGCAAAAACACACGAAAACATCACTTTGCGATATTCTCAACAACCAGCCAGATCTGCGATCCAAAAACAGGCGATAAGGCGCATTAGCAGCATGGATTTAACACCTGCCTTTTACTGGTGTTAAGCTGGACGACTACCTGCAGCATGAAAGGGAGCCCAGCCCAGAGCCACATCTTAACACATGGCATGGAGACACTGATCATGCAGCTCGGAGACCCAAGAGGTCCACAACACCCACTGCCACCACCCCCATGCCCCCCTTAGACCACCCCCCGGACTACCACTGAGGCAGCGCAGAACAGGACAGCAGACGTTCTGAAAACGGCATGTCCCCTCAGCCACACAATAGCAGAATGTGGGTAAAGGTGGGAACCAAGTATGTGTGAAGGAGGCAAGTCACCCATGAATAAGAATGCACACAATGCCAAGTGTGGCAGTGATGTGCTGGACAGACCACAGTATGCAGTGCACAGACCTGTCCATGTGGACATATACTGCTGGTGTTTGTAGTGTCGTGGACAGTGGACGCAACCATTTTACCTCAGGCAGTGGTGAAGACCTCGGTCATGTAGCTGTTTCGTCCCCCCCTGTAAGCATAAGCGAAGTGGGCTGGGCCGGCGTACGCCAGTCCAGTGTAGGAGTTTGAATAAATAGGCCGGGGCTCTGGGTGTGGTTCACTTGCGGGATGGCCAAAGAGTCTGCCAGGGTGGCGCATCTCACCCTGCCACGAGGCCGCCACCGTGACTGCTGGCATCCGCAACACAGGCCCCCAGCGAACCCAGTGGCACAGCATCGTGGAGTTATGTCTGTGCTGACTACTGCCTTTGACTTACACTGCGGACAGCAGGGCTCACAATTCAGATCGAGTCACGATTGCAGATGACGCAGTCTAGTAGGCAACAGTTATTGCTCCCAGTGCATCCCGCCCGGACCATGCATCATCGCAGGCTGTGCACCCCTGAGCACCACAGGTGCCATTAACTCTGTGCACCACAAGCCAACGCCACGTGGCTGTGGGCCCCTGCTGACCTCTGCCTCCGGCCTACACTGCGGTCAGCAGGGCTCACACACATCAGATCCATTCCTGACCTACACGGACGACGCATCATCGCAGGCTGCACACCCGCTGAGCGCCACAGGTGCCACTAACTCTGCACCACAACCCATGGACCCTTTATGATTGAGTTACATGCTGTGGACTACGGACGCAACAATGTCACTTCAGGCAGTGTGGAAGACCTAGGACGATGATGATGAAGATGGGGCAGGTGTAACACACCCCACTGTAGCTGCAGCAGGAATGTCCCAAAGGGACACAATCATTGACAATATCTTCACATGAGCACACTCAGCTCTGGTGCCCCTATCTCAGTGCACCACAAGTCATGGCCCCTTCTGATTGACTATTGGGTGACCTCTGTACTTGCTCCGGCTACCTCCATGATGCTTTGCAGTTGTTTGTGTTATGTTGGTGTTTTCTGTTTCCGCTTTAATAGTGATCATTGTTCAAGTTGCTGCCAGCACCAACCACTCTCTGAGAGCTGGCTCACACTCACCCCACACCCATCCAGCACAGGCGTCACTAGATATGTGATCCTGGTCTAAAAAGGGGACGTGCGCACGTGCCCGTAGCCAGTTACACAATCTATCCAAGTGTGTCCGTGTGGTCATTATGTATGAATGATGGCCCGGGCCCTACCACATTACATTGTACTGTAGACAGCGGATGCAACCATGTCACCTCAGTGAGTGGGTAAGAGCTTGGACATGAAGCTAAGAAGTCCCCCCTGTAAGCGACAATCTTGCAATGAAGCATGCACCCAGATGGTGGGCTAGCTCGATCGGAGTACAGAAGGTGCGCAAGACCACTCGGGATCCAGGATCATACATGCCAAGTGCTGTGTGTATCTGTATTGCCGCAGCATGAGCCAAATGCCTAGCCACATTAGCAGCACCAGTACAGCCAGGCACCAGTTCAGCCAGGCATGTACTCTACATCTGTGTCTGTCTTATACTTACCATAGGCCTACACTCACATGGCCCACCACCTTCAATGGCCACCATCACAGTGTTGTTGTCATACTTGTGGACATGCACAGACAGGCATGTCAATACTGTGCCGTAGGAGTGCAAGTGATGCAATTGTGCAGCGCACATAAGTAAATGGGTTTGTGGGGAGGGAGGAGCAACTGTGAGGCAATGTAACACACAGTGATGCCGCTCATATGCCACATGCAAGACATATAAAAAATGAATCAAACTCGCACACATCCCAGCCCACCCCCAACAAGCCACCTCACGTTCCTGAATGCAAGCAGATGACAAACCAACACTAAGGATGAAAGCTCCTTTGTCTGAACTATCAGGCGGAAGCACATCTGCACCTCCGACCTCGGAATTGCATGTGCCCGGCACCCCCTGACAGATACTATAGCAGCTAATGCCGACTCCCATACTACGCACAGCCCGACGAGAGACCAACGTATACACACCCCACACACAGGAGTCCTTGCTAGAAGTTATCTTGCAAGGAATGGCCTTAACACTTACTCCCACAACATCCCAGGCGTACAACCGGTGCACACTAAAACAACTCATTGATCCGAGATATGTCATTTCATCCACAGAACTGACGCAGGTCAGAACAGTGCAGCTTCAGCAAGAGGCACTAACACAATGGCCGAACATCCCGGACACATGCACAACCTCTGTCACGTGGAACTGTACCATGCTCGAATGCTGCATTTACTGGGGGCACTGCTATTCGCAGTGCTGAGGAATAGTTACCGGCTAAGCTTCCACCTTGCCAACGTCACCTGCGTTCAGCCTGTTTTGCATTGTCAATCTTGCATATTTGAGTGGTGCATGGATGTCTGCCTATCCAACAGGACGGTAGATGAACTGGATTTTGACATGTGTGTGAGCCCCCTGTTGGCACACGGCCAGGAGTGTCACCGTGATACCCATTTATGGGATGCCTTGCTACTTGGCATACATGCTGGCATCTGGAGCTGGGAGATTGCACAAATCCTCGTGTGCAGTGACCTCATTGAACCGCTCCCCTATTGGGCTGTATTGCTAATTGGTGAAAGGGGGTGGACGCAGCACTTTTGTCTGGACCTGCTAATGGATAGACTCGCCGTCCTGTTTGATGAAGTCGACAACGACCTGATGTTGGAAATGATGGCCTATGAAGCTGCAATTGCTTTCATGGACAAGTAACTACATATCTGCAGCCACAACTGATTTTAACCCATTGCACATGTCCCGACACCTTGTTGCATCTGCGAGTTCTGGTCATTTATCCCACGACAACAGTGGACATGGCTGCGTTTGCCTGGACTCCGACTACATGAGCCGACAACAACGCGGGTTAACACACACCTGTGAAAGGTGAGGCACTCCCCCGGAGTGACAGCGGCGCTTGGCAAGGTTCCTCATTCTAACATACTGCAGCATTGGTCTGCATGTTGTGGCACTTCTCTTGTCCCTACTGACACGCATATGCTAATAAAGTGTACGCATCTTCACTCGTATTCAACTGTGATGAGTGTTGATTTGAATGACAATGTGTGTCTCACTTCCCATCTGGGTCACGGCCATACATGCGCATTGATAGCATTGCCCAGGGTATACCATTTTGTTGAATCACTGTCCCTACATTTATCCATACTTACATACTTGATTGATCATAGTCATGTAGTCATGACACATCTGTGTGAATTAGAAGGTTTTATTCACATTCAGTGGTTGTGTTGAAGCTGGAGCAGTACAGGGCCAAGCAAACCCCACTTAACATTGTTGCCCCGTGGAGGGCCAGCCAGAGTCTTTTAGGGATTGACAAGTTCAGCAGAAGTGGAAGACCTCAGTCCGCAGTGTGACTGCCGTGTCATTGGTGACCAGAAAAATATGGCAGTCCATGTCGAGGTCCAAGGTGAGTGTCGCTGAGTGTATCGGGGGACAGTGGAAGGTGGTATTTCAGGGCATGATGCAGAGTGCAGAACCAAGATGAAACCGGCCATATGGTGGAGATGAATGCTACCACTTCATTCTGCGCACCAAGCCGGATTCGTCATCATCATCGTCCTCTGATGTGTTAGGTGCCGCACATGTTGGTGGTTCTGTCTGCCTCACTGTGTGGCACTGACACTTTAGGGAGCAGAGATGTGGATGGAGTGGCAGCAGCTGCATTCATCTGCACCAGGCCTTACTGTGGCAATGCCATGACGTGGATCTGCAGGGTATGGAAGATCCCAGCTATATCTCACTGGTGTACAACCGTGGCAAACATTGTTTCCGCAAGCATCCGCTCCAAGCTCTCCATCATTCTCCTTATGTGTCCCAACTCCCAGCTGACATCGCTGGAGCCACTGTGACTAGACAGTTGTTCTTGGCTCAGAGTCATGACTCCAGCGATGTCAGCTATGGATTGTAGGAGAGCATGGAGCGGACAGTGGGTGTCCGTTACGGACTGTAAGTGGTCCCTGATGGGACTTAGACACCCGCGTATGGCATGTAGTTTGGCTGCCATGAGGTCGAACCCCACCTGCACCCGATCAGCCATCTTCTGCTGGCACCCTAACACATGGCATTGGAATGCCATGTGTTGTTCGTGGGGGTCCTTGGAGACAGCCGTGGTGGTGGATGCTTCCTGCTGTGTGGTCTGTGCAGGGGGTGGGGGCTCCTGGATGCAGCTGGGCTGCCCTGCTCCTGGGGGAGGGGTGCCGGAGCTGTCCATGAGCTGTTGGAGGGTGTTGGTGTCGATGTTGGGGAGGTCCTCTTCATCATCAGTGCTGTGTTGTTGGGTCTGCTCTGCGGAGGTGTTGATTATCCCTCTTCAATGTGAAGGGGAGATGCATATTGACATTGTGTTCACATGTATGTTCACGCATTGTACAAGTTTACTAACAGACTGCATGACAATGTACATTGTGACTGTTTGTGAGGAGATGCCCATTTGATGGGGGACAGTTGACATTTCTACTCCATCAGGGATGTGAGGTTGTACTTGTACATTGTCATCTCACAGTTTCCTGCTATGCCAAATACGAATGGCCAATTTCTGCACACAAGCGGCAGCTGTTGTGTCCTCTGTTTTATTGTGAGAGTGTTACAGTTTGTACCACATTGTTTTTATTTTTTTATTTTTTTTGTTTTCGCTTTTTTTTTTTTTTGAAAAACCTTTATTGCACAGAAAAATTCAATACAAACATGGGCCTACAACCACCAGGGCCGGCCGCTAATATATACATGTTCAACAACATCAAGGAAGCAATGGGCCCCCTGGGGCTCAGCCGAATTGACAAAGTACTGAGTGCACCTCAGAAGTTATCCGGATACATAAATTTTAGAAGTACAAACAAAAAAAATAAATAAAATAACACCAAAAGACAAGGCGGAAACCATCGAAAAAGAGGCGTCTAACCACGTCTGGGGGACCACACAGTACCAACTCCACCCTCAGGTGGTCAATGAGGATGATCAAGGGGGAGGTGGGGGCGACGGGAGAGCCACAACCATCTACAGGTGAAATGCAATAGTCCGGGAACCTCAGAATCAGGGGGACAAGGCAGCATCAGATGAGTCCACGAGGGGGGGTGTGCAGATGTTCCCACGGTACGCGTTCCACTGGCCCCAAATTCTACCCCACGCCCCCGGCTTACCCCGGGCCACATACACAGTCTTCTCTCTGCACATGCACCAGTCCATGTTCTCCTTCCATACTGACACGGTGGGAGGCCGCCGGGAACCCCAAAGCTGTGCGATGTCCCTCTTAGCAACCATGTTCCCAAGGGCCGCCCACCGAGTCTGAGCCGCATTATAATCGTTAGGCTCCCACACGTTCAGCACACATCGGCGAACCTCAGGCAACAGGGCGACCCCAGTGACACATGCCATGACAGCATGCACCCGGCGCCAATACTCCGCAACCTTACGGCACTCCCAGAGAACATGGAGAAAAGTGGCGCTGAGCCCACAGCCGCGCCTACAGAGTCCGTCTTCAGAGAAACCCATCAGAACTAAACGAGGGCCCGTCACGTAGACACGGTGGAGAATTTTAAGCTGGACAAGACGGAGACGCGCGGGTATGGCCACCTCCTTAGGGGAGGACAGCGCAGACTGCCAGTCCTCGTCGTCCAGTTCCACCCCATCCCCGATCCACGCCTCCCGCAGACGCACGAGGAGATCCGCCCGAATGTTTATTCATTTTTTATAGATAAGGGAAATAGTACTGTCGGGCAAGTGACCGTCGAGTATGCGGTCCTCGAGTGGCGAAGACACAGGGACTGCAGTCCCCGCCCCAATGGCCGAGAGCAAAGCGTGGCGAACCTGAACGTACCGAAAGAACTCCCTCTCACTCAATTCGTACTCACTCTGCAGCGCAGCGAAGGATTTAACCGCACCCTTCACCCAAAGGTCACCTACTCTGCTGATGCCAATCGTGTCCCAACGCTCGAATCCCTTCATCGTCCAGAGGCTTCCCAATCTTTCAGACGCAAACAAGGGGGTCGCGCCCGTCAAGCGATCATTCCAGCCCATGGCCACATTCGCAGCCTTCCACAAGCGTACTGCAATCTTAGTGGGACTGGTTAAGGCCCTCCAAGCCGATCGAGAGTAAAGCGCTCTGTTAAAGTTGCCGCCAGGCAACAAAAATCTATCCATTTCGAAAGCCGGATTCGGACCAGGTGAGTACGTTGCATGGTTAATAGCAGATAGCTGGGAAGCCCAATAGTACCTCCTGATGTCCGGGAGCGCGATGCCCCCGTCGTACCAGGGGAGAGTCAGTTTTGCAAGAGCAATACGTGCACGACCGCCCCAAACAAGTCTCCTTTGCAAGCTCTCTACTTCCCGGAAGTAAGCCGCTGAAATAATATCAAAGGAGTTCTGAAGTGCGTAAAGAAATCGGGGAAGAGACATCATTTTAAAAAGTGCCGCACGACCGAGGGGAGACAAGGGAAGCTTACGCCAACGGGCCACGTCTAACCTCAATCTCCGAAGTGGAGAGAGGAGATTATGCTCGTAGCGGACAGCAGGATCCAATGAGACATACACCCCCAGGTACGTAAAGCCGGAGCTGGACGCCTTAATGGGAAAACGAGAGGGCAAGAGAGGAAAGCCACCGGATATAGCATAGACACAAGATTTGGACCAGTTAATGATCAAACCAGAGTTCTTGCCGAAGGAAGTGAGGATGTCAAAGAGCACATTGAGCGACTTACGTGGTGAGGTGAGGTACAAGAGAATGTCGTCCGCGTACAACGAAACACGATCCTCGAAGTCAGGGGCCCACTGGATCCCTCTTATCGACGGTTCCCAACGGAGCCAAGCAGCGAGCGGTTCCAAAGCTAACGCGAAGAGCAAAGGAGACAACGGACACCCTTGCCTAGTGCCCCTCCCAAGAACGAAGGGCCGGGAAACCCTCCCGTTAACGACCACCTGTGCCAGCGGGCCAGCGTATAAGAGTTTAACCCAATTAATAAATCCCGCCCCGAAGCCAAACTTTGCCAGGGCGGCCCAAAGATACGGCCGTTCTAACGTATCAAAGGCCATCGTGGCGTCCAAGGAAACCAAGATGGCCGGCTCTGAAAGATATTCCGCCCTTGCAAGTACGCCATGTAGGCGCCGCAAGTTAAGGGCCGTATTCCGGTGCGGGATAAAACTGGATTGGTCCGGATGCACCAGATCGCAAATAACAGTAAGCAGGCGGTTCGCAAGAACCTTGGCAAGGATTTTCGGCTCTGCGTTCAGCAGAGAGATAGGCCTATACGAGGCGCAACGGTCCCGAGGCTTACCGTCCTTGGGAATCACGACTATAGTGGCCAGGCGTTGGTCATCAGGGAGAGAGCCGAGTTCAAGCGACCCCGAGAACATACGACGGAGAAATGGCGCAAGTTTATCCGGTTGCAGTTTATAGAGTTCAATCGGGAGTCCGTTGGGGCCCATAGCCTTGCCTGAGCGAAGGGAACGAATCGCGGTTGCAATCTCGTCAGCCGAAAGTGGGGCATCCATCTGCTCACGTTCCTCCACCGACAAGCAGGGCAAAGCAATATCCTTCAACAAGTGACGAGAGTCAGCCTCATCTCTAGTAGACACCGGGGAGTACACAGCACAGAAGTAGTCCGCAAAACACTCCACAATCTCACCAGGGTCAGTCACACTCACTCCCTCCGACGTCTGAAGCATGGGGACCACTCGATTCACTCTTTCCTTCTTATCAAGCCAAGCAATCAATTTACCCGCCTTATCCCCAGCATCATACAGTCTACCCTGCTGTTCCCTATACATTGTCCGAGCAGCATCCGTAACAAGGGACTTATATTCGAACTGCTTCAGGTTGAGGGCGTGGAGCCCGTCCTGAGTGACACCCGTCTCCAAGGCAGCCTCCAACCCCGATATCTCAGCCTCCAACGCAACCACCTCCCCGTTCTTAGCTTTCTTGGCCTCCACGATCAGGGATAGGGCGTGTCCTCGGAGGACCGTTTTGAAGGCCTCCCACAGGGACACTGAGGACAAGACAGACCCCTCATTCTCCAGAAAATACTGATCAAGCGACTTAATAAGACCCTTGCGAATCTTGGGGTCACGCAAGTACCAGGGGTTAATGGGGGCGATCCGCCCGGCGGATCGCATCCCGGTATCGAAGAGGAGCCACAATGGGGAATGATCGGAAATGCCCCGGGCCAGGTGCTTAACCTCCCGGACCCGGGTGGTCTGGGCCGCGGGCATTAGAAAATAATCTAGTCTGGAGAGACTCCCATGGGCCCCGGAGTGGAATGTGTACTGACTCTGTGTCGGATGTATCAACCTCTAGCAGTCCACCAGACCGAAAGTGTCCAAGAACCCGCCGAGCCACGCCTGGGCGGCAGAGAGGGCCCTGGGAGGGTAGCGATCTAACTCGCCAGAAATCACGGAATTAAAATCCCCACCCACAATCAGGAGACTATCAGGAAGTTCAAGTAACATACGACCCACATCAGAGAAAGTGGAGGTCTGGAGGCCCGGGGGAACATAGACCGAAACCAATGAAAGAGTTTGCCCCTCCCACCGCCCAGTCAAAGACGCATAGCGCCCTCTATCGTCAAGAGTAACTTTGTCAATCTCAAGCAGGAGGGAAGAGCGCAGCAAGATGCCCACCCCCCTGGAGCCAGTGGTGAAGCCAGAGTGTGCGACCAGTCGGTAGCCCCCCCTGTTCATAGCATGACATACATTTCCCACCAAGTGCGTCTCTTGAAGAAATACCACATGAGGGGCCAATCGACGCAGATATTGCAACACAACCCCACGTTTGATACGGTCCTCCAATCTGTTGACGTTCCAAGACATCAGTTTCAACCCGTCCCCCCCCATCCCAACACAAGAAGCTGGAGTCCCCGGGCACGCAGCCAGACACCTAAAACTGAAAGAAAACAATAACACCGCCTTGAAAAGGAAAAACACACAACCCATTCACTACTGCCACCCTCCCACCCCCACCCCCACACCATTGCCACCCCCCCACCCTGCACCCCTGCGGACTATACAGCCCCCCCAACTTGCAGTGTGCCTATCGCCCTAACAATCCCATGCTACAAAAAGACCCTAGAGGAGGAAAGGGACCCGTCCCCGCCCGCACCCAGACGAAACATTAATAGACTAAATATACAATTGAAGTAGAACCTGGCTGAGCACAGAAGGAAATGTCAAAGTGGAGGGCCAGGAATTATTCCTGCAGAGGCCCACCGTCCTCGGCACCGCCAGTACGGCCAGTTCGGTCTCCCGGTCCCGGCAGGGAATCCAACCAGTCCCTCACTGTGTCGGGACGTTCAAAAAAGAGAGTCCGATCTTCATATTCCACACGAAGCCTGGCAGGGAAAAGCATAGAGTATTTGATGTCCAGATCTCGAAGACGGCGCTTCACCCCCTGAAAGCTCATTCTCTGTTTCTGAACGAGTTGGGTGAAGTCCGGGAAGAGGTTGACGGAGGAATTCTCATATTTAACTGGGCCGTGCATCCTCGAGGCCTGCAAGATCGCATCCCGGTCTCTGTAATGAAAAAGTTTTGCAATGATAGGCCTCGGGGGAGCGCCTGGTCGAGGCCTACCGCCCGGGACACGATGGGCACGTTCCACAGCGAAGAACTTGCTCAGGCCTGAAGGAGCAAGATGATTGAGGATGAGGTCTTCGACCATAAGGTCCACCGGATGATTGTTGGAAGTCTCCGGTACACCTATGACACGGATATTATTGCGTCGTGCCTGACCTTCGAAATCCTCCAGCCGCCGGGACATCGCGTCGTTTGCAGACTTTAGATCACCAAGAGTTGCCTGGAGGTCTGATACATCCGTGACAAGAGTGGATGTCCTCAAGTCCAGCGATTGAACCCTCTCGTTAGTCTTAGAGAGATCCGCCCGGATTAACGTAACATCAATGGCAACCGTGTCAATTTTTCGGGCCAGAGCCTCGTACTGCTGGGCGATGGTCTCCCTTATGCCGTTGATGGCGCCCATAACGTCCTGCAGCGACAATTCCGTGGGGACGGACGGACCCCCACCGGAGTCCTCCATGACGGCACCCGCCGGCCCGGGGGTCCCTTTACCCTGGGTATAGCGATCCATGATGTTACTCTGGACTGGTCCTCCACGCAGGGATGTCTTGGTCTTCCGTTTCTTGGGATCTCCCTTGCCCCCCATGTTGGGCGATGCTCACCGGTGGGGTCCACCCGGACCGATAGCAAAGGGGCACCAGCAGATCAGACACAGACTATCCGAGAGCCCGCTCGGGAGAGTTAAGAAAAAGGCACAAATCAGTCCAGTACCAAGGCCGGAGGACGCCCCAGCCGCACAACGTAGCTCCTCGATCAGGACATGCAGAAGTGCAAAAGCGAAACTGAAAGTGGGTGCGCGGTCATTGGCAAGGCTCCGATGCCGTTGTTGTTCAACTACTCCCCGGCCTCACGGTTCACCAAAGCACCGGGCACAGCTTCCAGGTGGGCCTCCAAAATGCAAGACGCTGTATTTCAGGTCTCCCCAGTCCGATTTTCGTTCTGAGAAGAGTTATGGATTCAGCCAAGGTTCATCTTCCAGAATCCGTCCACAAATCCAGGATAATGTCAGGATAAGTTGCGAGGAGCGGCAAGGGTCCGGGGAGCCCTGTGCTCACGCGACCATCTTGGATGCGCGCGAAGCTCCTCCTCCTGTACCACATTGTTGACAATGTTGAGGTGCTCGGATTCTAATGTGTGTGTGCTGCATTGTGGGTGGGTTGCCCCTTCAGCTCTGATTTAGCGGGCTCTTATCCCTTTCAGGTGGTGTGCCTTTCACTTCTGTGCTTCTACAGTGCTGAGATGTTGCAGACTTGGGTAAATTGGGCTCTTGGTCAGAGTTGTGACTTGGGCATGGTTTGTCCGCTGATGTGCTATACTTAATTATGCATGTGTGCCATTGTGTCCATTTCCCCCCGTCCCCCCAGTCCCTGGTTGTTGCTCACCCTGTTGCTGTTGGCTCAGGTCCTGTTGTGCAGTGTCCGGTCCCCCAACACCTGCTACCATCGCCCCAATGATGGTCCCAGGCTGGTCCTCTGTGGGGCTTGTGGGATTCTGGTTGTTCTCTGTGCTTCCTCCTGCTACCTCAATGGTGCTTCGCAGTTGTATGTGTTTTGTTTGTGTTTTTTGCTGCCGTTTTTATAGTGATTTTTTCCCTCCTGACTTGTGGGACTTGCAGGCGTGGCGCTGCCTATCACTGTATTTTTATCACTGTTGGGCCCATCGCAGCTTTTTTCACTTTCGGGGATAGACTTTTATCGCTGGCCCGGTGATTCTATCGTGGACATTTGACACGTTATCGGGAATCTATTGCATGTTACCACTGTGTTGTGACTAGGACGTTAACACAGAGTTATTTTCCCATGATAGATGGCCATATGAAACTTTGCGTTAACTTATTTTGACGATGATTATCACACGTTCTTGAGAATAATCCCCTTAGAGTTTTTCACTATCAGGACATGTAAAACGTAATAACACAGGTACTACTTTTTAAAATAAAATGTACCCTATCCTTAGAGCCTTTAGGATCTATCGTAGGGGTGACTTTTTTTAAAAAGGTAGGTTTATGCCTGGCAGAAGGTTTATTTTTCTAGGTCGAAATGGCAGTTTAAGACTGCACTACAGACTGCGATTGCAGGTATGAGAGATGTTAAAGGGCTACTTTAGTGGGTGGCACAAAGTGCCAAATTTTAATTTTGGCTGACAGAGTAATCTCCGTTGGCCTGGCAGTGGACTTAACATCCCCCAGGCCGAGACTACTTCACCAGCCAAATTATTTAGAAATTACCGCTAAGCTAGCAGTCATTCCTAAAGTATTGCAATAACAGCTGTCACAGCGGGTCCTGTCATTGATTTTTGGAGTTTGATGCAAGGCTCTATCAGCACGACTGGGCCCTGTACCAAACTGCATTCTTTTTTATTTTCAAAAAGAAAATACTGAACTGGGATTTTTTTTTGGGGGGGGGAATTTAAAGAAAATGCTCCAGAGCAGTTTACAGTGCTCCTTCCCACCAGAGATTTCCTGGTGATGATAGGCAGCGAAAACTGACCTCTAATTCTGCCAATCTGAATTAGGCGGGTGGAAAACAGGTCTGCCTCTGATAGTTCTTACTCCACAGGACCTTCAGTGGTGTTTAATGCAGGTGGAGACAGAGTAGTCTCTGCTGTGAGTAAACCAAGGTCTGCCTGCATCTAAACCATATTCAATGTTGCGACGGAGTATCCTTACCATCAAGAATTGAATCATGTCCAATGAGTGCCGTAGGCCCATTGATGGCATTTAATATACAGGCCTTGGGTACATGCAGTACTATATACTGGGATCTTAAATGTAAATTAAATGTGCTAATCAAGTGTAGGCCACTCTTACTATGTTTTAGGGAGAGAGCAATTTAGCACTGGTTAGCATTGACAAAGTGTACAGAGTACTAAAGCCTGTAGAAACAAATCTAGCAAAACAGGAGGTGTGAAGGCAAAATGTTTGAGGGAATACCAGTCCAAGGATGCCAGGTCAACGGTAATGTATCTCATTAATATGTAGCCACTCAGTATAGTGAACGGCGTTACCACCATGGTAAAAAACAACTCTTTTGTGGTTGTTTGTTTTTAAAGCTGGCACATTCATATGGATAGCTTCAGAATATCATGGTGTGCCTTCAAGCTTGCACTTCGTCCTTAATTACATGATTTTAGTCTGGGATAAAGAAGTTTGCCTATATATATAACCCCCTATATCGAGTGGTGCTTATTTCACTTTGTATATATCGAGGTATCAGGCTAATTAATTCATTCATTTTACCCACCCATATACAAACATAGAGCAGCCACGCGTCCCTGTTCCCACACTTACTTAATCAAGGGTTGGTGCCTTCATACAACCTATTTGCTTCCCTTCCCTGGCATAGTTGAAGGGCTTGGACGTGCCATATTGTATTTAACTTTACACCCCCTTGCTGTTCTGTACATGGCTTGGCGTGCTCTATGTGCGGTGGGTAGTGATGGCAGTTGTGGTTCTACAGCACACACAACAACCTGGTCGCTTTGGGAGCCACAATATCAGTTTTCATTCCCACTGGGTACAAAAACTAAATTGTGTACCAAAACAAGACGACTCTTCAGTATTAGTGCAAACTGTTAAGTTGGTCACATACTGTGTGTGTTTGCAAGATTCTATCAGAAAATGACTTAATTTTTTCAACTGATTCCGAGAATTGTCATCATTTAACCCCTCATTGAAAGTATCTCACTGATAAACCCAATGCAGTTCAGAATAGAATAAACTTGGCTGGTTTCTGGAGGTAACTACTATTACTGTCCACTCAAGGTCATTCGCAGATTGTTTTTTCATTGTAATGTCTCATATGCTTCATTAACGCTTTCGTGCATTGAAGCGAGCTCTGATGTTCGTTAATCCAAGTATTGATTTCAGTGTTGGTTGGTATTTAATGGTGGTGATAGGGTGAGCCACGGGAGGATAAAAAACTAAAAAAAAACCTGTGTGCCGTTGCCTCTTGCTCCTCTTTGCCCGCTTCCAGGACTCCAGGGCAGGAAGCACCCGGCTCCCAGGCCCCCTATAGCCAATCACAACACTGCAATGCAGCATTGTGATTGGTCTGAGCACTGTGGTTCGGCACTCAGCTAATGAATGGAAGCCTGGGCATGATCTCCACCCATGCTGCATTGCAGCCTGGGTGGAGAACATGCAAAGTGCGCATGACGGTTTTGCCAACCAGAGGCAGACGGCCAAAGCCTCATGCGCACTTAGAGTGGACAAACCACTCCTTCCCTGCCCAGCTCAGTGAGCAGAGCAGCCCTGCCCCTACTCAGCTGAGCAAGGACGGAAAAATTAAATGATATAAACAATGAGTTATTATCATTTCATTTTTTTCCTTTTTGACCTGCTCAGTGGGACAACGGTCCAGCCACCCCTGTTTGATTATCCTTGTGGTCTCATTCCAAAGTACTGAAGTGTACAAGGACATGCGATGATGCAAATAACATTATTTTTGTTAGAGTTTATAAAATTCCTTATTGTCCAGAGTGTTTTCAGACCCAAATCTTAATTGCTTACTTTATGATAGGGCATTCGTTGCAAAACGGAAGTGCCCCATTAGCGGTGGTAAGTCCCACAATCTTTTGCCCTGAGAGTTACGTGTGCCCTGTCTTGGTCTAGTATGGATTATTCTGTCTCTCACTGATCTACTTTGTTTAAATGAGAACATCGGTTTACTGTTTTTCAGGGATGCTGATATAAGCAGGATCTTCCAATGTTTATTTATCAGTCCCTTCAATATATTCGAGTGGACCTTGCAGATGGTAAAACAAATCAATCTGTCTGTTTCTTCCTTTTTTCATGTTTTAACAACGTATCCCTGGCCTTATGTTGTGCCCGTTTGTTTGCTTGATGGATTACTGTAGCTGAGTACTGTTTTCTTTTTCAATTTCTTGGACAATTTCTCAGTGAATAATTTGTAGTCTCCCAAGATGGTAGAGTTCCTCTACAGTTGCAAGAACTGCCCACAAGGTAATTGTTCTTTGAGAGCTCTTGGAGAGAAGCTGTCGAGTCTCCGAATCTTCTTCTTGTTGGTAGGTTGGCAGTATACCTTGATCTTAGACATGACATCTTTGGGGCGGTATTCACGCAGACATGTTTGCCTTCACTTCCCTATTTTTATTGAATTCATTTTTGTTGGTTTTAGGACTCTGTGCACTTTCCTCCTGCAATCAGTGGTAAAATGCTTGTGCTTCATCTTAAATCTGGAAAAATTGGCATCCATCAATTTGGTACATTTCATTTACTTATAAGCCCCTAGTATACGTTACTACCTGTCTCCAGGGCCTGTAAATGAAATGCTATAAATGGACTACAGCACTCATTGTAGCCCTGTAAAACATATCTCATGCCAGCCCCTACAGCCTGTAGTGCATTTATAAACTGCAATTTTGACCCGGCAAAATAGACCATTTGCCATGCCTAAATATTCCTTTTTAGGTCGAGCCTAAACAGCGCTTGCGCTGTAGGTGATCTGTTGTATGTACTTTGTGGAGTCTTACTCCTCCTTTGATTAGGATTGTCTTATCTGTGTGCCATTTCAAAATATGAGTGTAGTAATGGCTAATAGGTGTTGCATGTCCCCCCTTTACATACAAGTTAACTCCCATGGAGTATTGCTGTGGGAACCGCAGGGATGCACACGCTGCTTGAGTGCTTTTATGGTCTTTTTGTTTGTTTGTTTTTGCCTGAATGTGCTTTGGCTATAGAACATGTTGAACTGACGTTAGAATAGATGGGTTTTATTTTGTAACGTACTTGTATTTTGTTTTACTTTTCTGTGCGTTTTTTTTTTGATTGTGTAAAAGGGTTTATTTTATATTTTATTTGTTGTATGTAATAAATGTTGCTAAGTGTCCGCTGGCGCGTGTTCTGTGTTGTCTCCTCTTCTATCACTTTATTCGCGGGAGGCCTTGTTACTTCTACGCCGTGGCTGTTGTCTACGCCCAGGTTGGTGTTTTAACACGGGCATGTTCCTCACGAGCGCCTGACTCACTGTTCAGCTATGTGCAGCAGCTGTCAGAGTGGATTGCCTGACCCATCCATGGTGCTGCCCCACTGATCATCACGCCTCACAGCTGCGTGACACGAGGAAGGGCACTGAAGGTGGAACACTGTGCGTTTCGGTTTACTGGTCAAACTCCTAGTACCGCATGCAGATCAAACTCATAGAACCGCAGGCTGCTCAGGCATCCAGAGCTGCAACTAAGTTCCAATATTGGAATTGCCATCATTTTGTAATCAGGGCCATTGGAAACGCTTCATTGCCTTGCCTGGTCATAGTTTTTATTTGTAAATGTGAA
This sequence comes from Triturus cristatus, assembly GCF_964204655.1. Taxonomy (NCBI): domain Eukaryota; kingdom Metazoa; phylum Chordata; class Amphibia; order Caudata; family Salamandridae; genus Triturus; species Triturus cristatus. The sequence continues at coordinate 466,432,770 of NC_140589.1, forward strand.
TTTGCTGTTTTGGCCACATAATCCACCATCTGTCTCATGCTTTGGAGATTAAAAAAAATATATAGTTGCAATTGAAAATTATTGACCCTGCTTGAATCTGATGCAGCCAACGGCCATAAACTTAGTAAAACTGTGTATTTTTGTCAGTTGACTCCATTAATCAGGTTTTTAAAAACAAGCATTTACAAAGCCAATAGGCTTTGCCTTTTGCACTTTGTGAAGCATTTTGCCGATGCTGATGAAGAACTAGGAGTACACTAACTTTTTCTTACTACCCTTCTTCTGTACCGCCTCCTTCCCTTCTGTTTCTTCCAACGACCATATGATTCTCCCCTCCCCTCTTCTGTCTCTTTCCCCAACATTCTGTTTTTCTTATCACCTTCTCTTCCCATTCCCTTTTATCTCCTCTCCTACCCTTCTGTCTCCTCCATGCCCATCGGTCACTTTCCTTGCCAGTTTGTTTCTCCCCAGCCTTTCTGTCTGCACCCCGGCTCCCGTTTCTCCCCTGCCCTTCTGTCTCTACACTTGCCTTTCTTCCTCTCCCCCTGCCCTTCTGTTTCTCCTCTGCATTCCTGTCTTTACCCATGCTTCTGTTTCTCCCCTTAACCTTATGTTTCGCCCGTTGACTTCCTATCTTTACCCGTGCTTCTTTCTCTACCTCTGCCCTTCTGTTTCTCCCCTACCGGTCTGTCACTCCCCCTGACCTTCTGTCTCACCCATACCCTTCTGATCCCCCTACCTTTGTTTCTGCCCTGCACTTCTATTTCTCTCATCCTCTATTTCTTCAACCTGTCCTTTTGTCTTCTCACACCTCCCCTCTTTCTCAATGTAGTATTGTTCTTTATTTCTCCTGTCCTGCCTGTAGACGCTTTCCTTCTGCCTCTATTCTGTGCCCATCTCTTCTCACTGCACTTCCAGCACCCTCCCTTGAGCGCTACACACTGCTTATCCCACTTACATTTTTTCTCCTCACTTATGTATTCCTGCACGCTCTTCGCATCTACCCTTATTTGAATTTTTAATTATTTTTCCTCACTTCCCTCTTTCTTCTTACTTTCTGCACCTTCTTATTCTCTCCACGAATCCAAGTCTCGCTCTTTGCCTTCTATATTTGTCTACATTGTCACCTTCTACTCATCCCTTTTTCCAGGTAATTGCTGTTATGATTTCATTTTCTGCCCCATTTTAATCTGTTACTGTGTAAATTCGGATGTTTGTTTAGTGCCAAAATCTCAAGACAAGTTGTTGCTTTGGCCTGTTGGTCTCATCCAAAGGCCTCATTCACTCTAGGCAGCCTGCATGTGACATCACCCCCTCCACTTATGTGTGTGGCAAGCCCACCAACTCCCTTGGGCCTGACCACACTTCCCAAGTATTAGGGCTTGCTGCATGCCCACGGGACAACATATTGAAGATCTTACCTTTTAACATACCAATGTGTTCTGGGAGCTGTAGTTTTGGTTAACTTCAAAAGATTTCAGTTGTTTACAACACACACAGTAATGATTGGTAAAATTGAAGCATATTACTGTAATACCTTCTGCCTGATGACCATGGACGTTAATTCAATAAAATGCCATGTGTAGCCGAAGTGATGACACATGCCCTTTGACCTTCACTTTCACTTATACAGACTTACACATGCACACACATTCACAATCTCTCTCTCATTTAAACACACTTTCACCTGCAAGCATGCATGCAACATACTTTTTCCAACATTTCCTTTTTTTTTAGCAATGCTGCACAACATCGGGATTGCTGTACAGCAAGGCTAAAACCCATTGGCAAAGCCGGTATGTGCCAAAGGTGAGACCTGTTGGCTTTGCCAATGGTTATTAATAGCTTATTAATACTTGCAAGTCACACTAAGGTAGGTCCTAAAGGCTCATAGGACAGGGTGCCTGGTATTTTAAAAGAGGGACATGTGTGTTTAGGTTTTACAGGTCCTGACAGTGAAAACCTCCAAAAGTTGTTTTTCGCTGTAGCAAGGCTATCTCTTTTGTAGACTAACACTGGGTTACCTTATCACACTTAATATGTGATAAATTCAATTAGATAGATAGAGAATAGACAGAGAAATGCTTTGTCCAATCATTGGAACTTTAATTTAAAATCCTCTTTAATGGTAAAGTTACTGATTTGAAAATGCCACTTTTAGAAAGTTGCCATTTTCTGCCTAAACCAAGTGTGCTTTTCTGGCAGTGTCCAGGGTCACATGACTGTTAAAGGCTCTTCTGTAATGTGCTGCATGTTCCTACTAAACATGGGGACAAGAGGGCCTTAGGTGTGGGGCAAGGTGTACCACTCCCGAGCAGGACGTCCTTGGCGTTGTATTGAGCTTCATAGGGTAGGTTGTGAGCTGTACCCGCCCCCTTCCTGACTTCTAAGGCTGTCTGTCCAGCTCGCACCTAGGCCTGCCTACCCTTGGTTACCCTAGACAGTTTGGAGCCAAGTTCAGGAAAGGGGTAAGGTTAGACAAATGTGGTATCCTCCAACCACAGGCTGGTATTCGGTATAAGAATAGCACTCTCAGAACCTCTAATCAGAACGCTCCTGGACCTTTGGAAGATTCAGAACAATGACAGCCATGCTGTCTGAAGAAGGAAACAGAAGAACAATGTCTCAACTGGTCAATCATGTAAAAAGGACCATTAGAAAATGTAAATTAATCATGGGAGACCAAGAGGAGATTAACCCCTTCCCCGCTCATGACGGAACCACTCCGTCATGAGCCACAGGTGCCGTGTGCTCATGACGGAGTGGTTCCGTCATGCTGCGGCCGTTGGCCGCCGCTCCGCCCACGCGGCGCTAATTCCCCGCCTGTGCAGGCAATTAGCGCAGTGGGCGGAGTCGTGACGGAACCACTCCGTCATGAGCACAGCTCAACCGTGACTCATGACGGAGTGGCTCCGTCATGAGCACAGCCCCACCGCGCTGCCCCCAAACCCCCCCCAGCGCTGCGGCGGAATTCCTGCCGCAGCCAAGGGGTTAAAGGTTGTTATTTGTAGATAGAAGTACAAAAACAAAATTAAATTACAGTAACCATAACAACCCTGGGAACACTGGGAGTGAAGTGTTGAGTGAAAACGGTGCAGTGACACAAAGGTGCAGGAGCAACGTGAGGCGGCGCAGAAAAAATGAACAATAAGAGTCAGGCTTAATATTTACAAAACATTAATCATTGCAACATTATTTTCATGATTAGGGCATGACCCTTTTTCAAAGCCGCAAGTAAAGTTGTGGAGTCGATGGCGTTTCGAACTCGTTAAATTGAGTTCATCATCAGGACTACAGTTACATATGCATCAATAGGTACTTCTGATGTCAACGAAGGAGAAAAAGCGCTGGATCAGTCTCAGCGAGAAGGAGGCATCTGGGCGTGATTAGAACGACTCAATGAAGAAAAGTAAGTACGGGTTGTAGTTAAATACGTGCTGTGGTTAAATCTCTGAAAAACAGCGGCTCTCAACTGGAAGAAAATCCAAATAACGGGCAACAAGCTTCAGATGAATTATCCAGGGAAGCAAGGGCCGGGATAAGTCAGTTCAAGGACGCTTCATTCGTCTCTTTTGCAGACAACAAACCGGACTTATCCCGGCCCTTGCTTCCCTGGATAATTTATCTGAAGCTTGTTGCACGTTATTTGGATTTTCTTCCAGTTGAGAGCCGCTGTTTTTCAGAGATTTAACCACAGCACGTATTTAACTACAACCCGTACTTACTTTTCTTCATTGAGTCGTTCTAAGTTCCATTCAGAATTTTCAATGTGTTTCTGGTACTTTCTGTGATTCCTCCTGTGGGACGCTGGTATATAATGCTTCCAAGACCATTATAAATAGAAATTCTTAGGATGGATCAAAAGATATCCCTTCGAATATGTTTAGCATATTATTTGTGTCTCTCAGGGAGGATTTCTGAGGATGGATCAAAAGACATTGCTTCCTACATGCTCAGCATATTATTTGTGCCTCTTGGTTATGATGGCATTCGCTTGACCAGTGATTTTAAAAAACTGGTCTGTGAACTTCAAAAGAGGTTCCAATGCAGGACATGATTGAACTTTCTGGAAGGGGATGTGTTCCTTATGTACTTTGGGTAGTATACAGAAATAAGGCACCTTTGTTTGTTTCTCTGACAAAAATTCTGTCTCATACTTGATAATCCAGAGATTTTCCTTTGCTTCTTTCACCATGTATGCAATGCCTTCCATGATGTTGCATAAAATATACTTTGTTGTTCTCTTGTTGGTCCTTCAGTTATTTCATCGATGCTTGTATTGTATCACACTTGTCCATTCAAAATGATGTCATGTTATTTTAAACCATCTTAGTAAAGGGCACTTCTCCAAAGGTGTTTTGGCACTAAGTGAATAGTTGAGCAGCATAAAGAGAGTATTAGAGGAGTTAGAAGAGGTGTTAACAGTGATAAGTTAAATAACCATGTCTTCAGGTTCCTCCTGAATAACTTAAGTAGAATTTCCTGGCATATGTATATTGGGAGTGAATTTCACAATGATTGTGCATGCCCTGAAAAGCTGCGTCCCACCATCTCTTTTTTATGATATCTAAGTATAGATAAATAGCAGAAATTGAATGACCGTAGTACGTGCGCTAGTGTGTAATACTAGATCCATCCCACTGGCCACAAAGTGAGGAGCAAAGACGGGTAAAGATAGGCAACAGGCATTAAATTGATTTTTTTGTTTTATTGGTAACCATTGGAGTTGCTAAACTAGTGGGGTGACCTGCGAGTTCCAGAGAAGCTTGTATATTAATTAGGCAGCCTCATTTTTAACCACTTGTAATCTGTGAATCAGAGTATTCAGAAGGCCCAGATAGATAACATTTCATTGGGAGGAGATAGAGGCCAATATTACTGTTTTATGGGCTTCCTGATGTAAACATGGCCTTAACTGCCTAATAGCTTTAGGCACACAAATCACTTATAAACAACAAATATGTGGATTTGTTATAAGCTTTAAATCCAAACACAAAAACTTTTGGTGCATGTTTTTGGGATAGAAGCAGAAGCCATTTGAGCAGACCAGTAAAGTAGGTTTCATAAATTTACTTTATTGTTTAAGATTACTATTTGTGGCTTGCCTGCGTTTAATTTTAGACTTTGATACCTATCCACTCACAGGAAAGATGCATTGTATTCTTCATTTCAGCAAAATAAGAGATGAACGTCAGCTGCATAAATATATAGTCTGCAGCCTCTGGTAACTTTTTTTTTATATTAGAGGTCTTACATGTATCTTAAACAGATGAAGGGATAGAGAGGATCCTTGAGGGACCCTACACTTTACCTTGGTTGCTGTTGCGTGAAATAAAACAATTGGACTTCTTGAGTTCGATCTTCTAGAAAGGACTATACTCAGTTCAGAGATGAGTCCTGCAGTCCAGTGGCTTAAACACAGTCAGACAAAATAGTATGATTGACTTGGTGAAATGCATTAGACAGGTCCAGTACTATTAATGCAGATGACTGCCCTTTATCACTATCCCATCACAAATCATCTGCAATGGGGAGAATCACAGATTCTGTACTATATGCTCTGGAATGAAGTGTGCCTGAAGTGGCAAAGATAATCTGAGCTCTATAAACGATTAAATATTTCCTCAGTTACATAGGCTTCTAAATATTTTGGGGGAAAGGAAGCATTGAAATTGAAGGGAATTTTTTTTTTAGCGCTGTGGGGTCTTCCCCCTGATCATTTAGCACCGGAACTACCACCGCACTCGAAGATTTTCGAGCTATGCACTGCATCAATAATGTATTCAATGAAGTCATCATGAACATTTGCACTGCAGGTAGCTCAGCACAGACTTTTGTAGGACAGGGCTCTAAAGGGAGTCAGATTTAACTTTCAGGTATTAAGGGCCTTATTCTGAATTCGGAGGTCTTCGGCTGGGACCGCCACCGCCGTGGTCCCAAGAAGACCGCCAAATCCGTAGTGCAGGCGCCCACCAGATTGTAAGTATAATTTAGGTTGGGCAGACATGTGGTGACGGTGTCACGCCGGCGGGTATGTTAGGCTCATAGGAGAGGCTATACTGCATACCACTGCCGAATGCTAATCCGTTCACTATGTGGCATACCCCTGTTGTGCATGCCACACAGTGCATGCACGACCATGGACTTGTGGAAGGGCACATCATGTGCCCTCTGCACCCACCCCCACTTTCCCCACTTTTCCTGGGTACCCTGTTGTGGGCCTCCTCCTTGCCCTTCCGCAAGCTTTTTCATGGCGGGAGCACTGCCATGTAAAAGCTTGTAGAAGAGCAAGTCCTAATGTGGACGGTGGTGCTGGGATCAGTACTGCCTCAATTCCTCCTCATTTCACAAATCACCGGCACCAGGGGATACAGCCTCCTGGCTGTGCTGACGGAGCTGTAGTGGGTTGCTGGCAGTCCAACCACTGCACTAATAATACACACTGCCACCTCAAGTATGGCGGTCCCAGGACTACCGTACTCATAATAAGGCCTTAGGTTCAGGAGCCACTCCTCATCAAGCAATAGAAGGTGGGATAAGCTGATGGGATTTCTCTGCGGTTCTCCTGCCATCTCAGGTAGCATGCAGGAAACAGTACTCTCCTTAATTAATTTTATATTTTTTATTTTTTTTAAAGCCATTACATATATTTATGTTATTTCTTGCCAGATAACATCTTACCAATATGTGTTTCGGTCCTACGCAAATAATCCATGGAACTTCATTGGGGAGCATAGTAATAAAAACATATTAAACAAGCCAATACACTAACAATACTCATACTGTACACAACTTTTTTATTACCGCTGAACAGCCAACAGCATCAGTATTCCTTTGTAATAGTTATATATGAATGATTACCCAAGGGGGCTTATTTATTACATTTATGCTATGCATGTATTATGTTTCTATACACTCCCTACTTTTTCAATGGAAATCACTAGTCACTAGTCCATCTGTTGTTACAGTAGATGTTTGATGGTTTTATTTAAATGAATATGAACCAGTTTGCTAACCATGATGCAAATTTTAAGCTACCGAGTGAGCAAAGGTTTAAAGTAACCTTTGTGATGCCAATGGTTAAAGACAAGGACACAGGTCCAAATGAAAGCATAGAAAAAATGGATTTACAAGCTGGCAGTATTACTTTTTGAAACTGCAATCTATTAGACATACTTTGATGACATGATTGCTTTAAATTGCAACTGGAGCAATACATAAAAAATATATGATACATTCCATGCTACATTTTTAGTTCCTTAAGCCAAAAACCCAATAATCATATTCAATAGTTATAATAATGAATCAACTGAATGAAGAACTGTAAAAAGGGCAAATGTAAAAATCGCCATCACAACTAGATATAGAATGCCTTACATTGCATTTGGGGGTCAGTGCCTAGACAGCATCTACAGTTTCCGTTACTTAAGTGTAATGTTCGATAGCTCAGGTTCATGATGGGGCCCACATTTCATTCAGTACCCTAAAATAATCTAGAGCGGCAGGTGCTCTCTTGAGTCTTCCCTTGCCAGGAGGGCAGACAGCCTTGGCCCCTCCTATATCCATCTATAGTGCCTTGTGTGTTTCCTCAGCCTGCTATGGCACAGGCTTATGGGGTTATACCAATACTTACCCCATACACTGAGAATTGTATTTGCAGACTCATACTGAACAAACCTCCCTTCACTCCCAGCTCATCTGTCAAGGTGAGCTGGGCCTACCCTACTTAGAATTGTGGGGTTGGGATAACCATGAGGTGAGCTTAAATAAGGCTATAAGACTGCCGGTAATTAGACAAAGGTCCCACTATCTCTTGGTTAGCCTATGTAGAATCTCTTTTCAAAGACATTGGTATCTCAACAATTATCCGCAGGAAGATAAAAGGGTTGTGGAACTATTTTTATTTACAAAGAGAGAACTGAGTGACATAAAATCACTGTATAATTATGTAAAATTAAAAAGGAATATTTGTAAGGAGCACTATTTTACTTGGAAAATGGTCAGATGGAAAAGGCCACTTCTGTTTTGCTTCAGGGCAGGCAAAGTCCAACACCTGCTCTTTTGTCCTTTGGGTTTCACTAAAGATGTTTGTTGGGATGCTTGTCCCTGTGACCATTCCTCACAGCAATCTTTGCACCATTTCATTTTTTTCTGTAAATTAGAATTTTTTGATTCCAGGCCTGTTTTGCCACCGTCTCTTTAGAAGTGCCACTTTGTTCAATACAATGTGTTGCCCTTACATTTTTGCAAAAGTTAAGCACAGAGGAAGTCTGTTTCTGTATGGGCGCTTTCCAGAAGCTTGCTGTTTATTCTAGGAAAGTATGATTAACTGACCCTTCCATAGAAGTGAGCTTTTGTATTGCTTAATGGTCTGCCCTGCTGTTGGTCTTCATGTATGATCAATTGATCCCTTTAGAAGCAAATGGTAGTACTGTGTTCTCGTTTGCCTACCTATCCTTGCAATCTTCTCTTATGGATCATCATCATCATCATCATAATAACTTTATTTTGATCTCCAGGATCATAAACATACACACATGCATAAAACCATAAAAACAACATAGAACTATGACAGTGATAGTCCAATGAGATCAAAGTAATTAATGCATAAATAAGAAATTTGTTATCATTCATTATCTTCATTATCATAAGAAGCCCAGAGTGGATGAACATGTTGCTGTAAGCTAGAAAGCATGATGGTGCCCTGCAAACTGCCATTGAAAATAACAACAGGGAAGAAAAAAATGCAAGTGCTTGTAAAATTCATCAAGAATTCAACATAAGAGAGCTGAGGCATGGACCTGACAAAGTCAGCTTTGGTCTACACATAGATTTACAAGTTAGAGATTGCAATCACGGTTGTAGACATAACATTCATGTAACTGCCAATGCTGCATTCTGGCATAATGTCTTGTTTATACCAATTGGTTATTTCTCCCAACTATAGGTTGTGCAAAATAGTGTTAAAGTTCAATGACAGATGACCGAAATTACAACCCGAAATTCAATACTCACATTGTGGTCGAGCAGATGTCATATGACAAAAAAGGACATAAAAATGATAAACCTATGATTGAGGCTGCCCTATCAGTCTATAGCTTTCCTTTTTGAAAAAAAACAGCACATTTCAATTTCCTAGACAGCTGTTACTTGGCTACACCTGTGCTACAGCATTTTCTGGACCCACTTGCTCGCCATTGGTTGTCCAACAGACCTTTTTCTTTGACTGAGAGGTGATGGGAGTTAGCATTAACCTCAATCAAAATTTAATTAACAGTGCAAACCTAGAAGATTTATCACAAATTCAAAGCTAAGTTCAAATACATTATTCGCAGCACCATGCTATAGAGATACAGAATAACAAAAGGAACCCCCAACCTCCTGAAGAAGTTTAGGCATATCAGAGTTAAACATAAAAGAAATACTATCACAGCAATACAGAATATTTATAAAAGCAAGTGATGATCAGATAAAAATCTCAGGTTGTGTTGTCTATGCATAGATAAGTCCAGAATCTCATCAATGATGGTCTAGACAATGAGGATGGTTCATTTAAGCGAACAAGTCAAAAATCAGAGAATTCAATAAAGGAAATTAAAGTCTAGCAAGGAAAAATTAATTTAGAAGGTGTTAGCATTTCAGAATATTGGTCAAAAGTTTTCTATGTGTCTGAAAGGAAAGTGTTAGCCAAAGCCACACTTAGAAAGAGATCAAATATTCATTGAGGTCTAAACCTCTAAAGGGCAGAGAAATTTTGAAAGAGACCTCCTACAGCATCTCTGGAAAAGGGGTTCTGAAGCGAATTAAACTCCAACAATATGAACACTATATTACAACACTGAAAGTCCACTAGGTAACACTCCTTTAGCATACATCATCAGGTGTCCATTGTTTCAGTTCCGATCTTAGGTAGCAGACAGTTACATCAGGAAAAAGTTGCACACTCGACATGGGAGCGACATCAGTTTCTCACGTACACATTAGATAGGTACACTTACTCACTAGGCCTTTCAGTTGATGCTCTGGTACCCCATTTTCCTTTCCATGGCTTTCTTCTAAGGCTCTGGGCTCTATCTCTAGTACAGTTATGTATCTATTCTACATCTCCCAATGCATGTGAATACATCAAAGAAATGTCTAGTTAGCTGAAAATGAAATTAGCTTCTATGCAGCATGGTGAAATACAGGCCTACATAAGACAACTAACACATTAACTTGTATGGTGCACAGTCAAATATGTGTGCACATTTGAACACACATTAATATAATTTCCTAATGCATTAACTTTCACATTGCATGTAACATTCAGTAAGCCTTTAAAATAATCAGCTGTTAGTATGGCTAAGAGCTACATTCTAAGCCAAGTATCTGAAATAGTAATGCACACATTACATGAAATTCACGTTGTTTCAAGTAGTATAAGATTCTACATAGGTAAGGATGGCTTCTATCTAGTTTGCAAATCAATAAATGGTATTCGAGTGGATTTGCACACACATTATGAAAATCAAGTTTCATATCTATTGTGAGTACATTATCTACTAAATGAGGATGGTGTATTTTTTCACACTCAGTAATGATAACACATTAACATGATTAAATTCTCTAATCTTACAGTGAGACACTCGTTAGTTACACCCTACGTGATACATGTGCTAAGTGCACGTTCATACCATATGTCTCATATGTCTGAGACATATTTGTGATGTGTAAAGGGTGGGCAAATTTTGTGCTGTACCAATTCTCCCTCTGATGGCAAATCAAGCCATCACATCAATGTCTTATCAGATGGACAAATCACAATCTGGTTGTTTTCAGCTTCTTTTTTCTGCAGACCTCCAGAAATGTTATGTCATCATAGTATCTGCTCAGTTTATCCTCCAGTTCCACATTTGCCCTCTTTCTCTTCACTCGCTTATTCACTTGGGCACATTTGTAACCCATATAGATTACAATCAGGAATAATCTACAAAGAACTTGTGGTTATAGAATGCTTCCAACAACTCCACTACCTAGGTTTCCAAACCATCTGCCTATATCAGAAAATCCATATCATATTGCTTCCCAATCACCTGTTGCTGTCAACCTTTTTATATCTTTCTTTAAATACGTAATGTTGCTAATGCATTTTGCAAGTCCTTACTTTCGCCTAGAATGTAAGTACAACATTGTTGAACTTTTTACATCTAAAAGACTCCGCCCTCCTTCATGAGAAGGACATCTAAAGCAAGTTGATTCTGTAAAACCATGGATCTAATGGCAACCATTTTTTTTATCTGTATCTAAAAAATCTCCAGCTGTACTGGTAGATAGTTTATCAACTACAGTAGAAAGCTTTCTAATCTTGTGTGAGTTGAGTATCACTCCTACAGATGGTATCAAAGCTCCAAAGATGTCTCGTACAATTTAAATAGCACTATCAACTCTTTCTGTTCTCATATGTTGTTCCCTTGTTGGATCATCAATTTGTCCCACAAGATAAATCTTTGGAAAACTATTCCCATGTAAAATGTTCCTTACCATCTCTTGGGTATGCTGTAAAATGCATCCTAATTTAAGACAAAATCCTAACTTTACTACTACTAAATGCCTTCTGTGAATACCAAAAGTAGTAAGTTTAGGATTTTGTCTCAGATTAGTTCTGTGAATCGGCCCCTCAATGAGTAATCTACTCTAGAAGCATATACATGTAATTGTTTCACATCTATAATGAGTAAGCTATTGTCAGTAGTGGCATTTGAGGGGTGTTCGAAAATTAGTCATTAGTTGTGTGGCCTGCACAAGCAACGTGTCAACATTTGTCATTCACTGGGAACCAAACACCCCATTTTAGCGCTTGACTCTTAAAGGGTAGCGAAGTGGAGCAGTCCAGGGCCTACTTAAGGGAGGTGGCGTGGGCTAGTAATCAACATTCACAGATACGCAGTAATAACACTGAATCACTGATTATCCAGTCTGTGCTTTTTCTTTTAAAAATATACACAAGCTGATGGAAATACTTTGTGATGACAGTGTGCAATTATTCTTACCCCTCCCAATGGGGCTCTAGTACCACAACTCACATGTCTAAACATTATCTTGTCCCTAAATGCAAGAATTGAGCACAAAAGTTTAAGAGCTCTTAATACTGGCAATAATAAAAGTGGCTGTCAACATCATTATTCAACAAGATTTTCATCATGGGAATAAATGCCATAATTAACTATAACCATGACTGACAGCACAGTTAATACTGGCAATAAAGCATGCAAGCTTTGAGCATGAGTGGCTTATTATTTAAATAAAGCATTAGCAAGAAAAAATGTCTATGCATGACTGGGAGATCTGTGTGCTCATCCTAATTGTTAGCATGAAAGATGCAACTATCACCATAGAAGGTGCATTCCGCATCAAATACTGCATTTCTACTACGGCACATGTGCAATTACCACCATTCACCAATAGAGAATGTCTCCTAACATGACAATTCACATTGTTCCACTGTAGGCTTCAAGCCCTGGAACCAAAGTCTTCGCCCCCGAGGGCACAGCATTCCCAGCTGTAGAACAACTTTTCCAACCAGGGGAATGTCCAGAAAACCTCAAAAACTCTTGAGGAGTTATCATTTTAGAGTACCACCCACCTTAGGCTGGGGACTCTGGAGTTATTTTAGGGGGAGGCTGAATTGCTCCTGCAACTCCACCTGCACTTTTGCAACCATTTTTGCAGTGAGCCCGCTCTCCTGTGGTCACCACAAGGAAAAAATTAGTGATTTCTCCTCACAAAGTGGGCAAAACTGACGAGCCCTGCAGGGGGTTATGGGGTGAATCTTGCACAATCGGTGAATATAAGAGCAACGGCTCTCCTGCTGTGCTGAGGAATTTAATTTTGTTTTTATTTACTCATCTTTATGCGGCCTTGTATTTCATTTCCTCTTCTCAGGGTGCCCGGTCCCACACATTCACCCTGCAGGCACCCTTCATTGCAGTACAGCCTCTGGAGCCCACCTCGAACGGCCCAAGCCCACTCCCCGCACCAGTGCACTGATGTGCTGCAGCAGGAGCCAGCAGCATCATTCTTGTCTGCCCGCTACTGCAGGCAGGCATGTCCTTTGTGGTTGGCCTTCCCACTCTCCCATGACTCAGGCACAAGGAGCTGGGAAAGCTGGCCATGCAAGGGAGGCCAGCAGCACTCCCCCTTCCTTGCTAGTGGCATCATGCTTAGGGTTGGGGTTCTGGGCCCCTTCTCGAATTGGGAGGGGCATGATGTTGCTCTCTTGAGCCATCTTTTTACGGGTCCCTGGGATGTGGTCCTGAGTCCCTTCCCGCCATCGTGGGAAAAGTGTGACTGTGCTTCCTGCCTTTCTCTTGCTTAGGGGCAGAATCTGGGCCCTGGCTAAACCCGGAGTCATGATTAATTATGGCTGCAGAGCCCAACGCACTTTGTTGCCAGCTGTGAAAAAGTCAAAGGTCATCCTACTTCAAACAGCCATAACTCAATTTGTGTGATATGTGTCTTGTTTTGCTCGTGGTTGTGAGCCCAGACCACCTGCAACACTCTTCAAGCTTACATGAGTGATAAACCTTGCAGGGAGATGATTTCACTGGCTCCCTGAACAAGCCTTTCACTTTGCTCTTCCTCTAGGCCTCCCTTCTCCTTGCGCAGAAGCCCAAACTTTACCCGAACTGGCCCTCAGGGAGGGTAAGGGGACCAGTGTCCCTAGTCCTGAGAAAGTGCCCCACTGGTCCTAGGGTCAATCAGAGGCAGAGTCCTTAGTCCAGGGGACAGTTAGGAGGATCCTCCTTTCAACTGCTCATGGTGTCAGCCTCTAAACCCAGTGTTCAGCAGAAAAGCACATCCAAGAGAGCTCTCCCCGTGCGCAAGACCTTTTAAGTGGCGGCGAGAGGTGCCAGCATGGATGAACCTCTGGCCTATCCTGAGGTACCACAGCCCCTCTCTGCCGCTATTTCAACTTTCCTGCTCAGCCTTCTGGGATACTTCAAGATGGCGTCACACAGGAATCACTTTCCACATGTGCTCTGGGTGCCTCAGCTCCACCCTTCCCTGCCATCACTGTCAGGGCCTGCCCCAGCAAAACATCAAAGGCTGATTTGGCTCCAGAGTCTGGGCCCCATCCCTTTGCTCAGCGGGCTTGGACCGGCCCTCTTCCTGGCAGGATGACAGCTGGCTGAGTGAAGCAGAGCAGTCCACCCCACCCCTTCCTTCTGAGAAGCTGACCTAATCAATGGTACATGCTCCCTTTGCGGGGGAGGCCTTTGTTCCTGCTGCTGGAGAGAAAATTAATTCACCCAGCACAGCAGCGGGACAAAAGGCCTGGGTTCTGATCCTGACCTGAGCTAGATAAACATGACATTCCTGGATGACCCATAAGCTGCACAGGTATACTTTTGGACTTTAGAGAATTGTTCTTTTCACACAGGTTACAGTGTACATTGCTGCGACTCTGGAGTCTGTAGACCAAAGGGAATTGGAGCTATGCCTTAAAGCAGTATTTCCCATAGGAGTATAATTGAGCGTCACTACAGTCAAGACATTAAGGCACACTGGCTTTCCCTACATGTCTACACCCACATTCCACATTATAACGCCTATTCCAGATCACTACCCAACGCTGCATAGTCCCTTCTGCACCATGCTACCTGTACACAACTCCTAGGCTGCAAACAACAGAAGTCTCTCACACGCAGCCCTCAGACGTGTCCACATGTAACCAGCCCAGTGCCCCTTACCCTGGCAGCATCATAGTGGCCTTTTCTAAAAAGGAGAACACTGGCAGTAAACATGTGCAGTGCATTTTACCATGAGTTTACTGTGGGTGAGTCACATGTTATAAGGCTCTCCCACAGTAAAAGGTCAAAAACCAGGTGCTCAAAAAGCACAATATGCGGGCAGATTAGATGGTCAGAACCACAATCCCACAAGGGGTATGCGTAGACTTAGGTTCTTCTACCTGTAGATGACCAGCATATGATGGGGTAAATTCAGAATTATGAGTAAAGCAACTAGCATTAATGTCACAACAGCAAATACTCCTGCCCATATGCATTTATGTCTATTAGTGTTTGTGTTAGGCTTCATGAGTCTTTTAGTGACAGACCATTAGTTAGAAGATTGCAGCCCAGTTCCTTCAGTTAGTTTCCACTTGTTCAACAGCAAAGCAATGTTCAAATGTCTCTTCCAGTGAAATATGTACAAATATCTTCATGAGGCTTCCTTATCCCTACTCCGTGTTCTTCTAAAGGACAACCTCTGTACTCTTTTTTTAAGTTTGGCCAAATATATTAAGTTCTGTCTCTAGTAAATGTGCTGTTCAACCTCACTAATGATCATTTCCAAAATATACATTGACTGTGTCTAGTGGCAATGCAATTTCAAAATTCAGTTTGACCTCAAACTTCAGTTCAAGGAGGCTCAATTGGATTCAAATTGTTATAGCAAAAGGTGAAAAATGTTCTCTCCCAATCATTAACTACTAGATAAGTCCTTTCAGAGGAAAGGAACCTCTGACACTCTAGCTCTCTTTGATCTCCTCACTGTTAGCCCCTCCTCGTCACTGTACTTTGGCCAAATCCTTTAGTATCTTCTGGGATAGTGTGTGGTACGTGTACTTCAGACAGACAGGGTCTCCCTCTCTCTTGTCTCCTTGGTGACCGGTCTTCGGGTACAACTTGCTTTACTACTGTACTAGGCTCTTCGCCAGGACTGAATCTGATACTGTCAATGCCACAGGATGGCACCCTTCTATACCAACTTCAAAGGTTGACTCTCTCAGACCCCCCTTTAGGCCAAAAGAGTGATGTCACAGCTTCCTTCTGAGCCTTAACAGCTTGACTAACCTGCTCCCTATGACTCAATGTAACCACAGGCACATCAGGAACAGGTGCTGCTATATCATCAAGGGGACACAGGACACTGAGAGTATGGGCAGCATTTAGGGAGACCTCCGCACTTCACAGAAGTTATGGGGACTAGAATCACCTGGTACGGCCTACGCCACCGAGGCTCCAAGCATGGCTTATGCATGTGCTTCTTCACAATTACCCTGTCAGCTGGAAAAAGATCATGACACTGCTCCTGTTGAGGTGGGGCTGTAGCCTCTCCAACCTGATGAGACACAGAATGCACCACATTAGCCAGTCATTTACAGTAATCAAGCATCATGTCATCTGTAATGTTCACAATAGTATTCGCAGGCGCAGCTGGCAGTCTCATAGCCCTCCCCATGATGATTCCATGGGGCAACAATCCTGTCCTCCTATCTGGAGTACTGTGTAGACTCATCAGTACAAGGAGTAAAGCATCAGGCCATTTCAGAGCTGCTGAAGCACACACTTTTGCAAACCGGGATTTCAACATGCTGTTTACTTGCTCCACAATTCCAGAAGCCTCTGGTCGGTAACTGCAGTGGACTCTCTGTTTTACTTGTAATGCTGCACATAACATCTACAGGATCTCATTGTTAAAATGAGTTCCTCAGTGTGACTCCTAAGAAGACGGGAAAACAAAACGCAGTATTCACCCCCTCAACAACAACTTGGCCACTGTGAGTCTATCATTTCTGCCAGTCCAGTAAGCTTCCACCCACCATGAAAAGATGCACACAATCGCTAGGGCATATCGCAACCCATTGCACACAGGCATCTTAATAAAATCTAGTAGCATCTTGTGAAAGAGCCCTCCTGATCTTCCTATGTGACTCAGTATTACTGCTGTTCTTCTGCCTACATTCTGCTGGTGGCACACAATACACCTGTGACACAAACTTTCTGCCATCAATCTGAACCTGTGGTTAAACCATGTTTGCCTAAAAAGGCTGACCATAGCGTCTCTCCCTACATGTACAGGACTATGATAATGTCTTACCATTTGCGATAACACGCTGTCTGGCAACACAGGTCTTCCATCTCCTGAAACCCAAATGTCATCCTCAGATCTTTTGACACAACAAGCTCTAACCCAAAATTGCTGTTCTGCTTCTGGCACTTCTTCCTGTAATCTCTAAATTACCTCCCAAGTATCAACTGTGGTCAACAACAGATTGCAATAGTTGTCATCCAAAATTCCATTGACCTATTCCTCATTAAAGGTGCATGAATTCAAAGCGCAGTATTGTGCTTGACTCATCCGCATATATATTGTCCACTGTCACATAGTCAGGGCCTTATTGATGTGCAGCACACTTTACCACGGCAATCTGGGCAGGCAATTGAAAAGCCTGTAACAAATTTCTCACACTCTTACCCTTACGGATTGGTGTGCCTAAAGAGGTTATAAATCCGCATTGACACCATAACTGGCCAAAGTCATAAACAACACCAAATCCATACTGACTATCAGTAAAAATAGCAACTTTCAGCTGGTCTGAGACACAGCATGCCCTAGTAAGAGCAATCAATTTTGCCCTTGTGCTAAAACCACTTCTTGAAGCCAGGAGGCTCCGATCTGTGTAGGCAGCTCTCAGGTTTCCATCATGGTCCCGAAAACAGGAGCAATCAACAAACAGCACATAATCAGATTTTGTAGTGGCACATCTTGTATGTCAGATCTCTGTTTGGGGCACAGTTCAATAACATCAAGACAGTCATGCTCAACTTCACCTTAACAATCTCATTTCCAGGAAGAGGCAATAAAGTAGCAGGGTTCAACACAGTACACCTTCCTCAACATTAGATTCTAGGCTCTAAGAATGACTATTGAAAAGGTGTTGTGTTCGGGTACGAGATAACAACACCTCAACTGAGTGGGGTAGAAAGACTGTGGGTGACCCATAACAATGCTCTAGCATTGCTCAATACTGACACTAGTGGAAGCAACTGTTTTAAGGCAACCAGGCAAAGCAACTGCTACGGGATACAGAGTGACAGACAAATAGGTCCCTGGCCTGAGGGGATTCCCATGTATCTGTGTTAGCACTGAAAGAGCGCAGCATCTTTCTCACTGCAAAATAAAGCAAAACATTTATATAATCAGGCATTCCCAGTGCCGGTGTGCAGCAGAGACATGTTCTCAGCTCTGAGAAGGCACGCATGCATCTGTCATCCCAACATACCGGATCTGACATGTATTTGTGTGTCAGCCTCTGTAAAGACTTGGCATTTATGGAAACGTTAGGAATCCACTTTTGGCAGTAGCCCACCATTCTCAAAAACATCCTATTTCTTTTGTCAGTGTAGTTGGCGAATTAATTGTCAGAATCGCTGAGATTCTCTCTTGTGACACCTTCCTTGCTCCTTTCTCACTGTGATGTCCTAAGAACATGACTACTTTCCTACAGAACTGCAATTTGGTCGGGGACACTTTATTTCCATTCTCAGCGAAATGGTTAAAGAGCACAATTGTGTCACGTTGGCAAGCCTCCTGTGTATTTGACATCACAAATGGGTCATCAATGTAACTAAAATAGAACTGAGTGATATGGCTTCACTAAGGACTCTAGATACTTTTTGAGGATTTGGTTAAAGTTCGATGCACTTTCCATACACCCTTGTGGGACTTGGCACCAAGTCAAAACATGACTGCCAAAATATAAAGCAAAGACGAACAGACTATCCTCATGCAATGGTATGGAAAAGAAGTCTTGACACAATCAATGAAAGAGAATCACTCAACATCACAAGGAATTTGAAATAAAATCACAGCTGTATTCAGTTCCACAGAACAACAAGGAACAATTATGGAATTAACTTTTTGCAGGTCTTATACAATGCGATACTTGCCACCAGGTTTCTGAAAACCCATAATGAATGAGTTATATGAACTCACCATTATCTTTTTCAGAATGGTTTGCTCAATCATGGAGTTAATCACAGGAGTAATCCCAACAATGGTTTCAGGGGTCAGATTATATTATGGGATTCTGGGGTACCCAGCATTTGGCTTCACTGTAATGCAGACTGGTTCAACACCTTTGATAAGTCTGGTGTTTTACCTGAAAAGTCCCAAACTTCGAGTAACACTGTGTCTCTCAACTCTGCAGGCAAATTGTATTTTGTCAACATAGGGAATAGTCCAATTTTGGATCTCTGTCTGACAAGTTTAAAGGCAATGTCCTCATCATGAGTCTGGATATCTATGCTATTTGGGGTACAATAAATGGAACAATTCATCTTGCACAAGAGATCTCATCTAAGCAGATTTACAGGACTTGAATCACACACCACAAATCAGTGATTGTCCTCAAAGGACAGGTACCACTTCTGACACTGGGCTAGTTATGCCATTTTTTTATTTGCAACTACTACAACTTGGATTTTTTGTCCTGTCACAGTGGAGCGGGTAACATCAGTGTCAACGAGTAATGAAACAGGACTTCCATTCACAAACCATCCACATGGGGACCACTCTGGTCTACGTCTAAGTTTCCGCCAAGTACGCAATCCTCCTCAACTCTCAGACCCCATCATTGCAACAGGTCTGAGCTGAAATCATCATCTATTTGAATCATGGAGTACTATTGAAATGCTTGTTTCCAGTTTAGAGAAGACGTGGCTTGGCAGTTCGGGCTGGACTGTTCCCATGAGGCACAGAGTCAAGACTGATTTGCATATAGCTGGGTCTGAACTGAGGTGGCGAAGTGAGCTAAAGAATGATGCTGGATTCAACCCAGATCTGTGACTGTGTGACTGGGGGTGAGTGTCTGAAAAGTTTCAGCACTCCGTCCATCATCTCATTGTGTTTGCTGTACTATTGAAATGTTCCCTGTTCCACAAATGTATGTTTACATAGGGAAATTGATTTGCATTGTATCTCTGGACGTTTACATTTTGTTGTGGCATTGGGGCTTGTGGAATCTGCATCACCTGAGCTTGGGGTACATTGGGATTTTAAATTCTTTGTCTCTCCACCTGCTGTGTCTGACCCAGATTATTTCCCTGTGATTGCCCAAGTACAACATTCTGGACCTGATTCCCATTAACCATGTTACCAGTATTGAACTGACACTTTCGCTTCCAGTGCCCTAACATGCAGCAGACGTGACAGGGATTAGTCTTCTTCAAAGTCGGCACATCAACACCTGTACTGAGATCAATTGGGACACCATGTCCTCTACATGTGGTGGAAATCCTTGATGTAGGATTTTCTCAGGGGATTCAAATGGGAACACCGGGGAATCCTCATATGGATACACATCTATCCCTCTTTTCCTAAAAGAGTCTACATTATCCAGTACTAGCATTGAGACTACCCCTGACGTGAATGTAACTCTGGTGTTTAGGGTGCCACTCCTAGGGTCTAGAAAAACCAAATCAAAATCCTTGCTTGTTACCAGTCGTAAATCCTCTATTTCTAATAACATCTCGCTTGCCCAATACTCGGCCTAATGTGCTTCTTATCAGTTGACGTGAGGTCAGATCCCCTCACTGACATAAACCTATTACTACTGGTAGCTACAATAGAACCCCCCTCCCCAACCCTCCCCTGGCTGGGATCAAACAGTCCTGGGAGAGTATCCTGTCCGGGAGGGGAAAGAGAGGCACTCCTGCTAGCCGAACCCTGTTCTAACACAGTAGCATATGTATGTGTTAATAAGTTTCTTGATGTAGGGTCTCTACTGGTTCCTTGATAAGCTGCACCAATATTGGAGAAGTATCTCAAATTCTCTGCACCACCCATGGTGATTTATGCGCCCCTTTATCGCCCTGGCCTCCTTGCTTCCCTAACTTGTTCAGCGAGGGGTCTAGTACTGTTTGGTAAAAGGTTAGCTGATTTACGTTAACAGGCCCTAGGATATGGCCATCATTCGATACTGGAGGCCCAGAGGGCCCAAGGACCTTTCTACTTGATGGCGAGTTTGTGCTATCTGGCTCCTCAAGTACAATGGGGAACCACAGTTTTTTCTGTTTCCATTCAGGAATACACCGGATCCTGTTCTTCTTCCCCCTCCGACCTTATGGCCGATTGCTTTCTCTCGATGGGGGAAGCCCCCCAAGTGGCGCAGCGACTAAAGTAACAGTGGACTTTTTAATAAAATGGGGATTGATCGAGGATCCTGTGATGCTAGATGTATTTGTGTTGCATTTTTTTTAAATAGTGTATACCTTACAATGGGGATTTAGGGACATATCAGCAACAACCGGCGATAATTATCGCCGGCTAGCATGGATTTTTATCACTGAAATAGCGTGCTATTAGCAACGCTTATCTCAAAAGCGATAAAAATCTTAGCGCTAACTGCCTAACGAGAGATTATCGCTAGAAACCCAGCGATAATCTCACGAAATGTGGCGTTAGCTTGTTGATAGGGCCTCACAAACTTAGCCATGATATCCACCTTCCATAGGATATCATGGCTAAGTCAGTCCTGAAGCAGGCGTAAGGAAAGTAGCGATAACAGGGGTTATCGCTACTTTTCTTGCCACTATGCTTCATGGCATGGGGCTTGATGATTGGAGAAATGTCGCTTAGCGACATTTCTCCTGTCATGTCAGATCAGGAATTCCCACTTTGCATCTCATTAGAGATGCAAAGCTGGGCTTTAGGAATTCGTACGCTAACACAAGGTTTCACGCCCTTAGCGTGAGCTTGCTAATTAGGCGATACAATTATTGCCGCTTTTCGCCCGAAAATGGCCACAAAAGCAGCGATAATTTTCTATCGCAGCGTTGTAGATATGCCCCATGGTTGGTGTTCCATTTAACTTGTCCCCAGGACTGATGGACTGAATACTCTCTGTACACTGTTTAACTGGGGCCGAGATTACCAGGGGGCTACCTCTAAGCCGGCAAGGAATGTATGACATTACAACGCATACATTTACAACACATGCCATTACAATGCAGTTTTTACATCACAACATCCATCACGCATGATTTTACATCCCATCCCATCACAACCCATTTTTAGAAACTACATTTACAACGCATTTCATTACATCGCATTATACCATTACAACGCAAACCATTAAAACGCATACCATTACATTGCATATAAGGTAAATGTTGGATAGTGTAGGGGTAAAAATTACTATTCCTACTCCAGTGAGTGCAACAGTAGGGTAAGTGTTGGATAGTGTAGGGGTAAAAACTATGCGTTGTAATGGTATGTGTGGTAATGGTATGCGTTGTAGTGACCTCCTTATCTTTCTGCACCTCTGCTTTAATTCCCAATGTAGACACCACATTGCATGTTTGACATGAACGGCATTCTATTTCAAGGCCCTTTACTGACTTATTTGTTACTTGATTAACCAAATTGAGTTTTTGAATCTCCATTAAGATTGGAGAAAGAACCTCCAGGATATGATCAGAATTTTATGGCATGACACGGAGGCTAATATTGTGCAAATCTCATTTATTGCCACAGCTCAGCAGCAACAATTGAAGAATACAGAACTTCAATGAACGTTCCAATATGCTATAATGTCCAGCAACAGGTCCTATGCAAACGCATTTGAGTAAAATACAGTACAACACAATTTCTGTTTGTCGAAGATGAAGACAATGGTGTCCTTTTTGAAGTGTTCAAATTTAATGGTGTGTCACTTAACAAACCAATTCACCAGATATCCTGTTGAAACGCGGACCCGGAGACAGGTCGAGAGTCCTTGTACTTGTGACAAACTCAATCCCGACTTATTGTGCCCTATGGATTGGAATTGCCATTCTTTGTTTTTGTGATATCTGATGTAACTTTAGCATGCCGTACTCGGCTGGAGCATTTATTTTGGATATACTGACCGTGTGAATTGGGTCATGAATTATATCGAGAGAAAACTGAGCTAAGACTCACACTGCAAAAAGGATAAGGAGTTACCTATATCATTGATTGTGGAATACTTAGGGCCCACCAGGTCGGAATTATCACCGCTTTGTAGGTGTAAGAAACTACTTGTCTCGTTACAGCCCTGAAGAAGTCAAGGGTTTAACACCCTATTGACGAAACATGTGTTGGCTGGTTTGTTAAATGACACACCATTAACTGTGAACACTCGAAAAAGGACACCATTGTCTTCATCCTTGACCAACAGAAATTGTGTTGTACTGTATTTTACTCACATGCGTGTGCAAAGGACCTGTTGCTGTACATAACCGCACCCTAGGGTCCTAATTTGAGGGTATAGGGGTTTTCCCCTCACCTCTGGCAATCTGTCTAATTGTTTTGCTTTGTGTTACTTCACGTTACTTGGTAAGCGCTGTTTTGAATATCCTGTGAAAATTAACACCCCCTTCTCACCTGTATGCTATAAAGTCCCCCCATGAGCAGCCATCTTCCTTCTTTGTTGCTGCTGCTCACAAAGAAAAGTACCATCTCGTACGAGCTTAATCCTCTTATATCTACTTTCATCCTAACTGTATACTATTAATTGTACAGTATTTATAGCACTTACTTTAATGTGTTGTTAATATTATGTACTGTATAGAGTACTAATTTCTTCTTTTAACTATCTCCATATGTACATATTCATGTTTTTTCCCTTATCAAAGCGATCTAGACAAGACCAGGCCCCCTCAATGCGATCGGTATCGCAGAGGAGGGCTGGGTGCTCCCGCTTAGAAGAAAGGGCCTCGGCAGGTGGCCACGCACGCATAGTATGTACATGGTGGCCATTTTACACATTTGGGACATTTCGACAATCTTTAACCCACACGCCATTTTAGCAAATTGGGAATCACGTCTGTCAGTTACTTTTTACTGACAGTTACCGTAACAGTCAACTGTTTTCTGTCAATATCAGCTGTCATCTGCTTCTCTCTCACGTTAGGTAGGAATTATACTTTCTAAGACCCCCATTTTAATATAAAAAGGGAGTGAGTTAAGAGCCATTAACAATACACTCCTCTTAAATATTTATCATTAACTAGCCTTATTTAGAGATATTATTGGGAAATTATAACCTAATAATAATGTCTACACCCCAAACTCACGTTAATATTGAGGATAAGTAGAGGAGCTTGTTAACAAGGCTTTAGAGAAGGTTTTAGGCTCCATTGATGAAACTATTAATAAAGAATTAAATTCCATCTCCAATCTATCAAGGCCATCCACTAGTGGCCAAGACGGAGCAAGTAAGGCTCCAAGGAAGAGGGCCTCTGGAGGAAATCCAAATAAGGGAACAAGGAAAAGTTAAACCTCCATTCCCTTATCACACTCTCAAGGTGGTGACAAGATTGGTGCCTCGGGCACCCCAGATGAGATAGACGAAGGCCCCGAGCTCCCTATCTACATCAACAGTGATGATAATTGCAAACTAGAAATTGAGCCTTCTTGCTCTCTGAGTTCGACACTGATGTCGAAGAGACAGAAGTAAGAGGAATTGGAAGCTCTGAGGAGGCATCCAAGGCCTCCGGGATCCAAAATGGGAATTGTGGATCCGTATGGAGAGGAAATGTTTGATCCATTCTTAATTAAACACCCTTTGTCACCGGAGTGGACACCATCTCAACACGTGGCAGACTACCTCTCCTTTTGGTTGAGGAAAGAAATTCCCAAAGAGGTTAGGTCCAGGCTATGCTCTGAATGCCCACGTCCCTCACTACCTGACAAAGTGGCTATGACTCCCGAACTTGACCCTAAGGTGGTAGCCTTTATAGCAAAGAATGCTAAAGACCCTAGGAAAGGCATAGATAAGGGGCTGAAGCCCTGTTGGGACCACCTACTCGATACTATATGCTCCCTTACCAAGATTTTTGAGATGGCCGAATCTGCCTATCTAGGGGATAACCCAATTGACCCCAAGGAACTAAGGGAATGGGTTTAAAGAGCAATATGCCTTATAGGCAATGCAAATACTGCCATCTCCATGGAGAAAAGGAAAGGAGTTCTACTTAAGATCAACCCTAAACTAATTGAATTAGTGAATAAAGATGGAGGACCTAGTTCCCAAGGTCTACTTTTTGGGAAAGATTTTATGAAAGAGACTGCGAACTACGTTGGTGCCTTCAGCTCCATTAAAAAATCACAGAAAGAAATTAAAAAGGTAGACCATGAAAGAGTTTTTGGAAGGGCCCGGAGAATGTGGGGTCATTTTCCCGGCCGTGGATTACCTCCCTCAAGACCCTTCCAGGGCCATGGCACAAAATTCACAAATACCTACAGCACCCAACATTTCTACCCTCAAAGACAGAGGAACTGTGGACGACCCTTCAGAGGCAATCGGAGACAACTTTCTCTTTCCTCAGGTAGGAACCTTAAAAGACCTTTCAGATACCCCTTCAAGGGTGGGAGGGAGATTGTGCCTATTCTCTGGCAATTGGAACTTAGTAACTCAAGACCCATGGATCTTGAATTGAATTGAATTGAACGGGCATTTATAGAGCGCATGGATACCCTAGAGCGTCCCAGCGCTATAACAAATCCTAGAGCAGATAACAGGATTCAGGGGAATAGATGAGTCTTTAAACATTTACGGAACAAAAGATAGTTGGATTCAGACCGAATCATCAGTGGAAGATTATTCCAGAGTTTCACCGCGTTGTAGCCTAAGCGACGTCCTCCACTGCGCATCGTCTTTATAGTTGGAACTTTGACAAGATGCTTATTTTCTGATCTAAGTGGTCTAGAAGGACAATAGGGCAGGGTAAGAGATCTAACAACAGGAGGGCCCTTATTGGAAAGGGCCTTGTGAGCAATGCACAATGCTTTAAAATGGATCCTTTGCACAACCGGCAGCCAGTGCAATTTTGCAAGGGAAGGTCTAGCGGACGAACGTCTAACAGAGTTGGTAAGTAGACGTGCTGCGCAGTTCTGGATAACCCGGAGTCTGTTGATGGCTACCAAAGGGGCGCCCAGGTAAAGGACATTAGCATAGTCCAGGCGGGAAAGAACAAGTGCCTGGACCACTGTTCTCCTAACAATGGGAGGAAGAAGATGGAGAATCTTCCTGAGCATTCTGAGCAATCCGTAGCAGCCTGCGGCCACCTTGCTTGCTTGTTTTTTAAAATTCAAATCATGGTCAATCCAAACTCCCAGGCTTTTAATTTCAGCCTTTGGGGTTGGGGAGGGGCCGAGACATTTGAGCCAGGAAGAAGGAATTGTACACAAGGGACCATTACCTAAGTACAAAAGTTCAGTTTTGTCACCGTTAAGCTTCAAATAAGAGTCATCCATCCACCTCGACACTTCTTGCAGACACAGCGCTAGATTAGGAGCAGACTTATCTTCTTGACTAAAAGAGACTATTAGCTGGGTATCATCTGCATATGTGACAATCTGGATGCCATGAGGGGTAACCAATTCCTCCAAAGGACTCATATACACGTTAAAAAGCGTGTGGCTCAGTGACGAGCCCTGAGGCACCCCACACTTAAGCGGTAATGGTTCCGATGAAACATGTTCATCGAACACCACAAATGACCGATCCTGAAGAAAGGACTGCAACCACTTTAATGCCATACCAGAGATTCCGACGCCCTTGAGCCTCTGAATCAGAAGCTGATGATTCACGGTGTCGAAGGCTGCACTAAGGTCAAGTAAGATCAGTGCAGCGCAGCCCCCGTTGTCTGTGATTTTTCTTAAACTTTCCACCACAACTAACAGAGCGGTTTCTGTGCTCTGTTGAGCTCTAAACCCAATCTGAGTAGGGTGTAGACAATTATGATCTTCTAAAAAGGTTGAGATTGTGGTGTTGACAAATTTCTCTGCCAGTTTCCCCATAACAGGCAGTAATGAGATCGGGCGATAATTAGATAGAATGTCGGAATCTAGATTGGGTTTCTTCAATAAAGCTCTCACCATCGCCTGCTTCCACAGGAGAGGCACAGATCCTGCTTCGAAGGACGCGTTAATTACCTTAAGAAATGTTGGTGCAACTATTTCAAAGACTTGTCTTAGGATAGCGGGAGGGGCAACATCTGAGGGAGCTCCAGATTTAACTTGATTAAAAGTACTCTGAAGAGTGGTCAAATTTATAGGGGGAATGCACTCTAGAAATTAGCAGCAAGACCTGCCGAGGGCGTTATTTGGGGTTCTAGCACCCCCGGGAATGATTGATAAATAGCTTGAATTTTCTCGTTAAAAAATGTAGCAATTAAATTACAACGTCGAGGGATATCCTTATCGATGTTGGGGGGGGTTGGGAATAAAAAGAGATTTGGCAATTTTAAAAATTTCGCGGGGTCGATTTGCTGCTAAAAGAATCTCCCTTTCAAAAAAGGCGGATTTAGCTAATTTTATTTCGTACTTGTAGGTTCTAATAGAAGTTATATAGTCCTCCTTCCTATCCGCTGTCGGATTTTTCATCTAGTGCCATTCTAGCTGCTTAGAAGTTTGTCTGAGAGCACACAGCTTGGGTGTGTACCATAAATTCTGGTGGCCCCTTCTTTTTTTATGTATAAGTTTCTTAGGTAGAGCCATATCCAGTGACGATTCTATCCATTGATTGAACTGGTCATTCGCAATAACTGGATTGGAATCTACTGTAGGGGCAGACTCTTTTAGATGCCTTGTCCAGGAGTCGTACAATAGCTTGGCCCAAGGTCGTACCCATCTGGTGCTTTCCCTTGCCTGTGGAACAATATCTTGGATTGTCCATGAAAAAGGAATCAAAAAATGGTCCGACCAAGGGAGAGGAGTCGAGTCGGATACCATTAAATTGGCAATATTGGAGAATATGGAATCGAGAGTATGTCCTTTCTTGTGTGTGGGTTTATTGTTTATCTGTTTTAAATCCAGTATTTCAAGGCCTTCAGTAACCTCTACTACTGAGGAAATTTGAACTTCATCAAAATGGAGATTAAAATCCCCAAGAAGTGTAAAATTAGGGAGTGAACTGGCCAGGCTGGCGACCTTATCCAAAAGATGTTTACAGAAATTGCCTGCCGGGCCAGGGGGGCGATAGACTAAGATGCTAGAAAATGTGTTAGTCTGTGAAAGACTAATCGTAAAATAAAGACTTTCACAGTTAGGTAAGGGACTAGCCACAATACGACATTTAAAACTGTCTTTATAAATAATGGCTAGGCCCCCACCTCTCCCTGCAGTCCTATCGAGCCTTGATATAGCGTAACCTGAAGGCAGGGCTTGGATGATCGCCGGTCCCCCTTCTTCATTCAACCAAGTTTCTGTTAAGAAAAGCAAATCAGGCTTTTCCTCATCCAGCAGTAGGCACATTTCCTCTGCGTGTTTAGTCAAAGAGCGGCAGTTCAGGAGCAACATTTTAGCCCTGTTTATAGTGCCATATTTCTCCAAAACTTTAAGAATGGGACAGGGTTTGAATTGGCATACGATACATTCTATAATCTATTCATCAGTTGTCATTGTGTGATCACATTTCTTAGGGAGTTTGGGTCTAAGGGTCATAAGCTCGTCCTTGGTGTAAATTCGGGGGTGCGTGATCGAGGCATCAGGGGTCATGGCCCCTGGGCCTGTCCAGGCGCGGACGGGCGCAGACGGGCTTGCCTCAGGCGCGCCGTTGGCGCGCCAGCGGCGTGTCCACTGCGCGTCCGCGTCATCGGCCCTAATGTAGCCACCAAGAGGAGACCTGGCACTAAGGGTAGCAAAAGCTAGAATGCTAACCCTGTATTACGCGATGCCAGAAACAAAGGGCAAATGCGTATAGATTTTAGCAAGTTTAAAAGTAAATGACCCCAAGGAGCATTGAACACAGCTCCTGCCGCCACCCCACACAATACAGTACAATGATAATCCTTATTGTTTAAAACGAATGTTAAAATGAAAATACCGGCTCTTAGAAAATGCCGCTGCGCGTCCGGGTCATCGGCCCTAATGTAGCCGCCAAGACGAGACCTTGAATACAGCAAAGGGATAAAGATAGATATCCTCAACATCCCTTCTTAAACAAGGAGACCACGAGAGATTTATTTTTTACCCAAAGACAAGAAACTGGTCTCTGGACCTATTAACGAAAGGGGCAATTATAGAGGACACAAAATTAGGCTTCCTCAGCAATATGTTCCTGGTAGAGAAGAAAAACAAAGAACAAAGACCAGTCATAAATCTAAAGGACTTAAATCATTGGGTAATCTGCCACCACTTCAAGATGAAGGGAATACATCTTTTAACAGTCATCCTAAGGAAAGGGGACTGGCTGACGAGACTAGACCTGAAAGACACCTATTTGACAATCCCAATATGGTAACCTCATCAGAAATTACTCCAATTTACATGGGAGGGAAGACTATACCAATTTCGCAGTCTCCCTTTCGGACTATCATCCACTCCTTGGTGCTTCCCCAAGGTACTGCGCCCCGTGACTGCTTTTCTCAGGGAAAGGGAAGTGAGAATAATTATATATCTTGCTGACATTCTTATTATGGCCCAATCAAAAGAGATCGTTTTCCTTCATACTAACCTCGCAATACCACTACTAGAACATCTAGGATTTGTTGTAAACAAGAAAACATCTTGTACAATATCAAGCCAACAGACACAATTCCTGGGCTTTGTGGTAGATACAGTAAAAGCAGAACTGAAATTAACAGGAGACAAAGTAATGAAAGAAAGAAAAGAACTAAGAAAGATACTCCTAAAAAAGTCTTTCCCCCTAAGAGTTCTAGTAGGATCCTGGGACTTCTATCGTACACAATTCAAGCTATTTTCCCAGGGCCACTAAACTATTGTGCACTTCAGAGGCTAAAAGCAGGGGCTCTGAGATCAACACAATCATATTCCCAGATGGTCTCTCTAGACCAAGAATCAAGGAGGGAACTTCTTTGGTGGTTGGAGAATGCGGAAGCATGGAATGGCAGAGCCATTTCTGGGGAAGAACCAGACCTAATAATAGAATTGGATGCAAGTTTGGAATGATGGGAGCGAGATGTGGGAACTCCTCAACAGGGGAACAGTGGACAGATCAAGTGAAGAAATTGCAGATCAACTGCTTAGAATTACTAGCAGGTTCATTTGCAGTTTGTTGCTTCACCCAGAAGTCAGTGAAATGCTGTGTAAAGTTACATATAGACAATGTGTAAGCCGTCCGGTATGTCAACAAGTTGGGAGGGCCTCATTCCAAAGGTCTAATGGGTCTGGTGAAGTGTTTCTGGGGATACTGCTTGAACATAGGAATATCAGTAATAGCGGAACACATTCTTGGTTTGAGCAATGGTGTAGCGGACTGGTTCTCCAGATATTTCAAGCACTCCAGCAACTGGAGACTAGATAGAGAAATATTCTTGAATATCCAATACAGATGGGGCCCCTTCAGGACAGACATGTTTGCAAATCGGTTGAACACTCAACTGAAAGAGTTCTTCAGTTGGAGACTGTTAGAACTGGGTTCTCTAGTTGGCAGAGGTAGGTACCTTTGACCAAATAGGGACCCTTGCTTCTAAGTCAGGGAAAGGGGATTACACGACTGGATAACTCATGTTCACCCCCTTGGTAGCTTGGCCCGAGCAGACAGGCTTATCTCAGAGGCAGTGTGTTAAGCACAGCACAGTAATACAGTGAAAACACTATAGATAAACACCACACAGGTTTTATAAAAATAAGTATTTTTTATATAGACTTAACACAAGACCACAAACAACAAAAATCCACAATACTGTACTCAAAATAGACTTAAAGATGGTAGGCGTCACTTAGTTCAATTTGATGATAAATGCGACACAGTTCTCACAAAAGTAACTAGATGCGTAACGCAAAACAAACAAAGGGTTCGCAGGGATGGAGATGCGTCGGTTCCTTACTTCGGGGGAGATGATGCGTCGATTCTCGTACTGCATTCTGGTTACGATGCGACAAGATGGTGCCTCGATGTGATGCAACAATACGGTGCGATAAGATGGCACCCTTGATGCGATGACGTGAAGACGATGCGTGCACGCCCGCAGGCCGTGCAGCAAACTCTGTAACTTTGGAGCCGCGACAAGCCCTGCGACACACTTTTCCAGTGATGCGACGGCGACCTCTGCGGTGGCGACACGCTTCTCAGGTGATGCGTCGGGTAACAACTTCGACGAAGGCACGCTTCTCTGGTGATCCGGCGGGGACTTCTGCGGTGGCGAAACATTTCTCCAGCAATGCAATGGCAACAGCTGCGACTGCGACACGCTTCTTCTTCTTCGTTGAGTCGTGCTTCCAGCTACCAGCGACACACAGGCTTCTGCAGACAGAATTCCCAGAAAGGAAATTCAGAGGTGGGCTGGTGGTGAAGTCTTTTGTCCCTGAGACTTCGGCAGGAGAGACGCACAAGTTCAAGCTCTTGGAGTAATATTCTGCAAGATGATGAAAGTTCTTTGAAAGTTCCTTCTCCTCTCCTTGGCACTGAAGACAACAATGTAGGCCAACCCAGCAACACAGCACACTGGCAGGGGGGCAGTCCAACTCCTACAGCTTCCTTGGTTCTTCTCCTTGGCAGAGGTTTGTCTTGTTGTTCCAGAAGTGATCTGAAGTTCTGGGTTCTGGGTCCCCCCTTTTATACACCACAATCCTTTGTCTCTGAAGGCAGATAGTGTCTGTACCTAGTCCAAACCAGTTCTGTGCAGTCCTGGAGCACTTTGTTTACAGGACTCCTTCTTTCCTTTGACCGTGTGGGCCAGGGCCATCAGACGCACCACAGGAGGTGGAGCCAGCATTGTAAAAGGCAGGCACAGCCCTATTCAGACCCAGGTACTACTCCTACCACCACTCTACATGCAGATAGGTCTATTCAGCCCTGTGCTGACTCACCCCGCCTCCTGGAATCCCCCAGCCCCTGTCACTCACAAAACCAGGCACACAATACACAAGCTAGCAGAGGCAGGCTGGATGGTTAGGTAAGAAAATACCTACTTTCTAAAAGTGGTATTTTCAAACGCAGAATGTCAAAAACAACTTCACTAAAAGATGTATTTTATCATTCTGAGTTCAGGCATACTAAACTCAAATTTCTACCATGTTCCCTGGGTCAGTTAGGATTATAAATTGTTATAATCAAACTGCCCATTCTGGCCTATGGGGACTGGTAGCCTTGCAATAGTGAAAAACAAAATGGCTGTAATTCACTATTAGGACATGCCATGCACGCCAGGGCATGTCCTACCTTATACCTACAATGCACCCTGTCCTTGGGCATACCTTAGGGGTGTCTGATATGAAGAAAAGGGAAGGTTTAGGGACTGGCAAGTGGGTGCACTTTCCAAGTCAGCATGGCAGTACTAGACTGCACACAGGCTCTGCAATGGCAGGCCTGAGACACACTTTACAGGCTGCTTCTGTGGGTGGCACAACCAGTGCTGCATGCCCACCCGCAGCATTTGATTTACAAGCCCTGGGCACATATGGTGCACTGTACTAGGGTCTGACAAGTAAATCAAATAGCCTAATCATGGAGTCACTAATAAATACATCAAATTAACATAGGGAGCGCATATGCACTTTAGCACTGATCAGCAGTGGTAAAGTGGCCAGAGTCATAAAACCAACAAAAACAGGTCAGAGAAAATACTGGAGGAAGGCAAAAAGTTCAGGGATGACCCTGCAAAACGGGCCAAGTCCAACAGAGACCGGGTCCTCAAGCTCAGAGGGTATGTTCTTTCCTCCAAGATCACCGCCTATCACTGGAATTTATCGCCCAGATAACGCGTTATCAACAACGCGTTTCTCCAGGGCGGTAAACAATCCAGCAAAAGCGGCGTTATGCGGGAATATCGCTGGAAATCCAGCGATATTCCCGCAGCGGTAGGGGAAATCTTGATGATAGGGAGATGTGGATTCAGCCACTGAATCCACCTCTCATGTCAAAGATAGGGTAGTCATGAAAAAAGCAGACGCACAATGCCGGCGATAACAGCGTTAGCACTGTTTTTAATATCGCTATGGATGTCCTGGGCCACATTGTAAATACGGAGAAGGACAGTTAGCGATACTTTTCCATTCGTTTTCGCTTGGAACGCCTACTTTGCATCTCATTAGAGATGCAAAGCGAGGCGTGAACAAAACGGGAGCTGA
The DNA here is from genome assembly GCF_964204655.1 of Triturus cristatus. Taxonomy (NCBI): domain Eukaryota; kingdom Metazoa; phylum Chordata; class Amphibia; order Caudata; family Salamandridae; genus Triturus; species Triturus cristatus. The sequence continues at coordinate 466,465,596 of NC_140589.1, forward strand.
ATCAAGGAAACACGCGATAGCGTGTCCTTGTAAATAATGCAATATAATTATCGCAGCTTTCCGCCCAAAAACGGACGCTAAAGCGGCGATAATTATATCACCAGCCCTTGATGATATGCCCCTCAATCTTCCAATCACCAAATATACCACTCTATTGGATTTTAGAGATGTGTTAGGAACCCTAATCTCCTGGGGCGAGAATTCCACTCTTTCTTTAAAACGCATTTCATATAAACTTACTATTTTATTATGTCTAGTATCTTTCAGAAGAACTTCAGATGTCAAAGCACTAGATATTTCCAGCAGGGCTTTCCAACCAGAGGGTGTTTGTTTTTACCTCAAGAAGAAAACCAAAACCATGTCTTCTTCTATCTTTTACCCCTACTTTCCTCAGAATGAAAGACTCTTTGTGGTTAAATGCTTGAAAGAGTACGAAAAAAGAATTGAAAATCTCTGACTGAATGAGAGTCAATTACTAATTTCTCACAGATATACTCATAGGGGAGTTTCTTCACCAACTTTGGCAAGATAGGTGAGGGAAGTGATGTATGAAAGCGGTGTAGATGTCTCTATTTATGGAGCACACTTCCTCAGAGGTGCATCAGTTTCTAAACCCTTTATTCTTGGATGGGGGGGGGGGCTGCAAGAAATCCTTAGGGCAGCAGAATGATCGAACAATAGTATGTTCAAGAATTGTTATTTCAGACCAATATCTAATTTGATTGATAATGTTCTTCATGCACTTTAAACTTGAATAATGTTGGCCTCCGTGTCATGCCAGGAAATTTAGATTTTCACAGCCTGCTGGGCAGAAAATCAGAATTTTATTAAAGACACGGAGGCTAATATTATCCCTCCACTTTTTTAATGTAACCCACCCTGATGTTTATGATGTTATTAGAGATATTATGGGAAACTATTCTTTTTCTTTCAGAATAAGAATCCTTCTCTCTCTGGACCTCAAGTTGGAAAATGGTTCTTCAATTGGAGTTTGATCTCTACTCGTTGTTTTATATTGTTCGCAGTTTAACAAAGAAGGAAGATGGCTGCTCGTGGGGGGACTTTATAGCACATTGGAGTGTTCATTGAAGTTCTGTATTCTTCAATTGTTGCTGCTGAGCTGTGGCAATAAAGGATATTTTCATAATATTAGCTTCCGTGTCTTTAATAAAATCCTGATTTTCTGCCCAGCAGGCTGTGAAAAAATCTAAATTCATTGTGGTTTTCTCCAACAAAGATAACATTGATGAGAGGATTCTTTCTAAGGCATAGAATATCTCTAAGGTGCCCCCATACATTCTCTGCTGATTTCAAAGTGTCATGTACCCCCTTATCTAGAGGTGCGGCTAATGCCCCCAAATCAGACAAGTCTAATGAGTGGACATGAGACACAAAAGAGGGGGTACTACTGTACAAGACAGGCATGTGAGGGCAACCAGCTGATAAAGCCGGAGACAGTCTCACTTCCAGGTCCATGTGATTGGCTTTCCTAAATAGGCCTCCAAATCTTTGTTTTATTCCAATTGTAAAGCAATGTCAGGCAGGGTATAGTACTCCAATTTCACCACTTCAGGGCTAAGGTCTATAGTCTGTGGCACCTGCTCGAGCAGTTTTCAGGGAAAAAGATCCGAACTACACTCAGTGATTCTTCAGGGGCTAGATTTGGATTTACCAAAGAAGGATACCAGCCCTGCCAACGGTGACAGTTCTTTTCCATCAAGATTCACAGCAGGGTAGACCTCAGCGCTGTCCCCGAATAAGTCAGTTTTCATCTCGATATCTTCCGCTACTACCAGTAAAGCCTTTTCACCAGAAATCTGTGTTGATGGAGACAGTAGAGGTGTTTTTAGAGAAGGAGGCACTGTAAGCTCAGGGAGAACGGGTCGAACACCCACCTCATTCTCATGTGTTACACAGGAGGCCGCCTCCTGGGCCTCGACCTTTACTACGTTACCCCGTAGGGAGCTCCTTACACCCTTCCTAAGCATTGACATCACCGATGGATAGGATTTCAAATGTGAAAGGTGCCCCCGTATTTTCCTTCACCTGATGGTTTTTTGGAGCTTGAAAGGACTAGAATGGTCTGAGGAGTAACTAGCTTGTCCTACTGGCAGCCCTGACGATCCCGTGGGTGAACCTGCCTGTGCATTTGCATTTTCGTGCCCTGAACGCAAGTGCCTGGCATCCCCACAGAGTATAGTTTTGTGAAATTGGAGACAAAAAAAGTGCCTTTGCCAGATCTAGCTGTCTGGTAAACTGGCTGAAAGGATATGCTGACGAATCAACCAAATGACCTGATTCAGCCCACTCGGGCACAGAACAGGGTAGTAAAGATGCATGATACACCACTCTCACTGCTCGTCCGCCCCCTGGTCTGATCGAGGGGTCGGGCTGGTCACGGTTGGCTAGTCTGGCAGGTTAGATGAGCAATGTCCCTGCTACTGCGGCTCTTGATACAAAGTTTTTCAATTTTATTTGTTTGCTTGATAGGCTATTCATGACCCGTTTGGGCGCGGAGGCAAGCTTGAGTGCAGCCGATGGGATGAGGAGAAACTGGACAGGGTGGAGTGGAGGCCGCGCTGAACTGGGCGGACTGAGTGGTGGTGGCTCCCTGGTGTGCAAGCCGCACCAGCGTAATGCCAGCCGCTTATGCACAACCGTGAGGCTCGTTTGGCTCTAGCCTGTGGACTCACCCATTGTGTCCCCGGTGTGCTCTTCGGATTCGCTGACGTAAGGGATATTGGACTGCAGGTTACGGGTGGCTCATGCAGGTCTGTCCAAATCCACCACCTTCCTCCAATCTCCTCCATTTTCCCACTGCGGCCCTGCTTATTTCCCCCGGCTGGCCTCCTCCAGGCTCCCGCAAGAGAAGTCCATCAGTACCAGCACCTGGCAACGACATCTGGCTCTACTGCTTGACGCGGGTCTCAGTGCAGGACTCAGTGGGTCTCAGCAGGTCTCAGCTGATGCTCCCGCCGCTCTCTCCGCTCCCTCTTCGTCACTGCGTCGTTCTCTGCGTCGTTCTCTGCGTGCTCCAAAGAATCTCTATATATCAATTACATGTGTTTGGGCCAATTCAGACAATTTCTCATGAGCCTGTGCTGCACATCTAGTAATGTATTTACACAGGAACAGTAGTTCATCATCTTGATATGCATTCAGTTGTGACAATTCAAGAGTCCCAATTATTATTTCCTCTAATTCTACTTGCAATCTAGCTACATCCATTTTCCTTTCTCTCTCAGGGACCCAAGCATTGATTCCACCTGTTCCAGAAGTCCCACTACTTGTCGGGTAAATATACCTTTAAACCAGTCATCAAGATCTCAGGCAGTTAGATCTGGTTGTTCTGCTGGGGTATGAATAATTATTTCTACTATATAGGTACCACTACTTGAACCAGGTAGTGAGTTTAAAAGAGACATGTCAGAATTTAGTGCTCCCGTAGGCATCTCTGTCGTAGGGGTTCTGTAATTCATCATCAGAGGTGCATTTGTGTTGGGCAGGAAAAAGAGTGATGATATCTGAGGAAATCTCCTTGTCAGGTCAAACAGGGTTTGATTTAATGTAGAGTCTGCACTCGCGGCACATGGGGTATTCTCTTATGTCGGAATCATAGGAATCTAAGGAATGGGTTCTATTGTCAAGTCCACTGATTTACTAGCAATGGCATTCATTTCAGTAGGAACAGCCAAAGTATGTGTAGTATTTTGTTGCTGCTTCAGGCTTGAGGAAATTCGATTTTCGATTTCGCTTGTATTCAGCCACCATTTCTTTGTGTTCCACCACCATTTTGTGTTGCCCTCATTCAGGCAGCACAATGAACGAAGTTTTTCTGCTGATCTTACTGCGACGTGTCAAATAACCTTCTGCCTCTGTTTACGAGACTGATGTCAGGGACTGGCTGAGTCCACTAATCCTCGTCTGGTTTGACTAAACCCTGTCTCGACTGTCTGTTGGTTCACACCATTCTTTCCTGACTTTATCTTATCTTCTGGCCTTCGCTATTCTCTACTTGTATTCTCTCATTTCAGAACTGTCCTCCAAAGCATACAAATATCCTGCCACCTGCAAGTTGAGTTGTAGACACTACCACTGATTAACTTGTGGGGGGGGGGGTGACAAAAACAGTTGGAAGAGAGGTTTATTTGGGTTACTTGATATCTTGTTTTCAAACTTTTCTCATTGGTTATATCTTGTTTTCAAACTCTTCTCATTGGATAACCATGTATGCATTGGGAGTGTTCTTGGTGAATCTATGTGCTATAAAAGATTGTGCGCCACGGAGTAAAGTGGCAGTCTCCTAAGAACATACTGAGTGTACTTCTGGGACAACTGTACCTAGCTGCAGCTAATAAACCTGATCTTCTACGCTCAACAGAATGTCCTGTGTCTCTGTTCAACAAAGCAGGTGAACTCAGGAGATTAAGGCGTGCCCTGCGCCGCTTGGCCCATAAGGCCCTGGTTCTTCAATTGGTGCCCTCTGTGAGGAGGCTTCAGAGGTAGCAGTTCTGCCCGAGGATCGTGAGGAACCCCGCAAGAAAATTCTGGAGGAATCGCGAACCACGTCAAGCGACCCCTGTATGTCGAAGTGGTCCGAAGGTCTTCTTCAGCGCGGCTTCTCCTTCCTGACGGCTGCTAATGACTGCTGCCCTGACTGCCGCCGTGATTTGGCCCCTTTTTGGTGATGTATGGTATCGCAAGACATTAGACGGGCCTCTGTTGGCATAAGAAGACACTTAGTTAAGTATTGGTGGGTAGCTCCCACTATTTTGTTTTGATTTGGGTCTTTGATTCGGCTATTGCAAAAGCCGAAGCCGAGGGGTGAGTAAGTTTGTGCTGTGTTATTTAATTTAACCCCTTGAAGTTTGTGAACAGTCCAGTGAAATAATGATGCCTGGTCTGAGTAGGTTTAGAAAGTTTTGTTGTTTTGGTTGTGATAGGGATTCCCGGCTGGAGGACTCTTGTCCAATTCCTCCGGTTGGAACTCCCACTTATGAGCTTTATTCTAAACATGGTGTTGGCCCCATTGCCTTTAATGAGGCATGGATACGATACACGAAGAATGATGGTGTTCTACAGTGGCCACAGAATGGTAGCTTTGAGCCTGACATATTAGATAATTTGAAAGCAATTTTGTTTAAAAGAAAGGCCCGGCCGGCAATGTTTGACTCTTTCCGCCTCTGGCGTAAGAAAGCCAAACAGAGAGAAATTAAACAGGCAAAACGAGATAAGAAAACACAAAGTAGGACGATTATACAGGCTGCCTAGCAGTTTAAAGATAATGAGATTAATCATGAAATGGAAATTTCAGAGAGACAGCATCGTATGGTGATAGATAAATGCTATCCGGTGTTGCCTATTTCCCCTTCTGATAAAAGTAAGGATCCGGAGGAAGACCCTTTGATATCTCACTTATTGAGATTGCCTCCTCCCTATGTACAAGGTGCTAATGCACCCCCATTGTTACAACCAGTTCAGCCATTAGTTGTGCCTCCGCCAGCTCCGGCTCTTCCGCATTTGCCCCTTCTGGTAGTGCCACCCCCACCTCTTCCGCCACCGACTTCTTTGCCTCCGTTTCCTGAACATCAATCTCCTTTGCCTTCGTCTCCCCTTATAACTGTTAATTCTTCTGTTAGTTCACCTAATACCTTGTCCCCTGTTCTTATGTCTAATTCTCCTACTGTGCGCAAACGAATCACAGATACTGTCTCTGGGTTTCTGTCTCCTTTCTTTGAGACTTTGAATATGTCTCCGGCTTTTTCTTGAAGACAGTCTCGTAGTCAACTCCCAGGTTCCGACGAACGGGTGGTATTGGACTTTCTCGTTCGCAAATGGATCGAGAAGGGTCCCCAGTATAGTGTGAAAGATATCATGACCACCTTTCATCAGTGGGAGGCGCCCACGCTGAGATATGTATTTAATGTTATGTGTGACACTCTCGCTAAAGAATGGGAGGATATGGATTTGGGTTTACTTCCTCAGGGTTTGTTAGATTTTCAGGCTAATTTTGATAAGGGGCTCATTGTGGGTTCTAAGGTTGAGGATGCCGTAAGGACACTTGTCACTTTTAGGTCCTTATTTTCCTCACAGACTTTTTTTGATTCCGATCCTGCTGTTAGGCTGACATCCAAACATTATCCCATGAGAGAGGTTTCTCCAGTGTGGAGAGAAGCGGTTGCACAAGCACGTGCTAATCCAGCTGTTCCCGCGCACTTCCAGCGTATATGGGTACATGTCCCCTGGAAGAGATCTGAAGTTTTGGCTCTTAAACAGTCTCTACCAGATCCCCGTAAAAACCCTGCTGGCTATTATAAGGAGTTGTCCCAGACGGTTGATGCCTGTATTATGAATTTAGCCGATATTGATATGTTGATGGGAAATGTAGTCCCACAAGTATTATGGGCTCGGATTCGTAGAGAGGATCACGCCCAAGCATTGGGTGGCGATTGGGCTGCTATAACTGCCGTGGATGCAGTCCTAGTGGGTGGTGCTAAGCCTGATGTTTTGATTTCAGAACTCCCTGGTAGGATTATTACTTTAATGAAATCGATGATGCCCGCCTTGCGAGTTAATTGGGATAAATTAGCTGCGTGTAAGCAGAAGAAAGATGAGAGTGTCTCTGATTTCTTCACTCGTTTTGAGGAGACGTTTATTGATCACAGTGGTCAGGATATGACTACGGAGGCTGGACAGCGATTATTTGTAGATAAATTCGTATTTAATTTGCTTCCCGAACTGTCACATAAGTTGAAAGACTCCGAGAGTTCATGGGCTGTTTCTTCTTCTGCCCAGATATTGGCTACTGCTCAATATTATGAGAACAGGGATAAAGAGGAGCAAGAGAAGAAGACGAAAGAATTAAAAACGAAGGTTCTTCTGCAACAAGCTTATCCTCCTCGTTATACTCAGCGCCAGTTTCAACAGCCTCCACAGTTTCAGAGGGTGTATCAAAAGCCTGAGCCCTTTATTCCGCGACCTTTATTAGGTCCTAACCAATGTGCCAATTGTAGAGAGGAAGGTCATTTTAAGAATAGCTGCCCAGTTTTATTGCGACGTAAGGGAGAACTATCTGCTCCACGAGGCCGTGGTGGTTTCCAGATAATATACAGGGGTAGAGGTCGAGGTGTGATGCCTCAAGAACAGCGTTCCTTACCCCCTCCAAATTCTACGAACTACTTCGATCAGCAGAATACTCAGTCTACACAGTATTACAATGATGATTATCATGTTGAAGGTGAAAATGAAAGCCTTCACGCTAACTAGGACAGCCATAGACAAAGTGAGGGAGTTGTATTGATTCCAGTAAATCAGGATGGGCCTTATGTCAATGTCACTACAATGGGTGTTTCAGAGCCATTTCTTTTAGATACTGGTGCGATGAGAAGTTCTATCATTCACTCTAAACTCCCTTGGGCACCTTTGTCTGGCTTAACAAATGTATCGGTAGGATTTTCTGGCGCCCCAGTTCGTAACCCGGTCTCCTGTCCTTTGCCTATTTCAATTGGCCCTTATGATATGGAAGCTCCTCTTCTTTTAACTACTGGTTGCGGCGAGAATCTGTTGGGTTTGGATCTAGTGAAAAGAATGCATGCAACGATATATTGTTCTCCTTCTGGTGTACATCTTACTTTAGGGCAGAAATTGACTTCTTCAATGTATTTGTCTAAAGATCAATTCCCACCTGAATTGCTCTCTCTTCCTGCAACGCTCTGGGCTACGGGTCCAAATAATGTTGGTTGTCTTGAGATCCAGCCTTATGTTGTTACTCTCAAGCCCAATGCTAAATTGCCACGCATTCCTCAATACAGAATTTCCAATGAAGGTGAAAGAGCGCTTTTGGATATCATTTATGATTTGGTTCAGAAGGGTGTGATTGAGGAAACGAGAGGAAATGTATGTAATAGTCCCATTCTTCCTGTTCTTAAACGCACTGATCCTTCTAAGCCTCCTGTTTATCATTTTGTGATTGATCTTCGGGAGGTCAATAAAATTGTTGTACCACAGTTTCCTGTTGTTCCAGATATCACTGCCCTGTTAACTATGATACCTGCCTCAGCGGCTTAGTTTTCTGTTATTGATATGAAAAATGCTTTCTCCAGCATTCCCATTGCCAAAGAGAGTAGGGATATTTTTGGTTTCTCTCTAGGAGGCCGAAGTTTCCGGTTCAAGCACGCACCCCAAGGCTATTGTGAAAGCCCCTCCATTTATAGTCAAGCTCTGAAATGTCAGCTCGATGTTTTTCCTTTGCCCCCAGGTGCTACTCTTATTCAATATATGGATGATTTGTTGATTGCTGCTGATTCAGAGGATGTCTGCAGGATTGTGACTGTTGCACTGTTACGTCACTTGTCTGATCTTAATAATAAGGTTTCGCCGCCTTCTAAACTACAATATGTCCGTCGAGAGGTTACCTATTTGGGTCATCTCTTATCTCGCTTGTATTCAGCCACCATTTCTTTGTGTTCCACCGCCATTTTGTGTTGCCCTCACTCAGGCATCACAATGAACGAAGTTTTTCTGCTGATCTTACTGCGACGTGTCAAATAACCTTCTGCCTCTGTTTACGAGACTGATGTCAGGGACTGGCTGAGTCCACTAATCCTCGTCTGGTTTGACTAAACCCTGTCTCGACTGTCTGTTGGTTCACACCATTCTTTCCTAACTTTATCTTATCTTCTGGCCTTCGCTATTCTCTACTTGTATTTTCTCATTTCACAACTGTCCTCCAAAGCATACAAATGTCCTGCCACCTGCAAGTTGAGTTGTAGACACTACCACTGATTAACTTGTGGGGAGGGGTGACAAAAACAGTTGGAAGAGAGGTTTATTTGGGTTACTTGATATCTTGTTTTCAAACTTTTCTCATTGGTTATATCTTGTTTTCAAACTCTTCTCATTGGATAACCATGTATGCATTGGGAGTGTTTTGGTGAATCTATGTGCTATAAAAGATTGTGCGCCACGGAGTAAAGTGGCAGTCTCCTAAGAACATACTGAGTGTACTTCTGGGACAACTGTACTTAGCTGCAGCTAATAAACCTGATCTTCTACGCTCAACAGAATGTCCTGTGTCTCTGTTCAACAAAGCGGGTGAACTCAGGAGATTAAGGCGTGCCCTGCGCCGCCAGGCCCATAAGGCCCTGGTTCTTCAGGCTTATATAAAGGAACTGCAGGTCCAATTGTGACAGGTATGGTCAATGCATTTGGGGCATTTACAGCATGTGAAGTTGAAGGGGCTGTCATTCTTGAATGTTCCCCCCATCCGCTCAAGATTGATTTTTACTGATGCTGTAGGCCGTAGGCACATTAAAGTTTCACCAGTCTGGGTGTCATTGATTGGAGGTGGACGGTTTAACAGCAACTCAGTTATAAAAACATCATTTATATTGCTGTCACTTTCCTCAGCTGCATTCACTGTGTCATTGGTCTCTTTATTCTTTTTATTCTCCTGTTCCTTCTTTTTCTCTTGTTAGTGCAGTATATAGCCTAGCTCCCTGAATCATATCAGATCTCCATCAGTTCTGTTCTGCATCCCATCGAGTATCTGCACAAGTGTGTATGTCTTTCTTGACTCTCATATTATGTAGGTCTAGGTTGTGGTTTCATTTCGAACAACGTCCTCCCTAAATGCTCAATGGTTCTCAAATTAAATGTCTCATAATGAGGAATTGTCATTGTACCATCTTTCTCAGTGATCTTATGTCATTGTGGGAGCCACCAAACGCATCTGTGGAGACCATTGTCTATCATCATAATCTGACCTGGCATACCTTCAGGTGGTACTTCTTCTCCCTTTCTAACAGGCACTGTAACATTTCCCTTCAATAGGCTTTACTTTAAAGGATTTCATTTTTGATCAAAATATGCAATATTCAGAAATGACCCTCCATGAAACCAGGAAATGGTTTTTGACCCACAATTCTCAGTTCGGTGATCAAAACCAATCCCAGTGCATCTCTATGATGTATCCAAGCGATACCAGCAAGGCTCTACAACAGGTGACCTACAGAAGAGCTGCACACTGTGACGTCACTTTCACTGTTTACAGCAGCTCACCCTCCTTTACTATTTTCTGTTGAGCGAGTTCTCTAAGCAACTCACGCAAACAATGCAGTATTTTCAACAACTAACTTTGTCTGCTCCACTGAAGAAATTACAGATTATTTGTACACACAAGAGGCAATTCGGAAAAACACTTTCTGACCTATTCTAACATTCACTTCAAGTAAAACCTCAACCAGTAGGATCTCACTCGGATTGATCCATTTACTCCCTAAGCGCTGAGATCAACTCTACCAACCACATCTCACGATCAAACAAAGATAAAGTCCCTATCTCCATAATGCTCTCGACAAAGTCCCACGATCAGCACCACAACACAGCAAACAACTACACCCAGTGTCTACCATACTGTAACTTGACTTTATGTCTATTTTCCTAGGATCTTAGGCTGTGACAGACCCGATAATCACTTCACCTTTTCTGCATCAACCACCACATTCACACATCAACTGAAATCAGCTCCGCTTAGCACCACACAGCCATTTTTAAATACTCCAATCTAAGCATAAGCAATACCAACATACAACTCTACTAATAATCACACTCCTCCTCTGCTACACGTTGTTTCCAAACCAGCACAACTCCATCTGTCCTAGAATCAAACTATGGTCTTGTGGGGTTTGGACAGGTGTTGGGCAATTTCTGGACAGGTCACCCTAACTCCCTCACATCAGTGGAAAACCATATGACGTGCTACCAGATTTGATATAGCATTTTTTGCGCTCACTCGCTTACTATTGGTCCTCTAGCAGACCTTTTTCTCCGACTGAGAGGTGATGGAAGTTAGCATTAACCTCAATCAAAATTAATTTAACAGTGCATCCCATTTGGCTACACAATGAGGACTAGGTAGCTTGGGTTAAGAAGATTTATTACAAATTCAAAATTAGGTTCAAATACACTACTCACAGCACCTTGCTATAGAAATACAGAATAACAACAGGAAACACAACCTCCTGAAGAAGTTTAGGAGTACCAGAATTAAACATACAAGACTTTCCGTCACAGCAATATAAAATATTAATAAAAGAAATTGATGCTCAGAGAAAAATCACACATTTTGTTGCCTATGCATAGATAAATCCAGAACCACAACAATTATGGTGTAGACACAAAGGATGGTTCTATTAAGCTAAAGAGTCAGAAATCTGATAATTCCATAAAGGAAATCAAAGTCCAACAAAGAAAAGTTAACCTAGAAGGTGTCAGCATTTTCGAAGCTCTGTTAAGAGACCTTTATGGGTCCTGAGGGAAGTGTTAGACTAAGCCACACTTATGAAGAGATCAGATGCGCATTGAAGTCTAAACCTCTAAAGGGCAGAGAAAGTTCAAAAGAGACCTCCTACAGTATCGCTAGAAAAGGTGGTCTGAAGCGTTTTAAAATGCAACAATGTAAACACTATAACACTCGAAGTCCACTAGGTAGCACCCCTTTTGCACCCATCATCAGGGATCTATTATTTCTCTGAGTAGCGCAGAGGGATTACTACACGGCGATTAGGAAAGTTAAAAGTGATTACTATGCTGGGAGGATTGCGATGGCAAGTAACAACAGTAAGGAGATCTTTGCCATTGTCAAGAGCTTTCTATCGCCTTGTGCGGAGCAAAGGTCTCTTCCTGTCTCCCAACAATGGTGCGAGGAGCTGTCTACCTTTTTTGTTGAAAAGATATTAAGGATTTAGGACAGCGTGGGCACACATTATAGGGTACTAGGGATTCCTCCTTATTTCTAGTGCCCCCACCCATTGGTTTACACTATTTATGTCCGCTGCTGAGCCTGACATTTTGGCCATCCTCAGATCTCTCAAGTCGGGCTCTCCTACTGATCCCTGACCTGCTCGAGTATTGGCTGGGGTAGCCGAGAGGTCTGTCCTGAGGTAATGGCGATTGTTAATATCTCCCTTCAGACCGCCACGGTTCCCGTGTGATGAAAACAGGCCAAACTGTTCCCCCTTCTCAAGAAATCCTCGCTGGACCCTTTGGTTCCAGCCAATTATCGGCCTATTTCTCTTTTACCAGTCCTGGCCAAGGTTTGTGAGAAGGTGGTTTTTCGGCAGCTTGAGACCTTTGCTGAAGCATCGGGTGCTTTACACCCGGCCCAATCTGGGTTTAGAACTGCCTATAGCACGGACACCGCTCTGGTGGAGATGTCGGAAGCACTCAGGGAGTGCCTGGGTGGGGGCGGCAGGACGGCCTTGATATTACTTGCCTCTCTGCCGCCTTCGATACAGTGCCACACCAGTTTCTCCTTGCCCGGCTATCATCTATTTTTGTTGCCGGTCCGGCATGGGAGTGGGTCAAATCCTTCCTGGATGGTCGCACGCAGCAGGTCTGCATGGCTCCTTTTTCATCCTCTGTCAGGAAACTCTCTATGGGGGTTCCTCAGGGCTCTACTCTGAGCCCTCTTCTTTTTAATATATATCTGACCCCTTTGATTTATCTGGCGAGAAGAGTTGGGAGCAAAAATAATAGCGTATGCGAACGATACCCAGTTGCTATTTACCTGGAGGGGCTCGGATCTAGACACTAACATCGCCCAGACGTGCCTAGCGTCCATATTTTACTGGCTTACACAGGCCCATTTGAAGTGCAAATAGGACAAGTCGGAGGTTCTCCTGTACGGCCAGTTTCCTCCGGACTTCAGACAATCTCTGTGGCCCCCAGATTTCCCTTGTCCTAACTCTGAGGGAGGCCCGGCAAAAAACGTAGGGGTGTGGTTCAGCGAGGATCTCCGGTTCGCTGATCATGTTAAAAAGCTCACCGGAGTCTGCTTTGGCACCCTCGAAGCCTTAAGAAGGTTCTTTCCTTTACTCCCTAGAGAGGCTAAAGAGACGGTAGCCCGTGCCTTGATTCTCTCCCGCCTCGACTATGCCAATGCTTTGTTCATTGGCATTCCTGGGTATTTGCTGAAAACATTTCAAACTATACAGAATGCCGTAGCCAGACTCCTGTTCAACATCTCTAGGAGATCTAGTGTTCGGCAGCATTTACGGGATCTGCACTGGCTGCCTGTAGCCCAGTGGGTACAATTTAAGGCCCTTACCCTTTCGCACAGGGCCTTCCATGGCCAAGGCCCTGTGTATCTCAGGAGTCGTTTTGCTCTGTATGTTCCCAATCGATCCCTGCAGTCTGCCTTCTACGTCGGATAACTATTCTGTGATTTTGTAGATTTTGTAGGGGGCCAGTCTCTTTCTGTAAAAACAGCAGCTGCCTGGAATGCTCTTCCCTCGGATCTATAGCACATTCAAGACTTCCGTCTTTTTAAAAAACGTTTAAAGACGCATCTGTTCAGTCAGCTCTTCTAAATGGTTCTTGCTTGCTCCACCCCAGCTCACTCCCGCCCCAGGACACTCTAGAGTATTTGTGCGTGCTACAAGCTCTTTATAACATAACATAACATTATCTGCTAAATGAGGATGCTTTAATTGTGACACTCAGTTATCTTAACATTAATATGGGCAAATTCCATAATTTTACAGTGAAGACACTTATTAATAAGGTCAAGTGCAACACTTACATTAGTTTGTTAAACCACACATGATAAATGTGCTATGTGTGCTTAGTGCATACCATGTGTCACAAGTATCTGAGATGTATTTGTAACATGTAAATGGTGGGTAACTTTTGCACTGCACCCCTTGCCGCTTGACTGGGGGTGAGTGGTTGAAAAGTTTCAGCACACCGTCCATCATCATGTTGTGTTTGCTATGTTCGCCCTAACTGGCCAAAGGTATGCCCAGATGTGGGTCCCTTGCTTGCTGTGCCTCTGATTTCAAGCTAGCCTGGCTGATTGAGGGTAATACCCTGGAACCAGTCTGAGGTTGATCGCTTCCAGTCCAGGAAGGACCTGGCCTGGTAGTTAGGGATGGACTGTTCCCATGAGAAGCAGGGTCAAGACTGATTTGCACATGGCTGGATCCAAACTGAGGTGGAATCGTGAGCAAAAGAACAATGGATTAAACCCAGATCTCCTGACTAGGAGTGAGTGGTTAAAATGTTTCAGCACTCTGTTCATCCTCTTGTTGTGTTTGCACCACTTGCTTCATCAGAACCAAACTGACATTAGGAATCTGGCAATTGAATATACCACCAATCGGCTTGTATCAGTATAAAATAGTCTATTGGCCTCCATATATTGACCGATGCCTAACTTCCTACAGACAGGGAGTACCCACCTTGCTCTCTGATGCTGTTGTATGATGAATGATGTATGTTGGGAAAAATAATAAAATAAGAGGAGAGATACTCACTCCGTTCTGGAGTTCTTAATCTCACTTCTTCCCGAGTGTTTTGCTCACTCGTTCTGGAGTGTTTTTACACTCACCCCTTTGGAGTTGCGTTTTAATCATGTTATTTTCCTTGTAACACTCTTTGTGTGGGAGGTCCCTGGCTCCCATTTTAGACTGTGTTTGGCTCTCTTCTCCCCGGTTTTATTTCCTTGTAGCTCCCACAGTGCTTGACAGGTGCCTGGCTCCCCTCTTTTATCCCCCTTATTTTTCTGCCTTACAGCTCCTGACGAGCACTGCCTTCTAGAGAACTTCTCCCCTCACAGCTGGGTGATTCCCACCTTGGCGGTCGACTTCGCCCCGCTTTCCTTTGATTGGCCGTCTCCTCTGAGAAGGCTATTTGATCATGCCTGATGTGCAGACACATCGGACCTGATCTCAGAGGAGAGATCTTCACTCCGTTCTTGAGTTCTTAATCCCACTCCTGCCCGAGTGTTTCACCCACTCATTCTGGAGTGTTTTTCCACTCACCTCTTTGGAGTTGTGTTTTAATCACGTTATTTTTCTTGTGATATTCTTTGTGTCGGAGGTGCCTGGCTCCAGTTTTAGACTGTGTTTGATTCTCTTCTCCCCAGTTTTATTTTCTTGTAGCAACCACAGTGCTTGGGAGGTGCCTGGCTCCCCTCCTTTACCACCCTTGTTTTCTGCCTTGCCACTCCTGACGAGCTCTGCCTTCGAGAGATCTTCTCTCCTCACCGCTGAGTGCCGACCGCCTTGGCGGTCGGCCCTTCCTTCCTTCCTTTGATTGACCACCTCCTTTGACGAGGCTATTTGATCATGCCTGATACACGGACATGCTCCTGGTGCACCAAAGGCAAGCCCATCTATGCCCGTCCGCGGCCATCTGGGGCCAGGGGCCAGTCCCCCTGTCCGTTTGAAGAGTTGTTGGTTACAGTTGTCATCTGATACTCTCAGGAACCTGACCCACCTTACTCTAGAGGCCTGCAAAGGCTCCATTCAGGTAAGTAAAGGCAGAAGACACTGTAGCCACTGTACCTTCTCTATCAATTTGATTGAGACCAATAGTATCAGTCAGATAGCAAAATCTAACTCCCAAAATGGCTCTTTTTAAGGCCTCCTGCTTAACTGCTTCTCTTTCCCAAAACACAAGGTTGATACCTTTAATATACTAAGTGAGCAAGCCCCGGACGCGCTCTTTCTTCCAAACATGGCTGGGTGACTGTACTGAGCCGGATGTATTAGATGCGCTATCGTTAGGTTATAGCATTGTAAGATGTGACAGAATAGGGCAAAAAGGGGGTGGAATCGCCATTAACTTTAATAGAAATTGGAATTGCTCCCTCAATAAAATAGATTCTCTGGATAGTGAGGCGGCGCAATTCACTATTTTTATGCCTAGTAATCAATCTCTGATAGGTCTATTGTTGTACCGTCCGCTGGGTCCTGCAACAAGTTTTATCCCAAAGCTAATGGAATCTGCCACCACGCTTCACTTTGAATCTCAGGATTGCGAGACAGTCCTATCTTTGATTAAGGACCTACAAACTCTACAGCTATGTCAACTAGTCATGGGTCCAACACATGTAAAAGGCCATAAATTAGATCCCATTTTCTCAAATGATCACTCCATAGTGGTGGAAGAGGCTGTGAAACTACCATGGATGGACCACTTCCTAATCCCTTTCTTGTTCCCGACCAATAGCAGACAGGCCAAGGTCGTAGCCCCACCAGTCCAAAGAAGGAACCGGTCCAAAATTACACCTGAGAAATGTAAAAAAGCCCTGGAAAAAAACAATCCTAATATTGAACAGGAAAATCAGATGACAGCTGCCACATTAAAATACGAGACATGGCTAATTGAAATTATAGACACCCTGGCATCTCTAGCTTTGAGACAGAATGTGAGATAATCACCCTCAGCACCTTGGAATAATGAACAACTGGCCGCATTAAAGTAACAATGCAAACACCTTGAACGCGAATGGCGGAAGGACTACAGCTCCACCGCCAGCACTCGCCTCAAAGAAGCCCTAAAACCTTATCATAAACGCATAAGACTGGAACGAAAGGAGTATCATGCACAGATGATTGATTCAGCACGTAATACAACTAAAGAACTATTCTCCCTGCTCAAATCTCTAGTGAATGTTGAACGCATCTCGGCCAATCTCTCACCATCACGCAAACTGTGTAACGACACTCCAACCTTTTTCTCCAACAAAGTGGCAAAAATATATGAGAACTTTCAAACTCTCTTAGTAGGGAAGGCACAGATTGATGTAGGGAACAACCTGCTGACTTAGTGGATCTCCCTACTCCTTCGGTAGTTGAAGTTAGTAATATCTTTGCATCCATCAAATCAGGTTCTTCACTCGACTTAGCCCCACCCAGAAT
Organism: Triturus cristatus; assembly: GCF_964204655.1. Classification (NCBI taxonomy): domain Eukaryota; kingdom Metazoa; phylum Chordata; class Amphibia; order Caudata; family Salamandridae; genus Triturus; species Triturus cristatus. Next base: position 466,482,302 of record NC_140589.1, read on the forward strand.
CTTGCAACTGGGGATCTCAGCGATAGCCTCCTAACTAAAAGGAGATTTTGAGGCCATCCATAAGTTCTGGCATGGTACCCAAAACACTGGAAACGTGCTATTGTGATTCCTATCAAGAAAAACCTTTCAATGGACCCTTCCATATTAGATAATATGAGACCCATTTCCCTTCTTCAATTTGGGGCAAAAATACTAGAAAAGCATGTTAATAACTGCCTGACTAACTACTTAGAATCTAATGAATTGTTGGACCCTACTCAATCGGGTTTTAGAGCTACATATTCCACCTAATCTGCCCTCCTCCCATCTGAAGAAATATTGAGATAGAATGCCGACAGGGGTCAGACTTTGGCTTTGATACTACTGGACATGAGTGCAGCTTTTGATATGGTGTCTCACGACATACTGATCCATAGGTTTCAGGATGCCGGAATTAGAGGCAATGCCTTAAAATGGTTCAGCTCTTTTCCACAGGACAGATCTTTTCAAGTTACACTTACACCTTGTGTTTCGGATCGGTTCCACTCTACAAAAGGAGTCCCTCAGGGTTCTATTCTGAGCTCCACCCTATTTAAGGTATATATGAAATCTTTGGCCAATAAAAGACATGAGGTTCAGGTGGTGTCATATGCCGACGACACCCAATTAATAGTAAATCTGTCGGACCCCAACGCCACCACGGCTGATAGGTTTATTTTATTTATTTTATTTTATTTTAGCGATTTGTAAAGCGCCTGGTGACCCGAGGGCATCCCCGCGCTAGGTTTTTGACCTGCTTATCTGAGGTTGCAGTCTGGATGACCTACAACAGTTTAAGACTAAACGCTAACAAAACAGAGATCTTACTAGTCGGAGGAAATCCCTCTATTTTGACATCAGCCTGGTGGCCAGTGTCTCTGGGGGTAAGCCCAGCTCCCAAATTCAAGGTCAACAACCTGGGTATAATCTTAGTCTCAAAATTAACTTTTGAAGACCAAATCCGGAAAATGGCAGGGAAATGTTTCAGGACCGTTGAGATTCTAAGAAAAATCCTCAATCTAATTCCTACTAGATCCAGGAAAACCATAGTCCACGCACTTATCACCTCCCAGCTGAGGGAGTCTCAGACTGTTGCAACAAGTTCTTAATGCAGTAGCTAGACTGATTTTAAATCTCCTGAAAAGATCATCAGCTTCCTCGCCCTAAACATTTTACACTAGCTTCCAGTTACAAAAATAATTTGCTTTAAAGCTCTATGTATAGGCCGCCGCATCTTAAAGAAACAGGGCCCCAGCTACCTTCACCCTCTATTTCAAAAATATGCTCCTACCCGCAACCTCAGATCCTCGGATGCCAATCTTGCAATTGTGCCTAAGATTAGGAGCTAAATATTTTGCCCATATAGTGCCCAAATTATGGAACTCCCTGCCCAAGGTCCTCTGAGAATCCCCATTGAAAACTGATTTGTTTTTTTAAAAACTTTATTTACCAGTATCAGAATTTAGTACACTAAGTTTTCCAGCTCCAAGTCCATGATATTTATAACATTACAGTATGCAAAACAGTGGTTCGGGAGTTGCATTTCATTTATCTCCACAATAATTTAGTCGGTCTGGACTATCGGTGTATCGGTGTAATTGCTTAATCTGCATTCTTGCCTATCACAACAGCAAGTACTTATCGTCACAGTGCACAATAAACGACAATATGAAAGGAAATACATACAGTTAATTAGAGTATCTCAGTTCTTCATCCAATGTACAGTATTTAGCGAATCAGCCAATACCCGCTGACCCAAGCCCGTGGTCTAACTGAGTGGCAGGCTGCGATTGTGCCTCTGCCGTGTACCGTCTAAAAGTGCTCCATATGTCTCGCGGGCGCGATGTACTCGTCAAAGTGGAGGCATACAAATCGTAGTTGATGCTGCAATATGCCAGACTGCTTAGCCATTCCTTGCACGTTGGGGTGGGCTTCCGCCCCCATTTGAGTGCTATTTCTCCTTTAGCCAGAAACAACCCTACGGCAGTGAATTTCTGGACCGGCTTTGGGATATTAGTTACGTATCCTAGTAATGCTACTTCTGGAGTGGGGGCTAGGACTAGGCCAACCATGTCCCCGAGAATACGGTATATTTTGGCCCAATACTTGCTTATTTTGCTACAGGTCGTAGAGAGGTGTGGCTCACTGGTTAGAGGCGGCAGACCCGCATGCAGAGAATCGGCCAGGGACCAGGGTTCAATTCCCGACGCGGCAGGGTCGTGGACCAGGGTCAAAACGGACTCGATAATTCTCGCCTCGGTACCTACTCTAACCAGGAACACACTCGGCAACTCTGGGCATTAAGCTTGCCTCATCTCTACAACGGCCCCCCACAGACGCCGGGGATGCCTGGTTTCACCTTGGAGATACCCAGATAGGGACCATCTCACAGGGAAAGCCAGGACGGGTTCCCCAGCGGTCTTCAGCGCCGGGACACTTCCGTTGGAGGTAGCTGCGCGCTTTACAAGCTTCCATAACATAACATAACATAACAGGTCCAGGTAAGGTGTGCAAAGTCTGCTTGCGGGGATGTACATTTTAAACAACAGTGGGGTCTGTCTGTGTTAGAAATGGGGGAGCGTGGTGCAGAGCGCGTAGGCCAAACTCGGAGGCATTGTGTAAAGCATCTGCGCAGCACACTCACAGGCGACACACTAGGCACACTACAAAAAGAGACCACACCAGTTTAGGTGAAAAAAATGGCATATGTATTATGCAGAACACATCATAAGGCAATCACAATTGTAACACTGTGCCAACCGGCACCAGGTAGCAGTCTACAGGGGGGACTATTTACAAGGCAGGGCCAATCGGGCCACTGCCAGAACCATCACCAGTACACAGGATGAATGCAAGTCCATTAGTAATAATAGACGTAATCAGACGGTACCTGTGGGGTAAAAGAAATTAACTTAGCGGCATCACCTTATGCAGAAGAAAATCTCAGTAGGGCTAGGCATAGATCACGCTAGTACAAATCACATGAGCATTAGGCATAAGAATAAAGCATCATTGCAGTAGCCTGAAAACATGAGCCACCCATTAGGCCGAAAAAGACATTAGGCATAACTCTATTCAGATGAGGCCTACACCATGAGCATGAATCACATCTGCATAAATCAGAGTCGGCCTAAACATATGCATGTGACATAGCATGACATTCATAATTAACGCGGTAACCCCATGTACCCTCTATCATTGCCCTAGACATAACCAGATAAGGGTAGTATGCATAGCACGGGGCATCTCATTAGGCATATATTCCAACAGCATTAAAAGTGTAACAGCCAGCAGCTACTGGCAAGACCATGCACGTGAGCGTAAATCACTTTAGGCATATCTCAAGTTAGCATTAGGCATGACCCTCATTAGCATAAATGCATTAGGAATGGCGAGAATATTAGGCCTTAAACACACTAGGCCCAAAACCATCAGCGCAACTGCATAATCACATGGGCGGAAAAGCGTTAGGCATACCCATCAGCACGACATTGACAGGAAAACACATTATGCATGGCAGTGGGCATAAAACCCTCAGTGGTGTAAGGGCCTTGAATGAAGGCCTAAAACGCAATCAGTAGCACACACAGTGGCATACCAACAATAATTGCCCAAATGTTGCAGTTTAGTCTCTGGCGCCACTGCGCCTGGGGAGCGCCTACTCGGGGACTCTCAACAACAGGCTTGCACTGCCGTTGCAACTGCCCACTGTCCAGCGGGGCAGTTGTGTTCAGGAAATCAAGCAGGGAGGCACTGGTCCATTAGAGCCCCCCCCTTCGGGACTCAGAGATCAAAGAGGCCTACCGTTGCAGCGGCCACTGTCCGGCGGACCGCTGTGGAGACCCACGAGCACTGGTGCTGGCCCTTACAGTGCCTTGGGAGGGAAAAGAGCCCTACTCTGGGGCTCTACAAAACAAAAGTCACCCCCCCTTCATTGCAGCGGCCCACCACTGCGGCGCCGCTGGGGAAGAATGCAGCACTGGCCCCCCACACTGGGGCGGCAGCCGGATCCCAGCCCCACTCACCAGGATCCCGGTGGAGCTGCGCCGGTCTCTGCTCCGCTCTTCTTGCTGGCAGGAGGCGGGCTGCCGGAATGGAGGTGTGCCGCGCTGGCTCCTCGGTGGCTGCGGACTCAGCGGCGTCTCTGGAGAGCAGCACAGGGCTTCCGGTCCTCCCTGAAGCCACCGGAGCCCACAAGGCTCCACCGTCGGGACTCTCCCTTGGATGCTCCCGCCTTCTTGGGGCTGTCTCCTCTCCTGGCTTCACCCAGGATCCCTCCTGGGACCCGGGACGTCCGCGAGGCTCCGGACGATTCCCCAAGGCCCCGCCCACAGTCAGGCTTCGTCATACTGGTCGCCGCGGGCAGCATGGCGGCCCTCTTCTCCTTCGCAACCCGGGTTGCAGTGGTGATTTGCGGCACGATTAAAGTGCGAGGTGGGCTCCCGCTGACATGACCATAAATCCGCAGGGTGGGCACCCGCTTGTTTTTTAAATATCCAGCACGTGGGGTGGGCACCCGCTTGCATCAAGGCGGCAATAACGCAGGGTGGGCACCCACGAGGGCGGCAAAATGCGGGGTAGGCTCCCGCTGTGCTTTTAAAACCACCAGCTTTCCCTGGCAGCACGCGCTGCAGAACCCACGCACCTTCTTCTCCTGGGCAGGTGCTGGAGGCAGCGCTCAGTCCAGGAATGCATGACTAAGAATCCTGGGGGCTGGAAAACCGTTGTAGCACTTCCCGAGGCGCTAGACGGCAAGCAGAGCACAGTCACTGTGAATATAGCGCTCTGGCAGCACAGCGCTGCAGGACCCTAGCACCTTCTCCTCCTGGGCAGGTGCTGGAGGCAGCGCTCATGAGGTACTAGACGGCTCACAGTCCCAGGGTCCCACCCGAGGGAGTAGCGCCCATGCTCCTCACCTCCTTCGAGTGCAGGCAACCAGATGATAGTGCTCACGAGGCTCTAGGGCAGGAGAGCAGGAGAGCAGGCAGGCAATGCTGGGCAAGATCAGCAGGCAGTAGGCACTCATCAGTAAAGGACAGCAGGTCCTAGAAATGGTCAACTCCCATAAAGTGGCACTCTTCCTGACATAGCAGTCTTTACTCCAGCAAGGGGCTCTCACTGGCCCTGTGGACAGCAGAGGGGTACAGAGGGGCTCAGGGGCCAGCACACAGGCCCTTGCGGTTGTACCTCCTGGCAGAGTGTCCCCTCTCAATCAAGTCCACACTCAGTCTGAGCACATTGTGGCACAGCCCCCCTATATATACCCACCTCACCCCACCTACCAGAAACAGCTAGAACCTTCTAGAAGGCTCCTGGCAGTTCCAGTCCCAATTGTCACTGTGGGGGAGGTGTAAGGCACCCTGTCACTTCGAACGCTAGACCGCCAACCCACCGGAGGCAGGCGGCACAAAGCACACAGCAATGGCGTCCATTTTAAAAGTTACATTTCTGCAATGGTGAAAATAAAGGTGAGTACACCATTGCACAGCATTTATTATTTTCCTCTCACACCACACATGGCATATACATTTTCTACCATGGGGGGGATGTCCCCTAAGGGTGGGAAGGGGTGTTTCCTAATATACCTATGTAAGGCAGCAAGCACACACACTTGGCACTGCTAACCAGCGCTAAAGTGTCCAACGTCCTACAACCACTCATTCCACAACAGCAAAAAGGCTAGGGGGAAGGCAAAAAGGTTTGGGATGACACTGCAAGCAGGGCCAGGTCCAACAGTCTGGGTCTATTTTGTGTGTCATCTCAGGGGTAATGTATATTCTGTGCAAGTATTTGAAATGGATACGTTTATGGCGGCTATTTAATTAAACCTCCTTGGTTTGCCGACAGCATGCAGCCCACTGGTCATCAGTAATAGGGTGTCCCAGATCAGCCTCCCAATCGGCCCTTATTTTAGTGTCACATGCTGGGATTATCTCAACACAAGCTCGGTATAGTTTGGAAACCAAATGGTCACCACTGGTGCTATCTAGAACACTGGAAAGTGGGGTGAATGGATCAGGTTTGACAGGAAAGCCAAGGATCTTAGCTCTTAGGGCTGCGCGAAGGTGAGTAAGCACAAATTTATCCATGAAGGATGCCTCTGTATATCTATCTCCATCGGAGACGGAAAAAGCTTGGCGATCAAGGTATAGATTGCCAGTAGTGGTCATGTCAAACCGAGAGAGGGTGTGCTGCACTATTCTTTCCCCTGTGATGGGGATCCTTGTTTATTTGGAATTGGTAAGCTTGGGGAATATGGTACAGGCGATCCCAGTACTCTGACCAGTTTTTGCCAGGTCCAGGTGGTGGTGGAGACTGTCTGTATGTCTATAGGGTCACGTGGATAGCCCAGGGGTAGCACCATATTAAATGTGTCCGGCAGGACCAAATCTGCTTCAGGTCATAAATAAGGGATTCTAGAGTCAGGGTGGAACCAGGAGTGAGCATAGCTGCACTGAGCGACCAAATAGTATAGCTGAAAATTGGAGACTCCAAAGCCACCTCTATGATATGGGAGTGTCATAACCTCCCAGCGGACCCTGGGTCTTTTACCCCCCCAAGTCAAACAAATAAGATGAGTGTATATTGATTTGAAGAATCAATTCGGTAACAAGATAGGAATATTGTTAAATAGATACAGGAATTTAGCCTGGACAATCATTTTAATCAGCGCAACACGCCCAGCGAGCGAAAGTGGAAGTCTGAGCAAACTATCTACTTGCTTTTCCAACGTGTGGACGGCCATGCCATAGTTTGACAGTATGATTTCGGTGGTGTTTAAATGTATGTTTATCCCCAGGTATTTTACGGAGTCCGAACACCAGGTTAGTGGGTATTCGCACTCCCATCTGACCGTGCCCGCGGTGAGGGGGAATATCACAGACTTATGCCAATTTATACCAAGGCCGGAGAAGCTGCCAAACCGAATGATCTCTCTGATTAGTGGTTCTAAATCGTTTTGGGGGTCCCTGACGTACAATATAACATCATCCGCGTATAGGGATACTAGTAGAGGCCCAGTGTTAAATTGGAGCCCTCTCTGCAGATGATGCTCCTGAAAGTGTCGAGCTAGTGGGTCCATTGCTAATATGAAAAGGAGCGGTGACAGGGGGCATCCCTGTCTGGTACCGCGGGACAAAGTAAAGGAACGGGAGAGCGTGCCATTCAAACGCAGTCTGGCAGTGGGGTCCGAGTACAGCAGTGCTGTAAGGTTGATGACCCCAAAGGGCATTCCTAACCTGCGCATGACTGTCCATATAAATGGCCACTCCAGGGAGTCGAATGCTTTCTCCGCGTCCAGCATAACTGCCGCTGCGGGTGTCTCTGGGTTGATTCGGTGCAGGACTGCGAAGAGTGTGCGCAGGTTCAGGAAAGGATATGTGTGGGGTACAAACCCCAACTGGACAGAGGATATGATGTTGTCCAGCATCAGGGCGAGGCGCATAGCGATCGTTTTCACCAGTATTTTATAATGGAAATGTAATAGTGACAGCGGACTATTTGACCTGCACTGCAAGGGATATTTGCCAGGTTTTGGCAATAAGACGATCACATCTTCTCTCAGGGTGGATGGTAACTGATTCCATTCTAAAGATTAGTGATAAACTTCTAGGAGCTTCGCAGCCAGTATGTCTTTGTATTGCTTATAAAGGTCCCCTGTGAAGCCATCAAGGCCGGGAGAAGCGGAGCCGTTCAAAGCCTCAATCGCACTTAATATTTAGTCTGTGGAAAACGGCTCAGCAAGGAAGTCCTGCATATATTTTTCCAGAGCAATCTCAGCAAAATAATCTTCTCAGTCAGCAGCAGTGTGCACAAGTTTGGAGGAGTACAGTGTTTCATAATACGCCAAGAATGTGTTGCGGATATCCAACGTCTCTGTTAAGGTTAACCCAGTATCAGTCTGGAGTTCTGTGATATACGATTTGGAGTTTGGGGGTCTCAGTAATTGTGCTAATGTGTGCCCCAGCCTCTCATCCTCGCCGTACCTACGCGCTACCGCATATTGGCCAAGGGCATAGGTATTGTAGTTGAAAAAAAAACTGTGAGGACCCCAGCAAGCCACAAATGTTGTGGTGTCTGACCTGGGCAAGTGAGTCTCCTGCAAAAAGGCTACGTCAACGCTATGCCGTTGCAGATAATGTAGCACGTGTTATCTTTTTTGGGGTTGTTGAGTCCCCTAACGTTCCAGGTGATGAGAGTCAGATTTGCGTGGTCCACTATTAGCGACAGTAGTCATTTGTGTCATGAAGCAATGTAATGAAAGTGTGGCGAATGGCGTGAAGCCGAGTGTCGTGCATGGAGCTGGTAAGGAAATAACATCTAACGATTCAGAGAAATTCCCCTCCCTCCACCCCCCACCCAGCCTCGCAACCCAGTTTGCAAGGCATGAACCCAACCAACCAATAACCTAATGCATCCTGTAGACATCCAGTTTGGAAATACCAAATATCAGAACGATGCATTGTAATCTTTAAGTTCAACAGTGTGCTACGCACCTAGGGGGAGGCAATGCTGCACTGGTGACCAGCATTACCTGAATAGTGTGTAAGAACATTACTTATACTGTCTCAATATTTATATTAGTTCAGCTATGACACAACAGCGCTATGTCGAAAAAAGAGAAGCCAGAGACAAACGCGGAGCAATTATGATGATCATTCATGAGAAAATAGTTCAACCCTGGCAACAGAGCCGCTGTGGGGGGGGGGAGTAACAGTCCCAACATCTCTCCGCTGGCTGTCGGAGTTTTTATAGGTCCTGCAGAAAGCTTGGACTTCAGTGGGATTGTCAAAGATGCGGGATTGACCAATGATATCAACCCGTGGGCGGGCAGGGTACAGCATGCCATACCGGAGGCCCCGTTTCCGCAGCGTTGCCTTAACACCAGTAAACTTTCGACGAGCTTCCTGGACAATGATTGTAAAGTCCAGGAATAGTGACACAGTGGAGCCCTGCCATGTCCGATCACCACGCTCTCTGGCCAGCCGTAATGCAGTGTCCCTGTCTCGAAAGTTCATGATACGGGCTACGATTGGCCGAAGTGGACAGCCAGGATTGGGACGGGGACCTAAGGAGCGGTGTGCACGTTTCTGAACAAATCCAGGGATGAAGACCTCTGAACCAAAAATGTCAACCAGCAGCGTTTCCACAAAAGTGTCCATTCGTCCCGTGTTCGTCGATTCCGGGACCCCAATAATGCAGAGGTTGTTGCGGCAGCTGTGTGCTTCCAAGTCTTCGTTTTTAATGGCAATGTCTTTTAGAATTTTTTCCATGAGATCCAGTCTTTTTGTGGACTGAGCGGCCCCGTCTTCGAGGACGGAGATCCGCCCTTCCGCGGTATCCAACCGTCGGTCATAGATGTCGATTTTGGCCCCTAATAAGTCCAGGCTTTTGTCCAGTGTGTCAAATCTGTTATCTATCGATTTGAACCCGGCTCTGAGTTCCGCCAGTAAATTGGAGTGTGAAGAAGCGGTATCCGGCACAGCGGCCGAGTCCTGGCCGTCCTCCGCCATGTTGGCGCCACGGTCTTGTGTTCTTTCTGTGGCAACAGGAAACGATAATACTCTCTGTTTGAGATCCTTCCTGCCCATACCTGTGCAACCTTGGCGAAGGGCATCGCTGGCCGCCAGTGACACCAGTCGGCCAGAAGCGGGGATATTGCATAATGGAGTAATGTCAAGATGGAGTCTCAGGAGCACCGCGGCCCTCAACGTGCTGGGTAAGGGCAACTGTTGTGCGCATAATCAGGAGTCTGCTCTGTCGCCAGGTCGCCGCAGCGTTCGCCAGAAGGGAATCCAATGTTTGTGCGGCCAGCAGTCGGGGAGAGAACCACACTGCAGAGAGTGAGATTCAAAGGATAGGGTACTAAGCATTATGGGGCCAGGCCCCGTGGCAGGTTAGGCTGGACACAATTGTCTGATGCGGCATGCTATGAGATACCGGGGTCTCAGCAATCCATATGGCTTCACCTTAAGCACTAGTACTTGACTTCTCCCTCTAGTGCAGTTTGTGACGTCCTGGACACCTACTGTCACTGCGGTGTGCAGAAGGAACGGCAACGCACTCTAACAGCACTGCATATCCCAGGGTGGGGCCTCTAGATAGCCGCCATGCCGTCGGCGAGCTGCAGATCATCAATAGCAGGCCTGTGGTGTCCCCAATTTCTCACCCTGCCACAGTCTCCACGCGCAGCCGGGCATCTGCCTCCCTGGCGCGCCCGAGGTCCCTGTCTCCCCTGGGGCCTACCAGAGCATCGGGATGGTGTGCACGGCCCCCGTGTGAGCTGGAAGAAGGGGGCGCACTGCGACGGCAGGAGCAAGTGGAAGGGGGAGTGGTAGCCCATGTCGCACTCACTGCCGCCAAGGCCAGGGTCCGGAGTTCCAAAGTGGGCTCCACCGGGAGTCTCAAGCATGATCCGGCTATCGGCAGCACCGGAGCCCCAGTAGGCCGCGTCACAGGCCGAATCAGGCTCCTCCCCTCCAGCGCCCAGAGCAGATTTCAGGAGGTTGCGGGCAGACCCCAAGGGCAGAAATGGCACCATCATAGCACCGTCAGGAGGTGGCTAAGCACCTCGTGTCACAGCGCAGTGGCGAGCAATATTAGCGGAGACAGACGGATGTTGTTGGAGCAGCCCATCGGAGCTTCAAAGCTGCGCGGCAATCTTGGTCCGTGGCTTGGCCACGCCCCCTCGGAAACTGATTTTAGGAAGAAACAGAAAATATTGCTTTTTAGCAATGACTTTCAATTCTAGTCTAATACCGTCTAATGTATTCTTCTGATATCTAGAACCCCCATTTTCTTCTCATATGAGAATTTTAGGGTCTAGCGCAGAGACACACCATTGTGGTGTATTCATGTGCTTTATAAATGTTCTTCTTATTATTATTATAATACTTCTGGGGCCTCTCCCCAGGCAGGTCATAAATCACCCCTGGGTACGACTCTCGACCATTTGCTACAGAATTTGTTTGTCGGGAGAGTCCTGTACCTAAACTGGATTTACAGTGTGCATGCCAAAGGGGAGGGTGATTTGGTCTATGCTATACTCATGACATGGAAACGGTGGATATTCGACCATATTGTACTCATAATTTTATTGTAATGCTGTTTCTATTTTTTTTTTAGCTATCCATTAATTTTTTTATGAAAAATGTTGTACTTATCATTTTACTGTAATGTTTTTATCTTGCTTTTATGCACACCTTCGGTAAGGCGAATAGTTTGAATTAATGTCGTAATCACTCATTGAACACATGTATTTTTCAGGTCAGGAAACTATGATCATCAAGGGGTGGATTATTGATGAGAGAGGATAAGAGTGGGCCCAATGAAAATGCATGTATATGTGAAAAAAAGATTTACAGGATATACTGTCAAGTGACATTTTAAAACTTGTTTATTATCTTTGTATTGGACGTGCAGCACTGGTTTGATTACGCAGGATACTCAGTTCGAAACATTTAGCAGTATTAAGTTTACTTGTTTAAGTATGGTAGAGTCCATATGCACTGGATTGTCATTACATCATGCAAGACCTAATAATACACATATACAATGCATGATTAGGAATAAAACATAAGTGTATAATGATTTTGCTGCTGTAGTGCACTTACTTTATCATCTCTTTATGAACCTTGAAGCAGGTAAGCGACTGGAGTATGTGGCATACAGTCAGTACAAGATAGCTACCCCTACTTAGACTTCTCGCTATCCCGTCAGACTTAAGTGTAGTAAAATAGCAAACGTTTGTATTATTGGCATCCCAGAAGAGATAGACATTTACGAACATCGAATATAGATTTGGTTTCTTGCCAGCACATCTTCTGTATAGAAATGAAAGACCTGTTTGCTGAAGTAATTCCCTGTTTAGCCTCTATTGAGTGCCAACATCTCTTTGCAGCATGGTTTCTTATTGAGTTTCTCTCTCCAAATAGGTTCACTGTGAATTTTTGGTTTTAGTCTGTGACTTCTGCGATTCATCAATTGGCCCCTCAACCATTTACAGATACAAGTAAAGCCTTGCATAATAAGATTATTGCCCTGCAAGGATCTCGCAAAACAAGCTGCGTAAATAGAAATAGGCATTGATAAATTAAAACTATGAAAAAAAGGAGACGACTGAAGCAAGGCAAAATAAATGTTACATGCACTTCACTTGTATGACTGTTACTCATAACTTTTTACACTAGGTAGATCTGTCCTAGTTGATGGCCATCTTATAGTGAAGTCAAGTTTTATACAAATGATAATTTTGATAAGCCATATGTAAGCTGTTGACACCTTCTAATGATAAATTATCTCTGGCTTATTGAGGAACTTTGCAGAGATCATTCAAGTATTAAAGACCGTAATTAATCACAGTTTTGAAAGCAACAGCTCTGAATGCACAAGTGGCCAATCATTAATGTAGTTCTATTTTATTCTAAAGCATTTCTTTGTTGTTTGCCAGCAAACATGACTAGATTGATCAAAGGTGTGAAAGCAGCAAATAAAACCTGATGATGCATATTTAACATGATTTGGAACAAAGCAGTGTACTTGCTGAACCTTGTTTCTGTTTAATACTGAAACATGGTGAGCAACAGAAGATTGATGATCAGGGTTACTGAGGTGTACATTAAATTCCAATGTTTTACCAAGGTCAGGTGAGCAGTATGCGGATATTCTCATGCATGTATTGAGAACTGATTTATTATTCACAACTCTAATCCAGAGCCATTAGCGTGACCAGCCAGATCCAAAATTCGGTTATTCACTGCTATGACATATCAAATGTGTGAAAAAAGTTATTTTATCCCAGGACTCCAAAGACAGAAGAGAGGTGGGAAAATGTGGTTGGCATGCTGCCGGCAGAAACAAAAGTTGATTCCCATCGTTATTACATCATAAAGGAATTCCAGGTGGCTCTGACAGGGCACTATGACCGCCTGTTATGCCAGTGTTACAGAGCACAGGTTCGGGAGAGTAGGGGAGTTTGAGGGAAAGAACTCTTATGAATCACAATGTACCCCAATATAGGCTTGGGTAGTCTCCTAACCTTTTACCTACATTACCCTACCATTGTACTACATAACGGTTTTTAGTGCTGACCTTTTACCGAGTTAGGTGTTGCATAAATGTTGGGTGGTTTTCCCCGAAAACTTGCCTCATTTATTATGCATGAGGATTCTCAGAATCACAGCAGGACTGCCATCTCTGCATAATAACTGTGTATAAGGTTCATCACCATCATGATCCTCGGCCGACATGACACAGCAAGGTAGAACCCCTGAGGGTACCATTTTGGGTATAAAAGCACCATACCTTTGCTGGGCAGGCAGAGGAGAAAGACTTCCATGCTGACGCGAGACGCTGAAGTCCCTGCATGCAAACACTCCATCTCGAGACCAAGACGGAATCCTTTGCTCTCTCACATCAGGTAATGGGGTTGGCTACATCCTAGAGGGATTCTTGGCTAAACACCTACATACATACTAGGTACACTTAGGTTCATCTACTTAGGGTTAGCATCGTATGAGTACGCATTATTACTGTCATGTATTCATATGCCAACATCTATCGATTGTTTTAGCATTATGGTAGAATTCTACCATCTATTTACTCTGTTGGTGCTTATATCAGTATACATCTATTTCTGTCATGTGGTTGTTGCAGCACACATATTTTACACTAGAATGGTGCTGGTTCAATAACTGCTTATTGAAAACGTCCCCATTGTTTATTCTGTGTATTTCTCTAAGACAAAGTGAGCACGAGTGACTGAGCGAAAAGCACTGTACTGTGTATACGATCCCTGAGGGGTCAAGAGATGTCATGTTCAATAGGTGACAGAAACTATTAGCTCCTTGGTATTAAGAGTTCATAGTGGCACTGTGAGTTGGCTGGTATACAGGCAAATATATCTGGTGGGGGTGTCTGGAATCAGTCTGGACACCAATCCCACAGTTTATGTTGTCTAAACACGCAGATCCTATATAGATTTATACGAACTATACGACAAACACAAGTTGATGGGTGGCAGGGGCCAGACATTTTTCATTTTTTATTTTACCCATGAAACAAGGAGGGCAAACTTTAAGTCAATTTATATCTCTCAGAATCCCTTGGTAAAAACATCTCCATTTTTCACTGCTATCCATCTATAATTGTATATATTTAGGATGTGGCTCATGCAAGAGATAATGAATGATAAATGTATGTAATAAAAGACAAGCTAACCCTTTCTCTCAAAATATACAGACAAAGGTAAGACTGCTGAGGTAAAAACAATATCTTTGATGATTACTGTGATAAAAAATAAAACTACAAGAAACGGTTAGAAGCAGATTTGGCTTCATAGTGCACCAAAAAACAAGATATGGTCTGCTTAAGTGTAAGAGAGTCTGGTGTGAAAAACAAAGTAAAATATATTGCAGTTATTAGTGATATAATGACATCTATTATCAGTACTGTGTTCCAATTTTAGGAACTCACTTATTGATTGGAAAAACAGAAACAACAAAAAAGTATAGATTTTTGGTCTTCCCGGGGAAACAAAGGGGATTAATGTATAACATACTTTAAGCTCATGGTTCTTAAATTGCAACAGGTGAAATAAATTAAAAATGTTGAAGTTGAAAAACATTTGAGAATTCATCCTTTAAAACCTTTTGAAATAACAAAACAGAAAAAAATATTATCCAATATATGCGAGAAAGTGTTTTATTAGTTGCGGTGGATTGGTGTCCACCACATGAAATAAAGTCACGATCTTGCTAGGTCAGTTAAAGGTTTCAGTGGTTTAAACCTGAGCTCAACCACTGATAGATGTGGCACAGAGCAGACAGGTTTAAGTTGGACAAAATCTGTATAGCATTTAGAAGTGCCAAAACAGTTAAAAAATCCAAAACAGAAGACAAAAACATCCCACTTCAATTTAGAAAAATAGAGTGAAATGAAATAAATAACATGACAACAAAATTACAAAAAATCTACAGGGGGAACTGGAGATATGAAGTTTCCACAATTTAAGTGAAAACAATACCAAAATGCATAGCATATCAATGGTAGTCAATGGTCATTGTAGATAGGGATTTGAAGGTGACTTATATGGAGCATGGGTCAGATGCACCAATTGGATCAGCTCTGCTATGGACTGGAATTAGAAGAGTAATGAAGAGGGACTTTCTTGTTTTTCTGAAAAAAAAGCTTTTCTCCATGCAGAACAAACCTGAAACTGCCGGTCGGGAACTTTGTGTGGTCAGTCTCTTTGATGATACTGGAGCAAACATTTTGAAAAAGTTCCCTAATTTCTTTTTGCCCAAACAACTACAGGTGTACATTTCCTAGGTCCTGATGGCCTTAGGGGGAGCACATAGAGACTATGTGTCAGGTTGAAGGCAACAGCAATGTCCAGTCCAGGTCCAGTAGCCATTGGTCAGCTGAGATACTTCACAGGAATGTCCTCTTCAGGTTTTTTATGTTCTTGAAGCCACTAAATGGATTATTCTTCTGATCCTTGGAGATCTTTCTATCCTTGGATTTCTAATGGAAGGGGGTCCTACCGCCTCTGGTCTTTCTAACAAGTCACAGATGCCATGTGCAGAACATTCAGTATATCTTGTATCCTTTTGCAAATCCAGCAGTGTTCTGAGAAAGACGGAGTGAGGGTCCAGCTTTGTAGGGTTTACAAGCCTGTAGGCAGGGTGCACCCAAAGTCACTTCTAGTTTCTCACTGACCACGGACCACTGCCTGCTCTTAAAAAATGAAAAGAAAACTTTTCATTTTTTATTTTAAATGCAACCTGTTTTCCTTGAAGGAAAATAGGCTGCATTAAAAAAATATGTACATTGCGTTATTTAAAAGCAATCACAGACATTGTGGTCTGATGACCTCTGCGGCCACAATCCACATGGGTCGCAAATTGTGACCTACCTCATTTATATTCATGACGTAGGTTGATTTCCGACCCCCTAAGAATTGTATACATTAGGAATAGCGATTACCTAATTGCGATTATCAGAAAATAGCAATTAGGTAATTGCTATTCCTAATATTGATACATGTGGCTGTGTGTGTGTGTGTGTTTGTGTTGGGTGTGTACCACAATCATCGGAGTGTCCTCCCACATCTAACACTAAAATCCAGTTTGAAACTAGCACTGTACTTGCAACAAAACCAGAGACAGAAGTCTGGTAGGACAAATGCAGGATTCTTTAGCAACCAGACAGGCAAAACAAAAGAATAATGGGCCAATTACGATGCTGCCTGGAAAGGCTTCGACCATTGATCAGAGCCTTTCCAGGCCGCATCTCAGTTTAAAATTTGTGACAGCCACATTACAATGCTGGCAGTCGGAAATTAAAGCAGACGGTAATTTAGGCTGGCTTCCGATGGGCTCAAAGAGCCTACCGGCCAGTCGGAGGCTGGCCCGTAATCCGAAAGGGCTGTCTTTCTGGAAAGCCTGACATGAAAAGCATGCCAGAGACTGGGTATGGGGGCCTCTAGCAGGCCCCCTTGCCTCTGCGGTCTCCGGTTGGCAGCCAAGGGGGCACTCATCCCTGCACTGTGTGGCAGGCGCCCTGACATGCCACACAGTGCAGGGATTAAAACAGACTCCCATTCCTATATGGGAGCTTGTGTTAAGGGCGGTTTATGGCCATAAGATGAGCTCCCATAGAGGAATCTGAGTATGCAACAATGTTTGGTCGCATCATGATGAGGCGGTCGGGACCGCTGACCGCAGATCAGTTAGTTCTGTTTCCAAGATGGTGTCTCGTCCGCCCGACATTGTAATAGGCCCCCCAAGAGTTTAATTTCAACAAAGTAAGAAACACTCCAATTATTGTGCAAGTTTCAGCAAGCTTTGACTCCTGGTGCATATAAAGCAAATGAAAAATAAATTGCACCAATCTACATGCTATCACAAGAGATCTGAAAAGAAGGCCCATGTTGACCAGAAAGACTCACTTCTTGAGTGTTACTTTCTACTGAAATGTGGGTGTAAAATATGAAACCTGCTAAATCTGGTCATCTTTGTTGGCTACTAGGAAGCAGCACATATATCAATGGTATGATCTTTAGCTTTGAAAAAGCAGCACACCACAGAGAGGCATAGAAGCAATACTGAAAGTGTGCAAGTCAAAACGCATACATATTGTCACTGATCGGTATTTGGCAGTGCACTAACCCTGCGATGGTGCAGAATAACGATAATACAATTATAAGTCATCCCACCTAGCCTATATACCAGGAGACAGCATGGCTCAATTGCTCAATACAGAACATATCTGCCACTTTTGACACTGTGGGCCAGATTCAGAAAGGCAAATGGATACTTTAGTGTATTTTTACTCTTTTCTTGGTATTCACGAATGATTTGATAGTAAGTTTACAACTGCAGTGACGATGCAGTCAGGGCAGAGAACTCTGCACATAAAAATATAGGCCTGTACTATCGTTTTATGTGTAGAGTTCTCCTCTCTCAATGCTGAGTCTCTGCAGTAGTGAAGTTACTATTAAATTGTTTGTTTGTGAACACCAAAAAAGAGTAAGTTTACCTTTGTGCATCGGGCTCTGTGTGTTTCTCAGTATAGCCCAGTCCCCATACTGTTTTTACCTGGCTGAATCTAACAGCCATGCTGTTATTCGAGTTTGTTTTTAATATTCCATGACTAAATTATTTAAATTGATTGTTTGTAAAATTGGTAGAGAATTATATATCAATTCAAGATATTAAACTAGGGATAGGTAATGAATATGTGAAAATATTGATGCACACAGACACAACCATCAATTATGCCATTTGAGATGCTATCAGTGATGTTATCAGTAACGTCATTTAATATACCATTAGTGATGTGATATGTGATGTCATAAGCACTGTATGACTGATGGGGAATATGTAATTGTTCATTTACTGTACCACAACTGGCAAATATCAGTGAATTTTATGTTTTGCTGTTTTGTTTTTTAATCATAATTGCATTTTGTAGTTTTTCTGATACATTTCATAGTTTTTTTTCTTAATCTGTGTTACGGTCTTACAAGCAAAGCTAACAATACGTTCACTTTAACTTTGGGTTTCTCAGTGAATTTCTGTTTTTTTTTATTGTATTCCTCATGGACTTTGCCTTCTGTTTACGGATAACTGTCACTGTCTGCAATTTTTGGCTGTGCACATTGGGGACTAGCCGCAAACCGTGTTCAACCTGCTGTGAGTAGCCAACATCTACAGTGCATTGCCTTTAGATATTGTTGGAACTGGGGGTCTCTAGTTGGCTGAGGTAGGTACCTTAGGCCAAATAGGCACCCTTGCTTCTAAGTCAGGGGAAGGAAGGACACCTTCTCAGATAGCCCCTGCTCACCTCCTCGGTAGCTTGGCACGAGCAGCCAGGCTTATTGTGGGAAGTTGGCCTTGTATATGCTGTCCACTAGTTATAGTGGGCACCCTGTACCAGTCCAAACAACCCTTATTGATGGTTTAAGGCAACCTTTATTGACAGATATCCTAGTGGTAGCCATGGAGAGCAGCCTTCAGGCTAAGTCCTGACGGAGTGTAAAGCAGCTTGGTTTACCAGATTATAACGTCCTGAATGACTAAATAAAAGAAGAACCACACAAGGTGTATATATACATATAAAATATATGTATTTATTTCTAAACACTCTCTACTAACATATTTATGAAGTTAGAGCGCAATGCACACAATAACACAGTTATTAAACGACAGTAAATAGCACAATATACAATGTACTCCAGGGGGAGACCAAACCATATATTAGGAAAGTGGTATAAGAACCTTTACTTGACTAGACACAGTGCCTAGAGAACGTAGAATCGCTGGGACCCCAAAGAACCACCCAAGGCAGTGATACAGGAGCCCCACGGGGGACGTGTGCAGTGTGAGAACACAGCCGTGAGCCCAGTACAATTCAAGAGGAAAGTCGTGGTTGGAATTTTAAAGAACAAGGACACTTAGAAGAGGACTTAGAGCAAACCCCTTTAGACTTAGGGGGTTCTAGGGCCAGCACCCATGGGAGCACCTGAATACTCGTGTTACCTCACCCAGGGAAGCCGGGTGCATAGGTGTCAAATGGTGTCGGGAATCGTCGTTGATTTCAATGGCGATGTGCTGCAAAGTGCTGCTGCTGTGGAAAGTATAAGTGTCCGGTATGATCCACGCCTTCATCGAAGATGTGAAGAACCTGAAAGCAGAGGGGACAGAGTCTGGGTCACTTGCCAGTGACCAGGGGTACAATAGACGAATGCCCACTGATGTCAGGTGTTTCAGGTGTGAAGAAGTGAAGCCCGACTCCACTGCCACGGGACCAGGAGGCGCCGACAACAGCCACAGTCCACAGGCGAGCTGCCCACAAAGGATGTTGAGTGCTGGGGGGGTCAGTTTCCGGATTGGAGACCAACAAGCCTTGGCAACTGCAACCCACGCGGTGAGAAGAAAATGGCTTCGGTGTGGACCAGCAAGGTCCTGTGGACTACCCAAGTGATGGAGAGTCAGGACACGTCGGAGGAACCAGGAAAGCCCATTGAAAGTAAAAGTACCCTTCTCAGGGACCCACAGGTCGACGAACAAGGGATTGCGAAGGGACCTCGAGAGGAATCACTAGATACCAGCCCACGGGTCACTCGAGGAGTGTAGGCCAGCAATCTTCGGTGGAATCACTGCTCGGGGTTTGCACTACAAGTAGCCCAAAGCACAGCCTCAGGGATCGCCAAGAAGCCTATGCTGCTGCAAATGGTCACGGTGTCCAGGGGTTTGGTTTGCACAGTCCCCACGAGGGCTTTAGGTATCAGAGTTGCTGAGAGCACAGATCGGCCTCAGGGAAGCTTGGAAACCCACCCCCTGTGTTGCTAAATTGTCGGTGTCCTTCGGGAGCAGCGTTGATGCAAACCAGACAGATGCGTCATTGCTGCCTGCCTTGCATGGGAGTAACTCCTTTACTCCAAGGGAGATTCTTCGGTCATCCAACGTCGTGTAGATAGTAGAAGTTCTGGTAAATCTGTAGCAGAGTTTTGTCCAGGTAAATCTGAAGTCCTGTAGACTGTGGTCCCTAATTTATACCCAAGGAAGGGGTGGGACAAACTCTGGGAAACCACCCACGGGAAGGTCAGGAAATAGGGGTGGCTACACCCATTTCCTTTGTCCAGTTTCCCGCCAGAGCAGGGGCTGGTAGCCCCTGCAACCGGTTTGAGCTGGACTATGCACAGGGACACCAAATGTGCCCCCAGTGTAGACATCAAAGCACTCTTGAAGTGCACCCACCCAGCCCAAATACACTAAAGCCTGTCTGGGAGGTGGTGACACCTCCCTGTGACAGGAAACCTATTGTCCAGGCCTCCCTTGCTGGAGTTTCGTCCAGCAGCAGGAGGGCAGACTCGTGTCTGTGGCTGGCAGTATCTATTTTGTGATGCCAGGGTCTGTTAAGCTAGTAACGGGTATACCGGTGCTGTCATGTTTCTCCCTCTAGTAGCGTGGAATCATACCTCCCACACCAGTTACTGGTGTGGGGGTATGATTCCAAGATGTTTGACACCAAACACAACATGTTTCCATGCAGCCATTCCAAAGTTAGCATTTACCGCGAGGTTATAATGCACTTAAGAGTATATGGTTTGGCTGCATCAAAAACAACCCCAGAATAAAGGTTCCGAAAGCTGCAGAGGGGCTCTGCTCATGCATGGGCACCCTCTCACATGAAATCCGGCACCCTGCTTTCAGGATTGTTAAGGCCTGCCATAGGGCTGACTGATAGGTTTACATGTGCAGTGATATGGAGAGATATAGGTAACCTATATCTCAGTAAGGGGTGCATACACCACCTTACACAGGCTGCTGTA
Source organism: Triturus cristatus (assembly GCF_964204655.1). Lineage (NCBI taxonomy): Eukaryota > Metazoa > Chordata > Amphibia > Caudata > Salamandridae > Triturus > Triturus cristatus. The sequence goes on from NC_140589.1 coordinate 466,503,156, forward strand.
GCAGACCTGTTGTGTAATTTTAAATGGCTTCCCAGGGATGGCATAATACATGCTGCAGCCCCTGGTAGGCCTCTGGGGTACCTATGCCCTGGGTACATAGTATACCACATACTAGGGACTTATAAGGATACCCTGGAAATCCAATCTGGAGTGTACCTAAAGTACATGCAATCAATTTAGAGAGGAAGCATCTAGTCTGAGGCCCTGAATAGCAGGGTCCCAGCCTGACTAAAGTCGAAAAACAGTGCAACATCAGCAAAAAGTGGGGGTAACCATAAGAAGCAGATCCTACTCTCCTACACTTATCTCCAAGGCAAATGTGTAAAGTATTTGCAACCACGCTCTCAGTAAACCAATGATAACACCACAAATGGACTCCACACGAGTTTCATATAAAAAAAGTATATGTTTATATAGAAAGATATACGATGAGACCAAACAATAAAAATCCAATATATGAGTATTTGTTATATTTCACCTGGCCGGTTATTAGGCCAGAAAGCCCTTGTAGGTTCTTGCAGTATTAATGAGCAATTCTCGATGATCCAATGCAGTCCTAACGCAATGCTATGCAGTCGTAATGCAAGAATCAGGCACTTTGCAATGTAAAAATAATGCAGTTCGTTATCCAACACTCAGGCTGTTCGTAATGCCAAAATAATGCAATGCTTAATACAACAATCCGGCAGTTTGTTATGCAAAAATAATGCAATGCATAATGCAATAATCAGGAAGTTCGTAATGCAAAAAGAATGTAATTCGTAATGCAACAATCAGGCAGTTCTTTAAGCAAAATAATGCAATGCGTAATGCAGCAATCAGGTAGTTCGTTATGCCAAAATATTGTACTCTGGCACCGTTCGCGGTGCTCTGGATGATCTCTCTGCCACTCTTACTGACTCGCGGTCAGCTCCTGCCAACATATGTCTCCAACACGGTTTATGAAGGAAAACAAAGTGTAGCTCCACACTCCGGCCCCGGTACTGCCACTCCTCGGCAAGTACAGGCCGCAATACGGACTTCAGCAGAGGCTTGCGCTGCAAAGTGGGGAAAGGCAGAGAGCGTCTCTCTCGTAGCCCGCACCCTGCCCCAGGTGCGACACACGCACGCTTGCTGAACGTTACCTGGGGGTACGATGTCACTCTCCTCTCCTCACAGCTTGGGCCTCTGATGCGACTTCGTTGATCTTGGGCAGTGGAACACGAGCCCCCCCGACGGTGATGGTTCATGGTTCCTCCTTGGCAAAGTCAGGCTCAGGCCGGCGGCAGAGCTCCTCTGGGGATGCCGGTCTGGGCAGACGGCAATGACGAAGGTCTCAGGCTGCAACAGGGCACAAGCACATAGCGTCGCTGAGACTCACTTGAGCATCAGGTGTACACGATCACAGGGCAATCCTCATGAAGGTCTCAGGCAGCACGAAGCACACACGCACAGCATCACTGAGACTCACTTGGATTCCGGGTGCCCACGATCACAGGGCAATCCTCACGAAGGTCTCAGGCTGCACGAAGCACACGCACACAGCGTTGCTGAGACTCGCTTGGACTCAGGGTGCACACTATCACAGGGCAATCCTCACAAAGGTCTTAGGCTGCACAAAGCACACGCACACAGCTTCGCTGAGACTCACTTGAGCTTCGGGTGTACACGATCACAGGGCAATCCTCACGAAGATCTCAGGCTGCACGAATCATACGCACACAGCAGCGCTGGGACTCACTTGGATTCCGGTTGCCCGCGATCACAGGGCAATCCTCACGAAGGTCTCAGGCTGCATGAAGCACACGCACACAGCGTCGCTGAGACTCGCGTGGACTCAGGGTGCACACAATCACAGGACAATCCTCACGAAGGTCTCAGGCTGCAAAAAGCACACGCACACAGCGTCGCTGAGACACACCTGGAAACTTTTATGCTCTTGAGTTTCCACAATAGGGAGCCAGCTCTCCTCGGACCCTTAGGGACATGTTACTTCAGGACACAGCACACAGCAAAGTCCTTTCAAGCAGGGGGACACAGCACACAGCAAAGTTCCTTAGCCTCTCCTTGGTTAAATCAGCAAACTGCAGGCCAGCCCCAGACCACACAGCAAGGGTGAGTCCTTTCCTTCAGTCTCTTCAGCTGTTTATTCCTTGGCAGAGGTTCCTCTTGACCACAAAGCAGTTTTAATCCTTTTCAGTCCTGATCAGTCCAACGTTCAGGGGTTTCAGCTCTCATAGTTATACCCCTACATGTCTTTGAAGTCTTTGTGTTCAGTGGGGCACTGCCCCTGTCCAAACCATTTCTGGATGTCTCCCTGCCAGTGACACCTTCTTCCTTTGATAATGGGGGTCTGGATCCTCAATCATTCAGCAGGAGATGGAGCCATTGTTTTATGGCAGCAGCCCAGGCCGCTTTACCTCCAGGGGCTACTCCTCCCCCCTACACTCCAGATGCAGGTTACCCTGTTGCTGTCACCTCCTTCCCTGGGTCAAGACATTCCCCAGATCCTATCACTTTTAAATCCAGACAGTCAATCCACAACCAGGCAGAGACACACAGAGTTTTTAGAAGACAAAATACCAGCCACTTCTAAAAGTGTGGTTTCTAAACACACAATGCAAAAACCACCTTCACAAAAAGATGTTTTATTAAATTGTGAGTTCAGGCACACCAAACTTCACCTTTCCATCTTAAGCCTATGGGAAGATAGGCTGGAAACATATTACACAGCCTCCCCTATGCTGTGTAATATGGGCAAGATGGCCTTTTAACAGTGAAAAACAAAATGGAGTGTATTTCACTGTCAGGACATGGTACACACCTCAGTACATGGCCTACCTTTCATTTACACTGCACCCTGCCCAAGGGCATACCTGGGGCCTACCATAGGGGTGTCTGATGTGCATAAAAAGGGAAGGGTAAGGCCTGGCAAGTGGGTGCATTTGTCAGGACAACAAGGCAGTTTAACAAACTGCGTGCAGGCACTGCAGTGGCAGGCCTGAGTTCCCTCTTTAAGGTTAGGTTGGCACAATTAGTGCAGGTCCACAAGTAGCATTTGCATTACCAGCCCTGGCACACATAGTGCACTTTACTAGGGACTTTATTAGTAAAACAAATATACCAATTATGGACAACCAATTACCATTACACTTTATACAGGGAGCACTTGCACTTTGACACTAATCAGCAGTGGCAAAGTGCCCAAAGTTTCTAAGTTGGCAACACGCAATCCACCACAGCATCAAAAATAGAGGAGGTAGAGGCAAAAAGTGAGGGGTAATCACACCAAGAAATGCCAGGTCTAACAGATATGTTTCGCAAGGATAGGTTGCAGGTCATGACCTATGGACAGACTCTGAGCCAAATCTTTTTTGTCTGGCCAAGCCCTACTGTGCACAACCTTTGGCCTCTTACCAGGCCCTGTTCCCAAGCCTTCATTGATATCGAACCCTGCAGCCCTATATCCCACACTCTTCAGGCAGTTAACCTCCAATGGGCACAACCTTCAGCCATGTACAGTGCGGTTGGCAGATGGACTTGGCCGAAAGGTCGTAACCTGTTCCTCACCTTCCATAGGCGGACATCCCATGCTGCTCATGGCCTGTGAGAGGTCAATTAGAGGACCAGGACCTATTGTCACAGGTTTGTGAACATGTGTTTAGGTTTCACCGATCTCTGAGGCTGAATGCTACCCTGAGACCCTCTCAAATGGATCGAAGCCTTCCTAACAGGACGGACCCAGAGAATCTGACTTCCGCCCTTCACCTCTGATCCCAAGAGCATCATCTGGGGTGTCCCCTAAGGATCATCACTCAGCCCCACCTTGTCTAACACCTACATGAACCCACTGGCAACATCGCCTGATCCCATGGACTCAACATCATCTCCTATGCGGATGACATCCAATTCATCCTCTCATTGACAGAAGACACTAATATAACAAACTTCCAAAATGCCATGATGGACATGCCCAGCTTGATGAGGACCAACTGCCTGAAGCTCAACATGAACAACATGGAAGTGCTGATCTTCAGAAACAACTCCTCACTGTGGGATGATAACTGGTGGCCCTCGGAGCTCGAACCCACACATAGCCCCATGGACCACATGCACAACCTCAGAATCATCCTGGACAGCAAACTCACTATGCTCCTGCTTCCACACCCTCCGCATGCTAGTCACGATCTTCAGTTGGATCCCCAAAAACACCAGGAAAATGGTCACACAAGCCCTTGCCAACAGCCAGCTAGACTACGGAAATGCATGCTACACCAGAATCACCTCCCAACTCCTCAAGAGACTCCAGACCATACAGAATGCAACTGCCAGACTCATCTCCAACCTCCCAGTAGGGAACCACACTGCACTCCACTTCAGGAACCTCCACTCGCTCCCTTTACAGAAGAGATGCCAGTTCAAGACACTGACCCTCGCCTACAAAGCCATCCATGACCAGGGCCTAGCCTACATGAACCACCGCCTGAACTTCTATCAACCTGCCAGACACTGCATTCTGCCTCCCGCACCTTTGCTCATGTCCTCCGCTTCCGCCGAAGAAAATTATTCTCTCTGCGGGCACCCAATCAGATTTATTTTTATATCAGATTACTCATAATCATTTTATTGACTGACAGTGTGGTATAACAATGCATAATGCAACTTTTTTGCTATTGTCTTCTTATACTGTATAAAGGGACCACATTAGCTCTTAAAGCTTTCTGAAAAGCACTCTGCTCTCCGATGTGCCATGAAATAGAATAATCAGGATAGCCTGGTCCAATGGTGAAGAAGCATAAGATGTGCAACTTTTTTTTATGTCTTCTTTAGTCAAGTCAAATTCTGGGCCCTTTTGATCTCGCTCTTGTGACCCCCAAATCTCTTCTCTGGTTTGTTTTTCATCTTCCGAGTGTCCTATTCCCTCTCCAAAATAAAATCATCTTGCTCTCCTTGGCACTTTTGTCCATTTAAACATTCTTTGTTATGCTTGACTTCCTATTTCGTATATCCTCAGGGAAAATAATTTCTGTTATTTGGTCATGTTACAAAAGACAGGGATAGACTGTATCTATAGGCATCCTGTCACACACAAACTCCCTTGAATTTTGATTATTGGCAAAACCAAACACAGGTGCTGAAGTTAACCTTAGTCTAAAGACCACTATTACATTTGATAGTCTGAAACTGAAATGGTAGCAACACCACAAATCAGTGAACAACTTGAAGATTTGTATAACTATGTTCTCTAATCTAGAGGAGTTTAATCTGTGAAGACTAAAACAGGTGAAGCATAGAGGTTGTATTGGATGGTGAAACACTCCTTTCCAGTGGTGGAATGTGTGCCAAGGGAAATGTTTGTGGTTTGCGGCTGATGAATAACAAGGGCTAGTCCTCACTGTCTGGAAAAGATTTTGACAATTTTACTTCAAGTCAAAGACCCAAGGCATCAGTCTGAAGTTGAAATGGAATCTTGAAGTCAGGATTGGATAGTACAGGAGCATTGCAAAGTTCTATTTCAAGGCTGTGAAAGTCTTCATAGTAGTCTAAAGTATGAAATCTACGTTCGCCAGAATTTGGTTCTGTAGTAGTGGAAGATTGACAATCGATGCATATTGATGAATAAAATGCCAATACTATGCCACAAGGTCAAGAACCATAGGGGATTTTTGTTTCAGCAAAAGGCAAGAGCTTGAAGGAATACACTGCAGGAAATGGCCATTTTTTTAGTGATCCCCCTATTGCTTGTCCTACCTGTTTTGCTGTATTTAGAACTCTCAAAATGTACTTAACCCTAATTACCATATTTAACTTTTCTGTAAAAGCATAGCATAAGGTGAAAAAATAAACCCATGACTTGGAAAGTTAAATTTCACTTGGGGACTGCAGCACCGATTCTGTCATCCACTAAAGGGGCAGAGAAACCATTAGTCAGGCCTACCCTGTGTAGCCAGACTACAGCAACCTAAAAGCCTAAAACCAGCTGTACAGACCTATGAAAATAACCCTTTTTTAAAGGTGTGCAACACTGGTTTAAAATATTATTAACTCACCCCTACATACACCTTGTAACACACAAGATAGGGCTCCTGATATTTTAAAGTGAGTTACGTGCAAAATTGAAATAGGCATGTTCCTCCAGTGAAGTCTCAAAAACAAGAAGAGCAGTAGCTGATTACTAGTAATTTAAAACTACAAATTATAAACTTTATTCTATACTCTTTGACAGGAAATTATAACTAATATCATTCAAGAACTATTTTTCATCTTTACTATAAGTTCAGTTCATTGGCGAAGTTAGATTTTTATAACAATTTTGGGAAAGTAACTTTTCAAAGCTTGCTTTTTCGTACCTGAGGTACTTGGATGCTAATTTGCAGAAACTCTCCTAGCAAGTGCTTAAACTTAATGAGGTGTGAAAACTGCCCCAAGAGCAGAAAAATGAATGAGACCTCATGAAAGGGTATATTTGATGTAGTACTTTTGATCGCTATCAGCCTATGAAGGGCAGTTGACGTGAACCCAGGAACTTCATTAACTTGAAATGGACAGAGGTGAGGCCTGCCAATTTATAGTTTCGTATGAGGAGAGACCTGAGGGATGCAAAGCGTTTGTCCTTATGGCCCGCAGTAGCCAGGCTGGCTCCAAACCCAGTGGGAGGGAAGCAACCCCCAGAACTGGTTTTGAGTGGACATAGTGGAGAGGATTGCTCATTCATCTGTCCAACCCTCTGTTAAACATAGAGCGCTGCACAAGGGATATAGGCTTTCTTTATCTTGAATTTTAGGAATGAAGGACATTGTGGGATTTGTTGCAGTAAGGCAAACAGAAAATGCTGAAAACATCGGTATGGATGTCCCTTTGAACGTTTCGCACATTTGTTAGGCAGTGTTCAGGGGTCATCCTCACCTACTGGCTATCTATGTGATGAACCCAAAAATCCCTTCTCAGAACACTGTCTGGACCTACAGAAGATCAGAAGACAACAGGACCTGCTATCTGTGACCTGAGAGGAGCTCTGAAGGACTGATCCTGCTCCCTCTTATACCCAGGAGAAAGAAGTGGACTCCAAGGGTCAGTTGGCTGAACTTCTTTTGTGGCTAGAGTGACACAGCAAGCAGAAAGAGGCCTGTTTTTCTGAAGTGACTAGATGATCAGTACCAACTGGAAATGGACTGAACCTTGCTGGAATGAATCCTGGTCCCTTTACATGGTCCCTGAGGTCCTAGGATCCTTTAAAGTGACCCAGAGGAGCTGCTTCAGAAATCCTGAAAATTTGGGATTTAGAAAACGTTTGGTCTTTTGTTTTACTTACAACTTTAAAAAATTCTCATTTCTGGTTCCCCTAACTGAATGTTTCTTGTTTTGTTAAATAGAATTCACTCTCTGTTCCAATACGGTTTGTGGTTTTTATTGTTTGATGTTTTGACTTTATTACTGTTTTGGTAGAGCATATATACTTTACATAGTTCTCAAAGTTAAGCCTGTCTGCTCTGTGCCATAGCTGCCAGGGGACTGAGCTCAGGTAAATTTAGTGACATTAGAGTTCACCCTGACCAGTTAATGTTATTATTCCTTGAGGAATTTAACCACACAGTGATTTAAGTGGAAATTAAATATTACATTGACAACAAAAATTTAAATTTTGGACTTTCAATTGATATTTCAGTTAATTTAGTAATTTTTAATTTTTTCTAAATTCATTCTTTCATTTAATGTTTGCACCTTAAGTCTTTGGAGAACATGAAAGTAAACTGGCTAATGTGATGAACTTTATGGTGGCAAAGCTGAAAAGCATATGCAAACTGAGAGAGCTGAAGTTAAGCAGGAAATCTATGAGAGAGAGTTTGCAGTCTCTAAGGGCATCCAAGTCCGGTGATGATTATGGCAGCATTCAGAAGTACCGAGGAGAGGTAAACACAGGGCACATATCCTAAAAGACCAGGTGCCTAGATTTGTAGTGGTTTATGACATTGATAAATGGTTTTCAGCTTATGAAGTGGGCTTGCATATAAAAAAGCAGAGGAAGACAAAAACGTCAGTCTGTGGGAACACACAACCTTTATTGGTATGGATACCCTATTGGCCCTATGTGTAACTGACCAGTTTAGGTAAGCCTCCATGAAGGAGACCCCCAACAAAAATTTGGTCTAACCTCAGAGAAGTATCACCTGAAGTTCAGGGATAGCCAGGAACAGTCACACCAGTCTTGGAAGGACCCTGCAGAACTGTAAGGCACTGGATGGTTGGATGCTGGGCAGTAAGGAAAATAATTATGGTGGGCTGTATAAATTGATTTTGTAGTAGCACATCTGGATTAATTGCTTCACAGAGTTTTGCCAGCACCTGACAGATTCCTAGCTCAATGATACTAGGGAGCTTGGCAAGGAAGCACATCTCTGGCTCAGCATAAGTGTCTCCAAGAAGGTTCCTAGGGGAAACCAAAAGAAAGGGGGCTCAGGTCACTACCTTCAGAAAGAAGTGGAGGCAATAATATAAAAGAATTCTTTAAAGGACACCAAACGAGTTTTAAGTGGAAGGATTCCCAGACCTCTTCTGAGAAGAGAAAAGGCATTTTAGTGGGAAAAAGCCCATGATGCCGTATCACCAGGTCTAGTGTTATGATTGTCTACAGAGAGGGCAGGAGAAGGGGGAATAAGCTTTCCTAGTAAGAGCTGTGGAAGTGTGATGTTGCCCTAGTGTCCCCATGTGAAAGGTTGGAGGCTCTGCAACACTAGGCCCGGGCAGATTTTTTATCATGCTCGTACAATTGGAGAATTTGGCAGCTCCACAATACTCTTACAAACTTGCGTTCCGGCCAAATTCTGCTAATCACCTTATGATAGAATTATTTTCCCATTCCAGCAACATGATGGCAACGCAAGTCTCCAGCAAGCGAGCTGTCAAGCACAAGTAAGATTCAGCATCCCCTAACACCATTTCCAGTCGCTATAACGCCTTCCAGAGTGTACAAATACTTTTATTTGATTTCTATAAAATCGTAAAAGTGTGGAGTAAACCACCTTGGTATATAAAGCATCAAACAATCATTCTGGGTTAAAATTGCAATAAACTCATTTGTATAAATGGTAAAATTGTGTTAAGACTGTTTCTGTGTAATGTCCGGCCTTGTTAGGAAAGCCAACTTCTGGATGAGTTTATTAAAACAGTACACAAGCATGCATATTTCTCAGGGGTGTAATAAAGTGCTAGTGCTAAGGGGGTAGGAAATGCAGAATTTAAATTAGATGAACGAGGCAATTCTGCATAGTCAAGTTCAGTTCATCTGTCGTTCTTATCTAGTTCTTTTGCCGCAAGGTTAAAAAATGTATTGCCTTGCAACACAATTGGACAGATGAGCCTCCTAGACATTTTATAACGGCCGCTCTGCAGGTCCTCATTTGTTCTCTCCTCTGTATTTTCCATAAGAGGGTTTTCCAAGTGTTTAGTAGTGCAGGACAGATACATAATAAGTGGAATAGTGACTCATTTCTGTGACCACAAAGGCAGCATTCCTTTGTCGACCAGGTCCGTTTCCATTTTGGAGTAAGGTCTTTTGATGGGAAGGATACCAGTTGCAATAGGGTCAGATTACGCTTATACTGTGCTCAGAAGTGGTCTAACAAATACTGTTGAGGTTTCAGCGATTTGTAAGATGGCATCACCGCCCAGGCGTGTGTTTTGTGGGTAAGGAGGCTTTGTCTGTTAACAATGATAGTTGCTTGATGGCTTTGTTAGCTATTTGTTTAAACTCAGAGTAGGCCAATATTGTGAGCCAAGCATCCTCTAGCTTTAGTGCTGAAAGGGAATACTGACTTGCTCAGCCTAGATTGTTGTAGAGTGGTGAGCTAAAGTGTTTTCCTCTGCTGCCCTCATTCTCCAGTAATATTTGGCCAAAGCTCCTTGTCTTGCTGGTATCTGTGTTTTTTAATCCGTACTCCAGTCTAATCTAGGCTTGAGGGGTAAGGCATGGAATTGAGAATAATTTCTTGAAAAAACTAGATTGTACTGTATTTAATACTGTCGTGTCCTTAGTGTTTAACATTTCTGATCCATTCAAAATGGGAAACAACCTTTACAACGCAGTCATTACATCGCACTACCTTTACATAGCAGTCATTACATTGCAACATCCTTTACATCGCATGTAATTACAATGCAGCCATTACATTGCATGCCACTACAACGCATGCCATTACACTGCATGTCACTACAACGCAGGCATTACATTGCAAGTTATTACAATGCATACCATTACAACGCATAGTACCCTTACACCATCCAACACTTACCCTACTGTTGCACTCATTGGAGTTAGAATAGTAATTTCTACCCCTACACTATCCAACACTTACCCCACTGTTGCACTCACTGGAGTTAGAATAGTAATTTGTACCCCTACACTATCCAACACTTACCCTACTGTTGCACTCACTGGAGTTAGAATTGTAATTATTACCCCTATACTTAAATTCGATATAATGGAATGCATTGTAATGGTATGTGTTGTAAAGGTATAATGCGATGTAAAAGAATGCATTGTAAAGGATGTTGCAATGTAAAAACTGTGTTGTAAACGCATGCTTTGTAAATGTATGTGTTGTAACGTCATACATTCCTATGAAACAGATGGCAGGAATTTTGCTGCTATGACCTTTAGTAGATGGTTTGCAGGGTTTTAACCCCTTCGCTGCTAGGCCTTTTCGCCTCCTGTGCTAAGCCTTTTTTGGGCTATTTGGGATAGTGCGCGCTTAGGCCCCTGTAACTTTTTGACCACATTAGGTATCCACGCCAAATTTGCGTCCTTTTCTTCTAACATCATGGGGATTCTAAAGGTACCCAGGGAATGTGTATTCTCCTAGAGGGTTCCCCGAAATTAGTCAAAATACAGCAAAATGTTGTTTTTTTTGTGAAAAATGGGAAAAACGGGCTGCAAATGAAAGCGTCTGGGTTTTTCTCTGCAAATGGTATCAAAAAAGGGTGTGTGGGACTGAAATCACCATTTCTCCAGCTTTTAGGGAATGACAGAATTTTGTCAGAAAACCAACATTTTTTACACAGTTTTGGCATTTTTCTGGGACATACCCTATTTTTGCTATTTTTTGTGCTTTCAACCTCCTTCCAGTTAATGGTAGAAATGGGTACAAAAGCAATAATGGATCCTGGAAAGCTATACAATTTTGAAAAGTAGACAACATTCTGAATTCAGCAAGGGGTCATTTGTGTACATCCATCAAGGTTTCTTTATAGAAACTACCAGTTAAATATAGGAAAAATTAAAAATTAGTTGAAAAAAGCAGCCTTTTGTGTCAACGTTTTCACCTGTGACTTCTTCTAATTATGACATCTCTTTGAAAGCAATGTACCGTTACATCCGCTGGACCTTCCTGGTTGTGAGGATATATAGGACTTGTAGGTTCACCAAGATCCCAACGAACCCAGAGTAAAAAATTAAGCAGCATTTTGTAATGGTTTTTTATTATGTTCCGGGTATATAGCAATTATTGTGGGAAAATGTATACATGGAAAAATCAGTATGAAAGACACCTATGTATTTCTGAAATGGGAACAAATTACAGAGTTTAGAAACAGTGCATATTTGCACATTTTCGAAATTGGGAATACTCATACTAGAATGAGAATTATTGGTCATTTTTCAAAATGACTTTTTTTTTACACAATGTCTTTCATTTGGAAGGGAGAAATGCATCAAAAATCAATAGGTAATAACAGCTGCTTTACAAATCTGAACTACCCTAAGTCTCCCGATAAAAATGGTACCTCACTTGTGTGGGTAGGCATAGTGCCCACGACAGGAAATGGCTCAAAACATAACGTGAACACACCACATTTTCACAATGAAAATTTAAACATTTTTTGCGAAGAGTCTAGTTGTAGTTTTTGAACCCTAGCTCTGCCGGCACCTAGGGAAACCAAGCAAACCTATACATTTTTTAAAACTAGACACCCAGAGGAATCCAGGATGGGGTGACGTGAGTGCCTCCCACCAGGGTCTGTTACCCAGAATCCCTTGCAAATCTAAAATATTGTAAAAAAAAACACATTTTCCCCACATTTGTTTGATGGAAAGTTCTGGAATCTGCATGGATCCACAAATTTCCACCCACCCCGCGTTCCCCAAAGTCCTACAAGAAAAATGGTACCTCACTTGTGTGGGTCGGCCTAGTGCCCGCAACAGGAAACGGCGCAAAACGCAACGTGGTCACACCTCAATTTTGCAGTGAAAAATGACCCTTTTTTTGCAGAGTGCCTAGCTGTAGTTTTTGAACCCTAGCTCTGCCGACACCTAGGGAAACCTAGCAAACCTATATATTTTTGAAAAACTAAACACCTAGAGGAACCCAGGATGGGGTGACTTGAGTGCCTCCCACCAGGGTCTGTTACCCAGAAACCCTTTCAAACCCAAAAAATTGACAGAAAAAAAAAAATTCCCCACATTTCTGTGGTGGAAAGTTCTGGAATCTGCGTGGATCCATAAATTTCCACCCACCCCACGTTCCACAAAGTCCTATGAGAAAAATGGTACCTCACTTGTGTGGGTCGGCCCAGTGCCCGCGAAAGGAAACGGCGCAAAACGCAACGTGGTCACACCTCAATTTTGCAGTGAAAAATGATCCTTTTTTGGCAAAGTGACTAGCTGTAGTTTTTGAACCTTAGCTCTGCCGGCACCTAGGGAAACCTAGCAAACCTATATATTTTTGAAAACTAGACACCCAGGGGAAACCAGGATGGGGTGACTTGAGTGCCTCCCAAACGGGTCTGTTACCCAGAATCCCTTGCAAACCTAAAAAATTGTCAAAAAAAACATATTTTCCCCACATTTCTATGATGGAAAGTTCTGGAATCTGCGTGGATCCACAAATTTCCACCCACCACGCGTTCCCCAAAGTCCTACGAGAAAAATGGTACCTCACTTGTGCAGGTCGGCCTAGTGCCCGCGACAGGAAACGGCGCAAAACGCAACGTGGTCACACCTCAATTTTGCAGTGAAAAATGACCCTTTTTTGGCAAAGTGACTAGCTGTAGTTTTTGAACCCTAGCTCTGCCGGCACCTAGGGAAACCTAGCAAACCTATATATTTTTGAAAACTAGACACCCAGGGAAATCCAGGATGGGGTGACTTGAGGGCCTCCCACCAGGGTCTGTTACCCAGAATTCCTTGCAAACCTAAAAAATTGTCAAAAAAAACAAATTTTCCCCACATTTCTATGATGGAAAGTTCTGGAATCTGCGTGGATCCACAAATTTCCACCCACCCCGCGTTCCCCAAAGTCCTACGAGAAAAATGGTACGTCACTTGTGCGGGTCGGCCCAGTGCCCGCGAAAGGAAACGGAGCAAAACGCAAGGTGGTCACACCTCAATTTTGCAGTGAACAATGTCCCTTTTTTGGCAAAGTGACTAGCTGTAGTTTTTGAACCCTAGCTCTGCTGGCACCTAGGGAAACCTAGCAAACCTACATATTTTTGAAAACTAGACACCCAGGGGAATCCAGAATGGGGTGACTTGAGTGCCTCCCACCAGGGTCTGTTACCCAGAATCCCTTGCAAACCTAAAAAATTAACAAAAAACACATTTTCCCCACTTTTCTGTGATGGAAAGTTCTGGAATCTGCATGGATCCACAAATTTCCACCCACCCCGCGTTCCCCAAAGTCCTACGAGAAAAATGGTACCTCACGTGTGCGGGTCGGCCTAGTGCCCGCGACAGGAAACGGCGCAAAACACCACATGGTCACACCTCAATTTTGCAGTGAAAAATTACCTTTTTTTTGCAAAGTGCCTAGCTGTAGTTTTTGAACCCTAGTTCTGCCGGTACGTAGGGAAACCTACCAAACCCACACATTTCTGAAAACTAGACACCCGGCGGGCTTCCAGGGAGGTATGGCTTGCGTGGATCCCCCAACGTTTCCTTAACCAGAATCCCCTGCAAACCTCAATTTTAACTGAAAAAATCACTTTTTTCACACATTTTGGTGTGGGAAAGTTGTGGCATCACCAGGTTCACACAAATTTACCACCACCCAGCGTTCCCCCAGGTCTCCCGGTAAAAATGGTGCCTCACTTGTGTGGGAGGCCCAAGTACCCGCGACAGGCAAGGGCCCAAAACATAGGGAGGCGACATCAAAATGGTCTATCGCAAAACCACCTGGTTTTGCAAGGGAAGTCACTTGGGTTTTTGGCCCGGTGCTCGGCGGCCTTCTAGGGAAACATACCAAACCCATACATTTCTGAAAACTAGATACCTTGGGGCTTCCAGGGAGGTATGGCTTGCGTGGATCCCCCAAAGGTTCCTTACCCAGAATCCCCTGCAAACCTCAATTTTAGCTGAACAAATCACTTTTTTCACACATTTTGGTGTGGGAAAGTTGTGGCATCACCGGGCTCACACAAATTTACCACCACCCAGCGGTCCCCCAGGTCTCCCGGTAAAAATGGTGCCTCACTTGGGTGGGGAGGCCAAAGTACCCCTCACAATGATTTTGCCTCACAATGTTTTGAGCCCTTGCCTGCCGCGGGTACTTGGGCCTCCCGCACAAGTGAGGCACCATTTTTACCGGGAGACCTGGGGGAACGCTGGGTGGTGGTAAATTTGTGTGAGCCCAGTGATGCCACAACTTTCCCACACCAAAATGTGTGAAAAAAAGTGATTTTTACAGCAGAAATTGAGGTTTGCAGGGGATTCTGGGTAAGGAAACTTTGGGGGATCCACGCAAGCCATACCTCCCTGGAAGCCGCAGGGTATCTAGTTTTCAGAAATGTATGGGTTTGGTAGGTTTCCCTAGATGGCCGCCGAGCACCGGGCCAAAAACCCAAGTGACCCCCCTTGCAAAACCAGGTGGTTTTGCGATTGGCCATTTTGATGTCGCCTCACTACGTGTTGGGCCCTTGCCTGTCGCGGGTACTTGGGCCTCCCACACAAGTGAGGCACCATTTTTACTGGGAGACCTGGGGGAACGTTGGGTGGTGGTAAATTTGTGTGAGCTCGGTGATGCCACAACTTTCCCACACCAAAATGTGTGAAAAAAGTGATTTTTTCAGCTAAAATTGAGGTTTGCAGAGGATTCTGGGTAAGGGAACCTTGGGGGATCCACACAAGCCATACCTCCCTGAAAGCCCCCGGATGTCTAGTTTTCAGAAATGTATGGGTTTGGTAGGTTTCCCTAGATGGCCGCCAAGAACCGGGCCAAAAACCCAGGTGATACCCCTTGCAAAACCAGATTGTTTAGACATAATTAATTGTTGGTTTCAACAGCGTGAAAATTTTGGAACAATATTGCAATGAAAAAGTGACAGACATTTTGAGGTTTGCAGGACATTGGGGATAAAATAACTTTTTGAATTCACAAGAGAGACATCACCATGAACTCCCATGGGTTTACAATATCTACAGTTGGTGGGTTATTCTTACATGGAAAGTACACCTTGGCAGAGAAACTAAAGACAAAGATTCCTGCACAACCATCTTTTCCTCAAACACACACACATACTGGTTGGATTTGGCACGAGGGCGAGTCATGGTTCAGTATATTAAATTTTATTAACTAGAGATTTCACAAAAATGAAATGCACTGTCAATAATTAAATGCACAAAAAACCAAACCAATGACTCGCAGCTCGTGAGCTGTAAAGCCACGTCAAGGCACCAACCACTTTACAGGCCATTCACACACCTTTCATACGTGATACACACAAGACCATTCGCACCACCAGGCACAAAAACAACACATTACAAAATTCACAAAAAGGGACAAGGTACACCCTGCTTCAGAAAGGCAAATATTACTGCACAGCCATCTAATCCTCAAGCACACACACATACTGGTTGGATTTGGCACGAGGGTGAGTGATGGTTCAGTATATATAATTGTATTAGCAAGTGATTTTACAAAAATGAAATGCAGTTAATAATTGAAAGGGCGAGAAACTGAACCATTGACTCACAGCTCGTGAGCTGTAAAGCCATGACAAGGCACCAACCTCTTTACAGACCATTTATACACCTTTCATATGTGTGAGACATACAAAACCATTCACACCACCAGCCGCGGGCCCATCACATAACAAAACTCACACCAGCACACAGCGCCATTCAAGGGCCCATCACTTTCACATGCCCACATTCCTGACACAGCAACTACACAAGCTGAGGGATTGCATGGAGTGGCACTCAGCTAGCAGTGTGTGTAGTGACCAGCAGCAAGTCCCTACTCACACACAGCCAGCCGAGCGCCAGTCCACACACACCGCTAGCCAAACACCAGTCCACGCACACCGCCAGCCAAGCGCCAGTCCAGGCACACCGCCAGCCAATCGCCAGTCCAGGCACACCGGCAGCCAATTGCCAAACCACGCACACTGCTAGCCAAGCGCCAGTCCATGCACACCACCTGCCAAGCGCCAGTCCACGCACACCGCCAGTCCACGCACACCGCCAGCCAAGTACCAGTCCACGCACACCGCCAGCCAAGCACCATTCCACGCACACCGCCATCACATTTAGGATTTTTTTAGACAAAAATAAAAACACAAACAAATCGCAAATAGATACAAATCTACAAACACAAAATCAGAAACTAAATACATTGCACTAACGCCAACCTTGAAACAGAATCAAATTTTTCAAAGAATACAGACCAGGCAGTTCACTTTACCACTCATGAATGCTCCCAAAAATTATTTTGCGTATGGTATGCTCTAAAACAAGCAGGGACACACAGCCCAGGTTTAGAAGGACAGTCGGGGCAGTACATACGAATCTCCTTCCGCGTACCTCTTCGCCAACAGACTCTACATCTCCTACTGGGAAAGTCTGTTGAGGGTGTGGGAGGAATGTGATCAGGAAAGTGGCGATCTCTCAATCTAGCAACATCCTCCACCACTCCAACTCTAGGAACACTTGCCTGTTCTACTACAACAAGGCTGCCTATTACAGACTCCTGAAACTTAGCAAAAGCCATTTTTGACTCAGGGCAAGAATCCTGGAACACAACAAAAGCATTAAAGTTTGCCAAGTGGAAAAGATGGATAGCCAACTTCTTGTACCAAATGTAAGCCTTACGAAGAGCAGCGTAAGGTTCCAACCTCTGATCTACTCTGTCAACACCACCCATGTGCCTACTATAGTCTAAAATGCACACAGGTTTGGGCACTTCAGCGACCTGACCCCAAACAGTCACAGGTGCAGTGCTTTCATCATGGATGGTAGTCAGCATGTAGACATCTCTCCTGTCTGAAAACTTCACAGCAAGAAGCTCCTCGCAACGCAACGCACTGCACTGTCCCCGCACAAGCTTTTGACAAACAAGTTCTTTTGGGAAACCTTTACGTTTAGAGTGGATTGTGCCACAAGCAACAGTGTCCACTTTGGCCACTCCCTGAACAACCGCACACCAGTGTAGAAGTTATCTACATATAAATGGTGGCCTTTGTTATAAATCCTCTACCAAGTTCCCAAACAATTTTCTCAGTCACTCCAAAAGTGGACGGACAACCAGGGGGGTTAATCCTGGATTCCTTACTGGTGTACACCCTGAAATTAGAGACATATCCAGTCCTACTGTCACACAGCATATACAGCTTAATTCCATAGCGTGCCCTCTCACTAGGAATGTATTGCCTAAAAACCAAGCGGCCCTTGAACAACACCAAAAACTCATCCACTGCAATTTCTTTCCCAGGAGCATAGATCTCAGAAAATCAATCAACAAAGTGATCAAGGACAGGCCGAATCTTAAAAAGACGGTCACACTCAGGGTGATCTCGTGGCAACGCTAAACCATTATCAACAAAATGCATCATCCGAAGCAGAAGCAAATACCTGTCACGACTCATGACTACCGGAAGAATAGCAGTTGCCATCAAGGGACTAGTAGACCAATATGAAGACATTGATGGCTTCCTTAGCAAGCCCATCAACAAAGTTAAACCCAAGAACTTCTTCATCTCTTCAAGATTTGTGGGAGTCCACCGGGTAGCTCTAGAGTGTGGCTTAAGACTGGCACTGTTGTCCCTCAAAAACTGTTCGGCATTCAAATTAGTCTGCTCAACAATCTCTGCCAAAAACACATCGTCTATAAACAACTGAAAAAAATGTATCGGCAAAAAGTTTTCAGTATTCACTCTACACCCTGGAACACCAATAAAGTCTGGCAATGTCGCCTGCACCATGCCAGGGGCAACCCAGAGGTCATCACTTTCAAAGGGAAGCCTTGCAGCCCCAGCCTGCAGCCCAGATGCCTCTTGCCGCACTACACCAACGGGAAGCCTTGCAGCCGCAGGCTGCAGCCCAGATGCCACTTGCCGCACTATCGGCACATCAGTCTCCTCCTCTAACAGGCACTTCATCCGCACTAAGAGTATCTTCATCATCCGATGACTCCATATGGAGAGAAAACTCACTGCCAGAATCGTCCCCTGCCTCCTCTGCCTTAGATGCAGAGTCAGTCTCTGACCCATGGTCAGAGGAAGACTCAAAAAGCAAACCAACAACCTGCTGAGCAGTCATCCTGCGGCTAGCCATTATACTTACTAAGAAAGAAGACTGCACAAACAAGTCAACAACAACCAACAATGTGCAAAACAAGTAAGTAAAGAAATGTGTACCTTTATCACAAAGATCTATATACTCAAAAACTATAGAATTCACTTACAAGAGACAGCTACACTTACCAGAACCTACTCTGCAGTGACACAGCAAAAACCAACGATATCCCACTAGAAAGAAGGAAAAAAAAATTACTCACAAGGCAAAAAAATACACATCGAGCACAAATGCAAACAGTTTTTGACACTCAAAAACCAAACATACTGCTATTATTACACCATTTCCAAAAAACAATTCATGCAGAGAAATCAAACTCATTTACATTGTACAAAAAAAAGTCTCTTACCAAACTACACAAACAGCAGAACCACCAGTAACGAAACCGCAAACTGGAAAGAGCAAAAGCCTTCACCTAGAACAAAAAAGTTTTAAAAAAAGCATTACAATTGCAATTCAAAATAAATGTAACAATAAACATTATAACATGCTATGTTACTACCCAAATGGTCAATCTAGGACACCCCCGCGCCGCACGGCCACCAGCTGCTGCGTGTGCCTCCTCGCTGCCCCTGCTACCGCCGTGTGACCATGCCCCCTGCCACCGAGCGGCGTGGTCTCCTACGCGATAGCGCTGTGCTCCTGCACCTTGGTCTCCTGTTGTGTGCCCCCTGACTGCTGAGTTTCTCTGTGTGCAATTGTGGTATTTACTTTGTTAATTTGTTCTGTATTCGTTGTTCGCCAGTCCCCCTGTCTCTCGTTGTCCTCCCTGCCCGCTTCCCGCCACCGCTGCTAACCACGCCCCTTTTTCTTCTGTAACCTCCCCGCTCCCGCCTCCCAGCTGCTCCGCCCTCCCTCGCACTTCGCCATATATGGCGACCGTGCGAACGCGCAGCGGTCACGCGCAGCGGGCGCGCCGATTCTGCGCCGAAGGCGCGCCAATTTAAGCCCGTCTGCGCCCGTCCGCGACTGGACCGCGCCCAGCGCCAGGACCCCTGGCCCCCACCGACGGAAGACGTCCCGACTGTCCTACAACGCCACCGAACTCATCGCTCTCAACACTGGCGGGATCCCTGGATGCTACCGTGCCACCCCGAGGCACACCCACGGTCCCTTCAGCTGCCACGCCTGCAAGTTCACCTGCATCCGGACCTGCCCCACACCTACAACCACCAAGCCGAACACCAGCAGCAACCACCTCAAGTGCATCCTGCTCAACACCCGCTCCGTCCACAGGCACGCCGTCGAACTTTGGAACCTCCTCGACACCACATCTCCTGACGTCGCCTTCCTCACGGAAACCTGGATGAACGCCTCTTCAGCGCCCGACATCGCCATCGCCATCCCAGAGGGCTACAAGATCACCCGGAGGGACCGCTCCGCCAACCAGTTGGGAGGAGGCATCGCCATCATCCACAGGGACACCATCCACATCACGACCAACATCGACGACACCCTGACAACCGCCGAACACCTACACTTCCAGATCCGTACCGACCCGAAGACCACCCTCAGAGGCACCCTGATCTACCAACCCCCGGGACCACGCACACAATTCAGCGAGGACATCGCCGACTTCGTCAGCCCGCATGCCCTCCCCTCCGCTGACTACATCCTCCTGGGGGACATCAACTTCCACCTGGAGAACAACAACGACCGCAACACCATCACCCTGCTCGACAACCTCGCCAACCTCGGACAAGCAGCTGGTGTCCACCCCCACCCACCTCGCCGGACACACACTCGACGCCGTCTTCTCGTGCAGCAAAGACATCGCCTTCAGCCACGCCACTAGACTCCACTGGACGGACCACAGCTGCATCCACTTCAACTTCAGAAGAACGACGATCCACCACCACCAGCAACCGGTTGCCCGAAGAAGCTGGAACAAGATCACAGCTGACCAACTCGCCGCTTCCCTGAGCCAGCACCCTCCCGCCAGCTCAGCAAACCCCAGCCAGGCCGCCGACAACCTCACGAAGTGGATCAGCAACTGCGCGGACGAACTCGCCCCTCTGAGGACACCGCCTAGCAGACCCGGCAGCAAGAAGGCCCCTTGGTTCACGACGAACTCAAAAGCTCCAAGAAGAACTGCCGAGCCCTCGAGAAAGCCTGGAGAGGGGAACCAACACCAGACAACATTACCGCCCTCAAGCTTGCCACCCGGAAGCACCACCAACTGATCCGCGCCACTAAGAAAACTGCATTCAAGGACCGGCTGGACAACAACGCACACAACTGCAAGGAACTCTTCAACATCGTCAAAGAGCTCTCCAACCCCAACGCCGGAAACAACGACATCACCCCATCGCAAGACCTCTGCAACTCCCTCGCCTCCTACTTCCACAACAAGATCGCGGACATACACAACAGCTTCAGCACACAACCGACGCCCGCCACGACCGAACCACCGCCCCCCACCACCACCCTCCGCGCCTGGACTCCGATCAGCACGGAAGACACCGTCCGCATGATGAACTCCATCCACTCCGGATCTCCAACCGACCCCTGCCCTCACCACGTCTTCAACAAGGCCGACGCTGTCATCGCACCCCACCTGCGGAACATCATCAACACCTCCTTCGACACCGCCACCTTCCTGGAGAGCTGGAAGCACGCCGAACTCAGCGCTCTACTCAAGAAACCTACAGCGGACCCCACCGAACTCAAGAATTACCGCCCCATCTCGCTCCTCCCGTTCCCAGCCAAAGTCATCGAGAAGACCATCAACAAGCAGCTGGCCGCCTTCCTCGAGACGAATGGATCCCTCGACCCCTCACAGTCGGGCTTCCGAGCCAACCACAGCACCGAGACCGCACTCATCGCTGCTACCGATGACATCCGAGCCCTGATGGACAACGGAGAAACAGCGGCCCTCATCCTCCTAGACCTCTCCGCGGCATTCAACACTGTCTGCCACCGCACCCTTGTGCAACGCCTCAACAACGTCGGAATCCAGGAGAAGGCACTGGATTGGATCAGCTCATTCCTCAACGGAAGAACACAGAGAGTCCGCCTACCACCGTACAAGTCAGAGGCCACCAAAGTCATCTGCGGCGTCCCTCAAGGATCCTCGCTGAGCCCCACCCTCTTCAACGTCTACATGAGCCCCCTCGCGGCCATCGCACGCCAACACAACCTGAACATCATCTCCTACGCTGATGACACCCAGCTGATCCTCTCCCTGACCAACGACCCCGCCGCAGCCAGAGCCAACCTTCACCAAGGAATGAAAGACGTAGCCGAGTGGATGACGACCAGCCGCCTGAAACTGAACTCAGACAAGACGGAGGTCCTCATCCTGGGCTCCTCACCCTCCGCCTGGGACGACTCCAGGTGGCCCCCCCCGCCCTGGGCTGCGCACCCAATCCGACAGACCATGCACGCAACCTGGGCTTCATCTTGGACTCCTCCCTCACCATGACCAGACAAGTCAACGCCGTCTCCTCGTCATGCTTCAACATCCTGCGCATGCTACGGAAGATCTTCCGGTGGATCCCCACCGAGACCAGGAAGACGGTCACCCAGGCCCTCGTCACCAGCCGACTGGACTACGGCAACGCCCTCTACGCCGGAACCACCGCCAAGCTCCAGAAGAGACTCCAGCAGATCCAGAACGCCTCAGCCAGACTCATCCTCGACATCCCACGACATAGCCACATCTCCGGACATCTGAGAGACCTACATTGGCTTCCCGTCAACAAAAGAATCACCTTCCGCCTCCTCACCCACGCACACAAAGCCCTACACGATCAAGGCCCCAGCTACCTCAACAACCGCATCAACTTCTACGCTCCCAAACGACATCTCCGATCAGCCAGCCACGCCCTCGCCGCCGTCCCCCGCATCCGAAGAACGACAACGGGAGGAAGATCCTTCTCCTACCTGGCCGCCAAGACCTGGAACTCCCTACCGACCGACTTGCGCCTGACCCAAGACCACCTCTCCTTCAGGAAGAAGCTCAAGACCTGGCTATTCGAGCAGTAGCAGCACTCCCCCCCCTGAGTGCCTTGAGACCCTCTGGGTAAGTAGTGCGCTATATAAATGCCTATGATTGATTGATTGATTGATTGTGCCAGGTGGGGCAGAGAACAGCAGGAAGAAAAAAACAGGCTAATCTGTCCCGGGGGGGGAGAGGAGGAAATACATATTATAAAAATGGTCACTTCCATTTTTATTTAAACTAATTCCCTGGTGTCTAGTGGGGGTTTCTGCCTCCCCTGGGGGCAGAAAGGGCAAAAATGGGGCCGATCTGCCCCGGGGGAGGGCAGAATTCCCAATTTTAAAAAAATGGCCCCCGTAAGTGACCCTTGCCCAAGGGGTTGCTTCCCATTCGAAGCACAAATAAATCCCTGGGTCTAGTGGGCTTTTCTGCCCCCCCTAGGACCAGAAACGGCTAAAAAAAGCCCGATCTGCCCCCATGGGGGCAGAAAAGTCTTAATTTTAATTTGGCCCCCCAGGAAGCGACCCTTGCCCAAGGGCTCGCTTCCTTTGCGCAAAAAAAACATCCCTGGTGTCTAGTGGGGCATTACTACTCCACGATCGCGACGCTGTGCGCGATCGTGAAGCAGGAATGCCCAGCATTGAGACATCAGGGGAGAGGAAATACTCTTTTCTCTCCCCCGATGCCTCAAGGCATCCTAAATTGGCACCCCCACCCCACCGGAGGCGAAACACGTACCTCCTTCGCTGGACGCGCTGGAAAGAAATTAATTCCAGCGCGTCCAGCGCTTCCTGATGACGTTGGCGCGCGCTGTGCGCGCTGACGTCATGGGGAAGAGTGGGGGGGCTCGGGGGTGGCAGCGGAAACTCTTCTGATGCCATTCCCCTCTGTGGGGGCAAGATCGATGCCCCAGGGGGGGAGCGCCAGTGCTTCCCCCAGGGGCTGTGCTCATGACGGAGCGGTTCCGTCACAAGCACAGCCCAACCGACGCTCATGACGGAACCGCTCCGTCATGAGCATCGAAGGTGTTAAATGCAAATAGCAGTTGATTTGCTTTTGCTTGCCCTAGGTCCAGGTGTTGCTTGTAGTTGAGCTGGTGGTCTAGATGTACCCCCAAATATTTGTATTAATCCACCCGGTACAAGATGTTGTTGTTTAACATTCAGGTGAAATTAGGGCGTTATTTGTGGGTGCTGGAAAAGCACACGACCTTTGATTTTTGGTGGTTGATTACTAATTGAGCTGAGGCGGTATATTCTGCTAGTTGGATGATCAACCTCTACAAGCCTCAAGGTATTTGAGAGAGTAGGACAATGTAATACGCGTATTGGAGGCTTACCATTGGGACTTTACCCAATTTTGAAGGGTTTCCTTGTGTTGAACAAAGGTTTTTCTCTAAATCAGCTGTGTGGATGTTGAATAGACAGGGAGCCAGGCTGCACCCCTGTTTCAACTCGTTGATGGTCGAAATTGTATTAGTTAAACTTTGCCCGTCATCTTTTTTATTTGGGCCCATGTTTGTGAGTAAAGACTGATGATTGCCTCTAATAATTTTGTGGGAGCTCCCCAAGCTTTCATTTTCGCCCATAGCTTGGATCTGGGCAAAGGCTGTTTTGAGATCTTCAAAGCACGCATAAAGGATGTTTGATTTTGCGATAGCTTGATTGGCCAAGAGGGTGACTATGGATATGTTTGTTAAAGTGCCAATCACTGCCCGAAATCCTGTTTGTGTTTTCGGAACTAGGTTTGTGCTGCTGACCCAGTCCTCAAGGTCTGCCAACAAGTTTGATAAATAGATATTTGCCTCCACATCGATGAGCACTATCAGTATGTAATTAGATGGGTCAGAATGCGCCCTTTTTTGTATATGAGTTGTAAGATGCTTCTTCGCCAGGAATCTGGAATGATACAAGTCTCTAAGGTGTACATGAACAGAGGAGTTAAGTGGCCGGACCAAAAGGAGGGATCTTTTTTAAATAAGGTCTGTGGCAGGCCTTTTGGCCCCGGGCCCCCGTCAGGTCTTAGATGTTTTATGATGTTCAGTACCTGCTTTTGTGTAATCTGTATGCGGTGTTCTGTTGGATCGAACCTTGTTGTTTCCCGAACTTCTGGATGAGATTTGTCATCTGTATGGTTCTTTGGGTGGTGGAGTGGGTTTTTCGGTAATGATGTGCAGATTTTAGTATCTGTTTTCTGGGTGTTTCTGGGTTTTTGGGCCTTAGGACTTGTTGTCTGACTGGCGTCCATCCTGTTCACTTTTAAAGGTTTGGAAATGTTTGGCACGCTTGGCAGTGATGTCATATTGCATGTGGCTTCAATGTGGGCCCTCCATGTACGTTCCGTTATGTCCGAATTGAAATGTCTGTTTTTGCCATTTAATAAGAAATTGATGTTTACCCAAAACAGTTTGGAGTTTCTTTGCTTCCTGGCTTGAAGCAATTTCATCCAGAATTGTTCATTGTATGTTTGCTTTGCTGCCTTGACTTCTTTTTTTAAGTCTCTTTTAATTTTTGCTGTTATTGTATCGGTCTGTTGTGGCGGTTGTGAGTCCTGGGTTCGCAGTGATCTTAAGAGTTTGTTTAGGTGTTTGTTTTTTTTGTCCTTAGGTGTGTTTGTACCAGGCTGCCCCGATGGTTCTGGGGGCTTTATGGCCGGTAGAATGGTTGGAAAATGTTTTATTTAAATTGTTGACAAATGACTCCCAGGCCTCTATACGGTGTAGCTCTGCTTCCCAATAATGAGGAACATGTCTCCATGATAGTATCTATGTTGCTTTTGTTCCATGTGAGTTGTTTTAAATTATAGGATTTGGTTGATAGTGTAAGAGCCTTGGCTTGCCCAGACCTTTTTAGAATGGTGGTTAATGTAAAGGTTTGAGGATGGTGATCGCGTTCTGCTCTTTCCTTTATTTGGAAGTCGGGAATAAAAGGAAATAGATCGAGGTCTGCCAGGGTAAAATCGATGGTTGTGCCTGTTTTGTTTGTCACTCTAATGAATGCTGCAGGGCTGTCCTGAGGGCCTCATCCGTTTAGCATGTACAGTGAAAGTTTGTCCTGTAAAGCCGTGCATCTCTTGCCCAGGGTGTTACGTCTGCTTGTGCTGCCCTGTCGTGCCTGCATAAAGCCTACTAGGTTTTTTCCTGACCTCGCAATAAGTTCATATTAAAATCCTCGGTCAGAATTATGTTGGCCAGTGATGAGTGAGTTTTAGAATTTGAAGTGCGGTGATCAGTTGCTGATTTCTATGCCCCTTTTGCTTGTCAGCTGGATGGATATAGATGTTCAAAATTAACAAGCTAGTTGAGGGCGAAGCTACAAGTTTGGTACATTGCATCTAGGGGGAGTCAAGGTCGATGACTACATCTTACCAAGCAATATCCATCGAGATGAAGGTTGATAGGCCGCCTTTTGCCCTTCCTTGCTTTGCGTCCTTTATAGCTGGGTTGAGGTATTCTTTATAGCCTACTATGGGAGAGTTTATGGTCTGCCAGGTTTCTTGGAATAGAAGTATGTCATATTGTAGGACGAACTCCACAAAGTCAGTATCTTTGAATTTTGAACCTAAGCCTTCCAGAGTGATTTTCTAATGCGAGCAGTTGCAGTAGCGGTTAAAGCCAGAGAGCTGCTTCCCGGGTTGATTTTCTACTCAAGCAACAGCAAAATGGTCTTGCACCCTTGTGGACCGCATGTTACCATTCAGCGCAGCACGCACTACCAGCACTAAATCACTGCTAGATCATGCATTATTTCTGCCCATGGAATTTTGCAGATATTTTAGGAAACACCGCGGAAAACTGTGGAGGGAAATTCCCCCAGATCTGTCTACCCCTATGCTAGACACACAAGCCAGCATGACAACTGTCAGGTGTCAGCTGGTGTCTGCAGAGGAGATCATTCCCAATGTACTCCACTGTGCGGTGAAAGCTGGCAACCAGGTCGGTCACTATCCAGTCACTATCCCATAGAGACAGTTTCCCTGAAGTGGGGTGTAGTCTCTGGTCCTTTAAACGTAGCTGTCATGCCAGCCATACCTGTTAACTGTCAACTGGGGAAAAACTTGGAGCAAACCATCTGGATAGAGATAGAGGTAAAGGTCCAAACAGAGATGTTACGATTACCTGAGTGTGTCTTGGTGTTGTCCACAGGAGCTATGGCAGCCCATCAAGGGAGTCAAAAGGACTTGGAGCCGAAACTAGTTGCACAGGTTCTCTCCAAGAAGAGGTAGGTAAAGTTCATGGGGAAACAGCCCCTAAAACTTCCACGGTCTGTGAGGAGTTCAGCCCTGAGGGGGAAAACCCAGTATTTAAAGGGAAAGAGATACCTGCCCTGGCCAATCTGCTTAAGCTGGCTGGATGTCAAGCTTGAAAAGAACCTTCCCTGGCAGAGTTCTACAAAGCAGAGAGAGAGTGCTGTACTGTTGAGGGTCTTCGGCATCAGGCTGAGGGCCAGCAGAATGTCTTAGGTATGTGTGCTGCATGTTGTGTTGCACTGAACTACCTGTTTTTTAAATAACTTCTGCCTCGTTATTTTAACCTGCTGCTTGTATGTTATGTTACCCTTTAATCAGATGCTGCTAATTTAATTTTAGAACTGTTGTTGAATTTGACTCTGTTCCTACCTTGCACTTGCGCACTGCCTCCTGGCTCTCCTTCCCGTTTCCGGGTTTTGGGACCGAAAATTCTGCATTTTACAATGGCCCACATCAGTGTGAGAGGGGGGAGGAGCTAACTACCACACTTGGCCTTTAAATGACGGCCTCAGTGCAGGAGCGCAGCCAAAGGCAAGCCCGTCTGCGCCCGTCCGCGTCGGGCCGGGGCCAGGGGCCCGACTCCATGCCCAATTTTTTAGCTACTCCCCTATGGAGTTGAAATCTTTGTGTATTAATATGTCTATTGACACTATCACCTCTGCCAGACTTAAAAACATGACTATTCTAAAGTACAGAGAAATGTACCCCAAAATGAACCAAAAGTCTCCCTGCAGGGAGTATCATATTAGACAGGAACCTACCCCCGAACCCTTAATTCCACAGCGCCAGGAGCAAAAGACACTTACAATCACATATCTGAATACCCGTTCGCTGCTCAAACATCAATTAGACATTTTTCAGCTACTGGACTCAGATAAGCCAGACATACTCCTACTTACTGAAAGTTGGCTTACTGAAGAGTCTGCCCCTGACATACTGGTAGCGTTGCCTAACAATTACTACATTCTTCAGGCTAATAGGATTATGGCAAAAGTAGAAAGGGGTATTGCGCCCATTATACATCAGACATTACAGTTTACATCATTAGTGGTTGCGGGTATACCATCAGCTGACAGCTTACTTATAAAAAGCGAATCTCCTCAGTCTCCTTTTATTTGTGCAATGTTCTATAGACCCCCTTGTCACACGCAGTAATTTCCCAAGTTATTGGGTGAAATGATCTCTCATTTGGCCATTAATTATGCAAAAGTTCTTATAATTGGCGACTTTCATTTCTGGGCTAATGATGCCAGGGAATGTACTTGCTCTGCTGAATTTACAGATCTACTCTCAGGGATGAATTGCACCCAGCATGTGACTGTTGCGACCCACATAAAATTTCATATTCTTGACCAAGTCTGGACATCTAATCTGACGATCTCCAATCTATCGATCTCTCTGTCTACTTGGTGAGACCATTCTTTTATAAAATTCACCCTCGCCAATGTCCAACTCACCACGCCCTATTTGAAGGGTAGCCGTAGCAAGAAACTGGAGATGCGCCAAAATAGGTGATTTCTGCATGATGCTGGCTACTACAGTCGCTTCAGAGCAGCAGCCACTTAACAGTCAAGCATAAAGTATCAAATCCTGGCTTGAATCTGCTAGTGACAGTGTCGCCCCCACTAAGATAACCAAAATTATGAGACCTCATGATGCTCAACGTTGGTTTTCTGACGAATTAAAACTAAAGAAATTCGCCCTGCATCAAGCCGAACACAAGTGGAGGAGAAATTACTCCCCATACAAAAAAGATATATTCCTAACTCAGCTAAAGGAATACAAAAATGCCATTTTGTAAACTAAGCAAAACCAAAGGGGATGATGGACGGAGTGTTGAACATTGCAAACACTCACCCCCAGTCAACTGATCTGGGTTTAATCCATCATCATTCTTTAGCTCACTCCGCCACCCCAGTTCAGACATGGCCATATGCAAATCAGTCTGACATGGGTGCCTCATGGGAACAGTCCAGCCCGAACTGCCAAGCCATGTTTTCCCTGGACCGGAAACAAGCATCCTGGAACCGGTTTCTGGCTAATCAGCTGTCATCAGCCAGGCTAGCTTGAATCCAGTGGCAAAGTGAGCAAGGGACCCACGTCTGGGCATACCCTGCCAACTTAGGGCGAACAAAGCAAAACCAAAGGGGAGTATGGACGGAGTGTTGAACAATGCAAGCACTCACCCCCAGTCAACTGATCTGGGTTTAATCCATCATCATTCTTTAGCTCACTCCGCCACCCCAGTTCAGACATGGCCATATGCAAATCAGTCTGACCCTGTGCTTCATGGGAACAGTCCAGCCTGAACTGCCAAGCCATGTCTTCCCTGGACCGGAAACAAGCATCCTGGGACCGGTTTGTGGCTAATCAGCCGTCATCAGCCAGGCTAGCTTGAATCCAGTGGCAAAGTGAGCAAGGGACCCATGTCTGGGCATACCCTGCCAACTTAGGGCAAACAAAGCAAAACCAAAGGGGATGATGGACGTGGGGTTGAACATTGCAAGCACTCACCCCCAGTCAACTGATCTGGGTTTAATCCATCATCATTCTTTAGCTCCCTCCGCCACCCCAGTTCAGACATGGCCATATGCAAATCAGTCTGACCTTGTGCCTCATGGGATCAGTCCAGCCCGAACTGCCAAGCCATGTCTTCCCTGGACCGGAAACAAGCATCCTGGGACCGGTTTCTGGCTAATCAGCCGTCATCAGCTAGGCTAGCTTGAATCCAGCGGCAAAGTGAGCAAGGGATCCACGTCTGGGCATACCCTGCCAACTTAGGGCAAACAAAGCAAAACCAAAGGGAATGATGGACGGAGTGTTGAACATTGCAAGCACTCACCCCCAGTCAACTGATCTGGGTTTAATCCATTTTGCAAACTAAGGCAGAATACTTCTCCAACAAGATCTTAAACTCGACCAACAGGGCCAAAGAAATCTTTGCTATTGTGGATGAATTATCCAAACCAGACAGAGTCACAGTAAAACCCGCCCCACTCAAACCCTATGTGACGCTCTAAACACCAATTTCATCAAAAAGATTGCTACCATCAAGTCCAATATTCCTACCAATACTCCCCCTACATCCTTATCACTCATAGGTAGAAACCATATTCTGTTAGATTAGATCCTTTTTATCTCTAGGTAATTCTTTTTTAGCCTTTTAAGGATGGTTGGATCCGGCTCTCCTAACGATTGCTGTACCCCATACACTTTGTGGTAAGCTTTTCTCACCTGTCCGAATCCTCCTCTCTCGCTCCTGAATAGCTACCTTAAACAGGGTGTTATTTCAAATACATTCAAAGATGCGGAAATCGCTCCTATTCTGAAGAAACCAGGGGCAGATCGCTCAACCTTAACCAACTATCGCCCTATCTCACTGCTCCCCTATCTAGCTAAAGTTCTAGAAGCTCATGTGGCTAGTTGCCTAAGCTCCTTTATAGAATGCTCCTATTATCTTGACCCTTAACAAGCAGGCTTCTGACTGACGCACTCAACAGAGACGGTCATCCGTACAGTCATGAATGAACTAAGAAGGGGGGAGGGATGGGGGATCACCCAGGCCTTGGTAATTCTTGACCTTTCAGTGGCTTTCGACATGGTTGACCATGATCTTTTGATCAACTGTGTTGATAACGCCAGGATTCAGTGTTCGGCTCTTGAATGGCTCTCATTCTTTCTTAGTAACCGCTTTCAAGAGGTCTTGCGAACTTCTCTTCTGCTGACCTGTGGCGTACCTCATGGCTCCTCCTTTTCACCTCTTCTTTTCAATCTGTATCTAATACCTTTGTTTCGATCTCTTGGAGAAAGGAAGGTCACCACCAATGACTTTCAACTTATATTTGATATCATTGGGGGAGCCGGTGCCTTATACTCCGCAGGTATGTCTCCTTGGTTTTTACAAGATGAAACAACCCCCCCGACGTAAATTACTGGCCATAGCCCTGTTGCTGGCTAAGAGACGAGTTGCCATGCGATGGGGAAGCAAACACACACCACTTATGAAACACTGGTTGGCAGAAATGACATACTGCAGGGAGCAACTTGTAACATATGTGGAAGAATTACCCAGTTCCTCTTGCCCTAGAGAGTTATTGGACCCATTTGTGCAGTATTTGAGAGCTGACCCCGGGGAATACCAAGCATATGACACAAGTCATAAACAGATCATCTGAGTATTGTGAAGCCCACACTGTCTATGTTATATATATAACTTGGGTACGAAGGTATGAAACGATGTAAGTCCTCTTCACTCCGGAAGTGTATAAATGCAATAATGTCTCAGCCACTGTACAACAATGTATCATGCTGTATCAATGTAATGTGCGATGTGTTAAGAACTGCTTTTCTTTTTTTCTGAAATTTACCGGAACACCAAATAAAGAGAAATTAAAAAATATATTTATCTATTTTACACTGTCCTTGAATAAAGAATTTATTAAAGTCGGCATGGGT
Organism: Triturus cristatus; assembly: GCF_964204655.1. Lineage (NCBI taxonomy): Eukaryota > Metazoa > Chordata > Amphibia > Caudata > Salamandridae > Triturus > Triturus cristatus. The sequence continues at coordinate 466,534,340 of NC_140589.1, forward strand.
CGCTTTGGAATGACTGCAGGGGAGTTATTCATACTGTGAAACAGAAGGAACGTCTTGTTTGTTATTGCCCATCATCAGAGGACCTCACTGAGTGAACAGTGCAATTTTAAATCCACCATGCGATTCATCAGTGAATGGATGAATAGTAATCATCTAAAATTAAACCCTGATAAAACGAAGTTGATCCTATCGGGTGGGCTAGCCAACCCATGAAATTCCAACTTCTGGCCACCCCAATTAGGAAATCCCCCACTCCCAGCAGGCACCACCAAAAGTCTAGGTATTGTTATCAGCAGTGATCTGTCTATGGCTTACTACGATCCTCGAATCAATTAAAATTTCAGGTGCCCAGAATCAAACGAGCCAGAATGGGAGGACGCTCTTTTGCCTTTCTGGCTCCCTCCATGTGGAACTCTCTTCCTATCCACTTATGCCTTAAAAAGCAGTACCTCAAATTTCGGAAAGATATGAAAACCTGGCTCTTCAGTCAGTAGAATCCTTCAAGCCTTACCTCTGGCCCTGCCTCTTGTCCTGCATTGTCCGTAGGCACCGGGAATCCTCCGGGTAGCTGTGCACCATATAAATTCAATAAATAAATAAATATTAAATAAATATGGAAGCCCAGATTGGGACAGTGGTTTCGTCCTGCATCTTCCAGCTGCGACGAATCCGGAAGATTTGTAGATTTCTGCCTACAGAAGCCCCAATCCAGGTCATTTTGGTGCTGGTAATTTCCTGCATTGACTATGCCAACTCACTTTATGCAGGTATCCCAGCATAACAACTAAATCGCCTGCAGTTGATGCAAAATCAAGCGGCCAGATTAATTTACCATCTGCCCAAATGGCACCATGTTCAGCCATTAATGGAAAGTCTAAACTGGCTCTCAGTTGCCAAACGCTGCGCATTCAAGCTGGGGTGTATCACCTTTAAAGCTCTATACGGCAACAGCCCAGCATTTTTATCCTCTCAGATTCAGCGCTATGTTCACTCACGGGACCTTAGGTCTTGACATTTGAATTTGTTGGTCATTCCATCTTCTAAACGTAAGTAACATGGAGGACTAAGGTTTGTGGTCTTGGCCCCTCATTCATGGAATTCTCTCCCTATAGAGATCAGATAACTGACCTCTTACGTACAGCGTAGAAAACAGCTAAATACCTGGCTATTTATCCAGGTGTATGACTATTCCCCACACAGCAGCATCACTCCCTGGACTCTAGCGCCATGAAACTGTTTGGTGTACGTGCGCCTTATAAGCTTTTTTTAACATAACAGAATGGCCATACCTCTGGTGATCGCCACATTTATTAGGGGTATGACTTCCCATATAATAAACCTACAGTCCCTGGGCCTGGGTCAACCAGAAAGTTGGTGGTCCCCTAGTGCTATCAGGCCTTTCTACCTGGAGCTGCACATGATATTCTCTTGACAGGAATTTGGAACAGAGATGACCACCTGGTCACCTACTTTTACTGATCCCAGATGTGGATCAAAGCAGAAGCATTCTGCCAGCCATATGTGACTTGTCAGGCCACTGGCAAATTAGGAGGAAAGGCTCCCCTCAAGAGTTCCCCTGTAGTAGGGACCCCCTTTAAAAGGGTCAGGGTGGACATTGGTAGGCCCCTTGAGCCTCAAAAAGCACTATGGATTAGGTGTATCCTGGTATTGGTGGACCATGCCATCTGGCACCCTGAGAAAAATACCTCTGAGAACAGTGACTGAACCTATGCTTGTCAGGGCACTGATTGGAATCTTTACCTGAGTGAGATTTCCTTAGGAGGTAGTGTCGGACAGGGGGGTTAACTTCACGTTAGTGTACATGAAGTCCATGTGGGAATAGTGTGGCATCACCTATAAGTTCTCCACACCCTGTCATTCCCAGGCCAATAGGTGTGTTTAAAGGTTCAACAAGATCTTCAAAGGTATGATACGGGGCTTCTCTGAGCCATTAGGAAAGTATAGATTACTCCCATGTCTCCTGTTTGCGAACAGAAAAGCCCTGCAGAGAGGACGATACTTTATCTAATTTGAACGTTTGCTTGGCTACCCTGTGAGGTGAACTTCTAATTTCAGGAAAGATAGGTGGGAGAGAGGTACCAGGAAACCTACACAGGATGTAATGGATTACATGTTAGCTCTCAGGTCCAAAATGGAGCAATATATGAAAGAGGCCAAAATGAACTTAGATGTCAGACAGAAACTGATTAAACAGTTGTATGACCAGTGACCACTCCAGTAGAGTTACAATCTGGTTGAAAAGTATGGGTCATGGAACCCATAGAACCCAGATTCCCCCAGGATGGGTAGAATGGGCCCTTTAAGGTGAAGGAGAAAAGGATCAAGGCCACCTACCTGGTGGATCTATAGACACACAGGAACTCTTTGTCCTGCATGTTATTCAAATTCAGCCACACCTTGAGAGATCTGAAATAACTATGTTCAAGATGACTGATGATGGAGAGGAGGAGAAACGTAAGGCCCTCCCATATGTTGTTTCATACAATGAGTAAGATAGCCCAGTGGAGGCAGTGGTATTCTCTCCTTTTCTGACCGAGAAGCAATAGAAGGACTACTGTCAGCAACTGGGGCAGTATTTCTACTGTTCTCGCTGGGGGCAAAATGTCTGTCAAAAAACAAAATTTACAGGATGTCAGACAACATCAGGGCCAGCATCAAATATGATGTTTGTAATATGCATAGCATTTGGGTGATTGAGCCTTCCAGTAGTCCCTGGTCCAGCCCAGTCGACCAGGTAGCAAAGGCTGCCCACCAGGTGACACTAAGAAATTAGGTTCTCTGTGGACTACACAGGACTTAATTCAGTTACTAAGACTGAAACAGCCACATTCCCTGAACTGATTAGCTCATTTATAGGTGGTTAAGTGCTGCCAAGTACATAAGTTCCTTTGACTTGATCTCCGGCACACAGATTACTCTAACTGAGGGTGAAAGATAGAGTTAAGCACTTTCGAGTTTGGAGGGTCAGTTCCAGTTTTAGGTGATGCCCTTTAGTTTGAAGAATGTCCTTGCAACCTAACAGAGGTTGTGCAGCTGGTCATGGATAGGTTGGAGGAGTTCAGTTATTCCTGTTTGGATAACATTGCTCCAGCTGGAAAGATGAGCTGACCCATTTCCGGGATGTGCTTCAGACCCTGCAGTAGGCAGACCTGACTATGAAGGTCAGTAAGTTCCAGATAGTCAGGGCTGTATGGTGTTCCTGTGCCACCAAGACACATTCAGCCTCTGCAGCCAAAGATCCAAACCATTATGGCCTGAGAGTCTTGCAAAACCCAGACCTAGATGAGGGCCTTCTTATACCTCATGGGCTTCTACCAGAAGTGTGTGAAGTGTGTGCGCCCATTGTTGTGCCTTTCACTGAGCTCAGCTCCAAAGAGCAACCTAGAAAGGTGATCTGGACAGACATATGACATAAGATACTTGACAAATTTAAAAAGGCACTGTTACTGTGCTCATCACCAGGGCACCAGACTTTAGCCAGTAGTGCAGACAGATGCTTCAGAGTGGGGCATTGGTCAGTTCTATTGCAGTTAAATGAAAAGGGCAAGGAATACTCTTTAATGTTCAGCAGCACATGGCTGTTACCCAAGGAACAACAGTAGAGTGCCATAAAAAGAGTGGCATTTAGAGTGATCTGGTCTTGGAAGAAACCAAGGCCATATCAGTTTGGTATTCATTTCCAGGTCCAGTTAGACCATAGGCCCCTTAGGTTGCTCATGCAAATGTGGGGAGAGAATTCAAAACTGTTAAGGTGGTCCACCTTCCTACAGGTTATAGTTTTTAAAGTGGAACACCATACAGAGGCTGACCGCTACAAATCTGATTGTCTTTCTAAGATTTTCCACCTTAGGGATGAGAATTCCATTGGGAGTGGGTGGTTCTTTATGCCTTCCACTGGGGATCTTGTGTAGGAAATTACCATCTTTTGCATGATTTCCCTCAAAGTCTTACCCTACCTGGTTTGCTGGATTTGGAAATGTGTATACTTTACCTCTGCTAACCAGGTTTAACGTGCCTCTGTTCCCCTGCCAAAAATAGCTTAAACCTGATTGCCATATTTGACTTTCCTATAAGGCAATAGTATATGGTGCAGAAATACACCGATGGCATGGAAAGTTAATTGTCACTTGTGGACTGCAGCATTGATTGTGCTATCCTCTACAGTGGCAGATAACACATGGCTTCAGGCCTACTCTATGTAGTCTTACTACAGCAGCCTAGAACCTGCTGTACAAAGCTATAAAAATAATCCTTTTTAGTAACTTGAAAGGGACAGAGGTGAGGACTGCCTATGCATGTCCGCAAGACCCACACTAGCCAGTCTGTCTGTGAACCCAGTGCTACCACCTGAACTGGTTTGGACTGGTCACAGGGGAGGGGGACTGCTTGTTTCCCTGGCCACATCTCTGGTTGGATACAAGAACTGTTCACAAGGCAAAAATAGCTTCCTCATCCTTGATTTTAGGAGTGAGAGGCATTGTGCAATTGTTTTCCATGGGGCAAAGTGGAACTACTGGGTTGGCCCTGGGAGCTTTTTCCCCAATGGTAAGGGAGTACAAGGAGTCACCCCATTCACTGGCTAGTTCCAAACATAAATGTGACACCAGGAGCCCTCCTCAGAACACATTTCGGACCGGCAGAAGCTTAGACAAGGACTGGACCTAATCTCTGTGACCAATTGGATCTGGATTGGACTTTTCTGGCAGCTACTGCTGAAGTGAGTCCTGGCCACTAAGTGCTGTCCCTGAGTTCCTGAAAGCATTAAAAGTGACAGAGGAAAGAGGATTCAGAAGCCCTGAGTTGTTGGGACTTAGAATATCCTTGGACCTCTGAAGCTGTCAGGGGTATATCACTGCAAAGGGGTCCAATTACACTGCACCTTTTTCGGATACAGCTTCAGGCTTGCCCCACTGGAAGAATTTGAGCTCAATAAAAAAAAAGTAAGTCAGAAGGTAACATTTTTTACCAGAATAAACTCACCTGGTGTATCCGACTCACACTCTATCTCAGTCTGCCTGAAATCTTGCCTAGGGCCCGGTCTATTGCTTTCATAGAGTATCATTGACACTTAGGGCCTCATTACAATGTCCGTCCGCCATCGATTCGAATTTGGGACCGGCCGCATATGAGGCGGCCTCCCCACAATATGAATTACGGTGCAACTGCCACCACGGCAGTCGCTTCACCTCTATTTTGCATTGTGGCGTGGAAGCAGGCAGCAGCCCCCGCCACGATACAAAACATAGGGTGCAGACACATCCCTGCACTACGTGGCATGTACCATGTGGTGCCTTCCACATGGTGCAGGGATATGTAGGGAGGCACAGGGTACATGTTCCTGCACCTGGGAATAAGGGGGGCCCCCAAATCTGTTTCCGCCAGCTGTTTTGCAGCAGAATGACCACCACAGTATGACGGGAGGAAAGGGATATCATAATCCCAACGGCGGTGATTGGCAGGCACTGCCGCAATTCAGGGCTGTGCATTTGGTCCGAGGGGCAGTCAGATTTGATCCCCCCTTCTGGACCGTGGCGGTCGGTCTTTTCAACTGCCACACTTCCCCCACGCTTCCCCGCCATCATTATATGGCAGGGGAAAATCGTATTGCGATGGTGGAGGGACCACCACCGACAGCCTATCGGTGGTGGTCCCTCGGCCTCCATAATGAGGCCCTTAGTGCTTTTTCATGCTATATGTACTTAAAACTTAAAAAAACAGTGTTTTGATATTATTACTGCTTTGGCACAGCATAAATAATTTACTCAGTGCCCTAAATTCAGCCTGCCGTCTCTTTGCTATTGCTCGCAGGTGTGTGATCTCATGTAAATGTAATCACTTTAGGGTTCACCCTAACAAGTTAGTGTTATTATTTTTTGGGGTGGGCGGCTGCCTACCCCAAATAAATATCCACTTTCTTACGTCCACTTTGACTACTTGGGATTTTATGAGAAGCCCCTCCCCCAACCAGATGACAAGGCTCAGTAGATGTTAGTAATGACTTTTTAGAATTATTATTTCCTCCTCTATTTTCCTAGTACGAAAGGCTTTCCTAAAATGCATAAAATAACTCTCCCAATCTGTACCATACATGATAATATTGTCCAAATTAGCTTTGGCAATCCCAACAAGGAATGCCACGTGGTGGTCATATCCTGCTTAGGATCCAAATATTTGGAAGTTCGATGAACTCCTGGGGGGGCTCATTACTTCCAATTTGTAATATGTTCTCAATTGCTTGTTTGACTGCAGTTGTTTGAGTCTCGGGTTTTCTATGAGGTACTTTATCTTTTTATATTGAGGGGCTCAAAAATACCATTGTGCTGTATTAAGTCAGTCAGACCCGGGAAAAAAAAAATAAAGTGTAAGTCCTACAATGATGCATACAAGCCTTGTTACTGTAAAGGGGAATATAATGGATCCTCTAGGAAATGGCTAGATAGGCTGCCTCCCCAAATTAATAATTTAATACTTTGAGGAGTACAGCTAGTGATAAGGAAAGAGGTATGTTGCTTAGCGAGACGTTGCTGTTTTGTTTTATAAATTGGCATAGCTGATATGTACATTTTGGCTTTTACTGGATATTACCAGTCTATAGGAAACTTCATTCAAAAGACATACCATTGTATAACCCAGGTATTTGACAAGTAGCTAATGTTAGAGGGCCAGTGGCAACAGAACTATGGACCTGATTTAGAGTTTGGCAGATGGGCTACTCCAAACTTGACAGCTATCCTGTCTGCTATAATACAAGAGCCATAGGATATAATGCTTTTGTAAGAAGATGGATGAGAAATGATTTGCATCTGTGAGGGAATAGCCTATTTGCCAAACTCTAAATCAGACCATGTGTCTCCTGAATAGAACTCCCATACTTTGGTCCCCTGGGTATAATGATTTTGATGAAGTTGTTGTGTTTTAGTCATGTTTAGTGCCATTAAGGTTTGGACCATAGACATGTGCTACTAGAGCTGATTCACATATTCCATGAGTGGTCTCTCTGTATTAGGTGCTCTCATGTGGTAACTGCAGTCCCCTAAAGCGCTCCAGCATGACTGGTGTAGGAACATAATTGTGCTTGATGTGTTCCAATAGCTCAAGACTCTCATCACACACTGTGAGAATTTAAGTATGGTTTGGTTTTAAAGTTGGACTAACAATTCCCTAGCATTCATCCTAGGCTAATAGCCCACCTTAGAACAACAGAGACTGGGGGCCAAGCTCTCCCTGGTGATTTAGTCTTGACATAGAAGCATTGTGAAAGCCCCTTAATGCAAATTTGGTCTGGGTAGACTGGATGCAGTGTCGTTTGGTGGTGAAGCATAGGTCATGAGATGTCTTCTGTGTCCTCTTTGGTTGTGGCAATTTATGGGGCCTACTGGCCTCCCTCTTATGAACCACAATTTTCTTCTGATGTTTTCATTTCATCTTCTGTGTCTGCTCCTTCTACCATGCATCAACTACTGCTCTCCAATGGAAAGTTGCTTTGCTCTTGATCCAGCGCGACACCTAATCAGGGATCAATACTCGGTGACATACAAATGGCCCATACACATTCACCCAAATCCCTGATGCACTGGGGGGTCAAGTTTTAAAGACTTAAGTTTTGTTTCTTTCACAGGTTCATGTTAAACATTTCTAAATACATAACTAACACTTTATATCAACTCTCTTTCCTCTTGGTCGACGTACCAATTAGTTGAGAAGTTGATGGTAATGATATCACTATCTAACTAACTATCTAGTCAGCTTAATAATCACAGACTCTCAGTAAGATTAATAACGTTTTATCTCAAAATCAAGGTAAAATATTAATGCTCATTGCATACGGGTACAAATGCAAACAATGAAATTCACAAGAGGGAGAAAAAACAATCAGCTAATGCAAATAGTGTCATACTCAACAAAACGACTATGCAAATGAAGGAGTGGATAGATCAAGAATCAAAAGTTTCAGCAAAAATATAATGCGAAACAATATATATATATGACGGAGTGGATAGATCAAGGGTCATCAGTTTCAGAGACAAAAATACATTTGCAAATAATTATGCAAAGTACGAGTCAGAAGGATAATACAAACCCAAAGGATCTGTGAAATACCACCACCCTGGCCAAGGAGTTGGTGGGGGTTCCCTGAAATAAAGCCAGGGAACAAAGACTTCAAAACCAACCCAAGAGCGGGACAAGGACAGGATCAGCTAGGCCTCTCTGCAAACCGACAGACAGCGATGCATCACCCCTCTCTTCTCTCTATCCGATCTAACTCCAAATCACACCCCCAAAAGCACCCCAGTTTTACCCTAAAACATACATGTCCGTCCCACATTAGTTGAAACAATCCATGGAATACGACAGCTCATTGGTGGATTCAGGAGGTGGTCTGTCACACCATCATGATTTCATTCTAAACTACTAAAGTCCATTGTTCCACTTCCCTTCTCATGACCTAAGATTTGACTTGTTCATATGTTTATCACATGTATCCATTTTACTAATCTTCTCATATAGTTCTCAGTTTCATCCGTGGAAGAAGTCTTGTGTCCCATGGTCAGGCTCATCCTTTGTCAGGCAAACAATACATTCTGTGCTGAACATTCTTGAACTTCTGTCTTTTTTTTGCAGCACTCACCGCTTCTGCCTGTTTCTCTTAGGCCTCTTTTGCTCACATCTCCAACCCCTCATCTATTCGGTCAACTTAAGAGAACATTCTAGCCCATTCAGCTCACTAGGGCGAATGAAATATAAACATTCATTAATTATATGATAATGTACCTTTCACTGTTTACCATCCCCCTTTGCACTACTACCTGTTAATGTTTTCCCAGCAAAAGCTTAAGGCAAAACAGCATTATTCATTATTTTTAAAGTAAGATGCAAAATGTGAAAAATAAAATGCAGCCTAAACATGCATTAATTCTGTTTCTTTTGTAATGCATTGTAAAATGCAGCCTAGTTCTTTCATGCCTTAGATACGATTAGTGCACACATGCACAAAGCGGTTTCCCATGTGTTCAAGTGATTGGTATATTAACTAAGCCTGGGCGTTGAACTACGCTCCGTTCGCGGAGCTTGCGAAGTTTAGGTAACTTCGCGATTCGCGTAGAGCGCGAAGTTGCAGATTGCTACGCAATCTAGCACGTAGCGTAGTAGTTTTGCTTCCTCGCGCGCTCAATATTCATTCTCGCGCGCGCGGTAACGTCTTACCTTGATTCTGCGATCGCCAACTTGCTTTTCTGTCTGTTCGCGAGCGCCACGAGATTTGTACTATGGCTGCCCAAGCCCGCAAGAGTGTGCGACCCCGAACACGTCATTGGTGCGCGCGAGCTGACTTCCGGCGGATGTTTTGGTAAGATCGCGATCCCGAACATGGAAAAACTGCAATCTGGCAAAGAATATCTCGCGAGCTTCATAAAACCTTCTCTAAAATGATCATTTTGCTCAGAAAACTCCTCAGATTGTGATCTTGCTGTAGTCTTTTGTGTAAGAAAGAGTCCTTTAATTTTTTTAACTCTTTTTTTTCAAGAGGAAGGAAGTGCCCCTGAGTCTACAACTTCCTGTTCCTGTCCAGCAGGCTCCTCCCACGTGCTTTGTGCATGTGTTGTTCACTTTCATTTGGATTTGGATCTGGAAGGATCACTTTTTGTGTCTGTCTGCTGCATCATACCATTGGATTGGATTTATTTGAGGAATTTTTGATTTGAGATTTAATTTACTACAAGTAAGTTGGAGAATTGGTGTGTTTGTTTCATTGGGGCTTGTTTGTACCTACATTTTTCTGGGATTTTTATTGTTTTTAAAAATTATTGTTGTGGTGGGTGGCCTGTACTACTTTCAATAGGGGCCTAGTTGTTTTTCTCTGCAATTTCAGCCAGTAGGGTACCCATGGGTCCATGTTTTGTGGTGTCTGTAGAATTTCTACATCATGTAGGGCATGGATGGCATAGGATTGAAATGCTAAACGTGGCTGTGGTGTATTTCACTGTTGGTGTGTGTGTGTGATTTACCTTTGTTGGATGTGTGTGCTTGTGGCCTAGTAGTCTTCCAGTAGGCCCAGAGGTAGTCAGCCTCCAATCTGTGGTGCGTGATTTAAATGTACAGTTGGTGTTGTCTGGTGATTTTCCTTTACTCCATGGATGGCTTTGGATTTTATTGCAAAAGGTGTGTTTGGGGTGGAATAGCATTTTTTGGGTGTGTGCTAAACAAATTGGGCTTTTTTGGCCAGCATGTAAGGCAAGGGATTCAGCTCGCGAACTTTCGGTAACTCTGCACAGCGCGACAACGCGGACTTACAGTTTTCGTCATTTTTGCGCTCGCAATATGCGTGTTCGCGCACGCGAGAAAGCCTTTTTGTACAGTTCGCGATCCCGAACACGCAGCTTTTGCAATCTGGCAAACAATATCTCGCGAGCAACATAGACCCTTCTCGAAAACGCTTTTTTGTGCATTTCTGCACAAAAAACTCCTCAGGCTGTCATTGAGCTGTAGGTTTGGAGCAGGGAGAAGCTGTTATTTGTCTGGAAAACATTTTTATGAGACGGATTAAGTTCCACAGACACTACAACTTCCTGTTCCTGTCCTTTGCAATCACTTTTATTTGTTATTGTGGTGGGTGGGCTGAGCATGTGTGTGGCGGCCATTTTAGGAAGGCATGCATTGTGCCTTTGCCATAGGCGTACATTGACTGTCTCCCATTTCTTGTGGTTGTTGTGGGTGTGTGGCGGCCATTTTGTGGAGCCATCCAAGCAGTGTGCTTGCTTTTGCCATCCGGTTCCAAGCTTGTGGCCTAGTAGTCTTCCAGTAGGCCCAGAGGTAGTCAGCCTCCAATCTTTGGTGCGTGATTTAAATGTACAGTTGGTGTTGTCTGGTGATTTTCCTGTACTCCATGGATGGCTTTGGATTTTATTGCAAAAGGTGTGTTTGGGGTGGAATAGCATTTTTTGGGTGTGTGCTAAACAAATTGGGCTTTTTTGGCCAGCATGTAAGGCAAGGGATTCAGCTCGCGAACTTTCGGTAACTCTGCACAGCGTGACAACGCGCACTTACAGTTTTCGTCATTTTTGCGCTCGCAATATGCGTGTTCGCGCACGCGAGAAAGCCTTTTTGTACAGTTCGCGATCCCGAACACGCAGCTTTTGCAATCTGGCAAACAATATCTCGCGAGCAACATAGACCCTTCTCGAAAACGCTTTTTTGTGCATTTCTGCACAAAAAACTCCTCAGGCTGTCATTGAGCTGTAGGTTTGGAGCAGGGAGAAGCTGTTATTTGTCTGGAAAACATTTTTATGAGAGGGATTAAGTTCCACAGACACTACAACTTCCTGTTCCTGTCATTTGCAATCACTTTTTGTTTGTTATTGTGGTGGGTGGGCTGAGCATGTGTGTGGTGGCCATTTTAGGAAGGCATGCATTGTGCCTTTGCCATAGGCGTACATTGACTGTCTCCCATTTCTTGTGGTTGTTGTGGGTGTGTGGCGGCCATTTTGTGGAGCCATCCAAGCAGTGTGCTTGCTTTTGCCATCCGGTTCCAAGCTTGTGGCCTAGTAGTCTTCCAGTAGGCCCAGAGGTAGTCAGCCTCCAATCTGTGGTGCGTGATTTAAATGTACAGTTGGTGTTGTCTGGTGATTTTCCTTTACTCCATGGATGGCTTTGGATTTTATTGCAAAAGGTGTGTTTGGGGTGGAATAGCATTTTTTGGGTGTGTGCTAAACAAATTGGGCTTTTTTGGCCAGCATGTAAGGCAAGGGATTCAGCTCGCGAACTTTCGGTAACTCTGCACAGCGCGACAACGCGGACTTACAGTTTTCGTAATTTTTGCGCTCGCAATATGCGTGTTCGCGCACGTGAGAAAGCCTTTTTGTACAGTTCGCGATCCCGAACACGCAGCTTTTGCAATCTGGCAAACAATATCTCGCGAGCAACATAGACCCTTCTCGAAAACGCTTTTTTGTGCATTTCTGCGCAAAAAACTCCTCAGGCTGTCATTGAGCTTTAGGTTTGGAGCAGGGAGAAGCTGTTATTTGTCTGGAAAACATTTTTATGAGAGGGATTAAGTTCCACAGACACTACAACTTCCTGTTCCTGTCCTTTGCAATCACTTTTTGTTTGTTATTGTGGTGGGTGGGCTGAGCATGTGTGTGGCGGCCATTTTAGGAAGGCATGAATTGTGCCTTTGCCATAGGCGTACATTGACTGTCACCCATTTCTTGTGGTTGTTGTGGGTGTGTGGTGGCCATTTTGTGGAGCCATCCAAGCAGTGTGCTTGCTTTTGCCATCCGGTTCCAAGCTTGTGGCCTAGTAGTCTTCCAGTAGGCCCAGAGGTAGTCAGCCTCCAATCTGTGGTGCGTGACTTAATTGTACAGTTGGTGTTGTCTGGTGATTTTCCTTTACTCCATGGATGGCTTTGGATTTTATTGCAAAAGGTGTGTTTGGGGTGGAATAGCATTTTTTGGGTGTGTGCTAAACAAATTGGGATTTTTTGGCCAGCATGTAAGGCAAGGGATTCAGCTCGTGAACTTTCGGTAACTCTGCACAGCGCGACAACGCGGACTTACAGTTTTCGTCATTTTTGCGCTCGCAATATGCGTGTTCGCGCACGCGAGAAAGCCTTTTTGTACAGTTCGCGATCCCGAACACGCAGCTTTTGCAATCTGGCAAACAATATCTCGCGAGCAACATAGACCCTTCTCGAAAACGCTTTTTTGTGCATTTCTGCACAAAAAACTCCTCAGGCTGTCATTGAGCTGTAGGTTTGGAGCAGGGAGAAGCTGTTATTTGTCTGGAAAACATTTTTATGAGAGGGATTAAGTTCCACAGACACTACAACTTCCTGTTCCTGTCCTTTGCAATCACTTTTTGTTTGTTATTGTGGTGGGTGGGCTGAGCATGTGTGTGGCGGCCATTTTAGGAAGGCATGCATTGTGCCTTTGCCATAGGCGTCCAAACTTGTGGCCTAGTCGTACAGTAGGCCCAGGGGTACAACTCAGCAATCATCACGGCGGGTTTTTGTTCCTTGCTATTCTTCTTCCTAAGTGTACACAGTACAAATACAACAGGATCCCTGGCCTTGTCAGTCTCTTAATGGCTGGCTATACTGTTGATGTTGTTCACTGACTTCATGAAATTTAATAATTGTGATGACCACCCACGAGACACTAATAAGTTATATATTATGTTATGGATCTTTTGACTGATGTTCTTCTGGCTTTTTTGCTTTTAGGTGCACAAAAGACAGAGGTGTGTCATCATCATCCACTGTTGTGGTGCCAGACCGACGTCCTGCTGCTGTAGTGTACACAACATGACGTGTCAGTGACCTGACCAGGCATCTCTGCAACTTGTGCAACTGAGTGCTGTTTTGACATCTGTTGAAGATACCCCCAAAGAAAGCAGGTAGCAGGTCCTCCGGTACCAAGAAAGTTGCCATGGAGAAGAAGGAACAGAAGAAGAAGGAAGTGTCACTTAAGTCTGGTGTGCCTCCCAAAACCTTTTTTGGTTCACCAAAAATGACGCCTGTAGCAGCGGTGTCGGGGGGGCAAGCTGGGGGCAGCACCTCCACATCAGTGGGCCCAACCCACCAACCCATGCCCAAGCAGATGAGTGTGGAAGAGGTAGCCAGCCTTATGGTGGAAAGCAGTGATGCTGAGCCTGAACTAAACTTATCGCTATCTCAAAGTAGTACACAATCAACGCAGGAGGGAACATCATCAACACAGCAGATAAGTGGTCAACAGCCGCAGCCACCGCCCGCAATAGTAGCTGTTGTTCCTCCCGAAGTAGGGGCAGTTCAGGAAATTGAGCCTCATGCAGAGGAAGAAGAGGAAGCCGCTCCTTTAGAAGTTGCATTGGCTTTTAAATCCCCAGCAAGGAAAAGGAGGGTTAGTACATCAAGTTCTTCACCAAGCCCCCCTTCTGATGATCTAGATGTCACTTGGAAGCCACAAACTGAGTCTGAGAGGGAAACACATCACAAGAGCAGGCATGGGAAAAGGAAGGTTCCAGAAAGCCTTTCACTTATGGATGTTGATGTAGAAGAGCAGGTTGATGATGATGATGATGATGAGCCAGTCATCACAAACATCACTCCCGGGCCTGAGGAGATGGAGAGCAACATTTTTACATTATCCAAAATGGATGCGAGGGATGTAGCACGCATACCTCCAACACAGGTAACACCAACACGACCTCCAGCTTCCATATTTACATTAGCAAAGGGCCGGCAGCGTCCTACACCCAGCACAACAAGCACCACCTCAGCAGAAGTAGGTAGTGGTCCTGCACAGAGTCAAATTCAACACACACCCTCCAGTTTATCCGGCATTGGAAGTGGGAGTGGCACCTCCAGCAGGAGACAAAAGTTAAGCTCCCCAGTGTGGGACTTCTTTACGGTTAGCGGAAAGGAGGAGAACATTGCTGTATGCTCCATTTGTCATACCTCTGTTAGCCGTGGAAAGCTTGGTACAAACTATGGTACCGGAGGCCAAATGACCCATCTGAAAAAACACCACACAATCCAGTGGGAGGAGCACCCTAGGCTCATCAAAACTGGAACCATTGCTGTTGGGCTTAAACGAGTAGAAAGTCCGCTCACGGTGGAACAGGAAGAAGAGGGAGACATTCTCTGTGCTAGTGGTACACAAAGTAGCCCTGTCCCCAGCACTGCAGTGGTAACGCCCACATCCTCAGCCACATCTCATTGGCACAAGAGTAAGAGCCAGCCTGAGACACCAAGGAGTACTGCTGGCCCAAAAAGTGCGACGTCGACCACAGGAAGGAATACCATGCAGCCTACCATTCTTAGCATGTTTAGTAGGCCGGAAGGGCAGTACGAACGCAACCACCCAATAGCACGTTTGTACAATGCTAAGCTGGCAAAAATGTTAGCACTGGACCTTCTCCCTTTTTCTTTTGTTGAAGGGGTGGGTTTTCTTGAGTTTGTGACCACCATCTGCCCAAAATGGAAAGTTCCCAGCCGCTACTATTTTGCAAGAGTTGCTGTTCCAGCACTACATCACGACGTGCTGGAATTGCTTGGAAAAGCCTTAAAACAGAGTGCTGTTCAGAGTATACACCTGACAACAGACATGTGGACCAGTTGCCAAGCCACTGATTACATGTGCATCACTGCACACTGGGTCTCTTTTTTGGGTGTTAAAGATAAGATATCTGACGGCGTTGTTGACACCACTGAGATTTTTAAAGACACTCGCAAACATGCAACTGTAGCCATGTTTGCAATGGAGAAATCTCATACTGCTGCTAACATTTTGGATGAGTTTAACGGCAAGGTGTTTGAGTGGCTGCGACCAAGAGGTCTTACCATTGGTTGTGTTGCCACGGACAATGGCAGTAATGTAGTTCGGGCCATGAAAGATGGTGGCTATTTCAGGGTGCCATGTTTGGCACACTGCATTAACATTGTTGTGCAAGACTTTCTGAAAAATGAAAGCAAAGTCAGCAGCTTACTGACCACCTGCAGAAGAATATGCACACATTTCAACCATTCTGTTAAAGCCCGGAAGGAGCTGAGGGTGATTCAACGTGAGCATAAAATGCCAGTCAAAGCACTCATCCAAGAGGTGCCAACACGTTGGAACTCAACGTATTACATGCTTGAGCGTCTGTTTGAGCAGTACATACCACTTAATGCTTATGTCATGAAAAGGTCAGGGGATCCTACAGTGAAAGGCATGAGAGTTGAGATGGCCCAATGGGACCTTGTCAAAAGCCTGACAGAGATGCTACTTCCTTTTGAGGTCTTCACCCGTGAAGTGAGCCGGGAGGACTGTACTATGGGCCAAGCTATCCCATTGTTGTACATGCTAGAGCAAGAGCTGAAGGAGGTGGCAGAAATGTACGCAGGTGTGGATGACAAAGTAGACGCACATTATTTGGCAGACACCTTATCCGCTCGCTTATCTCACAATACAAGGATTCAAAATAACATTCTGTCAGATCCACATTACATTACTGCCTCAATTTTGGATCCACGTTACAAATTATTGCTGCGCAGTAATGAAGTCATTCCTTTTTCAGAAGTGAATGTTGCCCAGTACAAAACTTCGATAGCTGAGGAAGCCACTGAGTTTGAAAACGAAAGGATCTTCATTAAAGGCCCGCCCCTCCAGGGCAGAAAAAGTACTGCAGGGCACCCAGAACGAAATTCTACTTCAGAAGCCAAGAGCAGTGCGTTTGCCTCCCAGCAGTCAACACTGCCAGCAGCAATAACATCAACAGCACCAACAGGATCATTAGGCACATTTACAAAAACGGCAGGTGATTGGTTTCTACGGAAAGGGTATTGCACATCCATGACTGATGCAAAGGCAAAAGAGGCCCAGGAAATCGAGCACCCCTGAACATTGAGCGGATGGTTCAGGCCTATCTAGATGACACAACAGAGGTCTACATGGAGCAAAGCCCATTGGTGTATTGGTATGGGAAAAGAAGCCAATGGCCAGTGCTCAGCAGGCTGGCGATAAAGTATGTGGCTTGCCCTGTTGCAAGTGTCTCTTCAGAGTGTGTTTTCAGTGCTGCTGGTGCCATTGTTGCTGTCAAAAGGACCAGTCTCTCGCCCAAAAGTGTTGAGAGGTTAACCATGATCAAAATGAATCAACACTTTATACCACCAGAGTACAAAATACGTGAATCACAGGAGGAAGAGGAGAGCGACTTTGATGACATAAGTAGTGGATTGTTAGACGCACTGCTGTCCGAACCACCAGAGTTTGAGGACGAGCTCCTCTTCCCTGACAACTAGGCTTTCAAATTGTTCTCCCTTCCTTTATTTGTGTGTGACTATGTGTATCTGTTTTTCTGGTTCAAAATCTACATTCACAACAAAGCCATCAACAGTCTCCTCTTTTTATTTCCCTATTGGAGTTGCACGTCTGTGCATAACTGTCCACTCCACTCCTCAGGGTCCTGCTCCATGTTCCTTACTCTCCCTAAGTACATTTCAAGCAAGTCAGACATTGGATGGAGATGGAGAATAGTACAATACAGGTTGCCTCTAACAGTCCCTCCATAAGAAGTCAAACGTGACTCCACCTATATTCCATTTTGTTTCCAATCCGAAAGAAACTCATCACTGACTGGCAGAAGGCTAGGCAGGCATCAGATCAGACAGCCAAAGAGAACACCAAGACAGGTAATGAGTGATTATTGTGAATGATGGTGGCATGCATTGCATTGGATGCTGGCTGACTACGAAGAATTGTGCATGCCATGAAGTAGAACTATACTAGTTTATCGACAAAGTAAAAGTGACTCAGGTGTGGTGACAGTTAATGTTTCCTTGTTGTTTAATAATGACCACATTGTACTCCTACCACTGCAGGTGCCGGCCAATATCCGTTGCAATTTGGTAATATGGAATATATTATAAATTTAATCAGTCACTACAGACTGAGTTGGTGTTGGAGAATACGTACCACACGGTCACCATCATTGAGGATGCTGAGCATACTATCTTTGCACACAGTCAGTTGGATTGGAGAAAATTGATGGAATAACTGCGTTTCATGGGCTGACTTAAAAGGTAAAAAGTTTGAACAAGAACCACAGCAGACCTAGGCTAGATGTCCGTGTAGTGGTGTGGACTGGAGTAGAGTGTAGTGGTATGACGGACAGTGGCGCATTGATTTAGTCACTTCATTGGGAAAATTCTAGGTTGCTGCAGTGCATATGACATTTCTCAGGCTCGGTCAAAATATAAGTAAGGGGTAGGGTGCTTGGCCTGTGCCGCGGTTCTCCTGTTCTGTGGCTGTGCTGGCTCCTGAATCCTGTCCCGTTGTTGTTGTACCTTAATGCTGTAGAGTAGACACTATGTAGCCTATCCAAGCTGCCTCAGTCTGAAAGTGTTGTCTCCAGAGTGTTGTCTTGCACTCCACTGTAATTGAGTTTATTGTTGTAAATGCTGTAATTTTTCAATACCCCGTTTGTTTTTCCATCTACACTTACAGGCCGGCCTTTACCCTGTGCTACAGTGGGAGAAATGACTCACACGTACCTTACCAATCCACATCAGGCGTTTCATGGGCTGACATAAAAGGTAAAAAGTTTGAACAAGAACCACAGCAGACCTAGGCTAGATGTCCGTGTAGTGGTGTGGACTGGAGTAGAGTGTAGTGGTATGACGGACAGTGGCGCATTGATTTAGTCACTTCATTGGGAAAATTCTAGGTTGCTGCAGTGCATATGACATTTCTCAGGCTCGGTCAAAATATAAGTAAGGGGTAGGGTGCCTGGCCTGTGCCGCGGTTCTCCTGTTCTGTGGCTGTGCTGGCTCCTGAATCCTGTCCCGTTGTTGTTGTACCTTAATGCTGTAGAGTAGACACTATGTAGCCTATCCAAGCTGCCTCAGTCTAAAAGTGTTCTCTCCAGAGTGTTGTCTTGCACTCCACTGTAATTGAGTTTATTGTTGTAAATGCTGTAATTTTTCAATACCCCGTTTGTTTTTCCATCTACACTTACAGGCCGGCCTTTACTCTGTGCTACAGTGGGAGAAACGACTCACACGTACCTTACCAATCCGCATCAGGCGTTTCATGGGCTGACATAAAAGGTAAAAAGTTTGAACAAGAACCACAGCAGACCTAGGCTAGATGTCCGTGTAGTGGTGTTGACTGGAGTAGAGTGTAGTGGTATGACGGACAGTGGCGCATTGATTTAGTCACTTCATTGGGAAAATTCTAGGTTGCTGCAGTGCATATGACATTTCTCAGGCTCGGTCAAAATATAAGTAAGGGGTAGGGTGCCTGGCCTGTGCCGCGGTTCTCCTGTTCTGTGGCTGTGCTGGCTCCTGAATCCTGTCCCGTTGTTGTTGTACCTTAATGCTGTAGAGTAGACACTATGTAGCCTATCCAAGCTGCCTCAGTCTGAAAGTGTTCTCTCCAGAGTGTTGTCTTGCACTCCACTGTAATTGAGTTTATTGTTGTAAATGCTGTAATTTTTCAATACCCCGTTTGTTTTTCCATCTACACTTACAGGCCGGCCTTTACCCTGTTCTACAGTGGGAGAAACGACTCACACGTACCTTACCAATCCGCATCAGGCGTTTCATGGGCTGACATAAAAGGTAAAAAGTTTGAACAAGAACCACAGCAGACCTAGGCTAGATGTCCGTGTAGTGGTGTGGACTGGAGTAGAGTGTAGTGGTATGACGGACAGTGGCACATTGATTTAGTCACTTCATTGGGAAAATTCTAGGTTGCTGCAGTGCATATGACATTTCTCTGGCTCCGTCAAAATGTAAGTAAGGGGTAGGGTGCCTGGCCTGTGCCGCGGTTCTCCTGTTCTGTGGCTGTGCTGGCTCCTGAATCCTGTCCCGTTGTTGTTGTACCTTAATGCTGTAGAGTAGACACTATGTAGCCTATCCAAGCTGCCTCAGTCTGAACGTGTTCTCTCCAGAGTGTTGTCTTGCACTCCACTGTAATTGAGTTTATTGTCGTAAATGCTGTAATTTTTCAATACCCCGTTTGTTTTTCCATCTAGACTTACAGGCCGGCCTTTACCCTGTGCTACAGTGGGAGAAACGACTCACACGTACCTTACCAATCCGCATCAGGCAGGCAGTGGTACCCAAGATTGATGTGCGGAGTGTCCATGGAAGGGAGGACCAAGAGGAATGACGAGAATGATGCAACTCCACATTTGGACCAGGATAATACAGTAACTTTAGTATCATCATTCGTCTTTACATTTATTTGCTTGCTTTTTTCTCTTTAATCATTACGACTGTGTGTTGTGGTTTGTTTGTTAATTGATCCAACTTTTTTTAAATTTCCTTAGCTAGCTTGAAAAATAAAAGTAAGCCCGGTACAGCATGTAATTGGGTTCGGTCTGAGCTCTGAGGGCATCAGACAGGCAAGGCAAATTTCAATTTCGTCCCTGACTGTACTGTCTCATTGGGTCATAGTAGTTATAGTACAACTCATTATCATTAACCATCAAGTTATCCTCCTCAGCATGCATGCATTTGCTTTCTCTCACTTCATACTTTGATTTTTTTTGATAATGGATCATGGTCGTCTTACAAGATTGTGTTTTACTTTTGTTGTGTCCATGCATATTGTCTGTTTTTCTTTCTCAAACCTTTCCCAAAACCCCACTTCCCATCCAATCATCAATCCCTAACCCTCTTCCCCAGGGCTATGTGATTTATATTGAGGTGTGATGTGATGACTATGTACACCAATTGATCACACGCTTGCTGGGGCAGATGTGGTGAAAGCAACACTAATTGAATTTCAACTAAGGCAGGGCAAGGATCTTCTTCTGCTTGACCACCCATGCTGTAGTTTACTTTGTGTTCTGTTCCACTACTCCTCCCAGAGTCTCAGTCAAGTGACTTTCTCTTTCTTTTTTCAAACGCTATTGCCAGTGTCTACTACTACCACCACAATAATAGCATCTACTCCGTCAATTTGGGAAACCAACCATGCAGCCATCAGTGTGCCGAACTTCATCATCAATCACAGGTAAGATAAGTTTGGTGGGAGGTATGGACTAGGAGGAGAGACTGACAGTACTATTATGACAATTAAAAATAACTCAGTGAGGGGTACTGCATCTATCGGTTTGTGTGTTACAAAATCGGCAGATCTTTTAAATCAAACACTGGCAGTGGGCATGCAGCAGCACGGAAACAAAGTAAACAACCATGTGACTTACATTGAATTCGGAAAACTGTAACCCACCACAAAACATTAACATCGTATAAATAAATAGTAAGTATATTTTTAATGTCCCCTAACAAAAATAAACTATCCCGCTCTGACCTAACCCACCCCCCTCCCTAACCCCAACGAAACGAAACGAAAGTCCAAAGTCCCAATGTCCGTAGAAATCCCCAACGCCCACAAACCCACCCACCAACAAAAGGAATTAAAAAAGGGGCAAACGACGAGGTGCTCTATTGTCGGCGGGCCTTAAGGTGTTTGTCCACCAGGATCTTTACCCGCTCCTCCATGTTCTCTTCCAAGCGGGCCATCTGGCGGAGCAGCTGGCGGCGAAATGCCCTACAGTTACATCCAGGGTGGGGGGCAGCAGTGCTGGAAATAGAGGCGCGGCGGCGGGCGGATGCCGGACCACGGCGCCGTGAAAGTGGAGGCCGGGCCTGACTGGGGCCCGGGGCATTGGAGGAGGCTGCAGCTGCAGCCGCCTCCTCCTCCTCCTCCTCCTGAGCCACCAGCCGGCGATAATGCTCGCAGATGGCCTCCAGTTTCCGGTGCCGGGCCCTAGCGGCCAACTCCTTCCTTGATGGTTTAGTGGAAGGAGTATCATCTATATCAAGAAAGAAAAAGAACATGTTGGAGCCAATACTCTTAGCAAAACAGGAACACTAAAATCATTCAACACATAGTGTCACAGTATCACTAGCAAGCACAGTTCATAACATTTGGGATTTGGTGGTGGGGTAAGTATCTCTAATCCTACTTCCTTGGACTCTAACATTTGTGACAGTTTCAGACATTATTTATAAATATAATCGTACTATGTATGTACTCCGGTACACCAGTCGTGCTGTTCTTATCTGTAGTTTAGCCCAATTACATAACCTTGTTGTAGGCGGCATGCCAGGTCCATCAGCTAAGCTTGCACCCAAGAGAAACAGATATGAGCCACATGATGCAGACTCACGTTAGTTTTATTTACTACTACTGTCTGCAGGTGGGGAAGCTCATCTTTTTGTCTGACGCCTTATGGCCGTTGGCACTGGTCATACTCTGTTACATGAAGGCAAATGGCATGCACAATTTCACTTACACCCTGCCATGGGTACTACAAAAAGGCTGATTATTTATCGGATCCAACGATCATTGCTTATATTCATATAATAGATTCTGCTAGTGCTAATACGATATATGACATCAGGTCGGTAGCGGTCGGTGGTGGGAGTGCTGCCTGTCGGTGACGTGGGAAGGTGCAGGGTGGGGATAGTAAACGATGGATTAAGGACATTCACAGGTAATTAAAGAATACATTAAAAAAAAAACATTGCTGCACACAGTAGCACACACTGCATCGCATTCGGCGGTGCAGTGCGCACCTTGAAAATAGTTTTATTTATTTTTATGTTGATTACCTGTATTTGGCCGTAACAGTAATACACAGTTTACTCGCCAGTGCCACCCACCCGTCCCCTCCCCATGTCACCGCCCGACAACAATCCCACCACCAACCGCTACTGCAGAGGGTACTTTGCTTTCATTGATTGTGTAACCAATATACATAAACATTAAACAACAGATAGGCCACCCTTTGCAGGCTGGCTGCCCCAATCGAAAATACATTAATAATAATAGGTAGGGAGTGGTCCCCAGAGTGGGAGGAAGGGGT
The DNA here is from genome assembly GCF_964204655.1 of Triturus cristatus. Lineage (NCBI taxonomy): Eukaryota > Metazoa > Chordata > Amphibia > Caudata > Salamandridae > Triturus > Triturus cristatus. Next base: position 466,556,699 of record NC_140589.1, read on the forward strand.
TTCCGCTTGATAATATATGACGTGCTTGCAAACTACTGCAAGTGTACTGTATGCTCATAATACTACCTTGATTCCCCTAGGCTTTGCTACTGTCGCGCAGTTTCTTTTACATTTTCTTCAAAGTAAGAATCTCCAGTGACACTTTCCACCTATACTGTCTCTTGGTGATAGTACATCCAGGCATACATCCATTAAAGTAAACGTCTATCCTTTTGTATATATCTCTTAACAAACCTTAGTTGGTTTCACCAACAAACACCCATGCTTCTGCTCCTTCCTTCCTTGCCTTGGCTTTGAGTTTGAACCAAAAACACAGCTGATTCTTGCTATCTAGTACTATCCACCCATACTGTGTCGCCCACCCAGGCAGGCATTCTTTCACCTTCCACCCATCCTTCAACAACCCATGCATCTGATCTTATTACTATCAGCCACCTATGCATGCTTCCAACAACATATCCTTCTCTGCCGGTCAGTCATATTGTTTATCTCGCCCGTCCTTCCACCCTTAGTGCTTTCCCTCTATGTTCAACACATCCATGAAGGTCATCTGATCTGAGTTTGTCTTCTCCATAAAACATTCACAGCTGATTTTGGAGTCAAATAGAAGAGGCCATTGGTTACTCTACTCACGCTGGTAATGCTACGTAAAGGGTGTCTTCTTCAACCGTTGTATATTAAGTCGCACAGTACAGTGAAATAGTGAACACAGTTCCATCTAGCTGTAATGTCAAGAAGTAATGAATATAACTTACCGCCGCCGGCCACTGCTGCTGGATCCCCCCTGGGCCCTGTGTCTCCTGCAGGTGCCGCCAGTTCGCCTGCCCCCTCCAGAATGGCCGCATCGCTGGCCCCGACGGCACTGGTGGATGGTAGTGTGCCTAGAAAAAAGCATCACAAATGTTTTAGATGCCTGTAAACCTCCCCCTATTTTAAGTGTTCACTTGGAACATTGAAAAAAAAGTTAATGCGATGCAACATACATCAGCACTAGACAGTAAGTACAGTCAGTAGACAGACACTAGTAGGATATGGTTCCACTTCCTAGGGTCATCTAGTCCTACTCTACTCTTTTGAAAGTTAGCCTGAGCCATGAGTAACCCTTTTAGATTCATCATGTCGACTACTACTCTTTTGGTGCATATTATACCTGCCAGCTTATTGACATGTGCAGTAGATGCCTTTAAGGCCGCTTGACTGTTGCGTACAAGTGAAGAGGTCGAAAAAAAAAAAACGTATTGACTTTGTTTAGTTTATATTGCTTAGCCATCACACATACATGTTACACTTTTTGGCATGACTGCAAAATGCTAGCATTCACCAGTATACTATCTAACGGCTAACTCGCAGCGTTTTTCTCATATATCATAGGCAGAAGATTCCCTTTTACAAACCAGAGATTTACAGAGCATATTGGATGCAAGATGATGTAACCAGTATTTCTACGTTCTACGGTGAGGGGTCTTCCAGAATTCAAAAGATCTTGGCTCTTGTTCTTGTTGTCAATCATGCACTTGTAAATGTTTACTGTTTTAATGTTAGGCTTTTTGCTGGCTTATTGACTATGGCTGTCATAAATTAAATTTCCTATTAACGATGTACAGAGTTTGATACTTGTTTCAAATAAACCTTTTGAACTTACACATAGACTCTGTGGTATTTGGTGTGGTGGAGTGGACTTACACAAGTTGTGAGCAAAATGGTGTTTGTTATTATGTTCTGGGTTGTCTCTGTCTCAGTCATCATCAACATTGTGTATCGTCTTTGTGGGGGGGGTCGGGAGTGGGACCCTAATGTGAGACACTATAGCTAGTCGGTCAGGGGATCCTGGGTTCTTCGGACTGAGGTGTGATCAGTAAGATCCAACCTCCCATCAGCAACATCCTATTTTGTTGTGCATAGTTCTGTATGTGGCTCTGCAGAATCCTAGACAATAGTAGTATCATGTACTATCCGATCAAAAATACTAGTCAAATATCTGGTTGGGCATTTTGTTTGTGGTAATTGTCAAAGCCTCAACATTGAGAATACTTGAAGAGGACAACCCAAAGGACAGGACCCAGTGGCTAGAGCTATTGGTCAATCAGAGTTTTATTGTTTATTAAGAAAACCTTCTATTAAAGAGTGGGCAACTGTGCAAGCTTCGCTACACACAGAGTAATAATAGTAATAGTAGTAGTAGTATTAGTAGTACAGAGAGTCATAGCAGAGGGAGTTAGAAGCAACTTAGAGGCAGGGATAAACAGAATTAGTAAACAGATAGTCAAGGTCAAAGAAGTAAGCTTTTGTAAAAAAGAGATTCAGAAAGTGGAACCATAATTTAGAGTTTGGGAAAAAAAGATACAGTAACATAACATTTAGGGAAATATAAATGTCAATCTAACCAATGGAGGACTTACTGGGGCCAGCTGCAGGAGCCTCAGTAGAGGAGAGGTCCTGGGGTTACCCCGCCGACTCCGACCCCGTCTTCTTGCCCCTGGGTGGTGCTGATGATCATGTAAAATATAATAAAGAAAGAGACCAACATTAAGGAGTGCTGTGAGAAAAATAATAAATCATTTGGAAAAATAATAAGTCAAAGAACATTTTAGGAAACAACAAGTGCAATAAAATTGACCTATCTAATCAGATGGATCGACTACTGGCTGCTTCCTAGTGCATTTACGGATCGTCTACTTATTTATGAACACTCCAGTGTTCCATGATCATTCTGATTCCAAATACTAACAAAGCCTAGTAAGTACCACCTGACCTACACCACCTATTCCAGATGGGCCAATTGTTCACTAAGTCTGCACTTCAATTTTTTTCAGCCATCAAATGCATAGATGAGATGGAGGACACATGCATAGTTGCATACATTAGTGCATACATACAACAAATTGTGGGTTGGTTGCATAATTCTGATCTAGTTCTGCTACTGACTGACCATGCTAAGCCTACCACTCACTAAACAAAGTACAAAAGGTTCGACGGAGGACTGGGGTAAGCAGCACTCGGTGACAGAGGATGCGTCACGCAGACCGCATAAAACAATTAGTAACTACTACTAACAAACTAAACCTAGTATCCAATATCCATCCACCACTATTTCACAGTAGGACAATGGAAGGACTAGAGTCTCTCTAGCAAATCGCATTACCTAACTTCAGTTCTGTAAAGTAAACTCTTACATAATCAGCATCAGCACAAGCTAGTGCAAACTAAGTTGCAAACAAGTAAGAGTACCACCGTGCACCTGGGTCCTTAAATCAAAGAACATTTTGCTGTTTGGAACGTAATTTACCAGCAACGCTTGGCACGCAGCAGTAATCTTGTTGTTCATCTAATTTAATATACACAATCAGTTACTCACCAAGCCCGACGACCTCGACACCTAGCAGGTCCAACAGGTCCTGCTCCCGGTCCAGCATGTCGGACCACCAGTGGGCTAGCTGGTTGTGGGTGCGCCGGATCCCAGTGCACCGGAACACTGCCGCCTGCTGCCAAGGTCAAGGGGAGGAGGCGCTGGATGAAGAAAACAAGAGCCGCCACCTTCCTCCCCAAACAGTTGCCGGGCCTGCACCCCTGCAGGACGCATTCTGCCGCAAGGCAGGCGGCGCTTCTCTGCGCCTGCAGGTCCCTTGCCCTTGGGACTTGGTGTGCCCTTGGCCATGGTTCTGGGGTGGGTGGGAGGCGGAAAAGAAAAGTCCGAAGGGGAAAAAAATTTAGGGGGAAGAAGATAGAAAGAACTTTATGAAAGTAACAAAAACACAGTAAAAGTAGAAATAAAATGCAAAATATAAACTGAGGCAAACAGAGAGATAGATAATAACTAAAAAAAAGTCAGGAAAAAGGCTTTAAAGACAAAGGATTGCTAAGATAAAGGGAGGATACAAAAGTAGGCCCAGAAACATGGCATAGAGTGAAAAACAAGATGGACGCGCCCATTCGCGACGGCGTGGGTAAGTTTGCGCGATATTTCTCGCGAACATGTACTATTTATCGCGAACAAGTAAAATGCGCTCCCGAACACGTCAATGCACATCGCGAACACGCTATCCGCGACCCGGAACAGGAAATAAGGCATCGCGAGTGGGCGGGACTATAGAAAAACAAGATGGCCGCGCCCATTGGCGACCGCATGGGTAAGATCGCGAGATATATCCCCTGAGCATGCAAACAGCTCCCCGAACATGCTTACCGCGCTCGCGAACAAGAAAACGAGATCGCGAACAGGTTGCCACAAGCAACTACGCAAGCTCGCGAAGCTTCGCGAAAGTCGCGTAGTGCAATGACATCTTCGCGAAGCTTCGCGAAGCGCGACTACGCGAACTACGCCCAGGGTTAATATTAACTTCACTGTGCACTGCTCCATCAATCCCCCCTCTGATGGCTTCCTGGAGCCATCATAAATACCCACCATACCGAGTACCATCTTCATCTATCTAGAATTCAGTCTTCTTTTCTCTTTTTATCATACTTTCGTCTAAATCTTTCATTTGGTCATAGTATTCTCTTTTCATATCTTCCCATTCTATTTCTTCTCTTTTTGTCTTTCTTGCTTTTTGTTTGTTATTAGATTCTGTTGCTTCTTTTCTTTCACTTCTACACTTACAAAACTTATATGTTGTTATTATTACTAAGGCTACTACAGCTACTGAAATTATTGGCATTGTTATTTCTCCTACAGAAAATCATTTACCTACAGAAGAGAAACTCTTACAAAGTCTCTCCCAGACACCGTCAACCTCCAGTTGGGTCAAACCGTCATGTAATTTCTTAATATTCTGTATATATCTCTCAATACCTTTACTTTTGTCAGGGATAAGAGCACAGCAATGTTGGATTTTCAACATGCCACAGACTCCACACTATTTTGTCAATAAGATATCTAGGGCAAGTCGATTTTGCAAAACCATTGAACTGATTACAACCATTTCTGTGGCAATCATCAAGAACCCACCAACAGTATCTGTTGATAAACGATCAACCACTGTGGACAATTTTCAAATTTTGTGTGAATTCAGAACAACTCCAACTGAGAGTATCAGTGCACCAAAAATATCCCCTACTATTTCTGAATACTTGCTCTCTTGTTAATTGTTAGTGCTTGCTTTATTTAATTTAGTCTGTTGTTATAGACCTTGGGGAAAATAATAGCAAAATAACAACTACCATACCAATGTGCAGGCAACCTGTAATATGCTTTCTTACCACACATATAACAGACTCATGGGAATGCCCCTGCTGTTAACAGGTGGATGCAGACTTCCTTCACATGCTCTGGTCCTGCCCATCCTTAAGTACTTATTGGAGGGAGGTTCATGCGGCGCTTATGGCTTGCACTGAGGAATCATTGCCACAGACATGGGAGGTGTGTGTGCTGAGTTCCTAACCCATGACCAAAAAAACACAGTGTCATGACCAGGTTTATTGATTTAGGGTTCATTGAAGCGAAAAGGCCAATCACCAAAGGATGGAATCATGCTGATCCCCCTGCAGTTGCCAGTTGGAGAAACTCACTTTCAGTATGGGCATGTGCGGAAAGCATGTCATTACACAGAGAGGAAATAGCTGGATTGCGCAAGTACCCTATCGCCCAGCTATGGGACACCGTTCTTACTGACTTGACACATGCAGATGAGACAGAGGGGACAAGCTCTTCGCAGGAGGCTGATAGACAGGACCCGGTTGCCAGTCCCCGGACGCATGAATCCCCTGGTCTGAGTGGTGTTGAGATCCGGGATGAAGTTGATAGGCACGCCCAAGACACACATGAGTTAGTGTAAGAGAGCTGTAATTATTCATTTCTTTACACATTGGGGGGGTGGGATGGTATATGTGCAATGGGATGACTGGGTTGTTGAAGTATCTCCGATATATATTTTGGCCAAGGCGTGATGTTAAGACGATGGTTTTCTTAGTTTGTTTTATACGTGTTTGCAATGAGGAAACATTGTGTCTGATTTTGCTTCAATTTGTCTATAAGCGGGCTGGCCAAGTGTAATTATGGATATGTACAACTTCTTATATATGTCTGGACACCAGGGAATGTATATACAGACAGCTAATGTATAGTTATTGTACTAGAAAGGACATTTATAGCCGGTGGCTCGCTGCACAATTTTGCAATTTACTATGAGGGATGAGTTCCGATAATTACGGCTGTACCTTTTATTGCATTTGTAATGGCCATCTGTTCCATAACTGACCCGAACCCCTTACCTTTCCCTTCCCTATTTTCCTTTTCCTTGAATGTAACATGTATGCTTGACAAAATGCAAATAAAGATATTTAAAAAAAAAGAAAATAGACTCATGGGAAAACAGGAGCAGTTCCACCCTTAAATCCCCAACCTCCAGTAATTTGGAAAGTATGCTCACATTCACTAATACCAATTAAATAATTGTTATAGTTAGTTTTCATTCTAAGCAAGCATGTTTTTCCCTTCTGATACCAATCCAGGGACATTGCAGCGTATGTCCCGCCTTTCTCATAATTTCCTTCTCTAAATGCCCATGGTGGTACCTGCGACTTCTGTTCAGCAGCTTTCCTTTGGAAACTTTCTCTTCTATCTTCTACCATGTCTATGAACACTTTTTCTTCAACCCGCAAACTACATGGTAAATTATTCTTATAAGCATATTCTATATGTAGTGTCTTAGTAATATGAAGAATTCTCACATATAACGTGCATTTTTACTACTTAAAAACTTGTTCAGCTCCTTTATAACAGGTATTTCCAAAAACACTGAATCTATGTTGGAATAATGATACTCGAGCTTCCCTGTCATGTAGAAGAGGCTCGTTAAGACACTACCAGACACCCCATATGTTAAAGGTAGGTGATGATATGTCACCCCCTCTGAGACAGACAAAGGTAATTGCATGCACACATAACAATCACTCACATTCATTGTGTTAACATACCCTTACAACAATTTTGTAAAGACATTTAACAAGAAATTACTAATTGATTTTTCATGATGGAGAATGCTTCCATCTATTTTTTCTATGTTAGTATTGGTATTAGTATTAGTATTAGAATTAGAATTAGGGGTTTCTTTAGTAACATCACTCACTCTTTCTCCTGTTACATTATTAGTATTATTTCCATTATTAGTTTCCATTAGAATAGGTACAATGACAGTAAATAATATCCACATAAATGTTAATAAAAAGACGCTACATAAGCAAGCTTTAATACATCTACGTTTTAGACTATATTTTGGATGCTCAGTCACTTTTCATTTTGTATTCTACCAAAAATCTGTTAAAATCTATAAACGCTAAACTTACTAAAAAATACAATTCTGAAAAAAATAGTGTACTCCTACACTTCAAGGCTTTCTTCTTTACCCTATTCTTTATTTTCTTTTCTTTAAGTCTTCTGAGTCATTAAACTCGTTTTGTCTGGCAAGGTGGCACCTTAATTTTTCACAGTTCTTTTAAGGTGGTTTCAATTTGCTTTCATCAACTTGCTCAGTGCTAGAACTTTACTTTTCTTCACCTGGATCTGAGCTTTCAATTTCTTCCAAGATAATATAGGTCCATTCTGGTGCTGTGTATTTCTTTCTTGGCATGTTTACTCGCCTTGTTTTTCGTACTAATTCTTCTCCTGATTCTACTTGTTCTGTTGGACTTAAGACCTCATTAATTTGCTCTGGTCTTCTCTTTGACTTTCTCCTCACAAGAGTGTATTTCAGTCTTTTCACTCCACTTGGCCAATTGTCACCTTTTCTTGGTCTTTTGGTTTGAACTACCTTTTCACCTTCATCTTTTTCACAAGTTCTCTTATTTGGCCTTTCTTCTATCTGTTCTTCTTTTTTGTTTTTAGTAACTTCTGTTTCTTCTGATTTAACAGTAATCTCACTTTCTTCTGGTTCAACAGTGGGCTCACTTTCTTCTGGTTCAACAGCAGACTCACTTTTGTCTGGCTCAACGGTAGACTCACTTTTGTCTGGCTCAACTGCAGACTCACTTTTGTCTGGCTCAACAGCAGACTCACTTTTGTCTGGCTCAACAGCAGACTTACGAGACCCAGTAGCTGGTGCCCACTCTACTTGACTTGTGCCTGGCTGTTCATCATTGGTTGGTTCTTCAGAATCTGTCACTCTAGATTCTTCAGCTTTACACACGTCAGCCTCTTTTCTTTGTCTTCGGTTTACCAGTTGCTGGCCTTCTGGTCTTTCAAGTGGACTTGAGACTCATCTGGAATGGCTGGCATGTATCCAATTTGGCAAGCCTTCGCACTTCACTGCTGTTGCCGTCACCAGAATCACCTGGTAAGGCCCGTTCCACCTAGGTTCTAAACACGATTTCCTCACGTGTACTTGATAGGAACCCACTCACCAGGACTCAGATCATGAGCTTGATTTGGCTGTGTTGTAGTGGCATTTTCTCCAACCTGATGAGACACAGAATGCACCAGATCAACCAATCCTCTGCCATAAACAAGCACTAGATCGTCAGATATATTCATCAGTTTTTTTGCTGGTATAAATGCTTGTCTCATTGCTCTTCCCATTAGGACTTCATGGGGACTCAATCCCGGCTTCTTGTCAGGAATGCTTCTAAGACTCATCAATACAAGGGGTAAAGCATCCAGGCCATTTCAGTGTTGTGCATGCACACACTTTCCCTAACCTAGATTTTTTAGTGCCATTGATCTGCTCAACCACTCCAGATGCTTCAGGTTGATAGGTACAATGCAGCTTCTGTTCAATTTGTAACGCAGCACAAATTATCCGAATTATCTCATTATTGAAATAGGTTCCTCTATTTATTTCTAAAGTGACTGGAAATCCAAATCTAGGTATCAGTCCTCTTAGGAGCAACTTTGCGACAGTGAGGCTGTCATTCCTTCTCGTTGAATAGGCTTCCACCCAGCGAGAGAACAAGCAGACAACAACCAACACATATTTCAGCCCATTGCACGGGGGGAACTCTATAAAATCCAACTGAAGTCGGGTAAATGGTCCTGCTGCCTTTCCAATTTTTCCCCAACTAACAACAGTTTTTCTGCCTGTGTTTTGCTGCTAACAGGTGACGCACCTCTGGCAAAGGCTCTCTGCAATGACCCTGAACTTTGGGTTATACCATGACTACTTGAAGAGCCTGATCATTGCGTCTCTTCCAACATGTGCAATTTTCTTTTTTTCATCACTTGCTTCCAACTGTAACTGCCTAATCACATCCCAAGTTTCAAGAGAAGAAGAAAACATAAGATGGCAATGGGTATTTTCTCTTTCCATCCCTCTGTTTAGAGCTACTAAATTTTGTGCACAGAAATGCACTACTTGATCAGCGTATCTGTTGCCCTTCATCACATAATCATCTCCTGATTTATGTGTGGAACATTTGACCACTGCAATCCTTTTGGGCAATTGGAAAGCATCCAATAAATCTTTTACAGTTCTGCTGTTTCTTATAGGGGAACCTGAAGAAGTCAGAAATCCTATTTGCATCCATAGCTGTCCGAAGTCGTGTACAACCCCAAAACCATATTGACTATCAGTAAATATGGTTACCTTTAGGCTTTTGGCAATTTTGCACACTCTAATTAGAGCTATCAATTCAGCAATTTGGGCGGAGTTTAACCCTTTTAGACATGATGCTTCCAGAACCGCCACTATGGTGCAAACAGCATAGGCAGTACACAGTTCTCCTTTCTCATTTCTTAAACATGATCCATCAACAAACATGTCACAATCTAATTCTTCCAATGGAACATCCTCGATATCAGGCCTGTGTTTTGTACACATTCTGTCACATCCAAACAATTGTGATCTGGTTCCTCTCTCACTTCCTCACAGGACGAATTTGGCAATAGGGTTGCCAGATTCACAGTTGTGCACTTCACCACGGTCACATTTCAAGCACCCAAGATCACTCTTTCATACTTAGTCAGCCGACTAGGGGTCATGTATTGTGTCCTGGTATGGGTCAGAAGGATCTCAACTTAATGTGGCACATACACCTTGATTGGATATCCCATCACAATCGCTTCACTCTGTTCCAGACTAACGCAAGTAGCAGCTACTGCTTTCAAACAGCCTGGTAATGCTGCGGCCACTGAATCCAAAGTAGCAGAAAAATATGCTACTGGATGTCGGGCCATTCCATGTTTCTGAGTTAAAACTGAAAGTGAACACCCATCTCTTTCACGACAGTATAATGCAAACCCTTTGAATAATCTGGCTTTCTTAGTGCAGGTGCTCAACAAAGACTGCTTCTCAATTTAGTAAAAGCTTCCATACTTTCATCATCCAATACAATCAGATCTTTCACTTCTTTTCATGTCAAACTCTGTAGAGTTTTTGCAATCAGTGAGAAACCACTGATCCACTGCCCACAGTATCCAACCAGTCCCAAAAACATTCAGACTTCTTTCTGTGTTTTAGGTGGGCTCATTTGTTTAATCCCAGTTCCGGCGGCTGGGTAGGTTTACGAGCTGCAGCGTTACTACACGCTGGACCCTAATTGGAGTGCATCTTACCCGCCGGCAACTGTTGCAAGACCTCCTTGCTAGCAGTGCAGGTTACTGTACAGAGCCTGTGTGGTATGTAGATTTTCCACATATCCATCTAGTGTAGATAGTTCCACCACTGATCCTGAGGAAGTGCCCTGACCGTTATGGCTACTATGGCACGAAACATGTAGATCTCATTGAGAGTAGGGTATACACAACTAGACTCATTATTTCTAGCTTCAATATCCACCTCAACCATTTCTTTTAACTAGGCCGTTTGCCACCATAATAAAGTATATTCGTGGACAAACTGACCTATTTTAAAATCACTTCACCTACACCCACATCCACACACACTAGGGCCCTCACCCCCACTGCACCCATTGGCAGGAATAAAAGATCCCCGCTAAAGAGCCCCAATTTTTGGGTGCCCGTCAGGTATTGCAGCGCCGACCTGACGAGGGGCAGGCTCAAATGATGAAGCATGACACCTAGCTTGCTGGGTGTGTGAGAGCCCTAGTTCCAACAAGGGAATCTCCCCTTCTTCTACCTTGCTTACCTTATAGCAAGGCCCACCTGGTACCTCCTACACAAGTTAGTACTTTTTTCTAATTTTCTCCAGAGGAACTCTGTACCTTTTCTTGTATACAACCTTGATGGGGTATGTACATTGGACCTCATTAAACTTACCCCTCTGTCCCTACGTTTGTTGAATACTCATTTTTTAATCACATTAATTCTTTCTTGTGTCACTTTTCTGACCCTCTTTTCTATCTTGTGTCCTAGGTACTGGACTTCCTGTTTACAAAATTGCAATTTAGCTGGTGACACTTTGTGTCTTCCTTCTGCCAAATGGTTCAATAAGGTAATAGTATCTGTCCCACATGTCTCTTGTGTCTTTGATGCCACTAACAGGTCATCAATATATTGAACCAAAACTGAATTTCCTGATATGACTAAAGTCTCCAAACATTTTTAAAAAAATCTGATTAAAGATTGAAGGACTCTCTATGTACCCTTGAGGAACTCGGTACCATGCCAAAACATGGTCTCCGAACTGGAATGCAAAAAAACTATTGGCTTTCTGGATGTAAAGAAATCGGGAAAAATGCTTGGCACAAGTCAATCACTGTGTACCATTCAGCAGCACAGGGAATTTGATACAGGATCACTGCTGGCTTTGGTACTATTGGAAAACAGGGTACGACAATTTTATTTATTTTTCTTAAATCCTGTACTATTCTGTATTTTCCACTGGGCTTCTTGATCAATCATTTGGTCAATTACAGGAGTGACTCCTGCAATTACTTCTGGACTCATTTTGTACTGAGGTGTGTTTGGATATATAGCACCTTCTTTCACTGTAATCTGAGTCTGATCTACATTTGTCATTAGACCAATTTATTTTCCTGTAAAGTCCCATACATCTGACGTTACTGCACTTTTTAATTCTTCGGGCAGATCCTCTTCTGTGAGAAGTGAAACTTGGATAGCTTCTTCCGAGAGGGGTAGGTTCGGAATTTCTGCTGCTCTCACAGTAGAATGGGTAGCACCAGTGTCCACTAAGAATGTAATATCATTCCCTTCCACCTTTCCGTCAACAAATGGAGCAGACTGATCTACCGTCAAAAATGCACCAAGTACGCACTCTTCCTCCCCCCTGAGGCACCGTCATTGAGATGAGTCTGAATCACTCTCATTGCACTGCAACCAGAATTGCGGAACCATTTGCACACTTTGATTCTTACCAACTTGATCACCTCCGTGAAATCCAGTGTTCGTACTGTACCTCTGCACTTGAGCATTCACATTATTTGGCATGGGAGCTTGTGGCACCTGTAACTGTGGAGTAACTACCTGCTGCTGCTGTTGATTCACAACCACCTCATTCTGCATCTGTGGATTTAAATTTTGATTTACCCCATTATTCTTTTGAGTAGATCTACACTCGTTCTTCCAATGTCCATACTTTCCGCACGCATGACAAGGAAATTTCTTCCTAGTCTCCTCTTTACTCATTTTACCTTTACCTATACCTCCATTGGGAACCTGACCATTTTGATTCTGACCATTCATCTGATAACCCGTTTGGAAAATATTGTTTGTTTCTTGCTGCTCTGCTACTTTCACTTGAGCCCACATCATTTTCTCTTTTAACTTTTTATGTCTCGATTCGATATCGTCACTACAATACTTTGCATACCTTAAAATTTCATCGATTGTTTTGCTTTGCCAACAAATCAAATGCTGTTGAATCATATTACTAATCTCCGGTTTCAATCCAAACACAAATCGATACACAAAATGTCCCATATCTTTGTCTCCAATATTCTCACACCCACTGTACTGTTTAAATACCTGCAACAATATTTCATAGTAAGCATGTACTGACTCTTTTGGGTCTTGGGTCATCCTGTCAATCTTATCCCAATCTGTTTCTTTAGGGAAAATTTTCCCTTTCAAAAATGTGATTAACTAGTTATACTTTTTCATTACCCCTTCTGATGGTGCACCAGTTTTAAGATCTCTAGGATATTCATCTTTTGGCCAATCGACAGTGATCTTACACTCTGTCCACAAATCTGCTGGAACGACAATCTCAAACAAACCATCTAGATCCTTTAGAAAAACATTTGAAACTTTACCAAATCTCTCTACCTGTTTGTACCACTCAACTGGTTCCTCCCTTAACCTGGGAAAATCGTTTGTGAAAGATAATATATCCTGCCTTGTCCAGGGAGCGTGAACATATCCACAACCTGGAACGTCTTTAATCGGATACGCCCTTTCAACTTGTTCTGTCCCTTTTAACAGAAACATGGACACTCCTTTACCAGTTGCCTCTTCTTTCTTTCTCGTCCATCTGTTTTTTCATTGTTCTACATCTCCCCATTTCTTCAAGATGTTCATCAATTATTTGATCTGCAATCTTTTTTCAGACACATTTAAACTCTCTAATTCCTTATCAGTAAAGGCCAATCTGTATGATTTCTGTAACACCTTTGACTTTTCTATGTTAATTCCATACTCACTAGCAGCTACTGATATTTTCCCATGTAGATTCCTCACTCTCCAAGTAATGCTTTTGCGCATAAACAACAGTTCTTCATCTCGGTAAATCCCTAATCTGTCTGGACTTATTGTACCAATAATCATCTCTTCCAAATCCACTTTTAATTGGCTCACATTTATACTCTGTGGCTGCGGTTTTTGCTTTACCATTTATTTCATCCAATTATTTAATTACTCTGGTGAAGGATCTGCTGAACTCCCTGCCATTGGAGTGACGTTCAGCCCTATTCTCCTTGGGTCTATTTTGTATACTTCTTTTAGGGGTTTCTATTATCATCTCACAAAAAGGAAGATCTAACAATGTAGTATTTGTGTTAAACTGTCCATCCTCATTCGCTATTGTCACTATTCCACTCCTGGCATTACTTCTCGTAACTGCCAGCGTATGCAGATTCTGTTTTTCTCCATACAATGGGACTACAGGACCAATTGTTACCAGTACCGTCAATGCTTCCGCATTCAGACTTAACTGATTTAATTTCTGAACCTGCTCTATTCTTGCCTTATTTAACAAGTTAATTTCATTTTCTTGCACAACTTTAGCTATTTACTGGGGTTCACATTTGTGGTACACTTGGAGTCACCTCCCCTGAATTTTCTTCATATGGCGGAGGTCTTTTGTCCATTATGTCTTCTAACAACCCATCATCTGAATCATTTGGATCATCTCTTAAACTTAAAGTCTATATATTTTTCTTTTTCTCTTTACATATGCCTCCTGTCTGATCTTCAGCAACTAAAACCGGGTATAAACATTCCGTTATCACATTGCTCCCACACCTTTTCAACTTATCTTCCCTACTCTCAAAAGGATATCCAAAAATCATATTTCTGTATCTTCTATTAACTCTATATTTCTCTCTTTCAAATGCCTCAACTTCCCATTCCTCTAAGGCTTCATATTGTGTAAGTCTGGGCTTCGGCTCTAGTGAATTCATTCGATTTCTCAAATTCTGCAATATCCTTACATTAAACGAACCATTAAACAAACCATACTGTGGGAAAGCTACAACACCATCATCCTTTGTATATTCCACCCAATTCTCCAACCGCATACATGTATGGTATCCTACTCCAACATCATAAAAGAAGCAGGCGTTCTTGGAGGTGGAATAGAAATTCCCTCTCTAGTCACAATTGGTTTATCTTTTTTAAAGAAATTCTTTATTTTCTTAAGCAACTTAATTTTTCTGTATCTCAGCAAAAAAAAACAAGGAAACCTTTCCGAAATTCTACTGATTCTATTTGTCAGTTCTCGTCCAATACTGGCGCGACTCACACCAACCGTCCAATCACGCCTCTCTACGTATCTACTATCTTAACCACTACCAGCGCGCTCACATCAACCACCAATCAAAGCTCGGTACACGCCCACTGCCTGACCAATGCCAGCGTGCCCTTTTCTGACATCAGTATTACTCCTGCTACTGACACTCCCTTTACAAAATAATACGGCAATATTTTCTAAAGTTTTCAAATTCCTGTTAGTACTAACATAAAACAATGCTACCTTGTCTGTTCCACAAAATAAAGAGATAGTTTTCACTCTCCAAAGAGAAATTCATTCACTCCAAGTAAAACAAAGACCAGCACTATTTTACCTTTCGAACAAGCTACAGGTGGACTTAGTACTCCTCTAGGGATAAGGCCAAAGTTTCGGAAGTGGACACTTCGCTATTTCAGACACTCTACTCACATATGAAATTGTCCCTAAATATAACACCTACAGCCCTCCATAGCTTCGGTATTATTACAACAGACAAAGTACTTCTGCAGTGTGATTTCTTTATCCGCACTCTTCTTCTGCCTTCTTCAGGCTAATTTCCATTCCCTGGATTCCTCAGGTAATTTCGTACCTTTACTTCTAAACAACATAGATCAGGACACTAACATTTCATGTTAAGAACATATAATCAATAATCATTACCAAACTAATCAATAATTAAACCATCCTCTGCTGCCAGAAAACTGATCCAGTGCGCCACCTAATCAGGCATCAATACTTAATAACAAACAAATGGCCCATACACATTCACCCAAATCCTTGATGCGCTGGGGGGTCAAGTTTTAAAGACGTAAGTTTTGTTTCTTTCACAGGTTCATGTTAAACATTTCTAAATACATAACTAATTCTTTATATCAACTCTCTTTCTTCTTGGTCGACGGACCAATTAGTTGAGAAGTTGATGGTAATGATAGCACTATCTAACTAACTATCTAGTCAGCTAAATAATCACAGACTCTCAGTAAGATTAATAAAGCTTTATCTCAAAATCGAGGTAAAATATTAATGCTCATTGCATACGGTTACAAATGCAAACAATGAAATTCACAAGAGGGAGAGAAAACAATCAGCTAATGCAAATAGTGTCATACTCATCAAAACGACTATGCAAATGAAGGAGTGGATAGATCGCGAGACAAAAGTTTCAGCAGAAATATAATGCAAAACAATATACATATGACGGAGTCATTAGTTTCAGAGACAAAAATACATTTCCAAATAATTATGCAAAGTACGAGTCAGAAGGATAATAAAAACCCAAAAGATCTGTGAAATACCTTCCCCCTGGCCAAGGAGTTGGTGGGGGTTCCCTGAAATAGAGTCAGGGAATAAAGACTTCAAAACCCAAGAGCGGGACAAGGACAGGATCAGTTAGGCCTCTCTGCAAACCGACGGACAGCGACACATCACCCCTCTCTTCTCTCTATCCGTCCTAACTCCAAACCACACCTCCAAAGGCCCCCCAGTTATACCCTAAAACCTACATGTCCGTCCCATATTAGTTGAAACAATCCACGGAATATGACAGCTCATTGGCAGATTCCAGAGGTGGTGTGTCCACCATCACAATTTCATTCTAAACTAGTATAGTCTATCGTTCCACTTCCCTTCTCATGACCTAAGCTTTGACTTGTTCATGCGTTTATTACATCTATCCATTTGACTAATTTCCTCATATAGTTCTTAGTTTCGTCCGTGGAAGAAGTCTTGTGTCCCACGGTCAGGCTTATCCTTTGGCAGGTGAACAATACATTCTGTGCTGAACATCCTTGAACTTCAGTCCTTTCTTTGCAACACTCAGCGCTTCTGCCTGTTTCTGTTAGGCCTCTTTTGCTCACATCTCCAACCCCTCATCAATTCGATCAACTTAAGAGTACGGTCTGGCCCATTCGGCCCACTGTGGTGAATGAGATATAAACATTCATTAATTATATGATAATATACCTTTCACGGTTTACCACCCACCTTTGCACTACTCCCTGTTAATGTTTTCCTAGCAAAAGCTTAAGGCAAAAGCGGCATTATTCATTATTTTTAAAGCAAGATGCAAAATGCGAAAACTAAAATGCAGCCTAAACATATATTAATCCTGTTCCTTTCTAAACGAATTGTAGTATGCGGCCTAGTTTTTTCATGCCTTAGTTACCATTAGTGCACGCATGCACAAAGCGGTTTCCCACGTGTTCATGTGATTGGTATATTAACTTCACTGCACACTGTTAGTACGTATTAGGGGGGTGTCATTTCGAGCAGGTTTTGTTTTTCGAAAATCCTGCTCCATCACTCTCTACCTCACTCCTATCCTCTTTGATATATTTTCTGATGCCTGATTTCTTGCTGTATACATACCCAGATAATAGAGCCCTTATTACCAGTATATTGCAGAAGACAGCGCCCAATTACAATAACAGGTACCCTGTCAAACCTCTACATTGTATATTTATTTAAGATAACCTATAATAGATTTTTGTTAAATATAAAAAGAGCGTAACAATGTTTTATCAAAGGAGCACAACTGTTGTTTTAAAAGCAGTTTCACATGCATGATAATCTCATGTAGCCATACAAAATTGAGCATGTAGTGATGTAGATTCTGGACATTTACGCCCTCCTGAGACAGTGAAAACTCATATATATCATTTTAGCAAAACGCTTTGTGATAATTTGTAGACTTGAAACGTCATGGAAGGTCAATTGAAAGACTGCAAAAGAAATCCTGGCAAGCAAAAGCTCGAGCCAACAGCTGAATGCACAAATTAAATTGCAAGTCTAAGCTATGCCAAAACCTTACTGATATTTCAAGCGTGGACAATTTCTTGCCACATGAAACTCATCCCATTAAATGAGTTTCTCTTTCATACAAATGGTGCAAAATCATTAGGCAGCATCCTTGTCAGGAAACTAAACCTCCATACACAAATTCATTTTATTGCCAGGGGACATATGCTTTCAACTATAACGCTTAGGCTGCGAGAATCACGCAGTTCATCCATAACACGACCGTCTAACTACAGTGCCATCTCTTGTTTTGTCAAGACCTGATTAAGGCATCTCTTTCTTGTTTGGTTCAACAGCGCGGTACCTCTCACACCTAAGGGTAGTTCTACATGCAGTGCCTTGATTTATGCCTAGAAGCAAAACACTGAAGCGTATCACATCTAAAAAATGCTACAGTAAATCCTTACTCTAGCAAGATCAGTTTAGGTTCAAATCAGCACCAAAAAGCATTAAGCACCAAATGCGATCATCTGGTCGAACTTGACTGGGGCAAGGGTAAGCTTTATGGCTGACCGTAATGGAGCAAGGGCCATTTACAAGGACCAGGTTTGTGCGATGGAAGGTTTGACATTTTAACTTAGACTGGAAATCGAACATTCTTGGTGGGGAATGCAGCAGGCTGTAGCAGAAGAGGACTGCATGCCCCTGGATGATGTCTGAGTGAAGCCGCTGACTTTTGGTGAAGGGAGAAACAACAACAACTCTCAACTGGTATCATTCGACCAAGACAAATGATCTGCATGTAAAAAACATTACAAAGGAGATAAGGGAGACTCAAGAGGAGAATGATTTGAGAAAAAACATACTGTATTAAGTTATGAAAAAATTACTTACATAAAAACATGTATAAATTTGAATAGTCCAAAAAAATGAAGCAGTAATAACAGCACTGTACATACAGTTAATATACCATAAAGACAACCCGGACTTGTACTTGGTGCTTAAAGTGTATGTGACACGAAGACGGCGACGCAAGTGACAAGGTGAGATCAGCAAGGGACGGCGCAACGTGAAGTGAAAGTGAATAATGGAACAATAATTACAAGGTTCTGAATTCAATTTTCGACATTACAGAATTATTTATACATCAATTTAAGGAACAATAAAGCCATCAGTTAAGCTGAAAAGGTCGACGGCGTTTCGATCCTGCTTAAATTGGGATCATCGTCAGGACAGGGTTGAATTATTCATCACAGTGCTGGGATTGGGTGACAGGGGGCGGGGGGCTGAAACCCGAGGGGCGATCAAGGTAAGCAGATCTGGGTGAGCGAGATTGAACTCGTGGCCATAACGGACGTTGTACTCATTAGGCAGTCCTGTCCGCCCCCGTCCCCCGGAATCTCTAACTCCCTCCGGACACCGTATACATTATGTTGTCCTGGCCGCCTCCCCCTCCCTCGGATTCTCCACCTTCCTTCCCGATCGAGTTAATCTTGATCATGGATCCCACGTGACCTACTACTTTCCGGTTCAAGCCCCCTGCTGTTGTATGTGAAACAAATACATATTCATTAATTGGTGACACCTGACAAGTCTTTACGCCGTTACGGCCACGAGTTCAATCTCGCTCACCCAGATCTGCTTACCTTGATCGCCCCTCGGGTTTCAGCCCCCCGCCCCCTGTCACCCAATCCCAGCACTGTGATGAATAATTCAACCCTGTCCTGACGATGATCCCAATTTAAGCAGGATCGAAACGCCGTCGACCTTTTCAGCTTAACTGATGGCTTTATGGGTCCTTAAATTGATGTATAAATAATTCTGTAATGTCGAAAATTGAATTCAGAACCTTGTAATTATTGTTCCATTATTCACTTTCACTTCACGTTGCGCCGTCCCTTGCTGATCTCACCTTGTCACTTGCGTCGCCGTCTTCGTGTCACATACACTTTAAGCACCAAGTACAAGTCCGGGTTGTCTTTATGGTATATTAACTGTATGTACAGTGCTGTTATTACTGCTTCATTTTTTTGGACTATTCAAATTTATACATGTTTTTATGTAAGTAATTTTTTCATAACTTAATACAGTATGTTTTTTCTCAAATCATTCTCCTCTTGAGTCTCCCTTATCTCCTTTGTAATGTTTTTTACATGCAGATCATTTGTCTTGGTCGAATGATACCAGTTGAGAGTTGTTGTTGTTTCTCACATTATTACCCTATCTCAACGAGGTTTACGGGTTACGCTCCTGTTGTTTTTTCTAAGACTTTTGGTGAAAACACTCAAAGTGGGATAAATTTCAATTTTGCACCCTCAATAGATCCTTCTAAGGCCAAATACTTTTCACACCTTCATCCGGAAAATACTTCTACCTTTAGACTTAGTCAGTTTGGAGCTCAGATTCTTCCATTGATGCAAGGCTGCAGGCTGTAGCTGAAGAATGCTCCACGAGGCTGGATATCTTTTTCTCAGGGTTCCACTAATTCAGATTTGCTGCCTTGGAGAAGAATGTAGTGGTAGCACCCTGTATCTTTGGCCCAGCTGCAGCCCAATGTCATTGGATTCACTTGGAAGTTTTTTTCCAGCCCCTTACCAATTTTCAGAGCAAAACGTTTCCAAAAGTTTCTAAGTCCCAGGTTTCAGGAAACTTTAGGACCTGGGGGACAGCACAGATTCACTCCAACAGAGGACAGCAGCAGGGTCTACAGTAGGTTCAGCTGGAACTGGTCACCTGGAAATGTAGGAAAAGCCTTCTTGAAGCTTGTTGTGTTCTTGCAGTGCAAACAGGACGTCAGTCTTATGACCCTTTGAGTCCACTTCTTTGTCTGGGTCACAACAGGGAGAGCAGGTCCAGTCTTCAGGGCTCTTCTAAGGTCAAAGACAGTAGTTCCAGTCCTCTTCTGGTGCTCCACAGGTCCAGACCTGATCTGAGGAGGGTACTGTGGGTGAAACAGTTATGCCATGAGCCTGTGGGTGGCTGAATTCCTGGCTAATCCTGGACCAATGTGGTGAAAGTTTCAGAGAGGCCATACCCAATTTTGCAGCACTTCCTGTGCATTATATAGCAAACAATCTCATAGTGCCCTGTCTGCACTAAACCAAGCTGTCAGAAATGTTTTTCCCCTGTGCAGTTCTCTTGTTCTCATACTACAGGTCTGGCCAGGGAATGAGCAACCGCTCCTTTGTGGTCCCTCAAAACCTGTGGTAGTGAAGTTAATTATCTTCATGGTCACAAGCAGACGTAGCTAACACCTGGGCCTGCCACCTTCCATTTTCCCCCTAGTCAGTCAGGCACCAGGCCTAGTAGGAGGGTGAGGAGCAGACCCAGAGACCAGTTTCATGTGACCACAGAGGAGTGGTTACTCTTTTCCCTGGCCACACCCAAAGCCTTTGCCTCTGCTCTGGGAGCAAGTTCACACCTCTTCAGGAGGCTATTCAGCTCCTGTGTGACAGTTGCACGCTCATGCAGATGGGATACTAGAGGCTTTAGGCAGCCACCTTTTAAAAAGTAACTGTTCTAAAATATTTAT
Organism: Triturus cristatus; assembly: GCF_964204655.1. Classification (NCBI taxonomy): domain Eukaryota; kingdom Metazoa; phylum Chordata; class Amphibia; order Caudata; family Salamandridae; genus Triturus; species Triturus cristatus. The sequence goes on from NC_140589.1 coordinate 466,577,759, forward strand.
TACAAATCTGACTTTAGCAATAAAAATGGATTTGTAATAAAAAGTTTAAATAATCCAAGAATGAGCCCTGTGGTTGTTGCCTCAGCAGACAGATAAATATTAAAGGTAATATTGTATTTCAATTCTTTGCTATGGAACAGCTAACTCCGCCACAGTGAAAATAGCCTTTTGGGCCTTGTCACTTTAAGGAGATATTTGACAGAAAACACTTACATGTTGCACTCTTAAATGCCATGCGGCCTGCCTTAATGGGCAGGAAGGCCTCCTTAGGGGTGACTAATAATATTTAAGAGAAAGCTGCATCACTGTGCTACACTTGGTAGGCCTACAGTCATGTTTGCCCTGCCAGTGTAGTGGGTAACAGATTGTGTGCTGCAGTCTACTGGTGACATTTAATTTACAGGTTCTATGTATACTTTAGGTACCATATATTAAGGACTGATAGGTGAGATAAATATGCCAATTAGGGGTGTATCAATTTCATCAAATTGAAAGGGTGAGCATGCACACTTTACCCCTGATTGTCAGGGGTAAAGTGCACAGAGTTCTACAGCCAGTAAATGTCTGGGGGTACACCATGCAAAATATGCTCCTTTCCAACAATCATTAAAATAGGTCAATGGCAGACACATATTAGATGTTTCTAAGTTTTAAGACAAAAGTGATAAGAAAAAGTAAATCAGTCCAAAGTTACTGTTAAACTTGGTATGATTTCTGGCTGACTGCTACAGAGCAGAGGTCGGATTCACCAAACTGGTTGTCCCGGCCAAAGTGTTACGTTCAGGCTTAGACTCTAAAATGTAAGTCAGAATCTTCCAATAGGTGTAAGATTGAAGGCTATGGGCAGTGAGGGTCCCTCAAAGTCAGATACATCATCATCAACCTTCCACTAAGGCCATAAATCCAAAAGACCGAAGCAGATCAAAACTGGATTTTATAGACACTGAGGTTGCTTCATGGGTTAGATAGATTTGCAGCCTCATGCCAGGGCAAGGATGAAAGTGGTAGTGGGGCAGCGCGCCATTCGACTAGATGCCATTGCCGTAAGGCCCACAGAACCAATTTCTAGCATGGCAAAAAGCACTGAGCTGGTTAAGACTGGTTTCCACACATGGACCAATGAAGCTTGAGAGCTCTGCTCTGGCGAGCCACAAGTCAGGCTGCCTGAAGCAAAACCAGAAGAAGTTCCCTGCAGGAGGACCAGAAAAGAACCCCTGATGAAGGGCCGGCATGGTCTGAAATGGATTGGGTTAAGCTTTTCATTATTGCTAAAGGAACTGGGAATTTCGACATGCTGCATTAAAGGCGATTGGACATTATGCACGCACCTGTCGCCAGATCTCCCGAGGCTTCTCCGGGAGCAACGTTATTTTTTTACTAAGAACTCTTGACTTTTAACTTGCCGCCTACCTGCACTGCCTCACAGCGCCTCGGATCCGGCGCCCTGATCCTCCCTGGCTGCCCTCTCTCCTGCACGCGACCAGACCGCCTCCGCTGGTCGCCCCCTCCTCGCCTGACTCTCGGAGGGGGACAGGCGGCTCCTCCACCTTGGGCGGGTCTGGCCTCGGCGCTGCAGCTCTTTGGCTCCTCCCCCCCTGGCTGACACTTAAGGCGCACACCTGCCCACACTTCTTGACCTGTCGCCAGATCTCCCGAGGCTTCTCCGGGAGCAACGTTATTCTTTTACTAAGAACTCTTGACTTTTAACTTGCCGCCTACCTGCACTGCCTCACAGCGCCTCGGATCCGGCGCCCTGATCCTCCCTGGCTGCCCTCTCTCCTGCACGCGACCAGACCGCCTCCGCTGATCGCCCCCTCCTCGCCTGACTCTCGGAGGGGGACGGGCGGCTCCTCCATCTTCGGCGGGTCTGGCCTCGGCGCTGCAGCTCTTTGGCTCCTCCCCCCCTGGCTGACACTTAAGGCGCACACCTGCCCACGCTTCTTGACCTGTCGCCAGATCTCCCGAGGCTTCTCCGGGAGCAACGTTATTCTTTTACTAAGAACTCTTGACTTTTAACTTGCCGCCTACCTGCACTGCCTCACAGCGCCTCGGATCCGGCGCCCTGATCCTCCCTGGCTGCCCTCTCTCCTGCACGTGACCAGACCGCCTCCGCTGATCGCCCCCTCCTCGCCTGACTCTCGGAGGGGGACGGGCGGCTCCTCCATCTTGGGCGGGTCTGGCCTCGGCGCTGCAGCTCTTTGGCTCCTCCCCCCCTGCCACGCCCCTTTGACCCTCCTTCCTCATGTGTCGTCCCCATATAACGGCTCCTGTCTTCCGGCGGCGCAGCGGACAGGCGCAGCGGGCGCGACGGAGGCGCGCCGAAGTTGCGCCTAAGTTAAGCCCGTCTGCGCCCGTCCGCGACGGGCCGGGACCAGGGGCCACACACCCTGCTCCTCACTTGGTCTATTCCTCCGCTCAACTTATAGCACTATCTGCCTCTCCTTCTCCCCCCCTTTTTCCCTTACATCATCTACACTCACTTGGTATTCTTTCCTCTCCTTTACCTTACTCGATACCAACCTCTTTCAATTCTTCCTTTTGTCCCACTACATTATCTCCGGTTTCTCGTCCCCCCCCTGTTCCCACTGTGGCTTCTGCCTACTTACTTAATACCCGGTCTGCAGTCAAACATCAGACAGCACTCTTTAATCTTTTGACCACTGACTCTCCTGACTTTTTATTTCTGACTGAAACCTGGTTCTCTGCCGACTCTCTCCCTGATCTTTTAGCCATCCTCCCCGACACCTACTATGCCCTCCGAGCTGATTGCTCGGATGGTAGGGCCGGTGGAGGGGTGGCGATGATCGTCCGGTCGGCACTTAAATTTCAACTCCTCCCTCACTCCCTCATATCCAACGTGGACTACCTTGTGGCCCGTTCCCTTAATCTCCCCTCTCCTCTTACTGTTGTTCTTGTTTACCGTCCCCCCCAATCGATGCCTTCTTTCGTAGCCTCTATTCAGGATCTTCTAGTCACCTTGGTGGTTAACAACTCCTCCGTTCTATTTCTCGGAGATTTCAACTTCTGGCCAGGAGATCCAAAGGAAGATCTCCCTTCCAAAGACTTTTCTGCCACTCTCCACTGCTTGAATCTCACTTCCTATGTCACAGCCTCTACCCACGTTCAAGGTCATATCCTTGACCAAATCTGGTCTTCTCGCCCCCTTGCCTCACCTCCCTCTATCTCCCCTTGTGTTTGGTCGGATCACCATAATATTTCCTTTTCTATTCACTTGGGTGTGGTTGACAAGCCCTCTTTTCCCAAAAATCTCCTCGCCCGTAACTGGAATCAGACCGACCTTGATTCTCTTTCACTTTCTTTGGTTTCCTCCGCTCCTGATCTTACCAACCTCCCCCTTGAGTCCCAGGCCAACGCCATCAGTACATGGCTTTCCTCTTCGTGCGATCGAGTGGCCCCGCTAAAAAAGATCAAGGCAGTTCGCCCTTACGATGCGCACAAATGGTTTTCTCCAGAGCTCAAAGCTTTAAAACTCGACCTCAGGCGGTCGGAACGTCTCTGGAGACGGCAGTACTCTCCCTCTTTGCGCGCTAAATATAAATCACTCCTCACTGATTACAAACAAGCTATCCTTGTGGCCAAAACCTCCTATTTCACTGAGAGAGTAGCTCTCTCTGCAAACAAATCCCGTGAAATCTTTTCCCTGGTTCACAATCTTGCCACCTCTGATCGTTCTTCCCTCGGTTTGGTCCCCTCTCAGTCCCTCTGTTTGTCACTCAATGACTTTTTTATAGACAAGATCGTGAAGATTAAAGCTAACATTCCGACTGTGCCCCAACCTACCCCTATGTGCTTTTTTACTTCCCCGCTTTCTTCCCTCGCCACTTTCCCCCCTATTTCTCTTGATCTATTCTACAACTACCTGCTCAAGGTTAAATCTGGTTCCCCTGCAGACTGTGCCCCGGCGCGCATCCTAAAAACACTTTTCACCGACTCTCCTGTCCCCCCGCTCACTCTACTTAATTCTTCTTTGGCCTCTGGTTTTGTTCCTTTATCATTTAAATCCGCCGTCGTTCTCCCCATTCTAAAAAAACCCGGTCTGGATCCCTCCCTCCCTGCTCATTTCCGACCCATCTCCCTTCTCCCCTATTTAGCTAAGATCCTCGAGACCCATGTCACCTCTTGCCTCTCCTCGTATATCGAGGATAATGGCCTTCTCGCTTCCCATCAGGCGGGCTTTCGCTCAGGTCACTCAACGGAGGCAGTGGTTCTCGCGGTTCTGGATGAACTCAAGGGGAAGGCCGATTCCAACCTCCCCCAAGCCCTTGTCCTTCTCGATCTGTCCGCTGCGTTTGACACGGTTGACCATTCCATTCTTCTCGCCCGTGTCAGCGCAGCGGGCATTCGGGGCGCGGCCTTCTCCTGGCTAGCATCCTTCCTTCGGGATAGGTACCAGGCGGTTCATCTCTCCGGTTTCTCTGCCCCCCCCGTCCGGTCACCTTTGGTGTTCCCAGGGTTCTTCTCTTTCCCCCCTTCTCTTTAATCTTTACATCTGTCCCCTTGTCACCTCTCTTCTTGAGCTGGGGGTCTCTGTGTATAACTACGCAGATGACCTCCAGCTCGTCTTTGATCTTTCCTCCTCTCCTGACTCTCTTCCTAAGTTCAGTTCCACCTTAATCTTCATTTCCGAGTGGATGAGCGCTAACCATCTTAAGCTCAACCCCGATAAGACGGAACTTGTCTTCACGGGTGGTTCATCTAACCCCTGGTCCCCAGCACACTGGCCCCTTTCTTTCGGTCCCCCTCCTACGCCTTCTTCCTCTGTTCGCACCCTTGGCATCAAAGTTAGTTCTGACTTAACAATGCATAGTCAGATTAGCTCTGTTGTGTCTTCCTGCTTTCTTTCCCTCCGTCTCATCCGGAAAATCTCACGCTTTTTCACCACTGATGCACTCAAAACCATAGTCCTGGCTTTAGTCATCTCTCGCCTCGACTATGGGAATGGCCTGTACGTGGGCATTCCTGCCTACGAGTCCCGACGTCTACCGGCCATTCAAAATCAAGCTGCCCGCCTCATTTTCTCCCTTCCCAAATTCTCTCACATTACTCCTGTTCTTAAATCTCTTCACTGGCTCACTATCCGTTTCAGATCTCTTTTCAAACTAGCCTGCTTCGTTTTTCGAGCTCACTCCCGCTCTGCCCCTGCCTACATCACCTCCCTTATTTCATCCCATGCCACTAGTCGAACCCTCCGTTCTTCTTCTCTCTCTCTTTTGCACATCCCCCGTTTCCGCAAACACAGAACTGGTGGCACTCGCCTCTCCTTTTTGGCCCCCCAGTTCTGGAACAGCCTTCCACTTCATATTCGCTCTATCCCCATTTACACCCACTTTCGAAAAGCCCTCAAAACTTTTCTTTTCATTCAGGCTTTTTCTTCATAGGTCCCCCGGATCCCTTCTGTGAGCTCTGACCAGGTCCCCAGCGCCAGGAAGCCGCTTGGCCGCAGTGCGCTTTATTAAATATTTTTTCATTAATTAATTAATTCATTCATTCATTCATTCCACCCTCTGTGTGCCCTGTCTGGGCAAATCTAAGGACTTTGTCCTGGTCCTCTTGAGGTGGAGAAACATTACTAAGTCCCCACAAAGTGTTGGAAACGTTCTTCCCGGCCAGTAATGCAGCCCCTTACTCCTCAGGACAGGCTTCTCCAGCCTGTCTACTGTAGGATCCAGTCCTCTGTGGTCAGCTGGGGACACTTGGAGTCAGAAGTCATTCTATTTTTATATCGCTGAAGCAGACAAACAGGATGCACACTGCTTGACCCTTGCAGAGGAATTCCAGACCCTGGTGCCAGCAGGATGCATTAGTCCTTGAGTCCTTAAGCAAGCCCTCATTTTCAAGCAGGAGTCCTAATCTGACAGGGGTTTACTCTTCAGGTGGAGCCTACCCAAGGCCAGGAATCTTGGAAGAGAAGATGATTGAGGTGCCAGATTTATCCTGTGCACTAGCCAGTGATTGAAAAAATACTTCCATCCACTCCTAACTGTTTTCTCATAATCAGACACCTCCTGTAGTGGCACTGCCTTACTGTAAAATTACCCAGGAGGCTGTGTTTCTAGAAGCATTAGCCAGCTGTCAACAGGCAGGTCTCTTCATCACACTTTAGCTACTGCCCTATTTAGATGAACTCTCAGCTCACCTGACAAGATTCAAACTGGTCGGGTGTGTGTGAGGGTCTTCACATGATTAGGAAAAGCCACCTTTGGCATCTCTAGGTCAAGAGGTAGTGCTAAAGCTGCCCTTTGTTCTGTCAACTGTTTCTGTCCATTTCCAGATGGCTAAGCAGTTTACACAAATGTGTTTTTCTGGGGCCTAGAAGCAGGCTCATTAATTCTCCCAGGTAAGGGTGTGTATTCCAGCTCTGGCGGTGTGATGATTTACAGAATTTGTTTTAAGCCAGTTCTAGCTCACACAGCCTAAAGTATATTTTAAAATCTACTTTTCTACTTAAAGTATCATTGGTCGGAGTCTTTGAGCCCGCATCGTAATCGGGTAGTGGGATTCCTTTTCAACTGGCCCATTTCGATAGGGTCGGTCAGAAGGGAATCCAAATCGGATTTCCGAATGGCCTCCGACGGGCTCGGGGAACCTATCCGCCATTCGGAAAGTCTTAAGTAATCCCTCTGCCTGCTCTTTCGGGCCGAGGGATTACGATGACAGATTTTCACAGCCTTTCTGTGCCAGCCTTTCTGACACAGAAAGGCTTTGGGAATCTGTCATTGGGGGCCCCCAGCAGGTCCCCCATGGGTGCAAGGCCACCGAATGGTGGCCCTGTTGATCCCTGCACCCAGTGGCAGGCACCTTGAAGTGCCTTCCACAGGATGCAGGGATGAACTGCATCTCTGCTCTTTACAATGAGGGCATGCATTCCGTTCACAATGCATGCTCCCTTTGTAAAGTATAGTATTGCGACGAACAGGACTCGGTCGCATCACACTTGCTGGGCTGAAATCGGCGACAGGAGGTTGTTTGGTTCAAGTTCCCAAACGATGTTGGATGGACTCCGGTCCGTCCGACATCGTAATCGGGCCCTAAGTCAATTTTAAAAATGAGGTAGGAAATAACTTTGATGCATTTTCTAGGATTTTCCCTAGTGGAGATAGGAAATAGAGATTTCAATCCCATTTATACCTGTTCAGGGAACGGTCTAGCATGAAATTCACAGTGAATAGCTTGTGAGTTTTATTTCATGTTGAGAACACACTACCACCAATTTAGAGTGTGCCTTATATTTATGTATTAGCTTTCAGCCCTGTAGGGGTACAAGACATACTTGAGGGGTTGCTAATGAATATGTAAAATATGTTTTCCTACATGGCAAAGGTACTTTTCCCTACTATGCATCACTGCAATGCATTAAAACTACAGCCCAGCCACAGCACAGTGTTACTCCAATATAATATAGTCATCATGGGCACTTAGATTGTGCCATCTAAAAAGGTTTTATAGGACAATTAAATAAATTAAATCTGTGCAACTAGTTTTATCAATGCCTATTTTGGACCACAGCCCAAGCACAGTGGTATTGAATAGCAGTGACGGTCTGCACAAAATCCAAAAATAGGGACAAAAAAGGCAAATAATCTGAGGTAACTATGCAGAAAAGGTAAATTTGCTACACTATTTTATATTGAATAGCTGTGTGTATGTTTTATGGATGATTTTTAGTTAAATTTTGAAAAGACAATTTAGTTATTTTTTTAATAACATTTAACTATTTTAATGAATATTTAACTTAATATGGGTGAAGAACATGTGACTCCCTGAAAATATGTACTTTCCTCAATGTTTGTTAGACTGGAGTTAAAGGAGTAGATTTGACCCCCACCCCAATTTATCTACTTTCCTAAATGATTATGAGACTGGAGTTAGAATAGTAAAGCTGCCCCCCATAAATGTACACACCATCCTCAACTTTTTTTGGATTGTAGTTATATTAGTAAATCTAAACTACCTTCACTGCTTGCCCCAATGCATATACTTTCTCAAATGTTTGTTCGAGTGGAGATGGTAAATCTTAAACCTCCCCCAAATGAATGCATGTATGCACTTTCCTCAATGTTTGTTGGATTGAAATTAAAATAGTAAATTTGACCCGCCCTTCCCCCACTTAATGAACTTTCGCCAATATTTGTTGAGCTGGAGCTGGAACAGTAAATCTGACCTCTCAATGTATCCACTTTCCAAAATGCTTGTTGGACTGGAATAAGAATAGTAGATCTGACATCCTTGCCCCTTCAGTATGTGCACTTTTCTTAATGTTTGTTAAACTGAAGTTGGAATACAAAATGTAACTTTTGCCCTCCATATACACACTTTCCACAAGTTTTGTTTAATTGGAGGCAGAATACTTAATTTATTCTCACCCCTAATGTTTACACATGTTCCAATATTTGTTAGACTAGAGCTAAAACAGTGAGTCTGTCCCCTTCAATGTTTGCACTTTTCCAGGGGTATGTTTGTCTGAATATAGAATAGTAAAAGTTACCCCTTAGGGTCTGATTCCAATGGGATTAGGTAATCATTCTAACCGAATCGGTTTGGGAATGGTTTCCGACCGACTAAGATTGGGAGAGTCCGACCATCCACGTATGATGCATCCGGATGCTTCCAGATACGATTTGGTTGGACTCCCATTGAATTCAATGGGAGCCTTTGTTCCAACCGAAAGCATAGGCACCCATTGAAGAAAGGTGTGGCTGGGGAAAATCGAGCACCCTGGTGTGGGCACCCCTTTGCACCTGCCACACTGTGCATGGCTGGTAAGGGGGAACCCACGGTTACCCCTACGGGCCTGATTGGGAAGGCTCGAGGTGCAGGGGGGCCTGCTATGGGCCCCCAAAGTCTGATTCCGACTGCCGATTCGAGTCGGACAGCAGATTCCGAAAGGCTGTCTGAATCCAGCATCGTAATCGGTCGATCGGAAACGCGGCCCGTAGAGACGTACTATTCTGCTCAGTACGGCTCGGTCATTCCAAATGCAGTCGGGTTCAGATTGGGATATTCCTAACGCCTAAATCGCATCATACTCGGTCGGTTGGAAACCTTTCCAAGTCGGTTGAAAAGACACTTTCCCGATCTGACTTGGATGAAGCAAATGCTGTTAGGATGCCTTCCTAACAATATCAGCATCAGGCCCTTGGTCGGAAAGACATGTTTCCGATCTGATTCAGACGGAGCAAATGCTGTTAGAAGGCCTTTCTAACCGCATTGGAATCAGGCCCTTAATGTGTACACTTTATCTAACATTTGCTAAACTGGAGCTAGAATAGTATATCTGACCCGGGCTAATGTTTGTAGTTTTCATCATTGTTGTTGGATAGGAGTTGGAATATTTACCCAGATGCATGCATTTTCACTAACATTTGTTAAATTGGACTCAGAAAATAAAAAATAATTCTCACCCTTCCCACATTATATTGTTATAATATTTTTAAGATTGTAGTAGCAATAGTGTATTTGAATTCATTCTTATTTTTTTATTTGAGTTAATATTTTTTATTAATTTCTGTATTTCATATTCAGAGGGTATTTCATTTAAAACGATATATTTTTCATATATTTATATTTCTTTTAACCTTTAAATTAATTGTTTTTTTATATTTGATAAACATTAGTTTAAGCTATCTATTTTTGGCATTTTTTATGCTTTAATAAATATATAATTTGTTTATAATTTAAAACATATGTAATTTCAATATATATGATTATATTGTATTCAGTATTAGCAATATTAATAACGTATTTTTATAATTATTTGTATCACTATAATAGATATATTTGGATTTTAATTTTTTATTACAACTCTTTATTTTATATGTCAAAGTCATTTTAATGTTACATATATTGTTATGAAGTTATATTTTATAATCGTTTAGTTAATGTTTACATTTCTCTATTTGTATATATATATATATATATTCACTGAAAAAACCATAGGTTTGAGGCACGTTATAGTTAGAAGTTAGCATTTAAAAAACCTTAGAAATTCACTGAAAAAAACATTGGTTTTCAGAGACGTTATAGTTAGTTGGACATCTGGCTCTGCCACTGACCCCTGCCCACCTACCATTTTAAAACCCACGCTGATCTCATGGCTCCCAGTCTCTCTAACATCTGTAACGCGATGTTTAAGACCGGCATATATCCCCAGATTTGGAAAAGAGCCATCATCAAACCTTAAAAAAACACAATCTTCACCCCGCCGACACTAAGAATTATAGACCCATAGCTAGCCTACAATTCCCAGCTAAAATCTTCGAGAAGGTCATGAATTCCCAACTATCCAAGGGGGCGTGGTCTGGACGCCGATCGGGATGGCGGCGTGAGCCTGTAGCTCCGAGCCCGATCCCGACATTAATCCTGTCTGACCTGCCTAAAGAGTGCTGCAACCAGACGGATTGGCAGCCCGGAGCGCCGGGGCTGCAGCTGGTCGAGGTGGAGGGGGCGCGGGGGACCGGGAGTGGCGCTGACGCCCGGTGCCGGAGCTGCGGAGTGTGGTGCCTGGGAGACAATATGGCGGCGGCCTCGATCGAGGAGGCCCCGATGACGGCGTTCGGAGGATTGCGCCCGGAGTGAGGGAGGCTCGGCCCCTGCAGCGCTGGGTGAGGACGGATCTCCGGCGTTCCCATTGCTGAGGGCGCGATCGGTGTGCCGGCACCCATCGGCGGAGCGAGGCGCGGAGGACGGAGCCGCCCCTCCTCCATTGCAGAGTGTGGCGTCTTCATGGGCCGGGTCTGGCGCCTGGCTTGGGGCCCGGAGTGGCGGTGGTGGCAGGGATGAGGACGGCAGTGACCTGGGAAGGCTGCGCACAGTGGAGCACGGTGACGATGGGGCAGCCGAGACAGACCGGGACCCCAGCGCCCGATACCAGGGCGGATTGCTGGTCTCCGCCGGAGACTCAGAGGCGGAGTAGGCTGGCTGAGCTGGGACGTGGCTGGCTGGAGAGGCGCTAGCAGGGCTCGGATGGCGGAGTGAGGTGAGTGGGCGCATCGGCCTGTCGCGGAGCGGTGCTCCCCCGGGATACGGAGCAGGCCCCTCTGGGCGGATCGCGCAGGAGCGGAATCGAGGCGGGCCTGCTGACAAGGTAGACTGGCACTGCTGGGGAAGCTGCGTGGAGCGGCCCTGATCGGTGCGGCTTTCATTGGCATCTGGAGAGCGGCAGGGGCTGCCGGCGCTGAGAGGGGTGGCACTGGCCAGCGGGCGGCCATCTTGCGAACGGGGGAGGGCCTGCCGGCTGCGAGTGCGGTGATCCCCGTGGATTGAGACAGCGCCTTGAAGCGGACATTGGCGCAGCTGGAGGGGGGGGCCCCTCTTGCCCGGGGCGATTGGATAGTGGTGCGTCCTCCTCCTTCGGTGGTGACCTTGCCCGGGCGCTAACGCCGGGCAGATGGCGAACAAGGGTTCCGTGCCGCAGCTGCCTCCTGGGCACGACCGGGGGGCGGCACCGGCTGTGGCCGGCGGGGCCCGGGACGACTTAGAGAGCTCAGCGCAGGAACGGCGCTTGAACAAACGGCTGGATGGGATATTGGAAGCGATCACGGCGACCAAGGAGGCTCTGCATCACGATATAGCGCAGGTCGCCACTGGGTTGGGCCTCTTGAGGGCGGACCATGCCAAACTAGCGGACCGAGTGAAAGTCAATGAGATGCTACTGCAGGAGCTCAAGCCAGCGGTGGGGGCCGCAGACCACAAACTAGCTGATATCCTGGGCCGACTGGCGACGCTGGAGAAACGGGCGGAGATGCCGAAGGCCGCAATCGCAGGAATAACGTGAGGGTAGTGGGCCTGCCGGAAAAAGTTGAAGGGAACGATGTGGTGGCCTACATGGAGAACTGGTTTAAAACGGTGGTGGCCCCGGAGGGTCTTTCCTCCTTCTTTTCCCTGGAGCGAGCGCATAGGGTTCCGGCGCGGCCGCCCCTGCCGGGCCGCCCGCCCAGACCAATGTTGGTCAGACTCTTGCATTACCGGGACAGAGATCTGTTGATACAGAGGGCGCGCTCGGAGGGCCCATTCCAGGTGGAGAATAGCCCGGTCACGGTGTTCCCCGACTATACACAGGAGGTCCAGAAACACAGGGCTTCTTTTCTGGCTGTGAAGAAAGAGTTGCGGACCGAGGGGCTGCAATACTCCTTGTTGTTCCCGGCGAAACTACGGGTGATAGAGGATGGAACGACCCATTTCTTTCAGACTCCTGACGAGGCGTGGTCGTGGCTTGAGTTGTATCGCGCTGGCACAGGTCGCTCAGGGCGAGGTGAGAAGCCGGAGCGCAAGCCGGTTCCGGTACGGAAATCCCAACGCATCCGCAAACGTGATACACTCCGGAGAGAAGAGCGGGACGATCGGATGGCGGCTGAAAGACGGGGAGCGCTGGCGGCGACGGCGATCATCACGGGCTCCCCACAGGAGAGGACTTCGATGGGCTCAGACACTGGTGAGGAGGGAGAGCGGTCCGGCGGTGAGGTGTCGGAGGCTGATAGCTCCGGGAGGCCAGTGGTCACCCCACAGACAGCTGATGGTCTTTTTAACGAATGACATTGGGGAGGGGGAGCCTTGGGGGCAGCCCTGGGACCGGTGGGTGCCCTGGTGCTCTGCGGCTTGGCAGGTACCATGTTGAGAGACTTGTGGGGTCATGGGCTGGGGGCGGGGGCTGGGCCTGCCCCGGGTCGGCTCAGAAGCACCCTTTCGTGGCCCTTAAGGCCTTCTTTGGTGACGACCACAGAGTAGGGAATGTTTGGAGGATTGCAGGTTTGGATGGGGACTGATATGGCGCTATTGGGTCCTGTTCTGGGGAGAGGGGTGGGGGGAGTTGGTTGGGGTGTTTTGGTTAAGGGGTTCTACTATGCTGCTGTGGGTGGTCAACGGGCCCTGATTCGATGGTTGGGGGCAACCAGCAATGGGGACATTACCTAATTTAAAATGCCTCACGTGGAATGTCCGTGGACTCCGAACTATGACAAGGAGATATAAGGTACACGCCCAGCTAGTGAGGCGAGGCATTCAAATCGCTTTCTTACAAGAGACCCATTTAACCAAGCAGGAATACTCAGCGCTACAGAGGAGGTGGCATGGCCAGGTGTTTGGCACCATGTACTCAGCGTTTGCCAGGGGGGTGTTGGTGTGGGTGAGAGCGGGGGTTCCATTCCAGGTTACAAAGCAGTTGGTGGACCCGGAAGGTCGGTATGTGGCGGTGGAGGGGAAGTTGTATGGCCAGGATGTGGTATTGTGTAGTGTCTATGCTCCTAATGTGGACCAAGCACGCTTCTTTGCTGGCATGACAGGGTCACTGGCGCACTTCCTAGCGGGCCCCAATCTGATAGGAGGGGACTTCAACTCGATCACTGATATAGCACTGGATAGGTCGCATCCGCCTTTGGCCGACTCTCCGGTGCGCCGGTTAGCAGTGCACAGGGCGGATTGGCAGGAGCGGTGGGGCCTTGTGGACGTGTGGAGGGAACAACATCCGGGAGTTCGGGACTATTCTTTCTTCTTCGCTTTACACGCGCTGCATGTGAGGATAGACGCTATTCTGTGTAGTGGCTCCCTAGCTCCCAAGATGGCGCACACAGAGTATTTAACTAGGACTATTTCAGACCATAATCCGTTGTTGCTGACGGTGCAGTGGCAGAGGCCGAGGTCGGCAGTACCGACGTGGAGGCTGCGACCTGAAGCGTTAGAAGATGCGGTGTTTAGCGATGCGGTCCTGCAGGGCATTGAACACTACTTTAGGGAGAATGAGGGATCCACCGCCACGAGGGCGACAGAATGGGATGCAATGAAGGTGGTGACTAGGGGCGTCTGTCTGGGCCGGTTCTTGAATGTACGGTCGACCGTATTGGCTGACTTGACGAAGGCGGAGGGGTCGTTGCGGGACTTAGAGCGGCGCAGACCTGAGCGACTGGAATTACAGGATAGGTTGAATGAGGCGAAGGAATTGGTAGTGACTGAGACGGAGCGACTGCGGTGCTTTGATTACAAGTTGTATGCTACTAGAGTGCATGCGGAGAGGGATAAGGTGGGAACGCTACTGGCGCGGCTTGCTAACCCGGAACCCAGAGGTTGTCCGGTCATGAGCCTTCGCACAGAGGCAGGGGAGGTAGTCTATACGCAGGCGGCGGTATTGGAGCGTTTTCAGTCGTATTATACGGGCCTCTATAGGAGTCAACTGGGGACGGAGGGCGGCGCACTGGCCGACTTCCTGGAGACTGTTCAGCTCCCGAGGTTAGAGGACGAGACCGCGAAGGAGCTGGGTGGGCCCGTCACGCTCTCGGAGATCCGGGTGGCTATCAAGCAGATGGCTAGAAACAAAACGCCAGGGGTAGATGGCTTGCCGATTGAATTTTATGCGCAGTATGTGGACATCTTGGCGCCACGGCTCCAGTTGGTCTACGCAGAGGCTCTGACGCTCGGGCGCCTACCCCAATCAATGAGGGAGGCGTTAGTGGTGCCGCTGCTGAAGCCCGGCAGGGAAGCATCTGATGTGACGTCGTATAGACCATTATCTATGTTGACGGTCGATTATAAAATACTGAGTCGCATCCTGGCAACTAGATTGCTGCCACACATGACCCGGCTGGTTCATGAGGACCAAGCTGGATTTATTCCCACTAGGAGCACAGCCATGAACATTAGGCGCCTGGTCCGCATAATAGACAGTGTTTGGGACCCTACCCAGAAGCCGGCGGTATTATCTGTAGATATCGAAAAGGCCTTCGACAGCCTAGAATGGGGCTACCTCGACGCCGTACTGGAGAAGTTTGGCCTGGGAGATGATTTTGGGCGCTGGACGAGGGTCCTTTACTCTTCTGCCACTGCCAGGGTGCGACTGGGATCGGTTATCTCCACAGAATATCCGGTGGGCAGGGGCACGAGGCAGGGCTGTTCGCTGTCGCCCCTGCTGTTCGCCTTGGCGATGGAGCCTCTGGCGACACGGGCGAGGACAGGGTCGATGTACGGGGGGGTTCGGTGTGGAGAGACGAGGCATTATATCTCCCTGTATGCTGATGATCTCTTGTTGTACCTGGAGAATTCCGACGAAGCACTGGTGGGGGCCATGGGGTTGCTGTCGGGCTTTGGGGGGGTCTCGGGACTTCGGGTAAACTGGACTAAGACCTGTGTTTTCCCGCTGCGGGCGGATGTGCCGTACCCCCCGCTCACTACGGCGGTGGTCTGGGAGGCTACGAGTTTCACCTATCTGGGGGTCCATGTTTACCACGACGTTGTGGACTTGCTGGAGGGCAATATAGGGCGTAGTATACGGGCCCTGAAGGGATGCATGACATTTTGGGCCTCTCTACCACTGTCGGTGCTGGGCCGGGTGGCGCTCCTGAAGATGGTGGCTCTACCACGGCTACTTTACTACTTCCGCACCCTACCGGTCTGGATTCCACAGCGGATCTTCAAAGAGTTGAGGTCACTGGTTATTGGCTTCCTGTGGGGGAAGGGACGGCGGAGGGTGGCCCTGGCTACTCTGATGCGGCCCAAACCTGATGGAGGGATGGCGGTCCCTGATTTTGAGCTGTACTACTTGGCGGCACAGCTACAGGTCCTAACGCAGAACGTTGCTAAAGTGTTTAGAGGCCCGGACCACGAGAGGGGGACCGGCATCCAACGACACATTCTGTCGTACATAGTTATGCAACAGAAACTAGACATGAGAGACCTCTCCATAGAGGAGAGAACCCTCCGGCAGTGCTGGCACAGGAGTATGAAGAAAGCGAAAGCGGCGCGTCCGTATGCGCCGGAGATCCCGCTGGGGATGTTGACAGCGTTGCCGCACGGCGGCGATTGGTCCCCGCTAGCGGAATGGGAAGAGCTGGGGTTGCAGATGGTGGGAGACCTTTATGTCAACGGGGCGCTGGCCCCCTTCTGGGAGTTGCAGGAGCAGTTTGGTCTTCCGGATGGGAGTTACCTACTGCATGCGGCGGTGAGCGCGGCGGTAGAAAAGCATTGGAGGGAAGGACTGGCGGAACCTACCGTGACACAGACCTGCCAGTACGTGGTGATGGCGGCGGGAATGGTTAAGGCGGTAACCTGCCTCCACTCGCGAATGTTACGGGAAGGACTGGAGCCACTCACAGCACTGAAGGAGAGTTGGGAGGACAGTATAGGCAAACCCATTCCGGATACGGTGTGGGGTCACATCCTGCGAAGGACGTGGAAGGGAAGTAGGAATGCCCGTTTCCAACAGGTGCATTTCTTCGTAATACACAGGGCCTATTTGACCCCGGGAAAGATTAAATGATATTTTAAGGTGCAGGACGCGGCGTGCCCGAGATGCCTAGCGCCTGGGGCGGAGCTGGACCACCTATTGTGGGGGTGCCCTAAGCTAGGGACGTATTGGGCTGAGGTGGGGGAGCTTTTGAACGCAGTCACCGACCGCGAGGTGGAGTTCGACATGGCGGCCTGCTTACTGCTCTGGTTCCCTCACACAGCAAAGACGAAAGTGACGAGCAAATTCATTGACTTAGGACTTATGTTGGCCCAGAGAGAAATTACATGGCATTGGAAATCCCGGGAGGGCCCGTCGTTTGGGAGATGGATGGCTGAGCTGTTGAAGTGGGCGGGCTGTGAGAGTATACTTCGGAGGCGACCAGGGCAGGAGACGAGAAAGGACTGGAATGGGTCAGGGCGTGGGAGATGATAGTACAGGCGCTGAAGGACTACCGGCTGGAGAGTACGGAGCACGAGGGTTCGGAGGGCGGGGTTCCAAGAGGCCGGTGAGATTGCATGTCACAAGTGAGAGCTGGAGAATAATTGCGTTAGGCCCCACACCCAGGGCCCACCTCAGCAGTAGTTGGGGGGGGAGGGGAGGGTGGGGGGGAGTTATTGGGGGTATTGAAGTAGAGTCCGGAGTGAGCAGTCAGGACGGAATGTTGGGGATTGAGGCGGGTGGGTTAAAAAAAGCAGATTTTAAATTGGGCTGTGACCTGTCACTGCGTGAATTGATGGCTATGATACTCAGAGTTTCTGTATTGGTACGCCGCCCGGCCTCCGGGATGTGGGCTGATTGGCTGTGTGCTATGCTAAACCAATGGGTGTGCTCTGAGATACCATCTGGTGAAGGGTTGCTCTCACGGATGCCTCACTCTTACTTCTGCAATAAAAACAAGTTTACAAAAAAAAAATGAATACCCATCTATCCAAATACATCGAAGATCACAATCTCCTGGATGACACGCAATTCAGTTTCCGCAAGGTCCATGGAATGCTTATTAAGGCATCAGAGGAGATTAGGATGATACTGGATCAGGGGGGTGCCGCTGTTCTTATTCTGTTGGACCTCTCTGCAGCATTTGACACGGTCGACCATGCTATCCTGATCGACCGTGTCACAAACATCGGTATAAGACACACAGCCAGAGCCCTCCTGTCCTCCTTCCTCACCAATCATACCCAATCAGTGAGTCTTGGCACTTTCAATTCTCCACAATTCCCCCTCCCGTGTGGCGTCCCACAAAGATCCTCTCTGAGTCCAACACTATTTAATATCTATGTGTCGGACTTGGCCAGAGTCATCAAAGCACACGGGATGAGTCTTACGTCTTACGCTGATGACACACAATTGGTGCTTGCGGTACATAATGATGGAGGGGCAGTAGCAGCCAATTTCCAGGAAGGCATGTTGGCCATCAGCACATGGATGGCCAATAATTGCCTAAAACTTAACTCTGAGAAAACAGAGGTAATGATATTTGGCAAACTGTTGCCAGGCTGGTCCCCCTCTTGGTGGCCGTCCTCATTAGGACCCCCTCCGCTTCCGGTATCTAAGGTCAGAAACCTAGGCGTCATATTTGACGACAAGCTGTCCTTCGTACCTCATGTCAATGCTGTGGTCTCATCCTCATTCTATAAACTTAGAATGATAAAGAAGCTCTTACCTTTTTTAGCCTTCAATGCTGGGAAAACCCTAGTAAGCACCTTAGTCATGTCGACCATCGACTACTGCAATGGTCTTCTCATAAATGCACAGAGTAAAATACTCAATAAATTACAGCTGGTCCAAAATTCAGCGACAAGAATCCTATCAGGAACCCCCAAATACAAATTCATCTCTCATATACTTCGACATTATCACTGGCTCCCGATAATAAGCCGCATCAAGTTCAAGGCCCTTTGTATTGCATACAAAGCCTCGCGTAACTCCGGACCTTTGTTCTTGAAGGAGGCCCTGGGTGCCTACATCCCTAACAGGGCTTTACGGTCAACCACAGCCAATCTGCTAAGGGTCCCCCACACAAAGACAGCCTCGTGGGGCAACAAGCAATTTACTGTCGCCACAGCCAAACTATGGAATTCTCTTCCTATCCCCATCAAAGCTAGCCCAACCCTGCTTGCCTTCAGAAAATGACAAAAACATGGCTATTCAGCCAATAGTCTATAGTCTCTGTTTATTGCTTGCTGTCCTTAGCACCGAGACGCCCACGGGTAATTGCGCGCTTTACCAATTGTATAAATAAATGAATACATTTCTCTAGTACAAAACCATAGAAATTCCCCTGTTATATTTAGTTCAGCTAACTATAACTCGCACACCCGCAATGCACTGCTGATGACGTCTCATATTACATCATTCATGACATGGTCAGTGACATCACTGATGACATCACTGATGACATCTCAAATGACATCACTGATGACATCACTGATGCCATCAGTGATGACATCATCCTGTGACTGTGTTTTTCTTTAAAGTTTAAATATGTATTACATATATATGCTAAGGTGTTTTGAAGAATGAGTGGTTGTATAAGTGTCTGGATCGAGGATTTAGTAGGTGCATGACTGAATGTTTAAGTGAATGATTAAATGTATCTTACTGAATGCATGGGTTAGTGACTAAACTGTGTGAATGTCTCTATCAGTCTGTCTGTTGTTGTATAAGCTGCTGCTTGGGTTGGTCAGTAGCTACATGAGTGTCTAAACGGGTTATCGATTGGTTGCCTGAGTATTTGTATGGGTGCCTGAGAGTGTGTGTGTGGGTGGGTGGGAGGTGTGTGACTCTGTGCATAGATGTTTGAGTGGTTGAATCACTGTGTGTATTGGTTCAAGAGTGCATGTGGAAACATCTGTATGGGTGGGTGAATGTGTGTATGGGTGTGTTGGTGAGTGAATGGATGACTCAATGGTACACGTTCAAGTAACTACATATGTAAAAGGCAGTGCATGTGAGAGTTGAAGTATATACATGACTATATGTGAGAGTCAGTTATTGTGAGAGTGGCTGTATTAATGTACTTGCATCAGTGATTGTATAAGAGAGTAAGTACGCGTTTGTTTCTGTTTGAATAAGTGATATGGTGTGTGTATAACATCGACCCCCTGCTCACCTGGACGAACATAAACGACGTCACCATCAAAATCATGAACACCATCCACTCCGGCTCTTTATCAGACCCATGCCCACACCACATCTTCAACAATGCCAGTACCACCATCGCACCCCATCTCTGCAAGAGCATCATCATCTCCTTCGAGACCGCAACCTTCCTGGAGAGCTGGAAGCATGCCAAGATCAACGCCTTACTCAAAAAACCCAAAGCGGATCCGAGGGAACTCAAGAACTTCCGGCCCATCTCCCTGCTCCCGTTCCCGGCGAAGGTCATCGAGAAGACCGACAACAGACAACTGACCCGCTACCTCAAAGAGAACAGCATCCTGGACCCGTCCCAGTCCGGGTTCCGCAGCAACCACAGTACCGAAACTGACCTCATTGCCGCCACTGATGACATCAGGGCCCTGCTGGACAATGGCGAAACTGCGGCCCTTATCCTCCTTGATCTATCAGCCGCCTTCAACACTGTCTGCCACCGTAACCTACGCATGCGCCTCCACAACGCAGGGGTCCAAGACAAGGCTCTGGAATGGACCACCTCCTTCCTCTCCGACAGAACCCAGAGCGTCCGCCTCCCCCTTTCCGTTCCGAAGCCACCAAGATCATCTGCGGCATACCCCAATGATCATCCCTCAGCCCGACATTGTTCAACGTCTACATGGCACCGCTCACCCACATCGCCCGACTGCACAACCTCAACATCATCTCTTATGCCGACGACACCCAGCTGATCCTCTCCCTCACCAAGGACCCCCTCACTGCCAAAACCAACCTCCACGAAGGAATGAAAGCCGTCGCCGAGTGGATGAAGAACAGCCACCTGAAGCTAAACTCGGACAAGATGGAGGTCCAACAAATAGACGCTGACTACTAGCGCCTGCCCACTAAGCATTGAGCTCCTGAGGCGGAAGCCGGGAGCGAGACTCTGTTTTTAAAAGCTTTCACCTCTTTGATTGTCACTGCATATCTGTTAAAAGCTACTTAATTTGCTCCCTGCCCAGTTGAACTCGCGTAGACAATCCTGCGCTGCCGCGGCATCTCCAAAACTTGCATTGCTGCCATTTCCGTGAGCCCGGAGGCCACGCCCCTTTCAGAGGCCACGCCCCCCCGCCGTCATCCCATCTATCCATAAATCATGTGCATCTTCCGGACGCGCAGCGGACGAGCGCAGCGGGCACGCCGCCTGCGCGCCGAAGGTGCACCAAAGGTAAGCCCGTCTGCGCCCGTCCGCGGCCGACCGGGCCCAGGGGCATCCATCATGCCCTGACTATTCAATACTCTTCCACTCAGCTGCACACCCTCCAAGGCCCGTGGCCTTTGGAGGCCTCTGTGACGTCGCACATCGACAGACTGGGACTGACGGTCTTGCACCCCCCCTCTTCAGCTGCCCTTACCCTTCCCTCCCCCTTTCCCTCTTGCCCCCCCGCCCCCAATACCTTGTCCGTCTATTATCTTAACACCAGGTCAGCAGTTAAGCATTGTCATGAACTCTTCATATTGTTGGATTCGCACAAACCGGATCTCTTATTCCTAACAGAGACCTGGTTTTGTGACAGCTCCCTTCCTTCATTATTAGCTGCCCTCCCCGCTGCTTACTATTCTCTGCGCGCCGACCGTCCCTCCGGCAAATTGGGACGCAGCGTCGCCCTGATTGCCCGCAAAGAATTCTCCTTTCAGCTGCTATCCTTTCCTTTCATTGGATCATCAGACTTCTTAGTCGTCCGCTCACTCTCCTTTAGAGTCCCACTCACCAGCCTGCTCATGTACCGTCCCCCCCAACCTTCTCCATCCTTTCTCCCTGGCTTCCAAGATCTAGTGGCCACTCTAGCGGTCAACAACGCCTCTATCTTGATACTAGGTGATCTTAACTACTGGCCGTCCGATCCTGCCGAATGTTCATCTTCGAAAGACTTCTCAGACACCCTCCGTTCCCTCAACTTTGATTCTCACGTTCACTCCCCCACCCACATTCAAGGCCATATCCTAGATCAAATCTGGTCCCTAAATTGCCCTCTAGCCTCCCTGCTCATCTCCCCCTGCACCTGGTCCGATCACTTCTTGTTGTCCTTTTCCCTACATATTAGCCCAGTCTCCAAGCCCTCTCTCCCCAAAAACACCTGGGCGCGCTCATGGAGCAAGGTCGACGTGCCCGCTCTCTCCGCTACTCTCCTTGCATTCAGTCCGGACCTACACGGCCTGTCATCCTCCGCACAAGCCGATTCCATCAACTCCTGGCTCCTGTCAGGCTGCGACTCTGTCGCTCCCCTCAGGCGGGTGTCCTCCAGACGTGCGAACGATGCCAACCACTGGTTCAACTAGGAACTCAAGGCACTAAAACTCACAGTGCTCCATGCCGAGCGGGCCTGGCGATGTGACTACTGTCCTAACCTCAAAACCCAGTATACCATCCTCCTATCTCAATATAAAAAAACTATTTTGGCTACGAAGACGGCCTACTTCTCCTCCAAAATCATGGCTGCTGAAAACCAGCCCAGAGAAATTTTCTCTATTGTCCATGAACTTGCTTACTCTGACAGAGCCACCCTCAAACCCACCCCCTCTCAGGATCTATGTGACTCTCTTAACTCCTATTTTTGGGACAAAATCTCTAATATCAAAGCCAATATCCCCTTGCCCCCCCCCCTTCCTTCGTCAACCCCCAGTGTCCATCAGTCGCGGCACGCCTCGATTCTTTCCCTCCCTTGACTGAGGAAGCCTTTCTCTCCCTTCTTCCCCTGACTAAATCAGGCTCTCCTCTTGACCCCTGTCCTGCCCATATCCTGAGGCACATTTACTCGGTCTGTGCGGAGCCTCCTCTCGAATTTCTCAATAGCTCATTGTCCCAGGGCATTGTCATTCAACCTCTAAAATCGGCCATCATTGTCCCTATCCTCAAAAAACCGGGCGCCGACCCCTCCGCTCTCGCTAATTATCGCCCCATCTCATTGCTGCCCTTCCTAGGGAAGGTGCTGGAGCGCCATGTCACCAGAGCTCTCAGTACCTTTGTGGAGGAAAATGGAGTTCTAGCTCCCCGTCAGGCCGGATTTCGCCCCGCACACTCCACGGAATCCGTAGTGCTATCGGTCCTTGACAACCTCAGAGAAGGTATGGACACTAACCATCCTCAGGCCCTGGTACTCCTCGACCTTTCTGCCGCTTTTGACACGGTTGATCATTCCATCTTACTCTCTCGTGTCGGAGCGGCGGGGGTCGGTGGCTCAGCTTTGGTCTGGCTGTCCTCCTTCCTGACGGACCGCACCCAGGCTGTTCGCTTGGGAGACTACTCGGCAGACCTCCGGAAGGTGCAATGCGGGGTTCCCCAGGGTTCTTCCCTCTCTCCTCTTTTATTTAATTTGTACATTGCCCCTCTCATCTTTGCTCTTCAGCAGATGGAGGTCTCCGTCTACAATTACGCAGATGACCTCCAGCTTATTTTTACTTTGTCCCCCTCCCCTGAGTCTATGGCGAATTTCCAGTCGATCATGATCTTTATCCGGGACTGGATGAACTACAACCACCTGAAGTTAAACCCAGACAAAACTGAGCTGGTTCTGACAGGTGGTTGCACCAGTCCCTGGACCCCGTCTTTCTGGCCCCCCTCCCTAGGTCCCCCCCTCCTCCCTCTTCCTCCGTGAAAACTCTAGGGATCAAATTGAACGACCAACTCACTCTGCACTCCCAGGTCAACTCTGTTGTCTCTTCCTCCTTTCTTTCACTCCGCACCATCCGCAAAGTCTCTCGTTTCTTTTCTTTTTCTGCCCTAAAACTCATTGTCCTGGCGATGGTAATTTCCCGCCTAGACTATGGCAACGTTCTATACTACGGCATGCCCGCCTACAGCATGCGCCGACTACAACTTGTCCAATACCAGGCTGCCCGCCTGGTCCACAATCTGGCCAAATTCCACCATGTCACTCCGCTCTTGAAGTCCCTGCATTGGCTCCCTATACGAGAACGAGTTCAGTTCAAGATAGGATGTATCACCTTTTTAGCTCGGGCCGGCGCAGCCCCTGCTTTCGTCTCCTCGAAAATCAAAGCTTACGCCCCCGTCAGGGAATTACGCTCATCCTCTCTACAATTGCTGACAGTTTCCCGCTTTAGGTGTAAAAAGTGGGGGGGCACAAAATTTTCCACACTTGCCCCTGTCCTCTGGAACTCTTTTCCCGCCCACCTTAGATCTTCCACTCAATACCCGCACTTTCGCAAGGCGCTCAAAACCTTGCTTTTCTCACAGGCTTTCCCACTATAATTGTTTTACTTTTCCCCTCCTCCCTGACCCTCTTGCCCTCTTGGGCTCAGTACTTCATAGCGCCATGAAACCGCTAGGTGTCCGTGCGCTTTATAAATATTTTAAACTCAAACTCAAACTCCTCATCCTTGGCTCCATCCCCTCGGCCTGGGATGACTCCTGGTGGCTGACTGCACTGGGAGCAGTACCAACACCCACCGACCACGCACGCAACCTGGGGTTTATCCTCGACTCAACACTCCCCATTACCAAGCAAGTCAACGCAGTCTCATCATCCTGCTTTAACACCATCCGCATGCTCCGCAAGATCTACAGGTGGATCACCACAGAAACAAGAAGAACGGTCTCCCAGGCCCTCGTCAGCAGCAGGCTGGACTACGGAAACACCCTCTGCGCAGGAGCCTCAGCCAAACTCCTGAAACGACTACAATGCATACAGAATGCCTCTGCACACTTGATCCTCGACATCCCTCGCCACAGCCACATCACACCCCGCCTGAGAGACCTGCACTGGCTTCCTGTCAACAAGAGGATCACCTTCAAGCTCCTCACCCACGCACACAAGGCATGCCACAACACCGGACTGGCATACCTCAACAGACGACTTACCTTCTACACCCCGACCCGCCAGCTCCGCTCTGCCGACCTCGCACTTGCCACCATCCCCCACATCCAAAGAGTGACTGGCGGCGGCAGATCATTCTCCCACCTAGCCGCCAAAATATGAAACACTATCCCCATCCTCCTACAGCAGACCCATGACCTACTAACCTTCAGGTGGCTACTCAAGACCTGGCTATTCAAATAGTAGCAGCACCCCTCCCCCCAGAGCCTTGAGACCCTCACGGTTGAGTAGTGCGCTTTACAAATGTTCTGATTGATTGATTGAGTAAATGGGAGTGTGATTGATTCTTTGCATGACTGACTAGGTGTGTGAGTAACTCTGGATGAGTGGTGGTGTGTGAGTGTCTGTATGGGTGTATGAGTGCTTATGATAGTATTGATGAGTGACTGCATGTATGAGCTATTGTATGGGTAAATGAGTGGATGTGTGTGTAGACCTAGGAATCAGTGAGTGCGTATGTAGTAACTGGTATTGGTGTGTCGATGGTTTCGAAAATGGTAGTCTGTATTTTACAGTGGGTGTATCAAAGGTTATATTAGAGTGTGTGGAGGTGAATCAGATTTTCACATGGATGATGTCATCAGTGATGTCATCAGTGATGTCACTGACCATGTCATGAATGATGTAATGTGTGACATCATCAGCAGTGCATTGCAGGTGCGCAAGTTATAGTTAGCTGAACTAACTTTAACGGGGAATTTCTATGGTTTTGTACGAGAGAAATGTCCAACTAACAATAACGTCCCTGAAACCTATGTTTTTTTCAGTGAATTTCTAAGGTTTTTTAAATGCTAATTTCTAACTATAGCGTGCCTGAAACCTATGGGTTTTTCAGTGAATTTCAATTGTTTTTTAAATGCTCATTTCTAATGATAACGTCCCTCAAACCTATGTTTTTTTCAGTGAATTTCAAAGGTATTTTAAATGCTCATTTCTAACTATAACATACCAGTCGCATTTCCAGAGTGGTGGAGAAAGGTGAGCGTGGCCTCCGAAACACCTCTTAGCAATCTCACTGTGTGGGATTTACTGGAGATAACAGGAGGAGTAGTTAGCCCCAACGTTAACCTTGGGGGCCAACTATCCCTTTTATTACCACCAGTAAGTCCCACACAGAAGGATTGCTAACTTCTTATATCAGGCCCCACCCCATCCCTGCACCACCGTGCAAGCGTGCCCCCTAGCATGTTGTAAGTTGGGGGATTAAGTCCCCTTGAATCCTGAGGGTCCCTGGGGGCCAACTACCACACCAGGTACCTCCAGGAAATCGCACAGAGATGCTTTGCAGAGAGGAGGTCCAAGGCCACGCCCCTTTTTACACCTCTTTGCAACGAAGCTCATGGGCGATCACTGGAGGTACCTGGTGGGCTAGTTGGACCCAAGGGACCCTCAGGATTCATGGGGACTTAATCACCCAACTTACAACGCACCAGATGGACTGTTTGCACAGTGGTGCAGGGAGGGGGCAGGGCCTGATATGACAAGTGTGCAAACGCACCCTGTGGTGCATTTTAAGTTGGGGGATTAAGTCCCCTTGAATCCTGAGGGTCCCTGGGGGCCAACTAGCCCACCAGGAACCTCCAATAAGTGCCACAGGGCTGCGTTCCAGAGAGGTGGTCGAAGGCCACGCCACTTTTTACACCTCTGCAACGCAAATCTGTGGCACTTACTGGAGGTACCTGGTTGGCTAGTTGGCCCAGAGGGACCTTCAGCATCCATAGTAAACAGCAGTGTGGGCACCCCGGGACACTGCAGGAGCCGGCCCTGGGGGTGGCGGTCCCCAGGGCTATGAAGGGCTCCAGGAGGGGGGCTGCGTGGCCCCCCTCCCTACCATTGCAAAGCCCCAGGCAGGTGGTGGTCCCCGGGGCTCAGGGGTTCGTAACAGACCCCCACCTTTACATATTTAGTGCCCCAGGGAGGTGGTGGTCCCCGGGGTGTGTGGAGGGGCTCGAGCCCCACCCCACAGGTTTCAATTATAAAAAGAGCCCCATGGAGGTGGCGGTCCCTGGGGCAGCGTGGGGGCCGTGTGCCCCCCACGGTTGTTTATTAAAGCCTCGGGGAGGTCCCACACGGGCCCCCGCTAATGAATTGGCAGTGCCCCTGGGACCTGGCCCATCCAGGGGCTTTTTTTAAACAAAGCCCGTGCTTCGTTATTATTTTATAGTTTTGACAGGATTTGCGACCCCAATGCGATTTCCGCTGAAATTATTTTAAAAAAATGCTTTTTTGGGCCCTGGACCCCCTGAGCAGGCCTAGGTGGTCAGGGTGTTTCTACCCTGCCCCCTTTTATTGTTTTTTAACCTTTTTTCCACTCTTTTATTGTGACTCGGTTCTACCGAGTCCCAAGATGGCTGCTAACACTTCCTGGTTTGGAGTGTTGGCAGCCATTCAGAGTGAAGCTCGTGCCCGGGAGGGTTCGTGAACCCACTCCGGCCACAGATATATACATGTTTTCTTTTCCTAATTTCTCAGGAACTACTGAACGGATTTACACCATTTAAAAAAAGGTCGTTTTTTGAACCAAGACCTACCTTTTTGCCAAATTTGGTGTAATTCCGTTCAGCGGTTTGGGCTGTAGTTTTGTCTAAAGTTCCTATGGAAATTAACATAGGGCAAATATGTTTTGGAACCCCCTTTTTTCTCGCCCCCCGCTTGACGAATCACCCTGAAACTTTTAACACAGGAGCTGCCCGGATCGCCTCACTAGTTTTGAAAATGTTGTGAAGATTCGTCAAACGGCGCCACAGTTATTGGCAAATCAAAAAACGCTATTGGCAAATCAAATAACTATAACTCGCGCCCCCGCAATGCACTGCTGATGACGTCACATATTACATCACTCATGACATGGTCAGTGACATCACTGATGACATCACTGATGACATCTCAAATGACATCACTGATGACATCATCCAGTGAATGTGTGTTTTTCTGAAAATTAAATATGTTTTATATATAGTTGGCCCCCAGGAGCCCTAGGGATTGAAGGGGAATTATTTCCCCAACTTAAAATGTGCCACAGAGCGTTTTTGCACAAGTCACCTCAGGCCCCGTCCTCTCCCTTCACCACTGTGTAAACATGCTCCGTGGCGCATTTTAAGTTGGGGGATTAAGCCCCCTTGAATCCTGAGGGTCCCTAGGGTCCAACTAGCCCACTACGTATGTCCAGTAAGCACCACAGAGCTGCGTTGCAGAGAGGTGTAAAAAGGGGCAAGTCCTGGACCACCTCTCTTCAACGCAGCGCAGTGGCACACACTGGAAGCACCTGGTGGGCTAGTTGGCCCCCAGGTGCCCTCAGGATTGAAGGGGAATTATTTCCCCAACTTAAAATGCGCCACAGGGTGTGTTTGCACACGTCACCTCAGGACCCGTCCCCTCCCTAATCCTCTGTGTAAACGCGCCCTGTGGCCATTTTAAGTTGGGAGATTACGTCCCCTTCAATCCTGAGGGTCCCTAGGGTCCAACTAGCCCACTAGGTACCTCCAATAAGCACCACAGAGGTGCGTTGCAGAGAGGTGTAAAAAGGGGCGTGGCCTCTGAACACCTCTCTGCAATGCAGCTCACTGGCACATACTGGAGGTACCTGGTAGGCTAGTTGGCCTCCAGAGACCCTCAGTATTCAAGGGGAATTCCCCAACTTACAACTCGCCAGGGGGTGCATTTGCACAGTGGTGAAGGAAGGGGGCGGGGCCTGAGGTGACGTAAAACGGTTATGACCAGTGAATAAACAGGAGTCATGGTTAACGTGGTTAAAAGGAAAGTAGGTGTTAGAGAGTAGATAGACAGTTTAACAACCTAGGAATGAGGCCACTACATGCATTACAGGTATGAGGGGAGTTCTACAAGGTTGGTTTTGAGGGGCACCATAAAACCCATGAATCTAAGTAGTGGGGTTAACAGTCTAATGTTTTTATACAAATCGGTGTTCTGAAAAAAGGAGGGAGAGTCATTTCATTTGAGTTTTATGTTGATTAGTTAGAGGGAAGACGCCGATTCAAGCATTTTTTTAAAAAAACGAATACATAATGAGTGACTTCTGAGCTAGTATAATTCATGTCCGTTTAAACATATAGTTTAATTGCTGCTATTTACATTTGTAGTGAAGCCCTGGCGAAGGGCAAGAACATGGCCCAAAATGCATTGGAAAATATTCACTATCGAGGATGAATTATGTATAGTTCCTGCTTTAGAAGAAAGAGGTCCGGATGGACACGTCTACTTCATTAGAATTAAAAATACATAAAATGGCTTTTCATGTGACAGAATGAAATGGAATGAAACATTGAAAACATTGGAATAATTTGAATAAAGAAAAAACAACGAATTTAATTGTGGTACATTCATTGCGATGGGCAATACAAGCAGTGCTTCCGGGAAGGGAGCAACATGATGCTCCCATAATTATATGTTGATTAACTATTCCACGTGGTAGGAGGGTGCACCATGGACCCAGGACACACGCTAAAACCAAACGAAACTGAAGACAGCGCAAACATGATAAAACAGGAGTGCACTCGGCTACCAGATTGTATGACCTCCAGTATGTGCCTGGGTGCTGCGTTGCAGAGAGGTGTTCAGAGTCCATGCCCCTTTTTACACCACTCTGCAACCCAGCTCTGTGGCACCTACTGGAGGTACCTAGTGGGCTAGTTGGCCCCCAGGGACCCTCAGGATTGAAGAGGAATTAATTCCCCAACCTAAAACGCGCCACATGGTGTGTTTGCACACATGTCACCTTAGGTCCCGCCCCCTCCCTTCACCAGTGTGCAAACGCGCCCGTGACGCGTTTTAAGTTTGGGGATTAAGTCCCCTTGAATCCTGAGGGTCCCTGGGGTCCAACTAGCCCACCAGGTACCTCCAGTAAGCGCCACAGTGTTGTGTTGTAGAGAGGTGTAAAAAGGGGCGTGGCCTCTGAACAGCTCTCTGCAACGCAGCTCCCTGGCGCATACTGGAGGTTCCTGGTGGGCTAGTTGGCCCCCAGGAACCCCAAGTATTGAAGGGGAATGAATTCCCCAATTACAAACGCGCCACAGGGCTTTTTTTTTTCAGAGTGTTTCCATAAGGGGGCGGGGCCTAGGCAGAATCTCATTTTTTTTTCTTCTTTCTTTTTTTGGAAGGGGGCTACACTTTTTACTTTTTTGGGGCCCTGAGGACCCCATCCCCCAGGGCCTGACCCCCAATTAAAAAAAATAAAGAAATATTTACGGGAAGGGGGCCACGTGTGCCCCCCTCCCGTGGCCAATTCCGGGCCCCGGGGACCCCATGCCCCGGGCATGGACATTTTTAAAAATATTCTTTTGAAGGGGGGCTGTGTGGCCCCCTCCTAAGGCCATTTATGGCCCTGGGAACCCCATCCCCCGGGGACGGCCTTTGTGTGTTTTAAAAAAAATATATATATTATTTACTGCTAGCCCCAATCCCCCACACGGTCCCGCCAGCTCCTCGCTTCCTGCCGGAGCCGGCATTGCTTTGCCGGCATTGCTTTTCCACATGGGGAGCTGCTAAGACGCAGCTCCCCGTGTGGAAAAGCAATCTGCTTTAGTTTTTGGAAGAGAGAGCAGGTTTCCCTGCTCTCTCTTCCAAAAACCAAAGCACAGTTTGCTATGGCAGGGCGGGAGCCGCAAGGCTCCCGCCCTGCCATAGCAAACAGCAGTGTCCCGGGAGTGTGCACCCTGGGACACTGCAGGAGCCAGCCCTGGGGTGTGGCGGTCCCCAGGGCCATCACAGGGCTTCAGGAGGGGGGCCGCGTGGCCCCCCTCCCAACATTGTTAATCCCCGGGGAGGTGGTGGTCCCCGGGGATCAGGGGTCGGTAACGGACCCCCAAATTTGCATATTTAGAGCCCCAGGGAGGTGGCGGTCCCCGGGGCACGTGGGGGGGCTCGAGCCCCCCCCCCCCCCACACTGGTAGTTTATTTTTTTTTCAAACAAGCCCCGGGGGTGGCGGTCTCCGGGGCTGCGGGGGGGCCATGTGCCCCCGGTAATATTTTACAATATTTTACAAATATTTTACAAAAGCCCCGGGGGTGGAGATCCCTGGGGCTTGGGGGGCCTTTGAGACACTCATTTATTGTACAGGCCCGGGGGGTGGCAGACCCCGGGGCTGCGGGGGGGGCATGAGCCCCCCACAAATACTTTTGAAAAGCCCCAGGGGGTGGCAGTCCCCGGGGCTTGGATGCCCCCCATGTTAAAAATCAAAGCCCTGGGGGGTGGCAGTCCCCGGGGCAGTGTGGGGGGGATTAGGCCCCCCACACTTTTTTTTCTGGCCCCAGGACCTGGCCCACCCGGGGGCTTTATTTAAACGAAGTGCGGGAGCCCACGCTTCATTTCTTTTTATTTTGCGGCCGAATCCACAGATCCTCCGCGCATCCCGTGATTATTTGGGCCCTGGCAGCCCTAGGGGGTCAGGGTGTTTCTACCCTGCCCCCTTTTCATGTTTTGCACGTTTATTGTTCTCTTTTCTTGTGCCTCGGTTTGGAGTGTTGACAGCCAATTAGCATGAAGCTCGTGATCGGGAGGGTGCGCGGATCCTCGGTGCCTCTAGATATCACTATCTTTATTTCTTAATTTCTCAAAAACTACTGAACGGATTTACACCATTTTTAAAAAGGTCGCTTTCTGAGCCAAGCTGTACCTTTTTGTCAAATTTGGTGTAATTCCGTTCAGCAGTTTTTGCTATAACCGTGTCTAAAGTTTCCTATGGGAAAAAGATTTTTTAACCACTATTTATGAATTTCTCAGGAACTATTGAACGGATTTACACCATTTAAAAAAAGGGCACTCTCTGAACCAAGGGCTACCTTTTTGCGAAATTTGGTGTAATTCCATTCAGCAGTTCGGGCTGTAGCCGTGTCTAACATTTCCTATGGGAAATAACATGGGGAAAACGTGTTTTGGGACCCCCCTTTTTTCTCAGCCCCCACTTGACGAATCAACCCCAAACCTTCAGAATAGGAGCTGACCGGAACAGGCCATTAGTTTTGAAAATTTGGCGAAGATTTGTCAACCGGCGCCAAAGTTATTGGGAATAGAATGTTATGATTTTCCTATGGATAATAGGTCCTAACTATAACTACCGATATATATATATATGTGTGTTAAACAATTTATCCCCAGTTCGAAGATCACTCTAGAACAGACAAATTCCATGAATTCAAGTGCAGGTAACCAGCATTCTTTAATCAGAAAAATTGCAAGCCGTACTCGTTTTGGAGTAAGAACTCCTTGTTCACAGACTGAATGTCTTATTTCAGTTACCCTCCAGTAGGCCTCGCAGGTAAGTAAAACATACATTGCATGCTGGGATGTGTAGTACATTGTTCCTTTCCTCCAGTGGAATCAGTAATGCCTTTATAAATTGTTCCCCTTCATGGGTTCTGCGCTTCCACAAGCAATCAATTTATATTTTCCTTGCCCTCCAGTGGGCCTCTGAAAGGAGAAATGTTGGTAATTATGCCTTTCTGTTCACATTTCTTCTTTCAGAGGCCAACCTGGTTCCGTGTATTGTTGTCCCAATAAACATACGGGTCCGTGGTAAGTGAATTGGGACAACAATACACGGAACCAGGTTGGCTTTACATTTTTAAACGGACTTTGGTGTGAAGGGCATTGGCAGCAGGATATCTAAATGGGCATGTGTTTTGAACAGCAGCCCACACGGGTAACATTTGGACTTCCAATCCCATATTGCATTGTGTCAGCCATGCGCCTCACTTGAGATGAATATGTAATGAGGGGATAAATTGGGAGCAGTGTTGCTGTTTGTCACGTGCTGCCTTTGAAAAAGAACGTTGAGTCCGAAAAGCGCCAGGCATGGTTCTGCCTTTTAAGTTCTTTTCACCAAAGCTGTTTTCCTGCTAATAAATCTGCAACCTGTGGGGGTGTGCTTCGCCTAGGGGCAACTCTTTCTTTATATATACATATATATATACATATATATACATATATTCACTGAAAAAAACATAGGTTTCAGGGGCGTTATAGTTAGCTGGACTTTTCACTCGTACAAAACCATAGAAATTCCCCCGTTATAGTTAGTTCAGCTAACTATAACTCGCGCGCCCGCAATGCACTGCTGATGACATCACATATTACATCACTCATGACATGGTCAGTGACATCACTCATGACCTATGGTTTTTTCAGTGAATTTCTAAGGTTTTTTAAATGCTAATTCCTAGCTATAACGTGCCTGAAACCTATGTTTTTTTCAGTGAATTTCAAAGGTTTTTTAAATGCTAATTTCTAGCTATGCCTACAGAGATAGGACATGTGAAGAAAGAAGGAAAAACGCACAGAAAGAAAAAAAAGAAATGCAGAAAGAATCAACAGAAGTCCTCAAAGACGAAGAAAAGTGCAGGAAGAAGTATAACGTGCAGAAAGAACAAACAGAAGAGCAGAAACAAGCCTTGTAGCAAAATCATCCTGTACCCTCAACTTTTTCAGACGGATACTGGTGGTAACTGAGTCTGACTAACCAGTCCTGGAGCCAGTGCTATGTTAAAAGACACTCAGAATACAGTGAAAACACCTACATACACTAGGGCACACTATGTGTTGGGGTCCCCCTGTGATTAGCATGACCTCCTCTGTAAGCCCCTAGTATATAATAGGGCAGGGGATTAAAACTACCCCTTAAAACGCACCAGAGGGCGTGTTTGAACACGTCACCTCATGCCCCGTCCCCTCCCTTCCCCACTGTGTAAACACGCCCTGTAGCCGTTTGAAGTTGGGAGATTAAGTCCCCTTGAATCCTGAGGGTCGCTAGGGTCCAACTAGACCACTAGGTACCTCCAGTAAGCGCCACAGAGCTGCGTTGCAGAGAGGTGTAAAAAGTGGCACGGCCTGCACCATCTCTCTGCAACGCAGAGCAGTGGTGCTTACTGGAAGCACCCGGTTGGCTAGTTGGACCCCAGGGTCCCTCAGGATTGAAAGGGAATTATTTCCCCAACTTAAAAACGCGCCACAGGGCCTGTGGGCGTTCTGAGTTGAGAGATCAAGTCCCCTTGAATCCTAAGGGTCCCTAGGGTCAAACTAGCCCACTAGGTACCTCCAGTAAGCACCACAGAGCTGCCTTGCATGGAGGTGTAAAAAGGGGCATGGCCTCAGAACACCTGTCTGCAACGCAGCTCCCTGGCGCATACTGGAGATACCTGTTGGGCTAGTTGGCCCTCAGGGACCCTCAGTATTGAAGGGGAATTAATTCCTCAACTTACAACTGGCCAGGGGGCGTGTTTGCAGAGTGCTGCAAGGAGGGGGTGTGGCCTCCGGCGCGATGCCGGTCTTTTATTTATTTATTTTTAAGAAGGAGGGCTGTGTGGCCCCCTTTCTTTTTCTAATTTGTTAGCCCTGGGGACCCCATCCCCCAGGGCCTGCACCCTAATTTTTTTTGTTGAAAAAAATTTATTTGGCCCTCCCAAGGCCTTAATCGGCCAAGGGACCCCAACCCCCAGGTCATGGCCTTTTTTAAATTTTTTTATTCTTTAGGAGGGGGGCTGTGTTGCCCCCCTCCTCAGGCCACTTATGGCCCCGGGGACCCCATCTCCCGGGGCCGGCCTTTGTTTTTTATTTTTTTTCTAAAATATATATTTATAGAAACACCTAGGACATGCTGGACAAACCGTATGTACCTATCACCATGACGATTTGTGTGATATTCATTAAAAGGTGACTATGCATACAATGAATCCACGTAGAATGTATTCACACCGCTAGTGAAGCTCTGACATGTCTGACACCCTACCGTGCCTAATCCCGGCGCCCCCGCTGGTGGGTACTCTCCAAGTAGACACCCTTGTCGTTTATTTATACAAACACGGGTAGCTATTGACGGGCACATTTAATATACATGCACACCAAGCCATTCAAAGGGGATTCGACAAAAATTCGACCAAACTATGCAAGAAACCCCCTCACGGTAAATAAAACACACATCCACCGCCGGATGTGTAATACTTTTTATTATACTCTCTGGAAAGGAGACAAACCTCACTTGAGGGTCACATCGTGCTCCTGGCTGAGCCCAATGCTGTGTTACACCCACCAGTGCCCGCCGAGTGCCACACACCTCTGTGTTGTATTCCACCAGCTAGTGCGTATGCTATGACACTCTCTAGCCCATGTGCACTGTAACACCACCCCGTGAATATGACATGCCACACTTGCCTTCGCACAGGTTATATTACCATCCTCAATGCCTATGTTATAATGCACAGCGCTATGCCATACATATTACAATCTGGGATCCATATCTTTGTCACAGTGCATATGCAATGTTACACTACCCAGCACATATTTTATATTACAACTTTAGAGACTACTTAGGTTACACAACACTGCCCTGTGCATATTACACTCCAAGGCGCATATCACATAGCAAGCGCTAGTGCCTGTGCTATCTCACGCTCTCCAATGAATCTGTCATTGCGCACAATGTATTGCATATTATATTTCACGCCCCGGTTCATCTTATATCACACTTTTTGGTGCATAGTTTATACCATATACTATATCTAGTTTTCATTTTCAATCGTGCTCTCAGGACTATGTTCTATATAACACTGCGTCCACCTACCCTTTTCACGGCCATTACATTTTGCAATGGGGGGTGGAGGGTCAGGGGATGTTTCTGCCAAGTGAGCCCGGAGTCACAATTCCAAACGTCCTCTTCTTCCTGAATAAAAGTGAGATTATGCTGCATACTTGTTCATATTTTAAGTAGTTCGCACAGACACACATTTTAAAAACAATAAAGTTCCTAATACCCACCTTCTATGAACAGTTAGCTTGCTGCCCCATCCACCTCCTCCCTATCCTCTGTTGTCTGAATCCATGGACTAGCCTCCTCCCTCCTGCCATGCATGGTCTGATGTGCTGCCACTGCCCTGCATTTAGCATGATGTACCAGTCCACTCATCCTGCCCTCCATTGCCCAATTCTATGGCCCATCATTGACCTCCTGCTTAACCTCTGTGCTTTGCTTGCTGCCCCTATTCTCCTTCCCCCTGCCCTCCGATGTCTTTGTGCATGCCCCTGCTCCATGGACCTGCCACTCCTATCTACTCTGAGTGTTCTGTTGAGCTGCCACTCCCCTCCCACCTGCCTAGCATTGTCAGATGACTGTAACCTGTCCCTGCCACCTCCACCCTGCCTGTCCACATGCCATGCCCCTATCCCCTTCCTCCTGTCCTCCATGGTCCATTTTACTGCCACACCCTTCTGCCCTCCCTGGTCTGTTGTGCTGCAACTGCTCCTCCTGCCTGCCCCGCGCGGTCTGTTGTGAGGCCCCTTCCCCTGAACTCTCTTGTCTGTGCCCAGGTCCTGACCCTCTCTTCTATCCTCCATGGTCCTTTTTGCATGCCCCTGCTCCCTCCTTCTTGCCCATCATAGCCATTGTGCTGCCACTAACACTCCCGCTTGCCATGCATGGTCTTCTGTGCTGCCATGGCCCCTCCCACCTTCCCTGTGTGGTCAGCTAGCTGCTCCAGACCCCCTCCCACCTTCCCTCCATGGTCTGTGTGTATGCCATCATAGTCTCACTGTTGCTCTCCATGGTGTGTCTTGTTTCTAGTGCCCATCCTGCCTGACCTCCATGGTCATCTTGCTGCTCCTGCCCTGCCCCCTTGCCCCCAGCCCTCTGTTTCCATGTGCAGACCCCTATTCCCTCCCTCCTGGCTTGTCGGTTCCATTGTAATGCCCCTGATCCGTCCCTCCTGCCCTTTATGGTCTGTTATGCTGCAGCTTTCTCTCCTGTCTGTCTATTATGGTCAGCTAGCTACCATTGCCTCTTTCCCCTCTGTTGTCTGTTGTCCATGTGCATGGTCCTGTCCCCTCCCTATTGCTTTCTATGGATTGTTGTGCTGCACTCCCGTTCCGCATGCCCTGTGTGGTGTATTGTGCTGCTGCAAACCCTGATGCCTGCCCTGTAGGGTTAGTTTGGTGCACCTCTCAATGTCCCTCCTGTCCTCTGTTATCCGAGTCCATGTCCCTACCCCAATTCCTCCTGCCTACCATGATCCAATGTACCATACTTGCGAACATTTTGAACTTGGTAAGAGGGAGATTTTGAAATAAAACTGGGGTATTGATTTTCCCCTTTGAGTTACATTGAAAAAGAGAAGATTGTAGACAGGAAACAGATCAAGTAAAGCCCATTTGAGCTTAGAAACATTGGACGTTTCCAGGCTGAAACGGGTCTGTTGGCATGTATGGTTGTATGACCACTGCCTCTTCCTTCTGCCCACAATGGTCTATTATATTGCCACAGCCTCTCTTGCCAGTCCTGTATTGTTGGTTTGTTGCCCCTGCCCCCCTTTCCACTGCCCTCCATAGTCTGTTGTGCTGCCACTGCCCTTCCTGCCTGCCTAGTGTGGTCAAATTGTTGCCTCTGCACTCTCCTACCTGCCTTCAATTTTCAGAGTCCGTGCCCCTGGCCTCTGCCTCTCAACAGTATCCCAATGAACAACTAGATTGCTAACATTCTACATTTATTACAAAAGTGTGGAATGCCTGACGTCATCTTGATGTAATCAAAACTGTAATGCCTAGAGCATTTCCTTTAGAAATTACATATATGAGAGGGTCTTATTTGCATCAAAATTATGGTTAGTGCTCTAAAAAACTAAAATGAGGACATATTTTCTGAGTTTTCAAATAGCGACCAAGAACTTTTAAATTATTTGTAATCTTCGATTTTTTATCCAGTTGACCACTTGATTAAATGTTGCATCCAAGGGGAGAGGGTGTGGTGTTACTTCCAGAGCTGCAGACTTTGCAACTGGGGAACAAGGTTGGAGTTTCTGCTTCAGCTCAACATTCTGTGATTCTGGTCAAATCACTTAATCTCCCCATGTCTACAACCAAAATGAATTTGATCTTGTGTGATGTAACCCATGTTCATGTAAAGCACTCCAATACCTGACAAGTCTGCACTATATAAAACTGCAAATACACAAAAAATAAGTGTTTTGCACACTTCTGTCATTGGGCCACATGTGGGCTACATCTGGGTGATATTTTTGCTGCATTTGGGCTCTTTTGTCTCTGGTGGCCATCTTGGGAGATTTATTTGTTATGAAGTTTCCTAATTTCCTCATTTACTGCAGTCTCCTCAGTAGGAAATGCTTCCAGTTTTTTACTTTGATTCCATCAAGAAGGTATTCAGATATGTCACACATTTGCCATAAATTCTGAATGTTAGCACTCTAGTTGCTCATTAGATCACTGTAGTAAAGCTACTGCTCACCACGGAAGTCTGCTGCTAGTATTAGAAGTGCATGTTTCAGTCTGCATATCAGTATTTTTTAATGAAATAGAAGAGGATTTGAGAAGTCACTCAAAATGTGCCCTAATTTTTCTTTCTTCAGCACTAATCATAATTTCTATGACAAAATGAACCCCCTCATTGTGTTCCTTTTTAAATTAAATGTTTTTAAGTGTTATCAGTTTATTCCAATCAAGATGGCTTCAGGTGTGCCATACTTTTTTCATAAGTAAGACAGTAAGCGCTCTAGTTGTTCTTAAGAACACTCTGGGACATTCTGTCATTGGGCTATACTTGGGCTACATCTGGGTGATATTTGGGCTACATTTGGGCTCTTTTGTCTCTGGTGGCCATCTTGGGAGATTTATTTGTTATGAAGTTTCCTAATTTCCTCATTTACTCCAGTCTCCTCAGTAGGAAATGCTTTCAGTTTTTTACTTTGATTCCATCAAGAAGGCATTCAGATGTGTCACACATTTTCCATAAATTCTGAATGTTAGCACTCTAGTTGCTCATTAGATCACTGTAGTAAAGCTACTGCTCACCAGGCAGGTCTGCTGCTGGTATTCAAAGTGCATGTTTCAGTCTGCATGTCAGAATGTTTTTATGAAACAAAAGAGGATTTCAGAAGTCAAAATGTGCCCTAGTTTTTCTTTCTGCAGCACTAATCATAATTTATATGGCAAAATGAACCCCCTCATTTTGTTCCTTTGTAAATTAAATGTTTTAAGTGTTACCACTTTATTCCAATCAAGATAGCTTTAGGTGTGCCATACTTTTGTCATAAGTAAGACTGTTAGCGCTCTAGTTGTTCTTTAGAGCACTCTGGGAAGCTGCAGTAGAACACAAAGGAATCAACTGACAGTCTCTGCCCTTGTTGGATGTACATGTTTTACTGAGAATGTCAGACTTCATTCTTACATGACTGAGAAAGATAATGTGAATTTACAGAAAATATGCTCTCAGTTTAGCTTATAGATCACCTTCCAAACCTCTGTGGGAAAAGTATGAGAAAATAGTTTTCTCTCAAACATGGTTCGTGATATCACAGCAGAAGGCTTTTTCACATGGTAAAATCTTCTTAGAACACACCACAATTCCTAAAATGAGTATGGTACCATCAACAAATGATTTATAATGTAACTAAAGTCTTAAAACCTTCTATTAACTGCAATGCTTTTTAATGAGGTGCTATCATGTATATTGGTCCCAAGATGGCTGCCAACACTTCTTGGATGAAGTACTGACAGCCAATCAGATCCCACGATGAGATGTGTGGTTAGGCTCCGCCCAGATATGTATGTGATTTTACTTCTGATTTTCTCAGGAACTACTGAACAGATTGACACCATATATGCAAAAGGCACATGCCTGACCTGAGGACTACCTCTTTGCCAAATTTCAAGTAATTCTGTTCAGCCGTTCGGGCTGTACCTTGGACTAAAGGTCCCTATGGAAAATTGCATGGGGAAAATGCGTTTTGGGACCCCCCTTTTTTCTCAGCCCCCGCTTGACGAATCACCCCGAGACTTTCAGGGTAGGAGCGGAGTGGAGCGCCCCACCTATTTTGACAATTTTGCGAGGATTCGTCAACCGGCGCCAAAGTTATTCCAAATAGAATGTTTCGGATTTCCTATGGAAACACGGTCCTAACTATAACTATCTACTGGCGACCGCCAGTAGATAATATACATATATATATATATATATATATATATATATATATATATATATATATATATATATATATTCACTGAAAAAACCATAGGTTTCACACATGTTATAGTTAGCGGAAATTTTACTGATAAAAAACCAATGAAATTCCCCCGTTATAGTTAGTGCAGGCAACTATAACTCACGCGACCGCAATCCTCTGCTGATGCTAATACTGTATTTAGACACTTATTTGCCCATGTCTTCTTCCATACATTTTTAGCTATACATATATTACAAATATTTTTTTTTCATAAAGACACATATGTCATCAGCAGAAGATTGCGGTCGCGTGAGTTATAGTTGCCTGCACTAACTATAACGGGGGAATTTAATTGGTTTTTTATCAGTAAAATTTCCGCTAACTATAACATGTGTGAAACCTATGGTTTTTTCAGTGAATTTGCAAGGTTTTTTAAATGCTAATTCCTAACTATAACGTGTGTGAAACCTATGGTTTTTTCAGTGAATTTGTACGGTTTTTTAAATGCTAAGTTACTTTACGCCATTCGTGGCGTGCGCGCCCACTTAACGCAGTTCGTTCCGTGCGCGCACGGTGCGCTTCGCGCACCGTGCGCGCACAGTGAGCACGCGGTGCGCTTCGCGCACCGCGCGCCCACTTTACGCAGTTAGTGCCGTGCACGCACGGTGGGCACGCGGTGCGATGACAAAGCAAGAAAGCACATCAACAAATCTGTTTCTGCTTTCCTCCGTGACTATGGTATGGGTGCCATTTACCACAACAACTTGCGTTATGACATGCAAGACATTTATAGAGGAGATGGTGTGCACTTCAATGATGAAGGGAACAGAGTCTTCCTCTTGAACCTTAGACTCTGCATCGGTACTTACTTGTAGGTACCACTAAAAAATCATTTCATAAACACAACTGCTCTTTTTAGAGCCCCCTAATATCTAAACACTTAAATCTGATTTTCATTTTTTTTTTTTTTTTTTTTTTCTACCGTACGCTTACCGTAAGCTTACCGTACGCGTACCCCGTGATTTTTTTTTAAAATCAATAAATGTTTTTTTGTACTTTTCTGTCCTTCTTTGACCCCCTTACAAATGTTAGGGGGTCTGTAACTCTCCTCATTGCCCCCTTTCCTTGTTTTCACTCTTTTTTTTCAGAGTGAAATACACAAAATGGCGGCCGCCGCTTCCTGGTTTCGGCCGATTCGAATGTTTACTAAGATCTAAGAGCCAATCAGAATCGCGCTCGCGCACGCCACCGTACGCTTACCGTAAGCGTACGGTAAGCGTACCGTAAGCGGGCTCAGATATATATATTGATTTAAAGGCAATTTTCTCAGAATCTACTGAACAGATTTACACCAAACCTACAAAAGGCACTTCCTTGACCTAGGGACTACCTCTCTGCCAAATTTTGAGTAATTCTGTTCAGCCGTTCGGGCTGTAGCTCGTTCTAAAGGTCCTATGGAAAAATGCATGGGAAAAACGCGTTTTGGGACCCCCCTTTTATCTCAGCCCCCGCTTGACGGATCCCCCCGAGACTTTCAGGGTAGGAGCGGAGCGTAGCGCCCCACCTATTTTGAGAAATTCGCGAGGATTCGTCGACCGGCACCAAAGTTATTCAAAATAGAATGTTGAGGTTTTCCTATGGAAACGTGGTCCTAACTATAACTACCTACTGGCGACCGCCAGTAGGTAATATATATATATATATATATATATATATATATATATATATATATTCACACACAGGTTGTCCTCAAGGAGTTGCCTCTTACGAAGGGGTTACAGCACAAAACACCGCTGGCAGTTCAGTTCCCAGCCTAGCACAAGCTCCCCATGTGGTGTGCCACACGCGTTTCGAGCAGAATTGCTGCTCTTCCTCAGTGGCTGCATGACAAATGAAGCAGATTGATTTCAAACTAAATTTATTCAAAGTAGATAAGTCCCGACAAGTGGGCGTCAACCACAGAATTCTGGTCTTAGTAGTTCAAAAGGACTAGTAGTTTCTCACCATGTGGACTCGCTGCCTCAGTTCGTTTAAAAATGTCAAACCCGTTTGGGTGAGAAGTCTTCAAATCTGTGCTGGAACCCTCGCCAATATATTCCAGCGGCTGAGGCCCCCTCCGGTCATAAACGTGCCCGTGAATCCAAGCACGCAAGACCCGCTAAAGAAGCGGTAGGGCTTCTCCGCGTGCGGACGAGCCGCTTTATTATTCACACACAGGTTGTCCTCAAGGAGTTGCCTCTTACGAAGGGGTTACAGCGCAAAACACCGCTGGCAGTTCAGTTCCCAGCTTAGCACAAGCTCCCCATGTGGCGTGCCACACGCGTTTCGAGCAGAATTGCTGCTCTTCCTCAGTGGCTGCATGACAAATGAAGCAGATTGATTTCAAACTAAATTTATTCAAAGTAGATAAGTCCCGACAAGTGGGCGTCAACCACAGAATTCTGGTCTTAGTAGCTCAAAAGGACTAGTAGTTTCTCACCATGTGGACTCGCTGCCTCAGTTCGTTTAAAAATGTCAATCCCGTTTGGGTGAGAAGTCTTCAAATCTGTGCTGGAACCCTCGCCAATATATTCCAGCGGCTGAGGCCCCCTCCGGTCATAAACGTGCCCGTGAATCCAAGCACGCAAGACCCGCTAAAGAAGCGGTAGGGCTTCTCCGCGTCCGGACGAGCCGCTTTATTATTCACACACAGGTTGTCCTCAAGGAGTTGCCTCTTACGAAGGGGTTACAGCGCAAAACACCGCTGGCAGTTCAGTTCCCAGCTTAGCACAAGCTCCCCATGTGGCGTGCCATACGCGTTTCGAGCAGAATTGCTGCTCTTCCTCAGTGGCTGCACGACAAATGAAGCAGATTGATTTCAAACTAAATTTATTCAAAGTAGATAAGTCCCGCCCAAGTGGGCGTCAACCACAGCATTCTGGTCTTAGTAGTTCAAAAGGACTAGTAGTTTCTCACCATGTGGACTCACTGCCTCTGTTCGTTTAAAAATGTCAAACCCGTTTGGGTGAGAAGTCTTCAAATCTGTGCTGGAACCCTCGCCAATATATTCCAGCGGCTGAGGCCCCCTCCGTTCATAAACGTGCCCGTGAATCCAAGCACGTAAGACCCGCTAAAGAAGCGGTAGGGCTTCTCCGCGTCCGGACGAGCCGCTTTATTATTCACACACAGGTTGTCCTCAAGGAGTTGCCTCTTACGAAGGGGTTACAGCACAAAACACCGCTGGCAGTTCAGTTCCCAGCTTAGCACAAGCTCCCCA
The DNA here is from genome assembly GCF_964204655.1 of Triturus cristatus. Taxonomy (NCBI): domain Eukaryota; kingdom Metazoa; phylum Chordata; class Amphibia; order Caudata; family Salamandridae; genus Triturus; species Triturus cristatus. The sequence continues at coordinate 466,620,195 of NC_140589.1, forward strand.
TGTGGGGTGCCATACGCGTTTCGAGCAGAATTGCTGCTCTTCCTCAGTGGCTGCACGACAAATGAAGCAGATTGATTTCAAACTAAATTTATTCAAAGTAGATAAGTCCTGCCCAAGTGGGCGTCAACCACAGCATTCTGGTCTTAGTAGTTCAAAAGGACTAGTAGTTACTCACCATGTGGATTCACTGCCTCAGTTCGTTTAAAAATGTCAAACCCGTTTGGGTAAGAAGTCTTGAAATCTGTGCTGGAACCCTCGCCAATATATTCCAGTGGCTGAGGCCCCCTCCGTTCATAAACGTGCCCGTGAATCCAAGCACGCAAGACCCGCTAAAGAAGCGGTAGGGCTTCTCCGCGGCCGGACGAGCCGCTTTATTATTCACACACAGGTTGTCCTCAAGGAGTTGCCTCTTGCGAAGGGGTTACATCACAAAACACCGCTGGCAGTTCAGTTCCCAGCCTAGCACAAGCTCCCCATGTGGCGTGCCATACGCGTTTCGAGCAGAATTGCTGCTCTTCCTCAGTGGCTGCACGACAAATGAAGCAGATTGATTTCAAACTAAATTTATTCAAAGTAGATAAGTCCCGCCCAAGTGGTCTTCCACCACATGCTGAACTGCTGTGGGGCCGGTGCTGTTTGTAATGGACAGCTTGTTCGGCGCAAGAGGTGCTTTGTGTAAAATTGCAGGGGTCTCTATGCGGCACTGAAAACTCCTTTGAAGTCGTGATGGTCCAATAATGGCAGCAACCCACAGGGGTATTGATGTTAACTACCAGTCCCATAATGCTAAGGGCGCTGTTACGCCGTGAAATGGAAATAAAGAGGGGACTTACTGGCAGTGCTGTGCTGTTCGTTACTGGACTCTGAAATGCTCATGAGGAAGGGCGACCAAGCCCGAAACGCGTCGAGCAGTGAAATACGAGGGGCTGTGAGCTGCATGGATACTGCCTGCGTTGTTGAGCGAATGCCTTTTGTGAGTGCTGGTCCACCTAGGGGCAACCTTTTCTTCAATATTAAGTGGCCTGCCCGGTCACGGACTAGCACCGCCGCGGAACTGCTGTGGGGCCGGTGCTGTTTCTAATGGACAGCTTGTTCGGCGCAATAGGTGCTTTGTGTAAAATTGCAGGGGTCTCTATGCAGCACTGAAAACTCCTTTGAAGTCATGATGGTCCAATAATGGCAGCAACCCACAGGGGTATTGATGTTAACTACCAGTCCAATAATGCTAAGGGCGCTGTTACGCCGTGAAATGGAAATAAAGAGGGGACTTACTGGCAGTGCTGTGCTGTTCGTTACTGGACTCTGAAATGCTCATGAGGAAGGGTGACCAAGCCCGAAACACGTCGAGCAGCGAAATACGAGGGGCTGTGAGTTGCATGGATACTGCCTGCGTTGTTGAGCGAATGCCTTTTGCGAGTGCTGGTCCACCTAGGGGCAACCTTTTCTTCAATATTAAGTGGCCTGCCCGGTCACGGTCTAGCACCGCCGCGGAACTGCTGTGGGGCCGGTGCTGTTTGTAATGGACAGCTTGTTCGGCGCAAGAGGTGCTTTGTGTAAAATTGCAGGGGTCTCTATGCGGCACTGAAAACTCCTTTGAAGTCGTGATGGTCCAATAATGGCAGCAACCCACAGGGGTATTGATGTTAACTACCAGTCCCATAATGCTAAGGGCGCTGTTACGCCGTGAAATGGAAATAAAGAGGGGACTTACTGGCAGTACTGTGCTGTTCGTTACTGGACTCTGAAATGCTCATGAGGAAGGGCGACCAAGCCCGAAACGCGTCGAGCAGCGAAATACGAGGGGCTGTGAGCTGCATGGATACTGCCTGCGTTGTTGAGCGAATGCCTTTTACGAGTGCTGGTCCACCTAGGGGCAACCTTTTCTTCAATATTAAGTGGCCTGCCCGGTCACGGACTAGCACCGCCGCGGAACTGCTGTGAGGCCGGTGCTGTTTGTAATGGACAGCTTGTTTGGCGCAAGAGGTGCTTTGTGTAAAATTGCAGGGGTCTCTATGCGGCACTGAAAACTCCTTTGGAGTCGTGATGGTCCAATAATGGCAGCAACCCACAGGGGTATTGATGTTAACTACCAGTCCCATAATGCTAAGGGCACTGTTACGCCGTGAAATGGAAATAAAGAGGGGACTTACTGGCAGTGCTGTGCTGTTCGTTACTGGACTCTGAAATGCTCATGAGGAAGGGCGACCAAGCCCGAAACGCGTCGAGCAGTGAAATACGAGGGGCTGTGAGCTGCATGGATACTGCCTGCATTGTTGAGCGAATGCCTTTTGCGAGTGCTGGTCCACCTAGGGGCAACCTTTGCTTCAATATTAAGTGGCCTGCCCGGTCACGGACTAGCACCGCCGCGGAACTGCTGTGGGGCCGGTGCTGTTTGTAATGGACAGCTTGTTCGGCGCAAGAGGTGCTTTGTGTAAAATTGCAGGGGTCTCTATGCGGCACTGAAAACTCCTTTGAAGTTGTGATGGTCCAATAATGGCAGCAACCCACAGGGGTATTGATGTTAACTACCAGTCCCATAATGCTAAGGGCGCTGTTACGCCGTGAAATGGAAATAAAGAGGGGACTTACTGGCAGTGCTGTGCTGTTCGTTACTGGACTCTGAAATGCTCATGAGGAAGGGCGACCAAGCCCGAAACGTGTCGTGCAGCGAAATACGAGGGGCTGTGAGCTGCATGGATACTGCCTGCGTTGTTGAGCGAATGCCATTTGCGAGTGCTGGTCCACCTAGGGGCAACCTTTTCTTCAATATATATATATATATATATATATTCACTGAAAAAACCATAGGTTTCACACATGTTATAGTTAGCGGAAATTTTAATCATAAAAAACCATTGAAATTCCCCCGTTATAGTTAGTGCAGGCAACTATAACTCACGCAACCGCAATCCTCTGCTGATGACATATGTGTCTTTATGAAAAAAAAATATTTGTAATATATGTATAGCTAAAATTTAATGGAAGAAGACATGGGCAAATAAGTGTCTAAATACAGTATTAGCATCAGCAGAGGATTGCGGTTGCGTGAGTTATAGTTGCCTGCACTAACTATAACGGGGGAATTTCAATGGTTTTTTATGATTAAAATTTCCGCTAACTATAACATGTGTGAAACCTATGGTTTTTTCAGTGAATTTGCAAGGTTTTTAAAATGCTAATTCCTAACTATAACGTGTGTGAAACCTATGTTTTTTTCAGTGAATTTGTACGTTTTTTTAAATGCTAAGTTACTTTACGCCATTCGTGGCGTGCGCGCCCACTTAACGCAGTTCGTTCCGTGCGCGCACGGTGTGCTTCGCGCTCCGTGCGTGCACAGTGAGCACGCGGTGCGCTTTGCGCACCGCACGCCCACTTTACGCAGTTAGTGCCGTGCACGCACGGTGGGCACGCGGTGCGCTTCGCGCACCGTGCGCACGTGGAGGACATATGATGCGCTTCGTTGTGAAAGGTAATATTTTAATTTTTAAGGAATTATTTATGCCATGCACAAATGGTGCCCTTCGGGGACCATTTGCACACGGGGTGGGGAGAGTATGGATAATTTTGTTTTTTTTAGGAATTTTTACCGTACGCGTACGGTAAGCGTAATCGGCGAAATTTTCGAAAAAATTAAAATTCCCTTTTTGGCCTTGGGGGATCTTTGGGGACTCCCTCTACATGGCTAGGTGCTTAGGAGCTGTCTAAACAGCCCCTTTACATGTTTTTGGCCTTTGTTTTTCAAGCCCCTCTCAGAGTGCGAGAGAGAAAATGGCGGCCGCAACTTCCTGGTTTCGACCGATTCGAATGTTTACTAAGATCTAACAGCCAATCAGATTCGCGCTCGCGCACGGCACCGTACGCGTACGGTAAGCTTACCGTAAGCGCACCGTAAGCGCACCGTAAGCTGCCACAGATATATATATTGATTTAAATGCTATTTTCTCAGGAACTACTGAACAGATTTACACCAGACCTACAAAAGGCACTTCCTTGACCTGAGGACTCTGAGTAACTCTGTTCAGCCGTTCGGGCTGTAGCTGTGTCTAAAGGTCCTATGGAAAAATGCATGGGAAAAACACGTTTTGGGACCCCCCTTTTTTCTCAGCCCCCGCTTGACGAATCCCTCCGAGACTTTCAGGGTAGGAGCGGAGCGGAGCGCCCCACCTATTTTGAAAATTTCACGAGGATTCGTCGACCGGCGCCAAAGTTATTCCAAATAGAATGTTGCGGTTTTCCTATGGAAACAGGGTCCTAACTATAACTACCTACTGGCGACCGCCAGTAGGTAATATATATATATATATATATATATATATATATATATATATATATATATATATATATATATATATATATATAATTCACTGAAAAAAACATAGGTTTCACACACGTTATAGTTACGAATTAGCATTTAAAAAAACCTTGCAAATTCACTTAAAAAACCATAGGTTTCACACATGTTATAGTTAGCTGGACATTTCACTCGTAAAAAACCAATGAAATTCCCCCGTTATAGTTAGTGCAGGCAACTATAACTCACGCGACCGCAATCCTCTGCTGATGACGTCAGATATTACATCACTGTATTTAGACACTTATTTACCCATGTCTTCTTCCATTAATCTTTAGCTATACATACATTACAAATATTTATTTTTCATAAAGACACATATGTCATCAGTGATGTAATAGCTGGCGTCATCAGCAGAGGATTGCGGTCGCGTGAGTTATAGTTGCCTGCACTAACTATAACGGGGGAATTTCATTGGTTTTTTACGAGTGAAATGTCCAGCTAACTATAACATGTGTGAAACCTATGGTTTTTTAAGTGAATTTGCAAGGTTTTTTAAATGCTAATTCGTAACTATAACGTGTGTGAAATCTATGGTTTTTTCAGTGAATTTGTACGTTTTTTAAATGCTAAGTTATGTATTTATTTATTTATTTATTTTTCAGGTTTTTCACCGTGCGCGCACCGTGCGCGCGCTGTGGGCGCTCGGTGCGCTTCGCGCACCGAGCACCCACGGTTCGCCGTGCGCGCTACGTGCACGCACCTCGCAATTTTTTTTTTGAAAAAACATTGTTTTTTTTCGCCCTTGGGGGTCCTTCTGTGACCCCCTGACCAAGGCTAGGGGGTCAGGAACTGTCCACTCTGCCCCCTTTTCACGTTCTCCACCTTTTTCCCCCCCCCCCTCAGACTGCAAGAGACAAAATGGCGGCCGACACTTCCTGGTTTCGACCGATTCAAATGTTTACCGACATCTAACAACCAATCAGAATTGCGCTCGCGCACGGCAGGTTGCGCGCACAGTGCGCGCATGGTGCGCGCGTATTGATATTGATATGCTTTTAAATGCTATTTTCTCAGGAAATACTGAACAGATGTACACCAGACCTGCAAAAGGCACTTCCTTGACCTTATGGCTACCTCTCTGCCAAATTTAACGTAATTCTGTTCAGCCGTTCGGGCTGTAGCTGCGACTAAAGGTCCTATGGAAAAATGCATGGGGAAAACGCGTTTTGGGACCCCCCCTTTTTCTCGGCCCCCGCTTGACGAATCACCCTGAGACTTTCAGGGTAGGAGCTGAACGGAGAGCCCCATTAGTTTTGAAAATTTCGCGAGGATTCGTCAACCGGCGCCAAAGCTATTCAAAATAGAATTTTGAGATTTCCTATGGAAACTAGGTTGTAACTATAACTATCTACTGGCGACCGCCAGTAGATAATATATATATATATATATATATATATATATATATATATATATATATATATATATATATATATATATATATATATATATCCACATGTGAGTTTTTTGACGTTTTGGTCTGCATTACTGTTGCTGTAGATAATATTTTTTTTTACCTTGATATTATTTTCACAATATTTTGGATCATAAAGTTTTGGTGGTTGATAGTCTGTTTTACAACTGGTTCATAAACAAAACTGTGGCCAGAAGGAGGGCCAGGGTGTGTGTTCAGATGCTGATCTTTATTCTGTGGCATGCCTATTAAGGTGGTAGGCACATACCCACTGCTTTAATGTGCATTGCCTCGCATGAATTATGAGTGCACAAGTAAAGCTTTAGACTGTCAGCAAGTTCATAACCACTTACCTGAGTCACTGGAGAGAGCAGCATTAAGGTGCATGCTCAAATCAAAGTATGCCTAAGTAGTGCAGGTACATATTTTGGAAATTGGTATATGGACAGCATATGTTTTTACCTAAGCTATACTGAGAACTATCTTTCTTGATCTTCTTCAAAGTTTCTAGTTGTGCTGTATTGTGTCTATGTATTGTCACAGGGGCTATGCATTATCTTGATTTTGAGCAATAGTATTAACAAAATATTTATGCTTGAAGATTCGGCCTGGAGAAGTAGGGCAGCATACTAATGTGAACAGTGTTCTAAAGAGTCCAGTTAAATGGCTGAGAGAGTTAAATGATAATTTTTTTCATCTGTCGAATTCTGCAGTTCCCACCACCACAGCAAGGCCGATTCACCATGCCATCCTTCTCAGGTTATAACATTATATACTATTGGGTTGGTTAATAATAATGCCTGTTATAAACAGTGCTTTTTTCTGTGGCTTTTTTCTAATGGAGTTTATATAGCGTGAACTTGACCCGGTATCGGGTACCAGAGCGCTTTACATAGCACCAGTTGCGTTACATGAGGACACATTCATTTTTGTTAGGCACGGGGAGATTAAGTGATTTGCCCAGAATTACAGAATGTTCAGCATCAATGCTGAGACTCAAACCCGGTTTCCCAGATTCAAAGTCGACCGCCCTAGCCGTTAGGCCAACTCCTCTCCCTGCTTTGATTCACAGAGAGGCATGAAGCTCTCTGCCAAACATATGATCTTATCAAAACATGAAAAGAAATCTGAACTAAACAAAATGAAACATAACCTTTGTAAGCATATCTATTTATATGATACCATTGACAATGTATTCATACTCTTTTAAGTCTCAGAAAGCTGGCACTGTCTTCATATGAATTTAAATTGTTGGTATCTTTGTGTATGTTTGCTTTTATGATATTGTGTACTTCTGGGTCACCATGAAACAGAAGCATTTTAAGGCATGGGCAAAGTAGGCAACTGTCCTGGGTCCACTGTAAAGGAACCCCTGAAAAAGTGATCTGGACAATAAGAACAGTCTTTCTCCTCTTCTCTATTTTGACCTACCTCCCTCTCTCTGGCTACTTCTTTCCCCTAACCTATTGCTACCTATACCACCTACTTCACCGTCTACTTTTCTATCCACCTCTTTTTCTGAACGTCAACTATCTCCATCATCTCCACAACCTCACCTATCTCTCTGCCATTCTATGTGCCTAGCCTTACCCGTCTACCATCTTCTGTCTGACTCACATCTTTCTACCTCACATCTCTTTCTGCCTCTCACTGTTGCTTCCTTTTCACATCCCTGTATCTCTCTCCTATCTACCTGACCGCTCTCTCAACCACATCTCTCTTTATTTCACCTTTCTAGCTCTCTCTATCTCTACTCCTCCCCTCTCTCTGCCTCTATATCAACCCTCTCTCTCTAGCTGTGTTCTGCCCTTTCCATTTATCTGGTGTGCAGACAAAATATCACATTTTTAATGTTGACTGACAGAAATATCTAGTCCTAAATATCGTGAGTAAGAAATATTGATAGTAAGAATATCATGGTCAAGAATATCGATATAAGGTAAGAAATATATGTTCTAAAAATATCAAAGAGTTTAATATCATTTGTAAAAATGTAGTTGTTTAAAAGATTGATTGTTTAATTAGTGTTATGTATTTTAGTATATATTTTGAATGTATGTAATGTAGTTTTTTGTATAATAATTGTTTATATTTATTAATATATGTGTTACATTTTTAGTAGTTACTCGTTTTATTTTAATGGAATTTTGTGTTTTTTAGTTCTGTAGCAGGTTGTGGGTTTATAGGGGAGTAGAGTGGGAAGTACTTTAATTACATTAATTTAATGATTATTTTTTATTTATTAATATTTAATTGAGATGTTATCGTGTTAATTGTGTCAAGTACTTAATAATTGGTTGTTAATTAATTAATTGGTAATTAATGATGGTAATTGTGTAATTCATTTTAGATGCACGTTTTGGTGTTTCTAGGGGTAAAGGGTGGGAAGTAATTTATTTTTAATTAATCAATAATTAGTTGATAATTGATCATTAATTTATTGGAAACTAACTATGGAAATTGTGTAATTCATTTTAGGTGCGGGTTGTGGGGTGTAGAGGGGTAAAGGGCGGGAAGTAATTTATGTTTAATTAATAATTAGATGTTAATTAATATTAAATAATTAATGGTAAATTAAATATGGAAATTGTGTAATTAGTTTTAGGTGTTTGTTGTGAGGTTTATAGTGGTGAAGTTTGGGAAGTAATTTATGTGTAATTAATTAATAAATAGCTGTTAATTAATATTTATTAATTGGTATTTATTTGGGGTATTTTTTGTGTGTGTGTAAGTTACTTTTAAAGGGGTGAAGGGGCGGTATTAAATACATTTTACTTGCTTTATAATTAGTTGTTTAATAGTAATAGTTTTTTATTTGATAATAAGTTTTAATTGTGTAATTAATTATTTTACACTTTACTTTCGGTGTGTGTTGTGGGTATTATTAGGTTAAAGTGTGAGAAGTTATTTCATTTTCATTAGTTTTATTTTTTTAATTAATTTTTTTAATTGGTAATTGATTATGTTAATTATGGAAGTAAAAACATTTTAAATTTAGATATGTGTTGTGATTTGTGTGGTGTTATAGGTTAAGAAATAAAATAAATAATACATTTCTGTAAAAATGTATGTTTTTGTTTGGAAATATTTTCTAGTTACAAATATTTATTTGTTTGAAGTTTATTTTTTATTTTATTTTATATAATATGTGTAGGTATTTGGCATTTGTAATAAACATTATAATATGTTTTATTTATTTTTAATATGAAATATATTTGTATTTGAATTTTTAACATATTTATATATTTATTTAATTTTTTTATTTCTTGAATATGTTTTTGTTTTTATTTTGGAACTGACTGGAGTGTGAATGTAAATGTTATCCCTCTGCTAGTCAACACTTTCCCTACTGTTACACTCACTGGAGTAGGAATAGTAATTTTTACCCCTCCGCTATCCAACGCTCTCCCTACTGTTGCACTCACTAGAGTGCGAATAGTAATTTTTACCCCTCTGCTATCCAACACTTTCTCTACTGTTTCACTCCCTGGAGTGGGAATAGTCATTTTTACCCATCCACTATCAAACACTTTCCCTACTGTTGCACTGACTGGAGTTGGAATAGTAAATTTAATCCCTCCACTATCTACCACTTACCCTACTGTTGCACTTATTGGAGTTTGTGTAGTAAATTTTACCCTTTTGCTATCCAACACTTTCCTTACTGTTTTACTCCTTGAAGTGGAAATAATAGTTTTTACCCCTCCACTATCCAATACTTCCCCTACTGTTGCACTGACTGTATTGGGAAATGTAAGCTTACATTTTTTAAAATAGTTTAATGTTTTAATTCATAATAGAATGTTTCATTTATTTTATTTTAAATTATTGATGGATATATTTGTACATTTTTATCAAATTTAAAACATAAAATAAATTAAAACTAATAGTTTATAAAAAAAATTAAGTCAATATATATGTATAATTATTATATATTTGTTTAACTTTTTTTAAGTATGTTTATTTGCTATATTTTGTTGAAATGTATATTAAATCTAATTAATTTTGTTGAAATTAATTTTATTTAATAAAATTAGCATTTAGGGACCGATTCCGATTCCGGCCGCAAAACGCACCGACCGACACGGATCCGGACCGAACACCGACCGACACGGACCAGCGCTGTACGACTTGTGCAGTACGATGCAACGCGTGTGAATTACAACCAAAACGTACGGAATACAAGCCGTACGACCGAGCCGTAGGGAAAATAGTGATCCGGCCGGAAAACCGACACGAATATCACCGACCGACACAAACCCGGAATGAAGCCGACCGACCCGTACCTGCGACGTACGATTTGTGCAGTACGATGCAATGCGTGCAAAACCAGACCGACTCGCACGGAGAACAAGCCGAACGACCAACACGCACAGACAACCCGGCACACTAGCAATAGAGACCACCGCGAACGATGCGTACCAAACACAGAAGACAGGCAGCGTGAACGAGGCGGAGAAGCCCGCACGAGACAACAGCAGCATCCGTTTCCGTCACATGAACGTCTCCTTCATGCCTACAAAACACAAAGGAAAAAAGACAAAATAAGGACCAAACAAGCAATGACAAAGGCAATAAATATCAAATAAAGAAAACCTGGGACAAAGACACACCCCCCACTCCAACTATATAAAGGACTACAATCACTACCATCATCCCTTGCAAACAGGAGAGACAGCCAGCAGCACACACCAGTACACAGCAACCACAGACACACTCACAACTCACCCATCACACAACTCACACACCATCAGCACCTCATACAAAAGCACACACACATACACCCAGCAAAACCAACACCAACCCACCATCACTTGCACCCTCACACACACATCCCTCACCACCACCACCCATCACCATGCCTTCAAAGAAGAATCCAAAGTTCACAGATAGTGAGTTAGAAGTGCTGGTAGACGAGATCATCAGAGTAGAGCCACATTTGTGTGGTAAATTGGTCCAAAGGACCCCATCTCACAGAAAACCAAGATGTGGGCGAGGATTGTGGACAAGGTGAATGCCCAAGCACCAGCAAGGCGCACAAAGGACGACATCCAGAACTGGTGGTATGACGTGCGCAGGAGGGTCAAGAAACTCATTGAAAAAGATCACGCCCTGAGTCAGTGCTCTGGCGGTGGCCCTCCTGCCAAACCAGTCTACTTCAGGTCCTGGGAGGAGAAGGTGCGGGACATCCTACCACCAGAGAGCGTCCATGGCCTAACAGACATCCCAGAGCCTGGTGAGTTCACCAACAACATATCCAAGATTGTGTGGCAAGGGGACAGTGAAACCATGCACCGCAAGCAAAGCTACACTAACCAATAGATAATCAGCCCAAGATGTGTATGCCAGTCAGACAAACACAATACCTGCCATCTCAGATTGACTGGGAACTGTGTCATGACATGCACCAACCTACAAACAAATAGAGCAGTCCAGTGGCACTAAGCCAAATACACCCTGCCAGACAGTTTGACACCACAAACACACCACCTCACAGTGCAGCTGACTGTCAAGAAGGAATAGTGGGGATGCAGGTGAAGTGACTGTAGCCAAAAGCATGATGGGCCTGTAGTCACAGATAATGCTCCCCCTCCTCATTGGCCACTCAAGACCTCTCAGAAACATGCCCACATCACAGGGAGTGGAAAATGACTGACAAGATAGCTGACACTGGGTCCTGCTGTGGGGAGCACAAGGCCCTGCTAGGGCTTGTGTGCAAATCAGAAGCAGGACACCACTGACTGACATCCTGAAAGACAACTTGCACGCCCTACAATGGAAGCACGTTTCATGATGGGAAGGAGGACTGACAGCCCTGACCCTACTTATCAGCATGGGGAGACACCCCCCAACACAAACTCCACACAACTCACCAGGTACAATGCATTGACACACACCTCATTGAAATATCAGCAAAAGATACACCGTACTGGGTGCTGCTGTGTGAAGCACAGATGCTCACTTGGGACTTGTAGCCAAACAAACACCAGGATTTCACAGTCAGCCACCTTGCCATTGCTGTCACACTTCCTCACAGGGAAGCAGAGTCAAGAGGGAGGAAGTATGGGCATGCTGGGAAGGGGGGTGTAGCCAAGAGTATGATGGGACTCGCAGTCACAGACAACCTACACCCACCCACATGGCCCAGAAAGATTAAACTGAACCATACTCGCCTCACAGGGAGTGGGAAGGGACTGACAAGATGTCTGACACTGGGCTCTGTTGTGGGGAGCACAAGGCCATGCTGGGAAATGGCCATCAACAAACATCAGAGCTTCACAGTCAGCCATCTTGCCATTGCTGTCACACCCCCTCACAGGGAAGCAGAGTCAAGAGGGAGGAAGTATGGGCATGCTGGGAAGGGGGTGTAGCCAAGAGTATGATGGGACTCGCAGTCACAGACAACCTACACCCACCCACATGGCCCAGAAAGATTAAACTGAACCATACTTGCCTCACAGGGAGTGGGAAGGGACTGACAAGATGTCTGACACTGGGCTCTGTTGTGGGGAGCACAAGGCCATGCTGGGAAATGGCCAACAACAATATCAAACTCTGCCCGTGACAAGCTGGGAAAAAGCAGTGTACAGGCAGGCATCTGTTTGAAAAGTAGAAAATGTCATGTATGTGAACCAACGATGCACGTAGAAACATAAATCACATTGTGTGTCTCTTCTAAACGCAGGTGGTGCTGGGCACGCAGCACCAAATGATGAGGATACCAAGTCCCAGACTCTGGTGGACACTGAGCTCTCTGGTCTGACTCTCTCACTGTCCTCTTCGGATGACGACGACCAACCTAGCCCCTCCGGTGTGAGCCATCATGCAGCACCAGCAGCATCAACATCTGCCCCCCCTGTACCCACGCCTCTAGCATCTGGACAAAGACAGGGCACCCCCGCCAACACGGACAGACCAAGGACAATCAAAACCCACAGCACAGGGACACAGGACCCCACGGAAGCTACAGCCAACACCACCAGCAACACAACCCAAGGCGTCCCAGTGTCACCTGTGCGTCCCGCCGCTGGTTCTGCCCGTGTGGAGAGGGGTGCTGGGAGGGGTGGGAGGCACAGGGTGCGCCTTGCAGAGGGGTCTGAACTGCATGATGACCCCCACCTGGCACGCATCTTAGATGCGTACCAGGATAGCACCGGAGGATTTGGCCAGGTAGTGGAGATCCTCAAGGACATGCAACACGAGCAGGTCGCCCACCATGCCCACATGAAGGCCAAGTGGGATGACATCACTGCGGTGCATCAGGACATACTACAATGCCTCCGCCAGATCATCACCAACCTGTCCACACCCCCCTGTGTGCCCACAACATCTGTCGCAACACCATCTGCCAGCGCCACAGGGAGGGAGGAGGACTCTGGCAGAAGTCCCCTGCACCGCAGAGGCCTGCACATGAGGATCCCCCCCCCGGAAGAAGAGGGGTCGTCCGAAGAAGGACATGTGAGAGGCAGATGTCCCAGCACATCCCCCAGGGCCTCTAAACCTTTTCTGGACAATGTTCTTCTGTGCACAACCCGTTCACCGTGTCCAATCGCACACAACTCGCCCACATGACATGGAGGGTTCATGTTGGGCCAATGTATCAGATGACTGTGGACTTTACTCTGGACATATAATCTACCAGCACTTCCAACTCCAATGTGAACTTTGGATTTCCAAACCACTGTACAGCACCCACCATCCTGTGCACTTCCCTCACACATGTTTGTAAATAAACTCACCAGTACACCATACTTGCCTCTGTTGTGATTCCAACTTGTCATGTTCAGGGAGATGTCGATCTGCTACACAACACAGTGCATGCCAAATACTGCAACAATGTGACCAACGTAAGGTGAGTCATGGGGATGTGACACATGTGAGGGAGACACACCACTATGGCAACACAAAACATACTCACCATGGCCATGTTACTCATCCCACACAATGATGTTGACCTGAAACACATTGGCATGCACAGACACAACACCAAGCCCAGTCAGTGGTAACAAGTCCACAGGTGAGGTAAGCAGATTTCACTCAGATGTGGGAAGACAGACAACGCACATAACAAAGCGTAGCACAGGTTCATTACACATCAGCAACACGTTTATTCCACAATAGTTGCACGGTAATTCTACGTAATAGTGGACACACGCTCCCAATGTGTTGGAGAATGGAAGTCCAGGTATGTGTGGTACATCAGTTGATGGGAATTGTCAACTTCCACACTGGTGTTGGCTTCTGGGTGTAGGGGGTCAGTGTTGACCACACAACAGGCAAAGTACCCTGAGAAGGACAGACAAGATACAGTCAAAAGCACAGAAGAACAGGAGAGAAATGCAATGCACATGCACAAAACATGTTGCAAGACACCTACACAAACACTAGTTAGCAGTACTACCCTATTGTGGAGTAAACACCACCTGAATGGACACATCACAGCACGCATCCAGTCAAGTGGCACACAGACACACTCAGATAGCAACAGAGCTGGCACAACACATTCCAGGCTACCTCCATATATTCACATAACAACCCTGGAAACTCACATTCAGGTGAAGAAGTTGTTGATGAGCTGGGAGCGGACATCACCATCATCTTCATCATCACTGGCATCTTGGCCCAGGCCGGGATCCTCCACAGGTGCTGGACGTTGGTCGTCGTCATTGTCATCCTGGATGAGAGACACCTCCTTCCGCACCGCCATGTTGTGTAGCATGCAGCAGACAAGGATTATTTTTCACACCTTTGCAGGCTCATATGGGATGGCCCCAACGGTCTTGTCCATGCAGCGAAAGTGGCTTTTCAGGAGGCCGAATGTCCGCTCAATCACCCTCCTAATCTGACCATGTGCCTCATTGTAGCGCATCTCGGCTGGTGTCACAGGGTTCCTGAGGGGTGTCAGCAACCACGGCATGTTGGGGTATCCGGAGTCACGTACACACACAAAAATGAACAAGTAGCTGAGTTTTGTCGGAGTGCGGAATACAACCTTGACAAACACATACAATGAGAAACAGTCAGTACACACCGACAAGCCAGGCATGCTGAGCTGGCATCTGTGACATCAGCGTTGCAATGCGACTACTCCTCATAATGTAGGCATTGTGCGCAGAACCAGGGAACCATGCACACACATGTATGATCGACATGTCAGCAAGACAGACCACCAGAGCATTGATCGAATGGTAGTGCTTCCTGTTCCGGTATGCCTGCTCATGTGCCTGTGGTGGTATCAGCGCAACATGTGTCCCATCAATAGATCCGATGATGTTCGGCATCCTCCCCAGTGTATAAAAGGCATCCTTTATTTCAGGGAGTTCAGCTGGGCTCAGGAACTTGATATACAGGTCGAGGAATTGCAACATCCCCCCCAAGACATCGCGTAGCACACGACTAAACATCGTTTGCGACATCCCACCAGCAGTAGCCACAGTGTACTGGAAGGTACCAGTAGCAAAGAAGTGCAGGGCTGCCATCACCTTCACCTCTGGGGTCAGTGCTGTAGGGTATGTCCGGCCAGGTAGCAGATGTGGCGCCAACTGCTCCGCCAACTCCGCAATCAGTGGCTTGGTGAAGCGGTACCGTCTGATGCAGTCACGTTCCTGCATGGTTGCAAGGTCTGGGAACGGACGATGGACTGCTGGTGCCCGGCAGTACAGAGATGCACAAAGGAAGATTGTCAGTTCATCCACCCATCTGGCGATGACCACGATCACTATCACATGCTAGTTCATGACATTACATAATGTACTGAGGTGTGTGCTGTTGGTCATGGACACATATGTCACCTAAAAGACCACCACCTCACATTTCAATTCCACATGTTCACATGAGTCCCATGTAGTGCAATGGTCAATCATCTGGCTGTGTCACCCAATCTATGTGCTGCTGCAACGTTCCAAGAACCCTCGATTAGTTTACTCCTCGTCACAACTCCTTGCTCTACGACCGATCTGTTCTACTGACTTTCTTTTAGCTGCTGACAATACTCCCTCCTCCACCTGCTCGGGGGCTCATTGTTCCTTCTCCTTGTCCCACTCCTTGGAGTCCAATGACCATACGGCCATGATTGCCGATAATACTGTTCCCAAGTTTCGTTTTTTAAGCCTGAATTGCTGTTCTCTTCCTAAGCATAAAAGCTTCATCTTTGATCTCCTTTTGGAAGATTCCCCTGACGCTTTTTTTTTAACCGAGACTTGGCTCCATAACAGTTCTGGCCCAGATATAGCTACTGCTCTACCGTCCAATTACGCTATCGCCAGATTGGACCGAACCACTGGGCTGGGCGGGGGAATTGCTGTTATTTATAAACATGCTTTTCAATGCAACTTAGAATCCATCAATCTTCCCAATTGCGAAGCCGCACGTATTACACTTATACTTACTCCTAATTTTTCTTTCTCAGGGCTCTTGCTCTACCAACCTCCTGGCTCCTCTTCATTGTGGTCGGCCTCTTTGCCCGGTGTGGTCTCCTCTCTCCTTCTGACTTCCTCTAATTTCTCACTACTTGGTTATTTAAATCTCCATTTGGAAGACACTGCTAATGTTACATGCTCCCACCTCATTTCTGATCTCCTCGCTTTGAATCTGGTTCTTTGTAATTCTGGTCCCACTCATAAATCAGGCCATTTTTTAGATCCCATTTTTTCCAATGTTACATCCATGGTGTGTGAACCTGCGTTACCTATTTTTTGGTCGGATCATTTCCTACTGAAATTTCAAATTCAGGCCCCTGATATTTTTCTCCCAGCTTTCCCACAGTCCATGTTCTTTACTAGGGACTGGAAAAAAGTAGATACTAATGCCTTGAACAACCTGCTAAAGGAATCTACACCCCCTGTTACTATGCAGGTACCTGTCTCTGCTGAAATCATTCAAAATTGGCTATCCCATACTGTTGAAGCATGTCTTCCCCTTTTTAAGAAAAAATCAACTTATCACCATCTGCCTGCACCTTGGTGTACTGATAGCCTAAAGGTCGAAAAACCCAAATGCAAAGCACTAGAAAGAAAATGGCGGCAAAATTATGCCCCAGATCTGAAAGTAGCTTACAAAAACTCTCTAAAAATTTACCATGATCTATGCAGATCCTCACGTGCTGCTTACACCTGTGACACCATTAACACTGCTACAAATCGCCCTAGGACTTTGTTTAGCTTAGTGAAAAATTTGGCTGGCACTCAGACCATAGCTAAACCTTTGCCTCTTAACAAGCAATCTTGTGATGATCTTGTTAAATTCTTATCGGATAAAATTGAACTTATCCATTCTGAAATTGCTAACTCCCCCCTTAACTGCACGAGGTCCCCTTCAATTCCTATCGATACCCTTCAAGAACACTTTAGTGTCTCTCCTAAATTGTCCTGTTGGCCTTCTTTGAAACTGGAAACTTTTATCTCCACTCTGGGTACTATTAAATTGGGTTCTCCCAATGACACTTTACCTGCTTCCATAATGAAACAACTCGATCCTGCCCACCTCCAGGTGATCATGGAAGTTCTAAATTCTTCCCTTACTTCTTCTATCGTTCCTCCAATCTGGAAGCATTCCATGGTAGTCCCCTTGTTAAAAAAGCCTGCTGCCGACCCTAAAGTCCTGTCTAATTTTCGTCCCATATCTCTCATTCCCATCTTTTCTAAGCTTTTAGAAAAACACATCCACACTCACCTTGCCAAATTTGTGAATACTAATAATCTCCTTCATTCTTCCCAGTCCGGCTTCCGTGCTGGTTTCTCGACTGAAACCACACTTTTAGGCGTGACTGAAAGACTGCGCCACCTATTGGATTCTGGTGAGACAGTAGCGCTCATTTTGTTAGATCTGAGCGCGGCTTTCGACACTATCTCTCACCCTATCCTAATTAACACTCTTGAATCCTTTGGTATATGTGGCTCAGCCCTGGACTGGCTATCTTCCTTTCTCACTGATCGCACCTTTCACGTGTTTTCTGCGTCGGACAGCTCTAACATCTTTCCTTCACCTTTTGGAGTCCCTCAGGGCTCCATTTTAAGTCCTTTGCTTTTTAATCTATATGTTAGGCCTCTGTCGGACATTGCTGTTAACGCTGGCCTATCCCTTTTCACCTACGCTGATGATTCCCAAATTATCTTCTCACTCTCCAAATCCGATTCTTCCTCTCCTGTTTCTGTTCTCCAGTCGGGCCTACGTCAAATTGCGGTTTGGATGAATAACAACTATCTAAAGCTTAACGCAAACAAAACTGAGGTCCTTATTCTGGGTTAGCAGAAAGATCTTTGGGGTGCTCGTCACTGGCCGAACGAGCTGGGTATTCTCCCTCGTCCCGTTGACCATGTCCGGAACTTGGGATTTTTCATCGATGATTCCTTGAAAATGCACCATCAAGCTATTAAAGTTTCGGGCACTTGTTTTACTATTTTGAAGTGGTTGCATAAAATCATTTGGATGCTGCCTAAAGACACCCAAAAAACCGTAGTCCATGCCCTTATTACGTCACGTTTGGACTATGGTAACGTTTTGTTTCTAGGTGCTAACAAGGCGGTTTCCCGTAGGCTGCAACTTGCGCAAAACTCCGCTGCTCGTCTCCTATGCGGAGTTCCTAGATGCTCCTCTATATCACCCCATCTTCGGGATCTGCACTGGCTCCGTATTGACAATCGGGTTGAGTTCAAAGCTCTTTCCTTTATGCACAAAATCAAGTGGGGCCTAGCACCTGACTACTTACAGACTCTTGTCTGTCAGTATGTCCCAACTCGTCCCCTTCGCTCCTCCTCACTCGAAAAATTTGATGTGCCTCGGTTCAAACTCTCAAGAATGGGAGGTAAATTCTTCTCTGTCTTGGGTCCTTCTCTTTGGAACTCGATTCCTCTCGCCTTGCGCAGAGAGCCGTCTTATTCCCACTTTCGCTGTGCTCTTGAAACTTGGCTTTTCAACCAATAAATTCTTTCCTTTCAGTAGTTTCGTCCAGGCGCCGGGAAACCCTTTTTGGGTAGCTGTTGCGCCATACAAGTTAAATAAATAAATAAATAAATAAATAAACACACCACAGTGACAATTGAAGCCTCGTGTCTCCCAGGCATCACAGATCTTTGCCATGCAGAAACCCAGGCTCTCTGTATTGCCACATCAAAACAGCAATGGACATGGCGTTGCACGTACACACCACAAGGCAAGCGTAAGTCCCACAGGTGGTGGCCACTGTTCTTCCTGCCGGCCCTACATGTACGTCTCTTAGACACACACCCCATCAAGGTTGATGCATATACCACATGGATGTGGAGACTGTCACCCATTGGGAACATTTTATCAGACACATCTGATACACAACATGCACACAGACTGTGGGTGCACATCAGTATTGTGGCTACAGGTCTCACTGTGACATACATGCCATCACCCCCAGGACTCAGGGTGTAAGTGACCTATCCTAAACATATCCAACCTGAGACTGTGGCTGTGACTCATGCCCATTACTGTCCAATTGCACATCACAGTGGTAATGTGCACAACAACACACAAAGGATTCTTCCCCCATGTACACGTGCACAGCCTGGGAGGGGCTGCACAAAGTGCCAGCCAAAAAAACAGATGTGGCCCCCCAAACACCCAGGGAATGCAGCCTTACATGCCATGGGACACTGTGTGGCCAATACTGTAGTGTGGCAGGTGTGCTCAGGTGTCCCTGGCCAGTATATGTGTGGTGCATCCGTATAATAGTCACACTAATGAGGTCCGACGCGGGTGACACTGCATACGCATTGCACGGGTCATGTCCGAGCCGTGCGTACGCTCTGTCATTGAATGCAATGAGGTCCGACACGGGTGACAATGCATACGCATTGCACGGGTCATGTTCGAGCCGTGCGTACGCTTTGTCATTGAATGCAATGAGGTCCGATGCGGGTGACAATGTGTATGCATTGCACGGGTCATGTCCGAGCCGTGTGTACGCTTTGTCATTGAATGCAATGAGGTCCGACGCGGGTGACAATGCGTACGCATTGCACGGGTCATGTCCGAGCCATGCGTACGCTTTGTCATTGAATGCAATGAGGTCCGACGCGGGTGACAATGCGTACGCATTGCACGGGTCATGTCCGAGCCTTGCGTACGCTTTGTCATTGAATGCAATGAGGTCCGACGTGGGTGACTATCATGCATACGCGTCAGACAGGCATGGTCCGAGACAGGCGTACGCCTTGGTCCATTGAATCGTATGGAGACGGGTGCATGTGTATATTCAAAATATGCGTTGTACAGTCAGTTGAACGAGCCGGCCGCACCCATTGGCTCTGGACTGTCATGGAGACGGATGAGGATTCAAAACTTGTACGAGTTGTGCACTGGAAATTCAGTTGGATGCCTACAACAATGTTGCAATTTCAAGTGTTCCATGAAGGTGAAGATTTGAACGATGCCGAAGGCATGTACGAGTCGTACTTTTAAATGGATTGGCCAGATTCATAGAATGCAACCGTGTTGGACCTATCACTTGGGACAGATGGCACAGAGTCTGCCTCTGCAGCACAGATATAAGGCTGGCTGGACCCCAGGGAGCTCACTTGCCTGCACTACATGCTACTGGACCACATCCCTGCTACCACTGCTGCTGTCTATGCATCCTCTGGCTCCTGCTATGGCACGTACTCTGGAGAGGGCCCCAGTCTTCACTGAGGAGGAGAACCAGGCCCTGCTAGACGGGCTCCTTCCAGAGTACAGAAAGCTCTATGGGAAACCAGGGGAGCAGGTGAGTGTGCAGTACACTGACTTCCTAATTATGCATGTTGTCTGACTAGCAGTACTAGCAGTGTGTACACCAGTGGCAAGCATTCTCACTGACTACTTTCATCCCCCAAAGTGTGTAGGTACATGTAATGAATAGTTTTCCTGCTGCTAAAGTGCATTATTGCAAGCTTAAACTATCCAGGCATTGTTAACATGTCAGACATGCAGGTGATTTTTCCTTCCCCATGGTTGCACAACCTGTGTAATTTTTTCCCTTTGTGATGATGACATGTATATCCAAATGTGTGCTGCACAAATCTGGGGCATGTGTGTTAATGTACTATTCACTTTGTCCTCCTCACAGGTTCGATGCCCACCAGAAGCAGGAGATCTGGCTGACCATCGTCTGGGCAGTTCGTTCTGTGGGGGTCTACAAGCGCCGGATCCGCAACTGCCAGAAGAGGTGGCAGGACCTTCGGGCTGGACCCGGAGGATAGCTAGAGTACAGCTGAAGCTGTCACCTCCACGCAGGAGGAGTGGACACCGGACCCTGACTCCCAACATGCTCTGTATCCTGGCGGTGGTCTTCCCGGACCTGGATAGGCAGCTGAAGGCCAGATAGCAGCAGGAAGGGGGTGAGTCCATGTCTGATCTGTGTACTATGTCTGACATGCAAATAGCAGTCTTTTGTCCTGGTCACACTTCCACATTACGTCGGTCTTGTAGTCCAAAACTCAAGTACCTCAATTGTGTGATGCACCCTCCTCATCTGTTTCACAGGTGTGGCCCCTCCAGTCTGTTGCTTGGGTCACTAGGTCACTGTGTCCCTGCAGTCAGCTATGCTTCAGATACCAGTCAGCATCAGTTCCCGTGAATCTGTTATGTGTTTCATGGGTGGGTCAATTGTTTACACAATGCCTGAGATCTGACATGTGATCTGTGTGTGCCCTTGAGATGTGTACCAATTGCTGGTCTGACTCGCAAAATGTGGCTGGGGTATTCCAAACAAACCCATGCAGCAGGGGACTCCAATTCTCGGGCCTCAGGAGTATGTATATCAAGTATGTCAAACTTTCTTAGCCGCCTGATTACTGTCCATGGCCAAACACTGTTTCACGTAGTCCTGGCCAGTCATGCCCCCTCAAGGGCATTTAGGAACACTCTGTAATCCCATTCCTGTGTATGAAATTGCAGGTTGTGCTTAGTGACATGTGCCCTCAGGTGTCTGCCTCTGTGTCATTAGGGTGTGGCTTGTTGTTACGTACAACTGGGGTGTTCATGATTCAGAGGGTCAGCGATGTGACTGTGAGAGACATGACCTGTGTGACATATAGGTGTGTAATCCTATGACAGCACACAATGGTATATGCAACGGTGTCCTTCATGCAGCTGGGTTACATGCATGGCAGACTGTGATGTGTTAATGTAAAGGGATTTGTGTTTGCTGAGACTCATATGTATGATTTGCATGATGTGGGGTCTTCTGGGTCCTGGATATGTTGTTTGCATGGGATGGGAAAGTGTGCCAGTCATCTGCAGAGTTCGCTATACCCCTGAGCTAGGATTATGAGACAGTGCATATTGTTGTTGTCTGGATGCCCGGCCCCTGTGACAGGAGACAGTGTTGACTGACTTTCAGGGCATCCCAGTGCCATGGCATTTAACTTGCTATGAGTGAACCTGCATTGTGTTCAAGTGTGCACCATGCACCCCATTGTGGCATTGCCCATCAGGACATGAGTACATCATAGTGTGTGTTGCTGGCATGCATCCCAAGCATGAGAAATGAGTCTCTTTCCATACCTTCATCCAGACACCTGTACTGAGTCAGTAGCAAGAGATGTGCTGTGTGTATAGTGACATACTCCTACATGTTCACTTGCATGTACAACTAATGTGTGGGTGGTGCTTGTTGGTACATTGGGGTGTTGGCATCCAACATGCAATGGACATATGTGTGAAAGTCAAGGAGGGATATGTGTGTCATGGTTTATGTTGAGAATGACAATTGGCTTATCCTAAACAGTGTTGGCACTTTGAGCTGTGTTCAGCTGATGATGCCAGGGCTTGCCCTGTGATGTGATGTACTCACTGTGGTGTGTGCAGTCAGTGCAGGTGACTGATGTTGTTCTCTTACTTCCTATTCCTATCCAGATACATCCACGGCCACAAGAGGGGACAGCTCCATGGACCAGGAGGAGCCACAGAGCCTTACAGGGACAGGAGAGGAGTCGGGTGGACCGAATGGCACGGAGGGTGAGTGAAGCCACACAGAGGAGTCATCAGCACCATTCCCCCCAGCTGAGGGCCACAGCAGCTCTGAGGATGACTCCCTTTTGGAGGCGGGTGTCAGCAGCCACCAAACCCCAGCTAGTGAGGCTGTCCCCGCCCCCGCCACCGCCACCACCACCACCACCACCCCCCTCCCATCGGCTCCCATCCCAGAGGTCCCTGTGGGCTCCTGTGTTCGTGAGCATGTCTCCTTTGTGCCAGGCAACGCACCCCCTGCCCCTGTGTCCCCTGCTGCCCTGAGTGAGGAGTCTGTGGACTTACTTTGACAGATCCATGTAGGGCAGAGGTCGATGCTGAAGGTCCTCCATGCACACACAGGTCTGTTGACACAACTGGTGTCATTCATGGGGGCATTTCCTCGGGCATGTCTGCCCTACAGAGGACCAATCAGTCCGTGGCATCCTCCCTGACGGCAGCAGGGTCCCTCCTCCAACAGTCCCGCACCCCTCCTACCCCTGCACCACCCACGATTCCTAGCACCCCACCTGTCCTAAGCACAGAAACCCCCAAACCAAGGTCTAGACATGCACACAATCAAGCGCAGGGGACGGATTCCACACTCAGAGGGGCTGGTTTGCAGACACACACACAGTCATCCACAACCACTCCGCAGTCCTCCAAGACCTCTCTTTCCCAGCCCCCTTCCCTTGTCTCACCTGCAACCCCATCCCCCCAGAAGCTCTTCCTCTGTGACCTTGGCCTCTTCCCCACCGACCCTGCAGATCCTGATTACAAGGGGAAGAGGAAGTCTCCAAACACAGAAAGGAGTGCCCCTCACACCCAGACACCCTCCCCCAGGTGCAGTCAGACAGAGACCCCCACCCGCAAGTCCCCCCGGCGCAAGAAGAGCAAGGCCCCCCCGCCACCATGCAGCTCCAAGGCAAAGTCTCCATCCTCCATCCCCTAGGCCACCACTCCAGAGGTTCCCCACCACTCCCTGCCCCGGGTTCCCCCACCCACAGATACACCAGCCCCAAAATGCTAAGGCCATCCCCCCCTAGCACTTGCTCCTCCACACCTGGTCAGACAGTTAGTGCCACTGATATGGGGATCGTGTCCCCCCTTGCCCTGCCGACCTCACCATTCCCCCATTCCGCTCCCATGGATGTTGGCACTGCTTTGGAGTCCACGACCACCCCATCTGACTTGGGCACTGCAGTGGTGAGCCAATCCACTCCATCTGACCTGCCCACTGGAGTTGTGCTGGCACCCCACCATCTGACTTGTGCCCCACAGTTGTGACAGCACCCACCACTTCAGTCAGCTCCACAGCAGTTGCAAGTGTCTCGCCTGCATCCCCCACCTCTTCACTGCCTCCTTCTGCTGCGCCCTGATCCTGTCCCTGCGGTGCCTGGCCTGCCCCCACGTATGCCCCTCCGAGGGGATGACCCCGGTCCTTAGCAGTGCAGGCAAGCAAGGTGTGACAGTTGTCACTCTACTTCACTCCTTGGCATTTGGACAAGGACTGGCCATTGGGCTTTTGTTTGCACAGACGTTTAACTTTAAAAATGCTGAATAAAGCTTTTTTCTTTCTCCCTGAGGACTAGATTTCACTGTACATTATGTTGATGATGATTAACATGCCCTTGCACCTGTGATGCTTTGTTTACAATGTTGAATTCTGATGTGTTGCTGTGAGGTACTCCCTGTGGTCCATGAGATATGTATCCTATTCTGGTGGGTATCCATGTCATCCTTTGCAGCTACCTGGGTGTGTCAGGATCAACTATTTGTGGATATCTCTCTGTGAGCATTTAATTTGCATGGTCACATCTGTGGCTTGCACCCCTGCACATATGATGTGCTTCACATTGTCCAATTTGTCACTTCCACATACTTTGTGCTCATCAACACTGGACCTACAGGTGTGGGCATCATTGTCATAGGAGCAACTGGGTCCTCTGTGCAACTTGCTAGACATATGTTTTGGGTATGTGCAGATGACTTAGGGTAGACTCACGTACCCAGGCTGTTGTGACCAGAGCCTTCATTGTGTGGTAACTGATGGCTGACTGACCAAGTGTTCTGCAGACATGAGTGGGACTTCTGGTGAATATGTTTGGCACAGCTGGGCTCCCACAGGAGTTGGGTCCCCTCAAGTAAGTGTGTTGTCCAGTTATTTTTGTTATTATTTGACAAAGCGCAAACAGCTGCCCCAGCAAAGAGGCGTCCCGGCGCTAAGAACCACGGAGACTCAACGGAGGACAGAAGGAAAACAGCTGGGAGGCCTAAGAGGAAGGGAATAGGTAGGTGTTAGCAGCTTTCCAGAAGGCGGACAGATTTTCCAATGAGCGGATGTTCACTGGCAGGGTGTTCCAAAGTGTGGCTCCCAACACCCTGAACGAACATCCACCAGTGCGGGCTAGCTTTGTACGGGGTACCATCAGCAGATGCTGGCCTAGAGAGCGCAAGTTGCGCTGTGGCACATAGGGTGTAAGGAGTGGCCGGAGAAGTTCTGGGCATCCAGTTTTAAGGATTTTAAAGATCATGGTGAGAGCTTTAAACTGGATTCGGGATTCGATGGGAAGCCAGTGCAGCCTTCGAATTGTGACTTTGGCTGAATATCTGCGGGGAAGGCCGACCAAGGTTCTTGCCGCGGTGTTCTGCACGCGTTGCAGTCGTGTTATCTCCGCTTTGTTGGCCCCCAGAAGTAAGACATTGGCGTAGTCCAAGCAGGAGAGAATTGTGGCTTGGACAATCATTTGGCAAACCTTGGAGTCAAAGAAGCCGAGTATAGGTTTAAGGCTCCTTAATAGGCCCACACAGGTGGCCGCTACCTTTTTTGTGTGGGTCTGGAAGTTTAGTGAGGAGTCCATCCAGACGCCAAGGTTTTTGACCAAGGATTTGGGGGGTGGAATGGTGCCCAGTGACGAAGGCCACCAGTGCTGGTTCCAGTGGCTAGTATTCTTTCCAAGGAGCAGCACCTCCGTCTTTCCTGCATTCAACTGCAGGCAGTTGTCTGTCATCCACTGGGCCACAGCAGCCAGACCATCTCTGAACCTTGTGGCAGAGGTAGAGGGACCTTCGGTGAGAGTGATGGCCAGCTGCGTGTCATCGGCGTATGACACCTGCGCGAGGTCCCATTCTCTGGCTACTACGGCAAGTGTTTGCACATATAGGTTGAAAAGGGATGGGCTGAGTGCAGAGCCCTGAGGGACTCCCTGTCCGATGGAATGGGACTGGGAGAGGAATGGAGGAGCTGAAACCCGAAAAGTTCTGTCTTTCAGGAAGGAGCGGAACCATTCCAAGGCAAGGCCTGAGCTTCCCACAGTAGCCAGACGATTTAACAGAATGTTATGAGATACCGTGTCAAAGGCAGCGCTGAGGTCCAATAGGATCAGCACAGCACTTTGACCGGCATCAAGTATCGTCCGGAGATGTTCCGATGTGGCTAGGAGGGCAGACTCAGTGCTGTGGCCCGGCCTAAACCCGTTTTGGGATGGGTTTAGATAAGATGATGATGTTCACATGGGCCTCTGCAAGTTTGGACAACCGTGGGAGCAATGAGATGGGTCTAAAATTCTCCGGTTTAGAGGGATCAAGGGTCGGTTTTTTAATAATGGGAGAGACCCACGCTTGTTTCCAAGCAGTCGGACCCTAGCCGAGGAGAAGGAAAGATTCAAAATGAATGCCATGGAAGGTAAAAAAAAATCTAGTGATTCGATGAAGTGGGCCGGTCTCATAGGGTCTGCTGGGGAACCAGATTTAACCTTCCTACATAGTTTAGTAAGGTCCTCATGAGAGATTTCAGGGATGTGCATCAGCGTGGTGCCATTACTAATGGGTATAGGGGGGCTGAGTGCTGTATCAGAGTGCTGTGGGAACGTTTTATAGATTTTTTGCACTTTTTCAGTGAAGAATGTGGCAAGGTCCTCACATTGCTGCGCAGAAGTAATGCTGGAGGAAGGAGATTTGCTACTCTGCAGTTCTTCTACAAGTTTGAATACCACTTTGGCGGGGTTAGGACTGGAATTAATTTCTTCAGCATAGAAGGCGGCGCGTGTAGAGCAAATAGCTTTGTGGTATAGCTTTTGTTTGGACAGATAGAAAGCTTTGTCTCTGTCATTGTAATCTCGCCTCCAGGCTCTTTCAGCTTTCATACATTCCTTCCGCATGGATTTCAGGGTGTTGTTGTACCATGGGTTGGAGGGGGAACTGCGTCCCTTAGTCCATTTGAGGGGGATGAGAGCATCAAGACCTTGAGTGATCCAGTCATGGAAGGCCGCATATGTAGTATTGATGTTCATATGTGCATTTTGATGGAATTCTCCTAAGGTGGAATGCAGGTCACTGGTTGAGAGTTTATGCCATGGTCTTTTTAGGCGGCGGGTAGGCTCAGCCCTGTTGAACGTTTCCTTAATCAATATAGTGAATTTGATTAGGTAATGGTCTGTCCATCCCATGGGTTTGGGCGTCTCTGTTATAGTCTCTGGGATGTTAGTGAAGACAGGGTCTAGTATATGTCCAGCGGAATGGGTAGCGTCCTGGATCAGAGGGTAGAGTTGTAGGGCTGACAGGTCGGCCAGAAGATTTTTAATGATGGAATCTTGATTCCGATCGAAATGAAGATTAAGGTCTCCTAATATGGTGAAGTTTGCCGAGCCTACCACGAGGGAGCTCGCCACTTCAAGGAGAGCTTCAATGAATCTAGACGTGAGTCCGGGGGGTCGATAAATGTAAAGGCCAGATAGAGAGAAATGGGGGCCCGCTGTGATCTTAAAGCGAGCACTTTCACAGTTCGAGATATTTTCTTTGATAAAGGAGCAGAGAAATTGCTTTTTTTATATGACAGCAATGCCGCCACCTCTAGTGTCTCTATTTATTGATTTCATTTGGTAGCTCTCTGGTAACGTAAGGTTAGATACACTAGTCATATCATCATGAAGCCAGGTTTCGCAAATAAAGAGAATGTCAGGGTTCTCCTCGAGTAGGAGGGTGTGAACCTCTAGGTGGTGCTTAGCGAGAGACCTAACATTTAGTTGTAGAATGGTGAGAGGGGTTTGTTTATGCACAACTGAGAGGCGCCTAGGTAGACAGGGGCTGGGGGTAGAAAAATGACATGACTTACATTGAAGGCATGTTTGTCCGAGATGTCCCAATATCCTCTCGCAGCTCTTTCCAGGGTTCAGGGCGACAAGGAGTTCTCTGTCATAGTGGTAGATTTCCCGTGTGGCTTGGCCAGGGGGACAGGCGAGAGGCGATGTCTTGGCGAGGACAGGCGCAGACGGGCTTGCCGTACGATGAATGCACATGTTATGACTGGGGTGAAAAGGGCGGGGGCGTGGCCTCGGAGTGGACGTGGCCTCGCGCCTCGCCGGCAATGGCGACAGGAATAGTTTTTGAACTCGAGTCCGCAACAGCGCTGAGTCCGCTGTGCGGTGAGCTTAAGGATCAGGCAACAGAGTCCTGAGGTGCCAGGAAATGAAGTGAGTAGTTAAAAATATAACACAATTTAGTGACACACAAGTTTTTAAAAAGGTACGTGGCGCTCCCGGCTTCCGCCTCCGGAGGGTGCGTGGGTCTGAAGTAAACACTCGTATTCAGCGTTTTATACAGATTAGGGCGGGGGGCGTGGCCTCGGGGTGGGCGTGGCCTCGCGCCTTGCCGGCAATGGCGGCAGGAATAGTTTTTGAACTCAAGTCCGCAACAGCGCTGAGTCCGCTGTGCGGTGAGCTTAAGGATCAGGCAACAGAGTCCTGAGGTGCCAGGAAATGAAGTGAGTAGTTAAAAATATAACACAATTTAGTGACACACAAGTTTTTAAAAAGGTACGTGGCGCTCCCGGCTTCTGCCTCAGGAGGGTGCGTGGGTCTGAAGTAAACACTCGTATTCAGCGTTTTATACAGATTAGGGCAGGGGGCGTGGCCTCGGAGTGGGCGTGGCCTCGTGCCTCGCCGGCAATGGCGGCAGGAATAGTTTTTGAACTCGAGTCCGCAACAGCGCTGAGTCCGCTGTGCGGTGAGCATAAGGATCAGGCAACAGAGTCCTGAGGTGCCAGGAAATTAAGTGAGTAGTTAAAAATATAACACAATTTAGTGACACACAAGTTTTTTAAAAGGTACGTGGCGCTCCCGGCTTCCGCCTCAGGATGGTGCGTGGGTCTGAAGTAAACATTCGTATTCAGCGTTTTATACAGATTAGGGCCGGGGGCGGGGGCATGGCCTCGGAGTGGGCGTGGCCTCGCGCCTCGCCGGCAATGGCGGCAGGAATAGTTTTTGAACTCGAGTCCGCAACAGCGCTGAGTCCGCTGCGCGGTGAGCTTAAGGATCAGGCAACAGAGTCCTGAGGTGCCAGGAAATGAAGTGAGTAGTTAAAAATATAACACAATTTAGTGACACACAAGTTTTTAAAAAGGTATGTGGCGCTCCCGGCTTCCGCCTCAGGAGGGTGCGTAGTGACATGGCCTGAGCCCATGGTGTGTGTTGTATGGGCATGTGTGTTTGTCCACATCCCTGTTCATACACAGACAGTGTTCCCTTGGCCTTGATATGTTCCTGTTGTTGATGCTTGCTGAGTGGTACTGGGTTCATCCCACTACTTTTCCAATGGGCTATCAGATGTGTGGGTGCATGACACACTACTGTTAATTGGTGTATCATCATTGGGATTTGTCAGTTCTAAGTGGTGATGATGTTGTCAGACACAGATGGGACACAGTCAGGGTTCCTCAAGGCACCTGTTTATTTGCTAAATCATGTAGTTGTCCCTAGGTGGTAGTTTTCAGTGATTGAGACATTTGTATGTGTGTGTGACTGCTCCCACTTGTCAGGTTCATGGCTGCGGTGCTGGCAGGTGTCAGCATGTGTGCCTTGTGGTTCTCCTTGGCATCTGTATTGTCCTGGGACTGTGGCAGGTATTCTGAAGGTTACGTGAGCTTTGAGGTCATGGCCATGTACCGCATACTGTGCAGTATGTCTGTCATTCCGCAGGGTTGTGAACTGTCCTTGTGTGATGTGTCTGTGCACCTTAGTTACTCACAAAATTCCTGTGTTTGTCATGGGTGCATGTGCAATGTCACATGTCCATGTGAGCTTCACAGATACACATTGTTGCTGTTCAGGGTGTGTGGTGTTGAGGGTGGACTGATTTGAATGTTTGCAAGGGTGGTCCCCTAGCTCCCGTTTGTCCATGGATGAGGGGCCATGCTGAGTGATTTGTGTTTGTGTATGTGTGATGTACGTTTGTGGCACAGGACGCATGTCTGGGTTTCCCAGTTTGTATGGCATCTGCCTTTGTCATCACAGTGGAGGTGCCATGCATGCTTGTGTCACCCCAATGTCTGGTCCCTGGGGGTAGTGGTGTTGTGTGTCAGTCTCTTGCTGTGTTAGTTGGTGTTCATTCCAGCTTGTGTCACATGTGTCTGTTGTGCTCCCTCCCATCTCCCAATGCCGGATTGCCCACTGAGGGTGTCCCAATGATGGTTTACTTTTGTATGGCACTGTGTCCACATCTGTGTCACTGTGGTTCAGCCCCCCTCATGTGTTGTGTAGTTGCCTGGGGATACTGTGACACACACACACACACATGCTGTGTCAGATGTGCAGTGGGAGTTTGCCTGTTTGTGTTTGTGCATCTGCACCAGTGCATTGGTATTGCTGTTGTGGGCTTTTGTCTGGATGCTGTTTCTGTTATTTTGCATGCTGTCCCTGTGAGTCATATCACATCATTGTGCACATTCATCCTGGCTGTTAGGTGCCATTGCTGGCATGGAATGTGAGTTTGGGATCTGACACCTACAGTCTACACATGTTGTTTTGATTGGTGTGTCTATTTTTGAGATGTGTGCATGCTTGGTGATGGTCACTTCTGCTCTTGTGTCATTGTACGCTGTATGCATTGTCAGCCCCCATGTGTGGTGCTTGTCTGCACATGGTCGAGAGTGTGTTATGTTTTCACAGCACTGTTAGCCTCACCACATCTCTGTGTGTATGGGACAAAATCACTAGTTTGCCCCAGAAGTGTTTGATGTGTTGTGAGCAGGGATCATACATGCTGTTTGTTATTTGCAGCTTTGACCATGATGACACTTACCTTTTGGTCACTGTGATGAGGGGGGTTTAGTCCCCATCACCACAATGCTCAACATCTGCTGCATTTTGGAAGCCCCCACTTAACTTCTGTTCTACACAGTGAGGGGGTGTTCTTTTTACATTGCCACAGTGCTATGATTATGCTTGCCTTGTGTATGTCACATTCATGTGTTGGTCACACATGTGCTGTTACTTACATTGTATGCTCGCAGCCATAATCACTGTTGTGGGCATTTGTCACAGACTACACACTGTTGACATGATGTTAGGGGGGATGTATTTTGCGGACATACCTGATGTAGGAGTATGCTGGATGTGTTGCACATCACCCATCCTATGGGTGGGGGTGGCAGGGGTGATGGGCAACATAGTCCCTATGGGTGGGGGTGTCAGGAGTGATGGGCAACATCAGCCCTATGGCTGGGGGTGGCAGTAGTGATGGGTAACATCAGCCCTATGGGTGGGGGTGGCAGTAGTGATGGGCAACATGAGCCCTATGGGTGTGGGTGGCAGGGGTGATGGGCAATGTAGTCCCTATGGGTGGTGCTGGCAGTAGTGATGGGCAACATGAGCCCTATGGGTGTGGGTGGCAGGGCTGATGGGCAACATAGTCCCTATGGGTGGGGGTGTCAGGAGTGATGGGCAACATCAGCCCTTTGTGTGGGGGTGGCAGTAGTGATGGGCAACAGGTCCACTGTGAGTGGGGCTGGCAGGGGTGATGGCCAACATCAGCCCTATGGGTGGGGGTGACAGTAGTGATGGGCAACATCAGCCCTATGGGTGGGGGTGGCAGGGGTGATGGGCAACAGGTCCCCTGTGAGTGGGGGTGGCAGGGGTGATGGGCAACATAAGCCCTATGGGTGGGGGTGGCAGGGGTGATGGGCAACATAGTCCCTAAGGGTGGGAGTGTCAGGAGTGATGGGCAACATCAGCCCTATGTGTGGGGGTGGCAGTAGTGATGGGCAACAGGTCCCCTGTGAGTGGGGGTGGCAGGGGTGATGGCCGACATCAGCCATATGGGTGGGGGTGGCAGTAGTGATGGGCAACATCAGCCCTATGGGTGGGGGTGGCAGGGGTGATGGGCAATAGGCCCCCTTTGAGTGGGATGGCAGGGGTGATGGCCAACATCAGCCATATGGGTGGGGGTGGCAGTAGTGATGGGCAACATCAGCCCTATGGGTGGGGGTGGCAGTAGTGATGGGCAACATGAGCCCTATGGGTGTGGGTGGCAGGGGTGATGGGCAATGTAGTCCCTATGGGTGGTGCTGGCAGTAGTGATGGGCAACATGAGCCCTATGGGTGGGGGTGGCAGGGGTGATGGGCAACATAGTCCCTAAGGGTGGGGGTGTCAGGAGTGATGGGCAACATCAGCCCTATGTGTGGGGGTGGCAGTAGTGATGGGCAACAGGTCCCCTGTGAGTGGGGGTGGCAGGGGTGATGGCCGACATCAGCCATATGGGTGGGGGTGGCAGTAGTGATGGGCAACATCAGCCCTATGGGTGGGGGTGGCAGGGGTGATGGGCAATAGGCCCCCTTTGAGTGGGATGGCAGGGGTGATGGCCAACATCAGCCATA
This sequence comes from Triturus cristatus, assembly GCF_964204655.1. Classification (NCBI taxonomy): domain Eukaryota; kingdom Metazoa; phylum Chordata; class Amphibia; order Caudata; family Salamandridae; genus Triturus; species Triturus cristatus. Next base: position 466,652,563 of record NC_140589.1, read on the forward strand.
TGGGTGGGGGTGGCAGTAGTGATGGGCAACATCAGCCCTATGGGTGGGGGTGGCAGGGGTGATGGGCAACAGGTCCCCTGTGAGTGGGGGTGGCAGGGGTGATGGGCAACATAAGCCCTATGGGTGGAGGTGGCAGGGTTGATGGGCAACATCAGCCCTATGGGTGGGGGAGGCAGTAGTGATGGGCAGCATGAGCCCTATTGGTGTGGGTGGCAGGGGTGATTGCCAACATCAGCCATATGGGTGGTGGTGGCAGTAGTGATGGGCAACATCAGCCTTATGGGTGGGGGTGGCAGTAGTGATGGGCAACATGATCCCTATGGGTGTGGGTGGCATGGGTGATGGGCAACATAGTCCCTATGGGTGGGGGTGTCAGGGGTGATGGGCAACATAAGCCCTATGGGTGGGGGTGGCAGGGGTGATGGGCAACAGGTCCCCTGTGAGTGGGGGTGGCAGGGGTGATGGGCAACATAAGCCCTATGGGTGGGGGTGGCAGGGGTGATGGGCAACATAGTCCCTAAGGGTGGGGGTGTCAGGAGTGATGGGCAACATCAGCCCTATGTGTGGGGGTGGCAGTAGTGATGGGCAACAGGTCCCCTGTGAGTGGGGGTGGCAGGGGTGATGGCCGACATCAGCCATATGGGTGGGGGTGGCGGTAGTGATGGGCAACATCAGCCCTATGGGTGGGGGTGGCAGGGGTGATGGGCAACATCAGCCCTATGGGTGGGGGAGGCAGTAGTGATGGGCAGCATGAGCCCTATTGGTGTGGGTGGCAGGGGTGATGGCCAACATCAGCCATATGGGTGGTGGTGGCAGTAGTGATGGGCAACATCAGCCTTATGGGTGGGGGTGGCAGTAGTGATGGGCAACATGATCCCTATGGGTGTGGGTGGCATGGGTGATGGGCAACATAGTCCCTATGGGTGGGGGTGTCAGGAGTGATGGGCAACATTAGCCCTATGTGTGGGGGTGGCAGTAGTGATGGGCAACAGGTTCCCTGTGAGTGGGGGAGGCTGGGGTGATGGCCAACATCAGCCATATGGGTGGGGGTGGCAGTAGTGATGGGCAACATCAGCCCTATGGGTGGGGGTGGCTGGGGTGATGGGCAACAGGTCCCCTGTGAGTAGGGGTGGCAGGGGTGATGGGCAACATAAGCCCTATGGGTGGGGGTGGCAGGGGTGATGGGCAACATAGCCCTATGGGTGGGGGTGGCATGGGTGATGGGCAACAGGTCCCCTGTGAGTGGGGGTGGCAGGGGTGATGGCCAACATCAGTCCTATGGGTGGGGGTGGCAGTAGTGATGGGCAACATCAGCCCTATGGGTGGGGGTGGCAGGGGTGATGGGCAACAGGTCCCCTGTGAGTGGGGGTGGCAGGGGTGATGGGCAACATAAGCCCTATGGGTGGGGGTGGCAGGGGTGATGGGCAACATAGTCCCTATGGGTGGGGGTGTCAGGAGTGATGGGCAACATCAGCCCTATGTGTGGGGGTGGCAGTAGTTATGGGCAACAGGTCCCCTGTGAGTGGGGGTGGCAGGGGTGATGGCCAATATCAGCCATATGGGTGGGTGTGGCAGTAGTGATGGGCAACATCAGCCCTATGGGTGGGGGTGGCAGTAGTGATGGGCAACATGAGCCCTATGGGTGTGGGTGGCAGGGGTGATGGGCAACATAGTCCCTATGGGTGGGGGTGTCAGGATTGATGGGCAACATCAGCCCTATGTGTGGGGGTGGCAGTAGTGATGGGCAACAGGTCCCCTGTGAGTGGGGGTGGCAGGGGTGATGGCCAACATCAGCCCTATGGGTGGGGGTGGCAGTAGTGATGGGCAACATCAGCCCTATGGGTGGGGGTGGCAGGGGTGATGGGCAACAGGTCCCCTGTGAGTGGGGGTGGCAGGAGTGATGGGCAACATAAGCCCTATGGGTGAGGGTGGCAGGGGTGATGGGCAAAATAAGCCCTATGGGTGTGGGTGGCAGGGGTGATGGGCTACATAGTCCCTATGGGTGGGGGTGTCAGGCGTGATGGGCAACATGAGCCCTATGGGTGGGGGTGTTAGTGGTGCTGGCCATGCAACCCCTATGGTGGGCTGTTGTTAGTGGCCAGGATGTGGATCCTCTGTGTATATGTGCCATTTTGCGGGTACGAGTCGTTTGTTTATGTGGTAGGTGTCTGACTTACCGCCTGCGCCGTCGGCGTCGGTTCCTGATCTGGTCATAGATGTAGAGTACTGGTATGACCTGTGCGATGGTATTCATGATGTGTTTGTGTCGTACACGCTGCTTGTTGCTCCGTCTCGTACCCGCTGCAAGCTGGTCCGTCTCGTAGCCGTGTATTGAGTTGTGGCGCGAATCGTAGCTGATATGCTTGTTTTCCGGATGCTATGACGTGCCGTACGTGCCAACCCGTCCGGCGCGTAGGAAGTACTCATCGTACTTGTCATGCTGGAAACTGCTATGTATACGTCTTCCGGGTGACTCGGGTCATCGTTAGGAGTTACAGCTCGGATGGAGACTGGAACTTGAATCACAGCCTACGTGTCGGTCGTGTTTTTGGCAGTTATGCGTATCGTACTTACTCTACAGGACGGACCGGCTCCGGGTACGTGTCGGTCGCACGATAAGGCTACGGACAGCTGTCCGACCGGCTATTGGAATCGGACCCTAATTGTTTTATTTTTTATGCATATAAAATCGATATTTTGTACAACTATATTTTTTACGTCGATATTTTTCAGTCTGTATTTATGTACTCACCTGTTTAAGTCAATATTTTTGTAGTCTATATTTTTTCATCAATACTTTACATCAATATTTTTTACATCAATGTTGTGTCAGTGAACCCATTTATCTTACATTGAGCTACTGGTCAGAGTCCAGACATTGGAAAAAAGGGACAAGGTAGGTGAAGAGAATTATGGATAACATTATTAAATTTCACCTCATGGAATAGAACAAAACCGTGGGCCTTATTATGATGGCGGTAAGACCGCAACCGACAGGCTGTCAATGGCGGTTTCCCCGCCATCAGAAAGGGATCTCCGTCCATCATATTATAATGGCTTCGACTCCGCCCGCCATGGTCCCTACAGGCGGTCTGTATCCGACCGCTTTTTAGACCTACCTGTAGTCCCAGAATGGCACTGCCGTAGGGACTACAATATTATTTGTTGCCGGTCGTTCTGCGGCGGTCAACCGACCACAAAAAAAACAGGTGGAAATGGATTTGGGTGCCCGTACCAGGCCCCCCTAACTCCCTGGGTCAGGGACATAGGCAAATCCCTACATACAAATCCCTCCATACAAATCCCCACACCATTTGGTAGGCACCGCATGGTGCCTGCAACATAGTGCAGGGATATCTGTGGGGTGTCTGTTTTGTCTTGAGGCGGGTGTTGCAGAGTGCAGCACCCACCGCAATACAAAACATGGGCAATGCGACTGCCACTGTGTCGGTTGCATCGTAATTTGCACTGTGGAACCGCCGCCCTTGCAGGTGGGCGGTCCCAAATACAATACGATGGCAGACGGACTGAAGTCTGTCTGTCATCGTAATGACCCCCAGTGTTTATATTTCCCCTAGAGCACCAGGAGTGGCAGGTATTTAATTGCAATTATGTATTTCTACCACTTAAAATTACACCTTTAAGAGCTATGCCCAATAGTATTGTGGGAATATAATACATGTAGCAGAAATAACCATAGCCTAAATTTTCATTGAGTATCAGGATAGATTCATGCAGTCATTACGCATGCATAAAGTTTATATAAAGAAACTACTCAGCAATTGAGACTATGCTCCTTAATATATAAATGTCATTCTGTAGAATACAGGAGGTTAGTCAGTATGCTTATTTGTGAGGCATGACTGCCACTGTAAGCATGCACATCCATATGTGTGACTAAAAATATTAATTGAACACAAGATTCAAAATCCACATTCAAATTGTCTTCTAATTCAGATATACCATTCGGAACCCATTGGTACAGAGAAGTCCATTATTAAGTAGGAATCATTTGTGGTTCCTTTCTTAAGTTAAATTCTCCCTCATGCATTCTCAAATAATTTCAACCCAACCATAGTTTAAGAGTCTTCGCAGAACAAGGGTCCCCTAACCACTGACTAACCTGGACCAATTCCCTGACTTCTGACTTTTGCCTTTCTTGCCTTTTGCCTTTCTCACTCACCCTCCCGCTGTCTTTTGCTCTTTTCTTACACTCTTTTTCACCCTTCTGTTGCCTTTTGCTCTTCTCTCACACTCTTTCTCACCTTTTTGGTGTTTGTTTGCACTTTTTCTCACTTGCATTCTTTATCACCCTTCTGGGACCTTTTCTCACGCTCTTTCTCATCCTTCTGTTGCCATACTCATTCTCACCCTTCTATTGCCATACTCTTTCTCATCCTTTTCGCCTTTCTGCCTTTCAGCCATTTGTGCCTTTTTCACCCTTTTGTGCCTTTCCGTGTTTCTTGCACTTTCTCACCCTTCTCTTGCATTTCTGGGCCTACCCCAGTGCCCAGTTTTTCTGCCTCCCACCTCCTGTGCACACTCCCTCCATCCCCTGCTCCTTACCTGGTCCTCCCACACCACTGTTCCTTCCCATGTTCCACACTAGCCTCGCCTTCCGTCCCCTGCACTTCTCCCCCCTCCCAGGCTCTATTTGATGATGGGCGCAGCACGGCCCAGCCATTAAACAGGTCCACAGGACCCTATCCACTGACTTACCTGGACTTGCCCTCTGACTGCCAAAGGCAAGCATGTCTGCATCTGTCCATGTCTGGCCCGTGTCTAGCTCCACAGACTCCAGTCCACCCACACTCATATGCTACTTAACAGAGCTCCTCCAGTCTCTGAGCCTGGGATGACCATACACACATTGCTGCCATGCTGCCATGCACCACAGAGAAGGAGCTTTCACCTGCACTCACTGCCGCTTCATCTGCAACAAAGCACCCACCACACCCACTCCACTCTGCAACAGCACTCCTTCCCTATGCACCTGCAAACATGCACCACAAGCTATCATGAATGCTCCTCAACACCCACTGTCTCAGCAATCATGCCATGGATTTCTGGGACAACCTACATATCCACACTCAGGACGCGCATGCCAGGCTGCCTTGTAGCTGCAGCTTGCACCGGACACCTACTTGCCTGCTTGCTGGGGTGGGACTAGGTCTCCCAGCATGCCCTTCTTGTGAGGAGGAGGGGCAACCATCCTCATTCCAGGACTTGCACAGGCAGGCCATCAGCGTCCGGACTAGGCCGGGCTGGACCACCCCCCTGAGTTCTTTCATCAGGGACTACGGGCTACAAGGAGAGACGCTATTTGGTGACATCATTTTTATACTTAATGGATGTGGGAAAGCACAAGGAGGCTGGTTGTCTGGGCCTGGACCTTTGTTGAAAGCTCCATATAGACCCACCAGTATCAATACCATGTTGGATCACTCTGTATTAGTGGTATTACCTTAGCGGAATGTCAACTGTCCTTGGGACAGGGGGCGGGGCCCTGAAAATGCTACATATGTTCCCAGTTCCTCCCCCTCAACTGTAACCTGCAATCCAACAGAAGATACTTCTGTTGGTGAAACAGAGAGGATAGTACCCCTGAGATATCCTGTGGATTCACAAGACGGCAGTAGCAGCTTATAAAATGTAGACATCCAGACAGGGGCTTGGAGTAACACCATCTCTCCTGCGGATCCCCCAACTAAATGTAAGAGATCCAATATGCCGGCAACATGAGCAAAATCGAAGGAGCCCACATCAGCAGCGGAATCTTGTCCTGCACCTTTTTCCTCAAATAATACCTTTATGGTGGAGGTATAAAAGGATTTTTCTAAAATTCTGGAGACATATTTGCAACCCATAAAGGAACATCTTGAGGTATTGGAGTCTCATCTTGGCACTATAACAAGGGTATGTGTTGGTATAAAGCAGTTACGATCCAGTACCTTGGCTGAAGGTACCTGCACCACAAAAATACCTGAACCTACATCACAAGTAATGCACAGATGTTATGATTTCTCAAGAGGGCGCCACCCCACAGTCCTCAGGACCCCAATGCCAAACTCTTCGGCTTACTCCTTTGGTCATGGGATCTCGAAATCGTGTTGCAAGTAGCCCCCTGGGTGCCTCTCATGGCGTAACAGGTCTTAGTGGGGTTACCCCACAAGAAGTACCAGGCATTTAGACCACCCCAGTTTTGAAAAGGGTGGGTGGCTTCCGGGCAAGGGAAGTATCCAACACTATAACTTTAAATTTACCATCCGATTCAACACATTATGTGCTGATAAAGGAGATCCCCCTTTGCAGGTTAACCAGATGAATCATGGAGGGCACTATGAAATAAGGTTACCAATTGCCTCAGTACACATAGGTATTTCAATCCTGTGGATAGCTGTGATATATCGATGGTACAAAGAGTGAGTTGGATTAGACCATCCAGGAAAGATATAGATTGGGACTGTGTTGTGGTCAACTTCAGGCACCCGGCCAGTGTGAGGAGATTACTCAGTGTTTCTCCAGGGGACACTTTGGAAACTTAGAAAAGCTCCAAAATTGTCACACTACCTATGGGATATTTTTATAAATCGTCTCCGATTCTACCCTTTGAGTGTCATTTCCAGCAGTTGGGATGGGTCATGAGATGTCAAAATAGATATGCTCCCTTAATTGACTGTAATGAGGTGGAATGACTGGCCCCTGAACATTGTTCAGAAGGTTTGCTATCTGGATTGGAAGATGGCCTCATAAATAATATCTTTTGGGATTTGATTCCACCAGTGACAGTGGGGGTAATAAGAATAGGTTCTGTTGATAACTTTGATGGCATTAGCATTTCCAATAAAACATACCATTTAGATAATGCTTTGCCCAGCCCCCTTAGACAAGCATCTAAATGTCTTATTTTAACTCCTGCGGTTTCCACTCTGAGTGTTAAGAATTGTGGGCTTAAAATATTAAGCTGGAATATCGCAGGTCTTCCTACTAAATTATTATTTCCGGATTAGCAGACGTTTGTGAAATTGTACGATATTGTGTTATTACAGGAGACGTGGGAAACTAACCTGATAATGTTTGTTGGTTATAGGTACTTTAGCCTCCCTGCTAAACCATCTCAATTTGGGAGAGCTTAAGGGGGACTATCTACTTGCATCAATCTCTTGATTAGTGGCCGTGCAGGGTTAGTGAGTTCCCCAGTGTCTGACTTTCAAGTGATTGTATACAGGGGTCCTTTAACTTTATTTTTCATACATTTTTATAATATTGAATTTGTGAATGTGCCCAACAAAAAAATTCTTAGCCTGTTTTCATATATCTCCATCCTAGCGGATGATAGATCTTAGCAGGGACAGCAGTTACATCCTTGTTTAGTGGGTGATTTTAACGCCAGGATACCAAGCCAGAGGGTAGGGGGTGAATCAGCTGCAACTAATAATTCCAATGTTTGAGGCAAAGAATTGATGGCTTTAGTTGCCGCTGCAGACCTGTACAATGCTTTAGAGAAGATTGGCAACGAAAGACAGGGGTCATTCACCTACAGAGGAAGGAATAGCTCCTCAACAATTGATTATATTTTAATTTCTCATAATTTGCAGAAAATGTTGTCATATGGCACTATTGTTATGGCTGATTATGGGGATCATAACCCAATTGAAATATCTTTGAAGGTACCCCATAGAGGAGCCCAAGTACAGGCACCTGGTCTTGAAAATTGATCAATAACTACGGCTAAATTAAGACTATGCTGGAAGCTGTCTGACCTGTCTAAATTTCTTAATGAGATGGCAGCTGGAAATCTGTAGTCATGGACTGTTTAGTAGATTGCGATGTAAACGGTAGGATTGTTATTTCTTTTATTGCCCTATGTGAGAGGATCAGATTTTCCCTTTTAAGATCTATTAAACCTGAATCTGGGGGCAAGCGCTGGTTTAATCACGAATGCTCACGAGCCAGCCGCTCTTCACATAGGGCCTTAAGCGCACAGCTCCGTGATCGCCCTTTAGTGGCTTACAAATGTAAGCTTTATAGATTAACCACAATTAAGAGAAGGAATGGGGCTATTTTGTAGCAGTGGCTCCTATTAACTGACACCGCCTGCACCAAGGATAGCAAGACGCTCTGGAAGGCCATTTAATTTATGTATTCCTTTGACCAAGGCGGCCCTTCAGTTAGGTGCTATACAAAAGGGGAGGATTGGGTGGCTCTTTCACAAACATTTATTCTGGTAATAATTCTGAGACTTGCTTAAAGTCATGCCGCTCACCTGGACTCACCATGCCATCATCCAATTCCTCATCTGCATTCCCCACCCAAAGAGACCTGCCACCACAAACATGGTCAATCAAAGCTGGAGTAGCATCCAGGACTCCAGCAGGTTAGACACTCTGTGCCTAAATCAACCAACCTCCACCAACAACCTAAACAGTGACATCAAAAACCTGGATGATTGGATCACAAAATGTGCAGACTCCCTGGTATACAAAATGCACAGATAAAAAACAGAAGCAGGCCAGCTGGTACACTCCACGTGACAAAACAACACTGCAAACAACTGGAAAGAAAGTGGAGACTGAATCATATAGAAAATTACAAAATGCAGTATAAAACTGCCCTCAGACGATTCCACCAACAAATCAAAAAAAGAAAGCCCTGTCAGAGCACACAGACAACAGGCCAAATGTGGAAAATAAATCTTCATGATCATCAAAGACTTCACTTCACCATCTCTCACCACTATCCTGTCGCAAGAACTATGTGACAACTTCTAAGAATTCTTCAGTGACAAAATCAAAGCCATATACAACAACTTTGACCCATAATTGAACTCATACATCCTAACCTCCAGTCTACCCAAAAGCCTCCATGGGATAGCCCTGACAGCTTGGAAAACACTCACCACTGAGGAAACAGCCAGCATCATGTTAACCATCTCCTCCATGGCTCCTATACCACTCTCCACACTACATCTATAACATGGGAGCAGCCCCATCAGTGAAGTCCTCAACCGCATCATGAACACCTCCATCACTTCTGAGAGGTTCCTGGAGGCCTAGAAACATACGATGGTCAAAGTACTACTAAAGAAGCCCATGCCAAAGCAATTGAAAGAGACATAAACAAGCAACTCTCTCACCAACTAAATGCACACCAGCCCCTGGACAAAACACAATCAGTTTTTTAGCCAAACCACAGCACCAAGACTGCTCTTATCACAGCAACTGACAATGATCATAGACTGTAGATACAAAGCAGCCTTTTACTACTCAATCTCCCTGGAGCCTTGCCAACTGGATCAGTTCCTTCTTCACAGAAAGAATACACAGTCAACCTGCCACTCTAAATATCGAAGGCCAAGGAACTCATATGTGGAGTCCCCCAAGGATCATCCCTAAGCCCTATAATTTTCGACATCTACATGATTGCACTAGCGGACCTCATCAGATCCTACAACATCATCATGCTCTCCTATGCAGACAATACACAACTGATGCTCTACCTGTCAGACAAGACCTCTACAACAAAAAACAACTTTGCAACATGCATGACCGCGGTAACCACATGGCTGAAGACCAACTGCCTCAAACTGAACATGGACAAATCTGAAGAGGTGATCTCCAGAGGGAAAAGCTCCGCCTGGAACTCCACCTGGTGGCCAACTAACCTTGTACCCTCACCCTCCTTCACCCCCACCAGAGACTCAAGAAATCTTGTAATCATCATGAACAATAGGCCCAACATGGAACTGGTTTGACATGGAATTTATTTATTCAGAGAACTCGTTGTTAGGGTGAAAATATTTTTTAGATTCAGATTAGGGGCCCTTATTACAAGTTTGGCGGTGTGGGAGCAGGCTGCCACACCAATGCCCCGCTCCCACACCGCTAAACTCGACCTCCGACTGCCCGCCATATTAGGAGTTTGCTCATGGTCTGGTGGGCAGTGCTTTGGCGGTCCCAGGTGGTGAGCCTTAGAAAGGCACCGCAATGGAAACGCTAAAGCCAATTCCTGCACGGCATGGACTGGTGCAGTCCATGCCATGCAGGAACTGGGCTGCATGCACAAAGGGGAGCAAACCATGTGCCCCCCTGCATGTACCCCATGGCCCTGAGTCAACAGGGGCCCTGTAGGGCCCCCTTAGTTTCCTCACCACCACAGTTTTCATGGCAGGTCCACCACCATGAAAACGGTGAATGTGAGGAAACTCGTAATATAGTTGGTGGTGCCGCAGCGGCACCACCACCATATTGTGGGCCTCAGATCGCAGCAATACAGCCAGGGATTGCGGATCCCTGGTGGTATCAGCGGTCCCATGACAGTTCAACAGACCAGCTCGAAATATGGCAATCAGGCTGATGGTCTGGCAGAAGCCTGGCTGATGAGAGGTGTGACTCTGAAACCGGTTCCAGGATGCTTGTTTCTGGTCCAGGGAAGACCTGGCTTGGCAGTTCAGGCTGGACAGTTCCCATAATGAACAGGGTCAAGACTGATTTGCACATGGCTGGGTCTGAACTGGGGTGGCAAAGCAGATCTGTGACTGGGGGTGAGTGTCTGAAAAGTTTCAGCGCTCCATCCATCATCTCCTTGTGTTTGCTTTGGCTGCACCACAACCATGGGTTTGGCGATTCATCGGACCGCCAAACTCATAATCAGGCCCTAAGTGGGCCACTTTAAAAAGTAATTTAGAAATGATGGGAGACTTTTGAATGGTCAAAATGTAGGACATTAGTTTTGATTAAGACTGAAGAGATGAGTTGTTGAAATGTGTTGGTGAGGGACTATATATAAGATGTGTATACTAATGTAGGTTACATTTTTTTACAGAAGTCACATTAGTCTATACATCTATAATGATTAAGAAGGCAGGCCGAATAATCAAGCTGAAACTATTACATCATAGTCAATCGTTGGATAAAGAATGGTTATTGAAGAGCCATTGAAGAATACATATTATAGTCTCACTGGTGGCAGAATTGATGCTACTGGACTCTAATTCTGACTCCTATTTCAATAATTTTCTTTTTCTTTTCCATGGCTCATTCACACGTCCACGTTTGTGTTTGATTCTATGAGAATAAGGAATTTATTAATGTATATTTTTTGATCTGGAAAAGGAAAAAAGTAGCGTTTGGTAGTGTCATAACTATGAATGTGTAAAAATTGTATTTTTATTTATATTCAATAATCGTTAAGAGTTTCCATACAACTAGTTGTGAATGTACACAGGCTTGACATGACAGCCCAAGTAAAAATAGTGACCTCCACCTACTTCCACATCCTTAGGATGCTACAAAAGATCTTCAAATGGCTTCCTGAGAACACCAGAAAAACAGCCACACAAGTCTTGATTACATGCAGACTCGATTACAGCAACACACTCTACTCAGGAATCACTAAAAAAATCCCAAACTGGCTCCAGACATGCCAAAATGTCACAGCAAGACTCATACTCAACCTACCTCATCACACTCATATCACCCCACATCCCAGAGTGCTGCATTGGCTCCCATCCGCAAACGCATCCAATTAAAACTGAATGCGCACAATACACATACAAAGCTCTACACAACACTGGCCCTGCATTCCTTAACAGCTGCATACACTTCTACACACCACCCAGGGAACTCCACTCAGATGTACTCTCACTGGCATGAATACCTCACGTTGATAAAGCCACAGCCAGAGGGTGTGTCTTCTCATATCCCTCCAGAAAAACATGGATCGGCCCACCACCTCAGAGCCTCAAGTTCCGCAAGAAGCTGAAAACCTGGCTCTTTAATAAACCTCACCAGAAGACAGCTGCCAACCACTTGCCAAGTGCCTGGATACTCTTGTGGCTATTTAGCAAACTATACACATACAACATAACAAGATTGTACTCCTACTGGAATGTTCATGGCTCCCACAGGATCATCGAGTTGAAAGTAAACTCAGAAAGCCAATATGTTCCTGAATCCTGGTTCTAGGACGACTTTGTGAGCTTTTCTCATCAACACCATGGCTGCACCTATTTCTTTTGGATTGTTTCATTGGCATGCTGTCAAACGTTAGTATTGAATTCCCATAACATACATTTTGAAGGTAAAGCTGATCAATGTGCCTGTATCAAAAGATTGTAATTCTCATTGAAAAGGCAGGCTGGGGATATTTGTGTTATTTATACAGTTGTCCTAGGGTCCAAGACCCTTCGAGTTAAAAGGGCCCAACCCTCATCTTTTCATATATTATGTTAATATTATACGCTAGTCTTTCCTGCTTTTAATAATATGGCCTGGTTAGACATAGAATTCCATGCAAAATATTTTTCTGCCAGACAAAAGCAATCTAGATCTCGACGCAAAAAGCAATGGTTCTGTGCAATGCGTTTTCAAGACTTTTTGGTACGAGTTTGCTGGTGAACGGCTGCCAGCATGAGCTTTCGCTGTTTTGTTTGCCCCTCATTTCTGAAAGTTTAACATATAATTCAATAGTGTTTCACATCATGAGGGATTAAATTGTTGAAAATGAGTTAAAAAATGTAAAGCCATTCCAAACAGGGCAGCCCAAAGTCTTCCTGGGGACCCAACAATCCTTACAATGGCCCTATCATCAAGTTTGAATCTTGTCTAGAAATACCAAATATTCTTATTTACTAGTTTCTCAGTATGTTCAAAATGAATTTGGTGAGCATCCTTGTTAATCTAGCTGGACCACTGGGAGTTTTGCTACTTGTCCTATAGACCTTTGTGTTGCTTTTCCAATGAAAAACAAATGAAATATTAGTGGTTTTGCTATATCTTAGTTAACATTTGCATTCCAGTCTATTATTCCTAAATAATCCTCTTTGTCGTTCCTTAAGAAAGACGAACAGCATGTCATACACTTGAGAATAGTGCCTGAAGAGTATCAAGATGGAGAGACAAATGTAAAATTGAATCATGCTGGAATTCACACACAAAAAAAGTTCATTTGTAAGGCAGGATATTAGAAGGGACAAATAAGAAACACTATCACATTTGTGGGCAACGTCCCTCCCCTTCCTGAATCAAAATCCTACCATGAAAACAATACGATTTGAGTCTTTGGGTCTTTTTTTAAAAAAAAAGGCACAGCTTGATAAAATCCCCTACATAACCATTATATATTTTATAGTAGTGATAAAAATCTAAGGTAAACATATAAATAACACTTATAATTTAAAACTATACGTATTTAGCTACGGATCATGAATATCGTGCATGTCCATGGAACAGTAATGTGTTTTTGCAATAAGGAATAAAAACGTTTGTAAACATTAAGCACACAGTAAAACCTATTTAAAAGGTAACAAAAACATTTGCTACATTTTTTAAATATTCCAATCTGGCAAAACTTGTTCGCATTACCTTTTATTGTTTGTTTTTTTAAAACCATATTTATTTTCAGCGAATTACATAGCCATGTGTCATAAAGCTCAACTCTTTAAGCCACCTCAAAATAACTTTTATAAACTTTCCGCAAAAAACATTTTTTTTAAAACTTATTTGCATTTATGGGCAAGATATTTATCCACTCTACAAGCAAAGGTTTCTCTTATGTTTTATTTCAGAAACTGCTTCTTAAACACCACACGCATCATTAAAACAAACAAGAAATGCAATTCTGTTAACATAATGAATACCATAGTTTTAAACTTAACCTAACATTTTCAAAATTAACTTTGCCTCCAAACATGCATGTTCGAAAATCTCCATGTTTAAATCTTGAATATAAGTGACTTCACGGATGTATCTATTTTCATATAATTTGCATGAAATCTTCCTTGGCATGTATGCAATAACTGCATATCTCTATCTCTCTTCTTTAGGTTTATAGCATTACTTCTTTCCAGACAATACTTGGGTACAGACGAAAGTGCCCATTCAAGTTGCAAACTAAAACCGTTTACATACATGTTTTCTATAATTATATATTAAATACCATTTCATACTTCCCACAAATAATTATGAATTGTTTAGAAATTGCTTCGTGATTTTGTCAGCACTGGTATGGTCTACCTTTTTCCTGAGTTAATATAACTTCCCTTGGATGTTAATGATGGCAATTTGCTTGGAAATAATGTATAGTCATCAGAGTAGAATGAAGTGACAAGAAAATGAGGCAGTTTAATATGTCTCTTCATTTTGTCATACATTATGTATGTTCTCCTGCTCCACACTTTGAGAATCAGACATAAGTTTCATGTGTATAACATTGTGCCTGCCAAAACTGGCAAAACTTTGTAAACCAGCCCTCCTCTTGACTACCTAAAATTCGAGTAAATTGGACTTTGCAGAGTGGCAAATCATTAAAAACATAAAATGCATGTTAAGAGTCACTAGGTTAACATTCTCAAATAAATGTTTCTAAATGCCATTTTTCCATCAGTATTGCCCTCATTATGAGTGACATATTATTTTAGATGGGGCAGGTAACATCAGTTACCGGCCCCATTGGAATTACATTTGTTGAAACACCACAAATCTCTTAAATTTCATGCAGAAATTACAGCCGCTAGAAGCAGGGCGAAAGCCCTGCCAAAAACGAGGAATTACCACGGGGACTGGACCCAGAATTACTGATTCCCCGGTAATTCGTCATTTGTGCAACTCGTAACGAGCGTTATTTTGCTCAACCTCCAGAGATACGAGTACCCACGGTATCTGTACCTCCGGGGTCGCGGAAAATCCAGCTCATGTACCTGGCCACTCATAATGAGGGCCTCTGTTGTCATGAGGGACAATAAACAACGTGCACGTGATTGTCGATACATGTAGAGTTAGCTGGATGTACAGAACTATGCACACTTGAAACTGTAAGATTTGCTTATCTTTCTGGTATAAACCAGTTTCTCCTAAACGGATCTGTAATCTGCAGGGTAATCTGCGTTATTCCTTTATTTCATATGGAAAAAAACATGCTCTTCCTACACACATTGAGGAAAAATATGGATGCTCCATTCACTTTCCTCACTTTCTGCACTATTTATGCTTGATTCTTTGAACTGTAACTTCGAAAGTTACATATTTTTGTGAATGTCCATGAAGCTTTAAAGTGTGGGCAGTCACCTTATTTGCAATGCATTTCCTAACCTCCCCTCTGGCATGCCCCGAGGAGCACCCCAAACTGTTCTTGATGCCCTCCAGGATGCTAAACCATCGCCAGGCGTGGCAGGATGTCTGTTGTAAATGCTTGAGTGACAGCGCCACATGCCAGAATTGCAGCCAGTTTCCACTCGCAGTGTCTGACCCACGCACGGAAACCCTTGTGCGTGAAGCATTTATACAGAAAGGAATACGAAGAGAGACCCGTGAGTTCCTTCCTCTTGTAGCTTGTACCGTCATGGAAGATTTATCAATATACAATGTGCTCAATATACTCCTGGGCGTAATTAGCAGCATAGGTTTATGCAGACAGGTGGGCGGTGCTCCGGCTCTAAAGTTAAACATCAAGTTTTAAGAATAAGGTGAGGTCACAGTAATTGGTTTTACAGCAATGCAAACTAAAGTGGTTCAGTTCTGACTTTAGAATTGGTGAAGAAATGCGTTAAATTTGATGGCGTTCAGCGTGTTTTAATAATGTCGTCAAATTATTTGGCCTCCTCTCATTATCTCTGTTACCGTCAACCGACCATATAACTTTAATGCTGGAAGAATAAGAAGAAATAATGTCATAGGGGCTAAAGAGATACAGATTATTTAGCAACGCCCAGCACTGTCCAGTCGCATGTGTTCAGTGCGATATCATTTACATAGCAAGCTCCTTTGAGAGCATTGTGCTCTGCTTATGTCACCTGTAGACAATCTCTGACCTGGGACCTGAATTAGAGGTTTGGCGGACATGACACACTGTCACAAATATGGCACATATTAGGTCTGCCTTATTGCAAGTGCATTATATCCTATGGCACTTGTAATATGGCGCACTGGATATCGGTCACATTGTGACCACAACCCTTCTCCCACACCCCCCATCAGGCCCTTCAGTCCCATCACTGACTTGTGCTGGGTTGTAGTGTGTTCAAGTGCGCAGACTCCATCACATCCACCGTCCTGTCCCACAATTAAGACAGAGTGGCCTCTGTTGTTGTGCTAAAGCGTACTCAAGGCCGGCCACTAGGCCAGGTAACCATTCGATATTTATGTTAAATAACAAAGTAAACAAAGTCAGTTAATATGATACTAAGTTGTGAAAAAAATTGCTTGACTATGAGGTCTACCCTACCTTTTGCAATACCTTCTACCACCACAACTCTCGATAACTCGGAGTCTACATCCTGGAAGTTTAACGTCTTGGCGGCTGAAACAAAATAAAAAAGGATTAAAAAAAACAAAATTGTCCAGTCAGTGGTTTTTTTCAAATGTGGATCATTGGGTTCTGAAAGGATGTTCCCGGCGACTTCAGGGATGGAAAATCAGCTTCCTAAAACGAATCCCATATTCACCATGAAGTTTAAGATTCAAGTTTTCATGTAACGTCTCTACAACTGGAAGCTTTGAGAAAGGCTTGAATATTTGTAGCACATTTAGGTCAAGGTAGGCTTCTTAATTATCTGTGTCAAGATGCTTTGAGCTGGGTGTACCTTTTGCTCAGTGTTGTTACCTCAGTTGCATTGACTTCCCTATCTTATTAGTTTGGTATTTCCTCATCTTAAATTTTAGCGATTGATCGTCATATTTAAATTAACTTTGAGATTATTGGTCTTTTTTACCTCGGTCCTTTAAAAAGATTATGTCATGACTTGAAGTTTTTGAGATGGAGATATGGTTGATAGCTATATTAGTGACAGAGTACAAAATGTGAGCAATGAAAAAGTGCTGTATTGTTAAGTGCCACTGCATTCCACGATAACACATACCATCCTTAACAACTGTTTTTTCATTGCACAGTATACATTTTTGCTTTTGCCTTTTATTTATGTATTAGGTGTGGGGCTTCACATCAAGATAGCGTTCCCCAAACGAACGTGCTATTCTGACATAGCAGGCATCTTATCTGCAAACGTGAGGGTACCTGCTCAATATTTTTCAAATGAAAAACTATTAAAAAAAATATACATGAAAATTGTTAAAATTAAATGAAATACTCAAGGAACTTATTCCTTTCTGTGTCTGATTCCTCCGTCTCCAGTTCATACTGCTTCATGGCAATAAAGTAGCTGACAAAACCCTCACCAAAAGCTTCTCTAATACAAGTGTCTTCCTTTAGAGCAACAAGGGCATCTTCAAGACTCAAAGGAATTGTAGGAGATTTCAACTCCGTTGAGGTATGGCTTGCAGAATCAAAGGCATTAAGCCCTTTTCTGATTCCATCCAAACCTGCAGCGATGGTGGCAGCAAGCACCAAATAGGGGTTAGCTGTTGCTGAACCCAAATTATTGTCTATATGAGGGCCATTAGACCCATGAACTTTAATGTTGTATGAAGAACTGTTATCATTGGTTCCCCACTTTACATGTGCAACCTCTTGGGACTCCTTTCCATCTTTGGAAAAACGCTTTCGGCAACTGACACCAGGAGCCACCAAACAACTTATAGCTGGTGAATGCAGTAATAACCCAGACAGCCAATTCTTTCCAATGTCTGTCAGCTCTAGAGTCCCACTGTGGAATAGGTTTCTCCTCCCACTTCTGTCCCACAGGCTGTGCGACAGAATGCCAGAATTATAGAACCCTGTCTCAGTAAAAAAGCTTGCAATGTAACCATTTTTCTTGGCCAACTCTTTAACACCTGTCCTGAAACTGAAGGCATTATCTGCCACTCGTAAGCCAAACTCTGGTCTAAAGGAGATTTCCACCTGGCCTGGTCCAGCTGAGGAAGAAAAACTCTCAATGTTAGCACCAATGTGATACATGCCATCAATTAGTTGCTGGATATAAGGTTGGTCATGATCATTTAATAAGGTGGCAGCGGGTAAGAAAATGGTTTTCGAATTTATAACCTCAGCAACACCATAAATGCAGAATTCATAAGTGAAGGCCGAGTATAGTGATAACCCACTCTCCTGAAGTTGGCTCAGCTGCCTCTTGACGATGTGCCGTGGTGAGGTCAAAAGAGGGTTACCAGAGATGGAATAGGAATCACATATCACTCTGGCCATTTTCTCAGCCCATGGGATCACTCTGAAAGTTGACAAATCAGAGAGCAGGACAATATCACTGTTATAGTTTGTTGCACTTATGTAGTCAACTTCATTATCCTTTGGATTCAAGGTCAGTTCCAGATAGCTTCGAGGCATGAAAACTCCATGAATTACTTTTTCCTAAACAGAGCATAAAAGTAATGAATGTAGATAAATATTTGATAGTAGGCCTTCACTCTTTGATATGTTAACTGAATACAAATAGTTCATCAAATTCACCATGTCTTCTTGAAAGGATGCGTGTAAGCTCATTACTTACCGATAAACTTCATTACACTGAAATCTACTTCCTCATTGCAGTCCTTTCAATAGCATAATGTAAAACTCACTTTAAAACAGGCAATCATATACACCAATTAAGAATATCGTAGAGGTCCTAACACACTCCCACACTTCCTGGCAGCATACATCCTGTTATCAACTAGGAACCCAACACATAATTGAGTGAACAAAGGCAGGGTAAATTAAGGAGGGATTGTAAAACTATGAGGAAGATTACTAAAACGTTTTGATGCATTGCTCATTCGTCCTATATCATTAATTGTAGTGATGATGCACCACAATCAATCAACTGAATCACTTAACACCTAAATTAAACTCTTCACACACCACAGTGCTAGGAAAAAATCTTCAGCTCCTGTTTAGGGAGCTACACAAGGATGTCATCACCTGCATATCATTATGAATTGATTATTACAACGGTCTATACAAGAAACTGCCTATCTCATCAACAAAGGATTCAAAACATTGTGATACATAAAATTGGTGGCTTAAATAATGTGGTTGAACTTTAAAGACTTACAAACTTTTACACTGACTGTCAGTTAGACACATATTCGTTGTTCTATAGTCTTTGCAGCTCCTGTGTGATAGAGTAGTTCTACTCATGTAGACCTTGGGATAACTAAGTCAGTTTTAGTTCTTTTTTTCCAAGTACTGTGTAGAACCTTAAGATTTTTAGATCCCAAACTCTTGACTAACTTCCCTATGCCACATTGTTGACTTGAAAGCCCCCTGGGGACTTATTTACCAAAGGATTGGGTCGCTTTTGCATCACACAACTGGGTGCAGAAGCGATGCAACCCTTTAAAATGCGATTTATCAAACCACGCAAGGCCACCTTATGTGGCTCTGAGTGGCTCGGTAAATTCAGATCAACTCAACGCAAATCGCTGCATTGCATTACTCTGTCCCAGGGAGGAATTCCATCTTTAGTGCGTGGTTGCTCCTACACAAAACCCTTAGATTTTGACACATTCCCAGCTTGACTGTGCTACAGGCAGGATTGTTTCTTTGCAGGAAAGGAGACACACAAACAATTCTCTTAGGCTTTTTCCTCTTTCTACGTGTATTTCTATGCATGCTGCAGAATGCAGCTCACATAGAAAGAGGAACGAACAATAAGAAATAAAGATCCTTCTCCTCGTTACGCCTCCCCTGGGGAGGCATGACATTCTGACGCATTTCCAGGTCTACCAGTATTGGTAAATCTGTGAATCTTCAGAATCCATGGGTGGAAGCATGGGAGCACACACGCTCCACCCATGGAATGCCTCCCTGGGGCAGAGTAACGCAAGGCAGCAATTTGGGCTGCCTTGCCGTACTCCAGATTTAACAAACCACTCAGGGTCACTCAAGATGGCCTTGTGTGGCTTGGTAAATCTCACCTAGGTTTTGCGTAGCCCTTGCGCCTCCTCGCATAGAGAAAGGGCTACGCAAAATGTTGAATAATATGCCTCTTATTGTGGACACATTTCTGGTATCAATATTGTTGCAGTTGTGCTCCAAACAGCTGTCCACCTGAAGGCTGAGAACTACCCAAGATTTCCTACTGTTGTTTGGCTGTGCTTCTCCGATGAGCTTTTAGAAAACAAATAGCAGGAGATATTAGTTTTTTTTCTCCATTTTGGCACATATAGTATTTTGCTGATATAAAGCTGTAAAAGTATGCCTGTAAAGTCAAAATGCTTTTGTGATTTTTGTTATTTGGAATGCATTACACTAATTCTATGTTTAGAAACTTAAGTATGACAAAAGGCATTGTCACTTTTTTTGCTCGATCTGGATCACACTGTGCCAATCCTATGCTGAAATATTCCTATGGAGAAACATTTGACGTGAGCCGTGTAGAGTGTTAGTGGTGTTGCAGATGCAATTCCTCTACAGGAGCAGTTCTTCACTTCAAGACCTGGGCAGTGATAGCACTCTTGTAGTTCTTGTTCACATAGCAAGGGTGACTGTTTTGTCAAAAACTACCTTAAAGTGTCTGGGTCAGCAATTGTTTAAGGTTGCCCCGTTATTATGCCACAGTTGACCTTCCTTATGACAATAAATGCCTCCAGTGTGCTAGTGCTGGCTTTTTTTCATAAGTCCTCAAGTATGAATGTGCAGGCTGTTTTCCACAGGTGTTCTATATGACAAGAATTACCTCTAGTATGCTACCTCTAGTATGCCCTTTACCATATTCCCAGGAACTGCCTCCAGTAATAAACAGGTGCATGTTATGCTAAGGATTACCAGTGCCAGTATTTTGCCTGGGGTCCCTCCATAAGACAAAAATTACCTTCACTATGCCAGGGAAAGTGGCAGACTCACAAAAATAATACCACATTCATACTCACGCTCACTTAAATTGACTTGCTTACATTCATTCTCACTGACTCTCACTTTCATTTTCACAAACTTGCACTCATTCATTGTCACTCACTCTCCTGCGCTCACTCTTACTGTTACTGCAAATGATCATTCTATGCAATTTTAAGTGTTTAACCTGCTTGGTAGTGATTAGCCCATGTTTCTCCCTAGAGAACAAATTACACAATACAATAGACTAGAATCCTACCTGGAAAAAACGTGCAGGAATGGTCTTAGATCTCGAAACGCCATGAAGATCAGTTGCTTCAAATCGGACAAAATTTATATTTTCTTTAGCGATCTGCTGCTTGATGTGTTCAATCTGTGGTAATAGATGAATTGACTGTTGAAATCCAGGGATGTTTCCAATGGTGTTTTTGCCACTGTCTGTAAATCGATAAAGAGTTGGTAAGAATGTAGGGAATTTCCTTTGGAATGTACAATATATTGTTTGCACTCTTCTTACCGCCACCAGTCCGGTTTCTTCATTTGGGC
Source organism: Triturus cristatus (assembly GCF_964204655.1). Taxonomy (NCBI): domain Eukaryota; kingdom Metazoa; phylum Chordata; class Amphibia; order Caudata; family Salamandridae; genus Triturus; species Triturus cristatus. The sequence goes on from NC_140589.1 coordinate 466,673,830, forward strand.
AAAAGGGCATTTCCTCTCCCCCTGCTATGAGCTATGCATCACATATTTGTAATATAAATTAACTCACTAGTTTATTCTGTTCCCAATGCCCTGACCGTGGCACTCTTTCTGATGTGCCGGGTCAGGTGGTGTCTTTCAGGGCAGATCAATGCTGGTAGAATAGAGACCGGATTGTACATGGTCAATGCATTTGAAGTGCGCATGTCTGGTTAGTTGGTTGTTTTGGTAGGTTCAGCTTCACAGCATGCGCATTTGAAGCCTCTCAAATCCACGCTGTGTGAAGAGACAGGGAGAACACAGATGCAACTCCCTCGTCTCCTATGGAGCTTAGGATTTGCCTGACCAAACCAATCTTGGTGCTGCTCTCATGCTGTTTACTGTTATAAACAGAATGACATCAGCATCATGATTGGTTTTAGAGGTTGCCTATACTCCCACTTCCTGGGCTCAAGCAGCAACTCGGGGGCAGGAGAATTGCACAACTTGACCAATAACCGAGTGGCTTTGTTTTGGATCCACACTGTGTTTGGCCTTTTGCCTGTGACAGTCTCTCTCTCTCTGTCCGCATGCTCCATTCCTTTGTACTGCACAGCTGACAACACTGTGCGAGATGTGAGGCAGTAAAAAATGAGAGCACTGCTGCTGAGAGAGATGTCTGTTGACCACTCTGTGCACGGGGCAGGCACAATTAGTCATTCAGCATGTCCAGACTGACTGCAGCAAGCAAGTTAAGAGTGTTTGGCTATATCTGAAGCAGTTACAATTGTTTGTTTTCCTCGGGGACCATTCTGTCTCCTATGTTAATCTTACTCAGCTGCTGGTCAATAAAGCAAAATAAACAAAAACACCGGCACTAGAAGACAAGAAAGAAAGGAAAATGTTTCTTGCTTGTCTTCTATTGACAGTGTTTTTGTTTATTTTGCTTTATTGATGAGAGACAGTTAACTCCATCAACAGCCACTTTTACGCTCCACCACTTTCAAAAGTCACCATCTGCCACTGACCGTCACCCCATAAAACAGAACTGAAGTGTACATTCTGGGTTCTTGCAGAGCTGTTAGAATTCATGTTACACAATAGCTTATGAATACACATTTAACATAAAGTTAAAATGATTTGCATAAATGAATGTATATATTCACAAAAAAAACAAAGGTTGCAGGGACGTTATGGTTAGGAAATAGAATTTAAAAAAGCCTTAGAAATTCACTGGAAAAACCTAAAGGTTACAGGGACATTATAGGTAGGCTCGTGCAAAACCAGTGAAATTATAGTTACCTGAGCTAACTATAACTTATGTCCCCACAATGCACTGCTTATGACCTCAGATATTACATCACTCATGACATGGTCAGTGACATCACTGATGACATTACTGAATACATCTCAAATGACATCACTGATGACATCATCCAGTGAGTGTTTCTAAAACATGTCTGAGACTTCAAGATATATATTAAGCTGCTGCATTAGTTAAATTACTATTGTTTCTGTTCTACTATTTCTATCATATGTCATCTGAGGGGCTGTGTGGCTGTCTGAATCTGTGTGCAAGAGGCTGTTATAAGTGGCTGTAAGGGTGTGTGAGTGGCTTGGTGAGTGAGTGGGTGTGTGAGTGGCTGTATGGGTGAGTGAGTGGTGTGTGAGTGAGTGAGTGTCTGTGTGAGTGGCTGCATGGGTGAGTGAGTGGTTGTGTGAATATCTGTATGGGTGGGTGAATGACTGTGTGAGTTGCTCTATGGGTAGGTGAGTAGGCACATGAGTGCATGTATGAGATGACTGAGATGATGAGATGAGATGACCGAGTGGCTGTTTGAGTTGGTCAATGGGTAGGTAAGTGGGTGTGTTAGTGATTATATTAGGCAGTAAGTGTCTCTGTGAGTGGCTGTATAGGTGAGTAAGGGGGGGTGTGAGTGTAATATGTAGGTGTGAATAGATATGTAAGCGGTTGTGTGGGTGAGTAAATGAGTGAGTAGCTCTGTTAGTAGCAGTATGGGTGAGTGAGTGGGGTGTTAATGTTTCTCTGCATGAGTGAGTGTGTGTGTTAGTTGTTGTGTGGGTCTGTGAATGGGTATGTAAGTGGTTGTGTGGGTGTATGAGCTATTCTATTGGGATGTGAGTGGGTCTGTGAGTGGATCTGCAGATGATGTCATCAGTAGTGTCATCAGTGGTGTCATTTGAGATGTCATCAGTGATGAAACTGCCCATGTCATGAGTGACGGAATATGTAAGGTCACAAGCAGTTTATTGTAGGGGCTCAGGTAATAATTATTGTTGAATTTCACTGGTTTTGTGCAAGTGTAATCTGAGTCTAACTATAACATCCCTGTCACCTTTGTTTTTTTTAGTAAAGATATGAGTTTAAAAAAATTCTATTTCCTAACTATAAAATCCCTATAACCTTTAGTTTTTTGGGGAAATTTCTAAGATTTTTAATGTAATTTCCTAACTATAGCATCAATTTAATCTCTGTTTTGCAGGTAAAGTCCACTTTGAGTAAGTTCAAGCGTGCTCTCCCAATTAATTTATACTGTTACCTCTGAGTGAGTCACAGAACAAAGCAGGCAGGCTAAGTACGCATATTGAGCATGGTGCTGTACAAGTCCTGAACAGTTTCGAACCACAGCCTCAATTAGATGGTGACTGGCGTCTTCTCCAAATAACGATGGTGCTCTCCCCACGGCCGGGCAGCTGTGCGCAGTAATGAAACCAACAAAATGCCCTGAAGCAATGAGAGAGCACTCGACCATGCTCAGCCCTCCACCATCATCATGCAGCCTGCTTGCCTCCTCCGTCTTCTGGTTCCTACTTCCAACGCGTTTCAGGGCTCACAGCCCCTTCTTCCTGGGCAGGAAAGACACACCTGAGACCTGCATTCTTCGTTATCCAACTTTATTAAATATCATCCCCGCCTCCCGTGGGCGTGTTTTCGTTGCATTGTCCCTCGGTGCATTCTGGGAAATGTAGTTCTGAATGCAGAAATGCAGAAACTTTCCATGCACAACAAGATTTATCAGGCACTTTTTTTTTGCAAAACTTCATGAAGATTTGTCAAACTGTGCCAAAGATATAGGCAAGCCAAAAAACACTTTTCATATGGAAACATGGCCCAAACTATAACTACCTATATGAATATATATATATATATTTTTTTTCACCAATAGTTCTGCCGAACTTCATGAAGCACCAAAGCGCGGGCGTGTCAGTAAAGCTGCACTCGGCAGCTTACATATAAATACCAATTCCAGCTTGTGATGAGTAACCAGACACAGACACAGCAGGCTAGGATATATCTTATTGCACATTTATTGTTTCTAGCTGTAACGTATATGGCAGTGACTACTGCCTTGATCTAGGCCGTTGTCACTGCCAAAACATGTTACAGCCAGTAAAAATAAACGTGCGATAAGATTTTTTATTTATGTTACAGAGTTTTATATAGCGCTAACTTGACCCGAATCGAGTATCAGAGTGCTTTACATAGCACCAGTTGCATTACATGAGGACACATTTTTTTTTTTTTTTGATTGGCACGGGGAGATTAAGTGATTTGCCCAGAATCACAGGATGTTCAGTGTCATTGCCGAGACTCAAACCCAGTTTCCCAGACTCGAGGTTGACCACTCTAGCCGTTAGGCCAACTCCTCTCCTAGGTGTGAAATGTTTCCCAGTAGCAAACAATTAGCCTTCTTGAATGGGGAGAAATGACTCCTCTGAACTTTGCAGAATATTCAGAGTGGAGGCTGTGGGCATCCTGTGACGCCACACTGTGAAATCCTGCTTGACAAGTCTGTAGAGCCTCATGTACCACTTGGGACATATGTGAAAGTGACAAAACAGAATGCCAGGACAATTCTTGTAGCTCCCCTATCTCATTTCTAAAGAACCCTTCTTTTGTCCTAACAGAATTCTGTCTTTGGGTTTGTTCTGGGTACAGTTTCTATGTCAAACTGGATTTTAGTGTCAGATGTGGGAGGACACAGATGATTTCCTCATGACACTCTCCTGCACAAACCTCCAGCCCTAAGAGATCAAGTTTAGTGTGGACGAAGATTTTCACCATCTTGAAAATGCCCTGACACATGGCTATTTGGTCCTGTTTGCAGCAAGGGAAACAGGAACTACTGAAAGAATGGGTAAGCTTTTACCCCATTTGTTAGGGAGTGCATTGATGTAGAATGTAATTAACAAAAGAAAACCAAAGTGGTAAAAGTCCAAGAAGGTGAACTGAAGATATACATTTTAAAAGTTTTAAGTAGAAATTGCAGCAAGAAAAAGTAAAGCGCAAGTGATAGTCAATGGTAATGGTAGACTTGGACCAAGGAGCAACTTCAGGTTAACCACGATGAAGAGCAGGTCGGATACACCAACCAGGATCAACCTGGTCAAAGATTTTACCTTCTGACTTAGTCTGTTACGTCTCTATCCACCCCAGAAGTATACTTCTAAAACCCCTCAGGACATCAGGGAGGCCCTTAGAGACTCACAGGTTGTCAGGTACATGCCAACAGCATGGTCAAGTCCAAGGTTATGCTAGCTGGTTGTGTCCTTGTATCTACACAGGGGATCAGCCAAATGACCCTTGGATTACAATTCTTTGTCTTGGGTACAAGAGGGAGGAAGTCTAGTCCTTTAGGACTGCTCTCAGGTCACAGATAGTCAATAGGATAAATATAGACTGGAATGAGTACTATATTGCGAGTGTCCAGCCTGACAATCAATTTAATAAATTAAAAAAATGTCAAAGAACACAAATACGAACACGTCAATATAGTGGGACACAATCCTGCATCCTACACGAACACATGAAAAGTACATGTAAGACAGAAACATTTCAGGCAAGACAAAGGTAACTTGTGGAATATTGAACATAATTTGTGACAAGCTTTGTAAAAACAGTAATTGCACTTCTTTTATCACATCGGATTAATGTGCATGCTGTTTTAATTAGTCAACAACGTTTCAATCCTTTTAAAACAATAGTAGGATCATCATTAGGACAGTTAAAGATACAAGCCTGAATTTGTAAAAATGCCTGTGGAAAATAGAGAGAGAGGAAGGAGATTAGGAAGCGTCTAACGCGGAGTGTAAAACCTGGTACAGACTGCAGGGCAACCACTGTACAGCCCTGGTGTCAGGCAAGGGTACAGTGCAGGTCGTTGGAATAGCGTAGGAACGTGAAGTGGCAAAAATGGGCACAGAGAGTAAGTATCAACACGAAATAATGAAAGCGGAATAAAAAGGATCCAACCAGGAAATGACGAATTAATGACTTGTATGGAACAATGGGGATGGAAAATGTGACTGGCTACACTAACATATTAATCAAAGTGCGGCCAGTGAATATACATAAAAGTCATTCAAGTCATGCGTAGTTGACATCGATAATCGGTAGGCAACATTGTTAGAGTTAACATATCATACTCAAGGAGCCGGTGATAGCGTGCGTGGAGAGATCTCATATTACCGTGAAGAGTTGTGAGGTGCGTAAGTGGAGCAAGGATGCATGAACCCATTAAAAAGTGAAGACGTTGTTGCAATAATGCAGAGCTGTGCTTAAATAAACTGTTAATTTTAGGGATAAAGCGGCTAGCTGTTGACTAAGGCGCACGGGCTCGAGGAGTGCTAAGTTGTTAACAGTTGGTGACAATAACCTTGGTTTAACCCCTTCAGTGCCCATGACGAGCTGGACTCGTCATGGGCCGCGGTGGCGCTGTGCCCATGACGAGTCCAGCTCGTCATAGACCCCGCCCACTAATGCAACGGCTGGCACTGGGCGGGGAAAGGGGCGGGCACTGAAGGGGTTAAAGTGCGGAAACAGTTTGACCGCATGTAGGCTCGGAACGAGAGATCTCATAATGCCGTGAAGAGCTGCGAGGCACATTAGTAAAGCAAGGGTGCATGAACCAGTTAAAAGTGAAGACGCTGTTGCAATCATGCAGAGCTGCGCTTAAACAACCTGTGATTTTAGCAATAAGGCGGCTAGCTGTTGACTAAAGAGCGCGAACACGAGGAGCGTTAAGTGGTTAACAGTTGGTGACAATAACCTTGGTTTAAAGTGCAGGAACAGTTTGAACGCACATAGGCTTGGAACGAGCAGATGGAGCCGCACAATCGACGGGTCTGGAAATAAGTGAAAATGTATGTGAGCGGCCAGGGTTACTAGAGTAATTTTATTTAGCAAATAGTGCATGTGTACGGGAATCCTCACCTTGGTAATAACTTGTGAGGATCTGCTGGTGTTTTGAATGTGTGAATAAATAGTTCACGGTAAGGTGGCGATGCACTGCAGGGAAAAATTATGGGAGTGAGGGAACTTAAAAATACGGGCTGACAGAGAGTGAAGTGACTTGGCGGGTCAGCGTGCTTACCGTAATGCCGTGGGATCCGAGGCTGAATAGCTGGAATACCAGGCGGTAAAGCAAATACATGCATTTATGTTGTTGCTGAAGACACGTGACAGAGCGTCATGCCGACCATGTTGGGTGAGGGGTCTAGCAGACATGGAGGAAGGACTAAGCGCAGCAGAGATGTTGCTAGAATGCCGGTTAAAGAGTAGCAGAGATGCAATGTGTGGTCATTTGTAAATTAATGATGGCAGTTGGTGTAAAAAATAAAGCAACATTTATAAAAACATAATATTTACACAGGTATGAGCACGGAGCCGGCATAGGGCCACATTGGACACTCACTGGATGAACATCTTCCAGTATATTATTAACATATGATATTGATACATGTAGCCTTGAAGGGCCCAATTTTTCGCAATAATTCGCAATAACATAGTGTAAGCACGAGTGATAGGTGCTGTCAAAGTGAGCAATCTAGGCTCATACTAGACATATTTGTGCGCATAAGGTGCGCATAAGGTGTATGTTAACCAAGGGTGATTGAGAACAGGATCACATTATATACACAATGTGTATAGCAAAAAGCGGGACTAAAATGCAGTAATCAGTAACAAAATAGAACATATGGAACACATTTATAACCGGCAAAACCGTATAGTTTAGGTATGCAGAGGGTCATTATAGAGTGATATATGGCAATTGCATGTCGGTAAAAAACTGTGAGCAACCATTATTACAGTCAAAAAACAGTCAAATGGCATTCTGGGACCTAGGAGAGGCATAGAACAGGGTGGACCAGTCCTCATTTCGGTTTAATCCATTCTTGATGCTATTCATGCGGATAATCAGTCTGAGCTCCTCTTTGTTCAGGAGTTGTGCAATGTCTCCGCCTCTTGGAGGTAGTTTTACCATGTTAATGACTGTCCATTTAATGTCATGTTCATTGTGGCCTGCATCAGTGAAGTGGTCCACCAAGGGAGCATTGGGAGTTTTACAGCGCACTCTGCTACGGTGTTGTCCAATTCGGGTCTTCACTTTTTGTGTTGTTTGGCCAATGCAAATTTTAAGGCAAGGGCATTGAATCAGATAAATGACATTGCAAGTATTACAGTTTGAAAATGACCTTGATTTGATTGCAACATTATTAAAGTTAAATTCTTTTCCTTCAATGGTAAAATCACAGACATTACAGTTGCCACATTTGGCATGCCCAATTAATGGTTCAAGACCCCAGTGTCCATCAAGAGTGGTGGCTGGCTTGGGATTTGGTAGAGCTGCCCATACAAGGTGGTCTTTAAGACTGCGGCTTTTGCGGAATGCAAAGAGAGGGTGCTCAATACTCAGAATGCCTGCGTTCACAGTGTGCCAGTGTTTTATGATAGATTTGCAGATGGGATTAGAGATAGGTGAAAATGTGGTCACACACACTATCTGATTTGTGTTGGACTTGATTTTGGGGGAAAGCAGAATCTCTCTTGGGCAGTACCAGGCTCGTTTTTGTGCATTCCGAACTAGTCGTTTGGGATAGCCACGTGCTTTTAGCTTGGTGGATAAGATTAAGGCTTCGCGAAAGTAATCTTCTCTGGTGAAGCAATTGCGTCTAATCCGCAAGAATTGAGAGTATGGTAAAGAATCACGTAGTGCTCATGGGTGATTGCTTTCATAATGGAGTAAGCTGTTTCGCTCTGTGGTTTTCCTATAAAGCCTTGTGAGTAGTTCACCGTTGGAATGGAAAACGGTGAGATCGAGGAAAGGAATCAGGGATTTGTCGTGAGGTAGGGTGAAATTAAGGCCTAGACAATTGTTATTCAGCCAGTGTAGGAATTGGTTGAGTGTATCAACATTATTGTGCCAAATCATGAAAATGTCATCAATATACCGACGCCATAATGTGACGCCGGTAATGAAAGGATTAGTAGGAGAAAGGATGGTCGCAAACTCAAGGTGGTACATGAAAAGTATAGCAAATTTGGGGGCAAAAACGGCCCCCATTGATCTTCCTTTGATCTGTTGGTAGTATTCATTATCAAAGAAGAAAAAGTTCCTTGTAAGGCAGAGTTCAAGTTGCTTAATAAAGTAGTCAACATATTGGCTCAGAGGTTCAAGTATAGAGCCGCAAGCCTCATTTTGATCAGTATGATCCCAGGTGAAATATCCATATTCGAAAAATTGGTATTAAATGATTTAGCAACACTTGAGAGTAAAAAGCTCTTTATTCCTTAAAATATTTCCCTTAACAAAAAGAAAGCCATTGATTCACTTAAAAGGAATGAATCCTTAATTATTAAATCTGCCGATAATGGTGGCGGAATTGTTCTGCAGGAGAACGAAACATACAAGTCTGAAATCCTGCACCAGCTCTCCAATACTGACCATTACTGCAGACCGCCCACAAATCCAACAAGGGAACTGCAAAACATTATTCTACAGATCACTACTGAAGCAAAATCTGAGGGCTTTCTTAGTCAAAAGGAATTTCTCTTTTTGAATGTAAAATCACCACGCATGCCAGTGATCTAGACACTTTCCAAGGTGCATAAAAATCTCACGAGCACCCCAGGACGCCCCATAGTTTCGGGTTGTGGCTCTATACTTGAACCTCTGGGCCAATACGTTGACTACTTTATAAAGGACTTTGTACCTGGAACTGAATGTTATGTAAGGGACTGTATGGCCATGATTAACTTAGTCGAACACCACCCATTTGACCCGACTAGTGACATACTTTGTACAATGGATGTAGAATCCTTGTACACAAAGATCCCGCAAGTCATGGTAATGAACGTGATCCAAGGGGTACTTAACTCAAGGCCCCGCCCCCACACTGTCCCGACTCTGTTCATACTCCAACTACTTGAACTCTGCCTTGCAAGGAACTTTTTCTTCTTTGATAATGAATACTACCAACAGGTCAAAGGAACATCAATGGGGGACGTTTTTGCCACCAACTTAGCTATACTTTTCATGGACCACCTTGAGATGGCGACCATCCTTTTTCCTACTAATCCTTTCATTACCGGTGTCACATTATGGCGTCGGTATATCGATGACATTTTCATGATTTGGCACAATAATGTTGATACGCTCAACCAATTCCTACACTGGCTGAATAACAATTGTCTAGGCCTTAATTTCACCCTAACACACGACAAATTCCTGATTCCTTTCCTCGATCTCACCATTTTCCATTCCAGCGGTGAACTACTCACGAGGCTTTATAGGAAAACCACAGAGCGAAACACCTTACTCCGTTATGAAAGCAATCACCCACGAGCACTACGTGATTCTTTACCATACTCTAAATTCTTGCGGATTAGACGCAATTGCTTCACCAGAGAAGATTACTTTCGCGAAGCCTTAATCTTATTCAACAAGCTAAAAGCACATGGCTATCTCAAACGACTAGTTCGAAATGCACAAAAACAAGCCTGGTACTGCCCAAGAGAGATTCTGCTTTCCCCCAAAATCAAGTCCAACACAAATCGGATAGTGTGTGTTACCACATTTTCACCTGTCTCTAATCTCATCCCTAAATTTATCATAAAACACTGGCCCACTGTGAACGCAGGCCTTCTGAGTATTGAGCGCCCTCTCTTTGCATTTTGCAAAAGCTGCAATCTTAAAGACCACTTTGTACGGGCAGCTCTACCAAATCCCAAGCCAGCCACCACTCTTGATGCACACTGGGGTCTTGAACCATTAATTGGGCACGCCAAATGCGGCAACTGTAATGTCTGTGATTTTACCATTGAAGGAAAAGAATTTAACTTTAATATTGTTGCAATCAAATCAAGGTCATTTTCAAACTGTAATACTTGCATTGTCATTTATCTGATTCAATGCCTTTGCCTTAAAATTTATTGGCCAAACAACACAAAAAGTGAAGACCCGAATTCGACAACACCGGAGCAGAGTGCGCTGTAAAACTCCCAACGCTCCCTTGGTGGACCTTGGTGTAGCCGGTCACATTTTCCATCCCCATTGTTCCACACAAGTCATTAATTTGTTATTTCCTGGTTAGATCCTTTTTATTCCGCTTTCATTATTTCATGTTGATACTTACTCCGTGTGCCCATTTTTGCCACTTTACGTTCTTACGCTATTCCAACCACCTGCACGGTGCCCTTGCCTGATACCAGGGCTGTCCAATGGTTGCCCTGCAGTCTGTACTAGGTTTTACACTCCGTATTAGACGCTTCCTAATCTCCTTCCCCTCTTTCTATTTTTCACAGGCATTTTTACAAATTCAGGCTTGTATCTTTAACTGTCTTGATGATGATCCTACTATTGTTTTAAAAGGATCGAAACGTCGTTGACTAATTAAAACAGTATGCACATTAATCCGATGTGATAAAAGAAGTGCACTTACTGTTTTTTTCTAAGCTTGTCGCAAATTATGTTCAATATTCCACAAGCTACCTTTGTCTTGCCTGAAATGTTTCTGTCTTAAATGTACTTGTCATGTGTTCATGTAGGATGCAGGATTGTGGCCCACTATATTGATGTGTTCGTATTTGTGTTCTCTTACATTTTTTTGCTGTATTGAATTGATTGTCAGGCTGGATACTCACAATATAGTACTGATTCTAGTCTATATTTATCCTATTGACTATTTGTTCTGTTTAAGGACCACTGTTCTTCTAATACAAAACTGTCACCCAAGGTCCTTATCTACCTTTTGGGTGACCTTGTGTTTTTGAAAATATACTCAGGTCACAGACAACAGGTCCAGTCCTCTTTTGAACTTCTGCAGGTCTAAACAGTGTTCTGAAAAGGGTGCTTGGAGGTGCCACATTTATGCCTAGCACCGGTTAGTGGGTGGGGGTGACTCCTGGGAACACCCTAGCCAATGGGGTAAATTTTACCGGAGCCAACCCTACCCACTTTTTCTGTAGTTCTTATTTGCCTTACTGCATACAGGCCCTAAATGCCATGTGTCTGTCAATCATTAACCTCTAAGATCCTGCAGGGATGAGGTGGATGTCTGAGATGAGCAATGGAGTATTAGGGCCATGCATGGTAGGTTTGCAGGCCCGATAGTGTTAGGGTATTTTCAAGATGGTGAAAGTCCTTGGCTACACTAAATGTGAGCTCTGAGGGCTGGAGGTGTGTGTAGGGGAGTGTTTCAAGGAAATCACCAGGATACTCCTACATCTAATACCACAATCCTGGCACTGAACGCACAACAAGCCCAAAGACAGAAGTCTAATACGACATACGACGTGTCATCCCGGCCCTCCTAGCCTACGACCTGGTGCACAGAAACCGACACAGATGCCGCAGAAGGTCATAACAACACCCAGGGGCAAAGGGGGGGGCAGGGGCAGGAAACATAACCCCCACCCAAGTTAAATTGTAAATATGTCCTGTACATACATGACCTCCTGGCTCTGGTCACTCCGGGGTGCGTGTCCACCACTCCTTACGTACCGTCACAACGGAAGTGGACGTGGACGCGTACCCGTCACCACGACAATGGTGGTACGGACCGTAGCCACGCTGTGGGGGCGTGGGTACGGCCCGTACCACCATTGGAGTGGTGATGGAGGTGTACGCGCCATACCCACGCTGACCCTGTCTACCAGGCAGGTCGCTCCCCTCACCGCCACGCAGCCCCCTGTGTGACCGCTGCTGTTACCTTACTGCCTGCCTGCGTTCGAATGCCAGTGTCCTCCTTCTCTTTCTGTTTCCCACGAGTGAGTGCCTGTATTCGCCTACATTGTACCTGTTTCATTTGTTGCCTGGAAATTGTTCCCCTCACCTTTTTGCCCAGACTGTGATCCCTTTTTTTTCTGTTCCCCTGCCCACCGCATCTCCCCTTCGCCGCCCGTTTCCCGCCGCCGCGTCCCGTAGCTCCACCCCCCTCGCACCCCATTGGCCGCCCGCTCTCACCTCCCAGCTGCTCCTCCCTCCCTCTCCCACTCATATGGAGGCCGCGCAGCGGACGCGCTCAGCGGGCGCGCCGCTGACGCGCCGACGGTGCGTCTAAGGCAAGCCCGTCTGCGCCCGTCCACGCCTGGCCCGCGCCCAGCGCCAGACCCCCTGGCCCCCGCAGATGCCAGCCCACCCGCCTGACCTACAACGCCGCCACTCTCATCGCACTCAACACCGGCCGGATCCCCGGCTGCTGCAGAGCCACCCCAAGATGCACCGACGGAGCCTTCACCTGCCAATCCTGCAAGTTCTCCTGCACCCGGACCCGTACCGCTCCCGCCAAGCCAAGCACCAGCAGCAACCACCTGAAGTGCATCCTGCTCAACACCCGCTCCGTCCACAGACACGCCGTGGAACTATGGAACCTGCTCGACACCACATCTCCGGATGTCGCCTTCCTCACGGAGACCTGGATGAACGCCTCCTCAGCACCCGACATCGCCATAGCCATCCCGGACGGATACAAGATCACCCGGAGAGACCGCGTCAACCAGACGGGAGGAGGCATCGCCATCGTCCACAAGAACACCATCCGCATCACGACCAACTCTGAAGACACCCTCACAGCCGCCGAACATCTTCACTTCCAGATACACACAAACCCAAGACCACACTCAGAGGCACCATCATCTACAGACCCCCAGGACCCCGCTCACAATTCAGCGAAGACATCGCAGACTTCATCAGCCCACACGCCCTCCCCTACGCTGACTACATCCTCCTAGGGGACCTCAACTTCCACCTGGAGAACAACAACGACATCAACACCACCACCCTACTGGACAACCTCGCCAACCTCAGACTCAAGCAACTGGTGAACACCTCCACCCACTACGCCGGACACACGCTCGACCCAATCTTCTCCTCCAGCAAGTACATCTCCTTCAGCCACTCCACCGGACTCCACTGGACAGACCACAGCTGCGTCCACTTCAGCTGCAGAAGAACCACAACTCACCACCACCAGCAACAGGCTCCCCGCAGGAGCTGGAACAAGGTAACCACCGACCAGCTCTCCACAGCACTGAGCCAGAACCCTCCCGCCAACTCAACGGACCCCAACCAAGCAGCCAACAACCTCACACAGTGGATCACCAACTGCGCTAATGACCTCGCACCCCTGAAAAACCATCCCAACGGGCCCAAATGTAAGACAGCCCCCTGGTTCAACGACGACCTCAAGAACTCCAAGAAGAACTGCCGCACCCTCGAGAAAGCCTGGCGAAAAACCCCGACAACAAACAACATGAACGCCCTCAAGCACGCCTCCAGCAAACACCACCAGCTGATCCACACCACCAAGAGGACAGCATTCATGGAACGACTAGACAACAACGCACACAACAGCAAGGAACTCTTCAGCATCGTCAAAGAGCTCTCCAACCCATGCGCCGGAAACAACAACATCACTCCCTCAGAAGACCTCTGCGACTCACTCGCCTCGTTCTTTCACCGCAAGATAGCCGACATACACAACAGCTTCGGCGCACAGACCACGCACCCAACCACCGAACCGACGCCCCCCACCACCACCATCCGTGCCTGGACCCCGGTCAGTACCGAAGACACCATCCACACGATGAACACCATCCACTCCGGATCACCAACCGAGCCATGCCCCCACCACGTCTTCAACAAGGCCGACTCCGTCATCGCACCCCAACTCCGGGACATCATCAACTGCTCCTTCTACACCGCCACCTTCCCGGAGAGCTGGAAGCATGCCAAACTCAGTGCCCTCCTGAAGAAACCTTCAGAAGACCCCACCGACCTCAAGAACTACCGCCCCATCTCGCTCCTCCCGTTTCCGGCCAAAGTCATCGAGAAGACCATCAACAGACAGCTTGCCGCCTTCCTCGAGACGAACGGATCCCTCGACTACTCGCAATCCGGCTTCCGAGCCAATCACAGCACCGAGACCGCCCCCATCGCAGCCACTGACGACATCCGAGCCCTGCTCGACAATGGGTAAACAGCGGCCCTCATCCTCCTAGACCTCTCCGCAGCGTTCAACACTGTCTGCCACCGCACCCTAGTGCAGCGCCTCAGCAACATCGGAATCCAAGAGAAGGCCCTAGAGTGGATCATCTCATTCCTCGCCGGAAGAACCCAGAGAGTCCGCCTCCCCCCGTTCAGATCCGAGGCCACCAAAGTCATCTGCGGCGTACCACAGGGATCATCACTCAGCCCCACCCTCTTCAACGTCTACATGAGCCCCCTCGCAGCCATCGCATGCCAACACAACCTCAACATCATCTCCTATGCCGACGACACCCAGCTGATCCTCTCCCTCACCAACGACCCAGCCACCACCAGAACCAACCTTCACGAAGGGATGAAAGACATAGCCGAGTGGATGATGAACAGCCGCCTGAAGCTGAACTCAGACAAGACGGAAGTCCTCATCCTTGGACTATCTCCCTCTGCTTGGGACGACTCCTGGTGGCCCCCCGCCCTGGGCAACGCACCCAAACCAACAGAGCACGCACGCAACCTGGGCTTCATCCTGGACTCCTCCCTCTCGATGACCAGACAAGTCAACGCCGTCTCATCATCATGCTTCAACATCCTACGTATGCTCCGAAAGATCTTCCGATGGATCCCCACCGAAACCAGGAAGACGGTCACCCAGGCACTCGTCACCAGCCGTTTGGACTACGGTAACACCCTCTACACCGGTACCACAGCCAAACTACAGAAAAGACTCCAACGCATCCAGAACGCCTCCGCACGACTCATCCTGGACCTCCCCCGTCACAGCCACATCTCCAAACACCTGAAAAACCTGCACTGGCTCCCGGTCAGCAAGAGAATCACGTTCTGACTCTTCACCCACGCACACAAAGCCCTCCACGACCTGGGCCCCAGGCACCTCAAGAACCGCCTGACCTTCTACACTCCCACCCGCCAGCTACAATCGTCCAGCCACGCCCTCGCCGCCGTTCCACGCATTCAAAGAGCCACCATGGGAGGAAGATCCTTCTCCTACCTGGCAGCCAAGACATGGAACTCCCTCCCCATCCACCTCCGTCCTACCCAAGACCACGTCTCCTTCAGGAAGCATCTCAAGACCTGGCTGTTCGAGCAGTAGCGGACCCAGCTTCCCCTAGCGCCTTGAGACCCTCCGGGTGAGTAGCGCGCTTTACAAATAGTTGATTGATTGATTGATTGATTGGTACGGCCCGTAGCACCATTGTTGTGGTGATGAAAGGGTACGCGCCGTACCCACACCCTCAGAGCGTGGGTACGGCGCGTACCCCTCCATCACCACTCCAATGGTGGTACGGGCCGTACCCACGCCCCCACAGCGTGGGTACGGCGCGTACACCTCCATCACCACTCCAATGGTGCTACGGGCCGTACCCACACCCCCACAGCATGGGTACGGCGCGTACACCTCCATCACCACAACAATGGTGGTACGGGCCATACCCACGCCCCCACAGAGTGGGGACGGCTCGTACCACCATTGTAGTGGTGATGGAGGGGTATGCGCTGTACCCACGCCCTCAGAGCGTGGGTATGGCCCGTACCACCATTGGAGGGGTGATGGAGGGGTACGCACCATACCCACGCCCTCAGAGCGTGGGTACGGCCCGTACACCCTATGAATGCGGGGTTAGGGTCCGTCCCACCCATACCCCTACGGCACCAGTACAGAATGTATACAAGGCGTACACACGCCACGAATGTTGGCATATGGCCTAGTGCAGCATATAAGCAGTATATTGGTGTGTGTGTATGCACAGGACAGTAGTGTACTGCACCAAGGGGGCGAGTGGGTGGGTGGGTGAGTGGCTGCAGAGGCCTTCCAGCAGTGCCCAGACATATGAGGGGTGGGTGCATATCACTCCCAGCAGTGCCCAGACATATGAGGGGTGGGTGCAGAGGCCTCCCAGCAGTGCCCAGACATATAAGGGGGGGGCATATCACTCCCAGCAGTGCCCAGACATATGAGGGGTGGATGCAGAGGCCTCCCAGCAGTGCCCAGACATATGAGGGTTGGGTGCATATCACTCCCAGCAGTGCCCAGACATATGAGGGGTGGGTGCATATCACTCCCAGCAGTGCCCAGACATATGAGGGGTGGGTGCAGAGGCCTCCCAGCAGTGGACAGACATATGAGGGGTGTGTGCAGAGTCCTACCAGCAGTGCCCAGACATATGAGGGGTGGGTGCATATCACTCCCAGCAGTGCCCAGACATATGAGGGGTGGGTGCAGAGGCCTCCCAGCAATGCCCAGACATATGAGGGGTGGGTGCAGAGGCCTCCCAGCAGTGCCATAGACATATGAGGGGTGGGTGCATATCACTCCCAGCAGTGCCCAGACATATGAGGGGTGGGTGCATATCACTCCCAGCAATGCCCAGACATATGAGGGGTGGGTGCAGAGGCCTCCCAGCAGTGCCCAGACATATGAGGGGTGGGTGCAGAGGCCTCCCAGCAGTGCCCAGACATATGAGGGGTGGGTGCATATCACTCCCAGCAGTGCCCAGACATATGAGGGGTGGGTGCAGAGGCCTCCCAGCAGTGCCCAGACATATGAGGGGTGGGTGCAGAGGCCTCCCAGCAGTGCCCAGACATATGAGGGGTGGGTGCAGAGGCCTCCCAGCAGTGGCCTGACATATGAGGGGTGGGTACATCATCCTCAGATGACCACAACTCCATGGGTCCATGAACGCATCCCCAATGTGCGACTATGTTGAGAGTGCCATATCAACACATCACTGACAGCAGTGTCCCACTCCCATGAGGATGGATGTCATTCCCCCTCTGCATGACACACCACATGTGGGTGCGATGACAAATGACACATGCATACCCACTCCTGGCGGATGCAGCACAATACACACACTGTGATCATGTCACAAGACTGTATAGTTATGTGAAACCCACTAAACTAAGAGAGCCAAAGGGAACACACACTGTCACGCACATTCCAGGACTGATAGGAATGTACAGGTGCTGGCACAGCCTCCAAGTTGTTGTCTCCCATGGAAGGAATAGGGTGGACTTCCCAAAGATACAATGCCCACAATTGTCAGTCAGGTGACCAAATACCCTGCAGAACAAGTACCATATGTGTGCTAGGCTGGGAGTACACACATGCATAGTGCGGAAAAGGGACCATTTCCCCATGGAGGCATGGCAACATACTCTATACACAAGTACAGTGACTACCAAGGATGGCACAGACGATTCAGCCGGACACATTGCTGAGCAGGCATGGACATAGTTGAAGGGATCCATCAGCCACCAAGGGAATGTAGACACAGGTCAGCACAACAATGGTGAAACTCCCTGCAGGGAAGATGTCAGGTGCCACAGAGGAAGGAACACTCCTTGGGACAATGTCTCAAAACAGAAAGAGCATACACGACCAAAGAATCATTGCAGAGACCTTGTGATGCCACGCAGATACCAGGGACCACCCCATGAGCAACAGACTACTACATTTCCCAGATACCCAACACATGATCACCACCCCAACTCATGGAGCATCAGCACCAACATCAATACCTGAAAAGCAATCGTGTGCAAAGTAAAAACAAAATGTTTTATTCAGCATGAAAACAAAAAGTAGAAAAGGACACTATTTACAAAGGCCATAGGCCAGTCCAGACACGAAGTCCTGGGGGGGGACACATGGCCACGTGTCTCCCCTAGCTTGCCTGCACATTAGATACCTCTGGTTGATCGACTGGGGTGGGGGCATCATGTGGGGAAGGACCAGGCACCACAGAGACAGGAGGGGGTAGGGCAGGTGTTGGGGATGCATGGACGGACGACTCCACCACAGGGGGTGGGGCAGAGCCAAAGGTGGAGGTCAGTATTGCGCTGCACACGTCCGCAAGCTCTTGCAGCGTCTCCCCTGCACCCAAAGGAACCACAGGCCCCAAGGAGGGGGGGTGTCAGAGTGATGGTTTGCAGTTCTAGTGGGGGAGGTGGTGGACAGGGGGGGGACTCAACTCCCCTACCAGTGGAGTGCCTTGCCCGTTTGCGCGCAGGTGAAACAGCCACAGCCAAGTAGGCCTCCTTCTCAGACTGTGGGGCAGGGGAGCCGAGGGGAGTGACATTGGAGGGACTGGGGAGTGAGGCATGCAGACTCCCACTGTGGCTGCATGTCTGCCTGTGTGCCCTAGACCCAGTGGGTGTGCCTTTTTCCCCCTGAGTGTGCGTGACAGGAGGTGTGCGCTTGCCCTTCCCTGTTGGTGTGCTGTCTGTGTCTGGTGTGGTGCCTGCCTGGGAAGGTGTGTGTTGACTTGGGAAAGGAATGGGAGTGGGAAGTGTGGATGGCGCAGGGGTAGGTGGGGGGAGAAAGCACTGCAGGACACTCACTGCTGCCGTCAGTGACGAGTCCATGGACCTCAGCAACATCCGTTGGTCAGACATCGCTGATGACATGCCCTCCATGTACGACACCATCTGTGTCAGCAGTCTGGTGTGGCCATGGAGGACAGTCAGGATCGATGTCTGCCCAACCTGCAACTGCTGCTGCATGTCCACAGACTCGGCAGTGAGGGCAGCAGGGGAGACAGGGGCAGGGGGTGCGGTGCCTGGCACGAAGGAGACACGTTGTTGCCCTACACGGACAGAAGGGACCGGAGCAACTGGGAGGGCGGTTATGAGAATGGAGGGGGCGGTGACAGTTGTAGTGCTGCTGCCAGCAGTTGGAGCAGCCTCCGCCCCCTCAGGGAGTTCAGCCTCGGACCCGTCTGCGTCGTAGTCAGTGGCGGTACTACCCATGTCCTCCGCCGCACTCCCCTCGCCCTCCGTGCCACTTGATGCTGCCGACTCACCAGGAGTGGTGGCACTGGTGCTGGATCCCTCCTCCACGTCCGTGCAGGTGTCTCCCTCGGTGTCCCCCGATGATGCTGTGGGCAAGGTGAAGAGACAGGAAATAATCAGTCACCTGTGTACATCTGACACATGAGTCCAAACTAAATAGGTCACAGTGCAAATCATGAAAAGCATCTTGAGGAACATCTAGAATCCCCAGCACATATGTAAGCCCTGCACTCCCCAGTTGGTTCACCCAACATGCCCCCTGAAATAATGAAAATCAGGACACCACAGCAAATAACTGGATATCCAATTATACAGAGAAGCTAGTGTCTGTGAACAGTGGAGCACAGGCAGACCATGACGGCATGCCACCTCCTGGTCACTGTGAACGAAATAGTATTGGTGCACCCAATGCCAAAACACAGACGCCAATGTCATGTAGACCTTGACAATCCACGTTTGTAGCTGGCTCTTGGTAGGAGTATCACCTGGCTGGCATACGTGTGCAGGATGTATTGCACAGACCAGACTCTGTATGTAGCATATGTGTATTAGCTGTTGAACATGTGCTCAGTTCATTGACATTGGTGTAGTAATGTACTCAATCTTTGTTATTCCTTCCAAATTTCTGCAGGGCACCGCCTCTCCCCTGACCAAGGCCAGACTTGGCTGCCATGAGGTAACGTGACTGCATACGCCGCTACAGATTCCCCCAACAGTTAATTGTGGACATGACAAACAGGCTGGCCTCACACCTCCAACCGCGACACAGTTATCCGACTGCGCTGACCCCCAAGATAAAGGTGATGTCAGCCCTACATTTCTTTGCCACCGGAACATTTCAATTGACCATAGCTGATGTGGGTGGCATGTCCCAGACCATGTTCAGCCGTGTCCTGCAAGATGTTTTAGAAGCCATGTTGGAGCACCTGGATGAATTCATCCATTTTCCAACTCCTGATCAGTTGACAGATATCAAGGGGGAGTTCTATGCCCTGGGAGGGATGCCCCATGTAATTGGGTCCATTGATGGGACACATGTGGCTTTGGTACCACCACAGGCACAGGAGGTAGCCTTTCGTAACCGTAAACATTACCACTCCAATAATGCCCTTGTGGTGTGTCTTGCTAACATGGTGATTTCCCATGTCTGTGCACGTTTTCCAGGGTCAGCACACGATGCCTACATCATGAGGCGTAGCAGGGTGCCAGAAATGATGCTGCAGCTGCACAACGAACGAGCATGTCTTGTTGGTGGGTAGACTCTGTTTGTCCAGTATTCAGCGGTATCTTAGTATGTGACGGCATCTCCTCACCCACTTCATTACATGATGTTTCCATGTAGGGGACTCTGGCTATCCCAACATGCCATGGCTGGTGACGCCTCTCCGCAACCCGAGAACAGCTGCAGATCACCATTACAACAACGCCCATGGGCAGACCAGGCGAGTGATTGAGAGGACGTTTGGCCTCCTGAAGAGCCGATTCCGTTGCCTCCACAAGACCGGCGGGTCCCTCCCATATGCACCGGTGAAGGTCTGCAAAATCTTCCTCGTGTGCTGCATGCTGCACAACATGGCAGTGGAGAAAGCTGTGCCACTCATCCTGGATCCCGATGAGCAGGAATATCCACCCGTGGAGCATGACGGCCTTGGTCACGAGGCAAGTGAGTAGGAGGAGGAGGAGGAGGAGGAGGAGGACATCCGGAGTCAGCTCATACGCAACTTCTCATAATGGTGAGTCCCTGGGTCTGAGTGTGCACGCTTGGAGCCTTGTGTGGCATGTGTTGCAATGTGTGTGTCCAGCTGACTGTATGCTAAGTGACTTTGAGGTGTGTGCTGATGTGTCACTCGAGTGCTGATGTCATGCCACACATTTTAGCTGACACACTCAATTGACAACTAGCATGGTATCAACCTTATTCATGTAGAGTACATGACCATGCATGCGGATGACTATGTTTTTCCTGACTCCTTGTGTGTCTCTCATCCCCAGGTATTTGCGCATGCTGTCTGCTCGTGGCATCGTTGTGCTCCTGCTATTCCTCATGAGTAATGCAACGTGTGCTGAATCAGCGTTACATGCACGGACATGGTGAGAAGTCTCCCTAGGGTAAGGATTGCAGCAAGGCTTTTGGGTGTGGTAGTTGTTTGTAATGTGTGGGCACTGCTCCTGTGCAGGTTTTGTTACTATGCATACATGTCGACTCGCCATGGGGCACATGACATGTAGCATGACTCACATGAATTGATAGTCACACTTCGTGACAGTCATCTGTTATGGGATTGTGGATTTTGATGAAGGCATCTATGTGTGTACAACTTCCCTCGGAAACATACGGGAGGCTACGGGTGGACATATTGCAGGGAATTGCAGCCTCTCCGTGTGCAGCAGGGGATGT
Source organism: Triturus cristatus (assembly GCF_964204655.1). Taxonomy (NCBI): domain Eukaryota; kingdom Metazoa; phylum Chordata; class Amphibia; order Caudata; family Salamandridae; genus Triturus; species Triturus cristatus. Next base: position 466,695,301 of record NC_140589.1, read on the forward strand.
TTGGCTCACGCCCTTCACTTGTGTGCCACTCCCATGGATTGACAGCATCTGTGGTGCGAAGGGGGTGTCCAGTGTAGGTCCCACATGTTAATGCAAAAGACCATGTGAGTCTGTTAATATTGATGCATTTCCATAGGTGTGAGCCTGAGTAATAAAGGTGTTCCTCAGCCTCCAAGGTGCCTCATCTCTGTCAATGCAGGTCTCTTGCCACTGTGCATGCGCCATCTCTGGCATGGTTGTCAAGGATTGTGCATATGAGTCTATGTGTACATTAGCAACCTGCATGCTGTTCTACATGTATTTGATTTTCTATTGTGCATGACGTCCATGGCTGTGTATGTGTTTTGGTATGTTGGTCCCCACAACGGGCCGTCAACACCTTCTGGGGTGTGTTTCCTGTGCGCAGCTTGGCCTTCAGTTTCATGATCCGGTGTCAGTCATCTTTGGGGATTGTGCATGCTTTGTCTCTGGGTGTGCCATTGAAAACCGGTCACTCCTTCCTTGACATACACCTGTTGCAGTAGTCCTTTCTGACATCCTAGTCTTTGTGTGGAAATTGTGGCATAGTTCCCAGGACATGCCGCCTGCTGTTGCAGCCACTGCAGCAAGGGCACATGAAGTTTCCTGATTTGGCAACACACACACATCAAAGATGCTCCTCCCTTCCTCCATCAACCCATTCATTTGGCTGTCATCAGCTTGTCTGTGCCACAGTTGCGGCCACGCCGTCCCAAAGGCTGGACCGTCTGCACATGCAACGTGCACATTGCACGAGCCTCATGTCCTTGCATGACCCACATCACACTACAGTCTGATGTTGCAGCCACCCTCTAAGCAATGTCCATCCACACATTTGCCGCCAGCTCTCAGGCATACACTAAGCGCACACACAACACCTTTGCATGATGAGTGTGCAACTCCGACTGCCTACACAGCGCTGCCACGCCTTCCAGGCCCTGTCACACCCACCAGGTCATGTCCCTCTTACTCCCCACCGGCTCTGTACCCCGGCAAGGCCATGGGAGTGGGACTCAAGGCTTCTGCATGTAGTATGCTGTCGTGAGGCACATGGCACAGGTATCATCTCTCAGCGTGTCAATCTACAATGTGACCAGGACCCCCCTCTCCACCATCACATGCGCACACAACCTCATCATCAGCTCGTATGCCATTGACAGTCAGGTGCTCCTCACCCTCACCAAGGATGCAGACATTGCCAGATCCAATTTTCTAGATTGCATGAGATCCATTGATGAATAGCAGAACAGCAGCCACCTGAGGCTGGACTTGTACAGGACTGAGGTCAACATCTGAGGATTGTCCCCTTACAGCTGGGTCAACTGCTTGTGTCCCACCCGCAGAAGCCCCACACAAGCACCCAGTGTCAATGCACACAAGATGGTGTGCATCATGGAATGCTTGCTCACATTTGCCATGGTAATCACCAGCATCTGTGCCTCAGACTGCAACACCCTCTGCATTATGCACATGATCTCCAGATAGATCCCTTCCAAGGAAAGACGGACCATCCCCCAGGTCGACGACAACATCCGTGTCAAATACTGCCCTGCCCTCTACGGGGCAGCCACATCCAAACTCCCAGGACACTTTTTCACATCCAGGCGGCATCTGCACACCTCAGCTGCAGCATCCCGCGCCCCAGCCACATCACCGTCCAGCAGAGATAGCTGCAATGGATCACTGTGTGCTGCAGGATGACCTTCAGACTCCCCACCCACACTCAGGAGGCAGGCCACAACCCCGACCCAACACCAACCTTGTACCACTGTCATCTGAGAACCCGTAGTGCCATCTCCGTGCATCTAACCTTGACCTGGCCACCATTCTTCAGATCCACCGTACTCCAGCATGCTGGGTACACATACATGGGACTCCCTCCCCAGGATCTCCGAATGAGGCATGACCTCTACGCCTTAATGATACTCTTCCAAATAGGTCTGTCGGCACAGTATTGCAAGCACCCCCTCAGCAGCTTGAGGCCATTACAGGTGAGTATTGTGCTCCATGTCTGCATTGAATGATACATTGTGACCCATGTGTGTCCTGTACCAGACTCCGATCCCAGGGTATGGATGTGTGGAGTTAGTTCAACACTCAGGCATAGTTTGAGATTTACAAACACATATGTTGGGGAATAATGCCAAATGACAGCAACATCTCATGAAAAATAAAGTATTTATTTTTGGTGGGGTAAGCCTTTTGGTAGATAAAGTAAGGTGCTCTACCGGGTGCATAGAATCCAAAGTTCACAGGGGGAGATGGCATCCTTGTCAGTTGGAGTCATCAGAGTCCAGACCACAGTGTTGGTCCTCATTGGTCAGACTGTGACCAGCAAGTTCATGTGGCAGAGAATGTCATTGGGTGAAGTGGTGCTGTTGCGCCAGAGGGCCAAGTGCCAGGCCAGGTGACCTGGGAGATGTGGATGGTCCGCTGACTCTCACGGTCTTTTCCGTGAACGACCCACCTTCCTCCGGGAACCCTCAGATGCAGGCCTTGACGATGCTTGTGATGCTCCGTTGGACGAATCCTCCTCCTCCTCCTCCCTCCCTGTGGCTGGTGCTGGTCTTCGCCTGGTGGCACAGGGAGGGTTGCCCATATTGTCGGCAATCCGACGGAGTGAACGGCTCATGTCCGTTTGCACCGCCAGGAGCTCAGCCAGTCTTGCCTCCATCCGTCCTTGGTGTTGTTGTTGACTGGCATGTTGCTCGGCCTGCAGGTTCTTCATCTCGTCAAGGGTCCCCTTCATCTCTGTGAGGCTCGACTCTACCTGGCTGATGCCCCTGGTGTCACGCCGGTATGTGTCCAGGATGTGGCGTATGTGTGACATACCGGTTCCCTCAGCTGGCTAGTCAGGTTCGCACCTCCGCCTGCCTCCACTCCCACCACCCCTGCCCACACGAGCCTGGCCTGCCGTTGTGGGCACATCGGGTCTACGGGACCCCTGAGGGATGGCATTTGCGGGGTTGTCTGCCTCCTCCTGGGTGCCCGGAGAACCTTGTCCCTCCTGGTCAGACTGGCTGTGTTGTTCAGTGCGAGCAGGGCTCCTGGGTGTCTCCTGGGATGTGGCAGGAATGGGGGTGGTGGTTAGCACAGATGTACCTGACGCAGGTGCTGCAGGGGCTTGGGCACCAGAAGGGCCAGGTTGGTCGGGGTCATCCACGGAGGGGTGAGAGTCGTCGCTGCCGGTGGGATCATCTTCACGCTGAGCCTGGGACTGTGATTGTTCCCCCCCCATTGTTGGGAGGAGGTCGATGACGTTGCACTGTGTGTGAGAGAGAGACAATGTTAATGCTGTTTCATGCCACATCCATGTTTCATACATATTCAAGTTGTCACAGATCCTCCAGGTAGTTGGATGTGCCTAGCATTCCTCTCAATGTCCACTTGGGGATGGGTATGTTGCGGGGGACAGTTTGGTATGTTCTCCTGAGTGTTTGACCAGTTTGGCTCGGATGCTTATTTGGCGATGGATTGATCTTGTTGTGTCACATGTCCATTGTGAGAGTGGGTAAATCCGTCGCCTACCTGGGGGTGTGTGCTTGTGTAAGGGGGGGCGGGGGGGGGTGTGACCGGGCCTGCTGTTGGGTGTAGTGTGATTTGTCATTGGGTCTCCCAGGTGATGTGTCTGTCCCCTCATGGTGCATGCTGGCATGACAGTGAGTTTGAGTGCCTGTGCTAGATATCTGAGCTTGTGTAGTTGGTGTTTGAGTGTACAGTGGTCACAGGAGGGCCTTGTGCTGCATACAGCAGGGCCAAGTGTCAGCTACCTTGTCAGTACTTTAACAGTCCCTGTGCATTGGGCATGGTGCATGGGTATGTACCTAGGCCATATGGGCTGAGGGCATTGGTGTCTGCTTCGGAGTTGCACAATGTGTTGTGTGAGCCCCACCCTCCCAGCATCCCGGACATCCAGTCTTGGGTTTGTGGTTGGTGTGGCCTAGGACATGGCATTGCCTTTATTTGTGAATGTGGCATGGAGACATTAGTGGCATGAGCGTGGTTTTAGAGTGTGGTTGTGTGCGGTGAGGGCTTGGGGGAAGTTGCGTGCATTTGGTGTATTTGTGGTGTGGATGGCATTCCCCCATGTTACGTGAGTTGTTTGTGTACTCACCAGGCTCTGCGACTCCTTCGACTCCGTGTACTCCCACTGGCGGAAGCATGGCCATCACCTTCTCCTCCCAGGGATAGTAATGTACGGGTCTGCGGGGCAGCCCACCTCCAGTGATGTTACTCTGGGCGTATTCCTCATTCATTTTCCTCTTGACTGCCCTGCGCAGATCATACCACCTGGCTAGGCATTCATGCCTGGTCCTTCGGATGGGCGCTACAGCATTCACCTTATCAACGATCCTCTGCCACAAGCTTGTTTTTTGGGCTATGCTGGTCTGTCTGATCAATGTTCCAAACAGATGTGGCTCGACTCTGATGACTTCGTTGACGAGGAGGTCCAGCTCCGCCCTTGTGAACTTTGGATTCTTGTCTGTGGGCATGGTGTGGTGTGGGGCGTGGGTGTGGATGGTTGTGGGTGTGTGGGTGTGAATGTGACGGTGTGTGTGTGTGAATGTGAAGAGGGGGTGTTTGTGAATGAGGTTGTGTGAAGGTGTGTAAGTTAAGGTGTAGTTAAGGTGTAAGTAAGGTGCAGTTGTTTGTCTGTGGGGTCTGTCAGCAGTGGGTCTGTTGCAAAGGCTCATGGGTTGTGTGTGTGGGCCCTTTTTATTGGTCCATTTGTGGGTGTGGCTGGGTTTGAATTTGTGGTGGGTGTGTTATAAGAGGTGGTTGTGATTTAGGGCCTCTGTTTGCCTGTTTGGATGTGCCAGGTCAGTCATAGAGATGTATTTTGTCATGTTGACGTGTTTTGTGGTGTTGTGCGAGTCAAATTGACCCTCCTTGTGCTGTTTTACAGTGTCCTGGTTCTGTACGAGTATTTTTCGCGTAGGTAAGGTCCGTACATACGCGATGCTGGGTGAGGGGGCTGGGGTACGGTGTTGGGGTACGGTGCGTACAGGTACAGGGCTGGGGTACGAGCCTGGGGTGCATCGCGTACAGGTGGGGGCTGTGCTACGGTGTTGGGGTAAGGTGCGTACAGGTGCGGGCCTGTGCTACGGTGTTGGGGTACGGTGCATACAGGTACGGGGCTGGGCTATGGTGTTGGGGTACGGTGCGTACAGGTGCGGGGCTGTGCTACGGTGTTGGGGTACGGTGTGTACAGGTGCGGGGCTGTGCTACGGTGTTGGGGCACGGTGCGTACAGGTGCGGGGCTGTGCTACGGTGTTGGGGTACGGTGCGTACTGGTGCGGAGATGTGCTATGGTGTTGGGGTACAGTGCGTACAGGTGCGGGGCTGTGCTACGGTGTTGGGGTACGGTGCATACAGGTGCGGGGATGTGCTAGGGTGTTGGGGTACGGTGCGTACAGGTGCGGGGCTGGGCTACGGTGTTGGGGTACAGGTGCGTACAGGTACGGGGCTGGGAGACGGGCCTGGGGTGCGGCGCGTACAGGTGGGGGGCTGGGATACGGTCCTTCGTTGACGAGGAGGTCCAGCTCCGCCCTTGTGAACTTTGGATTCTTGTCTGTGGGCATGGTGTGGTGTGGGGCGTGGGTGTGGATGGTTGTGGGTGTGTGGGTGTGAATGTGACGGTGTGTGTGTGTGAATGTGAAGAGGGGGTGTTTGTGAATGAGGTTGTGTGAAGGTGTGTAAGTTAAGGTGTAGTTAAGGTGTAAGTAAGGTGCAGTTGTTTGTCTGTGGGGTCTGTCAGCAGTGGGTCTGTTGCAAAGGCTCATGGGTTGTGTGTGTGGGCCCTTTTTATTGGTCCATTTGTGGGTGTGGCTGGGTTTGAATTTGTGGTGGGTGTGTTATAAGAGGTGGTTGTGATTTAGGGCCTCTGTTTGCCTGTTTGGATGTGCCAGGTCAGTCATAGAGATGTATTTTGTCATGTTGACGTGTTTTGTGGTGTTGTGCGAGTCAAATTGACCCTCCTTGTGCTGTTTTACAGTGTCCTGGTTCTGTACGAGTATTTTTCGCGTAGGTAAGGTCCGTACATACGCGATGCTGGGTGAGGGGGCTGGGGTACGGTGTTGGGGTACGGTGCGTACAGGTACAGGGCTGGGGTACGAGCCTGGGGTGCATCGCGTACAGGTGGGGGCTGTGCTACGGTGTTGGGGTAAGGTGCGTACAGGTGCGGGCCTGTGCTACGGTGTTGGGGTACGGTGCATACAGGTACGGGGCTGGGCTATGGTGTTGGGGTACGGTGCGTACAGGTGCGGGGCTGTGCTACGGTGTTGGGGTACGGTGTGTACAGGTGCGGGGCTGTGCTACGGTGTTGGGGCACGGTGCGTACAGGTGCGGGGCTGTGCTACGGTGTTGGGGTACGGTGCGTACTGGTGCGGAGATGTGCTATGGTGTTGGGGTACAGTGCGTACAGGTGCGGGGCTGTGCTACGGTGTTGGGGTACGGTGCATACAGGTGCGGGGATGTGCTAGGGTGTTGGGGTACGGTGCGTACAGGTGCGGGGCTGGGCTACGGTGTTGGGGTACAGGTGCGTACAGGTACGGGGCTGGGAGACGGGCCTGGGGTGCGGCGCGTACAGGTGGGGGGCTGGGATACGGTCCTGGGGTACGGGGCGTACAGGTGCGGGGCTGGGAGATGGGCCTGGGGTGTGGCGCGCACAGGTGCGGGGTTTTGCTACGGTGTTGGGGTACGGTGCCAAGGGGGGTACGGTGCTGACATACGGGGGTACAGTGCTGACATGTGCGGGGTGAGGAGGGCTGTACGACTTGTATCCGGGCACAAGTTTACCTGTGTACATGTAGGCTACAGCGTTCGCTCCGTCCGGGGCCTTTTACATGCAGTTGTGTATTCGGACGGGCGGTACGGATCGTACTTGCGTGCTCGGACTTCTGTTTTACGATTTGCACGTAAAAATATCCGGCTCCCTATCGGACACTTTTCCCGACGCTATTCGGACATAAAAATTTACGGCTCCCTCTCGGACCATTTTGCCAACACAATTCATATGCATTTTTCACGTACGAATCGTACTTCGCAGTTTGTACGGTACTTGGACGTTTCGTACGTGAAAATATACAGATACCAGTCGTACGCAAATGTTTTTTCCAGGATCGGAATCGGCACCTAATTGTTATCCCTTTGCAATACAACGTTTCCGTACTGTTGCACTGATTGGAGTGGTAATAGTATATTTTATCCAGCCACTATCCAACATTTTCCCTACAGTTGCATTCACTAGAGTGGGAACAGTAACTTTTACCACTCCGCTATCCAACACTTTCCCTACTGTTGCACTCACTGGTGTGGGAATAGTCATTTTTACCCATACGCAATCCAGCACTTTCCCTACTGTTGCACTCATTGGAGTGGGAATAGTAATTTGTACCACTCTGCTATGCAACACTTTCCCTACGGTTACACTCACTGGAGTGGGAATAGTAACTTTTACCCCTCCGCTATCCAACACTTACCCTACTATCGCACTGACTGGAGTGGTAAATTGAAGTTGAAAGATTTTTAAATAGTTTAATGTTTTGATTTATAATAGAATGGTTTATTTTTAATAGATTTTATGTTATACAAATATACATATAGCGTCAGGTGATCAAGATCCCTTGAGGATCGAAATGCGTCATGCTGTTGGAGTTATGTGCAGAGCTGAATAAAACCTAAGCTGCACCAATTCTGTGGTCCGCGCTCCTCATTTGGGCAGTAGGAAAAGGGGCTGGGTCAAGTTCATGCTATATAAACTCCATTAAAAAAAAGCCACAGAAAAAAAAGCACTGTTTATAACAGGCATTATTATTAACCAACCCAATAGTATATAATGTTATAACCTGAGAAGGATGGCATGGTGAATCGGCCTTGCTGTGGTGGTGGGAATTGCAGAATTCGACAGATGAAAAAAATGATCATTTAACTCTCTCAGCCATTTAACTGGACTCTTTAGAACACTGTTCACATTAGTATGCTGCCCTACTTCTCCAGGCCGAATCTTCAAGCATAAATAATTTGTTAATACAATTGCTCAAAATCAAGATAATGCATATCCCCTGTGACAATACATAGACACAATACAGCACAACTAGAAACTTTGAAGAAGATCAAGAAAGATAGTTCTCAGTCTAGCTTAGGTAACAACATATGCTGTCCATATACCAATTTCCAAAATATGTACCTGCACTACTTAGGCATACTTTGATTTGAGCATGCACCTTAATGCTGCTCCCTCCAGTGACTCAAGTAAGTGGTTATGATCTTGCTGACAGTCTAAAGCTTTACTTCTGCACTCATAATTCATGAGAGGCAATGCACATTAAAGCAGTGGGCATGTGCCTACCACCTTAATAGGCATGCCACAGAATAAAGATCAGCATCTGAACACACACCCTGGCCCTCCCTCTGGCCACAGTTTTGTTTATGAACCAGTTGTAAAACAGACTATCAACCACCAAAACTTTATGATCCAAAATATTGTGAAAATAATATCAAGGTAAAAAAAAATATTATCTACAGCAACAATAATGCGGACCAAAACGTCAAAAAACTCACATGTGGATATATATATATATATATTCACTGAAAAAACCATAGGTTTCACACATGTTATAGTTAGCGGAAATTTTACTGATAAAAAACCAATGAAATTGCCCCGTTATAGTTAGTGCTGGCAACTATAACTCACGCGACCGCAATCCTCTGCTGATGCTAATACTGTATTTAGACACTTATTTGCCCATGTCTTCTTCCATACATTTTTAGCTATACATATATTACAAATATTTTTTTTTCATAAAGACACATATGTCATCAGCAGAAGATTGCGGTCGCGTGAGTTATAGTTGCCAGCACTAACTATAACGGGGCAATTTCATTGGTTTTTTATCAGTAAAATTTCCGCTAACTATAACATGTGTGAAACCTATGGTTTTTTCAGTGAATTTGCAAGGTTTTTTAAATGCTAATTCCTAACTATAACGTGTGTGAAACCTATGGTTTTTTCAGTGAATTTGTACGTTTTTTTAAATGCTAAGTGACTTTACGCCATTCGTGGCGTGCGCGCCCACTTAACGCAGTTCGTTCCGTGCGCGCACGGTGCGCTTCGCGCACCGTGCGCGCACAGTGAGCACGCGGTGCGCTTCGCGCACCGCGCACCCACTTTACGCAGTTAGTGCCGTGCCCACGTTACGCTAGATGGGCCATGTACGCACGATGCGCTTCGCGCACCGTGCGCACATGGAGGACATATTATGCGCTTCCTTGTGATAGGTAATCTGTTGAAATGTTTTGGGAAATTTCTGTGCTCTGATAAGCCATGCGCAAATGGTGGCCTTCGGCCACCATTTGCACAAGGGGTGGAGAAAGTGTGGATAGTGTTTTTTTTATTTTTATTTTTTTACCGTACGCTTACGGTAAGCGTACGGTAAGCGTACCCCGCGAAATTGCCGAAAAAAAAATAATGCCGTTTTTGCTCTTGGGGGATGTTTGGGGACTCCCTCAACATGACTATGTGAGAGGGAGTTGTCAAAACATCCCCATAACATGTTTTTGGCCATCATGTTTGATACATAACACTCAGTGCGGTAGACAAAATGGCGGACGCCGCTTCCTGGTTTCTGCCGATTCGAATGTTTACTAAGATCTAAGAGCCAATCAGAATCGCGCTCGCGCACGCCACCGTACGCTTACCGTAAGCGTACGGTAAGCGTACCGTAAGCGGGCTCAGATATATATATTGATTTAAAGGCTATTTTCTCAGAATCTACTGAACAGATTTACACCAAACCTACAAAAGGCACTTCCTTGACCTAGGGACTACCTCTCTGCCAAATTTCTAGTAATTCTGTTCAGCCGTTCGGGCTGTAGCTCGTTCTAAAGGTCCTATGGAAAAATGCATGGGAAAAACGCGTTTTGGGACCCCCCTTTTATCTCAGCCCCCGCTTGACGAATCCCCCCGAGACTTTCAGGGTAGGAGCGGAGCGTAGCGCCCCACCTATTTTGAGAAATTCGCGAGGATTCGTCGACCGGCGCCAAAGTTATTCAAAATAGAATGTTGAGGTTTTCCTATGGAAACGTGGTCCTAACTATAACTACCTACTGGCGACCGCCAGTAGGTAATATATATATATATATATATATATATATATATATATATATATATATATATAGTTCAAAAGGTTGCCTGCTGTAGGGAAGGACCACCATCAGGTAAATTTTGCCAAATAATTTATTTGAAGGCAGCGATGCGGGGAAACAGTCAAACCCGCTGGATATCACAGAGCCCTCCCGACGCGTTTCGTGACTTCTCACTTCCTCAGGGGCTCACGGCTCAAACAGGAAATGAACGGCAATGTTCTCGGCACCACTTAAATGTTTCATATGCTCCGCCTCAGTGGGCGTGGCCACCACGGTGGCTTCTGGTATTCGTAGTGCTTAGGTTTTCTCAAGTGAGCTGCCGCCAAGTCCTGCTCATATGAAAGAATTAAAACCAAGTGGGCTGCGGTGCTCAGCAGTCTCTAACCGCACCAGCGGCTTCCTCCTCCAAAATCGGCTCCCAACGTTCTTCTAGAGCACGCCGGTGGCATACCCACAGAACTGCATGACAGCAGCCGGTCACTTCCCTGCGACTCAGGGAAGCCGCAATAACATAGTTCAAAAGGTTGCCTGCTGTAGGGAAGGACCACCATCAGGTAAATTTCGCCAAATAATTTATTTGAAGGCAGCGATGCGGGGAAACAGCCAAACCCGCTGGATATCACAGAGCCCTCCCGACGCGTTTCGTGACTTCTCACTTCCTCAGGGGCTCACGGCTCAAACAGGAAATGAACTGCAATGTTCTCGGCACCACTTAAATGTTTCATATGCTCCGCCTCAGTGGGCGTGGCCACCACGGTGGCTTCTGGTATTCGTAGTGCTTAGGTTTTCTCAAGTGAGCTGCCGCCAAGTCCTGCTCATATGAAAGAATTAAAACCAAGTGGGCTGCGGTGCTCAGCTGCCTCTAAACGCACCAGCGGCTTCCTCCTCCAAAATCGGCTCCCAACGTTCTTCTAGAGCACGCCGGTGGCATACCCACAGAACTGCATGACAGCAGCCGGTCACTTCCCTGCGACTCAGGGAAGCCGCAATAACATAGTTCAAAAGGTTGCCTGCTGTAGGGAAGGACCACCATCAGGTAAATTTCGCCAAATAATTTATTTGAAGGCAGCGATGCGGGGAAACAGCCAAACCCGCTGGATATCACAGAGCCCTCCCAACGCGTTTTGTGACTTCTCACTTCCTCAGGGGCTCACGGCTCAAACAGGAAATGAACGGCAATGTTCTCGGCACCACTTAAATGTTTCATATGCTCCGCCTCAGTGGGCGTGGCCACCACGGTGGCTTCTGGTATTCGTAGTGCTTAGGTTTTCTCAAGTGAGCTGCCGCCAAGTCCTGCTCATATGAAAGAATTAAAACCAAGTGGGCTGCGGTGCTCAGCTGTCTCTAACCGCACCAGCGGCTTCCTCCTCCAAAATCGGCTCCCAACGTTCTTCTAGAGCACGCCGGTGGCATACCCACAGAACTGCATGACAGCAGCCGGTCACTTCCCTGCGACTCAGGGAAGCCGCAATAACATAGTTCAAAAGGTTGCCTGCTGTAGGGAAGGACCACCATCAGGTAAATTTCGCCAAATAATTTATTTGAAGGCAGCGATGCGGGGAAACAGTCAAACCCGCTGGATATCACAGAGCCCTCCCGACGCGTTTCGTGACTTCTCACTTCCTCAGGGGCTCACGGCTCAAACAGGAAATGAACGGCAATGTTCTCGGCACCACTTAAATGTTTCATATGCTCCGCCTCAGTGGGCGTGGCCACCACGGTGGCTTCTGGTATTCGTAGTGCTTAGGTTTTCTCAAGTGAGCTGCCGCCAAGTCCTGCTCATATGAAAGAATTAAAACCAAGTGGGCTGCGGTGCTCAGCTGTCTCTAACCGCACCAGCGGCTTCCTCCTCCAAAATCGGCTCCCAATGTTCTTCTAGAGCACGCCGGTGGCATACCCACAGAACTGCATGACAGCAGCCGGTCACTTCCCTGCGACTCAGGGAAGCCGCAATCACATAGTTCAAAAGGTTGCCTGCTGTAGGGAAGGACCACCATCAGGTAAATTTCGCCAAATAATTTATTTGAAGGCAGCAATGCGGGGAAAAAGCCAAACCCGCTGGATATCACCGAGCCCTCCCGACGCGTTTCGTGACTTCTCACTTCCTCAGGGGCTCACGGCTCAAACAGGAAATGAACGGCAATGTTCTCGGCACCACTTAAATGTTTCATATGCTCCGCCTCAGTGGGCGTGGCCGCCACGGTGGCTTCTGGTATTCGTAGTGCTTAGGTTTTCTCAAGTGAGCTGCCGCCAAGTCCTGCTCATATGAAAGAATTAAAACCAAGTGGGCTGCGGTGCTCAGCTGTCTCTAACCGCACCAGCGGCTTCCTCCTCCAAAATCGGCTCCCAACGTTCTTCTAGAGCACGCCGGTGGCATACCCACAGAACTGCATGACAGCAGCCGGTCACTTCCCTGCGACTCAGGGAAGCCGCAATAACATAGTTCAAAAGGTTGCCTGCTGTAGGGAAGGACCACCATCAGGTAAATTTCGCCAAATAATTTATTTGAAGGCAGCGATGCGGGGAAACAGCCAAACCCGCTGGATATCACAGAGCCCTCCCGACGCGTTTCGTGACTTCTCACTTCCTCAGGGGCTCACGGCTCAAACAGGAAATGAACGGCAATGTTCTCGGCACCACTTAAATGTTTCATATGCTCCGCCTCAGTGGGCGTGGCCACCACGGTGGCTTTTGGTATTCGTAGTGCTTAGGTTTTCTCAAGTGAGCTGCCGCCAAGTCCTGCTCATATGAAAGAATTAAAACCAAGTGGGCTGCGGTGCGCGCTTATAGATATATATGTACTTTTAACTGAAATTTTCTCTGTAACTACTGAACAGATTGACTCCAGATATTCAAAAGGCACATCCCTGACCTGAGGACTACCTCTCTGCCAAATTTCAAGTAATTCTGTTCAGCCGTTCGGGCTGTACCTTGGACAAAAGGTCCCTATGGAAAAATGCATGGGGAAAACGCGTTTTGGGACCCCCCTTTTTTCTCTGCCCCCGCTTGACTAATCACCCCGAGACTTTCAGGGTAGGAGCGGAGCGGAGCGCCCCACCTATTTTGAAAAATTCGCAAGGATTTGTCAACCGGCGCCAAAGTTATTCAAAATAGAATTTTCAGATTTCCTATGGAAACACGGTCCTAAGTATAAGTATCTACTGGCGACCGCCAGTAGATAATATATATATATATATATATATATATATATATATATATATATATAGTTGAATCGTCTGCAGGAAAACAGACGAAGCAAACCCAATAGATGGTGCAATATATTTATTTAGTGCCCAACACCACCGCCGCCATATATATATACATATTTACTTTCAAACAATAAACTATTAATTTTAATTCATTGTAAAATTTACAAATTATAAAAAATATACTTATATATATATTTTGGAGGGATATGTAGCTAAATGCCTCTCCAACTTTTTGGAGCTGTCTAAACATCTGGACTTCCATCAGGCCGGTTTCCGGCCCGGGCATTCCACCGAAGCCGTGATTTTGTCAGCTATGGACAGCCTACGCGATTTCGCCATGGCTCAACCTTCAAGCTGCAGCTTAAGGCAAGTGCTTCACTCCCTTATCTTTGAATTTGTACGGTTTTTTAAATGCTAAGTAATTTATTTATTAACATTTTTTTTATTCAGGTTTTTCACGGAGCGCGCCTATAGATATATATATTGATTTAAATGCTATTTTCTCAGGAAATACTGAACGGATTTACACCAGACCTGCAAAAGGCACATCCCTGACCTGAGGACTACCTCTCTGCCAAATTTCAAGTAATTCTGTTCAGCCGTTCAGTGAATTTGCAAGGTTTTTTAAATGCTAATTCCTAACTATAACGTGTGTGAAACCTATGGTTTTTTCAGTGAATTTGTACGGTTTTTTATATGCAAATTTTTTTTGAGATTTTTGGTAAAAAATAATATCCAACCTATGTATAAAATAATATATGTACTATATCCTGCATTATGGAATGGTTAATTGTTTAATTAGTCAGTAAACCGTGTGCAGGATAAGTGCATTTGCTGATTGTATGTGCACCTGAAGAACACAGTGCATGCGTGTTAGATGTACATGCTAGATGTATGAGTGCCTCTGAGCGGTACAGTACTGTGCAGTGAGTGTATGTTGTATGCATAGACTGGGTGTATGTGTGTCTGTGGATGGTACAATACATGAAAGGCCCTGGGTTTCATTTTGGGACACCCAGGCCTGCATAGCCTGCATAGTGAAACGTGGAGTGGAGGCAGACAGATCTCCCAGACAGATTTATATATTGCTGCATTCCTGTAAGCTGGGTGGGACACAGCAAATGCTGCCAAGGTGTTCAGGAGATTTGGAACACATTCTTTACAAGTAAGCTGCTTTAAAGGTGACATTGACATTGGAGAAAATCATATTAAAATATCAGGGATAGATGTCAAATTCTTTGAAAGACCTACAGATTAGTTTAATTTTGTACTTAAATATATGGATGGAACCCTTTCTAATATAACTACCTGAAAAGGGATGCTATTTTGAATGTGTACTTGATTTTGATAGAGTGAAATTTCTCAGTTTGCAAATTAAGCACATTTATTAGTAAAGTGCAATTTATAATTTAAATAACGTGCACACATAACGCAAAATTTGCAATAGATAAACACACAGACATTTAAGCAAACACTTGAGGAAAGAAATTATAATGAATTAAGTTAGCTTAAAGATTAATGCCTTTTTAAATCTCATCTTTACCGGTAAGGTTAAGAGGCATGTTTACACATGTATGCAGTTGCTTTCACAAGATGTTTTTTCCTTCCCACTGAAGATGCTGCAATTTTACAGAAGCTTACTGTTAGCTAGTCAGTAGGTATTTGTTGTGTATTAGACAACTGATAATGAGGGTCTCCCTGAGAGAAAAGGAAGATGCCAGGAAGCACAACTTGTGGGAAGAGCTGTCTGAACCAAAAGATTCTGTCCAGATTAACAAATCAAGGACATAGCCATTGTAAAGATTTGTGAAACTTGGGAGTTACCTGTGACAGGGCCCCCTATGTGAGCGCAGAGAATTCCAAGATGGCTGACAAGGCAAAGGCAATGGTACAAGAAGGCAGTGCACTAGATGGTAGAGGTGATGCACACCTGTTTCACGAATCAGTGGTCGAAGGAAGGGATAGTCAACCTGAAGACACCGCAGAACAGCTGTGGAGGGGAGAGAGAGACAGAGACTGTATGGAGACTGAGATGTGGGAGGCCGAAGACAAGAATCTGCAACGAGAGGCCATCGGAAAGGAATCCCACCCCAGGAGAGCAGATCCAGTGGGAAGGCCCAAACTCCAAGAGGAAGAAGTTGGTGTGGAGACCATAGCGTGGCATTGGGAGAGGAGCCATGGCTCAACCTTCAAGCTGCAGCTTAAGGCAAGTGCTTCACTCCCTTATCTTTGCATGTCTAAGGGGCTGGATGGTGGGCTGAAGGAGAAAAGGGTGCCATCATCTCCATATCTGAGGTTTCCACTGGTGAGCACTGAAAGTGAAGCACATTTCAAAGCACAACCTTCTTATACTAAATCACAAAGTAAGTCATGATGGTGTTGGTGATGGGTTTATTTTGCCCTGATATGGAGTGGTCATATCAGGTTCTTCTTTATGTTCCCGAGGGCCAGCCGGTAATTCTTGCGAAGAAAAGAAGACAAGCACAGCAAATAGGAGTTGTGATAAACAGGCTGGAGACGACCTCCCATGGGACGATAGTTTGTTTGTTTTAACCATCAATACTCTTTATGCAAAGATCCAGGAATTAAGGCAAAATAAAAGACATACTTACTATATACCTTAGGTGTCTTGTGCTGTCTGTCTGTTTATCCCAATTGGTGTCAGAAGTGGGCTAGACAGCCTTAATGATGTCCCAGCAGATACCGATAGAAAACATGGTGAAACAACTCGCTGAGGGTCAAAGACATTTACAGCTCGATATGGAGCAACAAGCTAAAATGGCACGCATTACAGAGAACCAACAAGCCCAAGACCCGGCCATCCTGAAACTCAGTGATGCTCTTATAGGTGCCAAAGTACATCACATTGTCCCCAGCTCAGTACTGCAAAAATACAAACCAGGAGAGGATCGTGACTTCTTCTTTACCAATTGTGAACGGATTGCCTCCACAGTAGCACATCCGAGGAACATTCTTTTCAGCGATATCTAGAGGCCCACTTAATACGGGCAACAATCTGTTTCAACTAGGAATACTTACACCCAGTAAATAATGTATGACCAGGTATGCATTTTTGAAGTAATAATTTTGTGAAAAATGAAGTTTTGCATTATTCTGCACTATAAATATATAGTAAAATGGTGTACACTGTTTCTTAATAATTGGTTTTCAGCTACACCTAAGATTTGAAATATAGTGTACATCATTGCTTCCTAATTATCTTAGAAACGGTATTATAACCATCACTCTCTGCTTTCTCATACCATCAAGAATGATCCTTCAAAAGTCAAAATGCACAGCAAGAAATTAATTACCAGCTTGGCCTGTGGATGGAGTCGTTGGAGAGTCATATTTCATATGTACTGCAGAACCTGGATTGTCACTAGGAGCTGGTTGCTTCTCATACAAAGGTTTAATGCATGTGCCCTCTGGGGTTTGAAGCAGATCGGATCCAGCACAGGCCTGGCCGGGGATGGACTTGCTTTGATGCTTTTCATCTTGCTCTTGTGTAGTCTGGATTTTTTGCTGTTCTCCTTCACGATGTGGCCGAAAGGTCTCGAAGGATCCAACGGTTTTATTAATCTGTTTTCCATTTGTCTTAGGCAGCAGTATGAAGGTCGATGGAACACTGGACCTGTTGATTTCTCTGCTCTGATTAGTAATCATTGAACTCTCTCGAAAATGATCTTTAAGCTCTGCTATCGTTTGTTTTGAAATTCCAGGGCCAATTGGCTGTACTTTTTCATGTACTTCTCTTTGAAATGTTTGATTGTTGTCTTTGCTGTCTTTTTCACTTTTGTGAGAATCACCATAAGCAATGCCTTTTAAGTCCCATGATGTATCATCTTTGGTGTGCGTCTGAATGCCACTGAGTTTATTATTATCACTTTCTATTTCCTCCCTGGTCCTAGACATAACTTTGTTTGGGCTGGTGGTTACGACTATGATGTGATTGCCTTTTTGCTCTTGATTAGAGTTGTCCTGGGTTACATATGTTTTCTGAAGAGCAACGTCCTCTTTGCTGTCTAAAGTATATGTTCTTTGAGTGTAAGACTGGTCTAATGTGCTAGGCAGATCATTCCATTCAATTTGCTCCCATTCAAACAAAGGTAGGTTCTTTCCAGTAACCTTAACTCCTCTTCTCCTTTTTCTTACTGATATCCAGCCTCCGTCTGTTTCATCATAGGTACTCTCAGGTGTTTTCTGTAATAATTAATGAAAAAACTGTATTTATTATTACAATAAAGAACCTTGCTGAGCTTAGGTCTTTTATTATATAAAACAATGTTTTCATGAGCGTTGCCATTGAAAGTGCCTTTCAGGTGAAAATGTGAAAAATGAATAAAACACATCATTTATTAACTACAATCCATGGTGTTTTGATTAAGAAAGAGCAAATGTCATGCTAAAGTAATGTTATTCACATAAAATTAAATATCTCCTTTGATCTGTTCCTAAAAGTGTTGCGCGTTGAGCCCATCATGCTAGAATTCTGTTTAACAGAAAATGCATTTCTACATGGGGGGAATCATATGAAGTCTATGGAAGCTATTTTCTAGGAAGTAGAATGGGCATGAATAATGATGAAGATGGGGATTTAAAAAATGCACTGTGTCTAGTAGCAGTTTTATGGTCCCCAAGGGAGGAGTGGTATTTTTTGCTAGGGGTCGTGGGATCAGCTATGGCTCAGTGACAGAGCTGAAATGTAGCTCTGTTGTTGCAGAGGTTGCGCTGAATAATTCACAACTACTGTTAGATGTGGTGTTTGCCACTCTCATGCATTTTGTGAGTCCCGGAGACAGACACACAGGGCAGACTAGAAATAACCATATAGACAAAAATATTTACACTAAATTATCCTGGAACAATGTACCAGAGGACAGAGAATCTTGACGGATAGGGAACATGAGAACTAACAGCCAGTGCTTAGTGGGGAAATGGGAAACATTGACACTGACACTGAAAAACCAGGTGAAGAGGAGGAAACATTCATTTTCAGCTTGACAGCAGGCCAGAAATCATCAGATACAGGAGAATGGGACAATTGATTGTCTTAAAGGGGACAAATTATTGTCTTAAAGGCTGCCCCTTTCCCAGGGGCATCCTCAAGGGTGCCCAAATCAAGGTAATAACCACAACACAAGTTTGTCAATGTGCAGTCAGCAATATTCAGCAACTTAACATCAAGCACAGACCCTCATACAGAATCAGATTCTTGGGCTATCCTTCCTCAACCGAAATCTTATCATCCGGACTCTGAATATGAAATCTGAATCTATGATGTTCTACTGTGCCTCTCTCCTCACAGATGAATTGCCCCCTAAATAAATCATGCTGGAGAACCTGAAATAAAAGCCATATTCAGGGAAATGAAATCCTGTTTAGCTACAATAAATGGCAAATCAACTCTCTGTCTCAGAGGCAGGACAGACATCTATGTAGTCTGAACTTATATTGCTAAAAGTTTAATCTTGGATGGAGACAATGATAATAAATCGACCAGTGAGAATGTGCCGAAGATGGAAAAGGTGATTGAGAATGAACACCTGGAGATGCGATTGGGAAGATGGAACATTTAATTGAATAGCTACTAACATCTTGGGTCAGGCACAAAAAAACTCTATTTTGTTTGTGTTGGGAAAAGCACAGTGCAGCGCAATCCAGGCCAGTCTCTAAGCCTGACTTTCCCCAGGTTGCTGAATTAACAAGACAGAGACATGGCATTATGGGGCCGATTACGATGGCGGAGGGACTGCCACTGCCACCCGTATGGTGGCAGTCCCTCCGTCATCTGACTCCCCTTTCCCTCGCCACATTAGGATGGTAGGGTCAATCGATTTGTGACCACGGTGGTCACAAAGACCACCCTCCATGCTTCCGCCACAGGCAATCATCACGATTGCCTGGCGGAGCGGTCAGCATGGGTAAAATGGTGGCAGTGCCTAGCAGGCACCGCCCGCCAAATTACAATGCTGGTGTAAGCCAGCCTTTCCATGGTAGTAGAACCGCCATGGAAAGGTTTGCGGAGGCTGGGTTCGGGGGCCTGTTGTGGGCCCCCTCTGTGTGGGGGGAGGGTTTATGTGCACTGGGGGATACCCATGGTACCCCCCTACATTTCCATGCACAAGGTGGCAGGCACCGCTTGGTGCCTACCACGTTGTGCAGGGAAATGCACAACATGCGATTTCCAACACTGTGGTGGTGCTGCAGCCAGAAGCACCATCCGCAATGTGAAGTCGCTGGATGTGACCGCCACGGTGGCAGTCGCATCGTGATTTGAAGTGCGAGACCACCGCCTTACAGGAGGGCAGTCCCGTACCTGCTACATTGGTGGGTGGACTCAACTCCATTGAGTCTGCCCGCCATCGTAATCAGCCCCTAAGTCTGGTGAGGAAAATGATAATTTGGAATATGAAGGGCAACCAATCCCTTTGTAGCTTGGCTTTATGGCAACAGTGCAGGAAGCAAGGTGCTTTTTTGCTTGCAAAAAGTGTTTTTGTCAGCTAAATATTAAACATGCATTGTTTGTTTGTTTTCACAAGAGCCTCTGAACATCCACCTGATAGAAACTGACAAAGGACTATATTAACCTATTAGTCAACTAAAACAGAAAAGGGACTTCTCTACTTCTCTATACAGTAGCCCCACTCCTGCTCCCAATAGGGCAGTCATCTTGGAAGAGGTCCTCACTGTAGATCCTCCTGATTTACATGACTTCTTCACCCAGCATGGATTTATCCTAAGACACGATGAACGTCCTTTTGTCCCCAGCAGGAAACAATTTGTTCAGAATAAACTATCCTCCTAACCTATCCAAAAATGCCATCAAAAATCTCAAACAGAAAATCCTCAACCTAAATAAAGAAACTCTTATCAAAGACCCCTACTACTGCCACAACAAGGGCATTGCATTGAATGACCTCATTTTCACTACCAAACGGTGTGCGTAATAGAGAAAAGTGCTATTCTCTCTACACAGTATCACTACCATTAAGAAAATACCACACAGCCAAAAACCCACTATAGTGCTCTGTCCTCTGTACAATGTGGAAGCCACCATCTCCATCTATAACAATGGCACTGTGCTCATTCAATCTTTAGATCGCAACCTGGAACTCTATATCAATATCTTCTCCCAAATCAAGAACAAATTAGACTCCCCACCCTCTCCCTCACAACTCCCCACTGACTCTTCCACATGTGCCATCATCATCTCTCCCACCACCCCATACCCCTCTTCCCAGTTATCTCCCCTGGTGAACTCCAACACATCCATAAGTGTAATTTCTGTACACCATACCCCTTCCTCAACTGATATGACTGACAATATCTTACACCAAAAACACTCTTCCAGCGCTCCCTCCCATCCCTTTAAGTAACCATGTACCAATGTTACTATCACCCAGAATAGTAGATGGTCGACTCCCTATCAACCAGCCAATACCAAGACTCCAACAGTGGTTACCACCTACAACAGCTCCCCCAATCAGTTTGAATCGGCTAGTTCTCCAGATCTAAGAGCTTCCATCAGTCAGGAACTCTTTAGGAGCCATGACACTCATTCTATGCTTGAGGCCATGAAATCAGTATTACTGCTGATTAGGGCTGACATCATTAAACTAGTGCATATCACTTCCAACCTAGAACATTTAGGGTCCTGACAGGTGACTCACCGCCAGAATCACATCATCCCTATGCCTAATTGCCACTCTGGTCTTGGCCTTGACAATAACTGGTTCTCACAGTCCAGAATGAGTCACAAGCTGAACCTTGCCCGCTATTCTTGAACCAATAGACTAGTCAGACAACTATCAAATAATGATATCATCTCCCTCCATGCAACCTTTAACCATGCTATGACTGACTATTAACCTCACACTGCTAGGAATTCCACCGTAGCTCTAGATACATTAAGAACATGAACTTCAAACAAGTTCCCATCTTACACAACTCGGAAGGGTACACCAACTGCACCTGGCCACTTTCCACCTCCCCACGGACCTTTTGAGAGTCTCCAAATGGACTTCATTGGTATGCCCCCCACTCGGAAGTACAAGTATGTGTTGGTAATAGTGTGCATGTTCAGCAAATGGACTGTGGCATATCCAACAAAGAACTGTGATGCACCAACTGTTGTCAAATGCCTTTTGAAAGAACTTATCACACATTTTGGGATACCAGCACTTTTGAGCTCAGACAATGGACCAGCATTCATTTCCCTAGTGATAGGGGGAATATGCATAGGCTTGGGGCTTACACAAAAACTGCATTGTGCTTACCACCCACCGGCAGGAGGAGCTGTGGAAAGGGAAAATGGGGTGTTGATAAACAAAATAGGGAAGATTTGTGCATCTCTGAACTATCTTGGGTAGGCGCACTGCCATTGGCTCTGTTGGCAATGAGGAGTACCCCAGACAGAGAGACCAACTTGAGCCCCCATGAGATTTTGTTTGGCCGCCCAATGAATATTCAAGGCCACATGTCCACTGATCCACTGTCAATATCAGATGATTTCATGTTGTGCTAATGTAAGAAAATAACCGAGACATTGCTTTGTCTTCATCGCCAGGTCCAGAAGCAGCAACACCACCAGCACACGACCTGCAGTCAGGCGACTGGGTTTGGCTGCCATCAAGTGTGAGGGGCTGACCTCCTGGTTCCACAGTTCCCACACCAAGAAGGCACCAGGGCCATAGCAAGAAGGAAAGGCTTCAACCGCACCACCAGCTATATCAGAGGCACTCTGCAGGTACAACCTTCACTCCAGAAAAACAGCAAGTAACACCTAAAAGACGCAGATCCCTGAAGCGCATTATCGCCGGACCAGGAAAATGCAGCAGGCTAGGCCTCTGGATATCATCTTTTCTAAAATCTTCATATTTTCTTCAAGTGCCTGGTGACGTCACGTACTGGTGACATCTAACAGGACACCACAGGGGCATCAATGGTTTCTTGTGAAAGTGTTGCTGGCGTCTGCCTCACTAGGAGTGTCACTAGGGCTCATTGCTTTGCAATGTTTTCCAATTCCAAGAACTTCTGACAACGACTAGGACAATGTGAAGAACAAGGAAAGGGGAAAGAAAGTCACTAGCGGTGCTGACAGCAATACTGTCCCCAGTACCAGGAATATTAATAACAGCACTTGTTGTAATATATGCAGAAGACATTGAAATACCGTTCCATAATGACAAGGTGGAAGATAGGAACAACTCAAAGATAATATTTGTGGAACTTAAAATAAACACCACAAAGCAAGACATCATGGAAGAGGTTGATGATAAAGGAGAAGGGGAAAGAGAACTATTGGACGAATACTAGGGAAATACATTTGTGGAAATGCTATAAATGTATGAACGCATTATATTATGAATATACGTGGGTGTTATTTTGTATACATATGCCAACAGATACAGGAGCTAGCATGAGTTACAATGTGAACCCTTCTCTAAGTATGTGGGATGTGTTTTGATTAGGGACATGCTCCTTAGACAGCACAACATGTCCATAGCCGTCGGGCATCCTAGGAAAGGCAAAATTTCTACTCAGCAAATAACAGCAACGCCTAGGAAAAAGAGGGTTCCATGCATGAACATGCAACAAACAAAAAGGGACCAGGTGATGCTAGACACATTTTGACAAAATATTCAGGAATAAGATGTGGAAGGATAGTGCAGGTAGGATCAACTTGGGAAAGGAAAAGGAAGAAGAGCTAAAAATACCAAGATAAAAGATAGAAAAACAGCCTACTTCGCCATCCTGCATCCAGAATGACACGGCAATGCCCCCTAAGGAACAAGTAGTACATGTATGGTTACCGAAGGAACCATGCACAAAACAACAGTCAGTAAAAGGAAAGGAAAGGAAAATGGAAGAAATGCATGTTTGGGTGCAGTTTAAAGGAATTGGCAGGGGGTGAGCAAGGACAAAAGGAATGTGAAAGGAGGAACAACGAAGCCCTAGGAATTTCAGATGAAACAGACAGTACAGACAGTACACCTGTTTTTGTAGGTAAAAGCAACTGCTCACATGTCGTAAGATATCACGGGTCAGGAAAAGTGATCAGCGGGCATCACCTGGGATAGCGGGATATAAGGGATTGTTCTTTGTCTGTGGTCAGTGGGCATATTTCTATCTGCCTCCAGGGTGGTGCGGTAGCTGCTACCTTACTTCAATCCTGCCCCGAATGACTCATGTTACTGACCTAGTACAGGTTGAGTACCAGGGGTAACGCCCAGGAAGAGCTAGAAGGACAGCAGAATGGGAAGATGACGTAATGACTGGATTTGGAGTGATGGTACATGGTGCAGGGATAGTATACACAACACTGAGGATATAGCAGCTAGCAAGGATGATTTAGAATTTGGTAGACTCAACAGCACCAGCGTTAGTAAACATCAATGAGGAGCTTACCCCCATGAGGGCTGTGGTAATAAGGAAAAGGGTTGTGTTAGACATCATCCTGGCAAAAGAGGGTGGAGTTTGTCATGTCATTCGCTAGACTTGCTGCTCCTATATCCCTGATAATAGCCTTAACATTTAAAAATGCAATCAATAAAATAAAAGGATGAAGCACACAACATGCATACAGGAAGGATGTGGGAGAAAGTTATGGTATGGTTAGGGAGCTGGGGATCATGGATATTGGAGGTGATATAGTAGGTATAGCAGTACTGTTCAACCTTTGCATAATGATCTAAGTTTGCCTCGCTCTTTATCAGATTTGGCTTCCAGCTGCGCACACTGTGTGTCAAAACATAAAATATACTGGGGCATGGCCAAGCGGTCCAACCTACGCACACATCTTGGCCTGGCTCCCGTATCCCTGCCATAATCCTACATAATCCTGCCAGTAAATCCTGTACCCGAACCCTAATATTAATCTGCACTTCTGCCTGATACCCCGGGACATGACCCCGGCCCTCCGAGGTGGCAAAAGGCTGCAGTAAAGCACAGTTTGGGCGACCCAATGGCAAGGTGGCGGGTGTGACCTGCATCATTCCTGGAGCAATGTGCTGACGCTCGTGGGTTGTAAAGCGCCGGAGCTGGGTGGTGGCCCTGGCCCCCGCCTGCCGAGACGTGGCGATGATCGAAGCCCCTCTGAGCGGAGGGGCTGCCTTGATCCCAATGGGGTGGTGTCCCGGCTGCTGTGCTTGTCCTCGGCAGCTGCTGGGGACTTGGCAGCATGTGAAAGCGCTGCCCGGGCTGTGTCTTGTGGCCACGCGGGCTGCTAGAGTTCACAAGGCTGCTCTCACTCAGTGGACCGGGGCTGCCGACCGGTGTCCTGCCAGCTGAGGATTTACTCGATCATGCCCCGGCGGGAACAGTCACAAACTGTTGAAGTGGAGCAGGTGAGTAGCGGAGGGGCCAGATGCGCAGAGTGGCCTATGAGGATGTTTCAACTAGAGGGCACAGTGGCATATGAGGGATAGCCCGTACTTGGTTCATCAGGCCAGGAGGCATGCAGCGCCCTTCATACGGGCTGCGCGAGGTGCCAGGGGGAATAGGCCATGAGAGTCCCTGAGACAGCTGGCCACTAACAGGCCGGTGCCACTGCTTACTGTTCAGTTCAAGTGAGAGCAACTGGACTCAGTGAAGGGTTGGCCAGGCCCAGGAGCAGCGGTCTGGCCCACATTGGACAGTGGAGACTGGGACCATAGTGAGGTGCCTGTTAGTGGCTGGGGACGTGGTCCTGCTCGCGGAAGTGGCTGGGCTAGGCCCCAATGCGGCTTGTGGGTAGGATGAGCCCCAGACACACAGACTACCCCTGATAAGGCTCGAGACCACAACATCCTACCCACCACATCAAGACGCCTGCACTGCCCATCCCCAATAACCCCTAAATGGCCACCATGACTAAAGGCCAAGCTTCCGGCCAGGCCACGAAATAGAGCACAATGGCTAAACACACTGAAGGGGCCACCAGCCATACTACCCCCAGTGACAGCTACACCAGATAATGTCTTGCTTCTTGTGGGGCTTACTCAAGCAAGGGACATGCTGGATGCTAAAATTGGCACGGCTGGCGTGGACGTCATGCTACTACGGAAAGACCTTTGCAATGCAGTAGAATGTGTGTCACAGGCCGAAAATAGGATATCGGGAGCAGAGGACGCTATTAATGACACTACAAGGCAAAGTCTGTACCCTAGAGGGACTCACTCGAGGGCTGGCCACACGGGTTGAAGATGCAGAAGGGAGAGTCCGTCGCAACAATTTGTGATTCGTGGGTTCTCCTGAGGGTTGTGAGGGCTCGGACATGTGCGCGTTTCTAGCACAATGGTTCAAATCCTGGATCTCAGACGATGTCTTTTCCTCTTGCGTCATTCTGGAATGTGCTCATCGAGCGTTTGTGGCCAAGCCGCCACCCGGGGCTCGCCCCCACCCTATGATCGCGCGGATCCTTAACTACCATGACTGTGACATGATCCTGAAACAAGCCCGTGGTCAAAAGTCCCTAGCCTTCTAATCCCACCCGATAATGATTTTTCTAGGCTGCACTAAATTAGTACGACAACAGAGACAGTGACTTACCGTCGCCAAAGTGTGCCTCCGTGATCTGAAAATTTCCTATATGTTGCTCTTTCCGGCCGCCACAGAGTCAGCTATAAAAATAGTACTTTGTTCTTTTATACCCCTGAGGAGGTCTTTCAATGGACGTATGAACGACTATCAATCCGGGCCAGCACACCACCGGCTCGAGACTCAGACTCATCATCTGGGGACCCATGCCTACAACAGAATAAAACTCCTAAGGACAAGCGGTGACACCGGTCAAGATCAACCTAGTGATAACGCTCCCATGGGGACAAACATCTTGGCACCTAGAAGGCGGACTCGTAAACTATAACAGATTTATATCTAGACCCGCATGCTTAATGAAGCTGAGAATCATTTACATGTTGGATTATGTATCTGCAACGACAAGGGCTACAATGTAGAAATTGTTCTATATCACAGGTCCCAAAGACATAAGATAGGGATGATACCCTTGGGGAACATTTGGACTGTTTCAGCCCACATCCCCGGTTGGAGAGAGATCTGTATACTTTCTGTGACAGATAATTCAGTGTTCTTTGATGTTTTGGGGTGGGGTGGGATGGGGTGGGGTTGGGGCTATAGCAGTTTCAATACCTGCTTGTTATTGTGGTTCTATGCACCAACAGTATGTTATTCACTGGTGTCATTCACTGGTATAACTCTCAAATCACATCCAATGATGCCACTCCCGAATATGTCAGCTCCATGTGGAGTAATTAAAATTCTCCCTTGGACTTTTTGAGGCCTCCTCAACAAGAGCAAGTGGGGGGCAATACTGAAACACTCAAAGTGCCTGGGGCGGATGTCCTACTTCTGCAAGAAACTCACTTATTGGGGTCCCATACTCCATGCCTTGCCCGCTATGGTTTCACACAAGTTTTTCATTCAGGGTTTACGAGAGAGTCCAGGGGGGTGTCTATAGTAATTCACCACAGAATTCTGAACACACGCATGCAAACATGTACCGACACGATGGATCGATACCTGCTTATACATGGCACGATCTGGGGAGTACCCATAGTTTTGGGCAGCATATACACCCCTCCACTCCTCAGTCAGGCATTTACAGAGCACCTTATTGACACTTGGGGCTCACTACCCGACGTAGTGCAACTGGTGGGAGGAGACTGGATTGATGTTCTAGACCCAGTCCGTGATAGATGTCGCCCAACAGCGACAAGGGAGTTTTGGCTGGGGCCCCTAGTGCAGACAATGGGATGGGTTGATTCTTGGAGGACTTTTCACCCCACTGACACCAGCTACAAGTATTTTTCAAGGGTACATGGGTCATTCTCCACATTGGATTATATTTTCATTACCATGGCTCACATCCCCAGAGTGGTTGCAACAGAGATTCTGCCCAGAGGCCTGTCAGATCATTACCCAGTCCAAATTTAGTTGCGAATAGGCCCCAGGCTCTCCGCATTTCATTGGCGAATGTCGACTTGGCACCTCCACAACCAGGTCTATTAAAAAAATCTTCATGCAGCTCTGCTAGAATACTTTTCATTAAATGCAGATTCGGCACCCTCTGCTACTATACTATGGGAGGGCACGAAACCCATCATCCAAGGGTTTGATATTAGTCAATGCACGGCCGCCAGACGCCAGAAGAATTTGACCCTCATACAACTCAAAGCCCAGATACTCACATCGGAGAGGCGCGCACAAGAGCCTAATGGTAATAGTGCTCGTAGACAACTAACTGCTCTGCAGAAAGGATATCAAAGCATCCTTCTTGACGAAGCTAAACATGCATGACAGGCCACCCAAAGCAGGATCTACCAATGGAGGGACAAATCTGGGAAACTATTACACAGACTATGTCAGTGCACTCTCAAACCGATACAAATACCCATAACTACATTATCCACGGGAGAGACTACATTTAACCCCACATCTATTGCCAAGACCTTTGCTGAATTTTAGCGTTCCCTCTATACCAAGCATGAGGTTATATCATAATCTCTGATAGACGATTTTTTTAAAGAGATTCCAACCAGGGCTTTGTCTGACGCCGCACGTGATTCCCTTGATGATCCTATCTCGCTCGAAGAATTAATCTCGGCTGCATCCGGGATCGCTTCTGGCAAATCACTAGGACCAAATGGATTTCCTAGTTAGTTTTTCAAAGTATTTGCATCTATACAGGGGCCACATTACCTGGTGACCCTTGATGTAGCCATCCAAAAGAAAATCCTGCCAACAGACTGGAGACACACGGAAATCGTGGTTTTCCTTAAACCAGGAGGCCCCCCAGACCTCTGTTCGTCCTATAGGCCAATATCTCTGTTAAACAGTGAAGCCAATCTTTTAGCCAAAGTGTTGGCAAAAAGATTGATCCCCCATCTCACGGACATGATCCACCCCGTATAGGCCGGCTTTATGCCGCAAAGATCGACCAGACACAACATCCGTAGACTATATAATGCCATTGCTGCCATTGACCGGCTTAACAGACCGGCTGCCTTACCCTTGATAGACATGGATCAGGCATTCGACTCAGTGAGTTGGAGCTACACGTTACTTTTATTGAGACACTTAAACATAGCCCCCTACTTAAATGCATTGATTAGACTATTAGATACAATTCTTATGGCATCCGTGTGGGTAGCCGGATCTACATCGGCCCACTTTCCTATCCACCATGGCACCCGTCAGTGGTGCCCCCTTTCGCCACTGTTATTCGCCATTGCCATCGAGCCACTTGCAGCCTGGGTAAGACGAGACATTCCTTATCACGGGTTCGAGTGGACTCCGGACATATCGAACAGTATAGCACAATATGCAGAAAACATCCTATTCTTCCTGACTGATCCCCACCGGACCGGGCCCGAATACTCCAGGTTATGCGCATCTTTGGCGAAACATCTGGCCTCTACATGAACCCTATGAAGTCCCAAATTTGGCCACTCAGGGGGTCGCTTGGGAAAGGGCGATGGGCTGAAGGTCTGACGCTTGCACAAAAAGGCTTCACCTATCTGGGCATCTTTTTATCAGATAGCCAAACACTCTCCCGGGGGGAAAACCTAGACGTAACGACCACCAAAGTTAAAGCAGAGATGAAAATGTGGACTTCACTCCCCCTCTCACTTTATGAAGGGCCGTCTATCTTCAAGATGGTCTCATTATAGAAATTACTTTACCAACTACAATCTTACCCTCACCCAATTCCCATGTCCTGGTTTTGTCAAATGAATGCAGCCTTAGGTCAATTTATGTGGGGGGTAGCACAGCTAGGGTCGCCCTGCACAGATGTATGCAATCCACTTACAGTGGCGTCATAGCCATGGCAGACATACATTCCTATTATGCAGCAGCACAACTACAGATCCTAAATAAATGGCGGTATGGAGCTTAGAGACGAACCCGCACATAAGATCGAACTGTGGATTATGGGAGAACCATCCTTATACCCACTCCTATATAGCAGATCGGCCCCTAAGGGCCTCCCCCCTGCAACACAGGGTGATCATGACTTGGTGGCAGATGCTTCGCTATATAGGGTGGTGGGGACATCTTACATGCGAGACCCCGCTATGGCGAAATCGCTTACTAACCCAGGTAACGGACCTTCAGGGGTTCAACAGCTGGGATCTCATCGGAGTTTCAACCCTGGGGGATATAATGAGGGGCTACTCCCTGAAGTCCTTTCAAAACCTTCAAAAGGAGTTTTCTATGCCCCACTTCCAGTTCTACAAATACTTACAATTACGACACGCCTTACACTCTTACATTAAGGACCCAACCGCCCTGCCCAAGTTCAGCCCACTAGAGGGCAAGCTCCTGATGGGGGACTTAGGGATCATAAAATCTCCAAAATGTATCAAACCCTAGTGACGATAGCCCCACAACCCTTGCCACCCTAACAGCCTCCTAGGACACGGATATAGGACATTTAGATGACGACAACTGGTCCAAGGCTCTCCAATCACCACATGAAGCAGCAATATCCACTCAACTCCGCTATATTCAATTTAAGTACCTGCATAGAGTATATTATACTCGATATAGATTATGGCAGGCAGGGCTGATTGCCTCCCCTCGGTTCCTTCGTTGTTATTCAGAAGTCGGCACCTTCCTACACACGATCTGGACGTGTCCCACTCGCTATCGTTTTTGGCAGGGGGTACTTCAAAGCCTATCTGCAGCACCCAGCATGGGACATTCCCAGGTCTCCCAAACTCACGCTTTTACATTGTACAGATGAAACTGGGGCCAACCATTATAAAAGACATTTATTATTCTTGGGCCTTGCCCTTGCAAAACAGGATATAGCCAAATATCGGTAGGCTGACACTCTTCCTTTTGTGTTGACGTGGAAGGGGAACATGGATTACGCCATGGAATTAGACATACCCGTATTCATAGCCCGTGGATGCCAACTGAAGCACATGAAAATATGGTAGAGGTGGGCCACATATAGGAACATTCCCCTGAAAACACACAACACAGATGATGGTCATCTAATGAATGAAGCTATAGCATTTAAATAGGGATGGAGAGTTTATATCAACATCACACCCATATATTAGAGACGCGAGAAATCAAGACTATAATGTATGAGATCAGGTGCAGAATCTTACTTGTTTTATGTTTGTAATCCTACGATACATGAAAAGATGTGGTCTGCAATTTTCCTCCTATATATTTATTTGGTGAGTTGTGTGTCCTTCATCTCCTGGGAATTTTGCTGTGACCTTGAAAAACTCAATAAAATATGCTTTAAAAAAATCATAAAGTATACGGACACCACAACTTCAGGACTGACCTAAGTTATGAAGACACAGAGATGATGATGAGACATGACAAGGAGTAGGATGTATTGATTTGGTGTCAGATGAGGTAATGTGGAAACCATCTTTGTGAGTTGATACCAAATGTCTAATCTACAGGCCAGCACAATGTTGACACAAAATCATTAGACAAATGCTTGTACTTTTTCATGGCACAGAAAGAAAGATGCTCTCACAACAGTACATGATGCTAGCTTAGCCACCAGGGCTTTAGCATACCATATTTAGAAGTTACACTGCTACGTGCTAGATAATGCAATCATTTCTATGGAAAAGTACTAAGGCTGGTACATTTCATTAGGCTCGACAATCCCAAAAGTGTCACTCAGGACACGTGGGCAGCAACAGTATATCTCAGACCATAAAAGGTATCTTGCAGCTTAGGCCTCTTCTGATTAGACAAATATTCAATGCCTAATCAGTATTACATGCATAATGACGTTCTTTCCTTCTTTGGTTTGTATCAATAAAAGCAGCCAGAAACTTCCCCTCTTCAGACTCTCAGTGGCTATGCTGACTGTCTCCGTGCTGCATGTATTTGCATTATCTTGTTGACCTATAATAAATTCTATTCATCTTATGTGCTGACAGGGAGTTGGTGTTCTTTGTTTATTATTTGTTTTAGGCTTCTACTACTCCCACCAAAATAATCCTTAAACGCTTGAAACTCAATGACATAACTGATCTTATACTTAACCTTGACCTTTATATCCTCACACTCACTGAAACGTGGCTGAATGAATCCTCATTCCCAATTTTTGACATACTAGTCCCACCTAGGCATGACATCATCACATCAGACTAGGCTTCTGAGGCCGCTCTGGGAGTTGACTAGCCTGTCTACAAGGGTCCATAATATCCATGAAATAAACACATTCTCTATCACTGCACTCCTGTGAACACCTTAGGAGCAACTTTCAAACCAATGAAAACTTTATGTGCTCTCTTCACATCATTTGCCACCTGCCTGGTGATAACCACATATTCATGGAACAGATCATGGAGATCACCTGCTCCAATTATAAAGAGCGTAACTAGATTTTCCTTAGCAAATTTAATATTATTGGACCAATTCCAGTGGTCCTCTGGTGAACAGTTTTAAATCTTTCCTCCATGACCTCAACCTTATCCAAGCATGCAACAGCCCTACCCATAATAAAGGGGCCCTTGTTATATTGTATGTTATAAAGTTTTATATAGCGCTCGTGTACCCGAAGGTGTTTTGGCACTGCAAAGCATGAGGGTGGTCAGTGAACAGGCTAGATACAATGTCGCATCTGGATTAAAAGAGCCATGTTTTCAATGCTTTTCTGAAATGTAAAAGGGTCTGGGAGTTTTCCAATTCAAAAGGAAGGGATTTCGATAATTTAGCAGTATGAGTTAAAAAAGCTTTTACCACCCCAACGAGCAAGTCAGAATTTTGGCACCTCAATATTTTTCAAACCCGACAAACGTAAGGGTCTAGGAGGTGTGTACCAGCGAAAGAACTGCCTAAGGGCAACTGGTTTGATGTTACGTAGTGCCTTAAAGGAGTGTGCACAAGGCTTTTTCCTCACAGGCAGCCAGTGCAGTTGGTTCAGTTCCATGGAAGCTGAATGAGATTTGAGGTAGCTGCAAATGAGACGGGCTGCAGCATTTAGATCTAATCATCGCAAAAGAAAACACCCTTCAAATAGTATCCATCCTATCTTGCGACTGGGCTGAGCACCTTTGCATCACTTTCTTCATATCTGAAAGAGCTGTTAACTCTAGGGGCCAACCTATGAGAGCCAAACATTGGGTGAGAGACACCTGAAACATCAACCCACTCACAATGTCTGCTATTAGTAAACACACCCTGCTCCCTCCCTCTAACATGCATGATGCTCATGACCTCGCTGATCACTACATCAACTCCATGTCAAAAATCATGGATTCCATTGTCCCAAATATTTAAGAGAGAGCCCCATTCAAAAGATCCAACCCTTGGTTCAACTGCAACCTTAAAGAGGAAAGCTGATGCCTTAGACATGCTGAAAGAGCACCTTCTCCGACCTCAAACTGCTATGACAAAAATGGAGCACCCACAATAGGCACATTAGAAATTCCAAAGCTGCTTTCTTTCATAACCGGCTTGATACAGCAATCAAACTTACAAAAAAACTGTTTGGAACTGTCAAAAACCAAATGATCTGGAAAAGCAATGCCCCAGCCTCTGACAGCAAAATCCAAACAAATTGTGAAACTTTTGCCTCCTTTCTTGCTGAAAAAACTATGCTAATCACCACCGAGATACAGACCACCTTAGAATGCCTACCATGCCCACCTCCCTCACAATCTTTCCCTCATGTTTAGGAAGATTGTCCAAATACCTCTCCCCGCAAACCTAAAAATAATGCTGCCTGGTCCAACTTTAAAGCCTTTGAGGAAAATGGCATCCAAAAACTTCTAACGACTCTGAAATACTCCAACCACTTTAATGAACCCTTTTCTTCCAAACTCCTCAATGAGTACATTCATCTCCTACTACCATTAGGGACTAGGATTATAAATGCCTCACACACCTAAAGCTCCTTACCAGGCTGCCTAAAAAGTGGTCACATTACTCCTATCAGACCAGTCTGACCCCAACAACTATCCCCCCATCACCAACATCCCAACTTTGCCCAAACTATTTGACAAATGTGTGCACGTAGCTTTGCAATCACACTGAGCAATTCCAACTTCTCAACCAATGTCAACCTGGTTTCAGACCAGGCCACAGCATCAAAACGGCCCTGGTCCACATTGTTGATTATGCTCTATGATCACACGATTAGAGGTAATCCTGCTTACATGCTTAATAATACTATTGGACCTGTCAGCAGCGCTCAACACTGTCAATCATGAAACCCTTCTTAACTTGATAGATCTCAGATGGGTCTCTCCGGTACCATGTCAAAATGTTTTTTAAATGGTTTGCCTCATGTGTACACAACAAATCTTAGCCGAATCTAATTAACCACACTCTTTCAGATCAGTCACCAGTTATGGTACACTCTCTCCACGAAACTGTTCAACCTGAAGCCCCTGACCAAACTACTCAAACTCTCTAACATCTCCTACCATATTTATGCAGATGATGCTCAACTCTACATGAAAATCGCCTCTCCCAATGACATCAGCATCCTCAATAACACCTTGACTAAAACTCAACATTGGCTGACTTCAAAGCACTTACTGCTTTAACGCCATCACATCAGAATTTCTTCTGATCTTATCACCCAGGATCACTCCTAGCATCAAGACTGACTCCCACATCTTACTGCTTTGAACTGTACCCCACACATCATTGACTCAGCCAAATACATAGGAATAATCTTGGACAATGCCCGTACCATGCAAAATCACATCAGTGCTGCCAACAGAGGAGCTAACCACCAACTCCATGCATAAAGGAAATAAAACCCTTTCCTTCCTATCTGAAAACAGTGGTCCAAGCACCTGTGTTATCTAAACGAGGCTATGGTAGTGCCACCCTAGTGGGCCTACTGAAAAGCAAACCTTGAACACAGTTGCCTCCCTTCCACTATCCTTCTCGCCACTCCAGTTAACGACAGCCGCCATCAGTCTATACTTCCATCAACATCAAAACATATAATCCTCTGCCCTAGAGATGCAAATAACTTCAAAGGAATTCCATGCAATCCTTGCTCTTGCCTGCACTGCACTCCCACTGCCTTTTCCACAAATTTCACTTTCCCCACCTTCCTCTTCCACCACCCTACAGGGAAAGTCTGCACCAAAATAAATTCTGTAAAGCTTAACAAACCATTGCTTTCCTATACTCATCCAACATGCATATGTGCCTATTTTCTCTAGCTTTCAAGAAGTAATTGTCCACTGGGGCCCTCTTCCATCACTAGTCACACTCCCCCTTATTACCACTATAACTCAATATACTCCCTGAAACATACCACTTCAAACTTTCATGCAGCTTCTTCAAGTTCTCATTAACTCCTTCAACCTCCCACCACATCCAGACTACAAGATCATTAGCCTTTTCCCTTCCTCCACCTAAACATCCCCATCTCAGTTTTGTCACATTGCATCCAAATGCCACCATCTGACACCATACACCTCCAATCAAAAATCATCCTAAACCACTGATCCTCTTGCATAACCCTTTGATTTGACCTGAAACACATAAAAAAACATTAAAGACAGTTTCAAGCCCTTTGCTATACCCTTCCTTTTTAATTAGGCATATCACCATTTAGAAATTGCCCACATGAATAGACATACCCACAGTCTTTTACACAGACAATGTGCTAACCAAGCAAAATGTTAAAGTGAAAGAGAAAAGAATTTGAGGTGAAGAATGCCAAGGATGGTACTTAATGGTGGCTAAAATTGATGGCGGAATCAACTTGAAAGAAGCAGAAAGGGATGTACACAGTGTTATAAGTGCTGACTAATTTAATTCATATAATTTGTGTTTTAGTAATCATAGAATAACCGGGGGGAAAGCTGTTAAAGGTTTTAGTGCCTGTATATTTGTGTGCATTATTAACAATTTACAGGATGCATTTGCATGCTGGATTACACATATGTACACTGATTAAGTACCGTAGCTTTTCGAACCACATCTCTATTATGTGTAGAAGTGCATTATTTTTACTCTTGTTAACTAGGTCTGAATTTGGGCCTAGAGGCCTTAATTTTCTAAATGGATGTCACCCATGTCTTTGCCCTGCACCTCTCACTGCCTCTTGTTTCTGCAGCAGGTAGCAGGTCCAGCCCCGTGGTCTTGGTACCAAAAGCTGCAGCGCCTGGTGCCACTCCTGAACTCCTGAACTTAGGTTCTGTGTGGACTACCGAGGTCTCAATTCGGTCACGAAGACCGACGCGCACCCTATCCCCAGAGCTGATGAGCTCGTAGATCCGTTAGGGGCTGCCCGGTATCTCAGACAGTTTGATCTAATGTCTGGGTACTGGCAGATCGCCTTAACTGATGGGGCAAAGGAGAGGTCAGCATTCTCCACACCAGATGGGCACTACCAGTTCTGTGTGATGCCCTTTGTGATGAAGAATGCCCCTGCCACCTTTCAGAGGTTGGTCAACCAGGTGTTGGTTGGGCTGGAGGATTTCAGCGCCGCCTACCTGGATGACATTGCAGTGTTTAGTTCCTCCTGGGAGGACCACTTGCGCCACCTCTGGGAAGTGTTGATGGCGCTGCGCAGAGCAGGCCTCACAATCAAGGCCAGTAAGTGCCAGATTGGGCAGGGTTCTGTGGTGTACTTGGGACACCAGGTTGGGAGTGGCAAGGTGGCACCCGTACAGCCCAAGTTTGAAACCATCCTGTCTTGGGAGCCCTCAAGGACCCAGACCCAGGCGAGGGCCTTCTTAGGACTCACGGGTTACTACAGGAGGTTTGTCAAGGGGTATGGCAATGTTGTTGCACCCTTGACTGAGCTGACTTCCAAGAAGCAGCCAAAGATTGTGAACTGGACTGACACCTGTCAGAAAGCTTTTGATGCCCTCAAGACTGCCATGTGGACAGCACCCGTACTCCAGGCGCCCAATTTTGCTAAGGAATTTATTGTCCAGATAGATGCTTCAGAGCATGGGGTGGGGGCCGTTCTGTCACAGATAAATGAGGAGGGACTAGACCAACCTGTAGCCTTCATCAGTAGAAGGTTACTTCCACGGGAACAGAGGTGGAGTGCAATTGAGCGTGAGGCATTTGCTGTGGTCTGGGCACTGAAGAAGCTGAGACCATACCTGTTTGGGACTCATTTCCGGGTTCAGACAGACCACAGGCCCCTCAGATGGCTGATGCAGATGAGGGATGAGACTCCAAAGTTGTTGAGGTGGTCCATTTCCCTACAGGGTATGGACTTCACGGTGGAACACCGCCCTGGTACAGAACACGCCAATGCTGATGGTCTGTCCAGATTTTTCCACCTTAGTGATGAGAACTCCCAAGGGAGTGGGTACTTCTCCCCACATTTCAGCTTGAGTGGTCACGTGTTAGACCTGGCACCATTGGAGTGGGTCTCCCTCCCATTTTTCGCTGTTGTCTCCTCTCTTTTTGCTGGTGTTAGATGCTCTGTGCCACTGCCATTCAGTGCCACATCGCAAATGCTCCCTGTGTGAATATGACATGTGAATTGGTATATCCATGATTGGCTCATTTGGTTTACCTGTCAGTCCCTAGTATCGTGGCCTGTGTGTGCCCAGGGCTGGTAAACCAAATGCTGCTGGTGGTCACCCACAGAAGCAGCTTGTAAAGTGTGTCTCAGACCTGCCACTGCAGAGTCTGTGTGAAGTCCAGAACTGCCATCTTGGCTGTGAAGTGCACCCACTTCCCAGCCCCTGAACCTTCCCTTGGCATCATGTAAGCCACCCCTATGGTATGGTGCATTGTATGTGTAAGGTAGGGCATGCCTTGGTGTGTTTAGTATGTCCTGGAAGTGAATTACACCCAATTTCGTTTTTCACTACTGTAAGGCTACCTGTTCTCCATAGGCCAGAATGAGCAGTTTGACTATTACACTCTATAGTCCTAACTGACCCAAGGAACATGGTAGAAAAACAAATTTAGTATGCCTGAGCTCAGAATATTGAAATACATCTTTTAGTGAAGTTTATTTTTATATTCTGTCTTTGAAAATGCCACTTTTAGAAAGTAGGTATTTTCTTGCCTAAGCCTTCCAGTGTGCTCTGCTGTGTATTGGCTGGCTGGTTTTGGAGGGACAGGACAGGATGAGTCAGACCTGGGTTGAATAGAGATAGCTGCATTGGAGAATGAGGAGGGGTAGCTCCTTGGCCTGAATGGGCTGTGCCTAGCAAGGTGAATGCTGGCTCCACCTCCTACTGTGCGTCTGATGGCAGACTCCCTCTTTCTGAAAGGAAGGATGCAGCCTGGTAAACAAAGTGCTCCAGGACTGGGCAGAGCTGGTTCTGGCTGGGTTCAGTGACTTGTAGCTTCTGAGAACAAAGACTTTTGGGGTATAAATATCTGTGCTGAAACCCCTACAATTGGTATTGCTCCTGGACAACAAGACGAACCTCTGTCCGTGTAACTGAAGGAATCTGCAGGAGGTGACTATCCTTGTGCTTGTGTGCTGTTTCTTGAATTGGCCTGCAGTGGTTACCATTGGACTTGGAAGAAGAGGGAAAAGGACTTGAAGGAACAGAAAATCATCGCTACAGCTTCTTTGCGACATTTTGTTGGTTTTGCTACGAAATCCAGGTACTTTGTAAGTAAAAGGGTCGCAGAGACCACTGCTTTGAACTGAACTCCTCTTTGCACATTTTGAACTATTTTTGCAGCATTTCAAGAGTAATCCTATTTTACAGAATTGTGGCTTTTTACCATTATTGGTCTTGTGTTAAGTCTATATATAAAGATACTTATTTTTTATAACTACTTGTGTGGTGTCCCTTTGCAGTGTTCCTCACTGGGTCACTGTGTATGGTCATAAATGCTTCACACACTGCCTCTGAGATAAGCCTAGCTGCTTGTGCTACGTTACCACAGGGTTGATCAGGGGTTATCAAAGGGCGTAGCCCTCTTACTCTGACTTAGAAAGAAGGGTCCCTACTTGGACAGTGGCCAGCCATTGCCAACTAGAGACACCCATTTCTAACACCAACAAAAACAGGGTCAGACAAATAGGTGACAAATGGCAAAACGTTTGGGGATAAACCTGTCAAAAGGGCCAGGTCTAACACAACCCTCTACCAGCCTAAAGCCAGGGGACACAAATCAAACACCTTGATGGACTTCCCTGATTGGTGCGATAGAACATAGACCCTTAGTCGCAATGGCAAAGGTCACGCTCCAGTTTACACCTTCCTGAACCCATGTGGATCCCTTTATCCATACTCTCAGGGCCCGCTAAACTAAACCATAGGGAACCCTTCTCCCTGCCTGCGGACCCCATCTGTACAGGGCCTAAGCTTACCTTGCTCACAGATGTGTCCCAGGAGGTAGACAGTATCCACATGACCAACATAGTAGTGTGGCCCAGTCCACCCTCAGGGTGAGACTCCTACCCCCCCTCCCAGGGACAACTCTGTCCACCACAACAGCAAGCGAAAGTAGCCACTGACAGCTGTCAGTGATGAGAGCCAGGCCTCATGCCTCTCAAGGCTCGCTAACCTCTGTGGCATCAGAAAGTGGGGGGGCGGTAGCCCCAGGTGACTAGCACCCTTTGTCCACTCTTCCTCCTGTCAGGTCAGGGATGGAATCCGGACACTGACCCACCAGCTCAGGGTCTGTACCCTGCAGCTGAACAGGAGACTGAGGTGGGCTCTCCCACACCCTGTCCTCATCCATGGGGCTCTGCACCCTACCACCTGGCGCAGTATTCACAGAAAACAAACCAGTTGGGGCATTGCTAGCAGTCACCCCTTCCCCCAGGTCTGGGGGGCACCCTAAAGCTGGTCCTCCAACCCATGGTTTGTACCCTTAGGCTGGACCTGAGCCTGGCAACCCAGGAATTCCAGGGGAGTACACCAGCACCCCCCCAAGGGAAGCACACTCCTCATGAGTTGTGCGAGAGTCTACCTGGCACAAGTCTCCAACCTCCTGTCCACCTGACAAAGCATGAAGACCCCCCAGGCCAGAAGTGGCCTCACCAGGGTCAGTCGTGGGGTGCTCTGACCTCAGAACTGGCAACCCCTGACCCACTGGTCCTTCCACTGGGGACTGTCTCCCCCCTCACCACTTTCTCAACACTCATGCACCCTCCCAACTGGAGCAGTACTGCCAGACACCAGAACTGGTGAGAAGCTCATTACAGCAATATCCCTCAGCTCACCTGACACCCTGGGATCCCCCTCAGGGAATGGCCTCCCGATACAGACTAGGCTCTCCTCCTGGCATTGACTTATGGAATGAACCAGGCCCTGGGACTGGGTCTTGGACACCTTGGGACTCAGCCCACCCCCACTCCCTCTACTCAGAGACAGGACATGGGGCTCCTCTCCCATCCCACTACACTGGGACCTATCTGGGTTAGTCCAAACCTCCCCTATATCAACTGGTTGGGGAAAACCTGAGCCACCTCCTTCAGGATCACTCCCAAAAGCCTCATCAGACCCTCTGGAACCCACCAAAAGGTCTGCCTCCAGTGCAAGCTTCCGGGAATCAGAGAACTCACACTCATCCGAGTGCTAGCAGAGCTCTGTTAAACAGGGACTCAAAATATGCTCTCCAACATTTGAGTCATACAGCCCCTCACAAGTGTTAACCACACTACCCTTCACCTCACCATTCAGTGCCTCACAAACGTACCTCACATCACCCTCCTGAGACTGGCAAGACAGTGTCTGACTGTTTCTGTCATTCAACCCACACTTTTCTGGGTGGTCTTCACATGCCCATACCAGGATTTCTACCATGGGGGAACCCCTCTCTCTGCACCTCTCCTAGAGATTCAGTACAGTGCCTCTCCCACTACTAGGACTTTGAACCCCTATGCCAGTTCCCCAATCCACATCAGGGACACTGCACACCACTGGAGCTACCTCATATCCTTGATCTCCTGGTTTGTGTCAACCCGACCTTCAAGTCAGGCACCACATCTCTGGGTGTAAGTACTTCACTTTCAGCACAAGACATCACATTTTTGCTGCCACCATCTGAGCTGGACTCTGCCCTTATGGCTTTCAGCTCCAACTCAACCCTCTTGATCTCCTCATCAAGCTCTCTCATTCTCCCCTCATGGGCCAGAATCATTTCCTGTTCCTCTATTTCCCATTTCTTTTGCATCATCTCTAATTCTCATTTTGCTAGCTCCAATTCAAGATCCCTGGCCTTCTGCCTGTCCGTCAGCTCTTCTGGGGGCAAGCCACTACGAGAACCCCTGCTGCCTGCTCTGGAGGACATCTTCTGCCCAGGTTGAGACATGATGGTTGCGAGTTTGGAAAAACTCCAGAGAGGAAAAGCAAAAAGGAGAAAAAAAGCAGTACGTGGTCACTCACTGGTCTAAGTGCAGAGTTTGTAGTGCAACCATGAGTCAATGTGGTACTGCGGAAATGTAAGTCCTATACCACCACTGCCACCAATGTTAGAAATGGGGTTTCTGGTTGGCTAGAGGGTAAGACCTAAGCCAGGCAGAACCCAGCACTCTAATCAGGGTAAGGTAGTTACACATTAAAGATAACCCCTGCTCACCCCCTTGGCAGCTTGGCAGAGCAGTCAGGCTTATCCCAGAGGCAATGTGTAGAGTGTTTGTGCAACACACACACACACCAGTGACACAATAGGCACACCACAAAAGAGACTGCACAAAAGGTTATATAGAAAACAGCCTTTGTATTATTTACACATACACAAAGCATATTAGACCATAAATCACTGAGTAGCATGTAAAACACATTTAGACCACATAATATAAATCAGTGCGCCACTAGGCGATTGTCATACAGGGCATATGAAACACACAGGATAAATCACTGCGCCACTAGACGCTTGTCAAAAAGAAGGCCCATATAAACACCTAACACTGCAATTACCAGAATTACTGTGCCACTAGGCGTGGTCATAAACATCACATAGATCATAACTCACTTTGCATGTTTTGTAACCCCCAGGAACCACATAAATCACCTAATCACTCTGCCATAAGGCCAGAGTCATAACACCACAGGTAATACACCATATCACGAAAACGTAATTTATGAACATTTGGGCGGTATTAGATGTGCAAAAAGAAAATGTCGCTGTAGCAGCTGCCTGCAGTCGGGCGGCGCAGCTGCGAGGATTTTCCGGGGCTTAATTCCCCTCCAGAGTATACCACTGGGAAGGTCTCCCTGGGCCCTCCCCTCCTTGCATCCAGCCTCCTCGCGGCTGCCCGCGAGTCCGGGGCGCATCCAGGACGAAGTCGGACAGCCTGGCCTCAGTTGTGGGTGCTTGGCTTATCCTGGGCCCTCACAAGGCTCAGGGCTCACCTGCTCCTTTATCTATCTCCAGAGCCTCTCCTCTGGTCTCGGGGGAGGGAGACAGGAGGCACCGTGTAGCAGGATAGCAGGATGTCAATGAAATAATTACAGGAGTAAACCCCTTAACCCAGGTGAGACCGGGTGAAGTTTGTAACAAAACAACAATGTCTCAACTGGAAATCATTAGAAAAGGCAATTTAGGATAATGGCATGTATCACAAGGGAGGAAACAAAGGGAGACCACAACAGAATTGGTAAAAGAAAGGATATATTTATAAGTAGTTATATCAGCTCTACCATATAATTTAATAAACGGTGACCATAGCATACAATTGTGCAATGAACGTGTTTAGTGACAGTGGACGGCGCAGTGACAATAGGGTGAAAGACACAGCGTGAACGGTGAGGTAGGTAATAATAAAAATAATGTGGTCAATAATACAAATATTTACAAAATCAGTATTTTTGATTCAGGTAAATTAAATTGACCACAGCAGCGCCAAGGTTCAGTGCTGGGTAGTTGACGGCGTTTCAACCTGATCAATATCAGGTGATCATAAGGACAATTGGTCACTTACTTCCAAAGTAGTGCTGGAAGTCGAGAAAGCAGAATGTTTGGAGCGGACTAATAGGTCAGGTTAGGAAGGGATCAATGGATCGTGGTACTGCAGGAAGGTTCAATCATGTAAGGTCGTCAGTCACGTAGGCGCTGTAGGAATGGGCGGGTCAGAGTGGGGCCGCAGGTGGGCTGAAAGCAAAAGGGCGAGGTGCACCAATTGTAATTAAAATTCCCACATGATCCAAGTTAATCTGGAAGGAGATCGGAACTCCAGTGGTCAGGGCCGTGGCAGTTACGGGGTGGCGTGGGTGGGAAAAATCTGAATTGCGGTGCGAAAATGCAAATGGAGGGTTCTACACAATCCAAGATAAGGTGATCTTGTAATGGAGATCCAAACTCCGGGGGTCCAGATCGGCGTCAGATTCGTGATGGTGTGATGGAGCAAATATTACTTTGCGGGGAGGGGAGGATGTGAATCCTCTGATAACCCAGTAGGCGTCCGCGTCTAGGGGAAAGTGCTCCATTCCGTGTCTCCAGAGCCTCTCCTCGAGTCTCAGGGGAGGGAGGCATGAGGTACCCTGAAGCAGTGTTTCGGCATGCCAGCTGGTCCAGCTGGGGTGACCACTTTGATGTAGGCTTCCCCTGGGCCTAAGGGACGTGGGAGGATTACAACTGATGGTCACTGCTCCTAGCAGCTGGGCGATGCGGCGGGACACCAGCAGTCCTGTTAACCTATGTAGGTCGTGGCCCCCTTTACCAAAAGAGGGGGGCGCAAGCGGAAATCCAGCCACTGCCTTACATGAGTAATCACAGAGCACCCATGGTGGGCTCTCCTCCCTGGTTTCAGCAAAGAGTAAGCCCACTCCTTGGGCAACAGAATCAAATGCGCTCACCACACGCTTTCACTGTGGAGGGCACCATGCATCGCCTGGGGTGCACACACGCACCAGCTGCCAGGTGAAAGGGGGAGAGCACTTCCTCACCAAGCTCTCCCCCTCCTGCTTCTCCACACATAAAGGGCCCTTCCACCAACACTCTCCACACACTGGGTTTGGAACTAAGTGCTCCTTGGCACTTTTGTAGGAAATGCAGGGGTGAAGGACAGAGTGGCGTGGTGGAGCCAAACACACAGCGCTCTTGCAAAAGTGAAGCAGACAGAGCGCTGGCAGAGCAAAGCACACAAAGCTCTGTAAAAAAAAAAAAAGTAAAAGCACAAGGGGATTCTAGCAAAGAAATTTCCCAGCAGGTACAGCACAAAGGAGTTCCAAATAGGTGAAACACCAAGAAGTTTCCACAATGTACAGCACCTGGAACACTTTGATGTCCCTGAGTCTTCCACAACAGGAGGCAAGCACACACAGGCCCTTGGAGATCCTTCCTAAGCAGGGGTGACACAGCACACAGCAAAGTCCTTGTCCTTTCCTTGGCAGAAACAGCTAATGCAGGCCAACCCCAGACAGCACACAGGAAAAGGGCAGTACTCCTCCTCCAGTTTCTCCAGATCTTCTCCTTGGCAAAGGTTCCTCTTCATTCTCAAAG
Organism: Triturus cristatus; assembly: GCF_964204655.1. Lineage (NCBI taxonomy): Eukaryota > Metazoa > Chordata > Amphibia > Caudata > Salamandridae > Triturus > Triturus cristatus. Next base: position 466,739,019 of record NC_140589.1, read on the forward strand.
TAGTCTAATTTACTGGGGTTTTAGGTCACACACTTATACCCAAAATGTATTTCATGTCTTTGTAGCAAGGGTCTCTGAACCCAGTCCAAACCAGTTCTGCATTCACTGGTGCAGAATGACCACATGGGGCAGAGACAGCATTGTGCAAAAGGAGACCCAGTCCATTCAGGTGAAAGTAGCACTCCTCCCACCACTCTAAAGGGCAGATCAGGTCTATTCAGCTCTGAGATGAGTCACCCAGGCAAGGCAGGGCATACCTCAAACCCCCACAGTGGCTGTCTGGAGTCAATGCACATCTTAGCTCCTGTCACCCACACACCAGATGCTGAGTCCAGAAACAACCAGAGGCACACAGAATAGTGAAATAAGAAAATGCTCACTTTCTAAAAGTGGCATTTTCAAACACAGAATTTAAAAACCACCTTTAAAAAAAGGTGTGTTAATAAATTCTGAGTTCAGAGAGTCCAAACATGGTTTTCCTATTTTGTCTCTAGGGAAAGTTACACATATAAACATGGAACAGTGCGACCCCATTATAAGCCTATGGGACAGATAGCTTTTCAACAGTGAAATATTAAATGCACTGTACTTCACTATCAGGACATGTCACACACACTAGTGCATGCCCTACCTTTCACATACACTGCACCCTGCCCGTGAGAGTACCTTGGGCCTACCTTAGGGGTGCCTTACATGAAAGGAAAGGGAAGGTTTGGGCCTGGCAAGTGGGTGCACTTGCCAGGAAAACATGGCAGTTCACAACAGTGTGTGCTGACACTACAGTGGTAGGTCAGAGTTTCATTTACCGGCCTACTCATGTGGGTGGCACAACCAGTGCTGCAAGACCTCTAGTTATATTTTAAACAAAACAAGGGGACCCAATATGGTACACAAGGACCTTCTGTAGCGATAATTTTGAAAACCGTGGTCCTTGATTAAGGTGAAATGAAAAAACACAATAAATATAGAATGAAATCAGTTCTATATTGCTACTGTCCAGCCGGACAGTCAGATTTTATCAAAATAACACTTATGAGGAACAAGAGAAACACAAACCAAGTGGGACACAGTCCTGCATCCAAGACATAAAAGTGAACAAAGATGGTAACGAAACAAACAAACAATCAGGCAAGGCACAAAGCTTGTTTGTAAATGTGAAGGGATAAACAGGCAAAATAGCAAACACAACTGTTACACATTACATACACATAAGTTAGTGTACATGGTATCAAGGGAGTCAACGACGTTTTGATCCCTTTTAAAGGATAATGGGAACATCATCAGGACAAAAACAAATAGATGCCTGAAAGACATACAACCTGCATAACAATACATAAAATTCAGGGAGAAAAAAGGAAGAAAGAGAGATAAGGAATTGAGAGTGCAGTCATCCATAGGGCAGCCTCCCTTCTATGCAAAGTACAAACGGCGCAGTGAGAAGTGCTGACACGGATGAGATTAATAGGTGAATGGAAGTGTTCTAGACAAGCAGCATTAAAATGGTAAGTGCACGGCAGGACTTTCTTCCAGTCCCTTAAATAACTGCTGTGCACTTACCATTTTAATGCCGCTTGCCTAGAACACTTCCATTCAGGGAGGCTTCCCTATTGATCACTGCACTCCCAAATCCTTATCTCTCTTTCCTTCGTTTTTTTCTCCCTAGATTTTTTGTATTGTTATGCAAGTTGTATGTCTTGCTGGCATCTATTTGTTTTTCTCCTGATGATGATCCCGTTATCCTTTAAAAGGGATCGAAACGTCGTCGACTCGTTTGACACCGTGTACACTAACTTATTTGTATGTAATGTGTAACGGTTGTGTTTGCTATTTCACTTGTTTAACCCTTCACATTTACAAACAAGCCTTATGCCTTGCCTGATTGTTCGCTTGTTTCGTTACCATCTTTGTTCACTTTTATGTCTTGGATGCAGGACTGTGTCCCACTTGATTTGTGTTTCTCTTGACCCTCATAAGTGTTATTTTGATTAAATCTGACTGTCCGGCTGGACAGTACCAGTATAGAACTGATTTCATTCTATATTTATTGTGTTTTTTCATTTCACCTTAATCAAGGACCACTGTTTTTAAAATTGGAATCCCTCTAGTAGCATTTGATTTACAGGCCCTGGCACACACCATGCATTTTACTAGGGACTTACCAGTAAACCAAATATGCCAATCATGGATAACCAATTACTGTCACAATTTATACAGAGAGCATATGCACTTTATCACTGGTCAGCAGTGGTAAAGTGCCCAGAACACTATAGCCAACAAAAACAGGGTCAGAAAAATAGGAGGCAAAAGGCAAAACTTTTGGGGATAAACCTGTCAAAAGGGCCAGGTCTAAAATTGTTGATTTTGCATTTCTCTCTATTGCCCTATTTACTGAGAGCCTTCATGGTATTGACTCGCTATAAATTTACTTTTGAATTTTGTAAGAAAACCCTTTAACTATTCCACCAATGTAGAACTCAATTATTGAGTGAGCCTTTTTAATTTATTGACTGTATTTCTGATATTTTTGATGTGCTGGGAGGTGTTTGACACATTGCCTCATGAAACTGAGGTTTAACACAGTCCCTGATTCCTCAAAAGTGTGGATGTCTTGTTCAGGTAAATTTTGGAGTGTCTAGATTGCATTATCCCCTGCACCCGCACACACGTATCTAATACGCCCTCGTTTTTGCATCCTTATCAGTTTATAGAGTGCCTCCCAGGCCAAGGTTTGCCCTTCTCAAATAGGACAATAAAAATGAAGACTGAAGCAATGATTCTCTAATGTTAATAGAGTTATTTGTTATATCTTCCTTATGCATCTCCTTTATATATCACTTAGAACATTATCCAGTAGGAAGCTAAGAGCCCATGTCATGCCCTAACCTATGAACTATAGATTAGAACCTAATCTATGTACATGTAGGTAGTTTTGGCAATTCATGGAATCTTGTGAAAGAATATCTGTTCACTGCACATATTTAAACGGAGTGTCTGCATGGCACACAATCATCTGGAGTATGCTTTGATAAGATTTGCAAAGGTACATTTTTACTATTTCTCCTTGTACGGAAACATCTTTCCTTTAATGAAATTATTTCTGCTAAAACCCCATGAAATACCTAGATGTACCTTTTCTGATCCTTGAATAGTACTAACAAATACTCTGTGCTGGGGCTCACCCCAGGGTTAGAATGGACCTGCAAAATATTTGTGATCCTTGATGAAATTACAGGTTATTAAGAGTTTACAAGATAATGGCTGAATAAACACCAAATAATGGCAACTTTCCCACCGTTGGTCAGAGATGTATTCCAGTTGAAACTCTGGATAGTGCAAATCAAATCTGTGAAAGGAGGAAATGGCCAATTAGGCTTCCATGCAAATTTAAGATAGGTAACTTTTGTAAAGGGTTTGACTGTGTCACTCTAGATCTCTCTTGTTTCATATAACCCCCTAAGTCTGAAATACCAAGAAATAATTGAATTTAATAATATACAAGAAGAAGCTGAAATCTCACCTCTGTCAAGCAGGTTGGTTTTAAATAATTGCCTGCAAAAGAGGTTTATGTGATCACAGTCATGGACACAGTTTATTTTGGAGAGACTCCACCAGGATATTTCTGGTCAATGATATTTTCTCTCACCAATTCTCTCACCAATTCTAAAAGGTAATGACGCTGGTTGTCATATATCACCCCACTGTTACAAAATTGAAAAGACAAGACAGGACTTTAAATGCAAATGAATGTTATTACAAAGACCCGATGGGTGACAACTGATAACTATTATCAACTTTAAAAAAAACAACATCCTCATTTAGAATTATGGACCCATAGCCCAAAGGCCAAACTGTTAGCCTACCTTGATATAACGGTGGCAATGTGGAAAGCTGATTGCTGCACATGCAACCCTTTGCACATGATTTAAGTTTATTTGTGAAATGCCTGACGAGAAGCAATTGTACTAAACAGACTACGCCACTGCACTTTGGAGAGTGAGCTGGGCAACAGGTAGCAGAGGTGTGTTTATGCCTCTCATTAATTTTTCAGACTTGGGGCCATATGTACAAACCATTTTTGCGGTCAGACATGACCCTTTCAGGACGTTTCCAACCGCAAAAATGCTTTTACATATGTACAGATTACAAATTTCGATCCAGTAACATGTTACCGAATCTTAATTTGTTTTTGCGATTCGGTATTTGAAAGGTGCGTCCATTCCAAATACTGAATCTGAATGGGATGTATGGATGATTTGCGACCAAATTACGATTGGAAAACATTCATATTTTGCTGACTCCCTGAAGGAGGTGGTAACACTTTGTCAATTGGGATGGGGTAACCAGGGGACACCTTCCTTTTTGAGAATGGAAATCAATTTTTTTTTAAAAGCAGGCAGTTGTTCCCGCAGGCCACTGCCTACTCATAAAAATTGAAACTTCACACTTTAATTTTTTTCTTTTTAAACACATCCCTTTTTCCCTTGAGGAAAATGGGCTGAATTTAAAAAAATGTTTTGCTTTTTAAAAAACCAATCACAGGCATTGTAGTCTTCTGACATGTGGAGACTATGGTGCCGATTCCGATCCGAGTCGGAAAGCACTCCGACCGAGCCGGATCCGGAGTGTTTTCCGACCGAGCCGGAGTCCTGCAGTCCGACCGAGCGAGTACGATCGGACTCCCATAGAAGTCAATGGGAGCCGGTCGTACGAAGCATACATAGGCTCCCATTGACTGAATGGGTACGTCTCGCACAAGGGCGCCCCCTACAGTGGGTATGCGTCGGTGCCATCCGCACCGTACATGGCTGTGTTGGGGGGACCCTTGGGTCTCCCCCTGTTTCCGAGTCGTAGGGCTGTGGGTGACAGGGGGTCCGACTCGGACCCCCAAAGGCAACCACCCAGACGTTTTGCGAGCCAGACACTCCGGCTCACACCGGCTGTCCGACGCGTGCATCGTACTGGCTCATTCGTAAATCGCATCCATTGCACATCACAGTTAGCTTACGACTGAGACGTACGGAGCGGTTCGGACCCGGAAATGACTCGGTCGGTGAATTTCATGTAGATCGCATCGTACTTTCTCGCTCGTACAGCTGTATGAGTCGGGCGGAAAACACGCGTACGGCTCGCAGTTTTTCCGGACGGATCGCGTTCGTTGCCCTTCCGCCCCGGATCGGAATCGGCCCCTATGTGTAATGCCCTCTCGTTGCTTTTTTCGCTGAAGAATGGCTCACACTAATTTTGAAGATTCCCCCAAGACATATATATATATATATTCACAGAAAAAACCATAGGTTTCAGGCACGTTATAGTTAGGAATTAGCATTTAAAAAACCTCAGAAATTCACTGAAAAAACCATAGGTTTCAGGGGTGTTATAGTTAGCTGGACTTTTCACTTGTACAAAACCATTGAAATTCCCCCGTTATAGTTAGTTCAGCTAACTATAACTCGCACGCCCGCAATGCACTGCTGATGACGTCACATATTACATCACTCATGACATGGTCAGTGACATCACTCATGACATCACTGATGACATCTCAAATGACATCACTGATGACATCATCCAGTGAATGTGTGTTTTTCTGAAAATTAAATATGTTTTATATATGTATATCTCAAGGTCGATGGAAGAATAAATGGGTATATAAGTGTCTAAATGGATGATTTGTTTTTGAAAAATTGATTGTGTAACTGACTGATTAAGTGTATCATAGTGAATACATGGCTTAGTGAGTAATGTTTAAATATGTAAATATCTGTATCAGTCTCTCACTTTGTGTATAAGTGGCTGCATGGGTTGGTGAGTAGCTACATGGGTGTCTATATAGGTTATTAGTTGGTTTTTTGAGTATCAGTCTGAGTGTCTGCATGGTTCGGTGGGGGGTATTACGTAGTGCATAGGTGCATGAATGAGTGACTCACTGTTTGTATGTGTTGAACACAGCATGTGTGCAGGACTGTATGGGTGGATGAGTGTGTGTATGGGTGTGTTAGTGAGTGAATGACTGTCTCAATAGTGTCTTTATGAGTATCTACATATGTTTTAAACTAGTATATGTGACTATTGGTGTATATATGTGAGTATATGTGAGAGTGAGAGATTGAAAGAGTTCCTGTATGAATAAGTATGTGTTTCTATAAGTGATTGTTTAAAAGACTAAGTATGTGTAAGTTTCCGTAGAAGTAAGTATGGTGGTGTGTGTATAACTGTATATGCAAGTAAATGTATGTTTGATTCTTTATTAGCATGAGTGACTATGTGTGTGAGTAACTCTATGGATGAGTGGCATTGTGTAACAGGATGTATAGGTGTATGAGTACATATGATGAGTGAGTACATGTATGAGTGACTGTATAGGACTGTTGGTGAATGAGTGGATGTGTATGTGGATCTTAGAATTACTGAAGAGGTTGTTGTAACTGGTATTGGTATGTCCATTGTTTTGAAAATGTTAGTCTCTATTTTTGAATGTGTGTATCAAAGGTTATATTAGGGTGAGAGGAGGTCTGCCACTCTATCACAAGGATGATGTCATCAGTGATGTCATCAGTGATGTCATTTGAGATGTCATCAGTGATGTCATGAGTGATGTCACTGACCATGTCATGAGTGATGTAATATGTGACGTCATCAGCAGTGCATTGCGGGCGTGCGAGTTATAGTTAGCTGAACTAACTATAACGGGGGAATTTCAATGGTTTTGTACAAGTGAAAAGTCCAGCTAACTATAACACCCCTGAAACCTATGGTTTTTTCAGTGAATTTCTGAGGTTTTTTAAATGCTAATTCCTAACTATAACGTGCCTGAAACCTATGGTTTTTTCTGTGAATTTCAAAGGTTTTTTAAATGCTAATTTCTAACTATGCCTACAGAGATAGGACATGTGAAGAAAGAAGAAAAAATGCACAGAAAGAAACAAAAGAAGTGCAGAAAGAAGCAACAGAAGTCCTCAAATACGAAGATAAGTGCAGGAAGAAGGATAACGTGCAGAAAGAACAAAAAGAAGAGCAGAAAGAAGCCTTGTTGCAAAATCATCCTGTACCCTCAACTTTTTCAGACGGATACTGGTGGTAACTGAGTCTGACTAACCAGTCCTAGAGCCAGTGCTATGTTAAAAGACACTTAGAATACAGTGAAAACACCTACATACACTAGGGAACATTATGCGTTGGGGTCCCCCTGTGATTAGCATGACCTCCTCTGTAAGCCCCTAGTGTATAATAGGGCATGGGGATTAAAACTACCTCTTAAAACAGGCCACAGGGCGTTTTTGCACACGTTAACTCAGGCCCCGTCCCCTCCCTTCACCACTGTGTAAACACGCCCTGTGTCCATTTTTAGTTGGGAGATTAAGTTCATTTGAATCCTGAGGGTCCCTAGGGTCCAACTAGCCCACTAGGTACCTCCAGTAAGTGCCACAGAGCTGCGTTGCAGAGAGGTGTAAAAAGTGGCACGGCCTGGACCACCTCTCTGCAATGCAGCTCAGTTGCGCTTACTGGAAGCACTTGGTGGGCTAGTTAGCCCCCAGGGGCCCTCAGTATTGAAGGGAAATTATATCCCCAATTTAAAACGTGCCATAGTGCGTGTTTGCACACGTCACCTCAGGCCCCGTCCCCTCCCTTCACCACTGTGTAAACGCGCCCTGTGGCTGTTCTAAGTTGAGAGATTAAGTCCCCCTGAATCCTAAGGGTCCCTAGGTCAAACTAGACCACTAGGTACCTCCAGTAAGCGCCACAGAGCTGCGTTGCAGAGAGGTGTAAAAAGGGGCTTGGCCTCAGAACACCTGGCTGCAGCGCAGCTCCCTGGCGCATACTGGAGATGCCTGTTGGGGGCGCGTTTGCAGAGTGCTGCACGGAGGGGGCATGGCCTCCGGCATGATGCCAGTCTTTTATTTATTTTAGTTTTTTAAGAAGGGGGGCTGTTTGGTTCCCCTTCTTATTCTAATTTATTGGCCCTGATGACCCCATCCCCCAGGGCCAGTCTCCTAATTATATTTTTTTGACCCCAATCCCCAGGGCCGGCCACTGTTTTTTATTATTTTTAAAAAATATATATTTATAGACACACCTAGGACATGCTGGACAAACCGTACGTACCTATCACCATGACGATTTGCGTGATATTCATTAAAAGGCGACTATGCATGCAATGAATCCACGTGGAATGTATTTACACCACTAGTGAAGCTCTGACATGTCTGATGCCCTACCGTGCCTAATCCTGGTAGACACCCTTGTCGTTTATTTATACAAACATGGGTAGCTATTGACGGGCACATTTAATACACATGCACACCAAGCCATTCAAAGGGGATTCGACAAAAATTCGACCAAAACCATGCAAGAAACCCCCCTCACGGTTAATAAAACACACATCCACTGCCGGATGTGTAATACTTTTTATTTTACTCTCTGGAAAGGGGACGAACATCACTTGAGAGTCACAGCGTGCTCCTGACAGAGCCCAATGCTGTGTTACACCCATCATTGCCTGCCGAGTGCCACACACCTCTGTGTTGTATTCCACTAGCTAGTGCATATGCTATGACACTCTCTAGCCCATGTGCACTGTAACACCACCCCGTGAATATGTCATGCCACACTTGTCTTCGCACGGGTTATATTGCCCCATCTAACGTGCCTTTCTCGATGCCTATGTTATAACGCACAGTGCTATGCCATACATATTACAATCTGGGATCCATATCTTTGTCACAGTGCATATGCAACGTTACACTCCCCAGCACATATTTTATATTACAACTTTAGAGACTAGTTAGGTTACACAACACTGCCCTGTGCATATTACACTCCAAGGCGCATATCGCATAGCACGCGCTAGTGCCTGTGCTATCTCGCGCTCTCCAATGAATCTGTCATTGCGCACAATGTATTGCATATTATATTTCACGCCCGGTTCATCTTATATCACACTTTTTGGTGCATAGTTTATACCATACACTATATCTAGTTTTCATTTTCAATCGTGCTCTCAGGACTATGTTCTATATAACACTGTGTTCACCTACCCTTTTCACGGGCGTGTTTCTGCCAATTGAGCCCGGAGTCACAGTCACAAACGTCCTCTTCTTCCTGAATAAAAGTGAGATTATGCTGCATACTTGTTCATATTTTAAGTAGTTCGCACAGACACAATGTTTTAAAAACAATAAAGTTCCTAATACCCGCCTTCTCTGAACAGTTAGCTTGCTGCCCCATCCCCTTCCTCCCTATCCTCTGTTGTGTGAATCCATAGACTAGCCTCCTCCCTCCTGCCATGCATGGTCTGATGTGCTGCCACTGCCCTCAATTTAGTATGATGTACCAGTCCACGCCTCCTGCCCTCCATTGCCCAATTCTATGCCCCATCATTGACCTCCTGCTTAAACTCTGTGCTTAGCTTGCTGCCCCTATTCTCCTTCCCCCTGCCCTCCGATGTCTTTGTGCATGCCCCTGCTCCATACTTTTTGCCCACCATGTCCCATGGACCTGCCACTCCTATCTACTCTGAGTGTTCTGTTGAGCTGCCACTCCCCTCCCACCTGCCTAGCATTGTCAGATGACTGTAACCTGTCCCTGCCACCTCCTCCCTGCCTGTCCACATGCCATGCCCCTATCCTCTTCCTCCTGTCCTACATGGTCCATTGTACTGCCACACCCTTCTGCCCTCCCTGGTCTGTTGTGCTGCAACTGCTCCTCCTGCCTGCCCCGTGTGGTCTGTTGTGAGGTCCCTTCCCCTGAACTTTCTTGTCTGTGCACAGGTCCTGACCCTTCCTTCTATCCTCCATCGTCCTTTGTGCATGCCCCTCCACCCTCCTTCTTGCCCATCATAGCCATTGTGCTGCCACTAACCCTCCCACTTGCCATGCATGGTCTTCTGTGCTGCCATGGCCCCTCCCACCTTCCCTGTGTGGTCAGTTAGCTGCCCCTGACCCCCTCCCACCTTCCCTCCATGGTCTGTGTGTATGCCATCACAGTCTCACTGTTGCTCTTCATGGTGTGTCTTGCTTCTAGTGCCCATCCTGCCTGACCTCCATGGCTATCTTGCTGCTCCTGCCCTGCCCCCTTGCCCCCAGCCCTACTCCCTCCCTCCTGGCTTGTCTGTTCCATTGTAATGCCCCTGATCCGTCCCTCCTGCCCTTTATGGTCTGTTATACTGCAGCTTTCTCTCCTGTCTGTCCATTATGGTCAGCTAGCTACCATTGCCTCTTGCCCCTCTGTTCTCTGTTGTCCATGTGCATGGTCCTGTCCCCTCCCTCTTGCTTTCTATGGATTGTTGTGCTGCACTCCCGTCCTGCATGCCCTGTGTGGTGTATTGTGCTGCTGCAAACCCTGATGCCTGCCCTGCAGGGTCAGTTTGGTGCACCTCTCCATGTCCCTCCTGTCCTCTGTTATCCAAGTCCATGTCCCTATCCCATTTCCTTCCATGATCCAATGTACCATACTTGCGAACATTTTGAACTTGGTAAGAGGGAGATTTTGAAAAAAAACTGGGGTATTGATTTTCCCCTTTGAGTTACATTGAAAAAGAGGATATTGTAGACAGGAGACAGATCAAATAAAGCCCATTTGAGCTTAAAAACATTGGACGTTTCCTGGCTGAATCGGGTCTGTTGGCATGTATGGTTGTACTACCATTGCCTCTTCCTTCTGCCCACAATGGTCTATTACATTGCCACAGCCTTGAAGGAGGGTAGATTTTGTATCACAGGGGGCCCCTGGCCCGTTCTGTCCACACCTGAAGTATGAGACCCTTGTCCTTGCCCTGCCAGCTGCATTTGTAGGCCGTATTAAATTGACCAGCGGGTCCTGTGTTGCTATATAATTATCCTGAGACATCCTTACCACTCAGCCAGCATAAAACCCCTGTGTAGGCCCTTCTGTTCAATATGTAGGCCTCTTTGTTAAATTGACCATAGCTCTGCAATTTTAGTGTATAGCAGTCTGAAGGCAGGTCTGCGAGGCCTTCTGATCCAAACTAGTAGCCCCCACCCTACCCGAGTGCTCCGTGCTCGGTATCAAAGTTCAACATCCCCCTGAAGCTGTCGACATACAGTAGGCTGCATCCTGGACTGGTACTTGCTTCCTGGGCAGGTTTCCCGCTTTTAAGGAAGTGGCAACCGCAGAGCGTCAAGTTAGGAGAACTGAGGAGATTTTATACATGAATATATTGAATTCCCGTACAATACCCATTATTTTCTGCTTGCTCTATGGAACTTACGATAAGCGATTGGCCTGAGAGACTGACCTTTTCACCCAGTCCATTGTCAGCATTAAGTGGGTAAATGACGAAATGTCTGGTAAAATCTGCAGACGAAGCTTTTGGGTAGCATACGTAGGTAGATGTAGCGTGCAAAGGAGCCCACAAAATGATATAAAAAGGGAGCACCCACAGATATCGACGGACTACCTCGCCGTCTGTATGTAGGTTAACAGGCAGTGCAGGTTTTCCCCAAGAGCTGGGAGCTCTTGTCTTCCTTTGCTTAAAATGTCTTGCTCTGCTTTGCTTGAAGTATCTTATTCTATTTTACCTATATGAAATGTCATGTTATGTTTAACCATTGTTCTCTTTACTTTTGCATTTAAAAGATTTTGTATTGTAATTGCAGGAATGCTTGCTCTAAGAGTAAACGTGAGTGTTCCTAGGTAACATTTTCCTTGGTGTAACTTGTTTCTCATGATGCATTTATAGATGTGTTTTCTCTCTCTCTCTGTCAGTACATTAATTGAGATACAGAGAATATTATGACAGCTGTATGATTATCTGGATTCTGTATTTTGTACTTTATGTCTCTATTCTGCGGTTTCTTTGAAGTTGCATCTTCTCATTAAACTGCCATTGTATTCTGCCTCCAATTCCATGTCTCATATGTCTGTTTTCTTCATTTTTGGAGCAAGCGTTCCTAGGCATCCCGGCTCAAATTAAGGTGCCCCTTTTGTCCCTGACTCACTCTCCTGCTCAGTTCTGTGGTGGCTCCCGGGGATCTGGGGACCGCCCCTAGCTTCCTTGACCCGTAATAGATCTTCCCTCCAACAGCCTCTCTTGCAAGTCCTGTATTGTTGGTTTGTTGCCCCTGCCCCCCTTTCCACTGCCCTCCATAGTCTGTTGTGCTTCCACGGCCCTTCCTGCCTGCTCAGTGTGGTTAAATTGTTGCCTTTGCACCCTCCTACCTGCCTTCAATTTTCAGAGTCCGTGCCCCTGGCCTCTGCCTCTCAACAGTATCCTAATGAACAACTAGATTGCTAACATTCTATATTTATTACAAAAGTGTGGAACGCCTGACATCATCTTGATGTAATCAAAACTGTAATACCTAGAGCATTTCCTTTAGAAATGACATATATGAGAGGGTCTTATTGGCATCAAAATTATGGTTAGTGCTCTAAAAGACTAAAATAAGGACATATTTTCTGAGTTTTCAAATAGCGACAAAGCACTTTTAAATTATTTGTTATCTTTATGTTTTTTTATCCAGTTGACCACTTGATTAAATGTTGCACTTAGGGGAGAGGATGTGGTGTTACTTCCAGAACTGCAGACTTTGCAACTGGGGAACCAGGTTGAAGTTTCTGCTTCAGCTCGACATTCTGTGATTCTGGTCAAATCACTTAATCTCCCCATGTCTACAACCAAAATGAATTTGTTCTTGTCTGATGTAACCAATGCTCATGTAAAGCACTCCAATACCTAACAAGTCTGCACTATATAACACTGCAAAAACACAAAATAATAAGTGTTTTGCACACTTCTGTCATTGGGCTATATTTGGGCTACATCTGGGTGATTTTGGGCTACATTTGGGCTCTTTTGTCTCCGGTGGCCATCTTGGGAGATTTATTTGTTATGAAGTTTCCTAATTTCCTCATGTACTGCAGTCTCCTCAGTAGGAAATGCTTTCAGTTTTTTACTTTGATTCCATCATGAAGGTATTCAGATATGTCACACATTTGCCATAAATTCTGAATGTTAGCACTCTAGTTGCTCATTAGATCACTGTAGTAAAACTACTGCACCATGGAAGTCTGCTCCTGGTATTAAAAGTGCATGTTTCAGTCTGCATGTCAGAATTTTTTAATGAAATAGAAGAGGATTTGAGAAGTCACTCAAAATGTGCCCTCATTTTCTTTCTTCAGCATTAATCATAATTTCTATGGCAAAATGAACCTCCTCATTGTGTTCCTTTTTAAATTAAATGTTTTAAGTGTTACCAGTTTATTCCAATCAAGATGGCTTCAGGTGTGCCTTACTTTTGTCATAATGAAGACAGTAAGCGCTCTAGTTGTTTTTAAGAACATTCTGGGACATTCTGTCATTGGGCTATACTTGGGCTACATCTGGGTGATATTTGGGCTACATTTGGGCTCTTTTGTCTCTGGTGGCCATCTTGGGAGACTTATTTGTTATGAAGTTTCCTAATTTCCTCATTTACTGCAGTCTCCTCAGTAGGAAATACTTTCAGTTTTTTACTTTGATTCCATCAAGAAGGCATTCAGATGTGTCACACATTTGCCATAAATTCAGAATGTTAGCACTCTTTTTGCTCATTAGATCACTGTAGTAAAGCTACTGCTCACCAGGGAAAACTGCTGCTGGTATTGAAAGTGCATGTTTCAGCCTGCATGTCAGAATTTTTTAATGAAATAGAAGAGGATTTGAGAAGTCACTCAAAATGTGCCCTAATTTTTCTTTCTGCAGCACTAATCATACTTTTTATGGAAAAATGAACCCCCTCATTTTGTTCCTTTTTAAATTAAATGTTTTAAGAGTTACCACTTTAATCCAAGCAAGATGGCTTCAGGTGTGCCATACGTTTATCATAAGTAGGACTGTTAGCGCTCTAGTAGTTCTTTGGAACACTCTGGGAAGCTGCAGTAGAACACAAAGGAATCAACTGACAGTCTCTGCCCTTGTTGGATGTACATGTTTTACTGAGAATGTCAGACTTCATTCTCACATGACTGAGAAAGATAATGTGAATTTACAGAAAATAAGCTCTCAGTTTAGCCTATAGATCACCTTCCAAACCTCTGTGGTAAAAGCATGAGAAAATATTTTTCTCTCAATCATGACATCCCAGCAGAAGGCTTTTTCACATGGTGAAATCACCTTAGAACATACCACAATTCCTAAAATGAGTATGGTACCATCAACAAATGATTTATAATGTAACTAAAGTCTTAAAACCTTCTATTAACTGCAATGCTTTTTAATGAGGTGCTATCATGTATATTGGTCCCAAGATGGCTGCCAACACTTCTTGGATGAAGTGCTGACAGCCAATCAGATCTCAGGATGAGATGTGTGGTTAGGCTCCGCCCACATATATATATGCTTTTAAATGCTATTTTCTCAGGAAATACTGAACAGATTTACACCAGACCTGCAAAAGGCACTTCCTTGACCTTATGGCTACCTCTCTGCCAAATTTCAAGTAATTCTGTTCAGCCGTTCGGGCTGTAGCTGTGTCTAAAGGTCCTATGGAAAAATGCATGGGGAAAATGCGTTTTGGGACCCCCCTTTTTTCTCGGCCCCTGCTTGACGAATCCCCCCGAGACTTTCAGGGTAGGAGCGGAGCGTAGCGCCCCACCTATTTTGAAAATTTCGTGAGGATTCGTCGACCGGCGCCAAAGTTATTCTAAATAGAATGTTGCGGATTTCCTATGGAAACAGGGTCCTAACTATAACTCCCTACTGGCGACCGCCAGTAGGTAATATATATATATATATATATATATATATATATATATATATTCACAGAAAAAACCATAGGTTTCAGGCACGTTATAGTTAGGAATTAGCATTTAAAAAACCTCAGAAATTCACTGAAAAAACCATAGGTTTCAGGGGTGTTATAGTTAGCTGGACTTTTCACTTGTACAAAACCATTGAAATTCCCCCGTTATAGTTAGTTCAGCTAACTATAACTCGTGCGCCTGCAATGCACTGCTGAGGACGTCACATATTACATCACTCATGACATGGTCAGTGATATCACTCATGACATCACTGATGACATCTCAAATGACATCACTGATGACATCATCCAGTGAATGTGTGTTTTTCTGAAAATTAAATATGTTTTATATATGTATATCTCAAGGTCGATGGAAGAATAAATGGGTATATAAGTGTCTAAATGGATGATTTGTTTTTGAAAAATTGATTGTGTAACTGACTGATTAAGTGTATCATAGTGAATACATGGCTTAGTGAGTAATGTTTAAATATGTAAATATCTGTATCAGTCTCTCACTTTGTGTATAAGTGGCTACATGGGCTGGTGAGTAGCTACATGGGTGTCTATATAGGTTATTAGTTGGTTTTTTGAGTATCAGTCTGAGTGTCTGCATGGTTCGGTGGGGGGTATTACGTAGTGCATAGGTGCATGAATGAGTGACTCACTCTTTGTATGTGTTGAAGACAGCATGTGTGCAGGACTGTATGGGTGGATGAGTGTGTGTATGGGTGTGTTAGTGAGTGAATGACTGTCTCAATAGTGTCTTTATGAGTAACTACATATGTTTTAAACTAGTATATGTGACTATTGGTGTTTATAAGTGAGTATATGTGAGAGTGAGAGATTGAAAGAGTTCCTGTATGAATAAGTATGTGTTTCTATAAGTGATTGTTTAAAAGACTAAGTATGTGTAAGTTTTCCGTAGAAGTAAGTGTGGTGGTGTGTGTATAACTGTATATGCAAAGAAATGTATGTTTGATTCTTTATTAGCATGAGTGACTATGTGTGTGAGTAACTCTATGGATGAGTGGCATTGTGTAACAGGATGTATAGGTGTATGAGTACATATGATGAGCGAATACATGTATGAGTGACTGTATAGGACTGTTGGTGAATGAGTGGATGTGTATGTGGATCTTAGAATTACTGAAGAGGTTGTTGTAACTGGTATTGGTATGTCCATTGTTTTGAAAAGTTTAGTCTCTATTTTTGAAGGTGTGTATCAAAGGTTATATTAGGGTGAGAGGAGGTCTGCCACTCTATCACAAGGATGATGTCATCAGTGATGTCATCAGTGATGTCATTTGAGATGTCATCAGTGATGTCATGAGTGATGTCACTGACCATGTCATGAGTGATGTAATATGTGACGTCCTCAGCAGTGCATTGCAGGCGCGCGAGTTATAGTTAGCTGAAATAACTATAATGGGGGAATTTCAATGGTTTTGTACAAGTGAAAAGTCCAGCTAACTATAACACCCCTGAAACCTATGGTTTTTTCAGTGAATTTCTGAGCTTTTTTAAATGTTAATTCCTAACTATAACGTGCCTGAAACCTATGGTTTTTTCTGTGAATTTCAAAGGTTTTTTAAATGCTAATTTCTAACTATGCCTACAGAGATAGGACATGTGAAGAAAGAAGAAAAAATGCACAGAAAGAAAAAAAAGAAGTGCAGAAAGAAGCAACAGAAGTCCTCAAAGACGAAGAAAAGTGCAGGAAGAAGGATAACGTGCAGAAAGAACAAAAAGAAGAGCAGATAGAAGCCTTGTTGCAAAATCATCCTGTACCCTCAACTTTTTCAGACGGATACTGGTGGTAACTGAGTCTGACTAACCAGTCCTAGAGCCAGTGCTATGTTAAAAGACACTTAGAATACAGTGAAAACACCTACATACACCAGGGAACATTATGCGTTGGGGTCCCCCTGTGATTAGCATGACCTCCTCTGTAAGCCCCTAGTATATAATAGGGCAGGGGGATTAAAACTACCTCTTAAAACAGGCCACAGGGCGTTTTTGCACACGTTAACTCAGGCCCGTCCCCACCCTTCACCACAGTGTAAACACGCCCTGTGTCCGTTTTTAGGTAGGAGATTAAGTTCATTTGAATCCTGAGGGTCCCTAGGGTCCAACTAGCCCACTAGGTACCTCCAGTAAGTGCCACAGAGCTGCGTTGCAGAGAGGTGTAAAAAGTGGCACGGCCTGGACCACCTCTCTGCAATGCAGCTCAGTGGCGCTTACTGGAAGCACTTGGTGGGCTAGTTAGCCCCCAGGGGCCCTCAGTATTGAAGGAAAATTATATCCCCAATTTAAAACGTGCCATAGTGCGTGTTTGCACACGTCACCTCAGGCCCCGTCCCCTCCCTTCACCACTGTGTAAACGCGCCCTGTGTCTGTTCTAAGTTGAGAGATTAAGTCCCCTTGAATCCTAAGGGTCCCTAGGGTCAAACTAGACCACTAGGTACCTCCAGTAAGCGCCACAGAGCTGCGTTGCAGAGAGGTGTAAAAAAGGGGCTTGGCCTCAGAACACCTGTCTGCAGCGCAGCTCCCTGGTGCATACTGGAGATACCTGTTGGGCTAGTTGGCCCTCTGGGACCCTCAGTATTGAAGAGGAATTAATTCCCCAACTTACAACTCGCCAGGGGGCGCGTTTGCAGAGTGCTGCAAGGAGGGGGCGTGGCCTCCGGCACGATGCCAGTCTTTTATTTATTTTAATTTTTTAAGAAGGGGGGCTGTGTGGTTCCCCTTCTTATTCTAATTTATTGGCCCTGATGACCCCCATCCCCCAGGGCCTGTCTCCTAATTATATTTTTATGACCCCAATCCCCAGGGCCGGCCACTGTTTTTTATTATTTTTTAAAAATATATATTTATAGACACACCTAGGACATGCTGGACAAACCGTACGTACCTATGACCATGACGATTTGCGTGATATTAATTAAAAGGCGACTATGCATACAATGAATCCACGTGGAATGTATTTACACCACTAGTGAAGCTCTGACATGTCTGATGCCCTACCGTGCCTAATCCCGGTAGACACCCTTGTCGTTTATTTATACAAACATGGGTAGCTATTGACGGGCACATTTAATACACATGCACACCAAGCCATTCAAAGGGGATTCGACAAAAATTAGACAAAAACTATGCAAGAAACCCCCCTCACGGTTAATAAAACACACATCCACTGCCGGATGTGTAATACTTTTTATTTTACTCTCTGGAAAGGGGGCGAACATCACTTGAGATTCACAGCGCACTCCTGGCAGAGCCCAATGCTGTGTTACACCCACCATTGCCTGCTGAGTGCCACACACCTCTGTGGTGTATTCCACTAGCTAGTGCATATGCTATGACACTCTCTAGCCCATGTGCACTGTAACACCACCCCGTGAATATGTCATGTCACACTTGTCTTCGCACGGGTTATATTGCCCCATCTAACGTGCCTTCCTCGATGCCTATGTTATAACGCACAGTGCTATGCCATACATATTACAATCTGGGATCCATATCTTTGTCACAGTGCATATGCAACGTTACACTCCCCAGCACATATTTTATATTACAACTTTAGAGACTAGTTAGGTTACACAACACTGCCCTGTGCATATTACACTCCAAGGCGTATATCGCATAGCACGCGCTAGTGCCTGTGCTATCTCGCGCTCTCCAATGAATCTGTCATTGCGCACAATGTATTGCATATTATATTTCACGCCCGGTTCATCTTATATCACACTTTTTGGTGCATAGTTTATACCATACACTATATCTAGTTTTCATTTTCAATCGTGCTCTCAGGACTATGTTCTATATACCACTGTGTTCACCTACCCTTTTCACGGGCATTACATTTTGCGATAGGGGGTGGAGGGTCAGGGTGTGTTTCTGCCAAGTGAGCCCGGAGTCACAGTCACAAATGTCCTCTTCTTCCTGAATAAAAGTGAGATTATGCTGCATACTTGTTCATATTTTAAGTAGTTCACACAGACACACGTTTTAAAAACAATAAAGTTCCTAATACCCGCCTTCTCTGAACAGTTATCTTGCTGCCCCATCCCCCTCCTCCCTATCCTCTGTTGTGTGAATCCATGGACTAGCCTCCTCCCTCCTGCCATGCATGGTCTGATGTGCTGCCACTGCCCTCAATTTAGTATGATGTACCAGTCCACTCCTCCTGCCCTCCATTGCCCAATTCTATGCCCCATCATTGACCTCCTGCTTAAACTCTGTGCTTAGCTTGCTGCCCCTATTCTCCTTCCCCCTGCCCTCCGATGTCTTTGTGTATGCCCCTGCTCCATCCTTTTTGCCCACCATGTTCCATGGACCTGCCACTCCTATCTACTCTGAGTGTTCTGTTGAGCTGCCACTCCCCTCCCACCTGCCTAGCATTGTCAGATGGCTGTAACCTGTCCCTGCCACCTCCACCCTGCCTGTCCACATGCCATGCCCCTATCCTCTTCCTCCTGTCCTACATGGTCCATTGTACTGCCACACCCTTCTGCCCTCCCTGGTCTGTTGTGCTGCAACTGCTCCTCCTGCCTGCCCCGTGCGGTCTGTTGTGAGGCCCCTTCCCCTGAACTTTCTTGTCTGTGCACAGGTCCTGACCCTCCCTTCTATCCTCCATTGTCCTTTGTGCATGCCCCTGCACCCTCCTTCTTGCCCATCATAGCCATTGTGCTACCACTAACCCTCCCACTTGCCATGCATGGTCTTCTGTGCTGCCATGGCCCCTCCCACCTTCCCTGTGTGGTCAGTTAGCTGCCCCTGAACCCCTCCCACCTTCCCTCCATGGTCTGTGTGTATGCCATCACAGTCTCACTGTTGCTCTTCATGATGTGTCTTGCTTCTAGTGCCCATCCTGCCTGACCTCCATGGCTATCTTGCGGCTCCTGCCCTGCCCCCTTGCCCCCAGCCCTCTGTTTACATGTGCAGACCCCTACTCCCTCCCTCCTGGCTTGTCTGTTCCATTGTAATGCCCCTGATCCATCCCTCCTGCGCTTTATGGTCTGTTATGCTGCAGCTTTCTCTCCTGTCTGTCCATTATGGTCCTGCCTCTTGCCCCTCTGTTCTCTGTTGTCCATGTGCATGGTCCTGTCCCCTCCCTCTTGCTTTCTATGGATTTTTGTGCTGCACTCCCGTCCCGCATGCCCTGTGTGGTGTATTGTGCTGCTGCAAACCCTGATGCCTGCCCTGCAGGGTCAGTTTGGTGCACCTCTCCATGTCCCTCCTGTCCTCTGTTATCCAAGTCCATGTCCCTACCCCATTTCCTTCCATGATCCAATGTACCATACTTGCGAACATTTTGAACTTGGTAAGAGGGAGATTTTGAAAAAAAACTGGGGTATTGATTTTCCCCTTTGAGTTACATTGAAAAAGAGGAGATGGTAGACAGGAGACAGATAAAATAAAGCCCATTTGAGCTTAAAAACATTGGACAATTCCTGGCTGAATCGGGTCTGTTGGCATGTATGGTTGTACTACCATTGCCTCTTCCTTCTGCCC
This sequence comes from Triturus cristatus, assembly GCF_964204655.1. Taxonomy (NCBI): domain Eukaryota; kingdom Metazoa; phylum Chordata; class Amphibia; order Caudata; family Salamandridae; genus Triturus; species Triturus cristatus. Next base: position 466,759,277 of record NC_140589.1, read on the forward strand.
ACAATGGTCTATTACATTGCCACAGCCTCTCTTGCAAGTCCTGTATTGTTGGTTTGTTGCCCCTGCCCCCCTTTCCACTGCCCTCCATAGTCTGTTGTGCTGCCACGGCCCTTCCTGCCTGCTCAGTGTGGTTAAATTGTTGCCTTTGCACCCTCCTACCTGCCTTCAATTTTCAGAGTCCGTGCCCCTGGCCTCTGCCTCTCAACAGTATCCTAATGAACAACTAGATTGCTAACATTCTATATTTATTACAAAAGTGTGGAACGCCTGACGTCATCTTGATGTAATCAAAACTGTAATACCTAGAGTATTTCCTTTAGAAATTACATATATGAGAGGGTCTTATTGGCATCAAAATTATGGTTAGTGCTCTAAAAGACTAAAATAAGGATATATTTTCTGAGTTTTCAAATAGCGAGAAAGCACTTTTAAATTATTTGTTACCTTTATGTTTTTTTTATCCAGTTGATCACTTGATTAAATGTTGCACTTAGGGGAGAGGATGTGGTGTTACTTCCAGAACTGCAGACTTTGCAACTGGGGAACCAGGTTGGAGTTTCTGCTTCAGCTCGACATTCTGTGGTTCTAGTCAAATCACTTAGTCTCACCATGTCTACAACCAAAATGAATTTGTTCTTGTGTGATGTAACCAATGCTCATGTAAAGCACTCCAATACCTGACAAGTCTGCACTATATAACACTGCAAAAACACAAAATAATAAGTGTTTTGCACACTTGAAATGAAATGAAATGATTACGTGCTTATATAGCGCACGACTACCCGGAGGCATCTCGGCGCTTGCTTAGGGAACCCGTCCTGGTATTCCCCTGTGAGATAACCCCAACAGGGCATCCGCAAGGTGAAAGCCAGGCATCCCGCCGCGAGGGGCCGTCGTGGAGATTAAGCAAGCTATTGCCCAGAGTTGCAGAGTGTGAACTCATGATTCAAGTAGGCACCAAAGCGAGAATTATCGAGTCCGTGGACATATGGAGTCAAGACCCTACCAAGTCGGGAATTGAACCCTGGTCCCAGGCTGACCTCTGCTTCAGGGTCTGCCTCCTCTAACCAGTGAGCCACACTTCTCCACACTTCTGTCATTGGGCTATATTTGGGCTACATCTGGGTGACTTTGGGCTACATTTGGGCTCTTTTGTCTCCGGTGGCCATCTTGGGAGATTTATTTGTTTTGAAGTTTCCTAATTTCCTCATTTACTGCAGTCTCCTCAGTAGGAAATACTTTCAGTTTTTTACTTTGATTCCAATGTGTCACACATTTGCCATAAATTCAGAATGTTAGCACTCTTTTTGCTCATTAGATCACTGTAGTAAAGCTACTGCTCACCAGGGAAGTCTGCTGCTGGTATTGAAAGTGCATGTTTCAGTCTGCATGTCAGAATTTTTTAATGAAATAGAAGAGGATTTGAGAAGTCACTCAAAATGTGCCCTAATTTTTCTTTCTGCAGCACTAATCATACTTTTTATGGTAAAATGAACCCCCTCATTTTGTTCTTTTTTAAATTTAATGTTTTAAGAGTTACCACTTTAATCCAAGCAAGATGGCTTCAGGTGTGCCATACATTTATCATAAGTAGGACTGTTAGCGCTCTAGTTGTTCTTTGGAACACTCTGGGAAGCTGCAGTAGAACACAAAGGAATCAACTGACAGTCTCTGCCCTTGTTGGATGTATATGTTTTACTGAGAATGTCAGACTTCATTCTCACATGACTGAGAAAGATAATGTGAATTTACAGAAAATAAGCTCTCAGTTTAGCTTATAGATCACCTTCCAAACCTCTGTGGGAAAAGCATGAGAAAATATTTTTCTCTCAATCATGATATCCCAGCAGAAGGCTTTTTCACATGGTGAAATCACCTTAGAACATACCACAATTCCTAAAATGAGTATGGTACCATCAACAAATGATTTATAATGTAACTAAAGTCTTAAAACCTTCTATTAACTGCAATGCTTTTTAATGAGGTGCTATCATGTATATTGGTCCCAAGATGGCTGCCAACACTTCTTGGATGAAGTGCTGACAGCCAATCAGATCTCAGGATGAGATGTGTGGTTAGGCTCCGCCCACATATATATACGATTTTACTTTTGATTTTCTCAGGAACTACTGAACAGATTGACACCAGACCTGCAAAAGGCACATCCCTGACCTGAGGACTACCTCTCTGCCAAATTTCAAGTAATTCTGTACCTTGGACTAAAGGTCCCTATGGAAAATTGCATGGGGAAAACACGTTTTGGGACCCCCCTTTTTTCTCAGCCCCCGCTTGACGAATCCCCCTGAGACTTTCAGGGTAGGAGCAGAGCGGAGTGCCCCACCTATTTTGACAATTTCACGAGGATTAGTCAACCGGCGCCAAAGTTATTCCAAATAGAATGTTGCGGATTTCCTATGGAAACACGGTCCTAACTATAACTATCTACTGGCGACCGCCAGTAGATAATATATATATATATATATATATATATATATATATATATATATATATATATATATATATATATATATATATATATATACAAACATGTATCCCACCTGCGAGGACGACCTTGCAAGAACAGGAGAACCCTGCACCTTGAAGCAGCATTCTTTAATCTTCAAAACCGGACATATATATATGAAAAACGAGTATGACATAATAATGAAAAGTATATTTAATTTACACTTTATTTTAAAAAATATATATTTTAAATGTAGTACTAAAAAAAGTATATTAATATACATATATATATATATATGTGTTTCCACAAGTTTCCCCAGAGATGAGGCCGCACTCCAGAACAGGTAAGTGTCACCACTTTATTGAAGAACAGGCTGAATAACACCCGTACTGGTGCCCCCCTGGGGTTTGTTAATCAGCCTGTTTTTCAATAAAGTGGTGACACTTACCTGTTCTGGAGTACGGCCTCATCTCTGGGGAAACTTGTGGAAAAAAAAAATATATATATATGTGATCAAGACCCGAGTGGGGGTCGAAACGCGTTATGGCGGACAGGTTGGGCAACCAATAAAGCACTTTTGATTGGCACTAATCGTTTGGGTCCGCTTCTCGTCTCTGTGTTCGAGCGAACCACTGGCAGTGGCGTTTTTTCATTCATATATATGTATATATATATATATATATATCCATTCAAGAGTTTGCCTGCTGAGAGAGGACACCACACAGGTGAGTTCGTTATCTTGCTCAATTTATTCAACGATGGCAAACACAGAAAGAACCAGCATCTCGGCAAAATTCAATTTCAAAATCCCTCCCGACGTGTTTCGTGCTCTAGGAAGCACTTCATCATGGGGTGCTGGGATGATGCTGTCGGAAGCCGGCAAAGTCCGCTTACTGCATTTAAAGAGTGAGTCCCCGCCCCAGTGGGCGTGGCCACAGCCTGTGGCCTGATGGTAAATGTAGTGTTCGCTGTACTTCTCGAGTGAGCTGCCAAGCTCCAACAACATCGTGGCTAAAATAAATTCCTCAGTGGGTGAGCACACAGCATGCCAGGTTCTGTGCTGCCACTCGGTTCGTTGAAAAGCACTCGCCTGACCTCATTGTTGTAATGACATGTGGCACCGCAACAGGACTGCGCAAAGCGCAGCGGGGTCACTCTCGCGGCTCAGGCGGGGCCGCAACAAATCCATTCAAGAGTTTGCCTGCTGAGAGAGGACACCACACAGGTGAGTTCGTTATCTTGCTCAATTTATTCAACGATGGCAAACACAGAAAGAACCAGCATCTCGGCAAAATACAATTTCAAAATCCCTCCCGACGCGTTTCGTGCTCTAGGAAGCACTTCATCATGGGGTGCTGGGATGATGCTGTCGGAAGCCGGCAAAGTCCGCTTACTGCATTTAAAGAGTGAGTCCCCGCCCCAGTGGGCGTGGCCACAGCCTGTGGCCTGATGGTAAATGTAGTGTTTGCTGTGCTTCTCGAGTGAGCTGCCAAGCTCCAACAACATTGTGGCTAAAATAAATTCCTCAGTGGGTGAGCACACAGCATGCCAGGTTCTGTGCTGCCACTCGGTTCGTTGAAAAGCACTCGCCTGACCTCATTGTTGTAATGACATGTGGCACCGCAACAGGACTGCGCAAAGCTCAGCGGGGTCACTCTCGCGGCTCAGGCGGGGCCGCAACAAATCCATTCAAGAGTTTGCCTGCTGAGAGAGGACACCACACAGGTGAGTTTGTTATCTTGCTCAATTTATTCAACGATGGCAAACACAGAAAGAACCAGCATCTCGGCAAAATTCAATTTCAAAATCCCTCCCGACGCGTTTCGTGCTCTAGGAAGCACTTCATCATGGGGTGCTGGGATGATGCTGTCGGAAGCCGGCAAAGTCCACTTACTGCATTTAAAGAGTGAGTCCCCGCCCCAGTGGGCGTGGCCACAGCCTGTGGCCTGATGGTAAATGTAGTGTTCGCTGTACTTCTCGAGTGAGCTGCCAAGCTCCAACAACATAGTGACTAAAATAAATTCCTCAGTGGGTGAGCACACAGCATGCCAGGTTCTGTGCTGCCACTCGGTTCGTTGAAAAGCACTCGCCTGACCTCATTGTTGTAATGACATGTGGCACCGCAACAGGACTGCGCAAAGCGCAGCGGGGTCACTCTCGCGGCTCAGGTGGGGCCGCAACAAATCCATTCAAGAGTTTGCCTGCTGAGAGAGGACACCACACAGGTGAGTTCGTTATCTTGCTCAATTTATTCAACGATGGCAAACACAGAAAGAACCAGCATCTCGGCAAAATTCAATTTCAAAATCCCTCCCGACGCGTTTCGTGCTCTAGGAAGCACTTCATCATGGGGTGCTGGGATGATGCTGTCGGAAGCCGGCAAAGTCCGCTTACTGCATTTAAAGAGTGAGTCCCCGCCCCAGTGGGCGTGGCCACAGCCTGTGGCCTGATGGTAAATGTAGTGTTCGCTGTACTTCTCGAGTGAGCTGCCAAGCTCCAACAACATCGTGGCTAAAATAAATTCCTCAGTGGGTGAGCACACAGCATGCCAGGTTCTGTGCTGCCACTAAGTTCGTTGAAAAGCACTCACTCGTACAATGGTTTTGTACGAGTGAAAAGTCCAGCTAACAATAACGCCCCTGAAACCTATGGTTTTTTTCAGTGAAAAAAAAATATATATATATATATATATATATATATATATATATATATATATATATATATATATATATATTATCTACTGGCGGTCGCCAGTAGATAGTTATAGTTAGGACCGAGTTCCCATAGGAAATCTGAAAATTCTATTTTGAATAACTTTGGCGCCGGTTGACTTATCTTCGTGAAATTTACAAAACTAATGGGGCGCTCCGCTCAGCTCCTACCCTGAACGTCTCGGGTGATTCGTCATGCGGGGGCTGAGAAAAAAGGGGTGTCCCAAAAAGCGTTTTCCCCATGCATTTTTCCATAGGACCTTTAGTCGAAGGTACAGCCCGAACGGCTGAACAGAATTACTTGAAATTTGGCAAAGAGGTAGTCCTCAGGTCAGGCATGTGCCTTTTGCTTAAATGGTGTAAATCCGTTCAGTAGTTCCTGAGAAAATCAAAAGTATAATCACATATATATCTGGGCGGAGCCTAACCACACATCTCATCGTGAGATCTGATTGGCTGTCAGCACTTCATTCAAGAAGTGTTGGCAGCCATCTTGGGACCAATATACATGATAGCACCTCATTAAAAAGCATTGCAGTTAATAGAAGGTTCTAAGACTTTAGTTACATTATAAATCATTTGTTGATGGTACCATACTCATTTTAGGAATTGTGGTGTGTTCTAAGGTGATTTTACCATGTGAAAAAGCCTTCTGCTGTGATATCATGAATCATGTTTGAGAGAAAACTATTTTCTCATGCTTTTCCCACAGAGGTTTGGAAGGTGATCTATAAGCTAACTGAGAGCATATTTTCTGTAAATTCACATTATCCTTCTCAGTCATGTGAGAATGAAGTCTGACATTCTCAGTAAAACATGTACATCCAACAAGGGCAGAGACTGTCAGTTGATTCCTTTGTGTTCTACTGTAGCTTCCCAGAGTGTTCTAAAGAACAACTAGAGCGCTAACAGTCCTACTTATGACAAACGTATGGCACACCTGAAGCCATCTTGGTTGGAATAAAGTGGTAATTCTTAAAACATTTAATTTAAAAAGGAACAAAATGAGGGGGTTCATTTGCCATAGAAAGTTTGATTAGTGCTGCAGAAAGAAAAACTTAGGGGACATTGTGAGTGACTTCTCAAATCCTCTTCTATTTCATAAAATAATTCTGACATGCAGACTGAAACATGCACTTTCAATACCAGCAGCAGACTTCCCTTGTGAGCAGTAGCTTTGCTACAGTGATCTTAAAAGCAACTAGAGTGCTAACATTCTGAATTTATGGCAAATTTGTGACACATCTGAATGCCTTCTTGATGGAATCAAAGTAAAAAACTGAAAGTATTTCCTACTGAGGAGACTGTAGTAAATGAGGAAATTAGGAAACATCATAACAAATAAGTCTCCCAAAATGGCCACTAGAGACAAAAGAGCCCAAATGTAGCCCAAATATCACCCAGATGAAGCCCAAGTATAGCCCAATGACAGAATGTCCCAGAGTGTTCTAACGAACAACTAGAGCGCTAACAGTCTTACTTATGACAAAAGTATGGTACACCTGAAGCCATCTTGAATGGAATAAAGTGGTAACACTTAAAACATTTAATTTACAAAGGAACACAATGAGGGGATTCATTTTGCCATAGAAATTATGATTAGCGCTGCAGAAAGAAAACTTAGGGCACATTTTGACTTCTCAAATCCTCTTCTATGTCATAAAAAGATTCTGACATGCAGACTGAAACATGCACTTTGAATACCAGCAGCAGACTTCCCTGGTGAGCAGTAGCTTTACTACAGTGATCTAATGAGCAACTAGAGTGCTAACATTCAGACTTTATGGCAAATGTGTGACACATCTGAATGCCTTCTTGATGGAACCAAGTAAAAAACTGAAAGTATTTCCTACTGAGGAGACTGCAGTAAATGAGGAAATTAGGAAACTTCATAACAAATAAATCTCCCAAGAGGGCCATCAGAGACAAAAGAGCCCGAATGTAGCCCAAATATCACCCAGATGTAGCCCAAGTATAGCCCAATGACAGAATTTCCCAGAGTGTTCTAACGAACAACTAGAGCGCTAACAGTCTTACTTATGACAAAAGTATGGCACACCTGAAGCCATCTTTATTGGAATAAAGTGGTAACACTTAAAACATTTAATTTACAAAGAAACACAATGAGGGGATTCATTTTGCCATAGAAATTATGATTAGTGCTGCAGAAAGAAAAAACTTAGGGCACATTTTGACTTCTCAAATCCTCTTCTATGTCATAAAAAGATTCTGACATGCAGACTGAAACATGCACTTTGAATACCAGCAGCAGACTTCCCTGGTGAGCAGTAGCTTTACTACAGTGATCTAATGAGCAACTAGAGTGCTAACATTCAGAATTTATGGCAAATGTGTGACACATCTGAATGCCTTCTTGATGGAACCAAAAAAAAACTGAAAGTATTCCCACTGAGGAGACTGCAGTAAATGAGGAAATTAGGAAACTTCATAACACATAAATCTCCCAAGATGGCCACCAGAGACAAAAGAGCCCAAATGTAGCCCAAATATCACCCAGATGTAGCCCAAGTATAGCCTAATGACAGAATGTCCCAGAGTGTTCTTAAGAACAACTAGAGCGCTTACTGTCTTACTTATGACAAAAGTATGGCACACCTGAAGCCATCTTGATTGGAATAAACTGGTAACACTTAAAACATTTAATTTAAAAAGGAACACAATGAGGGGGTTCATTTTGCCATAGAAATTATGATTAGTGCTGAAGAAAGAAAAATTGGGGCACATTTTGAGTGACTTCTCAAATCCTCTTCTATTTCATTAAAAAATACTGACATGCAGACTGAAACATGCACTTTTAATACCAGCAGCAGACTTCCGTGGTAAGCAGTAGCTTTACTACAGTGATCTAATGAGCAACTAGAGTGCTAACATTCAGAATTTATGGCAAATGTGTGACATATCTGAATACCTTCTTGATGGAATCAAAGTAAAAACTGAAAGCATTTCCTACTGAGGAGACTGCAGTAAATGAGGAAATTAGGAAACTTCATAACAAATAAATCTCCCAAGATGGCCACCAGACACAAAAGAGCCTAAATGCAGCACAAATATCACCCAGATGTATCCCACATGTAGCCCAATGACAGAAGTGTGCAAAACACTTATTTTTTGTCTATTTGCAGTTTTATATAGTGCAGACTTGTCAGGTATTGGAATGCTTTACATGAGCATTGGTTACATCACACAAGATCAAATTCATTTTGGTTGTAGACATGGGGAGATTAAGTGATTTGACCACAATCACAGAATGTTGAGCTGAAGCAGAAACTCCAACCTGGTTCCCCAGTTGCAAAGTCTGCAGCTCTGGAAGTAACACCACATCCTCTCGCCAAGGTGCAACATTTAATCAAGTGGTCAACTGGATAAAAAAACATAAAGATTACAAATAATTTAAAAGTTCTTTGTCGCTATTTGAAAACTCAGAAAATATGTCCTCATTTTAGTTTTTTAGAGCACTAACCATAATTGTGATGCAAATAAGACCCTCTCATATATCTAATTTCTAAAGGAAATACTCTAGGTATTACAGTTTTGATTACATCAAGATGACGTCAGGCGTTCCACACTTTTGTAATCAATATAGAATGTTAGCAATCTAGTTGTTCATTGGGATACTGTTGAGAGGCAGAGGCCAGGGGCACGGACTCTGAAAATTGAAGGCAGGTAGGAGAGTGCAGAGGCAACAATTTGACCACACTGGGCAGGCAGGAAGGGCAGTGGTAGCACAACAGACTATGGAGGGCAGTGGGAAGGGGGGCAGGGGCAACAAACCAACAATATAGGACTGGCAAGAGAGGCTGTGGCAATATAATAGACCATTATGGGCAGAAGGAAGAGGCAGTGGTAGTACAACCATACATGCCAACAGACCCGTTTCAGCCAGGAAACGTCCAATGTTTTTAAGCTCAAATGGGCTTTATTTGATCTGTCTCCTGTCTACAATCTCCTCTTTTTCAACGTAACTCAAAGGGGAAAATCAATACCCCAGTTTTTTTTCAAAATCTCCCTCTTACCAAGTTCAAAATGTTTGCAAGTATGGTACATTGAATCATGGTAGGCAGGAGGAATTGGGGTAGGGACATGGACTCGGATAACAGAGGACAGGAGGGACATGGAGAGGTGCACCAAACTGATCCTACAGGGCAGGCATCAGGGTTTGCAGCAGCACAATACACAACACAGCGCATGCGGGACGGGAGTGCAGCACAACAATCCATAGAAAGCAATAGGGAGGGGACAGGACCATGCACATGGACAACAGAGAACAATGGGAAAGAGGCAATGGTAGCTAGCTGACCATAATGGACAGACAGGAGAGAAAGCTGCAGCATAACAGATCATAAGGGGCAAGAGGGATGGATCAGGGGCATTACAATGGAACAGACAAGCCAGGAGGGAGGGAATAGGGGGTCTGCACATGGAAACAGAGGGCTGGGGGCAAGGTGGCAGGACAGGAGCAGCACGATGACCATGGAGGTCAGGCAGGATGGGCACTAGAAACAAGACACACCATGGAGAGCAAAAATGAGACTATGGTGGCATACACACAGACCATGAAGGGAAGGTGGGAGGGTGTCAGGGGCAGCTTGCTGACCACACAGGGAAGGTGGTAGGGGCCATGGCAGCACAGAAGACCATGCATGGCAAGCGGGAGGGTTAGTGGCAGCACAATGGCTATGATGGGCAAGAAGGAGGGTGCAGGGGCATGCACAAAGGACCATGGAGGATAGAAGGGAGGGTCAGGACCTTGGCACAGACAAGAGAGTTCAGGGGAAGGAGCCTCACAACAGACCGCGCAGGGCAGGCAGGAGGAGCAGTTGCAGCACAACAGATCAGGGAGGGCAGAAGGGTGTGGCAGTAAAATGGACCATGGAGGACAGGAGGAAGGGGATAGGGGCATGGCATGTCGACAGGCAGGGTGGAGGTGGCAGGGACAGGTTACAGTCATCTGACAATGCTAGGCAGGTGGGAGGGGAGTGGCAGCTCAACAGAACACTCAGAGTAGATAGGAGTGGCAGGTCCATGGAACATAGTGGGCAAAAAGGATGGAGCAGGGGCATGCACAAAGACATCGGAGGGCAGGGGGAAGGAGAATAGGGGCAGCAAGCTAAGCACGGAGGCTAAGCAGGACGTCAATGATGGGCCATAGAAATGGGCAATGGAGGGCAGGAGGAGTGGACTGGTACATCATGCTAAATGGAGGGCAGTGGCAGCACATCAGACCATGCATGGCAGGAGGGAGGTGGGTAGTCCATGGATTCAGACAACAGAGGATAGGGAGGAGGTGGACGGGGCAGAAAGCTAACTGTTCAGAGAAGGTGGGTATTGGGAACTTTATTGTTTTTAAAATGTGTGTCTGTGCGAACCACTTAAAATATGAACAAGTATGCAGCATAATCTCACTTTTATTCAGGAAGAAGAGGACGTTTGTGACTGTGACTCCGGGCTCACTTGGCAGAAACACCCCCTGACCTTCCACCCCCAGCGCAAAATGTAATGCTCGTGAAAAGGGTAGGTGGACGCAGTGTTATATAGAACATAGTCCTGAGAGCACGAATGAAAATGAAAACTAGATGTAGTATTTGGTATAAACTATGCACCAAAAAGTGTGATATAGGATGAACCGGGGCGTGAAATATAATATGCAATACATTGTGCGCAATGACAGATTCCTTGGAGAGCGCGAGATAGCACAGGCACTAGCGCGTGCTATGCGATATGCGCCTTGGAGTGTATTATGCAGAGGGCAATGTTGTGTAACATAACTAGTCCCTAAAGTTTTAATATAAAATATGTGCTGGGGAGTGTAACGTTGCATATGCACTGTGACAAAGATATGGATCCCAGATTGTAATATGTATGGCATAGCGCTGTGCGTTATAACATACACATCGAGGAAGGCACGTTAGATGGGACAATATAACCCGTGCGAAGGCAAGTGTGGCATGACATATTCACGGGGTGGTGTTACAGTGCACATGGGCTAGAGAGTGTCATAGCATACGCACTAGCTGGTGAAATACAACACAGAGGTGTGAGGCAATCGGCGGGCACTGATGGGTGTAACATCATTGGGCTCAGCCAGGAGCACGCTGTGACTCTCAAGTGAGGTTCGTCTCCTTTCCAGAGAGTAAAATAAAAAGTATTACACATCCGGCGGTGGATGTGTTTTTTATTAACCGTGAGGGGGGTTTCTTGCATAGTTTGGTCGAATTTTTGTCGAATCCCCTTTGAATGGCTTGGTGTGCGTGTATATTAAATGTGGCCATCAATAGCTACCCATTTTCGTATAAATAAACGACAAGGGTGTCTACTTGGAGAGTACCCACCGGCGGGGGCTTCGGGATTAGGCACGGTAGGGCGTCAGACACGTCAGGGCTTCACTAGCGGTGTAAATACATTCCATGTGGATTCAGTCTATGCATAGTCGCCTTTTAATGAATATCACGCAAATCGTCATGGTGATAGGTACATACGGTTTGTCCAGCATGTCCTAGGTGTTTCTATAAATATATATATTTTTAAAATATTAAAAAACAAAGGCCGGCCCCGGGGATGGGGTCCCCGGAGCCATAAGTGGCCTGTGGAGGGGGGCAACGCAGCCCCCTCCTAAAGAATTTAAATAAAAAAAAGGCCATGACCCGGGGGTTGGGGTCCCCGGGGCCGATTAAGGCCTTGGGAGGGCCACAATTTTTTTTTTCAACAAAAAAAATTAGGGTGCAGGCCCTGTGGGATGGGGTCCCCAGGGCCAGTAAATTAGAAAAATAAGGGGGGTCACACAGCCCTCCTTCTTAAAAAAATAAAATAAATAAAGACCGGCATCGCGCTGGAGGCCACGCCCCCTCCTTGCAGCACTCTGCAAACGCGCCCCCTGGCCAGTTGTAAGTTGGGGAATTAATTCCCCTTCAATACTGAGGCTCCCTGAGGGCCAACTAGCTCAACAGGTATCTCCAGTGTGCGCCAGGGAGCTGCGTTGCAGACAGGTGTTCTGAGGCCACGCCCCTTTTTACACCTCTATGCAACGCAGCTCTGTGGCGCTTACTGGAGGTACCTAGTGGGCTAGTTTGACCCTAGGGACCCTTAGGATTCAAGGACACTTAATCTCTCAACAGTGGTGAAGGGAGGGGACGGGGCCTGAGGTGACGTGTGCAAACACGCCCTGTGGCGCGTTTTCAGTTGGGGAAATAATTCCCTTTCAATCCTGAGGGACCCTGGGGGCCAACTAGCCCACCAGGTGCTTCCAATAAGTGCTACTGCTCTGCGTTGCAGAGAGGTGGTGCAGGCCGTGCCCCTTTTTACACCTCTCTGCAATGGCGCTTACTGGACGTACCTAGTGGGCTATTTTGCCCCTAGGGATCCTCAGGATTCAAGGGGACTTAATCTCCCAACTTAAGAAACGGCCACAGGGCATGTTTACACAGTGGGGAAGGAAGGGGACGGGGCCTGAGGTGACGGGTGCAAACACGCCCAATGGCGTGTTTTAAGTTGGGGAAATAATTCCCCTTCAATCCTGAGGGCCCCTGGGGGCTAACTAGACCACCAGGTGCTTCCAGTAAGCGCCACTGAGCTGCGTTGCAGAGAGGTGGTCCAGGCCGTGCCACTTTTTACACCTCTCTGCAACGCAGCTCTGTGGCGCATACTGGAGGTACCTAGTGGGCTAGTTGGACCCTAGGGACCCTCAGGATTCAAATTAACTTAATCTCCCAACTAAAAACGGCCACAGGGGGTGTTTACACAGTGGTGAAGGGAGGGGACGGGGCCTGAGTTAACGTGTACAAACAAGCCCTGTGGCGTGTTTTAAGTTGGAGAAATAATTCCCCTTCAATCCTGAGGGACCCTGGGGGCCAACTAGCCCACCAGGTGCTACCAGTAAGCACCACTCCGCTGCGTTGCAGAGAGGTGGTCTAGGCCGTGCCTTTTTACATCTCTCTGCAACGCAGCTCTGTGGCGCTTACTGGAGGTACCTAGTGGTCTAGTTGGACCCAAGGGACCCTCAGGATTCAAGGGGACTTAATCTCCCAACTTAAAACGGCCACAGGGCGTGTTTACACAGTGGGGAAGTGAGGGGACGGGGCCTGAGGTGATGCGTGCAAACACGCCCTGTGGCGCGTTTTAAGAGGTAGTTTTAATCCCCTGCCCTATTAAATACTAGGGGCTTACAGAGGAAGTCATGCTGATCACAGGGGGACCCCAACGCATAGTGTTCCCTAGTGTATGTAGATGTTTTCACTGTATTCTGAGTGCCTTTTAACATAGCACTGGCTCTAGGACTGGTTAGTCAGACTCAGTTACCACCAGTATCCGTCTGAAAAAGTTGAGGGTACAGGATGATTTTGCAACAAGGCTTCTTTCTGCTCTTCTGTTTGTTCGTTCTGCACGTTATCCTTCTTCCTGCACTTTTCTTCGTCTTTGAGGACTTCTGTTGCTTCTTTCTGAATTTCTTTTTTTCTTTCTGTGCGTTTTTTCTTCTTTCTTCACATGTCCTATCTCTGTAGGCATAGTTAGAAATTAGCATTTAAAAAACCTTTGAAATTCACTGAAAAAACCATAGGTTTCAGGCATGTTATAGTTAGGAATTAGCATTTAAAAAACCTTAGAAATTCACTGAAAAAACCATAGGTTCCAGGGGCGTTATAGTTCGCTGGACTTTTCACTCGTACAAAACCATTGAAATTCCCCCGTTATAGTTAGTTCAGCTAACTATAACTCGCGCACCCGCAATGCACTGCTCATGACGTCACATATTACATCACTCATGACATGGTCAGTGACATCACTCACGACATCACTGATGACATCTCAAATGACATCACTAATGACATCACTGATGACATCATCCTTGTGATAGAGTGGCAGACCTCCTCTTCCCCTAATATAACCTTTGATACACACATTCAAAAATAGAAACTACAATGTTCAAAACAATGGACATACCAATACCAACAACAACCTATTCAGTAATTCTAAGATCCATATACACATCCACTCATTCAACAACAGTCCTATACAGTCACTCATACATGTACTCACTCATAATATGTACTCACACACCTATACATCCTGTTACACAACACCACTCATCCATAGAGTTACTCACACACATAGTCACTCATGCTAATAAAGAATCAAACATCCATTTACTTGCATATACAGTTATACACACACCACCACACTTACTTCTACAGAAACTTACACATACTTAGTCTTTTAAACAATCACTTATAGAAACACATACTTATTCATACAGGAACTCTTTCAATCTCTCACTCTGACATATACTCACTTATATACACCAATAGTCACATATACTAGTTTAAAACATATGTAGTTACTCATAAAGACACTATTGAGACAGTCTATCACTCACTTATACACCCATGCACACACTCATCCACCCATACAGTCCTGCACACATGCTGTCTTCAACACATACAAACAGTGAGTCACTCATTCATGCACCTATGCACTACGTAATACCCCCCACCGAGCCATACAGACACTCAGACACTCATACTGATACTCAAAAAACCAACTAATTACCTATATAGACACTCATGTAGCTACTCACCAACCCATGCAGCCACTTATACACAAAGTGAGAGACTGATACAGATATTTACACATTTAAACATTACTCACTAAGCCATGCATTCACTAAGATACACTTAATCAGTCAGTTATACAATCAATTTTGCAAAAACAAATCATCCATTTAGACACTTTTATACCAATTTATTCTTCCATCGACCTTGAGATATACATATATAAAACATATGTAATTTTCAGAAAAACACATATTCACTGGATGATGTCTAGGCCTGGGCGGTAAATTCCGTTCCGTTCGCAGAATTTGCGGAATTTGGGTAATTTCGCGTTCCGCGGAGAACGCGAAATTGCCCAAAAATCTGCGTCCCGCGACTGCGCGAAATTTTTTGCTTGTTCGCGTTCTCAATATGCGTGTTCACGAGATATTTCACCCCGAGCCCGCAAACAGCGATCAGGAAAAAAGTATCGCGAACAAGCAATTCCGCGTGTACGTGGAATTTCTTCGTGTTCGCGGAGATTTTTTACCGTTTCGCGGAGATTTGCGTAACGCGATTACGCAAATTCCGCCCACCCCTAATGGTGTCATCAGTGATGTCATTTGAGAAGTCATCAGTGATGTCATGAGTGATGTCACTGACCATGTCATGAGTGATGTAATATGTGATGTCATCAGCAGTGCATTGCGGGCGCGCGAGTTATAGTTAGCTGAACTAACTATAACAGGGGAATTTCAATGGTTTTGTACGAGTGAAAAGTCCAGCTAACAATAACGCCCCTGAAACCTATGGTTTTTTCAGTGAAAATATATATATATATATATATATATATATATATATATATATATATTATCTACTGGCGGTCGCCAGTAGATAGTTATAGTTAGAACCGAGTTCCCATAGGAAATCTGAAAATTCTATTTTGAATAACTTTGGCGCCGGTTGACTTATCTTCGTGAAATTTTCAAAACTAATGGGATACTCCGCTCAGCTCCTACCCTGAAAGTCTCGGGGTGATTCGTCAAGCAGGGGCTGAGAAAAAAGGGGGGTCCCAAACCGCGTTTTCCCCATGCATTTTCCCATAGGACCTTTAGTCGAAGGTACAGCCCGAACGGCTGAACAGAATTACTTGAAATTTGGCAAAGAGGTAGTCCTCAGGTCAGGCATGTGCCTTTTGCATATATGGTGTCAATCTGTTCAGTAGTTCCTGAGAAAATTGCAGTTAAAAGTACATAAATATCTATATGCGCGCACCGTGCGCGCACCGTGCGCGCACCAAATGTCCGTGAGCGTAATTCTGATTGGTGGTTAGATGTCAGTCAACATTCCAATCGGTCGAAATCAGGAAGTGTCGGACGCCATTTTTATTTTTTTTTTAAATCGCGGGGTGCGCGCACGGTGCGCGCACCCCCCAGCCACCATTTTGAGATTTAGAGGCAGAAGAGAGCTAAAAACACAAATGGAGAATGTGAAAAGGGGGCAGGGTAGAGAGTCCCTGACCCCCTAGGCCTTCTCAGGTAGGCCTGGGCAAAAATTTCGTTCCGTTCTCGGAAATTGCGATAATTTGACATTTTTGCGTTCCGCGGAGAGCGCGAAAATGTCAAAAATTCCGGTTTCCGCAGCTTGGCGATAATTTGTTTCTTGCTCGCGCTGTAAAATAATACATTCTCGCGCGCGCGCGATCGCCTTGCCTGAATCCCTGCGTTCGCCGACAAGTTTTCTTGATCCGGTCGCGTTCTCCATGAGATGTTGTATTGTTTTTAGCCATTTGCGCTGTCTCGCGACAGTTCGCGCCCGCAGTGACGTCATGCGTCGCGCGATCACGTCTTTCTTCTCGCGATCATGCACCGCGAGAACAACTCAAAACAAGATGGCCGCGCCCGCAAGCAACCACATGGGTAAGTTGGCGACCCGCAACCATGCAGAAAATCTCGCGAACATGCCGGAAAAAAACTTCCGCATCTTCGCGATATTTCTGCTTGTTTGCGATAATTTTAAACATTCTCGCGATAATTTGCGAAGGTTAATTCCGCAAATTCCGCCCACCCCTATTCTCAGGGGGACCATGAAAGACCCCTAAGGTCCCAAAAAAAAAAAATTATAAATATTGCGCGGTGCGCGCACGGTGCACGCACGGCGGCAAAAAATTCATAAAGAAAAATAGAATCAAAAATCAAGTTTAAGTGTTTAGATGTTGGTCGGCTCTAAAAAGAGCTGTTGTGTTCATTGAGTGTTTTTTTGTACCTACAAGTAAGTACCGATGCAGAGTCTAAAGTTCAAGAGGAAGACTCTGTTCCCTTCATCTGTGAAATGTACACCGTCTCCTCTATAAATGCCTTGCATGTTGTAACGCAAGTTGTTGTGGTATATAGAACCCATACCATAGTCTCTGAGGAAAGCAGAAACAAACTTATTGACGTGCTTTTTTGCTTTCTCAATCTGCGGACAATATCGGTTGGACCAGTTTCACTTTTGCCTTTGGCATATATTAGAATATACAAAGGTAGTTTGTGGGAAAAGTGACATCAATTTCAGAAAGGTGTCCTTAACAAGCATTTTCAGACCTACCCCAGTTAAAGTGCCTAGGTCATTTCCACCACAGTGCACAATTATAAGGTCAGGCTGTGGGAGATGTAGAAAGGATTTCACCAAAGGCATTAATTGGTGCCACTTTAACCCTCTCTGACCAATCCATTTAATGTCTACATTTGGCAAAGCAAGGTCTTTCACAATATCTCTTTTTTCCGCATACTTTTCACTCCAGTAGACATAGCTATGACCTACAATCCACACTGTGAACATCTTTCAAGGAGATCTGGATGCACTCAGAAGGTGTCTTTCAGTAGAATGGCAATATGAAAAGAAAGATAGTTGTAAAATGGAGGCTTACATACTTTTTTTAATAAAAATAACTCATTGGCTGTTTCAGACCATTCAACACTAAAAACTAGGCTGTATGTTGAAATTTTTAAAAGCATGTTTTGTATTGGTTCAGAAAAATGTGTTCCCACAGAAGGTTACTTTGGATATGCTGTTAGGTTTGAAAAGTCAAGCACTCTTGCTCTTTGGATTAGAAACATTGTGTGCTGAACTTCTGACCTCTCTGATCACACCAGTGTTCCATGATCTGTTGCTATGGTGGCAGGCAGAAGTCATGTTGGGGGTAGGAATCATTTGGAAAGGGTTGAAATTTGCAACCAATAGAAATGTGTGTTTCCATTTAAAAAAAATGTGGGAAGCAATGTGATTTGAAGTTAACATGTATATGTGTGAAAAAAGAGAGGGACATTTTGCCATTTAGTGGTTCTGGTGAGAGGAGTACAGCTCAGAGATTCTGGCTCGGATAATCTGCTGTGTGAGTGGCACATTTCTTTCTCAACTAACTACTTTTAAAGGTGAGTTATGAATTTGAGAGGGGATGTATGTGGTGTATTTTGATATAAATAATAGAAATTTGTTTCTTCTTTTAAAGTTGTGTTTTACATTTTATGTTTTGGAAGATATTTAACGGCGTTGAACTTGTAAGATATTATGGAGTATGTCTTAACCATAAGTTAAGGTGTACTGGTATCACCCAGGAATACTGTTTTGTGCCTAGAATCACATCATGAATCTGTGTAAACACAGGAATTGTTGTCAGAGATTTAATTTGTGTTGCTCTTGTTCTGTAAGACTTGCACTCGTAGGAAAGGGGCAGCTTGTTTTCTTGAACTGTGATGGTTAGCATTCAGCAGAAATCACTATCTCACAGATGAGAGGCAAATGCTAACACATTTGAAAACAACAGGGTAGATTTTCCTTCCACTCCTGCAATGGGTGAGGTAGTTCCTACATGTTCAAAACTCCAATTAACCCTTACCACAGGTGATCTTACATACATCTCTGCAGTCTTCATGCAGTTGTGCAAGCGTCCATGCAGATCTCTCTTGCACCTGACAATACACAGTCTCCAGAAACACACTCTTAGCACAGAGCCAGCTGCTTCTCCTGCACTCCCATGCTTACTATTCAGCACTGTGTGGTATTTCAGATAGCAGTGTGTAACGCTAACACATTCAACATCACCAAGGCTCATTTCCTTTGCTCTAGTCTAATCACTCACCCAGGTTCCACAATCTCATGGTCTCAAGTAGCTGTTAGGACATGTGCTCTTTTCTCCCTCTCTAAACTATAAGCAAAATGTGTCATGGGGTTACAGTAATTATCACTTGCTCTACCGCAGTAGTAAATGTGCTTTGAAATTGCCAATCAAATATCGTTTTCTGCCTAGAATCACACCATGAGTCTGTGTGCACACAGGAATTGTTGTCAGAGATTTAATTTGTGATGCTCTTGTTCTGTAAGACTTGCACTCGTAGGAAAGGGGCAGCTTGTTTTCTTGAACTGTGATGGTTAGCATTCAGCACAAATCACTATCTCACAGATGAAAGGCAAATGCTAACACATTTGAAAACAACAGGGTAGATTTTCCTTCCACTCCTGCAATGGGTGAGGTAGTTCCTACATGTTCAAAACTCCAATTAACCCTTACCACAGGTGATCTTACATACATCTCTGCAGTCTTCATGCAGTTGTGCAAGCGTCCATGCAGATCTCTCTTGCACCTGACAATACACAGTCTCCAGAAACACACTCTTAGCACAGAGCCAGCTGCTTCTCCTGCACCCCCATGCTTACTATTCAGCACTGTGTGGTATTTCAGATAGCAGTGTGTAACGCTAACACATTCAACATCACCAAGGCTCATTTCCTTTGCTCTAGTCTAATCACTCACCCAGGTTCCACATGCTCATGGTCTCAAGTAGCTGTTAGGACATGTGCTCTTTTCTGCCTCTGTAAACTATAAAGAAAATGAGTCTGGCTGTTACAGTAATTATCACTTGCTCTACCGCAGTAGTAAATGTGCTTTGAAATTGCCAATCAAATATCGTTTTCTGCCTAGAATCACACCATGAGTCTGTGTGCACACAGGAATTGTTGTCAGAGATTTAATTTGTGTTGCTCTTGTTCTGTAAGACTTGCACTCGTAGGAACGGGGCAGCTTGTTTTCTTGAACTGTGATGGTTAGCATTCAGCACAAATCACTATCTCACAGATGAAAGGCAAATGCTAACACATTTGAAAACAACAGGGTAGATTTTCCTTCCACTCCTGCAATGGGTGAGGTAGTTCTTACATGTTCAAAACTCCAATTAACCCTTACCACAGGTGATCTTACATACATCTCTGCAGTCTTCATGCAGTTGTTCAAGCGCCCATGCAGATCTCTCTTGCACCTGACAATACACAGTCTCCAGAAACACACTCTTAGCACACAGGCAGCAGTTTCTCCTGCACTCCCATGCTTACTATTCAACACTGTGTGGTATTTCAGATAGCAGTTTGTAACGCTAACACATTCAACATCACCAAGGCTCATTTCCTTTGCTCTAGTCTAATCGCTCACCCAGGTTCCACATGCTCATGGTCTCAAGTAGCTGTTAGGACATGTGCTCTTTTCTGCCTCTCTAAACTATAAGGAAAATGTGTCAGGCTGTTACAGTAATTTTCACTTGCTCTACCGCAGTAGTAACTGTGCTTTGAAATTGCCAATCAAATATCGTTTTCTGCCTAGAATCACACCATGAGTCTGTGTGCACACAGGAATTGTTGTCAGAGATTTAATTCGTGTTGCTCTTGTTCTGTAAGACTTGCACTCGTAGGAAAGGGGCAGCTTGTTTTCTTGAACTGTGATGGTTAGCATTCAGCACAAATCACTATCTCACAGATGAAAGGCAAATGCTAACACATTTGAAAACAACAGGGTAGATTTTCCTTCCACTCCTGCAATGGGTGAGGTAGTTCCTACATGTTCAAAACTCCAATTAACCCTTACCACAGGTGATCTTACATACATCTCTGCAGTCTTCATGCAGTTGTGCAAGCATCCATGCAGATCTCTCTTGCACCTGACAATACACAGTCTCCAGAAACACACTCTTAGCACACAGGCAGCTGCTTCTCCTGCACTCCCATGCATACTATTCAGCACTGTGTGGTATTTCAGATAGCAGTGTCTAACGCTAACACATTCAACATCACCAAGGCTCATTTCCTTTGCTCTAGTCTAATCACTCACCCAGGTTCCACATGCTCATGGTCTCAAG
This sequence comes from Triturus cristatus, assembly GCF_964204655.1. Taxonomy (NCBI): domain Eukaryota; kingdom Metazoa; phylum Chordata; class Amphibia; order Caudata; family Salamandridae; genus Triturus; species Triturus cristatus. Next base: position 466,780,161 of record NC_140589.1, read on the forward strand.
TAGCTGTTAGGACATGTGCTCTTTTCTGCCTCTCTAAACTATAAGGAAAATGTGTCAGGCTGTTACAGTAATTATCACTTGCTCTACCACAGTAGTAAATGTTCTTTGAAATTGCCAATCAAATATCGTTTTCTGCCTAGAATCACACCATGAGTCTGTGTGCACACAGGAATTGTTGTCAGAAATGTAATTGGTGTTGCTCTTGTTCTGTAAGACTTGCACTCGTAGGAAAGGGGCAGCTTGTTTTCTTGAACTGTGATGGTTAGCATACAGCACACATCACCATCTCACAGATGAGAGGCAAATGCTAACACATTTGAAAACAATAGGGTAGATTTTCCTTCCACTCCTGCAATGGGTGATGTAGTTCCTACATGTTGATAAGCCCAATTAACCCTTACCACAGGTGATCTTACATACATCTCTGCAGTGTTCATGCAGTTGTGCAAGCGTCCATGCAGATCACTCTTGCACCTGACAATACACAGTCTCCAGAAACACACTCTTAGCACACAGCCAGCTGCTTCTCCTGCACTCCCATGCTTACTATTCAGCACAGTGTGGTATTTCAGATAGCAGTGTGTAACGCTAACACATTCAACATCACCAAGGCTCATTTTCTTTGCTCTACTCTAATCACTCACCCAGGTTCCACATGCTCATGGTCTCAAGTAGCTGTTAGGACATGTGTTCTTTTCTGCCTCTCTAAACTATAAGGAAAATGTGTCAGGCTGTTACAGTAATTATCACTTGCTCTACCGCAGTAGTAAATGTGCTTTGAAATTGCCAATCAAATATCGTTTTCTGCCTAGAATCACACCATGAGTCTGTGTGCACACAGGAATTGTTGTCAGAGATTTAATTTGTGTTGCTCTTGTTCTGTAAGACTTGCACTCGTAGGAAAGGGGCAGCTTGTTTTCTTGAACTGTGATGGTTAGCATTCAGCACAAATCACTATCTCACAGATGAAAGGCAAATGCTAACACATTTGAAAACAACAGGGTAGATTTTCCTTCCACTCCTGCAATGGGTGAGGCAGTTCCTACATGTTCAAAACTCCAATTAACCCTTGCCACAGGTGATCTTACATACATCTCTGCAGTCTTCATGCAGTTGTGCAAGCGTCCATGCAGATCTCTCTTGCACCTGACAATATACAGTCTCCAGAAACACACTCTTAGCACACAGCCAGCTGCTTCTCCTGCACTCCCATGCTTACTATTCAGCACTGTGTGGTATTTCAGATAGCAGTGCGTAACGCTAACACATTCAACATCACCAAGGCTAATTTCCTTTGCTCTAGTCTAATCACTCACCCAGGTTCCAATTGCTCATGGTCTCAAGTAGCTGTTAGGGCATGTGTTCTTTTCTGCCTCTCTAAACTTCAAGGAAAATGTGTCAGGCTGTTACAGTAATTATCACTTGCTCTACCGCAGTAGTAAATGTGCTATGAAATTGCCAATCAAATATCGTTTTCTGCCTAGAATCACACCATGAGTCTGTGTGCACACAGGAATTGTTGTCAGAGATTTAATTTGTGTTGCTCTTGTTCTGTAAGACTTGCACTCGTAGGAAAGGGGCAGCTTGTTTTCTTGAACTGTGATGGTGAGCATTCAGCACAAATCACTATCTCACAGATGAGAGGCAAATGGTAACACATTTGAAAACAACAGGGTAGATTTTCCTTCCACTCCTGCAATGGGTGAGGTAGTTAATACATGTTCAAAACTCCAATTAACCCTTACCACAGGTGATCTTACATACATCTCTGCAGTCTTCATGCAGTTGTGCAAGCGTCCATGCAGATCTCTCTTGCACCTGACAATACACAGTCTCCAGAAACACACTCTTAGCACACATGCAGCTGTTTCTCCTGCACTCCCATGCTTACTATTCAGCACTGTGTGGTATTTCAGATAGCAGTGTGTAACACTAACACATTCAACATCACCAAGGCTCATTTCCTTTGCTCTAGTCTAATCACTCACCCAGGTTCCACATGCTCATGGTCTCAAGTAGCTGTTAGGACATGTGCTTTTTTCTGCCTTTCTAAACTATAAGGAAAATGTGTCAGGCTGTTACAGTAATTATCACTTGCTCTACCACAGTAGTAAATGTGCTTTGAAATTGCCAATCAAATATCGTTTTCTGCCTAGAATCACACCATGAGTCTGTCTGCACACAGGAATTGTTGTCAGAGATTTAAATCGTGTTGCTCTTGTTCTGTAAGACTTGCACTCGTAGGAAAGGGGCAGCTCATATGATAGGATTTGAAAAGCTCCAAAAAACTATAGTAATATATTTAAATTACATAAAGGTATTTTTTTTTAGTTTCCTTTAGGTATTGCTGAACAACACTGAAATAAATTAAACATGCCTATAAAATCAAGAAAGAGAAAAGAACAGCAAAAACATCTATATTTGAAGACAACCGGACAACAAAAATTAGTTGAAGAACCTCACGTTGGAAAAAAGAAAAATTCTTCTGGTAAGCAGACTAAGGATTTTTTTTAAAATATCCTCAAACATAGAAAAAATGTACAAAGTATATCCACTGCAAATAGTGTTTCAAGAAGAAAACAACAGGACAATAGAAAGAAAATACTAAATGCTAATGTACAATCAGAAGCAAGAAAGAATGACTTAAAAAGAAAAACAGAATTTCAAAACATTCGTAAAAAAATGTTTCAGAGAAGAGTGGTGTTCAATGGGGTGGGGAGGGAGGGGGGGGAGGGGGGAGGGAGGGGGGAGGGCCGGTAGGGGCCGGAAGCTCATTCTCCCGGTTGTTGGCTGGTAACTTTATGTGTACTAAACATTCTTTGGCCGTGGGGGAAGCGGGTTTGTACTGTGTTGTTGCTATGAAAACAATAAAAAATGTTTCAACAAAAAAAAAGAGAAGAGTGGTGTTCAATTTGCTAAAGGATGTGAAAAAATATAGGAAGAAAGCAATATTTTATAAGAAAAAGAAACATATTGAATCAATTGTGGCAAAGGCTTTGGAATTAAAAAGAAAACTATTGATTTTAATTTTGAACAGGATCCGTACATTAGATAAAATAGTCAATGTAATGAAGTAAAAAAGCAAAAGGAAAAGAGTAGTGAAAAAAAATAACTTTTGTAATGTGTTCTTAGGAGAATGGAAGCATAGTTCAAGTACTGAACCATTTTTTAATGAAGAGAGTTATCTTCAAAGTAATAGTTTGCTGCATGCAGTTGACACCAGTGGTCGAACTAATGAAGTTAAAGATGGTTGTGTAATGGAAAAGGAGAAAATGGTTCCAAGAAATGAGGAAGAAGTGTTAGCCTATGAGTATGGGGAAACGTCCTAAAGCCCCAGTGTACACTTGGAATTGTAGTAGTATTTGTACTGTACGACAAGAATCTATTGATAAATTACGTGACTTTCTAAGAGAAATATAGTAAAAAAAAGTGTTAAACAGAAGATTAAGGTGCTTCAAAGACTAGATCCATGCAGAGTGAGAAAGAATCCTGGTTTGCAAGGAGATTCTCTGGCTTGTCTTTCTAGGAAAGTTTGTCAAAGTGTTTTTCACCATTTTAGGATGCTGGCAGTACATCATACTGAAATGAGAAAGTTTGTGAGAAGATTGTATATTGCTAAAAGTCCAGCACTAAAGTTAAATGAGTTGAATAGTGCTCTGTTGCGTGGATCTGTATCAGATGTAGAGAAGGTTACTGATGATATTCAGTTTTGTTACTTTGGTCCAGAACAAGAAAGTGCAGGAAATGACACAGTTATTGAAGAAAATGTGGAAGAGAATGTAGAACCCACTGTTAGTAAAAATTTTGAAGATCAAATGACAAAATTTACTATCATCTCTAATGAAAGACCAAATATTACTTGTATTTGTTGCCGGAGAAGCCATTATAAAACTCAAACAAGGAATGTTGATCTCTATAAAAAAAGTGAAAAAGAAAATAATTATGAGTGGAAGGATTTTGCTACATATTTGTTTCTGGAAAATTGTTTTGATTTGGGTGAAGATCAGCGTATTTGTAAATACTGTTATAACAAGTTAGAAGAAAATAAAATGTCAGCTAGAGCTGTACATAATAATTTAGAATTGGTTTATATTCCTGCAGAACTTAGTGATTTAAATACGTATGAGTCTATACTCATTCAATGTGTCCATCCGTTTCAGACTATCGTTCGTATGGAGCCCAAAACAGGTAAATTACCTCCTTCAGATTTACAAAAAGGTTTAAAAGGAAGAGATGTCTATTTGCCATTAGATTTGAAAAAAAGTATTGAAACAATTGATGCAGATAGTTTGGAAACTGAACAATTAGTTATTCTGGTTAATGGTGTACCTACAAAGAATAATAAAATTTGGCAGGAGCTAGTAGATGTACGAAAAGTACAAAGAGCAAATTTATATTTGAAAAGAAATAATAAGTACTATGAATCAATTTATATGGATGAAAATGAAGAAGTTTTACTAGCAGACACAGGAATACCAACTGGGCAAATTGAAAAAGTGGATAAGTCAAAAGAAGAAGAAATTTATGAACATTTCAACATACATCCAGAAGTTATGGGAAACACTATTGATCTGTTTCAGATGAAAAAAGCAAAAGGAACTCCTGTGAGTGTATGGGAGGAGAGCTTGGAAGCTCGTTGTTTTCCCCAGCTGTTTCCTACAGGAAAAGGTGGACGATATGATGAACGTCCAGTACAGATTCCTGCTTCTGAGTATCGGACTACAAGATTATATGCAGAAGATCCAAGATTTCGTCAAAGTATTCCTTATTTGTTCCATCTTTTATTTGAAAGTGACTTGCCTGCACTATCTTATGCAGTAAATCACATTTTAAAAACTGGAGTACATCTACATAATGTGTCTGCAAAGGATTTTATGAACAAAGTGCATCAGCGAGATGATCATTTGGAATCTCAATTGATTAATCTGATGGCTTGTCAGCGTGGAACTAATGAATATTGGTACCGACGCCATGGAGAATTGAAATGTATGTTACGGAATTTAGGAACTCCTACATGGTTCCTTACCCTAAGCTGTGCTGAGTACGCTTGGGATGATTTACTGGATTTTCTTCGAGAGGCAAATTCAAATATTGAAAACATCCAATACAAGACAGCAGGAGAATTGTGCTCATTGGATCCGGTTAATGTTTGCAGATATTTCAATCATAGATTTGAGGCTATGATGTCCTTCATCTGCAATAAAAAAAATCCACCTCTTGCAGAAGTTGTGGATTTCTTTTGGAGAAAAGAGTACCAAGCAAGAGGTGCTCCTCATATTCATATGCTGTTGTGGATCAAGGATGCCCCAAAATTTGGAACAGATTCTGATGATGCAGTTTTATCTTTCATTGAAGAATATGCAACATGTGCTATACCTAAAAGCACAGAAGAAAAAAACTTAAAGAGCAAGTTTTACGTTTCCAAAGTCATCGGTGTGGAAAATACTGTCGACGAAAGTACAAGAGTAAAGATAAATTCTACACAAAATGTCGATTTGGATTTCCACGACCTGTTCTTTCAAAAGGAAGAGTAAACAGTTTTATGTCAGCTGTGCGACATACCATTACAAGAAAATCTCCGAAAAATACCTACAACCTAAGAAGAAAAGAAGAGTCAAAATATATAAATGACTACAACCCAGTCATTTTATCCATGTGGAATGCTAACATGGATATTCAGTATGTGGCTGACAATTCTATTGCTGTTGCTCGTTATGTCACATCTTACATCACTAAATCTGAGAAAACGGAATTGAAAGAAATGTGGGAAGAGAGTTCTCACGAGAAGACTGTCAGTAAAAAGCTATACAGTTTCAGTTTAAAGATGTTATCGCATCGAGAAATTGGGTCATACGAATGCTCAGATAGGTTATCATCTGCAAGTCTGTACTCCAAATCCAGAAGAATAATTTGGGTAAGTTTAGGCCTTGCAGGAATGCGAAATCGGGTACTGAAATCTATTCGAGAAATTGAACATTTAGCAGAGAACGAACCAGAAAGTACAGACATTTTGAAAACAAATATGTTGGACACATATTACCCAAACAGAAGTCATCATCTTGAGAACGTGTGTCTCTACGAAGTGCTGCAGAACTACATTTTTACACGGAATGCCACAGAAGACATCAACAATGGAAAATATAAAGTCATTGGTGAGGAAGGATGTTTGGTGAAACAAACAAAAGGAAGTTTGATTAATCACAGGAAGCTGAGTTGCAACACTACTGACAAAAAGGAATTTTACTACTTAGCACTTTTACAGCTGTTTAAACCATGGCGTTCAGAGGATGAATTACTTGGAGATTTTCAGAGCTATGAAGATTCCTTTAATGCATGTAAAGATAGCATAGAATGCAGTACTTTCACAAATTATGTACAAATGTTAAATGAAGAAATTGAACAAGAAGCTACAATTGCAGCTGAAGTAGCTAGAGACAGTTCTCAAGACAGTCAAAGTTCTGGCACGCTCAGTCAAGATCCCCTAGGACAACCAATCGTAGAAAATGAAGCTGCAATAGCAATGACTGAAGTGGAAACGGCTATGAATCAAGCTCAAGAAGAATTTATAGACTTACCAAATTTGGAACAACAAATGAATGATGAACAACAACAAACTTATGAAGAAGTCACAAAACAAATTGATTATGGATTACTACATGATAATAAAAGAGTGCTCATGCACATCATTTGAACCAATCAGAATGTATGTGAGTGGATAAGCTGGAACTGGAAAAAGTTTCTTAATTAAAGTAATTAGAAGCTACCGACAGAAAAAAACTGATTCAACTTTGTCTTGTGTTGTTACTGCTCCAACTGGGTTAGCAGCATATAACATAAAAGGAATTACCTTACATCATTTGCTAATGTTACCAGTAGAGCATGAGAACAAAATAGAATACCACACGCTAACAGGAGAAGCATGTTTTGAAGTTTCAAGAGTGTTGAAGAAAATGAAAGTTCTCATTATTGATGAGGTAAGCATGGTATGAAACTTAATGCTTGCCTTTGTGCATTTAAGAATGCAGCAAATTCTAAAGACAGACTATGACGTGTTATTTGGAGTAAAACATGTTATAGTTTTTGGGGATCTACTGCAGCTCACTCCAGTTAAAGGACAACCAATATTTTATACTCTTGCACATGAAGACACGAAAAAGTCATTAGGAAGTATAGGTAATGTGAATATTTGGTCATACTTTCATACTTTAAGTACAAAGAACTCATTACCAATATGCGGCAAGCAAATGATGATGATTATGCAAGTATTCTCAAAGAGATCAGAATTGGACTACTCACAGAACATGGCAGAAAAGCTTTACAGAGTTGATTGCTATGTAATTTGTTTCCAACAGAACAAATAGTTCCAGAGAAAATATACAAGAAAATTGCAGAAAAAAATACTGTAATCTGCTTAATGCCAACACTACACGAATGCTCTATATTCAATGAAGAACTTTTGAAACTGGAAAATGAAGAGATTATGAAAATGGAAGCCGTGGATAAAATACAGCATGAAGGAATAACTATTATATTGACAGGCAAATTGAAAACTAAACTGGATTCTCTAGAGAAAAACATATCGAAAACAGCTGGTTTAGAAAAGAATCTTTATGTATGTATGAACTGTCGAGTAATTTTAAGACGCAATTTGAATGTAGAAAAAGGTTTAGTGAATGGAGCTATGGGTAAAGTTGTGGGTTTTGTCAATTACCAGAAAAAAGATGGAATTGAATTTTTAAAAATAAAATTTGATCAGATTGAAGAGGGTAAAGATATTAGTCGTTGTTCAGTTAGTTTTTTGCTTGTGAAAGACTTATATGTACGTAGGAAGCAGTTTCCATTTTCTCTAGCATATGCTGTAACTATTCACAAATCTCAAGGATTAACTGTAGATAGTGCTTTTGTAAACATTGGATCTAGTGTGTTTAAAGAAGGTATGGCATATGTTGCTTTGTCACGAGTGAAAAAATTATCTGGTTTATTCATGATAGACTTTGATGACTCAAAAGTTAGTGCTGATGCAAATTGTGTAAAGGAGTATAATAGATTAAGAAGAAGCTATGCTCCTCATTTAGGTCAGTATCCTGTGTTTGAAAAACGTGTTGTTTGTCGGAAAAGGAGAATTGAGAATATCTGTAATGAGGATGTACAGAAGAGAAAACAAAAAGAGAGAGATGTGATTGCAAACAAAAAGAAAAAGGACAATGTTTGAAAATAGCTCTGGTGTCAACTGCTACGCTAATGTAGTGCTGAATGTTGTATTTTATCTTTAAAGTTTGCAAGAGCAGATAATACTAAATCATGAAAAAAGATTTTGTTCTCTGCTGAGTTTCCTTTATGAGAAGTTGAGTAATGATAAAACTAAAATAGAAAGTGCTTCTGATGTTAGAAATCTTTTAGATGTATGTTCTGGATGTACACAGTTTACACAAAATGTCCAGCAAGATGCACAGGAATTCTTAATGTATATGCTTATGGTACTGGAAGATGAAGGTGTAGAAATAGAAAATATGTTTTGTCTCTCTTATAAATGGGAACATTGTTGTGAAAACTGTATGAACACATGCAGCACTAATGTTGATTCTGAAAGGTTCATACATTTAACATTACCAGAGAGTAAATCAGTAGCTTTTAGTAAATTAGTTAAAGATGCAAATCACAAGATGGAATGTTCTCAATGTAAATCAGAAATGTTATGAACGTTATTTTTAAAGAAATATGGACAGTATATAATTTTAATGATGCAACGTTGTAGAGCTGATGGAACAAAATTGGACACTTTAATAAAGAAGTTTGTAGGAAATCAATTATCAATATCAGGAAAGACTTTTGTTGCAGTTGCAATAATTTTCCATGATGGACCTTCTATAACTTCTGGTCATTACACAGTTTATCTAAAATGTGAAAAAGGCTGGACACTGTGTAATGATTCTCAATTGATTTTCAAGCAACGTTTGCCTGCAGAATTACCAAATTCCTACTTTTCTAAAACCAAAATTTTAGATACAAATTGCAGCATCTGAAGAAACCATTATTTCGATTTTATCGGATTACCATTGGATATTTCACCTAAAAAGGATTTAAAAATTACCATTTGGCCTCATGGAAAGGTAAATGTTTCTATTGTGGACTTCTTTGACAGATATTATTTTGGTGTATGTGCTTAACCCCTTCGATGCTCATGACGGAACGGTTCCGTCATGAGCATCGGTTGGGCTGTGCTCATGACGGAACCGTTCCGTCATGAGGACAGCCCCCGGGGGAAGCGCTGGCGCTCCCCCCCTTGTGCCTCGATCTTGCCCCCCTTTACGGGGGTGGCAGCGGAAGAGCTTCCGCTGCCACCCCCGACCCCCCCCCGAGCCCCCCCACGCTTTCTGATGACGTCAGCGCGCACAGCGCGCGCCGGCGTCATCAGGAAGCGTTGGACGCGCTGGAATCCATTTCTTCCAGCGCGTCCAAGGGGAGCAGAGGTAGGTGTTTGTCGTCCGGTGGGGGCCGCGGCGGTGAAATCTGTAGTATTGAGGCATCGGGGGAGAGGAAAGAGTATTTCCTCTCCCCCGATGTCTCAATACAGGGCATTCCTGCTCCACGATCGCGCACAGCGTCGCGATCGTGGAGTAGGGATGCCCCACTAGACACCAGGGATTTAGTATTTCGAATTTGGGAAGTGACCCCTTAGGCAAGGGTCGCTTCCTTGGGGATGAAAATTTGGCGAAGTCTTTTCTGCCCCCCCTGGGGGCAGATCGGCCCGCTTTCTGCGCGTTTCTGCCCCCAGGGGGGGCAGAAAAGCCCACTAGACACCAGGGATGTCGTTTTTACTATGTAGGAAGCGACCCCTTAGGCAAGGGTCGCTTCCTTGGGGGCAACATTTTTGGAAGTCTTTTCTGCCCCCCCCTGGGGGCAGATCGGTCCGCTTTCTGCGCGTTTCTGCCCCCAGGGGGGGCAGAAAAGCCCACTAGACACCAGGGATGTCGTTTATGCTATGTAGGAAGCGACCCCTTAGGCAAGGGTCGCTTCCTTGGGGGGCCCAATAATTTGAAGACTTTTCTGCCCCCCCTGGGGGCAGATCGGTCTTCTTTCTTCCCGTTTCTGCCCCTAGGGGGGGCAGAAAAGCCCACTAGACACCAGGGATGTCTATTTCGTTATGTAGGAAGCGACCCCTTGGGCAAGGGTCGCTTCCTAGGGTGGTAAAGTGAATAGAAGACTTTTCTGCCCCCCCTGGGGGCAGATCGGTCGTCTTTCTGCCCGTTTCTGCCCCCAGGGGGGGCAGAAAAGCCCACTAGACACCAGGGATGTCTTTTTCTTTATGTAGGAAGCGACCCCTTGGGCAAGGGTCGCTTCCTTTGCGGCCTATTTATTTAGAATACTTTTCTGCCCCCCCTGGGGGCAGATTGGTCGTCTTTCTGTCCGTTTCTGCTCCTTGGGGGGGGCAGAAAAGCCCACTAGACACCAGGGATATAAATATTATTGTAGGAAGCGACCCCTTGGGCAAGGGTCGCTTCCTTGGGCCCCTAAATGTTTTGAAGACTTTTCTGCCCCCTCTGTGGGCAGATCGGTTTTATTTTTTTGCCGTTTCTGCTCCCATTGGGGGCAGAAAAGCCCACTAGACACCAGGGAATTAGTTCAATTAGAAATAGAAGTGACCCCTCGCTTCCAGGGTGCAATTTGTTATATGTATTTGGCTCACCTGCCCCGGGACTGAATAGCCTTTTTTTTCCTGCTGTTTTCTGCCTGACCTGGCACACAAACCGATTGACCATTTGGGTAGTGACATGGCATGTTATAATGTTTATTGTTATATTTTTTGTGATTTCCAATTGTAATGTTTTTTTTGTTTACTTTTTTGTTCTAGGTGAAGGCTTTTCTTCTGTTCACGGTGACGTTTTGGTTCTGGTGGTTTTGCTGTTTGTGTAGTTTGGTAAGAGACTGTTTTTTTGTACAATGCAAATGTGTTTGATTTCTCTGCCTGTTTTTTTTTGCAAATGGTGTAATAATAGCAGTATGTTTGGTTTTTGAGTTTCAAAAACTTTATGCATTGGTGCACGATGTGTATTTTGTTGTCTTGTGAGTAATTTGTTTTTTTTTCTTCTTTCTAGTTTGATATCGTTGGTCTTTGCTGTGTCACTGCAGAGTTTGTTTCTGGTGAGTGCAGCTGTCTCTTTTGATTTTGGATTGTATAGTTTTTGAGTACATTGATCTTATTGATATAAGGTACACATTTCTTTACTTACTTGGTTTGCACATTGTTGGTTGTTGTTGACTTGTTTGTGCAGTCTTCCATCTTAGTAGGTATAATGGCTAGCCGCAGGATGACTGCTCAGCAGGTTGTTGGTTTGCTGTTTGAGTCTTCCTCTGATATTGGGTCAGAGACTGACTCTGCTTCTGAGGGAGAGGGGGCAGGGGACGATTCTGGCAGTGAGTTTTCTCTCCGTATGGGGTCATCGGATGATGAAGATACTCTTAGTGCGGATGAAGTGCCTGTGTTAGAGGAGGAGACTGATGTGCCGATAGTGCGGCAAGAGGCATCTGGGCTGCAGCCTGCGGCTGCAAGGCTTCCCGTTGGTGTAGTGCGGCAAGAGACATCTGGGCTGCAGGCTGGGACTGCAAGGCTTCCCGTTGGTGTAGTGCGGCAAGAGGCATCTGGGCTGCAGGCTGGAGCTGCAAGCCTTTCCGTTGGTGTAGTGCGGCAAGAGACATCTGGGCTGCAGGCTGGGGCTGCAAGTCTTCCCGTTGAAAGTGATGACCTCTGGGTTGCCCCTGGCATGGTGCAGCCGGAATTTCCTGAGTTTACTGGTGTTCCAGGGTCTAGAGTGAATACCGAGAACTTTTTGCCTGTAAATTTTTTTCAGTTGTTTATGGACGATGTGTTTTTGGCAGAGATTGTTGAGCAGACTAATTTGTATGCCGAACAGTTTTTGAGGGACAACAGTGCCAGTCTTAAGCCACACTCTAGAGCTACCCGGTGGACTCCCACAAATGTTGAAGAGATGAAGAAGTTCTTGGGTTTAACTTTTTTGATGGGCTTGCTAAGGAAGCCATCATTGGCTTCATATTGGTCTAGCAGTCCCTTGATGGCAACGTCTATTTTTCCGGCAGTCATGAGTCGTGACAGGTATTTGCTTCTGCTTCGGATGATGCACTTTGTAGATAATGGTTTAGCGTTGCCACGAGATCACCCTGATTGTGACCGTCTTTTTAAGATTAGGCCTGTCCTTGATCACTTTGTTGATCGATTTTCTGAGATTTATGCCCCTGGTAGAGAAATTGCAGTGGATGAGTCTTTGGTGTTGTTCAAGGGCCGCTTGGTTTTTAGGCAATACATTCCTAGTAAGAGGGCACGCTATGGAATAAAGCTGTATATGCTGTGTGACAGTAGGACTGGATATGTCTCTAATATCAGGGTGTACACCGGTAAGGAATCTAGGTTTAACCTCCCTGGTTGTCCGTCCACTTTTGGAGTGACTGAGAAAATTGTTTGGGAACTTGGAAGAGGATTTTTTAACAAAGGCCACCATTTATATGTAGATAACTTCTACACTGGTGTACGGTTGTTCAGGGAATTGGCCAAAGTGGACACTTTTGCTTGTGGCACAGTCCGCTGTAACCGTAAAGGTTTTCCGAAAGAACTTGTTTGTCAAAAGCTTGTGCGGGGACAGTGCAGTGCGTTGCGTTGCCAGGAGCTTCTTGCTGTGAAGTTTACAGACAGGAGAGATGTCTACATGCTGACTTCCATCCATGATGAAAGCACTGCACCTGTGACTGTTTGGGGTCAGGTCGCTGAAGCGCGCAAACCTGTATGTGTTTTAGACTATAATAGGTACATGGGTGGTGTTGACAGAGTAGATCAGAGGTTGGAACCTTACACTGCTCTTCGTAAGGCTTACATTTGGTACAAGAAGTTGGCTATCCATCTTTTCCACTTGGCAATGTTTAATGCTTTTGTTGTGTTCCAGGATTCTTGCCCTGAGTCAAAGATGACTTTTGCTAAGTTTCAGGAGTCTGTAATAGGCAGCCTTGTTGTAGTGGAACAGGCAAGTGTTCCTAGAGTTGGACTGGTGGAGGATGTTGCTAGATTGAAAGAACGCCACTTTCCAGATCACATTCCTCCCACACCCGCAAAAGATTTTCCCAGTAGGAGATGTAGAGTCTGTTGGCGAAGAGGTTTGCGGAAGGAGAGTCGTATGTACTGCCCCGATTGTCCCTCTCATCCTGCACTGTGTCTCTCTGCTTGTTTCCGAGCGTACCACACGCGTAAAAACTTCTGGGAAGATTCATGAGTGGTAAAGTGAACTGCCTGGTCTGTATTCTTTGGAAAATATGATTCTGTTTCAAGGTTGGTGTTAGTGCAATGTATTTAGTTGCTGATTTTCTGTTAGAAGATTTGTATCTATTTGCAATTTGTTTGTGTTTTTATTTTTTTCTAAAAAAATCCAAAATGTGATGGCGGTGTGTGTAGGCTTGCGCTTGGCTGTTGGTGTGTGTGGACTGGCACTTGGTTGGTGGTGTGCGTGGAATGGTGCTTGGCTGACGGTGTGCGTGGACTGGCGGTGTGCATGGACTGGCGGTGTGCGTGGACTGGTGCGTGGCTGGTGGTGTGCGTGGAATGGTGCTTGGCTGGCGGTGTGCGTGGACTGGTGCGTGGCTGGTGGTGTGCGTGGAATGGTGCTTGGCTGGCGGTGTGCGTGGAATGGTGCTTGGCTGGTGGTGTGCGTGGAATGGTGCTTGGCTGGCGGTGTGCGTGGACTGGTACTTGGCTGGCAGTGTGTGTGGACTGGTGGTGTGTGCGGACTGGTGTTTGGCTGGTGGTGTCCGTGGACTGGAGCTTGGCTGGTGGTGTCCGTGGACTGGAGCTTGTCTGGTGGTGTGTGTGGACTGGAGCTTGGCTGGCGGTGTGCGTGGAATGGTGCTTGTCTGGTGGTGTCTGTGGACTGGAGCTTGGCTGGCGGTGTAGGTGGATTGGCGATTGGCTGCCGGTGTGCCTGGACTGGCGATTGGATGGCGGTGTGCCTGGACTGGCGCTTGGCTAGCGGTGTGCGTGGACTGGCGTTTGGCTAGCGGTGTGTGTCGACTGGTGCTTGGCTGGCTGTGTGTGAGTAGTGACTTTCTGCTGGTCACTACACACACTGCTAGCTGAGTGCCACTCCACGCAATCCTTCAGCCTGTGTAGTTGCTGTGTCTGGATTGTGGGCGTGTGAAAGTGATGGGCCCTTGAATGGCGCTGTGTGCTGGTGTGAGTTTTGTTATGTGATGGGCCCGCGGCTGGCGGTGTGAATGGTTTTGAATGTCTCACACGTATGAAAGGTGTATGAATGGCCTGTAAAGAGGTTGGTGCCTTGTCGTGGCTTTACAGCTCACGAGCTGTGAGTCAATGGTTCAGTTTCTTGCCCTTTCAATTATTACCAGTGCATTTCATGTTTTGTGAAATCACTTGGTAATACAATTTTATCTACTGAACCATCACTCACCCTCGTGCCAAATCCAACCAGTATGTGTGTGTGCTTGCGGGTTAGATGACTGTGCAGTAATATTTGTCTTTCTGAAGCAGGGTGTTCCTTGTCCCTTTTTGGTGATTTTTGTACTGTGTTGCTTTTGTACCTGGTGGTGCGAATGGTCTTGTTTGTATCACGTATGAAAGGTGTGTGAATGGCCTGTAAAGCGGTTGGTGCCTTGACGTGGCTTTACAGCTCACGAGCTGCAAGTCATTGGTTTGGTTTTTTGTGAATTTAATTATTGACAGTGCATTTCATTTTTGTGAAATCTCTTGTTAATAAAATTTAATACACTGAACCATGACTTGCCCTCGTGCCAAATCCAACCAGTATGTGTGTGTGTTTGAGGAATAGATGGTTGTGCAGGAATCTTTGTTTTTTGTTTCTCTGCCAAGGTACACTTTCCATGTAAGATTAACCCACCAACTGTAGATATTGTCGAAAACCCTTGGGAGTTCATGGTGATGTCTCTCTAGTGATTTGAAAAATATTTTTTATCCCCATTGTCCTGTAAACCTCAAATTGTCTGCCACATTTTCTTTGCAGTATTATTCCTAAATTCTCACGCTGTAGTAACAATAGGTAATCTGGTTTTGCAAGGGGGGTTACTTTGGTTTTTTGCCCAGGGCTCGGCGGCCATCTAGGGAAACCTTTCCAACCCACGCATTTCTGAAAACTAGACACCCGGCGGCTTCCAGGGAGGTATGGCTTGCGTGGATCCCCCAACGTTTCCTTACCCAGAATCCCCTGCAAACCTCAAATTTTGCTCAAAAAATCACTTTTTTCACACATTTTGGGGTGGGAAAGTAGTGGCATCACCGGGCTCACACAAATTTACCACCACCCAGCGTTCCCCCAGGTCTCCCGGTAAAAATGGTGCCTCACTTGTGTGGGAGGCCCAAGTACCCGCGGCAGGCAAGGGCCCCAAACGTAGTGAGGCGACATCAAGATGGCCTTTCGCCAAACCACCTGGTTTTGCAAGGGGGGTCACTTTGGTTTTTGGCCCGGTGCGCGGCGGCCATCTAGGGAAACCTACCAAACCCAGGCGTTTTTGAAAACTAGACACCCGGCGGCTTCCAGGGAGGTATGGCTTGCGTGGATCCCCCAACGTTTCCTTACCCAGCATCCCCTGCAAACCTCAATTTTTGCTCAAAAAATCACTTTTTTCACACATTTTGGGGTGGGAAAGTAGTGGCATCACCGGGCTCACACAAATTTACCACCACCCAGCGTTCCCCGAGGTCTCCCGGTAAAAATGGTGCCTCACTTGTGTGGGAGGCCCAAGTACCCGCGGCAGGCAAGGGCCCCAAACGTAGTGAGGCGACATCAAGATGGCCTATCGCCAAACCACCTGGTTTTGCAAGGGGGGTCACTTTGGTTTTTGGCCCGGTGCGCGGCGGCCATCTAGGGAAACCTACCAAACCCAGGCATTTTTGAAAACTAGACACCCGGCGGCTTCCAGGGAGGTATGGCTTGCGTGGATCCCCCAACGTTTCCTTACCCAGAATCCCCTGCAAACCTCAAATTTTGCTCAAAAAATCACTTTTTTCACACATTTTGGGGTGGGAAAGTAGTGGCATCACCGGGCTCACACAAATTTACCACCACCCAGCGTTCCCCCAGGTCTCCCGGTAAAAATGGTGCCTCACTTGTGTGGGAGGCCCAAGTACCCGCGGCAGGCAAGGGCCCCAAACGTAGTGAGGCGACATTTGGGAAAGGCAATGTTGATGTTGCCTCACTACGTTTGTTGTCCTTGCCTGCCGCGGGTACTTGGGCCTCCCACACAAGTGAGGCACCATTTTTACCGGGAGACCTGGGGGAACGCTGGGTGGTGGTAAATTTGTGTGAGCCCGGTGATGCCACTACTTTCCCACCCCAAAATGTGTGAAAAAAGTGATTTTTTGAGCAAAAATTGAGGTTTGCAGGGGATTCTGGGTAAGTAAACGTTGGGGGATCCACGCAAGCCATACCTCCCTGGAAGCCGCCGGGTGTCTAGTTTTCAAAAATGCCTGGGTTTGGTAGGTTTCCCTAGATGGCCGCCGCGCACCGGGCCAAAAACCAAAGTGACCCCCCTTGCAAAACCAGGTGGTTTGGCGATAGGCCATCTTGATGTCGCCTCACTACGTTTGGGGCCCTTGCCTGCCGCGGGTACTTGGGCCTCCCACACAAGTGAGGCACCATTTTTACCAGGAGACCTGGGGGAACGCTGGGTGGTGGTAAATTTGTGTGAGCCCGGTGATGCCACTACTTTCCCACCCCAAAATGTGTGAAAAAAGTGATTTTTTGAGCAAAATTTGAGGTTTGCAGGGGATTCTGGGTAAGGAAACGTTGGGGGATCCACGCAAGCCATACCTCCCTGGAAGCCGCCGGGTGTCTAGTTTTCAAAAATGCCTGGGTTTGGTAGGTTTCCCTAGATGGCCGCCGCGCACCGGGCCAAAAACCAAAGTGACCCCCCTTGCAAAACCAGGTGGTTTGGCGATAGGCCATCTTGATGTCGCCTCACTACGTTTGGGGCCCTTGCCTGCCGCGGGTACTTGGGCCTCCCACACAAGTGAGGCACCATTTTTACCGGGAGACCTGGGGGAACGCTGGGTGGTGGTAAATTTGTGTGAGCCCAGTGATGCCACTACTTTCCCACCCCAAAATGTGTGAAAAAAGTGATTTTTTGAGCAAAATTTGAGGTTTGCAGGGGATTCTGGGTAAGGAAACGTTGGGGGATCCACGCAAGCCATACCTCCCTGGAAGCCGCCGGGTGTCTAGTTTTCAGAAATGTATAGGTTTGCTAGGTTTCCCTAGGTGCCGGCAGGGCTAGGGTACAAAATCTACAGCTAGTCACTTTGCCAAAAAAAGGGTCATTTTTCACTCCAAAACCACGTTGCGTTTTGCGCCGTTTCCTGTCGCGGGCACTAGGCCGACCCGCACAAGTGAGGTACCATTTTTCTCGTAGGACTTTGGGGAACGCGGGGTGGGTGGAAATTTGTGGATCCACGCAGATTCCAGAACTTTCCATCACAGAAATGTGGGGAAAATGTGTTTTTTTTGTCAATTTTTTACGTTTGCTAGGGATTCTGGGTAACAGACCATGGTGGGAGGCAGTCAAGTCACCCCATCCTGGATTCCCCTGGGTGTCTAGTTTTCAGAAATATATAGGTTTGCTAGGTTTCCCTAGGTGCCGGCAGGGCTAGGGTACAAAATCTACAGCTAGTCACTTTGCCAAAAAAAGGGTCATTTTTCACTCCAAAACCACGTTGCG
This sequence comes from Triturus cristatus, assembly GCF_964204655.1. Taxonomy (NCBI): domain Eukaryota; kingdom Metazoa; phylum Chordata; class Amphibia; order Caudata; family Salamandridae; genus Triturus; species Triturus cristatus. The sequence goes on from NC_140589.1 coordinate 466,797,903, forward strand.
TTTTGCGCCGTTTCCTGTCACGGGCACTAGGCCGACCCGCACAAGTGAGGTACCATTTTTCTCGTAGGACTTTGGGGAACGCGGGGTGGGTGGAAATTTGTGGATCCACGCAGATTCCAGAACTTTCCATCACAGAAATGTGGGGAAAATGTGTTTTTTTTGTCAATTTTTTACGTTTGCAAGGGATTCTGGGTAACAGACCATGGTGGGAGGCAGTCAAGTCACCCCATCCTGGATTCCCCTGGGTGTCTAGTTTTCAAAAATGTATAGGTTTGCTAGGTTTCCCTAGGTGCCGGCAGGGCTAGGGTACAAAGTTTACAGCTAGTCACTTTGCCAAAAAAAGGGTCATTTTTCACTCCAAAACCACGTTGCGTTTTGCGCCGTTTCCTGTCGCGGGCACTATGCCGACCCGCACAAGTGAGGTACCATTTTTCTCGTAGGACTTTGGGGAACGCGGGGTGGGTGGAAATTTGTGGATCCACGCAGATTCCAGAACTTTCCATCACAGAAATGTGGGGAAAATGTGTTTTTTTTGTCAATTTTTTACGTTTGCAAGGGATTCTGGGTAACAGACCATGGTGGGAGGCAGTCAAGTCACCCCATCCTGGATTCCCCTGGGTGTCTAGTTTTCAAAAATGTATAGGTTTGCTAGGTTTCCCTAGGTGCCGGCAGGGCTAGGGTACAAAATCTACAGCTAGTCACTTTGCCAAAAAAAGGGTCATTTTTCACTCCAAAACCACGTTGCGTTTTGCGCCGTTTCCTGTCGCGGGCACTAGGCCGACCCGCACAAGTGAGGTACCATTTTTCTCGTAGGACTTTGGGGAACGCGGGGTGGGTGGAAATTTGTGGATCCACGCAGATTCCAGAACTTTCCATCACAGAAATGTGGGGAAAATGTGTTTTTTTTGTCAATTTTTTACGTTTGCAAGGGATTCTGGGTAACAGACCATGGTGGGAGGCAGTCAAGTCACCCCATCCTGGATTCCCCTGGGTGTCTAGTTTTCAAAAATGTATAGGTTTGCTAGGTTTCCCTAGGTGCCGGCAGGGCTAGGGTACAAAATCTACAGCTAGTCACTTTGCCAAAAAAAGGGTCATTTTTCACTCCAAAACCACGTTGCGTTTTGCGCCGTTTCCTGTCGCGGGCACTATGCCGACCCGCACAAGTGAGGTACCATTTTTCTCGTAGGACTTTGGGGAACGCGGGGTGGGTGGAAATTTGTGGATCCACGCAGATTCCAGAACTTTCCATCACAGAAATGTGGGGAAAATGTGTTTTTTTTGTCAATTTTTTACGTTTGCAAGGGATTCTGGGTAACAGACCATGGTGGGAGGCAGTCAAGTCACCCCATCCTGGATTCCCCTGGGTGTCTAGTTTTCAAAAATGTATAGGTTTGCTAGGTTTCCCTAGGTGCCGGCAGGGCTAGGGTACAAAATCTACAGCTAGTCACTTTGCCAAAAAAAGGGTCATTTTTCACTCCAAAACCACGTTGCGTTTTGCGCTGTTTCCTGTCGCGGGCACTAGGCCGACCCGCACAAGTGAGGTACCATTTTTCTCGTAGGACTTTGGGGATCGCGGGGTGGGTGGAAATTTGTGGATCCACGCAGGTTCCAGAACTTTCCATCACAGAAATGTGGGGAAAATGTGTTTTTTTTGTCAATTTTTTACGTTTGCAAGGGATTCTGGGTAACAGACCATGGTGGGAGGCAGTCAAGTCACCCCATCCTGGATTCCCCTGGGTGTCTAGTTTTCAAAAATGTATAGGTTTGCTAGGTTTCCCTAGGTGCCGGCAGGGCTAGGGTACAAAATCTACAGCTAGTCACTTTGCCAAAAAAAGGGTCATTTTTCACTCCAAAACCACGTTGCGTTTTGCGCCGTTTCCTGTCGCGGGCACTAGGCCGACCCGCACAAGTGAGGTACCATTTTTCTCGTAGGACTTTGGGGAACGCGGGGTGGGTGAAAATTTGTGGATCCACGCAGATTCCAGAACTTTCCATCACAGAAATGTGGGGAAAATGTGTTTTTTTTGTCAATTTTTTACGTTTGCAAGGGATTCTGGGTAACAGACCATGGTGGGAGGCAGTCAAGTCACCCCATCCTGGATTCCCCTGGGTGTCTAGTTTTCAGAAATGTATAGGTTTGCTTGGTTTCCCTAGGTGCCGGCAGGGCTAGGGTACAAAATCTACAGCTAGTCACTTTGCCAAAAAAAGGGTCATTTTTCACTCCAAAACCACGTTGCGTTTTGCGCCGTTTCCTGTCGCGGGCACTAGGCCGACCCGCACAAGTGAGGTACCATTTTTCTCGTAGGACTTTGGGGAACGCGGGGTGGGTGGAAATTTGTGGATCCACGCAGATTCCAGAACTTTCCATCACAGAAATGTGGGGAAAATGTGTTTTTTTTGTCAATTTTTTACGTTTGCAAGGGATTCTGGGTAACAGACCATGGTGGGAGGCAGTCAAGTCACCCCATCCTGGATTCCCCTGGGTGTCTAGTTTTCAGAAATGTATAGGTTTGCTAGGTTTCCCTAGGTGCCGGCAGGGCTAGGGTACAAAATCTACAGCTAGTCACTTTGCCAAAAAAAGGGTCATTTTTCACTGCAAAACCACGTTGCGTTTTGCGCCATTTCCTGCCGCGGGCACTAGGCCGACCCGCACAAGTGAGGTACCATTTTTCTCGTAGGACTTTGGGGAACGCGGGGTGGGTGGAAATTTGTGGATCCATGCAGATTCCAGAACTTTCCATCACAGAAATGTGGGGAAAATGTGTTTTTTTTGTCAATTTTTTACGTTTGCAAGGGATTCTGGGTAACAGACCATGGTGGGAGGCAGTCAAGTCACCCCATCCTGGATTCCCCTGGGTGTCTAGTTTTCAAAAATGTATAGGTTTGCTAGGTTTCCCTAGGTGCCGGCAGGGCTAGGGTTCAAAAACTACAGCTAGACTCTTTGCAAAAAAAGTGTAAATTTTCAGTGTGAAAATGTGGTGTGTTCACCTTAGGTTTTGAGCCACTTCCTGTCGTGGGCACTATGCCTACCCACACAAGTGAGGTACCATTTTTCTCGGGAGACTTAGGGTAGTTCAAATTTGTAAAGCAACTGTTATTACCTATTGATTTTTGATGCATTTCTCCCTTCCAAATGAAAGACATTGTGTAAAAAAAAAGTCATTTTGAAAAATGACCAATAATTGTCATGCAAATATGAGTATTCCCAATTTCGAAAATGTGCAAATATGCACTGTTTCTGAACTCTGTAATTTGTTCCCATTTCAGAAATACATAGGTGACTTTCATACCGATTTTTCCAAGTATACATTTTCCCACAATAATTGCTATATACCCGGACCAAAAAAAAAAAACATTACAAAATGCTGCTCATTTTTCTACTCTGGGTTCGTTGGGCTCTTGGTGAACCTACAAGTCCTATATGTCCCCACAACCAGGAAGGTCTACCGGATGTAACGGTACATTGCTTTCAAAGAGATGTCATAATTCGAAGAAGTTACAGGTAAAAACGTTGACTCAAGAGGCTGCTTTTTTCAACAAATTTTTAATTTTTCCTATATTTGCCTGTAAATTTCTATAAAGAAACCTTGATGGATCTACGCAAATGACCCCTTGCTGAATTCAGAATTTTGTCTACTTTTCAAAAATGTATAGCTTTCCAGGATCCATTATTGTTTTGTTACCCTTTTCTACCGTTAACTGGAAGGAGGTTGAAAGCACAAAAAATAGCAAAAATAGGGTATGTCCCAGAAAAATGCCAAAACTGTGTAAAAAATGTTGGTTTTCTAACAAAAGTCTGTCATTCCCTAAAAGCTGGAGAAATTGTGATTTCAGCCCCACAAACCCTTTTTTGATACCATTTGCAGAGAAAAACCCAGAAGCTTTCATTTGCAGCCCGTTTTTCACATTTTTCACAAAAAAAAAAAAAATTGCTGTATTTTGACTAATTTCTGGGAACCCTCTAGGAGAATCCACAAACCCTGGGTACCTTTAGAATCCCCAAGATGTTGGAAGAAAAGGACGCAAATTTGGCGTGGATACCTAATGTGGTCAAAAAGTTACAGGGGCCTAAGCGCGCACTACCTCAAATAGCCCAAAAAGGGCTTAGCACAGGAGGGGAAAAGGCCTAGCAGCGAAGGGGTTAAGCAACAAGATTTACAGACGTTATTTATTGCAAATAGTTATTTTTCTTAGAAGATATTTTAAATATATATGTTACATTTCTATCAAGGTATGTTTTACTGAGGATAGATTCAGGGCTTTTTTAAACAATCTTTCAGATTGTTTATTTTTTTGCCCGCTGTTAAGTGGTGAATACAATTGATATCACTATTTTCAGTGAAATTCAATATAGTCTGAAAACAGCAAAAAAAGGGCAAAAAAATACTTTGTTAAATATGAAAATATGTGTACTGTATTCTAAAATGTATTGTTAAATATTACTACTTTTTTTCTTTTTTTTCAGATCTAGAAAGAAAATTTAGGAAATTGAATCAATTTTTCTTGTAATTAAAAAAACCCATTTATTTCTAATTAAGTTATTTTGTTGGTCAGATAAGTTTAAAATATCTGTATTTCTCACCCCTTCACTTTCATGCTCCCTTTTCTTCACTTCTCTTCACTCTGCTTTTCTCATTCCCCTTCCCTCTCTCTTCTTCCTTTACTGCTCTTTCGTAACTCCTTCACTCCTTCTCTACTACTCCCCTAGGTTTACTGCCTCCATCACTATTTTTTCAACCATGTTTCTCTCCTTGTCTCCATATGGCTCAGTCATTCTACCTGCCTTACTCCTTCTCAGTTCCTTGCTCTCTGTCTCTGTTTCTGTCTCTCTCCCTTTGTCTGTCTTACCCTCAATTTCCTTAACATCTCTGTTTCTACCACTCCTCCTCTCTCCATCACTCATTTTCCATCTATGTTAATTTTTTAACCTTCTCCGTCATTCTCCTTCCCTCACCTTCCCTAACTGTCACTATCCTTTACTCACAGTCGCTCCTATTCTCCTACTTCACTTCCTCCTGTCTGTATCTCACACCCCTTCACCTTTTCGCATTCTTTCCTTCACTCCCTCACTCTCCTTTGCTCATTGAAGTCCTGACTCCCTTTCTCTCACTCCAGTTTCCTAAATCCCTCCATCCCCTCACTCCCCATCTCTCACTTTCCCTTACCCCCTTTTCTAATCCTCATACCCCTTATCTCACCATCACTCCAATTCTCTTACTTTCAATCCCTTTACCCTGCTGTACTTAATCCGCTTCATCTGTTACTCCCTTTTCCTATCTCCGTCCTTTACTCCCCTTTTCTCACTCCCCCTCCATCACTCTCCATTACTCACTGCCATTCCCTTACTCATTCACTCTTCTTACCTGTATCCTCTACCCTTAGTCCTTTTGTTGCAGTCAGTCTTTCACTTCCCTTTCATAACTGATCATACTTTCCTTTTCTCACTCATTCTGTCTGTCCTTTCCTCCTCTTCACTCAGTCATTTCAATCATTTCAATCATTCATGTATACACTACACATTCATTCAATAAAATTACAACACAGTATATTAGGAATATAGCTCTTCTTGGAGAAGTGAAGGAGATCTGAAAAGAACTGGGTTTTTTTGTCTTTTTTTTGGTATTTTTGTTTTAGTTTTTTAACAATTCTGTCTTTTTTTTTATTTTTTTAGAGCACCAAAAAAAACTGGTAATGAAAAACTGTTCAACAGGAACAAAAACAATAAATGAAAAAAATTATGGGCTGGAGCAAGTGTGCTGCTGTATTTTGTTTTCGATCAAGTTAATACTGCTCTCACCGTAGCAAAGAACAGCATTGCACACATTATAATGTATGTGCACCTTCTGAAAAAGTGGGCGGATGTCCAGTGGCCTGGTACACAGAGAATCTGCGGCCGCAGATGATGTGCTCGGCTGAGCAGGTGGAGGGTTGTCTCTTAGGGCTCTAGTTGACTCTCGAGCATAAGGTATAGGATGCACTGTCTTGAAGTGTCTCAACATTGAATAAATACTAAACGAGTATTTCTTCGTGGGATCTCCTCTGGATAACACACTTCCACAAATAGTGCATGTTACCTTCGGGGCATTGACCTTCTTTTGGCCCTCTGGAAAGGTGAAGAACTTCCAGATGAAAGAGTCTTTTTGTTTGGTCTTCCTTGGTGGTACCACAAAGGTCTCCTTCTCACTCCCTGAAGTAGACTGCTGTTCTGCCATTTTTAAGTAAAATTTTACTAGAGTAGCTGTTCAGCTCCTTGTCCCAGGAAATAAGAAGAAATAGTGAGGGGAGTGGGTGTGGTGTTTGAAGATTCTGGAACAGAAACTACTATGAACCAATGAAAAGTGTTGTTTCATAATCACATGACTTGCCGTGCGCGCACGGTGCTCGCACACATGCGCGCACGGATCAGAAATGAACTACTTTTAACCCGATTTCTAAAACATGAAAAGGAGGCAGGGAAGACACTCCCTGACCCCCTAGACCTTCTCAGGGGGTCCCTAAAGGACCTCGTAAATAAAAAAAAACATTTTGTTTAATTAAAAAACTTGCCGGTGCGCGCACGGTGCACGCACGCATCAGAAATGAATTACTTTTAACCTGATTTCTAAAACATGAAACGGAGGCAGGGAAGACACTCCCTGACCCCCTAGACCTTCTCAGGGGGTCCCTAAAGGACCTCGTAAATAAAAAAAAACATTTCGTTTAATAAAAAAAATTGACGGTGCGCGCATTGTGAAAAACCCTTAAAAAAAAAATACATTTTAAACTGTTTATAAGTTTATAGAAGATATTAACTATGCTGTTCAACTTTATCCAAATTCAAAATAAAAGAGCTGAGCCGTTCCATATTACAGGATACAGTCAATCTATAACTATATACATAGGTAGTTTATTGTAAAATAAATATACAAAAACAGAAACTACTATGAACCAATGAAAAGTGTTGTTTCGTAATCACATGACTTGCCGTGCGCGCACGGTGCTCGCACGTATGCGCGCACCGTGCGCGCATGGATCAGAAATGAACTACTTTTAACCCGATTTCTAAAACATGAAAAGGAGGCAGGGAAGACACTCCCTGACCCCCTAGACCTTCTCAGGGGGTCCCTAAAGGACCTCGTAAATCAAAAAAACCATTTAGTTTAATGAAAAAAAATTACCGGTGCGCACACGGTGTTTGCACGCATGCGCACACGGTGATCGCACGCATGCGCGCACGGATCAGAAATGAACTACTTTTAACCCGATTTCTAAGACATGAAAAGGAGGCAGGGAAGACACTCCCTGACCCCCTAGACCTTCTCAGGGGGTCCCTAAAGGACCTCGTAAATCAAAAACAAAACATTTTGTTTAATAAAAAAAATTGCCGGTGCACGCACGGTGCGCGCATGGTGCACGCACCGTGAAAAACCCTTAAAAAAAAAATACATTTTAAACTGTTTATAAGTTTATAGAAGATATTAACTATGCTGTTCAACTTTATCCAAATTCAAAATAAAAGAGCTGAGCCGTTCCATATTACAGGATACAGTCAATCTATAACTATATACATAGGTAGTTTATTGTAAAATAAATATACAAAAAATATATTAATACATACATAAATTAGCAGTTAAAAAACCTTACAAATTCACTAAAAAAACCATAGGTTTCACACACGTTATAGTTAGAAATTAGCATTTAAAAAACCTTGCAAGTTCACTTAAAAAACCATAGCTTTCACACACGTTATAGTTAGGAATTAGCATTTAAAAAACCTGGCAAATTCACTAAAAAAACCATAGGTTTCACACACGTTATAGTTAGGAATTAGCATTTAAAAAACCTTGCAAATTCACTGAAAAAACCATAGGTTTCACACATGTTATAGTTAGCTGGACATTTCACTCGTACAAAACCATTGAAATTCCCCCGTTATAGTTAGTTCAGCTAACTATAACTCGCGCGCCCACAATGCACTGCTGATGACGTCACATATTACATCACTCATGACATGGTCAGTGACATCACTCATGACATCACTGATGACATCTCAAATGACATCACTGATGACATCATACTTGTGATAGAGTGGCAGACCTCCTCTCCCCCTAAAATAACCTTTGATACACACATTCAAAAATAGAAACTTAAATTTGCAAAACAATGGACATACCAATATCAATATCAGTTACAACAACCTATTCAGTAATTCTAAGATCCACATACACATCCACTCATTTACCAACAGTCCTATGCAGTCACTCATACATGTACTCACTCATCATATGTACTCATACACCTATACATCCTGTTACACAACGCCACTCATCCATAAAGTTACTCACACACATAGTCACTCATGCTAATAAAGAATCAAACATCCTTTTACTTGCATATACAGTTATACACACACCACCACACTTACTTCTACAGAAACTTACACATACTTAGTCTTTTAAACAATCACTTATAGAAACACATACTAATTCATACAGGAACTCTTTCAATCTCTCACTCTGACATATACTCACTTATATACACTAATAGTCACATATACTAGTTTAAAACATATGTAGTTACTCATAAAGACACTATTGAGACAGACATTCACTCACTAACACACCCATGCACACACTCATCCACCCATACAGTCCTGCACACATGCTGTCTTCAACAGATACAAACAGTGAGTCACTCATTCATGCACCTATGCACTACGTAATACCCCCCACCGAACCATACAGACACTCGGACACTCATACTGATACTCAAAAAAACAACTAATAACCTATATAGACACTCATGTAGCTACTCACCAACCCATGCATCCACTTATACACAAAGTGAGAGACTGATACAGATATTTACATATTTAAACATTACTCACTAAGCCATGTATTCACTAAGATACACTTAATCAGTCAGTTATACAATCAATTTTTCAAAAACAAATCATCCATTTAGACACTTATATACCCAGATATACATATATAAAACATATGTAATTTTCAGAAAAACACACATTCACTGGATCATGTCATCAGTGATGTCATTTGAGATGTCATCAGTGATGTCATGAGTGATGTCACTGTCCATGTCATGAGTGATGTAATATGTGACGTCATCAGCAGTGCATTGCGGGCGAGCGAGTTATAGTTAGCTGAACTAACTATAACGGGGGAATTTCAATGGTTTTGTATGAGTGAAATGTCCAGCTAACTATAACATGTGTGAAACCTATGTTTTTTTCAGTGAATTTGCAAGGTTTTTTAAATGCTAATTCCTAACTATAACGTGTGTGAAACCTATGGTTTTTTCAGTGAATTTGCAAGGTTTTTTAAATGCTAATTCCTAACTATAACGTGTGTGAAACCTATGGTTTTTTCAGTGAATTTGCAAGGTTTTTTAAATGCTAATTCCTAACTATAACGTGTGTGAAACCTATGGTTTTTTAAGTGAATATATATATATATATATCACACAGGTTATAGTTAGGTGGACATTTCACTCGTAAAAAACCAATGAAATTCCCCCGTTATAGTTAGTTCAGATAACTATAACTCGCGCGCCCGCAATCCACTGCTCATGTCGTCACATATTACATCACTCATGACATGGTCAGTGGCATCACTCATGACATCACTGATGACATCATCCTTGTGATAGAGTGGCGGTCGCGCGAGTTATAGTTATCTGAACTAACTATAACGGGGGTATTTCATTGGTTTTTTACGAGTGAAATGTCCACCTAACTATAACCTGTGTGAAACCTATGGTTTTTTAAGTGAATTTGCAAGGTTTTTTAAATGCTAATTCCTAACTATAACGTGTGTGAAACCTATGGTTTTTTAAGTGAATTTGTACGGTTTTTTAAATGCTAAGTTATGTATTTATTAATATATATATTTTTTGAAGGTTTTTCTCCGTGCGCGCACCGTGCGCGCGCAGGGCAAACGGTGCGCGCACCCCGCGATTTTTATAAAAAAAAAAGAAATGTTTATTTCACTCATGGGGGTCCTTCTGTGACCCCCTGACAAGGGCTAGGGGGTCAGGAACTCTCTTCCCTGCCCCCTTTTCACGTTTTCCACCTTTTTTCCCCCTTTCCTTTTCAATGCGAGAGACAAAATGGCGGCCGACACTTCCTGATTTCGACCGATTCGAAAGTTGACTGACATCTAACAACCAATCAGAATTTCGCTCGCGCACGGCACCGTGCGCGCACGGTGCGTGCCTATAGATATTTATATGCTTTTAAATGCTATTTTCTCAGGAAATACTGAACAGATTGACACCAGATCTGCAAAAGGCACTTCCCTGACCTGAGGACTACCTCTCTGCCAAATTTCAAGTAATTCTGTTCAGCCGTTCGGGCTGTAGCTTGGACTAAAGGTCCTATGGAAAAATGCATGGGGAAAACGCGTTTTGAGACCCCCTTTTTTCTCGGCCCCCTCTTGACGAATCACCCCGAAACTTTCAGGGAAGGAGCTGAGCGGAGCGCCCCATTAGTTTTGAAAATTTTGCGAAGATTCGTCAACCGGCGCCAAAGTTATTCAAAATAGAATTTTGAGATTTCCTATGGAAACACGGTCCTTACTATAACTATCTACTGGCGACCACCAGTAGATAATATATATATATATATATATATTGTTAGAAATGGGATTTCTGGTTGGCTAAGGCTTGCGCCAAAGTCAGGCAGAAACCACCACTCTAGTCAGGGCAAGGAAGTTACACGCCAAAGATAACCCCTGCTCACCCCCTTGGTAGCTTGGCACGAGCAGACAGGCTTATCCCTGAGGCGATGTGTAAAGCGTTTGCGCGCGCACCCAGCAACAACACCCAAGGCCCACCACAAAGGAAACTCCACACAAGGTATTCTATAAAAATAGCCTTTGTATTATACACAACACATTAGATAAAAACACACACTCTACAATGTGCCAACAGGCACGGGCCGAATTTACAAGGGATTATATGTACAGGGGACAGGGCCACATGGACCGCTGTCCGGAATTAGCACTCTTAGAACATAGCACTTGGAACATAGGAAATAAAACTACTGTTGCACAAAATTACACCTAGTACACAACCAGTCACTACTGGTATCAGGTAAGTACCACCTACGCAACCCTAACCACCTTAGGACAGTATTGCGCAGGGAATCAGGACCTCACTAGCACCACCTGTACTAGGGAGAAAACAACCACCTAAGTATCACAATACCTGTAGGGGTCTAAGCACATAAACACATGATGCAGAACATTCAGAGGTGTAAAGCAAAGCACATGACGCATAACCACATTCAGAGGTGCAGGAAAGGTACAATGGCGCAAAAACTCACATTAGCCACTATCTGTGGCAGTCCCTGGGCCAACTGGCCTGGAAGGGGCTAGGACGCCCTGCGTTCAACAAGTCAGGGGCAAGGCTGCGCAGGAGGCGCAGTCCAAAGCTCCGAGGGCCCCAACCTAAACGATGCAGCTGCCCACTAAGTGCTGGGCAGCTGGAGAAAGCAAACGTGGGCACCACTGTGCCTGGGAAACAACTCTTGTCGCTCCCGTGGAGCCTCGGGGCTCAAAACAACAACAAAAGCCCCCTAGAGCCTCTGTGGCTCTGTAAACTAATGTGGGGCAAGGTGGGAGTGGCCCGCTGCCATCTGGGGCCACTCAAACGCTGAAGAAATGCCCCGGTAACGTTGGAGCGCTCTGGGCGCTCTGAGCAATCACTGCTTCGTTGGAGCCTCCTGGGCTCGAGTACACGTTGGGGCGGCCCGCTGCCTTCCGGGGCCGCCCGACACCTGCACTGCCCCGGTGCCTGCCGGTGGAGCCCTCTCGGGGCTCAAGAAACTACTGAACTGCCCCCTACAGCATTGGAGCCTCGCAGGCTCTCGCTCACACAGGCCCCCCCCTCAGCCCCACGGGGACTCTTACATCCACGGACGCCTCACCTGGCTTCCAGGATGCTCCCGCGGCCGCGTCGGGCTTCTGGGCAGCGGCCGGCACGGGACGGACACGGAGCCTGCACGGCTCCGTCGGCTCAGCTCTCGCGGTCTCCTCTCGCTCGCCGGAGCACGGGGTGGGCTCCCGTAGACTTCCGGCCTCCGGCCGAGGCCCCGCCCACGTCACCACGAACTCTGCCTGACTTCCTGTCGTCCGGAGCCGGGCTGCAGCGGTGACTTTTGGATCGCGGTGATGTGGGGTGGGCACCCGCTAGGGGGGCGAGAATCCAAACGCGGCAAAGTCCCTGGCGGGGTGGGCACCCGCTAGGGATATTAATTTTCAATAAAGCGGGGTGGGCACCCGCTAACACGCTCGGCAATGTCCCTGGCAGGGTGGGCACCTGCCAGTGGACGTCGGAATCGGCAAAGACAGGGCAAACGCCGGGTGGGCACCGGCTTCCAAAAATAAAGCGCTCCTAGCGCTATGAAGCCAATGAAAGCGCTCCCAGCGCTACCAGTCGAATAAAAGCGCTCCCAGGCGCTTAGGGCTGCAAAAAGCGCTCCCAGCGCTTTAAGAATGATAATAAAGTCCAGCAACAAATGGTCCTTCCAGAGCAGGGGGGCAAGGCTGGACCCAGAGCCAGCTCACTGGGCCTCCAGGCAGGGAGGTAGTCCAAGTGGCGGTCCTCTGGTCCAGCAGCAGCAGCAGCCCCCCTCAGGTAAGATCCTGGCAGAGAACAGTTTCTGTGGGGACACAGCCCCATTTTTATACATGCAAACCCTTTGTTCTGGGGTCAGGGTGAGGGGGAAAACCAGTCGCAGCTGGTTGGGGAGCACCCTTGATGTGCTCAGCCCCTCACTCTATTCACTGGAAGGGCTAGGGTCGTCAGTCGCACCACAGGGGGCGGGGCCAGCATTGTGCTTGGAAAACCCTGTCCTATTCAGGACCCAGGTGGACTCCTCCCACCCATCTAGCTGCTGATCTCCCCATTCACCACTGGGTGACTCATCCTGACACTGGGGAATCCCTAGCCCGTCACATGACATGACCAGCCAATCACGCGACAGACACACTGCACACAGAAGTGCCCACTTCTAGAAGTGGCACTTCCACACTAGGTACATGCACGCCGCACACATCATCGCGCAGCATTCACTCCCACGAGTCCGCACATACCAAACTCGGGCCTGCACACCCCACGCATCAGGAACTACTAGGGACACATACATTCCCCATGCATTCCTATGGGAGGGCAGGCCTATCTCACCACATGCACTCAGAGCACGCACGCACTTTACCCTGGGACACAGGGAAAGTGCGCAGAGACCAAACAATTACCACACCAAGTCACCAATAAAAAGCAAAAAAAGTTCAGGGGTGAACCTGCCAGAAGGGCCAAGTCCAACACAACCCCCTTCCAGCCAAAACGCAGGGCAGACCAATCACCACCGTGATGGACTTCCCTGCTTGGGGCGATAGAACACGGACGCGGGCCCGCAACTGCATGGACACCCTCCGGTTCTACGCCACGGTGAACCCATGGAATTCTTTTTAACACCACTGTCCGGACCAACTGGGCTACCCCACTGGTACTCCCAAGCTGTCCGCGGCCAAGACCAGGCCCTAGGCCACCCAGGTGCCACTGGTCTTTGCCTAACCACAGAGTGGGGGGTAGTAACCCCTGGCACATAGCGGCCATTCTCCACTCTTCCTCTCTGAAAGACAGGACTAGACTGCCACTGGTTCTCCAGCCTAGGGTCTACACCCTCAGGCGGACCAGGAGTCTCAGGGAAAGCTCTCCTCCCCCTACCTCTTCTCCTAGGGTTCCTCCTCCTCTGGCGAGGGGTACACCTAGAACGCCATTCCAACCCAGGGTTTAACCCCTCAGGTTGTACCGGGGGCAGAGGTGGGCTCTCCCACCCTCTGCACCCCTTTCCAGAGCCCTGCTCCCTACCAACTGGGGCGGTACCTCTGGAAGAAGAACTGGTCGGGACGCTGATTACAGACGTCCCACCCGTCAGGTCAGGCTGATCCTGAACCTGGCCTCCCAACCTCCGGCCTAGAACCTTTGGTGGAATAATTGCCTGGCACTCCAGGACTTCTGGGGATTTCCACTCCATCCCCCTGAGGCTATCAAAGGACACATATGTCGAGCGACTGTCTGTCTGGCGCTGATCTCCCGTCCCCTGTCCACCTGACAGTGCGCGGAGATCCCCCAGAACAGAAGTGGTGCCACCCTGGTCACTACACGGGATCCTAGCCCAACTGGGTAGTCCCTGACCCACAGGCTCTTCCACTGGGAAACTCATCCCCCAATCACTCCTCACACTGGACTCCTGTACCCTCCCTACCGGAGCGGTACTGCCAGACTCTAGAACCACAGGAGCCCTGGTTACAGGTGCTCCAGGTCCTCTACTCACCAGGAGATCTCCCTCAAATGGGCTAACAGGACAGCCTAGGTCCGCGACTTGGTGTTCCCTCATGGAACCATCCAAGTCCTGAGGCAGGGTTTCGTACGTCCGGGGACCCTCGGTCACCCTCTCACTCCTGCTCCACTGAGCCAGGCAGTGAGCCCCTACACCCTCCTCGCTATCCTGGGACCTAGCTGGGCTACACTGAGCCTCTTCCACCACGCTGGGCTGGAAGATACCTGACCCACTACTTTTGGAGTCACTCCCTAATGACTCTAGAGAACCTCTAGCCCTTTCCCAGCGCTCTGCTTCCTCCGCAAGCTCAAGGGGCTCAGACAATCCACACCCCAACAGGTGTTGGCGCAACCCTGGCACACAACAACTGAGCAGGTGTTCTTTGAGAACCAGATTACACAGTATATCAAAATCACTTGCTGTGGAAATCCAATCAAACATTGCATCCTCACATCCATCCACAAACTCCTCCCAAGTCTGGTGAGACAGTTTCCTACTGCCCCTGAATTTCAACCTTAACTCCTCCTCCTGGGGAACAGGTACCAGACTGGGGGAACTGGGACTGGGATTTCCTACACTGGAATCTACATCGCTACTACCACTGGACTCAACCCTCCCTGGGGAGCCCAGAAAATTAAAACTGCGCGCAGGGGATAGTCTACCCTCCAGAGCTACTTTGCCTCTGGTGGAGGCCCTCTCAGCCTCCTCTACCCTCTCTCGCGCCAAGACCCACTCAGTCTCTCGCTGTTGCTTCCTGGCCTCCAGCTGCGCCATCGCCTGAGCATGCTCTAACCTGAGCTTCTCTAACGCCAGCTGGTGCTCCCTTTCTTTCCTCCTATCTTCCCACTCCTCTGGGGACAGGGAAAGGGATGAGGCGCTGCCTCCTACGCTGGACCCAGCAAGGGACGCCCTACCTATGGGGTCCTCACTCTCTACTGGCGTCCAGGTATTGTCATCCTCTACCTCCTCTTCTGACTCTTTCTCTGTACAGTACCTTTCTAACTCCTGCCTCTGGCGCCAAGCTAGCTCATAGGGATCACAAGCAGGCTCCATTCTGGCGGACGTTATGGTAACAATTATACAGGGAACCTAGGGGTCTGAGTTTCACACAGGAGCACACAATTCACAAAAATATTCAGCAAGCTCTCTAACCCAGAGAACTCACACTCACTTGCCTAGTGCCACACACCATTCATCCACACACACAACCCTCCCCTCGGACTGGTAAGGCAGTTTCTACCACCCCTGATTCCTCAACCTGACCACCACGTGACACAGGTACCAACTCTGGGCGCAGGGCGGGGGACAAATGTACAGGACACTATTACGCTGCCACCACTGGATCCCACCCTCTGGTGAATCCAGAAACACAATGCACTAAGGGGGATGATCTACCCTCCCGAGCTAGGGACACCTAACTCACAGTGCACAAAACCACATTTCCAAAGAAATGACAATTAAAAACAAACTTAGAACAATAATCCCTATACCATGTGATTTATCTAAATGCAGAGTTTTGTAGTGCGGCCAGTTGCCGCTGCGGTACAGCGCAAACGCAAGTCCAAATCCCACCGCTGATCACCAATGTTAGAAATGGGATTTCTGGTTGGCTAAGGCTTGCGCCAAAGTCAGGCAGAAACCACCACTCTAGTCAGGGCAAGGAAGTTACACGCCAAAGATAACCCCTGCTCACCCCCTTGGTAGCTTGGCACGAGCAGACAGGCTTATCCCTGAGGCGATGTGTAAAGCGTTTGCGCGCGCACCCAGCAACAACACCCAAGGCCCACCACAAAGGAAACTCCACACAAGGTATTCTATAAAAATAGCCTTTGTATTATACACAACACATTAGATAAAAACACACACTCTACAATGTGCCAACAGGCACGGGCCGAATTTACAAGGGATTATATGTACAGGGGACAGGGCCACATGGACCGCTGTCCGGAATTAGCACTCTTAGAACATAGCACTTGGAACATAGGAAATAAAACTACTGTTGCACAAAATTACACCTAGTACACAACCAGTCACTACTGGTATCAGGTAAGTACCACCTACGCAACCCTAACCACCTTAGGACAGTATTGCGCAGGGAATCAGGACCTCACTAGCACCACCTGTACTAGGGAGAAAACAACCACCTAAGTATCACAATACCTGTAGGGGTCTAAGCACATAAACACATGATGCAGAACATTCAGAGGTGTAAAGCAAAGCACATGACGCATAACCACATTCAGAGGTGCAGGAAAGGTACAATGGCGCAAAAACTCACATTAGCCACTATCTGTGGCAGTCCCTGGGCCAACTGGCCTGGAAGGGGCTAGGACGCCCTGCGTTCAACAAGTCAGGGGCAAGGCTGCGCAGGAGGCGCAGTCCAAAGCTCCGAGGGCCCCAACCTAAACGATGCAGCTGCCCACTAAGTGCTGGGCAGCTGGAGAAAGCAAACGTGGGCACCACTGTGCCTGGGAAACAACTCTTGTCGCTCCCGTGGAGCCTCGGGGCTCAAAACAACAACAAAAGCCCCCTAGAGCCTCTGTGGCTCTGTAAACTAATGTGGGGCAAGGTGGGAGTGGCCCGCTGCCATCTGGGGCCACTCAAACGCTGAAGAAATGCCCCGGTAACGTTGGAGCGCTCTGGGCGCTCTGAGCAATCACTGCTTCGTTGGAGCCTCCTGGGCTCGAGTACACGTTGGGGCGGCCCGCTGCCTTCCGGGGCCGCCCGACACCTGCACTGCCCCGGTGCCTGCCGGTGGAGCCCTCTCGGGGCTCAAGAAACTACTGAACTGCCCCCTACAGCATTGGAGCCTCGCAGGCTCTCGCTCACACAGGCCCCCCCCTCAGCCCCACGGGGACTCTTACATCCACGGACGCCTCACCTGGCTTCCAGGATGCTCCCGCGGCCGCGTCGGGCTTCTGGGCAGCGGCCGGCACGGGACGGACACGGAGCCTGCACGGCTCCGTCGGCTCAGCTCTCGCGGTCTCCTCTCGCTCGCCGGAGCACGGGGTGGGCTCCCGTAGACTTCCGGCCTCCGGCCGAGGCCCCGCCCACGTCACCACGAACTCTGCCTGACTTCCTGTCGTCCGGAGCCGGGCTGCAGCGGTGACTTTTGGATCGCGGTGATGTGGGGTGGGCACCCGCTAGGGGGGCGAGAATCCAAACGCGGCAAAGTCCCTGGAGGGGTGGGCACCCGCTAGGGATATTAATTTTCAATAAAGCGGGGTGGGCACCCGCTAACACGCTCGGCAATGTCCCTGGCAGGGTGGGCACCTGCCAGTGGACGTCGGAATCGGCAAAGACAGGGCAAACGCCGGGTGGGCACCGGCTTCCAAAAATAAAGCGCTCCTAGCGCTATGAAGCCAATGAAAGCGCTCCCAGCGCTACCAGTCGAATAAAAGCGCTCCCAGGCGCTTAGGGCTGCAAAAAGCGCTCCCAGCGCTTTAAGAATGATAATAAAGTCCAGCAACAAATGGTCCTTCAAGAGCAGGGGGGCAAGGCTGGACCCAGAGCCAGCTCACTGGGCCTCCAGGCAGGGAGGTAGTCCAAGTGGCGGTCCTCTGGTCCAGCAGCAGCAGCAGCCCCCCTCAGGTAAGATCCTGGCAGAGAACAGTTTCTGTGGGGACACAGCCCCATTTTTATACATGCAAACCCTTTGTTCTGGGGTCAGGGTGAGGGGGAAAACCAGTCGCAGCTGGTTGGGGAGCACCCTTGATGTGCTCAGCCCCTCACTCTATTCACTGGAAGGGCTAGGGTCGTCAGTCGCACCACAGGGGGCGGGGCCAGCATTGTGCTTGGAAAACCCTGTCCTATTCAGGACCCAGGTGGACTCCTCCCACCCATCTAGCTGCTGATCTCCCCATTCACCACTGGGTGACTCATCCTGACACTGGGGAATCCCTAGCCCGTCACATGACATGACCAGCCAATCACGCGACAGACACACTGCACACAGAAGTGCCCACTTCTAGAAGTGGCACTTCCACACTAGGTACATGCACGCCGCACACATCATCGCGCAGCATTCACTCCCACGAGTCCGCACATACCAAACTCGGGCCTGCACACCCCACGCATCAGGAACTACTAGGGACACATACATTCCCCATGCATTCCTATGGGAGGGCAGGCCTATCTCACCACATGCACTCAGAGCACGCACGCACTTTACCCTGGGACACAGGGAAAGTGCGCAGAGACCAAACAATTACCACACCAAGTCACCAATAAAAAGCAAAAAAAGTTCAGGGGTGAACCTGCCAGAAGGGCCAAGTCCAACACATATATATATATATATATATATATATATATATATATATATATATATATATATATATATATATATATATATATCACTGAAAAAATCATAGGTTTCACACACGTTATAGTTACGAATTAGCATTTAAAAAACCTTGCAAATTCACTTAAAAAACCATAGGTTTCACACATGTTATAGTTAGCTGGACATTTCACTCGTAAAAAACCAATGAAGTTCCCCTGTTATAGTTAGTGCAGGCAACTATAACTCACGCGACCGCAATCCTCTGCTGAACCTATGTTTTTGTCAGTGAATTTGTACGGTTTTTTAAATGCTAAGTTATGTATTTATTAATTTTTTTTTTTCAGGTTTTTCACCGTGCGCGCACCGTGCGCGCGATGTGGGCGCTCGGTGCGCTACGCGCACCGAGCACCCACGGTTCGCCGTGCGCGCACCGCGCGATTTAAAAAAAAAAAAAAATGTTTTTTTCGTCCTTGGGGGTCCTTCTGTGACTAATTGCACACGGGGTGGGGAGAGTGTGGATAATTTTTTTTTTCATATCATTTTTTACCGTACGCGTACGGTAAGCGTAATCGGCGAAATTAGCGAAAAAAAAACAAATTCCGTTTTTGGCTTGGGGGATCTTTGGGGACTCCCTTAACATGGCTATGTGTGTGGGAGCTGTCTAAACAGCCCCTTTACAAGTTTTTGTGCTTTGTATTTTCATCATCACTCTCAGTGCGAGAGAGAAAATGGCGGCCGCCGCTTCCTGGTTTCGGTCGATTCGAATGTTTACTAAGATCTAAGAGCCAATCAGAATCGCGCTCGCGCACGCCACCGTACGCGTACGGTAAGCGTACCGTAAGCGCACCGTAAGCTGGCTCAGATATATATATTGATTTAAAGGCTATTTTCTCAGAATCTACTGAACAGATTTACACCAAACCTACAAAAGGCACTTCCTTGACCTGAGGACTACCTCTCTGCCAAATTTCAAGTAATTCTGTTCAGCCGTTCGGGCTGTAGCCCTGTCTAAAGGTCCTATGGAAAAATGCATGGGAAAAACGCGTTTTGGGACCCCCCTTTTATCTCAGCCCCCGCTTGACGAATCCCCCCGAGACTTTCAGGGTAGGAGCGGAGCGTAGCGCCCCACCTATTTTGAAAAATTCGCGAGGATTCGTAGACCGGCGCCAAAGTTATTCAAAATAGAATGTTGCGGATTTCCTATGGAAACGTGGTCCTAACTATAACTACCTACTGGCGACCGCCAGTAGGTAATATATATATATATATATATATATATATATATATTTATATATATTAAATTAAGGCACTAGTTATGTTGATGAACTGTTGTTCATATGCACTGAATGAATTATGGCTGCCATCCCGTGTTCAAGGATGAGTCGTGGCCGAAATGCGTTGGGTTGTTTGATCTGGTATGATAAATAATCCTCCTAGCACAGCAACCTGGAAAGCATGATGTTGAATTCTGGGACAACAGCATATTATCCGTAAGAATATATATAATTACTATAAACGATTCAATAACAAAATATATTTACTCATTTCACCAATATATCAAGAAGTAAATCATTAAAATCCCATTAAACACAGTTACCAAAAAAATACAAACATTAAAAAAAACAAAAAAAAGCAAACAATATTAAATTTAAAAACAAATATTAATCATCATTTAAATTCGATTTCACCATTATTAGGGAAAGTGTTGGATTCCAGAAATATTAGATATACAATTCCCATTCCAGTTTAAGCAACAGAAGGGAAAGTGTTGCACTTGGGAGGTGGAAATGTATTATTTCCACTCAAGTCTAAGCAAGAGTAGGAAAAGTGAGGGTTTAGATTTACTATTCTTTCTCCATTCTAAGCAACAGTAGAGAAAGAATTAGACTTTGGAGGAGTTGGACTTTCTATTCCCATTCCAATCTAAACAACAGTAGGTAAAGTGTTGTATCTCAGTAGGGTTTGATTTACTATTTCTACTCCAGTCTAATCTACAGTAGGGAAACTGTTGCTCTTTGTGGGGGTTACATTTACTAGTCCCACTGCAGTCCAAGCAACAGTATGGAAATTGTTGCATTTTGGAGAGTGTGGATTTTCTATTCCTGCTTCAATCTAAGAAATGGTTGGGAAATCATTGGACTTCGGAGGAGTTGAATTTTGTATTCCCATTCCAGTCTAAGCAACAGTAGGGAAAGTGTTGGACTACAAAAGAGTTAAATTTGCTATTCCCACTCCAGTTTAAGCACAGTAGGGAAAGTGTTGGACTTTGGAGGGATTAGATTTACTATTCCCTCTCTAATCTGAGCAACAGTAGGGAAAGTGTTTGACTTCACAAGGACTACATGTATGAACTGAAATCCTATGAATACTTAATATAAAACATTATTAAATTACAATATACAAAAATAAATATATATATATTTTAACAAAACATTTTTTTTTTAAATCAATTAAAAAAGGTAGTAAGGGAAAAACAAAATTACATGTAATATCAACTTCCCTAAATACCCAAAATATTACAAAAAATATGAAATCGTTACTTATTTATTTCATTTCAAATAATGCATAAAACCCAATTACATTTTAAGTAACAAAAACCATTGCACAAATAAAATGTCACAAATATTAAACATTAAATAGATAACGTTTGAAGAAATTATAAATAAAACAATTAATATTTTTTTTCTACTACATACTACGCAGGTATCCTTTCTGACCCCAGGTGTGCCCACAGCCAATCCCCGATGGCAAACTTCTTTCATATGGTCTGGCAATGTCCACGGATTGCCCGTTACTGGACCCGGATTAGTACTACCCTCTAGGCCATCCTATTGACTCCGAAGGTGGTACTTTTGGAGATTATGGATGAGGTTGGGGGATCTTAGGTAGACAGAACTCTGGTGGGGTTGGCGGCCTTGGTGGCCAAGAGAGACACAGCATAGTCCTGGAAATGGCCGGACACACCAAAGTTTGGAGTTGGGGCGTGGTAACATGGATTGGTGTGCAAAGCAGGAGGAACCAATCTATATTGCCCGGGGATGTCTGCAGAAATTCTCTAAAATTTTAGGTTAATGGTGGGATTACTATGGGTTGTCCTCTATGATGGATAATATGCCTTTTAATATGGTCTGACTTGTGGTGGGCTGCGGGAGGGGGAGGTAGGGCCTGAGGCTGGAAATGAGGAGCATTTTTTTGTTCATGATATTTAGTTTTCATTTGTTTCATCTTTGCTACAATAAAATAAAATGCGTTTAAAAAAAAAAAAATCAATGAATATTAAAATATTATATATTGATTTACTTCCCAATCTACTCACCTAAAAAAAAACAGCATTAAAAATACATGTATAATAAACACATAAAAACTGTTATACATAACAAAAATACAGTACAACAATCATACAATAATTCATAAATTAAATGATATGCATAATAATCAAAAAATATTTAATTTAAAAATTAGCATTACATTAAAATACATTTACTTTTATTTAACTTTCCACCTTATTCACCTACAAACCCAGCAACCTGCAACTAAAATGTAACCAGGGTTACTGGAATCATGTGATTGTGCAGCCACCATGATTTTCACATAGTTATAGATTAGCCACATTTGCCACATAATTGTTCATCTGCTGCATAATCTGCAGATTTTAACCCAAAAAAATTGCTTCTAGCTCAAGTGATTCAAAAGTTACTGAAAACGCAGCAACACGTGTTGCGCTTAGTGGAAGCCCATTTGAAAAAGTTCACTGGTTGTTTATTGCTATATGTGGGTGTTAAACTGAGTTGCAACTAGCGCCCAGACAGTGTTACCGGTGTAAAAATGACAAAATGAGGAGGTAATGATAGCATAAAATGTGTCGCGTTACGCCGCATAATTAGCCTTTTCTTAACACATAATTTACTCAACCTGGCCACATAATTAGCCACCCCTGTGCATAATTCCAGTGGCCCTGAATATAACTTAAATGAGTATTAACTAGGTACAAAATTAACAATCAATGTAATCATTAATTAACAATTGAAAACTAATTAAAAAGGTTTGGGTTATTTATAACAGAATTAACTTCCCAACCTATGCCCCTACAAATGTAATAACCCACAACTAAAATATAACCCAATATTACTAATAATTAAACTAAAATAAAAATTTGAATTTCACTTTTACATTAAAAAATAACTTTTAAATAACTAATAATGAACTACAAAATGTATTAAGAATAATAAACAAATTAATATAAAATTAAAAATATTTCTAATTTCATTAACATCTTACCCTATCCCCCTCCAAACCCAACGACACACTACATTATAAAAAACTAATAATATTTTTTAAATGCTAAATTACTTAAAATAAAACTATATTTCTAACATTATTAACAATTATACCAACAATCCAAACATCTAAAATCAATCCTTTAATTTAAACACATAAAAATTCTTACAATTTATAATTTTTACAACTATATTACTGAAAAGAAAGATTAAAAACAATGATATTCTCGAAAACAATATAATTTAGCAATACAAAATATTCTTGACAATGATATTCTATAACACAGTATTTAGTTTTTGAATCACTATATTTGTTTTAGATATTTATCTTTTACAATATTTTAAACTTGATGTTTTGTCTAAAGACCTAAGCTGAGTGACTCCAAGGGTCAGTTGGCTAACCTCCTGGCTGAGCTACAGGGACACAATAAGCTCCAGAGGTCCCTTCGAAACTGCCAGTCGATCTGCTGCACTGGAACTACCTGGACCTGCAACTAGACCTTACTGAGCACTGTTGGCCTCTGCTAGAGTGAGTTCCTGATCCCCAAAAGGTGCCTCCCCAGGTCCTGGACCTTTGCCTGGTACCAGTTGATCTCCTCCTGTGAAGAAAGGTGAAATCTTGATGTTTTGGGCTCTTCTCGACCACGTGTTGTTCATGACGACCGTCTATGTAACGATCCAGTGAACCTGACTCTCTGTGCTACAGAGACACCAGCGATGACCGGCAACGCGAGAGCTGCACTTCGGGCTACACCACAACAGCCTGTGCTGACCACCAACACAAAGCTTCAGCAACAACCAGCTGTGATGCCCAGCCAGCACTTTGGGGTGCATCGACGACAGCCCGCAACGCCTGGCCTGCTCTTCGTGCCACAGCGATGATCATCTGTGACGCTCTCTTTGCTCTTCACGACCTCCTCCATAGCAAACTGAACTCTTTGTGCCAGACTTTGAAAAGGTAACTTTTTCATCTGGACTAACCTGGTCCCTGAATCTGGCCCACAATCCATCATGGTCAGCCTGAACTTGTGACTTTCCCCCTGGTCTAGCATGACCAATGACCGCGAGTGGCACTTTTTGCCTTTATACGCTATGCCTACCTAAAACTGAAATGTAATATTTCTGGTTCTAATGATTGGATTTTTGTCATTATAGTTGCATTTAATTTACTAATATACTCTGTTTTTTCTAAATTGGTTTAGGATTGTTCTTGTGTTGTGTTTTCGCCTTATTTCTGTTTGCGTACTATAATTACTTTACAAATTACCTCTAAATTAAGTCTGACTGTTTTGTGCCAATCTGCCAGAGGGTTAAGCACAGGTTAATTTAGTGGATTTTGTGGTTCACACTGACAATGATTGTGTTTGTTGCTTGTGTAGGGTTTGCACCCCCCATCTCAACCAATAACCAAGTTTTGTTACAAGACTCAACACCCTTCACTCGCAAAATGGGCAGCACACCCAGTGGAATAAATAATCCCACAGTTCCCATCCTATGCCAGTGGAGGATGCACTTTCCAGATTACCAAGAAACATGACATGCCCTTACAATCCCACCCAGCTGAGTACACATCTGGCACATATTCTCACTGATTCCTCACAACCAAGGTCAAACATCTATTATGTAAAGCTGCTCACGTTTGCACAAAGCAACCACAAATATCAAAATACGCATACCATGACATTTAAGTATTCAATATAACATCCACCTAACACAACTGACCACAGCAATAGCGCAGCTGCGAGAGCCGGAGCACCATAAACACCACACTCGCAAATATCAGAAAATGAACCGCCAATGCAGAAGCACGCCCACTTTGTCTATAATATAAGAACATGTGTGTCAAGAATTGCGGGGCATGTACACAGCAATAGCTGACAACAATATTATGTCTGTCAAAAAAAGATTGCCGAAATGCAAGCAAAAATACGCTACAACACTCATAATGAGAGGCACAAGCACAGAATCTTTCAAAGCGGTCATTCAGATAGCAGGGATAGTAAAAGCTATAATCCTTATAGTGGGAGCATTCTCCGAAATAGCACATATCATTTCTTCAATTTCATGAAAAGTCCGAGAATAACAGTCAAATCGCGAATAACTATAAACAGAGCTGTCTCCATTCTCTGTCCCTGCCCTGCACCATCCACAGAGCTCACATGCACAGATGCCGCGCTTTAAGCATGAGGGTCACCCAACCGAACAAGGCCTACACCACTTGAGTCGGTCTATCCCCATGACCGGAAGTGAGACTTGAGAGCTAGGATGGGGAATAAGCTAACACGTCCTTTCCTTTTCCATGAACCAACGCTGAAAGTGCCTTTTCTTTTTCGTAATGGAAAGAAGACACGTCACAGACGCTCGAGGAAGATAACCTTCCTTTGGTACTGCAGAAATATTCGGTAGAAGGGTGGCAGATGTCAAGCCCGGCCAAGTACACAGGAGCTTATTTACAAGCCCCTTACGCCACCCGTACGTCACTTTTACCATGATTAAAAATGGCGCAAAAGTGACGCAATGGGCTTGTAATTAAGCCCCACAGCCCTTACACATGGCCTTGACAGCACAGCCGGAAAGGAAGGACCCAGAACACAGAGTACTCAGGAAATCCAGTGAGTATGCATCAGATGGAAACTGCTGAACAGTTGGCAACTCAAACGACATGCACAGCTGTCTAGCTCATTTTAAACAAATGTTGTTCTTACCCTCACTGTCAAGATAAAAATGCACAGCTTATGTGGCCTAACTCACAGCACAAAACAAACTTCTCTAAAACATAGCAGGCCATCATGTTTTGGGGTCGTTTTTCTGCCACAAAGCAGACAGTCAGATTGGCCATTCTCCCTTGAGGGGAGAATGCTGTCTCAGTTCCTGGCGAGGTCTCTCTCCACGAAGAGAAGGTGGCTACTACTCCTGGCCCGACAATCATAAGTGTGAAAACCCCACCATGCCTGCACATTCTACAGTCTCTCGCTGTAAACTTCCACAAATGCTCCTCCCGTGAATCAGGGTCTGTCCTTTGTGCACAAAGAAAGCTCTTTTTGCTCACTAAAGTTGAATTTAGGGCTCAAGTGGATTGTGACTCTGGTTCGTAATGTCTGCTGTTTGGTAGTAACTAAGAATACAGGCAGTCCTGTGGGTTAAATCGGGCTTCATCTGTCTTCAGAGACTGCACTCATAACAGTTTCAGGGTAAACAGGGCCAAAATACAAGTTTACCCCAATGACCGCAGTCTTTGTTTTGTTCCAAGGTCGCTCAATATTGCATAATACAGATGATGGGGTGAGAAGTTGCTTACATAATGTAAGGATAATATAAGAAGAGAACCAAGTGAATAAAACGTAAGTGTATAAACTATCCTGAAAATTAACCATCATTCTGGTATCATATAGCTATATGAAACCTTACCAGAGTATACTCAGTGAAGCAAGATCTGTTTTGAGCAATCGGCGCTATACACAACCCCGAAATAGATGGAATAGATATCGCGATCACTACCCATGAAAGTCTGAACTGGGATTCTCCAAAAATATATAGAATCATTTTGCAATCTAGAAATATTCATTCAAATAAACGTGCATTCTGCTACCTCTTGGTGGTCTATGTTTTCAATGTCCACACTGACTTCTAACCCTGTTTCTATAAATAGCATAGCAGAATGAACGGAAAAACGCCACCGTGGTATTCAGTTCTATCCATGTAAACCCCTCGACTTCATGCACGGCCTGCATCTTGCGATTGCTTTTTCCGCGCCTGCAGTTGTCCTATCTTTACCTCAGGTCCTCGACAGCATTCTGGGAAGCCGAGGACTTCTGTTATCTCTTAGATCCTTTGGAATACGGTCCAGAGGCGCTCCCTGGGCGAGGGCCGGTGGATGGAATCCCCCGGAGCTTTCAGGGTGGTACATCAAAGCGAAGTCTCGTTTTGCGAGAAGCGGTGATTATTGAACAGCATTACATAGCATTGCCCTGTCTTGTCTCTTCGAGCCTCCCTCTCTCATCTGTCACTCACCTGCCCGTCACCTCCCGGTGGCTCTGGGGTTATGCATGTGCTGTCTAGATATGAGTCTTAATCAGCGTCACAGAAGCACACGACTTTTAAAGAACGGAAACCACCAGCTGACCTACTGCCCGTCGGGGGTAGTCGAGAAGCTGCAGCGGCTGTCTCACCTGTCCTGCACTGTCCGTCACACTGTCCATCACCGGCACATGTCGCTTCAGGAATATTTTCGATTGGCTGAATTAAAAGAAGGTCGAATATTTATAAGTCTCATCTACAATAATGATGAGTTAGAAATCGGCCGATATTTTCCAGAAGCACCTGCTGGGGACGAACGTTCGAAATGGCATTCAATGTGTTTTGTCCGTGGGCACAAAGTTCAGCAGTGAAAGGGCAGCGCGAAATCTGCCCATGCAGGGCTCACGCCGACTGCCGGGCGCCAAGAACAAAAGAACGGAGAATGGATCAGAACTCTCGCCTGCCTGCCTCGGCTCTACAGAGAAGGATCTGCTTTGTTCCCTAATCAATGTGTTGCGTCTAGAAAAAACGACCGCTGTTGTTTGCATTTTCAACGACACTTGATGTGTTTGATGTGGCAGATATTACTAACGGCCATTTGAGATACACAAAGAAGGATTACGGCCGGCAGGTATTTTTAAAAGCATTATATCTGGATGCCAAAATGGCGTGTTTGAGTAATAAGCAGCGCGGCTGTTAAATACACAGGCATAGCTGCTATTGAATATCATATTTCACAGCCGTGAGCATTAAACACTCTGGTGCATATTATCAAGGGCCATATCGCCGCTTTTTTGGCTTTAAAAGGGCCTTATTATTATGGTTGAAGGTTTGGAGTACCCTCAAGGCTGGTTTTTTGATGATGGTACTGGAAGATTGTTTAAAATTTGACAAATGGTCAGCCATCCTGTGGCTAGTATATGTTAAAAATACCTTTTATGACCTTGGTTTTAACTCTCTTTTTGAGTCTCCAGAGGCTACTGGTCCCCAAACAAAAGAGATGGTAAAGAAAGAATTTGAATCATACAGGGAGGAAATCAGAATCTTAAAATCTCTTAATGTGGAATCAGTTATGATATGTATGCACATTTTAAGTACATCAGGTTTTGAACCTTATTTAATTTGGTTTACTAAACATGAGCGCAGATTTTATTTGACTAGGTTTAGATTAAATATGATTAATTTCCTAGTTGCATTCCCCCAATAAGGCTCTTGGCTTGCTACCCTGCCCTATTGTCCATCTGATTCTAAATATCCTCAAGCTACTGCACATTTTTTTTTGTACTTTGCATAGTTTTCTATATATATATATATAGTTCGCTTCTTACGTCCAATTCTTCTGTACAAGCACTTTATCTCTTATAAAGAAGGGTTGGGATATCCCCAAACCTTAGTCTCCCCATAAGTGTGTTTCTCTGTATTGAGTTTCATTATTGCTGAAAAACAATTAAGGAGAAAAAATGTATCTTATTAATAAAAACATAGCAGGATATCTAGTGGTTTATATAATGAAATCTAACTATGAACTTGATATTGCGCTTTAAATTTTAGTCTTTTTATTATTGTTTTATTTGTATTTTAGTAGGCTTATTTAGACTGGTTTTTAGCTGGCATCTAATGAATATATTATCTGTATTGCATTTATTAATTTGTGAAAATGGTGATTGTGTATATTTTGTGCTTTTATGGTCAGATATCTGTCCAATTAAAAAAATAGGATGATGATAATTGTTAGACCTGGCACCTTGGCGTGGGTCTCCCTTCCATTTTTTCGCTGTTGCCTCATGTGTTTTTGCTGGTGTTAGTTGCTCAGGGCACTGTGCAACTGCTGTACAGTGCCACAGTGCAAGTGCTCCCTATTGTAAATTGATGTATGATTTGTGATTCCATGATTGGTTGGTTTGGTTTACCTGTCAGACCCTAGTACAGTGCACCAGGAGTGCCCGGGACTTGTAAATCCAAATATTGCTGGTGGGCTTTCAGCACTGGTTGTGCCACCCACAGAAGCAGCCTGTAAAAGTGTGTCTAAGGTCTGCCATTGCAGAGCCTGCGTG
Source organism: Triturus cristatus (assembly GCF_964204655.1). Classification (NCBI taxonomy): domain Eukaryota; kingdom Metazoa; phylum Chordata; class Amphibia; order Caudata; family Salamandridae; genus Triturus; species Triturus cristatus. The sequence goes on from NC_140589.1 coordinate 466,826,874, forward strand.
CAGTCTGGTACTGTCATGCTGACTGGGCAAGTGCACCCACTTGCCAGTCCCTAAACCTTCCCTTTTCTTCATATCAGACACCCCTATGGTAGGTCCAAGGGCAGGGCGCATTGTAAGGATAAGGTAGGACATGCCCTGGTGTGTGTGGCATGTTCTAATAGTGAATTACAGCCATTTTCGTTTTTCACTATTGCAAGGCTACCTGTTCTCCATAGGCCAGAATGGGCAGTTTGGTTATTACATTTTATAATCCTAACTGACCCTGGGAACATGGTAAAAATTCGAATTTAGCATGCCTGAACTCAGAATGATAAAATACATATTTTAATGAAGTTGGTTTTAACATTCTGTGTTTGAAAATGCCACTTTTAGAAAGTAGACATTTTCTTGTCTAACCATTCAAACCTGCCTCTGCTAGGCTGTGTATTCCCTGTCTTGAGTTTGAGTGACAGGGCTGGGGAATTCCAGGAGACAGAGTGAGGTGTCCCAGTGGTGAATAGAAAGATCTGCATCTAGATGGGTGGGAGGAGTTGCACCTGGGACCTGAATAGGGCTTTGCCTTCTCTTCACAATGCTGGCTCCACCTCCTGTGGTGCGTCTGATGTCCCTGCCCTGCACCCTGAAAGGAAAGAAGGAGTCAGGTAAACAAAGTGCTCCAGGACTGACCAGAACCAGTTTGAACAAGGCAAAGGCCCCTCTGCCCTCAGAGGACATAGGATTTTGGGGTATAAGTATTGGGACCCTGATCCCAAGAATTTAGATCACTTTGGGAAACAAGAAGAAACTCTGCTGAGGAGAGGAACCAAGAAGAAACTGAGGAGAGACTATCCCGGAAACTGGGGGATTGGCCTGCAGGGGTTGCCTACTGCCAAAGAGAGGAGAGAGGAACTTTGTGGGTACTTTTGCTCAACTTATGAAGGATTTCCAAGGGCTTGGAAAAGAGCTTGCCTCCTGCTGAAGTCTCAGGAACAACAGACTTCACCCCCCAGCTCCCCAGAGTTCCTTGGAAGTGCCTGCTGCTGTTGTTGGGCCTTCTGAGGGACTGCGTGTCGCAAGGAACTGGAAGCGCGACTCAAGAAGGAGAAGCGTGCCGCCATCGGAGCTGTTGTCGTCGCATTGCGTAAAGTGTGTCGCCACTGCAGCTGTCGCATCGAGCGGAAGCGTCTCGCATCATCCAGGAAGTGTCTCGCAACGCCGAAGAAGCGGGTCGCCATCGCCGCTGACGCATTGCACCGCATCAAGAGAAGAGTCTTGCATCGAGGAAAAAGCATGTCACCATCACAACCATCGTAGTTGTCGCATTGCACCGCATCAAGAAAAGCGCCTCGCATCCACGGAGAAGCGTGCCGCCGTCGGAGCTGTTGTCGTCGCATCGCGTAAAGGGGTGTCGCCGCTGCAGCATCGCATCGAGCGGAAGTGTCTTGCAACGTCGGAGAAGAGTGTCGCTGCCAAGGCCGCTGTCGTCGCATCACGTAAAGTGTGTCGCCGCTGCAGCTGACACATCGAATCGAGTCTTCTCGCAACATCGCAGAAGCGTGCCGCATCTGGAAGATCTTCACGTCTTTATTTCTTTGCACCAGAATCTTCAACGCATCAACATCGTTGCAAGACTTTCGTTGCCCTGCGTGTCGCATCTAAAAAGGTACATTGACTTAAAGTGTCGCATTTAAGAACTAAAGAGAACTAAACAAAATGTACCATCTAAAGTAACAGTATTGTGTATTTTTCTCATTTAATGGTCTTGTGGTAAATCTATATAAAGAATACTTATTTTTGATATAAAACCTATGTGGTGTCCATCTGTAGTGTTGTCACTTGGTTACTGTATGTGTTCACAAATGCTTTACACACTGCCTCTGAGATAAGCCTGTCTGCTCGTGCCAAGCTACCAAGGGGGTGAGCAGGGATTATTTTAGGAGTGTACCCCTTTACCCTGACTAGAGGCGAGGGTCCCTATTTGTCACAAGTGCATATCTGTGCCAACTAGAGACCCCCAAGTCTAACATTGGTGGTCAGCGGTGAGAATTCTGGACTTGCATTTGTGACTTATGTACAGTGATTGGTGAACACTACTTAGTGAGTGCAGACCATAACGCAACCAATACTTGTTGGTAGATTTCTTTTTGGGACTTTCTATTTTTGAGTACTGCCAAGCTTAACCATGATGGAGAAAGCAGCATCCATAGTCTCTGTTGATACTGAGTTTGAGTGAGAGGAAGAGAAATTGGACAGCTACACTGCCAGGCAGCTGAAATTCTTCTGCAAGAAATTTAATGTTTGCACTACTGGATGTAAAAGTAAGCCAGAGTTCTACAAGGCGCTGAGGGCCTGGGTAGAAGCAAGGAATGCCACTGATGATGATAATGCAGAGGAGCAGCTGGAAGGGCCAGTGGGTCCAAGAGGAAGGAGAACCCCTTCCCCTCCCGGTAGCAGTGTTTCTGGTAAAAGTCTATCTCCAGAGGAGTTGGCAGATAGAAAAGAGTGTAGGATGCACAAAATGGATCTGACCAAGCTCAAGTTAAGTGGGCAGTTAGAATTTGAAATGCAAAGTAGAAAGTTAGCCCTAGAAGAGAAGAAGCTACAGTTTGAACATGAAAAGGTTTTGAGGGAGTTGGAGTTGAAAGCCAAAAGCTTAGATATTGCTCCCTCTGGTGGCAGCACACCGTCAATGCCTGTGGAATCTAGAGTGTACATCCCTAAAGATGAAGTGAAGGAATGTTTAAAAAATGATGATACTGGGCAGTGGTTCAAGGCCTATGAGGTAGCCATGTCTTCCCACCGGGTCCCTGAGAAGGATTGGGGAGCAGGGCTGTGGGGGCGGTTCCTTAGTGAGGGGCGGGACACACTGCTAGACTTGCCTTCTGATGTCTATAATTCCTATCCCCACATGAAAGATGCATTGATGTCTAGATATGGTTTGACCCCTGAGATGTACAGACAGAGGTTCAGGGGTTGCACAAAGATAGCAAACAGTACCTATGTTGAGTATGTCACTTTTTTCTGCAGAGCAGTGGATGGTTGGGTGAAGGGTAGCAAAGTTGATGATTTTCAGGGACTTCTTGATTTAATTGCATGGGAGCACTTGTCAAGTAACTGTTTTCCTGAGCTACCCCAGCACCTGATTGATATTAGGCTGACTAATCCTAGGAAGCTTGCTGAGGAGGCGGACCGCTGGGTCAGTACCAGGGTCCACAAGGGTCACGTGGGAGACTCAGCCAAGAGTGGGCAGGGTCCCCAGCAGAAGAGTGGGGGGGACAAGGGTAAACAGAGGGAGTTCCATAGGAGGCCCCAAAGTAATCCCCAAGGGAAACAAGGGAAAGGTTCTCAGCCTCCCCCCCCCCCAGAAACCGTCGGAGGCCCGACAGGTCCACCTGTTGAAAGAGGGTCATTGTGCCAATGATCCCAAGTGTCGCCTGTTTGGAAAACCAGCACCCCCTGGTGCAGCCCCACGGCAGATGGCTAGTATAGCCCTGGGTGAGGAGATGGGTACCCAAGGTGGGCGGGGTCCCGCAGAGATGTCCCTTGTCTCATTAGGAGACTGTGAGGTGGTCCCCAGAACCCAGCTGCCTGATAACACTAAAAAATACAGGCAGTGGGTGACCATCAATGGCCATAGAGTGGAGGCTCTTAGAGGTACAGGAGCCAGTGTGACAGCTGTCAAGTGTCACCTGGTGTCTCAAAAGCAGGTTGTCACTGGAGCTTTCTACCCAGTTGTTGTCGCTGACAACACAGAGAGTCACTGCAAGGTGGCTCAGGTTCCCTTTGAGTGGGGGGGGTCTCTGGTACTCTTCAGGTAGCTGTGAGGCCTGCCATGACTGTTGACTGTTTGTTAGGGAATGACTTGGAGGGCTCACCTTAGGCGAAGGTGGAGCGGAGTGCTCATTTAGAAATGTTGGGTTTGCCTGACTGGGCATGTGTGACCACCCGGTCAATGGCAGCGAGTAAAGGTGCTCAAGAGGACCTGGAGCCTGAGAGGGAGGCCCAGGTACCTGCCATCAAGAGTAGAGGCAGGGGGTGCAGGAAACCGGCCCCCGAAGTTCCCATGGTCCAGGAGGGAGCAGACCCTGAGGGAGATGCCCTGGAGCCTACAGGGGAACAGGTAGCCAAACTGGGGTACCTGCCTGAGCTGACCCATTGGCAGCAAGAAGGAGGCCCCTCCAGGGAGGAATTCTGCCAGGAGCAGAAAGAATGCCCTTCTCTTGTGGGTCTGCGGCAACAGGCTGCAGACCAGGCAGCAGGTGATCAGTCTTGGTCACATTGGATCTACTGGGAGAATGACTTCCTGTATACCGAGCCTAAGGTTGCTGAGCCTGGGTCAGCTCGTGTGCTGGTGGTACCCCAGCGCTTCAGAGCCTTCCTACTGGGACTGGCTCATGATGTTCCCTTGGCAGGACATTTGGGGCAGGACAAGACATTTGAAAGGCTTGTTAGCCATTTTTATTGGCCCCAAATGCGCAGAAGTTCAGACACTCACTTCAGGACATATCAGACTTGCCAGGCAAGTGGTAAGACTGGGAGGAAGCGCAAGGCTCCTCTCCAGCCATTCCCCGTGGTCAGCACCCGCTTTGAACGGGTGGGTATTGACATTGTGGGGCCACTGGACCCCAAGACAGCCATGGGCAACAGGTTCACCCAGTACCCGGAAGCCATACCTCTGAGAACAGTGACGGACCCCGTGGTGTGACGAGCACTGATGGCAATTTTCTCCAGAGTGGGATTTGCTCGCGAGGTAGTGTCTGACCGGGGGGGCCAACTTAATTTCCAAGTATATGAAGTCCCTGTGGCAGGAGTGCGGTGTAACCTATAAGTTCACCACTCCTTACCACCCCCAAGGAAACGGGTTTGTTGAGAGATTCAACCAAACCCTTAAAGGCTTAATAATGGATCTTGAGGAACCCATGAGGCGTAAGTGTGACGTCCTCTTACCATGCCTGCTCTTTGCTTACCGTGAGGTGCCACAGAAATCTCTAGGCTTCAGTCCCTTTGAGCTTCTCTATGGACACCCTGTGAGAGGACCTCTAAGTCTGGTCAAAGAAGGCTGGGAGCAATCTCCCAGGAAACCTCCCCAGGATGTATATAGCTACATGCTGACCTTTAGGAACCAGACTAGGCATTTCAGACAACTCGCTGAGGCGAATCTGGAAGCTAGCCAGGAGGAGATAAAGCGGTGGTATGACCAGAATGCCACTCTGGTTGAGCTTCAGCCTGGACAGAAGGTGTGGGTCATGGCCGGAGTGGAGCCCTGTGCGCTCCAGGATAAGTGGACCAGCCCCTTTGAGGATGTGGAGCACAAGAGTCCGGTTACCTACTTGGTGGACTTGCGGTCTCCCAGGAACCCCTTGAGGGTCCTGCATGTCAACCGCTTGAAGCCCCACTTGGAGAGGTCCCAAGTAGGCATGCTCTTGGCAACAGATGCTGGGATGGAGGAGGAGACCGAGCCTCTTCCTGACCTCCTGTCAGCCAGAGAGCAAGATGGGTCAGTGGATGGTGTCAACCTCTCTTCCACCCTGACCCCTGAGCAACAGAATGACTGCCACCAGTTGCTGGGACAGTTTTCTGATCTGTTCTCCCTAGTTCCTGGTGTCACTGATTGGTGCGTCCGTGAGGTGGGGATAGTACACCTGTGAGGCACAAGGCCTACAGAGTGACTGACAGGGTAAGGGCTTGCATCAAGGAGGAGGTCTCCTAGATGCTTGCGCTAGGGGTAATTGAGTCCTCTAGCAGTCCTAGTGAACATATAGCATCTTGTGCTGCCGACCAGCAGTCATCCAGGCATTACCTCTGCTCACAGGTGAATATCGAAATTCTCTATCTGCCAACAGCTCACACTAAACTTATCCCACAGGATTTAGGCTTTTCCACGTTCAGTGTTCTGAACAGAAGTAATAAACTGTTTATATGGAGACATATAAAACTGTAACAGGTAAGAATGACACCATGGTAAATTTTGAGGCACAAAAATGAGAATTCACCAAAAGTAGTTCCTGTTGCTGAACCATCAAAAAGGGTTCCATCCCTTAAGGAGGGCAAATCCGGTGCTCCTTCCTCCGGGTAGTTTCAAGCTCTTACAACTGGCCAGGGGGCGCGCTTGCAGAGTGCTGCAAGGAGGGGGCGTGGCCTCTGGCGCGATGCCGGTCTTTTATATTTTTAAGAAGGAGGGCTGTGTGGCCCCCCTTCTTTTTCTAATTTATTGGCCCTGGGGACCCCATCCCCCAGGGCCTGCACCCTAATTATTTTTGTTGAAAGAAATACATTTGGCCGTCCCAAGGCCTTAATCGGCCCCGGGGACCCCAACCCCCGGGTCATGGCCTTTTTTTTTTTTATTCTTTAGGAGGGGGGCCGCGTTTCCCCCCTCCTCAGGCCACTTATGGCCCCGGTGACCTCATCCCCCGGAGCCGGCCTTTGTTTTTTATTATTTTAAAAAGTATATATTTATAGAAACACCTAGGACATGCTGGACAAACCGTATGTACCTATCACCATGACGATTTGAGTGATATTCATTAAAAGGCGACTATGCATACAATGAATCCACGTGGAATGTATTTACACCGCTAGTGAAGCTCTGACGTGTCTGACACCCTACCGTGCCTAATCCCTGCGCCCCCGCCGGTGGGTACTCTCCAAGTAGACACCCTTGTCGTTTATTTATACAAACATGGGTAGCTATTGACGGGCACAATTAATACACACGCACACCAAGCCATTCAAAGGGGATTCGACAAAAATTTGACCAAACTATGCAAGAAACCCCCCTCACGGTTAATAAAACACACATCTACTGCCGGATGTGTAATACTTTTTATTTTACTCTCTGGAAAGGAGATGAACCTCACAGGAGAGTCACAGCGTGCTCCTGGCTGAGCCCAATGCTGTGTTACACCCACCAGTGCCCGCCGAGTGCCACACACCTCTGTGTTGTATTCCACCAGCTAGTGCGTAGGCTATGACATTCTCTAGCCCATGTGCACTGTAACACCACCCCATGAATATGTCATGCCACACTTGCCTTCGCACGGGTTATATTGCCCCATCTAACGTGCCTTCCTCGATGCCTATGTTATAACGCACAGCGCTATGCCATACATATTACAATCTGGGATCCATATCTTTGTCACAGTGCATATGCAACGTTACACTCCCCAGCACATATTTATATTACAACCTTAGAGACTAGTTAGGTTACACAACACTGCCCTGTGCATATTACACTACAAGGCGCAAATCGCATAGCACGCGCTAGTGCCTGTGCTATCTCGCGCTCTCTAATGAATCTGTCATTGCCCACAATGTATTGCATATTATATATCACGCCCCGGTTCATCTTATATCACACTTTTTGGTGCATAGTTTATACCATATACTACATCTAGTTTTCATTTTCAATCGTGCTCTCAGGACTATATTCTATATAACACTGCGTCCACCTACCCTTTTCACGGGCATTACATTTTGCGATGGGGGGTGAAGGGTCAGGGGGTGTTTCTGCCAAGTGAGCCCAGAATCACAGTCACAAACGTCCTCTTCTTCCTGAATAAAAGTGAGATTATGCTGCATACTTGTTCATATTTTAAGTAGTTCGCACAGACACACATTTTAAAAACAATAAAGTTCCTAATACCCACCTTTTCTGAACAGTTAGCTTGCTGCCCCACCCACCTCCTCCCTATCCTCTGTTGTCTGAATCCATGGACTAGCCTCCTCCCTCCTGCCATGCATGGTCTGATGTGCTGCCACTGCCCTCCATTTAGCATGATGTACCAGTCCACTCCTCCTGCCCTCCATTTCCCAATTCGATGGCCCATCATTTACCTCCTGCTTAGCCTCTGTGCTTAGCTTGCTGCCCCTATTCTCCTTCCCCCTGATGTCTTTGTGCATGCCCCTGCTCCATCCTTTTTGCCCACCATGTTCCATGGACCTGCCACTCCTATCTACTCTGAGTGTTCTGTTGAGCTGCCACTCCCCTCCCACCTGCCTAGCATTGTCAGATGACTGTAACCTGTCCCTGCCACCTCCACCTTGCCTGTCCACATGCCATGCCCCTATCCCCTTCCTCCTGTCCTCCATGGTCCATTTTACTGCCACACCCTTCTGCCCTCCCTGGTCTGTTGTGCTGCAACTGCTCCTCCTGCCTGCCCCACGCAGTGTGTTGTGAGGCCCCTTTCTCTGAACTCTCTTGTCTGTGCCCAGGTCCTGACCCTCCCTTCTTTCCTCCATGGTCCTTTGTGCATGCCCCTGCACCCTCCTTCTTGCCCATCATAGCCATTGTGCTGCCACTAACCCTCCCGCTTGCCATGCATGGTCTACTGTGCTGCCATGGCCCCTCCCACCTTCCCTATGTGGTCAGCAGGCTGCCTCTGACCCCCTCCCACCTTCCCTCCATCATCTGTGGGTATGCCATCATAGTCTTATTGTTGCTCTCCATGGTGTGTCTTGTTTCTAGTGCCCATCCTGCCTGACCTCCATGGTCATCTTGCTGCTCCTGCCCTGCCCCCTTGCCCCCAGCCCTCTGTTTCCATGTGCAGACCCCTATTCCCTCCCTCCTGGCTTGTCTGTTCCATTGTAATGCCCCTGATCCGTCCCTCCTGCCCTTTATGGTCTGTTATGCTGCAGCTTTCTCTCCTGTCTGTCCATTATGGTCAGCTAGCTACCATTGACCCTTTCCCCTCTGTTCTCTGTTGTCCATGTGCATGGTCCTGTCCCTTCCCTATTGCTTTCTATGGATTGTTGTGCTGCACTCCCGTCCCGCATGCCCTGTGTGGTGTATTGTGCGGCTGCAAACCCTGATGCCTGCCCTGTAGGGTCAGTTTGGTGCACCTCTCCATGTCCCTCCTGTCCTCTGTTATCCGAGTCCATGTCCCTACCCCAATTCCTCCTGCCTACCATGATCCAATGTACCATACTTGCTAACATTTTGAACTTGGTAAGAGGGAGATTTTGAAAAAAAATGGGGTATTGATTTTCCCCTTTGAGTTACATTGAAAAAGAGGAGATTGTAGACAGGAGACAGATCAAATAAAGCCCATTTGAGCTTAAAAACATTGGACATTTCCTGGCTGAAACGGGTCTGTTGGCATGTATGGTTGTACTACCACTGCCTCTTCCTTCTGCCCACAATGGTCTATTATATTGCCACAGCCTCTCTTGCCAGTCCTGTATTGTAGGTTTGTTGCCCCTGCCCCCCTTTCCACTGCCCTCCATAGTCTGTTGTGCTGCCACTGCCCTTCCTGCCTGCCCAGTGTGGTCCAATTGTTGCCTCTGCACTCTCCTACCTGCCTTCAATTTTCAAGAGTCCGTGCCCCTGGCCTCTGCCTCTCAACAGTATCCCAATGAACAACTAGATTGCTAACATTCTATATTTATTACAAAAGTGTGGAACGCCTGATGTCATCTTGATGTAATCAAAACTGTAATACCTAGAGCATTTCCTTTAGAAATTACATATATGAGAGGGTCTTATTTGCATCAAAATTATGGTTAGTGCTCTAAAAAACTGAAATGAGGACATATTTTCTGAGTTTTCAAATAGCGACAAAGAATTTTTAAATTATTTGTAATCTTTATGTTTTTTTATCCAGTTGACCACTTGATGAAATGTTGCACCTAGGGGAGAGGATGTGGTGTTACTTCCAGAGCTGCAGACTTTGCAACTGGGGAACCAGGTTGGAGTTTCTGCTTCAGCTCAACACTCTGTGATTCTGGTCAAATCACTTAATCTCCCCATGTCTACAACCAAAATGAATTTGATCTTGTGTGATGTAACCAATGCTAATGTAAAGCACTCCAATACCTGACAAGTCTGCACTATATAAAACTGCAAATACACAAAAAATAAGTGTTTTGCACACTTCTGTCATTGGGCCACATGTGGGCTACATCTGGGTGATATTTTTGCTGCATTTGGGCTCTTTTGTCTCTGGTGGCCATTTTGGGAGACTTATTTGTTATGAAGTTTCCTAATTTCCTCATTTACTACAGTCTCCTCAGTAGGAAATACTTTCAGTTTTTTACTTTGATTCCATCAAGAAGGCATTCAGATGTGTCACACATTTGCCATAAATTCAGAATGTTAGCACTCTAGTTGCTTATTAGATCACTGTAGTAAAACTACTGCTCACCAGGGAAGCCTGCTGCTGGTATTGAAAGTGCAAGTTTCAGTCTGCATGTCAGAATTTTTTAATGAAATAGAGAGGATTTGAGAAGTCACTCAAAATGTGCCCTAATTTTTCTTTCTTCAGCACTAATCATAATTTCTATGGCAAAATGAACCCCCTCATTGTGTTCCTTTTTAAATTACATGTTTTAAGTGTTACCAGTTTATTCCAATCAAGATGGCTTCAGGTGCACAGAGTCACACACCTCCCACGCACCCACACACACACTCAGGCACCCATACAAATACTTTGGCAACCAATCAATAACCCATATAGACACTCATGTAGCTACTAACCAACCCATGGAGGAGCTTATACAAAAGCAGACAGACTGATACAGAGATTCACACAGTTTATTCACTAACCCTCCATTCAATAAGACATATGTAATAACTCACTTAGATAGTCAGTGACGCACCTACTAAATCCTCCATCCAGACACTTATACACCCACTCATTCTTCAATACACCTTGGCATATATATAATAAATATTTAAACTTTATAGAAACACACATTCACTGGATGATGTCATCAGTGATGTCATTTGAGATGTCATCAGTGATGTCATCAGTGGTGTTACTGACCATGTCATGAATGATGTAATATGTGACGTCATCAGCAGTGCATTGTGGGGGCGCGAGTTATAGTTAGCTGAACTAACTATAGAGGGGGAATTTCTATGGTTTTGTGCGAGTGAAATGTTCAACTAACTATAACGTCCCTGAAACCTATGGTTTTTTCAGTGAATATATATATATATATATATATATATATATACATATGCAAAAAAGAAGCAGAGAAATTTGCTCACCTCAAATGTCTGCTTTACTATCAAAGTTTTCAAGTATTGGAGTAGCACAATGCCATCCATGCCGAGATAGAAAGGAGCAACGTATTTTGCCATTTTTACAGCAAAGTCTTTAAGCAGATGATTAGCACAGTGCCACCCATGCCAGGCACAGTATAACAGCTTTGAATTGGTAAAATACAAATCTAGCCAAGTTGAAACAAATAAAAGCAACCCCCGACACGTGTTTCACTATCATTATTGCTCTTCAGAGAGGTTTAGCTTTGTCCCGACACAATGGAACATCCAATATAAGTCAAAACCCTTCCCTTTGAGGCATACAGAGACACATAAATTATGCAAAAAATTAGCAGAGAACTCAAGTAGTTCCCAGGTTTAGGTGGAGAGCAGCTCCAATATAAAGCACCCTACAACACCAGCGACACTCTGAATCTGCTCATCTCAAATGCCGGCTTTTCTATCAAGGTTTTTAAGCATGGGATTAGCATGGTGCTATCCACGCCTTGATAGAAAGGGACAAAGTATTTTGCCATTTGTATGGCAAAGTCTTTAAGCATAGGAATAGAACAGTGCCATCTATGCCAAGCTGTAAACTGACAAAAGCCTTTTACCACTCCAGGCACAGTATTAAAGCTTTGAATTTGTAAAATACCAACCAAGCCAACCTGAAATTAATAAAAACAACCCCTGACACATGTTTTGCTGTAATTATAGCTCTTCAGAAAGGCTTTAGAGTCCTCCAGACACAAGGGAGAACCCAGTATCAGTCAAAACAATAGCCTTTCAGGCTAGAGTGATACATAAAGTATGCAGAAAAGAAGCAGAGAACTCAGGGTAGTTCTCAAGTTGAATGCTGAGGGTCTGTGGGGGCCCTCAAGCCCTCGTATTACTGCCAGTAAGTTTTTTTTTTATCACACTAGAGAAGAGGGATAATAAAACTTTGTGGTAGTGAGAAAGTGTAGGGCAAAATGCACCTGGTTTATAAAACTGCCCTCACACACAGCAAGCTATGTCATGCTTCATCATAGGGGTGCTAACACACCTCCGCGCAAGCCAGTGCTGGAGGTGGAGTAATAGGGAAGAGGGAAGACAATACAACATAAAGTGTAGGATCACAAGTGAGAAAAGGTGTGCAGAAAAAATGACAATATAAAACTGGTGTCAGGGAGTCCCATTAACAATTTTAATATTGTGCACCCTGTCCAGATTTAAATCGAAGAAAATGTGGATGCTGGGTTGGGGAGCTTATAATGAGACACCAACCCCTCCTCTCTGCAAAAACGTCAACATGTTTTAGCTGGCAAAATATACTACCCCGGCTTTCTTCAGGACTCTCAATATTGTGATCCCTCAGTGCTTATCCTACCTCCTTCAAATCCATGAGTAGTGGGAAAGTCACCCTGCTGAGTCAAATGCTCGGTTGAAAAGTAGTTGAGCCCATTGCTCGTGAAGAGAAACCTATAAAGGGTTAACAAACAAAGAACATGTGAGGTGCTAATTGATATGTCCTTCATACAACAATTAAATAAAGAATAGAAATGCGGTGTATCAACCCCATAACTCTCTCCCAACATCCTTCTATGCAAGGGCACACCCACTCAAAACTCTGAGGGTAGTGCCTCATAACATTAAGACTCTCCAATTAGTCATATTTGGAGCGTGTATCCATTGATCGTGAACACGTTGTTTCTTCAAAAAGAAGACATGGTGGAGTAAAGATTCTTCAAATAAATTCAAATTTAAACAGTGACATTATAAGAGTGTCGCAAGCTCAGAGACACCAAATAACCATCACCAGTAAGCTCAACATTCTTACTGAGTTTATTAGAATTCTAAACTCGAACTGGCGGGGGGAGTAAGAACAGCTCCCTGTAATCACACTCTGTTTGATGAAGGAAATGGAGAAGGGTTAAACCTGGTTTTCAAAAGGAATAGGTTATATGCAAAAATTAAAATTAGAATTTAAATTAAAAATGGAGGCGAGAGAACGTCGCCATCTCAGTGACTCCCTTTCCCCGTCATGCATGTCAAAGTGAACGCGGACAAATAGCCCAGCTGTAGGAGTTGGTTAGAAGCCGAGCTAATAATGTGTGCCGCTTCAAGCAGCTGTTTGCAAAGTTACACGATTTGTCTCTCCCTGTCGCCAGAACAACTAGAATGCTCATGACGTTCTCTCACCTCCGTTTTTAATTTTAATTCTAATTTGACATGGCAGAGTTACAAAAAGTACATGCAAATTGGAGGGGACAAGTGTATGGCACTACGACACTGACATATGCAAGGGGGTCATGATATGGATTGCCCGTGGGGGTCCCATTTGTGAAAGACATACACAGAGTTGACACTGAGGCTAGGTACATGATGGTATAAGGACACTTGGACTGTTCCCCCCTCATGCTGGTGGTTGTTTATGCCCCAGCAGTAATCATGCTGCTATTTTAAAGTCTCTTCACCCGAGCTCTTTTCTGCAACTCACACAATCACAGTATAGCTGGAAGAGACTTTAATTGTGTTCCGTATGTTGTCTGGGACTGCTCCACCCCTCCACTGAACAACGCTATGTGTGTCAGGGTGTCACAATACTTTCGGGGCTGGATGGTTAACAAGAGCGGGTTCGATATGTGGCACTTGCACCATTCAGACACAAGTGACTTCTTGTTTAATTGCCTGGTCCATGACCTCCAAACCAAGTTGATCTTTTTCTCTGCAATGAACCATTGGGCACGCAGATAATTATGACGGAGTTCTCGGCGCGAAACCTCTCAGATCACTGCCCACTGCTGATGACTTTACAGACCTGGAGGTTATAGACCGAGGCACTTCAGAACCCTCCCTTCAGGGAATCCCTTTCAATATATATAACCCAATATTTTTAACTTAACACAGGCACCATCCTCTCCAGAGCGCTGGAGTGGAATGCCCAGAAGGTGGTCATCAGAGGGCAATGCATTACCACTACCTGGAGGGTTCATAAGGTCCTGCATGGGGAGCTTCTTGACATGGAGCAGGAGTTGAGACTGCTTGAGACTGAGGTGTCTTGGTGGGCTGACGGGACAGAAAGACGCAAGCAGCTGAGAAAGAGTCACAGGGATCTGGAGGCGCGGTTGGGGAAACATGACTATAGGCACTGCCTTGCCCTTCTCATTGCAGAGGGGGATCTGCAATGGCTGGTTCTGGATAGGAGCAATCAAGTTGGGAGGTGGTACGGTGGTTACAATGCAAGTGGCCATTAATGCTGCTTTTGCAGAGTACTATTGCTCCCTGTATGCACACATAGACAGCCCCCCCGTTGACAGGTTCAAGGGGTTCCTTCATGGGCTACCGTTACCCTGATTGATTCTGCTCCAATGTGCCAAAGTGGATGAGGCCCTTCATATGGATGTGATATGGGTGGCTCTCACCCAAGTTGCCTGAAATAAAACTCTGGGTACGGATGGATTCACAATAGAATATTATGCCACTTTCAATGCACACCTTTCCCAGAATCTCTTAGAAGTTTTTAATTAAGAAAGGTAGAAGGGTCAGCTTCTAGACTTACTCAATGAGGTCTTGATAGAGGTGTGAAAACCAGGCCGGGATCCCCCGAAGTACCCTCATATTAGCTGATCTTCCTCTTAACCGTAGACTATAATATTGTTGAAAAGGCCCTGGCCAATAGGCTGCTCCCTGTGGCTATCACCCTAGTGCACATAGATCAATGTGGGTTTATTCCAGAATGCAATACCATCCTCAACACACTACCTCATCTGATGAAAGCTGACTCGAATGAGATGAGTGAACAGTTGACGGTTTCGCTTGACATGGAAAGGCGTTTGGCATACTGGGATGAGATTACCTACTGGCAACGCTAGTGGAAATGGGCATTGGGCCAGGCCACCTTAGTTAGATTCATGTCCTCTATAAGAACCCAACAGCAAGAGTAAAGATGAGACAGTTGATATCTTAAGTTTAAAGTTTATTGAAAAGAAAAAATTGTAGAATACAAACAAAGGTAACGTCATGTAGGAAAATCACCATATAATAAGTAAACCATCAAATCTATTAATAATAAAACAGGAAAAAGCAGGAGAGGGAGAGAAGGGGTAAGGGTGGAAGAAAAATCAATATAAAGAAAAGGTATCATCAAAATCTGAGACTCTTATTACATATACATAAACTGTAATATATATACTGTACTCATAGAATCATAAGATACAATACTGAAAAGAAAAAGGAGTCATTCAAAAACTACCTTTAGAGCTAAGCTAGAAAAGACAACAGAGGGCTTATGGAGGTTTTCTGACTTCATCTGGAGTGTTCACTGCAGTGACGGAATTAGAAGCTACATCAGTCAGGTAAGTAGATAAGGGGAGCCATAAAAGATCTCTTTTGATAGATAAGGATATAGGAGACACATTGCTGGTATCCAATCTATGATGGAAACAAACAGCATTCCACCAGGCTCTGACATTAACTTTTTCAGCCTGTTTCCAGTTGGAGGTTATTAAATGAAGGGCTATAGCTAATAATAAGTCAATTAAAGAGGGTTTAGGAGAGGAGTGAGGCCAAGAGGGAGCTAAAGAGCCTAAAAAGATGTTAGACAGAGAGAAAGGAGTGTGGGTATTGAAAATTTTATTAATTTGAGACCAGACTGGAAGCCTAAAACGGGAAAGGGACGGACAGTCAAAGAGCATATGTTTTAAATCAGCAGAAGTAATTTTACAGGACCAGCATGACGAGGAAAAGTCTGAAGAGAAAGAAGCTAACTTTAGGGGAGTCAGACGAAGGCGTTTGTACACAAAATAAAGAGCCCTAGATGTTTTGTGAATCTTTGACCATAATTTATCCCAAAAAGGGATAGTCCAACAATCTGCAAGATCTCTTTCCCAAGCCAGTTCAGCCTTCCCCTTCGGTCTATCAGAAGAAACAAGCAAGGTCTTATAGAAAGAGGAAGCTGATGAATTAGTGGATAATAAAGGAAACAGATTGGAGCATTTAGAAGGAACAACAGGGTTAGGCTGTAGGGATAGAAGATACTGTAAGAGAGAAGGAAGGAGAGAATCATATTGAGATTTACATGACGAGGGTAAAGAAAATTGTAATTGAAGTCCCGGGAAGGATAACAGAGTATGATTAGATAATAATTGTGAAATCCAAAGTAAACCCTTGGTTCTCCAAGATTTCCAATAAATCGTACGGCCCTTAATACGCAACAGGTGATTATGCCAAATTGGTTGCAGATCTAACGAAGAAGAGGAAGGATATGAGGACGGGATAAGCGTTTTTAATATTTTACGTGTATGAGAAATAACTTGGGAGCGAAAAGAGGGAATAGTATTAGTAAAGTTAAGGGATTCATTAAAGTGGAAAGGAGCTATAAAGCTTTTTTCAAGAATCAACCAAATAGGAGGGTGCGTAGCTTGTTGTGGATGTAGCCAGCGTGAAGATTGCCTAAGAGAAAAGGCATAAGGATAGGTTTTAAAATCAGGAAATTTGAGACCTCCAGAAGTTTTGTCAGCCTTAAGGGCGTTGAGAGCAATTCGAGGAGTCTTATTGTTCCAAAGGAACTTGTTTAGTAGAGAGTCAATTTTTTTAAAATAAAAACCAGGAATGCGAACCGGGATCATAGATAAAAGATAGAGAATTTGCGGCGAAAGCATCATTTTAATAGAGTCCATGCGTCCCCACCAAGAAAGAAAAAGTGGGTGCCATCGGTCAATAGAGGTAGATACATTTTTAGTAAGATTGTCAAAGTTTTCTTTTAAGGTGTCTGGAATGGTGGGGGTGAACCATAGACCTAAGTATTTTATTTTAGTGGATTTCTAGGAGTAGCCAGTGGAAACGAAATCCTGTTTCAGACAGAGAACATTTAATGGAAGGACTTCACATTTATCCGAATTAAGTCGATATCCGGAGAGTTGAGAGAAATTATCAACTTGAGGGAGAAAGGCTGGGAGAAAAGTTGAGAGATTTAAACAATACAGGAGGATATCATCAGCATATACAGACATTTTAACCTGAGTAGTGGGAAGATTAAAACCGGTAATTCTATCATCTACTCTAATTTTCGTCAAGAATGGTTCTAATGCAATTATAAATAAAAGCGGTGATAAAGGGCAGCCTTGACGAACACCTCTGAAGAGCAGAAAATAATCAGAGGATTTCCCATTAACAAAAATAGAGGCTTTAGGGCCAGAGTAAAGTAAAGAAATAAGAGAAATCAATTTAGTAGGGAATCCAATCCATTGTAGAGCCCGAAACATAAAATCCCAGCCAATCCTGTCAAAAGCTTTTTCAGCATCTAATGCTATTGCAGCAATGGGATAATCAAGTGAAGAGGCTTTACTTAAAATATTAAAAAAGACTCTGGAATTATCCGAGGATAAACGGCCCTTAAAAAATCCTGATTGTTCGGATCCAATTAGGTTCAGCAAAATGGGATCAATTAGAAGCGCAAGGATTTTTGCAAAAATCTTATAGTCCAAGTTGACTAGGGAGATTGGACGATAATTTTTACAGAGCGCAGGATCTTTGTTATCTTTGGGAATTAAACATATCACGGCTTCTTGAAAAGATCCTGAAGAGGTACCGTCTCTGATGAAAAATTGAAACAGTGACAAGAGATGGGGAAGTAATAGAGCAGCGAAGTGAGCGTAAAATTCAATAGTGAACCCATCAGGACCAGGCGCTTTACCTCTTTTCAGTACGGATACAGCATGTTTAATCTTAACTAAGGTAATGTCCGCTTCTAATAAGGAAAAATCAGTATCATAAGGGGGAGGGGAATTTATTGATTGAAAAAAGGAGGAGAGTGCATCTGAAGTTGGTTGATGCTCTGGAGTATACAAATTTTTGTAAAATGCAACAAATTCATTTAGAATATCATTGTCTTTAAAAAGCAACTCTCCCACATTATTACGTATGGATTCAATGTTAGTTCGTTTACGACGGATTTTAAATAATTTGCAAGAAGTTTACCCATCTTATTTTGGCCACCATAATACCGGGCACTACTTTTTAAGAGATAAGAGGATGCAGCCTCCGTAGTCGATTTGTTAAATGAAATTTTTGCTTCAATAAGATTTTTTAATGAGGATTCGGAATTGGAGCGATAATAACAATATTCAAGTTGTTTAATCTTAGCTAGTAACTGAGAATTTTTAGCTTCCAAAAACTTTTTTTTCCGTGATACAAAATGTATAATAAAACCTCTGGCCGCAACTTTAAAGGCGTCCCAAATCATTACAGGAGAAGAGCCCGGAGAGGAATTAATAGAAAAAAATTCAGAAGCAAAGGAGCCAAACTGACTTGTGAAATTAGGGTCTGATAATAATGCATTATTAAAACGCCATCTACCGGCATTAGGAGAAAAAGGCAGGAGGTCAAAATCCACAAAAACTGGAGCATGGTCTGAGATAAGGATGGAACCAATTTCAGCATGGGTAACAAGTTGAGATAAGGGTTTACTAAAAAAGAGATAATCTATTCTAGATTGAGAGTTATGAGGAGGAGAATAGAAGGTGTACTCTTGTAGGTCTGGATTACAAAGTCTCCAGATATCAATTAAAGCTTTACGATGGATAGCAGAAGTGAACTGTGAATGCATTTTAGACATAGAGAATCTTGCAGAAGAATGTCTATCTAGTATAGGATCTAAAACCTGATTACAGTCACCTCCAAAAATAACATAGTCATTGTCTAACAGAAGCAACTTGTCAGATATCTGAGTCCAAAACATGTTATCAATATTAACAGGTGCATAAACATTAAATAAAACTAAGGGTATTTGATCAATAAGTAATTTAACAATTACCCAACGACCATCAGGATCATTCTCCTGATGTGCAATTGAAAACTGATGTTTTTTGTGACATAGAATCGAAGTACCATTCTTCTTTCCTAAAGCTGGGGAAGAAAAAACATGACCCACCCAACTCCTTTTCAATTTAGCTGCTTCAGCATCTGATAAATGCGTCTCTTGGATTAAAGCAATATCAGCATTTAATCTAGATAAATGGGTTAATACGCATTGTCTTTTAATAGGGTTAATGACTCCTTTAACATTCCATGTTACAACCCTAAAGTTAAACTTTTAAAGAGAAACTGCACATAGAAGAGAAACATACTTAAGTAATGTCGATCAAACATAATAAGAGCAATCAATATGCAATTAAAATAGGGACATAAAACCTTAATACCTAGGAGCAAGAAAGCATGTAAAACAAGACTGTAAAATAGTCTCAGAATGAAGGAAAAGAGAAAGACAAGAATAAAGGTAAGAGTCACAAAACGAGCTATATGAGATATAGAGATGAAAATACTATATAAGAAAAGGGAAAAAGAGCCAAGATCAAAAAAGTGATTGAACATTAACAAACAGCGAAAAAAGGGAAAAGAGACGAAAAGAAAGAAGGATGAAAGAAAGAAACAAGGTTTGGAGGAAAAAGAACAGAGATAAAAGAGATAGAAGAGACAGTGAACAGAAAAACAAGTCAAACAATCGATAATACAAAATAATGTCAAACTGACATACCATAAAAAGACCAAAGAAATGTGGATGGAAGAACCACATAAGGAAGGTAGCACGTCGAAACGGAGGACCCCAAGAGGGAGCAGCGAAGGGGGAACACCTCCAGGCGAAAACATCATACATAACAACAGGGGAGCACAGAAATTCACCTAAGAAATGAAAAGAAAGAAAATATTCAAAAAAAAATGATAATTCACAGCATAGTAGAAAACAATACAATCAAAGAAGGATCAAACGCCAGACAACCACAAGCCATTAAGAAACAAAGCAACTGTTATGGATCAGGAGTGTCCATGGAGTCAACTATGTGAGAGTTCAGGAATTGTTGAAGAAGAGCCGGATCTTCGTAATTTGTTGTTCTGTTGTTGTGGGTAACTTTAAAGAGGCATGGATGAAACAATCCGTAACGGGCATTCAGGGCGCGCAGGGCCGGTCTCATGTCCAGAAACTGTTTGCGTCGATCTGCAGTAGCCTTAGCGTAATCCTGAGCGAAAAAGAGATTTGAGCCATTCAAGGTAATTTTCCCTTTCTGTTTAGCCGCTTGAATCACTTTTATGAGGTCAGTATATTCTAGAAAATACAAAATGACACCTCTGGGTTTCGAGGGAGAGGCAGAAGAATTAGATAAGCGGGAAACTGAACCCAAACGATGAGCCCGCTGAATATTCAATGGAGGAGAGGCAGGAAGACCCAAAAGCGTTGGCAAAAAAGATTGAAAGAAGGATGGGACCCTTCCAAACCCTCCGCCAGACCATAAATGCGTAGGTTATTGCGCCTATTATGATTTTCCAAATTCTCGACCTGCCGCTTAAGAAAATGAATTTCTTTGTAAATGCCAGGAACCTGGTCTGAGACAACCTGCACTGAAGTTACTCTTCTTTCAAGATCCGCAACTCGAAGCTCGGTGTGTGACCAGTTGTCTTCTAGGCTTTGAAGACGGGTATTCGTTTCAGCCATATATGGTTTGAGAAAACGTATTTCCTCAAGCAAAAAGGTCCAAAGAAACAGAAGAAACAGAGTTTGTAGGGGAAGGTGGATTTGTCTTTATTCGTTTTCCTGATGTGGAGGGAATTTTGGAATTAGGCTTGTTGCTTGAGCGAGAAATAGTAGTAGAAGTACCTTGTATTCCAACAGAGTCATTAGGATTTACCTCCATGTTATCCTGTAGTACACTAAAAGGATTAACATCTTCTAATGATGGAGGAGGCGCAGGCAGCTGCTGTGAAGAAGAGCGATTAGAGCGAGCCATTTTAAAAGGAGAACTGAAAAGTAAACCAACAAGAATCAAAAATGGCATCAAACAGACTATTATTTCTTGAGGTAAAAGGAAACCAAAAATCTGACTAAACTGCTTTTTTCACTCAGGGAGCAAAAATATGGTGTCAAGCGACAAGGGAAAAGACATAGTTGAGAAAATAAATATGATCCAATATACCTGCGAAAAAGGAAAAATCGGCAAGAAGATTTGAAAATTCTAAAATGGCGCCCTGAAAAGCTAGAAAACTGAAGAGAAAAAAGAGCAGCGCCCAAAAATTATCTAAGCGTGAAAAAGTTGCTCACAGAATCCAATAGTACTGAGTAAAGGCTGTTTCCAATGTTGTTTCTATCAAGTTCAGGGTGAAAGCTTAGTGAATGCAGGCGGCATAAAGATGTGGAGCAGGAAAGCTAACAATCTAAGATGGCGGCCGCATCTTACCGAAGATCAGCGCTCTGAGGAAAGCTTCGTGTTGCATTGAAGCGCGATCGGCCAGTGCCACCTAGAAAGGCTTAAAACACAGCTGAAGTGTTCCGCCGCATGAAGAAGCGGCTTGGTGGCTTCTGCATGCGCGAAGAACGCCTGGAGGCGGCCCGTCACTCTACTCCCTCACGGAGCTTCCCGAGACGGCGGCCATTCCCCTCGGCTCTGAAGCCACGCCCCCTGGGACAGTTGATATCTGACAGCTTTGACATACATAGAGGCACCAGGGAGGGTTGTCCCCTGTCCCTGTTGAATTGTACTCTGGCCATAGAGCCCCTGGCCTGTTGCCTGCACTTGCAAGTGCAGCTTTGGAGTCTCCTAGAACATAACGAACACCGTATAATCTCTTAATAAGCAGATGATGTCCTTATTTATCTGTGTGATGCCACTGTCACACTTCCAGCCCTGAAGGAGACACTGGAGGAATTTAGAATCGTGTCAGACCTAAGAGTAAATTGGTCTAAGCCTTGCCTGTTCGCCATGTGTCCGGTTCCTGAGGATAAAAGGATTACCCTGCTGTGGTATTGTCTGGAATGGAGTGTTGACATGCCCAAGTACTTGGGTGTACAGATCTACCACTTGGACAAGGACCTTGTAGAGGGTAATGTTATAGGAAACTGGCTCTGTATATACTAAAGCAAAATGAGGTATAGTCTGCACAGAGTCCAGTGTAACCCCAAAGGTAGGCAAAGGTAAAAGTAGATAGCACCTTACTCTCTATTTGTGAAAGTGTGGGCGAGCAGTAAGGCTTTATCAGAGGGTAGTGTAAAGAATTTGTTGTACACACTTAGGCAGCAAATTATGTCACACACTCAAAGACTGAACTCTGACCAATTTGTTTGTACAAAAAATATTATTTAGTTATTTTATTTCTAGAACCAAGCCAAGCCTGGTGCAGGTAAGTAAAATAAATGCTTTGCAAAATCTTATGCAATGTTTTAGAATTTAATGCAGGTGATTGATTTCCAGGTAAGTCAATGTTTCTAAATTACTTTTCAGTTACTTTTCAGATTACTATGTATGTTACTTTTTAGATTACGTTTGCTAATCAGTGTGATATGCCGAGATATCACACTGAGACATCTCTTAGACAAAAGGTAAGAAATTCACTTTTAGAACACATGCAATTTTTCAATGTTGCAAATATGCTAACTCCACACTTAGAACAATTTTCAAGGAAAAACAGTCAATGTACGCCTATAGAGAAAAATGAAGTTAACGGTTTGCAGGTAAGTACTGGTTTGTGGGACTTGGTAGTCTGGGGTTAGAATCAGGGTTCCCCCAGGGTCAAGGATGCACTCTCAGAACACCCTCAGCAGCACTAAAGCGGCCAGGAGCAGAGTGCTGATGCCCAATGTTATCCAATGGGGATTAGGAGACCTCCGGTTGGTGGCTGCTCACGAGCAGGCCACAAGGTTGTGGGAGCAAAGCTGCTGGTGTTAGGCTCAGGGAAAAGTGGGATACGAGTTAGCACCCGAAGTACACCTGCAGCAGCGCAGGGGCAGCTGGGTGCAGGGCGATGTTTTGGCGTCGGGTGCCCTGTTGTTTTCAATGGGGATTCTCTGGTTGCAACAAAGACTGCAGGCTGGGGGACGAAGATCTTCTGGAGGTGACCATTGGATAGAGAGGTAATTTGGGATGCTTGGGGATGCTGGGACACTGTCGGTTGGGTCACCCAAGGCCATGGGACATCGGTTGCAGGGGTGTCTTTAGGCATCGGTTTTCCTTACCAGCTCCAGTGGCAGGGATCCTCCAAAAAGGGGACGCAGGCTTCGCTTGGAGATTCGAGGCAGGTCAGAGATCATCAGATCTCAGGTCAGAATGGCCAGGGAGACTTTCTTGTGGTATTGGGCCACTCAAACTCTGGCCGTTGGTGTCGGGTGCAGAGTGGTGCAGACTCGTGGTTTTGGCTGGGGCCTGTGTCTGTGGGTGAGCAAATCCGATGCTCACAGGAGACAAAGTCTTTGGCTTGGAAGGCAGGGCAGGTCTTCGGGGTTCTTGAGGTTGCTGGATGCAGCACACACCGGGGTTTCGCTGGAGCAGGTTTGAGGTGGGGACAGGCCGGTAGGGCTGGGGCCAAGTCAGGGGGCATCCTCTTCTTGTTAGTTTCAGCATGGCTTCTTCAGTCCTTATTCTTCTCTTCTTCTTGTCGAGTCTTATCTATTCTTATCTATGCTTGTTTGAGGAGGCAAGGTTCAGGTTTGCCCCTAAATATTAGATTTAAAGGCATTACAGGTAAGTAAAGGTTGGGACCAATTGGTCCCTTCCCTGGGGTGGGTGCACCCCCTATTATGCCACCCTCCAGTGGGAGGTGGGCATATGCCTCACAGTGGTTGGCTGTGTCCCCCATCTGCAAGATGGTGGGGAATAAGAATTGTGCTTCACCTCGCTTCCCTCACCTGAGGGGTGGGGTTGGCAAAGGTGGGCACACCTCCCTTCCTCACTTGGTTTTCCCACCGATTCTCCTGCCCTAAGTGGATGTCAGAACCAGTGGGGACCAGTTGCTGAAAGCATCATGTGGCTTGGGGAAGCTCACAAAGGTGGCAAGCCTTTGAATCTTCCCCTTCGTGAACCCTGCCCATCCTGGGGGAGGAGGCTTGGCACCTCGTCCCAGGAGGTGAATTGTTTCAGACCCCCAAGAGCAGCAGGTTCTCGACCCAGGGGTCCAGAAACATGTCTGGTTGTGGCAGCTGAATGCAGCCACTCAGCCTGGACACTAGTGGTAGGTTAGTTTTCAGGGGGCATCTCTAAGATGCCCTCTGTGTGCATTTTTCATAACATCCCACACTTTAATGTGCTGAGAATTCAGTGTAGCCATTATAGTGCTGTGGAGTTCATAATGACAAACTCTCAGCACCATATACTATTAATGACAACAATGCACTTACAATGTCTAAGAATAGACTTAGACACTGTAGGGGCTACAGGGCTCATGCACCTGTACCCTCACCACTGATATAGGGCACCCAGCTAGAGGGGTGACTGACCTATGCCAGGGCAGTGGGTTGCAGGCATAGCACACAGGGATGTGTATAAAGAACAAATGAAATAGGTATTGGCACTCTGGTCCACAGGGCGTGTAGTGAATATTAACAAAAAGCGTTTCCCTCTCGGGAAGACATCCCTTTAGCGCACAGCTTGAATGTCCAATGAAGATGGACTCCACAAGTTCATGAATGAAATCAGATTTGATTGATAGAACTTGAAATAAAGTTCAATTCCACATAATAATCGTCGTTATCCACGGGATTTTATTCAATCATCCATGGTTAACACAATTTCAAAATGAATATTCCATTCTCCGCAGCATGATGAAGTAAGTACAAATCTTATGCATATTCAATATCCCCAATGCATTCCTGGCTGGGTGTTGCCATTCGTCAGGGGTAATTTTAATTCTGGAAGTAAAATAGAAATGTGTCTAAGTCGAATGCATAGACTCGCAGCAGTTGACATTGGTGTAAAAGTGAAAATGAGCCGTGAGTGAGTACTAAAATGGTTATGTGAACACGTATTTGTGTAAGCGTCTTAAGCGGAGTGGTGTGATCTAAAAATTGTGAATTGTTAGTAAATAAATAAAACTGGTGGGTCTGAAATAAAAGTGATATCAGATATCTGACCTTGCTTTGAATATCGTGAATCTATAGGAGTAGCGAGTTCATGCAAAGGGAACCGTTATGAAAAACTAGCATGGTTTCTAGTACTTCTATGAATAGAAGTAGGCACTCCGGATTATTACGTTTAATAAAGAAGTCCGTAGTATCTTTGATGTAAGGCTTCATCTCTTGAACAATGGTTTGTAAATATTTGTCTAGGTACGTGCCGATAGGTTCATTTAAAGACCCTCTGGTGGATACGATAGGTCTGAAAGGTGGATGGGTCAGATTTTTGAGAATTTTAGGTGTCTTATAGAATTTGGGTGATCTGAGATTGCTTTGAAGGAGATATCTTTTGTCTTTTTCGGTGATGGTTCCATTGAGTAGCGCTATATCCAAAATGCTAGTTAGTGTTTTTGTGATCTCTTTGGTAGGGTTGGAAGTTATTACGGACTACAGATTTCTTGAGTAAACTTAATATTCTACCATGGGAAACATCACAAGAGATCTGGCTCTGCACCATAGATGTGAAGGCCCTATGCACATCAGTTCCACATAACTTGGGTCTAGAAGCATTAGAATACTACATCGCCCGTACTGACTGGAAAAGTGACTTGAAAGTATTCCTGATGGAACTTATAAACTTTACACTTTATCACAGTTATTTGAACTGGGAAGTCAAATTTTTTGTACAACGCACGGGCACTTCGATGGGCAAAAGCGCAGCTCCCAGCTACTCTAATTTGTTCACGTATAAATTTGAAAATGAACACATTCTAAACAACAACGCTTGGAAAATGAATTTACAGTTTTACATTCGATATATTGACGATATATTTCTACTGTGGAAAGGAAGTGAACCCGAATTAACAGCAGCCATTGATCACCTTAACTTGATAGATCCAAGGATACACTTCACTCATGAAATGAGCAGAGAAACAGTGAATTATATAGATGTAAAAGTTTCCATTGAAGATCAGGTAATTACAACCAACATTTTCAAGAAAAATACTGACAGGAATAATCTTACATTTCTCTAGTTTTCACCAGCTACCTTTGAAGTGTCACCTTCCTTACTCAGAATTATTACGAGTTAAAAGGATTGTATCACAACCGGACAGGCTCGAAGCTAACATGAAAAACATGATTAAAAGATTTGAAGGCAGACAATACCCTAAACAGATACTTGACGAAGCAGTACAAAGAACAGCTCTAAAAATGAGAAAGGAAATACTCAACCAAAAGACAGCCATTAAACAAAAAGAACGAATGGTGATGGTTTCCAAATATTCGACTTCTAGTGCCGCTTTAAAAAAACTAATTTTGAGACATTGGCCAAAGCTTCAATCCGAACTAGATTTTAATGGTATTTTCAATCAGAAACCTCTTTTTGCCTACGTAAGCACTATGTTCAACATAGGTCGAATATACATACATGTAACTTGAAATCATGTGTGGCCACACATTTCCAAGCTCATCACCATAATGTCAGCCAACTGCGTTTTTTGGTTTTGGAAAATATTATACCGAAAGGTTTTGATACCTCTAAATTACTGTTAAGTGTGAGAACTGTTTTGGATCAAGTTATTATACACTTTGACCTTTTCCGTGCACCGGACAGCCAGCAGCTGTCCGACGTCCTGGGTGGCGTGTGCGTCGGACGGCTCCCGGCCGTCCTAGCACCCACCCACAGGGGAAGCGCTGGTGCCACCCGTGGGTCGCCGATCTATGTGCCCCTACCTGGGAAGGCATGGGAAGCCCTTCCCCTGCCTCCCCCCACCCCCACGTCATCAATTGGGGGTTTCCCTTTGTTTCCTGACACGGTGGAAGCCATTTGCTTCCAGCGCTTCGGGAACTATAGAGGTGAGTTTTGCCTCTGGGAGGGGGGATTTAAACAAAAGAGGCATCGGGGGAAACAAAAGGATTTCCCTTTCCCCCGATGCCTCTTTTGTGCATTCCTGCTGCACGATCGTGCGATCGTGCAGCAGGAATGCCCACTAGACCCAGGGATTTTTTTTTTTAAAGGTCGAGTGAGTTTTGTTGTTTGGGGGTCGCTCCCCTTATGAGGGTAATCATTTTGGCTGTGTCTGCCCCCCTGGGGGGGGGGCAGATTTCACAAAATTAAAAAGGAAAACGGCCCACTGGACCACCAGGGAGAATTTTGTGGGGAGGCAGATTTCACCATTTTTTGATCTAGGGCCCACTAGGCCACCAGGGATTTTTTTTTGGGAGAGTGGCCCCTTGGGCAAGGGTCACTCCCCTTTGGGGGCTATGTTTTTGGCTGTCCCCAAGGAGGGGGGGGCAGGGTTTGCCTCTTTTTAAATTCTAGGGCCCACTAGGCCATCAGGGATTTTTGGGGGGAGAGTGACCCTTTGGGCAAGGGTCGCTCTCCTTTGGGGTCTGTGTATTTCCATGTTTGGGACCACTAGGGATTTGTTTGTGGGGAGTGGCACCTTGGGCAATGGTTGCTCCCCTTTGGGGAGCATTAATTTGGCCGTTTCTGCTCCCTTGGGGGGCAGATCGGCATTTTCTTTTTGTATGGCCACTAGGCCACCATGGATTTATTTGTGGGAGATGGCCCCTTGGGCAAGGGCCGCTCCCTTTGGGGAACATGAATTTCGCTGTTTCTGCCACCCTGAGGGATAGATGGGCTGATTTGTTTTTTTATATTGCCACTCTGCCACCAGGGTTATTTTTTTTTATGTTCGGGAGCGGCCCCTTGGACAAGAGTCGATCCTCTTTATGGGAGGATTATTGTAGCCATTTCTGTCCTTTTTGGGTTGCAGATTAGCGGTATGTTTTTTAGGCCCATCTGCACCCAAGGGGGGAGAAGCCACTAGACAACAGGGGTGAATACTTTATTTATACTCCTAGGCCCAGCTACCCCTTAGCTTGGCTGGTGGATTGTGTGTGGACTGGTGCATTATATGAATATGTGATTGTAATGGTTTTATTTCTCCTTTTTATTCTAGTGTAAAGCTTTTGATTCCTGTTGGCGGTTTCAGTAGTGGTTGTTCTGCAGTTTTGTGTATTTGCATTTTTTTTGTAAGAAAAACATTTTTGTTGTATTTACTCCAAATGAGTATTATTGTCATGCATCAATGTATTTTTTGTTAGTGGTGTCGTATCGCAGCATATATAGTTAGTGGTTTGAGCATGACATTTTTTCTGATGTGTTTTGCCTTGTCTTATGTGTAATTTTCTTTTCTTTTTCTTTTTAGTGGGATATTCGTGATCCTTACTGTGTCTGTGCAGAGTAGGTGGAGGTGAGGCTAGCTGCTTCTGGCAAGTGAGTGGTATAGTGTTGGAGTAAATAGGTCTTTGTGATAAAGCTACATTTTGTTCATTTATTTTTTTACAAAGGGTTTGTTGTTGTTGACTTATTTGACAAGTTACCTTTATTTGTAAGCATTATGGCTAGCAGTAGAATTACTGCTCAGCAGATGGTTGGTATGCTTCTTGAATCTTCCTCTGAGCAGGATTATGAGACTGTCAGTGCTTCTGAGGGAGTGGAAGATTCAGGTAGTGAGTTTTCTCTCCACATGGAATCATCAGATAATGAAGATACTCTCAGTGTGCATGAAGCTACTCTCAGTGTGGATGAAGTGCCTGTTTTAGAGGAGGACACTGATGTGCCGATGGTGCAAGAGGTATCTGGATTGCAGCCTGAGGCTGCTAGGCTTCGTACTGGAACTGCTGGACTCTGGGTTGATCCTAACATGGTGCAGCCGGTGCTGCCTGCCTTTAGTGGTGATGCAGGGTGTAGAGTGGATTGTGAATTTTGTTTTGCCTATACAGTTTTTTCAGCTGTTCATGGATGATGTATTTTTGGGTGAGATTGTTGAGCAGACTAATTTGTATGCTGAACAGTTTTTGAGGGACAACAGTGCCAGACTTAGGCCCCGCTCTAGAGCTACCCGGTGGACTCCCACAAATCTGGATGAGCTTGATAAGGACGCCATCCCCTGCTTCATATTGGTCTACCAGTCCCTTGATGGCAACAGCCATATTTCCTGCAATTATGAGTTGTGATTGGTATATACTTTTGCTTCTGATGCTGCATTTTGTTGATAATGCTTTGGCGTTGCCACAAGATAACTCTGACTGTGATTCGGCCTGTTCTTGATCACTTTGTAGATCGATTTTCAGGGATCTATACTCCAGGCAAAGAAATATCTGTTGATGAGTCTTTGGTCCTGTTCAAGGCCCATTTGTTTTTTAGGCAGTACATTCCTAGCAAGAGGGCACGTTATGGAATTAAGCTGTATATGTTGTCTGAGAGTAGGACAGGATATGTCTTTAATTTCCGGGTGTACACTGGTAGAGATTCCACTATTGACCCTCCTGGTTATCCTTTAACTTTAGGAGTTTCAGAGAAAATTGTGTGGGATCTTGCTAGAGGACTGTTTAACAGAGGCCACCATTTGTACCTTGATAACTTCTACACTGCTGTGTAATTGTTTAAGGAATTGTTCAAAGTGGATACTTTTGCTTGTGGCACAATCCGATCTAACCGTAAAGGTTACCCAAAAGAGCTTGTTTGCAAAAAGCTTCAGAAACAGTGCAGTGCCTTGCGTAGTGAGGAAATGCTAGCTGTTAAATTTGTGGACAGGAGGGATGTGTACATGCTGACTACCATTCATGATGAAAGTACTTCACCTGTGACTATTTAGGGTCAGCTTGGTGAAGTGCACAAACCTGTGTGCATTGTAGACTACAATAAGCAGATGGGTGGTTTTGATTGAGTAGATCGGACGTTAGAACCATACACTGCTATTCGTAAGGCTTACATTTGGTATAAGAAGTTGGCCATCCATCTCTTCAATTTAGCAACTTTCAATGCTTTTGTTGTGTACAAGGAGTGTTCTCCTGCATCAAAGATAACTTTTATTCAGTTTCAGGAGTCTGTGATAGGCAGCCTTGTTGTTGTGGAACAGGCAAGTGTTCCTAGAGTTTGAGTGGTGGAGGATATGGCTAGATTGAAAGATCGCCACTTTCCTGATTTAATTTCTCCCATGCCCCAAAAAACCAATCCCTGTAAGAGATGTAGAGTCTGCATGCGACGAGGTGTGCGGAAGGAGAGTCGTATGCACTGTGCCGATTGTCCTTTTAATCCTGGGCTGTGTGTGCCCACATGTTTCAGATTGTATCACACTCAAAAGAGTTTTTGGGAGCAAACATGAGTCTAATAGTGTACTGCCTGGTCTATATGGTTTTAAAGTTGTTCAGTTTAACATTTGGCAATAGAATGATGTCTTTAGTTACTGCTGTTGTTTTTGTAGTTATAGTTTTGTATTTAGTTGCAATTGGTTTGTGTTTTCTTTCTTGTTTAAAAAAACTTTATGACGGTGTGCGTGGACTGGTGCTTGGCTGGTGGTGTGCGTGGAATGGCGCTTGGCTGGCAGTGTGCATGGACTGGCACTTGGCTGGCGGTGTGCGTGGAGTGGCGCTTGGATAGCGGTGAGTGGACTGGCACTTGGCTGGCAGTGTGCGTGGGTTGGCGCTTGGCTGGCAGTGTGCATGGATTGGTGCTTGGCTGGCGGTGTGCGTGGATTGGCACTTGGCTGGCGGTGTGCGTGGATGGGCGTTTGGCTGGTGGTGTGTGAGTAGTGACTTGCTGCTGGTCACTATACACACTGGTAGCTAAACGCCACTCCATGCAATCCGTGAGCTGGTGTGGTTGCTGTTTCAGGAATGTGGGCGTGTGAAAGTGATGGACCCTTGAATGGCGCTGTCTGCTGGTGTAAGTGTTGTAATGTGCTGGGCCCGCGGCTGGTGGTGTGAATGGTTTTGTATGTGTCACAGGTATGAAAGGTGTATGAATGGCCTGCAAAGCCGTTGGTACCTTGTCGTGGCTTTACAGCTCACGAACTGTGAGTCAATGGTTCAGTTTCTCGTCCTTTTAATTATTAGCAGTGCATTTCATTTTTGTGAAATCTCTGGTTAATACAACTGTATATACTGAACCATCACTCACCCTCGTGCCAAATCCAACCAGTATGTCTCTGTGCTTGAAGAATAGGTGGTTGTTCAGAAATATTTGTCTTTTCTGTCTTTCTCAAGCAGGGTGAACCTTGTCCCTTCTTGTGAACGGTGTAATGTGTTGGTTTCGTGCCTGGTGGTGAGAATGGTCTTGTGTGTATCACGTATGAAAGGTGTGTGAATGGCCTGTAAGGCGGTTGGTGCCTTGACGTGGCTTTACAGTTCACGAGCTGCGAGTCACTGGTTCAGATTTTTGTCCTTTCAATTATTAACAGAGCATATTATTTTTGTGAAATCTCTTGCTAATAAAACTTTATATACTGAACCATCTGTCGCCCTCGTGCCAAATCCAACCAGTATGTGTGTGTGCTTGAGGAATAGATGACTGTGCAGTAATCTTTGTCTTTTTAGTCTCTCTGCCAAGGTGCACATATCTACCTTTCAGAAATGTGTGGGTTTGGTAGGTTTCCCTAGGTGGCCGCCGAGCACCGGGCCAAAAACCCAGGTGACCCTTTTGCAAAACCAGGTCGTTTTGAGATATGCAATTTTGATGTCGCCTCAATAAGTTTTGGGCCCTTGCCTGTCGCGGGTACTTGGGCCTCCCAGACAAGTGAGGCACCATTCTTATCGGGAGACCCGGGGGAATGCTGGGTGGTAGGAAATTTGTGTCAGCCTGGTGATGCCACAACTTTCCCACACAAAAATGTGTGAAAAAAGTGATTCTTTCAGCTAAATGTGAGGTTTGCAGGGGATTCTGGGTAAGGAAACGTTGGGGGAACCACACAAGCCATACCTCCCTGGAATCCCCCTGGTGTCTAGTTTTCATAAATGTGTAGGTTTGGTAGGTTTCCCTAGGTGTCCGCCGAGCACCGGGCCAAAAACCCAGGTGACCCCCTTTGCAAAACCATGTCGTTTTGAGATAGGCAATTTTTTTTATTTTTTTTATTTTATTGATGAATAAAGCATTTGTCATGTACATATATCGTGATATACCATTCATCATTTAAAGGAAAAATACTGTGTAATATGCAACAATACAGTTAGGTACTACAGTTTCATGAAGTTCGTTTGTGTCATTTCAAGTTCAACTGTTAGTGAAATGCATAGTTCTCCCCGATAGGCATTCCAGGCCCCCCACTTTCAATCCCACTTCTTAGGGCAGCCTCTGATTTTGTAGACTTCTTTTTCAGCTACCATACATTTGTCCATTTCCGCCACCCAACGAACCAGCAACGGCTTGTCTGCAGCCCCCCATTTCATAGCAATGGCTCTTTTGACTAGGGTGTATCCCAGGGTGGTGAATTGTTGTTCCATATCCGTAAGGTCATTTGCTTCCCAAATGTTCAGGATTCCTAGTGGGGGTTTCAGTACAATTGATTTGCCCAGAGCGTCTTGCATCTTGTCTGTGGCTCGCTCCCAGATGTATCGTATGTAGGGGCAGTCCCATAAGATGTGATAGAATGTGGCTGCACAGTTACAGCCACACAGTCAAAGCACATCTTGCCGAGTCCCTATCTTGGCCAATGTCACCCCAGTAAGGTATGTCCTATGTAGGATCTTCAATTGGATCAGTTTAAAGCGTTGGTTAATAGCCGCGTCCCTGGGGGACATCTGGGCAGTTTGCCAGTCCTCATCGTCAAGTTGTCCTATGTCTGATTACCATTTCTGTCTAAGAATAAGGAAGGGGTCTGGCAGGTTATTGCTTAATTTGCAATAGATAAGGGAGATGGCCTTAGTAAGGAGGGGCTCAGATAGAAGTCGGTCTTCTAGGGGGGATGAGTCCGAGACAATCGACAGGTCTGTTAGAGCTGTATTGAGCGCATGTCGGACTTGTAGATATCGCTGGGCGCCATTCCGTATTTTACTTGTAGTTCTTTGAATTTGAGTAATTTCCCCTTTTTAAGCAGGTCTCCTATCGTATCCCACCTGTCGAACCCTGCTTGATAGCATAGTAGTCCCAGTTGCTGAGAAGACCATAGAGGTGTAGCTTTCGTCAACTTCCCCAACCAACCCAATTGTTTGTTAGCTATCTGCCAGACGGAGATCGTATGGGCCATGGGAACAAAGTACCTCCCCTTACGGGGTTTGGTGTATAGGGCTCCTAGGTAACCCTCCCTTCCGGTCTGATATCTCTCTAGGTGGTATGCCGGGTTCGATGGGGGACTATATAGCCAGTTGTTGGTCGCCACTAATTGTGATGCCCAATAATAAAGACGTAGATCTGGGAGTGCGATGCCTCCATCATACCAGCTCTTCGTCAATTTCCCTAACGCGATTTGAGGCGTCCCCCCATCCCACAACAACGTGCGAACCTCTGCTTCAACGCCAACAAAATATGAGTCCGAGAGAGGATATGGGCAGTTCTGAAGTGCGTAGAGGAACCTCGGTAATGCAAACATTTAAACAGGGCCGCACAGCCTAGTAATGACAGTGGCAATGACCTCCAATGTCTGACGTCTTCTTTAAATCTCTGCAGAGGGGCAGCAAGATGGTTCTCATAGAAGGTTTTGGGATCTGGGGTGATGAAGATCCCCAAGTAGGTGAAGCCCTCCCTAGTCACTTCTACATCACAGCCCTTGGGTAGTCGGGGCGTGGAGCCATGGAGAACGTAAAGTATGGATTTTGCCCTAATAATGGCATAGCTGGAGTATTTCCCAAAATTAATAAAGATATTGAGTAGGTTAAGAATCGATGCGTACGGGGAAGCTAAATAGACCAGGATATCATCAGCGTATAGTGATATCTTATCCTCAGTGTCTTCATCACATTTTAGCACGCGTATTTTGACGTTTCGTCGTACCCATGCCGCCAGCGGCTCAAGGACAAGGGCGAACAGCAGAGGGGATAAGGGGCAGCCCTGCCTAGTTCCCCTGCGTAGCTTGAATTCCCTCGAGGTATGATTGTTAACCCGCACCTGTCCCCGCAGGTCAGTATACAGCAATCGAATCCATCAATGAACTTGGGGCCAAATCCAAAGCGTGCGAGCACTTCAAAAAGGTATGGCCATTGTATTGAATAAAAGGCCATGGAGAGATCTAATGACATGATCACTGCGTCTTCCTCCAAATAGGATTGCCTCGCAAGCACATTATGGACCCTGCGAATATTTAACGCTGTGTTGCGACCAGTAACAAAGCCAGACTGGTCGGCATGGACCAGGGACGGCAACACGGCATTCAAACGGGAGGCCAATAGTTTCGCTAGAACCTTAGCCTCTGCATTTATTAACGAGATTGGCCGATACGATCCGCAACTATCCGCTGCTTTCCTGGGTTTACGTATAACCACTATAGATGCCAGTCTCTGATCTGGTGGCAATAGGCCCTTCTCCAGGCTCTCCGAGTACATAAGGTTAAGGTGGGGGCTATTTTCACCGCCATGGATTTAAGAAACTCTATTGGGATGCCATTCGGCCCCATCGCTTTTCCTGACTGAACACTATATATAGCTTTGCAGAGTTCCTCATTAGTGATATCTGCCTCCAAATCAACCCTGTCTGTTTCCGACAGGGAGGGCAAATCACTATCTGCAAGTAGTTGCCGGGAGTCTTCCGACGTGTACGTGGTGGAGGGCGTGTATACCTTCTCCAAATGGTCTGCAAACATATCTGCAATTTCTTGCGGGTCAGATATTTCCACGCCCGCAGTGGTAGATAACTCCGGCACCCATCTGTGTTCTTGTTCCCGACGCTCGAGCCAGGCCAACATCTTACCTGCCCTTTCCCCCATCTCATACACTTTGTGAACAGCAATTGTGCCCTTGCCTTTTCTCGCACTAGGGATGTGTATTCAAGACGTCTAGTAGTTAGGTGGTGCGCTGTGTCTTCATTGGGCGAAGAGTTATGGAGCGACTCTAGTTGTTGTCGGTCACTCTCAATATCAAGTATGTGCTCGTTGTGACGCCGGATATGGCCCGTCTTTAGCGCAAGCGCGTGGCCTTTAAACACTGCTTTATACGCTTCCAAATTGTCTGTGCTGATTCCACCGACTCAAGGTTTTCTGCAAAATAGTGGTCAGTCCGTTCTGTAAGTTGTTCCCTGATGGCGGATATCTTAAGGAGCCACGGGTTTATTACTATGGAGCTACGGTGTTTGGGGCGGTGGATGGTAAGTTCGACCCACACCGGGGAGTGGTCTGAGATTCCTCACGGAAGACCACGGGGATTTTGAAAGTGGCCTACGTCCGTCAGATGTGTAAGAAAGTAGTCTATCCGGGACATGCTCCTGTGCACATTGGAATAGTGGGTATAGTATGTAATTTGTGGTTGCAATGAGCGTCCGTGAGTCCCACGGCCTAAGTGAATTCTGCCATGAGAGTGTTGGGTCTAGTAGTCTGCCGTTGGGGGTGTCTATCTACTCTATCATTCATAGTCAGGTTAAAGTAATCCCTCCATTATCAAGGTGCCAACCGGCAAGTCCAACAATAATGTACCTAAGTCACCAAGCGCCTCTTTTCACAATGCAGGGGGAGATACACCTAGATGACAATTAATACTTTCCCCTCCCAGGTGGCCTCCAAAACAGCAAATCTACCCTGTGGGTCCGCCCATGTAAGTGTGGGTGCAAGAGCTAGGCCTTTGCGAACTAGGATACCAGTCCCCCTGGATCCAGAAGTAAATCCTACATGCACCAGTACCTTATAACCCCACCTGAGGGCCTTGCAACTACTACCTACGAGATGGCTTTGAGATAGGCAATTTTGACGTTGCATCAATACGTTTTGGGCCCTTGCCTGTCGCGGGTACTTGGGCCTCCCAGACGAGTGAGGCACCATTTTTATAGGGAGACTGGGGGGAACGCTGGGTGGTAGGAAATTTGTGT
Source organism: Triturus cristatus (assembly GCF_964204655.1). Lineage (NCBI taxonomy): Eukaryota > Metazoa > Chordata > Amphibia > Caudata > Salamandridae > Triturus > Triturus cristatus. The sequence continues at coordinate 466,862,481 of NC_140589.1, forward strand.
CAGCCCAGTGATGCAACAACTTTCCCACACAAAAATGTGTGAAAAAAGTGATTTCTTCAGCTAAATTTGAGGTTTTTTAGGATAATTTTTTAGGTTTGCAAGGGATTCTAGGTAACAGAACCTGGTGAGAGCCAGTCAAGTCCCCCCATCCTGGATTTCCCTGGGTATCTAGTTTTCAAAAATGTATAGGTTTGCTAGGTTTCCCTAGGTGCCGGCAGAGCTAGGGTTCACAAACTACAGATAGGCACTTTGCCAAAAAAGGGTCATTTTTCACTGTGAAATTGTGGTGTGTCCAAGTTGCATTTTGCGCCGTTTCCTGACGCGGGCACTAGGTCTACCCACACAAGTGAAGTTACATTTTTCTCTGAAAACTTTGGGGAATGCAGGGTGGGTGGAAATGTGTGGATCCACGCAGATTCCAGAACTTTCCACCATAGAAATGTGAGGAAAATGTGTTTTTTCTGACAATTTATTAGGTTTGCCGGGGATTCTGGGTAAAAGAACCTGGTGAGAGCCAGTCAAGTCACCCCATCCTGGATTCCCCGGGGTGCCTAGTTTTAAGAAATGTATAGGTTTGCAAATTTTTCCTAGGTGCCGGCAGAGCTAGGGTTCAAAAACTACAGCTAGGCACTTTGCCAAAAAAGGGTCATTTTTCACTGTGAAATTGTGTTGTGTCCACGTTGCGTTTTGTGCCGTTTCCTGTCGCGGGCACGAGGCCTACCCACACAAGTGAGGTACTGTTTTTCTCTGAAGCCTTTGGGGAATGCGGGGTGGGTGGAATTTTGTGGGTCCACGCAGATTCCAGAACTTTCCGCCACAGAAATGTGAGGAAAATTTGTTTTTTTGACAAATTTTTAGGTTTGCAAGGGATTCTGGGTAACAGAACCTGGTGAGAGGCAGTTAAGTCACCCGATCCTGGAATTCCCTGGGTGTTTAGTTTTCAAAAATGCATAGGTTTGCTAGTTTTCCCTAGGTGCCGGCAGAGCTAGGGTTCAAAAACTAAAGATAGGCACTTTGCCAAAAAAGGTTCATTTTTCACTGTGAAATTGTGTTGTGTCCACGTTGCGTTTTGTGCCGTTTCCTGTCGCGGGCACGAGGCCTACCCACACAAGTGAGGTACTGTTTTTCTCTGAAGCCTTTGGGGAATGCGGGGTGGGTGGAATTTTGTGGGTCCACGCAGATTCCAGAACTTTCCGCCACAGAAATGTGAGGAAAATTTGTTTTTTTGACAAATTTTTAGGTTTGCAAGGGATTCTGGGTAACAGAACCTGGTGAGAGGCAGTTAAGTCACCCGATCCTGGAATTCCCTGGGTGTTTAGTTTTCAAAAATGCATAGGTTTGCTAGGTTTCCCTAGGTGCCGGCAGAGCTAGGGTTCAAAAACTAAAGATAGGCACTTTGCCAAAAAAGGGTCATTTTTCACTGTGAAATTGTGGTGTGTCCTCGTTGCGTTTTGTGCCGTTTCCTGTCACGGGCACTAGGCCTACCCACACAAGTGAGGTACCGTTGTTCTCTGAAGACTTTGGGGAATGCGGGGTGGGTGGAATTTTGTGGATCCACGCAGATTCCAGAACTTTCCACCACAGAAATGTGAGGAAAATTTGTTTTTTTGACAAATATTTAGGTTTGCAAGGGATTCTGGGTAACAGAACCTGGTGAGAGCCAGTCAAGTCACCCAATCCTGGTTTCCCCTGGGTGTCTAGTTTTCAAAAATGTATAGGTTTGCTAGGTTCCCTAGGTGCGGGCAGAGCTTGGGTTAAAAAACTACAGCATGGCACTTTGCTAAAAAAGGGTCATTTTTCACTGTGAAATTGTGGTGTGTCCACATTGCGTTTTGCGCCGTTTCCTGTCGCGGGCACTAGGCCTACCCACAAAAGTGAGGTACCATTTTTCTCAGAAGACTTTGCGGAATGCGGGGCGGGTGGAAATTTGTGGATCCACGCAGATTCCAGAAATTTCCACCACAGAAATGTGAGAAAAATGTGTTTTTTTGTACAATTTATTAGGTTTGCAGGGGATTCTGGGTAACAGAACCTGGTGGGAGCCAGTCAAGTCACCCCATCCTGGATTACCCTGGATGTCTAGTTTTCAAAAATGTATAGGTTAGCTAGCTTTGCCTAGGTGCCGGCAGAGCTAGGGTTCAAAAACTACAGATAGGCACTTTGCCAAAAAAGGGTCATTTTTCACTGTTAAATTGTGTTGTGTCCATTTTGCGTTTTATGCCATTTCCTGTTGCGGGCACTAGGCCTACCCACACAAGTGAGGTGCTGTTTTTCTCTGAAGACTTTGGGGAACGCGGGGTGGGTGGAATTTTGTGGATCCACGCAGATTCCAGAACTTTCCACTACAGAAATGTGAGGAAAATTTGGTTTTTTGACAAATGTTTAGGTTTGCAAGGGATTCTGGGTAACAGAACCTGGTGAGAGCCAGTCAAATCACCCCATCCTGGATTCCCCTGGGTGTCTAGTTTTCAACAATGTATAGGTTTTCTTGGTTTCCCTAGGTGCCGGCAGAGCTAGGGTTCAAAAACTACAGCTAGGCACTTTGCCAAAAAAGGGTCCTTTTTCACTGTGAAATTGTGGTGTGTCCACGTTGCGTTTTGCGCCATTTCCTGTCGCGGGCACTAGGCCCACCCACACAAGTGAGGTACCATTTTTCTTGGAAGACTTTGGGAAACGCGGGGTGGGTGGAAATCTGTTGATCCACGCAGATTCCAGAACTTTCCACCACAGAAATGTGAGGAAAATGTGTCTTTTTTTGACACTTTTTTAGGTTTGCAAGAGATTCTGGGTAACAGAACCTGGTGAGAGCCAGTCAAGTCACCCCATCCTGGATTCCTGTGGGTGTCTAGTTTTAAAAAATGTATAGGTTTGCTAGGTGCTGGCAGAGCTAGGGTTCAAAAACTACAGCTAGGCACTTTGCCAAAAAAGGGTCATTTTTCACTAAGAAATTGTGTTGTGTCCACGTTGCGTTTTATGCCGTTTCCTGTCGCGGGCACTAGGCCTACCCACACAAGTGAAGGTACTGTTTTTCTCTGAAGACTTTGGGGAATGCGGGGTGGGTGGAATTTTGTGGATCCACGCAGATTCCAGAACTTTCCACCACAGAAATGTGAGGAAAATTTGTTTTTTTGACAAATGTTTAGGTTTGCAAGGGATTCTGGGTAACAGAACCTGGTGAAAGCCAGTCAAGTCACCCCATCCTGGATTCCCCTGGGTGTCTAGTTTTTAACAATGTATAGGTTTTCTTGGTTTCCCTAGGTGCCGGCAGAGCTAGGGTTCAAAAACTACAGCTAGGCACTTTGCCAAAAAAGGGTCCTTTTTCACTGTGAAATTGTGGTGTGTCCACGTTGCGTTTTGCGCCATTTCCTGTCGCGGGCACTAGGCCCACCCACACAAGTGAGGTACCATTTTTCTTGGAAGACTTTGGGAAACGCGGGGTGGGTGGAAATCTGTGGATCCACGTAGATTCCAGAACTTTCCACCACAGAAATGTGAGGAAAATGTGTCTTTTTTTGACACTTTTTTAGGTTTGCAAGAGATTCTGGGTAACAGAACCTGGTGAGAGCCAGTCAAGTCACCCCATCCTGGATTCCTGTGGGTGTCTAGTTTTAAAAAATGTATAGGTTTGCTAGGTGCTGGCAGAGCTAGGGTTCAAAAACTACAGCTAGGCACTTTGCCAAAAAAGGGTCATTTTTCACTAAGAAATTGTGTTGTGTCCACGTTGCGTTTTATGCCGTTTCCTGTCGCGGGCACTAGGCCTACCCACACAAGTGAAGGTACTGTTTTTCTCTGAAGACTTTGGGGAATGCGGGGTGGGTGGAATTTTGTGGATCCACGCAGATTCCAGAACTTTCCACCACAGAAATGTGAGGAAAATTTGTTTTTTTGACAAATGTTTAGGTTTGCAAGGGATTCTGGGTAACAGAACCTGGTGAAAGCCAGTCAAGTCACCCCATCCTGGATTCCCCTGGGTGTCTAGTTTTTAACAATGTATAGGTTTTCTTGGTTTCCCTAGGTGCCGGCAGAGCTAGGGTTCAAAAACTACAGCTAGGCACTTTGCCAAAAAAGGGTCCTTTTTCACTGTGAAATTGTGGTGTGTCCACGTTGCGTTTTGCGCCATTTCCTGTCGCGGGCACTAGGCCCACCCACACAAGTGAGGTACCATTTTTCTTGGAAGACTTTGGGAAACGCGGGGTGGGTGGAAATCTGTGGATCCACGTAGATTCCAGAACTTTCCACCACAGAAATGTGAGGAAAATGTGTCTTTTTTTGACACTTTTTTAGGTTTGCAAGAGATTCTGGGTAACAGAACCTGGTGAGAGCCAGTCAAGTCACCCCATCCTGGATTCCTGTGGGTGTCTAGTTTTAAAAAATGTATAGGTTTGCTAGGTGCTGGCAGAGCTAGGGTTCAAAAACTACAGCTAGGCACTTTGCCAAAAAAGGGTCGTTTTTCACTGTGAAAGTGTGTTGTGTCCACGTTGTGTTTTGCGCCGTTTCCTGTCGCTGGCACTAGGCCTACACACACAAGTGAGGTACCGTTTTTCTCTGAAGACTTTGGGGAACACGGGGTGGGTGGAATTTTGTGGATCCACGCAGATTCCACAACTTTCCATCACAGAAATGAGAGGAAAATGTGGATTTTATTGACTTTTTTTAGGTTTGCAAGGGATTCTGGGTAACAGAACCTGGTGAGAGCAAGTCAAGTCACCCCATCATGGATTTCCCTGGGTGTCTAGTTTTCAACAATGTATAGGTTTGCTAGGTTTCCCTTGATGCCGGCAGAGCAAGGGTTAAAAACTACAGCTAGGCACTTTTCAAAAAAAGGGTAAATTTTCATTGTGAAAATGTGGAGTGTTCACGTTGAGTTTTGAGCCGTTTACTGTCATGGGCACTATGCCTACCCACAGAAGTGAGGTGCCATTTTTATCGGGAGACTTAGGGTAATTGAGATTTGTAAAGCAACTGTTATTACCTTTTGACCTTTGATGCATTTCTGCCTTCCAAATGAAAGAGAATGTGTAAAAAAGAAGTCATTTTGAAAAATGACCCATAATTCTCATGCTAGTATGAGTATTCACAATTTCGGAAATGTGCAAAAATCTATTGTTTCCAAACTCTATATTTTTTTTCCATTTCTGGCAACCCCTGGAGCTACACTAGGGGCTTTGTTTTTAGGACAGCTAGGTTCCTTGGTGTGGTGTCCTGCCTATTGACAGTTGTGACACCAACCCTTGTTGGGTTCCCAATTCTTACCTTGGCACCCAGTTTTGGTTTGTGAAGTGTCTTTGGGCCCACCCTACAGGACAGGTTTTTGGGGGGCTACCTGGGACTCCTTACTTTTATCTTTAAGAGGTTCGCTGTCTTTCCTCTGGGGAGGTTTTGTAACCTATTTCTTTTGGTCACCCCCAGTGGACGTCCTAGTTACTCTTGTCTTGACCCATTGGACTGCCTTCTTTCCCAAATCTTGAAGAAATATTGGACATAGGTCTACCAGATACTGATGCAACTGTTCATCAATGCAATTACTTAATATGTATTTTTTAATAAACAAATTATAAAGACCATCATAATCTTGCACTTTGCATCCAGTCAACCAGCCATCTTGTGTCATAACTGAGTAGTCTACAAATTCCACCCAGGGCTGACTCTGGGTTTTCTGAGCCCCCCCGAATCTAATTTAATACTCCTAATTTGAGTGAGTCTAAATCCCTCAATCAGAGTTCTCTGCATGAGGTCATAAGACCCAGCATCTGCCCCACTTAGGCTCAGAAGTCTGTCTCTGCACTTACCAGAGAACAGTTCCCAAAGGAGAGCCCCCAAGTGAGTTTTCTTCACCCTTCTGGCTTCACAAGCCCTGTCAAAGGCTGTGAACCATGTGGTGATATCATCACCCTCCTCAAATTACTGGCAATCCATTTGGGGGTCTTGGGATCGTAGGATCCTTCTTTTTTATATTTTGGAGATTGCTGTCACCATTGATGGGTCCTAGGCCCATCTCTGCTCTTTCATTTTCTAGAGCTAGGTCTAATCTTTTGGTCAGCCTGGCTAGCAGGAGGTCCTCCTCATTGAGGCTTTCCTCAATGTCTTCAGTAGTGCCTGACCCACCTGTGTGGGATCTAGATACTGAGAGGTTGATTCTTGGAGTCAGGGCCACTTGGGCCCTTGTCTCCCTAAGAAGCGGGGGAGGTGGATCTACCTGGTCATCCTCTCCCTCTTCTTCCTCATCTGATTGGTCTTCACCATTTTCAGATGGGTGGTCCTTAGCATAACCAGCCAACAGTTCCTGGAGCTTTTGTTTGGTGGTATGGGATCCCATGGCTATGTTTTTAATTTTACATAGCGACCTTACCTCCTTGAAAGACAAGTGAAGGTAAGGGGTGAGGTCAAGCTCCTCAGCCAGGTCCTCTATGGCATTATTCTAACCCCACTAACCCTAGCTGAATTGACTTTTTATTTTTCTAAAATTCTACAGGGACTTAACCAAGGCCCTAGCCAGACTTTTAGTAATTTTGCAAAAACATGCCAATTTAAAAAATCAGAATTCTAAAGACATTTTAAGAGTTTTGTTGTGTGATCAGGTGGCAACAAAGTATTCCAACAAATGCAAAGTTGTATATCCCACCACTGATCCACCAATGTAGGAAGCTGGCTCTGTATATACTATAGCAAAGTGAGGTATAGTGTGCACAGAGTCCAGTGGAGCCCAAAAGGTAGGCAGAGATAAAGTAGATAGCACCTCACTTTCTATTTGTAGTAGTGTGGTCGAGCAGTAAGGCTTTATCAGAGGACAGTGTTAAGCATTTCTTCTACACTCTCAGTTAGCAAATGAATTCACACACTCAAAGACTGAACTTCAGACCATTTGTTTTTGTATAAAAATATTCTTTTAGTTATTTTATGTCCTAGAACCAAGCAAGCCTGGCACAGGTAAGTGATAAATACTTTGCAGTAAATACGCAGTTGTAACATAGTTTGAATTGCAATTATAAATGTACTTTTATTTGATTACAATAGTGTTACTGATAATGAAATGCTTTTCAGAATACAGTACAGATACTTAGTATCGTTTTTTTAGTAAATTACAGATAAATTACTTTTGAGATTACTGTTTTTATTCAGTGTAGTATACCTTGCTACTACGTAAAAGCGTTTTTGTTAAACAGTACTATTTTAAAGAATTTCTTCAGGTTTTCAAACTCCACACTTAGAAACTTTTCCAAGAAAAACAGTCGATGTTATCCCATGGAGGAAAATAATGTAATCGGTTTTAAGGTAAGTATTTGGTAGTGCGAGTTGAGGTTCTGGGGGTAGACTCAGGGGTCCCCTAGGGTCAGGGATGCACTCTTGTTACACCCTCAGCTGCACTAGGGTGGCCGAGTGCAGAGTGCTGAGGCCCAATGTTATCCAATAGGGGATAGGGGGCCTCCGGTTGGTGGCTGCTGATGAGCAGGTCACTTGGTTGTGGAAGAAAAGCTCCTGGACTTTAGCTCAGGGCTAATGGGAAAACAAAGTAGCACCAAAGGTGCACCCTCAGCCCCACTAGGGTGGCCGGTGCAGGATGCTGTTTCGACGTCGGGCGTCCTGTTGTTTGCAATGGGGAACCTCCGGTTTGCAAAGGAACTGCAGGCTTGGGGACGAAGGTCTTCTGGGTGTGACCAACACTTCAAGAAGTACGTTGGGAAGTTTGGGATTGGTTAGGCACCGTGGATTTGGCCACTCAAGGCCGTGGGCTGTCGGGTGCAGGGGTGCCTCTTATGTCACCCTCAAGTGGGAGGGGGGCATAAGCCTTTCCCTGGTTGGCTGAGTCCCCCATCAGCAAGATGGAAGGGACTGAGAGTTGTGCTTCCTCTCACCTCCCCCACCTGAGAGGTGCAGATGGCAGAGGTGGCACACCTCTCTTCCTCACTTGTTTTTCCCACCGGCTGGTTCTCCTCCCCAAAGTGGGGGTCAGAACCAGTGGGGACCAGTTGCAGAATGCAGCAAGTGGCCTGGGGAAGTTCACAAAGGCAGCAAGCCTTTGAAGCTTCCCCTTTGTGAACCCTGCCCATCCTGGGGGAGGAGGCTTGGCCCCTCATCCTAGGATGTGCATTATTTCAGGCCCTCAAGAGCAGCAGGCTCTCGACCCAGGGGGTCCATAAACCTGTCTGGTGGTGGCAGCTGGTGAGTAGCCACTCAGCCTGGACACTAGTGTTAGGTCGTTTTTCAGGGGGCATCTCTAAGGTACCCACAGATAGTTTAGGTAATACAGCCACACCAACATTGCCCCTTATGACAATGGGGTGTGGGTCTCATCAGGGGTCCTGACGGGCACCCCAGAATTTGTGCCCTGGCCCAGAGCAACCACTCTCACTGGCCTGCAGAATCTTCCTATATCTCCCCATCCTAGGGTGTGCACGTTCCTGGGTGACCTTCCCAATTCTGTTGTTCCACCAGGGACTATTGCTACAATACGCCATACTGCGACCCATGTCCATGCACAGGCCTTCTTCGTTAAGACATGCTTCCACACCTGTGGTTGGGGGGTGCAACATGTCTGTGGCTCCACTGCTCACGTTTGTTATTCTGTTTGATGTGGAATCATTTTTGAGTGGCACATCAGATTTTACACTATTAAGGTTTTTTTTTTGTACTTCTGCTAAAACCAATAAAGAAATGTGAAAAAAAAGTTATTTTCTCAGTGGGTCCCCGAAGTTCTACGATCTTGCCACTGGATGGACCAGTCCTGAATGAGTGTCCATCAAACCACTTCAATAAGTTAAGTCTTGTTTCCATTTTTTAGGTGTAGGTGTTGGACCTTTCATCCTTCACACTGCAATTCCACACTTTGACAAAAGTAGAACTACGGCTACAAATCCTCAAGCCCAATAGTCCCAACAATGGGAACAACGGTGCTAGGATAGACCTCATCTTGTACAGTGCAGTCATCACTCATTCCCCAAAACCTAGCTGTGTCTGGACATGCCAATGTAAATGAAGGAAACTTGTCCCTATGGCTACTTTGATTGCACTATTGATTTTTAGTTTTGAGATAACACTGAATCAGATATTTTCTTGAACAATTGGATTTACGTTTCTGGTTGTGTTCTGTATATACAGAAGGACATCATCTATGTACACATATACAACCAATGGCCTGCCACCTATATAAATTCCTCTATGTGCATGCAGCTTGCTGTACACAAAGGCCATAGGTTCCACGGTAATGGTGACGGGGGAACACTGTCTGGGGCCTCTGTCCATTGATAAACACTCTGGCCAAGGGGTCCCTACAGAACAAGATAATTTTAATAAAACACCTAACCAGGTGCATTTTGGTTAATACCTTAAATATATGTGGCAATTACAGACAGTCAAGTACTTTTTTGACATCAAGAAAAGGTGGCAGTGTAGTTAATTGTTGGGCTAAATTGTGTATTACTGCTGGGAGAGTACTTAAATTTAACAATGTTGGGTGGCAGGGTATAAAATCAGTCTGGAAGTACCAGACCTGACAAAAGTGGTTTTAATCTATTAACTACGGCTTTTACAAATATCATATTGTTAATGTTAAGCAATTACAGTAGCCTACATGATGCACAGTGGTCTTCTGATCTGTCTGGTTTGAGAAGTGCTATCCACATGTCCTTTAATGTCATTGTGGGAAGTTCACCTTTCAGAATGGCTTCTTCATACTCCCTAAGTAGTTGGGGGCTTAATAAATCAGCATAAGCTTCATAACATTGAATTGAAATCCCATCAGGCCCAGGTACCTCACCACTCTGCAGCTACTGTATTATTTCTAGTAAATTCCTAAGGCTGAGACTCGTGAACCTTTCCAATGATGCAAGTGTGATATCATTAAAAGAGTCAGCAAATCTGCTGCACTTTAGTAGTGTCCCTAGACCGATCCCACAGTGGTGTGAAGGCATGCAATATTTCTAAGCGTACTGACAGCATTCAGCTGGGTGTTCTACCTTCCTCCAGTCAATGGGCCAGAGTTTTGTGAGTGTACTGTACTCCTAAAACTTTACACTACAAAAACACACCCACTGGTCGGGTGTATCGGGAATGGGGTTAAACTTAATTTCATGAGGCAATGTGTCCCAAGATAATATACAAATCAGCATATCAAAATCAATCAAGAAATTTATAGAGCACGCTACTCACCCGTGAGGGTCTCAAGGCGCTGGGGGGAGGGGGGGCGGTGCTGCTACTGCTCGAACAGCCAGGTCTTGAGGTGTCTCCTGAAGGTGATGTGGTCCTGGGTCAGACGTAGGTGGGGGGAGGGAGTTCCATGTCTTGGCGGCCAGGTAGGGGAACGATCTTCCTCCGGTGATGGTTCTGCGGATCCGTGGGATGGCGGCGAGGGCGAGGGTGGTGGAGCGGAGCTGGCGGGTTGGAGTGTAGAACCTGAGGCATCTGTTGAGGTATTCAGGTCCGGCGTTGTGGAGTGCTTTGTGTGCGTGGGTGAGGAGCCTGAACGTGATTCTTTTGTTGACGGGGAGCCAGTGCAGGTCTCTCAGGTGGGCGGTTATGTGGCTGTGTCAGGGGATGTCCAGGATGAGGCATGCGGATGCGTTCAGTATGCGCTGGAGTCTGTTCTGAAGTTTTGCTGTGGTTCCTGCGTATAGGGCGTTTCCGTAGTCCAACCGGCTGGTGACGAGGGCCTGGGTGACCGTCCTTCTCGTTTCGGTCAAATAAGAAAAGACTGACTCAATAAGTGAGTTAAAGGGCAGAATTAGATGTTTTTTTACAAAAATATAAAATGTACAATACATGAAATAGCAAAGTGGAAATGCAACTAATCTCATTTATATGCATAAAGTCATCGCACTGAAGGTTGTCTTTAATGGAACAATGCAGAGCAATAGGAAAAATAATTAAAGTTCAAAGTTCCAAAATGCGGGAAAATTAGTAAGAACTTAGACAGCATCACTAGTATTGTAGGAAAGATCTTCTGGCTCATCCCCAAAATCAGGCATTTATGTAGGAAATCTCCCCATAGAACAGTATGAAAACTACAGAATTGTGGAGTGAGCAAGGAAATACTTTTTCAACAACTCAGATTACAGACTTTAAAAACATTGTACAGCCTCACTACCTAAGCACTAACCTACTACATAAATAATGAATACAACCCAACCCCCTGACCGAATGCCATTTGGAGGTGTCAGAACAAACTAGTTACATGAATTAATGCAATACCACATGTAAAAGAATTGGAAAAATGTCACATTCTAAGTCCATGCCAAAGAGTCTTCTGCAAGAACAGTGTGATTCAGAAATTAACAGACATGACTTGCTTGACTATGTGCAGCAGAAATAAACAGTGAATGTGACATACATTTTGACAAGATGAAGTTGAAACCTATTTGAGGTCTATTTAGCATAAGCCAGGATAACACACTTCATATCGAAATCGTTTCACATAAAATAGCATCAGGTCAGAATACACGTGTGAATTTGAGTGTAGATTAAGATTCTGCAGATTGTTACTGCACTTTTTTATTAATACGCAATTCCTCAGCTTGCTTTCCTAAGAATCTCCCTTACTGCTCTGCAATCTCCCCTTACCTGCTTAATGGTTCATTCATTCAGGAAAGGTTGACATCATTTTGATGCGTTGTATAATCTTTCCCAGTTACCTAGGAGAAATTTCAAGTCATGTTAACCATTCTCACAGCAATGTCAATGTCGCTGCCTCCTGTGCTATGCCTTTCCCCAAAACATACACTTTAAAGGCCTGCCAAACCATATTCGTACTCGTCACAGAGATCAGGTTGAGGTCCAAATATTCTGTGATTGCTTTATACAGCTCATTTCTGAAAGAGGCATCTAATTAGGATTCTGTTTAGATCTTCATCTTCTAGTGTTTCAGGTACCCTGCTTACAGTACTGTGCCATAACTATTAGGGAGTGGTCTGATAAAGATCTGCTTAGAATGCCAGTGTGCCCAATCTAGGATGTCCAGCTCATAGACACCAGCCAATAGACTATTCTTGAGTTTGCATCGTGCACAGTAGATTAATAGTTTTATTGTACTCTGGTTGGATGCTGTGCTCACCAAACATCCAAAAAGTCACCACCATTCATGATTTCTGCTATCATTTCAGACTGTGTAGGAGGTCTAGTCGTACAAGTGAATAAGTCGTACCTGCCCGTCCACTTGTAATTCACCCTAATTCTATTGGGTTCAAACCTAGTAGTCATACCGAGAAGGAACCCCTTCTGTAGTCACACATTCGTAATATCTCAGATCCTCACAATTGCCAATGGATGCAAGAATAGATAAGCTGCTGTACCTAGAGTGGGTCTCATGGTAACATTGTTTCTCATGAGCATCCATTATTATGTTGGAGGTTGTACGGCAAACATACCTCTAGCTCTCTAGTTATCTGAGTTATTATAAGGAGTGTTACCACAGAACTACTAATGTTTCTGTTGGTATACTCTTTCATCGCTAGCCCTCCAATGTACATTCTATTCTTGCATCCTTAACGTTTCAAATTTGGTACATATAGTCATTATACGTCACAATATGCAATTGGCCTACTTATTTTCATTTCTGATTGCTGTTCTTATGTGACATTCTAATACCTTGCACACATCTTTATTATCAGCAGCACAAAGAATCATGCACATTTTACACTACACCTTTGTAGGGAAACGCCTCTTTTTGGATGATCATCCCATTTGTTTTGGACTGATGCTGCTGGTATTTTGACTGTGTGCACCCTCAGATCCAGCACTTGCCACTTTACACCCGATCCCTGGACCCTGGTGGCGTAAGGCAGGATCACAAGCGCAGGAGCACTACATATTCACCGGAGGCGTGTCGCAGGGCTGGACCATCAGATCCAGCACTTGGCACTTAACACCCAATCCCTAGACCCTGGTGGCGTGAGGAGGGAGGATCATGAGCCATACATAATCACCGGAGGCGTACCGCAGCGCGGGACCCTCAGATCAAGCACATGGCACTTTAAACCCGATCCCTGGACCCTGGTGGCTTGAGGTGGGATCATGAGCAATTGGAGCGCTACATAATCACCGGAGGTGTCCCACAGCACGTGACCCTCAGATTCAGCACTTGGCACTTTACACCCGATCCTTGAACAATGGTGGCGTGAGGCAGGAACAGGAGGGCAGGAGCACTACATAATCCTGGGAGGTGTCCCACAGCGCAGGACCCTCAGATCCAGCACTTGGCACTTGACACCTGATCCCTGGACCCTGGTGGTGTGAGGCAGGATCACGAGCGCAGGAGCGCTACATAATCACCATAGGCGTCGCGCAGCGTGGGACGCATGCGTGCCCGGGCTCGGCCTGGGCCAAGACGGGCCTGTCTTAGCCCATCATAGCCCGACAGAGGCTGGGCTGGGCCCCCTCTCTCGGCCCAGCTCTTCTGTCATCGCAGGTGAGTGCATATGAGAGGAGAGTGTTGTAATTTTGTCTATCTGGCCATCATTAACCACTTATGTTCCCATGAGGCTTGTATGTTATATGACTATAAGCTGCCGGATCACTTATGAGACTCTGAGATTCAAGAGCTGAGAGCTGAGACCTGCAGCTGCATAAAAGACAATTTGTACCATCTTGTTTCGGGCGCCGTACCGAGCACAAACTATGGGGAAAAGGAAGGCAGAAAGTAAGAAGACTGCAACCACGCTGACCACATCTAAACCAACTGTGGGTTCGCGCTTAACATTGATGAACTATCTCACAGGGGCGATGGGGGCAATAGAAAAACAAATAACATGTGTTGAGGAGACTTTAAATGCGGACAGCCGGGGAGCAGAGACAATTCCAAATGATGATTCCTCAACATCCGTGGATATTGCATCTCATCCCCATCAAGTTACTAATGGCTGTGTGCAGAATGTCTCAAATCTTGTATGGGTCAACGACCAGGAAAGTGATAGCCAACCCCCGTCAAAGGGCTCTAGAAATCCAGGGGAAGACATAAAGGGTGTAGACAATGGTCAAATAGGATCAAGAACTCTAAGTAAGAAAACGTATAAAAAGCTAACTAGTAGTGGTAAGACATCAGTGCCATTGGACACAGGTACTGGCAGGAGATTAGTAGCACATACTCAGCCTTATAATCTGCGGAATGACATGGAAAAGCTATCCACAAAGTTAGAAGGGTTAGATAACCTTTTAATAGAGGCTTTATCTAAACTGACAGAGGGATTGACATCAATTGAAGAGTCTCTAAAAAAAAACCAGGTAATTTAAATCATTGTAGCGATAATAACGCAAAAGATAAGTCTGACTCATCAAGAAATAGGGATAAGAGAGCCTCCTATATGCCAGCACCAGATACACTATCTACATTGGTAGGGAACCAAGCCGGGACAATTCATGAGATTCACCCATCACTGCCGGGGTCGAAAATTCCCATAGGCGCAGTAAGGCCCGCTAACAAACACGGCTTAAAAGATATAGACAGCATAACACTAGAGAGGGGCTCAAATGACATTCCCCCTTTATTGAGCCAACTTGAACACATTCATTCAGCCACGATCCGATCCAAATCTAGAAAAGAGGTGGAGCAGGTATTCTTAGATTTACCACCGGAGACCACTCCTTACACAATAGTTCTGGCAAACGTTCCTTTCCCACTTATGTGTATGAACGTTGGCCTGCCCTGAGGAACAAATCACTACATTGGCTGAGCACCAGAACTGGACTAAACAAATTCCTTTTTTCCTGAATTCAAAATGGCCAGAAGAGTAGGTTGGGTAGGTAAAGCTGAGAAACCCTCGCCGGTGACTGTGTGGTCCTAACATTCAGATCCCCTCACCTGGTGCAGGTTATCCTTCACAGGGCAGGGAACCACTTCATTATGCCTCAGAGGGTCAACATCGTTCCACTAGGGTATTTTGACCAACAACCAAAGGTACAGCGGAGTAGACCTACGACTAGAAACCACTCTGGCATGATGCACCATAGATATATGGTCCCGCTCAGTAACTATTTCGATAGCCTTAACACTTTAGAAGATATAGACTGACTAACTAAAGAAATAGGTCCACACCCCATAAAAACGGAGGATTCTGACAGAAATAGGTCTAGAAAATTAAACATATGTAGATTTGTCCCCGACCATCCACAGAATGAAACAATAAAACAGGCCCAGCCACTAACTCAGTCCAATCAGAGAAATGAGATGTCAGGTACTATATATCCTGTAGAGGGCTCTACACTCACCCAAAGCACCAGACTGAATCAGGTACCACCTCCTAATCCGGTGACAACCACCGATAAAGCTACTGCTGCACACCACACAGGTAGAGAGAATAGTGATCTTTGTAACCTGTTTTTTTGGAACATTTTAGGTATACAATCGAAGTTGGCCAACCCGCTTTGGGGTGACTTTATATCAAAGTTCGATTTAATGTGCTTCCAAGAAACCTGGGCTAAGGACATAGTACATATTAATGGATTCAGAACTTTCCATACTGCAGCTGTTGCAGTGGCCCATGGGAGGGCAAAGGGTGGGTTGTCCACTCATGTGTCCAATATTGTGAACGTGAGAAAAATAGAGATGAAAATTGTAGATATATATTACCAACTAATTATTTTTCACATTGATAAGAAGCACTGCATTGCCCTGATAAATTTCTATAATAACGTGCCTTCTGAACAGATCAGGACAGTTGTGAAGAAATTAGGAAATGACTTCATAGCAACAGTTCAAAAGACATGTTCATAATTTTGGGAGGGGACTTTAATTCTGCCCTATGCCCTAAACATGGGAGAGAAACATGTGGGTTTATAAACGAGGGTGGGAATAGCTACATGCATTTCCCAAATGCTAAATTTGGGTAATTGCTTAATGAAGTAATGTTTGGTTTTGATCTGGGCTCGCCAACGAGCTATGTGCATCACCTGAACCCCTAAGGTACACTTTTAATGATAGAGGACGTTTTACGGGTATAGATTACATATTGGTGTCAAATAGCCACTCGAACAGAGTTAAATCATTTACTACTCATAATATTATCTTAAGTGACCACTTTCCACTGAGCGTTTCTTTCAAATTGCTGAAAAGACAGTTAGGTTCCGGGGACTTGCACATGTTCCACATAATCTATTAATAGAGTAAAAGACTACTCCTTACGATTGTCGATGGTGGATCCCCTAGAAACTTTAAAACATGTGGTAATAAAGTGTAAATCTGCTTTCACAGCCTGTTTGGATGAAACAACCACGCAAGCTAATGTTCTGACTTCCTTTCAGCAAATTTCAAGGGCAATAAAAGAGGTTCTATTCATGCAGAAGAGAACATTGGGTAGGAAAAAACAATGGTGGTTTGACACCAAATGCACACAGGCCTATGCCAAATTAAAACATGAAATACATAAAACACCAAGAAACCCAACTAATATTAGACAGGCCAGAGGGGTTTATAAATGTGCACTTAAGGAACGTAGAGCAACATTGAGAAATGATGCATAGTTGACCCTTCACGATGCCTCTCTATCCAAAGATAGCTCTGCTTTTTGGAAAGCCGTAAAAAATCCATTCCTGGTCTCTGGAGACACTCCAACTATTGAAATAGCAATCGTAGATGAACAATGGGTCGAGCACTTCACCAAGATGTATGATACTGGTGTGTGCATTGATCATCCAGATACTCAATTCCCAGGAGACGGTGTTCTGGCACCTGTGGCATACTCTATTTAACTCCAGTTCACCCTGGAAGAAGTCAATTGTGCCATTATGGCAAGCATGAGAGGTAAGGCCACTGAGCCTGATAGGGTCCCTGTTGATTTATATGAATCTAACGTGATGTTATGGGCCCGCAGTTAACACAGGTAATCAATGCAAGCTGTTCCTCCCTTTTTATGAAAAGCTGGTCTGAATTCATCCTAGTTCCTATTTTTAAAAAAGGGGATCACCAGGATCCCGGCTGCTAAAGGGCCAATATATTTACTAGCCTCCCCTCTACATATTGGCAGTCCCGAACAGCACATCTTCATACGGTTGCCGTTCTGAATTGGGTGTGCCCTATATTGTAGATCTAATGACAATGGAACCTATTCTATTATGGCAAAGGATATGGTCATCAACCAAAACTACACTTAACCAGGATATTTATGATGATAGTTTGAAACTCGAATGGGAATTGGCTATCCCATGGCTGAGGTATGTTCAGGACTTCATGTGTGATCTGGGCCGTCCAGAGTTTTACACTAAGCCCAGTACCATGACCACAATATTGTTATATTCCATATAGGTATCCTATTTAGGCGCAGGTAACATTGCAACCTGTCACCTATATCCTTCCCTACATTACATACATAATGGTTCACAGGGAATGACCTTTTACCTAGATACGACACTGCATTCAGAACATGGGTTTTTCCCTAGTACGAATCTCATACATTATGCATGAGGCTTCTTGGAAGCACAGAAGGATTAACAGCAGGACTGACATCTCCTGTACAATATCTCTGTATAAAGTTCTAGCCCAACGTCATTCTTTAGGCTGGCACAATAACACAGCAAGGTAGGACCCCTGGGGAGACCTATGGGTATACATAGATCATGTCTTGCTTAGAAAGACAGAGAAGACTGTGACTTCCCGACTGACACACTGACCAGAGACGCTGAGGTTCCTGCATGCAGACGATCCAGCTACCAGTAGTCTAACATCCCTCGCGGGGTGTTCAACTCGAGACCAGGACGGGTTCCCACCTTCTCTAATTCTCAGGTAATTGGGTTGATTAGATCCTAGAGGGATTATTGGCATAACACCTACATAGATGCTAGGCACATTTAGGTACATCTAGTTAGAGAGGCATCGTAGGAGTATGCACTTTTTATCATGTATTTTATGTATATGTATATATATTCATGATTTCTGCAAGATGGTAGAACTATACCATCCCTTTACATTTGTAGTATTGCTAATCATATATCTCTGCTACTTTCTAATGGTTGTTGCAGCTCATCTATTCTACACTAGAATAACAATTGTTCAATAAAACCTTATTGACAAACGCCCAGTATGTTTGTTCTGTGTATCTCTGAGAAAAACTAAGTATGCACGAGTGACTAAGTGTGAAGAACCAGAACTAATTGGGCCTGGCGGCGCAGGGTACGCCTTAATCTCCTGGGTTCTCCTGCTTCAGTTAACAGAGACACGGGGACACTCTGTCGGCATAAAAGATCAGATTTTATTAGCTGTAGCTAGTACAGTTGTCCTAGAAGTACACACGGTATGTTCTCAGGAGACTGCCACTTCACTCCGTGGCGCACAATCTTTTATAGTATATAGGTGACATATACATTAACCAAGAACACACCTAAAACATACATGGAAAACCAGTAGGAACAGTCTAAAAGAAAGTCAGAGCCAATAGAAAGGATTGGAAAACATAAGTATCGAGTAACCCGAAGAAGCCTCTCCTCCAACTGTGTTTGCCACCCCTCCCACAGGTTAAGGTATTAACATGTCTGTAACTGGCTTGCAGGTGGCAAGATACGTTTGTGTGTTTTGGAGAACAGTTGTGAAACGAGAGAATACGAGCGGAGGACAGCGAACGCCAGAAGATGGGATAAAGTCAGAAGAGAATAGTGTGAACCAACAGATAGTTAAGACAGGGATTAGAAAAACCAGACAGGGATTAGTGTACTTGGCCAGTCTCTAACACCAGCCTTGTAAACAGAGGCACAAGGCTATTTTGACACAATATTGCAGGAAAAGCAGAAAAGACTTCGTTCATCGTGCTGCCTGAGTGAGGGCAACACAAAATGGCGGCGGAGCACAAAATGGTGGCTCAATGCGATCGTGATCAAAAATCGAATTTCCTCAGACCCTCCTTTTGCCAGAACTCAGGCAAGATACACAGACTCATGTTAATGTGAGTCGATGTCGACGGCCATGAGGTCATCGAGCTGTTGCTGTAACATCATTGTAATATTCTCTGATCTTTGTGTCTTAGGTTTTGGGATGCACATAGTAGCACAAAGGTCGCAGATGGCGGGACCACAGTGCATACAGAGACAACAAGAGAAAACGATGGCTAAAACCATACCAAGGAATGTTAGCACTTTCCAACCCCATTTGGACAGTAGTCCCCAAAACCATCCCAATAACGACCAATCTCCTTCGTCCTGATGAATCGACTCAGAGATTATATGTAATTTAGAGATGGCCTGGTATACTGTCGGAGCGTCATCAGGTATATAAATACAGCAACTCGATTTGATCAATTGACAGACTCTACCACGATCTGCAAGAATAACATCTAAGGCAACTCGGTTCTGTAAAGTCATAAGACGAGCCGCCTGTAGTTCCGCTGTAATATTACTCAAAGCTCCTACAGTGATGTCTATGGTAGTCTCTACAACACAAACCAGTTCTCTCATATTCCTGCTGTTTGCCATAGGACCCCAAAAAGGTAGAAATCCTTTTAGGAAGTCTCCTCCCTCTTGACCTGCTGTGTCTTTGGAATCAATAATTCCTCTGCCATATCTGTTTTTATGGAAAGCAGTGTATGTAGGGGGAAGAAGAAAAGCTATATAGCAAGTTCCAGAAAAATCATTCGGCAACCACGTATAGGCTCTATCATGACAGATGAAATACGTGCCCTGAGATGGCACTAATGGCGGCGAATTCTGAGATGAGTGGATGTAAGTATGGGAACAAAAGCTTTTTCTCTGTTCGGGGTCAGTAGTTTGGCCATTTATTTGCAAACAGAAATTGCCTTGATGAGGTACAGTCCAAATTGGTGGAGACTTTCCTTGTTTAACCTTATCACTAAGGCTTGTGATATAATGAGTGACGTTCCAATTAGTATATGCTTTTCTCTCATCAACAGAAATTTTACTATTTTCCTTGATTTTAGCCATCGCTACCATTCCCTTTATCAATGAACTATGACTGAAATCTGGACCACCAATATAAGAACTGACAGGTCGTTTAAATCGGCTTTGATAGGCGTTAGAGAAAATTACAAAATAAGCCCAAGCAGAACCTTCATAAGAGAACAGAAGGACTAAATATGGCATTCCTTTTTCTGTGGTATGAGGCATTAGTCCACATACCCAACAATCGGTTGTAATAATTACTAATTGGTGTTGGTGTAATAATTGAATAAAAGAATTATTTTAATATTCGATTCTTCTAACGAGTTCATGTTGAGGAAGTGTATGAAACAGATGTGGAGAGATAGTAGAATAAGAAGGCACAGAGATAGAAGAAGGGACAACTTTTTGCTGCATAGCGTAAACAATCCATCCTATACACGCCAATAGAATACACAATAATATAAAAACACATAAAGTTATACCACAACGACTGTATATTATTTTACAATGATTGTCTTTCCTTTTGTTCCTTCTCTCTCTCTTGCCTAATGTAGTTTCCATCTTCTAAATGGATGCTCACTGCAATCTTCCTTAATCACTTGGTCACGATTGTCTGCCGTCCTATGACACTGCAAATCCTGCAGGCCTATTGCCACTACTCAGGTTACAACCAAGACTCCTACTGTGACCCTGCAACCGGGATAGAAACTACATAGAAGAGAGAATCTCAAGTTTTCTTCTTCAGTCTGGGTCTTAAATCGTGATGAGTCTTATCAGGTACAGTCTGATCCTGAAACAATGTTCGTGGATTTGTGGTATTCAGACGAAAATGTGGTGGTACAGCTTCTTGGAGAATGTCGTCGTTTTCTTTTTCCGACAATGTTCCATTCAAGTGTGCATCACTAAAAGGTATGAATCGGGGAATCTTCTCGCTCTCAGAGTCACTTATACCCTTACGGACCCACTGATCAAAGGGCAAAGGCAAAGAAACCTTCTTGCAATGCACGCCGTGGATCCAGTTCTTCTTTCCTTCAACCTTCACTGCTGTACGAGTGGTTAGGAGAACCTGACAGGGTTCTCTCCAGTGAGGCTCCAAATTCTTCGTCCTTTGGAAATTCTTCACACAAACCCAGTCACTTGGTTGGATGGAATGACCTGAGTCTGTGGAGGCCTCTGGCAAAGCGCTCTGAACCTGTTGATGGAGAACACGCAATTTAGTTGTAAGGTCGTGCAAATAATCAATCAACATTGGGTATGGCAAGTCTGAATACTTCTTAGGGCGAGGGACTCCCCATATATTAGCTGGGCGTCCGAAAACTATCTCATAAGGGCTAAGTCCCAAACGAGAATGCACAGCCGTTCTGGTGGATAGAAGAGCCAAAGGTAGTGCATCGGGCCAACTAAGGCCTGTACTGGCCTGTACTTTAGCAAGTTTGAGTTTTAGAGTGCCATTATAGCACTCCACTAGACCCGCTGACTGTGGATGGTTTGCCACATGGAACTTCTGTTTTATACTAAGACCTGCACAAACTTTTTGCATGACTTGGCCCACAAATTCGCTCCCATTGTCACTCCAGACAATGCGCGGCAAACCAAATCTAGGGAAAAACTCTTTTAGAAGTACTTAGGCTGTAGATAAAGCAGTATTGTCTTTCAGGGGGTAAGCCTCTATCCATCTGGAAAAGGCACATACCACCACTAGAACATATTTGAGATTGTTGCATCGTTCCATGTGAATGTAATCGATTTGCAACACTTCAAATGGATAGGTCGGAGGAGCAAAGTGACCTGCTGGAGTTGGGGTTCCCTTTCCCGGATTGTACATTAAGCAAATAATACAATGTTTCACTACATTGTCTGCACACTTCGGGATTCCTTCATTTTGCCACACTGGAGCCAGAAGCTTGCATATTCCTTTCGCACTTAGGTGGGCTGGACCATGCGCCATAGTAACGACAGGTAGTACATAGGCATCTGGTAACAGCCAACGTTGGTGCTCGGACAATTCTACCCATCATCCCATCTCATCTAACATTCCTGTACTTTCTTTCCACCTACTTAATTCTTTTTCTGTAGCCTCTTCTTGAATTGATTTCACACTTTCTACTGTATCCTCATACATTCCTCTTTCTCTGACCCAATTTGCAGGGCCTGCAACATACATGCGACTTGTAGCATCTCTGGCTGTCTTTTTCGCTACTTCATCCGCAAATGCATTCCCGCGACCAACAGCGTCAACAATCTTCTTATGTGCGCTACACTTCACAATTGCTATCTGGGTAGGCAAAACAAGTGACTCAAGAAGGTCAGTCACCAACTGACCATGTTGTATCTTAGTGCCGTGGCAAGTAAGGAATCCCCTTTCTTTCCACAAACGTCCAAAATTAAATGCCACACCAAAAGCGTATTGGCTATTGGTGTTCACGTTCACTCTTTTTCCTTTGGATAACACACACGCTCTGGTTAAGGCTATCAGTTCAGCTGCCTGAGCTGAATTATGTGTGATGCGTGCTGTTTCCACGACTGTATGCAAGGTAGTTACAGCATAGGCTGAAGTTGTCTTTCCATTAGGAAGCTTAAAACAAGAACCATCTACCCATAGCGTTCCATCCGGATTCACTAATGGCGTATCTGTTAAGTCAATTCTACCTTTTGTCTCTTCCTCAGTACGAAAGAAACAATCATGTTGTTCCTGAACACCTTTCTCTTCTGGAAGAGGCAACAAAGTAGCTGGATTTAAAGTATTACATCGTTTGATATGCACGTGACTAGCCAAAAGCGTCAGCTCATATCCAGACAAACGAGCACTCGTAAGATGCTGTGTTTTTGTTCTGTTTAACAAAGTATCCACTGCATGTGGCACCATAACAATGGGAGTATTATCTAGCACCACTCCAGCAGACTGTCGAATAGAAATTGCTGCTGTTGCTGTCGCTTTAAGACAACTAGGCAATGCTTTAGCTACTGGATCTAACGTAGCCGAAAAATAGGCACATGGCCGCTGTTTATCTCCAAATCGTTGTGTTAAGACTGACAACGCACAACCTTCTCTTTCATGAACATAGAGCGTAAAAGGCTTACTGTAAACAGGAGTACCTAGTACAGGAGCAGAACACAGAGCAGTACGTAAGTCAGTAAAACTCTTCTGACATTCGTCAGTCCATGGAAGGGGCTGAGGCGTATCTTTCAAAGTGAGTGCCAGCAAAGGTTTAGCCAATAGAGAGAAGTTAGGGATCCACTGCCTACAATAGGAAGTAATGCCCAGAAAGGCACGTACCTCTCTTTGTGTGGATGGCACAGACATTTGCGCAATTGCTTGGATACGTTCTGGGTTTAATCATCTTCCCTCCTTTGACAAGAGATGACCCAAGTAGGTAACCTCTCGGCGAACATATTGTAGCTTAGAAGATGAAACCTTGTGATTAAGATTGGATAAGTGTTGCAACAATGCAACCGTCACATTCTTACATATATCTTCTGAATCAGCAGCGATTAACAAGTCGTCCATGTATTGAATGAGAGCAGCACCAGACGATAAGGAAAAAGCATCAAGATGACATTTCAAAGCTTGACTATAAATAGAGGGACTTTCACAATAGCCTTGAGGTGCGCGCTTGAACCGGAAGCTTCGCCCTCCAAGAGAGAAGCCAAAAATATCCCTACTCTCTTCGGCGATGGGAACACTAAAGAAAGCATTTTTCAGATCGATAACAGAAAACCAAACCGCTGTACAAGGTATCATTGTCAACAGCGCAGTGATATCTGGGACAACAGGAAACTGTGGTACAACAATTTTGTTTACCTCCCGAAGATCAATTACAAAGCGATAAAGAGGAGGCTGAGAAGGATCAGTGCGTTTAAGAACAGGAAGAATAGGGCTATTACATATGTTACCTCTCGTTTCCTCAACCACATCCTTCTAAATCAAGTCATGAATGATTTCCAGAAGTGCTCTTTCACCTTCAGTGGAAATTCTATATTGAGGAACGCGTGGCAATTCAGCATTGGGCTTGAGAGTAACAACATAAGGTTGAATTTCAAGACAACCAACATCATTTGGACCCGTGGCCCAAAGCGTTGTAGGAAGAGAAAGCAATTCAGGTGGGAATTGATCTTTTGACAAATACATTGGAGAAGTCAGTTTCTGTCCTAAAGTAAGATATACACCAGAAGGAGAGCAATATATCGCTGCATGTAATCTTTTCAATAGATCCAAGCCCAATAGATTCTCGCCGCAACCATTCGTTAAGAGAAGCGGAACTTCTAAATCATAAGGGCCAATTGAAATAGGCAAAGGGCAAGAAACCGGATTATGAACTGGGGCGCCAGAAAAACCTACAGATACATTTGTTAAGCCAGACAAAGGTGCCCCAGGGAGTTTTGAATGAATGATAGAACTTCTCATCGCACCAGTATCTAAAAGAAATGGCTCTGAAACACCCATTGTAGTGACATTAACATAAGGTCCATTCTGATCTACTGGAATTGACACAACTCCCTTACTTTGTCCATGGCTGTCCTAGTTAGCATGAAGACTTTCATTCCCGTCTCCAACATAACAATCCTCATTGTAATACTGTGTAGACCGAGCGTTTTGCTGATCAAAGTAGTTCACGGAATTAGAAGGAGGAATGGAACGCTGTCCTTGGGTCAACATACCTCGACCTCTACCTCTGTTTGCTGACTGGAGGCCAGCACGACCTCGCGGAGCAGATAGTGTCCCATTACTCTGCAATAAAACCGGACAATTATTCTTAAAATGACCTTCCTCCCTACAATAGGCACATTGATTAGGACCTAACAAAGGTCGTGGAATATATGGCTCAGGCTTTTGATACACCCTCTGAACCTGTGGAGGCTGTTGAAACTGGGACTGAGCATAACGAGGTGGATAAGCCTGTTGCAAGAGAACCTTAGTTTTTAATTCTTTAGTCTTTTTCTCTTGCTTATCTTTTTCTTCTTTATCTCTATTTTCATTATATTGAGCAGTAGCCAATATCTGGGCTGAAGAAGAAACAGCCCATGAACTTTCGGAGTCTTTCAGCTTATGCGACAGCTCGGGAAGCAAATTAAATACGAACTTATCTACAAATAATCGCTGTCCACCCTCAGTAGTCATATCCTGACCACTGTGATCAATGAATGTTTCCTTGAAACGAGTGAAGAAATCGGAGACACTCTCATCTTTCTTCTGTTTACACGCGGCTAGTTTATCCCAGTTAACTCTCAAGGCAGGCATCATTGTTTTCATTAATGTGATAATCCTACCAGGGAGTTCTGAAATCAAAGCATCAGGCTTCGCACCACCCACTTGGTTTCTATCTGCGGCAATTATAGCATCCCAATCAGCACCTAATTCCTGTGCGTGATTCTCCTTACGAATCCTAGCCCATAACGCTTGTGGGACTACATTCCCCATCAACATATCAATATCTGCTAAATTCATGATGCAAGCATCAACAGTCTGTGATAATTCTTTATAATAACCTGCAGGGTTCTTACGAGGATCCGGTAGAGACTGTTTAAGAGCCAAAACTTCAGATCTTTTCCAGGGCACATGTACCCATATACGCTGGAAATGAGCAGGAATAGCTAGATTAGCACCTGCTGCTGGAACCTCTTCTCTCCATACCGGAGGAACCTCTCTCATTGGATAGTTTTTCAGTGTCAACCTAACTGAGGGATCGAAATCAAGTAAAGTCTGTGAAGTAAATAAGGTTCTAAAGGAAACAAGTGTCTTTACAGCGTCCTCAACCTTAGAACCCACAATGAGTCCCTTATCAAAATTAGCCTGAATATCTAACAGACCCTGAGGAACCGAACCCAAGTCCATATCCTCCCAACCTTTAACAAGAGTATCACACATAGTATTGAAAACATATCTCTGCGTAGGCGCGTTCCACTGTGAGAAGGTAGGCACAATGTCGGGTACACTATACCGAGGACCCTTCTCAATCCATTTGCGAGCGAGAGAGTCCAACCTTTCTCGTTCTTGGGAAGCTGGGAACTGACTACGAGACTGTCTTTGAGAAAATGCCGGAGACAGATTTAACGCCTCAAAGAAAGGAGATAAAAGACCAAAGACCGTTTCTGTGAGTCGTTTACGCATAGACGGAGAATTGGACATAAGGATAGGGAACAAGGTATTAGGCGAACTAACTGAAGAGAAATCAGTAATTACCGGGGGAGCAGATGGCAAAGAAGATGAAGGTAAAGGAGTCGAAGGCAAAGCTGGCAGAGGCGGCAATACTTGAGGGGGCAAATGTGGAAGAGCCGGAATAAGCGGAGGCGCAACTGGCGGCTGAACAGGCTGTAACAACGGGGGTGCATTAGTACCTTGTACATAGGGCGGAGGCAATCTTAGTAGGTGAGACATCAAGGGATCTTCCTCTAAATCCTTTCTTTCATCAGAAGGGGAAGCTGGCAACATCGGATAGCATTTATCTATTGCCATACGATGCTGTCTCTCTGAAATTTGCATCGCATTATCAACTTCATCATCTCTAAGTTGCTGAGCAGCCTGTATAATTGTCATACCCTGTGCTTTCCTATCTCGTTTTTCTTGCTTCATTTTTCTCTGTTTGGCTTCCTTACGCCAAGGACGGAAAGAGTCAGACATTGCCGGCCGGGCTTTTCTTTTAAATAAAATAGTTTCCAAATTATTTAGTATGTCAGGTTCAAAACTACCATTTTCTGGCCATTTTAAAACACCATCATTCTTCGTGTATCGGATCCATGCCTCGTTAAAGGCAATGGGGCCAACACCATGTTTAGAATAGAGCTCATAAGTGGGAGTTCCAACCGAAGGAATCGTACAAGAGTCCTCCAGCCGGGAATCCCTATTACAACCAAAACAACAAAGTTTCTCAAACTTAGTCAGACCAGGCATCGTTATTTCACTGGACTGTTCACAAACATCAAGGGGGTTAAATCAATTAACACAGCACAAATGTACTTACCCCTCGGCTTCGGTTATTGCAATACCCGAATCAAAGACCCAAAGAACCTAAGAACCTAAGAACCAAAGAACCAAAGAACCTGAGGACCAAAGAACCAAAGAACCAAATGTGGGAGCGACCCACCAATACTTAACTAAGATGTCTTCTTACACCAACAGAGGCCCGTCTATCGTCTTGCTTTACCATACATCACCAAAAAGAGGGCCAAGGCAGGGCGGCAGTCAGGGCAGCAGTCGTCAGTAGCCGTCAGGAAGGAGTAACCACGCTGCAAAAGACCTTCGGACCACTTTCGACATACAGGGGTCGCTTGACGTGGCTCGCGATTCCTCCAGAATTTTCTTGCGGGGTTCCTCACGAATTTCGGCAGAACCACTACCTCTGAAACCGCCCTACGTTGGGCGCCAGTTGAAGAACCAGAACCAATTGGGCCTGGCGGCGCAGGGTATGCCTTAATCTCCTGGGTTCTCCTGCTTCAGCTAACAGAGACACGGGGACACTCTGTCGGTGTAAAAGATCAGATTTTATTAGCTGTAGCTAGTACAGTTGTCCTAGAAGTACACACGGTATGTTCTCAGGAGACTGCCACTTCACTCCGTGGCGCACAATCTTTTATAGTATATAGGTGACATATACATTAACCAAGAACACACCTAAAACATACATGGAAAACCAGTAGGAATAGTCTAAAAGAAAGTCAGAGCCAATAGAAAGGATTGGAAAACATAAGTATCGAGTAACCCGAAGAAGCCTCTCCTCCAACTGTGTTTGCCACCCCTCCCACAGGTTAAGGTATTAACATGTCTGTAACTGGCTTGCAGGTGGCGAGATACGTTTGTGTGTTTTGGAGGACAGTTGTGAAACGAGAGAATACGAGCGGAGGACAGCGAAGGCCAGAAGATGAGATAAAGTCAGAAGAGAATAGTGTGAACCAACAGATAGTTAAGACAGGGATTAGAAAAACCAGACAGGGATTAGTGTACTCGGCCAGTCTCTAACACCAGCCTTGTAAACAGAGGCACAAGGCTATTTTGACACAATATTGCAGGAAAAGCAGAAAAGACTTCGTTCATCGTGCTGCCTGAGTGAGGGCAACACAAAATGGCAGCGGAGCACAAAATGGCGGCTCAATGCGATCGTGATCGAAAATCGAATTTCCTCAAGTGAAAGGTAGTATATTTTTTCCACAATCCTGGGGTATCAGGGTTGTCATGTTCTGAGGTTGCCAAGAACTATTCTCTCCCTGATAAGAGGAGGCTCTAGTGGCACTGTAAATGTAAATAAATGTAAATTTGATACTTGTATAGCACACTACTCACCCGCAAGGGTCTCAAGGCGCTTGTACGAATACCACTAAGGAACCCATCCTGGCTTTCCCTGTGAGGCGTACACTCCTGGGCACCCCCAAGGTGGAGGCCAGGCATCCTTAGCGTTGTGGGGGCCGTTGTGGAGATTAAGCAAGCTATTGCCCAGAGTTGCAGAGTGGGACTCCATGATTGGAATAGGCACCGAGGCGAGAATTATCAGGTCCGTGGAATTTTTGAGCCCAAGACCCGCCGAGGTGGGGAATTGAACCCTGGTCCCGGGCTAGACCTCTGCATTAGGGTCTGCTGCTCTAATCATTGAGCCACACTTCTCCACTGTGAGCTAGCTGATACAGACAGTCTAACATATCCGGTGGGGGTGCACAGAATCAATCTGCCTCCAAACCCACAGTTTATGTTATCCAAAATGTGCAGCTCCTGTATAAATAATATAGCAACTACACGACAATATCAAGAAAAGTTTAACAAAAAGAGGGTCTAATTTTACTTGAATCACTAAAGTTATCTGCAGGAATAACAAAGCCTACCGTACTCTCTAATCAAATGATTTTAACAACTTTTAGCATCCAACCTTATCTTAAAAAATGTCCTAATGGTTATGATAGATTATTAATGACCAGATTCAGACTAGGGATTCTACACAGACTAACAAGCTCCCCAAGAATGAATGACTGGTCAAGAGTCATGCACTTGTGCCCTTGTGATGATCATTCAGAACAATCAACACTTCATGTTGTTTTATTTTTCAACTTTTATGAAGTGCAAAGGAAAAATGGATTTTATAAATTTTAAAATCATTGGGTCTTAGACAATGTTGTCCTGCTTTTATATCATTGCAGCTTTTAGAAAATGAACACATAGTATGGAGATTATCAATGTTTTTAGAAAGCACACTTAAATGCAGGAAAACTATCACAATATGAATGCTTAACTTATTACGAAAAATATGATAAAAATGAATTTATGTCTCAGATGAGATCGGTAGCGGACCAACATAATTTTTATATGTGATGTCTCTTATTTGTTCCTTTGTAATATTTTGTGATTTTTATGTGCTTTTATGATTCTCTAAACAAAAATCAAATAAAGCTTTTTTGATTGATTGATTGATTGACAGGGACTCTGCTAGCCAGGCCCTGTTGCATGTACTCTTATGTCTAAAACAAGTAGTAATTAGCCAGTCTCCTAGTATAAGGTACAAAGTGTATCCAGGACCTGTAAATCAAATGTCCCTAACAGACTGCATCTCCCACTATGCCAACCAGTACAGTGACAGTGCAAACATGTTTCCTGGCCTACCATTGCAGTCTGGCTAAGCAGTTATAAAACCACAAATTCGACATATCACAATAACCCAGTTCGACAGGCCTAAACCTTCCTTTTAAATATTAATAAATCATCTGTAAGTAGGCCTTGCAGCCCATAAGGCAGGGTGGATGGTATTTAAAAGTAGGACATGTAAAAATTCAATGTAAAACATATCCTTACAGTCAATAGGCCCCCAAATGCTATTTTCACTCTAGCAGTTTTGGATGTTCCATAGGAAATTATTTGGATACAATATTAAATGTAATATTAATTATGTTTTGTTCAACAATGTAATATTTGGACTTATAAAAATATTTATTACAAGCTCAATTCACTGGTTAAGTCAGGTTTGTAACACATATTCTGGAAAATTTAATCTTAGAAAGTTACTTTTTTTCCTGTCTAAAGCCTCACGAGGCCCATTTGCACAAGTGCCAACTATCACTGAGGAGTGGAATTGCTATCTGAACGAGGTGTGAACTTACTCCCAGAGCTGAGACAAGGGTCTTGGGTGTGGGGAGGCATTCTCTTCCTTCAGTAGGATGACCATCTGAGCAGTGCCCAGGAACTTGATTAACTTCAAAGAGGCCTATCCTGCCACAGGCAAATATTAGCTGACACTTGGCAGGGCCCTTGTTTGTGGTTTGAGTGACCACAGAGGAGGGGCTGCTCATTTTCCTGGCTACACATTTCAGGTGGGTACACAGGCTCTATGCTCAAGGGGAGAAGATTTTCACCATCTTGGATTTAGGCAGTGGGGCACTGTGGGATTGCTTGCAAAAGGGCATGCATGAATTGCTGAAAAAGTGGGTAGGGCTACCCCTAGGAACCAATTTGTATAAAACAAAAGTGCTGGGACTCTTGTCAGGAGGCAGCTTCGACCAGCCCATTTCACCTGTTAGCTCTGCCTGACACAGAACCAACAAACCTTACAAGTGGGGATATTGACCAGAGCTGCCAACTTCGGAGCTGGGGAACCAGATTCGAGTCTTGGCGTCGGCTCAACATCCTGTGATTCTGGGTGAAACACTTAATCACCCCGTATTGTCATGTCCTTTAGGATAGCCCTGTCATGTAAACGCCATTTTACACACATTGTCCCATTCACACGATAATAACGATTCTAAACAGGTGACCTTTTACCTAGTAGCTTGCTCCTGTCTCTTCGACACCAGGCTCTCGGTACTCTATCATAATTCCTGTACCTGATGTATATAAATATGTCCTCAGGCATGGCATAATTATTCTGTATAAGAGTCCCCACTGTTTTCATCCTTGACCAATAGCCAGCTGTCATTGATTGCATTTGTTTGGAAAAAATATTCATAATTGTTTCCAAAACATTTATGGTTTTTTTTTTAAACTAATTGATTCTAGAAAAAAGCCTGGAGTGACCACTCTAGGATTAAAGATCCTTATTCCCCCAACAGGTGAGGGGAATGGTGCTTCCCTAGGGGATTCTTGGCTACATACATGCATATACATGCTGCACATACATATTTAGGCTAGGTACATTTAGGAAAAATTCTTAGGGTGCACATTTTCGGAATATGCAAGTGCTACTGTTTTTATCTGAACTGCTTATGTTCATTTTTTTAGCACTATGATTGAAATGTATCTACTATTCACTATATTGGTACTTGCAATCTCTTTTGTATGCTTCTGTCTCCTGATTGTCGCAGGACATATGTTTTACATCAGATTGTCGCTAGACCAATAAATATTTTTTGAAACATCCTAATCACCAACCTTTTTAGAGTAAGCGAGCACGAGCATCTGAGTGGAACGTACTGTACTGTTCTCCACGATCAGTGAGGAAGTAGGGTTGTTGTGTTCAGTGGTTGCCAGAAACTACCTATGCCACTGCAGGATACAAGGGAGTGGTAGTGGCACTGTACAGCTAGGTGGTCTAATGGCTGACATATCATGTGGGGGTGTCCGGAAGCGGTTGGGACACCAAGCCCTCAGTTTAGGTCATCCAAAACACGCAGGATCTGGTTATTCCTAGGAGCTACATGACATAGCACCGCCAATTTATTTATTTATTTATTTTTACAATTTATAAAGCGCGAACAAATGCCCGTAGGCGTCTCGGCGCTAGAAGCAGTGCATGAAATACCCATAGGGCAGGTTGGCCGCTATTATTGACCAAAAAGCCAGGTCTTTACTTTTCTGCGAAATTGCATCAAGGACGAGCTTTCTCTGATGGCTACTGGCAGCGTATTCCACAATCTGGGGGCGGCCACAAGGAAGCGCCTGTCGCCCCACATAACTGTTTTGGTTCGCGGTACTGACAAGAGTTTGAGATTGTTGGATCGAAGAGATCTAGTGGATGAGTGAAGCCTGAGATGGGCTTTCAGGAAATGCGGGCCATGGTTATGCAGTGCTTTGCATAGTATACAAAGGGTTTTAAATTTAATCCTGTTCCTGATCTTGAGCCAGTGAAGATCTTTTATAGTCTCCGAGATTGGCATGAAGTTCGGGATTCCCGACAGGAGACGGGCTGCAGCATTCTGGACTGTCTGTAATTTATTAGTCACTCTGGCCTGAGCATTGATAAACAAGCCATTACAGTAGTCAAAGGAAGAGAGCACCAAGGCACTTATCAGGGTCTTCCCAGCAGCAGTTGGCAAGAACGGCATAATTTTCTTAATCAGCCTTAGTTTGTGGTGGGCAATGGCTGCTGTTTTATTTGCGTGAGCCATGAAATTCAGGTTCTCATCAAAAATCACTCCCAGATTTCTGACAGTAGGGACCGGTGTCGGGGGGGTCCCGTACACAGGTGGCCACCAGGTAGAAGACCAGCGAGGTGAAAGATGTCCGAAGATAACCACCTCCGTTTTTTCGGAGTTAAGTTTTAAGCAGTTGGAGGCCATCCACTCAATGTTGGTTTGGTTCTGATATAAACAGTGAAAATCTTAGTAGTTCAGTCGTGCTTTCTCAGAAAGCCCTACTCACACTTTTCAAAGACGTCTGAAGTGGGAAGGGAGAGACACCTCAGCTGAGAAGATATACTCAGTGTATTGGCTGAAGGTTTAAACAAGCTTGTAAGGATAAAAGGTTCCCACATTGTGCAAAAACCTTAGTTCCTAGAACTTTTTTATTCTTCTCCAGAGAAATGACTGAGTCCGCAAGTGGTGCTTCAGATACGGGGTAAGAAGAATTTGCAAATGCTCTTAACATCACAGGGAACTGCAGACATCCAATAACTATAAAATTGTGAAAACATGGCGTACCCGCAAAAGGTGTCTGTGTTACCTTCGTGATTGAGGCACATGAGATGTTCGGATCAAACGTATTCTATTCTTGGGTTCAGTTCCTACCTACAGATCCGGTGACTAATTTGTTCCACACATACATTGTAGTTAAACCACCAAGTGACTACATTCCATTCAAAGACATTGAAGTCCCATTAACTTACCAGCCAAACAGAAACTGATTTAAAGACGCCGTCCCACACACAACGTCTATTGTTTGACTCGGTTTGGTCAACATAGAAGGAGCTAAAATTGATGTGTCATTAACTGATGCTCAAGCATGGGTGTTGATGATTAGGTGCTGTTGCGGAGCTCCAGAAACCACTGGTTAAAATTAACCACTGCTAGGAACATTTTCCATATTGGTTAAGGATGGTGCCAGGGGTCACCCTCGCCCACAGGCTATTGGCAGGCATAAATGGTATTAATCTTAGAAACAAGTATGATTTTTCTTTTAATAACATTTATAAATTAATTCCTTGTTATTTCAGCTAATTTTCTGTTGCATAGATCATAACTGACTAGACCCTGCACTTTTTCTGATTCCCTCTTCCTTTACTTTGTCCTTTGCATTAACCTCTGTCTTAATGGACCTATGCTGCTTGATGATTCTTACCTGCCTGTGACTTCAGTTAAACTTAGTTACCTTCTCTCAATGTCTTGGGGCTTTGCCTCTGGGCTCCAATCAGATACAATGCTCATCTGTGCCATGAACGGTGTAAATGTATTACTGAGTAAAAACATATCAGTATAATATTTGTGTTGAGAGAATACTGATTTGACTGTGATGTGCCCTTTTTCTAAAGACTACTAAGCGGTGGTTCCCAGATGGTCCTGAGCCAATCTCCAGTGCCTATCCTTAACCTGTGTCTCCAGTGTCTTTTCTTTGTCCCATTTTTCCCTGGTACCTATTTGAGACATTTACTCATACTGTATTTCAGGCAGAACTGGTGGGCTAGTGGGATTCTCAGGGGGCCTAATAAAAAGATAGGGCAGGCTTATCTTTTTATATGAGGAGTTCTCCGCCCGACTGCGGATTCTCCTCAGTTGTAAAGTTACTATAAAATAGTAGTTTGTGAATACGAAAAAAGAGTACATTTATACAAAGGTGTAATTTTACCTTTGTGAATTAGGCCCTCGGTGTCTTGGATCATCATAAACTTTCTCAAGAGGTCACCAGCTCCCATATCTTCTCGGTGGGCAGCACATTACTGATCAATTTGATGTGGAAAGGACTGATGAATCATCTGACTTAATCTTGACTGTTTCCATAAAGGCTAGTTCATTGGCAGACAAATGTTTGGCATAGCTGTAGTAATAGCCTCAGTGTAAGAAACTGGACTATTATTTGATGTGTTTGACTACCCACATCAAGAAATTTTCACGAACCTCAAAGTTGCTAAATTAGTTTGAACTCAACCCTCTAGTAGCTAAGTCACAGATGTGACAGGCTTAACTGAGGGAAATGTGGAAACTATTTGTGCAATACCAAAATAGTAATAAAGTCAAAATGCAAAACAATAAAAATACGAAACCGCATTACAAAATACAGTGAAATTTATAAACCAAAATGATACCAATATTACAAAAATCCAATAAGAAGAACTGGAAAAGTTTTAAACTTTTAAATAGAGAAAGCATCACAAATCTCCAGTGATAGTCAAGTCTCACAGTAGAGCAGGACCTACATGCCATTTGAGGCTGACCACAATGGAACATGGCTTAAATACATCTACTAGGTTCGTCCTGGTCAAACATTTTGCCTTGTGACTCAGAGCCTGATTTATACTTTAGGGGATGGGATACTCCTTCACAAATGTGACAGATATTCTGTCTGCTGTATTACAAATGCCAGAGGATTTGTGATGGTGTATCCCATCCGCCAAAGTATAAATCAGGCCCCTAGTCTTTTACATTCCAGTCAACCTAAGGAGTACACTTTTAAAACCCCCTGGAAGTCATGGGAGACACTTAGAGATACACAGCGTGGCAGGCAAAAGTGAATAGCAGGTTCCAGTCCAGATCCAGTTGCCACTGATCAGCTGGGCACTTCCAGGAAAGGCCTCCTGCAGCTTGGTATCTGTCTGAATCCACACAGGAGGTCAACCAACTGACCCATGGAGTCCACCTTTTTGTCATGGGTACAAGATGAAGTGGGTGCAGTCCTTCAGGGCTCCTCTCAGGTCACAAACAGAAGGTCCAGTCCATTTCTGATCTTCCTCAGGTCCAGAAAGCGCTCTTAGTATTTCAATTCTGTATTGAGTTTTTAAAGTATTTTTAAAGCATTGCCAAGCATGGTTATCAGAAATGCATAAACTCAAAGTACAAAGAAACAAAGGAAAACATTCCCATTAAACATATTTCACCTTCCTCCACTTACTTAAGAGACATAGAATTGTTTAATGGTATCAAACGTCCCTAATATGTATCTTATATAAATCTTCTTCACCTCCACAGCACCTTGAGCATATTCATTATTCAAAGTCCAAAGTTCTGGTTGTGACTGTCAACCAAGGGCTGTTCATATGTTCAAAAGAAAGGACAATTAGGAGATAGACAGGAAAATCCAGGCTGACCATATAGATTACAAAATAGATTGCTGGTCCTGCAGACAATAGATAATGCATTCATGAGATGCAACAGAAAACAGACATTGGATCCAGTCATTATGTGTAGGTGGGGCTGATTATTTCTATGACCTCACATTTTGGCCACTGCCAAAAAAGTATCAGTTTAACGCTTCAGATGACGGTTCAGGTCTGATAAATCGGACTTCCCTTTAACAAAGTCCTTGAGATTTACTGGTACTGCTTAACTGTGGAAAGTTTAATACTGTTTTAAAAATATCGTCGCATTGCTTTTACCTTTTGTTCCTTGCACTCGGAGCTGTGTTCAATGCTCCTTTAGTACCATTTTTGCAGGGCAGGTCACAGGCCTCAGCTCCGTGCTGACACACCCACCTCATGTGACTAGTAGCATTGGTAATATCAGGAGCCGAGGTGCAAGCGCACAGCGGACTTCCCTTTAACAAAGTCCTTGAGATTTACTGGTACTGTTTAACTGTGGAAAGTTTAATACTGTTTTAATAATATCGTCGCATTGCTTTTACCTTTTGTTCCTTGCACTCGGAGCTGTGTTCAATGCTCCTTTAGTACCATTTTTGCAGGGCAGGTCACAGGCCTCAGCTCCTTCCTGACACACCCACCTCACGTGACTAGTAGCATCGGCAATATCAGGAGCTAATGGCGCGTACGCGCATCGAACGCGCGCAGCGGGCGCGCCGAAGGCTCGCCAAAGGCGAGCCCGTCTGCGCCCGTCCGCGCCAGCACCGGGCCCAGGGCCGCTCCCCCTAGCCGTGCAGACCTGGCTCACCAGAGCACTAGGCTGCACTATTCCCATTTCCAGCTGATGGATCTTAACTCTGGAGCCCCTAGCGATCGGTGCTTATGTATACCCCCTGCTACTTGTCTAATATCTGCACCCACCATATGTCCAGGCTGCAAATTTGCTCTCCCCTGTCCCACCCCTGTAAAGCACACTACTGGCCCAGGACCCTTTCGCCATATCCGAGTAGCACTTATTAATGCCCGCTCTCTCCCGAGGCATTGCTGGGAAATAAGCGAATTTATTACTAATCAGGAGCTTGATATCTTGTTTATCACTGAATCTTGGGGAGATGCCTCCTCGGGCCCGGATTTCTGTTCAGCCACCCCAGAGGTCTTCTGTGTGGTGAGACAGGACAGAACTACGGGGAGAGGAGGCGGCTTAGCCATAATTCTTAAAGCTAACCTAAGAGTCAAAACTGACCCTCTAAGTCGACCAGATTGTGAAGCATTTCTTTTCATTATTTCAATCGACCACAATCAGGCCTTTAAAGGGATTTTGTTATATCGCCCCCCAGGCCCTCACGCGCGCTTCCTCCTGACCCTGGAAGAATTTGTAGAACTTTCAATAAGCCATCCGGATTTTACCAGCCTAGGTGACTTTAATTTCCATTTAGAGGACCTTGAGGATAAAGATACTTCCCAACTAATAGCTGACCTTCAC
Organism: Triturus cristatus; assembly: GCF_964204655.1. NCBI lineage: Eukaryota > Metazoa > Chordata > Amphibia > Caudata > Salamandridae > Triturus > Triturus cristatus. Next base: position 466,899,177 of record NC_140589.1, read on the forward strand.
GTGGCCGGTTTATCGCATCTGGTGGATGTCCCCACACATCAAGCTGGACATACGCTGGACGGGCTTTTCACCAACAACCCCAAGATCTCCCTATCTTCAGTTATTCCTGTGGTATGGTCGGACCATTCCGCTTTAATCTTTACCATCCAGGCTAATAACCGCAATTTCTTCAAACCCATGCCCCGCATTTCCATCAGCTCCAGAGCCTGGAAAAATCTGGACTATTCACTTCTTTCCTAGACTCTAGTAGACTCCCGGTACGAGGCTTCCCCTAACCCCAGCGTAGCGTCCAGCAGATACCAGGAATGGATTTCTGATGCAGTGAACCATGTGGTCCCAGTTAAAACTTTTATCTCGAACAGGGTATCACCATCTGCTCCATGGTTCACAGACGATCTCCGTTTACAGCGTCAACACTGCAGGAACTTGGAAAGGCGGTGGCGAAAGCACTATAATCCTGTCGATAGGCAGACTTATAAAGACGCCCTAGCACTTTACAAAAAATCCATTGTAAAATGTAAAAGCATCTTTTTCCTGGCCCAAATTGAATCAGCTCAAAATTCAGCCAAAAAGCTGTTTCAGGTAGTTGACATCCTGTCCAACCCCCCTACAGGCCCTCCGACGGAACCCTCTCAAGTTCTGTGTAATGCGTTGGCCAGTTTCTTTTTTTCTAAGGTCTCCAGGATCTACTCATCATTTTTCCTCCCTTTACGTTTTGCTGCCCCGAATTCCCTTTTTCATACGCCCAAGTTCACCAACTTTCTTCCGGTTTCAACTGAACATATCAGTAGGCTGGTTACCTCTATTAAGTCTGGTTCTCCTTTTGACCCATGTCCCCCGCGATATTGAATACTCTCACTGAGGTCATAGCACCTCCCCTAACAGATCTCTGCAATTCCATCTTCCAATCTGGCATCTATCCGGAAGTCTGGAAAAAGGCAGCAATCAAACCATTATTGAAAAAACCATCTCTAGATCCTACTGACTCAGCTAGCTACAGGCCTATTGCTTGCCTACCTTTTCCGGCCAAAATATTTGAGTCAGTTATGAACCTGCAACTATCTGAGTTCATTGACCATCACAATCTTTTAGATGATACTCAGTTCGGGTTCAGGAAATATCATGGCACAGAAACAGCCTTGATAAAGGCTTCCGACGAAATCAGGACCATCATGGATCAGGGGGGGGCCGCGATCCTGGTGCTCCTTGATCTGTCCGCCGCCTTCGACACGGTCGACCACTCCATATTGGTCGACCGTGTCACATCCCTGGGGGTAACTCATCACGCAAAAGATCTCATTGCTTCGTTTCTGGCCAACCGAACACAATCGGTGAAATTGGGTGATTTCTACTCACCCACTTTCACTCTCCCTTGCAGGGTCCCTCAGGGATCCTCGCTAAGCCCCACACTATTTAATATATATGTGGCGGACTTGGCAAGAGTTATAAAAGCTCACGGACTGCGGCTAACCACCTACGCTGACGACACCCAACTGGTGCTGTCTGTTCAAAAAGATGGTCCCGCAGTGGCCGCTAAATTCCAAGAAGTGATGATGGCCATTGGCTCATGGATGGCGGATAACAGTTTAAAATTGAACTCGGACAAAACCGAGGTGCTGACCTTTGGAAGGCTTTCTCCTGAGTGGTCTTCGACCTGGTGGCCCAGCGATATGGGTCCTCCCCCCACTCCAGTAACCAAGGTCAGGAATCTCGGCATCATGTTCGATAATAAACTCTCTTTCAAGCATCACGTCAACGCTGTGGCGGCATCCTCCTTTTATATGTTGAGAAAAATCAAGAAGTTGCTGCCATACCTTCCCTCAACTGCAAGAAAAACTTTAATTACCACCCTTGTTTTTTCAAAAATGGACTATGGCAATGGCCTCTTCCTCAATGCTCAGGAGCAGGTGCTAGCTAAGCTGCAATCTGTACAGAACGCGGCAGCCAGATTACTGCTCAACGTTCCATTTCGTCATCCTACCTCTGCGGCGATACACCATCTGCACTGGCTGAGAGTAAAGAGTCGGATAAAGTTCAAGGCTCTGTGCATTGCATACAAAGCCATTCATGACTCAGGACCTAAGTTCCTGAAGGACGCTTTCCGAATCTATGTTCCCAAAAGAACCTTACGTTCAGCCTCTACGCACTTGCTCCCGGTGCCACGCACCAGAACTTCCACATGGGGAGACAGACGCTTCTTGGTAGCAACTCCCAGGCTGTGGAATTCCCTCCCATTGTCTATAAAAACGTCCCCCACCCTCATGGTGTTCCGCAAGCTTCTGAAAACGTGGCTATTTAACCAGTAATCCCCTCAGTTGTCTTTTTGTTATCAGGAAGTTCTGCATGCGCCGAGACACCCTAGGGTATTCGGGCGCAATAAAAATCTTAAAAACATAAACATAAATCGTCTACATAATTTAACAGGATACGCTTTATAGAAAAGCCTAAGTGGATAGAAGAGTTGATTCATGATAGCAGCTACCTTGTGACAAAAAATATGAAGAGCATGGCAAGACCATAATAAATGTGCCATATGTCCTCCTCTGTTACCGAACCTCCAGCAATTAGAGGAATTCAATACATTTGCATGGTGAAACCTGTGGGGAGGCCAGTTCCAGTTATGCAGAATCTTGTAATAGCTCAATTTTTTGTGGTTTCTCTCATCCCTCAGCCATGGGAGTGCAAGAGGGATGGCCATGCCTCACTGGAATACTCCGAACCCAAAACAGTTTGCCATCTTGCCTTAAGAGTATTCCTCATTGCCTTAGAGTGAATCTCTTCCAAATATGTTGAGTAAAGTCTGGAGATGACCCCCTTAAATTCAGCAATGAATAGAAGAGTCTAACAATGGCTGTGTAAGAGAGTTTTGAACTCAAGCAATGCTTTACTTGGAGGAATCTCCTAAACTGAGACTTTCCAAGGTGAAATTATGCTTGGAGAGCTTCAAAGAACTTGACTTTGTCATCATCTATTAATCATCTCAGTTGGACCTTGTCCTTTTTGGAGGGTTATCCACAAATGTTTTGCCTTCTTCCTCCTATTTTGTCTGATGTGTTTTTGTTGGTTTTAGGACTCTGGGCACTTTATCACTGCTAATCAGAGCTAAAGTGCATATGTTCTCTGTCTAAATTGTATTGTGATTGTTGTATCCATGATTGGCATATTTGATTACTGGTAAGTTCCTAGTAAAGTGCATGGTGTGTGCCCAGGGTATGCAAATTAAATGCTACTATTGGGACAGCAGCACTGATAGTGCCACCCACATCGGTAGCCCTGCAACCATGACAGACCTGTCACTACAGTGTCTGTGTGGATAGTTTTAAACTGCCATGTCTACCTGGCAAGTGCACCCACTTGCCAGGCCCAACCCTTTCCTTTTACTACATGTGAGGCACCCCTACAATAGGCCCAAGGTGGCCCCATGGACAGGCCACGGTGTATTTGAAAGGTAGGACATGTACTGGTGTGTTTTACATTTCCTAATAGTGAAATACTGCTAAATTAGTTTTTCACTATTGCAAGGACTATCTCACCCATAAGTTATCATTGGATCTGACGTGTAACCTCTAACTTCCAATTGGGAAGAGATAGAGGCTTTTAGTTTGTGTTCCCTGAACTCACAATTATAAAGTACATCTTTTAGAGAAGTTGGTTTTCAAATTGCTTGTTTGAAAATGCCACTTTTAGAAACAGTTAGCTGAATGTTTTTATTTATTGTAACAACCCCTGATGAAGAACCAGTTTGGTTCGAAATGCATTGGGTAATAAAGACGAATCATCTTAGATGTCTGTTTTACTTCTGGATTTCATGAGTCGCTGTTAAAAGCCTGGATTGGCAAACAGTAGCTACTTGTAAAGATGAAAAATAAAGCCGGAAGTTGTTATGACACTGTCTCCCAGGTGTTTTTATAAACGTGTCTGACTAACAAAATTTTGAATAATCACTGGTTAACATGGATAAATGGATTTAAAAATGGTTCTAAGGATTCTAAAAAAATGGGAAGGTTTCACCCATGACGCAGTGCGACAGACGGGACACGAGATTAGTGGCCCATTAATTCTTTCTGTATGAAACGCCGTGAAGGGAACGGATCACAGCATTCTGGACTGCACGCATTTTAAATGACGACAGAAATTAAGTATAACTAACAATAAATAAGGGAAGGAGTGCATCCTCTAACCTCGGTTTCTTACTTTTAGAAAGTGGGCATTTTCTTGCTTTACCATTGTGTGCCTCTGCCTGCCTGTGGCATCCACATCTGAGGGAGTGTGACAGTTGGGCTGTTTGTGCATTCACTTCCGACAGCCGCACAAAAGGAGCTGAGGTGTGCCCTGCATATCCTGATGGCCCATCGCCTGGCAGATCGGTCTTCCCAAGCTAGAGTGGTGGGAAGAGTTGTCACTGAAAACTTGAACAGGGCCTCACACAAAGCTGTCTCCATGCCCCCCATCCGCTGTAGTGTGCCTGGAGCCAGGTCAGGGAAGGGCAGGGCCTTCTGCACTACAAAGGCATTCTTTTGAAGCTTGCCTACTTCAAAGGGAGAAGCTGGTATTAGTACTGGAGCTGTGACACCATAACTTTACAACACTTCTGGACTAAGAGGACATTCTCCCAAGAAAAAGAGCTGGAGAAGCTTTCAGAACGGACTACCACTTTGCTGTCTACTTTGGTGTTTTGGCCTGCTGTTTGCTGCTTTTATCTTGGGCAATGAAAGGACTGGACTTGGCTTTCTACATCCTGCTTGCCAAGGTTTTCCAAGGGCTTGTGTGTGCTTGACTTCTGTTAAGACATCTCAGGGCCATCAAAGACTTCATCTGCAGCCCCTGAACTGCTGTGCTGGGAGTTCTCACCTGCCACGTGATGACAACTCCAGTTCTGGGCCCTTTGAGGTAATTTTGCTGCAAAGAACCAAGAAAATCAACACATCGACTCTCAGTGCCTGTTTTTCCCGACCAAAGCATTGCCGTGTGTGGCAGCAGAATTGATGCAGTGCCTGCCGTGCGGCTGAAGCATCACTGCAACTCGAGTCCCAAGTTCCAAGCACCATTTCACAGAAATCTGTGGTGCACGCTCTAACTCCGACACGGGCCCTGCTGTGCGGCTGAAGAAAGCAATGCATCACCTGCTTCGCGACTTGGAAATCAACGCAGCGCTTGTTCTGCCACTGCCTCATCGACCCATTGCATCCGGATTTTCGGTGCATCATCCCTGTGACCCAAGTTCTTCATTAACTCGGCCCTACAGTAAGGAATTAAGGGCACGTGTCCGAAGATCGACGCATCCCCTCCCTTCACAGTAAGGAATCAACAGATCACCACCCCTGGCAGAAAGGAATCACCCAGAGTAGGACTCTCCTACGTACACTTACCGTGTTGAGAGTCCTGCTCTGGTTGCATCTTAGTTCTTACTTGGGGGCATAATTACGAGAAAATGTCGGAGTTAAGAGATGTGCCAAATTTGGCAGTGCAGTGCTCTGACATTTTCACAGAGCAGGGCTGGGCTGTATTCACAAGAATACAGTGCACCCCTGTGTTTTCCCAAGCGATGCACTAAATTTAGCTGCCTAAGGCAAATGCAGGCACCATAGTGCAAGCATGCCTGCATGGCAGGGAATGATTTGATTTTTTTATGTGTAGAAAGGTGTCCCTTCCTGCACATAAACAATCACTAATAGCAATGTGTTACTTCTATGTGTGCTGCAGAATCCAGCACACATAGCAGTAGCAAATCGTCATTATTCATATATCGTCATTAATTAGTGATTGTTTATGTGCAGGAAGTGACACCTTCCTGCACATAAACAATCATTAATGTCATTTTACTCTTTCTATGTGTGCTGCATTCAGCAGCACACATAGAAAAAGCAAAAGCGAGGAGAAATAGAAGTATTTCTTCTCGTTTTGCCATTCAAATCCTGCTCATGAATGGTGTTAGTTTTTGCCACTGCCTCAGACTTACACCTCCTTGTAAATCTGGGGCATCGTCAAAAGCAATGGGTGTTGTGGTTGAATGCCCAGGGCAACATCAATTGCACACCCCTTTCACGCTAAATGATGCCTGTAAAGGGGCCTTATTCACAAAGCGGCGTTAAGCCACGAAAAGTGGCTTAATGCTGCGTTGTAAATAATGAAAAGGGTATATCGCCACCAGTGATGTTCTGGAGTTGATATCCCTTTCAAATATACCCCTGGATTTCTCTTCCAGCAGTGTGGAAGGCCCTGCATCACTTACGGAGTGATTGACAGTGCCAGGGCATTTGAAACAGCAAACCACCATGTGGCTTGCGCTGCATGGTGATTGGTGAGTAATCACATTGTGAGTGTGATACAGGGCCTGTAATTTGCTTTCAATCACTGGCATACAGTGAGCTGCAGGCTATGTTTTCAGACCACTGATCACTAACAGAGTGCAAGTGTGCCAGCGATCTATACAACACAAATAGTGCATGTGTGATAGGCTGAGCATAGCGTGCCAATCATTCAAACCAGCAGTTTGCTTTTTCCTGTCACTGTGAGGGTCTGGTACTGTGGTGCTAAAGCCGTTCTGTACAACTTTAGACTATTAGAGTGAAATTGGAACACGTCTAATGATTCACTTCATGAATCCCTATGAAGTGAGCCATCTCTGTTTCAGAGCTTGTGGCTGGAGTATCTAAACATGGCCAGTATGGAAATATATGCTTTGTAAAGTGCACAATGACTCCCAGAGTGATCTCTTGATACTGATACCAATGTGTACTGTAAATTAACTCAAGGGTGCTCATTTTATTTATTTGGGAAAAAGGTAGGCAAGTGAAAAAGTTTGTTTACAGTGGCATAATCGAAAAACTTTCCTGCAGTTCAAGTCAGACTAATTCCTCAAAATGCCCATGATTAAAGTATTAAACCATGTTGCATATTCAGCTTTCATTTATTTAAAAATTTGATTGTGGGAGCACAGGAACAATGTGAATGAATAGATCATGAGTGGCTGTTTACATCACATGCAAGTGTTCACTTTTTTAGTGTCATATGGGCCCTGAAAATGAATGTAAGGAAGAATTTCAAGCTAAAATTAGCATAAAATGCCAGATCAGTATTTTGCATCATTTCTGAAAAGAAAATTGTTTTGACAAAAAACTCCTCTGCATGGTATTGGGCTTGTACCTCTACCCTGAGTGCCCAACTGTACTGTTGTCTGGATCCCAACTGCTGATGTTTGCTGTCATAGGCATGCACGGATCACACATGCATGCCATGACATAGGCCTGTCTCACGGATTGTGGTCTTGTTGGACTTGGGGTTCCCAAAGCTCTACCCTCATAGTGGTGGAAGGCTACAACCTTCACCAGGAGTAAAGCAACCCTGAGGGGTGGTGGCAGTATACCGTGTAGTGATCAGCAGTGGTTAACAGGTACTTTTTACCCTGTCACTGGAGTGAGGCCTACAGGTTCAATCACCTTTTAAAAGTTCTGCAGCCGTGTGCCTAACTCACCCTTACCCTACATCAGGTAGGTGTGGAAGTGCTACACAGAGCAGGAGTTGTGACTTGGCTCTGGGTGTTTGTGTGCCTGGGAAGGGTACAATACAGGGATGGGGCAGCGCTGAGCAGTGATTTATGGTGAGTGTATTTGCTGGGTGTGTGTGTACCTGTGAGGAGAACAGAACATGAAGTATGTAGTACTGTGCAGTACATGCATGGTGAAAGCATGTACTGGATATATGTGTACCCACAGGGAGTACAGTACATGAACGAAATAGTGTTGTGCAGTGTGTACATTATGAATGTGTTTGCTGGTTGTAGGGGTCCCAGTGGAGGCCCAGTACATAGAGGTAACCGTGCTGGACAGTGTGTGTGCTGTGGTTGTGTATGTGCACTGAGTGCAACTTTGTCTGTACTGGAGGACCTTAGGTTCCCTTTTGGAAGACCCAGTCATAAAGACATGATGTGGGAGAGGAATCTTCCCAGACAGATTTGTGTATTGCTACATTTCTGTGAGCTAGGTAGGACACACTTGGGAAAGGAGAGGTAGGCCTCACAAGGGTGTTATTTGATTCAGTGAGACAGTGAGTTAGTATAGAGGTACATAATGTAGGGTTTGGTAGAGGGGCAAAGAGAGAGTGATAAGATAGAAGAGGTGATATGATGATCGAAAGAGAGACATAAGACAGAAAGTTTATTCTTTAACTTAATTACCACAAAATACCTGAGAGCATGAGGGTTAAGGTGGAGTAGGTGGGTATGTGGTTTAAGATTCTCTGAAGTGTGCATGCCCATCAGACAAACAAAAATCTGTTCTCCTGACTATCTTGATCACTTTACCAGGGGGCCCTTTGGATGCTGGAGGCCTTGGGCAATGAACCAATTTGCCCATGCCTTACAATAGCCTTGCAACAAGCACCAGTAATCCAAGAAAGATCAGAACTCATGCAATTTCTCACATAAAGATATGGAAGAACATGAGTGCACCCAAAAGAAAGGGGCAAAAGCAATGTGTATCAGGGGAGCATAGAGTGGTGTTCAACAACAACTTAAAGATGATATGCAGCAAAGGACTAACTGGTATTCTGCAAGATGGAAGTGCAGGATAGCATGCTTCAGGTCAGGGAAGTGCAAGTCGATGTACATTGGGAGCACTGAATGCTGTGCATTTGGGAGGACAGGGTGATTGACAGTAAGGGGCACACACTGGTATACATTGGAGGACAAGTGTGATGTGGAGCAGTGAGCATAGATTGATGTGCACATGCTTAATGTCCATTGGTAGATGTGCACATGGTGATATCAGAGCCTTCTGCAGAACAAAATTGTATGTATGGGTGCTGGTCTGTGCACATGGAGCCTGTGTGTCTGAACGCTTGCATGCATGAGTGTCTGTTGATCAGCAGCAAGCATATTAACCTTCTCTCATTGACAGGAAAGACGGCCACCCCATCAATGACCTTTATCAGATTTTAACAGAGAAGAGATTGTAGCTCTAGGTGTTTTTTAAGATCAAAACCCAAAGATAGACAGTGGGACCTCTAACTTTAAACCAACACTTCCCTTTACCAGTATGCATTCTTTTAAAACAACAGCTCCATCCTTCAGAAACAATGACTATTGAAGGTTTTTAAATACCACTTCCAGTTCCACAAGAAATGGCTACCAGAAGCAGTCTACATACAGCCACATGGACACACATAGATCAGACAGTTGGCAGGTGTGCATGGAGCCTGTATCTGTTAGTCTGTCTGTCTAGATGGTATTTGTGACTATATATACTGCATGTTGGTCTGTGTGCACGGATACCTTTATGTTTGTGGTTCTGTCCATACAGGTGGCTTTATGTCTGTGTGCATATTTGTCCATATTTTCCTGTGTGTAAGTGTCTAAATTTGGTGTCTCTATGGAAAGTTGTACTGAGGTTCCATGCAAGATAGGGAAGTAAAACTAAAAGATGTCAAGCGTGGCTCTTGCTTAAGCTGGTATAACAAATTGAGCTGAGGCCCAGGCCCCGACTCACCAGCCTGACTGGAATTCTACTGCTACTGCTATCAAAAATGTCTGCCTGACTGTTTATGGCAGAGCTGGTTGAAGTATACTATTTATGTGAGATCAGCGGAGTGAGTGAGGGTTTCCTGAGGCCCAAATGTACACTGTTGATGTCTTGTAGCTCTGGCTCGTTAATAAGCCTGTCTACAGATTGAAACAATTTGAACATGTCTAGCACCTTTCACAGAAACACATACGCTGCCCAACATGTCAACCCTTACAATGGCTTTACAACAGAGGGTCAGTGCCAGTATTTTACTTTATCTGTTTTGTTTTAGATGTGCTAATTAAAAAAAGCACAGCTGTTACATAGAAAACTGATGATGTGTGACTGTCCCGACCACATATCAGGTGGCCACCCTGAGTGGGCTCTGGGCAATTGCCCATTTTGACTATGTTTTAAAATATTGTTGACTCCTCTACCATCCCGGTCTTTGCTGGACAGATAAGAGAGGCCCAGAAGTAGTGTGTTCAAGCTGCATGCAGGGCCCTCACCAATGGTACTGAGGCTCCAGGAGAGGCAGTTCTGATGATTCATAAGTCATATTACTATCATTCAGTGCACCAGGCTGTGCATGACAGCCTTAGCCCAGCACACCCTTGCTTCCGTCTATCTCCTTGCCTTACTCTCTTACTCTGGATACAGCAACAGTTCTTTCAGTTTCAGTATTGGTAATGCAGGCAGAGTTCAGGCCCCACATCACGTGCACTTTCACAAATGTCAAGCTTAACCATGTTTTTTATCAAATAACACAAATTGAATGATATGGGTTTTCAGTTGGGGGCCAGAGCACATCATGGCCTGGCTGGGCCCTGCTTGCCCCCCTCCCCCCCACCGTACGTGGCTACGACCCTGAAGCATCCTTTTGGAACCTGCACATCCCTGTAAACGTGATGCATCGCCACTGCCTGCACCAAAGCCGTGGACATTGCTCACCGAGTGCACAACGCAATGACCTTGACTTTCAACGAAGCCCCAACTTTGTGCAGCACCTCTGAAGAACTGCTTTTACATGAGTCTTGGACTCCGCATCACTGTTGGAAATGGCCCTTTTTGCAGGGTTATCCCCAAACTTTTTGCTTCTTCCTCCTATTTTTTCCTGACCTGTCTTTGTTGGTTTTAGGACTCTGGGCACTTTTACCACTTCTGAACAGTGCTAACGTGCATATGTTCTCTGTGTAAATTGTGTTATGGATTGGTGTTTCCATGATTGGCATATTTGATTTATTAATAAGTCCCTATTACAGTGCACTGAGAGTGCCAGGGCCTGTAAATCAGATGCCACTAGTGGGCTTCCACAGAAGTTGTCCTGTAAAGGTGACCCAGACCTGCCACTGCAAAGATTGCGCACAGTTTGTAACTGCCATGTCGACATGGCAAGTGCACCCACTTGCCAGGCCATTATCTTCCCTTTTCTTACATATAAGTAACCCCTATGGTAGGCCCAAGATACCCCTGTGGGCAGGGTGCTATGTTTGTTAAAGGTAGGACATGTACTGGTGTGTGTGACATGTCCTGGTAGTGAATTACAGTGCATTTCATTTTTCACTATGGAAAGGCTATCTGTCCCATAGGGTAGAATGGGAGTTTATTTATAACATTTTATAAATATAACTTTCCATTGGGACAAGATAGGAAGTTAAAATTTAGTATGCCTGACCTCAGAATTTTGAAATGCATCTTTTAGTAAAGATGATTTTTATGTTCAGTGTTTGAAAATACCACTTTAATAAAGTAGGTATTTTCTTGCTTAGCCATTCTATGTGCCCGCTGGTTTGTGTATTGACTGTCTGGCTTTGGAGTGACAGGGGTTGAGAGGTGCATTCTCTCAGACGGCCACCGGGGGGGGGGTGATGTGTGTCCTGCAGTTCGTGAATGAGTCAGGGCTGCGCTGAATAAACCTGGGCTGCATTCAGAGTAGTGGGAGGAGTTTTCACTAGCACCTGACTAGACCTGGGCTGCATTTAGAGTAGTGGGAGGAGATTTCCTTGCACCTGAATGGGCCTGGTTTGCCTTGAACAATCCTGCCAGGAAGCTGGGCCAGAGAGGACAGAACTGGTTTGGACTAAGCACAGACGCCTTCTGCCTGAGAGAACAAAGGACTTTTGAGTATAAATACTTGGGAACAGACCCCAGAATGTTCAAACTCGCTGGAATAAAGGAACCTGCCAAGGAGAAGACCTGGAAGAGCTGACAGGAGGAGTACTTCCCCTTTGCTGTGTTGTTGCTTTGTTGGGTTGGCATGCAGTTGCTGCTTCTGCCTTGGGCAATGAAAGGACTGGACTGAACTTTCTTTTACTTGTGCTCTACTTCAAGTGCTTGAAGTAGAGCTTGCCTCCTGTACTGAAGTCTCAGGGACTGCAAAGACTCCACCAACCTCTGGGTACCGCTTCTGGAACCCCTGCTTCAGTTGCTAGAGAGAAGGGAAATGCAACCGACTCCATCCTCGACTCCATTGCTAGCTCTGTGTCCTGACGGCACCTCAGAAGGCACCGTACGCATCTTGCACCGTAACCCTGCTCTCACCAGCGACAACGACCACTCCGCATCCACCGAGCCGCTGCTTGCACCGAGACCTCTGGACACCACGCTCCATACCGCCTAGCTTCACTTCGCCATCCTGGTCTCACTGACGCCGTCACTGCTGTTGACTCCAACACCTGTGACTGCATTGCGGCTGGGGGCACCGCTCGTAAGTCTCACGATGCACCGCCTCGTCCCACACAACAGTCTGGGCTGACCGACGCCAGCTCCCACTAACCAGCTCTGTCCCTTGCACCACAGCCTGCCAGCACTACATCGAGCTCTGCCTAATACTGCTCCGTAAGCCTTGGTCTCACAAACACCATCTGGACGATCGTCACCGAGCTGCTGCCTGCACCGCATTGAGAGGGCACCGTACCCTGCACTGCTTCCATTTTGCAACACAACCGCCATGATTGCCACGACGGGCTCACACCAAGGTGCCAGCCGCAATGAGAAAGCTACTGTTTCCGAGTCTGTCCACGCTTTCGTTGGCCAGTACTGACCCCGTCGGCTGGAACTGTTTTTGTTTTCACTCTCTTGTTTTCAGCATCGCGGTAGCCCCGGATGGAGCTACCAACTCGTATGAACTGTGTATTTGAAGTATTTCTACAATTTTAAGGATATTTTGCAAAGTATAAATTTTTTTAAGTTCTGTATATTGGATTCTTATCATTGTTGGCCACTGTATTACTGTTGGTTATGTGCCAATGCTTTACACACTACCTCTGAGATAAGCCTGACTGCTTGTGCCATGCTACCAAGGGGGTGAACAGAGGTTATTTCAGGAGTGTAACTCCCTTACCATGACTAGGAAGAAGGATCCCTACTTGGACAAAGGTACCTACCTCTGTCAACTGGAGACCACCATTTCTAACAATCACCGACATCCGTGGTGCACCTTCCCGACTACAATGCATTCCCGAGCCTGCGTGGCTGTTGACTGACGCACCGCTTTCAGGCCAGCGGTTCAAGTACGACACCATGGAATTGAATCACTGTGCTCTTGACATTGACACATCACTGATGCTGCAACCAAAGCCTCGCAACTGGGGCATCACCTACTTTGCGCAATCCATAGTCCCCGAGTGCCAACACCTCAGCAACCTTGCACTTCCCCCAGAACCGACACATCAACTGCACCCGCGATGCATCCTCTTCCATTAAACATCGCATCGTCCCCAATCATCGACGTATACAAGCTCCTGTCTCCGGCCCACACTCCATCGCAGTTGGAGAGAACATTTGCTTTTGCACCAGCCAAGCGTGACTTGATAGCCTCAGTTGGAGTTGTTTCCCCGGTTACTTACCGGTAATCTTCATTACTCCGAGTATAGTCTTCCTCACCACATGAGTAACACAGTGAGCTTCAGCTCCATAGCAGAACCCTCCAAGTAATTTTACGTTCCAATCCTCCCATTCCTCCCCAACATGGATGACCATCTTCACCCATGACCCAGAACAAGAGGAGGCACGACCCACCCCATTTCCTGTACAACTACCATGCCCAGCAAGAAACCACATGAAGCCAATAGTCAAACAGGGAGGGAGGGATAGGAACTCATGTGGCGAGGAAGACTATACTCAGAGTAATAAAGATTACTGGTAAGTAACGGGGGCATATACCAAAGCCAAGCAGCTTCATGGTCACCAACAAGAAACCACATACCAAAGGTTGAGGCAAACATCAAGTTTTTAATCCAAACAACAAAACAACAAAACAGAGGGAAAAAACCAGACACCCAACAGAAGGAGCTCCCAATCAAGTGCAAAGCAAATCCAGCCTATAGAACAGCCTCAGCAAAACCCCCAGCAGCAGGACCACCGAACACCAGACAATAGTGGTCTGTGAACATGTGTGGGGAGGCCCACGTAGAGGCCCTACATATATCCTTAATCAAGACTCCCTTGAAAGAGACCCAGGATACAGAAATACCCTGGTTAGACCTACCCTGGATCCGAGCCGACAGCTCAGACCTCTGTGAATCATAGGCCAGAAGGATTTTCTGCTTAATCCACCAACTCAGGGTGGAAAGAGAAGGCTTATGACCCGATCTTACTGTGCCAGGCACTGGATGGAAAGTCGGCAGAATGATCTCCCTGGAACGGTTGGCAACTAAGGGGACCTTGGGCAAGAACTTAGGATCGGAGCAAAGGACAACATGATGTGGCAAGACATGCAAAAAAGGAGGAGAACCCAAAAACGACCTCAATTTTCCAATCCAACCAGCAGACACAATGGCCCTCAGAGGATAAGGAATATTGGGAATCTCCCAACACTCCTGAACAGCCAGCTCCCTCAGAAGAGGATACCATGGGCGGTGAGCCCAGCCAAACACAATCAACAGAACAAATACCTTGTCCAGGCAAATCTCACACAGAACCCGGGCAATTAAAGGGATCAGAGGAAATGGTAAAGCAGAATGTCCGGCCACCTGAATGACATTGCATCTACCCTCCATGCCTCCAGACAGGGAAATATTATGCAGAAGCGGGGCAACTGATCATTTTCCTTGGCCGCAAGCAAGCCAACTGTCCGGCACTTAAACTTCGGTTTCAACACATGGAACACCTCCCCCGACATTGAAATCGAACACAAGGGGGACAATCCCTGCCCAGTTGATCTGCTGCACAATTCTCTCTCTCTTGGAGATACACCACCCACAGAGACAACACAGTGGCTTCCCAGGTCATAATCTCCTGAGCCATGAGCCACAGGGAAATAATTCTGCAGCCCCCTTGGGGATTGAGGTAACCCATCACCACCTGACTGTCCTTCCGGACCAGAACATGATACCGCCGAAGGGCCAATGCAAACTCCAGACAAGTCATCTGAACCGCCTTCAGCTCCCGGAAGGTGGATGAGCAACCAGCCTGCAGGCGATCCTAGAGACCCTGCACAGACCAGGAATCCAACGTCGGCCCCCAGCCCAACCGGCTGGCATCTGTTGTCACCGCCTGGGAAGGGGACACCTGAAAAGGAAGACCCCTGGTCGGATTGGGCTTCACCAACCACCAACGCAGGGCGATCCGAATCTGAGGGGACACTACCACTGGCAGATCATCGGCAGTGGAACAAGGGGATGAATTGGACAGGAGCTGGTTTACCAATGGGTACAAATGAGCCCATTGCAGCACATCCATCGCCACCAACATCAAGCCGTGCAACCTCAACCACTGATGCACCAGGGGAGAATGCAAGGCCAGCAGACAACCCAGGTCCCTCCTCAAGATTTCCCTCCTCACGGCCAGTAAAAACAACAGTCCCCTGACCATGTCCAGGTAACCCCCAATAAACACTAACTCCTAGGTGGGAACCAGATGCAACTGTTTGTGGTTGATCAGGAAGCCGTGCCTCTCCAGAATCTCACAGACCCTCTGGACGTGAAGAGTCCCTTTTGAAAAAGAAAAGGCAGAAATCAGCCAGTAATCAAGGTACAGGAATACCCAAATTCCCTCCCTACGGATGAGCCCAACAAAGGGAGCCAGGACCTTAGTGAAGACTCTCAGGGCTTAAGACAAACCAAATGGCAGTACCTAGAATTGCAAATGTTTGGGTCCCACAAAAAGCCAGAGGAACCGCTGGGATACAGGATGTATGGGCACGTGGAGGTAGGCATCAAGCAGATCTACTGAAGCTACCACATCCCCCTGAACCAGTAAGGGAAGCATCTACTGCAATGACAGCATCCTAAACTTAACATGAGGGAAAAACAAGTTCCCCCTTTTCAAATCCAGCACAGGATGGAAGTCCCTGGAAACCTTCCCTACCAGAAAAAGAAGGGAGTAGACCCCTTAACCCCTTTGACAGTCCAAAACAGGATAAATGGCCCCTCTCTCGAGAAGATCCTGATCACCTGCTGAAAAATTATGGGGGTGAAGAGTCGAAGAAAATCGAGTAACCCTCCCTGGCAATTCACAGGACCCACTGTTTCGATATCAACCTTTCCAAAGTCTCCACGAAAGTCAACAATCAACCCCCCACAGGGGGCTGGCCCGCAAGGCCCCACGGATAGTCCGTACTTTCTGTGAAAAAAAGGGGCAGGCATAGGGGCAGGGCTGCAACCAGCACCCATGACGCACAGCCCTCACACCCCAGAATGAGCCCGCTGAAGCAGGGCTTCCAACCTCCACGATGAGCTCGCTCTGCCTCTGCTCGCCAAAAAGCCCCGTAGAATAAGGGAAAAAAGGCATACAGCAAAAGCTCCCTTGGCAGGGCCTCCACCCCGGGCGTTAGGGCCGGCTAAGGCACAACCTCACTCCACTTACCTGCAAATTGCACTCGGAGAGTCTGCAGCGCAGAACAAAAAAACCAGGAAGTGGGGTGGGTCGTGCCTCCTCTTGTACTGGGTCAACAGTGTAGGCAGGTGGCAATATTGGGGAGGGATACGAGAACTGAAGCTTAAAATTGCTTAGAGGGTTCTGTTGTGAGGCTGACGCTCACTGTGTAACTCAGGTGGCGAGGAAGGCTTACGAGGTGGTAATGACTTCTAAGCACTGCATTTTGAGTTAATCTTAAAAAAAATCATATCTTGACTTGTGAATGTTAGATGTTTGTTGTTTTGGTCTTGTTTTACTCAGATAAATGTTGGCTATTCATCTAAAGTGGTGTGGAGGACTGTTGCAATGTTTTTACTGTGTTATTGTGTGTGTGCACAAATAATTTACACATTGCCTCTTTAGTTTAGCCTGACTGCTCTGTGCCAAGCTATGAGAGGGTGAGCAGGGGTAAACTTTAAGTGTGTACTACCCTTACCCTGACTGGGCCAGTGGTTCCTGCTTGGACAGGATGCATACCTCTGCCAACCAGAAAACCCATCTATAACAGTATGAAAGAAGCATGTTGGCTTCAAGCTGTAACGAGGAACATATTTTAGTGTAAGAATATGGATTGGTCATTGCTCTGCTTCTTTAGAAGCTTCAGTAGAATGTCGTTTTAAAATACTGAGTTACTGTACTGTAAGAAATAGGGTTATTGTTTGAGTGGGATGAAATGCTACTCAAGCAACAACCAGAATCCTTGTCAGCATAAACCACAAAAGTCATTGAATTAACCTGTGCATAGCTGTCTGGTAGCTTGGCACAAAAGCTTTCAGGCTTAAATTAGAGTCACTGTGTAAAGTTTTTATGCAGTGAACAGTAATAAAGTGGGTGAAAACACAACACAAGGAACATCCTAACCCAATTTTGAAAAATAAGTTACATTTTAATAAATAATATAACACCAAATCAAAATGAAATCCTATCAGTACAACCAGATTCTTTTTAAGTTTTCAATGAAATCTAGCACCTAAAAGACCAAAATGCCAACAGCACGTATCTGGTTGTGTGAGACCGAGACAAAGTCAAAAGTTAAGATTGACCACGATGGAGCACAAGTCAGATACACAAGGTGGATTGGGCCTGGTCCTGGCTGAACTTCGGACTGAGATTAAATTTTGAAGAAAAAGTCCAGGAGATGGTAGAGTTCACTGGGGAAAGGAAGCAGGCTGAATACAAAGAGGAGTCGTCATCGCCAGGGTGCGCTGGACGAAGTCTCGGTGAAGCCATTGACAATGGCAGGAAAAAGCTATGAGCAGAAGAAGCAGGATGTTCAGGCTGAGGAGTTTGTCATCATCAATGGGGAGCTGGTCACTATCAAGCATGGTAAAAAATGTTATCCTTTGAACTTGGACAAAGTTTTGTAACCCAGAAACCTCCAGTGTGACAGAGCTACAATCTGTAGCAGAAGAGGGCTCCATGAGGCCAGACACTGTCACTGAGAGGTCCTGGTGAACAGGATTTGCTCCTGTGTAAAATAATGTAGCAGGAGCTACTGCAAAGGCAGACCAATTGGCAATTCTCCTTGGGAAGATCAACTGTCAGGTATCTCCTTGTCTTCTGGCAGTTCTACTAGTACTTTCAGTGAAACTTTTTCAAAGTCCCACCTTTTAGGGCTAGGCAGATGCTGGACCTTTAACACCACGTCCAAGAGTGCAAGACCTGGGAGGCACCATTTGGTGGTGGGGGGGATTAACACTCACTCCAGCAAAGATGAGGTGTAGATTTCAAGGTCTCTGGAGCTGTTATGCCCCTGTAACTCACACAGAAGGCAAGTCAACTATTCCTTGGACTCATGTCTGGTGGTCCTGCTTTCACAGAGATAGTCCAGTTCTCCTTCAAGCATCGAGACAGGCCTCAGGCAGCAGGAAAGTCCTCTGGGAAGCAAGGCATTCCTCAAGCAGCAGAGCAGTCCTTTGGTAGCAGCAGTGCAGACCTCCGGGAACCAAGGCAGGCCTCAAGCAGCAGGGTGGTCCTCTAGGGCACCAGGAAGTCATTCTGAAGTAGTCTACAAGTTCAGAAATGTACTAAAGAGGTGTTCTGGGGTGCAATATTTATACCTTGTGCCAGCGTTTGAAGTGGGGGTATTTCCTATGCTACCTACATATCTGGTTCTGGAGTTTTCTTCCCTTGGCCTACCAAGGCTCCAATAAGTCTGAGGTGAAAAAAGGCCAGTGCCAGGTTCCTTAGTATGTGTTCTGGAGACAGCCCTTTGAACTGCAGTTGTGCAGGGAACAGCTCTGCCCCAGCCATCCTGGCAGGGTGGCCAATTCTGCCAACACCTAATCCCCTTTTGTCTCACTGGGAGGAATACACAAAGACCAACAGCTAAGTAAATCACAGTCATGTGACCAGCCAGCCAAGTACCACACATCAGGCATTAGACTAAAGCATGTCAACGTGGCGGTCCGCATCTTCACACTGAAATGCATTGTCATGCATTTATAGTGCCTCCTTAGCAAGCCAGAGCTGAACGCTGCAAATTAAACCACACTGACAAAGTAAAGTCTGTCAGCTGGCAGCAGCGCATCTGTACTGCTTGTAGTAGGCTTTGGGGCTGAGTCAACTCACTCAGCTGCCTGCAAAGTATAACATGATATTCACCCGACACTCCGGTGCAGCACCTCTGATTAACTCAGGTTGTCACGAGCACCATTGCCCAATCGCTGCTGCCGAGAAAGCCTTGCAGGGCACACTGTGTGAGGCGCACATCTGTAGGCCGCAGGCGCAGCATAGTTTAACTTTGGAAGACTGCCATCGCAGCTGGGAGCCTGCTGCCAGCGCTTCAACTCCCACCGCATTGTACCTCTAGAGCCGGCCAGGACCCAGCAGTGCAATGATCAGCCGTATAGATTCCCAGCTTACTCGTGGCCGCCATCGGAGTGGTGGTCTAGTGCCTTAGCACGGCAACCTGGTCCCCAGGTATGTGATTTTCACAGCTTCAGAGCCTGGCAGCTTTCTGTAATGTAATTCCTTTTGTAATTCACATATTTTCCTCTGATATCAAGGTACGAGGTCCTGTGTCTTTCATAAAGCTACCTATTCCTTTGAGCAAGACTTGGTTTAAAAAAAAAAAAATGTATTCATTTTATTTTTACATCAAAACCAGTCCACCCCAGCAAACCACCCCCTGCCTCAGACAGGTAAAACCTTCAATACATCAAACATAATTGATCAAGTGTAGTGTGCATTACATTAGTAAGAAAAATATCCTCCAGAGAAAATATCAATACAAAACAACCCCATTAAAACACAGCCTATGTGACGTTGCTAACATCTTAAAGTGACATGTGCAAACTCCCTCTAACAAAATAATAGCCATTTTCCACCTGAAAACCACAAGGGAGAATACAAACATATGTTCTATCATACCCTACTTTGACCTTGACTCCATATACACAGGGGATCCCAAATTTTCATGCCTTTTTGATTCCCTTTCCGCTTATATATCACTGATTCCAGACTATACATTGCTAATAACCTGGCTCACCATTGCTGAAATACGAGCGATCTAGAGTCCAGCCAGGCGCAGGCAATACACAGCCTTAAAACCGCCATAGAAATCCCTAACAAAATTGCATCATTTGACAATATTATTTCAGTTTTTAAAACCTCTGATAAATAATTTGATATATCCTTAATTACATTTTGCAAAACATTACATGACGCAAAGATGTGAATGATATCTGCATTATAGAGAGCACAACGTGGGCATAATGCTTCCTTTCCAGCCCCCCATTTTGCTATCTTGTCAGGCGTATAATACAGAAAACAACAGGTCTTATAAAACTGTGCTTGTAACCTAGCAGACATTAAAATGGATTGTGACATCTCATACACATACCTAAAAGTCTCAACTGAAACCCCCCCTTTAAACTGCCATCTTTGAAAACATTTATCCAAATCATCCAGCATAGCAGTATTTATAAGGCCATAGATCTCGCCAATAGAACTTACTTTAGCTTTTACTATTCTTTCAATGGTTTCGAATCTCTCAAACTTGGCCCATCCACCTCCTTTTTATAAGAGAAAATCTCTGATCTGGAGAAACTTTAAAAAATCCCTATAATCGAGAGTATATATTCCTTTTTCATCTCGTTAAAGGACCGAAGTCCTGAGGGAGAGAAAATAGCAGTCAATCTGATCAATGCCTGCCCTAATCCACTTTCCCATACAGCAGAAATCTCCAAAAACCTCCGGAAGATTGTGATGATTAAATATGGGTGTGTAAAAAGATAAGGCTTCCTGAAGTGATTTTGGTCACTGTGGTGCCCCAATACACTGTAGAGGCCTCAGGGTGAGCCCAGAAGATGGTGCAGTGACAGGTGAACCTTGGGAGGGGACACAGTGAATGCAGCCTCTGCTTCCAAATCATTGGTGTAATGTAGAACCCCCTCATTTTGTTAGAGTAGGTGCTGCGAGTGCAGATTACATGATCCTGTAACCTAGTCCGGTGCCATTCCATGGTCTAGAGGAACCCTGGCTCACCTCTGAGTGGCGAGAACCTCCACTGTGGAGGACAGGGTCTCTCGCGGCCTGGCTACACCTGACTAAAGCTGTCAGTAGAACTCTGGGCCAGTCTGTATGCATGTGTAGCCCCCCCAACACCAGGATTCCTCTGAAACCCGTAGAAAGATGAGAGATGCCACAGATGTTGCAAGAGTTGCAAGCAGTAGCGCTCATGTATAAGGGCAGTGACCCGTCTGTGATGTTATATGTGCAAGAAGGGAGAACGGTGTACTCCAATTAATAACACAGAGACCTAGCGGGAGATAATTCGGTAATAAGGGTCCCTGCACGAACAATAAGAACATGCTGGGTGAATTCTTTCTCAGAATTAGAAATACGCATGTTTTAAAGAACCATAGATTTAGCTACAATGCACGGTGTCAGCAACGTGTACAAATAGGCTCTCTCATGAGCACACAACTTGCGGGGTATCATGATTCAAATAACGGAATAAATTACATGTATTCTTGTCTTTAAAGCAACTTTTATTTATCATTGCGTAATCTGTAATTTTAAACATCTTCAGTAAGGTCTGGCTTTTTAGTCAAGAGTACAAAGAACAGTTAAACTATATGTCCCAGAATGCAACTTTATATTGGATAAGAAATGTTGTACATGCTGAAAATGTCAAACAAAATGATACCAAAGCTGTTCCTTAAAGATAATGAGACGAACCAAGAGAGTATGCAAGTGACTAGTCAGTGTAGTACTTAGTCGGATATTGGAGCCCTCATACAACCGTCTAGGTGTCGTGAATCACGCACCCATTGGGATGTGAAGCGTCATCATCGGGCTGCTCCTGCGTTGGGCCGGCTGGTGCAATGCTCAACGGGCTCTTTAGGAGCGCTCTTGTGGAGATCTTTTTATCCGGACAGCCGTTAGGTGATTGAGGGTAGGGGGCTCTATTGTGATGTAGATGAAAGAAGAAGTGAGAATATTAAAATAGGTAGGGGAGTGCCCACTCAATCAGTTTATTTTGGGGTCTTCTTACCTAATTAAAAATTGTGTGAGGTGGAGTGTGGGTGCCCAGAATTATGTGCTAGGTAGTCAACACTGCCTCATCTAGGGTCAACATGTTTCTCGCCCTGTTTGAGAAATACTCTGGCGATTCATCAGGACCTATTTGATTCTATCTACATTTTAGGCTGCATAACAAGTTTTAAAACAGCATTTTTTAACAAGATTACCTGCAACTCGGTCTACCTGTAGAAAAGAAGACCAATATGATTACAGCATGTAAAACATAAAGTGTTGTAATTATGCGGTGCGTCTCATATGCAAAACATGTGCAACTATAGTGAAGGTGCACGCTAAGCGTGGTGATAAAAACACACTAAAACCATGTGATGTGAAAACTCCACAAAGTGTCATTGGGTTCCAAGTAGCCTTATATAGCATCACAAGAACGTGCAGGGTGCACTTACCCTATCGTATTCAAAGGTTAGCGTGCTGCAGTTCCTGGTAAAGGACGCAAGGAGTTCCTTGCGTTCTGTAATTGTATATATGACAAGATTGGTAGCAAGATGGCATAGTGAAAGGTAAAAACTCCAGGGTAATATAAACCCCTTCTCTTGATTTAAAAAGGTTATATATATATGTATGATCACAACATGTCTCTGTCTCCCCGCATACGGTTGTTGTAGATTAGGCACACGAGGCAAAGATTAGATAAAGTTAATCTAGATGCAAAAAAGACCTCTCTATCTAATAAAGGTCTAGTCAGCGATGCTTATGGCTCAAAGTAATTCCCCTTCAAAGTCTGGGGCCGTCCATGTGGTAGAGGACAAGGCGGAAAGACCGCTAAAAATCTTAACTGAAGCGATAGCCAAAGAGTACTTACTAACGCGCCGAGTCCGCGTCTCCTGATGACCTACCCCGATCTACCAGGACTGGGAGGTGGGGTGTCTAGTATCGCGGGGATTTAAATAGGAAGTATTCCCATGGCTGGCGGCGGAAATGGGCGTGGCCGTACGGCGTTGTTTACGTGAACGCTACGGTACAACATGGGCGCCATCTTGGATGAGTATCGATTTCAGCGCAGTGAGGGCAAAGTACGATGTAAAATCGATCTTGGTAATGCACTCGATATTACGTGTGTTGCTATGGAAATAATCACATAGGTGAGATTGGTACTGTAATTGAGTAGCCCTTGTGGGATAGATCATGTGGACAATGGGTATGAATATAAATTGTGATTAAGGGAGGTAAAGTACATAGACCCTTAGTCCTAATGAGAGCATCGCGGGGAGAGAGTGAGACATGGAAAAGAGAAGGGCACCTCAGATTGGTGTGGGAGGTGTTGGGGTTACTGCGGTAGTGTCGACGGGTAATAAGGCGCTGGTGGCCAATATAGCTGTTAGAGGTGTTTATCATGGTGGTTTGAGGGATGCCCACGGGATTGCTTCATTAAGGCCTGTGGTGTGGGACCCCAATCTGTACACCCACCTTTGTTCTTTCACAAATAATGCATCTTTGGTGATGTTGGGGAAGGATTCCAAGATGAGCCATGTGAATGAGTCTGGTGTATGTCCTGTTTCATGAAAATGCATACACATCCTCGTGTTGGTTCTTTTGCAGCGAAAGTTGCTGCGGTGTTCTGTAATGCGTGTTTTTATTGGACGAGTTGTCATGCCAATATATTGTAGTCTGCAAGGGCATGTAATGAGATACACGCAGTTTGCTGTATTACAATTGGTGTGGTGGCGTAGTTCCCACTTGAAGCCATTACTGAATTGAACAGATTTGTGTGTCGAAGTGAGGGGGCACACGGAGCACGAACCACATGGGTAATGTCCACTGACAGGTGGTAGATTCCAAAGAGTTCTTTGGGTGACATTCCCCTGTGTGCGTGGACGGGTGTGGATAAGTGTGTCCCTCAAGTTTTTCGTACGCTTAAACGAGAACCTGGGGGTTTCAATGTTCATTGTACCTGTGTTGAGGATATTCCAGTGTTTTTTAATGCATTTGGTGATCTCATTAGAAGCAGGAGTAAATGAGATGACACAGGTAAGGACATCAGTAGGGTTTTGTGTCCTAGGTGCTAACAACGCCTCCCGATGGTTGTTGCGCGCTCTCTTGTTAGCTAAGGCTATTTGTTTTTCTGGGTATTCCCGTGCTCTTAAGTTGGTAGCCAATCTGTTCGCCTCCAACTTGTAGTCAGACAGGTCACTGCAATTGCGTCTTACCCTCAAGAATTGTCCGACAGGTAAGTTCTCCTTCAGACTCCGTGGATGGTGACTGGAGTATAGTAACAAACTATTCCGGTCTGTAGGTTTCTTGTATAGAGTCGTGGTGAGAGTACCCCTGTTTAGAACGACATTCAGATCTAGGAATGGGACGTTTTTATCGGAGATTGTGTGTGTAAACTTAAGGTGTGGATCTAGAGTGTTAATCCAACTACAGAAGTCAATACAAGTTGACATCTCTCCTTTCCATAGTATCAGGATGTCGTCAATAAACCTCTTCCAAAGGTATATATCAGAGGAGAATGGATTTGAGCGATGGAAAATATTGCGTGTCTCAAAGTCAGCCATGTAAAGACATGCTAGACTCGGCGCAAATGTGCTGCCCATACAAGTGCCTTGTGTCTGTTTGTAAATTTAGCCTTTAAATTCAAAAAAAATTTCTGTTAGGGCTAACGTTGCGCAATCCATTATAAAACTGATAGGTGTGTTGTGGTACCAGGGATCGTGGTGGAGGACACTCTCTACCACATCAAGTGTGGCCCTCTGGGGTATGTTGGTGTATAGCGCCTGTACATCTAGGGTTACTAGTAGTTTGATCTCCTCCGTGGGAGGTAATCCAGTTATCAGGCGAAGTAGATCTGAAGTGTCTTGAATGTAGGATTGTGTTTTTTTGACAAATGGTTGAAAAAAATAATCGCAGAATTGTGAGAGGGGTTCAAGCACTGAGTCAATTCCTGATACTATAGGCCTGCCCGGTACCGGGGAAATCCCTTTATGGATTTTTGGCAGAGTGTAGAAATATGGTGTCCTTGGGTTCTTTTTAATCAGAAATGCAGCTTCTTTCTTGCTTATCCAACCCTGGCTCTCTGCTGAGAAGACCAAAGATGTGATGGTTGTCAAAAGGCGCTGCGTGGGGTTATGTGTGACTGGAGTGTAGTAGTCCCGGTCACTCAGTTGGCGTCTACATTCCAGTTCGTAGTCAGTTGTTGCCATAATGACTGTCGCCCCTCCTTTGTCTGCCTGTTTTATAGTAATAGATGTATCACTAGATATATTCTTGATGGCCTCTGTTTCTGCCTTTGACATGTTGTTATAATGCCTTGACATGGGTGCATGAGAGAGGTCTTTAAGTACAGCCTGTTCAAAAGTAATCACCTCAGGTGGCACCATATTAGTTTGGGGGGTGAAGGTAGATTTGTTGTGTAGTCCACTGTCTGTCCGTTGCGTCATTGCCGTGTCTTTGAAGAACGACTTTAGCCTGACCTTACGGAAGAACTGTTGGATTTCACATTGTTGTTTAAACAGGTCTATCTTTGGAGTTGGTACAAAGCCTAGGCCTCTCTGTAATACTCTATGTTCAATCTCGGTAAGATGTCTTTGGGAAAGGTTGACTACTAAGTCTTCTTTTTGTTGTTGGTGGCACTCCGGGTCTCCATGATTCTCGGGGTGTCCTCCCACTGGACTCTCATGCCTTGTGGGGTTGTCTGATTGTTTTTTCTTCTTTGCCCTCGCCCTCTGCCCCAACCTCTGCCTAAAAAAGGCTGGTTGTACACCGGGGGGTAGAACTGGGGTGGGCCTTGTGGTGGTATAGGATATGGTGGGGGACCATGGGGGTGTAAGGGGTATTGCCAGAATGCAGGATTCTGAAAGGGGCCCATCTGGAAGTTTTGATAGGTTTGGCGATTACCCTTGCGGAATGAGTTATAGTTCACTGATTCGGAGCTAGAATTGCTGTTACTTGAAGACCCTCTCCTTGAGGAGTTGGAAGCTGAATCTCCTGAATTATTAGAGGTAGGTGGTATAAAGTCTTCTTTCAGGTAAGGGTAGACTTTTTCTTTCTCAAAGTTGCTCACATCTTTCTGTAGTTTCTTTACTTTCTGTTTCATCAGGTACTCACGATGTTCGGCCATTTCATTATTAATTTCTGAAAGTTTCGTCTTATACAGAGTGGAGGCAGTAGCACTTTTCAATGTGCTTTCTGCCAATTGGATTCTCGCCAAGAGTGCCTCTGCTAGTCTTTTAGCGGTATTGATAATCAAGATGAGGAGGTCTCTGGTGCATTTCCAGGAGACCTGGGACCAGTCGATTTTAAACGGGCCATCCTCTAAAAAGATACGGGGGAAGATTTTAACTATTAGTCCGTTTGGAGCAATGTTAGCCCTCAGATATTCGGTCATTAGGGCTCCGTGGAGGGTGATCTTAACCCATTCTCTTTTCATTGAGGAAAGGGATTGCCAATCTTCCGATTGGCTCCCTGTAGCTGAGCCTCCATCTGTTCCAAGAATGGAGGGGGCACTCAAGATCTCGTCAGCAAAGGCTTCGCCAAAACTCAGTCCTTGGCCCTCCATTGTTGTCAATCGTAATGGTGGGCGTATATTCTGAGTTGGATGTAGAAGCTGTGATGTGGAGTCTTTTGTAAAAACGGTGGCTCGTGTGTACCAACAACCAATCGTTGTGGTTTGGATATGTTAAACGGAAGAGAGTATTAAAATCGGGGGATATACACAGGTTAACCCACCGGAGAAAAAGCCCCACGGATATGGATCCATACAAGAAGTCAACGAGAGAAAGGAGGGGGGCGAAAGAGGGCTTTGGAAAGGAGGTCCAGCTAGGTATGCCCTATAATGACAAACAAAATGATACCAAAGCTGTTCCTTAAAGATAATGAGACGAACCAAGAGAGTATGCAAGTGACTAGTCAGTGTAGTACTTAGTCGGATATTGGAGCCCTCATACAACCGTCTATGTGTCGTGAATCACGCACCCATTGGGATGTGAAGCGTCATCATCGGGCTGCTCCTGCGTTGGGCCGGCTGGTGCAATGCTCAACGGGCTCTTTAGGAGCGCTCTTGTGGAGATCTTTTTATCCGGACAGCCGTTAGGTGATTGAGGGTAGGGGGCTCTATTGTGATGTAGATGAAAGAAGAAGTGAGAATATTAAAATAGGTAGGGGAGTGCCCACTCAATCAGTTTATTTTGGGGTCTTCTTACCTAATTAAAAATTGTGTGAGGTGGAGTGTGGGTGCCCAGAATTATGTGCTAGGTAGTCAACACTGCCTCATCTAGGGTCAACATGTTTCTCGCCCTGTTTGAGAAATACTCTGGCGATTCATCAGGACCTATTTGATTCTATCTACATTTGAGGCTGCATAACAAGTTTTAAAACAGCAGTTTTTAACAAGATTACCTGCAACTCGGTCTACCTGTAGAAAAGAAGACCAATATGATTACAGCATGTAAAACATAAAGTGTTGTAATTATGCGGTGCGTCTCATATGCAAAACATGTGCAACTATAGTGAAGGTGCACGCTAAGCGTGGTGATAAAAACACACTAAAACCATGTGATGTGAAAACTCCACAAAGTGTCATTGGGTTCCAAGTAGCCTTATATAGCATCACAAGAACGTGCAGGGTGCACTTACCCTATCGTATTCAAAGGTTAGCGTGCTGCAGTTCCTGGTAAAGGACGCAAGGAGTTACTTGCGTTCTGTAATTGTATATATGACAAGATTGGTAGCAAGATGGCATAGTGAAAGGTAAAAACTCCAGGGTAATATAAACCCCTTCTCTTGATTTAAAAAGGTTATATATATATGTATGATCACAACATGTCTCTGTCTCCCCGCATACGGTTGTTGTAGATTAGGCACACGAGGCAAAGATTAGATAAAGTTAATCTAGATGCAAAAAAGACCTCTCTATCTAATAAAGGTCTAGTCAGCGATGCTTATGGCTCAAAGTAATTCCCCTTCAAAGTCTGGGGCCGTCCATGTGGTAGAGGACAAGGCGGAAAGACCGCTAAAAATCTTAACTGAAGCGATAGCCAAAGAGTACTTACTAACGCGCCGAGTCCGCGTCTCCTGATGACCTACCCCGATCTACGAGGACTGGGAGGTGGGGTGTCTAGTATCGCGGGGATTTAAATAGGAAGTATTCCCATGGCTGGCGGCGGAAATGGGCGTGGCCGTACGGCGTTGTTTACGTGAACGCTACGGTACAACATGGGCGCCATCTTGGATGAGTATCGATTTCAGCGCAGTGAGGGCAAAGTACGATGTAAAATCGATCTTGGTAATGCACTCGATATTACGTGTGTTGCTATGGAAATAATCACATAGGTGAGATTGGTACTGTAATTGAGTAGCCCTTGTGGGATAGATCATGTGGACAATGGGTATGAATATAAATTGTGATTAAGGGAGGTAAAGTACATAGACCCTTAGTCCTAATGAGAGCATCGCAGGGAGAGAGTGAGACATGGAAAAGAGAAGGGCACCTCAGATTGGTGTGGGAGGTGTTGGGGTTACTGCGGTAGTGTCGACGGGTAATAAGGCGCTGGTGGCCAATATAGCTGTTAGAGGTGTTTATCATGGTGGTTTGAGGGATGCCCACGGGATTGCTTCATTAAGGCCTGTGGTGTGGGACCCCAATCTGTACACCCACCTTTGTTCTTTCACAAATAATGCATCTTTGGTGATGTTGGGGAAGGATTCCAAGATGAGCCATGTGAATGAGTCTGGTGTATGTCCTGTTTCATGAAAATGCATACACATCCTCGTGTTGGTTCTTTTGCAGCGAAAGTTGCTGCGGTGTTCTGTAATGCGTGTTTTTATTGGACGAGTTGTCATGCCAATATATTGTAGTCTGCAAGGGCATGTAATGAGATACACGCAGTTTGCTGTATTACAATTGGTGTGGTGGCGTAGTTCCCACTTGAAGCCATTACTGAATTGAACAGATTTGTGTGTCGAAGTGAGGGGGCACTTGTTAAAAAATGCTGTTTTAAAACTTGTTATGCAGCCTAAAATGTAGATAGAATCAAATAGGTCCTGATGAATCGCCAGAGTATTTCTCAAACAGGGCGAGAAACATGTTGACCCTAGATGAGGCAGTGTTGACTACCTAGCACATAATTCTGGGCACCCACACTCCACCTCACACAATTTTTAATTAGGTAAGAAGACCCCAAAATAAACTGATTGATTGGGCACTCCCCTACCTATTTTAATATTCTCACTTCTTCTTTCATCTACATCACAATAGAGCCCCCTACCCTCAATCACCTAACGGCTGTCCGGATAAAAAGATCTCCACAAGAGCGCTCCTAAAGAGCCCGTTGAGCATTGCACCAGCCGGCCCAACGCAGGAGCAGCCCGATGATGACGCTTCACATCCCAATGGGTGCGTGATTCACGACACCTAGACGGTTGTATGAGGGCTCCAATATCCGACTAAGTACTACACTGACTAGTCACTTGCATACTCTCTTGGTTCGTCTCATTATCTTTAAGGAACAGCTTTGGTATCATTTTGTTTGTCATTATAGGGCATACCTAGCTGGACCTCCTTTGCAAAGCCCTCTTTCGCCCCCCTCCTTTCTCTCGTTGACTTCTTGTACGGATCCATATCCGTGGGGCTTTTTCTCCGGTGGGTTAACCTGTGTATATCCCCCGATTTTAATACTCTCTTCCGTTTAACATATCCAAACCACAACGATTGGTTGTTGGTACACACGAGCCACCGTTTTTACAAAAGACTCCACATCACAGCTTCTACATCCAACTCAGAATATACGCCCACCATTACGATTGACAACAATGGAGGGCCAAGGACTGAGTTTTGGCGAAGCCTTTGCTGACGAGATCTTGAGTGCCCCCTCCATTCTTGGAACAGATGGAGGCTCAGCTACAGGGAGCCAATCGGAAGATTGGCAATCCCTTTCCTCAATGAAAAGAGAATGGGTTAAGATCACCCTCCACGGAGCCCTAATGACCGAATATCTGAGGGCTAACATTGCTCCAAACGGACTAATAGTTAAAATCTTCCCCCGTATCTTTTTAGAGGATGGCCCGTTTAAAATCGACTGGTCCCAGGTCTCCTGGAAATGCACCAGAGACCTCCTCATCTTGATTATCAATACCGCTAAAAGACTAGCAGAGGCACTCTTGGCGAGAATCCAATTGGCAGAAAGCACATTGAAAAGTGCTACTGCCTCCACTCTGTATAAGACGAAACTTTCAGAAATTAATAATGAAATGGCCGAACATCGTGAGTACCTGATGAAACAGAAAGTAAAGAAACTACAGAAAGATGTGAGCAACTTTGAGAAAGAAAAAGTCTACCCTTACCTGAAAGAAGACTTTATACCACCTACCTCTAATAATTCAGGAGATTCAGCTTCCAACTCCTCAAGGAGAGGGTCTTCAAGTAACAGCAATTCTAGCTCCGAATCAGTGAACTATAACTCATTCCGCAAGGGTAATCGCCAAACCTATCAAAACTTCCAGATGGGCCCCTTTCAGAATCCTGCATTCTGGCAATACCCCTTACACCCCCATGGTCCCCCACCATATCCTATACCACCACAAGGCCCACCCCAGTTCTACCCCCCGGTGTACAACCAGCCTTTTTTAGGCAGAGGTTGGGGCAGAGGGCGAGGGCAAAGAAGAAAAAACAATCAGACAACCCCACAAGGCATGAGAGTCCAGTGGGAGGACACCCCGAGAATCATGGAGACCCGGAGTGCCACCAACAACAAAAAGAAGACTTAGTAGTCAACCTTTCCCAAAGACATCTTACCGAGATTGAACATAGAGTATTACAGAGAGGCCTAGGCTTTGTACCAACTCCAAAGATAGACCTGTTTAAACAACAATGTGAAATCCAACAGTTCTTCCGTAAGGTCAGGCTAAAGTCGTTCTTCAAAGACACGGCAATGACGCAACGGACAGACAGTGGACTACACAACAAATCTACCTTCACCCCCCAAACTAATATGGTGCCACCTGAGGTGATTACTTTTGAACAGGCTGTACTTAAAGACCTCTCTCATGCACCCATGTCAAGGCATTATAACAACATGTCAAAGGCAGAAACAGAGGCCATCAAGAATATATCTAGTGATACATCTATTACTATAAAACAGGCAGACAAAGGAGGGGCGACAGTCATTATGGCAACAACTGACTACGAACTGGAATGTAGACGCCAACTGAGTGACCGGGACTACTACACTCCAGTCACACATAACCCCACGCAGCGCCTTTTGACAACCATCACATCTTTGGTCTTCTCAGCAGAGAGCCAGGGTTGGATAAGCAAGAAAGAAGCTGCATTTCTGATTAAAAAGAACCCAAGGACACCATATTTCTACACTCTGCCAAAAATCCATAAAGGGATTTCCCCGGTACCGGGCAGGCCTATAGTATCAGGAATTGACTCAGTGCTTGAACCCCTCTCACAATTCTGCGATTATTTTTTTCAACCATTTGTCAAAAAAACACAATCCTACATTCAAGACACTTCAGATCTACTTCGCCTGATAACTGGATTACCTCCCACGGAGGAGATCAAACTACTAGTAACCCTAGATGTACAGGCGCTATACACCAACATACCCCAGAGGGCCACACTTGATGTGGTAGAGAGTGTCCTCCACCACGATCCCTGGTACCACAACACACCTATCAGTTTTATAATGGATTGCGCAACGTTAGCCCTAACAGAAATTTTTTTTGAATTTAAAGGCCAAATTTACAAACAGACACAAGGCACTTGTATGGGCAGCACATTTGCGCCGAGTCTAGCATGTCTTTACATGGCTGACTTTGAGACACGCAATATTTTCCATCGCTCAAATCCATTCTCCTCTGATATATACCTTTGGAAGAGGTTTATTGACGACATCCTGATACTATGGAAAGGAGAGATGTCAACTTGTATTGACTTCTGTAGTTGGATTAACACTCTAGATCCACACCTTAAGTTTACACACACAATCTCCGATAAAAACGTCCCATTCCTAGATCTGAATGTCGTTCTAAACAGGGGTACTCTCACCACGACTCTATACAAGAAACCGACAGACCGGAATAGTTTGTTACTATACTCCAGTCACCATCCACGGAGTCTGAAGGAGAACTTACCTGTCGGACAATTCTTGAGGGTAAGACGCAATTGCAGTGACCTGTCTGACTACAAGTTGGAGGCGAACAGATTGGCTACCAACTTAAGAGCACGGGAATACCCAGAAAAACAAATAGCCTTAGCTAACAAGAGAGTGCGCAATAACCATCGGGAGGCGTTGTTAGCACCTAGGACACAAAACCCTACTGATGTCCTTACCTGTGTCATCTCATTTACTCCTGCTTCTAATGAGATCACCAAATGCATTAAAAAACACTGGAATATCCTCAACACAGGTACAATGAACATTGAAACCCCCAGGTTCTCGTTTAAGCGTACGAAAAACTTGAGGGACACACTTATCCACACCCGTCCACGCACACAGGGGAATGTCACCCAAAGAACTCTTTGGAATCTACCACCTGTCAGTGGACATTACCCATGTGGTTCGTGCTCCGTGTGCCCCCTCACTTCGACACACAAATCTGTTCAATTCAGTAATGGCTTCAAGTGGGAACTACGCCACCACACCAATTGTAATACAGCAAACTGCGTGTATCTCATTACATGCCCTTGCAGACTACAATATATTGGCATGACAACTCGTCCAATAAAAACACGCATTACAGAACACCGCAGCAACTTTCGCTGCAAAAGAACCAACACGAGGATGTGTATGCATTTTCATGAAACAGGACATACACCAGACTCATTCACATGGCTCATCTTGGAATCCTTCCCCAACATCACCAAAGATGCATTATTTGTGAAAGAACAAAGGTGGGTGTACAGATTGGGGTCCCACACCACAGGCCTTAATGAAGCAATCCCGTGGGCATCCCTCAAACCACCATGATAAACACCTCTAACAGCTATATTGGCCACCAGCGCCTTATTACCCGTCGACACTACCGCAGTAACCCCAACACCTCCCACACCAATCTGAGGTGCCCTTCTCTTTTCCATGTCTCACTCTCTCCCCGCGATGCTCTCATTAGGACTAAGGGTCTATGTACTTTACCTCCCTTAATCACAATTTATATTCATACCCATTGTCCACATGATCTATCCCACAAGGGCTACTCAATTACAGTACCAATCTCACCTATGTGATTATTTCCATAGCAACACACGTAATATCGAGTGCATTACCAAGATCGATTTTACATCGTACTTTGCCCTCACTGCGCTGAAATCGATACTCATCCAAGATGGCGCCCATGTTGTACCGTAGCGTTCACGTAAACAACGCCGTACGGCCACGCCCATTTCCGCCGCCAG
Source organism: Triturus cristatus (assembly GCF_964204655.1). Taxonomy (NCBI): domain Eukaryota; kingdom Metazoa; phylum Chordata; class Amphibia; order Caudata; family Salamandridae; genus Triturus; species Triturus cristatus. Next base: position 466,932,417 of record NC_140589.1, read on the forward strand.
CCATGGGAATACTTCCTATTTAAATCCCCGCGATACTAGACACCCCACCTCCCAGTCCTGGTAGATCGGGGTAGGTCATCAGGAGACGCGGACTCGGCGCGTTAGTAAGTACTCTTTGGCTATCGCTTCAGTTAAGATTTTTAGCGGTCTTTCCGCCTTGTCCTCTACCACATGGACGGCCCCAGACTTTGAAGGGGAATTACTTTGAGCCATAAGCATCGCTGACTAGACCTTTATTAGATAGAGAGGTCTTTTTTGCATCTAGATTAACTTTATCTAATCTTTGCCTCGTGTGCCTAATCTACAACAACCGTATGCGGGGAGACAGAGACATGTTGTGATCATACATATATATATAACCTTTTTAAATCAAGAGAAGGGGTTTATATTACCCTGGAGTTTTTACCTTTCACTATGCCATCTTGCTACCAATCTTGTCATATATACAATTACAGAACGCAAGGAACTCCTTGCGTCCTTTACCAGGAACTGCAGCACGCTAACCTTTGAATACGATAGGGTAAGTGCACCCTGCACGTTCTTGTGATGCTATATAAGGCTACTTGGAACCCAATGACACTTTGTGGAGTTTTCACATCACATGGTTTTAGTGTGTTTTTATCACCACGCTTAGCGTGCACCTTCACTATAGTTGCACATGTTTTGCATATGAGACGCACCGCATAATTACAACACTTTATGTTTTACATGCTGTAATCATATTGGTCTTCTTTTCTACAGGTAGACCGAGTTGCAGGTAATCTTGTTAAAAAATGCTGTTTTAAAACTTGTTATGCAGCCTAAAATGTAGATAGAATCAAATAGGTCCTGATGAATCGCCAGAGTATTTCTCAAACAGGGCGAGAAACATGTTGACCCTAGATGAGGCAGTGTTGACTACCTAGCACATAATTCTGGGCACCCACACTCCACCTCACACAATTTTTAATTAGGTAAGAAGACCCCAAAATAAACTGATTGAGTGGGCACTCCCCTACCTATTTTAATATTCTCACTTCTTCTTTCATCTACATCACAATAGAGCCCCCTACCCTCAATCACCTAACGGCTGTCCGGATAAAAAGATCTCCACAAGAGCGCTCCTAAAGAGCCCGTTGAGCATTGCACCAGCCGGCCCAACGCAGGGGCAGCCCGATGATGACGCTTCACATCCCAATGGGTGCGTGATTCACGACACCTAGACGGTTGTATGAGGGCTCCAATATCCGACTAAGTACTACACTGACTAGTCACTTGCATACTCTCTTGGTTCGTCTCATTATCTTTAAGGAACAGCTTTGGTATCATTTTGTTTGTCATTATAGGGCATACCTAGCTGGACCTCCTTTCCAAAGCCCTCTTTCGCCCCCCTCCTTTCTCTCGTTGACTTCATGCTGAAAATGTAACACATTATAAGGGCTACTTTTGGAAAGTAGTTTACCTGCCTTGGCACAACTTAATGTTGCCCGATAGCCATCAGCTCAGGTCTAATCCCTGCCTTTCACATTTGTGCACCCGGCGCCCGAACGTATTCAAAATCAGCAATGCAGCTTTTGTACTTTATGTATGCGACAGTTCATATATGCATTTTTTTAAAGATTTTTTTTATTCTGCTTGTGCTCACATCACCAATCCTGCAGTCTATTAATATCATGGTTATACAGTTGTTTAACTGCCATGAAGTTGCAAGGTCACTAATGCTCTTCCATTTCTGGTACTTTAAAGCAGTTTACATTTTTTTTAGAGTTTCTTGTTGCTCAAATGTCCCATGGGTGTAATTTCCTGATATTTATATATGTTTCCCTATTCTTCATTGTTTCATTTTGCTCACAAAAAAGTGACACTCATAGTCGTCGAATGTCACTCATAATTACACTGAAATTATGAAAATGCCACACATAAGCAATCTGAAACCTTGGAAGCTATGTATGACCCAGGACACAGGCAGCAGGCACCAAATGTTCTACCCTTCTGCTCATCTCTGCTCTACCCTGACATTTGCTGCCAGAGCATTCGACATTGGGACTGGGTATCCAGGTTCAAGTCTCAACATCTGCTCAACATTGTGGGATTCAAGGCAAATCCCTTAACCTCCCCATGCCAAAAGGAATTTGACCATGTTTAATGTAAATATTGCTGATATAAACCACCCCAATGCCTTAGTGTTAATTTTGCGTAATATACAAATTGCGGAAAAATGCACAAGGAGGAAAAAACAAAACCATAACATAATAAGGAGACACAATCATACCCATTCAGTGACTGATTTTCACTAAGTGAAACCAGAAAGCCTGGCTAAATCACAGCTTTCCTGCTTAAATTGTGTGATCTTAGGCATATATTTTATTTCACAAATACTTTCAAATAAGTTAATTCAGAATAACAGCTGCACAAAAGCCTACTGTGTTTGATTTAATAGACCATAATGTTGCTTCATAGTGATCTGGGACGCAGACAGGGTTCACATACAAACTGTCCTGCCTCTTATTTTACTAATGGCTCTGTCACCAGTGTTGGGGCAGGTGAGAAATGGTTTTAAATCCATGTTTAAGAAACTATCACATTAATAAGTACTTTTACGTGGAGCGCTGTCATGAGACCTATTAATATCCAAGCTTCCAAATGCTAATACAAACATTTTCAAGGTCCAGCTCGTGCACGGGCTCTGAAAGCCAAGGCTGAACCTCGGTCCGGCTGTCCATGTTAATTGGTTTTATAATCATCTTTGGTTTGACTAGCGAGTCAGAGATGTGTCATATGAGATAGCACCACCAGGCACATGTCTACACGCAAATAAGGAAGGCTTTCGCTGTTTCTGTCAATGTAGTATCTTTAAGACTTTGGACATGTTTTTTTTTTTAAAAAGCCAAAATGCTTTCTTTCTTCATTTTGCTGTCATGCATTCTCTCATCCTTTTGCAGTCCTAAAATTATTCATTGTTCCCTCTTTAATTTTTGCATTATTTCCTTGCTTTTTCCATTACTGTGTTACTTTCACTTTCCTTTTAATTATGTTTTACTCGTGGTGATTTCATTCCAATGTTTTCATTTCGTTTTGTATTCAAGATATCCCTTTATTTTTCTCTTTTGTTTTACAATATATATGTTAATATCTCGAGGCTTTCCCTTCAAATGGTAAGAGGTCAGTGCAGAGTAAACAATTAAAGAGTTAAGGTATTTATTGACACCCTTTTTGAGTGTCCCAGTAAGCGCGTAAAGCAGATAGATGCATGCATTACTGACAGCTGATCGGCACGCTGCTGCTTCTGTCTACTAATACCTAGGCTCGCCTCTGCTCTCCTGAGGTGGGCGGGGCTGCTTGTGGGCCTGTCTGGGCTGTCCAAAAGGTAGAACGTCCGAAGTCTGCCGAAGCCTGGGGATACACGATCCCGTGGGGATACCCGATATTATACAACAACGGTTACTCAGATGGTCCAACTGGGAGGAGGTTGGGGTGAATATGCTTCGGTTTGGGTTTAATGTGTTTACTTCCATACCAGCCAACTTGAAGAACAATCTCACTGTGTGAGGAGGGGGCAGGGCGTCCTGCCGAGAAGTACCTACAAAGCAATTTTGAACAAGGTTTTCAGTATAATTTCTAACCTAAAACCTTCCTCCCACACTATGGACCCCATCCCATCCACAATCATAAAAGAACTTAACCACACCATTTCCCCTTTCTGGACAAAAATCATCAATGCCTCTCTCACCTCAGGCTGTGTCCCAGACTCCCTTCAACTTGGACAAATCACACCCATTCTCAAAAAACCAGGGGCCGACCCTAATGATCTCAACAACCTCAGACCTACTTCCAACCTCCCATTCCAGGCAAAAACATTGGAGAAATGCGTTCTCCACAAACTCAACAAACACATTGATGAGTTCAACCTCCTCGACACCTTTCAATCAGGATTCAGGAAAGGCTGTAGCACGGAAACAGCTATGCTCAACGTCTCTGATGATATTCACAAGGCTTTCGATGAAGGTGATGCCTGCCTACTCCTTATTGACCTATCTGCGGCATTCAACACAGTAAATCATCCAGCGCTTCTGGAGACCATGTCGAAGTGCTCTGGCATCAATGGCACAGCACTAAAATGGTTCACCTCCTTTCTCGCAACAAATTAAAATCAACTCCTGTCTTTCGAAGCCAACAAAAGTCATACTTGGGGTCCCGCAAGGCTCGATCCTCTCCCCAGCCCTCTTCAATCTTTTCATGGAGCCCCTCACAATCATCTTGAAAAAAGCTGGAGTGAATTACCACCTTTACGCTGATGACACCCAAATCTATTTCAAAATCAAGTCTCCCAGCGACATCCAACACCTCAATGCCACTCTAACCGAGATCCAAACTTGGTTCAACGCTAACCACTTAAAACTCAATCCAGATAAAACAGAACTAATCCTATTCTCTCCAAAAACGCAATCATCGTCCAATCCAAGAGTGGCTCAAGAATCTGGTCGCCCTAAACTGCCCCATCGTCCTATCCAACTCAGTTAAGTCTCTAGACATCACCCTTGACAAGAACTTATCTTTGGAGGCCCACATCAAAAACTCTGCAAAAAGTGCTCTTTTCTCTCTAAAACACCTCAAGAAATTGAAACCTTTTTTTCCCCATGATGACCTCAAGACAGTAGTCCAATCCCTAGTTCTCTCTAAAATCGACTACGGGAACGCCATCCTAACAGGGACTCCAAAAGCTCACCTAGCCCCTCTAAAGGCAGTGTTGAACATGGCCGCTCGACTCGTATCTGGAGTAAAAAGATTTGATCACATCACTCCAGCTCTCAACTCCCTCAACTGGCTTCCCATGGAAGGGAGGTGTATTTACAAACTGGCCTGCATCACACACAAAACCCTTCACTCTCCGGCCCCTACCTACCTGAACAACAAACTGGTAAGAGCAGGTCAATCCACATCGCTGAGAAGCTCCAACTCACTCCTTCTTATTTCTCCGAAACTGAAAAATAAAACCACACAATACAGATCGTTCTCGGGCAACGCTCCCAGGATGTGAAATGCTCTCCCTAGAGTCCTCAGAAGCAACCCCTCCTTCTCCTGTTTCAAAAGGGACCTGAAAATCCATCTCCTTAACAAATACTTTCCTGACCAACGTCAACTAACCTAGACTTTAATATCCGAGTTTACTCCTCTCTCTTGACATTCAAGGATAGTTGGCGACCGGACTGTGTTAACCACCTAATCTAACATGCTGTATTTTTTTTTATCCCTGGTTTTGCTTCCTTACTGCCTGCCTACTATGTAATGCAATTTCCATCTGTTTTTCTTTACAGTATGTATGCAAATCGCTCTGATACCTACGGGTCAAGCTAGCGCTATATAAAACTTTTAAAAAAACTAAAAAAAACACACTTCGCTCCCAAGTCCTTCCCTTTAAAAACAAAAATACGCTTGGTGATGCTGGTGCTCATGCCCTGGGGTGTTTTCACAGCCTTTAATGGACATCGGCAGTTCAAAGCCTCGGAAACGAGCTGGAAACCCACTATTTACAGTGATTTTCAGCTAGGTTTCACTGCCACCATGTGATATAGGCTACTCACCAGTTGACCGTGTGATGGGAGCGATATTGTGTGTCATACAGTGGCACAGTGTGAGTTGGCAGTTATGTAATGTACTGCATTGTGTCAAGAATTATATTGACTTTCTCACATTGTTTGCAAGAAACATTACGACAACTACTTGAGTAAATGGTGCACTGTGAGGATTAATATTGTCCGTGAGAAGTACTTTCAAAGAGTAGAAAATTATATTTCAGTTGCTTTATGTGCAAGAAAAATCATAAAATTGTTCTGGTTAAAAAATACTTTGCCCTCCCAAAACATTACAGTTTAAACCATCTGAAAATAAATATATATATTTACCCTTTTTTCCCCTACTTTTGCATACATGTTGATAGGGGTATTTTGTGGCGCTATTAATATCTTTTAATGTTTGCTTTAGTGTTTGGTCATATGTGATGCTTGACTTAAGACTTGGCTGGAGTAAATTTGAGCCTTTTTTTGTCAGCAGCAAGGTGTAGTAGAAATAGAAGTCAATTTTGTGAATAGCAATTGCCCTACTCTTATGTGGGTGTAGTGTTTGTATTAGGAGTTCCATCTCTAGGTCCCTCCTTAAATTTCTTGTATTCCCACGCATTTTTCAGTAATTATTTCCAATTTCCCCAATCACCATATTCACACTTTCGACCACCGGACAGAGCTCAGTACAGAAAATATAGACGAAGAGGAGACAAATATCTGTGGCCGTAGGTTTGTGAAGTGGCGTAGGAAAGGAGGTGCAGTGGGTGTGAGCCGCCCTGGATGTCATCACTGAGGGGGGTGACAAAAATATGTGTTTTTAAAATAAAATAAAATTGGGGGGCTCATGATACTTTAAAAAAAATATATATATTATTTAAAACGAGTTTAAAAACTTCGTCTGACAATTAATTAACCTCAACAAGTCAACATAATATGTAGAAACTTTTTAGTTCAGTCAACAAATGCAACGAAACGCGTCTGAACTCGACGCTATGTAGTGACGAGAGTATGGATGAGGAAGAGGGGGGACTGTCTCTGCAATTTGTACTCGAGCAAGACGTAAACAACCGGTGACTCACCATCACTCGACTCAACCCGCAACCAATCCTATCCGCTGTTGTGCAGGTCAGTCACCCCAGGTCATTCTGTTTAGTTAGTTGTGCCTTATTACTGAAGCTTATAAGTGCCAGGCTGAATTTATTGTTAAATTTTTTAGTTCAGTTATTCATTGTGATCATCCTCTTCTCTATGATATTGAGTTTGGTAAGTAACATAAACGTTATGATGCATGCTATTTGTTTGTATTTGAGCGTTAAGCCAGGGGTGACAAGAAATGTTCGCACCCGGTACCACCTGACCTTGCTATGCCACTGGGTTTGTGAACTGCATTTGGTAGTACTTGAAGCAGTACTGCTGGAATATTACTTATTACTTTACATGCTCCAAAATGTATTTTGTGAATCAGGCCTGGAATGCATAGTGTTGTGCTGCACTTTTGCCAGTAGGTGGCACTGTCCATTCACTCTTTAATTCTACAACGTTGGAAACTGCAAATCTAATGATGAGATTTAGAGAAAACAAAACACCAATAGAGACCTAAAACATGATCGTTAGCAATACTATATATCTGTGCCATTTTTGTATTGCAATCATTTGCTACCATCACTAAAAAAAATCAAATAAAAAAATCACTACTATTAATTTTACAGATCGTTTACAAATGCCTACGACTTTGTGAATATTATCATGCAAAGACAAAGGAGGAAATATATACGTTCATGTTAATAAATATTTACACTATTCACAAAGGTAAACGTACACTTTTCATGTAAGTTTACTATTTTTGGCAATTCACAAACTGTTAGTTTTATTTTTCGTTGAATATCTTTAAGACTGCATAGACTGCCCTATCTCTTTAGGTGCAGAGTTCTTTGCAGTCGTAAAGATAATGCACATAAAACTACACTGGTAAATTGTAAATAGCAAAAAATAGTAAGCTTACACCAAATGTGTAAGTTTACTTTCGTGAATATGACCCTATGAATGTTCTTTGGTCTCATAGACCCCTTTACAATATAATATACTATTACTATGTGTACTTATTCAATCTATCCATTCTTTTTATGTTCACACAATCAGGGGGCAAAAGGGTTGTTGGGTTGGTTCACAAAATCATAAATCTGCACCTGCAGGTCTATGACCTCTCATGGACGTACATATACGACATTCAGGAATTCACAAAGCTTTTTTAGAAGTTTGAAAAGGTGTGATTGCCATAGGTTTTAGGGAGTATTTCTGGAAAACTTGTAATTTCCTGTACAAGAAAACACGATGCATTTCCACTCAGGAATTGTACATGTTGTACATCTATGCATGATGAAATGCCATAACTTTGTGCGATGGAACAATGTGCAGTAACTTCTTCCCCCTAGTCTGAAGTGTTTCCTTTCCATTGCCATCTTGGGAAATAATTTACTCCTAGCCTTGCCATTTGTAAATCTCCGACCATTTCCAAGAAGTGGAGGGGTCACAGAAGAGTTTCAAAATGCCAATAAACTCTTGAGTCTGTGTGTGTTTGCAAACTTTCCTGCAAAATCTTGCACAAGGACTTTCACACCTTGAGTGGGGTCTACTGAAGTGCAATATTTGTGTCCATTGGGGGCAACATTGTACACAAGTATAAGGATTTATGAGTGCAATGTCGCTTTTTCTGAATGCTTTGCAGGGGTATTTACAGTGATATAGAGTGAGAGGAAGGAGCGCAGGGTGGGTGCTGTGAGCGGAGTAAATGCGGAGTGAGTGATGTGCATGTGTGCGCACTGGGGGACGTGTGTCTGTGTGAGTGCAGGGTGTGCGGCAAGTGTGAAGGGTGAGCTATGATACTGAGCGCATGGTGAGAGAAGTTATTGCAGGATGAGTGGTTTGTCCCTGTGAGTTCTGGCAGACTATTGTGCCTGTGTGCAAGAAGAGTGAGCTGCATGAGTGATGGGTAAACTCAGTGCCTGTGTGAATGCAGGCTGAGCAGTGTGCCTGTGTGAGTACAGGGTGAGAGAAGGGAGTGCAGGGTGAGTGGTGTGAGTTCAGTGTGAGTGTTGAGCCTGTTTGAGTGTTGTGAGTGCAGGTTGAGTGGTGGGCTCATGTGAGTGAAGGGTGAGCTGTGTGAGTGACCAGTGTGCCTATGTAAGTGCAAGGTGAGTGATGCGCCTGTGTGAAAGTAGAGTGAGAGGAGTGAGTACCGGGTGAGCGATTTTAGTGCAGGGTGAAGGATGTGCCCATTTGAGTTTAGTTGCAGGTTAAAATGAGATTAGTAGTGAGATTGCTGGGTGAGCAGTGAGAGTGACAGTTGAGTAGAGTATCATGTGAGTGTAGGGTAAACAACATGCATGCAGGGTGAATGGAATGCGTGCATGTTGAGCGGAGTAAGTACAGTGTGATCGCTGTGAGTGCAGGGTGAATGGTGAAAGTGAAGGGTGAGAGTGACAGGTGATTGGATTGTGATGTGAGTGCAGGCTGAGAGGTGTGCTACTGTGGGTGCAGGGTAAGAGGAGGGTGAATGACATGAATGTATGGCGTGAGTGCACAGAGATCATTGGAAATACAGTGTTATCGCAGTGAGTGCACAGTGAGCGTTGAGAATGATGTGTTAGATGTCTGAATACAGGCCAGACACTTTGAGAAAATCAGCATATTTGTTATCCATGGTAGCCAGTGGTATAATTTGTATTATAGCATCCATCAAGGATGGAAGGTGGAGGAAATAAATAATCTGTGGGTCCTGCAACACACTTTCTGACTATTGAAATACCTTGCTATGTGATCTATTGCTATGCCTTGAAATTGGAAAGGATGCGGCATAACTCCCAGAGCTGCTGGCTTTGACTTGGTGAACAAGTTTCAAGTCTCAGCGCCAACTCAATATCTTGCGATCTTAGGCAAATCGCTTTATCCCCCTGTGCCGTCAAAAATGAATGTGTCTTTGCATAATGTAACTGGTTCGAATGAAAAGTGCCTCACTACCATTGGGTAGAGTTCGAGCTATATATAACTGTGAAAACACAAAACCTAAGCTTACTTTTCAGGGATGCATTCTCACACTGTGGCAGCAAAAGTAATTTGCATCTTTAAGGAATAGGCAGAGTGGAGACGCAGGGGCTCTAGGAAAGGGTGAAAAAATAGCAAAGCCTCCTTATCACATAAATGGCCTTTTAAAGACCTGTGAAATACTTGGGTGTGGCTGCGATGAAACGCCAGACCAGACAGCCAGCAGCAGCTCAAGAACTGTGTGTGTGTGTGTGTGTGTGTGTGTGTGGGAAGCTGTCTCAACCCGGGCTGACACACACGACGGCGAGGGGGCTGAAGCCCTTTGAGCCCTATGAGCATAGCGCGGCTGCTACCAGGCAACTTTAAAAATATAGGTGGAGTGCTTTGAAGGTCAAAGTATCTTAAATGTTATCATATCCTCCTATGTAAGTAAAGGAAGATCCCTTACAATTGGGAAGATGTGGTCACATTTATTTGTCTCTGAAATGAGCTGCGTAGTGGAATGTACTATCATTTCGAAGGGAGTCAGCACGTTGCTGAATCTCGCTTGTGAAGTGACTGCTATTCCGCCAAGCATACTCTACTGCGACTCTTGCGGAGGCTGTGTTTTCATTGATGTGGTGTAGAATTCTCTCAGCAACCCTACATTACAGACCCAATGGCTCGCATGGTTCATACATAACCAGTGGTTTAAATGGGGGGAAAATAGTGCAGGTACTCAGTTAAATGTGGCGAGTGGGTGGGGCTTGGGGGCGGGGCTAAGGAGAAGTCATGCCGATACTTCTTGACTTCTATACTACTTGCAGCACATACCAAAACACATGAGAAATGTCTTTCAATAAACAAAGAAGGTTTGTTTACTGATTACACAAGGAAAGCCAAACGTGTGATATTTTAACATTTCCTTGTTTTTTAATATGTGCAACATCAATACTGTTAATTGCTGTTGCTTGGCACAAACTATATATTCTCGAGCGACACCAAAAGAAACAAGCAGACGTGCACACACAAGCATTCCACACATTTCCTTTGATATACCTTCCATGAGTGTCTCTATTCTCTCCTCCTTTCTCTCGTATTTCTCTCACAAAAACAATCACAGGCAAGCAGACAGGCATAAGCAGACACTTAACAAAAGAATTAGGTGGGATTAAAGCTATTTGAACCTGGTTACCTCCCACGGCTTTCTTAATAGCGCTGTCACCGGCTGTCTCGATTTCTGTGTTTGCAACACAGCGTGATGGTGAACCCCCAGACGGTATGCAGATGAGCTCAAGCTGAATAGTTCAGCAGGACTCGGCTCAGGTCTACAGAAGTGCCTGGGCTGTCAGAGACAGACCGCCAGCACCAGCGTTTCATGAGTACTGGTACTCTCCTCGGCAATAGAGAAGTACCGGTACTCAGAGAGATAAAGCTAAGAAGTGCCGGTACTCGGTACCGGTGAGTACCGGCCCATTTAAAGCACTGTACATAACTCATCAACCCTTCGTGTCAGTGAGTTCAACTGGGACCCTTTGACTCATACCCTGATGTGCTCCCATTGTCACAGGCCTAATGACCTTCTAATTCCTTGATGAGGTTGAAATGCCATCACCTCCAACACAGTCAGACTCTCAGATCTTTACATTTGTCTATTCAATTCTCAAAGGGGGAATTACTCAGCAATGACCAATTCCTTATCAGTCGTCCCTGAGTCAATCGTGTTTGTTTGATATGCCCACTTTTCACTTGTGCATCGTGTGTTCAATTAGGAGCACAAACAGGTTTTGTACGGATTTGTCTTGATTTTAACATTGCTGAGACTGTAGATGTCATTATATGTACTATGTATATCATTTAATGTTGTCAGGTTTCAGGGAAGGCGAAGCTGCTGAAAATCCTCTACGATTCCTTAACCTATAAGCAGCATTATGGCCAATACAACAATGCCAACGGAAAGAGCGAGGGACAACAGGGAAAGGAGAACAGGAATAAGGGTGACAAAAAATGAGTACTGACTTCTTCAGGGTAGAAGTGTCTCGGTAACGTAAGCAAGATCTCTTTTTCAGCATTCCTCGTGTGGCAAGAGTAATAGGAAACCAACTAAAGGGAAGAAGAACGCAGCAAACAGGAAGCTGTAAAAACTGTGAAACACGTTGTATAAAGCTGTGAGTAGTGGCAGAAATGGTAAACAATTTAGTGTAATTGCAAGCCTTTTACTGACCAGGTTCCAGGGAAAGATTATTGGACTCCAGAATAAACTATGGTAACAGCTGAGAAGAAAGCACAATTAGAGGCATGATAAAAAGAGGGCAAGGAACATAAGAACCATGGGCAGAAAGGACAAGAGGCCTAAATCAAGGGAGCCGGGAAGAAAAGAAAACACAGAATGGAGAAAGAATATGGGTGCAAACTCAGTCAAAAGCAGAAGACCCTCACAACAAAGTAAAATATGGCTAGATACTTGCTTTCTGTAGAAATGGATTTAAATATTAGTACTACCGCCCGTAACCCAGAGGTCCTCACCATAAGCAGGTAGTGGGGCGCCATGAAGTATGTAGTTTCCACGTCCCCATCCTCCTAACTTTCTACCCTCTCCCCAACCTACAGTTCACTTGCTGTCTGTAGATCTTACTAATCCTGACAGTACCCCCTAAAAAAAAAGAACTCCCTGGACATATATGGAAAGCATTTGTGGAGCTGTTTTACTAGTCTAGGTACATGGACGTGGTCTGAGGGTCCCCAAGTTCTATAAGATGAAATGAAATTAAATGTAATGAAATGAACGCATTTAATATAGCGAACAGCTACTCGAACTAGAGTGTCCTGGCGCAAGAAAGCAGAAAAGTGTCGGAACACTGAGGAAGGGCTAGCTTTTAAAAAGCAACAGGTATGGTGGAACCGAGAGCCCCTCCAAGCTGGCTGGAGCACGTATCCGATAACAAAAAATGTTCTTAGCTGCTTTAGCTCAATATCAATCAGTTCATACACTTTTGGTGCTGTTGTTCGAACTTCTTTTTAATTATTGATTTTATTCACTGAGGACATGGTGTTACATCAGTGGTTCCTTAGTAACCAAATCATGCTCAGTTGAAAACCACATTCATATATCCCAATGCATTTCGGGTCTGAACATGACCCTTCATCAGGGGTCACTTCAAAAGATTCGGAAAAATGAAATGAAACAGATGACTTTTGAAGAACAGTCCACTAGTTACTACTAACTAACCAGCATTAATACCGTCATCCTAACTAGTGACAATCGTGCAAACTCAGCAAAAAGTTGCAGCACCAAATACCTGGTTAAAAACGAGAGAAGCATGCTCGCCAAGATTAAATAAATGTGCTACAAAACATGCAGAGCCAACCAAAACAGTGTTCAAAATCCATGAAGACGTCTTTAACGGAAGACAGAGTGTGTGCAAACAAAAGATACTATGCGTACTAGTGCTCATATGTGAAAGAAGGTCTAAATCTGCCAGGGTGATCAAATGATACCGCTGCTTTAAATTGTGACAGCGTAATGCGCGCGTTTACACATTCACTCATTTCGTGATCTCGTTCAACAGGCAAAATACTCGAAATCAAAAAGTGCAAGGCTTAAAACGTGACTGCGTTATATGCATATTTAAACATTCACTCCTTTCGTAATCTCGTTAAACAAGTAAATACAGGATGTGACTAAAGGCCTAAAAACTCGAAATCAAAAGGTGCAGAGCATACCGGGACAGTGGAAGAATCCTGAATACATCGCCAGGGATGTTGGTGACTCGACGTGAGTTGGGTTAAAGGCTAAATAGAAGTCACGCTCAAAAGCGACTTAAAGAAAAAGTGCTTACTATTAGACAGGATGCCATGAGTAATAAAGTTAATTGCAAGCTATAGTGAATGAAGATTAGTGCTATTTAAACACAAACATAAACACATGATTTTCGGGCTGAATCAATGACAATCCCAAAAAGCATTGGCATAGCCAATAGGTCTCGCCTTTAGGACCTAATAAGTGTTTAACTATGCAACAGTTGCATAACTAAACACGTATAAGGTCCCAAAAGCGACACCTATTGGCTATGCCAATGCTTGTTTTAACTGTTGGAATCTATTGAAGCCTCACGGAGAACATCAAAGCGGCCGTGAAAGTGAAAGTAATCGTGGTAAAGTGTGACGCGCACGCCCGCGCACTTGCACTGTAGGTCTAGGCTGGCCAGGTAGCCCTTTTTGGAGCCCTCACAAAATGTCTCTTCAGACCAGCGTATGCGCTGGGTCAGGCGAGACCTAAAAATAAAATATGGACTCACATGAAACGTAATCAGAGGCTCCACACAGTACATAACGATAGCTATAAAAAACAATTATATTCAAGCCTATCATTCATCCCATGCGGTTGCATGGCCTGCAGTTTTTTTGTCACAAAAAAAATCAGTTCTTGCCAATATCTTTTGAGAATCAGTACCCTGCTTGGGTTTAAGTGCCTCTAGTATGGTGAAGCGGAGTTGTGCAATGTTGTGTCTCATTTCTTTCCAATGGGTCGCTACAGTGGATTTCATGTTTTCATTTCTAATGTTACTTTTGTGTCTCCTGACACGCACTTTGACTTTACGTTCAGTCTTACCCACGTAAATTTGCCTCATGGGCATTTCAGGGCATAAATTACGTTAGAAGTGTTGCATGTACGGGAATGTGTCAGCTTTATGTTGGTACCTTTATTGGGATGCACAAACACATTTCCAATGATCCAGTGTACACAATTCATACATTTTTGCGTGCCTTTTTAAACTTGTTCAACAGACTCCTGTCTCTTTTATAATAATTCTTTGAGATTGTTTGATCGCTAAAACGCGAAAGTTGAACGTTGCGGAAACAACTGCTTAAAATCAGGTTCTGTTTCGACTATCGACCAGTGATGGAGCTTAGATTTCACCTATAAAATGTATTCATTATTATATGACAAAAAGCTGCAGACATGAGTTTTATAATGGCACGCAGATTGTGGAAAAGCAAGATTGAAAACATAGGGCTTCAGTTTGGAGGTGCTTTTATGTGAAAACATGCTTAATTAGTTGAACAGCCATGCTTATATGTGATTAATCCATATGTGATCTCACTATAGAATGCACATTAATTTAGAAAATGTATTTGTACTTTTAAAATGGCATCATGTATTTTTGCAAGAGTAGAAATGTGCTGAATTGTGTTTCACAGTGTAGAAAACCACGTGATTTTAATTTGCTTTAGTGGACTAAACTGAAACAGTTTGGAATGTGCTACTTTTTCCCTAGCAACTTTCAATGAACGGGCTCTGAGCTTCCTCCGACCTTCAAAATGTTGCATATTTTTGTAGCCTGTTTAAACGTGGAGAGAAGAACACACTTTTTTTTCATAAATCACAAGACTGAAATTTGAACAGGAAAAAGCCTGATTAATGACGTATCCAGTCAGCCCATGGGGAGATGATATGTCTTGAAGTTCTGATTGGACCAGCTATGAGGACTGAGCACGTGAACTTTTCCTTGAAATATGGCTTACAAGTGGGAGGAGTGCCTCCTTTTTTGACTTGCTATTTGCCTCTCTCCAGGCCCAGTTTCTGTGCTGGACACAGAGACAGGGAGGGGCTGCATTCTGTGGGGGCTATGGTGCAGCTTGAGACAGAGACACAGGCTAGCACAGCGAAGCAGAGGGAAAGAGCTGAAAGGATCAGAACAGATTTAGATTTTAGGTGCCAAACTGCATTTATTTCTCTTTATGGGATATTTTTTCCATTATTAATTATTGATTAACGCCACGCGAGTAGCCGGCAGACAAAAAACGAAAAGATACTCTCTGACTGAGGAATGGCGGATACTGATTAATCCAACAAACTGGGAAAAATATAAGGAACTGGTTTTTCGATCGCCAGAGCACTCTGTCAGATATTGTAAAAAAGTACACAGCAAATAGACTACCTACAATCGTAAAGAAAGAGCACAGACCACAGAAAAACAAAGCTACTATTTTATGCCCTGAAGAAGTCCGTGAGGATGAAACGCGTTGGCTATGGTCTGTTTTAATATGTTGAAAGAAAATTTCTGAATAAAGGATCAAAAAAAGAAAAGAATCGTCTCTGCTGAAAATCCATTTCTTGAAAGATGAACTGTCGACATTTATTTATGTCATGAACAAATGTCTAATATCTGTTGCTTTTTGGGTGCTGGACCATTAAATTTTGCTTTAATTATTGATTAACCTTGTAAGACTTACTCTTTTTCTTAGAAAGTCTTTAAGAGTTTTGACTGACAATTTGCGCCACATTTCCCTTCCTATATGTGATGCTTATATGCAGACTGTAATATGTTCTGTATTAATGCTATTTTTCCTCTTTTTCAATTCTGTAACCTGATTGATATTTGACTAATGAATAAAGAGTCAGAGAACCTTAACTTTTGACTTAAATAAAACCCTTTAAAATAACTCACCACTCTCATTATTGCCTCAAATATTGTTTGCATTTAATTTATATATATATGTAAAGTCTCCTGTTTGGTGAAACATGGTCATCAAAAGATTCATCATTTTTCACCCTTTACAGCGGTAAACCATAGGTGATGTGGTTTTGAATAGGGAAATTACCAGGTAAATTACCGTTGGATCAGTTTTTGGTAGCAGAGTTAAGGTTAGTGCCATCATCAAAAGGAGCATAAATTGTTTAATGCCTAGCGCTAGAAAATAATTGCCCAAGTTAGATAAAGTCCTGATTCCTGTGCTCAGAACCTGAAGACTGGCAAAGCAGTACTGGAAAGGTGATACAAGAAGGAGATTGCTGGAGTGGTGTGAGTATTAATAGGGTTGTGAAATGTTAATGTGACTGCAGGTATGTTTTTGTGGTGTTGAAAAATAGTAAGGGTTTTGACTGTGGATGAAAGTTTGCTCATTTTGACTTGATGTTTTTTATTTTGTTTTATTGATTGAATTGGTAATTTCATAGGACAGATTTATTGACTATTGATTTATGTACTAACATTCTATGTTGAGTCGCGTCGAGTTATATGTTGTTTGCACGGCTTCTGGGATGTAGGAAGTCGGAAGTGTTTAACGGTTCCATAGTAGAGCAGAGGTAAGCGCTGCTCTCGGGAAAGACGGAATTGTTGTTGCCCTGTAGGTACACAGGGAAAACGTGTAACGATTGAAGTTGCACGACGCATTGTCTGGGTTCGATTCGGTGACATCGTAGTGTGTTGCCATTAGAGACATTTTCTGTGTGAGAGAAGTGTGTATGATAGCGAAGGTTACCTGTGAAATTCTGGTCTTAGGTACCAGGGATCCAACTGGCATTCAGATAACGCTTATCACTGGAAAGGTAATAGGTACTCTCTGAGCTTGTTAGAAGGACAAAGGAGAGGTAAGCGCTGCTTTGTTAACGTATGTCATAATTCTGTAGTAGGACAGACTGTTCGCTGTTCTCGGGAAAGACAGGATTCTGTGTGAATGTACTACTTTTTCTTGTGTGAAAGTGCGTGAATGAAAAGGCATTCGGGTTAATTGTGAAACTCTAGTTTTATTTCTCAGGAGCATTGGGTCTCCAACTATGTGTCTTAACTCTGGAGAAACGGTTAGCTAATGCTTGTTAGAAGGGTAAGGTAGAGGGATGTGCTACTATATCAACGGAAGTAACGATTCCGTAGTAGGGCAGAGGTAAGCGCTGCTCTCGGGAAAGACGGAATTCTTGTGAAAAAGGTAATTAACTATACTTTGGTTAGCGAAACAGATAATGGTGGAGTTTTATGTCGTTACTAACATGTTTTGAGTAAAAGAGAACGTAAGAAAAAGATTGCCTTAAGATTTTGTAAATGGAGGGCTAGTAGCAGGAGGAAAACTGACATCCCAAAGGGCCACGCTGGCACTGGACGAGACAGTGGGTGTGTAGTGAGCCCTGTTTGTAAAGAAGGGGTCAGTAGCAGGAGTTAAACTGACTGAAACTGTCAATTGTGGCAGGATTGGAGAAAATAAATTGCATTAAAATATTGCAGAAATGGAATTGTTTAAAGTTTTAGAGAAGCTGTTTGGAGGTAAAGTGAAAAATTCGTTTTTTGTTGGTGATGCTCCTGAAGGAACACCTATGCATTTTATGTCTACCAATTTGGGACAAAATTCATGTATGTGGGTTCACAAATTAAGGGAAGTGTTATGTGAAAGAAAGACACCATCTAGAGCTGCACAATTTGAGGCCTTAAGCATGTGGGAAAAAGCAGCAAGAGACAAAGCAAGTGAGGATAAAAAGGTAAAGCACCAGATGCAGGAGAAGGGAATTAATGATGATAAAAAGCTTCAAATGAATAATGATTCAGGGGATGAAATAATGGATGCATTGTTAACTGAGTGTCTGCCAATTTATGTGGTTCCCATTAACAAATACTGAAAATAGTGTACCAGTAAGTACTACAGTGGCAACTGCTTCTGTTGAAAAGAGAGAAATACAGAATGAGAGAAATGTGCAGACATTTCAGATTGACCCACTACCTGTTGATTCAGCACTGACAGTGATACCTCCAGGTGTTACTGCTCTAAATGTGACTGATTCCGTGAAAAATCTACAAGCTGCAGATGTGTAGACAGTGCCTAGACAAATTAGGACTGTTCAAATTAATACGGGGCCCTACTCAAAAGGTTCAAAGAGTTGTAGAAGGAGTAAATATGTCAGGGTTTATTCCAGAAACTCAGAATGCACAGATTATTGAACAAAAACTACCCAGACAGTCCAAGCATTGAAAGATGGGAAAAAATGGTGTTTACAGCACCCACAGCCCAGGATAAAATGAATATATTTGAAGATGGGATTTTTCAAACCTATTTTGAGGAAGCAGCAGTAATTAAAAAGATAGAAAGCATGGGGGAACAAATTAACCCAGACCCAGAAAAAGAGAAACAGCTTAGTGTTTCAAATTCAACATTTGAGCATGAAGAAATTAACAGTCCTTGCTATTTACATCATGAAAATATGAACCAGTGTCAGGAAAAATAATTAATTTCCCTGAGTAAGGAAACAAATACATGTGCAGTAACTACACATGGTAGACTGACCGATTTGGCTCAAAAATATGAAATTAATGTTTCAGGAAGTTTTCCATTTCAGAAAAGCTTCAGGGTACACATGAATGAAGAGGCAAATGAGACAATGTGTTCTTCAGAAATGCAATTGCACATTGCAGAAACGAAATATATTTTTAAATGCAATGGATTTGAGAAATTAGGAGACAAGTGCACAAGAAAACATGAGAAGAAAAAGAAACCACCAGACCTAGCAAGGAAACTGGATAAGAAAAAGAAACCACCAGATTTAGTTGAGGAAAATAATAAGCAGAATGAGGGAGAAGCTTTTGCTTGCTCATTGAGAAAAATGGTGGGAGAAGTGCATGTTCATGTGCCACGGAACAAAAGTGAACTTGCAGAATTTCTGAACACATTACCGAAATTGAGAGACAAATTTATGCTGTGATACCCACAAGTTGATGGATTTATCGAAATTTTAAAGGAGTTGTGTATTAATTTGGAAATGATTTTTGGCACTGCCATGCAAACTGAATTATGGTTTGAATCTAAAGTTGCGGTGCAAAGGCCAGGTGAGGAGACAGTGAAAAATGTTTGCATGAATGCACCATCATTTTCTCTTGTTGTTGAGAAAAATGAAGCACTGATTACTTTTCTGAAGGGCAGAGTGCCAGCAAAATATGTTAATTGGGTACAGATTAAAAGAACAAAACAGGAGCTAAAATTGGTTCATGAGTTTTGTGAAGGTGTGTGTTTAATGTTTCATCAAAACAGTGGTAGAGTATGTCCAGATGCCACTAGCATAATATTCTTTGTGACTCAGTTGGTTATTGGTTTAATACTTTCTGATCAGATCAGTGTGCATATAAAGCAAAAGCTGATAGACTGGCATCTGAAGGATGAAGGTTACTATTGTGATGAACAGGGAATGAAGCCAAAAGAGTTTGAAGAAAAACCTATGATGGTACAGAGAAGGTTTGCACAGAAAAGTTTTCAGAATGAGTTGTTTGCAGAGAATAAAATTGTGGTACAGGGTAATGTTTCACAAGCAGTGGTAAAAAGTGCTCAGGGAAGATTTGGTGTTCCACTGGATGGAAATAAAGGTGTTTTGGTTTGTGCAAATTCAGGTATGGATGTTGTACTGCTGGAAAAAGTGTCCTTTTGCCATCTTTGTGACAGATTTGAGCACTGGAAGAAGAAATTTAAATTTAAACGTGATGCAGGAGTAGGAAATGTGCAAAAACAGAGAGAAATGCAGGTGCAAGAGGTGCCAGTTAAACAAATGCAAATGTCAGTTCAGAAATAGGTACCAATGGCAGGAATTTTTCAAGCCCAAATGGTCCCACAAAATATGGAAAATGCTAAAATTAAGTTAAATAAGTTGTCCAGAGCAAATGTGAATTATTTCCAGAAACAAGGCCTGACAGAAAAACAATTGTTTTGCAAATTAAACAGCACAGATTACTGTACACCAGATAATGTTAATTTTCAGATTCCTGATGAGGATGTACATTTTAAAATGGCCCAACAAGAGACAGCTGTAGCATTGTTTTCAGAAAAGACAGTTGAAAAATTACCTTCTGATTTGAAAGCAATAATAAACACAGAAATAAGAGAGTTCACAGAGAAAGATGTCAGATTGATAAAATGTGCAGAGCATGTCTCATTCAAATTAGAATTAGATGACATGTATTCAAGAACAGCATCAGTTGCAGGAATTTTACCAATAAAAGGATTTTTGATGGAATTGATTGGAAGTTTATGTAACTTTCTGATCACAGGTTCGCAGAAACTAAATGAAAAGAACAGATTAGAGCAGGAGATTAATAGCATAACTTTTCCATGTTGTCCTGTGGTACCGAATCCAGCCAATATATTTTTGCACATTCCATGTGCTGAAGAATGGCTTACTGTTATTGATTTTTGCCAAGTTCATGTCACAGTGCCATTGCATGAAGCTAGTGAGGAGTACTGTCAGAAAGAGAATGAATGGCTGGGACACATAATTGGAAAGGGAGGTAGAAAGGTGTCACTACAGAGAGTGGAAATAATTTACCAGATGAATCCACCTCAAATTCAGAAAGAAGTCAGGAAGTTTTTGGGAATGGTTAGCTGCTGTAGTGAGTGGTTACTAAACCTTTCCCTAGTGGCTAAGCCTTTACTGAGGCTGACACACAAGGATGTGTCTGATCCGCTTCCATTGGACAACAATTTCACAAAAACATTCCTAGAGTTGAAAGTGAAAAGGTGTCGCGCCCCGGCACTAGGAATGCAAGTTTATTTAAAAGAAAATACACTGATGTGCAGTGAGAGGAAGGGCTGCGCTCTCTCAGTGCCTGTTCAAAAACATGAATTTGTTCAAAGGTCTGTGACGTATTTCCCAATGACCCTTGACCCCAACGTCACAGAAATGCCCAGCTGCCTTAATTTAGTAGCTGTGGTAGATGTCAGTCATAAAAAGAGTGAGCTTATAATAATGGCATTTCCAATTATTGTAATGGTTGCTTCCTTTGTGGAGTTGTTTTGGGAAAATATTGTGACCAAGAAATGTCTAAATTCAAATGTATTTAGCTTACTGCCAGCAAATGAAATTGTTTGTGATCAAACTGAACCTAAATGTTTAAATTTCATGATTTTTTGCCTGAAACCAAAGTTAGACTTTAATGATGAACGTCTGATTCAGCCCAACCATTTTGTAGATAGACCATATTTGAAAGGTAACAATGACACATTAAGAGCAGCACATGCTGTGCTTCCTATATATTATGTTGTCAAAGTGTCATGGCTGTCAGCAGTTACCTCAGCCCAAAATTCGAGATTGATTGCCCTTACCATAACATGCAATATAATTTCTCAATTGAGAGTCACTGTTGTCCTGGGAAAGATAAATGCTAATTCAGTTGCACAATATTTTATCCTGTTAGTTTCAAATGTGTTATTGCAAAAGCTGATGCCCAGGTATAGATTGCCAGTTTCTCTGAATTCAGATCATAATGAGGTCTCAAAGATGATGAGTGCAAAACCACATACTGGACAAGAAGTGGATTGTAGCTATCTGCCTGAAGTTTCAAGCATAATAAAGCAACACAAAGGCAGCACAGAGTTACACTTTGCAAAAGACTGTGTTTCAGCATCACCAAAGTTGCTTGAGTATTTACATGCAAATGCACTTGTGAAAACAACTAATGAAAAGACTAGCCATTGCCGTGAAGGTCTGAGTGATGTGGAGCGTGCAGTTTCTCACCAGATTGCAGCTGCTACACAAGATCTACATAATGAATGGTGTCAAAACTTTGATCTGAGAGATGCGGTGAAATGGAAAGGCCTGTTCCAAATGATCCTGGCAAAGACTGTTGTGAAATGTGGTGGCCTTCCAAATTGGGTGCATGCCTCTCACACACGTATGGTCCTGTGTCCCCCTGATAAAACAGCTCCTCTTCAAGAAAAAATGCCAGCAGTGGTCAAAAGTCCACAGAAGAGGGTCAGTCAAGCTGTAAGGGAACACACAGAGTTTAAAGCAGCACTAGAGAAAACTGAGGTGGCACTGGAAAAGCAAAAAGTGGAAACTGACTCAGATGAAAGCGGTATCCAAAGGGTGAATGAGTCAGATGCAGCCTCTGAAGAAGAAATTAGTGCTGTGGTCCTACGAGTGGAGGTAGGAAAAAGCAGGCTGAAAGGGAAACCACAAAGTTTGCAGTGGTCCCTTGAAAAATCATTTGCACCCATAGCTGAAACATCTGAATCTGATCAAAGTGAAAATAAAAGTGAAAGGCTTCGATTGGAAAAGTGCACGGAATTGATGGTGCTCTGTCAACGTTTTTCAGCCCTGAGTGGTCAAAATGCATGGAAAAAGTAAAGGATGCCACACTGTTTGAGCCACCCTGAAGGCAAGCAGGTGACACGGAGCCAAAATTTGATGAAACAAATACATGAGAACTGTCAAACTGTTCCAAGAAGCTACTTACAGAAATCTGCACAACAACATTTGATCTTGGCCATATATGATCTGCTTACAGACCAAATTTGTGTGGCCTTAGAAATAAAGGTAACATGGTTATATGCTCAGCTTTTGTAATAACCAGTGATAAACAACATACTAATTCAGTAGGGTTTTCTTTTAGACACCTGTGTACTAAAGTTGAGTAGTAATATTTTAGGTAGAGAAAAACATATATTTGACTCAACTAATGATGTGTTTTTTTTTAAACAAATGTAACATGTGAAATTTAGTGTGATAAATTTCGAAATCATTTAAGGTACAATGATTTGATATTTATCAAAAGGGTGAATTGATGGATGTTGGACTTGGCCCTTCTGGCAGGTTCACCCCTGAAACTTTTTGCTTTTTAACTGTGACTTGTGTTAGTGATTTTTGGTTTCTGCGCACTTTATCACTGTGTCCCAGGGTAAAGTGCGTGCGTGTAGTGAGGTTGGCCTGCCCTCCCATAGGAATGCATGGAGGAATGTATGTGTCCCTAGTAGTTCCTGATGCGTGGGGAGTGCAGGTGCGAGTTTGGTATGTACGGACTCGTGTGATAAAATGCTGCGCGATGATGTGTGCGGCGTGCATGTATCTAGTGTGGAAGTGCCACTTCTAGAAGTGGGCACTTCTGTGTGCAGTGTGAAATGAGTGCCTTGTCTGGTGATTGGCTGGCTGAGGTCAGGTGACGGGCTAGGGAATCCCCAGAGTCAGGAGGAGTCACCCAGTGGTGAAAAGGGAGATCAGCAGCTAGATGGTTGGGAGGAGTATACCTGGGTCCTGAATAGGGCTGGGCTTTCCCCACACAATGCTGGCTCCGCCCCCTGTGGTGTGACTGATGACCCTGGCCTGTGCTGTGAATAGGGAGAGGGGCTGAGCAAAACAAAGTGCTCAGGAACCAGTTGTATCTGGTTCGCCCCTTCCCTGCACCCTTGAGACAAAGGGATTTGGTGTATAAAAGAGGGGCTGTGACCCCATGAAAAGTTTCTTGTTCTAACTCGAATCTACCAGGGGCGTGCTGCTGCTGGGGCCCAGGGGAAGGCTTGCCTCCCTGGGCCCTGGCCAGCCCCTGGATACCTGGAGGATTTTCCCTTGCTGGGAGCTGCTTTGCTCCATCTTCAGATGCCCAGGACTGCTTAGAACTTTTCCCTTTGCCAAGGCTTGTTACAGCCTGCTAGCGCCCTGGGAGCGCTTTATCACTATTTTTGCCAGAAAGAAGAGCGTGCATGCTCGGCAGCGCTCAGCTGCCGTCCTTGCCCCCAGAGGGAATCCCCAGTGTAGGGATTCCCCCGTAATGGCTGTTCCGTGTGGGAGCCTACCCCGCCGCCTGTCGGCTTATGATAATTATGCGCGGGTGCCCACCCCGCATTGCGGCCTTAATTTATGTCTTTGCGGGTGCCCACCCCGCTAAATATGCCGCCAAACTGCTTGATTTAAAAGCGGGTGCCCACCCCGCACTTTACCTCATGAAACTTCACCGCCACGGCTCGCGGCAAAACCGGAAGCCAGGCAGGCCCGCCCGTGACATGGGCGGGGCCTGCAACCAAGCCGGAAGAGGCCGGCGTGAGTTCGTGGCGCGGGGCTCCCATGACCGAGGGAGAGCCCCGCGCCGCACTGCCCGCAAAGAAGAAGACAGCGTCCCCCGCCGCCTTCGGAGAGCAGCCTGGTGAGTAGAGCTGCCTGGAGGGAGGGAGGGCGCCAGATAGAGGCACCCGTGCAGTGCTGAGCGGCCCCTCATTACAGTGGGCTGCTCCAACATGCCTCTCCCATGTGCGTGCCGAATGAGGCACTGCGCTGGATCCCGTCTTTCTCCGAGCAGCCCCCGCTTGATAGTGGGGCTGCTCCAACGAGGGGGCACAATTGTTTTGAGAGGCCCAACGAGGCGGGCCGGGTCATTCTTGAGCCCCAGATGGCTCCAACAGTGACACATTGTTTAGAGCCCTAGCATGGCTCCGACGTCGGGGGCATTATTTTCTCTGAGCCCACGAGGCTCCTACGTTATTTGGGGGCATGTTTAGTTTTAAGCGCCAGTGCGCTCTACGTTTCAGGGGCCATTTGATATTTAGCAGTCCCTGAGTGGGACTTGGGGGCATTTGTCGTTAAGAGCCAGAAAAGGCTCCAACGCTAGGGGGCATGTTTTGTTTCTTAGAGCCTCTGTGGCTCCCACGCTATGGGGACATGTTGTCTTAGAGCCTAGGGGGCTCCAACATTTTGACATTGGTTCCAGGGCCATTGAGAGCCCAGGCCTACTATTTGCCTCCCCCAGCTGCGCAGCACTTAGTGCCAGCTGCAGCGCTTAGGCCCTGCCTTGTCCCCAGCTGCCCAGCAAGTAGTGGGCAGCTGCTACGTTTAGGTTTTGGCGCACCCTGGACTCTGATGTGATTTTGGTGCTAGGAAATGTACGGTGTAGTATGTTTTGCGCACCCTGTGTTCATGCTTTTGGTGCTAGGAAATGTACTGTATATAGCATGTTTTGCACACCCTGTGTCTTATACCTCTAAATGTGGTCTTTTCTGCCTAGGAGGTTGTTTTATCTTTTTAGGTTGATGGTAGGGAGAATGTACTTCCCTGTGGGGAACACTCTGCTGTGCTGAACAACTGGAGAACTCTGTTAATGCCTGCTACTTGCTACCTGCTTCAGTTACGCCTTGCCGGACCCGCTTCGCGGGTCCCGCTTCGTCCGTTTTGACCTTCCTGGATTGTTTGTTTAGCGCCGTAGCGCTTCCCTGAAGGACTGTGTGTATCTGGGCTGCGAGCGTGCAGGGACTTCATTGACCAGAAGTCCCTGCCTGACCACTAACACACCTGGTCCACTCTCCCTGATTGACTGCCACGCCCCCTGTTCACGAGGGGGATTTAGGCGCTTGTACCATCGTGTGCCCCGGGAACACTCTGCTGTGCTGAACAACTGGAGAACTCTGTTAACGCCTGCTACTTGCTACCTGCTTCAGTTACGCCTTGCCGGACCCGCTTCGCGGGTCCCGCTTCGTCCGTTTTGACCTTCCTGGATTGTTTGTTTAGCGCCGTAGCGCTTCCCTGAAGGACTGTGTGTATCTGGGCTGCGAGCGTGCAGGGACTTCATTGACCAGAAGTCCCTGCCTGACCACTAACACACCTGGTCCGCTCTCCCTGATTGACTGCCACGCCCCCTGTTCACGAGGGGGATTTAGGCGCTTGTACCATCGTGTGCCCCGGGAACACTCTGCTGTGCTGAACAACTGGAGAACTCTGTTAACGCCTGCTACTTGCTACCTGCTTCAGTTACGCCTTGCCGGACCCGCTTCGCGGGTCCCGCTTCGTCCGTTTTGACCTTCCTGGATTGTTTGTTTAGCGCCGTAGCGCTTCCCTGAAGGACTGTGTGTATCTGGGCTGCGAGCGTGCAGGGACTTCATTGACCAGAAGTCCCTGCCTGACCACTAACACACCTGGTCCGCTCTCCCTGATTGACTGCCACGCCCCCTGTTCACGAGGGGGATTTAGGCGCTTGTACCATCGTGTGCCACGGGAACACTCTGCTGTGCTGAACAACTGGAGAACTCTGTTAACGCCTGCTACTTGCTACCTGCTTCAGTTACGCCTTGCCGGACCCGCTTCGCGGGTCCCGCTTCGTCCGTTTTGACCTTCCTGGATTGTTTGTTTAGCGCCGTAGCGCTTCCCTGAAGGACTGTGTGTATCTGGGCTGCGAGCGTGCAGGGACTTCATTGACCAGAAGTCCCTGCCTGACCACTAACACACCTGGTCCGCTCTCCCTGATTGACTGCCACGCCCCCTGTTCACGAGGGGGATTTAGGCGCTTGTACCATCGTGTGCCCCGGGAACACTCTGCTGTGCTGAACAACTGGAGAACTCTGTTAACGCCTGCTACTTGCTACCTGCTTCAGTTACGCCTTGCCGGACCCGCTTCGCGGGTCCCGCTTCGTCCGTTTTGACCTTCCTGGATTGTTTGTTTAGCGCCGTAGCGCTTCCCTGAAGGACTGTGTGTATCTGGGCTGCGAGCGTGCAGGGACTTCATTGACCAGAAGTCCCTGCCTGACCACTAACACACCTGGTCCGCTCTCCCTGATTGACTGCCACGCCCCCTGTTCACGAGGGGGATTTAGGCGCTTGTACCATCGTGTGCCCCGGGAACACTCTGCTGTGCTGAACAACTGGAGAACTCTGTTAACGCCTGCTACTTGCTACCTGCTTCAGTTACGCCTTGCCGGACCCGCTTCGCGGGTCCCGCTTCGTCCGTTTTGACCTTCCTGGATTGTTTGTTTAGCGCCGTAGCGCTTCCCTGAAGGACTGTGTGTATCTGGGCTGCGAGCGTGCAGGGACTTCATTGACCAGAAGTCCCTGCCTGACCACTAACACACCTGGTCCGCTCTCCCTGATTGACTGCCACGCCCCCTGTTCACGAGGGGGATTTAGGCGCTTGTACCATCGTGTGCCCCGGGAACACTCTGCTGTGCTGAACAACTGGAGAACTCTGTTAACGCCTGCTACTTGCTACCTGCTTCAGTTACGCCTTGCCGGACCCGCTTCGCGGGTCCCGCTTCGTCCGTTTTGACCTTCCTGGATTGTTTGTTTAGCGCCGTAGCGCTTCCCTGAAGGACTGTGTGTATCTGGGCTGCGAGCGTGCAGGGACTTCATTGACCAGAAGTCCCTGCCTGACCACTAACACACCTGGTCCGCTCTCCCTGATTGACTGCCACGCCCCCTGTTCACGAGGGGGATTTAGGCGCTTGTACCATCGTGTGCCCCGGGAACACTCTGCTGTGCTGAACAACTGGAGAACTCTGTTAACGCCTGCTACTTGCTACCTGCTTCAGTTACGCCTTGCCGGACCCGCTTCGCGGGTCCCGCTTCGTCCGTTTTGACCTTCCTGGATTGTTTGTTTAGCGCCGTAGCGCTTCCCTGAAGGACTGTGTGTATCTGGGCTGCGAGCGTGCAGGGACTTCATTGACCAGAAGTCCCTGCCTGACCACTAACACACCTGGTCCGCTCTCCCTGATTGACTGCCACGCCCCCTGTTCACGAGGGGGATTTAGGCGCTTGTACCATCGTGTGCCCCGGGAACACTCTGCTGTGCTGAACAACTGGAGAACTCTGTTAACGCCTGCTACTTGCTACCTGCTTCAGTTACGCCTTGCCGGACCCGCTTCGCGGGTCCCGCTTCGTCCGTTTTGACCTTCCTGGATTGTTTGTTTAGCGCCGTAGCGCTTCCCTGAAGGACTGTGTGTATCTGGGCTGCGAGCGTGCAGGGACTTCATTGACCAGAAGTCCCTGCCTGACCACTAACACACCTGGTCCGCTCTCCCTGATTGACTGCCACGCCCCCTGTTCACGAGGGGGATTTAGGCGCTTGTACCATCGTGTGCCCCGGGAACACTCTGCTGTGCTGAACAACTGGAGAACTCTGTTAACTCCTGCTACTTGCTACCTGCTTCAGTTACGCCTTGCCGGACCCGCTTCGCGGGTCCCGCTTCGTCCGTTTTGACCTTCCTGGATTGTTTGTTTAGCGCCGTAGCGCTTCCCTGAAGGACTGTGTGTATCTGGGCTGCGAGCGTGCAGGGACTTCATTGACCAGAAGTCCCTGCCTGACCACTAACACACCTGGTCCGCTCTCCCTGATTGACTGCCACGCCCCCTGTTCACGAGGGGGATTTAGGCGCTTGTACCATCGTGTGCCCCGGGAACACTCTGCTGTGCTGAACAACTGGAGAACTCTGTTAACGCCTGCTACTTGCTACCTGCTTCAGTTACGCCTTGCCGGACCCACTTCGCGGGTCCCGCTTCGTCCGTTTTGACCTTCCTGGATTGTTTGTTTAGCGCCGTAGCGCTTCCCTGAAGGACTGTGTGTATCTGGGCTGCGAGCGTGCAGGGACTTCATTGACCAGAAGTCCCTGCCTGACCACTAACACACCTGGTCCGCTCTCCCTGATTGACTGTCACACCCCCTGTCCATCACCTTTTCTTTAAATAGAGTGTTTGCCATCCGCGTCGCGGGAGCGTCGCGGGAGCGTCGCGGGAGCATCGCGGGAGAAGCCCGGGACAAGGGCGGGACCGTCTGAGGCCGTCCGAGGTTGGACTCGGTTGGGTTGGGCCAGGGACCCTGCCTGAAAAATTCATTTAACTATTCTCGGACATACGAGCAGCTCGGACTATTCAGGGTAATCATAACAATTACTGATTCTTGTGTTCCAAGTGTATTGTTCTCCTTATTCATGCCTGGGAAAAAACAAATCCCAGCTAATAACACCATAGATAATTATCTTATTCAAGTTGTGGCAAAAATTAACAGCGATAGGGGATCCTCACTGGGATTAGATTCATCTAACCAATTTCTTATGGCCGATAAAGAGTTAGGGGATTGTTCGGTTTTACATAACAGTAGTACCTCTTGTGTGGCTCATGATTCTCTTCACGATATAAATACCATCTTGCCTAGTGGCGTAGTTGCTCTTACTGAAGCCATTAGTGATAGTGAAGGGGTGTCAGTGATATCCACCAATATTGAGTCCCCTATCCCTATTGTAACCCCTGCACAGCTCCGAGGGTTACTAGGGGCAAAAGTAAGGTTATCCCAAAACGGGGGGGTTTAAGATCTGGTAGAAATAAAATTGCAACCCCTCCAAGGAAAACATCTGAGGATGAGGAGGATGATCTGTTCAGTGAAGCTTATGTAACCCTCTCCAATGCTCAATTTACTAAACTATGGAGCATGATGGACACAAAAATTAAAGGTATAGTTAAACCTCTGGTTAGTAAAATTGATAAATTAACCGCTGAGGTTAATAGATTAGGAGGTATACTAGAGAAAACTCTGGTGAAGGCAGGAAACATTACTGAAGTCGCTGTGTCTAGGGTAGAGCCAGTAACGAGTAAAACACTACTTGGCGAAAATAGTGGATCTGATTCTATTCCTGTACCACTGTCTAATGTACCTAGTGGTGCCTCTGGAGTTGTACCCCCTATTTCCACCACTAATAATTCTAATACGGGGAAAGGGTCTTTCGAGCTTGTAGTTGAAGCCTCTCCATTAGTTCTTGTCCTTGCAAATGTCCCCCCTTTGGCATCTGGGGAGGTTGAATCAGTTCCATCTTTATTAAATAAATCTTTATCGTGGCTTGCAAACAACATGGTAATATCCCCCTGGGGGAAGCAGCAACTATCTGAAGAACTTGTTAATGCTAGGAGGGTTGAGTGGATTGGTAATAGAGTTAAGAGGTTCAGGGGGGATTGTGTTGTTCTTAACTTCACTGACCCCGAGGTACTATCAAACATCCTGCCTAACATCTTGCCTCCACAGCGAAGGTCAACCTCAATTGTTCCACTGACCCTGGACTTCTTTTATCCTCGGAAAGGAAGAGGTCCGAATCCTAGTATTCTAAGAACCAAATGGAACGTTGTGACCAATAGGGGTAGTAATGATGTTGGATTTCGTGAGTGGGGTCTAGGTGTGGAAAATAGATTTTCTGCCCTTTCAAACTTGGATGCTTGTGATTGACAACCATTTCACCATTCGTTTGATTCACGCTCTACTGGGGAGCTAGGTCATCTCGTAGGCACTCGACCTGAGATTGTTAATCTTGAGGCCATAGCTGGTTTAATCATTGAAAATGCTAATAACAACGGTATAGACGATATTGTGTCGAATGGGCTCGTCTCTAGCCCTAAACCTGTAATGGCACATGATCTTGGGAATTTATTATCTTGGAATGTGGCTGGGATATGTTCCAAGCTGGATTGTGGTGATTGGTTTGGGTTCGTTAGCAAGTTCGACGTTTGTATCTTTCAGGAGACATGGGCCTGTGACCCCGTTTTTGCTTTGGGGTACCTAAATTTCCATGTACCAGCTGCTAAGGGCCCTAAAGGGCGCCCGATGGGGGGGCCTTACTATATGGGTCAAACAATCCCTAAAGGTTGTAGTAAAAAGCGTGGAGATTGGTCAAAAAGATATTCAGCTCATTAGACTCATGAGTAATTTATCCTTATCCATCGATATTTATAATATATATGCCAGAGGTGGAAATGCAGGAAAATCTGTGGTTCTTCTTACCCTGTATAATCTCCTTGAGACACATTCTAGTAGGAAAAATATAATAATTGCAGGGGATCTAAACCGCACGTTTGAACCTCTAGACACTGGTGAAGCTTTCCTAGGTGTAGAGGAAGACAAACAATGGGACATCCCCTTACTAGATACTATCCCAGTAACTCGTTGGACAGAGGATATTTTGGGTCTGAATGCAATGTGCCTCGAACAAGGGTTAAGAGCTCTGAATGGAAGGACAAAGTCAGATAGAGTACCAGCTATGACCTTTAACAATGGGAGAAGCAAAAGTCGTATTGACTATATCATTTGTAGCTTTTCCCTTTGGTCAACTGTTAGTGATATGGTTGTAACAGAAATGTTAGAGAGTGACCATAATCCACTATGTGTTACTCACAAATGGTGGTCGTCCGAATCCAATGCTTTTAATCCTCTGGATGATCCCCTACCCCCGCTAATTGTACCAACAAATGATATGCGTAGGCTAAGATGGACAAGTGTTAGGACAGACCAGCAAGCCATAGAAAAAATAGGAGTTGCGACCGATAAGGCTATTATGGCCCTAGAATGTGTGGCAGGGAACATTACGGGTCAAGTCAATACTATCAAAGTACATGAGTTTCTCTTCCAAGAAATTAAAAGTTACTTCTTGAAACCAGTAAATCCAAAGACGACACGTGTTTATAGAGTAGCTAAATGGTATAATCATGATTGCAAGGTGGCACGAATTTCTCTGGGAGTGGCAATTAAGAGCAAAAACCTGGGGGCTATTCGATCTGCCAGAAAGTTTTACAAAATTTGTATTGCCAAGGCGAAAAGAGACTGGGACGAAGCCCATTGGGATAAGTTGAAGTGTGCTAGTGATCGAAAAGATTCTAGATTATTTTGGCATATTGTCAAATGGGGTCAAGAAAGGTCTGAAGAGGCAAGTAATAACAATGTCCCACAGGACGCCTGGATAAATTTCTTTAGTGATCAGTATGCTATTAGGGACCAGATTGTAAATAGTACCTGCCCTATTTATACATTTTCTGAAGACACTGTCTTCAAGCAGGGTGAAATTCTGTCGGCCCTTAAAACCGTACACAGTGGACGAGCTCCTGGCATAGACGGGGTCCCAGCGGACGTCTTTTTAAATGACACTGGAAGGTGGTGTAAATATATATACTTGTTAATAAACCACATTGCTAAGGGTGCAGCCATCCCGGTATCATGGCGAGGTGCTGTAATTATTCCTGTGTATAAAAAGGGAGATCGTGCCCAGCCTTGCAACTACCGCCCAATTAGTTTAATTGATACAGTGCAAAAAATTGTTGGGCGAGTGATTGTTAACAGATTGCTCGACTGGGCGGAATAATATAACATTGTATCTCCCTTCCAGGATGGGTTTCGCAGGGCTACTAGTACTGTGGATCAAGTTTTTCGGTTCCAGCTGATTCAGTGGAGGACCGTGGTGCTAGGTGGGGGCAGCCTTTATGCGGCTTTTGTCGATTTGCGGGCTGCCTTCGACCTGGTACCAAGGGCGAAACTGTGGGAAGTACTTGTGGCCTTAGGGGTCCCAGGAGTCTTGCTGACTTTGATCATGAGATTACACGAAGGTACCTACGCTAAAATCCAATGGGGTGGATACGGTAATGATACAGCCGAATTTCCTGTTGAGCGTGGGGTTCGGCAAGGGTGCTCAATGGCACCAACTTTGTTCACCCTTTTTATTAACGGCATTGTCCCCCGCATTCAATCACAGGCAGTGGATGCTCCCTCTCTTGCAGGTGTAAAAGTTCCGATTTTAATGTTCGTCGATGACACGTTAATTTTATCCAAAACTCCAAGTGGTCTGCAAAAAGCATTGGCCATATTCGATAAGTTTTGTGGGGACCACGGTCTGGAGGTGAATGCGTCTAAAACAAAACTCATGGTTTTTAACACGCATAGAAATTTTAAATCTAATATTACCATGAGTGGACGCACTCTCGAGGTTGTAAAATCATTCACATACCTGGGGATCCTTATCTCTAACGATAATAGGTGGAACCAGCATCTAAATATTGCAACACTAAGGCACAAGCAATTAGCTGGCACCATTATTAAGGAGCATAGGAAATCACTGACCAAACCGATCAAACCACCCCTGATCATATATGAGGCAAAAGCAATTGGGTCAGCATTATATGGGGCTGAGTTATGGGGGCACGAAAATTTGCAGGAGCTACAAACCTCTGAGAACAATTTTTTTAGGAAACTAACGGGTACTCCACAGAGTAGTCCGTTATTGCCTTTGAGATATGAGCTCGGCAGGAAAGAAATCCCGGAAATGGGCAAACTACGACCGATTTTATATTGGCGTAGGTTATGGACCACACCTGAGCTCTCTCATTATGCGGCTGGGTTCATTGACGTTATTAAAGCAGATTGCTTTAATAGAATTAGATGGTTCAAATCATTAAAATTCGCACTATCTGAACTGGGTCTAAATGCATTATGGTCTGACCCAGCTGGGGCATTATTTCCCAATAAGATAACCCTAAAAAATATTTTTGGGGAAAATGTTGCTAATAGGAGTTTGCTCAGCATCAACTGTGGGTCCATGACTGCTAGTTTCCTTGAGGTTAAATTGTACCCCATATATGAACTGTACTGGGATTATATATCCAAACCTGTGGACAGGAAACTGTTTTTTCAACTAAGGGCGTGCTCTCTTCCTCTTCGTAATTTAACATCTAAGTGGAGGGAAGGAGGCCCAGCTACCTGCCCAGTTTGTGGGGAAGGTAACGAAACTCTTGGTCATTTTTTGTCCTCCTGTAAACTATACTCTACACCAAGGCGAGTTTGGCTGGCACCTATGTGTAGGAATCTGGGTACTAAAAGTAGTATGGTAGCTTTGCGTATTGTCAGATCGACTACCTTAACTTGGATCATAATCGCCACCGCAAAGTATTTGGGGTGGGCGTGGATAATAAGGCAGAGATTGCTAGTACGGTGACTACTCTCTGCCTAGACGTTCAGAGACTGCTAGATTATTATCTATTCTCTGTTTTAGTGTAATTTATCGTGTCATCTGGAAATGAAATCTTAATGGTTCTCTTTTAGTATAAAGATATTATAATTTGTACTTAACTGTATTTTTAACACCAATGATCTTTATACCCGTGACTATGTATATTTCTTTTTTAAAATAATTGGTTCTTCTAAAGATATGTGCTTATGTCAATAATGACTATTCAGATTTAATTGTTTTTTATTATATGTTTGTATGTTTGCTTTTATGAGTAATACTCGAATAAAGCACTTTTGACTTGACTTGACTTGACTTCCCTGTGCTATGTACGCCCCTAGAGTAGTTATACTTAGGTGGTTAGGTCTAATGCGTTAGACTGAGAAATTGCATAAATGTGTTTATGCCCCTGTGATGGACACAGGATAGGTTTTATACCTGATGCTAGTGTGATGACGCTGAGGTTATTATTGCGCCAGTAGTTACTGGTTGTGTTCTACAGTGCTAATTTGTGTTATGTTCTACATGTACACTTGGTGATTTGTGCTAATTCTGACAGTGGCCCATGTGGCCCTGTCCCGTGTAAATAGTCCCTTGTAAATTCTGCCCGTGCCTGTTGGCACATTGTAGAGTGTGTGCTTTTATCTAATGTGTTTTGGTATAATACAAAGGCTATTTTTATATAATACCTTGTGTGGAGTTTCTTTTGTGGTGGGCCTTGGGTGTTGTTGCTGGGTGTGTGCGCAAATGCTTTACACATCGCCTCCGGGATAAGCCTGACTGCTCGTGCCAAGCTACGAAGGGGGTGAGCAGGGGTTATCTTTGCCGTGTAACTCCCCAGCCCTGACTAGAGTGGTGGTTTCTGCCTAACTTGGGCGCAAGCCCTAGCCAACCAGAAATCCCATTTCTAACAATGGAGCTTAGATTTCACCTATAAAATGTATTCATTATTATATGACAAAAAGCTGCAGACATGAGTTTTATAATGGCATGCAGATTGTGGAAAAGCAAGATTGAAAACATAGGGCTTCAGTTTGGAGGTGCTTTTATGTGAAAACATGCTTAATTAGTTGAACAGCCATGCTTATATGTGATTAATCAATATGTAATCTCACTATAGAATGCACATTAATTTAGAAAATGTATTTGTACTTTTAAAATGGCATCATGTATTTTTGCAAGAGTAGAAATGTGCTGAATTGTGTTTCACAGTGTAGAAAACCACGTGATTTTAGTTTGCTTTAGTGGACTAAACTGAAACAGTTTGGAATGTGCTACTTTTTCCCTAACAACTTTCAATGAACGAGCTCTGAGCTTCCTCCGACCTTCAAAATGTTGCATATTTTTGTAGCCTGTTTAAACGTGGAGAGAAGAACACACTTTTTTTTCATAAATCACAAGACTGAATTTTGAACAGGAACAAGCCTGATTAATGACGTATCCAGTCAGCCCATGGGGAGATGATATGTCTTGAAGTTCTGATTGGACCAGCTATGAGGACTGAGCACGTGAACGTTTCCTTGAAATATGGCTTACAAGTGGGAGGAGTGCCTCCTTTTTTGACTTGCTATTTGCCTCTCTCCAGGCCCAGTTTCTGGACAGAGAGACAGGGTGGGGCTGCATTCTGTGGGGGCTATGGTGCAGCTTGAGACAGAGACACAGACTAGCACAGCGAAGCAGAGGGAAAGAGCTGAAAGGATCAGAACAGATTTAGATTTTAGGTGCTAAACTGCATTTATTTCTCTTTATGGGATATTTTTGCCATTATTAATTATTGATTAACCTTGTAAGACTTACTCTTTTTCTTAGAAACTCTTTAAGAGTTTTGACTGACAATTTGCGCCACATTTCCCTTCCTATATGTGATGCTTATATGTAGACTGTAATATGTTCTGTATTAATGCTATTTTTCCTCTTTTTCAATTCTGTAACCTGATTGATATTTGACTAATGAATAAAGAGTCAGAGAACCTTAACTTTTGACTTAAATAAAACCCTTTAAAATAACTCACCACTCTCATTATTGTCTCAAATATTGTTTGCATTTAATTTATATATATATGTAAAGTCTCCTGTTTGGTGAAACACGGTCATCAAAAGATTCATCATTTTTCACCCTTTACAGCGGTAAACCATAGGTGATGTGGTTTTGAATAGGGAAATTACCAGGTAAATTACCGCTGGATCACCAGTGCTTCATTATGATTTACTTTATCGCTTGGGATTGAGTAGAATGTTTCAGAACACATATGATGGGATTAGGCTGCTGGGATTCTGTTCGATGAAGCAAAGACTCTCTGTTGAGGGTTGAAACTCTTTGGATAGCGTCATCAATCACTTCTTTTGGATAACCACATTGTTGGAATTACATATACGAGCACTGTATCATTTGTTTGCTCACACTCTGGTGCCAATTACGATCCGGTAAAAAAAATTCCCGTACGACTCGTATCCGGTCTTTTTACCGTACGAATCGTACAAGTGCCTTCCGAACTGGCAATCACGATTCGCATGGTAAAAAGTCCATACGAACCGCACCAGGAATGATTTCCCACACGTCCTTGGGTCGGAAAATGTGTCCGACACGTCCTCGGACGATTTACCGTACAAATGTGAAAGGTGAAGTCCGACCGAGGAATCACGATCCATCCCGTGCGTCCGATGTGACAACCGTATGGAAAAAACACCGTCCGCACCGAACTCCCATAACAACCATGGAGACATGTGCCCGCATACGCGCCCAACACTCCCCCCGCCCCCGTACGTCCGAGACGTACCCCCCGTGTATGTACACCCCCACCCGTGTATGTACACCCCAGTACGTTCGAGTCGAACCCCCACCCCTGTACGTGTCGTACCACCGTCTATGTACACCCCAGTACGTTCGAGTCAAACCCCCACCCCTGTACATGTCCGACCCCCATGTATGTACACCCCAGTACGTTCGAGTCGTACCCCCACCCCTGTACGTGTCGTACCAACGTCCATGTACACCCCAGTACGTTCGAGTCGAACCCCCACCCCTGTACGTGTCGTACCAACGTCCATGTACACCCCAGTACGTTCGAGTCGAACCCCCACCCCTCTACGTGTCGTACCAATGTCCATGTACACCCCAGTACGTTCGAGTCGTACCCCCACCCCTGTACGTGTCGTACCACCGTCTATGTACACCCCAGTACGTTCGAGTCGAACCCCCACCCCTGTACGTGTCGTACCAACGTCCATGTACACCCCAGTATGTTCGAGTCGTACCCCCACCCCTGTACGTGTCGTACCACCGTCTATGTACACCTCAGTACGTTCGAGTCGTACCCCCACCCCTGTACGTGTCGTACCAACGTCCATGTACACCCCAGTACGTTCGAGTCGAACCCCCACCCCTGTACGTGTCCGACCCCCATGAATGTACACCCCAGTACGTTCGAGTCGAACCCCCACCCCTGTACGTGTCGTACCACCGTCTATGTACACCCCAGTACGTTCGAGTCGAACCCCCACCCCTGTACGTGTCGTACCAATGTCCATGTACACCCCAGTACTTTCGAGTCGAACCCCCACCCCTGTACGTGTCCGACCCCCATGTATGTACACCCCAGTACGTTCGAGTCGAACCCCCACCCCTGTACGTGTCGTACCACCGTCTATGTACACCCCAGTACGTTCGAGTCGAACCCCCACCCCTGTACGTGTCGTACCAACGTCCATGTACACCCCAGTACGTTCGAGTCGAACCCCCACCCCTGTACGTGTCCGACCCCCATGTATGTACACCCCAGTATGTTCGAGTCGAACCCCCACCCCTGTACGTGTCGTACCACCGTCAATGTACACCCCAGTACGTTCCCGTCGCACCCCCAACACAACCTCCTAAGTACGGAGCGCACCCCAGGCCCCAACATCACAACCGCATGTACGAGTCGTACCAAGCCACACACAAGGACAGCACCGTGCAACCAAATGGCCCATGTACACACCGTACACACGCTCAAAACGCACGTACACAACCAGGACAAAACCAAACAACACAAGAATACACTATTCGAATGGCACAAAGCCACTAAACATGGCCAACAAACACTAAAAAAACACATCCACTGACCTGCAACTGCCAAAAACAAACAGAGGCCCAAAACACCACCACTCCTTATAACATACCCACCCAAACTTCAAACACAGCCACACCCACCCATGGACCAATAAAAAGGGCCCACATACACAAACCATGAGCCTTTGCAACAGACTCACTGCTCCCAGACACCCTAGAACCATACTACAAGCCTCACCACACCTTACACTTGCAAACCTCCACACAACCACCTCCACAAACACCCCCTCATCACATTCACACACACACACCTGCACAACCACACCCACACACCCACAACCATCCACACACACCCCCCACCATCCACACCCACACCCCTCACCATGCCCACTAACAAGAATCCAAAGTTCAGTAACCGAGAATTGGAGGTCCTTGTTGATGAAATCCTCAGAGTCGAGCCACAGCTCTTTGGAACATTGGTCAGACAGACCAGCATTGCAGCAAAAACAGCCATGTGGCAGACCATCGTCGATGCTGTGAATGCTGTTGCGGACACCAGAAGGACCAGGCAGGAATGCCAAGCCAGGTGGTACGATCTGCGGAGGAGGGTCCGAGCCAAGATGCTGGAGGAACACAACCAGGCCAACGCCACCGGAGGAGGGCCCTCCCGCAGACCCGTACACTACCAGCCCTGGGAGGAGAGGGTGATGGCCATACAGCCGGTGGAGGCAGTCGAAGGATTAGGAGGACTCCGAGACCCGGGTGAGTACACGAACAACGCACCTCACATGGGGGGACCTCATCCACAACCAAAATCACTAACAGGCACGCAACCACCCCAACCTATCGCATGACTCAACCACACTCCATGAACACGCACATGCCACTGCCGCCACCATGCCCCATGCACCCAGCTGGACAATGTCAAGTCACAGGCCACAGAAGACACCAACACATGACACCGTAACCCGGATGGCGGGAGGGTGGGCCCCAAAAATCACATAGTGCAACTCAGAAGCAGACAACAATGCCCTCTGCCCATATGGCCCAGGTCACAGCCAGACAAACAGTGTGTCCACACACAGGAAAGACTCGCCAGCAAATGGCGGACGCCTTGCATCAACACATGGGGGTGAAGGCACTGTTTTGCACATGACAGCAGCTAATGAACAGCCAACACTGTGAAAGAGTGGCAGCACACACAACCACAGCAGCAACGCACACACAGACACTACACCCAATGGGTGCCTGGAGATCAGAAACAAACTCACAGCAACAAGCCAAGGGCCATTCAAAGGACTGGAAAAAGTGTGTGTCTAGGAAGCTGGGCTGAGGTGACAGAGGGTGACACACAGAGGGAGGGAGAGGGGGACAGAGAGGGAGGGAGAGGGGGACAGAGAGGGAGGGAGAGGGGGACAGAGAGGGAGGGAGACACAGGGACATGGACAGAGGGAGGAGGCTGACACATGGAGGGAGGGAGAGGGGGACAGAGAGGGAGGGAGACACAGGGACACGGACAGAGGGAGGAGGCAGACACACAGAGGGAGGGAGAGGGGGACAGAGAGGGAGGGAGAGGGGGACAGAGAGGGAGGGAGACACAGGGACACGGACAGAGGGAGGAGGCTGACACACGGAGGGAGGGAGAGAGGGACAGAGAGGGAGGGAGACACAGGGACACGGACAGAGGGAGGTGGCAGACACACGGAGGGAGGGAGAGGGGGACAGAGAGGGAGGGAGACACAGGGACACGGACAGAGGGAGGAGGCAGACACATGGAGGGAGGGAGAGGGGGACAGAGAGGGAGGGAGACACAGGGACACGGACAGAGGGAGGAGGCTGACACACAGAGGGAGGGAGAGGGGGACAGAGAGGGAGGGAGACACAGGGAGAGCAGATCAGCCGTGTGGTGTGTGGGAATGTCTGCTCGTCAGCAGGTAGACTGCGTGCATGTAGCCAAGGGTGGCCAGTGCCAGAACCCCCCCTCTTCCCCATGGCAAAACACAGGCCCATGTCACAACCTGTTCACGAGCACAACGACAGCTACCTGCATTATATAAGTGTGTGGATCCACTCCATGTGCACATGTACAGTGCTACACGGAAGGCGCCAATGCATGGCTCGCCACACCTGCCCACTCCACTGCTGACTGCAGTCACACTTGAAGCAGCAAGTAAGACTGTGCCACACATATTTAAAGGGGCCAAAGTGGTGTCCAAGGGACACACCCATGCACAAGTGCACTGTGAGTGGAATGCAAGACAGATCCTAATTCCAAGAGGAAAAGTGCCAACTTTGAAACTTATGAAACATGGATGTTGCATGGACCAAAATTAACATTGTCTCTCTCACACACAGGTCAACGTCGTGGTTCACCCCCCAACACTGGGGGGGAAGACTCAGAGGACCCGGATCTGCGGGAGCCCGATCCCACCGGCAGCGACGACTCTCACCACTCTGTGGACGACCCCTCTGGTGTGCAACCACCTGCAGCACCTGCGTCAGGTACAACTGTGCCAACCACCACCCCCACTCCTGCCACATCCCAGGAGACACCCAGGATCCCTGCCCCACCACCACAATGCAGCCAGGCCGGCCAGGAGGGACACGGTGTCCCGGGCACCCAGGAGGAGGCAGGCGACAACGCCAATGCCACCCCTCAGGGGTCCCGGAGACCCGATGTACCCACAAGGGCAGGCCAGGTGCAAGTGGGCAGGGGTGGTGGGAGTGGAGGACGGCGGAGGCGCGAGCCTGACCAGTTGGCTGGGGAACCGGTATTTGCCCATGTCCGTAACATCATGGACACATACCGGCAGGACACCACGGGCATGGCCCAGGTTGTGTCCACCCTCAATGAGATCAAGGGGACCCTCGATGAGATAAAGACCCAGCAGGCCCAGCAACATGCCTGTCTACTGCAACACCAATGGAGGATGGAGGCCAGACAGGCTGAGCAAGTGACGGTGTTCCAGGGGATTCACGATACACTCCGTCGGATGGCCGACAACATGGGCAACCCTCCCTGTGCCCGACGGCGTAGAACATCACCACCCACAGGGAGGGATCAGGAGGAGGAGGAGACATCCGATGGAGCATCCCAAACATTGTCACGGCCTGCTGCTGAGGGGGTGGCCGCACAACCGTGCTGACAGACACATTGAGTACAGCAACAGTCATGCGTAGAGGTCAGGGATCATGTCCAGGGTCCTGGGGGGCACCCAGGTATGTGTAGACAGGTGGCAGAACCATGTCCTGCAAGCTTGAGTCCGGTGGATGCAGAAAATGGGGGCCTGGCCAACGTTGGATGCATGGGGATGGCACATGTCACAATACCCACACAGTCATGGACATCATGCCCAATACACAGTCTCAGCCCACACACACAGCTTGCATCTTGCTACTCGACACATCGACACATAGCCACTATCAGGGAAAACCATGCCAGACATGCTGGATGCACCGTGGCAACACACCAGCATTGACGGAGAAGAGGCACCTTGGAGGCATAGGGACACCTTTATTAGTCATGTTTTCGGGATTGCAGAGGCAACTTGAAGTACACATGAACACATCTTGTGGAGAAACATGTGGGTCCAACACTGGAACCCCCCTTCTGCAGCACAAATGCGTGTTAGCCATGGAACTGGCACACAATTGTCGGCTAACAGCTAAACACCCACAGCTGCTCACGGAGAGACTGCCATACACCATTGATCTGCTGATGTGGAAGTCCCACACCATGTCAAGCCAATGCTAACCGTATGTGTCCGAGGGCAGTGTCACACACATTGATGCCATCATCACAATCCACTATCCCATCACTGATGACTGTCAACCAGGCAGACCATCCATTCAGGTGTACACAGCTGCATGTCGTGTCCCATGGGGATGCTACATGGCTGCAGAGGAACCAAACATCGACAGGGGCAGTGTGCATACATCGTGAACAACTGCCACACCCAATACACCCCAGATGCATCCCTTACCCTATGGAGACTTCCAAACGTATCCGTGCCTGTAACGCTGAGTCAGCCCACGATGACGTGTCCATGAGGAATAGCAGTGCCACAACAATGCAAGCAGCAGACGGCATGCGCAAGTACCTGGGGAAGAGAGACACACAAGAAGTCAGCCACAAAAAGCACAGCCACTTGCATGTGCATTTACTCGACACATGTATGGATGACAACATGCTAGGTCACAATTATGACTGGGGAAATACAACCATCACTGCCACCATCACTCCAGTGACACACCCACACACACCTCTGACTCACGTGCCATACATGCAGGTGGAGACACACATCACAACACATGCCACACGGGGACCAATGCGTGCACACTCAGACACTGGTACTCACCACTAAGCAAAGAAGTCGCGTATGAGCCGAGTCCGGATGTCCTCTTGCGGCTCCACATCCTCCACATCACTAGCCCCATTGCCAAGCCCTTCGTCCTCCACGGGTGGATGGTCCTCGTCATGTTGATCCAGGATGAGTGGCACAGCTCTCTCAACTGCCATGTTGTGTAGCATGCAGCAGACCATGAAGATTTTGCAGACCTTCGCAGGGGCATATGGGAGGGCGCCGCCGGTCTTGTGGAGGCACCTAAATCGGCTCTTCAGCAGGCCAAACGTCCTCTCTATCACTCACCTTGTCCGGCCATGGGCGGTGTTGTAGCGTAGCTGGGCCGGCGTGATGGGGTTGCGGAGAGGTGTGAGCAGCCATGGCATGTTGGGATAGCCAGCGTCCCCTACATGGGAAGCACATGGACATCGTTAGAACTGGTGAAGCGGTTGTGCTGGTAGGCTATGCAAATTACAGGACAGACAGACTGTACCCACCAACAACACATGCTCTTTCGTTGCGCAGCTGCATCATCATTTCAGGCATCCTGCTATGCCTCATGATGTAGGCATCGTGTGCTGATTCTGGAAAACGAGCACAGACATGTGAAATCACCATGTTGGACTGACACACCACAAGGGCATTGATGGAGTGGTAGTGCTTCCGATTGCGGTACGCCACCTCCCGTGCGTGTGGTGGTACTAAAGCTACATGTGTCCCATCTATGGACCCAATGACATGGGGCATCCCTCCCAGGGCATAGAATCCACGCTTGACCGCAGTCAACTGTTCAGGGGTTGGGAACTTGATGAAGTCATCCAGGTGAATCAACATGGCCTCTAAGAAATCATGCAGCACACGGCAGAACATGCTCTGGGACATGCCACCAACATGAGCTATGGTATTTTGAAAGGTACCCGTGGCAAGAAAATGTAGGGCAGCCATTATCTTCAGCTGGGGTGTCAGTGCCATAGGATACCTGTGCTGCGGTTGCAGGTGTGGTGCCAGTCTCGCCGTCAACTCCAGAATCAACGGTTGGGTGAAGCGGTAGAGCCGGATGCTGTCATTCTCCCGCATGGCAGCCAAGTCCGGAATTGGTCGGGCAAGAGGCAGCGCTCTGCAGTAATTTGCAAGTGACAAGGAAGAGTGAGTGCACTACGACAACTATTCATATGTACTGAGCACATGTTAATCTGTCAATACACATATGATACATAAGGAGTCAGGTATGTGCTACATGCCCAGGACACGTATGGATGCAAGGTGACACTCCCACCAAGACCCAGCTACACACGGAGATTGAGAACCTCCCCATGCCATGCCATGGGAATAGCTGTGTCCCAGTGCAAGTGAACAGCCAGACGCAAGACAGGAGTGACATACGCCCACACATCAGCAGAAGTAGGATGCCGATTGCAGAGACTGGTAGTGGAACACTAGAGCCACAGGTCACATGACATTACACTAGGACAGCCCACACACCTTGCCATGAAGGTGCACATCGTTACAACAAACAAATGATGGACGGCTTGGCAGTTGGGGGAGAATGCCTGCATTGTCAGCATTCCGTCCATCATTTGTTTGTTGTAACGCTTTTCGCCCTAAGTGGGATGGGTATTCCCAGACGTGGGACCCGTGCTCACTACGCCACTGGAGTCAAGCTATCCTGGCTGATGACGGCTGATAGCCAGAAACCGGTCCTAGGATGCTTGATTCCGGTCCAGGGAAGACATGGCTTGGCAGTTCGGGCTGGACTGTTCCCATGAGGCACAGGGTCAAGACTGATTTGCATATGGCCATGTCTGAACTG
Organism: Triturus cristatus; assembly: GCF_964204655.1. Taxonomy (NCBI): domain Eukaryota; kingdom Metazoa; phylum Chordata; class Amphibia; order Caudata; family Salamandridae; genus Triturus; species Triturus cristatus. Next base: position 466,976,205 of record NC_140589.1, read on the forward strand.
GGGTGGCGTAGTGGGCAAAAGAACGATGGATTTAACCCAGATCTCTTGACTGGGGGAGAATGCCTGCATTGTCAGCATTCCGTCCATCATTTGTTTGTTGTAACGCTTTTCGCCCTAAGTGGGATGGGTATTCCCATACGTGGGACCCGTGCTCACTACGCCACTGGAGTCAAGCTATCCTGGCTGATGACGGCTGATAGCCAGAAACCGGTCCTAGGATGCTTGATTCCGGTCCAGGGAAGACATGGCTTGGCAGTTCGGGCTGGACTGTTCCCATGAGGCACAGGGTCAAGACTGATTTGCATATGGCCATGTCTGAACTGGGGTGGCGTAGTGGGCAAAAGAACGATGGATTTAACCCAGATCTCTTGACTGGGGGAGAATGCCTGCATTGTCAGCATTCCGTCCATCATTTGTTTGTTGTAACGCTTTTCGCCCTAAGTGGGATGGGTATTCCCAGACGTGGGACCCGTGCTCACTACGCCACTGGAGTCAAGCTATCCTGGCTGATGACGGCTGATAGCCAGAAACCGGTCCTAGGATGCTTGATTCCGGTCCAGGGAAGACATGGCTTGGCAGTTCGGGCTGGACTGTTCCCATGAGGCACAGGGTCAAGACTGATTTGCATATGGCCATGTCTGAACTGGGGTGGCGTAGTGGGCAAAAGAACGATGGATTTAACCCAGATCTCTTGACTGGGGGAGAATGCCTGCATTGTCAGCATTCCGTCCATCATTTGTTTGTTGTAACGCTTTTCGCCCTAAGTGGGATGGGTATTCCCAGACGTGGGACCCGTGCTCACTACGCCACTGGAGTCAAGCTATCCTGGCTGATGACGGCTGATAGCCAGAAACCGGTCCTAGGATGCTTGATTCCGGTCCAGGGAAGACATGGCTTGGCAGTTCGGGCTGGACTGTTCCCATGAGGCACAGGGTCAAGACTGATTTGCATATGGCCATGTCTGAACTGGGGTGGCGTAGTGGGCAAAAGAACGATGGATTTAACCCAGATCTCTTGACTGGGGGAGAATGCCTGCATTGTCAGCATTCCGTCCATCATTTGTTTGTTGTAACGCTTTTCACCCTAAGTGGGATGGGTATTCCCAGACGTGGGACCCGTGCTCACTACGCCACTGGAGTCAAGCTATCCTGGCTGATGACGACTGATAGCCAGAAACCGGTCCTAGGATGCTTGATTCCGGTCCAGGGAAGACATGGCTTGGCAGTTCGGGCTGGACTGTTCCCATGAGGCACAGGGTCAAGACTGATTTGCATATGGCCATGTCTGAACTGGGGTGGCGTAGTGGGCAAAAGAACGATGGATTTAACCCAGATCTCTTGACTGGGGGAGAATGCCTGCATTGTCAGCATTCCGTCCATCATTTGTTTGTTGTAACGCTTTTCGCCCTAAGTGGGATGGGTATTCCCAGACGTGGGACCCGTGCTCACTACGCCACTGGAGTCAAGCTATCCTGGCTGATGACGGCTGATAGCCAGAAACCGGTCCTAGGATGCTTGATTCCGGTCCAGGGAAGACATGGCTTGGCAGTTCGGGCTGGACTGTTCCCATGAGGCACAGGGTCAAGACTGATTTGCATATGGCCATGTCTGAACTGGGGTGGCGTAGTGGGCAAAAGAACGATGGATTTAACCCAGATCTCTTGACTGGGGGAGAATGCCTGCATTGTCAGCATTCCGTCCATCATTTTTTTGTTGTAACGCTTTTCGCCCTAAGTGGGATGGGTATTCCCAGACGTGGGACCCGTGCTCACTACGCCACTGGAGTCAAGCTATCCTGGCTGATGACGGCTGATAGCCAGAAACCGGTCCTAGGATGCTTGATTCCGGTCCAGGGAAGACATGGCTTGGCAGTTCGGGCTGGACTGTTCCCATGAGGCACAGGGTCAAGACTGATTTGCATATGGCCATGTCTGAACTGGGGTGGCGTAGTGGGCAAAAGAACGATGGATTTAACCCAGATCTCTTGACTGGGGGAGAATGCCTGCATTGTCAGCATTCCGTCCATCATTTGTTTGTTGTAACGCTTTTCGCCCTAAGTGGGATGGGTATTCCCAGACGTGGGACCCGTGCTCACTACGCCACTGGAGTCAAGCTATCCTGGCTGATGACGGCTGATAGCCAGAAACCGGTCCTAGGATGCTTGATTCCGGTCCAGGGAAGACATGGCTTGGCAGTTCGGGCTGGACTGTTCCCATGAGGCACAGGGTCAAGACTGATTTGCATATGGCCATGTCTGAACTGGGGTGGCGTAGTGGGCAAAAGAACGATGGATTTAACCCAGATCTCTTGACTGGGGGAGAATGCCTGCATTGTCAGCATTCCGTCCATCATTTGTTTGTTGTAACGCTTTTCGCCCTAAGTGGGATGGGTATTCCCAGACGTGGGACCCGTGCTCACTAAGCCACTGGAGTCAAGCTATCCTGGCTGATGACGGCTGATAGCCAGAAACCGGTCCTAGGATGCTTGATTCCGGTCCAGGGAAGACATAGCTTGGCAGTTCGGGCTGGACTGTTCCCATGAGGCACAGGGTCAAGACTGATTTGCATATGGCCATGTCTGAACTGGGGTGGCGTAGTGGGCAAAAGAACGATGGATTTAACCCAGATCTCTTGACTGGGGGAGAATGCCTGCATTGTCAGCATTCCGTCCATCATTTGTTTGTTGTAACGATGAAGGTGCACATGTCATGACTCACCACACATTCATTGTGAGGATGCAGACATGTCCTTGTCACGCTACTCCGTGTCCCATGCATACATGTGCACCTCACATCCGATACCACATGTGGCATGGTGTGCGGAACAGTGTGCAATGACAATCTACACACAGACACATGTTGGTTGCTGCAACGGCTGCAGCTTTTGAGGGTGCTCCAACATCAACCTGATGGGAAGCCCCCACACATACATGACATAGTCACATTGTGCACCGTGGGTAGTGACAAGTCAGGTGTGGTAACCCCTGTACCGGGCATCAGGGGACACTTCCGTGCGTTGGTGTCCGTGCCATGCCAGTGACGCTCACCCCAAGTGTGGAGTACGACATGCACACATGTCAAAGGAGTCAAGGGCATGCCTGGCACACATTGCACCATCACACAGTACATCTGTATACATCTCATCATACATCTGGTGCCTTCTCGACTCAGGAGTAATGTTCCACATCACAGGCCGTCACACCTGTGCCCCACACATGTAGTAATGCACAGACGATGCCTTGATGTCAATTAATGGACAAGTATGTCCATCCATGGACAAGTATGTCCATCCATGGACAAGTATGTCCGCCCTATCCCTACCTGTGTGCCGCCTGTCACCACTGTGATGTGTGAAAACCGCTGTACTGCTGCGAAGAGGGCCTGTGTACGTTCCCATATCACTATGGGAGTGCTGCCGTATGTGTACCCATCGTGATGGCGAGCGTACAGGCATGTGTACGGCCCGTACCACTACAAGTAGGCATACGCAACAACACCCATAGTGGTAGGGCCGTACGCACGCCTGTACGCTCCCTATCACTATGGGTGTCCTCGCGTATGCGTACTCGTAGTGGTACGGGCCGTACGCACGCCTGTACGCTCCCTATCAATATGGGTGGCCTCGCGTATGCGTACTCGTAGTGGTACGGGCCGTACACATGCCTGTACGCTCCCTATCACTATGGGTGTCCTCGCGTATGCGTACTCGTAGTGGTACGGGCCGTACGCACGCCTGTACGCTCCCTATCACTATGGGTGTCCTCGCGTATGCGTACTTGTAGTGGTATGGGCCGTACACACACCTGTACGCTCACTATCACAACGTGTACGCATACGCGAGGCCACCCATAGTGATAGGGAGCGTACAGGCGTGTGTACGGCCCGTACCACTACGAGTACGCATACGCGAGGACACCCATAGTGATAGGGAGCATACAGGGGTGTGTACGGCCCGTACCACTACGAGTATGCATACGCGAGGACACCCATAGTGATAGTGAACGTAGGCACGCGTGTACGGGCCGTTGCAATACATTTGGGGTGCCCTAGGGCCCCGGAACGCACCGTACCTGTGTGTGAAGCTCCAAATTACATAGGGGACACATGAGGGACAAGTATTAAGGCCTACATGCATGCTGGTTGTCATGGAGACCAAGTTCAAAATTTGAATGTGTTCTGGAAGGTGCACAGCAGAAGTCAGTTGGAATTAATCTACTTTGTTGCAATGTGTTTGTGGGGCTGACATCATGCAGGAGAATGAAACCGAGAGAGAACCCACAGACTGCTAGGTTTGAAGGGATTGGAGGAAACATAGGATGCAAATGTGAGTGACCAATCACTCTGTACTCCTGTGCATGAGATGGGCCAGCAAGGCAGATATAAGGCAGCCAGGTCCCATGAGGGAGCACTTGCCTGCACATCTTTGTATTCCACGACCCAGCTGCTGCTACTGATTCCCTGGAACCATGTCAAGGGCTGTGGAGAGGTCACAGCCATTCACCCTGGAGGAGAACATGGCTTTGGTGGATGTGATCCTCCCACGGTACCCCATGCTGTATGGGCGACCAGGTTATCAGGTTAGTTCAGTGTCCACTGGCACAGACTGTGTCCCTTTTTAGTGACTGTGACTTCTGCCATTGTGTCCAGGTGTGACACACTTGCTATGTACTGTAGGGGGGGTCCCAGGGGGGGGGGAATGCCTGATGTCTCCCAGCAGTGCCCTGAGACAGGAGGGGTGGGTGCCTATCACTCCCAGCAGTGCCCTGAGACAGGAGGGGTGGGGGCCTATCACTCCCAGCAGTGCCCTGAGACAGGAGGGGAGTGTGCAGAGTCCTCCCAGCAGTGCCCTGAGACAGGAGGGGTGGGGGCCTATCACTCCCAGCAGTGCCCTGAGACAGGAGGGGTGGGTGCCTATCACTCCCAGCAGTGCCCTGAGACAGGAGGGGTGGGTGCCTATCACTCCCAGCAGTGCCCTGAGACAGGAGGGGAGTGTGCAGAGTCCTCCCAGCAGTGCCCTGAGACAGGAGGGGTGGGTGCCTATCACTCCCAGCAGTGCCCTGAGACAGGAGGGGTGGGTGCCTATCACTCCCAGCAGTGCCCTGAGACAGGAGGGGAGTGTGCAGAGTCCTCCCAGCAGTGCCCTGAGACAGGAGGGGTGGGTGCCTATCACTCCCAGCAGTGCCCTGAGACAGGAGGGGTGGGTGCCTATCACTCCCAGCAGTGCCCTGAGACAGGAGGGGAGTGTGCAGAGTCCTCCCAGCAGTGCCCTGAGACAGGAGGGCTGAGGGCCTATCACTCCCAGCAGTGCCCTGAGACAGGAGGGGTGGGTGCCTATCACTCCCAGCAGTGCCCTGAGACAGGAGGGGTGGGTGCCTATCACTCCCAGCAGTGCCCTGAGACAGGAGGGGAGTGTGCAGAGTCCTCCCAGCAGTGCCCTGAGACAGGAGGGGTGGGTGCCTATCACTCCCAGCAGTGCCCTGAGACAGGAGGGGTGGGTGCCTATCACTCCCAGCAGTGCCCTGAGACAGGAGGGGAGTGTGCAGAGTCCTCCCAGCAGTGCCCTGAGACAGGAGGGGTGGGGGCCTATCACTCCCAGCAGTGCCCTGAGACAGGAGGGGTGGGTGCCTATCACTCCCAGCAGTGCCCTGAGACAGGAGGGGTGGGTGCCTATCACTCCCAGCAGTGCCCTGAGACAGGAGGGGAGTGTGCAGAGTCCTCCCAGCAGTGCCCTGAGACAGGAGGGGTGGGTGCCTATCACTCCCAGCAGTGCCCTGAGACAGGAGGGGTGGGTGCCTATCACTCCCAGCAGTGCCCGGAGACAGGAGGGGTGGGGGCCTATCACTCCCAGCAGTGCCCTGAGACAGGAGGGGTGGGTGCCGATCACTCCCAGCAGTGCCCTGAGACAGGAGGGGTGGGTGGCTATCACTCCCAGCAGTGCCCTGAGACAGGAGGGGAGTGTGCAGAGTCCTCCCAGCAGTGCCCTGAGACAGGAGGGGTGGGTGCCTATCACTCCCAGCAGTGCCCTGAGACAGGAGGGGTGGGTGCCTATCACTCCCAGCAGTGCCCTGAGACAGGAGGGGAGTGTGCAGAGTCCTCCCAGCAGTGCCCTGAGACAGGAGGGGTGGGTGCCTATCACTCCCAGCAGTGCCCTGAGACAGGAGGGGTGGGTGCCTATCACTCCCAGCAGTGCCCTGAGACAGGAGGGGTGGGTGCCTATCACTCCCAGCAGTGCCCTGAGACAGGAGGGGTGGGGGCCTATCACTCCCAGCAGTGCCCTGAGACAGGAGGGGTGGGTGCCTATCACTCCCAGCAGTGCCCTGAGACAGGAGGGGAGTGTGCAGAGTCCTCCCAGCAGTGCCCTGAGACAGGAGGGGTGGGTGCCTATCACTCCCAGCAGTGCCCTGAGACAGGAGGGGTGGGTGCCTATCACTCCCAGCAGTGCCCTGAGACAGGAGGGGTGGGTGTGATGCACAGTGTGAGCCTGGATCAATGATTGTGTAGTTGCCCTCATTCCACCTGTGTCCTTTCAATGGCACGTACTGCTTTTGGCCTTCCCCCACAGGATCATGTCCCTATGACAAAGGTGCAATGCGTTGGATGCATACTATGCCTTGTTGTAAACAGCAAATGTGTTCTAATCTGTGTCCCTGTGACATGTGCAAGGTGTATTGATGTAGTGTCACTTGTTCATCCTCACAGGTAGACGCCTCTGCCAAGGAGCAGATATGGCTGGACGCCGTCAGCGCCGTGAGGAGTGCGGATGGTCGGAGGCGGCACCTGTCCCAGTTGAGGAAACGCTGGCAGGATATCCGGTGCTGGACGCGGAGGATCGCACGGGTCCTGCTGGGGGACTCACCTGTGAGCCACAAGAACCGCGGGCGCCGCCGTCTCTCCCACATCCAGAAACGTGTGCTGGCGGTGGTCTTTCCTGACTTGGACAGGCGTCTACAGGCCATGCAGCAGCCGGAAGGGGGTAGGTACATGTGTGTGTTTGTTGTGTTTCACCAGCATTTGTAAGTGCACTGTTCCATGGATACACTTCCAGGGTTTATGGTGCTGTGCAGATCCTGTTTCCCACAGTGTTGCAGGCCTCTCCTGCCTCCCTTCCCCACCTTGCAATGTGTTCCCTGGTCTCTGTGTAGTCACTCCATCACAAAGTTATGTAGCCTGACACCTTCTCCAAGTGTACAATGCCTGCAGCATCATGTGTGGGGGTGGTGTGTAACAGGTTTAGTGACCTTGCCTGTGCCCTGTCCAGTTCTGGACTTGTGGGTTCCATGTCAGTTGGCACTAATGCTGATTTCAGACATGGGAGTTAATCTCTTGAGTGCGAGGCCTTCCAGCAGGCATGTCCCATGTGGTGGCCTGTGACATGATGTGCATGAGTGTGCGTTACGCATAGTGCAGGGATGTTAGCGTGTGTTGCAGTCATTTCCATTCAGGAGCATGGAGTTGTGTGGCCACTACTGTCCCCAGGGGTATCTTTTCCTAGGTATCATGTGTGTAATCCGAGAATGTCGACAATCTCTGTGTCTACAGCATAGGTTGTGCTCTGTGCCATTGTCCCCTGGCACCATGTTTATTGACGTGAGATGTATTACAAGTGTCCACTGTCCAGCCTGACGTGATTTTCCAAGTACATACTCACGGTGGCCATTGCCTGTGTGTCTTGTAGCAATCATCTGATGATGCCCATTTGTACATGATTCTTTGGACAGGCGCACCTTGGGTATTTGGTGTGCAATCTTGAATTATTGCATCCCATGTGTATTTCACCCAGACTAAGAGATGTAAGTGCTTCCTGTGTCTCCACAGATTTGTCTCATGTAGGGGGTGGGTGGGGCGGCCATGGCCTACATGTCAAGACCTGTCATCTCCTTGCTCGGACTGGCCAGTGTGTGATGTTTGTCTGGACATACACTCAAGGTGCAGCGTGCCAGTCAGGGTGGGCATGTTCTCAGTATTACCTATGCTGCATGTGCCTCTAGTTCCTGGATTTGGTCCCTGCTCATCCCAATTTCCTGCCACGCTGTGTGGTGCAGATGCAGTGCTGTATTGTCCCCAGGGCCTTGCTCCTCAGTCAGAATGCCATGTCATCTCATTTGCTATTGTGTCATGCTCTCCATAGTTTTTCCATGGCATGGTGGGTCACACAACTGTGTCTTGCAGGGCCTACGTATGTACCTTGTTTTGTAGTTGTAACTCATCCTTTGTTTCAGGCTATGCACTGTAACCTATGTAGATTGTACTCATGTGACATATGTATACAGGTGTATGATTACTTTCTGTCTCTTCACCCTGCCCACAGCATCGTCGGGGGACACGGAGGGAGACATGGACACAGACGGCGCGGAGGGACCGAGCACCAGTGCCAGCGGTGACATCGGGGCTGGCACTTCGAGTGGGACTGAGGCGGAGGAGAGTGAACCCGGGGACCTGTCGACTGGCACAACAGAGTATGAAGCTGACGGGTCCGAGGATGATCTCTCCGAGTGGGCGGTGGCTGCACCACCATCTGACAGCAGCCCTACATCTGGCACCGCCCCCTCCATTGGCATCAGCCGCCTCCCACGTGCTCGTGTCCCTTCCCAACGTGCCCGGTCACCACATGTCTCCTTCCTGCCAGGCACCGCACCCCCTGCCCCTGTCTCCACTGCTGCCGCCAATGCTGAGTCTGTGGACATCCAGCAGCAGTTGCAGATTGGTCAGACTGCGATCCTTAATGTCCTCCATGGCCACAACCAGGTCCTCAACAACATGGAGGCATACTTGGAGGGCATTCATTCATCGCAGGCTGACCAACGCAACTTGCTGAGGTCCATAGACTCCACACTGACTGCAGCAGTGGGTCTCCTGCAGCGCTACGTCCCACCCCCAACCCCTGCTCCTTCCACAATTCCCACTCCCATGCCTGTCCCACATACACCCAGACGTAAGCATGCAGCCACCACAACAGACACAGGCACCACACCAGCAGGGAAGGTCCGCCGCACACCTCCTGACACGCACACACAGGGTGCAGTAGGCACACCCACTGGGTCGGGGGGCAAACGTGTGACACGCAGCCAGAGTGGGAGTCCGCATTCCACCCAATCCACTCCCTCCAAAGCCCCTCCCCTCAGCTCTCCTGGCCACATCTCCCCCAAAGACTCCTTCATGGCCGCTCTGTCCCTGAGCCCCACAGTGACACCACCCCGCAAGCGGTCAAGGAGGTCCCCGGTCAGGGTGCTTGAGTCCCCCCCCCTGTCCACACCCTCCCACAGTGGCGCTGCGACCCTTCCCTCTGACCCCCCCCTCCTTGGGGCCTGTGGTTCCTTTGGGTGCAGGGGAGTCCCTGGAGGACCTTGCTAAGGTGTGCAGCGAGATCCTGGCCTCCGCCTTTGGCCCTGCCCCACCCCCTGTGGTGGAGTCCTCCATCCCTGCACCGACGACGCCTACCCTTCACCCTCCTGTCCCTGCGGTGCCTGTTTCTTCCCCCCCACATGATGCCCTGACCCCTGTGGAAGACAACGGATTGTAACTGTGCAGGCAAGCTAGGGGACACGCATCCCACTGTGTCCCCCATCCAGCTGGGACTCCTGGACTGCCCTATGGCCTTTGTTAATGTTGGACTTACGTCATACTAGTTTTTTGCCCTTGGAACACTCCTGCATTGCTGGCATTGCTGTTGGTGGGGCTGCTACATGGTTGTGGGTGTTGGTCATGTGTTGGGTGTGTGGGAAATGTAGTAGTGTGCTGCTCATAGGGGGGACCCTGGGATCTGTGTGCCATCACACGGTGTTAGCTACCTTTCTCCATTCATGTAAGCAGTTGCTGCATGTTGCAATTGTCCCAAGGTGTATTCCTTCCTCTGTGTACCCTGACTTCTTCCCTGCAGGGTGTCCCCTGACTTTGGCACAGAGCTGTGTGTCCATTAGCTGGGTGTGTGACGTAGTCCTTCACCTTTGCACATGCATGCTGAGCGATGTCTCCACCTGCATCATTCGTGGCATCCTTGGTAGTCATTGTACTTGTGTATGTGGCCTATTGACATGACTTCATGTGTACATGTTTTCTTTTCTGCGCTATGCATGCGTATACTCCCAGCCTCGCACACATGTGGTACATGTACTGCAGGGTCTTTGTGCACCTGACTGACATTTGTGGGCATGGTATCTGTGACTACTCCACCCTTTGCGTTCCATGGGCACTGCTGGGAGTGTTAGGCACCCACCCCTCCTGTCTCTGGGCACTGCTGGGAGTGATAGGCACCCACCCCTCCTGTCTCAGGGCACTGCTAGGAGGACTCTGCACCCACCCCTCCTGTCTCAGGGCACTGCTGGGAGGCCTCTGCACACACCCCTCCTGTCTCAGGGCACTGCTGGGAGGACTCTGCACACACCCCTCCTGCGTCTGGGCACTGCTGGGAGGACTCTGCACCCACCCCTCCTGCGTCTGGGCACTGCTGGGAGGACTCTGCACCCACCCCTCCTGTCTCAGGGCACTGCTGGGAGGCCTCTGCACACACCCCTCCTGTCTCAGGGCACTGCTGGGAGGCCTCTGCACACACCCCTCCTGTCTCAGGGCACTGCTGGGAGGCCTCTGCACACACCCCTCCTGTCTCAGGGCACTGCTGGGAGGCCTCTGCACACACCCCTCCTGTCTCAGGGCACTGCTGGGAGGACTCTGCACCCACCCCTCCTGTCTCAGGGCACTGCTGGGAGGCCTCTGCACACACCCCTCCTGTCTCAGGGCACTGCTGGGAGGACTCTGCACACACCCCTCCTGTGTCTGGGCACTGCTGGGAGGACTCTGCACCCACCCCTCCTGTCTCTGGGCACTGCTGGGAGGCCTCTGCACACACCCCTCCTGTCTCTGGGCACTGCTGGGAGTGATAGGAACCCACCCCTCCTGTGTCTGGGCACTGCTGGGAGGACTCTGCACAAACCCCTCCTGTCTCTGGGCACTGCTGGGAGTGATAGGCACCCACCCCTCCTGTCTCTGGGCACTGCTGGGAGGACTCTGCACCCACCCCTCCTGTCTCTGGGTACTGCTGGGAGGACTCTGCACACACCCCTCCTGTCTCTGGGCACTGCTGGGAGTGATAGGCACCCACCCCTCCTGTCTCTGGGCACTGCTGGGAGGACTCTGCACCCACCCCTCCTGTCTCTGGGCACTGCTGGGAGGACTCTGCACACACCCCTCCTGTCTCTGGGCACTGCTGGGAGTGATAGGAACCCACCCCTCCTGTGTCTGGGCACTGCTGGGAGGACTCTGCACACACCCCTCCTGTCTCTGGGCACTGCTGGGAGGACTCTGCACACATACGTACGCGGGTGTGGGTACGGGTCGTACTTACACTGTTGGGGTGGGGGTACGCTGCATACATACGCGGGTGTGGGTACAGGTCGTACTTACACTGTTGGGGTGGGGGTACGCTCCATACGTACGCGGGTGTGGGTACGGGTCGTACTTACACTGTTGGGTGGGGGTACGCTCCATACGTACGCGGGTGTGGGTACGGGTCATACTTACACTGTTGGGGTGGGGGTACGCTCCATGCATACGGGGTGGGGGTAGGGTCTGTACATATCCGTCCCCACGCTATGTGATGCTTTTGCGGGCCGTACCCAGGCCTTTGCCACGTGGGTACGAGCCGTCCCGCCATTGTTGGGGTGACGTGGGTGTGGGCGTGGTACGACTCGTACCCACGCTCTTCAGGCGTGGGTACGGGACGTACCGGTCTGGTTGTGTTGCCGGTTCGCGTCGTGACGGACTTCCGTTGTGGCGGTCGCTGGCTTAGCTGGACACGCCCCCACCCCTTCATAGTGACCAGGGCATGGGAGTCAGGTATGTCCTGGGCATGTGTGCTGTGTGACTTTGGTGGGGGGTTTGTGGCCTGCCCTGGTCCTGCCACCCCCACCCCACCCCCCTTTCCCCCCTCCCTTAGTTGTTCTGACCTTCTGCGGCGTCTGCGTCCGAACCTGTAGAGGAGGTCGACTGCTATGAGGGCCGGGATGACACGTAGGTTCGGGTCCATGTCTGTCCGTCGCGTACGGGTGCTCCTTGTTCGCGTCGTCCTGTCTGTCCGTCGCGTACTGGTCCTCCTTGATCGCGTCGTCCTGTCTGTCCGTCGCGTACTGGTACTCCTTGTTCGCGTCGTCCTGTCGCGTACTGGTCCTCCTTGTTCGCGTCGTCCTGTCTGTCTGTCGCGTACTGGTGGTCCTTGTTCGCGTCGTCCTGATTTCCCGGCAGTTTTTGGCAGCCGGAAAATATTCACCGTGCGGGATGACGTCGGTGCGAATCGTAATTCCTGGTTCGTGAATGGCAGGCTGCGAGCATCCCGACGTCACGTCGGCGCTTTCCCGGATCGCATTTGTAGGTTTATTTTGTTCGGTCGGGCTTTTTTACGATTCGTACGGAAATGGTGTTCCCGTGCGAATCGTAATTCCATGTTTGTAAATTTTGACGACCGGGTACGCGTCGGACGGAGAATACGCTCCGACCGACGGTTCGTACCCGGTTTTTACAGGATCGTGATCGGCACCTCTGTGTTACATTAAAGACGTCTTCACAGATTTTGAACACTGTTTTGGTTGGCTCTGCACGTTTTGTAGCACATTTATTTAATCTTGGCGAGCATGCTTCTCTTGTTTACAACCAGGTGCTGCAACCTTTTGCTGAGTTTGCTCGATTGTCACTAGTTAGGATGACGGTATTAATGCTGGTTAGTTAGTAGTAACTAGTGGACTGTTCTTCAAAAGTCTTCTGTTTCATTTCATTTTTCAGAACCTTTTGAAGTGACCCCTGATGAAGGGTCATGTTCAGACCCGAAATGCATTGGGATATATGAATGTGGTTTTCAACTGAGCATGATTTGGTTACTAAGGAACCACTGATGTAACACCATGTCCTCAGTGAATAAAATCAATAATTAAAAAGAAGTTCGATCAACAGCACCAAAAGTGTATGAACTGATTGATATTGAGCTAAAGCAGCTAACAACATTTTTTGTTATCGGATACGTGCTCCAGCCAGCTTGGGGAAGTCCAAAATATCTTCCCCCCGTATGCGCTAGGTGTGTTTTGGGAATGAGGGCAAGGTTTGCATTTGAAGATCTAAGGATCTAGTTGTGTTAGACCTGGCATCCTTAGTGTGGGTCTCTCGTCCACCTTTTCACTCTTTTTGCCCCCTCCATGTAGGACCCATTTTTTTCGTGCTGGACTAGACGCTCTGATCACTGTGCCCCTGCTAACCAGGGCCACGGTGCAAGTGCTCCCTTTCAAAATATAACCTCGAACATTGTAATTGACCCAGGGAAAATGGTAGAAACTCCAAACTAGTGTCCCTAACCTCAGGAGTACATAAGACCTTATTTTAGGGGACTGAAAGTTAGATTCTGAGCATGGAAATTACCCTTTTAGAAAATGTCTAGATTCCTGAAACCTAACCTCGTTGTGTGCCACAGATGTGTAGTCAGATGTCTGGGCAAAGTGACAGGGACTGGGCTGTCTCCCACAGACTGGTGTTAGCTGGCTGCCGTGAGATAAGAGAGGCAGAGTAGTTTCTGTCGAGGGTCCTGCCTGCCACAATGCCGGCTCCACTCCCTGCTGCGCGTCTGACACCCCTGCCTCCCTCTTTCAAAGGTCGAGGGTGCCAGCTGGCAGGAAAAAACCCACAACAGAAACTTGGGTGGGATCACTGACATATTATCGACAGACACATTATCGAACTACACAAATATCGCATCAAATATATCGACATCAAAAATATCGACATTGTATACTTATTTAAAAAATGACACTAATATCGACACTACAATATCGTAATACAATTATATCGATCACACAAAAATCGCACACATAAATATCGCAATACTAAATATCGACATGAGTAAATAAATATGACACATGTCACAAATATCGATAACCAAAATATAGACATCAATAATATCGGTTTTTTAAAATATATCGACAATTCTAATACTAATAAAACCAATACTTTAAACAACATAAAGACAATATTTTCCCAAAACATACATTTTTCAAATGAGATTCTACTTAAACATAAACATAACATTTATAGCGATCTCAATATTTAACAACATAATAAAAAAACACTGAAATAATTATCACATTGGCATTTCGAACACATTTAAAAAAAATCACTACACATTATAAACAATCTTTTTATATATAATGATTTAAAACTCTCCTCCTTTAAAACTAAATATACTCTTACTTAGCATTTTCCATAAAAGGAAACCAATTAACTAAAAAAAATTCAAACCATCCAATAGAAAGGCCACATACAGAAAACAACCAATAACATTCAAGAAACAATTTAAAACCACTATATAAACCAATTAAAACAAGTCTTCTACTGTGCCTTAAACCAAAGCCTTGAACGAAGAAGAAGCTCTGCTAAACAGAAGAAACCTACATCCTACTACTATTCTAAAAACGTAAGTAAATATTCTTTTCTAACTAAACTGCCAAATTAAACTAAAACACTAATTTATCTTTACTCAAATAAATAACTAACTTATATATTCCATCTCTTTATGTTTCCACTACAGATATTACTCCAAACAGCTAAAGAAAATATCGAAGATTGCCAGAAAAGACTCACTAAAAAGTAAGTATACTATCAAAATACTTTATAAAATATTAATTAAATCCTACTCAAACCCCAAAACATCCTAAACCCCTAAACAAATCCATGTTCTCTTTTTTAAGTTTTAAAAAACCTGTATAAATTAACACCTATAGTCTATACCACTGGGCATGAGGGAAGACTCTGTTTGCTTAGGGAGAGGTTGGGCTACTCCATCTTATTTATTAGGGAGGAGGGGCACATAGTAAGAGGGGTAGGGGACGGGGGTACATTGGCATGTGGTGGGGGAGGGGGGGTAGAGAACTGGGTGGGAAGGTTATTCCTTCTCCTGAATAATTGGTCTTGATGATAAATGTGTGGTACTTCCGGGACAGGTGAAGGCAGGGGAATGTTTTTTGAGTTGTTGATTTGTAAAACAATAAAATACGTTTCAACAAAAAAAATATAGTCTATACCAAACAGCAATACCACCCCACTTAAAAAACTAAACCAACCAAAACAATATATGTTCTTTAACTTTCAGAGACTACATCAACTAAACAGCATTTTGTCTACAAACAACATCTTCATTCAAATACAACCAAAAACACTTGGTAAGTATATATAAAAAAAATGCTTTTTTGCTATTTTCATTTAAATATATAAAGTACTATTACATATATTTTCATATACATTTTTTCCAGATTTCTAACACATCACGATGACAGAAGAAGCCCAATTTATAACTTCGCAGAAAGGAAAATTCCTATTGTGTTACATGGGTTACACATACACCCAAGAAAAGCAGACAGACCGAAAAGTGAACTGGAAGTGTACTAAATATTATTCTAACAAATGCTACGGACGAGCAACAACAAGAGAAACAACTGTACTATATACAAGAGAGCATAACCATCCACCCAATCTCTCTGAAATAGAAGTCAGATCAACCCTTGAAAATATCAAAGAATTAAGCACTGGTTCACAAACTGCTACAAGTGTAATCCTAAAAGAACTATTACCTAGAGTGCCCAAAGAAGCAAGAGGCCAATTACCATCAATTGCTTCTATAAAAAGAACTATTGCTAGGACCAAAAAAGCAACCACGACAACTATACCATCCCCTAAAACTTTTCAAGAGATCACCATTCCACCAGAATTAACTATCACCCACAATAATGAACCTTTTATTTTTTTTGATAACAAAAGCACAGAAAAAAGAATCATAATGTTTGCTACTGCAAACAATATAACTAAACTGCAACAATGCCAAACATGGATGATGGATGGCACCTTTACAATATGCCCAAAACCATTCTACCAGCTTTACACAATACACGGTCAATATCACAACACTTCCATACCTTTAATTTATGCACTATTACCTAACAAACAAAACACAACATATAGGTGCCGATCACGATCCGGTAAAAACCGGGTACGAACCGTCGGACGGAGCATAATCTCCGTCCGACGCGTACCCGGTCGTCAATTTTTACAAACAAGGAATTACGATTCGCACGGGTACACCAGTACCGTACGAATCGTAAAAAAGCCCGACCGACCAAAAAAAACCTACCAATGCGATCCGGAAAAGCGCCGACCTGACGTCGGGACGCTCGCAGCCAGCCATTCACGACCCAGGAATCACGATTCGCACCAACGTCACCCCGCACGGTGAATATTTTGCGGCAGCCAAAAACTGCCGGGAAATCAGGACGACACGAACAAGGACCACCAGTACGCGACGGACAGACGACGACGCGAACAAGGAGGACCAGTACGCGACGGACACACAGGACCACGCGACCAAGGAGGACCCGTATGCGACAGGACGACGCGATCAAGGAGGACCCGTACGCGACAGGACGACGCGATCAAGGAGTACCAGTACGCGACGGACAGACATGGACCCGAACCTACGAGTCATCCCTGCCCTCATAGCAGTCCACCTCCTCTACAGGTTACGACGCAGACGCCGCAGAAGGTCAGAATAACTAAGGGAGGGGGGAAAGTGGGGTGGGGTGGGGGTGGCACGACCAGGGCAGGCCACAAAACAACCACATAAGTCACACACCACACATGGCCTGGACATACCTGACTCCCATGCCCTGGTCACCACGAGGGGGTGGGGGCGTGTCCTGATAAGCCAGCGACCGCCACAACGGAAGTCTGTCACCACGCGAACCGGCAACATAACCACACAGGTACGTCCCGTACCCACGCCTGAAGAGCGTGGGTACAAGTCGTACCACGCCCACACACACGTCACCCCAACAATGGTGGGACGGATCGTACCCACGTGGCAAAGGCCTGGGTACGGCCCGCACAAGCATCACATAGCGTGGGGACGGATATGTATGGACCCTACCCCCAACCCGTATGCATGGAGCGTACCCCCACCCCAACAGTGTAAGTACGACCCGTACCCCCACCCGCGTATGCATGGAGCGTACCCCCCATGCCAACAGTGTAAGTACGACTCGAACCCTCACCCGCGTATGCAAGGAGCGTACCCCCCACCCCAACAGTGTAAGTACGACCCGTACCCCCACCCGCGGACTCACGGACCGTACCCCCCATGCCAACAGTGTAAGTACGACTCGAACCCTCACCCGCGTATGCAAGGAGCGTACCCCCCACCCCATCAGTGTAAGTACGACCCGTACCCCCACCTGCGGACTCACGGACCGTACCCCCCATGCCAACAGTGTAAGTACGACTCGAACCCTCACCCGCGTATGCAAGGAGCGTACCCCCCACCCCAACAGTGTAAGTACGACCCGTACCCCCACCCACGGACTCACGGACCGTACCCCCATGCCAACAGTGTAAGTACGACTCGAACCCTCACCCGCGTATGCAAGGAGCGTACCCCCCACCCCAACAGTGTAAGTACGACCCGTACCCCCACCCGCGGACTCACGGACCGTACCCCCCATGCCAACAGTGTAAGTACGACTCGAACCCTCACCCGCGTATGCAAGGAGCGTACCCCCCACCCCAACAGTGTAAGTACGACCCGTACCCCCACCCGCGTATGCATGGAGCGTACCCCCCATGCCAACAGTGTAAGTACGACTCGAACCCTCACCCGCGTATGCAAGGAGCGTACCCCCCACCCCAACAGTGTGAGTACGACCCGTACCCCCACCCACGGACTCACGGACCGTACCCCCACCACACCAGTGTAACTAGACTCGTACCCTCACCTCGAATGCATGGAGCGCACCCCCACCGTGTATGTTCCAAGCGTACATATCCAGAAATAGGAGGTGTGTGTGCAGAGTCCACCCAGCAGTGCCCAGAGGCAGGAGGGGTGTGTGCCTATCACTCCCAGCAGTGCCCTGAGACAGGAGGGGTGTGTGCAGAGTCCTCCCAGCAGTGCCCAGAGACAGGAGGGGTGGGTGTGGAGTCCTCCCAGCAGTGCCCAGACACAGGAGGGGTGGGTGCAGAGTCCTCCCAGCAGTGCCCAGAGACAGGAGGGGTGGGTGCAGAGTCCTCCCAGCAGTGCCCAGAGACAGGAGGGGTGTGTGCCTATCACTCCCAGCAGTGCCCAGACACAGGAGGGGTGTGTGCCTATCACTCCCAGCAGTGCCCAGACACAGGAGGGGTGTGTGCAGAGTCCACCCAGCAGTGCCCAGAGGCAGGAGGGGTGGGTGCAGAGTCCTCCCAGCAGTGCCCAGACACAGGAGGGGTGGGTGTGGAGTCCTCCCAGCAGTGCCCAGAGACAGGAGGAGTGTAACACATGTGTGTGAGGCCGGAATTACCCACATCCATACTGCCTACAAGGGAACATGTCCCCATGAACTCATGTCAACAGACTCCACACACAAGTACAGTGATCACCAAGGATGCCACGATTGTTGCAGGTGGAGACATGGCCATGCATGCATGGCCAAAGTAGAAGGGCTCCGTCACACACACAGCTCATGTAGACACTTCTCTGCGCTAAACATTGGGAACACCCTGCAGGGAAGAAATCTGGGTACACAGAGGAAGGAATACACCCTGGGACAATTGCACCATGCAGTAACTGCTTACATGACCAAAGGAAGTTAGCCAACACCTTGTGATGGCACACAGATCCCAGGGTCCCCCCAATGAGCAGAACACTACTACATATCCCACACACCCAAACCCTTAAACACCACCCAAAACCATGTAGCAGCCCCACCAACACCAATACCAGCATAGCAGTAGTGTGATAATGAAAACAAAATTAAGCTTTATTCAGCATGAGCACAATGTCCGTGGATCGCAGGCAGTTCAATATTCACAAAGCCCATAGGGCAGTCAATGATTCTCAGCTGGATGGGGGACACAGTGGGATGCGTGTCCCCTACCTTGCCTGCACAGTCAAATGGCATCGTCTTTCACACTGGTGAGGGCATCAGGGGGGGGGAAGCAACAGGCACCGCAGGGACATCAGGGCAAAGGGGCGGCGTTGTGGGTGCAGGGATGGAGGACTCCACCACAGGGGGTGGGTCAGTGCCAAAGGCGGAGGCCAGGATGGCACTACACACCTTTGCAAGGTCCTCCAGGGAGTCCCCTGCACCCGAAGGGACCTCAGGCCCCAAGGAGGGGGGGGGGTCAGAGGGATGGGTCGCAGCGCCACCGGGGGAGGTTGGAGACAGGGGGGGAGACTCAACCACCCTGACCGGGGACCTCCTTGACCGCTTGCGTGGTGGTGTAACTGTGGGGCTCAGGGACAGAGCGGCCATGAAGGAGTCCTTGGGGGAGATGTGGCCAGGAGAGCTGAGGGGAGGGGATTTGGAGGGAGTGGACTGGGTGGAATGCGGACTCCCACTATGGCTGCGTGTCACACGTTTGCCCCCCGACCCAGTGGGTGTGCCTACCTCACCCTGTGTGTGCGTGTCAGGAGGAGTGTGGTGGACCTTCCCTGCTGGTGTGGTGCCCGTGTCCGTTGATGTGGGTGCATGCTGACGTCTGGGTGTACGTGGGACAGGCATGGGAGTGGGAAGTGTGGATGGGGCAGGGGTAGGTGGGGGGAGGTCGCGCTGCAGGAGACCCACTGCTGCAGTCAGTGTGGAGTCTATGGACCTCAGCAAGTTGCGTTGGTCAGCCTGCGATGAATGAATGCCCTCCAAGAATGCCTCGATGTTGGTGAGGGTTTTGCCGTGGGCATGGAGGACATTAAGGATCGCAGCCTGACCAACCTGCAGTTGCCGCTGGATGTCCACAGACTCTGCATTGGCGGCAGCAGTGGAGACAGGGGCAGGGGGTGCGGTGCCTGGCAGGAAGGAGACATGCTGTGACCGGGCACGCTGGGAAGGGACACGAGCAAGTGGGAGGCGGCTGATGGGAACTGAGGGGGCGGTGCGAGGTGTTGTTCCGCTGTCAGCTGCTGGTGCAGCCACCGCCCACTCGGAGACATCCTCCTCGGACCTGTCAGCTTCGTATTCTGATGTGCCAGTCGACAGGTCCTCGGCCGCACTATCCTCCACCTCTGTCCCACTCGATGTGCCAGCCCCGATGTCACGGCTGGCACTGGTGCTCGGTCCCTCCGCCTTGCCTGTGTCCATGTCTCCCTCTGTGTCCCCCGACGATGCTGTGGGCAGGGTGGAGAGACAGAAATTAATCAGACAGCTGTACACATCAGTCACATGAGTCCAATCTACATAGGTAACATTGCATAGCCTGAAAAGGAAGATCCCTGACATCTACTAAACAAGGTACCGATGTAGGGCATGAAACACACAGTTGGTTGAGCCACCATGCCACTGCAACACCATGGAGAGCATGAGACAATAGCTCAAGACAGGAAACATAGTCTGACATAGCACCCAGGCCCTGGGGACAATCCAGCACTGCATCTGCACCACACAGCGTCGGTGAAAATACCGATGACCAAGGACCATATGCACGAACTTGAGACACATGCTGCATAGGTAATGCTGGAAACATGCCCAACATGACTCGGTCACTGCACCTTGCGTGTGTGTCCAGACAAAAATCACACACTGCCCAGACCCAGCAAGTAGAAATCAGGAATTTACATATAGGCATTGCCCGCCCCAACCAACCCCTACACGAGGCAAATTGTTGAGACACAGGTGGCACCAACATCTCATAGTCTGGGTGATAAACACAGGGGCAGGCAAAATGCAAGATTGGACGCCAAACAGCCAAGGTGCACCTGTACAAATAATGAGGTACCAGTGCCCATCCTCAGATGAGTATAACAAGACACACAGGCACTGCCAACTGTGAGTATGAAGAAGGACAATCAGGTCAGGCTGCACAGTGGACACCTGTACAAAATAGCACGTCTATATACATGGTGCCAGGGGACAATGGCACAGAGCACAACCTACGCTGTAGACACTGAGAGTGTCCACGTTTATGATGACACACACCACTGAGGAAAAGGTGCTCCAGGGGACAGTAGTGGCCACGCAACCACATGCTACTGAATGGTAATGACTGCAACACACGCCACCATCCCTGCACTATGCGTATCGCACTCTCATGCACATCATGTCACAGGCCACTACATAGGACATGCGCGCTGTAAGGCATGACACATGAGAGACCAACTCCCATGTCTGGAGTCAGCATCAGTGCCAACTGACATGGAACCCACATGCAGTGCACTTGACAGGGCACAGCCAAGGTCCAAAAAGCTGTTACACACCACCCCCACACATGATGCGACAGGCATTGTTCTCGTGGACAAAGCACCAGCCTACATTACCTTGTGAAGGAGTGACCACACACAGACCAGAGAACACATTGCAAGAAGGGGGTGAAGGGTGGCAGGGGCGCAGCGCTATACTGGGGCAAACAGGATCTGCACAGCACCTTTAAACCCTGCCAGTGAATTAATGCTACCGTGCCCTTACAAATGCCGGTGACACACAACAAACGCACATGTACCTACCCCCTTCCGGCTGCTGCATCGCCTGTAAGCGCCTCTCCAGGTCTGGAAAGACCACCGGCAGCACACGCCTGTGGAGGTGGCTCAGACGGCGGCGGCCGCGGTTCTTGTGGCTCTCAGGTGAGTCCCCCAGCAGGAGCCGTGCAATCCTCCGCGTCCAGCACCGGATATCCTGCCAGCGTTTCCTCACCTGGGGCAGGCTCCGCCTCCGACCATCCACACCCCTCACGGCACTGACGGCGGTCAGCCAGATCTGCTCCTTGGCAGTGGCGCCTACCTGTGAGGAAGAACAAGTGACACCACATCAATACACCAGCCACATGTCACAGAGAGACATATGAGAACAAATTAGCTGTTTACAACAAGGCATGTCATGCAGCCAACGCATTGCACCTTTGTCATAGGGACATCATCCCCTGGTGAGGGAAAACGCTGTACGTGCCATAGTGGGTACACAGGTGGAATGATGGCAATGTCACAATCAGTGATCAAGGCTCACACTGTGCATCACACCCACCCCTCCTGTCTCAGGGCACTGCTGGGAGGACTCCACACCCACCCCTCCTGGCTCAGGGCACTGCTGGGAGGACTCCACACCCACCACTCCTGTCTCAGGGCACTGCTGGGAGTGATAGGCACCCACCCCTCCTGTCTCAGGGCACTGCTGGGAGGACTCCACACCCACCCCTCCTGGCTCAGGGCACTGCTGGGAGGACTCCACACCCACCACTCCTGTCTCAGGGCACTGCTGGGAGTGATAGGCACCCACCCCTCCTGTCTCAGGGCACTGCTGGGAGGACTCCACACCCACCCCTCCTGTCTCAGGGCACTGCTGGGAGGACTCCACACCCACCCCTCCTGTCTCAGGGCACTGCTGGGAGGGCTCTGCATCCACCCCTCCTGTCTCAGGGCACTGCTGGGAGGACTCTGCATCCACCCCTCCTGTCTCAGGGCACTGCTGTTAGTGATAGGCACACACCCCTCCTGTCTCAGGGCACTGCTGTGAGGACTCTGCATCCACCCCTCCTGTCTCTGGGCACTGCTGTGAGTGATAGGCCCCCACCCCTCCTGTCTCAGGGCACTGCTGGGAGACATCAGGCACCCCCCCCGGGACACCCCCGACAGTACATGGCATGTGTGTCACACCAGGACACAATGCCTGAAGTCACAGTCACAACATAGGGACAGTCTGTGGCAGTGGCCTATGCACTCACCTGATACCCTGGTCGCCCATACAGCATGGAGTACTGTGGGAGGATCACATCCAGCAGAGCCATGTTCTCCTCCAGGGTGAATGGCTGTGTCCTCTCCACAGCCCTTGACATGGTTCCAGGGAATCAGTAGCAGCAGCTGGGTCGACGAATGCAAAGATGTGCAGGCAAGTACTCCCTCATGGGACCTGGCTGCCTGATATGTGCCCTTCTGCCCAGTCTCATGCACAGGAGTACAGAGTGATTGGTCACTCACATTTGCATCCTATGTTTCCACCAATCCCTTCAAACCTAGCAGTCTGTGGGTTCTCTATCGGTTTCATTCTCCTGCATGATGTCAGCCCCACAAACACATTGCAACAAAGTAGAAGAATTCCAACTGACTTCTGCTGTGCACCTTCCAGCACAATTTCGAAATTTGAACTTGGTCTCCATGACAACCAGCATGCATGTAGGCCTTAATACTTGTCCCCTATGTAATTTGGAGCATCACACACAGGTACGGTGCGTTTCGGGGCCCTAGGGCACCCCAAATGCATGGCAACGGCCCGTACATGCATGCCTACGTTCACTATCACTATGGGTCTGCACGCGTATGCGTACTCGTAGTGGTACGGGCCGTACACTCGCATGTACGCTCACTATCACTACGAGTACGCATACGCGTGCAGACCCATAGTGATAGTGAGCGTAGATGCGTGTGTACGGTCCGTACCACTACGGGTACGCATACGCGTGCAGACCCATAGTGATAGTGAGCGTAGATGCATGTGTACGGTCCGTACCACTACGAGTACGCATACGCGTGCAGACCCATAGTGATAGTGAGCGTAGATGCGTGTGTACGGTCCGTACCACTACGAGTACGCATACGCGTGCAGACCCATAGTGATAGTGAGCGTAGATGCGTGTGTACGGTCCGTACCACTACGAGTACGCATACGCGTGCAGACCCATAGTGATAGGGCCGTACACACGCATCTACGCTCACTATCACTATGGGTCTGCACGCGTATGCGTACCCGTAGTGGTACGGACCGTACAAATGCCTGTACGCTCGCCATCACGATGGGTACACATACGGCAGCACTCCCACAGTGATTTGGGAACATACACAGGCCCTCTTAGCAGCAGTACGGCGGTTTTTACACATCACAGTGGTGATAGGCGACACACAGGTAGGAATAGGGCGGACATACTTGTCCATGGATGGACATACTTGTCCATGGATGGACATACTTGTCCAGGAATGGACATCAAGGCTTCGTCTGTGCATTACTACATGTGTGGGGCACAGGTGTGACAGGCTGTGATGTGGAACATGCCTCCTGAGTGGAGAAGGCACCAGATGTATGATGAGATGTGTATAGGTGTACTGTGTGACGGTGCAATGTGTGCCAGGCATGCCCTTGACTCCTTTGACATGTGTGCATGTCGTACTGCGCACTTGGGGTGAGCGTCACTGGCATGGCACGGACACCAACACACGGAAGTGTCCCATGATGCCCGGTACAGGGGTCATGACACATGACTTCTCACTACCCACAGTGCACAATGTGACTATGTCATTTATGTGTCCGGGATTTTCATCAGGTTGATGTTGTCGCACCCTCAAAAGCTGCAGCCGTTGCAGCAACCAACATGTGTCTGTGTGTAGATTGTCATTGCACACTGTTCCGCACACCATGCCACATGTGTTATCGGATGTGAGATGCACATGTATGCATGGGACACGGAGTAGCGTGACAAGGCCATGTCAGCATCCTCACAAGGAATGTGTGGTGAGTCATGACATGTGCACCTTCATGGCAAGGTGTGTGGGCAGGCCTAGTGTAATGTCATGTGACCTGTGGCTCCGGTGTTCCGCTACCAGTCTCTGCAATCGGCATCCCACTTCTGCTGATGTGTGGGTGTATGTCACTCCTGTCTTGCGTCGGGCTGTTCACTTGCACTGGGACACAGCTATTCCCATGGCGTGGCATGGGGAGGTTCTCAATCTCCGTGTGTAGCTGGGTCTTGGAAGGAGTGTCACCTTGCATCCATACGTGTCCTGGGCATGTAGCACATACCTGACTCCCTATGTAGCATGTGTGTATTGCCAGATTTACATGTGCTCAGTAGACATGAGTTGTTGTCGTAGTGCACTCACTCTTCCTTGTCACTTCCAAATTACTGCAGAGCGCCGCCTCTTGCCCGACCAATTCCAGACTTGGCTACCATGCAGGAGAATGACAGGATCCGGCTCTACCGCTTCACCCAACCGTTGATCCTGGAGCTGACGGCGAGACTGGCACCACACCTGCAACCGCAGCACAGGTATCCTACGGCACTGACACCCCAGCTGAAGGTAATGGCTGCCCTACATTTTCTTGCCACGGGTACCTTCCAAAATACCATAGCTCATGTTGGTGGCATGTCCCAGAGCATGTTCAGCGGTGTGCTGCATGATTTCTTGGAGGCCATGTTGATTCACCTGGATGACTTCATCAAGTTCCCAACCCCTGAACAGATGACTGAGGTCAAGCGTGGATTCTATGCCCTGGGAGGGATGCCCCATGTCATTGGGTCCATAGATGGGACACATGTAGGTTTGGTACCACCACACGCACGGGAGGTGGCGCACCGCAATCGGAAGCACTACCACTCCATCAATGCCCTTGTGGTGTGTCTGTCCAATATGGTGATTTCACATGTCTGTGCTCGTTTCCCAGGATCAGCACACGATGCCTACATCATGAGGCGTAGCGGGATGCCTGATATGATGATGCAGCTGCGCAACGAACGGGCATGTGTTGTTGGTGGGTACAGTCTGTCTGTCCTGTATTCTGTATAGCCGACCAGTACGACCGCTTCACCAGTTATAACGATGTCCATGTGCTTCCCATGTAGGGGACGCTGGCTATCCCAACATGCCTTGGCTGCTGACACCTCTCCGCAACCCCATCACGCCGGCCCAGCTCCGCTATAACACCGACCATGGCCGGACAAGGCGAGTGATAGAGAGGACGTTTGGCATGCTGAAGAGCCGATTCCGGTGTCTCCACAAGACCGGCGGTGCACTCCCTTATGCCCCGGCGAAGGTCTGCAAGATCTTCATGGTCTGCTGCATGCTGCACAACATGGCAGTTGAAAGAGCTGTGCCACTCATCCTGAATCAACATGACGAGGACCATCCACCCGTGGAGGACGAAGGGCTTGGCAATGGGGCTAGTGATGTGGAGGATGTGGAGCCGCAAGAGGACATCCGGACTCGGCTCATACGCGACTTCTTTGCTTAGTGGTGAGTACCAGTGTCTGAGTGTGCACGCATTGGTCCCCGTGTGGCATGCGTTGTGATGTGTGTCTCCACCTGCATGTATGGCACGTGAGTCAGAGGTGTGTGTGGGTGTGTCACTGGAGTGATGGTGGCAGTGATGGTAGTATTTCCCCAGTCATAATTGTGACCTAGCATGTTGTCATCCATACATGTGTCGAGTAAATTCACATGCAAGTGGCTGTGCTTTTTGTGGCTGACTTCTTGTGTGTCTCTCTTCCCCAGGTACCTGCGCATGCCGTTTGCTGGTTGCATTGTTGTGGCACTGCTATTCCTCATGGACATGACATCGTGGGCTGACTCAGCGTTACAGGCACGGACACGTTTGGAAGTCTCCATGGGGTAAGGGATGCATCTGGGGTGTATTGGGTGTGGCAGTTGTTCACGATGTGTGCACACTGCCCCTGTCGGGGTTTGGTTCCTCTGCAGCCATGTCGCATCCCCATGGGACACGACATGCAGCTGTGTACCCCTGAATAGATGGTCTGCCTGGTTGACAGTCATCAGTGATGGGATAGTGGATTGTGATGATGGCATCAATGTGTGTGACACTGCCCTCGGACACATACGGTTAGCATTGGCTTGACATGGTGTGGGACTTCCACATCAGCGGATCTATGGTGTATGGCAGGCTCTCCGTGTGCAGCTGTGGGTATTTAGCTGTTAGCCGACGCTTGTGTGCCAGTACCATGGCTATCACGCATTTGTGCTGCAGAAGGGGGGTGCCAGTGTTGGACCCACATGTCACTCCACATGATGTGTTCATCTGTACTTCGAGTTGCCTCTGCAAACCCAAATACATGACTAATAAAGGTGTCCCTATGCCTCCAAGGTGCCTCTTCTCAGTCAATGCTGGTGTGTTGGCACGGTGCATCCTGCATGTCTGGCATGGTATTCCCTGATTGTGGCTATGTGTCAATGTGTTGAGTCGCAAGATGCAAGCTGTGTGTGTGGGCTGAGACTGTGTATTGGGCATGATGTCCATGACTGCGTGGGTATTGTGACATGTGCCATCCCCATGCATCCAACGTTGGCCAGGCCCCCATTCTCTACATCCACCGGACTCAAGCTTGCAGGACATGGTTCTGCCACCTGTCTACACATACCTGGGTGCCACCCAGGACACTGGACTGGATCCCTGACCTCTGCGCATGACTGTTGGTGTACTCAATGTGTGTGTCAGCACGGTTGTTCGGCCACCCCCTCAGCTGGTTGTGCCCATCACGGGTGTGTATGGTGCTCCATGTCTGTCTTGCCTAATAAACTGTGACCCATATGTCCTGTGCCAGACTCAGGCCCCAGGGTGTGGATGGTTGAAGAGAAAAGATGACTCAGGCATGTTTAGACTTTACAAGACACATGTTAGGTAATAATGCTACCAGCAGGCATCTACTCTTCATAGTGTGATTTATTATTGGGGGGGGGGGGACAAAGTGAGGGGCTTTCCGGGATTAGGGAATCCAAAGTTCAGTAGGGGAGTTGGTGTCCTTGCCATTGGAAATCCTCAGAGTCCATGCCACAGTCTTTGTCAACATTGGTCAGCCAGTGACCAGCAGGGCCATGTGGCAGAGAATGTCTCTTGATGCTGTGATGCTGTTGCTCCAGTGGGCCAGGTGCCAGGCCAGGTGTCCTGGGAGATGGTGATGTAGCAGCCACCCTCACGGTCCTTTCCGTGGACGACCCGGCCTCCTGCGGGGAACCTCACCAGCAGGCCGTGACGACGTCTGGGATGCTCCGTCGGATGTTTCCTCCTCCTCCTCCTGATCCCTCCCTGTGGGTGGTGATGTTCTCCGCCTTCTGGCACAGGGAGGGTCGGCCATGGTGTCGGCCATCCGACGGAGTGTAGCGTGAATCCCCTGGAATGCCGTCACTTGCTCAGCCTGTCTGTCCTCCATCCTCCGTTGGTGTACCAGTAGATAGGCAATTAGCTCTGCATGTTGCTGGGCCTGCTGGGCCTTGATCCCCTCGAGGACGGACACAACCTGGGCCATGCCCGTGGTGTCCTGCCGGTATGAGTCCAGGATGTTACGGACATGGGAAAATACCGGATCCCCAGCCAACTGGTCAGGCTCGCGCCTCCGCCGTCCTCCACTCCCACCACCCCTGCCCACTTGCGCCTGGCCTGCACTTGTGGGCACATGGGGTCTCCGGGACCCCTGAGGGGTGGCATTGGCGTTGTCGCCTGCCTCCTCCTGGGTGCCCAGGACACCGTGTTCCTCCTGGCGAGCCTGGCTGCATTGTGGTGTTGGGGCAGGGATCCTGGGTGTCTCCTGGGATGTGCCAGGAGTGGGGGTGGTGGTTGGCACAGTTGTACCTGACGCAGGTGCTGCAGGTGGTTGGACACCAGAGGGGCCAGGTCGGTCGGGGTCGTCCGCAGAGTGGTGAGAGTGGTCGCTGCCGGTGGGATCGGGCTCCTGCAGATCCGGGTCCTGTGAGTGTTCCCCCCCAGTGTTGGGGGGTGCATCACGACGTTGACCTGTGTGTGAGAGAGATAATGTTAATTTTGGTCCATGCAACATCCATGTTTCATCCGTTTCAAAGTTGGCACATTTCCTCTTGGAATTAGGATCTGTCTTGCATTCCACTCACAGTGCACTTGTGCATGGGTGTGTCCCTTGGCCACCACTTTGGCCCCTTTAACTATGTGTGGCACAGTCTTACTTGCTGCGTCAAGTGTGACTGCAGTCAGCAGTGGAGTGGGCAGGTGTGGCGAGCCATGCATTGGCGCCTTCCGTGTAGCACTGTACATGCGCACATGGAGTGGATCCACACACTTATATGATCCAGGTAGCTGTCCTTGTGCTCGTGTACAGGTTGTGACATGGCCCTGTGTTTTGCCATGGTGAAGAGGGGGGGTTCTGGCACTGGCCACCCTTGTCTACATGCACGCAGTCTACCTGCTGACGAGCAGACATTCACACACGCAACACGGCTGATTAGCTCTCCCTGTGTCTCGCTCCCTCTGTGTCCCCCTCTCCCTCCCTCCGTGTGTCAGCCTCCTCCCTCTGTCCTTCTCCCTCCCTCTCTGTCCCCCTCTCCCTCCATCTCTGTCCCCCTCTCCCTCCCTCTCTGTCGCCTTCTCCCTCCCTCTGTGTGCCCCTCTCCCTCCCTCCGTGTGTCAGCCTCCTCCCTCTGTCCGTCTCCCTCCCTCTCTGTCCCCCTCTCCCTCCATCTCTGTCCCCCTCTCCCTCCCTCTCTGTCGCCTTCTCCCTCCCTCTGTGTCCCCCTCTCCCTCCCTCCGTGTGTCAGCCTCCTCCCTCTGTCTGTCTCCCTCCCTCTCTGTCCCCCTCTCCCTCCATCTCTGTCCCCCTCTCCCTCCCTCTCTGTCGCCTTCTCCCTCCCTCTGTGTCCCCCTCTCCCTCCCTCCATGTGTCAGCCTCCTCCCTCTGTCCGTCTCCCTCCCTCTCTGTCCCCCTCTCCCTCCCTCTCTGTCCCCCTCTCCCTCCCTCTCTGTCCCCCTCTCCCTCCATCTCTGTCCCCCTCTACCTCCCTCTCTGTCCCCCTCTCCCTCCCTCTGTGTCCCCCTCTCCCTCCCTCCGTGTGTCAGCCTCCTCCCTCTGTCCGTCTCCCTCCCTCTCTGTCCCCCTCTCCCTCCCTCTCTGTCCCCCTCTCCCTCCATCTCTGCCCCCCTCTACCTCCCTCTCTGTCCCCCTCTCCCTCCCTCTCTGTCCCCCTCTCCCTCCCTCCGTGTGTCACCCTCTGTCACCTCGGCCCAGCTTCCTGGGCACACACTGTTAGCAGATCTTTGAGTGGCCCTTGGCTTGTTGATGTGAGTTTGTTTCTGATCTCCAGGCACCCATTGGGTGTGATGTGTGTCTGTGCGCTGCTGCTGTGGTGGTGTGTGCTGCCACTCTTTCACAATGTTGGCTGTTCATTAGCTGCTGTCATGTGCAAAACAGTGCCTTCACCCCCATGTGTTGATGCAAGGCGTCCGCCATTTGCTGGCAAGTCATTCCTGTGTTGGGACACACTGTTTGTCTGGCTGTGACCTAGGCCATATGGGTAGAGTGAATTGTTGTCTGCTTCTGAGTTGCACTATGTGCTTTTTTGGGCCCAGCCTCCCGCCATCCGGGTTACCGTGTCATGTGTTGTTGTCTTCTGTGGCCTGTGACTTGACATTGTCCAGCTGGGTGCATGGGGCATGGTGGCAGCAGTGGCATGTGCGTGCTCATGGAGTGTGGTTGAGTCATGCGATGGCTTGTGGTGGTTGCGTGCCTGTTAGTGATGTTGGTTGTGGATGCCGTTCCCCCCATGTGAGGTGCGTTGTTTGTGTACTCACCCGGGTCTCGGAGTCCTTCTAATCCTTCGACTTCCTCCACCGGCAGTATGGCCATCACCCTCTCCTCCCAGGGATGGTAGTGTACGGGTCTGCGGGAGGGCCCTCCTCCGGTGGCGTTGGCCTGGTCGTGTTCATCCTGCCTCTTGGCTCGGACCCTCCTCCGCAGATCGTACCACCTGTTCTGGCATTCCTGCCTGGTCCGTCTGGTGTCCGCAACAGCATTCACAGCATCGACGATGGTCTGCCACATGGCTGTTTTTGCTGCCTGGCTGGTGTTTCTGACCAATGTTCCAAAGATCTGTGGCTCGACTCTGAGGATTTGATCAACAAGAACCTCCAACTCTCGGTTACTGAACTTTGGATTCTTGGTAGTGGGCATGATGAGGGGTGTGGATGGGGGGCGGTGTGGATGGTGGGGGTGGTGTGTGGATGGTTGTGGGTGTGTGGGTGTGGTTGTGCAGGTGCGTGTGTGTGTGAATGTGATGAGGGTGTGTTTGTGAAGGTGGTTGTGTGAAGGTGTGCAAGTGTAAGGTGTAGTAAAGGTTGAGGTCTGGTGCTGTGGGTTGTCTGTGGGGTCTGGCAGCAGTGGGTCTGTTGCAAAGGCTCATGGTTTGTGTGTGTGGGCCCTTTTTATTGGTCCATTGGTGGGTGTGGCTGTGTTTGAATTGTGGGTGGGTTGGTTATAAGGAGTGGTGGTGTATTGGGCCTCTGTTTGTTTTTGGCAGTTGCAGGTCAGTGAAGGTGTTGTTTTAGTGTTTTTTGGCCATGTTTAGTGGCTTTGTGCCATTCGAATGGTGTATTGTTGTGTTGTTTTGTTTTGTCCTGGTTGTGTCCGTGCGTTTTGAGCGTGTGTACGGTGTGTACATGGGCCATTTGGTTGTACGGTGCTGTCCTTGTGTGTGGCTTGGTACGACTCGTACATGCGGTTGTGATGTTGGGGCCTGGGGTGCGCTCCGTAGTTAGGAGGTTGTGTTGGGGGTAGGACTCGAACGTACTGGGATGTACATACACGGTGGTACGACACGTACAGGGGTGGGGGTAGGACTCGAACGTACTGGGGTGGGGGTACACGGGGGTAGAACACGTACAGGGGTGGGGGTACGACTGGAACGTACTGGGGTGGGGGTACACGGGGGTAGGACACGTACAGGGGTGGGGGTACGACTGGAACGTACTGGGGTGGGGGTACACAGTGGTACGACACGTACAGGGGTGGGGGTAGGACTCGAACGTACTGGGGTGGGGGTGCACGGTGGGACGACACGTACAGGGGTGGGGGTACGACTGGAACGTACTGGGGTGGGGGTACACAGTGGGACGACACGTACAGGGGTGGGGGTACGACTGGAACGTACTGGGGTGGGGGTACACGGTGGTACGACACGTACAGGGGTGGGGGTACGACTGGAACGTACTGGGGTGGGGGTACACGGGGGTAGGACACGTACAGGGGTGGGGGTATGACTGGAACGTACTGGGGTGTGGGTACACGGGGGTAGGACACGTACAGGGGTGGGGGTACGACTGGAACGTACTGGGGTGGGGGTACACGGGGGTAGGACACGTACAGGGGTGGGGGTACGACTGGAACGTACTGGGGTGTGGGTACACGGTGGTACGACACGTACAGGGGTGGGGGTAGGACTCGAACGTACTGGGGTGGGGGTACACGGGGGTAGGACACGTACAGGGGTGGGGGTACGACTGGAACGTACTGGGGTGGGGGTACACGGGGGTAGGACACGTACAGGGGTGGGGGTACGACTGGAACGTACTGGGGTGGGGGTACACGGTGGTACGACACGTACAGGGGTGGGGGTAGGACTCGAACGTACTGGGGTGGGGGTACACGGTGGGACGACACGTACAGGGGTGGGGGTACGACTGGAACGTACTGGGTGGGGGTACACGGTGGGACGACACGTACAGGGGTGGGGGTACGACTGGAACGTACTGGGGTGGGGGTACACGGTGGGACGACACGTACAGGGGTGGGGGTACGACTGGAACGTACTGGGGTGTGGGTACACGGGGGTAGGACACGTACAGGGGTGGGGGTACGACTGGAACGTACTGGGGTGGGGGTACACGGGGGTAGGACACGTACAGGGGTGGGGGTACTACTGGAACGTACTGGGGTGGGGGTACACGGTGGGACGACACGTACAGGGGTGGGGGTACGACTGGAACGTACTGGGGTGGGGGTACACGGTGGGACGACACGTACAGGGGTGGGGGTACGACTGGAACGTACTGGGGTGGGGGTACACGGTGGTACGACACGTACAGGGGTGAGGGTACGACTGGAACGTACTGGGGTGGGGGTACACGGGGGTAGGACACGTACAGGGGTGGGGGTAGGACTCGAACGTACTGGGGTGTACATGGACAGTGGTATGACACGTACAGGGGTGGGGGTAGGACTCGAACGTACTGGGGTGGGGGTACACGGGGGTAGGACACGTACAGGGGTGGGGTAGGACTCGAACATACTGGGGTGTACATGGACGGTGGTATGACACGTACAGGGGTGGGGGTAGGACTCGAACGTACTGGGGTGTACCTAGACGGGTGGGGGTGTACATACATGGGGGTACGTGTCGGACGTACGGGGGCTGGGGGGAGTGTTGGGCGCGTATGCGGGCACATGTCTCCATGGTTGCTATAGGAGTTCGGTGCGGACGGTGTTTTTTCCATACGGTTGTGACCTCGGACGCACGGGATGGATCGTGATTCCTCGGTCGGACTTGACTTTTTCACGTTTGTACGGTAAATCGTCCGAGGACGTGTCGGACACATTTTCCGACCCGAGGACGTGTGGGGAAGGATTCCCAATGCGGTTCGTATGGACTTTTTACCATGCGAATCGTGATTGCCAGTTCGTACGGCACTTGTACGATTCGTACGGTAAAAAGACCGGATACGAGTCGCACGGGGTAATTTTTTACCGGATCGTGATCGGCACCATAATGAAATGCTAGGAAAACTAAGACAAGAATCAAATTATTTTTACCCTCAAATAATTATCATAGACTTTGAGCAAGCCATGATAAATTGCATTCTAAAACTGTACCCCCATACAGCTATCCAAGGATGTTACTTCCATCTAAACCAATGTATATGGAGACATTTACAAAAATCTTCACTAAGTGTAGAATATGCCACTAACATAAGTTTTGCACATCAAATAAAACTTCTAACAGCCCTAGCTTATGTACCAACCACAGATGTTGCAGAACATTACAATCTTTTATTAGAAAGTCCATTCTACAAACAAAATGAAGTAAAGTTATCTCCCCTCTTAGATTATTTTGAGGATACCTGGGTGGGGAGACTACACAGATCAGGCCATAGACGTCAGCCCAAGTTCCAAATACCTTGGTGGAATGTATATGTAAGTACACTCAACCAACAAGCCAAAACTAACAACGCCGTCGAGGGCTGGCATAATGCATTCCTAACTTCTACTGGGAGAACAACTGCAACACTACAAAAACTATTAATTGCCATACAAAAGGAACAAAGTTTCCAAGAATTAAGAATGCAACAATCTGTCCTACAATTAAAACCAAAACAATCTAGACAAACTACTCAAATGTATAATTACCTACAACAACAGGTACAGCTATACCCATCCACAAGAGGACTTGAGTACTTAAATATAATAGCTCAAACTCTCTTCTAAACCCTTTCCTAAATATTAACCCACAATTCTACTAAAACAACTATCACAACATAAACAAACCACTTTATTATATCACATATTTAATTATGTGGTCTAAAATATATAAATCAATTATATCGACATATATATAGACAACATAATTAAACAAACCAAGTACACAACAACAATATTAAATATATAAGGTTTGGCCACCAACAATTAAAATATTTAAATGAACTTACCTGTCTAGTTGCTCCAATGGGATAATAACATTCCTTCCAAATAAATCCAGGTAGTTCAAAATCCATAGGTATCAAAAAAAAATCCAAATAAAATGTAAAAATACAACTGTTTATCGAAAACAACGTCTACGCAAAAAAACGACTATCCATTAACCATAAAAATCCCGAAAAATATTAAAAAGGTAAATAACCGCTCCTGGAAACCCGAACAATAAAGGAAGTGTAAAATAAAGATTAGTAAACACAACTAATACACACTTCCTTTAAAAAAAATAAGGTGTTTGAAACCGATGAAAATATCTTCGCCGTAGAACCTACAAAAGAGAAACAAACATTCCCACCCACACACAAACACACATAAGGCACCTAAAAACATCACTACAAACGTAATTCAAACACTATAAAACTTTAACACACCGAAATAACAAAACACTAACAAAGCCACAAACACGGAACACAACGTAAATTATAAAACCGTATACAAACTATTACTAACACCCTAACTTCTAAAACATCAATCCATACACACTTATTACAACATTACTACTTCCACAAAACACTTAAAACTATTTAATAATAAAGAAAATAACTCTTACCTTCTCAAACGCGAAACAGCTCCCGACCGCGACCTGGATTCGACCAAAATAACCCAAAACAACAGCGAGCGGTTACAAAATAAAAGACCCAAACAAACATAACAACTAAAAAAATACCAATAAATGCCCTAACTATTTATTTAACATTACACATTACTTTAAAAATTAGTAAAACATTAGAATAAAATTCTCAAAAAGAATACCTATTTTTTTTATCTATGTGAAAATTATTTAACGTATTAAAATAAATATAATAAATAAAATATTTTTATTAATATATCAATAAAACTGTATATATTACCAAAATAAATAGATGAACATTATATAATTAATATATTGTATCTACAACATACCAAAAAAAAATAAAAAAATACATATTCTAAAATGTAAACAATTTCAATATTAATTATGTAATATAAATATTAACAATTAAAATATATTAATCATATATTTCAAAACATACAATTTCTTATAAATTCAAATAAAGTCTAAAAATTTTGAGAGTACACAATATAAATTTATAAATATTAAACAGCTATAAAAATCAGATTTTTTTATTTTTTAAATATTTTGTGTGTTCATATATTCATGTCCAAAATATACATTAAACAAATATATATCCATTATAAAAAAATTATGACTATAATACAAATGTTAAATAATAATAATTTTATTACATGTTTATTTCAATGATTTAATTATTAGAATATGCGTAATAATAAACAATATTTTCTCTCTAATGAATATACATTCCAACAACTATAAAACAAATCTTATTTTCCTTTCTACTATTTTATAAAAAAAATTGGAATTTGCATTCTGATATAACTTCTATCTTTTATCCAACCAAAACTAAAATCTACAGATTTTTTGTAAATTAAAACAAATTAATTTAACTGTTCCTATTCAACTCTATATTTAATTCTAATATTTGCTATTTACCAAACTTAATTAACATACTACTCCCACTACAGACTGAACTTAATTAACTTACTATTCTCACTCCAACCTATATTAAATTATAGTAGGTGCTGGACACTGAACTAAATTAATTTACTATTCCCACTCCAGTCTATATTTAATTAGGGTAGATGCTGGACACTGAACTTAATTAATTTACTATTCCCACTCTAGTCTATATTTAATTAGGGTAGATGCTGGACACTGAACTTAATTAATTTACTATTCCCACTCTAGTCTATATTTAATTAAGATAAGTGCTGGACACTAAACATAATTAATTTACTATTCTCACTCCAACCTATATTAAATTAGAGTAGGTGCTGGACACTGAACTTAATTAATTTACTATTCCCACTCCAGTCTATATTTAATTAAGATAACTGCTGGACACTGAACTTAATTAATTTACTATTCTCACTCCAACCTATATTAAATTAGGGTAGGTGCTGGACACTGAACTAAAATAATTTACTATTCCCACTCCAGTCTATATTAAATTAAGATAAGTGCTGGACAGTGAACTAAAATAATTGACTATTCCCACTCCAGTCTATATTAAATTAAGATAAGTGCTGGACACTGAACTTAATAAATTTACTATTCTCCCTCCAACCTATATTTAATTAGAGTATGTGCTGGACACTGAACTGAATTAATTTACTATTCCCACTCCAGTCTATATTTAATTAAGATAAGTGCTGGACACTGAACTTAATTAATTTACTATTCTCACTCCAACCTATATTACATTAGAGTAGGTGCTGGACACTGAACTTAATTAATTAACTATTCCCACTCCAGTCTATATTTAATTAAGATAAGTGCTGGACACTGAACTTAATTAATTTACTATTCTCACTCCAACCAATATTTTATTAGAGTATGTGCTGGACACATAACTTAATTAATTTACTATTCCCACTCCAATCTATATTTAATTAAGATAAGTGCTGGACACTGAACTTAATTAATTTACTATTCTCACTCCAATCTATATTTAATTAGGGTAGATGCTGGACACTGAACTTAATTAATTTACTATTCCCACTCTAGTCTATATTTAATTAGGATAAGTGCTGGACACTGAACATAATTAATTTACTATTCTCACTCCAACCTATATTAAATTAGAGTAGGTGCTGGACACTGAACTTAATTAATTTACTATTCCCACTCCACTCTATATTTAATTAAGATAACTGCTGGACACTGAACTTAATTAATTTACTATTCTCACTCCAATCTATATTTAATTAGGGTAGATGCTGGACACTGAACTTAATTAATTTACTATTCCCACTCCACTCTATATTTAATTAAGATAACTGCTGGACACTGAACTTAATTAATTTACTATTCTCACTCCAATCTATATTTAATTAGAGTATGTGCTGGACACAGAACTTAATTAATTTACTATTCCCACTCCAGTCTATATTTAATTAAGATAACTGCTGGACACTGAACTTAATTAATTTACTATTCTCACTCCAACCTATATTAAATTAGGGTAGGTGCTGGACACTGAACTAAAATAATTAACTATTCCCACTCCAGTCTATATTAAATTAAGATAAGTGCTGGACACTGAACTTAATAAATGTACTATTCTCACTCCAACCTATATTTAATTAGAGTATGTGCTGGACACTGAACTGAATTAATTTACTATTCCCACTCCAGTCTATATTTAATTAAAATAGGTGCTGGACACTGAACTTAAT
This sequence comes from Triturus cristatus, assembly GCF_964204655.1. NCBI lineage: Eukaryota > Metazoa > Chordata > Amphibia > Caudata > Salamandridae > Triturus > Triturus cristatus. Next base: position 467,013,669 of record NC_140589.1, read on the forward strand.
TAATTTCCTATTCTCACTCCAACCTATATTTAATTATAGTATGTGCTGGACACTGAACTGAATTAATTTACTATTCCCACTCCAGTCTATATTTAATTAAGGTAAGTGCTGGACACTGAACTTAATTAATTTACTATTCTGACTGAAATCTATATTTAATTATGGGATTCGTAAAATTCTAAATTATATTTAAATTTTCTAAATAATATTTTTTTTAAATTAAAAAATATATAAACATTTTTAAAACACTTCCCACCCTTATCCCCTATAAACCAACATCCCACTCCTAAAAATATTTGTAAAATTCGAAATTTAATTTACAATTTCTAAATAAATTTTTTTAAAAATTAAACAATATATAAACATTTATAAAACACTTCCCACCCTTATCCCCTATAAACCAACATCCCGCCCCTAAAAATATTTGTAAAATTCGAAATTTAATTTACAATTTCTAAATAATTTTAATACAAAATTAACAAATATATAAACATTTTTTAAACACTTCCCACCCTTATCCCCTATAAACCAACATCCCACTCCTAAAATTATTTGTAAAATTCTAAATTTCATTTACAATTTCTAAATAAATTTTTAAAAATTGTTAACAATATATAAACATTTTTAAAACACTTCCCACCCTTATCCCCTATAAACCAACATCCCGCTCCTAAAAATTTTTGTACAATTCTAAATTTAATTTACAATTTCTAAATATTTTTTTTTTTAAATTAACAAATATATAAACATTTTTAAAACACTTCCCACCCTTATCCCCTATAAACCAACATCCCGCTCCTAAAATTATTTGTAAAATTCTAAATTTAATTTACAATTTCTAAATTATTTTTTTTTTTAAATTAAACAATATATAAACATTTTTAAAACACTTCCCACCCTTATCCCCTATAAACCAACATCCCGCTCCTAAAATTAAATATACATTTCACATTTTAAATAAAATTTACTAATTAAATTTTACAATATATTACAAAAATTAATTAACTTTTTTAAAACACTCCCCACCCTTATCCCCTATAACCCAACATCCCGCCCCTAAAACAATATAAATATTTCTCATATTATATACATTTTAACTATTTATACAAACAACTTCAAAATATTTACTAAACATACAATGACAATATTTTCACATGTCGATATTATTACTAACGATATTACTTACATCGACATATAAGTAAAAAAAAAAAAACGATATTTTTCACATCGATATTATCTATTTTGATATTTTGTACATTCGATATTTTTGACTCGATATTTCTGTCCCTCGATATTAAAAAGTCGATATATAGACTGCTCACCACTTGGGTGGAGGGGATCCCCCTGCCTGATCAAAGACTTCAAAGACCTTTTTGCCTATAACTAGTGGACCCTTGAACTGTAGTAGGTAGATCGATTTTGGGACTACCAGGGCCCTGCTGACTTCGTCGCAGCCCGGACGCATCGCATCCCATCTGGAAGAGCCCTGCTGACTTCATTGCGGCTCACACTCTACGAACCATACCTCCTGTACGCAACGCATCGCATCTTATCTGGAAGAGCCCTGCTGACTTCATCGCGGCTCACACTCTACGAACCGTACCTCCTGTACGCAACGCATCGCATCTTATCTGGAAGAGCCCTGCTGACTTCGTCGCAGCTCACACTCAATGAACCGTACCTCCTGTACACAACGCGGCTCGTACACTTCGAGCCGGACCTCCGGTACGCATCGTACCAGTATCAGCCCAGCAGTATTTCAACGCAGCTCGTACACTTCGAGCCGGACCTCCGGTACACATCGTACCCGCATCAGCCCAGCAGTATTTCAACGTGGCTCGTACATTTCGAGTCGGACCTCCGGTACGCATCGTACCAGCATCAGCCCAGCAGTATTTCAATGCAGCTCGTACACTTCGAGCCGGACCTCCGGTACGCATCGTACCAGCATCAGCCAGCAGTATTTCAACGCGGCTCGTACACTTCGAGCCGGACCTCCGGTACGCATCGTACCAGCGTCAGCCCAGCAGTATTTCAACGCGGCTCGTACACTTCGAGCCGGACCTCCGGTACACATCATACCAGCATCAGCCCAGCAGTATTTCAACACGGCTCATACACTTCGAGCCGGACCTCCAGTACACATCGTACCCGCATCAGCCCAGCAGTATTTCAACGCGGCTCGTACACTTCGAGCCGGACCTCCGGTACGCATCGTACCAGCGTCAGCCCAGCAGTATTTCAACACGGCTCGTACACTTCGAGCCGGACCTCCGGCACGCATCGTACCAGTATCAGCCCAGCAGTATTTCAACGCGGCTCGTACACTTCAAGTCGGACCTCCGGTACACATCGTACCCGCATCAGCCCAGCAGTATTTCAACGCAGCTCGGGCCCTTCGAGCCGAACAGCTCGTACGAAGCGTACCGACATCCCAAAAACTCACAGCAGCTCACCGTGGTTCCCCTGAACCGACTCGTACCCTTGTACGCAGCGTAGCATCTGGGCCCGCCACGGACCCCTCGTTTCAGACTGTGAGTATCCGAATCACACCAGCTACTCGAACCCAACCTGAACTGAACCCATTCTAGCTACACCCCCCAGACAGTCACCTCTACCCTAACTAGAGTAGGCAGGTCCCTGCTTGGACAGAAGTAACTACCTCTGCCGACCAGAGACCGACAAGTCTAACATTGGTGGCAGCGCTGGGATCCGAACTTGCGTTTATGATTTGTGTACAGTGATTTATTGACCCACTACCTAGTGAGTGCAGGCCATAACAAAACCACTTAGTCTTTGTTTTCGATTAATTGAAATTCCCCAGTCCACAACTGGCCTCAATACAAAGGAAGATCTGCAAAAGGCGTTGAGGGCCTGGGTAGCATCCAGAGATCCCCCACCCCACGTAGAAGGAAATGGCCTGGGAGATGGGCAGCAGGGAGAGCCAGGGGAGCAGGAGAGAGAGAGTAGTTTCCCCTGCGCGTAGTAATGTGTCCGAAAGAGGCCTGTCTCCAGAGGAGCTAGCCGATAGAGAGAAGAGCAGAGCCCATGAATTAGAACTCACCAAGTTAAAAATGGAAGGGGAACGGAAGCTAGCGGAGAGGAAGTTCGCCATGGAGGAGATGAGGTTTCAAGGGGAGCAGGAAGAGAAAAGGCTGCAGCGGGAGCATGAGGGCAGGAAGCTGCAGTTGGAACATGAGAGAAGTCTCAGGGAACTAGAGCTCAAAGCTAGGAGTGGAGAGCCTGTTCCCCCGGTGGGCAGCACGACCCCCCCCTGCTTGTAGAAAGCAGGGTACACATCCCCAAGGATGTATTATAAAAATGTTGACATCCAGCAATGGTTCAAAGCATATGAGGTAGCCATGACCTCCCACTGGTCCCTGAGAAGGATTGGGGAGCGGGGTTATGGGGGACGTTCCTTAGTGAGGGGAGGGATACCTTGCTAGACCTACCATCCCCCGTACTGAATTCATACAGCCATATGAAGGACGCCTTAATGTCAAGGTATGGTCTGATCCCGGAGATGTATAGACAGAGATTCAGGGATTGCAAGAAAATCCCTGGCACGACTTGGATAGAGTACGTGAACTACTACAGCAGAGCCTTAGAAGGCTGGGTTAAGGGCAGCAAGGTCACCACTTTCGAGGAATTGTTTGATTTAATGGGAGCACTTCTATCTAAATTGTTTTTCAGAGCTGCGCCAGCACCTGGTCGACAGCAAACTTACTAACCCTAGGAGGCTTGCTGTGTAAGCGGACCACTGGGTGAGCACCCGGGTCCATAGAGGTCCAGTGGGAGACTATGCCAAGGGTGGGCAGGGTCCCCAACAGCGAGGAGGGGAAATCAGGGTAAGCAGCAAGAGAGTCCCCCAGGGCCCCAACGTAACACCCAAGGGAACCAGCAGCGGGGTTCCCAGCCTCCCCCTATGACCGCCACCGAGGCCCCCACAGGTAGCCCTATACTTTGTTATAGATGCCAACAACAGAGGCACTACGCCAATGATCCCCAGTGCCCCCTGTACAAAAAGCCAGCACCCACCAGGTAGCCAGTGTAGCACTGGGGGAAGAGTTAGAAGCCCCGGAGGAATGGGGACCCGTAGCATTGTCCCTGGTCTCCTTAGGAGATGGAGAAATGGTCCCCAACTGCCTGCCAACACTAAGAAATACAGGCAGTGGGTGACCATCAATGGGCAGAGGGCGGGAGCCCTCAGAGACGCCGGTGCAAGTGTGACTGCGGTCAGCTGTCACCTGGTCTCTGAGGACCAAATCGTACCTCACGCTTTTTGTCCCGTGGTGGCCGCAGATAGCTCCGAAAGTCTCTGCCGGATGGCCCAAATTCCCTTTGAGTGGGGGGGTCTCAGGCACACTACAAGTAGCTGTCCGACCTGCCATGCCTGTAGATTGTTTGCTAGGCAATGATTTAGAGAGCTCCCCGTGGGCTCAGGTGGAGCAGAAGGCTCACCTAGAGATGCTATGATTACCCGAATGGGTGTGCGTCACCACCCGGTCCATGACCGCGAAACTAGGTGCTCAATAGGATCTGGAGCCTGGAAGAATGGCCAAAGGGCCCTGCCTCAGAGGGAGAGGAGGAGTTTGGGAACCCCGACCCCTCGATTCTCACGGACCAGGAGGTAGCAAACCCTGACGGGGATGCCCTGGGACCTACCGGGGAACAGATAGCCGAACTGGAGGATATACCTGAGCTGACCCAGTGGCAGCAGGACGGTGGGCCCTCCAGGGAGGAATTCTGCCAGGAACAGAACTCCGTCCCCTCTCTCGTGGGCAAACGGCAGAAGGCCGTAGCCCAGGCAGCAGTGATCAATCCGGTTCGTACTTGGTCTACTGGGAGAATGGACTACTATATAGTGAGCCTAAGTCCGCTGAGCTGGGATCAGCCCGTGTGCTGGTGGTACCCCTTCACTACAGGGACTTCCTACTGGGCCTGGCTCACAATGTACCTTTAGCCGGGCATCTGGGGCAAGAGAAGACCTATCACAGGCTTGTCTCGCATTTCTATTGGCCCCGGATGCGCCAAAACGTAGAGACCCACTGCCGATCCTGCCAGACTTGCCAGGCAAGTGGAAAAAGTGGGGGGAAGCGCAAGGCTCCCCTACAACCCTTCCCTCTGGTCAGTACCCCTTTTGAGCAAGTGGGGATTGACATTGTGGGGCCTCTGGTCCCCAAGACTGCTATGGGCAACAGGTTTATCCTGGTCTTGGTGGACCATGCCACCCGGTATCCTGAAGCCATACCCCTCCGAACAGTGACGGCCCCCGTGGTGGGCTGGGCCCTGATGGGGATCTTCTCCCGTGTGGGATTCCCCAGTGTGGTAGTGAGTGACAGGGGGACCAATTTCATCTCTAAATATATGAAGTCCCTGTGGCAGGAGTGTGGCGTTACTTACAAGTTCACCACTTCTTGCCACCCCCAAGGAAATGGACTAGTGGAACGGTTCAACCGGACCCTTAAGAGCATTATTATGGGCCTAGAGGAGCCCCTGATGCGTAAGTGGGACGTCCTCTTACCATGCCTACTATTCGCATATCGGGAGGTGCCACAGAAGTCCTTAGAGTTCAGCCCCTTTGAACTTCTATATGGCCATCCCGTCCGAGGACCCCTGAGTCTGGTTAAAGAAGGCTGGGAGACAGCTCCCAGGAACCCCCCCCCAGGATGTATTTAGATACATGTTGGCCTTAAGGAATCAGACCCGAAGATTCAGGGAACTCACCGAGGTGAACCTGGAAGCCAGCCAGGAGGAAATGAAGCGCTGCTACGACCAGAATGCCACTCTGGTCGAGTTTCAGCCTGGGCAGCAAGTGTGGGTAATGGCCCCAGTGGAGCCCTGTGATCTCCAGGACTCCAGGACAGGAGGACCGGTCCCTTCAAGGTAGTGGAGTGCAAAAGCCAAGTCACCTATCTGGTGGACATGCAGTCTCCACGGAACCACCTACAGGTCCTTCATGTAAACCGCCTCAAGCCCCACTTCGAGAGGTCCGAAGTGGGCATGCTCCTAGCCACTGATGATGGAGTGGAAGAGGAGACGGAACCTCTACCAGATCTCCTGTGTGCTCAGGAACAAGATGGGTCAGTAGACGGTGTATGCCTTTCCACCTCCCTGACCCCTGAACAACACCGAGACTGTCGCCAGTTATTGAGCCAGTTCTCAGACCTCTTCTCCCTGGTCCCAAGTGTCACCAGTTGGTGTGTCCACGATGTAGACACCGGAGACAGCACGCCTGTGAGGTACAAGGCCTACAGGGTCACAGACAGGGTCAGGTCCTACATTAAGGAGGAGGTCTCCAAAATGTTTGCCCTCTGAGTAATTGAGTCCTCTGACAGCCCTTTGGCCAGCCCAGTGGTCCTAGTCCCCAAGGCTACCGCGCCCCGTGCCACCCCTGAACTGAGATTCTGTGTGGACTACCGTGGACTCAATGCCGTTACCCGAACGGACGCTCACCCTATTCCCCGTGCAGATGAACTCATTGACCGCCTGGGATCTGCCCAGTACCTCAGTACCTTTGACCTCACCTCGGGGTACTGGCAGATTGCACTCACAGAAGGAGCAAAAGAGCAGTCAGCCTTCTCCACCCCCGATGGGCACTACCAATTTCGGGTAATGCCCTTTGGAATGAAAAATGCCCCTGCCACCTTCCAGAGACTGGTCAACCGGGTATTGGCGGGGCTGGAGCAATTCAGCGCCGCCTACCTAGATGACATTGCAGTGTTCAGTACCACCTGGGACGAACACCTACAACACCTCTGGGAGGTACTGTTGGCCCTGCGCCGAGCAGGCCTCACCATCAAGGCTAGTAAGTGCCAGATTGGGCAAGGGTCAGTAGTGTACGTGGGGCACCAGGTAGGGAGTGGCCAAGTGGCGCCCCTCCAACCCAAGATTGCGGCCATCTTGGCCTGGGAACCTCCCACGACCCAAACAGAAGTGAGGGCCTTCCTAGGACTTACCGGCTACTATAGAAGGTTTGTCAAGGGGTATGGCAGCATTGTAGGAGCCTTGACAGAACTCACCTCCAAGAAACAGCCCAAGAAAGTCCTTTGGACTCCCACCTGTCAGAAAGCGTTTGACACCTTGAAGGCGGTCATGTACACAGCACCAGTACTTAGAGCACCTGACTTCTCAAAAGAATTTGTTGTCCAGACGGACGCCTCAGAGCATGGCATAGGAGCAGTTCTATCACAGCTGAATGAGGGCCTAGACCAACCGATAGCCTTCGTTAGTAGGAGGTTACTACCCCGGGAACAGAGATGGAGTACCATTGAGCGGGAGGCTTTTGCGGTGGTCTGGGCACTCAAGAAATTAAGGCCATACCTATTTGGGGCTCACTTCAGGATACAAACGGACCACCGGTCCCTCAGGTGATTAATGCAGATGAGGGGGGAAAATCTGAAACTGCTGAGATGGTCCATTTCCCTACAGGGGATGGACTTCACCGTAGAACACCAGCCTGGTACAGACCACGCCAACGCTGACGGTCTGTCCAGGTTCTTCCGCCTTAGTGAGGAGAACTCCCAAGGGGATGTGTAGTTCTCCCCACCTTTCAGCTGGGGGGGACACGTGTTAGACCTGGCATCCTTGGCGTGGGTCTCTCGTCCACCTTTTCACTCTTTTTGCCCCCTTCATGTAGGACCCATTTTTTTCGTGCTGGACTAGACACTCTGAGCACTGTGCCCCTGCTAACCAGGGCCACGGTGCAAGTGCTCCCTTTCAAAATATAACCTCGAACATTGTATCTAACCCGGGGAAAATGGTAGAAACTCCAAACTAGTGTCCCTAACCTCAGGAGTACATAAGACCTTCTTTTAGGGGAATGAAAGTTAGATCCTGAGCATGGAAAAGACCCTTCTAGAAAATGTCTAGATTCCTGAAACCTAACCTCGTTGTGTGCCACAGATGTGTAGTCAGATGTCTGGGCAAAGTGACAGGGACTGGGCTGTCTCCCACAGCCTGGTGTTAGCTGGCTGCCGTGAGATAAGAGAGGCGGAGTAGTTTCTGTCAAGGGTCCTGCCTGCCACAATGCCGGCTCCACTCCCCGCTGCGCGTCTGACACCCCTGCCTCCCTCCTTCAAAGGTCGAGGGTGCCAGCTGGCAGGAAAAACCCCACAACAGAAACCTGGGTGGAGGGGAACCCCCTACCTGATCAAAGACTTCAAAGACCTTTTTGCCTATAACTAGTGGACCCTTGAACTGTAGTAGGTAGATCGATTTTGAGACTACCAGGGCCCTGCTGACTTCGTCGCGGCCCAGCCGCATCGTATCTCATCTGGAAGAGCCCTGCTAACTTCGTTGCGGCTCACACTCTACGAACCGTACCTCATGTACGCAACGCATCGCATCTTATCTGGAAGAGCCCTGCTGACTTCGTCGCGGCTCACACTCTACGAACCGTACCTCCTGTACGCAACGCGGCTCGTACACTTTGAGCCAGACATACGGTACGCATCATACCAGCATCAGCCCAGCAGTATTTCAACGTGGCTCATACACTTCGAGCCGGACCTCCGGTACACATCGTACCCGCATCAGCCCAGCAGTATTTCAAAGCGGCTCGTACACTTCGAGCCGGACCTCCGGTATGCATCGTACCAGTATCAGCCCAGCAGTATTTCAACGCGGCTCGTAAACTTCGAGCCGGACCTCCGGTACACATCGTACCCGCATCAGCCCAGCAGTATTTCAACGCGGCTCGGGCCCTTCGAGCCGAGCAGCCCGTACGAAGCGTACCGACATCCCGAAAACCCACAGCAGCTCACCGCGGTTCCCCTGAACCGACTCGTACCCTCGTACGCAATGTAACAGCTGGGCCCGCCGCGGACCCCTCATTTCGGACTGTGAGTATCCGAGTCGCACCAGCTACTCGAACCCAACCTGAACTGAACCCATTCTAGCTACACTCCCCAGACAGTCACCTCTACCCTAACTAGAGGAGGCAGGTCCCTGCTTGGACAGAAGTAACTACCTCTGCCAACCAGAGACCGGCAAGTCTAACAAGTTGGAATATAGCGGTTTACGCATTTGTTTAAGTAGTGGGCTAATATGCAATAAAAGGCTTTGAAAAAGATCACCATAGCTTTGAAATTGATCCTTTCTTTCATGCACAGCCACTGCAAGGACCTTAAAATGGAGGTCATACTAGATCTGGGTTGGGTCTCACAATAGCTCTGGCAGCCGCATTTTGCACCACTTGCAGTTGCTGGACAAGACATTAGGGCAACCCGAGGTACAAACTGTTGACATAGTCTAGTTTTGATGTCACCAAGGCTTGCACCACAATCTTCCTACTGTCTAGAATAGTAGTGGGAAGAATATTTTTAGCGTGCGGAGTGTGCCAAAACAGGCGCCCGTTAAAGTTTGGATCTGTGAATGCATGGAGATAGCATTGTCGATGACAATGCCTAGGTTTTTTACTTTCTCCTTGGCTAAAGGCGGAGGTGACAAGTCCTTTGGCCACCATGTGCTCCAATTGTAAGTTTCAGGTTGTCCAAAGAATACAACTTCCGTTTTATCTGATTTGCACTTCAACTGATTTATTTTGAGCCAATTAAATACCTTTGTGAGGCAGGACCTCATATTTTCTCCGTCAAAGTCAGTTCCTTTGTCACAGGTGAAAATCAGTTGTGTGTCATCTGCGTATGAGACTATTTTAGCGCCTTCTTCTTCTACCAAAGGTGCAAGGGGAGATAAATATATATTGAATATGGTGGGACTGAGGATAGAGCCCTGGGGAACACCCACATTCATAGCAGATATGGGAGATGAAAAATGGGGTAGCCAAATGTCCTGTGATCTATTTTCCAAGAAGGAGGACATCCAACTTAGATGGTCCTGCCCAATCCAATGTTCAGTAGTCTACCAAGAACCCTCTTGTGTGGGACCGTATCAAAGGCCGCAGACAAATCAAGTAGGATCAGAACTGCTTTTTCTCCCTAGTCAAACTTACCCTTGATACATTCCGTCACTTCCTGCAGAGCAGACTCCATATTATAATTTGACCTAAAGCCTGATTGTCAATCGTGTAGTAGCTTCCGGTCTTCAATATGCTTTATGAGAGCTCTGTTTACATGTTTCTCTAATACTTTAGAGAAGGCGGGAAGTAGGGATATAGGCCTGTAGTTAGCGGGATCATTATGATCGGTATTTGCTTTTTTTAAAAGGGGTAGGATTTTTGCCGGCTTCCATATGTGTGGTATTTTGCCGGAAGAGATGGATGAATTGAATAACTTCTCAGCTGTAGGATTGATGGTAGGTGCTAATAGATTTAGGGCCATATGTATAAAGCTGTTTTGCGATCGCAAACAGTGCGATTCGCAAAAAAACGGTGTTTGCGATCGCAAAACACAGCTTCACTATGTAAGAGAGACATCCCGTTTGCAAAATTGCTAATCGCTAATTTAGCGATTGGCAATTTTGCGAATCATGCATTTAGCGAATATTTAGCGAATTCGCAAACAGCGACATCACAATAGCGAAAATCACAATTGTAGAGCTCGCAATTTGCGAATTCGCTAAACAGAATGCATGAAAAATTCGCAAATTGCAAATATTCGAAATTCACAATTTAGAGAATTGCAATTACCACCAAGTCTGAGCAGGTGGTAACCAGGTGCAACCTATTTGAAGAGGCCCACAATGCAACAGATTTTTTCCACAATGGCTGGGCTGTATGAGCTGCTGCACAGAGAAGGAGACGCCAGGAAAGGATCTTTAGAGCGCGCGTTACCCTGTTCCAGCGGACTGAGGAGGAGATCCATATTAACTACAGGCTGGATGAAGAGAGCATCCTGGAATTAATAGCGGAGCTCAAACCTATACTTGAACACCCCACACGCAGGACACACACCATACTGACCCATATACTGGTCCTGTGCTCACTGCACCTCTTGGCATCAGGGAGCTTCCAGGGGGTGATAGCCACAGCAGGAGGGGTCTCACAGAGTGCATTGTCGCACTTTTTCCACGCGTTCCTTGATGCTATGGTACAGAGGCTGCATCACCACATCCACTTCCCCAGCACACCACAGGCACTAGACCAGACCAAGCAGGAGTGCGATCAAATTGCACAATTTCCCCATGTCATCAACTGCATAAATGGGACCCATGTCGCTATATCCCCCCCCTCCCAGAACGAGTATGGGTTCAGAAATCGCAAGTCCTACCATTCCCTGAACATACAGGTGGTGTGCAATGCCAAGCATATTATCACTGACATTGTAGCGATATACCCAGGCAGCACCCACGATTCATTCATCTTCCGCCACAGTGGGATCCACCATCGACTCCCAAATGGGGAGTTTGGTGAGGGCTACCTACTAGGTAATTGCATTGGAAACAAGGACACATTAGTAAAGCACAGCAGTGGCAGGGCAGTGTTTAACCTTATCCCTCTCACCTCACAGGTGACAGTGCGTATGCTGTCCGTGACTACCTACTGACTCCTTACCTGACTTCTACCAATGCTGGGGAGCGGAGGTGCAACAGTGCTCACACAGCCACCTGATGTACCATTGAGCGGACCTTCGGAATACTCAAGAGCCGTTTCCGCTGCCTCCATAAGAGTGGAGGGGCCCTACAATACAGCCCCGAGACCTGTTGCAAGATCGTAGTAGTGTGTGCTATGCTGCACAACATCGCCACCAGGAAAGGCACACCAGTGGAGCTCACCGATTTGGAATCATCAGATGAGGCGGGGCCAGCTCCAGGATGCAGGCCAGCCTGTGTAATTGGTGCAGCTGCCGGGCGCCAGAGGCGAGATGAGATCACACAGAACTATTTCTAGGTAAGAAATGATGACACAATGCTATATATTTTTTCTAGACTGTGTTTTATTTCCTTGAGTTCAGGATATATTGCGTCACACAGCCTGTGTAGCACACAATGTAGTTTTTAATGTCCCGCACATGTTTGATACACAGTGCAAATGAACAATACTAAACAAGTGTCTGTGTGCAATGGGTTAATGCACCCATTGCCATGTGTTAGTCATGGCACCTCAACGGCGGCGCTGACGGCTCGTAGCCCCTCGCTGTGGGTGCACAGTGCCCTCCTCAACAGTATCTTCAGCCCTGCCATGACGCAAACTACGGCACCTGTCCTGTGGGGGCAGTGAAGTGATGCTGCTCCTGCTTGATTGTGCGTCCTCGTCTAGTGGAGTGAGGACTCCTCGCCCAGCAGTGGCAGCTGCCCGCAGCTGGTCCATAGCACATGTGACCTGGACCAGGCCCCTGGACACGTCCTGGCTGCAGTGTGCCATCTCATGCTGCATGATGATGCTGCACCGTGACAGCACTGAGGTGGCTGAGGACAGACGGTTGACAGCCCCAGTGTAGAGGTCTAGGCGGGTGTGGAGGCGCTGCCTCTCCCTGCGCCTAGCAGCACGGTCCTCTTTCAGCTCAGCACTGAGTACCTCCAGGGCACCCGTCAGACCAATTAAGCCCTCCCTAATTTGTCTCTGTATTGACCTGATGCTTCTTGCCTGCAGGCGCTGCACTTTGAGCATGTGGCCCTCAAGCCCTCGGAAGTCTGTATCCTCTCCTGTGGCTGGTCCACTAGTGCATGGACGCGCCCTGCGCCTGGATGGTATGGCTGGAATGGGATTTGGACATGATCATGATCGGGCCCTGTGTTATGGCTTAGACTGTCCCTGGACTTGATGGACATCTTCATCAGTGTCCTGGGCTTCCTCCTCCAGCGATGGCAATGGTGGCACTGCGATGCGCCGGGGGCGTTTGGCAGGGATGACTGGGCTGCCCTCCTCCTCCTCCTTTTGCCCTGACACCTCTGCGCTGTGGGATTCATCCTCCCCTCCAGTCATTGGTCCCTGTGTATCTGGTGTTGCTGTGGACGTAAATGCACATATTAATTTGGTGTTCTGCCTTGCATTTGTCATGCAATAAATTACACTATTTGCAGTTACTTTGGTCCTGTCTGTCTGCATTTTGCCTTTCCTGATGCACACATACTGGTTGACCCTAGCTGGGTGTCAATGCTCCACTGTTAGGTGCACGTAACTACATCTCCCATAATGCATTGCTGTGTGTGCTTGTGTGCCTGCTCTGGACTTACATTTTGCTTGTGTCCCTGGGTCTTTCCTGGGTGTGTGGGTGAAGTAGGGAGGTATCAGGGGTGTGATGGCATGCTTCTTACCTTGTCTTGGGTCTGGGTGGTCGGAGCTGTCCAGGTCTGCCACACCCCTCACACTCTCCGGTAGCAGGTCCCACCACCGGTCTTTTAGCCTCCTCCAACCTGGCAGCAACCTTTTCCTTTGAGCGCTGGCGCATGTCATACCAGCGTTTTCGCAAGTCTTCGACGCTGCGGTGGGTGACACCAATAGCGATTACTTTCTCCTGTACGTCAGCCCATATCCTTCACTTGCGTGTCTCTGGCACACACAGGGATTTCTTCCCGAAGAGCAGCTCATGGCTCACCACCATCTCCTGAATCAAGACCTCCTGCTCCCTTTCAGAAAACTTATGTTTTCTTTTCCTTGTGGTTTCCCCCTGTTGCTTGTCCAGGCTGGCCAAGTCTCCTCTCAGAGTAGCAGTGCAGTGATGCCTCAACTCTCCTCCCAGACTCTCACTCTGCTTCTGAAACTCAGGTGCAGCACACTTCCTGGTTGTTATGTCATCAAGCTGCACATGAATTTCTGATTAGCAGATTAGCGATTCCTTTTTTGCGAATTCACAAATAAGCGAATTCGCAAATAAGGAATTGCTATTTGACTATTCGCAATTGAAATAGCGATTTTTAGGGAATCCCTATTTCTTTGCGAAGTTTTATATACATACCGTTTTGTGATTATCAAATTGCGATTCGCAAAAAATCGCAATTTGAGAATCGCAAAATCGAAGTTTGATACATATGGTCCAACGTATTTTCGCAGGGCATGAGTCAGTTGGAGATCCTGACTTTATGCTTTGGAGAAGAGTGAGTGACTCCTCTAGTTGCAGCTCGGTGAAAGATAGTAATGTAGGGAGCTCATGCAACACAAACGTTACATTTATCGAGTGATAGAAAGTCTGCTCTTCCTCAGAGATGTTATCAAATGCTTGTTGAATTAAAGTGCTCTTTTTATGAAAGAATTGCGCTACCTGCTTAGATCATTCTGCCTTTAGTGGTCCTTCCTTCTTACCAGCTTTAGGGGAAGTGAATGATTTTACTATTGTGGCGCAGTGGGGAAGGAGACAGGGAGCGTTTGGTTAAACACTGCTTTATTTCTTAAGTCGGTGTCTCAAAAGTAAATACTCTCCTTCTGAGGCGATTCTAAGTTTCTCTTCCCAGGGCGAGGTCTTCGTTCTCTTGCGTCAGAGAACCTTGTCCCGGGGCTTCAGGATGCCGGAGACTGAAGGGGTATTCCCGTCAGGTAGACGCCACAACTCAGGGTAAAATCGGAAAGAGAAAAAAAAAAACTTGGTAAGGAAGCTCTCCGGGGTTTTGATGGCAAAAGAGGGTAAGGGAGTGAGGGACTAGGCACCCGCCCAACACCATTGACTTTCTTACTCCTATCTAGGAGTTTTTATGCTCTCTGTAGCTTAGCCTTTGTGTAGCGGACTCTGCTCCTGAGCGTTTGTGGAACCGCCCGCCCTCAAACCCTGACCTCCCCTTGCCCCACACGGCCCCCAGCTGTCCCCGTACCTTCTGAAGCCATGACCCTCCTGGGCCGTGGCAGGACTCAGCGTGTTGCCGGAGAAGGTCGGGCTCCTTCTCTTCCTTGTCTCCGTCTGGCGGTATCTCGGCGTGCTGACTCTCTACTTCCGCCTCCGTGACGGGGTCACTCCACGATTCCGTGAGTCCTGGCCGACGAAGAAGGTCTGGACGTCACGGTCTCTTCCGGACGCTGCCGTTGTTTCCTCTGCTGGTCTTCGACGCAAACTCTCCATTCCCGGAGTCACTTCCTCTTTGAAGGGGAGGTGGTCATGTGACCAAGTCACATGGTCGGCGTGAGAGGCTGGTTGTCGAGGGAAGTTAAAGGGACAGTATCCATCATCATCGGGAATCCGAGTCTGAAAATAGAGGAGGGGATAGGGGGAGAGATAAGGAGGCAATTGTTCATGTATCGTCTCCGAAGAGGAGGCATCGTCCGTAGGCAGCTCCTCACCACACACCCCCACCCCAGCCTGTTTCCGATCGGGAAACAGGGAGACACGGGAGAGGAATTCCGCGTTCCCGTTCAACGACCCCTGTGATGGCGAACCTCAAAGAAAAAAGGCTGCAGGGCAAGAAACCAACGCAGGACGCGCGGGTTGTTACCTTTGTTGCGGCTCATCCAAAGGAGCGGGGCATGATCGGTATATAAGATGAAATGGGAACCCTCAAGGTAATACCGTAACCTGACCACCGCCCACGTGATGGCAAGACACTCCTTTTCTACGATGGGGTACCCTTGTTCCCTGGGTAACAATTTCCATCTCAACAAGAGTATGGGATGCTCAAGACCGCCAGGAGCCACCTGTGATAAACCGCCCCCAATCCATTCTCAGAAGCATCAGTCTGCAATAGAAAGTGTTTAGAAAAGTCAGGGGACCGTAGGATGGGACTAGAAGAGATGCCTTTTTTTTAGCTCAAGGAACGCTTGCAGGGACTCGGGAGGAGGATGGCGGAGATCCTTAGTCTTTACATCCTTCCTTAAAAGGTTGGTAAGTGGTGTGGCCAATTCAGAAAACTGGGGTATGAATCGGCGATAATACCCGAGCAGGCCCAGAAAAGCCCTAACTTCTTTCTTTGTGACAGGGAAAGGAACTTGTGATATTGCTCAGACCTTTTCGTCTTGGGGTTCGATGTGACCGTTGCCCAGAAGGAAGGCCAAATATTTTACCTTCTGGAACCCTGCTTTGGATTTTTTTGCATTAACATGTAGACCTGCTGACTGGAGGGCCTGAAAAACTAGACGGCAATGCTGGAGATGAGCCACCCATGTGGGGCTATAGATGACTATATCGTCTAGATATGCCGAGGAATAGGCTTGATGGTCTGCCAACCCTCGGTTCATGAGACTTGAAAGGTGGCAGGTGCCCCATGCAATCCAAAAGGCAGGACAGTGAATTCAAACAAGCCAGAGGGTGTTGAGAAGGCTGTCTTTTCCTGATCTTGCACCTGCCAATACCCCTTCGTGAGGTCAAGAGTTGTGATATACTGTGCCTCCCCGAGCTTTTCTATTAACTTGTCTACGGGAGGAAGAGGGTATGCGTCACACTTGGAGATTGCGTTGATGGCTCCAAAGTCTATACAAAACCGGATGGAGCCCTCAGGCTTTGGTACCAGTACAATTGGTGAGGACCATTCACTCTTAGATGGGCATATAACGCCAAGGGCAAGCATGCTTTTTACCTCTTTTTCTATAGCCTCTCGTCTAGCAGCAGGGATGCGGTATGGTTTTTGTTTGACTATCTTTCCAGGTTGAGTAGGGATGGAATGTTGTGCTAAGGAAGTCCGGCCTGGCAGGTCAGAGAACAGGGGAGCAAACAGACTTAGAGTGCCTAGTAGGGCATTTCGCTGCTCAAGGGACAACTCCTGATTGATTGGTAACTGGTTTAGTGTACTGCCGGTGTCAGAGATAGGGTTTACCAAGTGAAGAACCTTAGGTAGAGGAACTAACCATTTCTTTAAAAGACTGATATGATAGAGCTGTGTCCGTTCTGGAGTGATCTGGACCTGATAGGATGTTAAACAGACCTTTTCCACAATCTGATAGGGACCCTGCCAACCTGTTTTTACCTTTGTGAGACCAGCAGGCATGAGGACCAATACCCAGTCCCCTTTCTTCAGGTGGCGCCACTTTTTCCCTTGGTTGTAAAATGTTTATTGCTTGATCTGAGCCTTCTCTAGATTCGCATCAGCGAAATCCCTTAGCTTCTGTAGTCGACTACGAAGGCCCTGAGTGTACTCCAAAAAGGACCTGGTCTCCTCCCCTTTTTCCTGTTCCCAGTATTTTTCAGTGATCTCTAGCAAACTTCGGAGTTCTCGCCCATAGAGAAGTTGGAAAGGGGAGCAACCCAGACTAGACTGGGACTGGCTTCTGATCACATACAGCGCTAAAGGAAGGAGCATGTCCCATTCTTTCCCCACTTCGCTTAACAATTTCTTTAACATCAGTTTAAAGGTGGAATTGAACCGACAAAGGCCGTCTGTCTGGGGATGATATACCGACGTTTTTATGTGTGAAATGTCAAGGGACTTGCATACCTGCCCCATTATCTTGGAAACAAATGGGGTCCCCTGGTCCGTGAGTATCTCACGAGGAAAGCCAACTCTGGAAAACAGTTCCAGAAGTCGGTTGCTGATGTTCTGACTGGTAGGGGTACGGAAGGGAAAGGCCTCGGGGTATCGGGAGGCATAGTCAATGACCACCAAGGCATAGAGATGGCCCCTCTTGGTTCTAGGAAGTGGACCGATAAGGTCCATACCTATCCTCTCGAAGGGGGTTCCGATAATCGGGAGAGGTTGCAAGGGCACGGGAGGTGGTCTGTATGGATTCTTCTTTTGGCATATTTCACACTCTTGGCAATATTTAGTGACGTGTGAAAATATGCCTGGCCAATAGAAATTTTTCAAAAGCATATCTATAGTTTTCTGTGTTCCCCTGTGGCCTGCTGTTAGGTATGAATGTGCAAAGAAAAGGACTTGGTCACGAAAAGACTGGGGTGCTATGAGTTGGGGTGGGCTACCTTCCTTTGCTATTCTATAGAGGAGGTCATTCTGTATCTGAAAAGACGGGTAAACCGGTGAGTTGGGAGAGACCATCTAGCAAAATCCCAGGTGGTTTGAAGAGAGGGGTCATTCAACTGACTGTAACGAAAGCTCTTATCGGAAAGCCTGGGGGCTTGGGTAAAGAAGGAGGGACGCGGTGTCTTGTTTGGTTCGTTAGTCTGTAGAGAGTCCCTTAGGAGTGACAAAAAAGATGGGTTGTCCTGACCCAGGATCATTTCTTCAGGGAGAAAAGGAAGAACCCCAAGCTTGGCTTCTAAAGTGACCCCACTAGGAAGGGATACGGGTAGTCGTACCAAGGGATAGTATTTAACGTCCCCATGTACACACCTAATGGGGACCACCTGTTGGGTTATAGGGGAGGAAGGCTTCACCAAGGACTGGCGTACTATTGACTGTCGACAGCCGTAGTCTAAGAGAGCTCTTATAGTCACTCCTTCGACAAGAACCCTCACGTAGAAACTGGGTCCCATTTCATCAGGATACAGAATAGACCGAGGAACACATCCTATGTCCATTTATTCTTCTGGAGGCTTTTTCCTGGGGCAATTTCTTGCGATATGCCCCCAATCCCCACATTCAAAAGATTGTGGACTCTAAGGTGCCAATTCCGATCCGGTAAAAAAATTCCCCGTCCGACTCGTATCCGGATTTTTTTCCGTCCGAATCGTCAAAGTAGCGTACAAACTGCCAAGTACGATTCGAACGGAAAAAAGTCCATACGAATCGCATTGGGAAGATTTCCCCACACGTCCTCGGGTCGGGAAAAGTCACCGACACGTCCCCGGTCGAAAAACCCACCGTGCGGAAAAATAAAGTCCGACTGCGCAAGTACGATCCCTCCCCATTTCACAACCGTACGCAAAAAACACCGTCCGAACCGAACTCCCATAGCAACCATGGAGACATGTGCCCGCATACGCGCCGAACACCCCACCACCCCCCCCGCCCGCGTATGTACGCTCCGAACCCCCACCCCAGCAGTGCATGTACGCCCCGAACCCCCACCTGTGTATGTACGCCCCGAACCACCACCCGTGTATGTACGCAACGAACCCCCACCCCAGCAGTGTATGTACGCCCCGAACCCCCACCCGTGTATGTACGGACCGTACCCACACCCGTGGAAGTACGGCCCGTACCCACACCCCACCAGTGAATGTACGCCCCGAACCCCCACCCCAGCAGTGTATGTACGCCCCGAACCCCCACCCGTGTATGTACGCACCGAACCACCACCCGTGTATGTACGCCCCGAACCCCCACCCGTGTATGTACGCCCCGAACCCCCACCCGTGTATGTACACACCGAACCCCCACCCCAGCAGTGTATGTACGCCCCGAACCCCCACCCGTGTATGTACGCACCGAACCACCACCCGTGTATGTACGGACCGTACCCACACCCGTGGAAGTACGGCCCGTACCCCCACCCCAGCAGTGTATGTACGCCCCGAACCCCCACCCGTGTATGTACGCACCGAACTACCACCCGTGTATGTACGCACCGAACCCCCACCCCAGCAGTGTATGTACGCCCTGAACCCCCACCCGTGTATGTACGCCCCAAACCCCCACCCGTGTATGTACGCCCCGAACCCCCACCCCAGCAGTGTATGTACGCCCCGAACCCCCACCCGTGTATGTACGCACCGAACCACCACCCGTGTATGTACGGACCGTACCCACACCCGTGGAAGTACGGCCCGTACCCCCACCCCAGCAGTGTATGTACGCCCCGAACCCCCACCCGTGTATGTACGCCCCGAACCCCCACCCGTGTATGTACGCCCCGAACCCCCACCCCAGCAGTGTATGTACGCCCCGAACCCCCACCCGTGTATGTACACACCGAACCCCCACCCGTGTATGTACGCACCGAACCCCCACCCCAGCAGTGTATGTACGCCCCGAACCCCCACCCGTGTATGTACGCACCGAACCACCACCCGTGTATGTACGGACCGTACCCACACCCGTGGAAGTACGGCCCGTACCCCCCACCCCAGCAGTGTATGTATGCCCCGAACCCCCACCCGTGTATGTACGCACCGAACCACCACCCGTGTATGTACGGACCGTACCCACACCCGTGGAAGTACGGCCCGTACCCCCACCCCAGCAGTGTATGTACGCCCCGAACCCCCACCCATGTATGTACGCACCGAACCACCACCCGTGTATGTACGCCCCGAACCCCCACCCCAGCAGTGTATGTACGCCCCGAACCCCCACCCGTGTATGTACGCCCCGACCCACCACCCGTGTATGTACGCACAGAACCCCCACCCCAGCAGTGTATGTACGCACCGAACCCCCACCCGTGTATGTACGCACCGAACCACCACCCGTGTATGTACGCCCCGAACCCCCACCCGTGTATGTACGCACCGAACCCCCACCTGTGGAAGTACGGCCCGTACCCACACCCCACCAGGGAATGTACGGACCGCACCCCCACCAGTGCATGTACGGACCGTACTGACGCCAAAAACACACGTACTGAACCAGGACAAACCATATTTACACAAGGAGAGTCAATTAGAGTTTCCCCACACCACCAAACATGCCCAACAACCCCACAAACATCACATACACTGACCTGCAACTGCCAAACTGCCAAACAGTGGCCCAAAACACGACCACTCCTCATAACACACCCACACAAAATTCAAACACAGCCACACCCACAAATGGACCAATAAAAATGGACCACACACACAAACCATGAGCCTTTGCAACAGACCCACTGCTGCCAGAGCCCACAGACGACCCACATCACCATACTTGAACCTCACACTTGCATACCTTCACACAACCACCTACACAAACACCCCCTCATCACATTCACACACACACCTCCACTACCACACTCACACACCCACAACCATCCACACCCACACCCCCACAACCATCCACACCCACACCCCACGCCATGTCCACAACCAAGAATCCAAAGTTCACAAAGGAGGAGCTGGAGATCCTTGTCGACGAAATCCTCAGAGTCGAGCCACAGCTCTTTGGAACATTGGTCAGACAGACCAGCATATCCGAAAAATCGGCCATGTGGCAGAGGATTGTCGATTCTGTGAATGCTGTTGGGTCCACCAGAAGGACCAGGCACGAGTGCCAATCCAGGTGGTACGATCTGCGGAGGACGGTCAAGAGGAAGATGACTGACAATCACAACCAGGGGAACATCACTGGAGGAGGGCCGCCCCCCAGACCGGTACAATACCATCCCTGGGAGGAGAAGGTGATGTCCACGGCGGTGGAGGGACTACACGGACTACCAGGACTCCCAGACCCTGGTGAGTACACAAACAACTCACCTCACATGGGGGGGATGCCATACACAATCAATCATGCACGCCACCCCCCCCAAGCCACCACCGGACACAACCACACTCCACAAACACACACATGCCACTAGCGCCTCCATGCCCCATGCACCAATCAGGGCCATGCCAAGTCACAGGCCACACAAAACACCAACACAACACAGGATGTGGCCGATGCTGGGAGTGGGGGCATCAAAACTAACATTGAGCAACTCACAAGCACACAACAATGCCCTCAGCCCATATGGCCCAGGGCACAGCTATACAAACTGTGTGTACCCACACAGTACTGTCTTGCCTGCAAATGGTGGCCGCCTTGCAGGATGACATGGGTCTGAAGGCACAATTTGCACATAACAGCAGACAATGAAGATGCATCGCTCTGATAGAGTCTCAGCACACACCGCCACAGCAGCAGCCTACACTCAGACACACTGCCCAATGGGTGCCCGGAGAACAGGAACTAACTCACATGAACAAGCCAATGGCCATTCAAAGACCGGCTAACTGTGTGTGCCCAGGAAGCTGGCCTGAGGTGACAGAGGGTGACAAATAGAGGGAGGGAGAGGGGGAATGAGAGGGAAGGAGACAGAGGGGGACACAGGGAGACAGACAGAGGGAGGGAGTAGGGTGACAGAGGGAGACCGACAGAGGGAGGAGGGTGACAGAGGGAGGGAGGAAGGGAGACACAGGGAGACTAAATCACCCTTGGGTGGTGTGGCCATGTCCACTCGTCAGCCGGTGGACTGTGTGCATGCAGACAAGGTCTGGCAGTGCCTCAACCCCCCCTACCGTAGATGAAGACCGGTCCATGTGTCAATCTGTGCACGAGTCCATCCGTGCTGCAGGCACAGACCTAACCACACACCCAGTATACCCACCCACTGTGTCGGTAAGAACCCTGTCACAAATGCTTCAGTCACCTACCTGCATCATCAAATTGCCTTGGCAAAACACCATTTGGCCACGTACAGTGCAACACGTAAGGCGCCTCTGCATGGCTCGCTACGCCCGCACACCACACTGCTGACTGTGTACCCAAATAGATGCATCAACTAAGATTGTGTCACAAATGCGTAAAGCCCTGACAGCTGTGGCCAAGGGACATACCCATGCACAAGTGCACTGTGAGAGGAATGCAAGACAGATCCAACTACCCAGAGGAAGAGTGCCAAATCAGAAATGCATGAAACATGGATGCCACATGTAACACTGTTAACATTGTCTCTCTCATACACAGGTCAACGTCGTCGATCACCCCCCAACACTGGGGGGGAAGTCTCACAGGACCAGGCTCTGCGGGATGAGGACCCCACCGCCAGCGACGACTCTCACCACTCCGTGGATGACCCAGACCAACCTGGCCCCTCTGGTGTCCAACCACCTGCAGCACCTGCGTCAGGTACAACTGTGCCAACCACCACCCCCATTCCTGCCACATCCCAGGAGACGTCCAGGAGCCCTGCCCGCACACGACCACCCAGCCAGTCTGCCCAGGAGGGACACGGTCCTCCGGGCACCCAGGAGGAGGCAGGCGGCAACGCAGATGCCATCCCTCAGGGGTCCCGGAGACCCGATGTGCCCACAACGGCAGGCCAGGTGCACGTGGGCAGGGGTGGCGGGAGTGGAGGACGGCGGAGGCGCGAACCTGACCAGGGACCTCAGGACCCGGTAGTGTCCCAGGTCAGCAACATCCTGGATATATACCGGCGTGACACCAGGGGCATGGACCAGATTGCGTCCACCCTCAATGACATCAAGGGGACCCTCGAGGAGATGAAGACCCTGCAGGCCCAGCAACATGCCTGTCAACTGCAACACCAAGGAAGGATGGAGGATAGACAGGCTGAGCTCGTGGCGGTGCAAACCCAAATGACCGGTGTACTCCGTCGGATTGCCGACAACATGGGCAACCCTACCTGCGGCACCAGGCGAAGGCCATTACCAGACACAGGGAGGGATCAGGAGGAGGAGGATTCATCCGACGGAGCGTCACAGACATCGTCACGGCCTGCTTCCGAGGGTCCCCGCAGGAAGGTGGGTCGTCCACGAAAAAGACTGTGAGAGTCAGCAGAACATCACCATCTCCCAGGTCACCTGGCCTGGCACCTGGCCCTCTGGCCCAATAGCAGCACATGACATTCTCTGCCACATGGACTTGCTGGTCACTGTCTGACCTATGTTGACGAAGACTGTGGCATGGACTCTGATAATTTGCTACGGCAAGGATACCAACTCCCCCAGTGAACTTTGGATTCTACACTCCCGCAGTGCACCTCTTGTCATCCCCACAAACCCGTACCCCACCACAAATAAATTAATCACAATTACAAGATGATGCCGTGATTCTGCATTATTACAATACATATGTGTGTCGTAAAGTCAAAGCATGCCTGATCTCAGAATTAACTCCAAACATCCAAACCGTGGGGTCTCAGTCTTGCCCAGGACACACATGGGTCCCAATGTATCATCTGATACAGACATGGAGTACCATACTCACCTGTGCTGGGCCCAACCAGCTGAGTGGTTCCCGCACAACTGTGGCTACAGACACATTTAGGGGAGCAACAGTCATGTGCAGAGGTCAGGGATCATGTGGAGTGACCTGGCTTGCCGCTCCCAGGTATGTCTAGACATGTGTCCCTACCATGTCCTGCATGCTTGCATCAGGCGGATGTTGAGAATGGTGGCTAGGCCAAGGTTGGATGCATGGAGATGCCAGAATGCAGTTTTGGATCACAGTGCCACATGGTTGTGTTGGGGTTGTGGGCTGCATCATGAGTGTGGGCGTGGATCGAGAAGGTCATCCTGCAGCTGGCTGTGAATCA
This sequence comes from Triturus cristatus, assembly GCF_964204655.1. Taxonomy (NCBI): domain Eukaryota; kingdom Metazoa; phylum Chordata; class Amphibia; order Caudata; family Salamandridae; genus Triturus; species Triturus cristatus. The sequence continues at coordinate 467,037,553 of NC_140589.1, forward strand.
TTCCCCCCATCCCGTTTGGACGTTGATGTGGCCTGGTTGCCCGATGCAGTAGCAGAGCTGTGCAGATGCACTCCGGATATGGACAAGTATCATGGGAGTTGTAAGGCACATGTCCGTAGACTGCAGGGTAGGATTAGACACGGATGTTGTAGTTGCCCTGGGGGATGGTCTCTCTTGCCTTGAGGTGGATGGAACTGTGCATCTTGTGCATAATACAGATTCCAATCCCTGACAAACCGCTAGCATCTTGCTACTCTACACATAGACACATATGCACCACCTCTGAAAACTTTGCCAGACATGCCGCATGCACAGTGGCAACAGGCCACCATTGACAGAGAAGAGGCACCTTGGAGACAGAGGGAGAAATTTATTAGTCATGTGTGTTGGAATGACAATGATACTCTGTCAACACATACACAGGTCATGTGGATGAACATGTGGGAGCAACACTGGCACCCCCCATTGCAACACAGATGCTGGTATTCCATTGAACTGGCACACAAGGGACGGATAACAGCTAAACACCCCCTGCTGCCACGGAGAGGCTGCTATACACCATTGAGGCCCTGATGGGGCAATCACACACCATGTCAACCCGGTGCAACCTGTATGTTTCCGAGGCCAGTGTTACACACATTGATGGCCTCATCACAATCCCCAATCCCCTGACACATGACAGTCACCAAGTCTGACCATGGCTCCAGGTGAAGCCTGCCCCATGTCATGTTCCCCATGTAGGATCCACATGTATGCAAATTGACCACACATGAACCGGAGAAGTGCACACAGACTACAAACAATTTACACACCCAAAACACAGTGAGGCATCCCTTACCCTAAGGAGATTTCCAAACTTGCCCGTGCATGTGACGCAGAATCAGCACATGTTGCTGTGTTCATGAGGAGTAGCAGGAGCACAACAATGCCACCAGCAGACAGCATGCCCATGGACCTGTGGAAGAGAGACACACAAGGAGTCAGCCCAAAGGAGCACATCCGCAAGCATGTACTCAACACGTATCATGTTGTCAACATGACAGGTGACAATGATGACTCTCGGACAACATCCTTCCATTGCGCCATCACTCGAGTGACACTTCAATACACACCACTGACTCACTTGGCAGACATGCAGATGGACACACACATTGCAACACATGCCACACACGGCCCAATGCGTGCACACTCAGACACTGGAACTCCCCACTAAGCAAAGAAGTCGCGTATGAGCCGACTCCGCATGTCCTCCACAGCCTCCTGCTCCTCCACATCACTTGCCCCGTCACCAAGCCCTTCATCCTCCACGGGTGGATGGTCCTGGTCATCTTGATCCAGTATGAGTGGAACAGCTTCCTCCACTGCCATGTTGTGCAGCATGCAGCAGACGATGATGATCTTGCACACCTTCACCGTGGCATATGGGAGTGCTCCGCCGGTCTTGTGGAGGCACCGGAATCGGCTCTTCAGAAGTCCAAACGTCCTCTCAATGACTCTCCTGGTCCGCCCATGGGCGTTGTTGTAGCGGTGCTCGGCAGCCGTGCTGGGGTTGCGGACAGGCGTCATCAGCCATGGCATGTTGGGATAGCCAGCGTCCCCTACAAGGAAACATCATGGACAGAAGTGTGTCAGCACAGGCAGTGAGATTGGAAGATGACGCCAAACAATGAACTGCCAGAGTCTACCCACCAACAATACATGCTCGCTCGTTCCGCAGCTGCAGCATCATTTCAGGCAGCCTGCTACGCCTCATGATGAAGGCATCATGTGCTGATCCTGGAAAGCGAACACAGACATGTGAAATCACCATGTTGGACAGACACACCACAAGGGCATTAATGGAGTGATAATGTTTGCGATTCCTATACACCACCTCCTGTGCCTGTGGTGGTACCAACGCAACATGTGTCCCATCTATGGACCCAATGACATGGGGCATCCCTCCCAGGGCATAGAACTCACGCTTGACACCTGTCAACTGCTCACGAATTGGGAATTTAATGTACTCATCCAGGTGAACCAACATAGCCTCTAAGAAATCATGCAGAACACGGCTGAACATCGTCTGGGACATGCCCCCGACGTCAGCAATGGTATGTTGGAACGTACCCGTGGCAAGGAAATGTAGGGCTGCCATCACCTTCAACTTGGGTCTCAGTGCACTGGGATACCTGTGGCGCGGGAGGAGGTGTGCTTCCAGCCGGCCAGTCAACTCATCAATCAACCGTTGGCTGAATCTGTAGCGGCGTATACAGTCCCATTCATGCAGGGCAGCCAGGTCTGGCATACGTCGAGGGAGAGGCGGAGCCCTGCAGTGAAATGGAAGGAACACCGAAGAGTGAGCACTGTACGACGACATTGTCAATGCACTGAGCACATGTTAAACAGCCAATACACAAATGCCACATTCTGAGTCAGGTCTGTGCCACATTTCCTGGACACGTACGCCAGGCAGGTGACACTCCTACCAAGGGACAGCCACTAACGGAGTGGGGCAAGCTCACGATGACATGGCATGAGACTAGCTGTGGGCCAGTGTAAGTGAACATGCACACGCATCACAGGATTCACAGACATCCACACATGTGCAGAAGTAGGATGCGTATGGTACAGACAGGTTGGTGTATGCGATATGCACTGGTCACATGTTATAGGAAAAGGACAGGCCACACACATTGCCTTGGAGGAGTACATGTCGAGACAGAACATACATACATTGAGAGCATGTGGATATGTACTTGTTTTGATACTCCGTGTAGTTGCATACATACACACCTCATGGCAGATCACATATGTGGGCTGGTGTGCGGAACAGTGTGCCATGGCCATCTACACACAGACACATGTTGGTAGCAGCAACTGCTGATGCATTGGACCACACACCTACAGCAAAATCATGGAAACACATGCCACACACATGACATGGTTGCAGCGTGCAACGCAGCCATTCACATGTCATGTGTAATATTCCGTGTACCTGGCATCAGGGGACAGGTGCGGGTGTCCGTGACTGGGACATGCAAGTGACTCATGGCTCTACTAGTGTGTACGACATGCACACATGTCAAAGGAGTGGAGGGGATGTGTGGCACAATGCGCACCATCACACACGACATGTGTACACAGCTCATCGTACATATGCTTTGCCCACACCTCAGGGGTAATGTGCCACATCACATCCTGACACACCTGTGTCACACACATGTGGTATTGCACAGACAATGCATTGGTGTCCACCCTTGGCAAAATCTGACGCTCCATTCCTGTCTGTGTGCCGCCTGTCACCACTGACAGGTGTGGAACGCACCGTACATACACTCTGAGGGCGTGTATAGGGTCCCTGGGCCAACATGGGTGCTGGCGTATGCGTACGCCACAGTAGTACGGACCAGACAAGCGCTTGTACGGTCGGGATCACAACATGGGTGCAGGCATATGCGTACGCCACAGTAGTACGGACCGGACAAGCACTTGTACGGTCTGGATCACAACATGGGCGCTGGCGTATGCGTACGCCACAGTAGTACGGACCGGACAAGCGCTTGTCCGGTCCGGTTCACAACATGGGTGCTGGCGTATGCGTACGCCACAGTAGTACGGACCGGACAAGCGCTTGTCCGGTCCGTACTACTGTGGCCTACGCATACGCCAGCGCCCATGTTGTGATCCGGACCGTACAAGCGCTTGTCCGGTCCGTACTACTGTGGCGTACGCATACGCCAGCGCCCATGTTGTGATCCGGACCGTACAAGCGCTTGTCCGGTCCGTACTACTGTGGCGTACGCATACGCCAGCGCCCATGTTGTGATCCGGACCGTACAAGTGCTTGTCCGGTCCGTACTACTGTGGCGTACGCATACGCCTCAGGGGTAATGTGCCACATCACATCCTGACACACCTGTGTCACACACATGTGGTATTGCACAGACAATGCATTGGTGTCCACCCTTGGCAAAATCTGACGCTCCATTCCTGTCTGTGTGCCGCCTGTCACCACTGACAGGTGTGGAACGCACCGTACATACGCTCTGAGGGCGTGTATAGGGTCCCTGGGCCAACATGGGTGCTGGCGTATGCGTACGCCACAGTAGTACGGACCGGACAAGCGCTTGTCCGGTCCGTACTACTGTGGCCTACGCATACGCCAGCGCCCATGTTGTGATCCGGACCGTACAAGAGCTTGTCCGGTCCGTACTACTGTGGCGTACGCATACGCCAGCGCCCATGTTGTGATCCGGACCGTACAAGCGCTTGTCCGGTCCGTACTACTGTGGCGTACGCATACTCCAGCGCCCATGTTGTGATCCGGACCGTACAAGCGCTTGTCCGGTCCGTACTACTGTGGCGTACGCATACGCCAGCGCCCATGTTGTGATCCGGACCGTACAAGCGCTTGTCCGGTCCGTACTACTGTGGCGTACGCATACGCCAGCGCCCATGTTGTGATCCGGACCGTACAAGCGCTTGTCCGGTCCGTATCACTGCTTTTGGGGTGCCCTAGGGCGTGGAACGCACCGTACCTGTGTGTACATGTATGAAAACACATAGGGGACACATGAGGGACAAGTATAAGGGCCTAAATTCATGATGGTTGCCATGGAGACCGAGTTTGATTTTTGAATTTCAGCACCAGGTGCCCAGCAGAAGTCAGTTTGCAAGAATCTACATTGTTGCAAAGTGGATGTTGACTTGACATCATCATCAAAACTGAAACCATGCAAAGCCACACACTGGGGTAGGTTTGAAGGGATTGGATGAAACGTAGGATGCAAATGTGACTGACCAATCAATCTGTACTCCTGTACATGAACAGGCCAGCCAGGCAGATATAAGCCAGCCAGGTCCCATGAGAGAGCACTTGCCTGCACATCCATTCATCCATGACCACTGCTGCTGATAGTGATTCCTCTGGCACCATGTCCAGGACTGTGGAGAGGTCACAGCCATTCACCCAGGAGGAGAACCTTGCCCTGATAGATGTGATCCTCCCACAGTACCAGAGCCTGTATGGTCGACCAGGGGTTCAGGTGAGTGCAGACTCCACTAGCTTAGACTGTGCCCCTTTTGTGTGACAGTGACTTCTGGCATTGTGTCCATGTGTGACAGACATGCACTGGTGTTTAGAGTGGGTCCAAGGGGGTGGAAGGCCTCATGTCACCCATGCAGTGCATGCTGTGTTTCCTGTGTGCACTCCTCACTTGCATAGTGCCTACTGTGACAATGAATGCATGGTGCATGCCACATACTGCCGGGCTACTCCTCCTGGGGATGTTGTTTCCACAGTCCTGATGTGATCCTGTGTTCCCCCCAGTGTGACAGGTGACAGTACCCATGGATGTGTGTTTGTTCAGTGTACCTGTGCTGTGAGTGTCCAAAGGCCGTGTTCGTCCCCTGCACATTGGTGTGTGTGTAAGTCCCCTGTCATGTGGGTGAGTGCATATGGGGAGTGTTGCACACAAGCTGCATGAGGGATGGATATAGCCTGCCCATCCGATGTGAGCAGGGAGCAGTGCTGTGTGCATGCCGTGCTGAGCCAGCCCCACACCTGTGACACCCCCCGTCTACTGGCACATGGGCAGAGTGAGGTGTGTACCCGCAGTTGGCAATGCCATGTGATTGTCCTGTGCCTGTGTGTGTCTGTGTACTCTGCTAAGGTAGCATCAGTGTGCTGGGGCAGGTGACTGCTTTGAGGTGCTGTACATAATCCTGGTGTAGCCTGTGAGGCACAGTGTGATCCCTGGTCAGTGAGTGTGTGGTACCCCTCATGCCACCCGTGTACTTTCAATGGCACGTAGTGGATTTGGCCTTCCACAGTGGATTATGTCCCTATGACAAAGGTGCAATGAGTTGCATGCATACCATGGCCTGTTCATGAAGAGGATTGTTCTATATGTGTGTCTCTGTGTCTTTGCTCATGTGGATTAATGTATTCTTACTTCTGCATCCTCACAGGTAGGCGCCATTGCCAAGGGGGAGATCTGGAGGACAGCCGTCAGTGCCGTGAGGGGTACAGAGGGTCGGATGCGGGGCCTGTCTCAGGTGAGGAAACGCTGGCAGGACATCCGGTGCTGGACGAGGAGGATTGCACGGGTCCTGCTGGGGGACTCACCTGAGAGCCGTAAGAACCGTGGGCGCCGTCGTCTGACCCACATCCAGAAGCGTGTGCTGGCGGTGGTCTTCCCCGATATGGACAGGCGCCTACAGGAGAAGCAGCAGCAGGAAGGGGGTAGGTACATGTGTGTCAGTTGTGTGTCCCCAGCCAATGTAAGTGTGCAGTTGCATGGATACACTGCCAGGGTTTGATTGTGCAGTGCGTCAACTTCTCCCCAAAGTAGCCCAGTGCTGTTCTCACTCCCTCCCTTCCCCTCCTTGCCATGTGTTCCCTGGTCTGTCTGTAGCCACTCTTGCACAAGGTTATTTAGGCAGGCAGTTTATGCAGGTGCCCAATGCTAGCAGCATCATGTGTGGGGGTGATGTGTCACAGGTCTGGGGACCTTGCGTGTGCCCTGGCCAATTTCAGTCATTGTGGTGTCCATGTCACTTGGCACTGATTGTGAATCACGACATAGGGGTGTGTCTCCAAAATGTACAGCCTTCCAGCATGCATGTCCAATTGTGTGCCCTCTGACATGATGTGCCTGAGTGGGAGGCCTGCTAAGTGCAGGGACGGTTGCTTAATTTGCAGTCATGTCCATCCTGGACCATGGAGGAGTGTGGGCACTACTGTGCCCTGGGGCACCTCTTCCTAGGTATCATGTGCGTCATCCAACAATATGGCCATTCACTGTGTCTTCGCCATGGGTTGGGTAGGGTGGCATTGTACCCTGGGCTCAACTGTTAGGACCTACAGGTTGCTACATGTGTCCACTGTACAGGGGGACCCATTTTGCTTGAGCATACTCACAGTGGGCATTACCTGTGTGTGTTGTTAAGACAATCTGATGATGTTTGCCTGTCAATGATGTGTGGACAGGCACACCAGGGGCAGTGTGTGTACAGTCATGAATTAGTGGAGGCCATGTGTTTTCATCCCAGAGTAAGAGGTGTACATACTTTCTCCGTCTCAATGAGATTGTCTCAGGTGTGGGTGGTTTGTGCGTACAAGGCCTACATGTCAGAAGCTTCATCCTCCTTGCTGGGTGTGGCCTGTGTGTGATGTTTGACTGGACATACGCTCAAGGTGCAGTGACCCAGTCATGTTTGGCATGGTTTCATGTATTGCCTTTGCAGCATGTGGCAAGAGTAAATGGATATGATTCCTGCTCATCCCTTTTTGACGACGCAGTGTGGTGCAGATGCTGTGCACATTTGTCCCCAGAGGCTGGCTCCTCTGTAAAAATTTAGGTGCAGTGATTTGCTGTTGTGTCATGCTCTCCATTGTGTCTCAGTGGCATGGTGGGTCGACAAACTTTGTGTTCCATGGCCTACATGTGTACATTGTTTTGTAGGTGTTACTCCTGTTGCTTTTCAGGCTATGCAATGTGACCTATGTATATTTGACTCATGTGACATATGTGTACAGGTGTCTGATTATCTCCTGTCTCTTCACCTTGCCCACAGCATCGCCGGGGGACACGGAAGGAGACACTAGCACGGACCGGGAGGAGGGATTGAGCACCAGTGCCAGCAGTGCTGTCCTGTCTGGCACATGGAGTGGCACGGAGGCCGAAGGGAGTGAGGCAGAGGACCTGTCGACTGCCAACACAGACTATGACGCAGACGGGTCCGAGGCTGAGCTCCCAGAGGTGGCGGAGTCTGCCCACCCAGCTGATGGCAGCCCTCCACATCCACCCGCCACCTCAGTTTCCATCACCGGCCTCCCACCTGCTCGTGGCCCTTCCCTCCGTGCTCGGTCCCCACATGTCTCCTTCCTGACAGGCACCGCACCCCCTGCCCCTGTCACCACTGCTGCGGTGAGTGCGGAGTCTGTGGACATCCTGAGGCAGTTGCAGGTTGGTCAGACTGCGATGCTAAATGTCCTCCATGCCCACACCCAGGTGCTGACCCAGATGGAGGCATACATGGAGGGCATGTCGGCTGCGCAGTCTGACCAACGGCAGTTGCTGAGGTCCATAGACTCCACACTGACTGCAGCACTGGATCTCCTGCAGCGCTGCCTACCCCCCCTACCCCTGCCCCATCCACAATTCCCACTCCCGTGCCTGTCCCACGCACATCCAGACGTCAGCGTGCATGCACCCCACCAGACACAGGCACCACACCACCAGGGAAGTCGAAGCGCACACCTCCTGTCACGCACACACAGGGTGAGGAAGGCATACCCACTGGGTCGGGGGGGAAACGTACAACACGCAGCCACAGTGGGAGTCCGCAGTCCACACAACCCACTCCCTCCAAATCCACTCCCCTTAGCTCTCCTGGCCAACAGTCGGTGACAGCATCATCCACTGCAAGTGTGCCCCCCCACCCCAGGAGGACACCACCCCGCAAGCGGTGGAGGCAGGACCCGGCCAGGGGAGTTGAGTCCCCCACCCTGTCCACACCCTCCCCCAGTGGCGCTGCGACCCATCCCTCTGCCCCCCCTCCTTGGGGCCTGTGGTTCGATTGGGTGCGGGGGAGTCGCTGGGGGACCTTGCCAACGTGTGCAGCGCCATTCTGTCCTCCACCTTTGGCGCTGGCACCCCCCCTGTGGCGGAATCATCCCTCCCTGCACCCACAACACCTACCCTTGCCCCTCCTGTCCCTGCGGTGCCTGTTTCCACCCTCCCCCCTGATGCCCCCTCTTCTGTGGATGAAATGGACATGTGAACTGTGCAGGCAAGCTAGGGGACACACGTCCCGATGTGTACCCCCCCCCGGACTTTGCTGCTGGCCTGGCCCATGGCCCTTGTACATAGTGGACATTTTCTCAGAGATATTTTCCTGCTGAATAAAGCATTTTCTTTTGGTTTTGCACACTGATGCTTTCCTGGACTTGCTGTTGGTGCTGGTGCTCCCTGAGTTGGGGTGGTGATAATGTGTTAGGGGTCTGTGAAATGTTGGAGTGTGTTGCTCATGGGGTGTACCCTGCCATCTGCGTGCCATCACAGAGGTCTCTGCCAATGGTATTTGGTCATGTTTGCTCTCACTGTATGGTGACATTGTCCCAAGGTGTGTTCCATCCTCTGTGGAGCCGGCCATTTTCCCTGCAGGGTGTCTCCCATATGCTGTGCTGTGCTGTGTCTACATTTCCTGGATGTGTGAGGGTTGCCTTTCAATATGGCCATGCTGGCTCAGCGATGGCTCCACCTGCATCTGGGGTATCACCCTTGTTGGTCACTGAACTTGTTGATGGGGTATATTGTCCTATGTCTGGGCACTGCTGGGGGACTCTGCACCCACCCCTCCTGTCTCTGGGCACTGCTGGGGGACTCTGCACCCACCCCTCCTGTGTCTGGGCAGTGCTGGGAGTGATAGGCACCCACCCCTCCTGTCTCTGGGCACTGCTGGGAGGACTCTGCACCCACCCCTCCTGTGTCTGGGCACTGCTGGGAGTGATAGGCACCCACCCCTCCTGTCTCTGGGCACTGCTGGGGGACTCTGCACCCACCCCTCCTGTGTCTGGGCAGTGCTGGGAGTGATAGGCACCCACCCCTCCTGTCTCTGGGCACTGCTGGGAGGACTCTGCACCCACCCCTCCTGTGTCTGGGCACTGCTGGGAGTGATAGGCACCCACCCCTCCTGTCTCTGGGCACTGCTGGGAGTGTCAGGCACCCACCCCTCCTGTGTCTGGGCACTGCTGGGAGGACTCTGCACACACCCCTCCTGTGTCTGGGCACTGCTGGGAGGACTCTGCACCCACCTCTCCTATTTCACAATATGTACGCTCATGACATACACGGGTGTGGGTTCGCTCCATGCATACGCGGGTGGGGGCACGTGTCGTACTTACACTGTTGGCGTGGGGGGTACGCTCCTTGCATACGCGGGTGGGGGTACGTGTCGTACATACACTGCTGGGGTGGGGGTTCGGTGCATACAGACACGGGTGGGGGTTCGGTGCGTACATACACGGGTGGTGGTTCGGTGCGTACATACACGGGTGGGGGTTCGGGGCGTACATACAATGCTGGGGTGGGGGTTCGGGGCGTACATACATGGGTGGGGGTTCGGGGCGTACATACAATGCAGGGGTGGGGGTTCGGTGCGTACATACACGGGTGGTGGTTCGGTGCGTGCATACACGGGTGGGGGTTCGGTGCATACATACACGGGTGGTGGTCCGGGGCGTACATACAATGCTGGGGTGGGGGTTCGGGGCGTACATACACGGGTGGGGGTTCGGGGCGTACATACAATGCTCGGGTGGAGGTTCGGGGTGTACATACACGGGTGGGGGTTCGGGGCGTACATACACGGGTGGTGGTTCGGTGCGTACATACACGGGTGGGGGTTCGGGGCGTACATACAATGCTGGGGTGGGGGTTTGGGGCGTACATACACGGGTGGGGGTTTGGGGCATACATACAATGCTGGGGTGGGGGTTCGGTGCGTACATACACGGGTGGTGGTTCGGTGCGTACATACACGGGTGGGGGTTCGGTGCGTACATACACGGGTGGTGGTTCGGGGCGTACATACAATGCTGGGGTGGGGGTTCGGGGCGTACATAAACGGGTGGGGGTTCAGGGCATACATACAATGCTGGGGTGGGGGTTCGGTGCGTACATACACGGGTGGGGGTTCGGTGCGTACATACACGGGTGGTGGTTCGGTGCGTACATACATGGGTGGGGGTTCGGGGCGTACATACATGGGTGGGGGTTCGGGGCGTACATACACTGCTGGGGTGGGGGTATGGTCCGTACATACCCGTACCCATGCTCTGCATGCCTGGGTACGGCCCGTACCCATGCCTTTGGTGGGTGGGTACGGTGCGTCCCCCCATTGTTGCGGTGCCATGGGGTCCGCACCGTACACAGTCCTTGGGGGCGTGGCTATGGGTCGTACCACGCGTACCCCTACATGACCCCAGCAATGCTGGTACGAGCCGTACCCAGGCCTTTCTGACGTGGGTACGGGCCGTACCGCCATTGTTGTAGTGACGTAGGGGGACGCGTGGTACGTTCCGTACCCACGCTCTTGCGGCCTGGGTAGGGTACGTACCGGTTCGCGTGACCATCCACTTCCGCTGTGGCGGACGCATGAGTTGCTGGCCACGCCCCCACACCCTGGAGGTGACCAGGCCCTGATGGTCAGGTATGTCCAGGCCATGTATGATTTGGTACCATGTGTTGGTGTTGTGTGTCCTGCCCCTGCCCCCCCCCTTTGCCCCTGGTTGTTGTGCTGACCTTCTGCGGCGTCTGCGTCGGTTCCTGTACGCCAGGTGGACTGCTAGGAGGGCAGGGATGGCACGTAGGTTCGGGTCCATGTCTGTTCGTCGCATCCAGCTGCTCCTTGCGTGTGTCGTCCTGATTTCCCGGCAGTTTTTGGCAGCCGGTAAATATATTCCGTGCGAGATGACGTCGGTTCGAATCGTACTTCCTGGTTCGTGAAACGTAGGCTGGATGCGTACCGACGTCAGGTCAGCGCTTTTCCGGATCGGAATTATGTTTCGATTCTGTTCGGTCGGTGTTTTGTTCGATTCGAACGGAAATGGTGTTTCCGTCCGAATCGTACTTGCATTTTCGGATGGATTTCGCACCGGGTATGAGTCGGACGGAGAAAAGGCTCCGTCCGACGGTTCGTACCCGCTTTTTACCGGATCGGAATTGGCACCTAAATAGGGATGGGTTCTGGCCGATAGTGGCGGGTTTTAAAAGGTTCCAGGCTAGGCTTCATGGCTTTTCTTTCTGGTCGTCCCGAGGTGGGAGGTGGTTGTGTTGCTTTCTCCAGACAAGTTGCAGGGTTGCGTCTGGTAGAAAGAGGTTGTCATCTCCACTACCTGTTTACGCCACCTTTGTATAGGGTATGGCAGGGCTTCTATGTATTGTTCTAAATATATACGTGACATTATTTCCTCCTTTGTGCTTGTTTCGGGTTTTAGCCACTTGTCTGCTGCTGTCTTTAATTTGAAATAGAGTGTTTGAGGATTATCAGTGGGGGTTCGCCACTCCTTGAGCTGCTGAATTAGGTTCTCCTTGGTTGGTAGGTGCCCAAATCCCACTTCTGACCCTGGAGACAGGGAGATAGGGAGCGTTTGGTTAAACACTGCTTTATTTCTTAATTCAGTGTCTCAAAAGTAAATACTCTCCTTCTGAGGCGATTCTAAGTTTCTCTTTCCAGGGCGAGGTCTTCGTTCTCTTGCGTCAGAGAACCTTGTCCCAGGGCTTCAGGATGCCGGAGACTGAAGGGGTATTCCCGTCAGGTAGACGCCGCAACTCAGGGTAAAATCAGAAAGAGAGAAAAAAAACTTGGTAAGGAAGCTCTCCGGGGTTTTGTTGGCAAAAGAGGGTAAGGGAGTGAGGGACTAGGCACTCGCCCAACACCAGTACCTTTCTTACTCCTATCTAGGAGTTTTTATGCTCTCTGTAGCTTAGCCTTTGTGTAACGGGCTCAGTTCCTGAGCGTACGTGGAACCGCCCGCCCTCAACCCCTGACCTCCCCTTGCCCCACACGGCCCCCAGCTGTCCCCGTACCTTCTGATGCCACGACCCTCCTGGGCCGTGGCAGGACTCAGCGTGTTGCCGGAGAAGATCCGGTTCCTTCTCTTCCTTGTCTCCGTCTGGCGGTATCTCTGCGTGCTGACTCTCTACTTCCGCCTCCGCGACGGGGTCACTCCACGATTCCGTGAGTCCTGGGCTGACGAAGAAGGTCTGGATTTCGCAGTCTCTTCCGGATGCTGCCGTTGTTTCCTCCGCTGGTCTTCGATGTGAACTCTCCATTCCCGGAGTCACTTCCTCTTTGAAGGGGAGGTGGACATGTGACCAAGTCACATGGTCGGTGTGAGAGGCTGGCTGTCAGGGAAGTTAAAGGGACAGTATTCATCATCATCGGGAACCGGGGTCTGAAAATAGAGGAGGGGACAGGGGGAGAGGTAAGGAGGCAATTGTTCATGTATTGTCTCCGAAGAGGAGGCATCGTCTGTGGGCAGCTCCTCGCCACAACTATGTTGAAAATTTCTTTACTCTTATTATTGGAAGATGTTTTTCTTAGCCACCCTCACTTGTGTATGGTGAGCTTTTATGGTGTCTTTGTAAGTTTTTCTATCTTCAGGCAGGTAGCGTTTTTGCCATTTCCTTTCCAATCTTCTGCAGTTCTTTTTGCTAGTTCTAGGGGGTTCGTTGGACCAAGGCGATGGGGGAGCCGACCTCTTAGAGGAGCGGGTGGGTGTGGGTGCGGCAGCATCAATGTTTGCTCGGAGCCAGGACTCAAGTAAGAGGGCATCCCTGTCAGGATTGCCAGTCAGCGCTGGGGAAGACCAGTCGAGGGCATCTACTAATGCCGGGATAGATTATTTTGTGAAAAGCCCTACAGTTAAAGTCCCTCTTAGTTGCATTTGGTAAGGGATCTTTACCTAAGTTGGGAATTTTTAAATTGAGAAGGAGGTGCTCTGGCCAGGTAATAGGCAGTGGTAGATTTGCCAGTAAATCAAAGCTGTTAAAAATTTGGTCAAGGGTATGGCCTTTGTTGTGGGTGGAAGCAAAAGTTGATGGGATAAGATTGCAGGCTGCATCGTATCCAACAAGGAAGTTGGTATGGGGTCATGTTCTCTATCCATGTGTATATTAAAGTATCCCAAAATGAGGCAATTGTTGTATTTTAGGGCCAATGAAGTGGCGCCTATGTTTACTGTGGTGATAAAATTACCGAGTGCACCTAGAGCGCTATATAATAAGATTCCTGCTATACTATATATTGTATCCTTTCCATGCTGCTAGGTACTATTTTGGGGAATCATCTACCAGCAAAGGGGAAGGAGACCCTGGTGTGCTATTGTTAATTTTTTAAAGCCATGAGAAATTAAACGCAGGGTGCATGTGCCAGTGAGTAGGTAGTGCCACACAAAATCCTGAAGTCCCAACCTGTCCTTCAATTATGAATGGGCTGACACATTTAGCATTGAATTTGGGGTGTAACCCTGGAATAATTAGATATCTAGTTAAGAGTCATATTTTTAATCCTGTCTGCAAGTTCACCACTGCTTTTTGGTGAGACTCCTCAAATTTCTTGTACTGAAGTTTAGCTTGTATCAGAGGTTGATAAGCTTCTTTCTGAATTATTTGTAGATGTTAAAGCAACCATTAGACTAACTGAACTATGGAGGTTAACAACATTTGAGGATGATATCCATAATTACAGAAGAATGTTGATCTTCCCTGGGAGTCCTGCAGAGTGTTATCATAAGCAAATTACCTAGGACAATCCTCATACTCCAAGCATCCAGATGGTTTGTAAGCCACATCTAAAGGTCCTGTTCGATGGATTGGTTTAATCATTCCACCTGCCCATCCATTTGCAGATGATAGCTTGTGGACATGAAGTATTTGATGCCTGCTCATTTCATTAACTCTCTCCAAAAGATGGCAGTAAATTGTGTGCCTCAGTCTGTAATGATGGTTTCTGGTAATCCATGTAAACAAAGAATGTTTATCCAACCTTCTCACTGCTGAATGTAGTTTTTACCACCTGAATGAATTGGCCCATCTTGGGGAAACAGTACACTACCACCAACAAGGTAGTATAGCGATTTGAAGGGAGTAAATGTATTATGAAGTCCTTATATATCAGCTCAGTTCATAAACTTTATTTCGGCCACTAGGGCCATAAAAGCAACAATGAATTACAAACAATATTAATAATGAAATTATCACATCAAGAACAGATCTCAAACTTAAGCCACCAAAATCAGGTAGAAATAATAAAATTAAATTAATCAAATAATTAACAGTTGGTGGAAAATTTCCTGCGTTGCAACCATATAGCGTTTAGAAAGCGCGAGACTGCGAAAACAATTGGGGGATGGGTGTCATATTTCAAAACTCGCGGGGCTTTTTCGCACTCTCTAAAACCAAGGTTATTGCAAATAGGTTTTACCCAGCGTTTTCTGTGCAAGTCATACGTTGGGCAAAAGAAAAACACATGATTTTCATCCTCCAATATAGAGCCACAAGCGGGACATGAAGTATTTTTATTGGAATCCCATCTGGAAGTGAAGGACCTGAGCGGTAAAGTGCCCATTCTTAGTTGGAGATACAGCTTCCTAGCAACTGGGGGGAAAATCAAATCCAGGAATAACTCCCTCCCATAATTTGGTTTAAACTGTAGGAACTGAGCAGTCAGCCTACCTATATTTGAATTCATGTGTAAACATGATAGGAAGAAGTATCTGAATTGTTCGACCAAGTTGCTTTTGGAAACAGCCAGACAAGAGCTTTCTGGAGTGTCCCAAAGTTCCTGGAAACCAATCTTGGCACAGGTGTCCCTAACATACATTAGCCAAGGGATGTTCAGATTTTTAATTGTAGGCCAGACCCCCATGAATTCATTTCTATAAGATTCCAAGTCCGGGTTGGACCAGAGTCTCTTCCAGTAGTAGACGGGCCGCACAGCCACCACCTCTTCCATAGGGAGCAAACCCAAATCGAACCTAATGGGGACCAACGGGGAACTGGATGGTAAGCTCAACAAATTCCTAATAAAGGTATTTTCAACCCTCGATAAGCTGTCAGTTTTAGAATGGCCCCAAAGTTCCGCTCCATAGGTTGAAGCAGCTCTAGCCTGCGATTTAAAAATTTCTATCACTGGCGCCGCTGGTTTAAAAGCCGAACCTTTGAACAATCTGGCCATGCCTCCTGTAGTTTGGGTCAGCTTAAGAGTGGAATTGGCAACTTGGCCTCCCCATCCCAGGTCTTCTTGGAGTATAATCCCCAAATATCCAAACGTTTTTACCCGTTCAAGGGGGATACCATTTAGTACTGGGTTTGGGCGAGTGTGTTTGGGAGGGTTGAGGATCATAAATTTCGTTTTGGCTAGATTGATCTCAAGACCCCTATCTCTGCAGAAGTCTACAAAACCATCTAGAATGCGCTGAATTCCCATGGGGGTACGTGACAGTAGCAAGGTATCATCAGCAAACATTAGGGCTGGTACCTTGCCCGTGGCTAACCTAGGGACATCAGTATCCTTTATAGCTAGAAGATGTTTAATAAGCCCATTAATATATAAACAAAACAGCGTGGGCGCTAGTACACATCCTTGGCGAACTCCTCTATTAACAGGAAAACCTTCAGATAGTTCACCATATTTCCCGCATCTAACCTGGGCAAAATTGCCCATATGGAGGCTCTTCAAAACATCCAAGAGATAGGTGGGAACATTGAGCGTTTGAAGAACTCTCCATAGGTTTTTGCGCGGGACCAGATCAAATGCTGATCTAAGGTCGACAAAAATGAGGTAGAGGCTGCCACCCTCCACACTCACAGTCTTCCAATATATGACCTGGAGACGAAAGATCTGATCGAGAGTAGAAATACCCTTCCTGAAGCCCGCCTGTAGGGTGCTTAGAATATTATTTTCTGCTTCCCAGGCCTGTAGTCTATCCAAGACTATGCGCCCAAATAGCTTTTGAGTCGTGTCAATTAGACTAATCGGCCGGTAGTTCGAGGGCTGAAGTGGACAACCTTTTTTATGAATTGGCACAATCTCGGCGCCTCGCCAGGTTTCTGGTGGTTCTGCGCCGAGCAAGATGGAATTGAACAAAACACACAAATACGGTGCCCATACCTGGGGTTCAGACCTGAAGAGGTCACCTGGAATTTTGTCCAAACCCGGCGCTTTATTGGGTATGAGCATGTGAATGGCGTTTTCAACCTCCTTAATCTTTATTGTTGGGATGTCCTCAGCGCAACGGGCTATATTAGGAGGGGAATCAAATGAAGAGGGTGTGTTACAATTTGTGTCAGAGTATAAACCCTCAAAGTGTGCTTCCCATACTGCAGGAGCTATATTAGAGCAGGTAATGATATTGGGGTCTTTCTTACCGTTGCTGATAATGGCCCAAAATGATTTAAAAGCTTTATTCTGCAATGATATTCTTAACTCCTCCCATTTATCGTCTTCCCAAGACTTCCTTGCCCTGTGGATCAACAACTTATACTGTGCCCGAGATAGTTTAATTCTAGTTTTATCCTTGGCTTTAATTGCCAGGATTAACTCGCCTTTTAGTTTCCTACGCTCGGGAGTATACCACGATTGTTTGTTAGCCACGTGGGGCCTTATGGGCTCTACCCGGGAAAAGACGTCGAGGAGTTGACTTGCTAGCTGGCCATGAATTGTGACAGGGCTGGATGTGCTCTCAGTAGTAGAGCAATTTAACACTGCTTCAGCCATTTCATTAAGGCAAGGTAATGCCAATCTATAAGTTTCTGCCAGTTTCTCTGGACAAGCAAGAATGCTAGGCCACCTAATTCTGCGTCTGTTATTAAGCAGTATTAGGGGTTGGGGAGATATGGGTACCGCAGTGCCATAACTTGTGAGTCCCCAACTTCCAGATTTAAGTTTCAAAGTGAGGGCGTTGTGATCGCTATCATCGCGAACTATCACCCTAAAATCAAGCACCTTATCCCAGGATTTTATTTCAATGAGAATGTAATCCAAAATCGACATGTGTCCTGTTCTGTTAAAGGTAGTTTGTCCAGGATGATCTGATTTGACTCTGCCATTGCAGGCCCTCAGAGATAAAGAAAAAGTAAGAGCGAGGATTATATCATAATCCAAGGTTGCGTTCAAGTAGGTAAAGGGTGTAGCAGCCTGGAAGAAAACCTATGGGGTGCCTTGGCTTCGGTGCATATTGAACATTGCTATGAATATTGGTGCACAGTTTTTTTTAGGTTTGGCCACTATAAAGGTTGACAAAGAATGACTTTCATTTTCCTTCATGGATGTCCTACCACACTCATGTCACCACCTTATCACCCACTGTTGAATTTCTGACTTAGAGCTGTAAAGTCCTTTATCCCTCTACAAGAATTTCCTATGAATCTTCCAAAGCTCAGTTGCCTCTTGAATTTACTGCTGCACATTGACTTTAGATTGGGCTTGTTGTATAGTGTCTAAGAATGTTTTTAATTCTTCTCCTGATCGAAGCACAGTGGTAAGAATGTTAGAAGGATCCACTGGAGTTTCAATGTCTTCCAATTGTCTAGAGAAAGCATCTGCTTTTCCTAGTCTGTTGCCTGGACGATACATAATTGAATAGTTAAATCTGGGGAAGAATAATGTCCATCTATCATGCTTAGCATTGGTACATTTCATGGAATTAGATGTGTTTAAAAACTTACCTTATTGCAGGGAGTTGTCGATCACACATTGCATAGTTCTTCTCGGTTTCTGTCAAAATTTGTGAATAATACACCATAGGATGTGTTTCTTCGGTCTTATCATGTCTGCGAGGTAGCACAACCCTGATGGCAAATAAAGAGGCATCAATAAATGGAGAATACATGTCAGGGTGTCTGAGAATATGGGCTATAGTAAATGCCATATTGAGTTATTAGAACGCTTGTTCCTGGTCTTTGGTCCCCTTGAATGCCATTCCTATTCGTGTTTGTCAGATAAATACTTGTTTCATTGATAAGAAGTCTTGACTAAATTGCTAATAAAAATTGGCAAATCCCACAAATATTTCCACCTCTTTCACTGAATTTGAGGATGGCCATTTCAAGACTGCTCTGACATTGGAGGCATGCATACTGATTCCTTCTCCAGAAATGTTCTCTCTTGATCTGCGATTTCTAACTCTCTTGAATCTAACTCTTGTTGAATCTAACATATGGCTTGAGCCATTGTCTATAGCGGATTCTCAAGTTAGTGCATGTGGGCCTGGCAAACTGTAAGGTAGCAGGGAAAGCAGGCCCACTGAAAACCCTCAGCTGTCCCTTAACCGTTGGTGGCATGATAGAGAATAAAACAATGCCAATAGAGAGATCAGGAAACAACGGCAAAACAGCAGTAGAAATAGAGGTGGCAGGAAAACGGGACTGGACTTCCGTGAGATAGAATCGTCTCAGTGATTTCTCAGGATTCTTGGAGCAGAAAGAAGAATAGGGCAATCAACTAAAGGGGAGAGGAGAGCAAGAGTTGGGAAAGGGTAAAGAATCAGGAGACAAGTTAAATATACCTGTCAGAAGAAAGAATTGCTCATTACTCTGGCCGATGGTGCGATGACGAGCCATTGACAGACCGGGTACCAAGCAAAGACCTGTGGATACAAAAGCAAGCATAGGTAAAAACTTAGAAGGAAGCATAATTAGAGGCACAATAAAGGGCAAGTAACATAAAAGCTGAAGGTGGCGAGGACTAGACACCTAAGACGAGGTGAGCAGGGAAGGAAGGAAAACAACATAGGTGAGGGAACAAATACAGGCGGGAACTAAAGCAAAAGCAGGAGAACCTCAGCAACACAGCAACCTGTGGTCAGGCAGCTTCGTTCTGAAGAAAGGGTCACAAATACTGGTACTTCTGTCCATATCAGGAAGTGTTCACCATAACTCAGAAATGGGTGCCAACCTGAAACTATGTAAGTGATCTACAAGTTATGGATACACTACTACCAGCTCCCCATCCCCCAAACCATTCCCTTTCTTCCCAACCTATAGTGTGCTCACTGTCTGCAGATCTTCCTAATCCTGACAAAAATGAACTGGCCTAAATTGTTGACCAGTAAACATATATATTGGCGTAAAATAAGTCACATTGTATCTGTTTATGTTAGAATGTCATTACCTGCATCAATACAGGAGATGACTAATGGATGAGCCACTATATTTTATTCTTCTTTATTAGGTAGATACTTTGGTTTTTTATAATTGGTTTTCGTGGAAATTTAGTAAATATTATGATGAACTATGTTACTCTCTACTCAAGGATGCCCTATCCTCCCTCATTCAGTTTGTTATAACTTGCTGTTAGTCAGGGTCTCTCAGACATAGATATCCTTACAAAACGATTTTTCATTATGATCGCTGTTGCAAAAGGGTTCTGCCTATTTAGTAAATTTTGGTGTTTTTGGCTTGGCAGAGCTAATAGGCCTGTTTTAGGTAACACAATACCCCGTTACATTGTGATCTTGCATCTGGTATGGGTGGGGGTACTGTGATTTTTGGTTCCATGACCCATTAGGGATCAAACGTAATTTCAGAATTCACCAAAGGTAATTCCATCTACAATATGTACATATTTGTAAATTAATGTGTAGTGTTTAATAGGGTGAGTGTGCAATAAATGTACTTTTCCTTTCTCAGAGAGAAAGCACTAACTGCAAAATGTTTTATTGAGTGTTGTTGAGTGCCAGCGAATGGAGATTATAAGCCCACACCCTGCACCTGAGTAGACCTTGAACTGTATTGCTTCTATAGCCTGAGTCAAGTGCTACAATGGGGTACTTGGTTCCCAGTAAGGAGACAATTGTGGACCTATTAATTGCACAGGACTTACATTCTGCAAAACTAATAACCATATTTCTTACATTGGTGTTCAGCACTGGGATCAATAGTATGCATTTCTAGTATGCATTGATAACATTTCATAAGTTCAGTTTTGTCACACATTACCTATGTTTAAAGCACAAACACTAGAGCTCAAGGCTCAAAGGCATTCAAAGGTTTGGTTGCATGAACTCAAAATGTGGGAAAGGAAAGCCCCCACACACATCTGCCATGTGAAGACATTGAGGATTGGTTAAAGTAGTAACTGTGTTTATTATGACTAGTTTACATCTTGAAATGATGTGACAGTGGGGTGGGCTTTCACAGAACTATTTCCATGAGTGTCCCAGGCCCTAGTGTCATTTGCATCCCAACACCACACACACTAAGCCTGTATGAGAAGAGTTCTTCTCTGTAGGTTTAGGTCCTGCAATAGGTACCCACACTATAGATCTCGGTAAAGGGGTAGGTTCTGCTTTAGGGTTGCAGGAGGTGATTGGGGGCTCCAGGAAATTCTCACACTTGCCATGGGCAGGGCAGAAAACCTGCGAGGAAGCCCACAGTTAACAGAGATCTTCCCACCATTGGTGCAGGCCAGAATTCCCTTGAATGGTGTAGCAGGTTTATACACATAAATATTGCCCTTCCTAGGGTTTCCTGCCAGGATGGTGGGATGGTTGAGAAAAAGTTATGGTTCCCATGGTCCTCATGGATTATCCAGTGGGGATGAAGAGCTGTCCAGGGGTGGCCCCAGAAGGGGATGTTTCCCTAGGTACAATGTGTAGTGCCTGACCCTCCGGGGATCAGAGCGGGGAGAGTAAACTCCCTACATTCCAGAGATGGGTTAGTGGTGGACCCAGAGATGTCAAGGTAGGGTTGGCAACTGCCAAAGTTCAGTAAAGTAAGTCATCCTTTGAATGGTTTACCTGATCCTGAGGTGGCGTCTGAGGCTATTTCCAGATGGGTATCCAATTAAGTATACCCATTGGGGTCAAATCCCAAGACACCGGGCAGAGGCCTTGCAGATGGAGGTATGATGCAGGTGGTGGCTGAGGCTACCATGCCCCAGCCAGATGGCCACGTGGTGCCTACTCTTGTAGAGGACCTTAAGCAATGATCTGAAGTAAGGAAACCACATCTGTTAAGGTTTGTCGCTTTGAACTATCTGACTAACAGGTTGCAGAGGCTCTGCCTTAATGGACTCCTGCCTGGTGCACTCTGGGTGTACCACTTGGGCCCGATGCCCAAGAGATAAAAGTGGTGCAGGAGGTGGGTGAACCACCTTGAGTTACTCAGGTGGCCACGTGTGGACTAGCTGAAGAGAAGGGACCGTAAGCATCAACCAGCAGTTAGGGAAGCATGTGTGCTACGGATTGTCACTCACTCTGATCTCTCAGCAAAACAGGCTCCAAAGGTTCTACCCTAGTGGATTCCTGCCTAGTGAACTTCTGTTGTACCAGCCTTGGGGTGCAGCCTTAAGGCTCCTTGAAATCCTGGCCTGACAGGCATTGGTTTGGTTGGTGGGGGAAGCCCTCAGTGTAATGGTGCAGAAAGTGGGTGTGCTTGCAGTGGCACAGCTAGGTGAACAGTGGTGCCCACTGATGAGGAGGGACCCTGTGCATGAAGCGGGGTTGGTTCTAGACACTTCTTTCCAGAGGTTGCTTTGGACTGTCAGAACGGTACCTGTTGAGGACTTTGCCAGGTAGACTTCTGGGTAATGCACTTTACGCGTATCAGTTGGGATGGATGCCCATGTTGAGGTGGTGCAGGCAGAGGGTGTACCCGCTGTGGCCCCACCAGGTGGCGCCCACTCATGAGGAGGGAACTATGTGCATGAGCCTGAGTTAATGCTCACCAGTTCTGTTAGGGATTGTCGCTTTGAGCAGTCTGAAGGATGAACTGTAAAGGACCTTGCCTGGCAGACTTCTGCCTGGTGCACTTTAGGTGCACCAGATTGGGGGGGCAATGCCCTGAGGCCCCTTGGGGAGGCCTGCCTTGCTAGGCAAGGACCCAGCTGGCGGGGGTGCCTCCTATGCTGAGTGAGGTCAGTCAGTCAGTCAAAGTACTTTATTTCGATAAATAAATATCATAAAAAGGCATAGAAACAGTACAATCGATAATACATAAACTCTAAAATTCATATTATCTAAAATGTTTAAGAGAGGGGTCAGTAAGATAAGAACATCATAAAAGCATCATTTAACATAAAACATTAAAGTTCTCCCAAATACACCAATGTTAAATTTCATATAGACAATTAAATATTAGACCGATACATTATATTTAAAAGATCTGATTAATAGCAAACTTCGTATTCTTAGCCCTGACAGCGCCCACTAAAAAACTGGCAACATGAAACATAATCCTGGGGGTCTGCAGTAACTGTAGATACAAAAGGGCCGGTTTGACTTGTATGAACCCCGCCTCCTTTAAAATTGGGAACAAATATTTCTTTCTTAAGGCCGTGTAATGATCGCAGAACATCAGAAAGTGCATTGTGTTCTGGACCGAAAAATCATCACAGTTACACGGCGTTCCATTTTCTGGGGGACACCAAGTTTGGAAGTGACCAAGAGTAAGATGAATCAGGTTGAACCGAAAACGTGTAAGTAGAAACCGGTGAAAGGGTTGATTAACAATAGACAAATATAATTCCGGCCCCACATGGGTGCTCAAAATAATACTGGCCCGCACCGAGGGTTTCTTGTATTCTACTTGTTCTCTTTCTAAACATAACAGATCTTTCAACATACTTTTGATCAGGCCAATATCTTTGACTGTAATTGATTCCGGGGAATAAAACAGATCCAGTCTCCCCACTCTATCAAAACAGTTTTTGACATAGACTAGCCATGCTATTTTATTTACTTTGTCCAGCTGCAGGCAATCTTTTAGAATGGAATGGTTGAGCGGAATTTCTTGGTTCAACCAAGTCTTAAGCCAGGCTAGAACAGGGGCCAGTTTAATCAAGTCTGAAATGTAACCCACACCCAGTTCAGTATGAACGATATGTGTGGAAGTAGACTGAGGGAGAGAGAGAACCGATCTTAAAAATTTGTTTTCCGTAATCTGTATACTCTCCACAGAGCAATGGCCCCATAACGCACTTCCGTACGTTGCCACTGTAAGGCATTTTGCTTCATAAATTTTTAACAGAGTAACAATTGGCCTAGCACCCAGTTTGTTCATAAAACCCCGAACAGCAGAGGATGACTTTACTAGTGCAATATTTCTGTTTTTTATCTGGGGGCCCCAGGTGCCTTTCTCATCAAAGGTAATCCCTAGGTATGGAAATGTTGTTACTCTAAGCAATTCTTGCTTCCCACAGGTAAAAGTTTTGGGGGGTTTATTGTTGTTACCCTTACCCATGGTCATAACCTGGGATTTTTTAGCATTGATCTTTAAATCCAAAGAGGTCATAAAGATCTCAAAGGCGTCCAGCAATCGTTGGAGGCCAACCCCAGTACGAGAGAGCAGGACCGCATCATCAGCGTATAGGAGAACCGGGATGCCAAGCTTTCCTATCCGTGGGATGTCCTGAGTAGCATCTTTTAATGTAGATTCCAGGGCATTTATGTAAATGGTAAAAAGAAGGGGAGCCAGGATGCATCCCTGCCTAACTCCCCTTTCTGAGTTAAAATGGCTAGTGCATCGCCCCGCAGAGGTAACTCTAACTGCAGCTATTAGGTCAGTATGTAGATCAGCTAAGAGGTTAACTAGAGCCTTATCCAAACCCAAGTCAAGTAAAATTTTCCACAGTTTAGATCGATTGACAAGGTCAAAGGCTGACGAGAGGTCCATGAACCCCAAATACATGGACCCCTCCTTCGCCTTCGTGTATTTCTCTATTAATAAATACAAGTTTAGGCCTTGATCTATAGTGCCTCTTTTCTGTCTAAAACCATATTGTACATCTGCAAGGACCCCTTTCTCTGTGAGCCAGTCATTTAGTTTAGTTAGAATAACACGACCCAAAATTTTCACAGATGAATCGATCAATGAGATCGGCCTATAACAGGAGGGGTCTTGCCTATTACCTTTTTTGAACACTGGAATAATAATAGATTTCTTCCAGGAAGACGGGATTTTATCAGATGCGAGAGTGTTAAAAACCTTACATAATACCTTAGACCAAAATTTAGGAAAACTTTTAAAAACGTCCCCTGGTACCCCATCTGGGCCCGGTGCTTTGTTTTTAATGGTCTGATCTATAGCCATTTCTACTTCTCTATCTTCAAATATCACTACATCCTTGATAGGGCGGGGTTCTCGGCCTTCGTCTTCTATAATTCTGTCATCGGGGCCAACAATCGAGTATATCTGGCTAAAATGTTTAGTCCAGCCCTCATCTGGGATATTTGCCTCCAAAGGAGTGTTAGTTTCTCCAGAGAAAAAGGGTTGATTTATTACTTTCCAGAATAAACCACTGTTTTTTAAGGTTTCAGGATCTAGAAGTTGACTCAGGGCGTTATCTTTCAAGATCTTTTTCCTTTCTAGGATAGTTTTTTTATACACTTTCCTAGCATTTGCAATAACTGCACGGTCTTTAGGGGTAGTTTTTAAAGCATTTAATAGTACCCCGTGCGCTTTAGAGCATTTTTTGTCAAACCATCTATTGCCCTCTGGTGCCTTCTGGCTAGATTTAACCTGGAGACTACGATTAATTTCTATGCAAATCTGGTCAAATGCCCGTATGACCTCCTTTGGATCAGGGCTTTCCGATAAGCATATAGAGACTTCATCCTCCACTTTAGCTAGGACCTCTTTATGAAATGTTTCAGGGACTATTTTAGTCCACTTCAGTCTTCGATTCTGGTCTTTCACTTTAAGGTTCAAGCCACCACTTATTATTAACGATTTGAGAGAAATTAATTCAGTATTCTTAAAAACAAGAACAACAGGGTTGTGATCACTAAAAACTGACACCTCAGTACAATAATTTAACACATAGTTTAACAAAAAAGAAGACAAAATGAGTGAGGTGAAAGGTGGCAGAGTGCGTCTTCAAGGTGATATGATAACTTTTACTGGGGGGTCATTAGGGTCTCTAGTTGGTCTACAGCTTGAATGCTTGGAGACAGGGAAGTTGCCTGGAATGGGGCCTGGGTAAGGCATTGCCCACACAGGGCCCAGTGGCACTTCCAGTTGGCCCGTAGGAGCCTGAGAACTGGGTAGCGAGGGATTCCTGTGGAGGGAACTGCCTGGAGTGACTTTTTTCAAGTGAACACTCAATGACTGGGCTAGGAATATCTTAGGAAACACAGTTATCCCATGGGGGAATTGTGGCACCAATAGACCCCAGAGTAACTACCCTGGGTGAGGGTCAGAGGTCCTGTTTGGGGCCTGTGTCTGTATTTTTAAAGTATAGTGACCCAGATGAGTTAGCATTATAGGTCATGTATTCTCTAGAGGGAGAACACCAAATGAACCATGAGACAAGTTTGAGACCTGTCCATTGTGACGGCGTCAGTGCTAAGGCACTGAAACCTTGCCATTAAGAGTGTGGTGGGTGCAGGTTTGTATGACCCAGGACAGGGTTGGGCCTAGACATGCCCCAGGCATGTAGGCATTAGTGTCCTGGATGCATCTGACCTAGAACCAGGAGTTATGCAGGTGTTTTTAGTGTAGGGAGGCCAGTGTAAAATCCCTGTGGTGGCGGACAACTAGTGAATGGTGTGTCTGGCACTTGTTACCACTGACTAGGTAAGAGTACCCTTGAGCATTGGCTAGTTCTTCCCCTAGTTTCAGCTGGCAGCAGCATATATTGTGAGTGGGATCCCCCATGTAGTATGCCAGGATTGTTTGCTTTTTTACTTTTTGATCACCCAGTTTTTGGACCTTTATTATGGGTGAGTCTCACTACCTGAGTTTCCAGAGGCCTAAACCTTATAGCCCACAAAAGCTCGCTACATGATATTTAAATGTAGGACATGTAGAAATTAATGTTGAACATGTCCTTATAGTGAAATATCCCCAAAAACAATTTTCACTGTGGCAATGCTGGCTGCTTCCATAGGCAATCATTGGGCTACATTGTTTTATTTATTAAATGCTAAATTTGGATTGGTGGGAGCTAGAGAAACATTTCAAAGACTCATTTTAATAGTTATTCGAAGTCAAATTTAAAAGAGAAATCAAATTTTGTCTATTAAGCAACCGGTACTTTTAGAAAGTTACCAGCTTTGTGCCTAAAGTTTAAAAGCCTTGAACTGTCACCCAGCAGTGGAATTAATCCACTTGGTGAGGTGTGTATTGCTCCCAGACAGAGGAGAAAGGTGTGTGCATGTGCTGGCCTTGCCTTGACAGGATTAGCTGGTGGCTGTCTTTCAGAGCAGGTTACACTTCAAGAAACCTCCCTGACAGAGGCAGATGAAATTTAAACCAGGCCTGCTCTCTTGCTTTGTCCATGCCCCCAACTTGGCTCCAAATGTAGTGGGGAGAGCTGCCGCAGAACTGGTTTGGAGTGACCACAAGGGAGTGTTTGTCCATTATCATAGCCATACCTCTGGGTTGGCACAGGAATGGAAGGAGGGTTCTGCCATATTGGATTGTCCTAGAATGCTCTTCAGGACTTTTGGGAAAGCGGTGAAGGGATGTTGTAGCATCCCAAGATTTCCCATGGATGCCTGGCATATAGAACTTTTCAACCGCACTTAGAAACCGCTGCACAAGGGAGAGACAGAGAGCAAGACAGAGGACAGTGACAACACCTAAACCTTGGTCATCTGGAAGAACAAGCCACCTGATGCCCCTGATTGGCTAAAGACTTTACCTGCAGCTGTACCTAAGAGGCCATGGCATCTGTGGAGGGCAAATCAGAGTAGAAGGCTGGTGCAGAGAGACAGTGTAACCAGCTCCCGGCAAGAGACACCCCTTTTGAGGACAGGAGGCCTGGTAAAAAAACTCCTGGGGCTAGAGCTGACCATTAGATGTCACGTCTGCCTTTATAATGGGTGCATCTAGAGCTTCTGAATTTTGGGATGTCAATTTAGGGAGATTGTGATAGGTAGAAGGCAATGTTCTGCAATGTAAGGTCTTGAGTGGCATTGTGGGACTCGTAGAAGTCTCAGAATTCTGACACAATGTGTTCTCATTTTTTCAGCTTATTCCTTGCTGCATCCTTAATGTGGCCTACTTTTTCTTTAATCATGTTCGACCCTGGTTTTTGTGCCTGCATTTTTCGGGTTTGTTACCATTGATATAGTATTTATCCTTTATCCTTAGCAGTACAGATTTTGCTGTGCTTTGATCAAGGAGGCCCAATTGACCCTTAGTTGAAGTCAATGATTGCCATTGGTGGAGAGCACCAGGACGCTATTTGTTCTAGCTCTGTGACTGCCTGCTTTAGTTCTGCCCTCTTTTCTGAACAAGCCTTGTTTTCTGCAGCTGCTATGGTGATTAGCTGTGCCTCTATCACAAATTTCAGAGTGTCCCAGGGTGAGCTGTGGGAAATCTACCTGTGAACATTCTATGTTAAGAATTGCTCAATGCCAGGTTGTATGCCTATTCTATGCTGTCCGTCCTGAATTACAGAGTCCTGCAGCCTCCATGGCTCGGGCACCTTGCAACATTCAACAAAGGACAAGTCTATGAATATGGGCACATGATTTCACAGCGCCATGGGGTATATTTCTGTTTCTATCCTCCTCTCTATAGGAAAGTAGGATTTACTTCTATGGTTACCCCCTATGTAATGCTGTTTATGACCAGTCTGGCTGGGATCCTGCTAATCAGGACCCTAGTCTGTCTGCTTTCTCCCCATAATTGTGATAGTATATACTTAGGTACATCCCAGATTGGATACTAGTGTACCCTTATCAGTCCCTGGTATATGGTACTAAAGTACCCAGGGCATAGGTACCCCAGAGATCCCCCATAGACAGAAGCATGTATATGCCACCAATGGAAGACCATTCAAAGTAACTCTACAGGCCTGCCATTGCAGCCTGTGTAAGCTGGTGCTAGCACCCCTTATGAACGATATAGGCTCCCTATATCTAAGGTCACTGCACTTAAAACCTTAAGTCACCCCTACAGCAGGCCTTTTCCTGAAGGCAGAGTGTTTGGTTCTAAGTGCGAGGGTGCCGACACCCCTACAGCCTTCGGAGTCCATTCTCCCGGGTTGTAAGTGAGACAGCCATATAACACATAGAGGGGCACTGCGTGATTACACGAGGGCCATCTCGAAACTGGGATGATTCCAAGCACTGTAAATGCCCTCCATTAGGCCCTCAGTGCTCCCGGTACCAGTCTGCTAGACCCGGACAGCTCAACATGGCTTCTGCTGACCAGAGACACAATTCAGCCCTCCTGCTGCTGAGCCAAGCTCGAGCAGGGGAAGGCAGAACAATAGGTATCCTTTCACAGGGAGGTGTGACCACCTTCCAGACAGCATTTAGTGTATTGGGGCATGGTGGGAGCTCACATAGCTTACATGCAGGGCACATTTGGTGCCCCCCATGCACTGTCCAGCTCAGACCAGTGCAGGGAGTAGTTTGCTCCCGCTCTGGCACGAGACTGGACAAAGGACAGGGGAGTATCCTCCCTTTGTCCATCCTCTCCTTAGGGAGGGACCCTTGTATCATCCCAACCTTTTCCTTAGGGTATTTAAGAGCTTACCTGTGGGTGGATCCCTAGATTCATCGTGGGACACAATAAAATTTAGACACCACTTCAACTTCGACCATCTGGGCAATCTGGACTTCACTAGACTTTGCTCTGGGCATCGAGGCTGCAACCAGGAAGACTCCTGCTGCTCCTGATCTCTTCGTCCTGCTTGTCTGCTGCAATGTCCATGCCTGTGCTCCATAAAAGAACCCGTCTAGGGCCTGTGAACATCCAAGACACCTGAGGGAATCTCCCTTGAAGTGAAGGAGTCACTTCCCTGCATCTGCAGGCACCCCAACTAAGCTGACCGGTCTTCTAATCCTACGGACTCTGAAAGGCCCAGCAACACCAGACATGGTTCTTCACATCCCTCCAGGACTACTTTGCCCTCTCACCAAGTTTGAGGCCAGTTTTCCTCGTCGGAGCCGCAGGAACTGAACCCCTTTGCACTGTGTCAATTTGCAGTTGCAAAGGCTTGTTGGCTTCCTTCCACCAAGATCTTTGGGCTCCAAGTAGCCCCAACCTCAGGCATCTCCAGTGACCAGAATATTCGACCATACCACATTGCTTGTACAGTAGGTCTGCTTCTTTTGCAGCTGCTCGAGGTCCTCTTGCGACTCCTGTGCCTCCGGCATGTGGGTGGTATCAAGGGTCACATTTGAATTCTTTGGGCTCCCCTGATTGCCCAGGGCCTGCCCTGACTCTTCTGCTTATGGTGAGTCTCCTGGACCTTGCTGGTCCAGACATTGCACCTTCTTCTACTCCTTCATTGGTTGCAGTTGCCAAGGCTTTTTGGTGCTTCTGCTGGACACCAACCCTTCAAATCTCGACATTGGACTTTTGACAATTGTGTACGGCTCCTGGTCTTCCACAGTGTCGCCTGGTCCACACAGCTGCAGTTTCAAGGTCACCGTCAGCTCTCCTGCAACACCAGACGTTGGTGGACATTCGTCTTCCGTGCCTCCAGGTCGCTCCTGAGTGGCATAGACCCTGTCCCCTCTGCTTGCTGGTTCTTCACATCTTGAATCCACCTTTAGGTTCCACCGGTAGTTCCACGGGTCCCCGGTACTTCTACGTCCTCTAGACTATTGTCTTGACTCGAGTTGTGATTCGCATACCACTATTTTAGTATATGGTTTGGTCCCCCCGTGACCACTGTGTAATCTGTGCTACTTACCTGTTTCTATTGCAAGGTATTGTGTGCATAGTGTGTATCTCCGGCTAGGAGATATCTGTATGTGTTAGTAAGTGTCTTATAATAAAAACATATTTTTATAAATATACTGTGTGGTTCTTTTTCACTTAATCTATACCTATAAGATTGTATTCTGGTAAAACAAGCTGCTTTACTCTCCTTCTGGACTAAGCCTGAAGGCTGCTCCCCACAGCTACCACTGAGAGAGATTTCTAAGGTTGTCTATGACCATTAAAATCACCATAAGGGTTGCCTGGATCAGTGCAAGGTGTCCACTTACATAAGTGTACATCATATACTGAGCCAGCCTCTCACATTGGTGTGCAGGTTGGGATTCAAGCCTGCATTGTTTTACCAGATAATCTTGGTGTGGATTAATTAGGCACATATAATACAAGTTTAGAATAAGTAAGTTTCACTGAACTTAGGGTTGGGGAGTTAAGGCGCGAATACTCAATGCCTCCTCGAGGTGTTACTGTTGGATGATCTACAGAAAGCTAGTGGGTCAGAGGAACAGGACAGGGTGGATGGGCCAGGGATAGAAGATGGGTTAGGAGGGAACCCCCTTGTTGACCTTAATTCTGACCCTGACCAGGAGGAGTCTCATGACTCCCACCTTGAGAACTCAGTTCCCCCAGTGGATAGTGCAGATGGCACAGAGGGTGCTCCCAGAAGTGGGTCTCCCTTTGTTCCTTTAGAAGGATTCAAAGTAGACCAAGGAGGTCCAGATCCTCCTCTAGAGAATCCAATGCTTCGGGACATTCTATAAGGACCTCTATATGTAGTAAGAGGGACAGCTCTTTTGACAGGGAGTACCAACTGCTTGAAGTTGAGAAAGTAAGGCTAAGGCTCAGGCACGATCAGTTGGCCCTTGACAAAGAGTCACTAGAAATCCAGAAAGCTAGGAAGAAACTAGAACAAGAGTCCAATGGTGGCAGCAACAGTGTCCCTAGGGTTAGAGAAACTACTTTTGACCATAGGAACCTGAACAAGATAGTCCATCCTTATCAGGAGGGGGCTGAAATCCATAAATGGATCACTGCTTTGGAGAGGGCCTGTAAAGTTCAGAGGGTCCCTCAAGAGCAGGGGGCAGCTATCTGGCCCTACAGACCAGCTGACTTGCATGGCAGAGGGCGTCACTTCAGGCTTCTTGGCTCCCTGCTGCAGGTGTCTTCCTCGCCGTCTCCCCCTGCCGCCGCAGCCTTTACAATCACGGCGCGGCCGCAGTGAGGGGGGGACTTCAATCCCCAGCATCCCCTGCACCCGGAAGCAAAACACGCATGCTCCGCGCCCGGAGGCGCTATAAAGAACTAGCTCGGCTCCGGGGTGCTGGGGCCATACAGACCAGCTGACTTGCGTGGCAGAGGGCGTCACTCCAGGCTTCTTGGCTCCCTGCTGCAGGTGTCTTCCTCGCCGTCTCCCCCTGCCGCCACAGCCTTTACAATCACAGCCCGG
Source organism: Triturus cristatus (assembly GCF_964204655.1). Lineage (NCBI taxonomy): Eukaryota > Metazoa > Chordata > Amphibia > Caudata > Salamandridae > Triturus > Triturus cristatus. The sequence continues at coordinate 467,069,176 of NC_140589.1, forward strand.
CCGCAGTGAGGGGGGGACTTCAATCCCTAGCATCCCCTGCACCCGGAAGCAAAACACGCATGCTCCGTGCCCGGAGGCGCTATAAAGAGCTAGCTCGGCTCCGAGGTGCTGGGGCCATACAGACCAGCTGACTTGCGGGGCAGAGGGCGTCTCTCCAGGCTTCTTGGCTCCCTGCTGCAGGTGTCTTCCTCGCCGTCTCCCCCTGCCGCCGCAGCCTTTACAATCACGGCGCGGCCGCAGTGAGGGGGGGACTTCAATCCCCAGTATCCCCTGCACCCGGAAGCAAAACACGCATGCTCCGCGCCCGGAGGCGCTATAAAGAACTAGCTCGGCTCCGGGGTGCTGAGGCCATACAGACCAGCTGACTTGCGTGGCAGAGGGCGTCACTACAGGTTTCTTGGCTCCCTGCTGCAGGTGTCTTCCTCGCCGTCTCCCCCTGCCGCCGCAGCCTTTACAATCACGGCGCGGCCGCAGTGAGGGGGGTACTTCAATCCCCAGCATCCCCTGCACCCGGAAGCAAAACACGCATGCTCCGTGCCCGGAGGCGCTATAAAGAACTAGGACAGCCCTCGCGTCGCGGGACGCGCGCGGGCGGTGCCGGGCTAAGCCCGGGCAAAGGCTGGGCTGGGGCCCCCCTCTTTCGACCGGTGCACGCCCTCCCACATCACGACAGGTACTGTAGTTCATACTTGGCTGCACGACGATCAGTGTAAAGGACTGTGGTGGTTACCACCAGACATTCTGTGTGCCAGTGTGGCAGCTGCCCCATTTAAATTTCTATTTTTTTTCTTATTATTTTTGAGTCCTTGTTACAATATCTATAGACTGTCTTCTTTTTTTTTTTAATATATTGTTTTTATTAACCTTAGATTTTCTAAGGCTCTCATTTTATGATATCGTTGGCTTTGTTTTCTACAGTATAAATCTGTATACGTTCTGTGGGGCCCATAATGGGGAAGAGGAAAGACATGGAGGGAGGTAGCTCTGTTAGTAGCAAAAAAGGGAAAAATGCTAAAAAAAACCTGCATGCTGCACTTAACTGTGTTTTAAGTAGAATTGAAGGCATTGTTATTGATTGCGAGGAAACGCTTGGCTGCAATACATCTAGGGGTACAGAAAATGTGGAAACGGGGGTCGCCAAATCCACTCATAAACATCAAAAGAAAACAATCCCTACAATGTTTGCTAACCAGCAAACTAGTAATCAGCTTTTGCAAGCATCTTTATTGACAACACCTGATATTCATAAGGACGCTATCACGACCAGGTCCTCGCCTCAGCTATCAGACCTGGGGTCGGCGCTGCAGCAGGTCCAGATAACTTCTCCCCCAGTATTATGCTCAAATAGGTTCTCTCCCCTTGACCCTGATATTAACAATATGATCACATTGACCCCAAAGGAAAACATGGATATAATCCCAGCAGGAAGTTTAGTCAGTGGCCTCGGGAGCGGGACTACCGAGATGGAGCTACTGGCTAGGATTAGGAAGCTGGAGAACATGGTGGCATTGTTAACTGAGAGGATGGAGAGTTTAGTGCAGGGACAAGTAACATCACCTTTGACTCCTGTCTTACCTTCAACACGGGGGGATATTGCCCCGGTGGGGAGGGTTACACAGGGTATAATAAAACATACCTCCTCAAATATTTCCCCAGTATCACTTCAAGGCCCTAGGAACAAGGGGGTAGGTAATAAGGCACCCACTAATGATAATGTTACAACATATGCAGATATCACGAGAGGCAAAGCTTGGAATGGGGCGCTTGAAACCAAATCTCAACCCAAGAAATATATTTATACTACATCCTCCCTCCCCTTAGCTCAGACCAGACCACTATTGTCTAGAGCCACCCATGGTCCTCCTCCATACTACCCCCCCAATAGGGCCACGGTGTATATGACTTTTGTCCCGAAATTAGCTATGTCGGGGGGATTTGAAAGCAGGGACTCAATCCATAACAAAGCTATTCACTGGTTGCGTTATGTAAGGGGGTGTAGATCCATTATTAGAGAAGACATGATGAGAGTAAGAAGGATCTGCAGGGCAGATGCCCAGCTGGACTGTATAGAGATCGAATTTAAGGATCCCTCTCTAGCAGAAAATGTACTTTTGCTAGAGCTTAGGACATCTCCACCGGAGCATTCTTCGATCCAGATCCTTTCCTCTCCCACTTGGCCACAATTGCAGGAGGGCGACGATTCAGGGCTTAGACAGGTCGACTGACTAGCGAATAATCGTCTAGACAACCTTTTATCTGTCCCTGAACAACAACATTCAGTGGAGTATAGCGCACCAGGATATCCCTTGTCTCTACAACGGGAGGGGGTTTGCATTGACAACCCTGACCAGACTCAATTAATCAGAGGAGTCACATACATAAATGGGGTGTCGGGTGTAAACGGCGATATTACCCAAAATAACACAAGGCTAATTCATTTTTTGTCATGGAACATTGCGGGTTTAGAAAAGAATCTTGCTGACCCACTTTGGAGTGACTTTATTAGTAAATTTGACATCATTTTATTTCAGGAGACATGGAGCCTAGTTCCCCTTTATAGGTCAGGTAATTCCACCTTCCATATTCCAGCGATTAGCTCATCTAGAGGCAGGCCATCAGGGGGGCTCACTATTTGGGTTAACATCCACTTGAATTGGTTAGTTAAAAATCATGTAACCCCTTCTCAGGACATTCTCCGCATCTCTATAGGTGGGTCAGATTTTAAAGGAGGTTTAGAAATTTTTAACATCTATGCTAGAGGGACCCCGGGAGCCCAAGTAAGCTCCATTATATCGTCCCTGGACTCTGAGCTTTCGGCTATCCCTTCTGCAGCGGGCATCATTGTCGCAGGAGATCTTAATTGCACCTTTGAGCCCCTCTGTGATGAGGATGTCCTGGGCACAGGGGATCTAGATTCTAAGTGGGAAATTCCCCACCTCAGCCTACCTCCAATAAAGAAATGGTCCCAAAGAGCCATCCAAATTAATGCCTTGATTTTAGAGCATAATCTGAGGGCAACTAATGGTAGAACAAAATCAGATACCATGGGAGCCCCTACATTTCTCAGAACCAGGGTGCCTTCGCGCATTGATTATATCTTGCTGGACATCGGGTCATGGGTCGATCTCATCGACATGGAAGTTATTTCAAGGTGTGAAAGCGATCATAACCCCTTGTCCATGCAATTTTTGCGCAATTCGGATCTTACACAAATTGAGCATGCTAGCACCAGGAGGCTTTGTTCGAGGGAAATCGTGCCCTCTAATTGTAATCGGCGCCTTAAATGGCCCAAGGTTGCCGAACGAGAGTTGTCTCTGGACGGTATTAGGAAGATTATGGATGCCAGTATTGTAATGTTTAATGCTGTCCCCGATACTCCCCCCGCACCTGTCCAGTCTTCAAAGTTCAAAGAAATATATCTTTTAACCGTGGATTAGGTGGGGGAGTTTTTCCAGGTTATAGATACTGGGGGCCGTAAGCGATTTTCCCCAAAGGTCGAAAACCTATGGTACTCTGATAACTGCAGGAAAAGGAGACAGGACCTATCAAGAGCTTTAAAATCTAAGGTCCAGACAAATATTGTCACTGCAAGGAAATCGTACTACAGGTCTATCGACATGTCAAAGCGAGTTTGGGAAGAAACCCACTGGAAAGAACTTAAATCCGCTGCACAGTTGAAAGACGCAACTCTATTTTGGGACCTCATCAATGTCAGCACGAGGAGGGGGGCAGATCCAATACCGAATCATATAGTAGGGCGAGAATGGCATCACCATTTCCAGGAATTGTACATGGGTGGCGAAGGGCTCGCACTAACGGAGCAAGGGAGTGATCCAGAGCCAATTGTACCCCCATTTGAGGGTGAGCAGTTTGGGCTCAACGAGGTACAAGCAGCCATTGCTTTGATTGTGCCCGGTAAAGCAGCTGGACCTGATGGTCTCCCAGGAGACCCTATGCTCCGCGAAAAAAGATCTTTGGGCCCAATTTATTTGTAGATCTTTAAACCTTATAGTGAACGGCCACCCAGTACCAGATTCCCGGAAAGGGGCGGAGGTGGTGACTATCTTTAAGAAGGGGGATAGAGAGGACCCTGCCAACTACAGACCGATTAGTTTAATTGATGTCGTTCAAAAAGTGGTTGGCAGGGTCCTCTTAATGAGGATGAAAGAATGGATTGATGAGGAGGGTGTACTGCAGGCAGGGTTTAGATGTGGCGTTGGAACTATGGACCAGGTATTTAGATTTTGTCTGATTTATTGGAAATCTGTAACCATCGAGAAGGGTAGACTGTATTTGGCATTTATTGATTTAAAAACGGCCTTCGACCTGGTCCCCCGTTCCAAGTTATGGCAGATTTTGCTAGACCTTGGAATCCCTCCCCTGATCCTGAATCTTGTTAAATGCCTCCACGAAGATAATTTTGCCAGAGTGAGGTGGGGCAGCCATGGACAGCTGACCGAGAAAATAGCAGTCCCGAGAGGGGTCCGCCAGGGTTGTGTATTGGCGCCGACCCTGTTCTCTCTTTATATAAATGGGGTGGCGGACCATTTGAGAGAGGACATGGCCGATGCCCCAACCCCGTGTGGGGAAAAAACACCGTCTTTACTTTTTGCGGATGACACCCTCCTGATCTCAAAAAGTCCTATGAGCTTGCAGAAACTCCTTGATCGCTTTACTAATTTCTGTGAAGCCAGAGGCTTGGTAATTAATACATCCAAAACCAAGTTAATGGCTCTGGCAACATCAAAAAGCTTCAGGAATAACATCAGGCTGAATGACTGTCCACTGGAGCTTGTGGAGGCATTTGACTATCTAGGGGTTAGGGTGAATAACAAAATGAAGTGGTCTCCTCATTTGTCAAAAATGCTTTTAAACCATAAACGGATTTCAGGGGCCATAGCCAGGCATCAGAGACTTTCCTATAGCCGGCCCGTAGCTCCAGCTAATAAAGTATATGAGGGCAAGGCCCTGCCCGCGTGTCTTTATGGGGCAGAACTGTGGGGTTTCGAAAATCTTTCTGAGCTAGTGAGATCCGAGAATAAATTTTATAGAGATCTAGTCTCGCTTCCTCTGTCGACCCCTCTAGTCCCGCTCCGCTACGACTTTGGGAGACACCCAATAAATGAAGTGGCAAGGCTGCGTCCCCTGTTGTATTGGATTCGGCTTAGGAGGTCTCCTGACCTGAGCCACTATGTCTCTGGCCTAAGTGAATTGTTACATCTGGGTGCAGGCTATAAAATTAGCTGGGTATCCAATTTGAAAAAATTGGTGGGTGAAATCGGTTTGGACTGGGCATGGGAGAGCCAGATGCCACCGCCAAAACATCTAGTAAAAAAGCTGTACTGGGACTGGGTCTCTGTTACTGCTAGTAAGAACCAGAATGGTATTTTGACTGAGAGATTCCTAGATGTTAAACCTGTCCCCAGACTGGAATCTTTCCTGGACTTCATTGAGTCCCCGGGAGACAGGGTGCTATACCTAAAATTTAGGTATGGCACACTTTCTCTCCGTGATTTTCAAAGAGGGTGGAGCGACCAGAAGGAAAATGATGTGGGCTGCCCGGGCTGTGCTTCCCCCACGGAATCCATTGCACACTTCATGTTTGCCTGTAGGGCATATAGCCAAGCGAGGTTAAGGTGGTTAAAACCAGTCTGTATTAATCTGGGTTGTACATCCTATAGGGTGGCTCTACGTATTTTAACATATGAGTCACTAATCTCCAGTGCAATCTGTGGTACAGCAAAGTTTCTTGGAGGTGCATGGAGGATAAGACAAAAGCTTATCAAAATGGAACAATTGATAAATAGTCTGCCATGAGCTAGCCTCCTTTTATTTTAGCTGACGCGGCTGGGTTTTAATGTAATGTATTTTGCCCATTGCATTACTTTTTATTATGTATGTTACACCTTTCACCATATGCTTAGTATGGCTACATTGGGGAAAGTGGTCATTAGTTCACTATACTGTACAAAAGTGTGTAAATAATGAAGAGATTTTTTTACTTGTTTTATACTTTTATGATGTTTTCTACATCGAATAAAGTTTATCCGCATCCGCTATCTTGTGGCTCTACTTTGCTAACAAAGGTAGAGATAAGCTCCTCACTTTTAGAGAAGAGGATGCTGACAATTACTACAAGTACTGAAGAGTGCTCTCATAGATGGGTTTGGCTTAACCACTAAACAGTATAGGATTAAGTTTAGAGACACCCAGAAGGCACGCACCCAGGACTGGGTAGATTTTGTAGACAGTGCTATTAGGCTCTGGAAGGCTGGTTTCATGGAAGCAAGGTACAGGACTACCAAGGAGAATATGAGTCATTACAATGCGTACAAATACAACGCGTACCATTACAACGCGTGTATTAGTACGCGTTGTCAATTACGACGAGATACCACTACTACGCAAAACTTTTACCACGACTATGCCTTTACCACGCATGCCATTACAACGCAAAAACATGCGTGGTAAAGGTATAGTCGTGGTAAAAGTTTCTAAGGTAAGTGACAGTCTTCTCACTACATTTACACTACCCAGCACGACCCCCCTACACAACCCTAGACCATAAAACACTACGTTACACTACACATACACCACAACACTACACTAAACCCTAAAACACTACCCCCAGTATGACCCCCTACACTACACAAACACCACAACACTAACCTAAACCCTAAAACACTACCCCCAGCACGACCCCCGGAGCCCTAGGTCTGTACCTACACTCAAACCAAGCACGACCCCCCTATGCTACTCTAAACCCTAAAACACTACCCTACACTACACATACACCACAACACTACCCAAAACACTACCCCCAGCACGACCCCCTACACTACACTAACACCACAACACTACCCTAAACCCTAAAACACTACCCCCAGCACAGCCCCCTACACTACATAAAACCCACTACACTACCCTAAACCCTAAAGCACTACCCCATCACAACCCCCCACCCCCAGTCCTGTCCCTGCACTCAAACACTACCCAGCACAACCCCCTACATTACCCTAAAACACTACCCTACACTACACATACACCACAACACTACCCTAAAACCTAAAACACTACCACCAGCACGACTCCCTACACTACACAAACACCACAACACTACAATAAACCCTATAACACTACCCCAGCACGACCCCTACACTACACAAACACCACTACACTACCCTAAACCTTAAAACACTACCCCCAGCATGACCCCCGACCCCCAGTCCTGCTCCAGTACTCAAACACTACCCCGCACAACCCCCCTACACTACCCTAAACCCTAAAGCACTAACCTACACTACACATACCCCAAAACACTACCCTAAACTCTAAAACACTACCCCCAGCACAACCCCCAACACTACACAAACACCATTACACTACCCTAAAGCCTAAAACACTACCCCAGCACAATCCCCCCAACCTCCAGTCCTGTCCCTACACTCAAACACTACCCAGCATGACCCCCCTACACTACCCTAAACCCTAAAACACTACCCTACACTACACATACACCAAAACACTACCCTAAACCCTAAAACACTACCCCCAGCATGACTCCCTACACTACACAAACACCACTAATTTTACCCTAAACCATAAAACACTACCCCAGCATGACCCCCAGCCCCTATGCTGTCCCCACACTCAAACACTTCCCAGCACGACCCCCCTACACTACCCTAAACCCTAAATCAATAACCCTATCATGACCCCCTACACTACACAAACACCACTACACTACCCTAAACCCTACAAAAATAAACCCCCACCCCTCACCCAATCCCCCACCCCACGACCCCCTGACACTACTCTAAACCATTAAAAAATAACCCCCCACACCCAATTCCCCTTACCTCTCCTCGTGGTTCCTCTCTCCTCCTGGGACCTTCTTCACGTCGTCTCAGAGGGGTGGGGCACGTCGTTGTGAGGAAACAGCCTGTTTCCTCATAACGACATGGACCTTTTCTTTTTTTTTTTTTAGTTCGCATGTGAATACTTTTACAACGAAATTCATTGTAAAAGCATGCCATACATGCCTTTACAACGAATTTTTTTGTAAGGACATGCGTGGTATTTGTACATGCGAAGTAAAAAAAAGCATAGTAATTACTTTGCGTTGTACAACACATGCGCGGTAATGTATGCGTTGTAATGGTATGCGAAGTAATGACTTCGAACTAATGGCTGTTTAGTTACCAAGGATTGTACGATTTGATTATGAGGGAGCAGATCCGTAATAATTGTCAGAACCAGCTTTCACATCAGTACCTGATGGACTCTGATCTGACCTCTCCCCAAGAGTTGGGAAAGAAGGCAGACAAATGGGTTCGCACAAGGGTCAATCAGAAAAAGCATGGTAATGGAGGTGACCAGAAGAAGCGAGAATCTTCTAAATCTCAGGTTAAGGGTGGGGATAAAGATAAGAAAGAGTCTTCTCAAGGGCCCCAAAAAACTGCATCTGGGGGTGAGTCCCAAAATGCCAAGAAAGGCAGAAAGAAACATTGGTGTTTTTGTTGTTGTTGTTTTTTCCGGCGTTTTATATAGCGTGAACTTGACCCGAAGGTATTGGGTATCAGAGCGCTTTACATGAGCACCAGTTGCGTTACATAAGGACAAATTCATTTGTGAGATTAAGTGATTGGCCCAGAATCACAGGATGTTGAGCATCGTTGCCGACATTCGAACTTGGTTTCCCAGATTTGAGGTCGACCGCCATAGCCGTTAGGCCGCATCCTCTGTAAAGTGAAGACCCATTGGACAAAAGATGCTGATTGTCCAAAGGCCAAATAAACTACTGTTACTGCCACTGTCCCTAAGGCACCTGCTCTCTCTAGCACAAGTACAAGTGGTAGTACAGCAAACAAGGGATTACTGGGGTTAACCTTGGGTACTGAGATGGGTTCTGACCTAGTCAGAACACTAGCTCAGGCTGTGTTAGTCTGTGATGGTGGCACGTGGCCCATAGGGACATTGTCGCTTTCACGAAGTTAGCATGAGCACGTTGCAGCTTGCCTGCTGCTTTGCGCACGTTACTACACGTCTTTATTTTTTGCAATATTTTCCATGGCTGCTTTCACATGAGAACTCATCACTGTGTTCGCTCACTACAAGTTCCTGGGATTTTGACTGAACATTATATGCAAGGTCAAATAACAATGCCCCTTGTTATTTTGTTCTAGCCAGTCCTTAGTCCTTCGACAAAACATACCAATGCAGTGTCATCCTCTATTTGGATCAACGGCAGACTTAAGTACCTGTGCTCATGCGCAGCTCCTCATAGATCGGAGTTTCATCAAAGTTAACGCAGGTTGCCCTGAGATGCTCCTAATGGCCTCTGGATATCAGGAGCATGTGTGCTCATTCGACCTACTTAACTGGATGGCATGCCTTTTTACTATGGAAGGAACTAAGAACATTCTGGATTTCATGGCATCACGCTTTTCCAGTAACATAAGACTGCTATGAATGGACGGCGTTTTTGAGTAGCTGATTGGCTAAATATTTCTTTTTTTTACATAAAAACCTTGTAATAATACTTTTTTGGGCTTTAGGATTTTCCTAATTGGAATATCACTGAGCCGCTTTGCCTCTACTTACCTCTGATTTTTGCCTTAGCATACGGCTAACGACCTGGTCAAGAAGAAGGTGTCACGTGGCTCATAGTAACATTGTCATTTTCACTAAGTTAGCATGAGCTCGCTGCAGCTTGCCTGTTGCTGTGCGCATGTTACCACACGTCTTTATTTTTTGCAATATTTTCTATGGCTGCTTTGACATGAGAACTCATTGCTGTGTTCACTCACTGCATATTCTTCGGATTTTGACTGAACATTATGTGCAAGGTCAAACAACAATGCCCCTTGTTATTTTGTTCTTAGCCCTTAGTCAAAACATACCAATGCAGCTGCTAAATGGACAACGTACTCTGGTTTTTTAGTGGGATACACGAATAAGTAACTCACACTTGGAGAGGGACCTTTCCAGGGAGAAGAGCGAGACAGCATCTATGATGTAGATCTACCATCTACAGTCTAAGGTATGGGGTCTGCTGATAAAGCACAGAGATCTTCTATTATATAATAATACTCAGCAAGGGGAGGGAGGTTAGGCACTATAGTCTTTTCTCCATTGTCTTTTTATGGTGATATCTCCCTTCATGATATATGGATTAGCTGCTATGCTGACTGTATTTGCATTTTCCTGTTTGTTGTGGCACGTATAATGCATGTTAGGGTACATTAGTTAAAATAAATATTTTAAACTGTTTCATGGCTCTGTCAGATCTTAGTGTGGACAAGTACAAGAGTGCAAGCGAAAGGGTGTGTCTTGATACAGTGATTCCTGAGAGATCTGGGAGTGTTGTGTTCTGGGGTGTCTAATCATTTGTTTCTCTGTGACTAAGTAGGAGAGCAAGTGAGACACTATAGCTAGTCGGTCCTGAGCTTGTGGTACTAGGGTGGTAGAAAGACTCAGTCCCTATAGAAATTGTCCCATATTCCTGGGCATAGTTCTGCGTTTTTGCAGAATCTCTGCAACAATAGTGGCATGGATCTTGCCACCTTACTGGTAAGTCCCACTAAATTGAGCAAATACAGAAAATAGCCTCTAATAAATGGAAAAGGAGCAATGGCTTATAAGGATGCAGGGGCCAGTGCCATGGTGACAGAGAAACATGTATCCCCTGAACAGGTCATACTTGGACAAGTGTACCAAGTAACCAACGCTAGCAATGTCAGGACTGACCATTCCTTGGCAGTTGTGAATCTCAGCTGGGGAGGGGGAACTGGACCTAAGAGGGTTGTGGTATCTCCGGAACTACCTGTAGATTGTTTGTTGGGCAATGTTCTAGAAACTTCAGCCTGGTCTGAAGTGGAGTTCAGGACTCATGCAGAGATGATGGGCATCTCTGCCAGTGTGTTTGCTGTCACCAGGGCTTAGGCCAAACAGCTCTCCACTGAAAAAGCACCGGATACTGGAAAAATGGACCAGGCGCTTCCCAAGAAAAAGAGAAGGACGGGTAAGAAATTGCCCTCCTCCCAAACTCTTGATGGACATGATCTTAGCCCTTGTAAAGGAACTGTCCCAGAGGAGCTTGGGCCTGATCAGGTAGAGTTCTTGGGGGGCAGGGGACCCTTCCAGGGCAGTTTTGAGTTTGGAGCAGCAATCCTGCCTTCCCTTGAAGGCCTCTGTGAGAAGGCGGCCTGATATATGCTGTCCACAACTTCTAGTGGGCACCTTGTATCAGTCCAAACAACCTCTTATGGTGATAGGTTAAAGACAACCTTTATTGAAAGCTATCCTAGTGGTAGCTATGGAGAGCAGCCTTCAGGCTAAGTCTTGAAGGAATGTAAAGCAGCTTGTTTTACCAGTCTATAATCTCCTGAATGATCAAATGAAAGGACAACCACACCAGGTATATATTTAAAATATATGTATTTAGGTTAACGCACACCCCTCTAGTCTCTTTATGAGACTGGAGTTCGAAGTACATAATTTACAAGTCAGCAATTATCAGTAATAGCACAAATACAAGTTTGGGCCCGAGGGGCGTACCAAACCATATACCAAAAAAGTGGTATAAGAACCATGACTGGAATAGACACTAGGCCTATAGCCTGTAGAATCGCTGGGACCCCAAGGAACCACCCAAGGTAGTGACACAGGGGACCCACGGGGACTGTATGCAGTGTGTAAACACAACCGCGGGTTACCGTTATCTTCTATGGGCAATGTCGCGGTTGGAAATTTAAAGATTAGGGACACTTCTAATCGAGTCAGGACCAAACCCTTTTGGACTTAAGAAGTTCTAGGGCTAGCACCCACGAGAGCACCGGAAGCCGGGTGCATAGGTGTCTTTTGGTGTCAGGTCGCGTCGTCGATTTCAATGGGAGCCTGCAAAGAACTGCTGCTGCCGTGAAGAGGAGAAGTGTCCGAAGAGATCCAAGCCTGGATCTAGGATGGAGGGAACCTGAAAGCAGAGGAGACAGAGTCTGGGTCACTAGCCAGTGACCAAGGGCAGGATGGACCAATGCCCACAGATGTCGGGTGCTTCAGGTGAGTTGATGGGTGTCTTGACTCTTCAGCCATGAGGTCCAGGAGGCGTTAACAAAGTCCACGAGCTGGATTCAAGCTGTCACATGAAGTCTGTTGAGTGCTGCAGTATCGGCGACCAGAATGGACCCAACAAGCCTTGCTTTTAAGTCACTGGAATTCGGAGAAAGAACTGCGGTGCAGACCAGCAAGGTCTGAGGGACTCACCCAGTGAGGGTAAGTCAGGGCACGTCTGGAGCAACCAGAAAAGCCCAAGCAGAAAAGGAGTTGCCTTCGTGGGGTCCTGCTAGCCATCGGGCTAGTGATCGCGAAGGAGCCTCAAGTGGCCGCACTTGAAGCTGGCCCACGGGTCACTCGTGGAGTGGAGGCCAACAATTTTCAGTGCAGGAGGTGCTCAAGGCTGGGGCTACTCAGAGTCCAAAGCACAACTTCGAGGAGGACCAGGAAGATAGTGTTGCTGCAAAAGTTCATGGAGTCCAGGGGTCACGGTTCCACATCACCCACGATAGCCACAGGCCTCAGCTTTTCTGTGGACTCAGGGTAGCCTCAGGGAAGTCTGGAAATCCACCTCTGGTGATGCAAAGACTTCGGCGTCCGGCAGAGCTTCAGTGATGCAGACTGGTCAGTTGCTTCTTTGGTGCCTGCCAAGCAGGGGAGTCGCTCCTTGACCCCAAGGGAGATTTCTCCAGTCTTCTAGTCAGGATAGAACATCGAAGGTCCAGGATATATGTTGCAGAGTTTCGTCCAGGGTAATCTAAAGTTCTAGGTACTGAATTCCTATACTTATAGTAAGTTGAGGGGATGAACTAACTCTAAAGCCCCACCTATGGGTGGGCTTGGAAAGAGGGGTGGTTACACCCATTTCCTTTGTCCAGTTTTGCACCAGAGCAGGGGCAGGTAGCCCCTGCAACCGGTTTGAACTGGGCTATGCACAGGGACAGCAAACGTGCCCCCAGTGCAGGACTTCAAAGCACCAGAGAGTGCTCCCACCCAGCCCCATTACACATCTGCCTGTCTGGGGAGGTGGTAACACCTCCCTTCGAGTGGAAACCTATTGTCCAGGCCTCCCCTGCTGGAGTTTCGGTCAGCAGCAGAAGGCCAGTCCCGTGTCTGTGGCAGAGGCATCCATTTTGTGATGCCAGGGCTCAGGAAAGTCCTACCGGGTTTAGCCAGTGTGAACATGTCTTTCCCTCTAGAAGGGTGGAATGCTACCCCCGCCGCCAGAACTGGCGGGGGGGTAGTATTCCAAAGCATTTGACACAAAACCCGTCATGTTTTGATGCAGCCATTCCAAAGTTAGCATTTATTGGCGAGGTTATAATGCACTTAAGACTATATGGTATGGCTGTATCACAGAACAGCCATAAGGAAGTATTTCCGAAAGCTGCAGAGGGGCTCAGCTCATGCTTGGGCACCCTCTCACATAAAACCAAGCACTCTGCCTTCAGGATTGTCAAGGCCTGCCATAGGAGTGGCTTATAGGTTTATATGTGTCTGTATAGAGGTGTGGATATAGGTAGCCTATACCACTGTAAGGGGAGCAAGCACGCCCTTACCCAGGCTGCAGTAGCAGACCTGTTGTGCCATTTTGGAGTGATTCCCAGGGGTGGCATAATATATGCTGCAGCCCCTGGTAGGCCTCTGAGGTACCTATGCCCTAGGTACATAGTATACCATATACTAGGGGCTTATAAGGCACTCCAGAATCCAATTAGATATGTACCTAATGTACATGCAAACCATTTTAGAGAAGAAGCAGCTAGGCTGTGGTCCCGATCAGCAGGGCCCCAGCCAGACTAAGGTCGAAAAACAGTGAAACACCTGCAAAAGGTGGGGGTACCCATGTGAAGCAGATCCTACTCTCCTACACAACCCCCCCCCCCCAAACGCAGGGACATTAAACTAACCTTGACCAGTTGAATCTTCATGTTCTAAGTGGAAATACCTAGAGAGTCCATCTGCATTGGCATGGTTACTCCCAGGTCTATGTTCCACTGTAAAGTCCATCCCCTGTAGGGAAATGGACCACCTAAGCAGTTTGGGGTTTTCACCCTGCATTTGTTTTAGCCATAAGAGGGGCTTATGGTCTGTCTGAACAAGGAAGGGAGTACCAAACAAGTATGGCCTCAACTTCTTCAGAGCCCAAACCACAGCAAAGGCCTCCCTCTCAATGGCTGACCAAGGTTTCTCTCTAGGGGTCAGCCTTCTGCTTATGAAAGCTACTGACTGATCCTGACATTCTTCATTCAATTGTGACAGTACAGCCCCTACCCCCAATTCAGATGCATCTGTTTGAACAATGAACTTCTTGGAGTAGTCAGGACTCTGCAGAATGGGAGCAGTGCACATGGCCTGCTTCAGGTCATCAAATGCCTTTTGACAGCTAGCTCTCCACTGAACCTTTTTGGGCATCTTTTTAGAAGTTAAGTCATTCAAGGGTGTCACTATTGATCCATACCCTTTGACAAATCTCCTATAGTACCCAGTCAGGACAAAGAAGGCTCTCACCTGAGTCTGGGTAGTTGGAGCAACCCAGTCCATTATGGTCTGGATTTTGCTCTGCAATGGTTGAACCTGGCCTGCACCTACAAGGTGGCCCAGGTACATAACCTGACTCTGCCCTATCTGGCACTGCTTTTTGCAGGGCCTCCAAAACATTCCTTAGGTGGACCAGGTGATCCTCCCAGTTGTAGCTAAAGACAGCAATATCATCTAGAAATGCTGCACTAAAGGCTTCCAGACCTGTGAGAACTGTATTCACCAACGTTTGGAAAGTGGCAGGTGCATTTTCCAGACCAAAGGGCATCACCACAAATTGATAGTGCCCACTAGGGGTTGAAAATGCTGTCTTTGGCTTTGCATCATCAGCTAGTCTGATCTGCCAGTAGCCAGCTGTCAAGTCAAGTCTCACACACAAAACAAAAAACAAGTTCCTTAACCTCCGCTTAGGAAATATACCCATAATGCCACATTTAGCACCCTGGAAGAGGGATAAAACAACAAATCTTTGCAGACTATGCCTTTCCGGCAAGGAGGATCTAATACACATTATTTGTATTTGTAAAAACCTTTTGGACATAAGGCGTTCCCTGTTCCGGACCCTTTGGAATCAGAGGAGGATAACCAGCTGCAGACAGGCCGTGTTGCTCTGTTTTAACCCCACGGAAACTCAACTAAACTGCAGAACAACAAAAAGTTTTGATATAGTTGCGGCCAGACTCAAAGAAAAAATCGGACACTAATAGACTCAAACTATGACTTTTAAAACCTTTAAAGATTTCAAATAAGTTGATATCTCATTTTATTTTGTTCGTTTTAAATCCAAACTTTTAGCTATGAAATTATGCTGTTAAATGTTGTGAGTTTTTATTAACTGTGCAATAAACTAAACCTAAAGCTGTCAAGTCAAATGTGCTAAGGTACTTGGCTGAGGCCAAAGGACCTATAGGCTCATCTGCCCTTGGTATTAGATGGGCATCAGTCCTAGTGACTGCATTGAGACCCCTGTAGTCCACACAAAACCTCATCTCTCTTTTTCCACCACTGGTGTGAGGTTTTGGCACAAGGATCACTGGACTAGCCCAAGGGCTATCTGAGGGTTCAATAACACCCAAATCCAACATTTTCTGGACTTCTGTCCTGATACAGTCCCTGACATGGTCAGTGTTAGAAAAACCCCACTCCCACACCGGAAAGGGTGGTGGTAACGGGGTCTTTCCAGACATACACAGTGGTAGCTTGGCTCGAGTGGTCAGGGGTCAGGCACCGTGTTAAGCATACGCAATACCCATACAATAACCATGCGTGCATCCGTTCCAAAAACGACACTACACCTTAAAAATTATACTGAAAATATATCTCTTTATCTTCTTTTCTCTTAGTTGCTGATTAAATAAATAATAAGACAATCACAGTACACAAGGCTTTTTCTGTGGAAGGGTACGTCAAATAAATACTGTCTTAACGATTCAATAAAAAAGGTAGATCATAAATAATCAAGGCATAAATATACGTGCATTACATTACAGGCAATTAAATATTATGAGGCAATAAATACTGTACGACAATAAATATTGTGAAACAATAAATACTGTGAGGCAATAAATAGGATAAATACAATAAATACAATGCTCTCAATAAATAATAAAAGCCAACAGTGACATTTGTAAATCAGTTCACATTCCTGAGGTACTATGGGATGATTTGACCCAATCCCAGCTTGTAAAGATTTTGAAGGCCTGAGGGGTATACTCCCTGGCTTGGACAAGGCTGAGGCCTAAACTGAGATAGATAAAGGGGGAATCTAGAGATCTGGCTCTCCCACACTACACAACCCCTCTGTATTAGTCTCAGCTCACCCCTGGCACAATCAAGCTGGTTCCAGCACCCTAGGTTAGTCTCTCAGGGCTCCACAGGGCCTTAGGCGCCCTCTATTCCACTTACTGCCCTTTTTATGAAGCTCCGACGCCGCTGGAGTCGTGTCGACGCCGTGAGGCGGTTCCGGTTCGATGTCGGCGGCCTCGGCGCAATGTCAGTTCTTGACGACGCCGGTAGGCGGTTCCGGTTCGATGTCGGCGGCCTCGGCTCGATGTTGACCTCCGGTTCGATGACGTCGGGCTGTCTTGGCTCGATGTCGACTTCGGGCAGCTCCGGTTCGATGTCGGCGGCCTCGGCTCGATGTCGGCCTCCGGTTCGATGACGTCGGGCTGTCTTGGCTCGATGTCGACTTCCGTCGGCTCCGGAGTGCGACCTCCACTCCCGACCTCCGGCACGATTCTCTTCAGGTTCCGGCGACTCCGGAGTGCGATCTCCACTCCCGACCTCCGGCACGATTCTCTTCAGGTTCCGGCGACTCCGGAGTGCGATCTCCACTCCCGACCTCCGGCACGCTTCACCTCGGTCTCCGGCGACTCCGGAGGGCGGACTTCACTCCCCCGTCGACGCCGCTCACTCGACCTCGGGTGACTTCCTCCTCGACCTCTGGTACTCTCCACGACCTCTGTCGGCGCCCTCTCTCGACCTCTGGCGGCTCCGGGTACGACGTCTGCTTTCCAGTCAGTGCCGCTTCTCCACCTCGGGCTCCAGGTCTCAGGCTTCTCGACGTCGGACTCCAGGGAAACCAATAAACAGGTCAGATTCTTGCTTTTCTTTACTTCTAAGGCCTGTTCCTGCTGTCCAGGTCCTTAAGATGGTTTTTCTTGCTTTGTCCCACACAGGGCTCCAGGCTGGGCTCAGTCAGTAGGGACTAGTATCAAGGGTGGGTTTATGGACCCCACTCCAGGCACAAGTTTCCACCCCTGCTGCCTCACTCCTTCCTCCTTCAGGTTTCTGCTGCTCTCTCTTCACCAGTCAGGTGCCAACTGCCAGCTCCAACTGTCAACTCTGGCTTAGCTTCCCAACATTCCAAACCGCCTCCAACTGTCACAGGGTTCCAGAATGTTGCAGAAGGTTCTGGTAGGTTCCAGTGGGTTCTGATGATGTCACAGGTGGCCACCATTTTGTGCTCCAGGCCCTCAGACAGAAGTTCCAGGGGTAGATAAAATGGCTCCCTGAATCTGCATCAATACGAAAAAGTCTGGTGGTTCCCAAAAAGGAAAAAAATACTAACAGGGTTTGAGGCAAAAGTGGGACAAAATAAATAATGATGAGGAGGGACCACCCAAAGGGCTGACAGGTCTAACACGCGTCCCCCCCAGCTGAAAGTGGGGAGAGCTACCCAACCCCTTGGGAGTTCTCATCACTAAGGCGGAAATACCTTGAGAGACCGTCTGCATTGGCGTGGTCCACTCCAGGCCGATGTTCCACCTGAAAGTCCATTCCCTGTAGGGAAATAGACCACCTCAACAACTTGGGATTCTCCCCCTTCATCTGCATCAGCCAACGAAGGGGTCGGTGGTCGGTCTGAACTAGGAAGTGCGAGCCAAACAGGTATGGCCGCAACTTCTTCAGAGCCCATACCACTGCAAAGGCTTCACGCTCTATTGCACTCCACTTCTGTTCCCTGGGAAGTAGTCTCCGGGATAGGAAGACCACGGGTTGATCCAGACCCTCTTCATTGAGTTGCGATAACACTGCCCCAATGCCATGTTCTGATGCATCTGTCTGGACAATGAACTCCTTGGAAAAGTCTGTGGCCCTTAAGACCGGGGCCTCGCACATGGCTTTCTTCAGCTTCACGAAGGCCTGCTGACAAGCCTCCGTCCAGACTACCCGTCGAGGTTGTTTCTTGGACGTAAGCTCCGTGAGGGGGGCTACGATGGTACCGTATCCCTTCACGAAGCGGCGGTAGTATCCCGTGAGGCCCAGAAAAGCTCGGACCTCAGTCTGTGTCTTGGGGGGTTCCCAAGCCATGATGGCCTCGATCTTCGCCTGGAGGGGTTGCACCGCTCCCCTACCCACCAAGTGTCCAAGGTACACTACCGACCCCTGCCCGGTCTGGCACTTGCTGGCCTTGATCGTCAATCCAGCTTGTCTCAGGGCCTGGAGAACAGCTTGCAGGTGACGCAAGTGATCCTCCCAGCTGTTACTGAAGACGGCTATGTCATCCAGATAAGCAGCAGAGAAACTCTCCATTCCGGTGAGGATCTGGTTTACCAGGCGCTGAAACGTGGCAGGTGCGTTCTTGAGCCCAAAGGGCATCACACAGAACTGGTAGTGGCCATTGGGCGTGGAGAAGGCTGACCTTTCCCTTGCTCCATCAGTCAAAGAGATCTGCCAGTACCCAGAAGTAAGGTCAAAGGTACTTAGATATTGGGCAGCTCCCAGCCGGTCAATCAATTCATCCGCCCTAGGGATCGGATGAGCATCAGTTTTAGTTACTGAATTCAGTCCCCGGTAGTCCACACAGAACCTCAGTTCCGGTGGTGCAGCTTTTGGTACTAACACCACCGGACTGGACCAGGGGCTGCTAGAAGGTTCGATCACTCCTAGCTCCAGCATCTTAGTGACTTCACTGTGAATGCTGGCCTTCACCTTGTCTGACATCCGGTAGATCTTGGACTTCACAGGTGGGCTGTCTCCTGTGTCCACGTCATGGACGCACAGGTGAGTCCTACCCGGGACAAGGGAGAACAACGAAGAGTACTGCCCCAGGACCTGGCGGCAGTCCTCCTGCTGTTCAGGAGTTAGAGATGGGGAGAGAATCACTCCCTCCACCGACCCATCCTTTTCTTGAGACGCAAACAAATCGGGGAGAGGCTCGCTTTCCACGTCCTCTGCTCCGTCAGTCACCATCATCAAGATGACTTTGGGCCTCTCGTGGTGGGGTTTGAGGCGGTTGGCATGCAGCACCCGTAGGGGCTGACGAGGGGTTTTAAGGTCCACCAAGTAGGTAGCCTTACCCTTCTTCTCCAACACCTCAAAGGGTCCTGACCAGCGATCCTGGAGGGCGCTAATCTCTCCTGGTTCGATCACCCACACCACCTGGCCAGGCTCCAACTCCACCAGGTGAGCGTTGTGGTCATACCACGCCTTCATTACTGCTTGGCTGGCCTCCAAGTTGTCAGAAGCTTGCTTCCACAACTTAGCCATTTGGCTCCGGAAGGCCAGCATGTAGCTCACCACATCCTGGGGAAGCTTTCTGGGTGTTCTTTCCCATCCGTCTCTCACCAGGTTGAGAGGTCCACGTACAGGGTGCCCGTACAAAAGCTCGAAGGGGCTGAAGCCCACTCCCTTCTGTGGCACTTCCCTGTAGGAAAAGAGTAGACAGGGTAGGAGGACGTCCCATTTCCTCCGCAGGCTTTCAGGCAGACTTCTGATCATGCCTTTCAAGGTTTTGTTAAACCTCTCCACCAGACCATTGGTCTGGGGGTGGTAAGGAATGGTGAACCGATAGGTCACTCCACACTCCTTCCACATGGCCCGCATGTACGCTGACATGAAGTTGGTCCCCCTGTCGGACACAACTTCCTTGGGAAAACCCACTCGGGTAAAGATTCCCATCAGGGCCCTAGCCACAACAGGTGCTGTTATGGTCCTCAGAGGTATTGCCTCTGGGTACCGTGTGGCATGATCCACCAAAACCAGGATAAACCTGTGACCAGCTGTAGTAGGTGGAGCTAACGGACCCACAATGTCGATGCCCACCCTTTCAAAGGGGGTGCTAACGACAGGAAGTGGTTCCAGGGGAGCTTTCAGCTTCACCCCTGTTTTCCCACTGGCTTGGCAAGACACACATATCCGGCAGTAGGTATCGGACGACACTTTCATTTGAGGCCAATAAAAGTGTGGGACAAGACGGGCGAAGGTCTTGTCTTGCCCCAGGTGTCCTGCCAAGGGGATCTCGTGAGCCAACTCCAGAAGGAAGGCTCGATAACGTTGAGGAACTACCAAGGCTCGTGACGATCCATGTAGGGGTGCCTTGGGTTCACTGTAGAGGAGGCCATCCTCCCAGTAAACACTGTAGTTCCCTTCAACGTTCCCTGCTGCCTGGGCTTCGGCCTGTCGCCTCAGCCCCTCAAGGGTAGGGCACTTCCTCTGGCCCTGGCAGAATTCCTCCCTGGACGGGCCTCCCTCCACGTGCCACTCGGCCGGGATGGGTAGGTCCTCCAGTTTGGTGACATCCCCCACCGCAGACTCCTGGTCCACCACCTCCGGTGGCCTATCCGTCCTACGGGGTGTGGACGCCGAGGCAGGCTCCTCCTGTCCTCGGTTCTTCCCTTGACTGGCAGCTGGCTGGGCCTTTGTTCCAGGCTCCAGCCGAAACGAACTCCCTCTCCGGGTAGTCGCGGACCCTGTGCTCACACAGGCCCAGTCAGGTGTACCCAGCATCTCAGTATGAGTCCGGTATTCCACCTCCTTCCAAGCATTGTGCTCCATGTCATTCCCCAGCAGACAATCAACTGGCACGGCAGGGCTTACGGCAACTCGAAGTGAACCTGCAAACCCCCCCCATTCAAAGGGAACCTCGGCCACCGGATAGTGGCCTGTTCTGCCGTCAGCCATCGCGGCTGGGTGGAGTACATCGGGAATTACCTGCTCTGGAGACACCAGTTGGCTACGTACCATAGTCATACTGGCTCCTGTGTCTCTCAGAGCCTCCCCTCTTTGGCCGTTGATGGTGACCCACTGCCCATACTTTACGGTATTTGCGGCACCTGGATCTTAGGAACCATCTCCCGTTCTCCCAGGGACACTAAAGTGACACCCGCCCACTCCCTTCCCTTAATTAAGGGCATCTCCTCCCCGAGCACTACACTAGCTACTCCGGGGGTCTTTCCTCTAATGGGAGGGGGTGGTCGTTTCGGGCACTTCGCATCTCCCTTGTAGTGTCCAACGCCACCGCACTCGTAGCAATGGACAACCCTTGGCTGCTGACTCTGGCCAGGATTAGGGTTTCTGGGTGGGTTAGCCCTAGGGGTGAATCCTGTTCCCTTCCCTTGGAAGTTATTTTGGGGGCCTTTGGAGAACTCCTTTTTCTTTTCCCCTCCCTCTTTCTTCTGGGGGGCGCCCTGTCCGGCCTTTTGAGTATCCCCTCCAGTCCCCCTTGTGGACACCCGGGTACTAGCCCAAATGTCCGCCTCCTCAGCAAGCTTCCGGGGATTGGTCAGCTTGCTATCCACCAGGTGTTGACGCCGTTCAGGGAAACATTTTTCGAGCAGGTGTTCCTTCAGTACTAAATCAAACAACCCCTCGTAGTTCCTTACTTCACTGCCCTGAATCCAACCCTCTAGTGCCTTCTTTGCATAGTCCAGGAAGTCCACCCAATTCTGTGTGCCCAGTTTGTGACTACCCCGGAACTTCTGTCTGTACTTTTCGGGTGTTAGTCCAAACTTTCTTATGAGCGCCACCTTCATGGTGGGGTAGTGGGTCTGCTCATCCTCCTCTAGGGCCAATAAAGCATCCCTACCAGCTGGAGGCATGTACCTGTACAATCCCCACCCCAGTACTTCTCTGGAACCCCATGGGCCCTTAACGAGACCTCATAGGCCGCTAGCCACTTGGCAATATCGTCGCCCACTCCATAGCTAGCTACTATGTCCTTTGGCAGGTAGGGTTTGGGTTCCCTAGTGAACTCTCTTTCTTGGTCTTTGCTGCCACCATTAGGAACAGTGTGTGCCCCGACTCTTAGGATCTGAAGATCTATCTCTTTCAGCCTTAGCTCATGAGCCATCCTCTGTTCCTCCTTCTCTTTCTCCAGCCTTGCTAAGTCCCATGTGAGCTGTCTTTTCTCCCTCCGGTCTGTTAACTCCACTTCAGACAAGCCACCGCTAGAGGCACTGCTGCCCTTCCTGGAAATGGTTCTGGGCCCCGCTACTAGGTTCCCCACCTCAGGTTGGTACATCCCAGCCCCCTCGCTGTCAGGCTCTCCATCCCTGTCTTCCTGCTCAGCCTTGCTTTCTCGTCGTGCCTCCCCCCAAGCCCTTAAGCTGGTTTGGAGTGCACCCTTCTTTGCTCCTGGGGGACAATACACCCCCTCCCGCTGACAAAACTCCCTGAGTTGGGCCACAGTATAGGTTTCCAGGTCTTCTAGCACAAACTCCATTTTGCCCACTCAGAACTGAAGACAGGTTTTTACAGAAGCAATGCAGGGGGGTACCTTTAATAATACCTCCTCCCACCACCAGAGTAAATTTGGAAAAACAAAAACTCACAATTAGGAAGGCCGCTTTGAGAAAACTCCAGGTGTAGGCCTATGGACTACCCACAGTTATTGTCGAGTATGCGTAGGCACAGCTCAATCCCAACGCTGCCACCAATTATGTTAGAAAAACCCCACTCCCACACCGGAAAGGGTGGTGGTAACTGGGTCTTTCCAGACATACACAGTGGTAGCTTGGCTCGAGTGGTCAGGGGTCAGGCACCGTGTTAAGCATACGCAATACCCATACAATAACCATGCGTGCATCCGTTCCAAAAACGACACTACACCTTAAAAATTATACTGAATATATATCTCTTTATCTTCTTTTCTCTTAGTTGCTGATTAAATAAATAATAAGACAATCACAGTACACAAGGCTTTTTCTGTGGAAGGGTACGTCAAATAAATACTGTCTTAACGATTCAATAAATAAGGTAGATCATAAATAATCAAGGCATAAATATACGTGCATTACATTACAGGCAATTAAATATTATGAGGCAATAAATACTGTACGACAATAAATATTGTGAAACAATAAATACTGTGAGGCAATAAATAGGATAAATACAATAAATACAATGCTCTCAATAAATAATAAAAGCCAACAGTGACATTTGTAAATCAGTTCACATTCCTGAGGTACTATGGGAGGATTTGACCCAATCCCAGCTTGTAAAGATTTGGAAGGCCTGAGGGGTATACTCCCTGGCTTGGACAAGGCTGAGGCCTAAACTGAGGTAGATAAAGGGGGAATCTAGAGATCTGGCTCTCCCACACTACACAACCCCTCTGTATTAGTCTCAGCTCACCCCTGGCACAATCAAGCTGGTTCCAGCACCCTAGGTTAGTCTCTCAGGGCTCCACAGGGCCTTAGGCGCCCTCTATTCCACTTACTGCCCTTTTTATAAAGCTCCGACGCCGCTGGAGTCGTGTCGACGCCGTGAGGCGGTTCCGGTTCGATGTCGGCGGCCTCGGCGCAATGTCAGTTCTTGACGACGCCGGTAGGCGGTTCCGGTTCGATGTCGGCGGCCTCGGCTCGATGTCGACCTCCGGTTCGATGACGTCGGGCTGTCTTGGCTCGATGTCGACTTCGGGCAGCTCCGGTTCGATGTCGGCGGCCTCGGCTCGATGTCGGCCTCCGGTTCGATGACGTCGGGCTGTCTTGGCTCGATGTCGACTTCCGTCGGCTCCGGAGTGCGACCTCCACTCCCGACCTCCGGCACGATTCTCTTCAGGTTCCGGCGACTCCGGAGTGCGATCTCCACTCCCGACCTCCGGCACGATTCTCTTCAGGTTCCGGCGGCTCCGGAGTGCGATCTCCACTCCCGACCTCCGGCACGCTTCACCTCGGTCTCCGGCGACTCCGGAGGGCGGACTTCACTCCCCCGTCGACGCCGCTCACTCGACCTCGGGTGACTTCCGCCTCGACCTCTGGTACTCTCCACGACCTCCGTCGGCGCCCTCTCTCAACCTCTGGCGGCTCCGGGTACGACGTCTGCTTTCCAGTCAGCGCCGCTTCTCCACCTCGGGCTCCAGGTCTCAGGCTTCTCGACGTCGGACTCCAGGGAAACCAATAAACAGGGCAGATTCTTGCTTTTCTTTACTTCTAAGGCCTGTTCCTGCTGTCCAGGTCCTTAAGATGGTTTTTCTTGCTTTGTCCCACACAGGGCTCCAGGCTGGGCTCAGTCAGTAGGGACTAGTATCAAGGGTGGGTTTATGGACCCCACTCCAGGCACAAGTTTCCACCCCTGCTGCCTCACTCCTTCCTCCTTCAGGTTTCTGCTGCTCTCTCTTCACCAGTCAGGTGCCAACTGCCAGCTCCAACTGTCAACTCTGGCTTAGCTTCCCAACATTCCAAACCGCCTCCAACTGTCACAGGGTTCCAGAATGTTGCAGAAGGTTCTGGTAGGTTCCAGTGGGTTCTGATGATGTCACAGGTGGCCACCATTTTGTGCTCCAGGCCCTCAGACAGAAGTTCCAGGGGTAGATAAAATGGCTCCCTGAATCTGCATCAATACGAAAAAGTCTGGTGGTTCCCAAAAAGGAAAAAAATACTAACAGGGTTTGAGGCAAAAGTGGGACAAAATAAATAATGATGAGGAGGGACCACCCAAAGGGCAGGTTGCCTATAAATCTTATTTGTAATAGGCAGACGGTCCCCAGTGTCCACTTCATGAGTGCACCAGGCAGTCTGACTTGGAGTCAGTGAGATCATGTGTCTGAACTGATTGAGTACCTGTCTGCAATCAGTTTGTTGCTGGGCAGTGAGGCTGCCTGCCAAGGCTACACCATCAACTGACCCAGCATCAGGGTTCTGTGAGAGGGGGTCAGGGAGTGGGTCACTCTCTTTCTCCTGTCCCTCATCAGTAGCCATGAGCAAGCCCATGTCAGCCCTGTCCACATATTGATTTAGCCTGTTGACATGAAGAACCCTGTGGGGACTCCTGGGAGTTCCTAGGTCTACCAAATAAATGACCTCTCCCTTCTGTTCAACAATAGTGTGGGGTCCACTCCACTTGTCCTGGAGAGCTGCTGTGGCCACAGGCTCAAAAACCCACACTTTCTGTCCTGGCTGATAAACAGTCAGTACAGCATTTTGGACATGCCAGGCTTTTTGCAGTTCCTGGCTAGCCTCAAGGTTTTTGTTTGCCTTTTTCATGTACTCAGCCATCCTGGAGTGGAGATCAAGTACATAGTCCACTATGTCTTGCTTTGGGGGCTTGAGAGGTAACTCCCATCCTTCCTTCACCAAACACAGTGGACCCCTGACAGGGTGTCCAAACAAAAGTTCAAATGGGCTGTAGCCAACCCCCTTCTGAGGCACCTCCCTGTATGCAAATAAAGGCAGGGCAAGAGCAGGTCCCATTTTAACCTAAACTTCTCTGGGAGTCCTTTGATCATGCCCTTTAAGGTTTTGTTAATCTATCAACTAAACCATTGCATTGTGGGCGATAGGGTGTGGTGAACTTGTAGTTCACTCCACACTCCTTCCACATAGCAGTCAAGTAACTAGACATGAAGTTTGCACCCCTGTCGGATACTACCTCCTTAGGAAAGCCTACTCTTGAGAACACACTCAAGAGAGCTCTTGCCACTACAGGTGCTGTAGTGGTCCTTAGGGGAATTGCTTCTGGCATGATCCACTACCACCAGTATAAATCTGTGCAAAGATGCTGTTTGGGGATCCATGGGACCAACAATGTTAATGTCAATGTTAATCCCTACCCTTTCAAAGGGCACCCCCACCACAGGTGGGGGGCTTTGTAGTGCCACCTGCTTTGCCACTGGCTTGGCAGGTTACACAGGAGCAACAAAACTCCTTTGTGTCTTCAGACATGTGAGGCCAGTGAAAGTGCGGAACAATTCTGTCCCAAGTCTTGTTCTGGCCTAGGTGTTCTGCTAGGAGAATATCAAGGGCTAGTGTCAACAGGATACCCCTAAACTTCAGAGGTATAACCAACCTCCTGGATGCACCAGGCTTGGGGTCTCTACTCTCTGAGTATAGGAGTCCATCATCCCAATAAACTTTATGGGTGCCACTAGCATTCCCAGCAGCCTCATCAGCAGCTTGCTGTCTGAGGGTTTCAAGAGAGGGGCAGGTTTTCTGCTCCTGGCTCAGATCAGACCTGGAAGGGCCCCCTGTCCCCAAGAACTCAACTTGGTCAGGTTCAAGGTCCTCTGGGACAGTTCCTTCTTCAGGCTCAAGATCATCTCCCTGGGGAGACTGATCAGCACTCTGAGTCAGGTGGGAAGGCTCTGCCTTAACCCTACTGCTCCTCCTCTTGTGAGGCACCTGGTCCATTATTCCAGAATCCAGGGCCTGTCCAGTTTTAGACGTTTTAGCCTGTGATCTGGTCACAGAAAAGACATGTGCAGGGATCCCTAACATTTCTGCATGTGTCCTGAGCTCCACTTCAGCCCAAGCTGAAGTCTCTAGATCATTGCCAAGCAAGCACTGTGCTGGTAGGTCTGCACTTACCACAACCTTCTTAAGACCAGTTACCCCTCCCCAGGAGAAGTTAACAACTGCCAGAGAATGGTCTGTTCTGACATTGCTAGCATTGGTCACTTGGTACATTTCACCAAGTATAATCTGCCAAGGATCTTTTGTCACCATTGTGACACTTGCTCCTGTGTCCCTGAATGCTCAAGCTTCTACTCCATTAATTAAAGGCTGCTGTCTGTATTTGCCCAAGTTACTGGGTCTCACAAACAACAAGCACTGACAAGCACAGCCTGAGTTGATACTCTGACTAGGCCAGAGTCCATCTCAGAACCCAGGGTCAACCCTACTACACCCTTATTTTGTGTATTCCCACCACCAATTGTAACTGCACTAGGGGGAGCAGGTGCCTTAGGGGCATTGGTGGGGGCTGGAGTATTTTCTTTGGCCTTGGTGCAGTCACTAGTCCAGTGAGTTTTCTGTTTACAGATTTTGCACCAAGGTTTCTTTTGGCCTTTCCCCTTTCCTGACTGTGAATCCCCACCTGAAGAAGATTTTTGGGGCCCTTGAGAAGACTTCTAGTCTTTACCCTTGTCCCCACCCTTTGTTAGAGTTTTTGGAATCTTGCTTCTTTGGGTCATCACCTTGGCTCTGTACCTTCTGCCTCACCCTGGTTCTGACCCATTTGTCTGCCTTCTTTCCCAATTCTTGGGGAGAGGTCAGATCAGAATCTACCAGGTACTGGTGCAACAGATGATTTTGACAGTTATTACAAATCTGCTCCCTCATTATCAGATTGTACAATCCTATGAAGTCACACACTTCACTGCCCAATAACCAACCTTCCAGAGCCTTAGCAGCACAGTCAACAAAGTCAACCCAGTCCTGATTGTGTGCCTTTTGGGTGTCTCTGAACTTTAACCTGTATTGTTCAGTGGTTAGGCCAAACCCATCTATTAGTGCACATTTCAAGACTTTGTAGTCATCAGCATCCTCTTCTCTTACAGTGAGGAACTTGTCTCTACTTTTGTCTGCAAAGAAGAGCCATAAGATTGCTGCCTACTGACCTTGAGGGACCTTCTGTACTTTACAGGCCCTCTCTTGACAGAGATCTATCCATTCTAGCCCTGTTGTCAGGTCTACCTGGAGGAATAAAGGAAGGAACATTATTGTCATCCTCCTCATCCTCATCCAGGAGATCTGTGTTCACCAGAGTCTGGTCATTGTCACCAGTCTGGTCAGCAATAGAGGTAGGGTCAGGGGAATTGTTACCCCTAGGCCCACCCTCACCTGCTGCCCCACCCACTCTATCTACATCATCAGGCCCACTAGGCCCCGTGATATCATCCAGCTAAAGTATCTTTATGAGATGCTGGGTAGATGGACTTTTGCCTGTCTTCAGCTTCCTAATGGAACATAAGGCCCAAAGCTGAGCAAAGGAGAGATCCTCATATTTATAGGGAAGGAGCTCACTGGTTCCTGGTAGGGACCCACTGGTTCCTGGCTGGTTAGACATTACTAATGTGGTGTGGTGTATTGCACTACCTACACTAGTGTGGCCTACTAAACTCTCTTGAGTTGTTGAAAGGGTGTGCTATCCCTTAACACACAACTCTAAGTTCAGTAGAACTTACTGTAGCTAAACTTGATATTATATGTTCCTAAGGTACCTTTAGTGGTTTTCAGTTGATCAATTCAATTGAGATTATCTGGTAAAAACATAGCAAGCTGGAATCCCACATGCTGCACACCAATATGAGAAGGTGGCCTGATATATGCTGTCCACTAGTTCTAGTGGGCACCTTGTATCAGTCCAAACAACCCCTTATGGTGATAGGTTAAAGACAACCTTTATTGAAAGCTATCCTAGTGGTAGCTATGGGGAGCAGCCTTCAGGCTTAGTCTTGAAGGAATGTAAAGCAGCTTGTTTTACCAGTCTATAATCTCTTGAATGATCAAATGAAAGGACAACCACACCAGGTATATATTTAAGATATATGTATTTAGGTTAATACACACCCCTTTAGTCTCTTTATGAGACTGGAGTTCGAAGTACTTAAGTTACAAGCGGGCAATTATCAGTAATAGCACAAATACATGTTTGGGCCTAGGGGCGTACCAAACCATATACCAAAAAAGTGGTATAAGAACCACGACTGGAATAGACACTAGGCCTATAGTCTGTAGAATCGCTGGGACCCCAAGGAACCACCCAAGGTAGTGACACAGGGGTCCCATGGGGACTGTATGCAGTGTGTAAACACAACCGCGGGTTCCCGTTATCTTCTATGGGCAATGTCGCGGTTGGAAATTTAAAGATTAGGGACACTTCTAATCGAGTCAGAACCAAACCCTTTTGGACTTAAGAAGTTCTAGGGCTAGCACCCATTAGAGCACTGGAGTACTCGAGTTACCTCACCCAGGGAAGCCGGGTGCATAGGTGTCTTTCAGTGTCGGGTCGCGTTGTCGATTTCAATGGGAGCCTGCAAAGAACTGCTGCTGCCATGAAGAGGAGAAATGTACGAAGAGATCCAAGCCTGGATCTAGGATGGAGGGAACCTGAAAGCAGAGGGGACAGAGTCTGGGTCACTAGCCAGTGACCAAGGGCAGGATAGACCAATGCCCACAGATGTCGGGTGCTTCAGGTGAGTTGATGGGTGTCTTGACTCTTCAGCCACGAGGTCCAGGAGGTGTCGATGAAGTCCATGAGCTGGATTCGAGCTGTCCCATGAAGTCTGTCGAGTGCTGCAGTGTCAGCGACCAGAATGGACCTAACAAGCCTTGGCAACGGCAAGTCATTGGAATTCAGAGAAAGGACTGCGATGCAGACCAGCAAGGTCTGAGGGACTCACCCAGTGAAGGTAAGTCAGGGCATGTCTAGAGCAACCAGGAAAGCCCAAGCAGAAAAGGAGTTGCCTTCGTGGGGACCTGCTAGCCAACGGGCTAGTGATCGCGAAGGAGCCTCGAGCGGTCGCACTTGAAGCTGGCCCACGGGTCACTCGTGGAGTGGAGGCCAACAATCTTCTGTGCAGGAGGTGCTCAAGGCTGCGGCTACTCAGAGCCCAAAGCACAACTTCGAGGAGGACCAGGAAGATAGTGTTGCTGCAAAACTTCATGCTGTCCAGGGGTCACGGTTCCACGTCACCCACGATAGCCACGGGTCTCAACTTTGCTTTGGACTCAGGGTAGCCTCGGGGAAGTCTGGAAATCCACCTCTGGTGATGCAAAAACTTCGGCATCTGGCTAGAGTTTCAGTAATGCAGACCGGTCAGTTGCTTCTTTGGTGCCTGCCAAGCAGGGGAGTTAATCCTTGACCCCAAGGGAGATTTCTTCAGTCTTCTAGTCAGGATAGAACGTCGAAGGTCCAGGATATATGTTGCAGAGTTTCGTCCAGGGTAATCTAAAGTCCTAGGGACTGGATTCCTATACTTCTAGTAAGTTTAGGGAATGGACTAACGCTAAGGCCCCACCTATGGGTGGTTTTGGAAAGAGGGGTGGTTACACCCATTTCCTTTGTCCAGTTTCGCGCCAGAGCAGGGGCAGGTAGCCCCTGCAACCGGTTTGAATTGGGCTATGCACAGGGACAGCAAACGTGCCCCCAGTGTAGGACTTCAAAGCACCAGAGAGTGCTCCCGCCCAGCCCCAATACACATCTGCCTGTCTGGGGAGGTGGTCACACCTCTATTCGACAGGAAACCTATTGTCCAGGCCTCCCCTGCTGGAGTTTCAGTCAGCAGCAGGAGGCCAGACCCGTGTCTGTGGCAGAGGCATCCATTTTGTGATGCCAGGGCTCAGGAAAGTCCTACCGGGTTTAGCCAGTGTGAACATGTCTTTCCCTCTAGAAAGGTGGAATGCTACCCCCACCGCCAGAACTGGTGGGGGGGGGGGGGTAGTATTGCAAAGCGTTTGACACCAAACATGACATGTTTTGATGCAGCCATTCCAAAGGTAGCATTTACCGCAAGGATATAATGCACTTAAGACTATATGGTATGACTGTATCACAGAACAGCCATAAGGAAGTATTTACGAAAGCTGCAGAGGGGCTCAGCTCATGCTCACATAAAACCAAGCACTCTGCCTTCAGGATTGTCAAGGTCTGCTATAGGAGTGGCTTATAGGTTTATATGTGTCTGTATATAGGTGTGGATATAGGTAGCCTATACCACTGTAAGGGGTGCAAGCACACCCTTACCCAGGCTGCAGTAACAGACCTGTGGTGCCACTTTGGAGTGCTTCGCAGGGGTGGCATAATATATGCTGCAGCCCTTGGTAGGCCTCTGAAGTACCTAAGCCCTAGGTACATAGTATACCATATACTAGGGGCTTATAAGGCACTCCAGAATCCAATTAGATATGTACCTAATGTACATGCAAACCATTTTAGAGAGGAAGCAGCTAGGCTGTGGTCCCGATTAGCAGGGCCACAGCCAGACTAAGGTCGAAAAACAGTGAAACACCAGCAAAAAGTGGGGGTACCCATGTGAAGCAGATCCTACTCTCCTACAGCCTCCAACAGCAAGAGGGAGCAGGGAATATCAGTGGGTACCATAGGATCTACTGGGAGGATGGGCTTCTTTACTCTGAGGGTAGAGACCCCAAGCCTGGTGCCACCAGGAGGTTGGTTATACACCAGAAGTTCAGAGCTTTCCCACTCTCCCCAGCACATGATATTCTTCTTGCAGGACACTTAGGGCAAAGTAAGACTTGGGACAGGTTTGTCTCTCACTTTCATTGGCCCCATATGTCTGAAGACACAAAGGAGTTTTGTCGCTCCTGTGGTACTTGCCAAGCCAGTGGTAAGTCTGGCGGCACCACAAAGGCCTCCTTAATTCCATTCCCAGTGGTTGGGGCTCTCTTTGAAAGGGTAGGGATTGACATTGTTGTTCCCTTGAACCCTCCAACTGCATCTGGGCACAGTTATATCCTAGTGGTGGTGGACCATGCCACTAGATACCCAGAAGCTATTCCTCTTAGGACCACCACATCTCCTGTGGTGGCTAGGGCCCTCCTGGGAATCTTTTCTGGAGTGGGCTTCCATAAGGAGGTCTTAACTGGAGAGGTACCAACTTCATGTCAAGTTACATCACTGCAATGTGGAAAGAGTGTGGAGTAAACTATAAGTTTACCCACCCTACCACCCACAATGCAATGGGTTTGTTGAAAGGTTCAACAAGACCCTAAAGGGTATGATCAAGGGAGTCCCAGAAAAGCTTAGGTGAAAATAGGATGTCTTACTACCCTGCCTTATCTTTGCCTACATAGAGGTTCCTCAGAAGGGGGTTGGCTAAAGCCCATTTTAATTTCTGTTTAGACATCCAGTTAGGGGTCCATTGAGTCTAGTGAAGGAAGGTTGGGAGCAACCTCTCAAACCTCCTAAACAGGACATTGTGGAATATGTCTGTGGCCTGCATTCACTCATGGCTGAGTACATGATGAAGGCTAGCAAAAACCTGGAAGCCTGGCAAGAACCTCAAAAAGCTTGGCATGACCAAAAGGTTGTCTTGACTGTTTACCAGCCAGGCCAGAAAGAGTAAGTGTTGGAGCCTGTGGCCCCAGCAGTTCTCTGAGACAAGTTGGGTGC
Organism: Triturus cristatus; assembly: GCF_964204655.1. Classification (NCBI taxonomy): domain Eukaryota; kingdom Metazoa; phylum Chordata; class Amphibia; order Caudata; family Salamandridae; genus Triturus; species Triturus cristatus. The sequence continues at coordinate 467,101,345 of NC_140589.1, forward strand.
CCCCACATCGTACTTGAACAGAAAGGTGAGGTCACCTACCTGGTGGACCTAGGTACTCCAATTAGCCCCCAAAGGGTACTTCATATGAACCGCCTGAAACATTTTGTTGACAGGGCCGAAATGGGTGTGAGAGTGACGGTCTCCCTGATCTCCTCTCTCAGAATCCAGATGATCGATCAGTAGGTGGAGTAGCCTTGGCAGGCAGCCTCACTGATCAACAGCAGACTGACTGTAGGCAAGTCCTCAATCATTACAGACACATGTTCTCCCTGGGACCCAGTCAAACCCCCTGGTGTACCCTTGAAGTGAACACAGGTGACAGCCTGCCTGTGAATAATAAAATCTACAGACAGCCTGGCCATGTCAGGGACTGCATCAGGACAGAGGTCCAAAAGATGTTGCAACTGGGAGTCATTGAGCCTTCTGATAGCCCCTGGGCTAGTCCAGTAGTTCTAGTACCTAAACCTTACGGCAAGGGTGGAAAAAGAGAGATGAGGTTTTGTGTAGACTACAGAGGCCTCAATGCAGTCACCAGGACTGATGCTCTTCCAATTCCCATGGCAGATGAGCTCATAGACTTTGGTCTCAGCCAAGTTTCTGAGAACATTTGACCTGACAACGGGCTAAAGGCAAATGAGACTAGCTGAGGATGCCAAGCCAAAAACAACAAAAACCACCCCCTAGTTGGCATTATCAATTTATTGTGGTGCCCTTTGGTCTGAAGAATGTACCTGCCGCATTACAGAGGCTGGTAAACAAAGTCTTAACAGGTCTGGAAGCCTATAGTGCAGTGTATCTAGATGATATCGCTGTCTTTAGCTCCACCTGGGAAGATCACCTGGTCCACCTCAGAAATGTTCCGGAGGCCCTGCCAAAGGCAGGCCTCACTATCACGGCCACTAAGTGCCTGATAGGGCAGAGCAAGGTTGTGTACTTTGGCCACCTGGTAGGCGGAGACCAGGTTCAACCATTGGAGAGCAAAATCCAGACCATTGTGGACTGAGTTACTCTCACTACCCAGACTCAGGATATGGGTCCATTGTGACTCCCCTGAATGATCTCACATCAAAAAAGAATGCCAAAGAAACTTCAGTGGACAGTAAGCTGTCAAAAGGCATTTGATGACCTAAAGCAGGCCATGTGCATTGCTCCCATTCTGCAAAGTCCTGACTACTCCAAAACTGTCATTGAGTAGACACATGCATCGGAGATAGGGGTAGGGGCTGTGTTATCACAACTTAATGCAGAAGGCCAAGATCAACCAGTAGCTTTTATTAGCAGAATGTTGACACCCAGGTAGAAACATTGGTCAGCCATTGAGAGGGAAGCCTTTGCTGTGGTCTGGGCAAAGAAGAAGTTGAGGCCATACCTGCTTGGCACTGACTTCATTGTTCAGACAGGCCATAAGCCCCTCATATGGCTTAAAAAAATAAAGGGTGAAAATCCCAAACTTTTGAGGTTGTCCATTTCCCTACAGAGGATGGACTGCAAGGGAAACAGGGGTTTTGAATGGGGTAGTGTATTAATAACCAGGTATTCATATTAATACCGGAGTATTCATTTTTACAGATATAATTTGTTTTGAAGTAATTTCTAATATAATTTTTTTTTATATCGAAGGCATTGACACTCATCCCCTGGGAAGGGATGCAAGGGAATCAGGGGTTATGGGTAGATGGAGTATTAATACCCAGGTATTAATGTTAATACTTGGGTATTAATGTATAATACATTTTTTGTACATTATAGAAAGAATAAAAAGCAATAAAATAGTTAATAAAATAACTAATAATATGTAAACATGCTTAAGTCAGAGTAAATGTAGTTAATTATTTAAGAATATTTAAAATAATAAAATGTAGAAATCAAATAATAAAGACAACTCAAAATGCATATTTAAAAAGTGTATTTCTTTTTAAAAATTATAAGACAGTCAGTTTAAATTTTATTTAAAAAAAATCAATTTCTATTTTTAAATAAATCCACTTAGCAACTGTACTGGACTCTAACATATATATTTTTTTTTTGTAGGTTTTCCCATGGTTTCCCATTGAAATCAATGGGAGAGAATGTCCTTTTTTAATTTTTACGAATACAGATGATGTTGCCGGTTGTACATAACTTTATACAGTTGATGGAGCGTCGCAATCAAGATCGGATGGAAGGAAGAGCTGCGCTCAGGTAAGGCAATTTGAATTTTTTTTAAATGGTTAAGTGGCTTAGTTTATAGTAAGTTGGTAGTTAGAAGTTTTTTGTATGTTTTTAATGTTTTAACGCACATTTTCATTCCTACCCAGGTAGCATTTGTAGGCCCACACCGGGTTGATTGCTTTCATGACACTTTTGGTTTACACATTTTTTTTTTTTGAAAGGCCTAATTTTTTTAAAGAGACTAAAGTGTAAAGAAAGCAATCTTTTACAAATTTTTTCAAGCGTCTGGTTTTTTAAAAAAAAATGGATTGCGTAGTTGCGTTTTTTCATCTAGATGGAAGTTTGAAGAACACAGATGGCATGGATGGCAGAATCGATTTTTGGGACATTTTAAAAGAGTTGCTGAATGGATGTTTGCGATATAGTCAATTTATGTGGATAGAGGATTGCATCGATGGATTACTTGTTGCGAATTTAGTCCCCAAACTTTTTTTTTCTGGATGTTTTTATGGGGTTGCGTTTTTTTAGGTGTGCACAGTATTGTTTGCAGCACTAATTTAGCTGTACAATTTACCTATGCCAAACTGTGGTCTTTGAAAGTTTGACTCGGGTTTTGGATTTCAACATGGTTTTTGGATTACTTTCTCTGGATTTACGGACTGCACACGACTCTTGGTGAATTGTGAGATTTTACCAAAGTCCAAGAGCCGAAGAAAGAAGACAACTTAAGGTACGAAACCCAACTATTATTTCAAATTTAAAAAGTATGTTTGAAAAATGGCAATTAAATTAGTAAAAATTATTTTCAAAACAGGTAAGTAAGGTTGAAAAGGGGTCAGTGTAGATTAGAAATGTAGTCTGAAGCCAGCATCAATGAAAATTGTTGAATTTGACCTAATAGTCACTCGGGCATTTCTTTTGTTCTTTTTAAATTCGTGGGTTCCGACTACCAGTCAATGATTGCGCTATTCTCATTTCTTGGAAACTTTTGGGCAATATATCAAGCAATTTTACCGGTCACAAATGGACTGATTCGCAGAATTGGCCCGTTTGCAACTGAAAAAATGCCTTTTCAGATGCATGTACCTTTTAGCATTCGCAATATAGGTAATTGCAATTTTTTGCGATTACCTAAATTGCTAATGCATTTAGGGAATCACAATTTGCAATACCCAAATTTGAGATGCATATAGCATTTCCTAAATGCAACAGTGCATTTAGGACATGTTAATTACCATCAACTTCAAATTGATGGCAATTTGTGAATGCATGGAAAAATTCACAAAAAATTCATTTTTCAATGTGCTATGTAGCGCACAAACGCCCTTAGAGCTTGTGTGTGCTACACATGCGCAAACTTACCTTTTTTGGGGGGTGTTTCAGGGGGGCTTTAGGCCCCCAGGAACCCTTGGATTTACATTTGCAATTACCAATTTGGTCATCGCAAATTGCGTATCCATTCCCATTCATATGCCCGTAGGCCCATAGGAATGAATTGAAATGCATTCCCTAATAGCGATTTGCAATTTGGAATCACTATTAGTGAATGTTAAGGACTCTCAAAATTATTTGTGAATCCTTCATGCAAAGGCATTTGCAATTACCAAATAGCGGATCCTTAAAATCCACTATTTGGTAATCGCAAATGGTCACCTTGATACATGTGCCCCCTTGCTCCTTCTTCAAAATCTCCCAAAAATGATGCAAGTTTGGGTGAGGTTTTCCAATTGAGTTGTTGAAGCAACTATGCCATCCCTCTATGGCGTTGTTTGTTTTTTCTCCTCCCTCTAAGCAGGTTGTGTACCAGTTCCACCACTCCACAAGAAATTGAGGCTTCCTTCTACGACTTGACTTACTTAGATGGCCAATCCAAGTGTCCTCAAAACAATTTAGAAGGGGTGCCAATTTTTCATCGTTTGTAGTAAAATATTCAGATTCAGTAATAGATGTGTAGTATTCATCTACACAGTCTGGAGGAACAAAGCAAAGGGCTGTTAGTTTTCGTTTAACTTGACATGGAGTTTACTGTCTGAGGTGTAGTAATTCTCATATAAGAATGTTTTTTTTAATTTTCTCCAATATATCTGTAAAGTAAAAAAAAACATCCTTGAATGTGGGTGTCTGCATACATTTTGGTGATGGTGATGGTGTTAATCATGGATAATTCAAAGTCAATTAACACTTTTTTAGGACTTTTGTTCAAAGTTTTAGCTTTTACCACTGATACAAATTCAGTGTCTGTTGAGGTTTGCTTATCAGGGACTAAACTGTACACTAAAGGTAATACTGTGGTATTAATTTAGGCGTGAATAGTGTATATTTGGGTGAATGGATTGAGTGTAGATTTAAAAGTGCCATCCATCATCCAAATATCATTAGTCTCTAATTTCACGAGGTTACAAGTTGTGCTAAATATTAGTAATCTTTTCTGAGGGTTTTTGTTGTCATGCAAAATAAATGTTTCATTAGTAACAGTTACGGTTAGTTCAGGAAGAATGTTAATATCAGAGTATGTGTGGTGTGCTACACGTATGGGGGTTACTTGCCTGTTTTTTACGCTGAACAATTCTGTGTAAGTTTGGGATTGTGGGCATACAACTTGCTACATGCATAGGAATGTTTTGGTATACCTCCCTCAAAACTAAGCCACTGGGTTTATTGGAGGTGGATACAAGTTCTTTAATTTGATTGAAGTTTTCTCTAACCTCAATCCCCATTGCAGAGGCAGAGTGGTTATGCTCTGTGGCCCTTTCAACAGTGTCACCAAGAGTAACCACTCTGCCTGTGCAATGGGATGAGTAATATTACACACACCTCCAATGAAACCTGGGCTCAGTTAATCTCTCCTTATAATAAATGTAGCCACTGTACTTTAATAACCTATTGCTTCTGTTGGAGTTCAGGTATGTTGCTTATCTTCCATTTGCCTTCTTGATTTTTGTCTGAAAAAAAAATATTTTAAAAAAAGTTCGAATTTTGGCATGTTTTATCGATTGCATCCTGTGAAATAAAAAAGTTTGCTTAATTGTTTATTGATTGCCAATTGAATTGTAAAATAACATGCTGTTTATTAGATTTTTTTATTTTTTTATTGTGCATGCTAAGATTTAGTGGTTTTGTTTTGAAATTGAATCCCGCAAAAAGAATATTAGGCTTTTATTGTCTTTTTTGTAATTTTACTCCCTTTTGCAAGTTCTTTCTTGTTTATTTGCTCGTCCTTTTGATGGTTTTGGACTTTTTGCTGGTGGTTGGGTTGATTTTGGTTTTCTCAGTTCTGGTTGATGTGTGGTTTGTCTGAAAGATAAAGATGGGATTTACTGACTTTTTAAAAAATTATCTCTGGTTAGTCTGCTTTTGCAATTTATTTGGCTTTCAAAATGATGTTTGGTTAACTATATTTTTGGAAACTTATGCGAATTGGGCTATTTAGTTTTGGATGTTTCGTGAGGGTTTCCAAATAATTTACCTGTGAAAGGCCTTTTGATTTTTCAGTTAGAGCTGGAGAGATTTGGTTGAAGTCCAGCTGCTGGGTATTCTTGGATGGTTGATTTTGCTGAATAAGTAATCCTGTGGAAAAAAGTTAATTGATTATTTGTTCAACTTTAAAATGAATATGTTGTTAGAAAAAGCAATTGCAAATTAACTTGCATCACTTTTCAACATTTTCCAAGAGTCAAGTACCTTTACATGTTAGAATATTAATTTAGCCCCCTACCACTGTCCAGCACCTTCCCTGAGGCATTCACTTGGCGGAGCTAGAATAGTAATTTTGCCCACCACCACTGTCTAGCGCCTTTCCTGATGCAATTACCTGGCAGAGTTGGAATAGTAAATATGCCCCCTACCACTGTCCAGTACCTTCCCTGAGGCAATCACCTTGTAGAGTTAGAATAGAAATGTTGCCCCCCACTACTGACTAGCACCTTCCCTGAGTAAATCACCTGGTAGAGTTAGAATAGTAATTTTGCCCCCCACTTCTGTCCAGCGCCTTCCCTGAGTCAATCACTTGGTGGAGTTAGAATATTAATTTAGCCCCCCACCACTATCCAGCACCTTCCCTGAGGCAATCACCTGGTGGAGTTAGAATAGTAACTTTGCCCCCCACCACTGACCAGTACCTTCCCTGAGTCAATTATCTAGTAGAGTTAGAATAGTAATTTTGCCCCCCACCTCTGTCCAGCACCTTCCCTGTGTTAATCACTTGGTGGAGTTAGAATATTAATTTAGCTCCCCACCACTGTCCAGCAACTTCTCTGAGTCAATCACCTGGTGGAGTTAGAATAGTTATTGTGCCCCTACACCACTGACCAGCACTTTCCCTGTGGCAAAAACCTGGTAGAGTTAGAATACTAATTTTGCCCCCCACCACTGTCCAACACATTCCCTGAGGCAAACACCTGGAGTATTTTGCTTAAACATTTTGCCCTCTTTAATGGACTATTACTTGCAATTTCTTTGGGGAAAAGTTATAACGTTTTTTGTTGAAAAAAATATGATAATGTTTAGTTACAGCTGACTTGCCAATTGATTGATTTCTTCACTTTATAATTGTTGTTGGTGTTTCTTCAATCTGTGTAGTAATTTAAACAATTATAAATGTATCATATTTTCTTTTTCATTTTTGAGTGTTTTTGGAAATTAAAAAATCATAGTTTGATATTCACTTACTTTTAAACAGAAATGTAGATTCTGGAATGTGTGTAGTCGACTTGGGGATTTATTTTGAATTGCAGTAAATAATTGTAAAAAATTATTTAAGTACTTGATATATTTGTTTTTATTCTTAAGGTGTTTTGTGTTAAACATACACTTACTTCTGTCAGTAGTTGGCAGTGTACGACTTGAAAGTCTCGTCAGTTCGCCTCCTACTTCTGCTGCGTATGGTCACCATGGAAGTCAGTGCATCAGTGAGCACAAAATGGTGGACGGGTTTTTTTATATGTTTGTTATGGGTAAACGACAATTTGAAAGAAAATATGTTTTGGAAAAGATTTTTTCTCGTGAATCAGAACCAGACAGAATGTCAGTTTATATGTTCCGTTTCAGAATGTCAACCATTTTGAGTAGATGATGGGTCAGGTGCTGTTGATCCAGGGGCATACCAACAACAGATACTCTACTACCATATACTCACCTAGGCCCATAAACCACACACACAATTGAGTAAACCGCAATAGTCAAAGTTTAGATAATATTTCTTCTATATTTTCGCTCAATAATCAGGATTAGTTATTTGGTACCTATAAAGACACACAATTGATGGACGGAATGCAGAACAAATCAAAACATTCACCCCAGTCAAGAGATCTGGGTTAAATCCATCCTTCTTTTGCTCACCGTGCCACCCCAGTTTAGACCTGGCCATATGCAAATCAGTCTTGACCCTGTGCCTCATGGGAACAGTCCAGCCCGAACTGCCAAGCCAGGTCCTCCTTGGACCGGAAAAAAGCATCCTAGGATGGGTTTCGGGGTTTCACCCCTCTTCAGCCAGGATAGCTTGATTCCAGTGGCACAGTGAGCCCAGGACCCATGTCTGGGCATACCCGGCACACTTAGGGCGAGAAAGCAAAAGAAACACAATTGATGGACGGAATGCAGAACAAATCAAAACATTCACCCCCAGTCAAGAGATCTGGGTTAAATCCATCATTCTTTTGCTCACCGTGCCACCCCAGTTTAGACCTGGCCATATGCAAATCAGTCTTGACCCTGTGCCTCATGGGAACAGTCCAGCCCGAACTCCCAAGCCAGGTCCTCCCTGGACTGGAAACAAGCATCCTAGGATTGGTTTCGGGGTTTCACCCCTCTTCAGCCAGGATATCTTGATTCCAGTGGCAGAGTGAGTCCAGGACCCACGTCTGGGCATACCTGGCACACTTAGGGCGAGAAAGCAAAAGACACACAATTGATGGACGGAATGCAGAACAAATGAAAACATTCACCCCAGGCAAGAGATCTGGATTAAATCCATCATTCTTTGCTCACCATGCCACCCCAGTTTAGACCTGGCCATATGCAAATCAGTCTTGACCCTGTGCCTCATAGGAACAGTCCAGCCCGAACTGCCAAGCCAGGTCCTCCCTGGACCTGAAACAAGCATCCTAGGACCCGTTTTGGGGTTTCACACCTCTTCAGCCAGGATAGCATGATTCCAGTGGCACAGTGAGCCCAGGACCCACGTCTGGGCATACCTGGCGCACTTAGGGCAAGAAAGTAAAAGACACACAATTGATGGACGGAATGCAGAGCAAATCAAAACATTCACCCCCAGTCAAGAGATCTGGGTTAAATCCCTCATTCTTTTGCTCACCATGCCACCCCAGTTTAGACCTGGCCATATGCAAATCAGTCTGCACCCTGTGCCTCATGGGAACAGTCCCGCCCGAAATGCCAAGCCAGGTCCTCCCTCGACCGGAAACGGATGTATGATGCTACATCGCAAACGTTTTCATCGCAAACATTCACATCGCCGTCTTTACATCGCACACACATTCACAACGCACACTGTCACAACGCAACCCATTACATCGCTCCACCATTGAAATGCATACAAAACACAATCACTACGCACACAAACACCCCGCATGCTTTAACATCGCATATTTTTCCCGAAATAACACACACTACCCCCAGCACGAGCACACCCCTCCTGCTGGAACTACACAAAACTCTTCCTGACAACACAGTAATCAGCTCCAGCCTTGATTCTTCCACAATTCTCTTTCTGCCAGGAAGGAACCAATTCTGACGAAGGTACATGACGTCAAATTGGGTAAGTTCTGTAAGTAGAGTCGCCTGTAGGCGCTGTTAGCTGTTCCTGGCTAATTCTGCTGCTAGGAGAAAATGGGGAGAGCTGATCGGTGCCAATTAATTACCCTATGCGCTGGTCGCAATGTCAATAGCCCACAAGACACTGGAGGTAGAAGATCAGTGGTCATTCTCATGGAGGCCGGTGGAATAACAACAAAACGGGAGCAGGCTCCTATGGCGCTGCCCAGTAAGTGGACCCCGGCAACTGAAGTAGTGGAGAATGCTGGCCGGCAACAGGATTTAGCTGGGCCCAGGGGTGGGTGCGCACTTAATGACCCCCAACGTACGAGGAAACATGCCAGGTCACAAAGAAGATGTATGGTGGGGGAGGTGGGCAGAGGGGAGAGGGAGGCAACCCGGCAGGCCTGACATGACACGGCCTGGCGGCTGGCTCTCCAGACTCACCCGCGGTCCCTGTCGCAGCAGGGCCTCCGCCGAGACCTCAGGCCAACCATTATTCTATTTGCAGTATGATGATGTGGGCGGCAGACCCCGTCCGCTCCCAGTCAGCTAAGTCTCTGCAGAGTCACAAATGAAGCCCCGCGATGGAGGAGGGGGCTCAGTCTCACCTCCTCTCGGGCCAGCTGGAGCGCTGGCTACTTCGCGGATGATCGAGTCACGTGAGTCTGCTGATGCCAGTAGGCTGTGTGGGGATGCGCAGCACAGTTCGCAACCCTGAAGGGGCCGGCAGCTGGCGTGGCAGTATGGCTGTCAGGGCACTGGTAGTGAGCCCTAGGAAGGGTCCACACAATACTGGCCCGCAAAGTTCAGGGGCAAATGATCAGGCCAGCCCCTTCTCCAGTCCCCATCGCCAGTAGTAGTAGCGGTGGCATTGGCCGCAGTTGGAGGCCGTCAGCACCGTCGTCAAGACTCCAGCGCCCTGCTCCGCCAAGTCCATGGAGGAACGACATGGTCCTTTTGTACACATGTGCAGCTCCTGCCAATCAAGTGAGTTAGGGGTGCAATGCGAGACATTGAAGACTGTAAACAACGCATCCTTACTTTTTAGAGGCTCTTCTATAAACAGAACGTGTTGATAAAATTGGATTATTAAAATTGACACGTGTGCCTCGGTTTGGAATAACATTTGCATCACTGGGTGCAAAGCCGTGACTTGCAGCGTTGTAATTGCTAGCGATGTAAATGTAAATGCGCAGTGGTAGCATGCGTTCTAAAAGCATGCGATGTAAAGCCTTCCGCGATGTGAAAGTTGCGTTGCGAAGGCACCGCGTGAAATTACCGTCGTTGTAATGGGTGTTTCCCCCGGAAACAAGCATCCTAGGAACGGTTTCGGGGTTTACTCTTTGTTAGTCTCTCCCATGTACTGTCAACCTCCAGTGGTTTCAAATCTTCATGAAGTTTTATAATATTCTTAATATACCCTCTAATTTCCTTACTTTTATCAGGAATGCAAGTGCAACAATATTGAACTTTCAGCATTCCAAAGATTTTGCCCTCTTTTGCTAATAAAATATCAACCGCAAGTCGGATTTGTAAAACCATAGACCTAATTGCAACCATTTCTGTATTTATCATCAAAAATCTCTCCCAGCAATATCCGTCGAGAGACGATCAACTACTGTCAACAATTTACAAATTCTATGTGAATTCAGAATGACTCCCACTGAAGGTATCAAAGCACCAAATATATCACCTACTATTTCTGAAAAACTAGCTCTCTTTCTCCGTGTTAGTCCATTAGTGTTTTCATTGTTTCCAGTGATTCTTTTTACATGATACATTTTCGGAAATACTATCCCAAAGTAGCAGCTTCCATACCACTGTGCAGACAACTTATAATATCAAGAAAAGAGAGATACCTCTGACGCCATCGATAAGATTTTTCTTATACCACAGCGGTCTTCTTAATTAACCCTGGGTTATATTTATTTATAATTTCATACTTTGTACTTTGTTTATCAAAAAGGAAGTGCCTATCACTTGGCGCATTAAAACATACTCCTCTTAATTTTTTGTACAGCAACAACTCTTAACACAGCAAAATAGAAAATACAAGTGACATAAAGACTATTTACATGACATACATATATGTGATTAGTGATTAAAACAAGACATTCAAAGTGATAAGCTTTTAAACTTAAAGCAATTCTACTTATTTGCAAACAATAATGGGACTATGTTTACTTTTGTCCTCAATATACTAAATTACAACAGGTCCTAGGGAGGTCAGAGAGCTATTTTACAAACTCCAGTCATGAGCTTCAAACCCTTCTGCTCAGATGCGCCTAATGTGGTGCAAGCAGTGTTGTATCGGTTGCTCTGAGCCTTTCTTGGGTGGGAGCCAATGCATTTCGACCTTCAGTATGTGGGACCAAAAGGAATAATCCTTTCGAAGGTCTTCATCAGGGCGGGGATATATTCATATAGGACATGGGGTGCCTGTATAAGTGAAAAGAATAAACTAATGAAACATTGAGTTGGAGGGGTACTATTTACATTAGAATTCAGCTCTTTGAGGGCTCTAGACATACCATGTAGACCTTGCATGGTGGATTGGAATGTAGCTTCTCCGTTCCTCTATTCTGGTGACCTCTGCGGCTGTCTGGGGATTGAAAAATAGAAGGAGAGGGGCGATATTATGTCCTATATGTGACTGTGTATGAATTTATGCTAATATATACTCATGGTACATGCAGTTTCTGGTGCAATTGCTATCTTTGACTTTAGATGTGTCATGGGGAGCAAATGGCTTGTGAGCAGTCCCGGTAAGGGTGGCATTGTTCGTTGATTATTAAGAGCCCATAAGTAAGATTGTATCCTTTCAGGTGGCATCCCGGGATTCTAGTCTAGGGAAATTCATAACTCAGGAGACTAACCGTGCTCAGAGTGCTCATGCCTTTATCACCGCAATCTCCCTTCCACCTTTATGATGACATACTGTGCGCCTCACGCGTCCTAGTTTAACTGTATACCTTAGGCCGTTTTCTCCGTCGCCGCCGAATATTTCAATTCTTTTCTTGCTTTCCGCTTCTCCCGCGAGGTTCATCTGGTCCAGGCATCGAGAATAGAACCGCAGTTGCGGTGTTTCCGCCTTATTGCCTGTGGACACGTCATCACGTTGGCCGGAAGTAAGACATCTTGCCTGGCCTTGCCTGACTTCCTGTATTTCCATTGTCGTGGCGATGAGCATTTCTTTGAATGGTGAAGCTTTGCTATTGGCTGCTTTTGCCGTACTGCATAGATATGAGTCTTCCTCATCGTTGTTTCCTTACGAATCGCTACATTACATTTTTTATGCCATAACTGGCTTCACCTTCATTTATCCAGATAGCTGCCGTTATTCGGATGGAGGATCACGGAAAAAGCGCTTCTGAAACGGGTATGCAATGTTGTTTGGGCTCATCAGGGAATAGATTTTTAGCAGAGGTACCATGTGTTTGTGAACTGTACGAAGCTTCGTCCTTGCCTGATGTTTGGGGACCGATATCTTCATTCATACGTCAGCCAAATATCGCTTCCTTGTTGTTAAGTGACTGTTAGACCTGGCATCTTTGGCGTGGTTACCCCTGACTTTTTGCCTCTACCTCCCGTATTTTTGATGCTATGCTGGATTTCGTTTTTGCTGGTTTAGATGCTTTGGGCACTTTGCCACTGCTGATCAGTGTCAAAGTGCAAGTGCTCCCTTGGTAAATTGTTATATTGATTGGTTAGCCATGATTGGTATATTTGTTTCACCTGTTAGCCCCTAGTAAAGTGCACTGCGTGTGCCAGGGCTGGTGATTCAAATGCTACTAGTGGGCTGCAGCACTGATTGTGCCACCCACAGGAGTAGCGCTAAAATAATGTCTTAGGACTGCTTGCAGTGCCTATGTGCAGTCCAGGACTGCCATGTCGACCTGGCCAGTGCACCCACTGACCAGGCCTTATCCTTCCCTTTCTGTACATGTCAGGCATCCCTATGGTGGCCCTAGGTACCCCCCTGGGCTGGGTGCAGTGTATCTGAAAGGTAGGGCATGTACTGAGGTGTGTAACATGCCCTGGTAGTGAATTACAGCCATTTTCGTTTTTCACTGCTGAGAGGCTATCTTGCCCATAGGATAGAATGGGGAAGGCTGTTTACATGCCTATCTTCCCATAAGGGCAAGATAGAAAATTCAAGTTTGGTATCTCTGTGTTCAGAATTTAATTATACATCTTTTTAGCAAGATGGTTTTTAAATTCACTGTGTGAGAATAGCACTTTTTAGGAAGTAGCTATTCTCCTGTTTAACCTTCCTGTGTGCCTGTGTGCTGGTTGGCTGACTGGTGTCATGTGATGGGCTAGGTGGCTCCAAGAGCCTGGATGAGTCAGCAGCAGGGTGAATAGGGAGATCTGCTTTAGATGGGTGGGAGGAGTAGTCCCTGGGTTTGAATAGGGCTGCCTCTGCCAGCACAAAGCTGGCTCCACCCCCTGCTGGCCAGGCTGAGGACTCTGCCTCTGCTGGCACAAAGAAGGCTCCACCTCCTGCTGAGCGTCTAACGACCCTGCCCCTTACCCTGAAAGGAACCAGGTGCTCCAGAGCAGAGCACACCCAGGAACCGGTTTGAGCAGGGGAATCCCCCCACTGGAACAAAGAGAGACAAAGACTTGGAGGGGTATAAGAAGAGGACCCCAGACACCTAAACTTTAGATCACTTTGGAACTAAGAAGAAACCTCTGCCAAGGAGAAAGCTGAAAAGGACTGAAGAGGAGAAGACTGCCTGCTTGCTGTTTTGCTTTGCTGCCAAGGAGAGGGGAAGGACTTTGCTGTGTCCCCTTCTTTTGATTCTGATCTCCAAGGGCCTGAGAAGAGCTGGCTCCCTGTTAAGAAGTCCCAGGAACAAAAGGACTTCACCACCAGCTCCCCTGGAACTCTGCTGAAGGAGTTCTGACCTGCCTTGGAGTGCTTGCCCAGTCTTGGGGCCTCAGGAGGTCGTTTTTGCTGTGTTTGGGAGCTGGGAAGCATAAGCGTGAAAAAGAGTAACTGGTACCCAACGCATCATCCGATTGTGTGTCGCAAGAACGAGAGTGCGAGGAAAATTTCATCGCGGCGTCATCGCAGCACCTGGAGTCCCCGCATCGCCGAGTGCGTCGAGCATCGTCCCGGTGCGAGAAGATTCCTGACGCTGCGAGGGTCGTCGCAGAACCAGTTTGCGGGCCGCACCACTGCCGGTGCGTGAAAGTATCCAGTCGCTGCGTGCGTCGGTGCAGAGTCCCGTTCCGTGGCGCATCGAGAGTTGCGGCGCCGGAAGACAACGCTGCGCCGCGCATCGAGCCACATCGAAGAGTGTCGCATCGAACCTGTGCGTGAAGCTTCCCCCTAAGAAACCTACGCAACGAAAGTGTCATGAAAACTCACCTGACCTCTGCCCTCTCGCCGTCCCTCAGGGAAGAAGCGGGCCGTTGGAATCGGGCCACGAACCATGTCCGCGCAATGCGGGGCTTATGGGAGACTACCAAAGCTGCCAAAGAACTACGCTTCCCAGCAGCCTCTAGGCCCGACGCGCGCGCACAGGAAGTGACGCGGTGCAAAAGACGGGAATCCATTTAGTCAGGAACCGCGGAGAACTGCTCGCAGATTATCCTGGAGCCTGACCTGACCGTGTTGCAGATCTCATTGTGGAGTTCCCCGGGTGCGGTAAGGGTGTCAGTGACACCGCCAAGAGTCCTTTAGGGCACACGTTTGTGCTTCCGTTTGTGTTTCCGTGCTTCGTGATACCAAAGACTGCCAAAAAACGAATAAGCTTGTGAGACTTTGTGACAGGCATTTAAGAGAACCTGAGTGAGTGCGTGGAGCGCTCGACATTAACGCTTGACCTTTACCAGGTGGTATGACCCTAAATACCACGCTGTGAAATTCTTTATACTACAATGTTTTGCCTTTCCTGAAGTCACCGCTGAACATGTATTGATGAACTGTGTGTGTGTTGTGTTGTCTTCTAGCTGGGGGTTTGTAGAGGGACAGCTAGGCTACAGCGTAAGACCTTCCTTCCTCAGTGGGGCCTACCTGCACACCCTCTTTGTCGTGCCCTGTGAGTACCTATACAGAATAGCGACGTCCCTGTGCACACTGCAGCTAGCTGGCGTTGAAGCGGCCTTGACGATATTTAATCGCCCTTCTGCTGTCACAGCTAGAACTGGTTATTTTTCTTTACAGGTAGACTGAATTGTTTATGTGAGTCAAGTGGGTGTAAAGACATTTCAGCTACAGGCGATCCGGCTAACCAAACCTTTGCTTCCTTTACAGATCTCCCTCCCCGCTGTTCCCATCCTTTCCTTCCCCTCGATTGACCCCCTTAAGCTTCCGTGCCTTTACGGCTATTCGGAATTAGGGTTGTCAATAGGGGGGCCCCCATTGAGCAACGAACCGATCCTGAGAGGCCTACGCGGGACCTGACAGAAAGCCAAAGTCATCGCATCCTCCCCCTACAGATCGGAGCCGGCGCATCCACCTCTGCTGCGTGAAGCAGGGCTGCTGCAAAGCCTCCCCAAGATCTCAGGAGTATCGCATCGCCTTTGCCATCTTCCTTGTTATAGCTTTTGGGAACCTTATCGCAACTACAGGTACTGTTGGGCACGAGAGTGTCGCATTTTGTGCATTGAGAGTCGCATTGTGCAGGACACTGACTTTTACATCCTGGAGTACTTTCTGCAAACTCTTGAACTATCTTTAAAGTAATCTTTTTAATTGTATGTTGGTTTGTCTGTAGTATTTGGGCTTGTGAAGTTTTTAGTAAAGATACCTTATTTTTCTAAAACTGGTGTGGAGTAAATCTGTGGTGTTTTCACTGTGTTACTGTGAGTGTTGGTACAAATACTTTACACATTGCCTTTGATAGCCTAGACTGCTCAGGCCAAGCTACCTAGAGTGTGAGCAGGGGTTATCTTAACAGTGTATCCCCCTTTCCCTGACAAGAAGCAAGGGTCCCTACTTGGACAGTGGTACCTACCCTGCCAACTAGAGACCCCCAGATCTAACATTGGTGGTCAGCGGTGAGGATTGAACTTGTATTTGTACTTGACCCACAGTAATTGGTGTACATCACTAGTTTAAGTGCAGACCAATACGCAACCACATACTGTATTTTTTTGGTTCTATTTTTGAGTAACTCTTCAAGAGCATCATGTCTCAGGTGGCAACAAGTGAGAGGGCAGAATTTGAGTTTTCCATTGCGGATTTGTATTCATACAGAGTTGAGGAGCTCAAGAAATTCTGCAAAGACCTTGGTTGCCCTGTGAAAAGCGGATCTAGAAAAGATGTGCTACAAAGAGTCTTGAAGGCCTGGTGGGAGGCCCAAGAGGAAGGTGATGCAAATGAAGAGGATGGTTTTGTTCCCCAAGATCTGCCTGTGGGCAGACCAGTCTCAAGGGCTGGCAGCTCCCATTCCAGTAGGGGGCTCACTTCAGAGGAGTTGGAGGAGAATCAAAGGGTGAGAAACCATGAAATGGAAATGATGAAAATGAAAATGAAGCAATTGGAAGTAGAGAAGGACAAGGCGGCGGAGGAGAGCAAGAATGCCCGTGCCTTGGAAGAGAAGAAATTGCTTCTGGCTCATGAAGTGAGCATGAGAGAACTGGACATCAAGGCCAAGCAGGTGGATTCCGGTTCGAATGGTGGCAGCGCACAGCCAGTGCAGGGGGGTAAAGTATATATCTCCAAGGATTTAGTACAGAATTACAATAGGAGTGAAGATATCTATGCCTGGTTTACATCGTATGAAATAGCATTGAGAATGAATGGTGTGCCTGAACAGCATTGGGGGGGCGGGCCTGTGGAAACATTTTGAGGCTTCTGGGAGGAGTGCTCTAGAGCCCTTAGAATTAGCAGGTGCCATGATCTATCCCAATATGAAGGAGGCCCTATGTCTCAGGTATGGACTTACTCCAGAGCAGTATAGACTGCAGTTTAGGAACTCCAAGAAGAAAGAGTCTGAGACTTGGATGGAATGTGTGAATCTGTACTCGCGGGCACTGGAAGGTTGGATGAAGGGCAGCAAGGTAACTGATTATAAGGGGTTGTTACATTTAATTAGTTGGGAGCACTTGAGTAGTCTATGTGTTCCAGAGCTGCGCCAGCATCTTTTAGACAGCAAGCTGAAGGACCCCATTGAGCTTGCTAAGGAGGCGGACCGCTGGACCAGTACCAGGGTCCACAGAGGAATTGTGGGTACCATTGCCAAAGGTGGGCAGGGTCCCCAGCAGAAGAGTGGGGGGACAAGGGTAACCAAAAGGAGTTCTCACAAGGGCCCCAAAACAGTTCCCAGGGTAACCAGTCCCAGCCCCCCAAGTCAAAACCCAAACCAACCTGGCCCCCTAAGGGCAGGTCAGATAACAAGGGTCCCATTAGGTGTTATCACTGTCAGGAATTGGGTCACAAGTCTCCTGTGTGTCCCAAGAAATCCCAGGCACCCTCTGGTGCTCCAACACCGGGTATAGCTAGTGTAGCTTTTGGTGGGGATTTAATTTCTAGCGATTTGGAGGGTTTAGCAGTTATGTCCCTTGTCTCTTTAGGAGACACAGAGATGGTCCAGGAAACCCCTGTCCCTGATAACACTAAGAAGTACAGGCAGTGGGTGACCATCAATGGGAAGAGGGTGGAGGCTCTCAGGGACACTGGAGCCAGTGTGACCACGGTCAGGTGTCAGTGGGTCCCTGAGGAGCTGATCATTCCCGATGTACTTCACCCTGTAGTGTCAGCTGACAACTCTGTGCGCCTTTGCAAGGTAGCACATGTTCCCTTTGAGTGGGGGGGGGTCTCAGGTCCTCTCAGAGTTGTTGTGAGTCCATCCATGCCAGTAGACTGTCTGCTAGGTAATGACCTGGAGAGTTCCCCATGGAAGGAGGTGGAACGCCAGGCTCATTTGGAGATGTTGGGTTTGCCTGAGTGGGTCTGTATGACCACCCGGTCCATGGCAGCCAGACAGGGTTGTGAAGCAGACCTGGAGCCTGAAACAGTGGCCCAGGTCCCTGCCAGAAAGAGGAAGGGCAAGGGGCATGGTGCGTCCACCCCCGCTGTTCCCACGGTCCAGGAAGGAGCAGAACCTGCGGGGGATGCCCTGGAGCCTACAGGGGAACAGGTAGCTGAGCTGGGAGACATACCTGAGCTGACCCATTGGCAGCAAGAGGGTGGTCCCTCCAGAGATGAGTTCTGCCGAGCGCAGAAGGCATGCCCTACTCTTGAAGGTCTGCGGCACCAGGCTGCAGACCAGGCAGCAGGTGCTGATCCGAAGAACTTCTTTCTCTACTGGGAGAATGACTTGTTGTACAGTGAGCCTAGGTTTGCCGAGCCCAGTGGATCACGTACCCTGGTGGTACCCGCAGGGTTCAGAGACTTCCTACTGGGTCTGGCTCACGACGTGCCTCTTGCAGGACATCTCGGGCAGGACAAGACCCGACAAAGGCTTGCCACCCACTTTTACTGGCCCGGGATGAAGACGGACGTCGGTTCTTTTTGTAAATCATGCCAGACTTGCCAGGCAAGTGGCAAGGCTGGAGGAAAATGCAAAGGCCCTCTCCAGCCTTTTCCGGTAGTGAGCACCCCTTTCGATCGGGTGGGGATAGATATTGTGGGGCCACTGGACCCCAGGACAGCCTTAGGCAACAGGTTCATCCTGGTCATGGTAGATCATGCCACCCGGTACACGGAGGCTATCCCTCTCAGGACAACCACAGCCCCGGTGGTGGGCCATGCGCTGATGGGGATCTTTTCCCGTGTGGGTTTCCCCAGAGAGGTGGTATCTGACCGGGGTACCAACTTCATCTCCAGGTATATGAAGTCTCTGTGGGAGGAGTGTGGGGTAACTTATAAGTTCACCACTCCTTACCACCCTCAAGGAAATGGGTTGGTTGAAAGGTTCAACAGGACCCTGAAGGGCATGATCATGGGGCTGACAGAGCCCATGAGACGGAAGTGGGACGTCTTTTTGCCATGCCTATTATTTGCCTACAGGGAGGTACCACAAAAGTCTCTAGGATTCAGTCCCTTTGAGCTTTTGTACGGGCACCCTGTTAGAGGACCTCTCAGTCTGGTGAAGGAGGGTTGGGAGAAATCCCCTGGGAAAACCCCCCAGGATGTGTTCAGCTATGTGCTGGCCATCCGCAACCAGACACAGTGCTTCCGGGCCCTCGCGCAGGCGAACCTGGAAGCCAGCCAGGATGAGATGAAGAGGTGGTATGACCAGCATACCACTCTGGTGGAATTTCAACCTGGGCAGATGGTGTGGGTGATGGCGCCAGTGGAGCCTTGCGCGCTCCAAGACAAGTGGACTGGGCCATATGAGGTGGTGGAGCGCAAGAGCGAAGTGACCTACCTGGTCAACTTGCGGTCTCCCAGGAACCCCATGAGGGTCCTACATGTGAACCGCCTCAAACCCCATTTTGAGAGGTCTGAAATAACAATGCTACTTGCTACAGATGCAGGGATGGAGGAGGATAGCGATCCTCTTCCTGACCTCCTGGAAGCTAAGGAGCAAGATGGGTCAGTGGATGGAGTGGTCCTCTCGCCCACCCTGACCCCAGAACAGCAGAGGGACTGTCGCCATGTGTTGGGTCAGTTTGCATCTCTGTTCTCCCTGACCCCCGGTATCACCAACTGGTGTGTCCATGACGTGGACACGGGACATAGCATGCCTGTGAAACAGAAGTTTTACCGGGTGGCTGACAAGGTCAGGGCCAGCATCAAGAAGGAGGTTTCTAAGATGTTGGAGCTAGGGGTAATTGAGCCCTCCAGCAGCCCCTGGGCTAGCCCAGTGGTACTTGTACCGAAAGCTGCTGCGCCAGGTGCCACTCCAGAACTTAGGTTTTGTGTGGACTACCGTGGGCTCAATGCGGTCACGAAGACTGACGCACACCCCATCCCCAGAGCTGATGAGCTCGTGGATCGGTTGGGAGCTGCCAACTACCTCAGTACGTTTGATTTAACTTCTGGATACTGGCAGATTGCCTTAACTGATGGGGCCAAGGAGAGGTCTGCGTTTTCAACGCCAGAGGGGCACTTCCAGTTCCGTGTCATGCCCTTTGGGTTGAAGAACACCCCTGCCACATTCCAGAGACTGGTCAACCAGGTATTGTCCGGGCTGGAGCAATTCAGCGCCGCATATCTGGACGACATTGCTGTGTTCAGCTCCACTTGGGAAGAACACTTGCAACACCTCTGCGCAGTGTTGAAGGCTCTGCATAGTGCAGGCCTCACTATCAATGCCAGTAAGTGCCAGATAGGGCAGGGTTCGGTGGTGTATTTGGGACACCAAGTAGGAAGCGGCCAGGTGGCGCCCCTACAAGCCAAGATAGATACCATCCGGGCCTGGGAACCTCCCAAGACCCAGACAGCGGTGAGAGCCTTCTTAGGACTCACCGGGTACTATCGCCGTTTTGTCAAGGGGTATGGCACCATTGTTGCTCCCTTGACAGAACTAACTTCCAAGAAGTTACCGAAGAAAGTGATTTAGACCAGTGCCTGCCAAGAAGCTTTTGATGCCCTGAAGGAGGCCATGTGTACAGCACCTGTACTCAAGGCGCCTGACTTCTCCAAGGAATTCATAGTGCAGACAGACGCTTCTGAGCATGGAGTGGGAGCGGTACTCTCACAACTGAATGATGAGGACTTGGACCAACCTGTAGCTTTCATTAGTAGGAGGCTACTTCCCAGGGAACAGAGGTGTAGTGCGATTGAAAGGGAAGCTTTTGCTGTGGTCTGGGCGCTGAAGAAGCTGAGACCCTACTTGTTTGGGACTCACTTCCGGGTTCAGACGGACCACAGGCCCCTCAGATGGTTGATGCAGATGAGGGGTGAGAATCCTAAACTGTTGAGGTGGTCCATTTCCCTACAGGGGATGGACTTTACGGTGGAACACCGCCCCGGTACAGAACACGCCAACGCTGATGGTCTGTCCAGGTTTTTCCGCCTTAGCGATGAGAACTCCCAAAGGGTGGGTAGTTCTCCCCACTTTCAGCTGGAGGGGACACGTGTTAGACCTGGCATCTTTGGCATGGTTACCCCTGACTTTTTGCCTCTACCTCCTGTATTTTTGATGCTATGCTGGATTTCGTTTTTGCTGGTTTAGATGTTTTGGGCACTTTGCCACTGCTGATCAGTGTCAAAGTGCAAGTGCTCCCGTGGTAAATTGTTATATTGATTGGTTATCCATGATTGGTATATTTGTTTCACCTGTTAGCCCCTAGTAAAGTGCACTGCGTGTGCCAGGGCTGGTGATTCAAATGCTACTAGTGGGCTGCAGCACTGATTGTGCCACCCACAGGAGTAGCGCTAAAATAATGTCTTAGGCCTGCTTGCAGTGCCTATGTGCAGTCCAGGACTGCCATGTCGACCTGGCCAGTGCACCCACTGACCAGGCCTTATCCTTCCCTTTCTGTACATGTCAGGCATCCCTATGGTGGCCCTAGGTACCCCCCTGGGCTGGGTGCAGTGTATCTGAAAGGTAGGGCATGTACTGAGGTGTGTAACATGCCCTGGTAGTGAATTACAGCCATTTTCGTTTTTCACTGCTGAGAGGCTATCTTGCCCATAGGATAGAATGGGGAAGGCTGTTTACATGCCTATCTTCCCATAAGGGCAAGATAGAAAATCCAAGTTTGGTATCTCTGTGTTCAGAATTTAATTATACATCTTTTTAGCAAGATGGTTTTTAATTTCACTGTGTGAGAATAGCACTTTTTAGGAAGTAGCTTTTCTCCTGTTTAACCTTCCTGTGTGCCTGTGTGCTGGTTGGCTGACTGGTGTCATGTGATGGGCTAGGTGGCTCCAGGAGCCTGGATGAGTCAGCAGCAGGGTGAATAGGGAGATCTGCTTTAGATGGGTGGGAGGAGTAGTCCCTGGGTTTGAATAGGGCTGCCTCTGCCAGCACAAAGCTGGCTCCACCCCCTGCTGGCCAGGCTGAAGGACTCTGCCTCTGCTGGCACAAAGAAGGCTCCACCTCCTGCTGAGCGTCTAACGACCCTGCCCCTCACTCTGAAAGGAACCAGGTGCTCCAGAGCAGAGCACACCCAGGAACCGGTTTGAGCAGGGGAATCCCCCCACTGGAACAAAGAGAGACAAAGACTTGGAGGGGTATAAGAAGAGGACCCCAGACACCTAAACTTTAGATCACTTTGGAACTAAGAAGAAACCTCTGCCAAGGAGAAAGCTGAAAAGGACTGAAGAGGAGAAGACTGCCTGCTTGCTGTTTTGCTTTGCTGCCAAGGAGAGGGGAAGGACTTTGCTGTGTCCCCTTCTTTTGATTCTGATCTCCAAGGGCCTGAAAGGAGCTGGCTCCCTGTTAAGAAGTCCCAGGAACAAAAGGACTTCACCACCAGCTCCCCTGGAACTCTGCTGAAGGAGTTCTGACCTGCCTTGGAGTGCTTGCCCAGTCTTGGGGCCTCAGGAGGTCGTTTTTGCTGTGTTTGGGAGCTGGGAAGCAGAAGCGTGGAAAAGAGTAACTGGTACCCAACGCATCATCCGATTGTGTGTCGCAAGAACGAGAGTGCGAGGAAAATTTCATTGCGGCGTCATCGCAGCACCCGGAGTACCCGCATCGCCGAGTGCGTCGAGCATCGTCCCGGTGCGAGAAGATTCCTGACGCTGCGAGGGTCGTCGCAGAACCAGTTTGCGGGCCGCACCACTGCCGGTGCGTGAAAGTATCCAGTCGCTGTGTGCGTCGACGCAGAGTCCCGTTCCGTGGCGCATTGAGAGTTGCGGTGCCGGAAGACAACGCTGCGCCGCGCATCGTGTCACATCGAAGAGTGTCGCATCGAACCTGTGCGTGAAGCTTCCCCCTAAGAAACCTACGCAACGAAAGCCAAAGTCATCGCATCCTCCCCCTACAGATCGGAGCCGGCGCATACACCTCTGCTGCGTGAAGCAGGGCTGCTGCAAAGCCTCCCCAAGATCTCAGGAGTATCGCATCGCCTTTGCCATCTTCCTTGTTATAGCTTTTGGGAACCTTATCGCAACTACAGGTACTGTTGGGCACGAGAGTGTCGCATTTTGTGCATTGAGAGTCGCATTGTGCAGGACACTGACTTTTACATCCTGGAGTACTTTCTGCAAACTCTTGAACTATCTTTAAAGTAATCTTTTTAATTGTATGTTGGTTTGTCTGTAGTATTTGGTCTTGTGAAGTTTTTAGTAAAGATACCTTATTTTTCTAAAACTGGTGTGGAGTAAATCTGTGGTGTTTTCACTGTGTTACTGTGAGTGTTGGTACAAATACTTTACACATTGCCTTTGATAGCCTAGACTGCTCAGGCCAAGCTACCTAGAGGGTGAGCAGGGGTTATCTTAACAGTGTATCCCCCTTTCCCTGACTAGAAGCAAGGGTCCCTACTTGGACAGTGGTACCTACCCTACCAACTAGAGACCCCCAGATCTAACAGTGACTTTTAACCTATCCCACACAGGCCGCTTGATAAGGGAGGAGAGAGAAGGGAAGGAATGACATGTGAATTCTGAAATTGTTAGTCAATTCTGTTTGTTTGAAAGTTTGCAAGAGATTTATCCACATTGGGTTATCAAGCTCATTTTGTTTAACCCATACTCAATCGTGTTTAGAAGCATAATAGTTTTTGCTTCGAATCTGGATAGTAACCTCTCAATGTTGTTCCCGGGTATTTGTTTTAGTATTGTCCATTTAATGTTGTTGGGCCCATGATTTCTTTCGATGCAGTAAGTTACCATTGGTGCATTTGCTGTCTTGCATCTAATACGGGAGCGATGTTGAGTTATCCTCTTTTTTATGGGCTGAGTTGTTTTTCCTACGTATGCCTTTGGGCAAGGACAAGTAACACAGTAGATGACATTGTGTGTGTTACAATTTGTAAAATACTTCATGCTTTACGAATCTGTTTCCATACGTAAATATTGTACCTTCAATCGTGCTGTCGCATGACATGCAGCTGCCACATCTCCTATGCCCTTTTATTGGAGGTATGGACATCAGTGTACGAATAGAGTGAACTGTCTTCTTTTTGGTGGTATTGGTACGTACTAGCCTATCTTTGATACTTCTGTTCTTCTTTAGCTCATTAGATCGGAACTTCTGTGAATGGTTCTAGTGCCCTAACTGTATTCCAGTTTTTCGTACTATTTTTTTTACCTCATTGGTGAGACTGGAGAAGGTCGTAACACAGACCAAGGGTAGATTTTCTGATTTTTCCTTTGGTATTAATAATGTCTCCCTTTGAGTGTATCATGCCCTTTTTATGGCTCGCTTTAGCAGTTTTCTGTGATAATTTCTTTCCATTAGTTTTTCGAGTAGTGCTCTAGCGTTGTGAAAGTAGTCCTCCCTCTTGGTGCAATTACGCCTTATCCTTAAAAATTGGCTGAATGGTAAATTCTCTCATAAATTGCATTGGTGGAAGCTTGTATAGTGAAGTAGTGTGTTCCTGTCTGTTTTTTTGTGTATAATGATGTATAGAACAGACCTTCTTCATGTTTGACCAGGAGGTCCAAGCAATTAATCTCTGATCTGTTGAAATTAACCATAAACTGGATGTCCTGATGTCTGTTATTTAACCAAGATAGAAAATCTTTTAGCTGTTCTTCAGTTCCTCTCCACAGCATGAACACATCATCGATGTATCGACGCCAAATTTGTATGTGTCCATCATACGGATTGTGACTGTATATCCATTTGTCTTCAAACAACGCCATAAACATTACGGTCATGTCTGGAGCGAAGGGGCACCCCATTGCGGTCCCCTTGATTTGCACAAATTGGTTTTCATTAAAGCTGAAAAAATTGTACTTGAGGCAAATTTCTGCTAGTTGTAATATAAACTCTGTAGGCACATTATGGGGTCGTACTCATTTGTCCAGCCCTGCTTCTTGAGGAATGTTAGTATAAAGACTAACAATATCTAGCGTAACTAGATAGTCTTCCTTTACCTTGAATGGTTCTCCTTCCAGTATTGTAATAGCTTGCATAGTGTCTTTGATGAAGCTAGTGGTTTAGCTCACTAAGGGCCTCATGTAGGTAGCATACCAGTTACCACTTCTAAAATACCGAACGATACCGAATCGGTATTTTAGAAGTGGTAACTGGTATGTAGGTAATGAGTCGGTATTTTTTACCGAATCGTTACTAGTCGGTAATTACCTAATCGGTATTTACCGATTCGGTAATGAGGCATACCTTCCCATTGATGGGAAGGTATGCCTCATTACCGAATCGGTAAATACCGATTCGGTAATGGGGGGAACACATACAAGGGTGGCAGGGTGTCACATTGACACCCTGTTGCACCCCTGATTCGGCCATGTGTGCACATGTGGCACACATACATGCCCTAAGGGCATGTATGTATGCCACATTGCACACTGCTACGCGCGTAAAAATGCATTTACACATACATTCATTATTTACCACCAACTATAAGTTGGTGGTAAATACCGACTCTTAAACACACACACACACTCCCCCTACATCTCGATTTTGCTTTCGGAATTTACCGAATCGGTAAAATTACCGATTCGGAAAAGTTACCGATTCGGTAACATTACCGATTCGGTATTATTACCGAATCGGTAATTTTACCGATTCGGTAAATTCCGAAAGCAAAGTTTGTCCCCCTACATACCAATGGCCAAAATACCGGTCGGTAACGGTATAATTACCGAAAATCGGCCGTTACCGACCGGTATTTGGCTACCTACATGAGGCCCTAAGGGTTTTAGGAATGTCTCAACATATTTAGACAGTCTTTCTAAGATAGAATTCACCCCTGAAATTATTGGTCTTTCTGGGGGGTTTATCAAGTCCTTGTCAATTTTTGGAAGGACATACATTAAGAGCATCCTTGTGTTGTCATTTATTAAGTACTCAACCTCTTTTTTGGATAACCATCCTTCTTCTTCTCCAGGAGCGATTAGGTTAATCAATTTGGATTTTACCATTCTCGTAAGGTCTTCTTCAGATTTTCAATAATGTCCTTCATTCGATAGTTGTCAAATAATGTCTGCCTCGTATTTGTCACGTTTCAGAATCACAACCGCACCGCCCTTATCCGCGGGCTTTATTATCATTTCTTCATTATTCATTAGTTGGTCCAACACCAGTTTTTCATTTTTTGTTTGATTCCACTTTGTGTACTAGTACGTGCCAATACCACCAGAAAGAAGACAGCTCAGTCTATTCGTACACTGTTGTCCTTACCTCCAATAAAAGGGCATAGGAGATGTGGCAACTGCATGTCATGCAACAACACGATTGAAGGTGCGGAAACAGATTCGTAAAGCATGAAGAATTTACAAATTGTAACACACACAATGTCATCTACTGTGTTACTTGTCCTTGCCCAAAGGCATACGTAGGAAACACAACTCAGCCCATAAAAAAGAGGATAACTCAACATCACTCCCGTATTAGATGCAAGACAGCAAATGCACCAATGGTAACTCACTGCACCAAAAGAAATCATGGGCCCAACAACATTAAATGGACAATACTAAAACACATAACCGGGAACAACATTGACAGGTTACTATCCAGATTCGAAGCGAAAACTATTATGCTTCTAAACACGATTGAGAATGGGTTAAATGAGCGAGATAACCCAATGTGGATAAATCTCTTGCAAACTTTCAAACAAACTGAATTGGCTACAAATTTCAGAATTCACATGTCATTCCTTCCCTTCTCTCTCCTCCCTTATCAAGCGGCCTGTGTGGGATAGGTTAAAAGTCACTTAACAACGAGGAAGCGATATGTGGCTGACGTATGTAGATATCGGTCCCCAAACATCAGGTAAGGACGAAGCTTCATACAGTTCCTAAACACATGGGTCCTCCGCTAAAAATCCATTCTCTGATTAGCCCAAACAACATCGCATACCTGTTTCAGAAGTGCTTTTCCACGATCCTCCATCCAGGTAAAGGCAGCTATCTTGATAAATGAAGGTGAAGCCAGTTATGGCATAAAAAATGTAATGTTGGGATTCATAAGGAAACAAGGATGAGGAAGACTCATATCTATGCAGTACGGCAAAAGCAGCCAATAGCGAAGCTCCACCGTTCAAAGAAAGGCTCATCGCCATGACAACGGTAAATGCAGGAAGTCAGGCAAGGCCAGGCAAGACGACTCACTTCTGGCCAACGTGATGACGTGACCACACGCAATAAGGCGGAAACACCGCAACTGTGGTTCTATTCTCGATGCCTGGACCAGATGAACCTCGTGGGAGAAGCGGAACGCAAGAAAATAATTGAAATAATCGGCTGGAACGGAGATAACGGTCTAAGGTATACAGTTAAACTGAGACGCGTGAGACGCACAGCACGTCATCATAAAGGTAGAAGGGAGATTGCGGTGATAACGGCATGAGCACTCCGAGCACGGTTAGTCTCCTGAATTATGAATTTCCCTACACTAGAATCCAGGGTTGCCACCTGAAAGGATACAATCTTACTTATGGGTTCTTAATAATCAACGAACAATGCCACCCTTACCGGGACTGCACACAAGTCATTTGCTCCCCATGACACATCTATAGTCAAAGATAGCAATTGTACCAGAAACTGCATGTACCATGAGTATATAGTAGCATAAATTCATACTCAGTCACATATAGGACATAATATCGCCCCTCTCCTTCTATTTTTTGATCCTCAGACAGCCCCAGAAGTCACCTGGAATGGAGAAGCTACATTCCAATCCACCATGCAAGGTCCACATGGTACGTCAACAGCCCCCAAAGAGCTGAATTCTAATGTAAATAGTACCCCTCCAACTCAATGTTTCATTTGTTTATTCTTTTCACTTACACATGCACCCCATGTCCTACATGAATATATCCCCACCTGATGAAAACCTTCGAAAGAATTATTCGTTTTGGTCCCACATACTGAAGGTCGAAACGCGTTGGCTCCCACCCAAGTGAGGCTCAGAGCACCCGATACAACACTGCTTGCACCACATTAGGCGCATCTGAGCAGAAGGTTTTGAAGCTCATGACTGGAGTTTGTGAAATAACTCTCTGACCTCCCTAGGACCTGTTGTAATTTAGTATATTTAGGACAAAAGAAAACATAGTCCCATTATTGTATGCAAATAAGTAGGACTGCTTTAAGTTTAAAAGCTTATCACTTTGAATGTCTTGTTTTGGTCACTAATCACATATATGTATGTCATGTAAATAGTCTTTATGTCACTTGTTTTTTTCTATTTTGCTGTGTTAAGAGTTGTTGTTGTACGAAAAATTATGAGGAGTATGTTTTAATGCGCCAAGTGGTAGGCACTTTCTTTTTGATAAAAAAAGTACGAAGTATGAAATTATAAATAAATATAACCCAGGGTTAATTAAGAAGACCACTGTGGTATAAGAAAAATCTTATTGATGGTGTCAGAGGAATCTCCCTTTTCTTGATAGCATTACCGATTCCAGCCTCTGTACTCCCTCAACTGAATCACTCCCCTTCATTGTTAACTGGCAACTTATAATAAGCATTATTCCCACACACCTAGTTAACCCCAGGAAATACTAGATCAGTTCGCCCTTTTAGTCCCCAAGCTCCCAAAATTATGAAGTTATGTTCACATTCACTGGAACCAATAAATACGTTATTATAATCTGTATTTAACCTATGGAGGCAGATTTTCCATTTCTTTACAAATTCCAGGGACATCGCAGCATTCGCCTTGCCAGTTTTATAAATTCCTTCTTTCTCAGCCCATGGTGGTACATGGGTTTTCTGTTCAACAGCTTTCTTTTGAAAATCCTGTCTCCTTCTTTCAACTAAATTCAAAAACACTTTCTCTTCTTCACGTGATATATATGTTAAATTATTCTTGTGTGCCTTGACTATATCTATTGATTTCATTGTTAAGAAAAATTCACCCATGAACTGTGTTTCTTGGCTACCAAGTACTGGGATCATATTCTTTCGAATAGGAAGCTCTGAAAATACTACATCTAAGTTTGAATAGTAATACTGAAGTTTTCCCATTGCATAAAACAGACTTGCTAAAACCCTACATGATATACCATATGTTAAATGGGAATGGTGATATGTGATTCCCTCTGACACTGACGCTGGTAATTTCATACAGACATAACAATCACTAATCTCCATTGTATCTACATATTGAAATAACAATTTTGTAAAAACATTTAAAGACGTGTCGTTATCTGATACTGTGTGATGACAATCTATCTCATCTGCTGCTTCTAATTCTACTCTATCTCCTTTTATTGTAGCTGCTTTCTCATTAGTAACTGTATCATTCTTCTTATTTGTTATCATTAATAAAGGTACTGCCACTGTTAGAAATAACCATACTGAGATCACTAATAAAATACTACATATGCAAGCTCTACAACATATACGCTTTAAACTTTGTTTCGGTTGCTCAGTGACTTCATTTTTCGTCATTTTAATCCGAGAAGATATTTTCTCCCCTTTCTTTCTTCACTTGGAAATTCAAGCTCTTGTTTTTAAGGTGGTCTCAATTTTCTTTTATCAATTTGTGTAGCATTTACTTCTTCTGATTCCTAACTTAAATCTAAATTCTCTAATATTACATAGGTCCACTCAGGGGCCTTGTATTTTGTTGTTCAAAATTCTCAATCTTGGGCTTCTTCGTGTATTTCTTACAGTTGACTGTTTAGACTGTTTGACTAGTAACCTCATTCACTTTAACAACGTAATCCTGCGCACACATACGAAATCAATTGCACAGGTGCAATGTTTAAACATAAATAGAATGTCCAGAGTGCTTCAGTGCTACTGGGTTTTCTTTATTCCTGAAAGAAACGTAACCAGCCGACACGTGTTTCATCGGGGAAGAGTAAACCCACGACTCTTCAGGGCTAGGAATGATACAAACAAATGAAATGAGTGCACAACAATCGTGATTATTGAAAATGTACGCATATCAACTCCAAAGTCCCAAGTGAGGAACACCTACACAAATGAAATGAGTGCACAACAATCGTGATTATTGAAAATGTACGCATATCAACTCCAAAGTCCCAAGTGAGGAACACCTACACACTCGTGGAAACCCAATGTAAGAATTCAATTGAAGTGGTAAACAATGCATCATAGAGAGTGATCACTGGCGTATTTACAAGAATATCAAGAATTCACAAAATTGTTTTGTGAGTGAAACGGAATGTGAACGCAGAAGCAGAATGATGTCAAGACATAATGGTAAGTGAAATGCAATAAGAGAGTGATGCGGTACAAGTGAAACAGTAAGGAAAAGAGGGGAACCAGTGACAGAAACAGTGAAGTGCTAACGGAGGGGTGGCATGCTCGGAAGTCCTGAAAACACCGAGACGGGCAGAAGGAAGAACAAAGAGAGAGATGAAAGAGGCGAGGGAAAGGAAAAGAAGCATATAATGGAGATGAAAACAGAAAAGAAGGTACCTGTAGAGAGTTGCTAAAACGAGGTGTATATCTAAAAAAATTAGTAGAAAAAGATGAGAAAAAAGAGTTTCAGAACATGTAAAACAGATAACACCCATGTACAGAAAAATTATGGAAAGGCCAGAAAGAATTCTAACGCCTAAGCCGGTGATAATTCCAACCCGGCCGGGTGCAAAAGATATAATAAAGGATAAATGAGCAGCAACGGAAGTCTAAAAAGGAAAGGGGAAAGTATATATAATAAGCGCTGTATAAGTTAAAGGAACCAGCTAGAGGGAGAAAAAAGGGACACAATAAGAGGAAATACCTGTACGAAGTGTGAATGGTGCGCTAGTATTAGCGAGCCGGTAAAAAAGTCCAAAAGGCAATCCGCACTCATGACAAGAGAAATGGGTCAGGGGAAATGAGCTGAAGGCAGAAGTAAATAAGAGTACGAAGGTGTATTAGTGTCAAAGCCTAACACGCATGATGTTAAAGAGAAAACCGAACTATCAAGATAGGTGTGCCCGTGAGTTCCAACCTCACCTGGATCTCGAAGTTCTTTAGTGATATGCCGCAAGTAGGGGTTGATAAATAGTTCAACAAATAGTACGTGAAAGGAGTATTGAGAAAATAAAAGGTCCGTAGTGCCACCGAGACAAAATATGGATACACAAAATACCGCAAACCATGCGCATTGGTGAGAGACTTACTCGAGTTGGTAGTGGCAAAAGACAACCGAATACAGTCAAGGAGTGTTCAGATCGAAAGTAACAAAAGGGGCGAACACGGGTAAGTGTTCCCCATGCCTGTCAATAAAGAGAAACAAAACAAGCAGGAACCAATGTAAGTAAAAATAACCAGAGTCAAAGGACCCTGAGACGGACCATAATCAAAATACATAGAGGCTGGGGATAAGTACTGAAAGACTAAGGTGTATGATAAACTTACTGAGTGAAGCAAGTCGATGCACGTCCTGGCGGCGTCTATGTAATCGTGTGTGTAGCTGGAGGATAGAGACCCGGAAGTGAATAAATAGTCACACGACCCGTAACAACTAGACCGTGTCATCAAGTAAGGCTCCGAGAACCGGAAGTGAGCCGAAAAATGGTAGTAGAGAAATGTAATTAAAAAGGCTGCAAGAAAATAAGGAAAGAAATGCTCCAAAAAGAAAAAAGAGAACGAGAGTGTTAATAAAAAGCTGATCTGGGGTTCGTGATGTCAAAATAGGAGAGAGAAAAAAACCCTAGTAGCTAGTCGACAAAACAGGGGCTGAAGTCCGTAAAAAAAAGGGGGGATGAAATGCGGAAAATAAGAGCAAAAATAATTATAAAGTTACGAGGTAGAAACGATGGGACTAGAAACAATAAAGATATCGGGAAGAAAAAAATATGATAATAGTAAGCAACCTAAGTGAACAAACAAGTAAGAAAAGGA
Organism: Triturus cristatus; assembly: GCF_964204655.1. Classification (NCBI taxonomy): domain Eukaryota; kingdom Metazoa; phylum Chordata; class Amphibia; order Caudata; family Salamandridae; genus Triturus; species Triturus cristatus. The sequence goes on from NC_140589.1 coordinate 467,133,062, forward strand.
GAGAAAGTAAGATGACTTATACACAAACAAACAGAAAAACGACCCAGTGATGTGCCCAATAGATTACAGTAAGTGACATAAAATATGGATGCAGTAATGGAATAATACTGGAACCAAATATTACAAAGTCTGCATTAAATTAGTAGAACATAAAGTCATGGCACATGGGTGTATGGCACGTAAACAAATAATGTCTCACATTGTAGATGACAAATGATGGGATAAAGAGAAATAGGATAGAACCAAATAATTAACAATGATGTTTAAAACAGTTCTATGGATGTTAGACATGGGTTGCATATACATGATAGAGAAGCATGTCAAACATATCACAAGATCCTATGCGCCAAAATTGGGTGCAAGAAAGACGCCAATCCTAGTATTATAAATAAAGAAAATCTAGTAAGTAGCCATAATGGAGAAGCATGTCAAATTGTATAACAATATCCTATGCGCCAAAATTGGGGGCGTGAAAGACGTCAATCTTAGTATCATAAACAAAAGAGAATGTAGTAAGTAGTCACAGGTATAGTCTTGACAATTGTTCCATAAAAATACAGTATTGCAGATACTGTTAATTCATAAGTTAAGACTTAGAGAGAAGTACGTAAATCTTAATACGATGTAATAAGATAAGAGACTTAGTGTCCCCCGTATGCATATATACCAATATCTATACAGTTAATAAGTCACATGTGTTATAGTTAAATACAAAATGTCATGGAGAAATGTGTCCCACGTAGGCCATTTGAGGGAGAACAAAGACAACCAAGCAACAAGAGAGCAAATATTAGTAAGCACATCAGCATGCTTATCCTAGAAAGTATTGCATCTCTGAATCAAAATTAAGTCCATGTTCCACCGTCTGGAGACGCATAATCCAAGTCCTCAGTCCTTCTTAATCGTAGTTCTCTATTCCCACCACGTGGTAGCCAAACAGAATTGGAACAAATTAGTGCCCATCTTAATGCGAATAACTTTGGCATGCAATTCACCATGGAATCCAGTTTCACTAACATTACATTTTTGGACTTGGAACTGTATGTCAAAGATGGGAAACTCAACAGTAGACTTTTTCGCAAAAGCACTGCCTGCAATTCCATTTTGCATGCAGATAGTCATCATCCCACACACCAAATTGATGCAATCCCTTTTGGTGAATTCATAAGGGCCAGAAGAAATTGTAGTGAGGAATCCGAATTCAGGAACTGTATCAAAGACATGAGACAGAGATTCACCATGAGGGGTTACTCATCTCGTACTCTCCAACGTGCTGAAAACAGATTCTCCCAAGTAAAAAGAGATGATACCTTACTACCCAAGAATAAAATACCTAATGTGAACCAAGAGGTTCGCATGATTGCTGACTTTAATGATCTTAGTCACATTCTTAGGAAAAGTCTTAAAAAACATTGGGGCATCTTACAGAGAGATAGTTCCCTAATGAATGTCATAACCAATCGCCCTCAAATCACCTTCAGACGTGGCAACACACTACGTACTAGGTTGAGTCCTACTGTACCCAAATCGCTTAACACACAGTCATGGCTAATCCCACACACTATTGGTTTCCATAAATGCGGTTGTTGTGGTGTTTGCAAATGGGCAAAGCACAAAACCAGAATTTTCCATGGCCACAACAAAAGCACTTTTGAGATCAGATCCAACATTAATTGTACCACCAAAGTTGTTATCTACATTATTGAATGCACTTGTGGCAAACAATATGTAGGTAGCACCATTAGGGCACTGAAAGACAGAATTGGCGAACATGTCAGGGCATTACACCAACTTGATGCGAGATATCCGGTAGCAATTCACGCAGCCATGTGCCCGACACAGAGTTCACGTAAAAGTTTCCAATTCTTTGGAATAGAAACAATTGCACCCAGTCCACGTGGTGGTAATAGAGAACTACGATTAAGAAGGACTGAGGTTACGTGGATTATGCGTCTCCAGACGGTGGAACATGGACTTAATTTTGATTCAGACCTCTAAAGAACTTCGAGATCCAGGTGAGGTTGGAACTCATGGGCACACCTATCTTGATAGTTCGGTTTTCTCTTTAATATCATGCGTGTTAGGCTTTGGCACTAATACAACTCCGTACTCTTATTTACTTCTGCCTTCAGCTCATTTCCCCTGACCCATTTCTCTTGTCATGAGTGCGGATTGCCTTTTGGACTTTTTTACCGGCTCGCTGATACTAGCGCACCATTCACACTTCGTACATTTCCTCCTATTGTGTCCCTTTTTTCTCCCTCTAGCTGGTTCCTTTAACTTATACAGCCCTCATTATATATACTCTCCCCTTTCCTTTTTAGACTTCCGTTGCTGCTCCTTTATCCTTTATTATAACTTTTGCACCCGGCCGGGTTGGAATTATCACCGGCTTAGGGGTAAGAATTCTTTCTGGCCTTTTCATAAATTTTCTGTACATGGGTGTTATCTGTTTTACATGTTCTGAAACTCTTTTTTCTCATCTTTTTCAACTAACTTTTTTTAGATATACACCTCGTTTTAGCAACTCTCTACAGGTACCTTCTTTTCTGCTTTCATGTCCATTATACGCTTCTTTTCCTTTCCCTCGCCTCTTTCATCTCTCTCTTTGTTCTTCCTTATGCCCGTCTCGGTGTTTTCAGGATTTCCGAGCATGCCACCCCTCCGTTAGCACTTCACTGTTTCTGTCACTGGTTCCCCTTTTTTCCTTTATGTTTCACTCGTACCGCATCACTCTCTTATTGCATTTCACTTACCATTATGTCTTGACATCATTCTGCTTCTGCGTTCACATTCCGTTTCACTCACAAAACAATTTTGTGAATTTTTGATATTCTTGTAAATACGCCAGTGATCACTCTGTATGATGCATTGTTTACCACTTCAATTGAATTCTTACATTGGGTTTCCACGAGTGTGTAGGTGTTCCTCACTTGGGAGTTTGGAGTTGATATGCGTACATTTTCAATAATCACGATTGTTGTGCGCTCATTTCATTTGTTTGTATCATTCCTAGCCCTGAAGAGTCATGGGTTTACTCTTCCCCGATGAAACACGTGTCGGCTTGTTATGTTTCTTTCAGGAATAAAGAAAACCCAGTAGCACTGAAGCACTCTGGACATTCAATTTATGTTTAAACGTTGCATCAGTGCAATTGATTTCGTATGTGTGCGCAGGATTACGTTGTTCGTTTTTGCTGTAGGGCTTCCCTACTCACATTGAGGGGTTTCATAGGGTCTCCCCTTCCTGTTTGCACCATCCCTACCAGATCACCCAATTTACTACACGCATATTTACCGAGCGTTATTACTTCCTACATACTTAAACCCTTACGCAATTGCTAACCTCATTCACTTGCTCTGATCTCTCTTTTGTTTTTCTCAGATAATATCTCAATCTTTTCACTCCCTTCCTGACCCGTTTAACCTGAACTGCACTTTCACCCTCTTTGTCTTTTTCTAAACTTCTTTTATTTTCAGTATGTCTAGGCACAATCTGTTCTTGTTCTGAACCACTCTCTACCTGTTCCTGTTCAGGTATTATTATTGTTATTTCATCTGCCTGAACCTGTTCTTCTTCCTCTATCTGGTCCTGTTCAGGTCATATTTCAATGTGATCTTCTCCTTGTTCTGCCTGAACTTGTTCTTCTTCACCTAACTAGTCCTATTCAGGTCTTACTACAATTTGTTCTTCTGCTGCCTGAACGTGTTCTTCTTTTCCTGTCTGTCCCTACTCAGGTCTTTGAATAGTTCTGTTTGCCTTTGCCTGAATATATTCTTCTTTCCCTGTCTGGTCCTGCTCAGGGTCACGAGTAGCTTTTTTCACTTCTTCCTGAGCATGTTCTTCTACACCTATCTGATCCTCACTACTTTCCTGTCTCTCTAATCTAGTTCTTCTTCTTGTTCGTATAACAACTTCAGGTATGTCAATCACTGGTATTCATCCCTCCTGACTTGTGCTCGGTTGTTCCTCGTCTATTACTTCAGAATCTATCACTCTAGATTCTTCGACTTCACAACATTCAGCTGTTTCAACTGGTTCAATCAGTTGTTGTTCTTCTTCAGTAGGGCCTGGAACTCTTTTGGTATGACTGGCATGAATCCAATTTGGTAAACCTGCACATTTCACTGCTGTGGTAGTGACCAGTATGACTTGACGTGGTTGATCCTACCTGGGTGCTAGGCAAGACTTTCTGGCATGTTTCTTCACTACCACCCAGTCTCCAGGATTCAAATCATGTACCTGTGTTGGCTGCCTGGCAACTGCGTCTTGTTCAACCTGGTGAGAGACAGAACGCACAAGGTCAGCCAATCCTTTGCAATAGTCTAATACCAGATCATCAGTTATATTCATCAATTTATGTCCAGGAATAATTGCTTGTCTCATTGCCCTTCCCATGAGTATCTCATGTGGACGCAATCCTGTTTTCCTATCAGGAATACTTCAGAGTCCAATCAACACAAGAGGAAATGCATCTGGTCATTTCAGTGATGTAGATGCACACACTTTCCCTAACCTTGATTTGATTGTGCCATTTAGTTGCTCAACCACTCCAGAAGCCTCTGGACTGTATGCACAGTGCAGTTTTTGTTCAATGTTGAATGCTTCACAGATTAATCGAATTATTTCATTATTAAAATGAGGTCCTCTATCTGATTCCAAAGTGACTGGTAAACCGAAACGAGGTATCAACTCCCTCAACAGTAATTTAGCAACTGTGAGACTGTCATCCTAGTGGGATATGCTTCCACCCATCGTGAGAAGAAACACACTATGACAAGGACGTACTTCATTCTGTTGCTTGGAGGCAACTCTATGAAGTCAAGCTGCAGTCTCGTGAATGGTCCTTCTGCCTTTCCAATTTTTCCCCAACTGACCACTGTCTTCCTGCCTGGATTTTGCTGCTGACAGATCAAGCATCTTTCACGAAGGCTCTCTGAGACTACCCTGAACTTTGGATTGTACCAATTCTGTCTGAGCAGTCTAATCATTGCGTCCCTACCAACATTTGTGTCCCCATTATTCACTCTGGCCATTTGAGAAAGTAAGCAGTCTGGCATGACTGGTCTGCCATCGGTGTGTACCCATACATCATCTTCTGTCCTTCATTTACAACCTGATTTCATCCAGATTTCCTTTTCTCTCACGTCAACTTCATCCTGCAACTGTCCAACCTCATCCCATGTTTCTAGAGCTGAGAAAAACATAAATTAGTAGATGATTTCACTTGTTTCAATTTTTCTGTTAAGTGCCATGTTATTTCTTGCACAATATTGAGCAATTTGGTCAGAATATCTGTTACCTGCCGCCACATAGTCATTTCCTGACTGGTGAGCAGCACACTTGACCACTGCTATTTCTTTTGGCAATTGTATTGCTTCCAACAATTCTTTTACATTTTTGCCATTTCTTTTAGGAGATCCTGAAGAAGTCAGACATCCCCTCTGCATCCAGAGCTGGCCAAAATCATGTACAACCCCGGAGCCATATTGACTGTCCGTGAATATGGTTATCCTCCAATTTTTCCCAATTTTGCATGCTTTTGTTAAGGCCACCATTTCGGCTACTTGGGCAGATTTGGCTCCCGGTAAACAGGATGCTTCAATGACCCCGAATATTTTACATACAGCATAGGCTGCACTGAGTCCTCCTCCCTCTGTTCTCATGCATGACCCATCTACAAATAGTTCATGATCTGGCTCTTTCAAGGGCACTTCTTTTATATCAGGACAGGGCTTGGTGCACATCTCAGTCACATCCAAACAATCATGATCCACTTCATCTTTCACTTCTTCACAACATGGGTATAGCAATAATGTGTCAGGATTCATTATGGGACATCTTATTACTGTCACATTTTCTGCTCCCAGAATAACTGTCATACTTAGTCGTCCGACTAGGGGTAAGGTGCTGCGTTTGAGTTCTTGTTTAAAGAATCTCAACTGAATGTGGGACGTAAGCTTTTACTGGATGTCCCATCACAATCAATTCACTTTGTTCCAGATTCATACAAGTGGCAGCTACTGCTTTCAAGCAGCCAGATAACGCTGAAGCCACAGTATCCAAAGTAGCAGAGAAATATGCTACTGGACGTCGGCTTAATCCATGCCTTTGAGTCAAAATTGAAAGTGCAAAACTGTCTCTCTCACAACAGAACAGTGCAAATTCTTTTGTATCATCAGGCATGCCTAAGGCAGGGGCCTCACACAGACAATTTCGCAATTTCACAAATGCTTCTATGCACTCATAATTCCAGACAATCTGATCTTTTGCTCTTTTCCGGGTCAATTGAATCAATGGTTTTGCCAGCAGGGAAAACCCAACTATCCACTGCCTACAGTACCCAACTACTCCGAGAAACATTCTAATTTTCTTTTGTGTCTGAGGTAGTTGCATTTGCTTGATTATCTTTATTCTCTCTTGGGTCACTTTTCTAACTCCTCTCTCTATTTTATGGCCTAAATATTTAACTTCCTGTTGACAAAACTGCAATTTTTCTGGAGACACCTTGTGTCCTCCTTCGGCCAAATGGTTCGGTAATGCAATTGTGTCAGTGACACAATCTTCTCGTGATTTTGATGCCACCAGTAGGTCATCAATGTATTGAACCAGGACTGAATTTCTGGGTATGAACAATGTTTCTAGACACTTTTTCAGGATTTGATTAAAAATCGAGGGGCTCTCTGTATACCCTTGAGGAACTTGGCATGATGCCAAGACACGGTCTTCGAACCTAAAGGCGAACAAATATTGGCTGTCTGGGTGCAAATGAATAGAAAAGAAGGCTTGGCATAAATCAATTACTGTAAACCAGTCTGCATTCCCGGGTATCTGATAAAGAATCACTGTTGGATTTGGCACTACGGGGCAACAAGGCACTACAATTTTTTTTATCTTTCTCAAATCCTGCACTATACTGTATTTTCCGCTATGCTTTTTAAGTCCCATTATTGGTGAGTTACAAGGACTACCCATTATTTCTTTTAAAATGCCTTGTTTAATCATTCGGTCAATTTCTGGAGTGACCCCTGCTTTCACTTCTGGACTCATTTTGTACTGTCGTGTGTTTGGATAAACTGCACCTTCTTTCACCGTCACTTTCACTGGATCTACATTGGACATCAGCCCAATATCTTTTCCTGTAAAACCCCACTCTTCTGGATTCACTGTGGTTCTCAATTCTTCTGGTAATCAATGAAAACATCTCATCTACTTCAGTACCTTGCTTATCAAGCATCATTTTGTATACAACATCTTCATCAGGGGTTTGGAAAGCAACACCATCTGGTGTACAGTAGATCGTGCAGTTCATTTTGCACAATAGATCTCTTCCCAACAGATTTACTGGACTGGAATCGCAAACTACAAACCTATGCATGTCTTTAAAATTTCCGACATGTACCTCCATTGGTTTTGTGATTGGGGTTCTAATCTGTTGATTCGACACTCCTACAACTTGGATAGATTCTCCCGAGAGGGGTAGGTTTGGGATGTCTGCTGTTCTCACAGTAGACCGGGTAGCACCAGTATCCAATAGAAAAGTGATAACACTACCTTCCACTTTTCCATAAATAAATGCACCTGACTGATCTACCGGCAAGGATGCGCCAAGCACGCACTCCTCTTCCTCCCCCCTCAGACACCGTTATTGTGCAAAGTCCATCTCGCCATTATAGTTCTGTAAAAAATATTGTGCAACCACAGAATGTTTTTTACCACTTTCTCCGTGAAATACGGCATTCGCACGGTATTTTTGAGTGTTCACAACGTTTGGCATAGGAGCTGGTGGCACCTGATACTGTGGAGTAACTACCTGCTGTGGCTGATTCATAATCACTTCATTCTGCATCTGTGGATTTAAATTTTGGATTGGCCCATTATGATTCTGAATATTCTTACACTCGTTCTTCCAATGTCCAAGCTTTCCACACACATGACAAGGAAATTTCTTCTTCACTTCCTCTCTATTCATTTGTCCCCTTACTTTACCACCATTCGCCACTTGATCATTCTGATTCTGCTCTTTCACCTTATTATCAGCATGGGTATTTAATTTATTTTCCTGCTGTTCTACCAATTTCACTTGTGCCCACATTATTTTCTCTTTTAGCTTTCCGCGCCTCGCCTCAATGTCATCTCTGCAATACTTGGCATACTTCAAAATTTCACCTATCATTTTGCTTTGCCAGCACAACATGTGCTGCTGAATCATCTGACTAATCTCCGGTTTCAGACCATACACAAACCGATACGCAAAATGTCCCATATCCTTATCACCAATATTCTCAAAACCGCTATACTGCTTAAACACTTGCAGTAACCGCTTATAATATGCATGTGCAGACTCATTTGGCTCTTGAGTTGTTCTATCTATCTTTACCCAATCTGTTTCTTTAGGAGGGATTTTCCCTTTCAGAAAAGATATTTCTTTATCACCTCCTCTGAGGGTGCTCCTGTCTTTGAGTCTCTTGCATACTCTTCACTTGGCCAATCAACTGTGATCTTACACTCCGCCCATAAGTCAGCAGGTACCACAATATCAAACAAACCATCCAGGGGGCGTGGCCTGCAGCCAAAGAAGATGGCCGCACAATAGGAGAGCTGTGGTAGCAGACTATTACAATACACCCATAATCCGTTATTATCCGGTTATTATCCGGTCCCAAAAACGGCACCTACCGCTGTGTGAAGCTGTGGAGAGGCGAGGGACAGCATTCCAACCCTGAAACGATCCGACTGCAGGTGTCCCCGGCCGCCGATCGGGAGTTCGGGCTGTGAGTCCAGCAGTGAGAAACTGGCGCCCGCCACCGCCGAGCTCCGCTACTGAAGCCTCACACCCGGGGGTCCCGGGACGCTGCTGACGGGCGGTTGCAGTGCGGAGCTGTGATGGCTTACAAGTGCTGGCGCCAAGGAAAGCTGCAACCTATTTTGAGGAGGACCCCACGTCCTGGTGGATGTAGGCTTGCTGACCTCTGTGGCCGCCGTGCGGCCTGACTCACTCCTGGGAGCTGGGTACGGCGCGGGGCCGAGGAATGCCGAGCGCGCCCAAGGTAGGAGCGCCGCGGCTGGCCGCCGTGTAAAGCTGAGCAATTGCAGATTGCGGCATCTGTGGCACCGCAGGGAAAATTACTGTGCGGCTGGGGAGGCGAGATGGAGAAATCATCCGGAGAGCCCCGGGCGGGCGGAGTCGTGTGGGCCTGGGAGCTAGCGAGCCGGTCTGGCGCCGACGTTCCCAGCCTGGAGAGAGCGAGACACGGGCGTGAGGCCCAGACAGCGGCCTAGGAGTGTGGGGGAGCGACGTAACAGAGCAGGTGTCAGGCAAGATGGCGGCCCTGGGCGACATGATGGTGAGAATCTGCAGGGCATGATCCGTATCGGACGGCGGTAGCAGCAGCGGGCATGATATGCGCAGCACGTCAGGGCATACACCTACAGGCCCACTGAGGATGGGATGCGACAGTGGCTGAGGTGAGGTGACGGCCGGAACATTTATGGGCATTGGAGCCCAGCGCCTGGAGTGATTGGAGTGTGGGGGGGTCCCCCCTATTGTGAGAGCATCGGCGGGACTGGCACTGGCGTGCGTGAGAACTGAAGCTTGCTACCTGTGTGGCAGAGCATGTTGACCCCTGGGCTATGCGGAGACTTATACACCGCAATACCAGAGTCCCCCCCTGGTGCATCAGGGTCCGATCTGCACTTAGGTCCACGCGAGTGATGCCGGCCTGGGGGGCAACATGAGCCGTCGGATTGCTGTTGCATCTAGGAGCTTGACACGCCACGGGAGGTCCAGAGTCATTGAGATCGGCGGGGTGGGGCATAGAGCCACCCAGTGGGCACTGAATTGAACTCCGAGGGATCTTGTGGAGCGGTACCGGTCGCATCCCCGCGGGTGTCTTGGATAGGCCTGGGAGAGCGGAACAGCGGGCCGAGTAGATCACCGAGGTAGACTTCAAGGCCATGGGCCGCAACAAGTCGCCAGCACAGGGCCAAACGAACCACATTGACAAATACACGGTCAGCATGGGGAGGGAGGAAGATCATCAAGGCGGGAGCCAGAAATGCAAAGCGGCCGATAATGTGCCTGGCCCATCGCTTAGAGACATCATGTTGGCCATAAAAGAGATGCGTGGCACCATAAAAGAGATGCGTGGCACCATGGAACCCAAGTTGGACTCAGTAACTGAAGAAGTTAACTTACTCCGCGTGGACTTTGGCAAGATGTCAGACAAGGTTGCGGACGCGGAAAGCGGCATCGGCAGCTTACAATCCAAAACAAAGAGGCTCGAGGGGCAGGTGGCCACACTTACGAAAAACCAAGCGGACATTGCCGCCCGCCTGGAAGATCAGGAGGGCCGGGCACGGCGCAAGAATATCCGCATCGTAGGCGTTCCGGAGGGCATGGAGGGCCCGTCTACAGACTGCTTTGTGGAGGATCTTATTCTTAAACATCTCATGCCGAAGCGCCTATCTAACTTCTTCTCGGTGGAGAGAGCCCACCGTGCGCTGGGGGGAGGCCCTAGCCTGGGGCCCCTCCACGCACCATCATCGCCCGGATTCTGAACTATAGAGACCGGGATGCCATCCTGCAGGCATCACGTGTGTCTGGAGACCTACACCTGAACAACGCCACAATTCGCTTCTTCCTGGATTTCACACCCAATGTACAGCACCAGCGCAGATCGTTTGAAGGTGTCAAGAGAGCCCTCAGAGATCAAGGAATAAAGTATATGATGCTGTACCCGGTGCGACTGAAAGTTCTGGATGGTGAAAAGGCGTACTTTTTAACTCACCGGCTGAGGCGAGCGACTGGATGGAGGGCTGGTGGACCGTGGGCTGTCAGAGTGGTCCATGACGATCGGCCCACAACCGTGTTGGTCAGGGGACCCAGAACAGCAATACTCAACCACGAGGGACCCAACAAAAAGAGCAGACACCATTTAAGTGACTATAGTGGTAGTGCCGGAATGCGGCGACTTGATTATGGGAGGTAGGGGGGGCGGCTTGCCTTCTGGGTTCACGCCTTCCGGTGGAAGGTGGGCGAGAGGTTCAGGGACTCTGGACACCTCCAAAGTTGTACGTTTTGGGTTTGTATTGTGTCTAATGGTGATCACTCAAGGACTCCGGCACTAGTTTATTGGGATCTGGGGATGGTGGGGAGGTGGGGAGGTGGGGTCCGTTAAACATGATCCATCCATGGGGTGTGCACTCCGTCTACCAAGTATGTCTTCCTCTGCAGATGTAGGTTTATGTGCCCTCGTTCTGTTGATTTGGGGCTGATGGGGCGACAGGCACTCTGCGTGTTTAATAGGTGGGTGGTTGGGGTCCACTTAGCAGGGAGGCAGGGAGGGGGGTATGGGATGGAGTGGGGACTACGGGTTTGTGTGGATGTTTATGTTTGGATCATGGCGTCTCCAACTCAAATGTTCGGTTGTTAAATTTTAACAGTAAGCAGTGGCATACAAAGGATCCGGAACAACTTAGGCCCTTGTATTTAAATGGGTGACCAGACCCACATAAAGATATGGTCGTGGAACGTCAATGGATTGGGCAATAAAATAAAGCGGACATTAGTCTTGCCGTATGTGAAACATCACTCCCCTGAAGTAGTGCTCCTACAGGAGACACATCTAAGGGGTAACACATGCAGAGCCCTGGAACGGTTCAGTTAGAAGATGGTGGCCCACTCGGGGTTCACGTCTGGCTCCAGGGAGGTGGGGGTTCTAGTCCGTAACGCCCTACCAATGGTAAATACAGGCACGTGGACAGAAGATTCTGGTTGTATGGCGGCCGTGGTGGTCAGATGGGAGGAGCGCACGATAGTGTTTAGTTCATGCTACATCCCGCCCGGCTTACATGCCCTGACGTATGCAAAACTAGGGACCTACCTGGCGGACCTTCCCCGGGGCACTCTGGTACTGGGGGGAGACACCAACACGGTTATGGACGTGGACTTAGATCGCTCCGGGAAGAGGCAGGGCACTAGGGGGGAAACGGGCTTGCGGGGCTTCGTCACAGCAATGGATCTTAGTGACATATGGCGCACACATCACCCCTCCCAAAGGCATTACACTTTCTACTCTGCTAGACACGGGTCCTTCTCCAGGATAGATCATGTCTTCGCTCGGGGGGAACCAATTGGGCGACTTCACGGACTCCTGTATCATGGCCCGGGGAATCTCTGACCATTCACCAGTGGGCGTCAGTCTCAAAGGGGCGACCACTGCTAGGGCGGCCTTCCCTAGGATAGACCCATGGCGCCTCAAAGATGACTCTATAACTGACAAGCTACGAGAAGGCTCCCAACTATATTTCGCCAAGAACCAGGGCTCGGTCGACTCCCAGCTAATCCTTTGGGAAGCGTATAAAACAGTCTTGAGAGGCCAGGCCCAGGCGCTGATTGGCGCCCAAAAAAAGGAAGACACACTTCAGATCACACAGTTGGAACAGGAAACTGAATCTCTGGAACGGGATATGGGTGGGGCTCCCTCGGTGGAGCAAGGCCATGAACTCGCCCTTAAGCAAAAAGAACTCCGCTCGCTGGCGGAGGGTGAGGCGCGCGCCTATTCCCTCGCCACACAACATCGGACATACGATGCGGGGGATAAAAGCATGAAACTACTTGCGTGGCTCGAACGCAGGGACTGGGAGCGATCCTGGGTTACAGAAGTAAGGGATGAGTCGGGATCCTTGGTATCCACGGGTATAGACATAGCAGAGGCCTTTGCGTCTTACTACAAGAGGGTTTACACCCCGGTATGCACCAGACTGTGAGGAGTTCCTACGGGACTTCACCCTACCCACGTTGTCCCAGGAGCAAACTGACAGCCTTGAGGCTCAACTTACGGGGATGGAATTGGGCGAGGCCCTTAACTCACTCCGGCCGGGAAAGCGCAGGGGCCCAATGGGCTCCCAGTAGAAATATATAAGAGACAAGCTAATGTTGTAATTGACCCCCTAAGACAGATGTTCCTCGAAGCGCGAAAAGTGGGGAGGCTCCCGCCTAATCAGCGGGAGGTCACGATTGTGGTAGGCTGGGAAACCGGCTGACCAAAGCTCGTCTTACCAACCTCTCTCGCTCCTCAATGTGGAGGCCAAGGTATTGGCTAAAGCCTTGGTGATGAGACTGCTCGCGGTTCTGCCAGACTTGATACATGTTGATCAGTCGGGGTTCATGCCTCACAGGAGCACTGGACACAATTTATGACAGCTTTACGGAGTTCTGTACATGACGGAAAACGTGGGCGACACCCAAACGGCATTGATGGCGCTGGACGGCTCAATGGCCTTCGACAGTATCGAATGGCCGTATTTATTTATGGTTCTGCAGCGACTGGGCTTTAGGACGGTCTTCTAGAGTTGGGTGCGCCTGTTGTATGAACAGCCGGTGGTGAGGGTGAGGGTTAACGGAGCGATGTCTCGCGCATTTCCCCTGCGTAGGGGTACCAGGCAGGGATGTCCTCTGTCCCCTCTCCTATTCGCCTTAGCCCTGGAGCCACTGGCCCACTGGATTAGAAGAGACAGGTCTCTCTGGGGCCTGGCACTTACTGATGAGTGGGAGGAGCATATATCCCTATACACTGACGATATTGTCCTCTACATGACCAGACCTTACCACTCAATGGCGCAGGCGCTTCATCTCTTCGAGTTGTTTGGTAGCTATTCAGGGTGCATGAATAATTGAGCTAAATCTTTGATTTACGCACTTTGGGCCCCCCCCCGCGGGTCCTGCCTCGATAGTTACTGAGGGATTTAAATATCTCGGGTGTACGTAACCAGGGACAGGGTGGAGTTCTTCACTAAAATATCTTGAGCCACACCTGGCGCGATTAGCTTCGGGCGTTGCCCACTGGAGATCCTTGCCTCTCTCCCTGGTGGTGCGCGCCACGCTCTTCAAGATGCTGGCATTGCTGCGCCTCCTTTATATCCAACAAAACACGCCATACCCGGTCCCCAGTGGGGGGTTCAGGTGCATATCCCAGGTCCTGTGGACGCTGCTCTGGGATGGTGGGAACCCGAGGATAGCGATGCGTAAGCTCACAAGAGGGGTATACGACGGGGGGCTGGCCCTCCCGGACGTCCAATTGTATTATTGGGCATCTCAGCTGTAGGTGGTTAATGATTGGGTGTATGCGATGGGGTCGGAACCTGCCTATAGGGTGTATAGATATGTCATGCCGGGGGGCAACTGAGAGCCTCTTCTGTACTCACGAAAGAAACGCAGGGATCTACCTTCACACACAGGGGTGGTGCTTGAGTGCTGGAGGGAGGCCAATAAATATTTGGGGTGGGCAGGCACCATAACGGGTAGGACCCCGCTCTGGTCCAGAGACCAGCTAGCGGAGGCGACAAGACTAACCAGTTTCAAGGGATGGAAACTGATCGGGGTTGACTACCTGGGCGATGTCTGGAAGGGGAGCGCCCCTAGATCCTTTGACTATCTCAAAAAAGAGTATCAACTGCACGACACCCAACACTATCACTACTTGCGCCTTACACATGCCCTACACACTCATATACACACAGACACATCGATCCCGGAATACTCTCCTATGTAAGACAGGCTCCTGCTCGACCCAATCTTAGAGAAACCCACGTCAACTATATACCGTAAGCTCATAAATAATATGCCTAACTCCCTGGTATCCCAGCAAGAGAGTTGGGAGGAGGATATCGGAGGCATGGAAGATGAGGATTGGCAGGACGCCCTGCAGAGCCCCTGTGAAATTGCAATCCGGGTTAGGTTCCGTCTTGTACAATTAAAAATCTTGCATCGGGTGTTTTACCCATGAACTCACCTGTTCTCATGGGGCAGGAGCCTGTCTCCCCTGTGTGCGAGAGGATGTCAGGGGGGAGGGAACTTTTTTTCATATTCTTTGGGATTGCCCGAACATAGTGCCTTTTTGGACCAAAGTAGCACAAACAATGGCAACAGTAGTGGGATCGCCGGTCCCGGTGGAACCCAGGTGGCTATTACTTATGATCAAAGGACCTACGGACTGGTCCAGGTATGACGCGATCTGGTTGGCTACAGCAGCCGGGTGGCAATACGGAATACAGCCAGTTACTGGGAGCGCAGGCGCCCCCACAATGGGACCAGTGGCTGCGGGACTTGGATTGGTGCCAGAGGGTGGAGGAAATTATCTATAAGGCCAGGGGATGTGCTAAGAAATGGATGAGGGTCTGGAGTCCTTGGCGGAAGTATCGAGCCATGAGGGGTAGGGTTGGGCAGGAGGGATAATTGTTACTGCTCCGTTACACTACCTTGGATGCCTTTGAATGTACAATGTATTGTTGTTCTTTTACATGCCAATTGAACACTGCTCTGTATTGTATGAGTCCGTGAGCAAAGTTAATAAAAAAAGATTTAAAAAAATAATAATTCAGAACCTTTGAAACTTTCACAAATCTTTCAACCTGTTTGTATCATTCTATGGGCTTTTCTCACAACCTAGGGAAATCGTTAGTAAATGACAAAATATCCTGTATGCTTCACGGAACACAAACATATCCAGCACCAGGAACCTCTCTCATGGGACACAATCTCTCTGCCTTTTCTGATTCTTTTAGTAAGAATGCAGATGATGCTTCCTTTGCTGGTGCTTCCTCCTTCTTTCTTGTCCACCTAGTCCTCCACTTGTCAATGTCTCCTCATTTCTGCAAAATGTTCATCAATTCTTTTGTCTGTAGTCTTTTACCAGACACATTCATATTCTCCAAATCCTTGTCAGTAAACTCCACTCGATATGGTTTCTGTAATAATTTTGATCTTCCTATATCTACTCCAATCTCTGATGCAACCTCTATCAATCTCTCATGAAACAATTTTGCATTTCTGGTTATACTCCTACATATAACCAACAACTCTTCATCATTGTAAAGGTGCAATCTTTCTATTCCCACATTTCCAGCTATCATCTCTTCCAACTCCACTTTCAATCTGTAAATATCTAAGATCTTTGGTGTTGAGCTTTGTTTTTCTATACCCTGTGCCCATCTTTCTAAATCTTCTGGAGTGACCACTGTTGAGCTTCTAGTTCCTAAAGGTACCTTAGACCCCTTTTCTTTCAAATATGCGGCTGTGGCTCTTTTTGGGGTTCCAATTAAGGGTTCTCTTATTGGAAGGTCCATTAATGAAATGACTGAATCGCACTCACTGACCTGATCATCAGATATTACTATCTCTTTTCTGAGATTACTCAATGGAGTTGTTACAACTTGAGGTTTTGGGCAACTCGTTTTATCTCCATATAATGGGATAATAGGACCTATAGTCACTGGTAATGTCAAAGCTTCAGTATTCAAATTCAATTGATTTATTTTCTGTACTACTTCCTCCTTAGTTCTATTCAATGCTTCTCTTTCTTTATCTTGAAGCACCCTATCAACTGATGTATCATGTACAATTTGAGGAATTAAGGGTGTTCCCATTGCCGATGCACTTGGTGGGACTCTACTGGGTCCTTCTTGGTGCGACGGAGGATTTTTATTTAAAATTTCCTCCAACAATTCGTCATCTGATTCGTCATATTCATGTGTTTTGTTTTCTCTATACCAGGGGTCTCCAACCAGTCGATCGCGAGCTACCGGTAGCTCGCCGACCCTCCAGGAGTAGCTCGCGCCGGCATTTCATTATTATGGCCTCACTCTGAGCTCTGGCATCTATTTATTATCCTTTCCGTCTCTTTTGGCCTTTTGTGAGTGCTTGCCCGCCCTCAACCAAACCAGCCGCTCAGATTGGCTGAAACGGAGCTTAGCTGGAGCGGGGCGGGCAGAAGAACATGACGTTCTTCCTGAACTTCGGAACTAGCAGGAACTGCGCCACCTGCCATTTCCAGGCTGGCTCCGCACTTGATAGCCTGCAAGACATGTGCGCAGATAATCAGGATGGAACGCACGATAGCTGTGATGCAGGTGGCGCAAGCACTATTCATGTACTTCCCCTTTCGAGAACCCAGCAGCTGCTTTTTGATCCTGCGTGGAGCGAAGCACAGTAAGAGATTGGTAAGCGAGCCCCAGTATGTTGACAGTAAATACTGAGCATTATCAATTAGGTCTCAACATTAATGCTCAACCTTAAGCATAGAATTTACACTCCAGTGTTGTGCTTCGTTTGTATGAATCTGTGCGCTCTATATATTACGTCCTGCGATATGTTGACATTAGTTTCTGGGTAATTACTTCATTTGTTGGAGTGGTCGGATGTTCAGTGACGTAACTACTATACCTATAGTTTATTATTGCTTACTGGTAGTGTTTCTGTTTTTGGATTTAGGGTTCAATCTTTGAGATTGATGTGACCTTGTGCTCTTTTTAGCTTAATATGGTATTTTAGCACAGTTTGGCCTCTGGGGAAAGTTGTATTTCCCATTTCTATGGTTTTCTTCAGTGTTGGTCACCCAGGAAGAAAGTAAAGCCTTGCTTCTTTAAGTGTTGGGTGAAGTGCAAGTCATTTTGTTTACTTCATTTCTGTTTTCCCTTAAATCCGTAGAAATGTGGACAAAGTCAGCTTTTCATTTCAATGAGCATTTTCCTTGAGACCACACATAATTTCATGTATATGTTCAAATCTTGATACATACATTATACTGGTCTGTGTGTCTGGACTTCCGGCTGTGGCCTCTCTTGTGGCTGAGAGGGGAGGGGGCAGGCTAATTCTGCTTGTACATTTATTTGTTAAGAACCAGCGTGAAGTTATTTGGCTTCCTTATGCAATCCTGAAGATAAGTTACTTCTTTACCTTGTTTCCTTTCTGTTGATCAGTTTGTTTTCAATCTTTTGACTTTTGTTCTTGGCAGCAGGTGTGTGTGTGTTTTCTTTGTTTCTTTTTAAATTCTGTATTCGCCATCTACCTTTCAGTATCTCGCAAGTGTTGAGTTTCACAAATAGCTGCACATCTGTTTATTCCAAGAGTCCCCTGGTGTACAGAGCTTTTGGTCTTATGTGACCCAGAGGTTGAAAAGGGGTCATTTCGGGACCTTCGTAATACTCACGGACACCACTCAGTTACGCCATCTGACCTGATGTTGGGGGGAAAAAGATCAGATATAGTACCTAAAAGCCTATTACAAATTCTGTATGTGACTCATGGAACTTGCATTGGTGTCTCTCCCAATGTACTGAACGCTAAAATGGTGTGAGTATTATAGCTTAATTAACATTATTTTGCGATACATAAACAAGATTGAAATTTCACAGGAGGACTCATTCACCCTTTTTCCAAATAAATACTTTCTACATTTACCTATTCAGTCATCTCACACACTCATGAGGTCTTTGTCTTATTAGTTCTGGACTCCTTACCTAGTCTAATAGTTTGGTGCCCTGTTGTGTGGCCATCAAACATGTGGTGGACCTCTGACTGCAATCTCTCACCGGGCTCCTGAAAGAGAACCCAGGACATGCCATTGTTGGTACGAGTCTAACCTTTGATACGGTCTGGTTGGACATAGATGGAGTCACGGGGCTGTGTTCACAACACCCAGTGCAGGTGGTGAATGATGCCTTTATGCAAGAGCAGCCCCCAACAGCTTTCTCAGCTGATGGTATCCACAATTCCTAATCAAGATACCGATAATAGCCAAACATGTGCCGTGGAGAGCACTGTCCTCCTCTTCATTTTAAAATTGCGTGCAGCTGAAAAACATGCACCAATATCTTTAATCACAATATTTCAGCAAATGTTCTGTATTATGTTTAATAACTCTGCTGCCTATTTCAGCAAAGGCCTACTTGCAAGTGCTGCGGATTATCAGATTCAAAGATGTATTCTTTGAATTCAAGAAACAAGCCCGTGGGAAAAAGTACTATAATGCAAGTCACAACGCTCTTAGAGATAGCTATCCCCCTCGCTGTCCTCCAGCTGAACTACCATTGCTTAGCAGTGGTCTTGAGACGCTTTATGGGAATTTATTAGGCATAACTCAGATAATAAATAAAATAATTGGATTTAATTTTCCCTTTTCTGGTTACCGAGTGCTGAGTGAGACAACAGACAGCCCCAGCCGCCAACAGGCCAGCCCCAGCAACGTGCAGTCTGAGTGCATGCAGGCAGAAGTAGAGAGATGCATTCTCAGTTTTGTCAGTTAACCTGCTTTGTCTGTCAGCAAATAGAAGATTCATGAAAAGATGATCAGCCCGTACACGTACACAAAGCGATAGGCATAGAGGAGGCAGGAAGTGGGTGCAGTCACTAAAACAGACAGAAAATTAATTAGCAGTGCTTTCAGAAACGGACATCCAAAGCATGGATCTGGGCTACAGCCACTGTTTGTAACTTTGAAATGCGTCATCCGATCAGGCAGATTAGAACAACTGGAAAAACCTAAGGCACTATTCCTGACTGCCGCAGCAGGTGCTCTGCCCCATGAGCAACCTTAGTGTGACCTGCAGGGTACCCCACAGAGATTCCAGGTCCTTTAATCACCTGAATGCTCTTCTCGGGACTGAACCCTCTGTCCAGCAGGATGCTTCACAGAGCTCTACTGTGAGTTAATTAATCCCATATCTCATGCAGACTGTGGCCTGCAGCGCTTCGTAACAGGTGCTTTAATCCCCTGATCTATCTTACTTTCATTGGAACTAATGAACCACAGGTTAATACAGATTAGTGAAGGAGGTGCATTGATCTCTGATGTATATTCAGGAAACTGTGATCTGCAGGTAGGGAGATGCCATGCGTTAACCTATTCAACTATCATACTGCGGCAATAACTGGTAACCTGTGGGTTACATCTGGAGCTCTGCAGCAAGTGCACTAATTTCCTGAGCTTTCATACTGGGTTTGAACCTGCGACCTTATGGTTGCATGGCTATCTCTGCAGCAGGCGCATTAACACATGTACACATTTCTGCAGCAGGTACATTAATCCACTTAGTTCGCTGCTATGGAACCATAACATGATCAGCATGCATGCATTGCCATTTGAAAAGAAATAAAGCACATAATGAAACTAGGGTTGCCACCTTTCCAAATACCGGATATTTATTGTTTTAATAGTCTGCAAAGGCCCGGACATGAAGGAAAATCATATGTATTAATTTGTAGCATAACTTTTCTCCCTTTGCTTATTTGATAACGAAAAAGAGAGGAATTTTGTTGCAGCATTTTCATAGTGCTTACTAACCCAATGTATGTCACTGAAGTACTTACCTACATGGAGAGCAAGCTATGGCATGTGTGGGGTGGAAGTGTTTTCTAAGGTTTGTGATCCTGTGTGGGAAGTGGTACCATGTCTTGACTGATGAACACCAAGGTGCGGTTATCATGTAATGGGATGTAGCACGGTGGATGATGAGGTGTGAGACAGCCTTAAAGTCAATGACGCTGGGCTTGGGGGGTCTCTCAGAAAACTTGCAAGTTGCTTAGCCTTTAGTAGCTCCCTATGATTTTCACTGATCAGAAGTAGCTCCCTCTACAGAAAAGGTTGGAGACCCCTGCTCTATACACTTGCTTCCCGACGGTCCTCCAGCCGTTAACACTGGATATAAACCCTCTGTCACTACAGCTCTTCTCCAACTCTTCATTTGAGCTCTACTTGACTGATACGGATATGTAGGCAAGTACCCTCTAAATCTCCGACCACTTCTGAATTTTTCACGATCAAATGCCTCAATCTCCCATTCTTCCAAAGCTTCATACTGTGTCATTCTTGGACTTGGTTCTAACCTATTCATTCTTTCTCTCAAATTTTGAAGTATCTTTAAATTAAAAGGAACATGATCTGGAAAAGCCAAAACACCATCACCTTTCGTATACTTCACTCAATTCTCCAACCATACACACTTGTGATATCTTTTTTCCATCATCATAAATGAAGCAGGTGTCATTCTTGGACTGTGTCATTCTTGGACTTGGTTCTAACCTATTCATTCTTTCTCTCAAATTTTGAAGTATCTTTAAATTAAAAGGAACATGATCTGGAAAAGCCAAAACACCATCACCTTTCGTATACTTCACTCAATTCTCCAACCATACACACTTGTGATATCTTTTTTCCATCATCATAAATGAAGCAGGTGTTTTTGGTGGTGGAATAGGAATTCCCTCTCTAGTCATTACTGGTTTGTCTTTTTTAAAGAAATTTTTAATTTTCTTCATTAACGTCATTTTCTTTGGTCTTCAGAACATTTCAGATGGACGATATAGGAAATAGTCTTCTGTATAACTACTAGCTCTATTACCTATGTCGCATCCTATGTCAGCACGACTCACACCCGTAGTCAAATTAGGACCCAACATGCAATTCCTTTTCGACCAATTATAGCGCGGCTTCTATCTATAAACCCATCAGACTCAGGCTCACACTCGTGGTCTTCCCAATGGCAGCGCGGCCTTTTGTGAAGTCAGTATCACTCCTTACTACTGACCCCGCCTTTATAATCTGCTTCTGTCTCATGCCCGCTGTTTCCACCAATCCCAGCGCAGCTCTTTGTGACGTCAGTACAACTCAGGTGACTGACCCTTCCTTCACAAGGTAATACGAAAATGTATTTCTTTACTTTTCTTGAAATAAAATCGGTTAGTAACAACATAGAAACATTCGCTATTCTGCTCCACTAAACAAAGGATAGATTTCAACTTACTCTTGAGTTTCAGAATTACTTCTCTTCTACTGCGAGTAAAACCCCTGTTTACCCATGATTCAAGCTCTGAAGAACCTGTTACTCCTTCAGTGCTACCCCTACTGGGAAATAAGACCAAAGTTTCACCAGCGAACCCTCTGCTATCACTCACACTATACTTTTATACGAAATAGTTCCTAGTTTAACAGTGGCAGCCCTAGGTGGCTTCTCAGTAAAATTCCAACACACAAGTAACCTCACTGCAGTGTGGCTTCTGTCACCACCCGCTATTCATTTTCCCAGGATTTACAGACAACATGAAACAAAACGCTAACTCTTTTGTTAAGCATAAATCAATAATCAATAATCAATATTTATCACCAAACTAGTCAATAATAACCATAATTCTGCTACCAGAAAAATGATCTCTCCTGGGCCCATAAACTACACACACAATTGAGTAAACCACTGGAGTCAAAGTTTGTATAATATTTCTTCTATATTTTCCCTCAATAATCAGGATTAGTTATTTGGTACCTCTATTCATCTCAAACTAACTCTTTCACTGATCATGTAGTTCTTTCCTCTGGTCGATGGACCATTAGTTGAACTAGTTGATGGTGACAATGTACATAACTCGAACTTTTCTATACTTAAAGTAAAATAATCTCAGACTCAGGAAGGTTTAAATTCTTTATCTAAATTTCAATGCATGTGAACCATCTCAAATACACAGTGCAATCACTAGCATTATTAGGAGAGAAAATTCAATTAAAACATCAAACAGGTATAATACGGACTTACTCAATGAACAATGTTTAAGGAAAGAGGAAGATAGAGAGAAAAGAACATCTGCAAATAATGTGAAATTATAATTACCAAAAATGGTGTGAAGACCAACCCCCTGGCCAAAGGGCTGGTAGAGGTCCCCTGGGAACGGTCAGGATACAAAGACTTCAGGACAGGAATCAGGATAGGATAGTTGACCTCTTTAGAATACCGAAGGTTACGCCGCACCCCTCTCAGACACACCCTTCCTCCTCAAGATTCTTCCGCAAACTTCTTATCTAACCATATTAAATTAGGATAGAAGGTTCTGCATTTGGCTCTTCATCAGCATCTCACAGCATCTCTCCTAGCAACGGCATCTCTCACTACACAGACAGCATCCCGAGCTCTGCTAACTAACTAACTAAAGCTATCTCAATTATACCTTTCGTTCTTCATGTTCCACCCACTAAAGTTTTAATATTGTAAAAATACGAGATCTAATTGGTCAGGCAAGGGGGGAAGATCATCAGACCATGCTTACATGTCATTTAAATCAGTTCAAGTATTGTTCGCAAACTCACCCCCTTAATTTTTATTCACAATTTTCAGTTCACACACGCTTTCACATTTTATTTGTAATATTTTATAACAGTCTGAATGTGAGTTCTCATCGCTGAACTTTTCATCATCCGTTCCCAGGGTATAATACTTGCGACCTTGACTTCCGTTCAACATCTAAGTCATCATTCCGGGTTAACTTTCAGTGGATATGTGCAGTCTTACCTTTACTAAGCTTACTTGAGTTATACAAGACAGGCCTAAATGCGCACTAGTGATAAAGTCAGAAAGACAAATATTATTTTCACAGACAAAATGGTTTCACTATATACAACCCATCTCTACTCTATTTCCCTTTACTTATTAATACTTTCCCCGCATTAGCATTAGTAAAATAGCTTGTTTTCATTTCAGCTAAGCAGATGCCATGCATGCAAGTCTTCACAACTCCATTTTAGTACTTTTTGCTCATGCGCAAGAATTTCCCTCCAAGCGATAGCTCATCATACTGCGTAGATGTAGTTGACGCATGCACAATAAAGATTTCCCACTTAAAGAGGTTTTAGTCCTTCGTTCATGTTATCCACGTTAGTAAACACATAAGCAAGTTTCACTAACCGCGTATTTATGTGGTGCGCATTAGTGTTACACGAAATACATTTTAATAATTTGTCAGTAAGTTAAAGGAGCAGATTGCTTCCGAGCAAGTCTCTTTTCTACGAGTCCTTGCTCCATCACTGTAATGGAAATAGTTGAAGGACACCCGTTTTCTATGCTTTCTGTGCATTGTGTGTACATTCTGTTTATGACACAAACTGTACAATGTTTTTAACCCCTTCGCTGCTAGGCCTCCCCCCCCCCCCGTGCTATGCCTTTTTTTGGCATTTGGGGTAGTGCGTGTAACTTTTTGACCACATAAGGTATCCACGCCAAATTTGTGTCCTTTTCTTCCAACATCATGGGGATTCTAAAGGTACCCCGGGTTTGTGGATTCCTCTGGAGGGGGCCCAGAAATAAGACAAAATACAGGTTTATGGGGCTGAAATCACCATTTTCCCAGCTTTTAAGGAATGACAGACTTTTGTCAGAAAACCAAAATTTTGAACACAGTTTTGGCATTTTTCTGGGACACGGCCTATTTTTGCTATTTTTTGTGCTTTCAACCTCCTTCCAGTTAATGGTAGAAATGGGTATGAAAGCAATAATGAATCCTGGAAAGCTATACATTTTAGAAAATTAGACAAAAGTCTGAATTCAGCAAGGGGTCATTTGTGTAGATCCATCAAGGTTTCTTTATAGAAACTAAGAGTTAAATATAGGATAAATTGAAAATTAGTTGAAAAAAACAGCCTTTTGTGTCAACGTTTTCACCTGTAACTTCTTCTAATTAGGAAAACTGTTTGAAAGCAATATACCGTTACATCTGTTGGACCTTACTGGTTGTGGGGATATATAGGACTTGTAGGTTCACCACGAACCCGATGAACCCAGAGCCAAAATCTGAGCCGCAATTTGCAATGGCTTTTTATTACGTACCGGGTATATAGCAATTATTAACAAAATATAGAGTTTAGAAACAGTCGATATTTGCACATTTCCAAAATCGGGAATACTCATACTAGCATGAGAATTATGGGTCATTTTTCAAAATGTCTTTCATTTGGAAGGCAGAAATGCATCGAAAGCCAATAGGTAATAACAGTTGCTTTATAAATCTGAATTACCCTAAGTCTCCCGATAAAAATGGTACCTCACTTGTGTGGATAGGCATAGTGTCTACGACAGGAAACGGCTCAAAACCCAATGTGAACAGACCCCAATTTTACAATGAAAAATGACCCTTTTTTGGCAAAGTGCCAATCTGTAGTTTTCGAACCCTAGCTCTGCCGGCACCTAGGGACACCTAGCAAACCTATACATTTTTTTAAACTAGCCACCCAGGGAAATCAAGTATGGGGTGAACTGACTGGTTCCCACCAGGTTCTGTTACCCAGAATCCCTTGCAAATCTAAAAATTAAAAAAAAAAAATCTTTTTCCTCACATTTGTGTGGTGGAAAGTTCTGGCATCTGCATGGATCCACAAATTTCCACCCACCCCGCGTTCTCCAAAGTCGTCTGAGAAAAATGGCACCTCACTTGTGTGGGTAGGCCTAGTGCCCGCGACAGGAAACGGCACCAAACGCAACGTGGACACACCCCAATTTGATAGTGAAAAATGACCCTTTTATGGCAAAGTTCCTAGCTGTTGTTTTTTAACCCTAGCTCTGCCGGCACCTAGAGTAACCTAGCAAACCTAAACATTTTTGAAAACTAGACACCCAGGGAAATCCAGAATGGGGTGACTTGACTGGTTCCCACCAGGTTCTGTTACCCAGAATTCCTTGCAAACATAAACAATTGTAAAAAAAAAACCACATTTTCTTCACATTAGTGTGGTGGAAAGTTCTGGAATCTGCATGGATCAACAAATTTCCACCCCCCGCATTCCCCAAAGTCTTCTGAGAAAAATGGTACCTCACTTGTGTGGGTAGGCCTAGTGCCCGCGACAGGAAATGGCGCAAAACGCAACGTGGACACACCCCAAATTCATAGTGAAAAATTACCCTTTTTTGGCAAGGTGACTAGCTGTACTTTTTGAAGCCTAGCTCTGCCGGCACCTAGGGAAACCTAGCAAACCTATACATTTTTTAAAACTAGACACCCTGTGTAATCCAGAATGGGGTGACTTGACTGGTTCCCACCAGGTTCTGTTACCCAGAATCCCTTGCAAACATAAACAATTGTAAAAAAAAAACACATTTGCCTCACATTTGTGTGGTGGAAAGTTCTGGAATCTGCATGGATCCGCAAATTTCTACCCACCCCGCATTCCCCAAAGTCTTCCGAGAAAAATGGTACCTCACTTGTGTGGGTAGGCCTAGTGCCCACGACGGGAAATGGCGCAAAATGCAACGTGGACACACCCCAATTTTATAGTGAAAAATGACCCTTTTATGGCAAAGTGCCTAGCTGTAGTTTGTGAACCCTAGCTCTGTCGGCACCTAGGGAAACCTATCAAACCTATACGTTTTTGAAAACTAGACACCAAGGGGAATCCAGGATGGGGTGACTTGACTGGTTCCCACCAGGTTCTGTTACCCAGAATCCCTTGCAAACTTACAAAATTGTCCAAAAAAACACATTTTCCTCACATTTGTGTGGTGGAAAGTTCTGGAATCTGCATAGATCCACAAATTTCCACCTACCCTGCGTTCCCCCAAGTCTTCCGAGAAAAATGGCACCTTACTTGTGTGGGTAGGCCTAGTGCCCGCGACAGGAAACGGCACCAAACGCAACGTGGACACACCCCAATTTCATAGTGAAAAATGACCCTTTTATGGCAAAGTGCCTAGCTGTCGTTTTTTAACCCTAGCTCTGCCGGCACCTAGGGAAAACTAGCAAACCTATACATTTTTGAAAACTAGACACCCAGGGAAATCCAGAATGGGGTGACTTGACTGGTTCCCACCAGGTTCTGCTACCCAGAATCCCTTGCAAACATAAACAATTGTAAAACAAACCACATTTTCCCTCAAATTTGTGTGGTGGAAAGTTCTGGAATCTGCATGGATCCACAAATTTCCACCCACCCCGCGTTCCCCAAAGTCTTCCAAGAAGAATGGTACTTTACTTGTGTGGGTAAGCCTAGTGCCCGTGACAGGAAACGGCGCAAAACGCAACGTGGACACACCCCAATTTCATAGTGAAAAAAGACCCTTTTTTGGCCTCATTGAAGCAGACTTCTACTAAATATGTAAGGTTTCTCCGAGTGGTTATTAGCGAGGTAGGACTAGGGTACTCTAAGTACCTTGAAAAGCATAAGCATTAAATATGGTATTAGTCATTTGAGGCTTAGCTGCCCACTTCATAACTGTTAACATGCCTAAAAGGTAATGGATGATACCAACAAGCCAGCCACTTCTCTGCCCAGCGCTTACCATCTGCTGTGGTACGCTGCTGTTGCGTATCACCACTGCGTCACAGGTAGCACCAGGAAATCTTGCACAGGCATTGATCACGTAGAGGTATGCAGTGCCAACAAACCTCACATTGATGGTGCAGAAATGCTTTCTATTTCTGTAGATTGGCTCCTGGTCATGAGGTGACACCAATGTAACATGGGTAGCATCAATGATGCCTGCCAGAAGATGGGTGAGAACAACCAAAAAAGCTGGCTGGGACATACCATCTGAGTAGCCGACGGTCCCCTGAGAGGAAGCAGTAGCCCAGAAATGTAACACTGCCATGATCTTCACAATGGGCAGGGTGGCAGTATGATATTGATGTCTGCAAACAGTTAATAGTTTACTGATTCTCCACAGCCACACTGGTTTTGGTGTTAAGCTAGTACTTCCTAATGAGGTGCCTCTCTGGCATGGTATGTAGATCAGGACATGTTCTGTATACAAACTCCCTGCATTAATGTGTTGTTCTCAACCTTGGCTGGGGTGAGTGTTGGGAATTTCTGCTAAACGTAACTCAGAAAATGAGGTGCTGGTTGACCGGGGAGTGAGCCCTGGTCAAGCAGCAGCCACAATCCTTGTCAGGGTGAGACATAAGCCAACCCTAAATTAACCTGTGCTCAACCCTCTGGTGACTTGGCACAGAGCAGTTAGGTTTAACTGAGAGGCAATGCGTAAAGTATTTGTGCATCATTTCAAATAGTAATAAAGTTAAAACACTGCACAAAAAAGTATCGCACACCAAGTAAAAACAATAAAACTTCCTCTAATAAATAAAACAACACAATGAAATGACGAAAATCTAATCAGTAGAATTGGAGCTATATACTTTTAAAGATTTTAGTGACAATAGCACCAACAAATATTATAAAGAAACAATGGTCCTGGCCCAGTTATTCAAGGAAGAGTTAGTTTAGCAGAACTATGAACTTATTTGAGCTTACATTATCAGCTGACAAAAGTCCGTAAATCGTGAAAATAATTAAAACAAACAAATGTGCAGAAAAACCACATGGTATTATTACAATATATTTATTTAGTGATTTAAAGGAACGATCACTAGAGGGTCAAGAAGGTAGGAGAATGTTCTAGGGAACGTGTAAGAAAGAGTGCTCAAGTGTATATAAAGGAGTCAAGAGAGCTCAAAGTGTGTAGAAAAGTAAAGGGCATATATTTACAAGACTGTACAGAACTGATATCCAATAAACAGTTAGTTGCAACCTGGCTACATGCAAATTTTTCATTTGAATTATATTTTTCTAAAGCTGTAAGGAGGGGTAATGAGGAAGGGGAAATTGGTCCACGTGTGGTGGGGGATAGTGTTGACATTTCGATCTGGCTTATCGTCAACCGAGGGACTTTAATACCTCAGCCATGCGGATCTTCCTCAGGACAAAGGGACAGGTGAAGTGACCCTGAAGAAAAAAAACAAGATACTTAGAACCGGGACCTAATAGGTTACCCAGGCGTGGTGTCTGCTCATCAAATGGCTGAAGTAATGTATTAAACCCACCTCATCAATCTTGCAATGCTCTATTGGAGTCCAAAACCTGGTTACACCAATGCCTGCAATTCAATAATAATAACAACAGTTGTTGTCAAGGGTTCATAAGGATTGTACACTAAAAGTACACAAGGACCGGCTGTAGCAACTCACCCGTAAAGTGGCACGGGCCAACTAAGGACAAATCCCGTTATTCAGTAGATATAAACCATGACGGTGGTTCCCAGACCATCCATGGAACGTAAATTTCAGGCCTGTATGCGTGGCAAGAGTTGGCTGAATGAATCAGGCAATCCGGGGCACAGCGTAATGTATACGACTAGAAAAAAGGGAGTAAGGGAATTCTAATTAAAACACTAACTAAGGAGCGCAAGGCCTTCATAGGTGATGGTCGGTTGTGAAAGAGAATTACCTGGAGACGATCTGATCGACGTCCTTACTCCACCGCGGTAGCAGCCAACTGAGCAGCAAACCGCGGGAGCATTTAAACTAAGAAAAAGGGGTGGTGGCCATGAAAAGGGGCATTGTCAACCACACGCTCGGAAAAAGGGGTCGAAAGACTCAATAAGCTCACAGTTTCTATAGGATTACAGAAAGCCTCAAAGTGCTATGTCACAGTTCTAATATTTGTAGATAGATACAATTGTTCAATGTATATTAAAACTGCCAATGTACAATTAAACAAAAAGCCCGCTCCTCTTTCTATAGCGTCTTCAATGTAATTACAAAACGCCTCAAGGTGCAATGTCACCATTCTAATATTTAAGATAGACTCAATCGTTCAATGAGTATTTTAAAAATGACAGTGTACAATTAAACAAAAGGTGCAATCTCACAATTCAGATTTAGGAATCAGTGTGTACAGACAATTAGCGACCAGTGCTGAAGCTTGGATATATTCACAGATTAAGTACCAACCTAGTAGTATGCAATTATTCACATATGACATCACAATTACACTTCACATTGAACATAAATACAGACATTTCAAAAAGAAAAGAAACAGTAAATTATCACGTCTAAAGGCATAGGATGCCAATTTTCAGTAGGGGCAAACAGGATTGGGTTAGAAAACAACATTTACATATGTGTGCTACAGGAGATTGCCATGAAAGGACTTATTGTCAACAAACATTGCTGAGTGTGGACACCTGTCTGGTGATCTCCTCGTATTCATTTAATACTCTTGCTACAGTATCAAAGCAAACAAAATCCCCTACCCGAGGCTCTGCGGTGTGTGTCTAAATTATGGGAAATGTTCCACTAGGGGTGCTCCCTGTACCAGGAACTGTATACGACTGCAGTGTTGCAGGATACGGGACTTTACATTTTGTACAGTTTGTCCTATATATACAAAAGCACATGGACAGGAAATGGTGTAGATTACCCCGCTGGAGTTACAGTTAGTGTGATCTTGAAGTGTGTTTTTGTAGTTGTTGTGTGTGAAAGTTTTCAATTCATTGGCCATGGGACACGCCCTACATTGCCCACATTTAAAATGTCCCTTCACGAGTGGGATGTTCCATAGTGTCATCTGTGAGGTTCTCGATTCTATGGGTAAAAGGGATTAGACATCATGTTCCCTTACATTCATGCCTTTGCGGAACACATACATGGGTGGTGGTAGTCCACCAAGTTCATCTGTCACCAGGTGCCAGTGGTTGTTTATAATTTTCTTGATGGTATTGCTCTTTGTGCAGAATGTAGTCATACAAACTAACCTGTCTTGATCATTAGTCCCTTTCTCTTTGGGTTCCAGAAGGGAATCTCCATTGTTGAACCATGTACATTTACGCACCTTTTTTAATAGTCTGAGCGGGTAGCCTCTATCATTCAGACGTGACATAAGTTCAGCTGACTCTAGGAAATAGTCATCCTTTCTGGAGCAGATCCTCCGCAAGCTTAGGAATTGCCCAAAGGGCAAATTGTCCCTAAGGTTTCATGGATGGTGACTCAAGTAACGCAGGTGAATGTAGCGTTCACTCACCTTTCTGTAAAGGCTGGTGTAAAGTTTGCCTTCTTCTGCTTTTATAGCTAGATCCAAAAAATTGACTGTGGAATTGCTATAGTCTAAGAGAATTGTATATCCTTGGAGCAGTTGTTCAACCAAGAGTGAAATTCCTTAAGTAGGATTTCACTCCCTTGCCAGATCAGTAGTACGTCTTCAATGTACCGGCACCATAGCTCTATACACTGACTGTAGAGGTTTTGTTCGCTCAGGATGTAGTTGTGTTCGTATCCATCCATGAAGATAATTGCTAGGTTGGGCACGAAGCTAGCCCCCATAGAAACTCCCTTCGTTTGTATGTAGAAGTCACCCTGAAAGCTAAAGAAGTTTTTAGTCATAGCTACATCAAGGAGTTTGATGATAAATTCAGTTGGGACTCTGCGTGGCCTGGGACGTTTGTTCGGAACTTCTCTCATCACTCTCAATACCTCACCCTGGGGAATGTTCGTCTATAGGGATGTAATATCCATGGTGACCAGGAGGTTGCAATACATATCAAATGGGCGATCGTCCACAAGTTGAATTGTTTGCATGGTATCCCTTAGGTAAGTAACTGTATTCTCAGAGATAGGTTTAAGGAATACATCTATATACTTGCATAAAGGCTCTATAATGGAGCCACAACCCGAGATTATGGGTCTCCCCGGTGGATCATGCATCCTTTTATGGGGAGGGTATATATGGTCGGAATCCTCGGATACGTGCTATTCAGGTGGTCAAACTCATGTGCATTTGAATGGAGGACAAAGGCCGGTACAGGAAAAGGTGGGTTGGTAGAGGACTTTGTGGAAATAATGTTTTAACCGTATTTTACGAACAAACTGATGTAATTCCATTTTAAGATTAAAATTATTAGGTAGTGTAGTAGATACAAATGACAGACCTTTCTCCAGGATTTTTTGTTCATCTGGCTTCAAATCGTATGAGGATAAATTCACAATAGGGTTTTTAGGTGTAGTTAGTGTATTTCCTACCACCTCTAATGTTGACGGCGGGTCTGGATGTCCCCGTGTCTCTCCTGTTGATAGTGTACCTGTTTCTTCGTCCTCCCTCTGCCCGTGTTCCAGGTAGGTTCTCTCATTGCCCTGGGTCTCCCCCAGGGCTGACCTCTCCCTCTGTACTCCCACCATGGTGCTTCCAACAGAAACGGTGGTTGCTGTTCTAAGTATCTCTGGCCAGTATTGTTTGTGCCTGTACTGGTGCTTGGCCCCTCTGCTTCAGTATCAGAACCACTTGCAGCAGATGAATCGGAAAAGGTAGTATAATTTCTAAACCCACCTCTCCCTCTGGTTGAGAACCTACCTTGTGAATCCATATGTAGTGTGCTTCTTGTGGGTAAGGATAGGTGGTTTTCTAATCATAGAATTTAAGGCCCTTCGCTAGTTTGTCTAGTTTTGTGGTTTGCGTGTACAATCTTTCAAAATTGCCACGCATACAGGCCTGAATATTACGTTCGATGGATGGTCTGGGCACCACCGTCATGGTTTATATCTACTGAATAACGGGATTTGTCCTTAGTTGGCCCTTGACACTTTACGGGTGAGTTGCTACAGCCAGTCCTTGTGTACTTTTAGTGTACAATCCTTATGGACCCTTGACAACAACTGTTGTTATTATTATTGAATTGCAGGCATTGGTTTAACCAGGTTTTGGACTCTAATAGAGCATTGCAAGATTGATGAGGTGGGTTTAATACATTACTTCCGCCATTTGATGTGCAGACACCATGCCTGGGTAACCTATTAGGCCCTGGTTCTAAGTTTGTTATTTTTATTGTGTAGGGTCACTTGACCTGTCCCCTTGTCCTGAGGAAGATCCGCATGGCTGAGGTATTAAAGTCCCTCGGTTGCCGATAAGCCGGATCAAAACGTCGACGCTATCCCCCACCGCACCTGGACCAATTTCCCCTTCCCAATTACCCCTTTTTACAGCCTTAAGGTAACTCTCCTTACAACTTTAGAAAATATAATTCAAATGAATAATTTGCATGTGGCCAGGTTGCATCTAACTGTTTATTGGATATCAATTCTGTACAGTCTTGTAAATATATGCCCTTTACTTTTCTACGCACTTTGCACTCTATTGACTCCTTCATATACACTTGAGCACTCTTTCTTACACGTTCCCCTAGAACATTCTCCTACCTTTTTGACCCCCTAGTTATTGTTCCTTTAAATGTCTAAATAAATATATTGTGATAATACCTAGTGGTTTTTCTCCACATTTGTTTGTTTTAATTATTTTCACGATTTACAGACGTTTGTGAGCTGATTAATGTAAGCTCAAATAAGTTCCTTGAATAACTGGTCCAGGACCATTGTTTCTTTATAATAACCGATACCCAGGACCAGGGACCATTTTGGAATACCTCATTGTTTATAATGAATAGCACCAAAAAAGCACAAGATGCCAACGGTGCATATTCGGTCCCACAGGGCCGGGACAAAGTCACAAGTTCAGGCCAACCGCTATGGAAAGCGGGCTGGCTACAGGAACCTAGGTAGGCCCTCTGAACATGCGTTGGTTCTGAGATGCTAAGTCCTGCATCGAGGATGCGGCATGCAGTTGGGGCCGTGCATTGGCTCGGAAGAGCTGCCACACTGCGACGCAGAGTCCGTCATCATTGCCGAGGCTGCCATCGGCGAGGGATACAAGGGCCTGAGCCGAGGATGCATCACGCTGCAGCAGTTCAGATGGGCTGTGAAGTGATGTGGCTCTTTGCGACGGGTCCAATCCTCGCAGCAGCAGTGATGCATCGATTCTGCTCAGATTTGTGCCGCACACAGAGGGGATGTGTCAGTTTCGCTGAATCCACAGAGGCTGGCAGAGGACCTTAATGTCACTTCCAAGGGTCCAGGACTGGGGTAGCACCACTAGGCAAGGTAGACTCACAGATGGCAGAGTCCAGGTGCAGGTGCAATGTTGTTGGAAGCCTATTGTGTCCCTGAGGCTTCAGATGAGGAGGCCAGCTAACTAGCCATTGGAGTCACTCTGGTTTCTGGATTCAAGAGATGCAGGTGCAGCCCTTCTACCCCAGGCAAGAGGGCAGTAGGTCAGCACAGCAGGACAGTAGTACTTCAGAGCAGCAGTCCAGCAGGTTGGTAGTTCTATCAGCAGCACAGCAGTCCTTCTTCCTTGCAGAGTATCCACTGGGCAAGAAGTGTAATGAAGTGTTGGTGTCTGAGGTCCAGTATTTATATCGAATAGTGCCTTTGAAGTGTGGAGAAGCTTCTTGAGGCATGCCTTCAAGGTGCACAGGTGCCCAGTCTTCCTAACCCTGGCTCCAGACTTACTACAGGGGGTACCCAGCTCTTTATATGGAGACAGGATATAGCCTATTCAAGTGTAAGTGGGGCTGGGCCCAGCTCCTCCGTCCCATCCTGCTAGTGATCGCCCTTCCAGTAAGCTCCACATTTTATGTGACTGTCTAGGAGGAATACACAAAGCCCAACTGTCAACAACATCCAGTCCTGTGACCCACAGACAGGCTACAGACACCAAATGGCTAAGGAAAGAAAATGCAAACTTTCTAAAAGTGGCATTTTCAAAATTGTAATTTTAAATCTGGCTTCATCATAAGTTAAGATTTTAAATGACAATACCAGAGGTATCAAACATGAACTGGTTAGCTGTTCCCATTTGGAAATTACATTTATAAAATGTAACAAGGTAGCTCCAATGTTATCCTAGGGGAGGGGTAGGACTTGCAGTAATGAAACACTAATTTTGGAGTGTTTCAATACCAGGACATGTAAAACTTAAAGGTACATGCCCTACTTTTTAAATACATTGCACCCTGTCCTGGGGGCTGTCCAGGACCTACCCTAGGGATGACTTATATGTATTAAAAAAAGAAGGTTTGTGACTGGCAAAAGACGTAGTTAGTCAGGTCGACATGGCAGTTTAAAACTGCACAGACACAGGCTGCAATGCTGTAGGTCCACTAGTAGTATTACAGGCTCTGGGAACAGGTAGTACCATTTTACTAGGGATTTACAAGTAAATTAAACATGCCAATTAGGTATAAGCCAGTCCAACATGTTTTAAGGACAGAGTACACGCACTTTAGCACTGGCGAGTAATAGTAAAGAGTGCAGAGTCCTAAGGCCAAATAAAACAAATTCATTGAAAAATAGGAGGAGGAAGGCAAAACATCTGGGGATGACCCTGCAGAAAGGGCCAATTCTAACACGTTTCCCTCCCGGCCAAAAGCCAGGTTAGACTAATCAATACCTTGATGGGCTTCACTGCTTAGGTGGTATAACATGGACGAAGGCCCTGTTATGCAGGGGCACTTGTGAGTTCCACACCTCTCTGTACTCAGTTAGATCCATTTGTCCATACTCTCCTGAGCCACTCAAGTGACCCATGGGGAACCCTTCTCCTCATCTGTGTACCCCATCTGTGCAGCACCTAACCTTAACCTGCCCACAAATGCATCCCAGTAGGTAGACAGTACCACCATGGCCAACAAAGTGATGTGGCCCATTCCATTCATTGGATCAGACTTCTGTCTCCAACTCAAAGAAAACTCTGCCCATATGGAAAGTCTCCACAATCATAAAGATACTACTTATAAATCACTTTGGCCCAGATTCACAGAACTAACTTAAGACAAAATCCTAAACTTACTACCATTTTGGTATTCACGGAAGACACTAACTCATTTTGGTATTCACAGAAGGCACTTACTCATTGATGAGTAAGTGCCTTCTGTGAATACCAAAATGAGTAAGTGCACTTACTCATTTTGGTATTCACAGAAGGCACTTACTCATCAATGAGTAAGTGCCTTCTGTGAATACCAAAATGAGTAAGTGCCTTCTGTGAATACCAAAATGAGTAAACGGTAGTAAGTTTATGATTCTGTCTTAAGTTAGTTCTGTGAATCGGGCCCTTTGTGAATAGCAAACAGCCGTAAACGGTCACTAAAGTGTAGGTTTGCCTTTGTGAATCAGGCCCTGAGTGAAAGAAAGTGGGTTATTGATGGGTGGGGGTGGAAACCTTACTCAAGCAACAACCAATCAGATTTAACTTAGAGGCAATATGTAAAGTGTTTGTGCAGTATACAAACAGTAACAAAGTGAAACCACAACACAAGAAAAATCCCAAACCAATTTAGAAAAATAGAGTAAATGTAAATAAATGTCACCAAAACAAATTAATTCGAATCAGTAGAATCAAGTTTTTAGTGAAAACGAACTCCTAGAAGATCAAAGCGCCAACCCCAGGTATCTGATTCCGTAAGACCAGGACAAAGTCAAAGGTTAATGCTGACTATGATGGAGCATGGGTCAAATACATGAGGTGGATTGGGGCCAGTCTCAGCTTACCATCGGACTTCAAAGACATTTTTATGAAAAGTTATTGAGAAGGTAAAGTTCAGTGGGACAAGGAGCCAGTGGTGTCCAAAGAGGATACGTTGTTATCAAGGAGTCACTGGACAGAGTCACAACGAAGATTTCTACCGTCAGACGTCTATTACTTTTTTCGAAGTCAAAAATCTCCACTGGAGTAAAGTTGCATGCTATAGCCGATGAGGGCTCCAAGAGGTTGGATACCTTTGCCAAAAGATTTCGGTGAACAGGTTTTTCCGTTGCAGAGCACAGCATAGCTGGAGCTACAGCAGTGACTTACCTTGGAGGGATCAGAAAGCAGGCAGGTCCCAGTCTATTTTTGGTTCTCAGGCCACTTTTTGGTCCAAAACTTTTAGGGTTAGCCAGAAGCAGCTCCTGACTTAGGTGCACAATTTGGGGGTTAGGACTCTCTCCATTAGAGGCCAGCTGCAGGGTTCAAGTTCTCTGGAGCATTTTATTTCCCTGTAGCTCACACAGGAGACCAGCCAACTAACCCTTGGAGTCACTCTAGTAGTCCTTGGTTCAAGCAGCAAAGCATGCAGCATAAAGCAGCGCAGTCCTCTTGGAGGGACAAGGCAAGCCTCAAGCAGCAAACCAGTCCTCTGGTAGCAGCAGGACAGTCCTCTGAGGTACAAGGAAGCCCTCAAGCAGCAGAGCAGTCCTCTCGAGTTCCAGGGCAGTGCTTTTGAAGTCTTCCATATATCCAGGAATGTATTGAAGACTTGCTCTGAGGATCCAATATTTTTACCTCTTGCAAGCCTTTGAAGTTAGGGAATGTTCTAGGCTACCACCACATCTGATTCTGGCAATTTCTTCCCTTTCCTTTTCACGGCTCCAAAGAGTCTAGGTTGACAAAAGACTGGTGTCAGGTTCCATTGTGACTGCTGGAGACACACCCTTTGAAATGTAAATGGGGCAGAGAAAAGCTTCACCCGAACCATTATGGCAGGATGACCCATCATGCCAACACATAGTCCCACTTTGCATCACCATCTCCGAGGAATACACATGCCCTAAAAAGTCACTGAAAAAGCCAAAGGCTAAACTGACGTTACAGTTAGGTGAAAATTTCAGTCACAATGTAATGTTTTGAACAGAAACAAACACTGAAATTCACCAGTTGTAGCTATCCCTAGTAACTATAACCTGTGCCCTCACAATGCACATCAATTTACCCCACATACTACATCACTCATGACATGTTCTATAACATGTTCTATAACATCATTGATAACATCATTGCAACGTTTGAATTTAAATCATTAATGACAAGACTGTGTATGGCGTGGGCGCAAGGTATAGTAACTACTTTAGGGCACGAGTTACAGTTACTAGACCTAACTATAACTGGTGAATTTCAGTGCTTTTTAAATATTTTTTAATTTTTGCAATTTTCACGTAACTATAACGTCAGTTTAACCTTTGTTTTTTAAGTGAATGTACATACATACATATATATCACATAAACACTCCTCCAGTGCCAAGGAAAGGCACTCACACTTCGGTGTTGCAGAAACAATAAGCTGGCTATTTGGCAGAAAAACTATCCAACACGTTACCGTGATGCATCGCCTTGAAAAGTCTAAATCAGATTTTGCTGTGTGAATATTGAACTGAGTCAGAATATTGCCGAGCTGTGGTTTCATATGGATTTTGACTGTAGGATGAATTACCCTGAGATGGATGAGCCCACTTGAGCGTAATAATTACCAGGACTTTGTATGACTTCAGAATCAGGGATACATTTGATTTATACTTAATTCCGTACCTAATTATTCAACTTGTATTTATGTCATCCAAACGCACTGGTCATTTTCATAACGTTAAGCATATTTCTGATTGAATGATGCAGAGTCGAACACCATTTAAAGACACACTTATATATCAGCACCAAACGTAATTGTCTTGAATATCATTCTTTTGTATATGTTATTGCACTTTTTGTCACTTTAAACCTTTTGGCTTGTGATGTTACCTTTGACCTATGATCAAGGCGATGCTTAGCTGAAATGCATCGGGTAGTTTTGCTGACAAATAAACAACTTATTGTGTATCCAACATGGAAGTGTGCGGGCCTTTCTTTGGCATTGGCAAAGACGCGTTATGCCACTTATAAGGGCACCACCGTATTCAGAGGCTGGGGAGCTATTCAGGAAGATATATATATATACATATATAGTTTGGAAATAGAATTAAACCTTGGAAAGTCACTAAAAAATCAAAGATTACAGGGACGTTATAGCTAGATTCAGATTTTACAAACACAAAACCCAAGAAATGTAACATTTATAGTTACACTTATGTAAAAAAATTATAACTTGTGCCCTAAGGTAACTATAACATGCACCCCCGCCATACACAGTTAACAATTACGTCCTTGTAACGTTTGGCTTTTTCAGTGAATTTCTAGTGTTTTTTAATGTTAGGTAATATTTAATTACCTTAGGTTAAGCCAACCCACACCGCACATGGCCTTTGGCACCCTCCAAGGGGACACAACCCCATGCCACACAGAGCCTTTGGCTGTGTGCGGCGAGGCTTGGCTGCTGCAGCCAACACCCCATAGACATCCGACCCCGCTCAACGTATGGCCTTCGGACGTGCGTGGAGGTGGGTCAGCTGTTCCCATATGCAGGCCACCTGGGAGGGGGGCATGCAGCCCCCCTCCCTGGGACAATTACAGCCCTGGGGACCTCATCTACCAGGGCCCAGCCACGTACTAAAAGAGGGGCTCCCCTACCCAGGCCGATTCCGGCCCTGTGGACCCCATCCCCAGTGGCTTGGCCAATTAGTAAAAGGGGAGAGGGCCATGCAGCCCTTCTCACTGCCTAATTTTGGCCCAGGGGTCCCCATCCCTTCATGGTGGGTGCCCTGGCCACACCGAGGGCACCCAGTGTGCACTGTTGTGTGCTGCGGGGGGAGCCTGAATGCCCCCACAATCCCTACCAGCTACCCGTCTCCAGCATGACCCGGCCTTGCTCCAGCCTGCAGGGAGCAATGTTTACATCTGTATTCCTGCCCTCTTGACAGGTCAGGGAAACAGATGAAAAGTCCGCCTCCGGCAGATTTTCTGCTCACACCTGCTGGGTGTGGACTTACTGTTTGCTCTTGCTTAGCAGGAGCTGTCAAAGCTCGAAGCAAAAGCAAAGAACTATGTCCTAAGGGTGGGAACCAGCCCTGGAGATGGCAGTCCGAAGGGCCAATACTGGCTCTAGGAGGGGCCCACATGGCCCCCTCTATTCAAATTGCACCGGCTGTCCCCGGGAGGTGGTGGGCCTTGGGGCCAAAAAGGGCCAGGGTCCTTGTAAACATAGGCTTTGCCCCGGGAAGTTGGCATTACCCGGGCCGTAAGCAGCTTGGGCTCCCTCTCCCGTAAATTACATTGGCTTGGCCCCGGGGAGGTGGCAGTCCGTGAGACGAACTTAGACATGGGGAGGGGGGCCCATGAGCCCACCTTCTAAATATACTTATTTTAGTTTGGCCCCGGGATCTGGCCCACCTGGGGGCTGAAATTTAACCAAGCGCTGGAAAACGCGCTTCCTTTTTTTGTTTTATTTTTGCCGAGATTCACGGATCCTCCACGGCAAATATGGTTTTTGGCCCCTTCTGTTTATTTTGTAACTTTTTTCCAGGTACTTGGCTAAGTCCCAGTCCCAAGATGGCTGCTAACACTTACTGACTGTACCAAGAACTAGCTTTCTGCCAAATGTGGTGTAATCCCATGCAGCAGTTTGGGCTGTATTCGTATTTAAAATCCCTATGTGAAATTTTATGGGGAAAATGTATTTTAGGATACCCATTTTTCTTGGCCCCCACTTAACCAATCACCCAGAAACTTTCCACACAGCAGCTGCAGTGAGTGGCAAACTAGTTTTGCAAATATATATTAGTGTTTTAGAATTCTGACAAGTGTAAAAGGAATTTGTCATAAGTTTGTTTTCATTAAAAGACGACTTCCGCACACTTCTCTATAACCGAAATATCCATAAAAACAAAGCTTTAGAAAGCTCAGTGGTTGGTAAGAGAAATCCAAGATCCATCTAGCTCGGTATTGACTGCAGGAACATTGTATCATGACTGCCTAGAAAAGAATACTGAGGGACATTTCAGACAAAGGTCCTAGATGTCCCATGTCGCTAAAAGCATCTGAGAGCTTGTGACCAGTGGGAATCATAGTTCATTGCCAGTGTACTGCTCACAGCATGTCCTCTGTAAAGGCACACAGCCTGAATCTAATTAGCTCCAGCACTCGAGATCACCACTAGCCATTCCTACACTGAAAGGCAATCAGCTTAGGCGGGTTTAACATACTACTTCCCCGCACATGAGCCACACGATGCAGTAAGCAGCACCTCCAAGTCTGCTTTCTAACATAAATGGAGAGGGGAGTTTAAAATATTGCTTTTTCACAAATGTATTTATAACATTATTAGGTGGGGCCTTTGAGATAGCTTTATCTAGCTTAACAGTCTACTGTTTTTTCAACAACAACAAAAAACATACATAATATACATAACATACATATAACCTGTGACTTTTGGTCATCTGTCTTCATCTGTTAAATTATCCTTCATATTTTGCTTCCACCAACCACAACATACACCATGGAGAAATGGCTCACGACACTTTACCTATTGGATCCCGTCACTTTGACAGACTACTCTAAGCTTGGGTAAATTGGTCACATCAGCCTAAAATGGTTCCTTTCTCTTCCTTGATAAACTAACTTCATATTCTCTTTCATTCATTTTTTATACTGAAATAACTACTATTATTCAAATATATAACAAGCATTTGCAATGCAATCAGTCTCACATTAGTGAAAGTTAGAGATATTGGCATTGCAAATGGGACTATTTTATAGTACTGTTTTTTTGGTTGTGTGGAGTGATTATTTGACCTGTGTAAAGAAAAGGAAGGAAGGGAATGGAGAAGAAATTGTAGAAAGCATGGGTGGTACAAGTAGTGCTGTAAAATAAAGATGAAAGGTGGATTGTGTGCATATGTAAGGTGCCCCTCTAGCACTGCAATTGCACTACTGCACGCGTCACTAGGAAGATTACACGGGCAAGCACCTACCTGAATATTGTATTCATTCTTTATTTTTAGTAACTTAGTAGATACTAAACTATAAATATGATATGCCTTTTATGTTTATGGAAGCTCTCCACTGCTCTTTCGGAATTTGTCGGCGCTGAGAGCGGTGTGCAAGGATGTGATAAAGACAAAAGGGTCAGAGAGGGAGGTGGGGGGACAGACAGAGAGTGAGAAGGGTGTAGTGAAAGCAGAGGCAGCTGTTCCTATGCACAGAGCGCCTGGACGCTTGTTTTCAGTGACAGCAATAGAGCAATAAAAGCAACCACCCGGGGCATTCTCTTTATAATGTGCTGCATTCATATTGCAGCCAGATGTTTATTATAATGTATTGTAATGGGGGAAAACACAAATCTAATATTATTTAAAGTAAGTAATGAGGGGGCATAAAACTAAATTACGGAGGTGGGTGGGCACAAGCTGTCTGAACATGCAAGCTGCAGGGAGAGATGGAGACGGTGTTGTTCAGCTAACACTGCACTAAAGTTCACTTTTACCCAGTGCATGGTGTGCCAAGCACAATAGCAGTGAGAGCCTGGAAGGTCTTAGCTTGTGCAAAGGCAAGGTCGGGGGCAAAAAAGAAGAACAAGCATTTGCAATGCAATCGGTCACGCATTTGGGACCTTATATGTATTGAGCTATGCAGCACATTAGCCTGGGTGCTGAAACATCTACTGTTCTTTAACATGGAGGGAAAGTAAGCACCAAACTGCGTGACACGCCAGGCATGGGAACACATGGAGAGAAATATTGCCTTTCAGCAGGAAATGGTATTGTCCAAAGTTCCTGTTTGTAATATAAAATCGGGGCCTTCGGTGGTCATATCACTGAAAATACAAGATTTAAAAAAACTATTATTGTCTACAGGTGCTCGTGGAAGGCCATTTCTATGGACTGGAATCTAGAAAATGCTAAAGTGATTCTGGTATGTTACTGACCTCCGCTGGTCGTTTTTTATCAAGAAAGTTAAATAGAAGCAGTTGCCAGAAAAAGAAAAAAAAGAAAGTCCCTAAGCTTAAAGCAATTCTGGTATTTTACTGACCTCTGCTGGTCGTTTTCTATCAAGACAGTTAAATAGAGGCAGTTGAACAGAAAAAAAGTCCCTAAGCGGAAGCAGACAAGTCCCAGGGTTGATCTCCAGATCCCACAAAGTACATACACATATATAAGTATATAATAAATATATACTAAAGTATATACAAGAGGTCTCGGATGCTCAACCTAAAAACAAGGGCAGTTTGGCAGGTAATGTAACTTAAGAATGGGTGACAGGAAGGAACAGCCACGTTGCACCACGAAGCAGCTAGGTTAGGGAGAGAAATGCGGCTTGAAGACAGTACTGAAAGAGCGGCAGTCGGAAAATACATTGTCCTGAACAAAAGGGACAGGCTGTATGTATGGGGTCTGGGTGACCTGATTAGGGATGTGAGTTCCCTGTATTGTGAATTAGGTGGCCAGGCCACTGTGTGCTGATTTCAATAGTCTTCCCTGTGCCGTTCCTTTTCCTGTTAGTGAAAGATGGGTTGCCAAGCAGTCCCCTTACAGCACTAACCAACAAACCCTCATATTGTTGCCATCCCGGTTGTGGAGCATCAAACCTGTATATGTCCCCTCGCTAACACTAGGAAAAGGAAGCAACTCTGCACTGCCATTATCCTGCACAAACATGTGCACAGAACACAAAATTATTTGAAGCAGGCTGAAGATAGGACATAAATGACCCTGCACTCTTTAGAGACACTTTTCAAATGCTGATTGCGTAAAATGTTGTTGTGTAGTTCCTATAAACCTATATAGGACCTGCACGTTCAGACAACATACACTGTAGGATTGGTGTCCGAACTGATTCTAGACACCCTCACCGGGTATGTTAGCCTGTGTACCAGCTAGCTCACAGTGGCACTAGAAACCCCTGTCACCAAGGAAAGAATGATTTTAGCAACTATCGAACATGACAACCCTGATCCCTCAGAATCGTGGAAACAGTGCAATACTTTTTGCTCAGTCACTCGTGCTCACTTTGCCTCAGAGAGATACACAGAATAAACGGTGGGGATGTTTTTCAATAAGCATTTATTGAACCAGCGTAATTCTAGTATCAAAAAGGTGTGCTGAAACAACCATTAGACAGAAACAGATCTAAATGATTTGAAGCACTAACAGAGTAAAAGGATGGTAGATTTCTACCATTGTGCTAAAACAATGAATTCAGGCAAGTATATAAAATATATGACAGTAATAAATGCGTACTCCTATGATGCGACCCTAACTAGATGTACATAAGTGTACCTAGCATGTATGTAGGTGTAAAGCTAACAATCCCTCTAGGATAAAGTCAACCACATTACCTGAAGTGAGAGACTGTGCGACCCCGTCTTAGTCTCCAATTGGACACCCCGCAAGGGATGTCAGACCACTGCGAGCTGGAGTGTCTGCATGCAGGAAGCTCAGCGTCTCGCGTCAGTGTGTCAGCATGAAAGTCCTTTTCTCCTCTGACTACCTCAGCAAGATATGGTGTTTATATACCCAAAGAGGTACCCTCAGGGGTTCTACCTTGCTGTGCCATGTCGGACTTAGAATGACGGAAGGATTGACCCTTATACATAGTTATTATGTGGGAGATGGTAGTCCTGCTGAGTTTCCAAGAATTCTTATGCATAATGGATAAGGATAGTTTTCAAGGGAAACTCTACGTCCTGTAAGCAGTACCATAACTAGGTATAAGGTCAGTCCCAAGAACCGTTATGGAGTGTAATGGTAGGGGAGAATATAGGTGAAAGGTTAGGTGACTAC
Source organism: Triturus cristatus (assembly GCF_964204655.1). NCBI lineage: Eukaryota > Metazoa > Chordata > Amphibia > Caudata > Salamandridae > Triturus > Triturus cristatus. The sequence continues at coordinate 467,176,710 of NC_140589.1, forward strand.
TTGAGCCTATATTGGGATACCTATATGAAACATAACAACGTAAAGTTTTAATGTTGATATAAGTAAGATGATGTCAAATATAAGTTTGTTTTCTAATGTAGTTGATGTTTGATTTGAGTTCTGAGTTTATTTATTGCAAAGTTCCCCAATTGGAAATGGCTGTAGAAAGTCACATAGCCTCTGGAAGTGGCCACCATAATTTCAGGTGAAGTGCGGTGGCAGTGAGGTGGGCGCCTCACTGTTGTTATGCAAAACGTTAAAAGCGGGCATGTGCATTAAATAAAAAAGAAAAAGGTGCGCTTATAACAGGTATGTATTTGATAAAGCAAATGGGCATACGCTCAATTAAGACTCTTTTCATATGCTGTGTGCGGCGGCCGCGAGGCAGTTGCCACACTGTTCTTATGCAAAAAGTAATAAGCAGGCGCATTAAATAACAATTGTAAAAAGGCGCACCTATAACAGGTATGCATTTATTAAAACAAATGTCCAGCTTGCTTTCACGTCATAAACTGTGGTGGGAGGGGGTGGGGAGAGAGGAGGAGAGGAAGTAGCTGCTGTCCAGGATTGAGAATGAAGAGCAGCTGTTCAGAATAAAAACAAGCCGCTAGGGGTGGGAGATGTTGTAGTGGGAACGGAAGGGAGATTACGTGAACTGGGAGCAACAGCCAGGAGGGAGCGAAAGACAAAGAAGTGCTTTGAAGCAAAACATATGGTCCACAGTGAAAGGATTCATGTAGCAGTGGCAGTCTCCAGGGTGGAAGAAAACAGCTCAAAGGCAGGACAAATGTATGCTATTGACCAATGAAAATAAAGGCATTTGTACAGACAGAAGAAATAACCAATGGAAAACGCTGGGTATGTTTAAAGCCCATAGACTGAATACCACTTGTCTCGAAGACAGTGCATGACCTGCCTAGACGAGACCTAAACAGTGACATGATGAAACACATTGCTGTACAAAACGTATTCTCTAGTCTAATGTGGCTGCCATAGTCTCAACTCTGCTCTCTAAGACTACAAGACCAATGTAAAGCCTCCTCATTAGATATTTGCTTTACCTTTGTATTCTTTCTTCAAGACTCCTAACAGAGCTTGGGCACTCTACACAGAGCCCATCCTGTACATTCAAAGGAATTTTTTGAGATGGAAGTGGTAATACACAACTGCTTGCACATCCACAAACAATTTATGGCAAGTACATATAGTGCAATAGTCTTGTGTGCTACAATGGACCAACACTATGCCACCTCAATAGTGTAGACAGATATATGAAAACAGAAATTCCATATATTAATAGATTGTCATCATAATCCAGAGCACTAAATAAATGTTATGATTTTGGTCTGTTAATAAGGCAGAACCAGCATTTAATTCACAAAAACTCCAAAGTGTGTTGACACGCAGGTCAATATCAGATGGAAAAAGACAGCCAACATGTATTTCGTCTAGATGACTTTTTCAAGGCTGTTAAAAAAGACATTGTTCACATATTTGTCATAAATACTTTAGTAACATTCATTACTATCCGGTTATTACAACATAAAAAATGAAAAACACTAGAAACCAAAAGGTGCAGTGGAAAGTCATTTTGAGACATGCTCGGACAAGTTCCGCTTACGTACAGTGTATAACACCATCATGTCTTTAGTTCACAACTAGGGTAGTTTCAAGATGAAGAAGAAAGGAACCATGAAGAAACGAAAGAAATGGAGAAACAGGAGAAACAGGAGCCAAACACCAATTAGAGATGATTCCATTTGAAGAGTGATAGGAATTGATTTATAGCCTACATACATGTGATATTACACAGAGAAAGATTCCAAAGAGAAAAGCAAACTGTATACACGTCTCTGTGGATAGAACATGATCCAAAATGGGGATTACCTCATATATCTTCTGATATTGGGCAGAAAGAGTAGAGGGGCAATGTATCGAAAGTGCCACAAAAAAGCCCTTGGAGCCTCAAGGACTAAATATATCCGAAGTGATTAGGTCTTTGCTCAGAGACCTATGGGTCAATTATTCTGTAACAATGCAAAATTCCAATTTGAATACAGTAGATCTGGAGGAACCAAAAGTCTGCGGCATCAAAGTTCCATGCTATTGTTCACTATAGCCGCCAGACATACTGTAAACAGACTTATTTTATAAAACTTAGGAGGAAAGCTGAGACTATAAAAAAACATTGTTTTTATATCGTCAAATGAAAAAGAGCCCCTGGAAAGTCCAGTCTACGATCAGGATGCCATTTAATGTCTCACCAAAGATCGTCAACCATCAGTCTAGAGACCTAATTCAATATTATTGCCAAAGAATTCAGTAGTCATCACACTGTTTTCCCAGCAACGCGGAGCGAGGAAAACTCTGAAACTCCGTGAGCGGAGTTCACCGCCCATACATAATTCTTTCATGCATAACAAAGAACTTCATTTGGCTTTTTAGGAAGCCTGTGTCATCTTTTCGAATGCTGTTCAAGCATATGCCGAGATGGCCATACTTCTCACCCAAACTTCCTGCCTCCTGATAATTTACAAACGAGAGCTTAACGGGGACAGCTGAGTTACCATTATGTCCGCAATCACCTGCTTGGCACCAGTATTCACCGGCTGAGAAAGTACTATGAACATTTGTGAGCCATTCTATTAAAACAGTCATTTTTTGCCAAAATGAATATAGCTACTCATAAGGCTGAAGCGAAAAATGGGGAATAAAGAAATCCAGATGTAATGAATATACATGTATTCAATCCATTGCCTCTGTCAACTGCACAATTTTCTACAACATTACATGGGTTTTTTTTCCAGAGAAAAAATTCATTGTGTTTTCAGCTATCCTATAACCACAACTCACATTAGAGGGTGATGCATATGTCTCTGCAGCCTGTCGTTTCTCTCACACGTGAAGTGTTGACTTTTTCAGAGAACCCAGAATTGGTAAATAAAGAGACACAGTTCTACAGTATATTTAAAGTTGGGAGTTAGGCTATCTTTTATTGCAATTGTATTTATATAGTGCTTACTACCCATGACGAGGCGTCAAATCGCTTTTCGGCAAGCAGCACGCTACTACAGAATCCCAAAAAAGATTAGTGGTGAATTAGTACAGGGAAATGTGAATTAATTTGAGCAGTGGACATGTGAGTGTGTTAGTTGTATTGAAAAGGAGAATGGAAGGATAGAAGAGGGAATAGTCCAGAAAGTGTTTATTGGGAGATCATAGTAATAGTAGGAGGTTTGGGATGAGTAAACGAGAGATGGAGAAGGGAAGAGTGTCTACAAATGGATTAGGGAGACCATAGTAGTAAAATGAGTTGTTGGATGACTCTAAGGAGGGATACATGAGGATGTCGTATAGTTCCTAGGACCCCCAGGACCTGTGCGTTTTGGATGACCTAAACAGAGGGCTTGGTGTGCAGACAGACTCTGGACACCTCCATAGGATGAGTCAACTGTTATACCAGCTAGCTCTACGGTGCCACTACTATCCCTCGTATTCTACAGTGGTGTATGTAGTTTCTGGCAACCACTGTACATGACAACCCTGATTCCTCAGGAATCGTGGAAACAATACGGTACCTTTTGCTCAGTCACTCGTGCTTGCTATTCTCAGAATACATAGAATGACGATTGGAGCGGTTTCTATAATTATTTATTGGTCCAATGTCAGTCTAGTATGAAACATGTTAGCTGCAACAATCAAAAGACAGGAGCAGACAAATGTAATCGCTAGTATCAATATCATGAAAAGTAGATACATTTGTACCATAGTGCTAGTAAGATGAATAAAAGCATATTACATAAATCAATAACATTGGCGTACTCCTACGATGCGTAGCCTACCTAACCGTGTCTAGCCTAGAGGTGTAGGCAAAGCATGTATGTGTAATTGCTAGGAAATGTCCTAATGGAACCTAATGGAGCCAAGAATACCCCGAGGAAGTGCTAACCCCTCACCTGATGGTTCTGAATGAAGGACCCCGCCCTGGCGTCGAGGATGGCACCCCGCAAGGAATGTCAGGTCTCTGCTTGTTGAAAGATCAGCCTGCAGAGTCTCGGTCCAGCTCGGAAGGAATTCTCCTCTGTCTTTCTAAGTGGGAGTGAGGGTCTTTTATTCTAAAGTGGTCACTCCGGGGGTTTTCTAGAGTCAATATGTTTTGAAATCATTCACTAATCCCCTGCTAATCCTTTTCTAAACAAACATGATAATGCACAGCTGACTGTTGGCCATGAAGGAAAAAAGTGGTGACCTTTATACAGAACAAATCTACCATGCCTGGGGACATGTTTGTGTACGTCAGGTACAGGGATTAAGATATGGTAACAAGAGCCTGCTGTCTGAGAGACAGAAGGAAGCTGCTAGGTAAAAGGTCACCTGTGTAAGACCGTTATGTCGTGTGGATGGGACACAATGTATGTAATCGGTATGTACATTATGGGACTAACCTAAAGGACATGACAAGGGAATAATTTAGAAAGGGTTGTTTGGGCGATCTTAGTAGTAAAATTAGGTGTGAGGTGATGCAAGGAGGGCTAGAGGAGGCAAGAGTCTAGAAAGGGTGTTAGAAATGGGATCTCTGGTTGGCTAAGGCTTGCGCCAAAGCCAGGCAGAGACCACCACTCTAGCCAGGGCAAGGAAGTTACACGCCAAAGATAACCCTTGCTCACCCCCTTGGTAGCTTGGCACGAGCAGTCAGGCTTATCCCGGAGGCAATGTGTAAAGCGTTTGTGCACGCACACAGCAACAACACCCCAGGCACACCACAAAAGGAACTCCACACAAGGTTATATATCAAAATAGCCTTTGTATTATAATAAACACATTAGATCATAATCACATAATATGCACTGTGCCAACTGGCACTGGGCAGTATCTAGAGGGGATTATATACACCTGACAGGGCCAATTGGGCCACTGTCAGAACAATCACAAATCGCCAATTGTAAATGTAGCACAAATAATAAATGTAGAGGCATAGATCAGGGCATAAAGGCATTGCGCAGTAGACATCACATTTAGACATAAACACAGTGTACCCCATCTGGGGGCACACACACTAAGATGGACCCCAGGCCAACTGGCCTCTCACAGGGGTTCAAGTGCCCGATGTCCAGACTGTCCAGGCTGGCTGTGCACGCAGCAAAATCCAAAGGTGCGCCAAACACTCAAGCCTAAACGTGGCAGCTGCCCACTAATTGCTGGGCAGCTGTGAGACTGAGCATTGGCACCAGCGTGCCTCCTGAGCCCCTCTCAGGAACTCTAGGAAAAGGACGGGGCTGGCACTATGGTGCTTCCTGAACCACCACTGGGGTTCCTAAGAAGCTCTGGCCCCATGTTGCAGCTGGCCGCTCCTGCGGTGCAACTGGGACCAAGGTGAGACCCCCCAGACTCAAGAGCATGTGGCACTACTCAGTTGTCCTAAGCACCTGCACACGGTGCTCCTACGGTTGGGACACTTTCTCCCACGAGCCTGCTACCTTACAATCGGTGAAGGTGAAAAGTATGCCCCCAAATGCTGTTTCCGGCGTTAATTGCACTGGTGGGAAAGCACCTTTGTATCCCCAAAAGCGCATGCACGCACCCGTCACAGAAAGGGCACTGGCCTCAAATATTGCCCACGCTGCCTTAATATCACCAGGAGGACGCTTCCTGGAGTATGGCCTTCATGGTAGCACGGACTGTGCTATCTCTGCAAAATCACCACCCTCCGTTAATGCGTCGGCCACCAGCAGCGAGTTCTCGCACCATCACTTTCAATTCCCCACTTTACGCCGGCTCCGGTTCAAGACCCAAGCCGGTTACCTTCTTAGATGCGGCGGGGACTTGGCCGGGCCTGCAGGTCTCCGGGAGGCAGCTTGCTTCTCCGGTCACACTCCCCAGCTCTCGGATGCACTGTGGTCTTCGGCTATAGAGCGGGGGGGGGGGCCCCGTTGCCAGGAGACACCGGGTGCTTCTTGGAGACGCAGCACGGCTCTGTTACGGCGAGTCTCCTGTTGCCTGACAACCTGCAACGCTGGGGCCAATCCCAGTGCGGTGGGTCTCTGACGTAGGCGGGTACAAGGAAACAGTTCCTGCGAGGCTCCCGGGCCGGCAGCGGTGATTCCTTCGGGGCACAGCGCTTCTGCAAGTACAACATAAAGCAGCAATTAGGCGGGGTGGGCACCCGCTTTGTGAATAGGACAAAAAACTGGCAAAGATGCGGGGTGGGCTCCAGCGACGTAAATAAGTAGACTTGCGGGGGAATCTCCATGCAAGGGATTCCCCTTTCACAATGATCGCAGCTTCGAGCTGCAGTTTAAACAACCAGAAGCGTTGCTCCTCTTGAATAGAAATAGAGCGCTCACTAGGGCATAAGTCCAGCGCTCTGCCCAAAATTAAGTGAAGCTTTCCTCGTACTGCAAAGATAAAGCACTCCCAGGTGCTGTAGCACAAAGTCTCCAGGAAGGCAGAATCAGAGGATCTTTGGGGCTGGGGAGACCCCAGCAAGGTGCAGCCAGGCAGGCCAGCAAGCAGGGACCCACAGGAAATAGCAGCTGGGTCCCGCTGCGGTTCCTCCTGGCAGAGTGTCCCCTCAAGAACACAAGCACAACAGAGCACACAATTTATGGGGTCACAGCCCCTTCTCTTATACACAGATTTTCTGTCACAAAGGTGCAGGGCCAGGGGAAATCAGATGCAACAGGTTTGGGGGTGCTTTGGAGCACTTTGTTGTGCTCAGCTCCTCTCTCCATTGTCAGGTGGGGGCTAGGTGCTCGGATGCACCACAGAGGGTGGAGCCAGCATTTTGGAGGGAAGGCACAGTCCTGTTCAGGTCCCAGGTGCAACTCCTCTCTCCCATCTAGATGCAGATCTCTCTATTCACCACTGGGCTGACTCACCCTGGCTCCTGGAATTCCCCACACCATCCAGCACCTGTCAATCACAAGCCAGACATGCACTCCACATCAGGCAGGCAGACACACAGCACACAGAGATGCCAACTTCTAAAAATGGCACTTCTCCACCAGTAACAATATATCTGTGCACACCATTGCGCAGCATTAATTCTCATGAGTTCGCACATACTAAACTTGACCCTGCACTCCTCTCACACCAGGAATTACCATGGACACACATATCCCCCATGCATTCCGATGGGAGGGCAGACCAGTCTCACTAAAGGTAACACAGAATGCACACACTTTACACTGGGACACAGTGCTAAAGTGCCTAGGGGCCTAAAACCACTAACACTACATAGGGAAAAAGGCTAGGATAAATGCAAAAAGTTTAGGGGTGAACGTGCCAAAAGGGCCAGGTCAAACAAAGGGTTATTAGGAGATCATACTAGCAGAATTAGGTTAGTGGTGAGTCAGAGTGTGGAGGAAGAGGATATATTGAGATAGATATAGGGTGGAAAATAGAGTATTGCATTAGAGAGACTCAAATGTGGTTTATTTTTTGTACAGTAGGAGTGAAGTAATAAATATATAGATATATAAGTACAAGAAAGGTAGTATATCAATATTTAAGTAATACTTAATAAACTCAAACTTTCAAGTGTTGCTGTACTTTAAGCTAATTTATTTGTGTGTGTGTTTTGTTTTTCTTTCTTTTCAACAATCCAATAGTGAAACAATTGTAGTTAAATAGTTATGATAAAATGTACATATTTTAATATATAAGTAAAAAGAGAACCATATGCATCTAATCAAATAACTTACATGAAAACTATGCAGTGACCTATATACATGTTTGGCATAGAATAACATAACCATAAGTAATATGTACATTTGTTCAAAATGCCTAAATAATATCTATATTTTTCTATACATTATTATTATACATATTTATTCAAAGAAATACACATATCTAGATACATACATATAACCAAATGAAATGCTTATATACACAGGGATATGCTGAGTCTGAGTATGGCGGCTATGTAGGTAAGAGCCAACTCTTGAGTAGTCTTCTGAAGATAAGATAGTTATCCATGGATCTTATGTTTAGGGGTAGTGGGTCCCATAGTTTGGCAGTTTGAACAGAGAAGAATATGCCACCTATGTTTTTTTCTTGTATGGTGGGATCGTGAGGCAAGGTGCCAATCTAGAGCAGAGGTTTCTTTGTTGAATGTATTTGGTGATGTTCTTCCTGATAAAAAGTGGCCCTGTTCCATTCATTGCCTTGTGGGTGATACAAAGCAGCTTGAAAGTGGATCTTCTGGCAACCGGTAACCAATATAGGGCCCTCAAGGCAGGGGATATGTGGACTTACATGTAGGAGTGGCCTAGCAGCAGAGTTCTGAACACGATGCAGTCTTTTCATAGTTGATAAAGCTAATCCGTGGTAGAGGCCATTGACGCAATCAAGTTTAGACTGTACAAGAGAGATAGTAGCCTGATCGTTGTGTGGAAATCCCAGGGGGGGGAGATGCGTTGCAGAGTTTTCACAGTAATGAAGCTTGATCGTGCTAATTTGTACAATTGAGCATTCACTGATAGCTTGGAGTCCATAGTAATTCCAAAGTTTCTTACTTCCTTAGATACTTTAGGAGGTGGTCTCAGATTGTCAGGCGATGTGGCAAGTGGGTCACAGTTTTTCCAATCGCCACATGAATATTTCCGTTTTGAAAGCATTCAATATGAGATGGCTCCACTGATCAATGGCTCTGAGGCAACTGAAGATTTGGAAGTTTAAGGAGGTTTTGTGTATCATCTGCATAGTTATAGCATATGAGCTGAAATGCATTGATCATTGACAATAATGACTTCATGTAGATGTTGAAAAGAATGGGTGAGATGACAGGGTCTTGAGGGTCCCCTGCTTATGTGAAGTACAGTTTGGATGAGAACGGTGAAGAATGGATGACATTTATTATGTTTTGAAAGTAGCTTGTGATCCAGTCGAGAGCAGTCCCCTCTATGTTAGCTTTGTAGAGTATTTTTATTAGAGTGTCATGGCTAACTGTGTCAAAGGCAGCTGAGAGATCCAAGAGAAGAAGTGCAGCAACCCCGTTCTGGTCTACTGTGTTTTTAAGGTCATCACAGATGGCGATGAGGGCAGATTCTGTACCTTTTCCTGGACGGAATCCTGTTTGGAAGTCAGAAAGCATTGAGTTATCTTCAATGAATTCTGGCACATGGGAAAATGCTGCTCTTTCTATCAGTTTGACCAGGAAAGGTTCATTTGTAATACGTCTGGTTTTGTCGAGGTCAAGGTTATTTTTCTTTAATAAGGAATGTACGTATGCCTTTTTTAGGTCTTCTGGAAAGATTCCTGTAGTTTAGGAATTATTGATGTTTCTTCCTAATGGTGTAGCAGCAGAGGTAGTTAGAAGAATGTTCTTGAATATTTGGGGTGGACAAGGGTCAGAAGGGCTGCTGGCAGGCCTACTTGCTGTTACCAGATCCATAATTTCACTTTGTGATATTTGTTTGAAGGAACAGAGAGGCTAGGTTAGCCTACTCTTGGAGGGGATTTTTGGAAATGGGTTGGCGCTGTAAGTTTTCCTTTGTTTTAAATAGGAGTTCAACGTGTCTGCTTTGATTGTGTAGTGCTTTGCCAGTTTGTCTGTGAATTCTTAATTAATGGAATGAGTTCCTTCTATGTATTTAGGTTTACAAAATTCTGTGAGAATTAAAAAAAAATCTTTATTTGCACGTTTAGCATTTTTAATTCTGTCTGAATAGTACCTTTTTCAGCTTTTTTGATTGCTGACTTGTATAATCTGTTAGGTTTCTGTAGGTGAAATTTGTCTTGATTGCTGTTTGTTTTGAGCCAGGTACGTTACATCTTTCTAATTTTCTGCTTTATCTCTTTTAGTTCTGCATTCCTCCAAGGTGCCTGTTTTCTTTTGTCCTGTTTTGTTATTTTGAGTAGTATTGGGATATCAAAAGCTTCATGCAGCTATTTATATAGTTTTTAATGGAATTTATGGAGTCTAGATCTGTGTTGGGTGTTAGTTGTGTTTCTAAGTATTCAAAACGCAGTTTGTTCCATGGTCGATAGGTGTATGCCTGAAAGATGGTTTTAGGTGTGTTTCTTTGTGGTCTTTTATGTTGGAAATTCAGCAAATGTTTTTCTGCCCATGTGACTGGAGTAATCGTTTGAAAGGTAAGTAGTTCTGGGCTTGCAAAAATGGCATCTAAGATGTGTCTAGCGCTGTATGTGGGTTTTTGGTGATCTGATATTTCAGTGTGTCTAGGCCAGTTATGATGGTTTGTAGACGGGGCATATTGGGTTCGTCAAACCAAATGTTTAGGTCACCAAGAATGGATAGGTTGGAGTGTAGTGTTATCAGGTTAGAAAATGCATCTAGAAATGTGTCTCAGAATTTTGCATTGCTAGGTGAAGGTCTTTAAAGGAGAAGGGAGTTACATGAGTAAGTTGGTATAGGGTTGCATCTAGTGAAGAGGGCCTCACAACCTTGTATGGAAACGTTATCAGCTTTATTGAGATTTATTGTTGGCTTGAATATAACAGCTAGTCAATCTCCTCCTTTGCCTATACGATTTTGTGTGATAGTTAGATAGCCTAGAGTAATGGCTTCATGCAACACTGGAGCCATGTTATCTCCCAACCATGATTCAGATATGAAGAGTAAGTCAGGTTGTGAGTCAGTGAGTAGGTCATAGCTGTGATTGTTTTTAGAGAGTGATTGAGCATTTATTAGTAGGCAGTTTAGAGATTGTGTTTTGGTGCTGATGTGACTTTTTGCAGAAGAGTGAACAGTATGTATTGAACTTGTAGCAGGTGTGTCATTAGTGCTGGTATTAGCAGTATTGGGCAAGCAATAGTATTGCTTTTCTATATTTAAGTCTTTGTCTAGCAGGCTTAGAGCACATTTTGAAGGGTCTGTGTGTAGGTGGTGGAGAGGGTAGTTGAGAGGGAGTTGGTGCGCTGTGTAGTTTTTGTAGAATAGACTTGTTGTGTAATAGACATGAAGATACAAAGTTGAGTAGAGTGGAATATTGTTTATTTTGTTTGCATCTGTTTAGGGTGGAAGGTGAATGATTTAAGGGTGGTGGTGAGCAGGTGGTTCATACTGTAAGGCTCTGAACTGTGCAAGGGATGAGAGGTGTTTGATCTTCGTTGGAGGACACAACATTCGCTTCAGCCATACCACACAACCACTTTGGACGGATCACCACTGCGTCCACTTCTCCTTCTCGAAACCCACCGCACACAGGACTACTCCTCATCCCCCCCGCACAGGAACTGGAGCAAGATCACCGAAGAGCACCTCAACTCCACCCTCAACTGTGCTCCTCCTCCCACCACAACCAACGCTAACTCTGCGACCAACGAACTCCACTCTCTACGGCACTTTTGATGAGCAGAATCTAGGCACCTACCCTACTCCTTCAACCGACAACGCAACCCAGCCTACCATCACCCCCTGGACTCCTGTCACCACAGAAGACACCACCAAGACCATGAGAAGTATACACTCAGGAGCCCCCACACAACCCTGCCTGCCCCACATCTTCCACAGAGCCGCCTCCACCATAGAACCTGAACTACGATGTACCATCAAATGCTCCCTCGATACAGGCACATTCCCAGGCGACTGGAAATGCATAGAAGTCAAGCCCCTTCTCAATAAGACCACCGCAGACCCAACGGACCTCAAGAACTACAAACCCATCTCTCTCCTCCCCTTCGCAGCCAAAGTCACAGAGAAGATCATCAACAATCAGCTCACTAACTTCATAGAAGCCAACTTGATACTCTACTATTCTCTGGATTTCGTAGCAACCACAGCACGGAGACCGCCCTTCTAGACGCCACGGACGACATCCGCACCTTCCTGGACCAGGGCCGCACGGCTGCCCTCATCCTACCAGACATCTCAGCAGCTTTCGATAGCATCTCCCACCGCACACTTACTGCCAGACTCCATGACGCCGGCATCCGGGGAACCGCTCTTGACTGGATCCGCTCATTCCTCTCCAGCCAAACCCAAAGAATCGGAATCCTGCCTTTCCTCTCCGAACAACAGAGATCAGCTGTGGAGTACCCCAAGGATCCTCACTCAGGCCCATGCTCTTCAACATCTACATGGCCCCTCTTGCCACCTTCGTCATAAAACACAGACTCAGCATAGTAGCTTATGCCGACAACACCCAGCTCATCCTCTCCCTCACCAATGAACCAGACAGCACCAGACACAGCTTCCAGGAAGGTATTAAAGACATTGCCTCCTGGATGAGCTACAGCTGCCTACAGCTCAAAACGGAATCCTTATCCTCGGATCCACCCCCAGGCATGGGACAACATCTGGTGGCCCACTGCCCTCGGCAACCCTCTCAAACTCACAGACCACGCTCATAACCTCGGCATCATACTCGGCTCCTCCCTCACCATGAACCGACAGATCAACGCCGTATCTTCCAAATGCTTCAACACCCTTCGCATCCTCCGCAAGACCTTCAAATGGATCCCCTCCAAATCAAAAAAGATCTTCACACACGCACTCATAACCAGCAGACTGGACTACGGAAATGCCCTCTACACTGGAATAAACAAATCCCTACTCCTCAAACTCCAGACTATCCAGAACGCCACAGCTAGACTTGTCCTCAGCATCCCACGACAGCACCACATCAACCAACACCCTCCACTGGCTCCCTGTCGAAGAGAGTCACCTTCAAGCTCCTCACTCATGCCTACAAATACCTCCACAACATCAGTCCCCAATACCTCAAAAAAAGAATCTCCTTCTACACACCCAAGAGAAGCCTCCGCTCCACCGATCTTGCCCTGGCCAAAATCCCACGCATCGGCAGAGCCCCCACACTTCAAGAATTCAACCTGGCTCTTCGGATGAAATGGAAATGCTCGAACCCCCCCTCCTGCTCACCAGCGCCTTGGGACCCTCACGTGTGAGTAGTGTGCTTCATAAACCCCTGATTGATTGATAGCTGTTGTGTTGGTGTATTTGTGTTGGGAGAGGGGGAAGATAGAAAGCGTGACAGTAAAGATGGTTTAGGATGTGTATTATTTGTGTAGAGGGTGGGAGTGAGTGTATGTTTTTAGTTTGTGATGGAATGTATTATGCAATAGTGTGTGTGTGTGTGTGTGTGTACGTGTAAGATTTTTTTGTACTGGTATGTGTGTTCTGTTTTGTTTTTGTGGAGTAGTGAGAGGAGATGATGTTGCGGATCTCTGAGAAGGATTTGTATGTAAAGTATTGTAGGTGAGTGGAAGTTGAATGGTAAAAGGGGTGGTGATGTGTTTTGGAAAAGAATATATGTGGTGTGTGAGGGGATGGACAAGAGTTATGAGTGTTTGTATTAGATTTGATAGCTGGAAGAGGTAATATGTGTGGTGGAGTGGAATGCAAGGATTGTTTGTTTATGTTTGTTTTGGTAAAAAGAGGAGGAGGGTGTAGGTGGATGAAATTATGTTAGGCTAAGTATTGAATTGGTGGTGACAGAAAGGGATTTCTTAGTAGTAAGCAGAGGGTAGAGCTGATGCTTTGTATGAACAGGGAGTGTGTCCATGGATGTATTAAAGATATGTATTGTGGGGGGGTGTGGCCTGGCGGTCTAACATGGCAGACGCGCCTTAGCGAGGCTCACGCAGCCCTACCGTACTCCTTCATTAATCCTGCTCATCCGGCTATCCTGATTAACTCAGTGCCTCGGCAGAGTCCAGAGACACCGTACAGCTGTGGATTAGGGGATCCGGTGGTCGCAAATTTAGCACCCGATGGCTGTGGTGCAGCCGTGCGACATACAGCCCTGGTGCAGCGGCCTAGATGTGCCGTGGGAAAGGACACACTGCCAGCAAACCGAGATATCTACCCGGTATGGAGCTGCAGGGGTGGCTGTGAACAAAGAGGTAGGGCCGATTGGGGTGGCGACTAGAGGCAGGAGGTCATTGACATCCGGCCTCTGCCTTGCCGGAGTCCCAGTGGCTGGACTGGGCAGAAGCGTGTGAGCAGACGTGATCCACCAATATCAATTGGGGCATACATCGCACAATCGGCGCTCTCCCACAAACCCCCCTCTCTGGTGGAGGCTGCAGGCATGGGGGGTGCAGGCGTGCCGTGGAGACAAAGCGGAGACCATCACGACATCCTGTGCCCAGCTGGGTGAAGGAGAGGCTACACAGTGGGAGCGCTGATGGACCGCAACCTACTCAGGGCCCCTGAAGAGATCCCAGGGGATATTTCGGGCCGCAACATAATAGGGGCTCTGCTGATTGGGAAATTGGGGTGGACCGGGAGACAGTGGTAGGTCCCCCCCCTGGATATCGCATGGGGGCAAGAAGCCCCAACACACCTTGGAACCCTGCGCTGCATGATTTGCAGGGCCTCAGAGGCTAGATCAGACCACGGGCCCCTCCCACCCCCCCCAAGTTTGATTGTGAGGGGTTGTGGAGACTGCCGGACTGAGGGATTCATCAGCGAATCTACTGCCGATTGAAGGCCAGTGGCAGCTGTATAGATGGCCCATTCTTCTCCTCTCCCTCTGGATGCTCCATGGTGCTTGTGGGACGGAGCGAGACTCTGCGCCATTGCCCTGCTCCTGTAAAGGTACTGAATCTCCCGGTTGGGAGTGGAACCTAGCTGCCTGGTCCTTCCCGGAGGCCTCCATTGATACCCGGCAGTTGCCCATCTAATCCACATGGGCATGGGCCTGTGAATCGGGCCCGTTAGGAGAGGTGGGGGCGCCCAGCTCACAGAAGCGGTTACACTAAGTTCAATGTGGCTTGTGGGCACGGTACCCTCCCCTGGCCGCCCCCCCTTCCCCGGAGACCCAATAGGGAGAGTGACCGGAGATATTGGCCCGCTCCAAGAGTGGAACTCTGAGGCATACTTGGCTTTACTGCCAGGCCACCTCTCATCTCACAACTACACAATATGGACAAAGACAATTCACCTGCAACGGCATCCAAGCAAAGCACGATAGATAAATATACTGGAGCTGTGGCCCAGGTGCCGAATCTAGGCGACCGGGAAGCAGCCATGCCGAATAATGCAGCACTGTTGGCGGTGATTACGCAGTCCCGGTAGACGCTTGACACCAAGATTGGGGCCGTTGGTTCCGATGTTATGTTGCTCAGACAGGACCTCAAAAACGCTGTACAGTGCATCACAGAATCAGAATGCCAGATCTCAATGGTGGAAGACACAGTGAACATACTTCAGAAAACAGTATCCACCCTAGAGACACTTCCTAAGGGCCTGGCGAAGCGGGTGGAAGATTCAGCGGGGCGTGCTCGCAGGAACAACCTCCACTTTGTTGGATTCCCTGAGGGCTGCAAGGGCGGTTGCATAGAGGACTTCCTTGTTAGGTGACTCACGGAATGGCTCCCACCGGACAGTTTCCCCATGCTTTATAATTGAGCGCGCACATTGGGCGCTGCTGCAGACGCCGCCGCCGGGCACCCGCCTTCGACCAATAATTGCAAGGATTCTTAACTATAAAGACAGAGATGTTTTACTGCAGCAAGCTAGATTGAAAGCGACTCTTATGTTTGCCTTGCAACACATTATGATCTTCGCAGACTACACTAAGTTGGTACAACAGCGCAGACAGTCATTTGTTGAGGCCAAGGCACGTCTTCTTGGCCTCAAGATCCAATATTCCCTGCTGTTCCCGGCCCGCTTGAGAGTGGCCTACCAGTCACGGACACATTTCTTTGAAACACCAGAGGAGGTGTTCTGCTGGATGGACGAAGCTGTAAAACCTAAGCCTCACACTCAACCCAGACTTGATTCGGACTCCTCATCCGGGGGACATGGGCAAGGCTATCACGAGACTGCTGGCAAACAGCGCCGCCAATCGCGCTGTAAGAAATTATGCAAAACCCGTAGCAAGTCCTGTCGGAGACTGGCAGATGACTGGCCAGAACCTGCAGCATCCTAATTAATACCCTGCCGAGACCTACACAAAGATTGAACAATTCGGATGAAGATGATAAATGGGCTACAAATGTACATATGCTCCTCTGCCGTTAGACTTTAACATGGGCAGGGGCCTATTAGTGGGGATCCATTGGCTACATGTTGCTTCTACCCCCCGTTGGGGGTCAGGGGCACGTCATGCCGCGACAAATACATCAATGTTTATGAGATATTGGGGTCGGGGGTTGGTTGGGGGATTAAAGGGAAGTTTTTGTTCTCTATTAGTGCCATAGCCAGACATTACAATCATGGTCCCAGGCCGCAGGAGAAGCTGTGAGGAGAAACTACCAGTTTGCTGTGTGCTTTGCTGTGTTGGCCTGCAGTGGCTGCTTCTGTCTTGGGCAGTGAAAGGACTGGACTGAACTTTCTACTACTTCTTCCTTTGAGTATCTCCAAGGGCTTGGGGTAGAGCTTGCCTGCTGTTCAAGAGGTCCCAGGAAGAGCAAAGACTTCAAGTTTTTCTGCCCTTAGCACTGGGGACTGTGTGTTTTGTGCTGCAACAGAAGAAAAGCAACCAACCGCTGTCTACGAAACCACTGCCGACTCCGTGTCCTGAAGGCACCGCGGAGAGCACCGCCGCAACGCTGCACCTGACCCTGGTCTCACTGACAATGCCATCTGATGCTGCAACAGAGCCACTGCTCGCACCATGACTTGTGGGCACCGCACAACCCACCGCCTTGCTTCACGACACCGCTTTGGTATCCCCGATGACGCCGCTTCACACCAACATAGACGCCGCTGCTTGCACCGTGGTTCGAGGGCCCGCTCGGAAAGTTACATGATGCACCGCCCTCATCCCGCACCGCAGCCTTGGCCTACCAATGCTATCGACTCTAGTTCGTCAGATGACAGTGCTTCAGCAACGACGATGCCGCTGCTTGCACCGTGACCTGCCAGCACCGCGACGAGCACCGCATCACTTCGCACCGCAACAACGATGCCCAGTCTTCAGGTAAATCCACCTCTCCTTCCTATGATTCCTCTGGGAGGCAGACTAATGCATTTTCTGTACAATTGGACAAAAATCACCTCAGATGCGTGGATCATTCACACTGTTCATGGGTACCAGATAGAGTTAGTAGATGTTCCTTTTCAGGCACGTCCCCTTTCTCCTCTCCATTTTTCCCTACAAGAACAATCTTTTATAGACTCAGAATTTCAAGAGATTTTGGCCAAACTGGCTATTGCTATGGGACCCTTCATTCCCGAAGTTTTTGCAGCAACGTTTTCTTGGTACAAAAGAAGGGAGGAGGACATAGATTAGTGCTGAATCTCTGGGAGTTCAATCCTTTTGTTGTCTACAGGCACTTCAAGGTGGATGGAATCCATCTTTTGAGAGATTTACTGCTAGAAAAGGATTAGATGGTACGTTTGGACCTAAAGGATGCTTACCTTACAGTCCCCATTTGACTCTCCTATCAGAAATGTCTCCAATTTCAGTGGAAAGAGCAATGGTTCCATTATCTATCCCTCCCCTTCGGCCTGTCCTCAGCACCGTGGATTTTTACCAAACTTCTGAAACTAGTGATCACTCGTCTTCGAGAAATGGGCGTCCGCATGATCGTTTATCTTGACAACATGCTTCTCCTAGCACAGGACCCCACACTGTTGTGCACTCACTTACAATGGACGATATCTCTGTTACAAGAGTTGGGTTTTGTGATCAACACCAAAACATCCATGACTATCCCCCCTCACCTGGTAGACTTCCTAGGTTTTCAAATCGACTCTGTGAATGCCCAGTTGCTCCTCCCGGCACCCAAGATCAAATCCATAAAGAGGGAGATATGAACGACTCTGTAGAAGCAGAAGGTCTCTGAGTTCCCTGACGAGGATTGTGTGTCTCCTTGTCTCCTCGATTCAGGCTATCTTCCCAGGGCTTCTCCACTACAGGGCGTTACAACGCCTCAAGATCCATTATCTGCAGCAAAGGTTCTCGTACGACCATCTGATTGCCCTGCCTATAGACACGCAAGAAGAGCTGCAATGGTGGCTCACTTATTTGGAGGCCTGGAATGGCAATGCCATCTTCGGAGCCTCTTCCGAAGTCATTATTGAGTCAGATGCCAGTCAATGGGGTTGGGGCGCAAGGTGCGGAGACTATGCCACTGGTGGTCGGTGGTCCGCAGAAATTAAAATTACACATCAACTGTCTAGAGTTGTTAGCAGGTTTGTTTACCATCAGATCAACCTCCCCATTGAAGAGCAATTGTTGCATCCTCCTGCGAACGGACAATGTGTCGGCGGTAGGCTACATAAATTGCCTAGGAGGGACGAAATCCCGACTTTTAGCCAATATTGCAAGGGAGTTTTGGCACTTCTGCCTGGCTCAGAAGATCAGGATTGTGGCAGAATACATTCCCGGCAAAAGCAATCAAGTGGCAGATTGGAACTCCAGGATTCTCAGGGACTTCAGTGACTGGAGACTCCAGCCTTCTGTGTTTCTAGAGATCATGGGTTTTCGAGGCTCTTGCCTGATAGACCTCTTTGCATCTCGCCTAAATGCTCAGTTTCCCCACCTATACAGCTGGAGACCGGATCCGATGGCACTGGGAACGGACGCATTTCTCCATCACTGGGGTTCCCAGAGGAATTATGCCTTTCCCCCCTTCGTGTTGATTCTGAGAGTAGCTGCTCATGTACGGAGACAGGCAACGTCATTAATGTTAGTCACACTGTTATGGAAGACACAATTGTTGTTTCCGACTCTGTTGGAATTGTCTGTGGATCTGCCAGTTCAATTGCCTGTGTTCCCGATGCTGCTCCAGGACCTAGTAGGCTCCCCACATCCTCCGGTTCTCCAGAATCAGTTAACCCTCATGGTTTGGATGCTCTCCGGAGACATGAACGAATTGAGGGCCTTTCATCAGCGGCTGCCGCGTTTATACAACAGGCTTGGGCTCCATCCACCCGCAAGCAATATTCTGCATCATGGAAGCGATGGGTGGGTTGGTGCCTTCAACAAAAGGTGGATCCTGTGGGATCTGATTTGAAGGAAATACTAAATGTTTTGTCTGACTGTGCTGAATCAGGTCTGTCGTATAGTTCAGTAAATAATTTCAGGTCGGCTTTATCGGCCAGACATAACCACATTGAAGGAAAACCTGTGGGTATACACCCGTTGGTGTGTAAGTTGCCAAACGGTATCAAAGTTGCTCGCCTGCCACGTCCCAGATACACTACGCTGTGGGGTGTCTCGAAAGTTCTCTCTTTGTTAGAATTATGGCCGGATAATAAAGATTTATCTTTAAAGCAGTTATCTGCAAAACTCACTATGTTGTGTGTCTTATTTCCTGCCGCAGAGTGGGCAGCGCGGTGATCAGCTAGTAGGAGACTCCGAGAACCAGGGTTGCTAAGAACAGTTGAGCAGAAGCAAGGTCTCCTTTAACCACCGGCGCACTTTGACACAGTTTTTTTTGCAGGACCAGGCAGAGACGCATTGCTATGGAGACGCTGAGCCGATGGAGTGCACGGCGGGAGGTGGAAAAGATGTTTTGCACTGGAGATGAGGAACGCCACTGCTGAGCATGGACTGTTGCTGAAAGAGACGATGAACTGAAGCAAGTGGATCAGTCCAGCGGAAAGCGTCCACATCGCGATAGATGCAAGCCCCTTCCAGCGGACATGACGTTAGCTGAGTGCTAACACCTCCCAGCCTAGGCAGTTTTGTTTGACCCTTATGGGCGATAAGAATGCTGCTGTTGCTTTTGTCCTGAAGAAGCCATAAGAAATCGACCGGCTGAAAAGCGACCGCGTCGACAGTTGTTTAACAGAAGGACTACAAATTTATTGAATTGTTTGTGGATGTTACAATCTCACATTGCCTCTTATGAATAATTCGGAAAGTGATGTCCCTATATGCAATGTTTGAACCTTCTGGGTAGTCCACACTATTTAAAGGTGGCTCCACAACAAGGAATATTCTCTGGCGGACAGTAGCCATAGTTTGTTTGTGTTTTAGAGGTGTTAATTGTAAATATATGTTTATTGTATATGCTCAACGACTAAATGGTTAAATAAGAAAATGCGAATTCAGACGCAGATGACAGGATAATTAAAGGTATCTGTGTTCAAAAATATTTATTTATCCTTTCCTCCTTACCAATTGTTTATAAATTGCGTTTCAGATAACCAGGTAAATAGGAGGGTTATTGATGGGTATACCCCTAACCAATAGAATTGCAGAGTGGCTGATGTGCATGCTTTAGATTTAGCAGGAAGGGTTTTCTCTCCCCAAGGTGTTTCTTTTATCATCTCTAGAAGAATGAAAACGAGGTCTCGTTCAGTTGAGTATCCCGCTTTTCCTCATAATGAGAAATTATGTGTTTTGAAATGCTTAAAGATGTATGAAAAACGTACTTTACCTCACAGGTCAGCCCCTGAGCGTCAATTACTCTTGGCAATCCGGAAACCATTTCGCCCAGTCTCAGCGGCACTCTGGCACGTTGGGTCAATCGTGTGATGGCTGAAGCTGGTATAGATATTTCTGTTTATGGGGCGCATTCAGCAAGAGGCGCTATGTCGTCTAAAGCCTTCATTATGGGGTCTCATTTGGAAGGCTGCAGATTGGTCATCTGATTCAATGTTTAAAGTATTTTATTAGAAACCCATTGCACATGTTTCTTCTGTTGTTGGTCAGCTTTGAACCAGCATAATCTGAGCCTCCGGTTCTGCCATAGTATACAAAATTTTACAGCAATCGCGACAAGAATTTTAGATTCTATTAAGGACACGGAGGCGAGGATTATCCCACCAGTTGGGACAGGTAAGATTTACAACAGTCATGCTGTCTGATGATGCATAAAACTTATGTTATTTCCCGCCCTGTGATACCACAAGATTTCTTGGTTCCGTATTTTCAAACTTTTTTCTGATTTCAGGAACTGACTCCAAACAGAGTTGAATCTGCAATTCCTCATGCCAAAGAAGTCTTCACTCTTGGAGGATAGTTGTCTAGTCTGGGACCTGTTAGCAGTTGCTCTCCGTTGAGAGCCAGAACTGTTGCTTTTGTTTACTGAACACTTGAGACTTCTTATTGCAAAGAAAGAGGTAGTCAAGATGGTGCCTCGCTATTTTGTATACTATGGACACGTTTGATTGGTTAATGAAGGAGGCGTGGTTCAAAGCCTCATGGGATATGTAGTTTTTACAATGTTTACTGTTTTATCATTGGCTGCTATTGGAGTAGTAAAGAAATTGAGAAGCATAATCCTCGCCTCCGTGTCCTTAATAGAATGTAAATTTTGTACTGCAAGTCATGATAGTACAGGAAATTATGCATTTCATTGTCATGATTCATTCTCAACTGGGAAGATAGGCTGAATCGAGGACGCAACTCCATGGCTCTTAGTCTTATAATCGATTGTGCCTTATTTGTTTGTGGCTCTTAAGATCTTAAATTCAAGCTTCTGGGCTATTCGTGACTACGAATGGGCCTGTTTGCAGCAGAACCGCACCGTTCGCACCAAAAATTAGCGCAAGCCTATCTCCTTGCCCAGCAAGTATTGGTCACCCGTGTGGACTGCCAACTTGGGGAGAGGATGTGGTCCGTCGGCTGCGCTGCCGCCTCTGGTGCAGGAAACCATGGTTCGAGCCTCGAGGTCGCGTCCACATCCTGTGATTCTGGGCAAATCACTTAATCTCCCCGTGCCCGAATGTGTAATGTAAATACGGTCCTATGTAAAGCGCTCCAATACCTTCGGGTCCAGTTCGTGCTATATAAATATGCAAAAAAACCACACAAAAAAAACTCAAAGCTCCAGGCTGCTGGTCTGTGACTCCTGACCTGCTCTTGCACCGACCTGCTCTTCGCACCCCGCAGACCAGCGAGGCTCTCCTTGCTCCAGGAGACCTTCTTTCACACGAACAGGACTCTTTGCCAATGCTTAATACTGTTTGAAGTGGTGTTGCACAAATACTTTACACATTGCCTCTAAGTTTAGCCTGACTGCTTTGTGCCATGCTACCAAAGGGCTGAGTACATGACTAGGCTTATTGTTGCTTTGAACAGGGTTCCCAGTCCCACTCCCTTCAACCAGTACCCCAATCTCTAACAACCATTATTTTTTGGGAGAAATCTGACTTATTATTAAAGCGGAGCAAAGAATACGCCTCAGCGGTAGCTGGTACAGAAGTCACTAACCACGACACAGTAGTTGCCAGCACGTGAAATGGACTGAACATTAGTCAATGACTTGAACCTTAGCACCGTAGGAAAACCGACGGACACTACTGACATTTCCAGACGACTTCTGCGTCACACCCAACACGTAATCAGTGACGCATGAAGAGAATCCTCGTACCCACCACACTCCTGACAGCCTCTCCCTCCCTTGCCAACCAAGCTGGCGCTTTGATTCAGACAGCAACTGGTTCACACCGGTTGCTGCGTCGTGACGTCCAACGTACTCAGGGCTCAGGCGCGTTCTGGACTCATCCGTAATTTGGGAGGGGTCGTGAGGAGTGTATAGGTGGCCCGTGGACTATGGACCCGCCTACGCAGCCACATGATTTGTCCGTTGGTTTGTGACGCATCTCGTTTTATAGACAACAATAGAAAGCTTGTGACGTTTATGCATGGGGCGGGGCGTGCGCGTTCTCGATCCTGCCATGGTCTGGAGTCTGCGCGCGGAGGAGGCAGAGTGCAGCTGACGCCGTCGCCGCGTCCCCGAGCCTTCCCGCTGCTGTATGGTACACCGCCAGCTGCCCCGCTGGAGTCCGCCTTACCCCAAGTACTAGGGACCGTCTGTATGATCAGGACGCGATCTTCAATGAGTAAGCATAGCCCTGTAAGTACCGAGCGCCGCGTTTCTGTCCGTGTTCTGAGTGAATGTTCACCTCAAACCGACGTGTCCATTTATGGATGGTAGTGGCATTTCCGATACAAGGCCCAGTCTCTCTACCTCTCAGTCGTTTTTCCTGATTATCGCATCATTCCTCGGTGTATGATATTATTGGCCATCCTTTCTGGCGGTTTTGATTCGCCAACACTGGTTTCGCGAGGTTTACAATTACCGGGTGGTTTTCAGCCGCACCCTGTGGCACACGGGTGCCTGGTATTGATAAGCTTACCCCTCTTTTGCTTTTCCCGGTACCCGTCCCATCCTTCTTGTCTGCTCCTGTTGCCAGACCCCCACCCCCTTCTCTTGCCCGGTGACCGCGGGCGCATTAGCGGCGCTCAGAGCCTCCGAACACAAAGGAGCCGCTGTGAGCCCGTCACATGCCCCTCACCTGAGCCTCACATGCTGCTCGTTTACTAGGGAGGGTTCTGGATTAAGGGGCCGAGTCGGGTGGCTAGAAAAATGTGGACAAGTTAGAACTTGTCATGTATGAGCTATTAACCAGAAGCTGTCCAGTGCAGAGGGTCTTCATTCCTGCTCACGGTGTCTAAATCAACATTAAATAAACCTCATCGGAATAGCCAAGGGCGTTATAGGCTCACGTTTGTGCTGTATTATTTTATTAAAGCCACGCAGGCAAGCGCATACGTTTGTACCGTAGAATTGAATCTGTGACTTTAACTACGTGCCATGAACAAATTAAGTGGACGCACACTTCTTGGTCAGTTAGACCCCCGTTAAAAATTTCTAGGCTAAAATGTCTTGCGTTTGGAATCGCAAGTTATTCAACTCCTTTATCCTAAAACCTTGTAGACGATCATTGCATACAAAAATGCCCCGCCATCCCCTCCCGACCACAAGTAAACACTACTTTAATATTAGCAGTGATTGCTGTTGGACCGCCGGCACATATTTAGTAATTCTCATGGCAATTCATCTGTAACACTCGCGTTGTAACTGTGTTTTGCTTTGGCCTGGAAAAATGGTTTGCTGACGTGTAGGGAACCTCTTCGCTTATTTCTAACGAGAAAGAAATCCGCGAATGTCCTGATAGAGAAGACAACCAAAGAGGCAATCTAAAACGATCATTGGCATTGCCAGTAGTATGGGTTTAAGAGAATGTTGCATTGTCTGGGTTTGAAGGCTTGGTGGACTAATGCATCCACTGTGTTGGCCTGTGTTTGACCTCATGGTCACAGGTTAGAAATCACACTGGTCCACTCAGCCTGTCATCCTTTTGAGGTCGATAAAATGAGTTCCATTGAACTGGTTAACAAATATCTGTTATTCAGCTCCAAGATACCCTTCGGGGTGAACGTGCGTTTACAAATGCACATACACACGTTAATATGAAGCATTGCAAGTTAATGAGAATTTCTCTGTATTTGCGGCAGCAAAAAACTGTAGCATAATATTGCTGTAGCTTAAACTGTCTAGTGGCGTGGGCTAAACTTTCAGGTGCCAGACCTAAAAATCCAATTAGGTTAATGACTGCCCTTCTGCTAGTGAGTCTTTATCACATAATTTTCTGGCTATTGCTTCTCTGTGTATGTGTGTGTGTATACTTTAGATTAGAAACTGTCCATGTCTAAGCGTAGACATCTTGTTTTAGCTTGAGCGGCTGTTGTATATCTGAAGTTGTAGGACATACTGTCACTTCCATGCACAGCCTTAATGACGAGTATCAAGGCCTTAAAGTGATTCTTTCCTACATTACAGGCAGTGAACCAAACTGAGGGTTGGCAAGATGAGATTACTAAGTGGAGAACCAGATCTGTCTGTAGATTTTTTTTACTTCACATTTGGTATTCTGTTAATAGGCCCAAAGACACACACAGGGAATTGTACTTGTTTAGAGTCTCTCCAACCGTACCAATGACCACATTATGCTTCAATACAGGCCAGATCTTCTGGGAATTTGAATGTCGTATCTGATTGGCTTGTCTTTTGAGGGTCATTAGATCATAACTTATCTTGGCATTTTGCCTTTTTTTTTTTTCTTGACAACCATTTCCTACCCACCTGCCTTGAAAATAAACATGCTAGTCTTCAGTTTTTATGAAAAGAATAAGGGCCACTAAGTAGAAATGTGTTTACTGCTGTTCAAGCACAAAATGCACTCGCTCTTCCACCCCTCATGCTAACCACAAAAATCAACTGTTTCCACCTTTCTGTTTTACTGGGTCTTTAAAACACTAGTTTAATGCTGAGTTATAGAAGTTAGCATAACGTCTGACAGGGTGTGCATAAATTTTACATAGGTATCAAGCAATTAGTACATTCTTTGTACTTTTTAGTTAGGCTTATAGTGTGATTGACAATGAGAACAGGTGGTTGTCTGCTTCCCTCTTTTTTTTTTTTTGTTTTTTTTTTCTTTTTTTTTCTTTCAGCAATTTGTATGACAAAGTATTTAGAAGCTATGGAAACAGTACCGAAAAGTAACACAGAAAGAAGCATCGAGGGGAAGAGAGAAATATAAAAAAACATTTGAACCGCACATTGGACATATAGATGCAGGTTTTCATCCATTGAAGTCTAAGCAAAGCACATGGGGCCTCTGGCCTTACCTAACGCTAGTTCAGGCTTAAACGCCTGTCTAAGCGGAGACCAGACAAAGTCTGTATTTGGGCTGATAGTCTACCTAAGCTCTTGCGATACACAGACGTGCACAAACAATGATAGTTTAATGACCTCTCTTGCCTACTAGCCCCAGGTTTGTACCCCAGAAAAATTTCCTTGTCCGTAAGCTGAAATTTGTGTCCTAGATGCCCTGTAAACATTGCAGAAACTTTATTCCAAACTAGATTCAACGCTGGACAGTCAACCGTCCTATGTTTTAATTTAAATCTGCAGCAAACAACTTACATTTTGTACAATGTTTTTGAGGAAGATCCATAGGTTGCCCATCTGGAGATTACCTTAGGTGTATAATACAACATTAATATTGTCCTATGTTGCTGCAATTTCAAATTAACTGAACTTACTGCTTGATCTAGGGTATCCAGTGCCGCTTGTATTTCTTCTGCTGATATATGGGTTTTGAGAAGACTAGTTAAGTAGAAATCTGCAGACTGTCAACACCTGCTTCTGCGATAAACTTGTGATACATTGCACTAATAACACCTTTCCCGATAGCTTAATATACCCGTCAGTATTTCCGACGTATAGGGTATAGCTGAGATTTTTTGTCTATGCAGTAGATAGTCTTTTATTTGTAAATATTTAAAAAAGGAACGGTGCGAATGCCCAAACTCCTTTTTTAATGTGGCAAACAAGCGAAACCCCTGACCATCATACAGGTGTCCTAACTTATTGATACCCTTCCGCTGCTAGATTCTACCAATAGCATCCCCGAAAAATTCCGGTGGAGTTTGATTACCCCATCAGGGAGTATATTGATGTGTTGTCGGCAGAGAGTATTCCTTACTTATTTCTTGCCACGTGTTAGACATCCTTGAATCTGACTCGTTTGAAATGGTTGGTTCAGCTATTTTATTCATGGTGAATCCGATAAAAGGTCCGCAAGCTAATTGGTACACGACTGAAGACAGGCCTGCTTCGAAGCAGTTTAACATATATCCTGAGGCAGAGAAGAATATACTTCACACTCCCCTTTGACCAATTTTGATATTGGATTTGGCCTTCTTGTCTGCATCTTGGTAGCCAAAAGCCACCCCACCCGTATACGTACTGAAACATTTTTTATCTTTTTATGATTAGCAGCCACTTTCTCTTTTAGCCCTTGTTCTGCTTTTTGAGCTGTCGTTCCCCCCCCCCCCCCCCCCCTTTGTGCTAGGATAAACTGAAGTGTGGTTCCCCTGATATAAGCTATCATACAGTCCCAGACCTCTGAGGTAGAACCTGTGCCCTTATTATTAACTAGATACTCCCCGATTGCTGATCTAATATGTGCACAATGCTCTGTGTTATGTGTCGAGGAAAAGAAGACACAGCAGGCATTCCTAACTGTTGTCTGCATCTAGAATGTTAACATCACCGGGTTATGCTCAGAGGTGATTTTAGGACAGACCTCAATGTGAGCGTTTTTATAAGAGTGATGTTTTAATAAAAATCCTATTGATATGTGAATATTGTCTGTGCACGGATGAATAGAATGTGAACCCTGACACTGTTGAACACCGTGTCCTCCATGCTTCATCTAGTTGATGTATATGTAGAAGTTCAAGTATGGCTGCTCGGGTCCTAACAATGCTAGCCGGTTTGTTCCTATTAGTAGTATCAATCTTTCTATCCATGATAAAATTAAAGTCCCCCATGATCAAGAGATCTCTGCCCCATCCAGTGATTCAGAGCTTAAATAGTGGAAGATATCCAGGTCATCAGGGTTAGGGCCATATACTACACAGATCATACTTATCTAACCCCAAATCATCAGCTGGCTTACGAAGAACAGTGGCCTTAAAGTCTCGACTTTAAAATGGCGACCCCCCGCCCCCCGAATAGAAACTTGAGTGTCCACACAGCCAATAAAATACAGCTTCCGGTCCTCAATGAAACATACATCCATCATTGTCTGCAAGCACATGCACTATGCAACACTCACAGTGCCAACTTCTGTTACAACTCCATCCCCTGTCACGTGTCAGCAGAATGGTCAGTAAATGTCCTCCAGCCATAGTCACATACCCACCATCACAAACAGACACCATCACACAGCCATTCACCCTCCATCATCAGCCATTCACCCACAAATATACCGATTCGCGCCGTCCACAGATATCAGGCTGTCTGATTTCCTTTACTGCTGACGAGAAAGCTGCTAGCGGGATCTAATGGTTCTCTATCATTATTACCTGTGTGAAATTACTGCTCCTGCATTGGCGACTCATTTTGTACCGTATTCCCCCTTCATTGAGGGATCTTTTCAGGTATTATACACATCCACCTTCTTTGACTATTAGGAACGCTTACTTGATACGAGTTGAATATTCTCTTTCACTGGTTCTTTCTTCAGGAATACTTGGATTGGTTGACTCAAATTATCTGTAGCCGTGTTTGCATACACTATGAGCACTGAACCTGAATCTTGATGCTCACTCAAAGTGTTTTTGATATTCTTAGTAAGCCCTGACAAAGTTCCCGTGGCACTAGGGAACGAAACGCGTTGGCTGTGTGCCGTTTTTAGTAAAACAACTGCGAATAAAAGAATCGTTTTGGATTTCAAGTGTATTTCCTGTTTGACTTCCATTAGAGTGCACCTTCCATTTTTTGTTTGGACTGATTCACCCACAAATACTCGCATGGGTAGACACCAATCGTCTCCTTCACTGTTATATTTGTGGAATTTGTGTCCGTGATGGTTTAATATTAACACTTAGGTAATGACCCAGTGATCCCATATGTAATAGTGCGACATAATTGACAAATTTAAGGTTTTGCTGTAGAACTGTAATTTCTTTAGTATTTTTTCCCAACTAGAATAAAAGCTTATGCACTAGTGAGCCATAGTTTAAGGATAACAGTTTTTTTTTTTTAGTGTATGTTCGTGTATATTCACAGAAAACTCCAGTACTAAACTGAGGGCCTCATTACGATCGTCCAACCGCCATAGCAGCGGGATGGAGACCGCCCTACAAGTAATCAGTGGTTCCATCCACCATATTATGATTAGACCGCTGTGTAGGTAGGCGGTCAGAAAAATGCTGTTTTACTACTGCGTCTTGTGCGGCGGACAGGAAAGGGCTCCATTAGTAAATGGCATGTTGGGAAACATCTATGCACAATGTGGTGCCTGACGCACAGTGCATGGGTGTTTAGGGGTGGGGGCACCACATGTCCCACGCTGGCCACATAGCAGCGACCCATGTGTGACGGGGGCCCTGCTAGGTGCCCCCAGAGTCCTTTTCCAACATCCTTTGGCAGTGGGAACGCCATGAAAAGGCTGTGGGAAATCCCTATGGCAGTGCCTGCCCACTTAAATGTGTAAAACCACTGCAATCAGTTACTGTGATCGAACACAACGTAACTCGCAGAGTCAGCCATGTTTTTGTGTATCTGTGCTGTTAGAAAATGGTTGTTTTTTGGGTATGGCGGATGCTGCGAGTTGTGATGTGTGCAAAATGATCTATGCAAGCTAAAATGGGAAATGACTGAATCCTTGTTTTCCATGCTTAAGTGTCTTTTGAAATGTATGCCATTGCAGACTTCTCTGCATATACAAAACTATGTCCAATATACCTGTATTTAAAGAAATTGCATCCTGTTTAAACTCCCCATGCTGTTTTCTGTCTGTATTTAAATTGAAAAATCAGTAAAAACCAAACGGTGGAAGCCCCAATCCTAATCCATAAAACGGTCAACATACATTTCTGCATTTCCTATGATGTCCAATTCCTAAATATTTTGTTTCATTAAGCTTTCCTGAATGCAGGAATACCATAAGACAGAAACCGCAGGCACACCTCATGTAAAATTTAGAATGTCTGTTCTGCTCTCTACCTTGCTGTGGGTTTTTGTTTATTCCTTATTTGTCATAATAGTAATGTGTGTGTGTGTGTGTGGGGGGGGGGGTGATGCTTGTTTGCCCTTTCTTCCTTTTACTTTATAAGTCGTGTTAATAGTCCGGTTATGGTTGCAAAAAAGTTTTAGGTCTTCTAAGCAAACCCTATATCCCAAATCTTGGCTACGGCCTGTGGCCTTCTAATTTAATGCTCCTTGCCCGAATGCACGATTAAAAATCATAAACATGTAAACTTTACGTGCTAGGGAAATGATATAAACAAATTCAGAATGCTCATGAGATGCTGCAGAAATCAAATTTAATAATGTTTAAGTTGGTAAATAACTGATGCCGTAATATCTACGTGAACAACTGCTTTTTTTTTATGTGACCCTTAAATGTGGATAATTGGTGAAAACCTTTGTAATTTTGTTTTTCGCAGCAGTTCTGTGGTGTACTTGGTCACACATTTATGGAGTTTCTGAAGGGCAGTGGAGACTACTGCCAGGCACAGCATGACCTCTATGCAGACAAGTGAACTGTAGAAATTCATTACTACTCCACAAAGAAGCCTCCCTAAAAGCAGTGAAGCTGGATCAGAAGAGCTTGCTGGGCTTCGGCTGGGCACCTCAGAAAGGACCTGGATGGGGTAAATCCCAGTGCACTGCCTTTCTTGTCTCAGTATTACTGGACGGAAGAATGTTTGCTTCTCGCTAGGAAGTCCCATTTCACTTCCCATTGTTTCAACATCATACTTGCAAGCATTGCAAATTCAACGTGGAGTAGTGACGGAACCTTCAGTTTCCTTACATAAATATTCCCTTAAGAATTTTTTTTATTCTTTACCTAATCTTGGACTTTTAAACTTTTTTTTTTTTTTAAACTAAAATTTGAAAAATGGCTCGCATGAATCGCCCAGCACCCGTGGAAATAACCTACAAGAACATGCGATTCCTCATCACACACAACCCAACAAACGCAACCTTAAGCAAGTTTATAGAGGTACAGTATTGTCAGATTGTGGGTATAGTTTGTATTTAAAAAAGAGTTGTATACTTAAGTGTTCTTTACTGAATAGGTTGTAATGACTAGCTCTCTTACAGAAAGCGTTCTATTTCAAAAGCTGTGCTAACTAAAATAGTTTTATATTGCCGTTGGTATATCCCGTTTTATGTTTTGGAAGGGTTGACTTCATTTTAACACTAACCACTTCTTAAACTGCCTAAAATACAGCTAAATCGTTGCCCACGAATGTGTACACTCTTCAGCTGCATGCTTATCCTTCATACTTGTGTATTAAAGGTATGTTTGTAAATCTGGCTATTAAAGCAGTTTAAAAGTTAGTGGGTGCTTTCTTTTACCTCCGGTGAGCACTGACTCACCCTTTTTCCCCCTCTCCGGTTGCAGCTTATCTCTGAGACAGCTTCTCACTCTTTGCCTCTGCTAGCCTCGCCCTCTCTACTTTGGTCTCCATCTGCTTAAAAGATATGGTGGCGACCCCCGGGGATCAGGACTGGAATGCAGGGATTAGTGAGTGGTGAGGTCAGAGGTGGTAGTTTATTGGGGTCTGTCGGTGACAGGCTTTCCTCTGCTGCACAGTTATTTCTACTATCTGATAAATGTTTACTGTTGGAGCCAATACGACCTTGCTTGCAATTGGTGGTAACGCTATAAACCGTGCAGTCGTAGAAATAGGCAGGCCTTCTTAAAGGTCAGTGGTGGTGTTCCTTGCTACCGGACACCTTCACTCATCTGAGGAAATGTTGTTTATAGTAAACCACCATGACTCCAGGTGAACATGAGAAAGCAGTTTAGATGTAGCTTGAGGAAGGTGGTATAGGGTTGTCTGGGCATAGTACAATAACATTGTTACACTTAAAGTATAGATGTGAATGTCCAACACGAGTTGAGCCTTTCTAAAGTCAACACTTTAATACCTCAAAATATACTTATTTTACAAATGGGAATTGAATGGAAAAAAGGTACACTGCATAGTAAAATGGTAATGCATTCACATAGCTATAAACACAATGCACTGTTGGTGGCCAATAATTGGGGATACGCTTAAAGTCTCGTGGTTTATGGTCCGGTATAACCATATCTTATGGCGTGGTATCCCTCTAGAGTCTCTAGGTCATTATTTATCCTTCAGAGGATGCGGGTGGCAGCTCTTATTAATACTGTTTGGCAAGGAGAAGCAACCCACAGTGCTTGACAGTTAGTGTAGAGCCCCTTAACCACTCTGGGATCTCTTGAGCTGCCTGGTAGTAGAGCCAACAGAGACCAAATCAAAACTCGGTGCAGGAAGGAAATGTTCACCAGGAAAAAGCACCACTCCACTCACCTGCCCGTGAAGATGCTAGAATCTGTCCTCCAGTGAACGATAAATTTAGCTTCAAGGTGCTAAGGCTGCATCTTTGGACCTTTTGTGGCTTAATGGAAGCTTCCTCTTAAGCAAGGTAAGCAACAACAAGGTATATAGGCTTGTTCATAGCTGGAAGAAAAATGCAGCATAGCTCAACCCTCTGGAAGCACCAATGGTGACTTGGCTCATATAGATCTTTGTCTTGTTTCCAAGTCCTTTAAATATAGTCAGCAGCACACCACATTCCATAACCATTCTCAGTCTATGGTTGGACCCAAAGTGGGAGCAGGATCTTCCCTCCATGAGTTTCTCTACAGTTGTCCCCTTCATAGAATGCACTGAGGTGGCCCCACACTTAATCTACCTGACCATGTATATATCATGTAGCAGACTGTTTTTCCACTCTGGGCAACAGCCATTTTTTATCTTGTAACTGCTATGTTTTAACGACAAATGTAAGCATTCATTTAATTGCGCTTAATGACTGTGCGCAAATATTCATCTTGAAGTCACCATGCAAAAATGATTAAGAAATCCTGAATACAACATTTAAAAGTGCATAATGAGTGAAGTTAAAGGTGTCTGAGCCATTGAACTTCATGCTTAAGGAAGGCTAGTAGACAAGTCTTGGGAGTCCCAAACCAACCAGGTCACTGGAAGTCAGAACAGGACTGTAATTGGGAATCCGGGTCCTACGGTTCCATTTACACAAACAAACGCTGCCAAATACAGGGCATGCGATATTAGATCACTTCTCGGTTTTAAAAGGTGCAGGGTAAATCTTCTTAGGGAAGTGGGGAAAGCTATATTTGCACTCACTGAGCGCATTAGTGACTGAATTAAGGCGCCATGTGTCACATTCACAAAGACACATGTGCATTTCAAAACTAGTTCAATAAAAAAAAATTCTCGATAGGTGAAGACACTGTTAGACCTGTGGCAAACAGGAAGCGGAGTGTATTCTTGTAATTCAAATGTAGTCTTCCGCAGAAAGTGTTACGGTTGTTACATTTTGTTAAGGAGCTAAGTGGAGGGGTGGGGGCGCGTTGCAGTGCTCTATAATGCTTATACTCTGGTTGTTCTAGTCCCATGCCTATCTTATTCTCTATCCAATAATAGCTATAGAGTTGTTGCACATGTGCCATGTACCACGTGCTTATCGTATGCTTTCATATTACGGTATTGAAACTTACAAATATTTGGGGAGTATAGCCTTTCATAAACAAATGGGGTTCCACTAGTGTGGCAGTAAATTAATGCCTGTATGTCTTTACTGTATTAGCTCAACTTGCATTTGGTGTCATGTTGACCTTCAGCCCAGAGGGCACTACTTCAGTTTGTTCCATGACTAGTATTCCTGTAATGCCTGCCCTCTCCCCCAAAGGAACTAAAGAAGTATGGTGTTACCACAGTGGTAAGAGTATGTGAAGCCACATATGACACTGCTCCAGTAGAAAAAGAAGGCATCCAGGTGTTGGTGAGTAAATCTCAATCACATTTGTGTCTTTAAGCCTGTTAGCAATTTAGTAGTTTGATCTATATTACTATTGCTTGTTTATTATTGTTAAATTTCACAGTATTGAGAAACTTGCTATGGCGACACCATACAGTGTTGGTGACCTCCCTGGGGCGGCTGCTATTGCTGATTTATTTTTTAAAGTTCCTCACTGGTGTCTTTTAGTTGAATGTTGTCAAACACCTATTTCGGGTAGTAACTCTACTTTTTGTGGACTGTCATTCTTTGCTTACTATGTATGGGTTGCCTGTCCCCTCATTAGCTTGCATTTTAGCCAGGGAGGCGGTACCTGGCTAAGAATATTATTCCTACTATCCGGTAAGACCACTGCGTTCTTCTGACGCCTTGTTAGTAGTGGTCCTGAAAATGAGGAAAAATTGGGTGGCTCCTCCTTTTCTTCCTTCCAACGCTTGAAATTGTTTTCCTTTCTATATTCGGGCAATGAAGGACACGGTGCCTTCAAATGCTACATTAAGACCTGGCTGTTTGAAGTGGTTAATTAGTTTTGCTTTGATACTGGTGATATTTGAGTCTTGCAGAGCTGAGTAGCTGTGCGCTGTATACACTTGTTGGATTCCTTTTAACGTCTGTCCCTCTCCTGCAGCATAGCCTTTTAACCCCTTCGGTGCTCATGACGGAACGGTTCCGTCATGAGCCACGGTTGAGCTGTGCTCATGACGGAACCGTTCCGTCATGACCACGCCCGCGCAAGATTCCGTCAGCACAGCGGCGGAATTTGCGCAGCATGGAAGGGGTTAAACATCCATCTGATTGCATGGCTTGTATCCTTCCACAGCAGGAAATTACTAAAATTCTGCACTTCAATTATTCATTTAGTTACTGGGCTGTTTACGTTCACATCTCCAAGCTTGGCATCTATCCTCTGATAAACGTAATTTAAGTAATAAAAAAAAAAAATACTCCCACCACATGTCTCGTGATGCACTAGTGCTTAATTTGTGCACTTGCGTTTAATTGGTTGGTAACATTGGCACTTGGGGCAGTCAGGGCAGTCCAACACATGCTGATACTGTCTTTTATTTTAACAATGAAGTATAACAATTATCAACTTTTTATAAGTTTTCTTTTAAAAAAAAAAAAAGTTTTTTATCCTACTGCGTCCAGGCCATTCTTACTGTTTTAATTGGCTTCGGATTGCTCAAATTTTCACATTTTATAGGGGTGTGATGTTTATACTGCATGGGGCCGAAATGGCAGGTCTAGTTGACAGTACAAGCTGCAACAGCCTTCTGAGAAGAAGCTTGAGCTCTGACAGTTATTTATTTGCAAATTAGGCACTGCATGCATCTTGTACTACACTGGCACGCAAATGTGGCATTTTTGTTCTTCTCAGCGCAGGACATAATTTTGAAAAGAAGCTGGAGAGACCTATTGATTTCACCAATGCATGATTGAGACCGTTCACACACTTAAGCCGTCAACATTCTGAAGGGCATAAGTCTGTCAGTTGAGAAAGGGGTTATGCTAGATAAGATTCTCTTTGATAGTCTGCTCAATTTCCCACCCACAGAACTTGTCTGCATATCATTTGCAGGCCTGTATGGCTTGTCAAGATCAAGTCTTCTCATCGAGGATTTAGGGCTTGTTAAGAGTAGCATGCTAAAGAACGAGTTGAACTTGTGCGCCATTCCCATTGTCAATGTTCATATCCTGCTCTGAAGGTGCAGCTGGAGGAGAACTAGTGCGTAGTCACTTCATAAATAAGGAATTCAATTTTCTCAACCTTTAGCCTAAGGCCTCTGTCTCTTAAGGAAGTGCCTTGTAGTTGTCCCAGTTCAGCTCGTACCCTGTGAAGGAGAAATGTATGAACCACCACCACACCCAGCTAAATATGCACCTGCCTACTATAAAAACAGGGTTTCAGCAGGCCTACGTTAATGATAATGTAATTGCCTTGCATTTCTGTGCAGTGGCAACAGTCCCTGGTGTTGTAGGAGCTGTTTGGTATGTTCATATGGCCTATTTTTTGTCGCTATAGAGCGTTGAACCCTGCTCTAAATGCTCTCCAGCCAATTCTCCAAGCAGGGGTCACCTATGGAGAGCTACCATTGGAGTAGGAATAGTCTCCCCTTTACAACAATACCCATTTACTCTGGGGCGAATGAAGGTTGAGCTCTGTCCCCCAAGCACCCGAAAGTGCTCAAAGGCTTATTGAAATAAAAATTGTGCTGGAAAACCCAAATGTTGCTTCTAAGCTATCATTGACAAAGCATTGTTTTGATGGAAGGCGTAAAAAAGGGGAGGGGTCACAAAATGGAAACAAGGGGTCCCAGTTATGGAAACTGGTGAGACCTGTTACTGGAGCAAGCGATGCAGTGCGCCTTCAGAGGTTCAGGTTAAAGGGCCTGTGCCCATGAACTAGCAAAGCATTGCTGTCAGTGGATAGCTTGAGATGAGGGGGAAGCAGCCACTCCTACTTAGAAATGAATTCCAGAAGCCATCCGAACATGGCACTGAAGAACAAAACACAGTGTACCTCCCGTGGGATTGCATGATCTACTGCAGAAAAAGGCAGGGCTAACCAAAAAGTTGCATGGCTAGTTGCCATAACTTTCGTAGGCCATGCGGGTGACTTTCAGCACATCCTAATTTTGCTGCTCTCTTGGCTTTGGAGGGAGGACACCACGGCTAGGAGAGACAACTATATAGGGGTAGTCCTTTCTGACCGAAGTGAAGGGGAACTTGATGTCAGTGTGTGGTCTTGCAGCTATTATCACAGTAGCCACTGTCTAAGGGAGACTTGCATGTCAGCCCTGTCTGTATAATGGTGGTATAAGTTCTGAAGTGTGAAAGCAGACTCTAGCAAGACCGTAAAAAGTAAAGCATGCAGTGCTGCTTATAGGGGTCATTCTAAACTTAAGATTTTTAACACTACTGCGCTGCTCCAGAGGGCATATAAAAAACCGTTGCCATATTTCGACCAAGTGTTTTTCTGTTGTAGGATTGGCCTTTTGACGATGGTGCACCCCCCTCCAACCAGATTGTAGATGATTGGCTCAGCCTTCTGAAAGCTAAATTCCGTGAAGAACCTGGCTGTTGCATTGCAGTACATTGTGTTGCTGGTCTTGGAAGGTGAGTTAACTTTCACATACAATACCTTCTTTATCATACATTTTAAGTTGGGACTATTGAAGTCTGCTCACTTTTTTGGCTTATTCTGATATGGGTTCTTTGTAAACCATATTGACTTTATTTCCTTTCCTGGTCAATTTTTATTATGACTAAACCACAAGCCATGCAATACTCATTTCCTTGTAGAGGTTGCAATATTAATAGGCATCAAGAGAGGATGATTAGTTGTGATTTCTTAGCTTCTAGTTTTCTTAGCTTCTAGTTTGTATCTGTTGAACCAGCAGAGATGAATCTGGAAGCTACACTTTTATGCTCTAATTTAAGCTGCAGGTCTCCTTTATTTTATAGTCGGTAGGCTTCCTCTGTGGCCATTTTGTTGGTCTCCACAAAAGAAGTTTCATTGAATTTATGAATGTGAGATTTTCTTATACTGTTAGTTGAGTTAACCTTTCTTTGTTAATATTCAATCAGTCTTGTTCAGGCTGTATTGGAGTACCCAGTAGCCCAATGTGCTGGTGACTATTCAAGACCTTCCTTTTCAGCAGTCCAGCTTTTTGACCCTAATGATGCATTATCATGTACACTGTTTTTTTTGCTTGCTGCCCCCTCCTCTCTTTGTGTGTTTTTATAACTGGATCACTAGACCCAATTTTGTAGTCTTTTCAGCACTACATTGCATCATCTGAAACAGATGACGAGGGGACTTAAAGCCAGTTAGGCAAGGCTGGTGTGCTAGATAGGATACCCCTCCCGGCGTGCCGTCCGGGTGTAATGTGTGAAAGTGGTCTGTGCAGTTTGCGGGTAGATTGTTGTTCCACACATGTTGTAATAAGTGATCGTTAAGGGTAGCCCACAGGGGTGAAATGGGCCACTTGCACGTGTGTAGTATCCTGGTGCTATGGTTCATGATGTGCCAGTGGAATGCTGCCTTAATGATGTAAGATGGAATGTTGGGAGTGGGAACACAGTTGGAGATGGGCTGAGCGCCTGGCTGGCTGCTCCTGGTGGGGCTCTATACTGGCTGGATTACATCTGATTCACTGCTGAATACTGCTGTACTACTGATCCTGTAACTAACCTGAATAAATCATCTTGAATCCTACCTACCAGCGTGGACCAGATTACTACAATGTGGTGGTCCTCCTCCTAGCACAAGGCATCCTCCTCTGCCCTCCCAGATTTATACATTGCTCCCTGCCAAGCCTCCACTAGTGGAGCTTCTGTGGATCTCCACTGGAGCGAGAGCGAACGTTTGGCTAGGAGAAACGGCTGGGCTGCACAGCGGGTGTACTTTATGTTAAAGATAACTAAAGCACATGCTTCCTTCCTGTGTATAGACGTTGGGCAGTGCGGTGTATTGCCTGCCAGTTGCTCTGTAGGGCCGGGCAGAACCACAGCATATGGCGTCTGGCAGTGTGGACAGCTAAGCTGTGCTTTACAGAAGTAATGATTCATTTGTGCACGGGTCGGGTAGGCCTGATGGAGCATAAAGAATTGTATATTTTTGAAGCAAAGGAGGAATTCTAAAGCCTGCTCCTATTTGTTGTGAAGCGCTCTCCCAAAGTTGTCCTCCCACTTGTTTCACAGCGCTACTAAAGGGGTTCCTATGAGTCCACATGTGACTTTGTAAAGCCAAATGATCAGGTGCTGCCGCTCACCCATGGTGAGAATAGTCTGCAATACTGGGTCTGTGGTGGGCTCCGCATTCAACATGCCCCAGAGGGCCCGGCAGGAAGTACGAAGTTGCCTGTGTATGAGTAACTGCCCTGGTGGGAGGCCGTGGTCTTGTATGTATTGGTAAATCCATGACTGAAATCAGTGTGGGTTTATCAATACATGATGTTTGATACCAAACATCCCTATTTTCAGTGAAGCAATCATCTAGCTGGGGAACTTTTTTTCACCAGTATAGGTTTTAAAATGGCTTCCCTGTTCACTTGCACTGACTGTAATTGGACTAACCAGCACAAGGGCATATCTGCTCATGCAGGTATGCCCTCACATATAATATTCAGCACTCTGCTGTATCGCTGTCCGGCCTGCTGTAGTGGGTGACTTAGAAATATCATGTGCAGTGTTGGGGGACACGCATGTGTATTCACTTTTGTCTGCACCAAGACGCACATCCTGCAATGGCAGCCTTGCGTGGGCTTGGTGAGTGGTCCCTTAAGGTGGCACAATTAGTGCTGCTGCCCTTGGGGACCCTATTTTATTACCGCAGGCCCTAGGTACCAGAGGTTCAATTTACTTTGAACTTACAGGGGGTGCTAAAGGTTTTGCCAATTGGGGAAACAATTGTACAGTTTCAGTGCTCAATCACATAAGTTACCAGGCAAAAAGTAGGGGTGACTATGTCAAAGGACTACTGTCCTACAGCAGCCTATCCAGACCCAGAGTTCTGTTTCGAGCTAGCTCCCGTTTTGCTTGTGCCACATCAGCTGTTGTGATCGTGGCAGGTTGGAAAAAGCCTGGCGGCATCTGTGATGAGCATTAGGCCTTACTAGACATACGTGTCTGGGTGTGCCTGATAGATCGACAAGTAGTACTTGTGGAATGCATGTAGTTTTTTGTTTTCCATCCTCTGTGCGTACCGTAATTCCAGAGGGCGTGCCTACCTCCATGTTGGGACTCATGGAGATCTTCTGTGTTATCAGACAAGGGAGAAGTCACACAGACTTTTCGCCTTCCCTGTGAACCATGGCTGTGTGCTCTGTGAAGTTGAAGTGATCCAAGAGGGCGGCGTATGTTTCGCATGGTCAAGGTCTGCCACCTTTCCCGCCCAGAATAGAAGCTGTTCAGCCTCCGCTATCTCCTTGTCCTGCGGACCCCCACAATACCTTGCATGCAGACACACCTCGTCATCACCTTGAAGGTCTCCCATTCAAGCATCCTGGTAGAGGATGTATTGTGGTTCCCTGCGAAGTACCGCTGGGTGTCTCCTGCACCTTGTCAAAGATTGGATCCTCCAGGCAATCATGTGGTAGCCTGTTCCGGTCCATGATGTGGGCTTCATGATCTGAGATGACAGACATTGTAGTTGGTGGAGGACTAAAGGAGCGAGGCAGAGGAAGCCATTCAAGCGCACATTGAGATGGTGCGGTGGAAGGAGTAGAGTTTGTCACTGGGGCGTGCAGCTCTCCATGCATCTAATAGTACCCAATGTTGTACCCAGCGGCAACAACTAAGAGGCACGACAAGGAGGTACATGAAATTTGTTTTCTTTGCCCCTCATCACCAACCCTGATCTGTGCCAGCCACCACTGTCCAGCAGATGTAAGAGGTTTGCCATCAAAGTTTGAATGGAAGGCCACAATGGGTGATCTACAATCCCATGCCGAAGGGGGGACAAGACATTGTTGCAACATGGAGTAGCTGGGAAAGGGACAACATATACAGAACTCCAGCTTGCATTCTGCAACAGTCTTGATCACTAAGCATGATGGCTCCTGTTAAAGAGTAATGTAATGAAGGGGAGAATCGTGGGAACCGGAATACCTTTTAAATAAGCCAAATTAGGCACTGTAGTATTAGATGTGTGGTGGATTTCAACCTGTATACAAACAAGTGAATGTCAGACTGTAGAGTTGCGTTCTGCTCCGGTGATTTGCATATGGCTGGGTTCCAACTGGAATGGCATGGTGAGCAAAAAAACGATGAATTTAGGCCCAGATCTCTGTACTGGGGTGAATGTATGACGTTGTTCTGCATTCTGTCCCATCTGTTTTTGCATTTGTCACCTCAAGTGGGACGGGTATACTCAGACGTGAGTCCCGTGCTCTCCATGCCACTGGAATCAAGCTATCCTGGCCGAAACCGGTACTAGGATGCTTGTTTCCAGTCCAGGGAGAACCTGGCTTGGCAGTTCGGGCTGGACTGTTCCCATGAGGGCGGGTCAAGATTGATTTGCATATGTCTGGGTTCAAACCGGAATGGCGTGGTGAGCAAAAAAATGATGGATTTAGGCCCAGATCTCTGTACTGGGGTGAATGTATGACATTCTTCTGCATTCTGTCCATCTGTTTGTCGGTGAAACACTTCCTTATTAGTGCGTTCATAACAATATGTAAAGGGAATTGACCATAATTCATGAATGAAGCTGCTTCCAAGAGGTTCAAATCTATAACCGGGAAATGTTTTGTGCAAGCAGTGAATTGAAATGGCAATGAAATAACACTATGTATTAACCGTTGCGCTGAAGGCGTTTCTGCTAAAGCGAATGGGAGTTTTTCTAAACTCACCATTCTGTAGGTTGTGTCTTTCATAGCCATTAACTGTTTGTGTGTTAAATTAAAAGGCAGAAATAAATCGCTGCAGTTCAAGTAATGTCATGGAACGCATCTGTTTTTCAGTTTGAAGTGTCCAGCTTAACTGCATATTGGATCTAAGCTGACTTTGCACATGATATAAAGTTGACATCAGTTCGACATCAGTTTGCACAGTATCAATAACACATGATGCAATATTAAGTTGTAAGTACGAGATGACCTCGTACTAATACGGTTAACAACCTCAAGCACTTTAAGTTATCTTGGTCAATTTATTTTAAAAGCGCAGCAGCTTCTGTCTGGAATAATTTCAGTGTGTGTGTGTGTGTGTACACCACTTCCAAATCTTCCTGATGAATTGGACACCGACACGGCGTTAGTGTTTGCAATTTCGTCTCTAGTTTAATTCATGTACGCCTTAACGTGTTTCGGCACACCTGCCTTGATTGTATGTATGCTGAGGGGAGAGCGAGAGGTTTTACTGCAGACCGTGCGGAATGCGCCAACCATTGTTGACACAACCTTTCCACTGAATAGTTGGTAATAATACCAGTGTGTGTGAATGAGGTATCTGGGTTCAGGTGTGAAAATGAGCATGGCAACAGTTTGTCCCCCTGGCCCCAATAGACACCCTTTAAAAAGAATGAATCACTTGGGTCGTTTTACAGAGTCTCTGGGAAATTTTCAATTGAGCACCCTCAGCCACACTGTCACGGCAGTGGTATCTTGGTTCTTCACTTATTTGAATAACTGGAATGAATCCTCATGAGTCCAGTTCTCCAGGTGTTCATCATCCTCCACCAGGAGGGAGACTGTCTGGTGTGCGACAGTCGTGAGTGGGAGGAGTGTTGGAATATTAAATTATTAAAAACCCACACTGATGCCAGTGTGGGATTTAATGTACCAAGCACCCCAGAGGGCATCTTAGAGATGCCCTCTAAAACCTAACCTACAAACCTAAGAAGAAAGTAGACCTGCCCTGCAGCTGCTAAGAAGACACCAACTGCTTTGGCACCTGCCCTACCGGCCTGTCGACCTTCGAACCTGCTCCAGCCCGGCATCTCTTGTGGCCAGCAACCTCACAAACCTTTTGACTCTAAACCCCTGGGACTCCCATGAGTAGAGGCTCTACTCAAAATCTACTTCCAATGCCTGGCAGCAGCCCGGAACCGCAAACCCTTCCCACTCTGCACCCGCCAAGCCTGGCCTGTGCCGGAGTGAACAAAGACCACGAGGACGACCCCACGGCGACTGTGACCCAGAGTCCGGCACCCAAGGACTTCCTGCGACACTCCTGAAGAAGCCTCCGAACCAGGTGCCCCCCCAACCGCGATCAACAGAGGGTAAGGTCTCCCGATGCCAAAAGGCACCCTGGCTCCCTGCGGCACCCTGTGCCCAATCCCGGGGTACCTATCTATCTTCCAACTAACCAACTTATCTCTCAAAGTGGTGTTGGCACCTGAATCTTCGTCCCCGAGCTTGCAGTCTTTTTCTAAACCGGAGATTTTCCATTGAAATCAATTGAGCGCCTGAAGGCTCAAAAGCACCCAGCCGCCCGAGTGGCCCTGGCAGTGCAACCTCTACACCTATCTACTTCCCCCACTTGCCCTGAGTAAGTGACAAGGAGCCCAGCTCCCACAGCCGCGTGGCCTGCTAGTCAGCAGCCACCAACCAAGGCCCCCCTACCTCTCATAGGATAACATTGGGCCTAACTCTCTCTGCATCCGGCCGCCCTTGTGCCGCTGAGGGTGAACCAACCGTACCTACCTGACCCTGGGAGACCCCCTGAGTCAATGCCCAGAACCTTAACTCTGCCAGTCGAGTACTTGCCTTTAAACCGATAACTCCATTTTCTCCATAGGGTAACATTGACTGGCTTTTCCTGAAATTTCTTCTAAGTGTGGACTTTTCAAAACTTAAAATATTCACCAAAAATCAGGCGAGTAATAAACGAAAATACTCACCTGCTCTTAGGTGAGCTCCCAGTGCTGGATCTTGGTGCCCAGCACTGACTACTGCTAGTACGGCTGAGTTGCGGTTCGCAGGACGCTATTTGTATGTTTTTGCTCACAATTGTTTTGAAAATTTTTAAAAGTTTTATCCACTTACCTGTTGTCACCTGGAGCTGCCCTGCACTCCGGTCCGTCGCAGCAAGTGCCGATCGAACGGAGGGTGGACCTCGGGCTTGACTCCTCCCCCTCCCCCCACCACTTCCGGGGCACTGGGGCCAAAAACGCTGGCTTGGCGAACGCGCGCAGCGGGCGCGCCAAAGGCAAGCCCGTCTGCGCCCAACCGGGACCAGGGGCCACAATCCCTGGCCCCCACATATCCCAGGTCAGGACATACAGTTCATTAGACATCCACAACATTGGGGCTAGGGCGGCTGTCCACTGCGCACACCTCTATGCACCAGCCGACCTTCTCCCCCCCCCCCCCCCCACTGTCTTGTATGTAAACACTCCTTTTATAACACCACAGTACTATCCACGACGCAGGAATACCATATGTGTTTATTAAATTGTAGATCGCTCCCGAGACCTAGTACACAAATCGCTCTACTACTTGAGGAGCGCAAGCCGGATGCCGTCTTTTTGACAGAAACCTGGCTCAACCCCCATTCAGAGCCACACGTAATCTCTGCCTTACCCCCTGGTTTTCAAATCCATAGACTGGACCGGACAGAGGGTAGAGGAGGAGGTCTGGCTATTATTCTGAAAGACCAGTACCAGTGCAGCGTTACGACCGAAACCATCCCTGAATGCGAGAGCCTAGCTTTTAGCATCGAATTTACTACTAACAGCTCCTTCTCTGGCACTCTTAATATACCGTCCCCCAGAGCCGGCCAAACTGTTCCATAAATCTCTTCCCGACATCATAGCTAAACGAGCCATGGCCTTAGCTAATTATACTATGTTGGGAGATCTTAATTTTCATTTTAATTCTTCCATAGGCCATATTGCTATGGAACTAACTGACGACCTGGCAGCCCTACAGCTAACTCAGCGGGTCACAGCCCCTACCCATGAAAAAGGCAATTTACTTGACCCAATTTTTAGCAACTGTTTCCAGTTGATGGTGGATCATCCCATTTTCCCCTCCCCTGGTCCGATCACTTTTTAATCCCGCTGACCTGGGTCATCAGCAAACCCTCCATGCCTGCCCCCCAAGTAAAAGCTATGCGGAATTGGCCTAAACTTCCTGTGGAAGAGTGGTGTAGGAACTTAGAATCCACCCGCCCATCCCTCCAGACAGACCCCAACCTGGCGAATAGGGATTATGAGGGCTGGATTACAAACTCACTGGAGACTATTCTTCCCTGTCGGGAAAGTCATATCAAAAAGACTGCAGAAATCAGCACCCTGGTTCTCTGATGCCCTAAGGGAACAAAAACGCCTATGTAGGAAACTAGAGCGAGCATGGCGTCTAGATTCC
This sequence comes from Triturus cristatus, assembly GCF_964204655.1. Lineage (NCBI taxonomy): Eukaryota > Metazoa > Chordata > Amphibia > Caudata > Salamandridae > Triturus > Triturus cristatus. The sequence continues at coordinate 467,220,581 of NC_140589.1, forward strand.
CTACCGGAGAAAAAGTTGCAATATAGGGAAGCAATCAAGGCCTATAGAGACTGGGTAAGGGAGGCCCAGGCTGCCTACTTTGCAGACCAAATCATGGAAGCAAAGTCCAAACCTAGGGAAATTTTTCACCTGGTTAAAAAATGCACCAGATTAAATACACCTACACCTCTGCCAAAAACGCAAGATCAGTGCAATGAGCTAGCGGAATTTTTCCACAATAAACTCTCTCGGATTTATTCCTCTTTCTCGACAGCAACCTCAAATTCTGGAGGTGCGGAGGAAGCACCCTCAACAAATCCTATCCTCCCAGGCCAACCAACTTTATATTTCCCACCTCTAGACCTCGACACTCTGAACAGGCTGGCTCGGCAAGTCAAATCCGGCTCTCCACGCGATCCAGCTCCACCGGAGATTATGTTGCGGACAAGCCTAACCACTTTTCCCGTAATTCTGGAACTTTTAAATTCCTCGATCTCATCTTGTACTATGCCCACCGTTTGGAAAAGAGCCATGGTACGGGCACTGTTAAAAAAACCAAATCTTGACCGAGAAAACCACGCCAATTATCGCCCCATTTCATTGCTCCCCTGGGCAAGTAAGATCCTGGAAAAATACATAAACACCCAGCTGATTCAGTTCCTAGAGAACAACCTACTACTAGATATGACTCAGACAGGCTTCAGACCCAGGCACGGAACTGAGACTGCGCTGCTGGCAGTCACTGAAGAGTCACGGAGGATACTGGATCAAGGAGGATCAGTGGCAGTGATCCTCCTTGACCTAAGTGCTGCCTTTGATACGGTCAGGTATACCACCTTACTGAACCGTCTCCTTGACATCGGGGTAACAGGCAATGCACTGAGGTGGTTTGACTCTTTTTTGACTGACAGATCGTTCCAGATCTTTGACGGGGACACAGTGTCAGTCAGCAAATCTCTGAGCTGTGGGGTTCCGCAGGGTTCCTCCTTGAGCCCTGCGTTGTTCAACATATACATGAAACCGCTTGCTGGGATCGTTGAACCGCATGGTATTAAGATCATATCATATGCGGACGATACCCAGCTAGTGGTTTCATTGACGCAGGAGGGCATCAGGCAAAATTCGTCAGGTTTGATGAAATGTCTGGAGGAGGTTAAAGGTTGGATGACAGCCTCCTCCTTAAAACTCAATGGAGACCAGACTGAGGTCATGCTCTTGGGCCCAGCTTCACCAGTACCTTTTACCTCCTTATGGTCTTCATGTCTGGGTACGCCCCCTATCCCCAAAGAGAACGTAAAGAGCCTGGGAATTTGGTTAGACAATCTTACTTTTACTCACCAGGCCACCAAGTTATCTGCCACATGTTTTGGCCTGCTCAGAACACTCAGAAAAGTTCTGCCTCTTTTACCAATGGAAGCCAAACAGGTGGCAGTACAAGGCCTGATACAGTCCAGGTTGGATTTCAATAACGCCCTCTACGTGGGAGCCCCAGAACTGACTCTACGGAAGTTACAGGTTGTGCAGAACTGCGCAGCCCGTACCTTGCTTAACATTCCACGTACGCAGTCAGCTAGACCTGGACTAAAAAGTCTACACTGGCTACCGGTGAAGCAGCGAGTGGCTTTTAAGGCACTATGCATTTCACATCATGCCTTCTGGAAAACAGGTCCAGCAATAAATGACAATCTAGTCACCCGCTATCACCCAAGCAGGAATCTACGCTCCACCGAAGCCTTTTTGGCCGTGGTTCCAAAAGTTAAGAGAGCTAGAACTGGAGGCAGAATGTTCACTCTGAATGCCTCAAAACTGTGGAATTCACTCCCTCTTCAACTTAGATGCAACCCCAACCTGCAATCTTTCCGCAAACCATTAAAGACCCTTCTGTTTGCTAGATCCAACCTGCCCTAAACTCCTGCCGTATCTCCCAACTGTCTACATCCTCAGCGCTTGGACGCCCGTGGGGCAGCAATCGCGCTTTACAAATCGATATACAATACAATACTCTGAAAAATACTTACAACTGTACCTACCAGTAACCCAATTTTCTCCCATAGGAAATAATTGACTGTTTTTCTGTGACATTTTGTCTCGGTGTCAATTTCTGCAAAATTTTCTTTAAAAATCGTATAATTTCAGTAAACGTAATTACTTGCCTGTTTTGGATAAAGGTCCCAGTACAGAGTCTAGGTACCCAGTACTGGATTACAAAAGTAACAAGAACATACTATACCTGCAACTAGAATTTTCTGCCATAGGAAATCATTGACTGTTTTCTATGAAATATTTTGTAAGTGTCAACTTTTAAAATAAAAAATATTGTCTAAAAATCACAGTAATCAAGTCGACTTTCATCACTTGGTTCCAAGTACTGACCCAGGGCTGAATCTAGGATCCAGTCCTGGAATTCCAAAAGTAATCTGTTGCAAATAACTTGAAACTTCCATTGAACTCAATGCATTATTGTGTTGCCTATTGCAACCACTTGTAACTTTCTATAAAAATCAATTGCATATTGCAAAAGTATTTATATAAAGCATCTCATTCTGAGAAAGTATATTTTAATACCTATTGTTGGTTCTGAAATAATACGAGCATTTTTTTTAAATGTATAAACCATTGGCCTAGAGTTCAGTTCTTGTGTGAGAGACCATTTGCTGACTGTGTGCAACAAATGCTTTACACTGTCCTCCTGATACTGCCTTACTGCTCGACCAAGCTACCACTTTAGAGTAAGGTTGTATCTATCTTCAGGGTCTGCCAAACCTCTGGACTCTGTGCACCCTGTACCTATTTGGGAACAGTGTATACAGAGCCACTTTCTCACATTTGTGGATTAGCGGTGGGGATACAAACTTGCATTTGTTGGACTACTTGGTTACCATCTGATCACATGACAGAACTCTTAAAATTGCCTTTAGAATTCTGATTGGTCTTTTCCAAAAACAGTCTTGCTAGGGCCTTGCTTAAGTCCCATTAGAATTTTAGGAAAATAAGTCACTATAGTCAGGGTAGAGGATTAGAACTATTAGGTTAGAATGACTCAAACAAACCCAGCTATTAGGAAACAGTATATACAGAGCCACTTTCTCACATATAGGTCCAGAGTAACTGGTGAGTGGTCTTTAGACATGTTACAGCCTGTGTTGCCCAAAAGGGTCGGATGGATTTCTTCAGGTCGAAAGGATCCAGCCGTCTTAAATGTTGAGGGGCTCTGTATGTGCTATGTAAGCTGAGTGGATTCACTCACCTGTTGTCGGTATACCAAGTATCACAAGCCAGAGTGAATTCCTGGTTTTAAAAGAGAAAAAGTGCAGAAAAGCTGACTTGTAGTGTATTACTGGAAAATTACCAAAGGTACATTTGTGTGCCTCTGAGGATAAAAGTGCAAACATTCTTCCACAGTCGTCAACCTATGATCAAGCCATTCTGTTTTTTGTATAGAATCCTGCAATGTCTACTCGTATTAATTTAGCTTCAGCAGCTTAGGAGGATGTGTCCGTTCCTTCTAGCCGCCAACTGACAGCAGAAATTTCTTGCAATGTTGAGTCCATAGTCTTCCCCTTGTGTGGAGGTTGGGTTGATCTGGGGTGAGCCTTCTGCTGGGGAGGTAGTGCTTTTCGTAGACTTGTTGCGTGACTGTTTGAGCACGTCCACAAAAAGGGGTTGCCTGGAGTATTTGCTTCCATACTTGATAGTGGACATTCAACTTTTTTAATCTGGACAGTGCACTGAGTCAGTGCAGGGGCACAGGGCAGTGACAGAATCTATGAAGTGGAAGCTTAAGCAACTCAATTAGAGAACAGCTTTAGTGTTTTCAGCAAGGGTTTCTGGCACGAGTAATTTACTCTTGTATGAGCCTTTGTCTCCAGCAGAATATCTTTGTGGGAAGTTAAGTACCGACCAACTTCAGATTTTCCTTTCACGTCTTCTGTTGAAGTTATCAGAAACTTAGCTTTTTTTATGGAAGGGAGGCTTGAGCTATTCTCGCCATGAGGCTTAGGTCTGTGTTTGAGGGCCAAAACCATATTCATGTCATAGATCCCTCAGCTTGCAACAGCAAACTATCACATTATGTAAAGGCTCAAGATGACTAGTGCTTTCTGGATTTGAACGGCTGTTCAAACCACAGCTATGCCTAAGCCCAAAATTCTCCTGGACACTTAATTGAAGGTAATTGGGTCTATGAGCGTCAAACTATGCGGTAGCTGCAAAGCTCATTCATGGCTCGACAGCTGGCGCTCTCTCTAAATCTGTAATACAATGTTTCGGTTTCTTCCTCTCATAGGGTCAGGAGTTGATCTTCCCCATGTCCTTGCTGGGCACATGGATTGGCAGCCATTTAATGACTTGATTGGTTTCAGAACATGGTTTCACGCATGCGTAGTTGCCGCAAAGGATAGGGACATCAGTCACCCAAGGCCCAAATGTGAGCTATTAATAAAGTCAGAAGAGCATGTTAGAATACAAATTTAAATGAATTCACTGTATACCACTTATACTCTAAACCCCACTTACTTACTATGTTCTTTGCATTAATGGCTTAGTAAAACTTGCATAGGTTAGTTTCAGCACGGCATGTGCATTAATGCGTACGAGCAAGTTTCTTTTTTAAAGGAAATCTTGCTCCATCAATCCTCTCTCTGATGCCATCACTAGCTTCTATTAAATCAGATGGCAACTTTAGCATTCTACCATTTCGATTTTCTTCAAATCTTTTATACCCTCCTTTATCTTTCTTAAATTGTGATCCTTTCATTCTTTTGTAGATATTTCCCTCTTGTATTTCATCTAATTTTCTTTTCCTACACTTCTCATTCACTTCGTAACTTTCTTTTTCCTCTGCATTTGTGGCAACACATTATCATTAGAACTATCAACTTTCTGCCCATGATGGGCAATAATATTTCACCCAAGATACTCTTACCTATGTTAGAAAACCAACTAATAGTGGAAACTGTTATTTTCTTCCATACACTGTCAACCTCCAGTGGTTTTAGTTCCTCTTCCAAATGTGTAATATTTTTATTATACCTTCCAATTTCTACACTTTTGTCAGGTATACATGTGCAACAATGTTACACTTTCAACATTTTACAGACTCCACCCTCTTTTGATAATAGGATATCAAGGGCAAGTCGATTTTGCAAAACCATAGATCTAACAGCAACTAATTCTGTATTGATCAGTAAAAATCCTCCAGCAGTGTCAGTAGATAACCAATCCACTATTGTTGATGATTGACAGATTTTTCAAGAATTCAGCAAAACCCCCACTGAAGGTATCAATGCACCAAATATATTGCCTACTATTTCCGAAAAACTAGCTCTTTTATATCTGGTTAGTCCATTACTCATTGCTTCCAGCGATTCTTGTAACATGATAAACTTTAGGGAATACTATTCTGAAATAGCAACTCCCGTACCAGTGATCAGGTAATCTAAAATAGGCTTTGTTTCCACAAATATAATAAATTCCAGGAAATACTGGATCAGTTCCTCCTTTTAGTCCCCCAACCCCCGATTACTAAAGTTTTGTTCACATTCACTGGAACCAATAAATACACTGTTAGAATGTCTCCATAGACTAAAAACAGATTTTCCCTTTTCAAAATCCAAAGACCTAGCAGCATGAGTCTTGCCAGTTACCCAAAGGTCTTCCCTTTCAGCCCATTTAGGTATCTGAGGTTTCGGTTCTGATGCTCTTCTTTAGAAATCCTGTCTCCTTTGCTCTAAGTTCAAAAATATATTTTCTTCTTCATGCAATTTGCATGTTAGGTTGCATTTGTGTGCATCAGCTATATCTATTGTCTTCATTGTTAGGAAATATTCACCCATGAATTGTGAGTCTCTAGTACTAAGGACAGGGTTCATGCTCTTTCGCAAAGGGACTTCTGAAACTATTACATCTACATTTGAATAATAGTGCAGTTTTCCAGTTCTATAAAATGGCGAATACACTACATGAAATACCATATGTCAAAGGTAAGTGATAAGTTACCCTTTCAGCTACTGAGTTTGGCAATTTCAGGCAAACATAGCAATCACTAACTTCCATTGTTTCTACATGATGTACTAAGATTTGCTAAAACATTTAAACCTGTTTCGTTTTTATCTACAGTGTGATATAAATCTAACTCATCTGGTGTTTCTAAGTCTACTCTATCCTTTAAAGTTTGTTACTTCCATATGTGCATTAGTACTATTCTGTTGGTCCGTAACCATCAAATAAGGAATAGCTATTGCTCATTTAACCCATATGATGGAGACTAATAATGGGCTACATTTACAGATCCTACAACAACATTTCTTTATACAGTTTTGGTTTTCCAGTAACTTTAGCATCGGACCTATTTGGACAAGTAGTTTGGTCTCTTTAATTCAGAACTTGGTATGAGAACACCTTAAGCGTCTTCTCTCTCAAGTCGGTCTCACTTCAGCTATTCGTTCATCATTCAGCTCTTCATCACTTTCTTCATTTAAGTCAAGATTTTCAAAATCTTCAAGAATGACATATGTGCACTCTGGACCCTTGAACTTGTTCAATCTCTTCAACCTTTGACTCCTTTGTTTTGGTGTTACTGTGGAAGGTCCAAATTAACTGGATACTTCTTTACTTGATCAGGTTCTTCAGCGATTTGTCTTAAGACGGTATTTCAGTCTCTTGATAATTCTTGGCCAATTATCACCTTTTCAACTTTTCTTAAATTTCACTCCATTGCCTGGCTCTTCAAGGCTTCTTTTTTTTTTTTGTCCCCCTTTATTTCCGGCACAATTTGATTATCTTCGTCTTCTGATTTTCTCTCAATCTGACCTTGTCCAGGGCTTATTATTCTGTCTGGATATGTTCGTATACCTCAATCTGACCCTGTTCAGGATTGGTAATGTCTGGTTTTTCTTCTGAATCCTGAACTTGTGTTTCTATACCAATCTGGTCCTGTCCGGGTCTTTTTACCTTCTGCCTGAACGTTTTCTCTAAACTCTATTTGTCCCTCCTCCGACTCATGAGTGGGGCTTTGGTTTTCTTCTGTCTGAGTGTATTGTTCTCTCCTTAACTGTTCCTGCCCAGGTTCCATAAGTAGTTTCCCTACTTTACTGAGTGAGTAGTTCTACACTTGACTGGTCCTCACTCCTTTTCCTGTCTAGCTGTTTGGCTTCTAGCTTACAAATACTTCAGGTATGTCCACCACAGGGATCCAGTCGTCCTGATAAGTGCTTGGTGGTTCTTGGGCAGCTACCTCAGGATCTTCTATAGGAAGTTCTTCAGCTGCACAACCTTCAGCAACTTCTTGATTCAACTGAAAGGAGCTGGTACCTTTTGTCATGACTTGCATGGATCCAATTAGCCAATCCTGCACACTTTACAGCTGTTAGGAATGTCTGCTTTTCTCACAGTAGACCTGGTAGCACCAGTATCCAACAAGAAACTGATATAATTTCCTTCCACTTTACCTTCTACGTATGGACCTGACTGATCTACCATTACGCACTCCCCTCAGGCACCGTCATTCCTGTTCATAATCGATTAGTGGGTCCTGTAAAAAAAACTGCGATGTTACAAAGAAATTTCTTACCACTTCCTTCTGGAAATCCAGCGTCCACACTGTACTTGGCTTGACTCACAAAATTTGACTTTGGGGCAGGTGGCAATTGACTCTGAACATCTATACCCTGTTGTGGATGACTCGTAACACCTCATTCTGCATCTGTGGATTTAAATTTTGATTTGTGCCATTAACTTTTTTACACTCTTTCTTCCAATGCCCCATCTTCCAGCATGACAGGGAAACCTTTTCTTTGCTTCTTCCCTGTTCAATCTTCCACGTGGTTTTCCCCCATTAGTGTCGCCTTGACCTTGTGCTCTTCCTTGATTTTTTTTTTTTTTTTTTTTTTTGACTGTTTATGCAATTGAAGCTCTTGTTTTCCATCTAATTTTACCTGAGCCCACATTACTTTTTCTTCTATGGCTTTTTGTTTATTATCAATTTCATCCCCACAATATTTGGCATATTTTAAGATTTCATAAATGGGTTTTGATTGCCAACACAGCATGTATTGCTTAATCATTTGTGATATATCCAATCTTACCCCTGTCAGAAATAGATACACAAAATGAGTAATGTCCTTCTCTAAACTTTCAAACCCACTATACTGTTTAAACAACCTGTAGAAAAAGTTCATAGTAGGTATGTACACATTCTTTTCTTGGGTTGTTCGATCTATTTTTACCCAATCAGTTTCTTTCGGGGGAATTTTACTCTTCAGAAGTGATCACTTGATGAGATTATTTCATTACATCTTCTGACGGGGCTCCGGTCTTGGAGTCTCTTGGATATTCCTCACTAGGCCAATCTATAGTGATTTTACACTCTGACAGTGGATCTTGCGGATTTGTGGACAAACAGACCAGCCAACTCCCGCATATAGGGGGCTCGTCTTGTTGAGTGTCGCGATTGCCCCACCGTCCTCTGTTCCCCTCTCCCCCTCAGGTATGTTGTCTTCAGTCATCCTTTTTGGATATGTACGGTCTCTTCTTGTTTTTCCCTCTCCCCTGTCATCCCTTCTGTCCTTTTTATTTTTTGGTTGTACCTTCCCCCCCTCTTTTGTTTCCTCTTATTATTTTTCTCTTTTGTTCTTATGTTTCCCATTTTAAATTCTTTTCTTTCTCACTCTCTCTTCTCGTGTATTTTTTGGCACTCTTCTCACTTCTTGTCCTTATGGCTTTTCTTTTTCTATTACATTTTTATTGTTTTTACCTTCAAAGTTATTTCATGGAATGTAAAAGGTTTTCTTAATCCTATTAAGCGACAGAGAATACTTTCCCACCTGGCTTCTTATAACCCTGATTTAGTTCTCTTACAAGAAACTCATCTGACTGAAACCGAATCGCTTTAGTTGAAAAGGGGCTGGGTGGGTACAGTCTTATTCTCCCCGTCTTCTAATAAAAAAAATGGTGTTGCTATTTTATCCCACAAGAAACTAAATTGTAAGGTTGTATCCCAGGATACCGACTCTGAAGGTCGATGGGTACTAGCTAAAGTTATTAATTAATTCTGTATTTTTAACTGTTTTTAATGTTTATGGGCCTACCCAACCTGATTGTACTTTCAGGCCTTTAATCACCGCATAATGTTTCCAACACCGAGATACCATGTTTATTTTAGGTGGCGATTATAACCAGATTGTTGATCCATTTCTTGATCGCAAATCATCCGTGCGCTTTATACCTCACAAATCCCATAGGCAATTCCCTGACACTATTTCACAATCTCATCTCATTGACTCGTGGAGACTCTCACACCCCGATACCCTAGACTACTCCTTTTTCTCTCCCCCTCTTGCTTCTCTATCTCGTCTTGACTAAATATTTCTCTCTCAACCCCTTTCCCAAAATCTCTTGTCCTCTTCTATCGAACCCATAGTTATTTCTGACCATGCTCCTATTGTAACAGACCTTGATCTCCTCCCTTCACATCCGAAATCTTCTTGTTGCCGGTTTAATAATTCTCTTCTTACGGACCCCCTTTTCTCTTCTTTTCTTTCCTTTGCCAAGGAATTCTTTTTACTTAATTCTGATCCTTCTCTGTCCCCTCCCCCCCCCCCGTCCCCTTCCCCCCCCCCCCCCCCCCCATCTGGGATTCTTTTAAGGCGACAGCACGAGGTTTCATTATTGATTTTGTTTAAAAAAAAAAAAGATTCTTTCTTAATAAGCGGAAAGGTTTGTTGGCTCATTAAGTCCTTAGAACATAGATTGTACACCTCCAACAATTCTGTCTTACCAGATCTCATACGTGCTAAACTTGATTTTAACAAAACTACTACTGATAATGCCTCGTCGGTTCTTCTTCGGGGCAGTGCCCGTTACTATGGTGGTCGCAACAAAGCGGGTAAACTTTTAGCTAACTATCTTAAATCGCGTAAGGAGCGTTCTTCTATAGACTCCATTTATTCTTCAGATAATTTACTTGTACACAAAGAGGAAGATATACTTGCCCAATTCCAGCTCTTTTATCAATCCCTTTATACACCCGAATCTCCTTCCTCCGCCTCTCATTCAATCCTATTTTGAGAAGCTACCTTCCCCTTCTACCTCTCATCTCAATTTTCTTGACCTTGAACATGAACTTTCCCTTACTGAACTTGATAGCGCTTTAAGGACTCTTACTAAAGGTAAGTCGCCGGGACCTGATGGTTTCTCCGTCGAATTCTACATGCATTTTTCTGATCTTTTACTCCCTAAACTTTTAACACTCTTTCAATCAATCTTTCTTTCTGGCAAAGCGGCAGGCACTTTCCATGAAGCCACGATTTGCCTCATTCCTAAGGAGGGTCGCGACCCTAAATTATGTAAAAATTATAGACCGATATCTTTGGTGAATGTGGATTACAAATGATTTGCTAAATTGCTCGCTCTACGTTTGGATCCTCTGATGCCCCATCTCATTGGTAAAGAACAATGTGGCTTTGTTAAAGGTAGACTTACTTCGGACAATTCTCGTCTTTTCCTCAACGTTTTAAATAAAGTCTCATCTCTTTCCATCCCTCTCGTCGCTGTTTCTGTTGATGCTGAGAAGGCATTTGACAGAGTAGATTGGTCCTTTCTGTTTGCCGCTTTACACTGGCATGGTTTTGGTTCTAAATTAATCTCCCTCATTTCCTTACTTTATTCGGCCCCCAAAGCATATGTTCTAGTCAACGGTCACGTCAAGGCTGTCCATTATCTCCGCTTCTCTTCGTTCTTGCCCTTGAACCCTTTTTGACGTCTATTCGGAATAACTTATCCATTTCTGGTTTTCCGTATGGTAATCAGTTGAAACTCTCTGCATATGCTGATGATATCCTTTAATTTATCTCTGCCCCAGAAACATCTATTCCCGCCTTACTTTTTGAACTTAATTCCTTTTCACAAGTCTCTGGTTACAAGATTAACTCTGATAAAACGGAGATTCTCCGTCTTGCAAAATTCTGTCTCCCTCACCATTTTTCCTCTACTGGTTTTGCCTGGAATTCCTCAAATTAAATACCTGGGTATCTGGTTCTCTAATTCCATTACCTCATCCATTCAATTGAATATGTCTACAGTCCTCTCCTGTATTGATAAATTGCTATCCTCCTGGAATCCTCTTTATCTCTCGTGGTGGGGTCGGTTCGATTAAGATGATGATATCCCCCATTCTTATATATACCTTTTCCATGCTCCCTATACACATCCCCGAAATTCACTTTAAACTCATTGACTCCTGTCTTTCAAGGTTCCTATGGAATCATAAAAAACCTAGAATCACCGTAGCTTTTCTTCGTAAGCCGAAGTTAAATGGTGGAGTCAACTTCCCAGACTTTCGTCTCTATCATAAAGCTTTTTCTCTACGTCAAGCCTCCAAATGGCTTACATCAGAACCTTCTCCTTTTGCTCCTCTTTGGCTTTCTATAGAACGCATGCTACTTTCACCTTTTTCCCTCCATGAAGTTATACACTTCTCTACCAAAAATCCATATACTTCTCTTCCCTTATTCAGATATACAGCTTCCCTTCTAAGCTCTTTGGTTCGTTCTGCTCCAGTTACTTGCTAATCCTTTTTGGAGACCCCCATTTGGCATAATTTGCTTATTCTTCTAAACAATAGACCTATCTGTTGGCCTTCTTGGAGATCAAAGGGTCCCATATGGGTTAAACAACTCTTTGATGGTCTCCTTCCTTGCCCATTTCCTCGATTTCGACTCTTATTTCAGTGCCCTCAATCCTTTTTGCACAAGTTCACTGTTCTCATGACTCTTATTCTCGACGTTTACTATTCCCTTTCTCCCTCATCTTCTCCTATTTCTCAATCTCCTCTCCTTCAAATTTTGTTTTCTTCCCCTAAAGCTTCTCTTATTTATAAATGTTTCTCATCTCCCAATCCAAACCGTGTTAAATCTAAACTGGAACTTGCTTGGGAGTTAGATCTGGGATGTGATTGGTCTGTTGCTCTTTGGGATAAAATGTGGTCCAGATCTCAAAATTTCTCGCTCTGCTTCTTTGACCCAGTCTGTTTTTTCTATATCATAGACTGTATCTCTCCCCGATTTCTATTTCTTGCTTTTCTCTTGCTAAAGACTCTAATTGTTGGACTTGTGGTTTCCCTGATGCTGATCTTCGCCATCTTTTCTTTCTATGCCCTCCTGTCGCTGTGGGATGAAGTTTGGTCCTACAGCTCTCGTCTATTTACTATATCTATTCCCTATTCTATACCTCTTCTTTTTCTAGGTAGTCTTTCTGACTCCGTAGATCTCCCTCCACCTTGCTCGGGTCTATTAGACCTTATGCTTGCTCTGGCATTCCAACACATATCCTTTAACTGAAACTCTCAATAAGCTTTCTATACAATGTTGTTGGACTCTTTGTCACCATCATAGACTTGATGTGGCATTTGCTGCCTCCTCCACTCCCACTCTCAACAGGGATCTATTCTGGTTACCCCTCACAACATATCTTGATCGCATGGCCTCGAAAAACATCTCACATTTCTCCTCTGAAAATTTTAAACCTCCTTGAATGGTATTTGCTCTGTCCTCCTTCTCTTAATTTTTCATATTTCCTATTCTTCCTACATTCAACTGATTATTATTGATTTGCCTATTCAGTATGCCCTATTTTCTTCCTATTTCTTTTGTAATGTTTCATTCCTCCTTTTCCCTTTACTTCTCCCCCTTTTTTTTGTTTTCCCTTCTCTTTCCTTCCCTTCTCAAATAAAAATTTTTATAAAATGCTTTTTGTCTTTTTGCTACATGGTATTAACCTATTGTCATCTTACTTAAGTACTGGATAATATTAGTTATGGTTGGTATCTCTGTTTTAACAATTTTCTTAATAAAGCATTTCAAACTCAAAAACCAGACCATCCAGCTCTTTTAACAAAACTGTTGTAATCTCAGTTTCTGATCATAGTTGGTATGCTCCGCACACCCCTCTGCCTTTGCCATGTTGGTATGGCCCCTGAGAGGTGACAGAATGTTGACAGGAGAACTCTCCAGTGTCAGGAGAGCGGATGACAGGAAATAAAGGCTGTACTTACCTCGTCTTCATGGCTTCATGAGTCTTCTTCAAACTACAACACTGGCGACGTCTCTGCGCAGGGGGTAGCCTGTCATCTCCCCTTTTCGTTACATTCTCTCCTGGTTTTGCTGTCGAGTACGAGTTGGAGCAGTTTTGGATCATTTTCCATTCATCTACGATGTAAACAAAATGAAGAACCGTGGCCACGGGTTCATTAACAGCCTACACATTGTCCTCGTGGAGATTTATTAAGGAGGAGTTGATGTTTTGTGGAGCAGTGAACCTGCGAAACGTGAAGCAGAGCAAAAGCAGTCAGATGACAGCCCTGTCATCGTTCGAAGGAAGAGCCCTCCGTACGTGCTGTGGTGTCTGATAGTCTCCGTGGAACTTCTGTGATTCCCATCTGCAAGTCTGACAGGACGAGAGGAGTGTGCGTACTTTGGCGTTTGCCTCAGTCAGCAGGCAGGCTCCGTCACGTCAGCTGGGGAAAGTACACGCCCTTGCCAAATTCTTGTCAGCGGCTGTGAGCTCGACACGCCTCCTGTCAGTTTCACCGGTGCACCAGCCATCAAGAGCCGGTACACCGCCAGGTCCGGCGTAAGCGTTCCTGTCTCCGTTTTGGGTCGAAAGGTCACTGATCATTGCTGTTCCTGCGCAGCGATCTGTCAGCAAGGGCAAAAGGTCGTCTTCCCAAGTAAGACTTTTCCATTTCCTGTCGTTGGTTACCACTGTGATAGGCACACATTCTATGTGCCTTATGAATGCTCCTGTGATGCGCACACATAGAGGGAGACAGAATCCTTATGTCTCTTCTGCTGCAAATTCTTTAGCAGGGTGCAAGGGAAGAGCGAATCCATTAATAATTATATAGCGGCTCTTAGAGGTTTGACGCAATTGTGCGATTTTGGTGAGCTTAATGATTCATTAATAAGAGACCAACTGGTAAGGTGTACTAACAGTGTGAAGGTGCAGGAAAAATTACTTGCAAAAAATCCGTCCTTAAAGGATGCCATTGCCCAATCTATTGAGCACACAGCCAAGTGTGTGAGAAATGAAAGCAAAAGAAGAAGTGGTCGCTCCTATTCAGTGTGAAGAGTTTGAAGGGGAAGTGTTAAAAGTGCATAATAGGGAGGGTGTGAAGAATCTATCCACTCACAAGGAAAGTCAAAATTTGAAATGTTACAGGTGTGGAAGCAGCAACCACTTAGCTAACAGTCCGTTTTGCTCAGCACGCAGTGTTGTGTGTAAAAAATGCAATAGAATAGGACATTTGGCCAGAGTATGCAGGGAGGGGTCGAGTAACACTTCTAGGGTCAGCAATCCCGTTGGAGAAACACAGGCAAGATTCATTTTCCAGGTCAAGGATAGCGACGAAACAACCAAGCCCAACTATCCTAAATGTGTTATACACATAGACAACAAAGCCATTGAAGTGTTTGATGATTCGTGTTCCCCGTATACGCTTATAAACGAAAAGGACTTCGAGGAAATTCTAGGTTGCAGTAAAAGCATGCTACATTCTCCTGACATTTCTCCTGAGGGGTACACTAGAGACCCCTATTCCCCTGGTGGGGATGTTGAGTAGCCACATAGAGTTTAAAGGCAGATCTATGGTGGGTAAGGTGTATGTGGTTGAAAAGGGCGCGAACCTGTTAGGATGGCAGCACCAAAAAGTACTGGGCATTATCCTAGATCCTAATAACAAGGAACAAGTCATCTTGGTAGACACTCCCGAAAACAACGAATGCTGTCGTCTACAAAACGCCTTTCCTGACTTATTTACTGAAAAGTTAGGGAAATTGAAAGATTTCCAGCACAAAATCAGAGTTAAGAAAGGCGCAAAACCAGTGGTTCATAGGGCGCGCCCTGTGCCGTTGCGCCTGAGAAGTTCTGAAAAACGAACTGGACAAACTATGTGACATGGGGGTTATACAACCCATAGATGCATCCGAATGGTTGGCCCCCCTGGTTCTAGCGTCTAAGGCCAACGATAAGGGTATCCGCGTTTGTGTTGACTTACGCAGCCTAAACGACATCTGGGTGGAGAGGTTTCCTCTGCCCAATATAAATGAAATGATGAGTACGATGGGTAAAGGGTGTTTTTTCTCAGTCATCGATTTGTCCATGGCCTACCACCAGGTCGAGTTACACCCTGAGTCGAGACCGCTTACGGCGTTTTCCTCGCCGTTTGGTGCTTACATGTTTGCAAGGATGCTGCTTGGTTTAGCCTCGGCGGCATCTATTTTCCAGAAAGTGATGCAACAGGTGTTGGATGGTATCAAGAACACATTATGTTTCCAAGACGATATTTTGATGTATGGGGCTACGGAAGAAGAACATGATGCCATTTTTAACACGGTGTGTCAAAGGTTAACCAGGGCAGGATTAACCGTGAAACTGGAAAAGTGTAAAATCAAGGTGGACTCAGTTGACTATTTTGGTCATACTATATCTAAAGATGGTTTCAAACCAAAATACAGTTTGGTTCAAGCAGTTATGGACGCCCACGACCCTACTAACAAGGAAGAACTTAAATCATTCCTAGGGCTAGCTGAATACATGTCTAAGTATGTACGGAATTTTGCAGACATGTGTGATGAGTTGCGTGAAATGTTGAAAAAGGAAAAGGAATTTCTGTGGGAGGAAAAACTCAGCAGGGCGGTAAAGGCAATAAAGGTGAGCATCCTAGAGTCACCTGCGCTGGGCGCATTCGACCCATGCAAGAAAACTGTTCTGACCACAGATGCTTCCAACAAAGGGTTGGGAGCAATGCTATCTCAACATGAACAGGGGCAAGTTACCATTATTGCGTTTGCATCACGGTCACTCAACTCTGCGGAGAAGAACTATTCCGTCATTGAGAGGGAGGCATTAGCGTGTTTCTGGGCAGTGAACCATTTTAAATTTTTCCTGTGGGGGATACAATTTGTTATACACACTGACCACAAGCCTTTGACCTTCATGTTTTCGCCAAAAAATGCACACAATAATTCCCCACGCATTGCGAAATGGGTCCTGGGATTACAAAACTATTGCTTAAAAGTAGAGTATTTGCCAGGTCCAAAGAATGTAATCGCCGATTATTTGTCAAGGTCACCACTCCTGGAGTATGCCAAAGAGGAACATTTGGATTCTCCTATTTTTTTTCCTTGCATCTCTCTTCTTTGTTGAAGGAAGAGTGGGATGAAAGTGTGAAGGGTGACAAGGAAATGAGCATCCTCAGACAGTTAATTCTCAATGGTTGGCCTGAACACCGTTCTCAAGTTCCAGAAGAAGTAAAGGATTTTTGGGAAGTGAGATATGAATTGTCATTAATGTCAGATATGATACATCGGGGAAAAAGAGTTGTTCCTCCCTGCAACTTGAGAGACAAGATAATTGACCTGGCCCATGAGGGTCATTTGGGGAGGAGCCTCACCAAAAACAAAGTCAGGAACGATTTCTGGTTTCCAAAGATGGACTCCATGATCGAACTTAAAGTAAAGGAATGCAATAGCTGTGCAAGTAGTGATAAGAGCAAAGTTACACGCAAAACTCCTTTATCCCCTGTATAAGTGCCAGAAGTTCCTTGGACCAAATTGGCAGTCGACATAATTGGTCCCATGGAAGTTCTAGGTACCCAGAAGAGGTTTGTTTGTGTTGGTGGACTACACGTCCCATTGGGTAAATGATAAGTTCACACCGCAGACTACCACGAGTAACCTAATCACATTCTTGAATGTATTCGTGTATGAAGGCATTCCGGCAACATTGGTTACAGACAATGGAGTGCAGTTTACCTCTCAAGCTATGACCACATTTCTTTAAGAGTTAAACCTAAAACACGAGAGAACTGCACTCTATTGTCCGAGAGCCAATGGGTTGGTGGAGAGAACAAACAGATTCATAAAAGAGCACATTCAGTTGGCCATCTCTAGTGGGTTCAACGTGGAAGATTCCCTGAGAGTGCATTTGGGCATACCACACTACCCCTAATCTGGTCACGGGAGTGTCTCCCTTTGTTCCCTTAAGAGGAAGGGAACCGTGTACCAAACTGGTCCCGCACTGGTTGAGGGGTGGAAACAAGGTGATCCTAGACCATGGGGTGAGTAAGCAGCTGAGATCCCAACACCAATGGAAGTACAAGGGGTGGTATGATCAGAGTCATGGAGTCAAAACACAAGAGTACACGAGGGGTACCACAGTGGTTGTTAAGAAGCCCACACATGTACAACCAGGGTTGAGCAAGTATCAGGCACACCAAAGGGTGCAAAAAGATGGCAAGAATGTGGTTCGCCTAGAGAATGGTCAGACGTGGAGTAAGGACAGAATAGCTGCATCCTCTCCACCTTAAGTTATGGTGAATTGTGCAATGCGAACAATGTGAATTTATTAATGTCGTGTGTGTGTGTATATATATATATATATATATATATATATATATATATATATATATATATATATTGTGTTGTAATCTCAGTTTCTGATCATAGTTGGTACTGCCATGTTGGTATGGCCCCTGAGAGGTGACAGTAGAATGTTGACAGGAGAACTCTCCAGTGTCAGGAGAGCAGATGACAGGAAATAAAGGCTGTACTTACCTCATCTTCATGGCTTCATGAGTCTTCTTCAAACTACAACAAAAACCTTTGAAACTTTCACAAACCTCAACCTGTCTGTACCACTCCACTGGTTTCTCTCTCAATTTTGGGAAATCATTCTTAAACGACCAAATATCCTGTCTAGTGCATGGTACAGGTACGTACTTCCCTCATCTGATACAACCTCTCAGCCTTTTCTATTTCTCTCATGGCACAGTCCGATGTCGTTCGATTTACCTGTGCTTCTGTTTTCCTTTGCCCGCCTAACTTTCCATCTTTCAGAAATAACTCTGATCTGTAATTTTCTTCCGGACACATTCATGTTTTCCAAATTTTTATCAGAGAATTCTGTTCTATATGGTTTCTGCAACACCTTTGACTTGACTGTCAATTCCATTTCATATGCCAAATTTGTCAGCTTTGTCTGTTTCGTGTAATACATACAAATTAACAATAATTCTTCCTCACTGTATGTTTAATCTGTCCAGACCCACATTTCCAGCAACCATTTCTTCCAATTCTACCCAATTTAAAAATATCTAATTTTGGCTGTGACTTTTGCTTTTCTATTTCTTGAGACCAGCTCTCTATCTTCTGGGGTTACTATTGTGGCACTTCTAGTTCCTGTTGAGATTTCAAGTCTAGCTTTCTTCGAACAACTGGGCAAATTTCTCTTTGGGGTTTCCAATATTGGCTCTTATGGGCAAATCCATTAATGATATTACGGATTCACATTCACTTACTTGATCATCTATTACCTTTTCTTTTCTAGGTTCTATGCTTGGGATTCATTCGGCAGAGGATATTGGGGTGTCTTCCTTTTCAACTTTGTTTGCTCTTCTGATCTTTGTTCTGACGGCCCTCCCCTCTCCGAGCGTTTCTCAGATTGGTCCTGAAAGGAACAAGAGGAACATGTATCATCTTCATCTGTCAGGCTTTCTAATGTTATATCAGTTTTTTTAGATTATATTTTCAGTGTGCTCCTGTTGAGGAGACCCACTCCTGAGTTTTTTTGCTTACTGTTCTGTTTACTATCCCATTTCTTTTTAGACTTATCGGGTGCTTGCTTAGTTTATATTTTTGAGAATTACCCGTAACCACTGGGTTCCCAGATCATCCTTCCCTAGGAATCGTATGCTTCTGCGATAATCTTGGTCAACTCCCTTTTCTGTTGTAGAGGAGTGTTTCCCTATGCTTTGGCGTATGGCCATCACAGCTTTTTATCTCGCTTAACATAATTGCAGAAATCTGGGTAAAATTGCCTATTTGCTTCATCCTTAAGTCCAGGGCAGGTTCTGTATTTGTTTCAGTACATATGGTATTACAGCTTTTGAAGGGGTACCATGTTCTGGTGTAAACTGCAGCAAAGACTAGCCCAAATGGCACAATCTTCTATCGGGCAGGAGCCATCCGGAGCGGCAAGCAAATAATTAGTTAGAATTCTGTTTTTCTTGTTGCCTGTATGGGGTAAAACTGTGTTTTTTTTTTTTTTTTTTTTCTCGCTATCCAGATTAGTACTTGTTCCTGACTGGTGGGAATTCTTCCCATTACGGCATTCAGCATTTGAGGGCTGATACCCGTGGAAGCTAAATGAGGATGTGCAGCCTGAGCAGCCCGCTCAGGTTGTATTATGTGTTTGCATTATGTATTGTGAGATTTCTACTGCTCCTAGCCTGTGAATTTCTTAATGAGATGTATATGAAGCTAGGAAGTGTGGGAGAGGGCGCCTTTAAACTATTTTAGGTGCTTTTGGTAAATTAACGGGACTTCTATGTCCATGTATGGAAAGTATTCATCTTGTGTCGTCTTCAATGTAAGTGTGAAACTTGTGTTTGCAGCTGGGATTGTATCCCAAGAGTAGAATACCTGTCCTGAAATGCTCCGTGTGCCTCAACCACAAATTGCCAGTAGGCCATGTTGTAATGGTTTCATAGTAACTGCATTTCTGCAATTTTCAGAAAATCTGCTTGTACTTCACTGCCGTCAGCATGTTTGGTCATGGTTAGAAAATGAAAAGTATTTTTACGAAAATGACCTTATCAGAATTTGTACAATATGGGAACATTTTGTAATCCTTTAAGCTTGTTAAAACCTACAGCCAATACGTAGGATGTACCCACTCAGCTGAGGTGGATTTGTTTCCCTTCCTACTACGGAAGTCTCTGGTTTGTGAATAGAAGTCTAAGAAAGCAAAACTGAACTACTCATATTTGACCAGTAAGTGCCTAACAAACGTTGGCGGCACCAGGTCGTGTAGTTCCTACTAATCTCTGTGCATTGGTTGGACAACATAAACTAAGGGCTTGGTGCCTAGACTGATTGTGGACAGCCCCGCAGGATATGTTGGCCAATAGGCCAGCTAGCTCCCAGTGCCACTGTAAGCACAACCCCCAAACGTTCCAGGGAGAAGACAGTTTCTGGCAACCACTGGACATGACAACCCTGATTCCTCGAATCGTGGAAACCATACAGAAGCTTTCTATCAGTCGCTTGTACTCCCTTGTTCTCAGAGAAATTACAGAGAATACACCGATTAGGAGACCAGCAAATAAACTAGACCCCGAATGGAGCACTTTAGGATTTCTAAAGCAAACCCCTCTACTTATAAGGAAACTCCCTGAACTCCTATCACTGTATACCAGATTATTAATGTATCAGAAAGAGCCAGCTTTCTACACAACCTGTATTACTTAACCCTGCCATCTGCTGAGTGGTGTTTTGGGTAGGCAAATGCATTAAGGGCTCCTTTGGGCCAGAACTACTTTGTACATGCTCTGCAGTTTCCCCAGTCTATAGTGCAACTGCTTGTGCTGCGGTTCCACTGTAGGCTGCTAGGTGAGGGAAGTCTCTAGGGTAGGCGAGGTGGTACAGTAGAACCTGAATGCAGAAAAAAAAAATCTTTAAGTACTGTTGATTGAAGTGTGTAAAAGAGGTGTGGTTATTTGAAAATACCTAGTTGTCTGCGTTAGTTTTTCCCAATGTCCAGCAACCAACATGCAGTGATGAACAAAACTAAAGTAACGCTGCAATCGCAAAGAGCTATTCCTTTCTGAATATTCATGAATCATGCACCTGAGTGGAGAAAGGTCTAGGCTTGTGTATGCAATTAATACATTAATGTTTGGGATCTGTGAAACTGTTAATTTTCTCCCCACCAGAGCTCCAGTCCTTGTAGCCCTTGCATTAATCGAATGTGGAATGAAATATGAAGATGCAGTGCAGTTCATAAGACAGTAAGTATCTTTTCAAATCTAAAATCTTTTTGGTTCTATTTTCCTTCATCTAGACAAGTTAGTGTTCTAAAAAATCCACAAATGTTGTGAAAACACCCATTTACTATGTAGTTCTGGTTTAGCTCCTGTTGCAACCACCACCTGTCTTTTATCCAATTAAATGTCTCTAAATATGATGTCTTGTAAAATACTTGCTTCTCCGTCTTAAAAGATTTTCTGTGGTGTACAACATATCATTTTACATTAACCTAAAATTGACAAATTTTGTCTGGGATCCAATTCAGACCAGAATTCATAGGAGTTGAAACTTACTGGGTTTTGGGCCTTGGAGTAACAGTCATCGGCAGGCTGAACTAAAATATTCTGAATTATTCCTGCCAAATCACCATGGGGGTTTTAGATGGATTATAAGTTTGTAGCCTTCTGTATTAATGTTTTCATGTTCTCTAGTTGGAAAAGTCATGAAGAGGACACCCCTCTAGATCCTCTGTGGGATTGTGATTTTGCTTCCCCCCCCCCCCCCCCCCCCCTTCCCCAGCATATTCTGGGCCCTCCATTGAAGGACGTTAAACATATTACGACACATTATCAGCAAGGTTTTGAGGTTTGTAAATGTATTCGCGTCTTATATTATTTTTCCCCTTGTATCCAAGCCACAGCCTGAATGTCTGCCATGTAAAGACCGCTTAAAGCGTTGTCTGTGTCACCCCAACCCTTGCAGCCAGAAGAAAACAGGAATCCCTTCCAACTCTAGAGCCAGTAGCTTGAAAAAATACCAGCATGTGGGTCAAATAAAGACGACTTAATGCCATTTCTGGTGTGCGGAGTGGTCCAGCTTCCAACCCTGCAGCCAAAAGCTGATACCAAATATGATTGCTCCCCCTCAAATGGCTGGTTCTGTCTGGGAGATGGCCAGGCCATTATAAAGTACAGAGTAGGGTGCAAACCAGCCAAGGGGGGCGGCAAAGGAGCACCTGGTGTCCGGGGGCATGAGCTCAAGCTCCAATCCATATGGCTTCAAAGAAGATGAAGGCAAGATGAATCATGGCGGACAGCCGTTGTCCGCGCGCACATATGCATCCAGGAACACGTCTGATAAAAAAATACATACAGGAAAGGGCAGATTCATCATATCCGGTTCCCTGCACACACCGGTTGTGCAAAACCTGTGAGCTTAAACTGTTTCTCTGAGAGCCCTGCTATTGGGCGCCCTTGTCAATTCATGTGTAAACGAGATAAGATGTAACTTATTTTCTTTTTCGTAATGGAGTCTGGTTTTATGGTGTTGCGTTGCTGGAATAGGTTTTAATAAATTGTGAATTAAATGGAGGGGAGCAGCCAAGGCCTCTTGTGTAGATGAAGATTACCGGGTTAATAGGCGTGGGTGTCCATTAATAATAACTCATAACGCTAATAATCAGACGAAGCACTCTTACAGAGTTTCCAGTAGACACAATGCCCTGAGATGTTTTCTTTCGCCTGGCGCCGCATCCCCCAGCTAAGTTGTTTGTGCCCTTTTACTGACGCTTTTTATTGGAGGCTGGGTTTTCAAGAGCGAATTAACTTTTGTATAGGATGTTTAAAATTACGCATGGCTTTTTCAAATGTAAGCTGGGAATCCCCGTTCTAAACATGCCATCGGTTTCGCTTTTCGGACAAACTACTGGGGTTTAAACCAGTACTACATGGTGAGCCTTGCTAAAGGGGAAGGAAGCTCAGCGGCAGTTTTTATAGACTACTAACCGTGAGCAATATGAACTACAATTTTTCACTTGGAAGGTAGCCTTCCTCATAGCCATCACATCTCTGAGAAGAGTAGGTGAGTTTCAGGCACTAACCATAGACATTTTTACAAATGCATCAAAATCGTGCTTCTTGGGTCTAACCCCAAATTTATACTTTCAGTCATTTCTGCCTTTCATATCAACCAATTGGTTGAGTTACCAGTGTTCTTCCCTCAACCAGATTCAGTGGCAGAATGTGTTCCAGATGTCAAAAGCGCTCTACTGTACTACATTGAAAGAACAAAACCTTTCAAGAAAATAAAAACACTTTTTGTTGCCTTTGTACCACCACATAAAGGCAATCCAATATCAAAATCTGGTATTTTAAGGTGGATAGTAAAGTGCGTTCAAATATGCTGTATCGAAGTTAAACGCACACTGACAATTCCCTATAGAGCGTATTCCACTCACAGACTAGGGGCCCTCTATGGCATTTTTAGGAGATATTCCCATAGATGACATCTGTAAAGCTGCAACATGGTATAAACTACACACCTTTACAAAACACAATTGCATAGATGTGTTAGCTAGAAAATAGACCAATTGTTGAGGAGGTTGGAATTTGCTCTGATCTATATGCACATGTGTGGGATTCCTTACTAGTACAGGGTTATCAGCCCTGAGGTTATGCTCCTTAACACAATGTTTCTGATCATACCAATTTGTAGAATTCCTTTGTAGAATTTTCCTTTGACCCTCACCGCAGTTGCAATCAACTCTTACCTCCCTCCAACCACAAGGGGTTCATCTTGGTGCTTAGCTCTCTCCCTTTTAGCGCAACAAAGGGAGATATCCCTGTGATGAGATTAGGTGCTGTGATCTGACCAGATTCACACTGAGGGAGTCCTCTATCTTGTGGCTATTAGTGATAGCCAGTTGGATATGTTCCTTTATCATGCGGTTTGTTCTTTCTAATAGTCCGTTGGCCTTGGTACAGTAGAGTGCAGTTTTTCTCATGTTTGATATTTAATCCTTCTAGGAACTCATTTCCTCGAAGTGAATTGCACTCTGTTCTGTGACTAAAATTGTCATTATCCCTTCATTGCAAAAGATGTTAGGAATGGGGTAAGGCTGCTCGTTGTGGTAGACTTAAATTTGAATGTAATCCAGTGAGAGGTATAGTCTATTAAAACAAAGTTATTTTAGGGCCCCAAAACTTCCATTGGGCCAATTTTGTCAATTGCTAGTTTAGTCCATGGGACCACAGGTACCTCCACTGGAGATAAGGGAACTTTGTGCAGGGTTTTGCTTTTATCACTTGATGCACTCTTTGACTTGAAGCTCTACTATCGCATCCATTTTGGGAAACCAGAATTAATTTCTTACTTTGTTCTTTGTGATGCTCCTGCCTAAGGGCACCTCGTGGGCCAGATCTATTTTATTTCTGAGGTCAAAAGGAGGAACAAATTTTTTCATTGCGATACACGTTTTCTATAATTGTTCAACTCTTACCTCCCAAAACTCCTTCACTGCTTCAGTGAACTCGCTCCATTTTTCTGGCCACCTATTGACCATGAAGTCTTTCAAGGTATTCATATTGACCTCTTTTCTCATGCTTTCTTCCCATTCTTCTCTAGTCAAGGACTGTAGTTGATGGCTAAAATGGGGACATCCAATTATTCTTCATGAGTACTGGCATTTAAGGGGGACCTTGACAAATAATCCACCACAACATTCTGTAGTCCAGGTAAGTATTCAACTTTAAAGCAAAAGTTTTCCAATCCAAGTACACACTTGGATATGGGTGGGGAACTGCATTGAAATTTTTTTGACAAACGTGAATGTTAGGTTCTTGTGGTCTGTACGGATGGTGAATTTGGTACCCTATAGATAAAATTTAAACTGATTAACCGCCCAAAAGCATGCTAAGGCCTCTCTTTCTGACAGTGTAGTTGCGTTCAGCCGGACTCGGAACGAGTAGCAAAAGCTATGATGGTTTCAACACTCCCCTCTTTCAGATAATGACACTACCAACCCTTTGTTATAAGTGTCTGGTTAGAATAGTTTTCTTTTTGGGGTCCAAGGATTCCAGGGCAAGTGATTCTATGATCTCCTTCAACATGTCCACCATTTTGCTGTGCTTCTCTTCCTACATGAATTCTTTTTTTTTTCTTTTCTTAATTCACGTAACTCATCACATCTTTGAGAAATTCTTTACAAATTTGGCCACCTATTCAATAAGGCCTAAAAAGGATTTACATTCTGCTTTGTTAGTAGGGTATGGAGCATCACTAACGGCTTGAATTAAACTGTATTTGGGTCTAAAACCACCTTGAGAAATGGTGTGCCGAAGGTAGTCCACTGAACCTACTTTAATCTTACATTTGTCACGTTTCACTGTCAACCCTGCTTCTGAAGGTCTCTTACAAACTGTTTTAAAATATTATCGTGCTTTTCAGCAGATGATCCATAAGTCAAGATCTTCTTGGAAGCACAGGGTGTTTGTGATTCCCATGAGGACTTGCGGCATAATTTTTTGGGAAACTGGCGCAGCAGAGGCAAGTCCAAAGGGCATCCTGACAAACATATATGCTCCAAAAGGAGAGGTGAACGCCGTTCATGGTCTAGACTCAGGATATATTTCAACTTGATGGTATGCCATATATAGGTCGATGACCGAAACAAAACTTGGCCTTCCCCATGGTGCTCAGCATCTTTTATATTGGGATGGGGAAACCTCTCTACCCATATATTGTCATCGAAACTACGCAGATCAACAGAGGCGAATGCCTTCCTCGATTAGCCTTAGATGCTTAAACTATGGGTTCCAACCACTCAGAGGATTCTATGGGTTGGATGACACCCATCTCACAACTGGTCTAGCTCCTTCTTGAGAGACTCTCTCATAAGGAGAGGAACCAGGCGGAGTTTGAACCACTGGTTTGGCTCCTTGTTTAACCTTTATCCTTTGGAAGTCTTTCAATAATCCCAATTCATCCACAAATAGTTCAGGAAATGCATCACATAGCGTACTATTACTGTTGGAATCTTCCACAAGGATGACTTTATCTTTATTGTTGGGGTCCAGTATGATCAACTCCTTCTGGTGTTTCCAGCCCAGGAGATTATACCCTTTCTCTACAATGTACACCTTACCCACTGTGAATCTTCCTTTAAAGTCTATGTACCTTTATCAGTCCCACAGGGGGAATGGGGTCTTTGGTATAACCTTCAGGAGAATTATCTGGTTGATTAATCCCTACACTTAAATCTCCAAATTAATTTTTTGTAATCAGCAAGATTGAGTAGAGCGAATGGGGAACAAGTCTGCAAAGATTTCTACTGGCTTTATTAAGTAGAACCCTGCATTTGGCATGGTTTGGAAGCCCCCTCTTCACTTCTCCCTTGAAATACAAATTTGATGTTGTTCACACTCCACATTAACTATCTTAACTTGGTGGTTGTCCTCATCCCTACATACACTAAAAGTGCCCTCTTCTGTTGCATCTCTTACATGTGACACTACGGGCAGAGCAATGTGGACCACTCATTTAAAAAGGAGGGTGGTTGGTTAATACCTGGGGGTTCTCATAGTGCAAGAATATTAGTACAATAGGCTGAAAAGTAGAAGTATTACACCACAAGGTATGAGGGGAAACAGTAAGCTGGAAATTAAGGTACAACAATGCTGGGAACAGAGCAGGCAATGACATTTCTAAAAGAATGATGTATGTAATGAAAAGATTACGTAGTCACTGATGAAATACCATGCCAAAAGTGGTGTGCATGTCACCGAGGAATTTGACAGTCACGGTGAGTGTCAACAATGGCGCTGGGGAGACGTTGAAATACCACAACAAGTGCCCCCCTGGATTACAACTGTAAGATTTGTACTAAGGCGGAGAATGGTGTCACTGTAGATGGATGACTCACTGGAAAGGTGAGTCCCTGAGGATGAAATAGAAATTTTACCTCAGGAAGCTGCACACTGGAGCACGAAAAGTTAGAGCTCCAAGGAAATTGAATATGCAGACGCTCACAACAGGATACAAGGAGCGAACGCTAATCGCAGGAGCGCTTCATGGAACACCCACTGTGCTGAGATTAGTGTTTAAACTTGACATGAACTGTTTCGAGACGTACACGATGGCGAGCGGCACACAGGGTTACCTCAAGATGCGTTGCCAGGAAAAGCACCGTGACGAAGGCTCTCCTGGCAACCAGCGATGAGATGCCAACAGGTTGTGTGCGGGTCTGCTGAAGCAGCTGACTGGGGACCAATCACCTGTGGTCAGGGTAGGATATCGCAGCCATGAAGAGATGCTGATAAGTAGGAGCTGCTGATCATAACAGTGCTGCTGGGAATCTTGACAGACAGGGAGGGGGGGGGGCGGGACTCCACACTCTGCAGGGGTGAACAGCTGAGGAAAAGCAACACTCTGATTTGGAAGAGTACGCCCCAGGAACATCTAAAGAATGGCTCGTGTGGAGACGCTGGCAATATGAAGCTCCAGGATCTTCATGGAGATGGAGTTACAAGTCGGCATGGTGATCAGCTGAGGAGATGTAGATGCTGTGAGGAAGTGCCATCTTTCTTGCATGGTATGCCCCACCTTTTGCTGATGTACTTTGAGTATATCCTGGGCTCCTGCCAATCTGGTAACGAGGGCCTGTGTTCCTTCTCTAAAACTGTGTTGAAGCCTAAACCCAATTGGCATTTCTGGCCACATGTCAGCCCCTGGTAAATGGTACCCAGGGCCTTGTGTCCAGAGAATGCCCTGTACCCTGACACTCACTCACGGCTGAGTGTATTGGTGCAGAACTAAACAGTTGACATGGCACACATCCCTGTTTGCCCTGCCCACAACACACTGCCCTGGTATACCTCAGTCACTCCTCTATCTGGGGGCCCTAAGCCAGTGGTGTGGGTACAGGTGCATGAGCCCTGTGCCCCTACAGTACTCTGGTCCATTCCTGGGAACTGTAAGTGCAGTGCTGCCATTAAGAGTATATGGTGCTGGGAGGTCGTCCACACTAATTCCACAGCACCATGATGGCTACACTGAAGACTGACCAGTTTGGTATCAAAACTTCTCAGCACATTAAACCCGCACTGATGCCAGTGTGGGATTTAATGTAAGATGCACTACAGAGGGAATCTTAGA
This sequence comes from Triturus cristatus, assembly GCF_964204655.1. NCBI lineage: Eukaryota > Metazoa > Chordata > Amphibia > Caudata > Salamandridae > Triturus > Triturus cristatus. Next base: position 467,248,291 of record NC_140589.1, read on the forward strand.
GATGCCCTCTGAACCTAACCTACATTCCACGTCCTGTCTGAGGGGCTTCCTAGGCTGCCACACAGCAGACTTGTTGCTGGACCCCTGGGTAGAGAGCCATCTGCTGGGCCTGCAACAATGCACATCCTGGGCGAGGTGCTAGGACTCCTCCCCCAGGATGGGCAGGGGAAACTTCAAAGGCATACCGCCTTTGCGAGCTTCTCCAGGCCACTTGTTGTACTCGGCAACTGGCCCCTACTCTTTCTAACCCCCACCCTGGCGGGAAACCCCAAGGAAGGAAAGGGGGTGTGCCAGCCTCTACCAACCCCACCCCTCAGATGGGGGAGGAGAGGTGAAGCATATCTCTGGGCTCTCGCCATCTTGAAGATGGGGAGCCCTGCCCAATCGGGACTAGGCTACTGCCCCCTCCCTCAGGAGAGTGGCAGGATAGGGGGTGTACCCACCCCAGGGAAGGGACCCATTGGTCCCTGCCCTTCACCTACCTGTAACTCCCCTAAATCTAGTATTTAGGGGCACCCTGAACCTTCCTTCCATAGATCCAGATTCCGAAACAAGCAAGAAGATCAAGAAACAAGACCTGCTGTGCAGCTGCTAACAAGAGGAAGACACCAACTGATATGGCCCCAGGCGTGTCTACCCTCGAACCTGCTCCTGCTAAACCCTGGTGTCTCCAGTGGTCAGCAACCTCAAAAACCCTGGAGGAACCGACTGCTTTGTGACTCTTAACTGGGACTCCCACGAGCAGTAATACTGCTCAAAGCAAGTAACAAGCCCCTGGCATCAGCCAGGAGCCGTAACTCCTGCACCCGCCAAGCCTAGCCTGTGCTGGAGTGAACAAAGACCACAAGGACGTCCCCCCGGCGACTGACCCCCCGAATCCAGCACCCAAGGACCCACCTCGACACTCCTGATGACGCCTGCAGCCTCAGAACCAGGGACCCCTCCAACCATGACCAGCTGAGGGTAAGAGTTTCTGACGCGAAAAAACACCCCTGCGCCCTGCAGCCCCCTGTGCCCAGCTCCTGGGTGCCTACCTATCCTACAACTTCCCAAATTGCCTCTCGATGTGGTGGTCACACCTGAAGAATGTTCGTCCCCAAGCTTGCAGCCTTTGTTTGTCACTGAGCTTCTCCTTTGAAACCCATTGAGCGCCCGACGGCTCAAAAGCACCCAGCCGCCTGAGTGCTCCTGGCAGTGCAACCTCTACTCTAATCTACTTCCACACTTGCCCTGAGTAGGTGACCAGGAGCCCAGCTCCCACAGCCATGTGGCCTGCTAGCCAGCAGCCACCAACCAAAAGCCCCCTGCCTCCAATAGGATAACCTTGGGCCTAACTCACTCTGCACCCGGCTGCCCCTGTACCGCTGAGGGTGTAACAACTGTACCTACCTGACCCTGGGAGACCCCGGAGTCTATGCCCATAACCTTAACTCTGCCAGTCGAGTACTTACCCAAAAGCCGATCACTCACTTTTCTTCCATAGGGTAACATTGACTGGCTTCACTTGGAAATTCTTCCAAGTGTCGAGTTTTGAAACTTTAAAATATTCATCTAAAATCAGCCGAATAACGAAAACCAATTTACTCACCTGCTATCAGGAGAGATCCCAGTGCTGGATCTTGGTGCCTAGCACTGACCCTGCAAAGTAATTACAACCGTACTTTCCTCTAACTTGATTTTCCTCCATAGGATAAGATTGCCTGGTTTCGATTTTTGAAACTTACAAATATTCCTTAAAAATCGCCTGTATAACAAACGCTTTCTTCCCACTGTTTACAGGAGATGCACCAGTGCTGGATCGAGGATCCAACCCAGTTAGAAAAAGTAATGATAACCTTACTTACCGGCTATGTGAATTTCCTCCCATAGGATAACATTGGTGATTCTAGGTGAAAAAGTTTCGACGTGTCAACTTTTAAAATTCAATAATAATCCTTAAAAATCATTCCTGTAACCAAAACTTATTTACTTTCCTGTTTCCAGGAACTGTCCCAGGACTGAATCTAGGATAGAGTCCTGAGGTTAGAAAAGTAATCCTAAAAGTAATCTATTGCATTTACTTAGAAATTCCTATTGAGCTCAATGTATAATTGTGTTTTTAATTGTTGCCAATTGCAACAACTATTTCATTCAAAAGTCTATTGCCTATTGAAAAGTATTTAAAGTATCTCCTTCTGAGAAACTATATTTTGATACCTATTCTAAAATAAAACTATATATTTTGATACAAAAACATTGGCCTAGAGTTCAGTTCTTGAGTGTGTGAGACCATTTGCTGACGAGTGTGTACAACAAATGCTTTACACTGTCCTCTGAAACTGCCATACTTCTCGACCTAGCTACCACTTTAGAGAGAGTAAGGTTAGATCTAACTTTAGCCTCTGCCAAACCTCTGGGGACTGTGAACTCTGTACACCCTGTATCTATTTGGGAACAGTATATACAGAGCCACTTTCTTACAGATGCTCCATGTGGCAGAGAACGCCTCAGGACAAGCACAGGCGCTGCAACAAGGTCTACATGGAGACGCAGGGCTCCGAGGAATATCGTAGAAGGAGGCTGTGATTCTTCACTGTGGCGCAAGGCTTTGTATAAATCAACAGCGTGACATCTGCAGCGAGGATGTGAAATTACAGCACAAATGCGTGTCAGTCCCACGATAAAGGCAACCGGACGCAGTCTTGGCGAGAGTACTGAAAGGGGAGATGACCAGCTGCCCCATGCACAGGATTGTCGCCAGTGTTATAATTCAAAATCAAGGAAGACAAGGTAAATAAAATGTAAATTTGATACTTGTATAGCGCACTACTCACCCGCAAGGGTCTCAAGGCGCTTGTACGAATACCGCTGTGGAACCCATCCTGGCTTTCCCTGTGAGGCGTCCACTCCTGGGCACCCCCAAGGTGGAGGCCAGGCATCCTTAGCGTTGTGGGGGCCGTTGTGGAGATTAAGCAAGCTATTGCCCAGAGTTGGACTCCATGATTGGAATAGGCACCGAGGCGAGAATTATCAGGTCCGTGGAATTTTTGAGCCCAAGACCCGCCGAGGTGGGGAATTGAACCCTGGTCCCGGGCTAGACCTCTGCATCAGGGTCTGCCGCTCTAATCATTGAGCCACACTTCTCCACAAGTAGTTGAGTTCTTTATTCTGGTCATCCACTCCACACAGAGTGCCAACATTCGGTTATAAACTCTAGGTGGAACATTACATTATACACCGGGAGGGGAGTATGAGGAAGGAACCAAAGGGATGAGGAGGTAAAAAGGTGCAGCATTTAAATACAAGAAAGGTTACAACACATTTTAAAATGTGTTACTAGAGGGAGGCTTGAGTCCTTGCGCAAACTAGATAGGAACTCTTATATTGTTTATACAAACAAAGAATCTAGTTGCCTTGTCTTTCAATTGTTCAAAAGTAAACGGATGAAGCAATGCCCTTAGTACTTGTGATTTATTTCACTTTTCTTTATATTTTTTTTTTAAAAATTGCCTTTAAAGCAGGCCTTCATAAAGGGTAACACTTTGTGAACTGTTAGAAATGGGGTTTCTGGCTGGCTAAGGCGTGTGCCAAAGCCAGGCAGAAACCACCACTCTAGTCAGGGCAAGGAAGTTGCATGTCAAAGATAACCCCTACTCACCCCCTTGGTAGTTTGGCACGAGCAGTCAGGCTTATCCCCGAGGCAATGTGTAAAGCATTTGCGCACGCACCCAGCGACCACATCCCAGGCCCACCACGAAAGAAACTCCACACAAGGTTATCTAAAAATAGCCTTTGTATTATCATAACATATTAGAATAGTAAGCACATATTATACACTGCCAACTGGCACTGGGCAATATTTACAAGTGATTATGTGCACATGACCGGGCCACATGGACCACTGTCAGAACCATCCCAAAGCGAACGTAGTAAAAGTACAGCAACTGACCATCTCAAACAGGGCTCAAATGCCCTATGTCCCAAGAGTCAGGGCTGCTGTCTAGGCAGCGAAGGTCAAGGGTGTGCCAATGCGCAAAACCTAAACGTTGCAGCTGCCCATTACTTGCTGGGCAGCTGAGAACAATAGTCTAGGGGCCTAGACGGTGCAGCTGTAAATCAAATGAATCGGGGGCTCTCACTGGCCCTGGAACTAACTGTGCCCCAAGTTGGAGCCATCTGGGCTCTAAAACAAATGCTGTGGGGCGTAGGAGCCATCTGGCTCTAAAAATCTGCCCCTGTGGAGCGCTCCGGAAATAAATATGCACAAGGTTGGAGCCACACACAGGCTCTTAAGATACATCCTGCCCCTTTTGTTGGAGCAACCCCCTCCCCCTATCAGGCGGGGGCCGCTCAGGAAATGATGCGGCCATGTCCCCTGCCCAGCCCTCACTCACCGGCTCTCTGCGGGGGCTCTGCTGACAACTGCGGCACTCCTCAACTTCACAATCTGGGTACAGGGCATTCGCGTCGCGCTGCCTCTTTGCCTGCATGCAGGGCTTCCCTGCCTCGGCCGCGTCAACCCTTCACCTGGGCCCCCTCCTGGGACTTCGTTATTCTTCTGCTGCCACCGCGTGGCTCTCCCTTGCACCTGGGAGCCCCGCATCGCCATTGCCGCCGGCATCCTCACTCGCGGAGATTCCCCTCCCTCTCTGAAACCCCGCCCACAGGAACGCAGCCTCTCCTGCCTTCCGGGTCGCGCTGGGCAGCGGCCCAAAAGAGATTTCATTGCGGCTCAGGCCGCGGTGGCGATTTCTTTGCGGGCAATACGGGGTAGGCTCCCGCGGGCAATACGGGGTAGGCTCCCGTTAAGTAAACACGCAAAAGCGGGGTGGGCACCCGCTCTGAGTGGCAAACATGTGGGGTGGGCACCCGCAAGGAACAAAAAGGGACGCAGGGTGGGCACCTGCATATAATTAAAGCGAAGTAAGCGGGGCATCCGCAAGGCTCATGAGGAGGGGGAAATCCCTACGATGGGGTTTCCCTCAGCCCTCCGGCTCTCCCCTTTCCTAGTAAAAGCTCAAAAAGCGCTCCCAGGGCGCTTTGCAGGCTGTAACAAGCATTGGTAAAGGAAAATCAACTGAAAAGGTCCAAGAAGTCCTGGGCATCAAAAGATGGAGCAAAGCAGCTCCCAGCAAGGGAGTCCTCCAGGCATCCAGGGGCAGGGCAGGGCCCAGGGAGGCAAGCCTTCCCCCTGAGCCCCAGCTGCAGCACGCCCCTGGTAGATTCAAGTCCACAAACAAGAACATTTTTCATGGGGTCACTGCCCCTTCTTTTATACAGCCTTTTCCTTTGTTCTGCAACTGTAGGGCAAGGGGAGAAGCAGATACAACTGGTTCAGGAGCACTTTGTTTTGCTCAGCTCCCCTTTCTAGTCACAGCACAGGACAGGCCAGGGACATCAGACGCACCACAGGAGGTGGAGCCAGCATTGTGAAGGGATGGCCCAGCCCCATTCAGGTCCCAGGTGCAACTACTCTCTCCCATCTACATGCAGATCTCTCCATTCACCACTGGGCAGACTCCCCCTGGCTCCTGGAATTCCCCAGCCCTCCCATCTCCTGTCAATCACAAGCCAGACAGGCAATTCACATCACACCGCACACAGACATGGTAACTTCTAGAAGTGGCACTTCTCCACCAGTCACAATACATCTGCGCACGCCATTGCGCAGCATTTATTCTCACGAGTTTGCACATAATTCGCCCCTGCCCTCCTCCCACATTAGGAACTACCATGGACACACATCCCCCATGCATCCCTATGGGAGGGCAGGCCAGCCTCACTAAATGTAACACAGAGTGCACGCACTTTACACTGGGACACAGTGCTAAAAGTGCCTAGAGGCCTAAATCTACTAACACTACATAGGGAGAAAGGCCAGGATAATTTCAAAAAGTTTAGGGGTGAACCTGCCAAAAGGGCCAGGTCCAACACGAACACACTTAAAAAATATATAGCACATACATAGATCAGTTATGTTTACCTAAATAACATGTACAAACCTACTGACACACTCACTCTTCTCCCCCATATTTGACCAGTCCTTTACTGATCTATAATATACCTGGCGGAAAAATTACTTTTGGTACTATACATTGGCCTGCCATTTTGTGTAAATCACAAGGACTAAAACGATTGATAGTAAAATTGCCATGGCCATCTAGGTGTAACTTCCCTAGCATGTACCATGTCTCTTGTAAACAAATAGGAGTTAAGCATCATGGTCCAGGCGGGGTCACCAAGTTTCCTCTTCACCCCTGCAATGTTCCATCTTAATACCTTAAGCTCACTAGTCGCGGTTATCATACATATAGGGCCTTTGCTGACTGTTTCCGGCCCCAGTCAGCCTTGATCATTGAGCCCACTCAACAATTCATATTAGTTAGTCAAGACTGGTTGGGACCAAATTTCGGAATCTAGTTATCGGGTACCCCACTAACCCCTTGACCCAGGCCTGCTTACTGAACTGGCCCTAAATTCATGGGTGTATTGAAGAATCCCAGTGGCAACACTACTATCCTGCTAGAAATAACTGGGGAGGCCCAAAATTATTCAAAATAAAGGCTGCCTTCTCAGCATTACCAAAATTGAAAACTGCAATCACCTGCATGTGCGTTAGAGGTGGTTAGATTTGGGGGTCTCTAGTTGGCAGAGGTAAGTATCTTTGACCAAATAGGGACCCTTGTTTCTAGTCTGGATAAGGGGGGGGGGGGGGATGTTGCACTCCTCTAACCCCTGCTCACCCCCCTTGGTGGCTTGGCATGAGCACACAGGCTTCTCTCAGAGGCAGTGTGTAAACCATTTGAACATACATAATACAGTGAAAAAAAACTATAAAGGGACAAAACACCTGTTTAGAAAAACAAGTAATCTTTACTAGACTTAACACTAGACCAAACGACAAATCCACAATACTGTAATCAAAAGTAAGACTTTAAAATGGTAGAAATAGCTTAGTTCAATGTAGATGGTAAATGCAACACTTTACTCTCAAAGTACCTTAGATGCGCCACGCAAAACAAACATGGTCGCAGGGAAGTTGATGTGTAGTTCTTTACTGCTGCGCAGGGGAGTTGAGGCCCGCTTCCTTACTGCATGGGGAGTTGATGCGTCGTTTCTTGCTGCGGCCTGGTGACTATGCAACAAGATGGCACCTCGATGCAACTGTGATGGGACAAAATGGCATCTTTGATGCGACAATGTTAGATGCGATGCGTGCACACCCAACGGTCGTGCGGCAAACTAACTTCTGAGCTGCGACAGACCCTGCGACACGCTTCTCCGGTGATGCGATGACAACCTCTGCAGCAGCGACATGCTTCTCCAGTGAGGGGACGCACTTCGTCGATGATGCGATGGTGAACCGCTGCGGCAGCAGCTAGTGCGGCGACACGCTTCTTGTTACGTCACGCTCCCAGCGACACGCAGTCATCTCAGAGGGCCCAATCAACAGTAGGCACCTCTGCAGGCTGAATTCCCAGCAAGAGAATTTAGGGGAGCTGGTGGTGAAGTCTTGTATCCCTGAGACTTCAGGCAGGAGGCAAGCACACCTCACCCATTGTCCAAAGGCAATGCGATATGGATGAACTGGTCAGGCAGATTTGCATACGCTTTTCCGCTTCTCCCACTCATTCCGCTAGTGGTGCGCAAACTACAGCAACACTAACGCTCATCCTAGTTGCTCCAACTTGAGCCAGACAGCCATGGTACACCACACTGCTGGAACTCTTAGTAGTTCCGCACCAAAAACTAACGCCTCTTAACCCATAACCATGGAGAGAGCCAACACCCAGCTCAGCTCAACCTAGCGATCTGGCTCCTGAAGTCCAAGAATTTGGTTACCTTAACTTTCCTTCTGACTGTATGAACGTCATCAAAGAAGCTAGACAGCCTACCACTAGAGCATGCTATGCAGCGGAGTGGAAAAGATTCGCAGTATACTGCCAGAACGACACTAATCCCCTAGATGTGTCTATCCAACACATCATAGGCTACTTACTACACATCCAAAGATGCAACCTAGCCTATACCTCTATCAGATTGCATCTTGCTGCCATAGCAGTATATCTACAAAATAGCATCTCTCACTTTTCAGGGTACCTGCCATAAAGGCCTTTATGGAGGGACTCAAGAGAATAATTCCCCCCCAGAGTACCACCTTCCCCTGTGTGGAATTTAAACATCGTTCTCAAGACTAATGGGTCCTCCATTTGAACCTCTACATAAATGTGAGCTACAGTTCGCTACGAGGAAAGCAGTTTTTCATGTTAAGATTATTTCTCGACGAAGAGTTGGTGAACTACAAGCACTAACCATTCAAGAACCCTTTCTCCAGATGCATCTTAATAAAGTTGTTCTCCGAACTAATCCTAAATTCCTCCCTAAAGTAATTTCTCCCTTCCACCTCAATCAATCTGTAGAGCTGCCTGTATTCTTCTTGCAGCCACAAACAGTCGCAGAAAGAGCTCTTCATACCTTGGATGTCAAAAGAGCAGTACTATACTACATAGAGGGAACAAAACCCTTTTGTAAGACCAAACCACTATTAGTCTTTCTCACCACCACACAAAGGCAACCCCATATCAAAATCTGGGATAGCTAGGTGGATTGACAAATGCATACAGATTTGTTACCACAAAGCCAAACTTACATTATCTGTTCCTCCTAAAGCCCACTCTACACGAAAGATAGAGGCTTCAATGGCATTTTTAGGAAACATTCCTTTAGTAGATATCTGCAGAGCAGCTTCATGGTCTACACTGCACACATTCTCAAAACACTATTGTGTCGCTGTGCAAACTAAACGGGCTAGTGTGGTCCAGGCTGTACTCAAAACACTATTTCAAACTACTGCAACAGATACTGCTGGTCGCCGCTAGGAGTGGATACTGCTTTACAATCTATGCAGTGTGTAATCTGCAGCTCATATGCCTCGAACGGAATGTTACTTACCAGTATACATCTGTTCTTGGCATGTAGAGCTGCAGATCTACACACGCCCACCCGCCTCCCCGGGTACTTTTATCTGTTCCAGTATTATCTTACTTAGTAAGAAACAGGAAAGATGCCCATGTGTGGTGTATCTAAGCGCCATCATTTCCCTGCTGGCGAAAAACAATCTGAGGATGGAGCCGATGCCCATGCACACTATGATCCAAAGGAGTCACATACCTTGTGACTTTCCAAGACAAGTGCAAACATCCGGCCCAACACCAGATGGCGATCGATGCACCGTGTAGATTTGCAGCTCTACATGCCAAGAACAGATGCATACTGGTAAGTAGCATATTCCTTTAACATTCTGAGTTTAGGCATACTAAACTATAATTTCTACCTAGTTCCCTGAGTCAGTTAAGATAATAAGATGTTATAATCAAACTGCTCATTCTGGCCTATGGGAACAGGTAGCCTTGCAATAGTGAAACTAAATTGGCTGTAATTCACTATCAGGACATGCCACACACATCAGGGCATGTCCTACCTTTTACATACAATGCACCCTGCTCATGGGGGTACCTTGGGCCTACCTTAGGGGTGACTAAGAAAAGGGAAGGTTTAGGGACTGGCAAGTGCCAAGTCGACCCCAGCCCCCTGCGATGGCAAGCCCGAGCCACATTTTACAAGCTGCTTCTGTGGGTGGCAGAATCAGTGCTGCAAACCCACCAGCAGCATTTGATTTACAGGCCCTGGGCACACATGGTGCACTGTACTAGGGTCTGACAAGTAAATCAAATACACCAATCATGGAGTCACTAATCCAATACAACACTTTACAATAGGGAGCACTTGCACTTTGGCACTGAATAGCAGTGGCAAGTGCCCAAAGCATCTAGACCAACAAAACACATAGCCAAAATACAGGAGGCAACAGCAAAAAAATGGAAGGGAGACCCACGCCAATGGTGCCAGGTCGAACAGGGGTGATATCAATCGACCCAACCCCCGAACCATTGTGATTGCCTCAAATAAAGACTGTCTGACACTCGTGGTAACCCCTCCCAGAAAGTAAGTATTCACCCTTATTCTTACGGTGTAGGTATTATTGCCCCGGATACTTTAGCAGTAGGATATTGGCTAAGACCAAAACATACAGGGGCAAGTCTGTGAAAGTTTAATGGAAACCGAGGGTGTGGGACCTCGGGAGGGAGTCCTGATTAATCATGCTTGCCACTCCTAAGGGCCCCAGACTCAAATGTACAAGTGACTGCTGAGGACCTTTTCCCTGCCACCAAGTTGGTATTCTCCTCCAATACCCGGGGAGCCAATTGTGGCGCAGGTACATTATCGATGTGGATGCATGTGGTGCTGCCTGCATTAACCAAAATACCAACATTACATGTCCTTGGTGTGCATCCGAATGGTGAAGCATGAGAACTATTGTGAACAATTTTATTAGAAGAAAGATCCCGGGCAAAGTGGGTATTGGGTAAGTCAGATTTTGCTCATTATGTTGACCTGTTCTCGAAGACACCCCACAATTTTCCCCTGGGATCTCACCCTTTCCTCCAATTTATCTAATCTTTGGATAACTTTTTCAAAAGCGGAAAGTTTCCAGATTAGCAAAAATGTTCTGTAAAATATATGTCTCTTTTGCCACAGCGCAATGTCCCCTTTTTGGCCTCTCTGTAATTTTGTGCCCAGCTTGTGGATTTGGGCTGGTGGCTCACCTTTGTTTTACCTTACCCCCACCCCCACCCTCCACCTCCACCACCACCACCACTGGAATGAATTTGCATGGCGTCCAGAGCTAGTCTTACATCCCAAGCACCCCCCCCCCCCCCCCCCCCCCGATGCACAAGTATTTACCCCCTCTGAGTGACCTCTGGTGTTGGAAAGATCAGGGCTAACTCTTAAGACTGTTTTCGTAGAGCCCCCTTCTATTAATGAGACTGTCCCCTGACGTTATGTCTTGTTCCTCCACACAGGAATTTTCCTCCGTAAGTACACCCACTGCATTGCTCAATAAGGATAGAATTGTGCTGTTGGTTTTATGCCGCTTCTCAGCCCTATTTTGCACCTCTGCATGGCTTTTCTGTATGACTAGGGCAAGGCAGAAGTAATCGGTGCCACCGAAACCAGAAAAACAGATCTCCAGGCACAGGCTCTTTCCCACTACCCCGAGGACCAAAGAATCCATCAATCGTAGAGCGCTCTACTCACCCAAGAGGATTTCAAGGTGCTGGGGGGGGGGGGGGTAAAGAGGGGCGGTGGTGGGGCGAAGAAGAGTGCGCTCCTACTGCTCGAACAGCCAGGGTGTAGAATGAGTTGTTTAGGTACGCTGGTCCGGTGTTGTGGAGTGCTTTGTGAGTGTGGGTGAGGCGCTTGAAGGTGATCCTCTTGTCGATGGGGAGCCAGTGCAGGTCTCAGGTGGGCTGTGATGTAGCTGTGGTGGGGGATGTAGAGGGTGAGGCGTGCCGAGGCGATCTGTATGCATTGTAGTCATTTCTGGAGTTTGGCCGAGGTTCCTACGTAGGAGGCGTTGCTGTAATCCAGTCTGCTGCTGACAATGGCCTGGATGACCGTCATTCTGGTTCCGTTGAGGATCTATCTGTAGATCTTGCGGAGGGTGTTGAAGCAGGAGTAGGAGACGGCGCTTACTTGCTGGGTCATTGACAGCAATGAGTTCAGGATGACCCCGAGGTTGCATGCATGGTCAGTGGGCATCGGTGCAGCACCCAGTGTGGCCAGCCACCATGAGTTGTCCCAGGCGGAGGGGGTGGATCAGATGATGAGGACCTCCGTCTTGTCAGAGTTCAGTTTCAGGCGGCTGTTCATCCGGCGATGGCCTTGATTCCTTCGTGAAGGTTGGTTTTGGCAGTGGTGGGGACCTTGGTGAGGGAGAGAATCAGCTGGGTGTCATCAGCGTATGAGATGTTGAGGTCGTGTGATCGGACGATGTTGGCGAGCGGTGCCATGTAGATGTTGAAGATGGTCTGACTGAGGGACGAACCTTGGGGTATGCCGCAGGTGATCTGTGTCCTTAGATCGGAATGCAGAGAGGCGGACATTCTTGGTTCTGCTGGTGAGGAAGGAGCTGGTCCAGTCCAGGGCCTTGTCGCAGATTTCTGCGTTGTGGAGGCATGTGCGGTGGTAGACCGTGTCGAAGATTGGCCGAAAGGTCCAGGAGGATGAGAGCCACGGTTTCTCCATTGTCCAGCAAGGCTCTGATGTCGGTGGCGGCAATGAGGGCGGTTTCGGTGCTGTGGTTGCTGCAGAATCCGGATTGGGGACGGGTCTCGGGATGTTCTCTTTGAGGAAGCTCAGTTGCTTGTTGACTATCTTCTCGATTACTTTTGTCGGGAACGGAAGTAGGGAGATGGGCAGGAAGTTCTTTAGTTCCTTGGGGTCCGCCTTGGGTTTCAGGAGTAAGGCATTGATCTCTGCATAATTCCAGCTCTCCATGAAGGTGGCGGTCTCGGAGTTGTTGATCTTGCGGAGATGGTGTGCAATGGTGGAGTTTGCTTTGTTGATGTGGTGCGGGCAGGGGTCTGAAGGTTAGCTGGAGTGGACAGTGATCATGATTTTGATGGTGTCGTTTACGTGGGTCCAGGAGAGCAGGGGGCCTGAGAGGCTGGGGGGGGCAGTGAGCCTGGGGTGTCGGTGGCTGTCTGGGGAGCCTGGTTGTTGAAGCTGTCATGGGTGTCTGCGATCTTGCGATGGAAGAAGGTGGCTAGGAAGTCGCAGAAGTCTTGCATTGGCAGAATGTAGTTGGAGCTGGGGTTGGAGAGTTCCTTCACGATGTTGAAGAGCTCTTTGCTGTTGTGTGCGTTGTCGTCGATGCGTTCTTTGAAGGAGGTCCTTTTGGTGGTTCGGATGAGTTGGTGGTGTCTGCAGATGGCGCTATGTTAGGCTGCGTTGCTGTCCGGTGTCTGCTCGTGGTGCCACTTTTTCTCAAGCCTACGGCCGGCCTGCTTGGATGTTGGTGGTGAACTAGGTGGCTTTTCTGTCGGAGCATCTGATGTAGGGTGTCTTGATCGGGGCAAGCATGTTGGCGCAGTCACTCATCCATTGCCTGAGGTTGCGGGCAGCAGTGTCGGTGGAGTCAGTTGGTGGGTTTTGGGCCAGGGTGGTGATAAGCTGGTCTTCTGTGACTTTGCTGCAGCAGGGTGCCCGCTGCGTGTGACGGTGCACGGTGGGCGTTTCTTAGGAGAAGTGGATGCAGCAGTGGTCGGTCCAGCGGAGTTCGGTGGTGTGGCTGAAGGTGACGTGGTTGCTGGCAGAGAAGAGGGGGTCGAGCGTGTGTCCGGCAGAGTGGTTTGTGTACTGTGATGAGCTGTTTGAGTCAGAGCTTGGCGAGCAGGGTGGTGGAGTTGCTGTTGTTGGTGTTCTCGAGGTGGAAGTTCAGGTCTCCAAGGAGGATATAGTGTCTGGATGCGAGGGCGTGCATGCTGGATGGAGTCGCTGAACTCTGGTCTGTAGATGAGGGTTCCTCTGAGGGTGGTGTTGGGGTCGCTATGGATCTGGAAGTGCAGGTGTTCGGCGGCGCTGAGGTTGGCGGTGCTGGTCGAGATTGAGGGTGTTTCTGTGGACAATGGTGATTCCTACTCTGTTGGTGTGGTCCCTGCGGGTGATCTTGTAACAGTCGGTGATGGCTATGTCTGGTGCCGAGGAGGGGTTCATCCAGGTCTCCGTCAGAAAGGCGGAGTCTAGTAGGTCCCACAGTTCATCAATGGCTTGCTTGCGGGTGGAGCGTGTGTTGAGTAGTATGCATCGGAGCTTGTTGCGTCCTACCCTGATGGATGTGGTGGTGGTGGTGGTGGTGGCGGCTTGGAGGCTGGTGTAGCTGAAGTTCTGGCAGGAGATGGGTCCTTGGGTGCGCTTCGGGGTGGCCCGGAAGCAGTTGTGTGATCGGCCGGTGTTGAGTGAGTGGAGGGTGCTGGCGTCGGGTGTGTGGCGTTCGTGGGGGGCAGGGGGTCTGGTGTTGAGCGCGGTCCATGCGCAGACGGGCTTGCCTTGGGCGTGACTGCCATACGGAGGTGGGAGGGGAGAAGCAGCTGGGAGGCTGGAGCAGAACAAATGGGCGGTGGGAGGGGGGGTAGGGACGCAGCGGCGGGCAAACTGGAGAGAACGGGTGGAAGGTACAGGAGGAATAAGGGCACAAAACCAATAACGAAGAATAAAACCTATTACAGTGCAACAGATTACAGTACCAACATAAGCAATAATACTGACAGAAGGCAGACAGGAAAATGGGCAGAGCGAGCACATAGATACCTCTGGCTCACCACTAGGCCACCAGGGATGAGGCGCAGGTGGGAGCCTGTGGGTGGAGGCGGGCCTCGAACTCTCAGCAAGAGTCAGGAGCAGGGGCACAGGCGCAACAGGTGGAGATGTGCGGCGTGGGGAGCGACCTGCTTTCAACAGGGTCAAGAGTGTGAAGGAGCTTTCAGGGAAGAACAGCGTGGCCATTCAGCAGTACGAGCTTACAAAGAGTAAGCCGGCCACAAACCGGCCTCCCTGACAGTGGGAGAATGCAGGGAAAACAGGTTCACACCGTTCCACCTTCAGAAAAGCACCAAGGTCTAGCCAGCAAACTCTGAATGAAAGAATGGACGCGTGCTTTCTTGCTAAGTCGTCCCCTACTGTGAGGTGGTATTCGTCCGCTTAACAGGCCCGGGCAGTCAGTTAGTGAAGAGAAGGGGACAGCACCCTGGCATATGCTGTGTTGTAAGGAAAACAAAACCTGTGCAACTTCTGCCTCCTAGAGGAATGGTCTAGCCTGGCCGATGGCTTTTAAGCATGGTGCTGGGAAGCCAGCATTTCTGCTTCACCAATGGCAATGGATTTCTGGCACATAATGTCCCTGTAAGCAGCCTCCATCCACAAGTGTCTCTTTACCAATAGTTTACAGTTGCATGCATTGTGGGATTCTTCCGCACTCCAAGGATACTTTAAAGTGCCTCATTTGAATAAGCCAAGGTGTATATCTGCAATGATTACTAAAAAGGGCATGCCAAATGGGCCTAGAGCAGTTTATTTGGCATGTCACATTACATAGCAACTAACCACATTTTGAATGATTGGTGCAAATTAAATTCAATCTAAGGTGGCTAAATACATTGCACTATGCTTTATCTTTCCTGGAAAGGTTGTCCATCCATAATCATTGGCTGGATGCAACTTTCATTAGGCAAAAGTTTGTAAACTAACATTTCCATACTTAAACCACTGCATGATGGAATTATACAAAGCATGTGCATCTAGAATAGCCTCCAGGCTGCCACGTCATTATTGAAGGCAAGTTACTGGTTTCCTCCTTGTGGCTGAATTGGTGAAAGGTTTGGCTTTCTATAAATTTGGTGTTTAGGGATATAAAGTTCTCTCGAAGGGGATTTCCATGTATAGTCGTAAGCACTTGAATAGTCCCACCCATGTTCAGGGACCCTGGAGAACTTTAGATATATCTTCTTGAGTGGATATTTTTTGCCTTTTTTCAGGAAGGCCTGCAAAGACACTTAAGAGAGACAATAATGCAGCCTAAATACAAAAAATAATTTAGGCAAAAAGCATGCCTTCAAGAGGCAACATTTACTTGGTTTTGGAAAGGTAATCCAATTTGCCAAAATAACTAAGAAGTTTTCATCATTTGGGTATTCAGCAAAATTGCCTTTTTTTTTTAAAATCTGAGGTGTTTTACTTACCACCTATTCGCTGAACTCCATGCCAGCTCTAGTCTCCAGTAGAAGTAACCTAATAGAATTTCTCTTCCAAGGGATACTCCTCCAAGGGATACTCCTTCATAAGCACTGAATAGTCTGAAAACAACCTACCTACAAGATACAGGGCTCTTGTGTCCAACACGAAATCAAACATAAAGCCATAGTCAACTTGCAGAAAGCTGTTCCAAGGATATGTCAGAATTGTGTGACCATGACTCTTGTAAGGACAGAACATTAATCACGCCCCACAACTGGGAGAAATGAGGCCTTTGATGGTTTGCAACTGTTATCTTTGATCAATTTACACACCAGAGGATGAATACCTACCGGCTTGCCATCAGTAAGGTCATGACCAGCAGACAAAGCCGACCTGAAATCGAGGTTCAGCACATTCAGAAATAAAATTAAAAACCTTTCAATTCGCATCCCAAGAGATCCACCTCCCATTGAAGGCATCCTCCCCAGCCCCCCCCCCCCGCCTATGCAAAAGTATATCGTTTGCGGGTGGAAGGAGTCCAAACCTGGTGTATAGAAACTGCAGTCGCCAATGAAATGCCATGTCTCCTGATTTCTTCCAAGCCAATAGAGTTAACTGTCCTTGAAGAGTATAGGGGAGCCCACCGGATCCAGTAGAAGATGTGGGACTACAGGAAGAAGCCCTTCTTCAAAGAGCTCTCTGCTTGAGAAAAATCAGCACACCAGGGAAGAACAGAAAAGGCACATGTTAAAAGTCCGTTCCCCATCACCGTCAAAATAAGCACTTTAAAGTCTTATTGTATTACAGAAATGGGTAAGGGGCATTTTAAATGGAAGAACTCAATGTAACTTGGACATTTTTGTCTGCTCTATTTCCATAGGCTGCATGTTTGTGTATATTAATGTTTTTGGGGGTACTGCGTGCATTGAGGTTAAACATACATGCATATATATTTAATGAGATCGGGGTTCATGTGCATGAGCGGGGCTGTTCAGTGCTTAAGACTTTGAGTATTCCCCTAGAAGAGGACTAGGATTACACGTAAGCAATATATCTTTACTTTTTATGTCCAGTTGTTTCAGTAGACTGTCAAAAGGGATTAAGACCATGCCTCTGTGTGCTTGCCTCTAGGCCTTTGTATAGCGCAAACTTAGCCAAAAGACTAAGCGTACTACAAATGCATACATACCCATAATTCCTGGTTTCCCCTCCCCTCCCACAAGTTGTCAAAGTCTCAAATACTGATGTTACTAGATCTCCTGGGCCTCAACATGGAGGGGCCCTTATCCTCTTCAGAGATTCAGCAATCTCATGAAAAACAATGTGTTCACATCTTCCCACTAGGATATTGAGTATTCACAATTATCTCAATTCTGCACATGACTGGTGCAAAAAACATTGTACCCTCTTAAGATTTTATGGTTTTACATGTTTGTATGTGTGAGAGACCTTAATGTAGTCCTCACCAAGTCCTCCAACAGCCAATAAATTATCTGTTAAGTAACACAAATTCCACTCCATAATTTCTTATAGAATAATTAAACTATCCCAACATTAGGTTGTGTAAACCAGTTGGGAGACCGAACATTCTAGGTAAGTAGTTTGCTTTACTCTTGGTTCTCGAAGCGCCTTTAACCATTTCTCTCTTAAACCTGTTAAGACAGTAAGATTTACCTGTATTTCACTTTTCTTCCTTTTAGGAAACGTAGAGGAGCTTTTAACAGCAAGCAACTACTGTATTTAGAAAAGTATCGTCCCAAGATGAGGCTGCGTTTCAAAGATTCCAATGGTCACCGAAACAATTGTTGTATTCAGTAAAAAACAGGCTGCTGAGAATACTCCTTTTGAACACCGATCTAGATTTGGGCTGAAGTTAATGCAAACTTAATAGAAACGTTTTGGATGTTTTTAATAGGTGAGAATTGTGCTTCCACAGATGTATAAAGATACATAATGTAGATCACTACCTTGGCAACCATATAGTTGCTTAGGTGCCTTAGGTCATTATCTACATAATTGGGCTCAAAATGTTTTTTTTTTCTAAATGCAACCTTTGAAAATATGTTCGAGATGTCTTTCCTTTAATCATGCATTGCTTAATCTAATTTTGTTGATCCTGGCTTCCTAACAAAGCTGTTCAGCAAATAATATAAACGATTAGGTGCCAAACTTCCCAGCACAACAACTACAGTTTTTTTTTTTTTTTTTTTTTTTTTTTTTTTTTTTTTTTTTTTTAAATATGTATCATACCTGTAGTTCCTGAGTTCTGAGCCACAAACTCTCTGGACAGTAACTTTGTTTTTATTCCAACATAAGCTTGTGAAACATGAAGGATTGAATAAAACAATGGTCATCTGGCTTCTAGCTGTATGTTTACGTACACCCACACAGCCAAATTCAAAAATCGGAGTTTGCACAACTTTTCATTTTGTTACATTTTTGTTAGTATTTGCTCTTTGTTTTGTATAATTTTCATTCTGTTATCTAAAGAACAGTATTTAAAGAATGGTCACAGCCGTCTGGTACATATTTCTGGTAGAAATCTAGCTTTTACACTGTACAGAAGCACACGTCATATCTCCCGACTCTAAGCCTTACAGTTAAATTGTTTGCGCTACAAGGTGCAATGGCCTGATAAGGATAGGAAAGTCTAGTAAATACTTCTAGTAAAATGTTGCCTTTGTCATGTGCAGGAAGTATAGAATCTGCCCATTTACTTTTTTTTTATTTTTATTCTAGAGGCTTTATTGTAGCTTAAACAGTTCTTTTCCTGTACTTTTTTTTTAAATTTTTTATTATTAAAGTAGTTTGTCAACTTGCTTTGTTGGACGTGTTCCATCTCCCTTCTCCCATTTGAGTTTCTGCGGGAATCAGGGCAGACCTCAATGACTGTACTATTTTGTATGCCTTTTGAGCTGCGTAACTTTGGATACTTGATTTATTATGTAATTGATAAAATAGTGATGTGTAATGTTAGCTCAACCATATATTTATACTGTCTTGGGAATGTGTGGTGTTAGTACTGTGGGAGAAAATATTTGCCAGTGTTCACCAGCTTATGAAATCTAAGTGCGAGAGCTTAAACATCTGAATAAATTATGAAAACGTCTACAGTGGTAACTAAATCTGATTAAATGTGCTCTTGTTAATTCTCATATTAAATATCTTCATTGTCTGGTTAATTCTTTCTACCAATTGGTTGCTTTTGAAGGCCACGTTTCTTTCGTAGCACTGTAGCTGCCACTGTTCAGCATGCCAGTTATGTTTGTGGGCGGTGTATGTGGAGATGTCAACTGAATTGTTTTTATTTCTTTTTACCTATGAAAAATGCAAGATCCATGTATATAGCAGTTACCATGGCCTTTTTGCACTTGAAGACAACTCTCTAGTTGGTCCAGGTCTGTGCGCCCTGTAACTGTGGCCAGGTCAGCCAATACTGCTACCCAGAAATGCTTTATCCTGCCACATTCCCACAACACGTTTGAGATCAGTGTGTGGTTGCTTACATTTTTTGTAGCATTCAGGGGATACGTTTGGGTAGATGGTATTTAACTTCTGTGGCATCAAATATGCCCTATGTAATAGTGATAGTCTTGTTGGGGGGAGGCAATTTGTTAATCTTTTAGCTCATCCAGTATCCAACTCCCATTTATCCTCTAGCAAAATTCCAGTGTGCCCTTGTATATCTCTTTAGAGTCCTGTGATGAGTCTTTTTCTGTGACTGGTGTCACTGCAGTTGGATGCTGACTCGATAGGGGCCCGTGCTCTTGACCTGGAAGCGAAGTATCAGGAGCTGGAGGACCGCGTGTGTCCCTTAGAGGCCCACTCTCACGACCCCAGCCGAAAGCCATGGTGCTTCGATGTGAGGACCTTGTGAATCGCTCCCAACTGGACAACATTTGTGTGAGGGGGCCTGGAAGAACGTTGCAAATGTCTTGAGCTGGAAGTTTTCATGGTGGGTCTCTTTTCGACGGTGCTGGGAGACTGAGCCAGAGGTGTGTCTTGAGTGGGGCTCCACTCTGCAGGTGATGCCAAGAAACCCATGGGCATTCTGGCAAAATTCATCTCCTTCAAAGTCAGGGAGCTGGTTCTTCAGAAAGTGCGAGCAACTGACAAGGTATTCTTCCAGGGGGCACCGTGCTCCCTTTACCAGGATGTAGCCCAAGCCACACTTGCCAGACGACAGCTATTCCACCCTATCATGACTGCACTAAGAGACCGCAAGGTGAAGTATAGATGGACTTACCCCTTTGGTTTAGCCTTCTCACTAGATCGCAAGAACTACCACTTGACTGGAAGAGGCATCATCTATACTGGGTATCTAGTTGCCAGATCCAACCCAAGCCTCAGAGGCGAGAGTGGTGGAGGAACCCACAGGCCCAAGGATGCAAGGGAAGGGCCCTCGGCTACAGCAGCGAAGGGCTGGTTAAGAACACTACAGGATGATGTACCTGCTCCTGGCTGTGCACATGCCTTACTGCATGCCGGGGCTTAGACTCAACTCTGTGGACATTGCCCACTCTCTTGACTATAGCTGAGGTGGGGGGGGGGGGGGGGGGCGCGTTCTGGCAGTAATCGGCACGGAGTGTAATCCCTAGCTTCTAACATTCTGGTGCCCACGCAGTGGGTGCAACAAGCGGAAGGTTTGAACACTAGCTGATGGGGTGTTAACTGCTTAACATGGAATGTGAATGGCATCAATTCCCCTAACAAAAGGAACTGGGTCTGGAAATTCTTACACGATCATCAGATTAAATAGCGGCTCTGCGGTAGACACATCTCCCATGCAAGGAGGAACAGCGGTTGAAGCATAGGGTCTATGCAGATTTTTCACTCCTTGGCACACACAACACAATGCGGTGGCGCTCCATTTTCATGCCTCGGTCCCATTTAATCACCATGACACTACAATGGACAAAGAGGGGGAGGTTCCTGATTGTTAGGGGTGAGTTATGGGGTCAAGCCTGCACCATAGCTATGATTTATGCACCTAACAAAGGGCAACATGATTTTCTGATCTCTTTTCTTGCTGCGCTAGAGGGGTTTGCACGGGGTGACATCTTATTGGTTGGAGACTTTAACCTGATATGTGACTTGACGTTGGACAGCACGCACTCCCAGAGGGCACCAGGGAGATATTCAGCAAAACACTTAAAGAAGCTCTTATGGGGTTGGGGTTAGTAGATGCCTGGAGGGCGGCGTGACCCGGGTTTACTGCTCACATTCGCATAAGACATACTCCGGGATTGACCATGCATTCTTCAGCCAGTCCCTTCTCTATACAGTGGTGGGATCCCAATTTCACCTGATTTGCCTCTGATCCCGCACCACTAGAGCTGGTTCTTAACTGGCCTGCTCTGCGTCCCAAACTCGCCAGGTGGTATTTTCCCAATTTCCTGTGTAGAGACACTCCTCCGGGACGAGCTAAGAAAAGCAATCAGAGTTCTTTGACCTCAATGACCCGGAGCAAACCTCTGTAGCCAATAATTGGGATGCCTTCAACGCAGTTATTAAGGGGAAGTGTATTGAGCAGGAGGCCACACTTAAAACGTGGCGCAAAGGAGGACGCCTTCTTGAGGGTGAGCTTCGCACTGCCGAGAATGCCCATAAATCTAATCCTTCGGTACAATCCCTCCATAAGGTCACTCAGGTCAAAGGGAAGCTTCAAGCTATTTAAACTAATGGGGTGGAAAAGACCCTCCTATTACTACACACCCTCAGTTATGTGGTAGGGAACAAGGTGGGCTTGCTATTGGCCTGTCAGCTACGAGTACGGCAGAAGAGGGACCTCATCAGGTGCATAGCCAATGAGAGGGGGAGTTTTCCACCAGAGAGTTGGGGAAGGCAAAGGCTTTTGGGGACCTTTATCACTCCCTGTAAACCGCAGATCAATTTGACACGAGTCCAAGGCCAGTACTTGGAGGACCTTACCCTGCCCCAGGTTCTGGCCTCCACCAATGAGTTAAGTAGCCCCATTACCGCCGAGGTGGTCCAAAAGGCAATCTATTTGCTTAAGCTCCTAAAAGCTCCTGTCCCTGACGGCTTTAATACCCACTTCTATCGTATATTTGCTACAGAAATAGTCCCCTTTCTGGTGATGCTCTTTAATGATATTGCTGTTACACACAAGGTGACCCCTTCGATGGGTGAGGCGCTGATTTCCCTTTCCCAAACAAGGGAAAGAGCCGCTCCAACTGCTTCTTACAGACCTATAGCTCTCCTAAATCTGCACGCTAAGCTTTTTTCCAAAATCTTGGCTGCCCACCTGGAAAATATGCCGTTCCTCATGCAGCCCGACCAAGCCGGTTTTATCGAAGGGAGACAGACCCATGATAACCGCGAAAGAGTAGTTCACATCATTGCGAAAGCACAGATGAAGGTCCTGCTTGCTGTGGGGAAGGCCTATGACCGTGTGGACTGGGCCTTTATGACCCGGAGCCTACGTCTGTTTGGCTTTGCTGAGACCTTCATTGGACTGGTCCGGATGAATGATTGCGCACCGCCTCAGAACCTTTTAACCTCTTGAAGGGGCCCTCTATCCCCCCCACCCCCCCTCTATTTGTGCTCAGCATAGAACCTTTCACGGAGCATATTTGTTCCAACCCGGACCTAGGGGGGGGTTCCATTTGGCACAGAAGAACACAAGATATCCTTATTTATGGCTGATGTGCTTCTCAAAGTCACGAGGCCGCACTCGTCTCTTCCAGCGATCCAGGCTGAACTCATCCTATGAACAGGCTTCGGGGTTCAAGGTGAACTTCTCGATCCTGCTTAACCTCATGATGCCTAAGGAGTCCATGCGGGCTATTGAAGGGGCGACACCCTTCCGGAGGGCGAATAAAGACATTCCTTATCTAGGCATCCAACTCGCACTCAAGTTGGAACAACTCTATAGAGCGAACTACACTACTCTGCTGTGCCAGCTTCAAGCTGATTTGGCTAGATGGCGGTCGGCATGCCTCTCCTGGATAGTGGGGGTCAATGCTATAAAAATGAACGTTCTGCGTATGTTCTATCTCTTCCAGGGTCTTCTGATCTCTATGGATCGGGTGCTCTTCTCTGTACTGCAAATGATTACCAAGTTTATTTGGCAAGGGCAGAGAGCAAGGCTTGCCAATCGTGCATTAACTCGGTCAAGGGAAGAGGGAGGACTGGCCCTACTGCACTTCTTGGGATACTATAGGGCAGCTCAGCTGCGGGTGATTATGGAGTGGTCCCTACGAGAGTCAGAAAAGCTCTGGCTCCATATGAATCGACAAATGATGGGGAGATCGATCTGGGATCTCTTGTTGAAACAAACTACTTTGATCATGCAATGCCTATATTAGCACTCCCATGGCGACCACCCTAGGGCTTTGGGATGTATTGAACAGATCCACTCCTCTCACTACTTTCCCTTCCCCATATACGCCTATACATTTCAACCCCGAGTTTCTTCCGGCGTTACAGGAGGGGCCATGTGAGGCTTGGCAGGAGCGGGGGGGGGGGGGTGTTGTCTTATGCTTTCGTATCTGTTTTGGTGGGCGGAGTTAACCTTCCCGGAATGCACCCAAGCCTTTAATCTTCAGCCAGCTGACTAATTCCTTTATGGCCAGCTTAAGCATTGGGTCCTTCAACCGCAGATAAGGCAGGCCGCCACCAGGTATTTACTTCCCATTGAGAAATTTGCCCAGTTTGGGGCCTCTTCAAAGGGGACCATCTCCCTCCTTTACTCGCGCATACGGCCATTGGGCTCTCATCAAGCCCCTAGACACCAAAGGTTCTGGGATGCACATTTAGGTACCCCATTGCAGAAGAAACAATGGTCCTCACTTTATAGAGATATACCCAAGTTTAATTGCTCTGTTTTTAAGGGAGGCTCATTACATAACTATGTACGAATGGTACCTACACCCCCAGAGGCTTCACACCATCTTCCCTAATTTCTCGGACAGGTGCTGGAGGGGTTGTGGACTACTGGGTGACTTTAGGCACATCTGGTGGGACTGTCCCCACATCAAGCCCTTCTAGGAAGGAGGTACTTGCACAAATCCAACTGATCTTTGGCTACCTGATTCCGGACACACTGGAGAACACAATCTTGGGGATCCGGGATTCCAACTTGAAACGCCAGACGCATGGTGACCGATCTGTAATGTGGCTGTGCCTCGGGCAGCTAAGATGGCTTTGACGGCCGCGTGGAAGAAAACCGGCCCCAAGCCTCACTCAGTGGCATGCCAGGTTATGGCAGGCATTGGCGATGGAGAGAATTGCAGACACCGTAGAGGATTCCCGTTGGGGATTTTACTATGTGTGAGCCCCCCTGGTCGAGGATCTATCTGAAGGGTTGTCCCTGTTTGCTTGTGGTCTGCTACTGCGAGCTTTCCACCTCTTTCATATCTAGAGCTCCCACTGACCCCCCCCCCCCCCCCCACACCTCCCCCCTTCAATTCGCTGAGGAGGCATCAGGGATTGAGAGATTCCCCTCCGCCTGAGGCCTGGTCTTCAACAGCAGCTACGTTTGAATTTTCTTTGACCGTGACACCTTAGTTTGACTTTTTGTGTTTTCTAGTTATAAGTTGGGGGTGGGGGGAAGGTAGATCGCAAAGGTTTGTGTGGACTCCCATGGGATCAAGATGTTGTTTTTTAATTGCGGGATCTGGGGGAAGCCTGGGAGTTGTACACTGAGTATATTCAAAGTTTGCCGATTCCTAGTCCAGAAACTGTACTTTTTATTCTAGCACACTGTAACGGTCGGCATTGGGGGGGTCTCTTTCCCTGGTATGTTTTTCTTTCCTGTGTACTGCTATATCTCTGAAACTAATAGAAAGATATTTGAGAAAAACCAGGTGCCCTCTTGCAAAACCAGGTCGTTTTGTGGTAGATACTTTTGATGTTTCGACAACAAATTTTAGGCCCTTGCCTGTCGCAGGTACTTGGCCCACTCACACAATTGAGGCACCATTTTTATCGGGAGGCCGGGGTAAACACTGGGTGGTAGGAAATTTGTGTCTGTCTGGTGATCCCTCAACTTTCCAACATTGAAATATGAGAAAATAAGCTTTTTACAGTTACATTCGGGAGCTATTGCCCACATCTGCCACCTGGGGCAGAAACAGAACTGGCATTTTTGGGGCTGGGGGCATTGGTATGCCCATTCTGGTCCGCCTCCACCCCTTAATTATAATGAAAAGGACTGAATATCTCTATTTTGAAATGAGGGGGTGGGGGAGCAACGGCCTTTGCCCAAGGGGCCGCTTTCCCCTCCATATGTCTAGTGGGAGGATTCCTCCTTGGGATCGCCCTCCTGCAGTGATGTTTCCATAAGAAGGAATCCACTAGGGAGGGGTACCATTGGACAGGGGAGACTCTCAACTTTCCAATGATACCTTTCCTATGTGGCTCTGGGGCGCTGAGATAGCCCCATGAGCAGTGAAACGGAAACTAAGTTTGTTTCATTGTCAATGTAATGACGTCCGCGCGACATGCACGTGATTGTATTTACATTGAAAACAAAAAGGCCCCAGAGGTTTGGGAAACTTCCCTACCTCCCGAGTCAAAGAAAAAAAGGAAATCCCTCTGCTGTTTACAACGGCTGAACTTCGTGCTAGTGTGCACATGATGGAATTGTTCAATCATGAACACCTGAGCACTGGTGCTCCTGATGGAACCATGCCGTCGTGTGCATTGAAGGGATTAACATTCTTATTACTATGGAATACTGTATAAGGTTTTGTAGTGCATACAGTCCAAATCTCACTAACACAGCTGCTTTACATGTACACTATTGTAAAGAGGCGTTATGAATGAGTTTCACAGGTTGCGGGGGCACTCTAGACCTAAAAATGTTAAGCCCACAAAGAGAAAGTAAGACATACAATTGATGGACGGAATGCAGAACAAATCAAAACATTACCCCCAGTCGAGATCTGGGTTAAATCCATAATTCTTTTGCTAACCATGCCACCTCAGTTTAGACCTGGACATATGCAAATCCGTCATGACCCTGTGCCTCAAATTGTTGTATAGTCTGTCCGAAAAGAAGAGTTTGTGGTTCTGGATGGTAGAACTTCAAAGTCAAACAGCTGCCCATTCCTAAAGGTTAGTATGGTATGTCTTTTCTTGGACCTTATCCCCTCGTCGTGTAGTTCCTATAAAGCTATAATGGATCGGGGCGTTTTGACGACAAACTGGGGGATTGGTATCCAGACTGATTCCAGACACCTCCACCGGGTATGTTCGCCTGTATACTGGCTAGCTCACAGTGCTTCTGTAAACGCCTCTTACCAAAGAGAGAATAGTTCCTGGTAACTATCGAACATGACAACCCTGTCCCATCAGGGATTGCGGAAACAGTACAGTCCTTTTCGCTCAGTCACTCGTGCTTACTTTGTTTCAGAGAGATACACAGAATAAACTGGGACGTTTTCAATAAGCATTTATTGAGCCAGCTTCATTGTAGTGTAAAATAGGTGTTGTGAAACAACCATAAGACAGAAACCGATATAAATGATTATAAGCACCAACAGGGTAAATAGATGGTTGATTTCTACCATAGTGCTAAAACAATGAATATAGGCAGGTATATAAATACATGACAATAATAATGAGTATGCCCGATGATGCAACCCTAACTAGATGTATCTAAGTGTACCTAGCATGTATGTAGGTGTAGACCCAAGAATCTTGTTAGGATAGTCAACCCCATTACCTGGTGTGTGAGCATGAAAGACCCCGTTTTGGTCTTGAGATGGATGCCCCGCGGGGGTTGTCAGATCACTGCTTGCTGGGGTGTCTGTGTGCAGAAACCTCCGTGTGTAATCATGGACGTCTTTCTCCTCTGCCTGCCCAGCAAAGATATGGTGTGTATATTGTTGTAATCTCACTTTCTGTTTTACTTCTGGTATGTTCCGCACACCCCTCTGCCATTTCCATGTTGGTATGGTCCTCCGAGAGGTGACAGTAGAATGTTGACATGAGAGGATTCCAGTGTCAGGAGAGCGGGTGACAGGAAATAAAGGATATCTTCTTACCTCGTCATCGTGCTTCAAGAGTTCTTCTTTATACTACAACACTGGTGACGTCTCTGCGCAGGGGGCAGCCTGTCATCTCCCTTTTCGTTATTGTCTCTCCTGGTTTAGCTGTTGCTTACGAGTAGAAGCAGCTTTACAGTTTGTTCTGTGCACTGACGCTGTCAGCCGATTGGTGATTCTCGCACAAGGAACTCTCAACAGCCTGCATCGTTCGCATCTTTCTCGTGAACTTTTTTTAACGGAGGGCTTGATGTGTCGTGGGTCGGGGAACCTTTGAGCAGTGCAGTGGATCAAGATCAGTCAGCTGGCAGCCCTGTCAGTTTTCGAAGGAATCGTGGGTGACCGTACCTCTGTACGTGCTGTCTGCCCGCGAGTCCCCGCAGAACTTCGATTGTCATGGCCTGAGGAAGTTCCACTTCATAAAGATTGCTGTCTGCAAGCAGTTCTGAAGGAAATAAGGGAAGTGTGCGAACCCCTGTCGCTTGTCCCAGTCAGCAGGCAGGCTCCGTCAAATCAGCGGCGGAGTGTTCGACACGCCTCTTGCCAATTTCACCGGCGCACCAGTCTTCGAGAGCCGGCTAAACGTCAGGTCCGGCGAAGCTTCCCTGCCTCTGTTGCTGGTTTCAAAGGCACCGGTCTGCTTTCTGTTCCTGCGCAGCTATCTGTCAGCAACGTCAGAAGTTGTCGTCCTGGCACAAGTAAGACTTTTCCATTTTCCTTCGTTTGTGCTGCGCCACTGTGATAGGCACACATTCTACGTGCCTTCTTTAAGGAACCCCTGTGAGGCGCACACATTGTACGTGTCGTTATTTCTGCCTCTGCTGTAGTGTGTTTCTTCTGTGATGCGCACACACTGTGCGTGACTCCATTAATACTCCCCATAGTGTAGCTCAAGCAGGACCCCGCTGGGTTCGGGCAGGTAATGTCAGTCAGCAAGGTGACGTATTTCTTTTGAACTCTGGCCTCAAGAGGTTGCTCTCTCCATATTTACCGTCACAGTGATATTTGAAGGATGCGATATACCCTTTGTGCAGGTTTCTCTTTCGTTTGTAAGCCCCTGTTGGAGTGGGTTATCCGCTCAGCTTTTGGTGGTTTTGCAGAGTAGTGCACCCTACTGCTTTCTCTGCCCTTCAAGGTCTATTGAGTGTATTCTCACACTAAAGCAGGTCAGCTACACCAGCCTAGGTAATTCTCCATCTTAGCCAAGATGGGTACGCCTGGAATGAGCCAACCGCCATCATTTTTAAATGACTGTGGTGATCCAGATATTCATTGGAAGGATTGGACAAAGTTGTTTGAATCGTATTTGATTGCGATGGGCAGAGAATGGTTCTCTCCGTTGCGTAAACAACATATACTATTGCATAATTTGGGGGTGCATGGTCGTAAGGTTTATGAAACTCTACCTGAGCCAGAGTTGGAGGAAGAGGATGACGCAGATGTGTACGACATAACTGATGAAATTGGAGATTCCTTTTGGTGACAAAGTCAATGTGGTGCTTGAACGCCACAAATTCTTTAGCAGGGTGCAAGGGAAGAGTGAATCTATTAATAATTACATAGCGGCTCTTAGAGGACTTACGCAATTGTGTGATTTTGGCGAGCTTAATGATTCGTTAATAAGAGACCAACTGGTAAGGTGTACTAGCAGTGGGAAAGTGCAGGAAAAATTACTCACTAAAAATCCGTCCTTGAAGGATGCCATTTCTATTGCCCAATCTATTGAGCACACAGCCAAGTGTGTAAGAGAGATGAAAGCAAAAGAAGAAGTGGTCGCTCCCATTCAGTGTGAAGGGTTTGAAGGGGAAGTGTTAAAAGTGGATAATAGGGAAGGCGTAAGGAATCTGCCCACCTACAAGGAAGGTCAAAATTTGAAATGTTACAGGTGTGGAAGCAGTAACCACTTGGCTAACAGTCCATTTTGCTCAGCACGCAGTGTTTTGTGTAAAAAATGCAATAGAAGAGGACATTTGGCCAGAGTATGCGGGGAGGGGTTAAGTAACACTTCTAGGGTCAGCAATCCCGTTGGAGAAACACAAGCAAGATTCATTTTCCAAGTCAAGGACAGCGACGAAACAACTAAGCCCAACTATCCTAAATGTGTTATACACATAGACAACAAAGCCATTGAAGTGTTTGCTGACTCGTGTTCCCCGTATACGCTAATAAATGCAATGGACTTTGAGGAAATTCTAGGTTGCGGTAAAAGCATGCTACATTCTCCCGACATTTCTCCTGAGGAGTACACCAGAGACCCCATTCCCCTGGTGGGGATGTTGAGTAGCCACATAGAGTTTAAAGGTAGATCCATGGTGGGTATGTGGTCGAAAAGGGCGCGAACCTGTTAGGATGGCAGCACCAAAAAGTACTGGGCATTATCCTAGATCCTAATAACAAGGAACAAGTCATCTTGGTAGACACTCCCAAAAACAACGAATGCTGTCTTCTACAAAACGCTTTTCCTGACCTATTTACCGAAAAGTTAGGGAAATTAAAAGACTTCCAGCACAAAATCAGAGTGAAGAAAGGTGCAAAACCAGTGGTTCATAGGGCGCGCCCTGTGCCGTTGCGCCTGAGAGAAGTTCTAAAAAACGAACTGGACAAACTGTGTGACATGGGGTTTATACAACCCATAGACTCATCTGAATGGTTGGCCCCCCTGGTTCTAGCGTCAAAGGCCAATGGAAAGGGTATCCGTGTCTGTGTTGACTTACGTAGCCTAAATGACAACATCTGGGTGGAGAGGTTTCCTCTGCCCACTATATAAATGAAATGATGAGCACGATGGGTAAAGGGTGTTTTTTCTCAGTCATCGATTTGTCCATGGCCTACCACCAGGTCGAGTTACACCCTGAGTCGAGACCACTTACGGCGTTCTCCTCGCCGTTTGGGGCTTACATGTTTGTTAGGATGCCGTTTGGTCTAGCCTCGGCGGCTTCTAGTTTCCAGAAAGTGATGCAACAAGTGTTGGAGGGTATCAAGAACACATTATGTTTCCAAGACGATATTTTGATGTATGGGGCTACGGAAGAAGAACATGATGCCATTTTTAACACGGTGTGTCAAAGGTTAACCAGGGCAGGATTAACCGTGAAACTGGAGAAATGTAAAATCAAGGTGGACTCAGTTGACTACTTGGGTCACACTATATCTAAAGATGGTTTCAAACCAAAATACAGTTTGATTCAAGCAGTTATGGACGCCCATAACCCTACTAACAAGGAAGAACTTAAATCATTCCTAGGACTAGCTGAGTACATGTCTAAGTATGTACGGAATTTTGCAGATATGTGTGATGAGTTGCGTGAACTGTTAAAAAAGGAAACGCATCTGAATGGTTGGCCCCCCTGGTTCTAGCGTCAAAGGCCAATGGAAAGGGTATCCGTGTCTGTGTTGACTTACGTAGCCTAAATGACAACATCTGGGTGGAGAGGTTTCCTCTGCCCACTATATAAATGAAATGATGAGCACGATGGGTAAAGGGTGTTTTTTCTCAGTCATCGATTTGTCCATGGCCTACCACCAGGTCGAGTTACACCCTGAGTCGAGACCACTTACGGCGTTCTCCTCGCCGTTTGGGGCTTACATGTTTGTTAGGATGCCGTTTGGTCTAGCCTCGGCGGCTTCTAGTTTCCAGAAAGTGATGCAACAAGTGTTGGAGGGTATCAAGAACACATTATGTTTCCAAGACGATATTTTGATGTATGGGGCTACGGAAGAAGAACATGATGCCATTTTTAACACGGTGTGTCAAAGGTTAACCAGGGCAGGATTAACCGTGAAACTGGAGAAATGTAAAATCAAGGTGGACTCAGTTGACTACTTGGGTCACACTATATCTAAAGATGGTTTCAAACCAAAATACAGTTTGATTCAAGCAGTTATGGACGCCCATAACCCTACTAACAAGGAAGAACTTAAATCATTCCTAGGACTAGCTGAGTACATGTCTAAGTATGTACGGAATTTTGCAGATATGTGTGATGAGTTGCGTGAACTGTTAAAAAAGGAAAAGGAATTCGTGTGGGAGGAAAAACACAGCAGGGTGGTAAAGGCAATAAAGGTGAGCATCCTAGAGTCGCCTGCGCTAGGTGCATTCGACCCACGCAAGAAAACTGTCCTGACCACGGATGCTTCCAACAAAGGGTTGGGAGCAATGCTTTCTCAACAAGAACAGGGGCAAGTTACCATTATTGCGTTTGCATCACGGTCACTCAACTCTGCGGAGAAGAACTATTCCGTCATTGAGAGGGAAGCATTGGCGTGTTTCTGGGCAGTGAACCATTTTAAATTTTTCCTGTGGGGGATACAATTTGTTATTCACACTGACCACAAGCCTTTGACCTTCACGTTCTCGCCAAAAAATGCACACAATAATTCCCCACGTATAGCGAAATGGGTCCTGGGACTACAAAACTATTGTTTCAAAGTAGAGTATCTGCCAGGTCCAAAGAATGTAATCGCTGATTATTTGTCAAGGTCACCACTCTTGGAGTTTGCTGGAGAGGAACATTTGGATGCCCCCATTTTTTCCTTGCACCTCTCTTCTTTGTCAAAGGAAGAATGGGATGCAGGAGTTAAGGGCGACAAGGAGATGAGCATCCTCAGACAGTTCATTCTCAATGGTTGGCCTGAAAACCGTTCTCAGGTTCCGGAAGTGGTAAAAGATTTTTGGGAAGTGAGATATGAACTGTCGTTAATGTCAGATATGATACATCGGGGAAACAGAGCTGTTCCTCCCTGCAACTTGAGAGACAAGATAATTGACCTGGCCCATGAGGGTCATTTGGGGAGGAGCCTCACCAAAAACAAAGTCAGGAACTATTTCTGGTTTCCAAGGATGGACTCCATGATCGAACTCAAAGTAAAGGAAT
The DNA here is from genome assembly GCF_964204655.1 of Triturus cristatus. NCBI lineage: Eukaryota > Metazoa > Chordata > Amphibia > Caudata > Salamandridae > Triturus > Triturus cristatus. The sequence continues at coordinate 467,279,792 of NC_140589.1, forward strand.
GCAATAGCTGTGCTATTAGCGACAAAAGTAAAGTTACACGTAAAACTCCTTTATCTCCTGTAGAGGTGCCAGAGGTTCCATGGACCAAATTGGCAGTAGACATAATTGGTCCCATGGAAGTCCTAGGTACCCAGAAGAGGTTTATGTTTGTGTTGGTAGACTACACGTCCCATTGTGTAAATTGTAAGTTTACGTCGCAGACTACCACGAGTAACCTAATCTCATTTTTGAAGAATGTATTCGTGTATGAAGGCATTCCGGCAACATTGGTTACAGACAATGGAGTGCAGTTTACCTCAGAAGCTATGACCACCTTTCTGGAAGATTTAAACATAAAACACGAGAAAACTGCACTCTATTGTCCGAGAGCTAATGGGTTGGTAGAAAGGACAAACAGGTTCATTAAAGAGCACATTCAGTTGGCCATCTCTAGTGGGTTCAATGTGGAAGATTCCTTGAGAGAGTGCATTTGGGCGTACCACACTACCCCCAATCTTGTCACAGGAGTGTCTCCCTTTGTTAACTTAAGAGGAAGGGAACCGTGTACCAAACTGGTCCCACACTGGTTGAGGGGTGGAAACAAGGTGGACCTAGACCATGGGGTTAGTAAGGAGCTGAGATCCCAACACCAATGGAAGTACAAAGGGTGGTATGACCAGAGTCATGGGGTCAAAACACAAGAGTACAAGAGGGGTTCCACAGTGGTTGTTAAGAAGCCCACACATGTACAACCAGGGTTGAGCAAGTATCAGGCACACCAAAGGGTGCAAAACGAAGGCAAGAATGTGGTTCGCCTATATAATGGTCAGACGTGGAGTAAGGACAGAATAGCTGCATCATCTCAACCTTAATGTACTGTGTTTTGTGCATTGTGAGTTACATGAGTTGATGAATGTCTTGTTTTCCCTATATAGGGAGATGTGTTGTAATCTCACTTTCTGTTATACTTATGGTATGTTCCGCACACCCCTCTGCCATTTCCATGTTGGTATGGTCCTCCGAGAGGTGACAGTAGAATGTTGACATGAGAGGATTCCAGTGTCAGGAGAGCGGGTGACAGGAAATAAAGGATATCTTCTTACCTCGTCATCGTGCTTCAAGAGTTCTTCTTTATACTACAACATATATGTATATATATACATATATATATATATATATATATATATATATTCACTGAAAAAACCATAGGTTTCACACATGTTATAGTTAGCTGGACATTTTACTGATAAAAAACCAATGAAATTCCCCCGTTATAGTTACTGTAGGCAACTATAACTCACGCGACCGCAATCCTCTGCTGATGCTAATACTGTATTTAGACACTTATTTGCCCATGTCTTCTTCCATTAAATTTTAGCTATACATATATTACAAATATTTTTTTTTCATAAAGACACATATGTCATCAGCAGAGGATTACGGTCGCGTGAGTTATAGTTGCCTACAGTAACTATAACGGGGGAATTGCACCGTGCGCACATGGAGGACATATGATGCACTTCGTTTTGAAAGGTAATATTTTAATTTTTCGTAATTTTTATAAGCCATGCACAAATGGTGCACTTCGGGCACCATTTGCACACGGGGTGGAGAGAGTGTGGATAATTTTTTTTTTTATTATTTTTTTTAAAATTATTATAGCTTTTTCTCAGCTCTAATAAGCCATGCACAATCGGTGGCCTTCGGCCACCAATTGCACACGGGGTGGGGAGAGTGTGGATACTTTTTTTTTTTTCAATTTTTTACCGTACGCGTACGGTAAGCGTAATCGGCGAAATTAGCGAAAAAATAAAAATTCAGTTTTTGGCCTTGGGGGATCTTGGGGAACTACCTCAACATGGCTATGTGTGTGGGAGCTGTCTAAACAGCCCCTTTACATGTTTTTGGGCTTTATTTTTTAAACATCACTCTCAGTGCGAGAGAGAAAATGGCGGCCGCCGCTTCCTGGTTTCGGCCGATTCGAATGTTTACTAGGATCTAAGAGCCAATCAGAATCGCGCTCGCGCACGCCACCGTACGCGTACGGTAAGCGTACCGTAAGCGCACCGTAAGCTGGCTCAGATATATATATTGATTTAAAGGCTATTTTCTCAGAATCTACTGAACAGATTTACACCAAACCTACAAAAGGCACTTCCTTGACCTGAGGACTACCTCTCTGCCAAATTTCTAGTAATTCTGTTCAGCCGTTCGGGCTGTAGCCCTGTCTAAAGGTCCTATGGAAAAATGCATGGGAAAAACGCGTTTTGGGACCCCCCTTTTATCTCAGCCCCCGCTTGACGAATCCCCCCGAGACTTTCAGGGTAGGAGCGGAGCGTAGCGCCCCACCTATTTTGAAAAATTTGCGAGGATTCGTCGACCGGCGCCAAAGTTATTCAAAATAGAATGTTGCGGATTTCCTATGGAAACGTGGTCCTAACTATAACTACCTACTGGCGACCGCCAGTAGGTAATATATATATATATATACACACACATATATATATATATAATCTACTGGCGGTCGCCAGTAGATAGTTATAGTTAGGACCGAGTTCCCATAGGAAATCTGAAAACTCTATTTTGAATAACTTTGGCGGCGGTTGACTTATGTTCGTGAAATTTTCAAAACTCATGGGGTGCTCCGCTCAGCTCCTACCCTGAAAGTCTCGGGGTGATTAGTCAAGCTGGGGGCTGAGAAAAAAGGGGGGTCCCAAAACGCGTTTTCCCCATGCATTTTCCCATAGGACCTTTAGTCGAAGGTACAGCCCGAACGGCTGAACAGAATTACTTGAAATTTGGCAAAGAGGTAGTCCTCAGGTCAGGCATGTGCCTTTTGCATATATGGTGTAAATCCGTTCAGTAGTTCATGGTAAAATCATATACATATTCGGGCGGAGCCTAACCACACATCTCATTGTGAGATCTAATTGGCTGTCAGCACTTCATCCAAGAAGTGTTGGCAGCCAACTTGGGACCAATATACATGATAGCACCTCATTAAAAAGCATTGCAGTTAATAGAAGGTTTTAAGACTTTAGTTACATTATAAATCATTTGTTGATGGTACCATACTCATTTTAGGAATTGTGGTATATTCTAAGGTGATTTTACCATGTGAAAAAGCCTTCTGCTGGGATATCATGAATCATCTTTGAGAGAAAACTATTTTCACATGCTTTTCCCACAGAGGTTTGGAAGGTGATCTATAAGCTAAACTGAGAGCATATTTTCTGTAAATTCACATTATCTTTCTCAGTCATGTGAGAATGAAGTCTGACATTCTCAGTAAAACATGTACATCCAACAAGGGCAGAGACTGTCAGTTGATTCCTTTGTGTTCTACTGCAGCTTTCCAGAGTGTTCCAAAGAACAGCTAGAGCGCTAACAGTCTTACTTATGACAAAGGTATGGCACAACTGAAGCCATCTTGATTGGAATAAAGTGGTAACATTTAAAAAGGAACAAAATGAGAGGGTTCATTTTGCCATAGAATGTATGATTAGTGCTGCAGAAAGAAAAATTAGGGCACATTTTGAGTGACTTCTCAAATCCTCTTCTATTTCATTAAAGAATTCTGACATGCAGTCTGAAACCTGCACTTTCAATACCAGCAGCAGACTTCCCTGGTGAGCAGTAGCTTTACTACAGTGATCTAATGAGCAACTAGAGTGCTAACATTCTGAATTTATGGCAAATGTGTGACACATCTGAATGCCTTCTTGATGGAACCAAGTAAAAAACTGAAAGTATTTCCTACTGAGGAGACTGCAGTAAATGAGGAAATTAGGAAACTTCATAACAAATAAATCTCCCAAGATGGCCACCAGAGACAAAAGAGCCCAAATGTAGCCCAAATATCACCCAGATGTAGCCCAAGTATAGCCCAATGACAGAATGTCCCAGAGTGTTCTAACGAACAACTAGAGCGCTAACAGTCTTACTTATGACAAAAAAACGGCACACCTGAAGCCATCTTGATTGGAATAAAGTGGTAACACTTAAAACATTTAATTTACAAAGGAACAAAATGAGGGGGTTCATTTTGCCATAGAAATTATGATTAGTTCTGCAGAAAGAAAAATTAGGGCACATTTTGACTTCTCAAATCCTCTTCTATTTCATTAAAAAATTCTGACATGCAGACTGAAACATGCACTTTGAATACCAGCAGCAGACTTCCCTGGTGAGCAGTAGCTTTGCTACAGTGATCTAATGAGGAACTAGAGTGCTACCATTCAGAATTTATGGCAAATGTGTCACATCTGAATGCCTTCTTGATGGAACCAAAGTAAACAAGCATTGCAAATGCAATAGGTCTCGCCCTCGTTTAAGTTAAAGCAATTCTGTTTGTAATTAGGTGGCTTTTTAGCTTTGCTTTTATTAGTGTTTTTCAAAATTTCATGTACATAACATGCATATATGTACATGTATGCATGCATTTATATTTGTATTTATATAGATATGCAGAATATATATATGTTTATATATGTATATATACACACATATATATAAATGCATATGCATATATGTGCATATGTGTGTGTGTAGAGAGGTAGAGAGTAGTAGAGAGAGGTAGAGAAATGTAGAGAGTAGAGGATGAGTAATAGAGAGTAGAGAGAGAGTAGCAGAGAGTGAGTAGGAGAGAGTGAGTAGTAGAGAGAAGTAGAGAGTAGTAGAGAGTGAGTAGTAGAGAGTGAGTAGCAGAGAGAGAATTAGAGAATGTGTAGTAGAAGAGTGAGTAGTAGAGAGTAGTAGGGAGAGTAGTAGAGTGTGAGTAGTAGAGAGTGATTAGTAGAGAGTGAGTAGTAGAGAGAGAGTAGTAGAGAATGAGTAGAAGAGTGAGTAGTAGAGAGTAGTAGGGAGAGTAGTAGAGAGTGAGTAGTATAGAGTAGTAGAGAGTGAGTAGTAGAGAGTAGTACAGAGTGAGTAGTAGAGAGTTATTAGTAGAGAGTAGTGGAGTAGTAGAGAGTGAGTAGTAGAGAGTAGTAGAGAGTGAGTATTAGAGAGTAGTAGGGAGTAGTAGAGAGTGAGTAGTAGAGAGCAAGTAGTAGAGAGCATGTAGTAGAGAGTGAGTAGTAAAGTGAGTAGTAGAGAGTGAGTAGCAGAGAGAGTAGTAGAGAGTAGTAGAGTGAGTAGTAGAGAGTGAGTGGTAGAGAGTAGTAGAGTGAGTAGTGGAGAGTAGTAGAGAGAGTAGTATAGAGTAGTAGAGTGAGTAGTAGAGAGTGAGTAGTAGAGAGGGAGTTGTAGAGAGAGAGTAGTAGAGAGTGAGTAGTAGAGAGGGAGTAGTAGAGAGGGAGTAGTAGAGAGAGAGTAGTAGAGAGTGAGTAGTAGAGAGTGAGTGGTAGAGAGTAGTAGAGTGAGTGGTAGAGAGTAGTAGAGTACTAGAGAGTAGTAGAAAGTGAGTAGTAGAAAGTAGTAGCGAGTGAGTAGTAGAGAGTGAGTAGTTTAATTTAAAAAGAACACAATGAGGAGGTTCATTTTGCCATAGAAATTATGATTATTGAGGAAAAAAGAAAAATTAGGGCACATATTGAGTGACTTCTCAAATCCTCTTCTATTTCATTAAAAAATTCTGCCATGCAGACTGAAACATGCACTTTCAATACCAGCAGCAGACTTCCCTGGTGAGCAGTAGCTTTACTACAGTGATCTAATGAGCAACTAGAGTGCTACCATTCAGAATTTATGGCAAATGTGTGACACATCTGAATGCCTTCTTGATGGAATCAAAGTAAACAAGCATTGAAAATGCAATAGGTCTCGCCCTCGTTTAAGTTAAAGCAATTCTGTTTGTAATTAGGTGGCTTTTTAGCTTTGCTTGTATTAGAGTTTTTCAAACTTTCATATAAATACCATGCATATATGTATATGTATATGTTTGCATGAATTTATATTTATATAGATATGCAGATTATATTTATGTGTTTATATATGTATATTACCTACTGGCGGTCGCCAGTAGGTAGTTATAGTTAGGACCCTGTTTCCATAGGAAAACCGCAACTTTCTATTTTGAATAACTTTGGCGCCGGTCGACGAATCATCGCGAATTTTTCAAAATAGGTGGGGCGCTACGCTCCGCTCCTACCCTGAAAGTCTCGGGGGGATTCGTCAAGCGGGGGCTGAGATAAAAGGGGGGTCCCAAAACGCGTTTTTCCCATGCATTTTTCCATAGGACCTTTAGACACAGCTACAGCCCGAACGGCTGAACAGAATTACTTAAAATTTGGCAGAGAGGTAGTCCTCAGGTCAAGGAAGTGCCTTTTGTAGGTTTGGTGTAAATCTGTTCAGTAGATTCTGAGAAAATAGCCTTAAAATCAATATATATATCTGAGCCAGCGTACGGTGCGCTTACGGTGCGCTTACCGTACGCGTACGGTGGCGTGCACGAGCGCGATTCTGATTGGCCCTTAGATCTTAGTAAACATTCGAATCGGTCGAAACCAGGAAGCGGCGTCCGCCATTTTCTCTCTCGCACTCTGACAGGGGGTTGAAAAACCAAGTGCAAAAACATGTAAAGGGGCTGTTTACACAGCTCCCAAGCACCTAGCCATGTCGAGGGAGTCCCCAACGATCCCCCAAGTGAAAAAAGGCAATTTTAATTTTTTCGAAAATTTCGCCGATTACGCTTACCGTACGCGTACGGTAAGAAATAATAAAAAAAAAAAAAAAAAATCCACATTCTCCCCACCCCGTGTGCAAAAGGTGCCCGAAGGGTACCTTTTGTGCATGGCTTATTAGAGCTAAACAAAACATATATTTTACCTGTCACAACGATGCTCATCATATGTCCTCCATGTGCGCACGGTGCGCGAAGCGCATCGTGCGTTCATGGCCCATCTAGCGTAACGTGGGCACGCGGTGCGCGAAGCGCACCGCGTGCTCACTGTGCGCGCACGGTGCGCGAAGCGCACCGTGCGCGCACGGAACGAACTGCATTAAGTGGGTGCGCACGCCACAAATGGCGTAAAGTAACTTAGCATTTAAAAAACCGTACAAATTCACTGAAAAAACCATAGGTTTCACACACGTTATAGTTAGGAATTAGCATTTAAAAAACCTTGCAAATTCACTGAAAAAACCATAGGTTTCACACATGTTATAGTTAGCTGGACATTTTACTGATAAAAAACCAATGAAATTCCCCCGTTATAGTTACTGTAGGCAACTATAACTCACGCGACCGTAATCCTCTGCTGATGACATATGTGTCTTTATGAAAAAAAAATATTTGTAAAATATGTATAGCTAAAATTTAATGGAAGAAGACATGGGCAAATAAGTGTCTAAATACAGTATTAGCATCAGCAGAGGATTACGGTCGCGTGAGTTATAGTTGCCTACAGTAACTATAACGGGGGAATTTCATTGGTTTTTTATCAGTAAAATGTCCAGCTAACTATAACATGTGTGAAACCTATGGTTTTTTCAGTGAATATATATATACACATGCATATATATGCATATATATATGTGCATATGTGTGCATGTATAGAGAGGTAGAGGTGTATAGGTACAGGTGTAGAGGTAGAGGTAGAGAGTGAGTAGTAGAGAGTAGTAGAGAGTAGTAGAGAAAGTATCAGAGAGTGAGTATTAGAGAGTGAGTAGTTGAGAGTAGTAGAGAGTAGTAGAGAGTGAGTAGTAGAGAGTGAGTAGTAGAGAGTGAGTAGTAGAGAGAGTAGTAGAGAGTGAGTAGTAGAGAGAGTAGTAGAGAGAGAGTAGTAGAGAGTAGTAGAGTAGTAGAGCGTGAGTAGTAGAGAGTAGTGGAGTAGTAGAGAGTGAGTATTAGAGAGTAGTAGAGAGCGAGTAGCAGAGAGAAAGTAGTAGAGAGCAAGTAGTAGAGAGTGTGTAGTAGAGAGTGAGTAGTAGAGAGAGTAGTAGAGAGAGAGTAGTAGAGAGTGAGTAGTAGAGTGAGTAGTAGAGAATCAGTAGTGGAGAGTGAGCAGTAGAGAGTGAGTAGTAGAGAGTAGTACAGAGTGAGTAGTATAGAGTAGTAGAGTGAGTAGTAGAGAGTGAGTAGTAGAGAGTGAGTAGGAGAGAGTAGTAGTAGAGAGTAGTAGAGAGTGAGTAGTAGAAAGTAGTAGCGAGTGAGTAGTAGAGAGTGAGTAGTTTAATTTAAAAAGAACACAATGAGTAGGTTCATTTTGCCATAGAAATTATGATTAGTGAGGAAAAAAGAAAAATTAGGGCACATTTTGAGTGACTTCTCAAATCCTCTTGTATTTCATTAAAAAATTCTGCCATGCAGCCTGAAACATGCACTTTCAATACCAGCAGCAGACTTCCCTGGTGAGCAGTAGCTTTACTACAGTGATCTAATGAGCAACTAGAGTGCTACCATTCAGAATGTATGGCAAACGTGTGACACATATGAATGCCTTCTTGATGGAATCAAAGTAAACAAGCATTGAAAATACAATAGGTCTCGCCCTCGTTTAAGTTAAAGCAATTCTGTTTGTAATTAGGTGGCTTTTTAGCTTTGCTTGTATTAGAGTTTTTCAAACTTTCATATACATACCATGCATATATGTATATGTATATGTTTGCATGAATTTATATTTATATAGATATGCAGATTATATTTATATGTTTATTCACAGAAAAAACCATAGGTTTCAGGCACGTTATAGTTAGGAATTAGCATTTAAAAAACCTCAGAAATTCACTGAAAAAAACCATAGGTTTCAGGGGTGTTATAGTTAGCTGGACTTTTCACTTGTGCAAAACCATTGAAATTCCCCCGTTATAGTTAGTTCAGCTAACTATAACTCGCGCGCCCGCAATGCACTGCTGATGACATCACATATTACATCACTCATGACATGGTCAGTGACATCACTCATGACATCACTGATGACATCTCAAATGACATCACTGATGACATCACTGATGACATCATCCAGTGAATGTGTGTTTTTCAGAAAATTAAATATGTTTTATATATGTATATCTCAAGGTCAATGGAAGAATAAATGGGTATATAAGTGTCTAAATGGATGATTTGTTTTTGAAAAATTGATTGTGTAACTGACTGATTAAGTGTATCATAGTGAATACATGGCTTAGTGAGTAATGTTTAAATATGTAGCTACATGGGTGTCTATATCGGTTATTAGTTGGTTTTTTGAGTATCAGTCTGAGTGTCTGCATGGTTCGGTGGGGGGTATTACGTAGTGCATAGGTGCATGAATGAGTGACTCACTGTTTGTATGTGTTGAAGACAGCATGTGTGCAGGACTGTATGGGCGGATGAGTGTGTGTATGGGTGTGTTAGTGAGTGAATGACTGTCTCAATAGTGTCTTTATGAGTAACTACATATGTTTTAAACTAGTATATGTGACTATTGGTGTATATAAGTGAGTATATGTGAGAGTGAAAGATTGAAAGAGTTCCTGTATGAATAAGTATGTGTTTCTATAAGTGATTGTTTAAAAGACTAAGTATGTGTAAGTTTCCGTAGAAGTAAGTGTGGTGGTGTGTGTATAACTGTATATGTATATGCAAGTAAATGTATGCCTGAAACCTATGGTTTTTTCAGTTAATATATATATATATATATATATAGATATATATATTCACTGAAAAAACCATAGGTTTCACAGACGTTATAGTTAGCTGGACATTTCACTCGTAAAAAACCAATGAAATTCCCCCGTTATAGTTAGTTAAGCTAACTATAACTCGCGCACCCGCAATCCACTGCTGATGACGTCACATATAACATCACTCATGACATGGTCACTGACATCACTCATGACATCACTCATGACATCTCAAATGACATCACTGATGACATCACTGATGACATCATCCAGTGAATGTGTGTTTTTCTGAAAATCAAATATGTTTTGTATATGTATATGTCAAGGTCGATGGAAGAATAAATGGGTATATAAGTGTCTAAATTGATGATTTGTTTTTTAAAAATTGATTGTGTAACTGACTGATTAAGTGTATCATAGTGAATACATGGCGTAGTGAGTAATGTTTAAATATGTAAATATCTGTATCAGTCTCTCACTTTGTGTATAAGTGGCTGCATGGGTTGGTGAGTAGCTACATGAGTGTCCATATAGGTTATTAGTTGTTTTTTTGAGTATCAGTCTGATTGTCTGCATGGTTCGGTGCGGGTATTACGTAGTGCATAGGTGCATGAATGAGTGACTGACTGTTTGTATGTGTTGAAGACAGCATGTGTGCAGGACTGTATGGGTGGATGAGTGTGTGTATGGGTGTGTTAGTGAGTGATAGAGTGTCTTTATGAGTAACTACATATGTTTTAAATTAGTATATGTGACTATTGGTGTATATAAGTGAGTATATGTGAGAGTGAAAGATTGAAAGAGTTCCTGTATGAATAAGTATGTGTTTCTATAAGTGATTGTTTAAAAGACTAAGTATGTGTAAGTTTCCGTAGAAGTAAGTGTGGTGGTGTGTGTATAGCTGTATATGCAAGTAAATGTATGTTTGATTGTTTATTAGCATGAGTGACTATGTGTGTGAGTAACTCTATGGATGAGTGGCATTGTGTAACAGGATGTACAGGTGTATGAGCACATATGAGTAAGTACATGTATGAGTGACTGTATAGGACTGTTGGTGAATGAGTGGATGTGTATGCGGATCTTAAAATTACTGAATAGGTTGTTGTAACTGATATTGGTAGGTCCATTGTTTTGAAAATTTTAGTCTCTATTTTCAAATGTGTGTATCAAAGGTTATATTAGGGTGAGAGGAGGTCTGCCACTCTATCACAAGGATGATGTCATCAGTGATGTCATTTGAGATGTCATCAGTGATGTCATGAGTGATGTCAGTGACCATGTCATGAGTGATGTTATATGTGACGTCATCAGCAGTGGATTGCGGGTGCGCGAGTTATAGTTAGCTTAACTAACTATAACGGGGGAATTTCATTGGTTTTTTACGAGTGAAATGTCCAGCAAACTAAAACGTCTGTGAAACCTATGGTTTTTTCAGTGAATTTGCAAGGTTTTTAAAATGAAAATTCCTAACTATAACGTGTCTGAAACCCATGGTTTTTTCAGTGAATTTGTATGGTTTTTAAATGCTAAATACTAACTATAACGTGTGTGAAACCCATGGTTTTTTCATTGAATTTGTATGGTTTTTTAAATGCTAATTCTTACATTTTACGTGTGTGAAATGGTTTTTTTTTTTCTTGTTGCAATGTTTTTTACATCTTTTTTTAAAATTTATATTCTCTTTCAACAGTATGGTTAAAAATTTGACATTCTTCAATATATAATTTTTCTCCTTTTTTTTTTAACCAAACAGGTAAGATATAGTAGTATAACATACTGAATCTTTTTTTCTTTTTTTTTTTTTTACGAGCGCGTACGGTAAGCTTACCGTAAGCGCACGTTTTGCTTAACCTACGTAATTTTTCTACTCCGTTTGCGTAGGGTTACGCAATTTACGTAGACGTCCGTACTGCGTACGCGTCGCGTAAGCGCATACGTTATACGCACACGTTACGCGGAAGTGGTCGAGCGTGCCTGTTATGCGCATGCGCGCGTGCAAGTGTCTTTTTTATGCGCATGCGTACTTTTACCGTAAGAGCTGAGTTGTCTTTGTGATACGATGGCAGAACAGCAGTCCTCTTCTGAGAGTGAGCCTGGTAGCAGCATCATCAGAGAGAGAAGGAGGAAACAAAAGACTTCTTTTGTATGGGAATATTTCACCTATCCAGAGGGGCAGAAAAAGGTAAATGCTCCTTTAGTCACCTGCTCACTTTGTGAGCGTGTCTTGTCTAGAGGGAATCCAAGGAAGAAATATTCCTTTGGAAATCACTCTATGGTTAGACACATTAAGGATAAACATCCTAGGACTTATGCTAGACATACTGGAGAAACATCTCCAGTAAGTCACCCAAGCACACCTGCAGATGCTCAGCCGAGTACTTCTTCGGCAGCTCAGCCGAGCACTTCCTCTGCGGTGGGAGCATCACCCTCTTCTGCTCCTCTGGATATAAACCCTCGTTTTGGTAGGGTTGTAATGAGGTGCACAAGATGTCATGGCCTAATTGTTTATGCGGAGACCTGTGTTTCCCTCATAAACAATAAGATAGACCAGCACATCTGTGGTCCATGTTAGTATTCCCATTCTTTCTTTCCTCTTTCCCTTTATGAACACAACGGTTCTTTTAAGAGCCAACCTTACTTCTTAACTTTTTTAAAAATTATTTAAATGACTTTTTTTATTTTTTATTTTTTACAGTGCGCGTACGGTACGCGCATTTTTTTTATTTTTTTAAAAACCCAAAATTTTAATCAATCTACAAGGTCCATGAGGGACTACTACAGAAATGAAAAAAGCATAGAGAAGAGTAGTGAAAAAAGTGAGCATTAAAGTAAATGTGTGATAATTCCTGAAATTTCACACTTACCTGACAAAGAAAATAACTAAAAGAAAAATAAGTGATTTATTTTACTTGCTGAAAAGAAGTTTATTTTTATATTTTTCCTTTCTCAATCTGTAAAAAAAGAAAAATGTATTAATATTTAACAATACTTTTTAGAATACAGTGCACATATTTTCATTTTTCATTAAACATATTTTTGCCCTTTTTTTGCTGTTTTCAGAATATATTGCATTTTACTGTAAATCGTAAAAGCAATTGCATTCATCACTTAACAGCGGGCAAAAAAAATCACAAAGATTGTTTTAAAAAAGCCCATAATCTCTTCTCATTAAAACATACCGTAATATAATCCTCACGTAAAAACAATCACTAATTTCAGTAAATATTGTCCGAAAATTCTGTTGCATAAGCATATTCACCAAAATAATTTTTGTCAAAGAAGTCCACAATGCAAATTATTACCTTTCCGTACGGCCAAATGGTAATTTTTATAATAATATTTGATGACATTTCCGATGGTAATCCAATTAAATGTAAATAATGTTTTGTACAGATGTTGCAATTTTTGTCTAAAATTTTGGTTGCAGAAAAATTAAATACGAATTTGCTAAATCAAAAGGCAAACGTTGCTTGAAAACCAACTGAGAATCATTACACAGTGTCCAGCCTTTTTCACATTTAAGAAAAACTGTGTAATGACCAGAAGTTACAATAGGCCCATCATGGAAAATTATTGCAACTGTGACAAAAGTTTTTCCAGAAATTGATAATTGCTGTCCTGTAAATTTCTTTATTAAAGTGTCCAATTTTGTTCCATCAGCTCTACAACGTTGCATCATTAAAATTACATACTGTCCATATTTCTTTAAAAATAACGTTGAAAACATGTCTGATTTACATTTAGAACATTCCATGTTGTGATTGGCATCTTTAACTAATTTACTAAAAGTCACTGATTTAGTCTCTGGCAATGTTAAATAGATAAACCTTTCTGAATCAATATTAGAGCTGCATGTGTAGAAACAGTTTTCACAACTATGTTCCCATTTATAAGACAGACCAAACATATTTTCTATTTCTACCCCTTCATCTTCAAGTACCAAAAGAATGTACATGAAGAATTCCTGTGCATCTTGCTGGATATTTTGTGAAAACTGTGTTCGTCCTGAACAAACATCTAATTGATTTCTAATTTCATTTGTACTTTCTATTTTTGCTTTATCAACACTCAGCTTCTCATAAAGAAGACTTAGCACAGAACAGAATCTTTTTTCATGATTTTCTGTTATCTGCTCAAGCAAACTTTCAAGATAAAAAACAACATTTAGCACTACATTAGCATAGCAGTTGACACCAGAGCTATTTTCAAAATGGAAACCAACAACCTGTTCAACATTGTCCTTTTTCTTTTTGCTTGCAATCACATGACTCTCTTTTTGTTTTCTCTTCTCTACATCCTCATTACAGATATTCTCAAATCTCCTTTTCCGATAAACAACACGTTTCTCCAACACAGGATACTGACCCAAATGAGGAGCATAGGTTCTTCTTAATCTATTATACTCCTTTACACAATTTGCATCTGCACTAACTTTTGAGTCATCAAATTCTATCATGAATAAACCAGATAATGTTTTCACTCGTGACAAAGCAACATATGCCATACCTTCTTTGAACACAGTAGATCCAATGTTTACAAATGCACTATCAACAGTTAATCCTTGACACTTGTGAATAGTTACAGTATATGCTAGAGAAAATGGAAACTGCTTCCTACGTACATATAAGTCTTTCACAAGCAAAAAGCGGACTGAAGAACGACAAATGTTTATTACCTCTTCAATCTGATCAAATTTTATTTTTAAATACTCAATGCCTTCTTTTTTCTGGTAGTTAACAAAACCCACAACTTTACCCATAGCTCCATTTACTAATCCTTTTTCTACATCCAAATTTCTCCTTAAAAATACTCGATAGTTCATGCAAAGATATACATTTTTTTCTAATCCAGCTGTTTTCGAAATGTTCTTCTCTAGAGAATCCAGTTTATTTTTCAGTTCGCCTTTTAATGTAATTGTAATTCTTTCATGTTGGATTTTGTCCACTGCTTCCATTTTCTTAATCTCTTCCTTTTCCAATTTCAAAAGTTCCTCATTGAATATCGAGCATTCACGTAGTGTTGGCATTAAGCAGATTACAGTATTTTTTTCTGCAATGTTCTTGTATATTTTCTCTGCAACTATTTCTTCATTTGGAAATAAATTATGTAGCAATCAACTCTGTAAAGCTTTTCTGGCATGTTCTGTGAGTAGTCCAATTCTGATATCTTTTAGAATACTTCCATATTCTTCATCGTTTGCTTGTCTCATATTGGTAGTGAGTTCTTTGTACTCAAAGAATGACCAAATATTCACATTACCAATGCTTCCTAATGACTTCTTTGTGTCCTCATGTGTCACAGTATTAAACACTGGTTGTCCTTTAACTGGAGTGAGCTGCAGTAGATCCCCAAAAACTATTACATGTTTTCCACCAAATAGCACGTCATAGTCTCTTTTTAGAATTTGCTGCATTCTTAAATGCACAAAGGCAAGCATTAAGTTTGATACCATGCTTACCTCATCAATAATGAGAACTTGCATCTTCTTCAACACTCTTGAAACTTCGAAACATGCTTCGCCAGTTAGCTTGTGATATTCTATTTTGTTCTCATGCTCCACTGGTAACATTAGCAAGCGATGGAGAGTAATTCCTTTAATATTATATGCTGCTAATCCAGTTGGAGCAGTAACAACACAAGACAAAGTTGAATCAGTTTTTTGCTGTAGGTAGCTTCTGATGACTTTAATTAAGAAACTTTTCCCAGTTCCAGCTTGTCCACTCACATATAACCTAATTGGTTCAAATGCTGTGCATGTGCACTCTTTATTTTCATGTAGTAATCCGTGATCAATTTTTTTTCTGACTTCTTCATAAATTTGTCGTTGTTCTTCATTCAGTTGTTTTTCCAAATCTGGTAATTCTATTAAATCTTCCTTTGCTTGATTCATAGCCGTTTCCACTTCAGTCATGGCTATTGCAGCTTCATTTTCTACGATTGGTTGTCCTAGGGGATCTTGACTGAGCGTTCCAGAACTTTGGCTGTCTTGAGAACTATCTCTAGCTACTTCAGCTGCAATTGTAGCTTCCTGTTCAATTTCTTCGTTTAACATTTGGACATAATTCCTGAAAATACTGCATTCAATGGTATCTTTACATGCATTAAATGAATCCTCATAGCTTTGAAATTCTCCAAGTAGTTCGTCCTCTGAACGCCATGGTTTAAACAACTGTAAAAGTGCCAAGTAGTAAAATTCCTTTTTGTCAGTAGTGTCACAACTCAGCTTCCTGTGATTAATCAAACTTCCTTTTTTTTGCTTCACTAAACATCCTTCCTCACCAATGACTTTATATTTTCCATTGTTGATGTCTTCTGTGGCTTTCCGTGAAAAAATGTAGTTCTGCAGCACTTCATAGAGACACATGTTCTCAAGATGATGACTTCTTTTTGGGTAATATGTGTCCAACATGTTTGTTTTCAAAATATCTGTACTTTCTGGGTCGTTTTCGGCCAAATATTCAATTTCTCCAACAGATTTCAGTACCCGATTTCGCATTCCTGCAAGGCCTAAACTGACCCAAATTATTCTTCTGGATTTCGAGTAAAGACTTGCAGATGATAACCTATCTGAACATTCGTAGGATCCAATTTCTCGATGCGTTAACATCTTCAAACTGAAACTGTACAGCTTCTTACTGACACTCTTCTCGTGAGAAATCTCTTCCCACATTTCCTTCAATTCCGTTTTCTCAGATTTAGTAATGTACGATGTGACATACCGAGCAACAGCAATAGAATTGTCTGCCACATACTGAATATCCATGTTTGCATTCCACATGGATAAAATGACTGGGTTGTAGTCATTTATATATTTTAACTCTTCTTTTCTTCTCTGGTTGTACGTATTTTTGGGAGATTTTCTTGTAATAGTATGTCGCACAGGTGACATAAAACTATTGACTCTTCCTTTTGAAAGAACAGGTCTAGGAAATCCAAATCGACATTTTGTGTAGAATTTATCTTTGGTCTTGTACTTCCGTCGACAGTATTTTCCACACCGATGACTTTGGAAACGTAAAACTTGCTGTTTTAACTTTTTCTCCTCTGTGCTTTTAGGTATAGCACATGTTGCATATTGTTCAATGAAAGATAACACTGCTTCATCAGCATCTGTTCCAAATTTTGGAGCATCCTTGATCCACAACAGCATATGAATGTGAGGAGCACCTCTTGCTTGGTACTCTTTTCTCCAAAAGAAATCCAAAACTTCTCCAAGTGGTGGATTTTTTTTGTTGCAGATAAAGGACATCATAGCCTCAAATCTATGATTGAAATATCTGCAAACATTAACCGGATCCAATGAGCACAGTTCTCCTGCTGTCTTGTATTCAATGTTTTTAATGTTTGAATTTGCCTCTCGTAGAAAATCCAGTAAATCATCCCAAGCGTATTCGGCGCAGCTTAGGGTTAGGAACCATGTTGGAGTTCCTAAATTCCGTAACATACATTTCAATTCTCCATGTCGTCTGTACCAATATTCATTCGTCCCACGCTGACAAGCCATCAGATTGATCGATTGTGATTCCAAATGATCATCTCGCTGCTGCACTTTGTTCATAAAATCCTTAGCAGACACATTATGTAGATGTGTTCCACTTTTTAAAATGTGGTTTACTGCATAAGATAGTGCAGACAAGTCACTTTCAAATAACAGATGGAACAAATAAGGAATACTTTGACGAAATCTGGGATCTTCTGCATATAATCTTGTAGTCCGATACTCAGAAGCAGGAATCTGAACTGGACGTTCATCATATCGTCCACCTTCTCCTGTAGGAAACAGCTGGGGAAAACATCGAGCTTCCAAACTCTCCTCCCATACACTCACAGGAGTTCCTTGTGCTTTTTTCATTTGAAATAGATCAATGGTGTTTGCCATTACTTCTTTTGAATGAAGAGGATGTATGCTGAAATGTTCATAAATTTCTTCTTCTTTTGACTTGTCAACTTTTTCAATTTGCCCAGTTGGTGTGTCTGTGTCTCCTACTAATTCTTCTTCATCTTCATCCATATAAATGGCTTCATACCATTTATTATTCCTTTTCAAATATAAATTTGCTCTTTGTACTTTCCGAACATCTACCAATTCCTGCCAAATTTTCTTATTCTTTGTAGGTACACCATTAACCAGAATAACTAATGGTTCAGTTTCCAAATTTTCTGTGTCAATAGTTTCCATATTTTTTTTCAAATCCAACGGCAAATAGACAACTCTTCCTTTTAAACCTCTCTGTAAATCTGAAGGAGGTAATTTGCCTGTTTTTGGCTCCATACGTACTATGGTCTGGAACGGATGAACACATTGAATGAGTATAGACTCATACGTATTTAAATCAGAAAGTTCAGCAGGAACTTCAACCAATTCTAAATTATTATGTACAGCTCTAGCTGGCATTTTATTTTCTTCCAACTTGTTGTAACAGTATTTACAAATACAATGATCTTCACCCAAATCAAAACAATTTTCCAGAAATATATATGTTGCAAAATCCTTCCACTTATAATTATCTTCTTCTTCACTTTTTTTGTAGAGATCAACATTCCTTGTTTGGATTTTGTAATGGCTTCTCCGGCAACAAATACAAGTAATATTTGGTCTTTCATTAGAGATGATAGCAAATTTTGTAATTTGATCTTCAAATTTCTTACTTACGGAGGGTTCTACATTCTCTTCTACATTTTCCTCAATAACTGTGTCATTCCCTGCACTTTCTTGTTCTGGCCCAAAGTAACAAAACTGAATCTCATCAGTAACCTTCTCAACATCTGATACAGATCCACGAAACAGAGCCTTATTCAACTCATTTAACTTTAGTGCTGGACTTTTAGCAAAATACAATCTTCTTACAAATTTCCTAATTTCAGTATGATGAACTGCCAGCATCCTAAAATGGTGAAAAACACTTTGACAAACTTTCCTAGATAAACAAGCCAGAGAGTGACCTTGCAAACCAGTATTCTCTCTCACTCTGCATGGATCTAGTCCTTGAAGCACCTTAATCTTCTGTTTTACACTCTTTTTACTATATTCTCTTAAAAACTCACGTAATTTGTCAATAGATTCCTGTCGCAAAGTACAAATACTACTACATTTCCAAGTATACACTGGAGCTTTAGGACGTCTCCCCATAGCCTCATCTGCAATCACTTCTTCCTCATTTCTTGGAACCATTTTCTCCTTTTCCATTATACAACCATCCTTAACTTCATATGCTCGACCACTGGTGTCAACTGCATGCAGCAAACTATTACTTTGAAGATAACTCTCTTCATTAAAAAATGGCTCAGTACTTGAACTATGCTTCCATTCTCCTAAGAACACTTTACAAAAGTTATTTCTTTTTACTACTCTTTTCTTTTTGCTTTGTGACTTCATTACATTAACTATTTTTTCTAATGTACGCATCCTGTTCAAAATTAAAATGAATAGTTTCCTTTTTAAATTTAAAGCCTTTTCTACAATGGCTTCAATATCTTTTGTTCTCTTTAAAAATTTTGCTCTTTTCTTATATTTTTTCACATCTTTTAGCAAATTGGACATCACTCTTCTCTGAAACATTTTCCTACAGATCTCTTTAAATGCTGATTTTCTTTTCAAGTTAATTATTTTAGCTTCTGCTTGTACATTAGCATTTTGTAAATTTTCACTATTCTCCTGTTGTTTTCTACTTGAAACAGTTTTTCCAATGGGGGCATTTGTAAAATGTTTCCTTTTTTTGAATATATTTTTTAAAAATTGCTTTCTCTGCTTACCAGAAGACTTTTTCTTTTTCCCAACATGAGCATCTTCAACTAACTTGGGTCCTCCAGTTGTCTTCAAATAAACCTTTTTTTTCTGTTGTTTTCTTTGTCTTGATTTTATAGGCATCTTTTATTTTCTTCACTGCTCTGCAGCAATACCTGAAAGAAACTAATAAAAAATACCTTTTTTGTAATTTAAATATATTACTATTTTTGTTATGATCATTTCTTTTCAAATAACACTACCTATCCCTTTCCTACAAGTGAAAAACACAAGAAAACCAACATGAATGTAATCTTTAAGATCAATTCCTGTTTGCACACAGACTCTTGGTGAAATTCTAGACAGAACACGATATTTCTTTTGCAATTCAAAAGCACACTTTTTTTTTTTTTTGCAATTATTAATTACTCTAACAGTCGGACACATTTTCTTTATAGTTTACAGAGGCAAAAAACCGCACATGTGCAGTCTGCTTTTTCCAAGCATATACATGTGTAACCTGGCATACTGACGGCACTCCTGCAAAGATAATGAACCTTGGTGATGTTGAATGCATTAGCATTTGTCAGGGGGTCCAAAAATGCCATAAAAGACTCATGCTGTGACTTTACGCAGAAAACGAAATTTGCTTGCCAATTTCAAAGCACCGTTACTACTGATTTTTTCCTCCAAGCGTTAATTACTCTAACTGTCGCATACATTTTCATTACAGTTTTCTGAAACAGAAAAGAGCACATGTGCAAATAGCTTTTTGAGACCATGTTCATGTGTGACCTTGGTGACTGACTACGCTCCAGCAAAATAAATCAGCCTTGGTGATGTTAAATTTATTAGCGTTACTCACTGCTACCTGAAACACCACTCACTTGTGAATACTAAGCATGATTCTACATGATAAACTACTGGGTGTGTGCTAACAGTCTGCTTATGCAGACTGTGTATTTTCAGCAGCAAGAGACATACGCATGGTTACTTCCCAAAAGAACCACAGAGACTCCAAATACCTCTGTGACAGCAATTCCACTATGCTCACAGCCTCATGCTGTGATTTTATGCGTAAAATGAAATTTGCTTGCCATTTTCAAAGCACACTTACTACAGTTTTCTGTGTTTTTAGGCAGAAAACTAAATTTGCATGCCAATTTCAAAGCACACTTAGTACTGTTTTTTTCCTCCAAGCGTTAATTACTCTAACAGTCTGATACATTTTCATTACAGTTTTCTGAAACAGAAAAGAGCACATGTGCAAACAGCTTTTTGAGACCATGTTCATGTGTGACCTTGGTGACTGACTACGCTCCAGCAAAATAAATCAGCCTTGGTGATGTTAAATGTATTAGCGTTACTCACTGCTACCTGAAACACCACTCACTTGTGAATACTAAGCATGATTCTACATGATAAACTACTGGGTGTGTGCTAACAGTCTGCTTATGCAGACTGTGTATTTTCAGTAGCAAGAGACATACGCATGGTTACTTCCCAAAAGAACCACAGAGACTCCAAATACCTCTGTGACAGCAATTCCACTATGCTCACAGCCTCATGCTGTGATTTTATGCGTAAAATGAAATTTGCTTGCCATTTTCAAAGCACACTTACTACAGTTTTCTGTGTTTTTAGGCAGAAAACGAAATTTGCATGCCAATTTCAAAGCACACTTAGTACTGTTTTTTTCCTCCTAGCGTTAATTACTCTAACAGTCTGATACATTTTCATTACAGTTTTCTGAAACAGAAAAGAGCACATGTGCAAACAGCTTTTTGAGACCATGTACATGTGTGACCTTGGTGACTGACTACACTCTAGCAAAATAAATCAGCCTTAGTGATGTTAAATGTATTAGCGTTACTCACTGCTACCTGAAACACCACTCACTTGTGAATACTCAGCCAGATTCTACATGATAAACTGCTGGGTGTGTGCTAACAGTCTACTTATGCAGACTGTGTATTTTCAGTAGCAAGAGACATACGCATGGTTACTTCCCAAAAGAACCAGAGAGACACAAAATACCCCTCTGACAGAAATTCCACTATGCTCACAACCTCATGCTGTGATTTTACGCGTAAAATGAAATTTGCTTGCCATTTTCAAAGCACACTTACTACAGTTTTCTGTGTTTTTAGGCAGAAAACGAAATTTGCTTGCCAATTTCAAAGCACACTTAGTACCGTTTTTTTCCTCCAAGCGTTAATTACTCTAACAGTCGCATACATTTTCATTACAGTTTTCAGACACAGAAAACAGCACATGTGCAAACAGCTTTTTGAGACCATGTACATGTGTGTCCTTGGTGACTGACTACACTCCAGCAAAAGAAATCAGCCTTAGTGATGTTAAATGTATTAGCGTTACTCACTGCTACCTGAAACACCACTCACTTGTGAATACTCAGCCAGATTCTACATGATAAACTGCTGGGTGTGTGCTAACAGTCTACTTATGCAGACTGTGTATTTTCAGTAGCAAGAGACATACGCATGGTTACTTCCCAAAAGAACCAGAGAGACTCCAAATACCTCTGTGACAGCAATTCCACTATGCTCACAGCCTCATGCTGTGATTTTACGCGTAAAATGAAATTTGCTTGCCATTTTCAAAGCACACTTACTACAGTTTTCTGTGTTTTTAGGCAGAAAACGAAATTTGCTTGCCAATTTCAAAGCACACTTAGTACTGTTTTTTTCCTCCTAGCGTTAATTACTCTAATAGTCGCATACATTTTCATTACAGTTTTCAGACACAGAAAACAGCACATGTGCAAACAGCTTTTTGAGACCATGTACATGTGTGACCTTGGTGACTAACTACACTCAAGCAAAATAAATCAGCCTTAGTGATGTTGAATGTATTAGCGTGACTCACTGCTTCCATGAAACACCAGTCTCTTGTGAATACTCAGCCAGATTCTACAGGATAAACTGCTGGGTATGTGCTAACAGTCTGCTTATGCAGACTGTGTAGTTTCAGTAGCAAGAGACATACGCACGGTTACTTCCCAAAAGAAACAGAGAGACTCCAAATACCTCTGTGACAGCAATTCCACTATGCTCACAGCCTCATGCTGTGATTTTATGCGTAAAATGAAATTTGCTTGCCATTTTCAAAGCACACTTACTACAGTTTTCTGTGTTTTTAGGCAGAAAACGAAATTTGCTTGCCAATTTCAAAGCACACTTAGTACTGTTTTTTTCCTCAAGAGCACATGTGCAAACAGCTTTTTGAGACCATGTACATGTGTGACCTTGGTGACTGACTACACTCCAGCAAAATAAATCAGCCTTAGTGATGTTGAATGTATTAGCGTGACTCACTGCTTCCATGAAACACCAGTCTCTTGTGTATACTCAGCCAGATTCTACAGGATAAACTGCTGGGTGTGTGCTAACAGTCTGCTTATGCAGACTGTGTATTTTCAGTAGCAAGAGACATACGCATGGTTACTTCCCAAAAGAACCAGAGAGACTCCAAATACCTCTGTGACAGCAATTCCACTATGCTCACAGCCTCATGCTGTGATTTTATGCGTAAAATGAAATTTGCTTGCCATTTTCAAAGCACACTTACTACAGTTTTCTGTGTTTTTAGGCAGAAAACGAAATTTGCTTGCCAATTTCAAAGCACACTTAGTACTGTTTTTTTCTTCCTAGCTTTAATTACTCTAACAGTCGCATACATTTTCATTACAGTTTTCAGACACAGAAAACACCACATGTGCAAACAGCTTTTTGAGACCATGTACATGTGTGACCTTGGTGACTGACTACACTCCAGCAAAATAAATCAACCTTAGTGATGTTGAATGTATTAGCGTGACTCACTGCTTCCATGAAACACCAGTCTCTTGTGAATACTCAGCCAGATTCTACAGGATAAACTGCTGGGTGTGTGCTAACAGTCTGCTTATGCAGACTGTGTATTTTCAGTAGCAAGAGACATACGCATGGTTACTTCCCAAAAGAACCAGAGAGACTCCAAATACCTCTGCGACAGCAATTCCACTATGCTCACAGCCTCATGCTGTGATTTTACGCGTAAAATGAAATTTGCTTGCCATTTTCAAAGCACACTTACTACAGTTTTCTGTGTTTTTAGGCAGAAAACGAAATTTGCATGCCAATTTCAAAGCACACTTAGTACTGTTTTTTTCCTCCAAGCGTTAATTACTCTAACAGTCTGATACATTTTCATTACATGTTTCTGAAACAGAAAAGAGCACATGTGCAAACTGCTTTTTGAGACCATGTTCATGTGTGACCTTAGTGACTGACTACGCTCCAGCAAAATAAATCAGCCTTAGTGATGTTAAAAGTATTAGCGTTACTCACTGCTACCTGAAACACCACTCACTTGTGAATACTAAGCATGATTCTACATGATAAACTGCTGGGTGTGTGCTAACAGTCTGCTTATGCAGACTGTGTATTTTCAGTAGCAAGAGACATACGCATGGTTACTTCCCAAAAGAACCAGAGAGACACAAAATACCTCTCTTACAGAAATTCCTCTTTGCTCACAGACTCATGCAAAAATCACCACATACATCCCCTCTCAAACTCATAACTCACCTTTAAAATTAGTTAGTTGAGAAAGAAATGTGGCACTCAAACTGCAGACTATCAGACTCAGAATATCAGAGCTGTACACCTCTCTCCTCTGAGCAGAACCAATTAATGGCAATGTTTCCCTCTCTTTTTTCACACATATACATGTTAATTACAAATCTCAGTGCTTCCCCCTTTTTTCAAATGAAATCACACATTTCTATTGGTTGAAAACCAACCCTTTTCCAAAAGTACCCTTCCCCCAACTTGACTTCTGCCTGCTACCATAGCAACAGCTCATGGAACACTGCTGTGTGGAGTCAGGTCAGAAGTTCACCACACAATGTTTCATTTCCAAAGAGCAAGAGTGCTTGACTTTTCAAACCTAACAGCAAATCCATAGTAATGTTCTTTGGTAACACATTTTTCTGTACCAATACAAAACATGCTTCTATAAATTTACACATACAGCCTAGTTTTTAGTGTAGAATGGTGTGAAACAGCCAATGAGTTCTTTTTATTTTTTTAAAATATGTATGCCTCCATTTCCAAACTGTCTTTCATTTCATTTTGCCATTCTACTTTAAGACACCTTCAGAGTGCATCCAGATCTCCTTGAAAGATGTTCACAGTGTGGATTGTAGGTCGCAGCTATGTCTTCTGGAGTGAAAAATTTGCAGAAAAAAGAGGTATGGTGAGAGACCTTGCTTTGCCAAATGTAGACATTAAATGGATTGGTCAGAGAGGGTTAAAGTGGCACCAATTAATGCCTTTGGTGAAAACCTTTCTACATCTCCCACACCCTAACCTTATTATTGTGCACTGTGGTGCAAATGACCTAGGCACTTTAACTGGTGTAGGTCTGGAAATGCTTATTAAGGACACCTTTGTGCAATTGATGTCTCTTTTTCCTCATTCTGCCTTTGTATATTCTAACATATGCCAAAGGCAAAAGTGGAACTGGTCCTACCAATTTTGTCCGCAGATTGACAAAGCAAGGAAGCACGTCAACAAATCTGTTTCTGCTTTCCTCAGAGACTATGGTATGGGTTCTATATACCACAACAACTTGCGTTACAACATGCAAGACATTTATAGAGGAGACGGTGTACATTTCAATGATGAAGGGAACAGAGTCTTCCTCTTAAACTTTAGACTCTGCATCGGTACTTACTTGTAGGTACCAAAAAACACTCAATGAACACAACGGCTCTTTTTAGAGCCCGCTAATATCTTAACACTTAAATTTGTTTTTTTCTTCTTTTTTTGTTATTTTCTACTGTACGCGTACGGTAAGCTTACCGTACGCGCACCCCGTGATTTTTTTAAAAAACATTTAAATATATTTTTCATACTTTTATGGCCTTCTTGGACCCCCTGACAAACGCTAGGGGGTCTGCAACTCTCTTCGTTGCCCCCTTTCCACGTTCTCCTCCTTTGTTTATCAGTGTGAGACACACAAAATGGAGGCCGACACTTCCTGATTTCGACCGATTCGAATGTTTACAGTCATGTAACCACCAATCAGAATTGAGCTCGCGCATGGCACCGTGCGCGTACGGTAAGCTTAACGTAAGCGCTCGGAGCGCGCCTATAGATATATATATTGGTTTAAATGCTATTTTCTGAACACATTTACACTAGACCTACAAAAGGCACATCCCTGACCTGAGGACTACCTCTTTGCCAAATTTCAAGTAATTCTGTTCAGCCGTTCGGGCTGTAGCTTGGACTAAAGGTCCTATGGAAAAATGCATGGGGAAAATGTGTTTTGGGGACCCCCCCTTTTTCTCGGCCCCCGCTTGACGAATCCCCCCGAGACTTTCAGGGAAGGAGTGGAGCGGAGCGCCCCACCTATTTTGAAAATGTCGCGAGGATTCGTCAATCGGCGCCAAAGTTATTCAAAATAGAATGTTGCGGATTTCCTATGGAAACACGGTCCTAACTATAACTACCTACTGGCGACCGCCAGTAGGTAATATATATATATATATATATATACACATGCATATATATGCATATATATATGTGCATATGTGTGCATGTATAGAGAGGTAGAGGTGTATAGGTAGAGGTGTAGAGGTAGAGGTAGAGAGGTAGAGAGCGAGTAATAGAGAGTAGAGAGTGAGTAGTAGAGAGTAGTAGAGAGTAGTAGAGAAAGTATCAGAGAGTGAGTAGTAGAGTGAGTAGTAGAGAGTGAGTAGTAGAGAGTGAGTATTAGAGAGTGAGTAGTTGAGAGTAGTAGAGAGTGAGTAGTGGAAAGTAGAGAGTAGTAGAGAGTGAGTAGTAGAGAGTAGTAGAGAGTGAGTAGTAGAGAGTAGTAGAGAGTGAGTAGTAGAGAGTGAGTAGTAGAGAGTAGTAGAGAGTGAGTAGTAGAGAGTGAGTAGTAGAGAGTGAGTAGTAGAGAGTGGTAGAGAGAATAGTAGAGAGAGAGTAGTAGAGAGTGAGTAGTAGAGAGAGTAGTAGAGAGAGAGAGTAGAGTAGTAGAGCGTGAGTAGTAGAGAGTGAGTAGTAGAGAGTAGTGGAGTAGTAGAGAGTAGTTGAGAGAGTATTAGAGAGTAGTAGAGAGCGAGTAGCAGTGAGCAAGTAGTAGAGAGCAAGTAGTAGAGAGTGTGTAGTAGAGAGTGAGTAGTAGAGAGAGTAGTAGAGAGAGAGTAGTAGAGAGTGAGTAGTAGAGAGTAGTTGAGAGCGAGTAGTAGAGAATCAGTAGTAGAGAGTAAGTAGTAGAGAGTAGTACAGAGTGAGTAGTATAGAGTAGTAGAGTGAGTAGTAGAGAGAGAGTAGTAGAGAGTGAGTAGTAGAGAGTGAGTGGTAGAGAGTAGGAGAGAGTAGTAGTAGAGAGTAGTAGAGTACTAGAGAGTAGTAGAAAGTGAGTATTAGAGAGTGAGTAGTAGAAAGTAGCAGCGAGTGAGTAGTAGAGAGTGAGTAGTTTAATTTAAAAAGAACACAATGAGGAGGTTCATTTTGCCATAGAAATTATGATTAGTGAGGAAAAAAGAAAAATTAGGGCACATTTTGAGTGACTTCTCAAATCCTCTTGTATTTCATTAAAAAATTCTGCCATGCAGACTGAAACATGCACTTTCAATACCAGCAGCAGACTTCCCTGGTGAGCAGTAGCTTTACTACCGTGATCTAATAAGCTACCATTCAGAATTTATGGCAAATGTGTGACACATCTGAATGCCTTCTTGATGGAATCAAAGTAAACAAGCATTGAAAATGCAATAGGTCTCGCCCTCGTTTAAGTTAAAGCAATTCTGTTTGTAATTAGGTGGCTTTTTAGCTTTGCATGTATTAGAGTTTTTCAAACTTTCATATACATACCATGCATATATGTATATGTTTGCATGAATTTATATTTGTATAGATATGCAGATTATATTTATATGTTTATATATGTATATATATATATACACATGCATATATATGCATATATATATGTGCATATGTGTGCATGTATAGAGAGGTAAAGGTGTATAGGTAGAGGTGTAGAGGTAGAGGTAGAGAGGTAGAGAGTGAGTAGTAGAGTAGTAGAGAAAGTATCAGAGAGTGAGTAGTAGAGTGAGTAGTAGAGAGTGAGTAGTAGAGAGTGAGTAGTAGAGAGTGAGTAATTGAGAGTACTAGAGAGTGAGTAGTGGAAAGTAGTAGAGAGTAGTAAAGAGTGAGTAGTAGAGAGTAGTAGAGAGTGAGTAGTAGAGAGTGAGTAGTAGAGAGTGAGTAGCAGAGAGTAGTAGAGAGTGAGTAGTAGAGAGTGAGTAGTAGAGAGTAGTAGAGAGTGAGTAGTAGAGAGTAGTAGAGAGTGAGTAGTAGAGAGTGGTAGAGAGAGTAGTAGAGAGTGAGTAGTAGAGAGAGTAGTAGAGAGAGAGTAGTAGAGAGTAGTAGAGTAGTAGATTGTGAGTAGTAGAGAGTGAGTAGTAGAGAGTAGTGGAGTAGTAGAGAGTGAGTAGTAGAGAGTAGTAGAGAGTGAGTATTAGAGAGTAGTAGAGAGCGAGTAGCAGAGAGCAAGTAGTAGAGAGCAAGTAGTAGAGAGTGTGTAGTAGAGAGTGAGTAGTAGAGAGTGAGTAGTAGAGAGAGTAGTAGAGAGTTAGAAGTAGAGAGAGTAGTAGAGTAGTAGAGAGTGAGTAGTAGAGTGAGTAGTAGAGTAGTTGAGAGCGAGTAGTAGATAATCAGTAGTGGAGAGTGTGCAGTAGAGAGTAGTAGAGAGTGAGTAGTACAGAGTGAGTAGTACAGAGTGAGTAGTACAGAGTAGTACAGAGTGAGTAGTATAGAGTAGTAGAGTGAGTAGTAGAGAGTGAGTAGTAGAGAGAGAGAGAGTAGTAGAGAGTGAGTAGTAGAGAGTGAGTGGTAGAGAGTAGGAGAGAGTAGTAGAGTGAGTAGTAGAGAATAGTAGAGAGTGAGTAGTAGAGCGAGTAGTAGAGAGTGAGTATTAGAGAGTGAGTAGCAGAGAGAGTAGTGGAGAGTGAGTAGTAGAGAGTAGTAGAGAGCGAGTAGTAGAGAGCGAGTAGTGGAGAGTGAGTAGTAGAGAGCGAGTAGTAGAGAGTGAGTAGTAGAAAGTGAATAGTAGAGAGTGAGTAGTAGAGAGTGAGTAGTAGAGAGTAGTAGAGTGAGTAGTAGAGAGTAGTATAGAGAGAGTAGTAGAGAGTGAGTAGTAGAGAGAGAGTAGTAGAGTAGTAGAGAGTGAGTGCTAGAGAGCAGCAGAGAGTAGTAGAGTGAGTAGTAGAGAGTGAATAGTAGAGAGTGAGTAGTAGAGAGAGAGCAGTAGAGAGAGTAGTAGAGAGTGAGTAGTAGAGAGAGTAGTAGAGAGAGAGTAGTAGAGAGTAGTAGAGTAGTAGAGCGTGAGTAGTAGAGAGTGAGTAGTAGAGAGTAGTGGAGTAGTAGAAAGTAGTAGAGAGTGAGTATTAGAGAGTAGTAGAGAGCGAGTAGCAGAGAGCAAGTAGTAGAGAGCAAGTAGTAGAGAGTGTGTAGTAGAGAGTGAGTAGTAGAGAGAGAGTACTAGAGTAGTAGAGAGTGAGTAGTAGAGAGTAGTTGAGAGCGAGTAGTAGAGAATCAGTAGTGGAGAGTGAGCAGTAGAGAGTAGTAGAGAGTGAGTAGTAGAGAGTGAGTAGTAGCGAGTAGTACAGAGTGAGTAGTATAGAGTAGTAGAGTGAGTAGTAGAGAGTGAGTAGTAGAGAGAGAGTAGTAGAGAGTGAGTAGTAGAGAGTGAGTGGTAGAGAGTAGGAGAGAGTAGTAGTAGAGAGTAGTAGAGTACTAGAGAGTAGTAGAAAGTGAGTAGTAGAGAGTGAGTAGTAGAAAGTAGTAGCGAGTGAGTAGTAGAGAGTGAGTAGTTTAATTTAAAAAGAAACCAATGAGGAGGTTAATTTTGCCATAGAAATTATAATTAGTGAGGAAAATAGAAAAATTAGGACACATTTTGAGTGACTTCTCAAATCCTCTTGTATTTCATTAAAAAATTCTGCCATGCAGACTGAAACATGCACTTTCAATACCAGCAGCAGACTTCCCTGGTGAGCAGTAGCTTTACTACAGTGATCTAATAAGCTACCATTCAGAATTTATGGCAAATGTGTGACACATCTGAATGCCTTCTTGATGGAATCAAAGTAAACAAGCATTGAAAATGCAATAGGTCTCGCCCTCGTTTAAGTTAAAGCAATTCTGTTTGTAATTAGGTGGCTTTTTAGCTTTGCTTGTATTAGAGTTTTTCAAACTTTCATATACATACCATGCATATATGTATATGTTTGCATAAATTTATATTTGTATAGATATGCAGATTATATTTATATGTTTATATATGTATATATATATATATACACATGCATATATATGCTTATATATATGTGCATATGTGTGCATGTATAGAGAGGTAAAGGTGTATAGGTAGAGGTGTAGAGGTAGAGGTAGAGAGGTAGAGAGCGAGTAATAGAGAGTAGAGAGTGAGTAGTAGAGAGTAGTAGAGAAAGTATCAGAGAGTGAGTAGTAGAGTGAGTAGTAGAGAGTGAGTAGTAGAGAGTGAGTATTAGAGAGTGAGTAATTGAGAGCAGTAGAGAGTGAGTAGTGGAAAGTAGTAGAGAGTAGTAGAGAGTGAGTAGTAGAGAGTAGTAGAGAGTGAATAGTAGAGAGTGAGTAGTAGAGAGTGAGTAGTAGAGAGTGAGTAGTAGAGAGTGAGTAGTAGAGAGTAGTAGAGAGTGAGTAGTAGAGAGTGGTAGAGAGAGTAGTAGAGAGTGAGTAGTAGAGAGAGTAGTAGAGAGAGAGTAGTAGAGAGTAGTAGAGTAGTAGATTGTGAGTGGTAGAGAGTGAGTAGTAGAGAGTAGTGGAGTAGTAGAGAGTGAGTAGTAGAGAGTAGTAGAGAGTGAGTATTAGAGAGTAGTAGAGAGCGAGTAGCAGAGAGCAAGTAGTAGAGAGCAAGTAGTAGAGAGTGTGTAGTAGAGAGTGAGTAGTAGAGAGTGAGTAGTAGAGAGAGTAGTAGAGAGTGAGAAGTAGAGAGAGTAGTAGAGTAGTAGAGAGTGAGTAGTAGAGTGAGTAGTAGAGTAGTTGAGAGCGAGTAGTAGATAATCAGTAGTGGAGAGTGTGCAGTAGAGAGTAGTAGAGAGTGAGTAGTACAGAGTGAGTAGTACAGAGCGAGTAGTACAGAGTAGTACAGAGTGAGTAGTATAGAGTAGTAGAGTGAGTAGTAGAGAGTGAGTAGTAGAGAGAGAGAGAGTAGTAGAGAGTGAGTAGTAGAGAGTGAGTGGTAGAGAGTAGGAGAGAGTAGTAGAGTGAGTAGTAGAGAATAGTAGAGAGTGAGTAGTAGAGCGAGTAGTAGAGAGTGAGTATTAGAGAGTGAGTAGCAGAGAGAGTAGTCGAGAGTGAGTAGTAGAGAGTAGTAGAGAGTGAGTAGTAGAGAGCGAGTAGTGGAGAGTGAGTAGTAGAGAGCGAGTAGTAGAGAGTGAGTAGTAGAAAGTGAATAGTAGAGAGTGAGTAGTAGAGAGTGAGTAGTAGAGAGTAGTAGAGTGAGTAGTAGAGAGTAGTATAGAGAGAGTAGTAGAGAGTGAGTAGTAGAGAGAGAGTAGTAGAGTAGTAGAGAGTGAGTGCTAGAGAGCAGCAGAGAGTAGTAGAGTGAGTAGTAGAGAGTGAATAGTAGAGAGTGAGCAGTAGAGAGAGAGTAGTAGAGAGTGTATAGAGAGTGAGTAGTAGAGAGTAGTAGCGAGTGAGTAGTAGAGAGTAGTAGAGAGTGAGTTGTAGAGAGTAGTAGAAAGTAGTAGAGTGAGTAGTGGAGAGTGAGTAGTAGAGAGTAGTAGAGCGTGAGTAGTAGAGAGTGAGTAGTAGAGAGTAGTAGCGAGTGAGTAGTAGAGTAGTAGAGAGTGAGTAGTTGAGAGTGAGTAGTAGAGAGTGAGTAGTAGAGAGTAGTAGAGACTGAGTAGTAGAGAGTGAGTAGTAGAGTAGTAGAGAGTCAGTAGTAGAGTAGTAGAGAGTAGTCAGTCAGTGTCAGTCAATGTCAGTCAGTGTCAGTCAATCAGTGTCAGTCAGTCAGTGTCAGTCAATCAGTGTCAGTCAGTCAGTGTCAGTCAATCAGTGTCAGTCAGTCAGTGTCTGCTAGAGCAGCTCTGCTGACCTGGTTCTCTGGCTCTAAAGCAGCTCTGCTGACCTGCTTCTCTCTCTCTAAAGCAGCTCTGCTGACCTGGTTTCTCTGGTTCTACAGCAGGTCTGCTGACCTGGTTCTCTGGCTCTAGAGCAGCTCTGCTGACCTAGTTCTTATGCTACAGAGCAGCTCTGCTGATCTAGTTCTCTGGCTCTACAACAGCTCTGCAGACCTGGTTCTCTGGCTCTAAAGCAGCTCCGTTGACCCAGTTCTATGGCTCTGAAGCAGTTCTGCTGACATGGTTCACTGGCTCTATAGAAGCTCTGCTGACCTGGTTCTCTCCCTCTAAAGCAGCTCTACTGACCTGGTTTCTCTGGCTCTGCAGCAGCTCTGCTGACCTGGTTCTCTGGCTCTAGAGCAGCTCTGTTGACCTGGTTCTTAGGCTCTAGACCAGCTCTACTGACCTGGTTCTCTGGCTCTAAAGCAGCTCTGCTGACCTGGTTCTATGGCTCTAAAGCAGCTCTGCTGATTTGGTTTTCTGGCTCTAGAGTAGCTCTGCTGACCTGGTTCTCTGGCTCTAAAGCAGCTCTGCTAACCTGGTTCTCTGGCTCTAAAGCAGCTCTGCTGGCCTGGTTCTCTGGCTCTAAAGCAGCTCTGCTGACCTGGTTCTCTCCCTCTAAAGCAGCTCTGCTGACCTGGTTCTCTGACTCTAGAGCAGCTCTGCTGACCTAGTTCTTAGGCTCTAGAGCAGCTCTGCTGACCTGGTTCTCTGGCTCTACAGCAGCTCTGCTGACCTGGTTTTCTGCACTCACGACGCACGCACCCGACTTCGCGAAAATATATTTAAAAATAATATAAGTTTCTTATAAGTACAAATATATTATTTTGATGAATATCTTACATAATCTCTTGCCTTAATATGTATATTAACGACACATACATATCATTTTGGAACATAATTTTTTTTTGCGGGAGTCGCGCGCCCCAGCACGTATATGATGTCACGCGGGACCCGCAAGCGTGCAAACATCTCGTACCGTAATGCGCATGTGTCGCGAATGCGCGGGAGCAGGATTCGCAGACTGGTCGCATACCAATCGCGCATATCACGTGATATTAAATGTATATGATGTAACTGAAAAACACGCAGCCGTCGCACACCATACACGGATCCTTCATGGCTTTTCTAAAATGGCGGCTAGAATGCGCGCACCCACCGTGATGTGTACAGTTTGAGTGCGCGACTGCGAAAAAAATTGGATTTTTTTTTGTGAAGAAAATGATATAAATATATTAAAATAAAAAATGAAAACAAGAAAATTAATCAATATTTCAGTTTTAATTAAAAAATGTTTTTTTGCAATTTTCAGAAAAATGTATAATGTTATTTAATGAATAAAATATTTATAAATAAACAGTTAAAAAACTGTAGAAAATCAGTACAAAAAAATAGATATAACTACTATCACACTTAAAAGTTAGCATTTAAAAAACCTTTGAAATTCACTGAAAAAAAACATAGGTTTCAGAGACGTTATAGTTAGAAATTAGCATTTAAAAAACCTTAGAAATTCACAGAAAAAACCATAGGTTTCAGGGGTGTTATAGTTAGCTGCCCATTTCACTCGTACAAAACCATAGAAATTCCTCCGTTATAGTTAGTTCTGCTAACTATATCTCACGCGCCTGCAATGCACTGCTGATGATGTCACATATTGCATCATTCATGACATGGTCAGTGACATCACTGATGACATCACTGATGACATCTCAAATGACATCACTAATGACATCATCCACTTGACAATCCGATACACCACATCATACACTAGTATAACCTTTCATCACTCACTGTAAAATACAGAGTACCATATTTGAAACCATTGACACACCAATACCAGTTACTTCATACCCACTCACTGATTCCTAAGTCTACACACACAACTACCCATTCAACAACAGAATCATCTATACATGCAGTCATTAATTAATAGAACACTATCAAATGCACTTATACACATATATAGACATTGACACATCAGCAGTCATGTTAGTCGGTTATGCAGTCATCCTACTCACTCATGAAAAAAATGTATCGCACTTAAATTTACTCACTTACACAATTATCCAACGACACCTCATTTATTCAAACACATAGTAACTCATCGTTAATATGTTAAAAAAGCACCATTACAATTATACACTCATTCAGATAGTTACTCTCACAATCACTGACTCTTACACATATTTATATACACCAACTCTCACATACAATGCCTTTTATTTTTTTACTTTGTTGAAGATGTACAATTAAAACATATATTCGCTCACCAACACACAAATAAATACACTCAGTCACCCAAACAACTGATTCCACATGCACTCTTAAACTCATACACCTAGTCAATCAACCATTCACACATCTATGCATAGAGTTACACACACCCCATCCAACCACACACAAACTCAGTGTCCCATAAAAATACTCACCCAACTAATCAATAACTAATATACACACTCATGTAGTTAGTGACCAACTGAGGCAGCATGTTATACAACAACAGAGACAGTGCTGCACACATTCACATAGTTTAGTTACTAATTCATGTATTAAGTGAGACACTTTTAATTACTCACTTAAAAAGACAGTCAGACAGCTACTAAATCCTCCATCCAGACAGTTATATATCCACTCAATCTTCAATACAGATTGGTATATATATAATACATATTTAAATTTCAAACTAAACCACATTCAGTGGATGATGTCATCAGTGATGTCATTTGAGATGTCATCAGTGATGTCATCAGTGATGTCACTGACCATGTCATGAATGATGCAATATGTGACATCATCAGCAGTGCATTTCGGGCGCGTGAGTTATAGTTAGCAGAACTAACTATAACGGAGGAATTTCTATGGTTTTGTACGAGTGAAATGGGCAGCTAACTATAACTCCCCTGAAACCTATGGTTTTTTCTGTGAATATATATATATGTACACACACACTCCCTCTCTCTCTCTGGATGACCCATATACATAGTTATTATGCAGAAGATGTTAATCCTGCTGCGGTTCTGAGAATCCTCCTGAATAATAAATGAAGCCAGTTTTCTGGGAAAACCACAGAACATTTATGCAGCACCATAACTAGGTGAAAGGTCAATACCAAAAACCGTTATGTAGCACAATGGCAGGGAAAATGTAGGTGAAATGGTAGGTGCCTACCCAGGCCTATATTGTTGTACAGTACAAAACAACACCCACTCCTCATCTGACTGGACGATATATTAAAAGTGAATGTTCAGCTAATTAATCGTAAAGTATCGTTAAAAATGTTCCGAATAAAATGTCTTAAAAGCCTATTAAAGCGTGCCTAAAAACCTCTATGGATCCATTATATATGTTAAAAGTCCTATAAGTCCTTTAAAATATGTTCATATATATGGTTGGAGAAACTGAAAGCGTCTGAAAGCCATGGTGCTCAGTAATAGCGTAGAAGGAAAAACAAAATTGTTTAAAATCCCAATTTCAGTTATTTTGGAAAAAGGCCGAATTCTTCCCAGCACATGGAGAGCCATATGTTTGTGTTCTGTGTGGGAGATGCAACATCACTGCTGCTTGCCTTTGCAGATGGTCCCTGTAACACCTCACAGATCAGGTCAATTGAGAAAAGATGATCTTCATTTCCCACAGCCGATGCTGAGGAAGCGTTTGAAATCTGCAAAGTCTGTGTGCCTGTAGTAGAGCAGGTATCCAATCCAACAGGAGCTGAAGCATCCTGTGGTGGCTCTAAGAATACCCACATCAACATGGGAATACGCTGGGGACACTGCAGTATGTGGGCCGTTAAAGGGTCCAGTAATACATCACCGTCCGGTGGCGCAACCGATGGAAGTGTTAGAGATCCAACACGCGTTCTTGTCTGCAGAACAAGCAGCGGAGAACAAGCAAAACGGTCAATCCAGACTGATCGGAATGATAGGAACCAACACTCGCTTAGCTTCCGAAGCTGAGGTGTACCCAGGTGGAGTGCCATGCGATTACGGTAATGTTGCCCCAAGACAGTTTTTTCTATCTACTTGGTGACTGGGATGTCCATTGCATAGCAGAACAATTAAAATCAGGATTCCCACTACGAGTAGCAGGATTTGCAGAAGTCTTCCAAAAATGCTTCCAAATACGGAGTGTATAAAAGCTGGAATCACTCCGAAGACTGTCTGAAAGGTGCTTAACATTCCAGAACCTATGGTCTTAAAGAGGTGTACTATACCCTTCGTATCAGACATGTTAAAGATACACTGTACCATTTCTCAGAAATGGAAAGGGCAGTTAGTTCGTACCAGTGCCTGTATCTCAGCAGAGAACCTTGCAACCTGAAGGTCAAAAGTCTCTCGGGTGATGTTAAGGGCACATCTTTTTGTGAAAGCATAACTTTCGTTTGGCTTAGTGTATCAAACCGTATAAAGGAAACATTCAATGAAGGCCATAACGGCGCCTCTCTGACTGTGTTGGTTGGTGGAAACAAAACTTGCATACAAAAAGTATCCCTTGAACTTACAGTGATGAGATATGCGATGCCTGTAAGCATCCCACAACAACCTTGATCACTCAGCATTAAGTAACTCCTATTCGAGATTAGCCTGAACACTGGATTAATCACGGCAGCTGGGAACCCTTTCAAATGAGAGGACTAGTTAGCAACTGAACCATTGCAGGCCCTGTGAAGTATAATATTCTGGCAAATGAGAGATCCACTCAAAGAATTCTTGCAGTCTGTACCGCTGAGAAACACTTCAGTGTCCCCATCCCTGCATCAAAATCTGCACAGTAATTCCCAAGATTCATGGATAAATATCCTACCCATTGCTTCATACCCGCCTCCCTGGTGGTGTTCTAGGCAATATTGAAACTAGAAAGTTGTTACTGGCTATGTTATATGGCCATGAATTAACCATTCTGTGGACGGTGACTCTACCACGGCGAAAGGTAATTGGTCTAATTTTTCAATGCATAACATTGTATATTTTACATCCTTTTGTGCCATTGTTGTCTGATTTTCAGTCACATTCTTTGCAGAGAACAGAGACGTACTGTTGCTATATTGCCAGGGCACATAACCAGAGCACAATGATTTAGGCCCCAGCTCAATGACACAATAGAACATATCTGTGATTGTCCGTGTTGTAAGATTGACAGATCCTGTTCCATTATATCTATAGCAGAAGATACAATATTGCCTAGTGAATACATTCTGGATGTTAGTGTGGTCATGCCATCGTCAACCAAAGCCTTTTCTAAGGTAAATCTGTCAATTCCAAGCAATCTCTCTGCAGCTTCTTGTTTAGATATTTTCCAAATTTCTTTATAAACAATGTATAGGAAGCGTTTTTGATGTGGCTTTCGGGGACCTAGCAAAAAATACCTAAGATCCATGTCATGTTTCACCTGGGACAGTGTTGAGGTTCTTGGCCAATCGAGGCATAACTTCCCCACAATGTATGATGTCACCACCCCTGGATTTTCTCGGTTTACATAGCATAAGTCAGGCATATGGATACTAAACCCTTCGGTGGTACCCCTGGATCTTGATTGACACCTATTTGTGTTGATAGGCCAAATTAACCTTCCCTTCCAAAAGGGGTCGGTTTTATTGTATCAAACGTCTTGCACAATGTCATTGAGTGTACTTACACCGTTTTCTGTATAGTTTTGCCATCCCTCCAAGTGTGAAAGCAAGGGAATACGAGAGGTGTGTTCAAGTCCTTAATCTTGGCTAACCCAAGACAGGAAGACTGTTGCACAGTTTTGTTCAGGTAAATCATTTATTGTGGTATGAGGCATGCTCTAAATAGTGCCTTTGGTCCCTTAACCTGCCAGCCCCTAGTACCCCAGACTGGTACTAGGGACTGGCAGGTTAAGTACTGTTCTTGTTCCTTTGACAGCCAGGACAGGTACAGGCTTTCTGTATGATGGCCCAAATTCTTTCATGTCCACTATCTTTTCTCTGACCAGATCCCGACCTTTGGGATCAAGGCAGGTCTTGCCGTGACTGATTTTACTTCCCCAGTGGCAGTGCGTTTTACTTGGACGCTGCTTTGTAGTGCCCAGAATTTATCACGTTCCTGTAAAACAGCCAAACGTTTATTGATGTCAAATCGTTTTTCATTGCCACTGTGTTGCCACAATCGAGGTCAGGTACCAACATACTCGTCCCAAATAGGACTTCGTAAGGGGTGATACCTATTAGGCAACTTCGTTGCATGTTATTAAGTGCTCTCTGGACCACATTTAGGTGATTGACCCAACTACTACCTGAACCTAATACCCTTGTTGTTAAAGATTGCTTTAAGTCCCGGTTTTTCCTCTCCACAACTGAATTTCCCTCGGGATGGTGCGGAGAGGAGTACCGCAATGCAACACCCAAACTTCCCATGGCTTCCTTGTAAGCTCTAGAGCTAAACACCGGGCTACGGTCAGAATGTAATGTGCCAACTGCGTATTCCCTATGAAGACTCACAAATCTTTTATAACACTTCGGGCGTCAGCCGAACGCTGAAGCCAAACCCACAGGATTCTAGAATATGGATCCACTGCCACCAAGATGTACTTTTAAGCCATATCAGATTGTAAGGGGCCGCAGTGGTCCAAATAGACACAGGCTGGAGGTCTGTCTGATATTAGTAATGGTGTTTGTGCCGGACATGCTACGGTGGAACCCTTCATCTGTGGACAGATGTCGCACTTGAGAACAATTTCTTTTGTTTGTTTTGTTAAACCTGGCCAACAATTGCTTTGTTTCAATAGAGAAACTGTTGTGGTATTCCCTGCGTGTGCAGACCCAAACCCTTGTGTGCAGCTAGAATTAAACCTAATCTGCAATCCATGTTTGGTATTACTCTATCCCCCACTCCTGGAATTTGAGCATACGGAATATTTTTTGCATCTAACTTGTAGGAGCACTTGAGTGGAAAGACTTCTGGCAAGGCTGTGCTGTTTTTTGCATGAAGCAATGACAGCTTTCAATGTGCTTCTGTCTAGTCTCATGCTAGAATGAGTGAGTGCAGCTATGGCAGCAGTTCAAACTGTCGCCGTGACAGCCTCATCAACCAATGAATTCCCTTCAGCGTGAACGCCATCACATTGATGACTCAGCGTGTGTATCATGTGAGCTCTTGGCAAGTCTTTTTTCAGCTCTGCCACTTGTTCCCAAAGCAATTTGTGCTTTATTGTGCAACCGTTTGAGTCTTTAAACCCATTCTGACCCCAGTAGTGAAGATATTCATTGTTCGACTTAAAACAATAAAACTAATCACACACTATAAGTGTGGGTAATTTCTGATCTGTATTTATAAGTGCCAGTAATAGGGCTTTTAATTCTGCCAGCTGTGCCGTGCAGTCTCCTAGAGACTGTGTCTTTGTACTGCTAGGATGGAACTTTCCTTCCTGCATATGTCCTTTTACAATCGCACAAGCTGCACTGTATTGCTGTTTACTTTCTATGGTAGGCTGAGCAGAACCATCTATGTAAGTAATGTATTTGTACTGATCTAGAGACATTATTTCATTCGAAGAGGATATTCTTGTTCGTACAGCAGAACTGCTTGAGTTTTTAGTGTTGAATCAAATTTGTAGTCTACATCTGTTGCAGTGAGAGAATTAGTCCATTGTATCCATCATGGATGTAGTGCTTTTGCATTTGGAGCGCTAGCTTTTGTACCAGCCTCTAAGGCCGGTACTGGAGTCACGATTATTCATTTCCCCTGTGCTAGCGCTCTTTCTCTCACTACAGCAGTCTGTACTGCTCACAGAATTTTTTCTGTTGAAGCAAAGCGCATTTCAGCGTTTGTGTACAAGTGTGATTTGTGTGCTATGGGTACTGTTTCACCTTCATTGAAGTTTAGGTAAATGTACCCTGATTGACCCACAATTAAACGGATCACAATATTTGTGGTATTTACAAGTGTGTAGGTGTTTGGAAGCTATCATATCAGCTTCTAAGGAACTAAGGATATCCGTGTGTCCCTGTGTCCTATGTCTAATTGAAAAATCAGGTCTGATTAAATCATAGAAAGGTTTTACTTTTTCTGCAAAATCCAAAATGTATGTTCTGCCAAAATGTAGAAATCCCAATATGGATTGTACATTTTTCAGAGTTGTTGGCGGTTGCAGCAGCACTCACCTTTCTAAAAAGTTAGCTGCTAGGCTTTTTCCTTCACTTGATAACTCTTATCACAAAAATAGGACATTGAGGTGGGCTATTTTCAATTTTTTTAAGTTGAATTTATAGCCCTCAATGGCAAATCCCAAAATGATGTTGGTCACCCTGGTAAAATGATCCAGTAAATCATCATCCGTCAGATAAATATCATCTACGTAGGACATTGCCTCCTCATCAACATTTTGAAGTAACTCTGTTACCCTAGTTGAGAACAACCCAAGGCTAGTCTTATACCCTTGGAGCAGTCTACAAAATTGACGCTGAGAGCCGAGGGCTGAGAATGCTGTCAAATATCTGCTTTCAGGCGCTATATTTTGGCAGACAAATCCATTTGAGATATCTAGTGTTGTTTTGCATTTTTTCCGCACAATGTTATTCATTAACGCAGTACTGTGTACATTCTGTACTGCAAATGTCTTTGTGCATGTATTCAAATGTCTGTAGTCTAAAACTAGACGGTATGAATTGTTGGGTTTCATTACTTGAAACAAAGGATTATTCATGAAGAGGTGCAATTCTCTATTATACTTTGGTATTCAAGTTGATCTAAGATCTCCCTGACTTGTTTTTTCGCTTCTTGTTTCATTGGGTATTGTCTCTGTAGAGTTGGAGTTGTTTTTACTGG
This sequence comes from Triturus cristatus, assembly GCF_964204655.1. Classification (NCBI taxonomy): domain Eukaryota; kingdom Metazoa; phylum Chordata; class Amphibia; order Caudata; family Salamandridae; genus Triturus; species Triturus cristatus. The sequence goes on from NC_140589.1 coordinate 467,320,023, forward strand.
GATTACATGGTGAGGTGACTCAGTATCCCACCCTACATGGTTGCGATATAATGCAGGAGCAAGTGCTACCGCCCACTCCTGCGCTTATGAATGTTTTAAGTATACTGGAACAAGGTCTGAAAAAGCCAGTAAAATTACAGTCTCTCCCTTTGGGCACTCCATAACAATCTGAGGCGGGCAATCTTTTTCAGCCAAAAGGATGTCATAGCCATAAGTCAGGTTCTCCCAAAAGAGACCTTTAATTTTTCTGGGTTTGTCCCTCTCTATTTGGAGTGTTATTTCATATAACAGGTGTGGGACACTTACCCTCATATCAGGTGTCTCCACGGTGATGTGTTCATTCAACACCGCTGTCACCAGAAATTCTGGTGAGCTATTGTTACTTCTGCTGCACTGTCTAGCATCGTCAGAGCCCATTCCTCATTCAAAAGTTGAGTCCTCAGTATCCTTGGCAATTCTTACTTTAAGACCTGCCACTCTCTTCTTTTTGAATTGTGGTTTTGATTTTGGTTTATCTTCTTTTTTGATATTGTAGTCCGAATGTGTATCTCTGGACTTTGTTGATTCTTCTTGTCTATGTTCTGACCGTTCTTCAATCTCTGAGTTTTTTAATGAACCCTGAAAGGAACGAGAGGAATGTGTATCAGTATCCTCATATCCGTCAGGTTTTTTTAATGTTATCACGATTTCTAAGGTTGTACCTCCTTTCGGAGGGCTCCTGTTGTTGATACCCACCCCTTGATTGTAATCTATTCTCTCTATTCTTTTGTTTTTTATTGTCCCATTTCTTCTTGGAGGAATCGGGTACTTGCTTGGTGTTATCCTTTTCAGGTCCACCCATGAGTTGAGGTTTTGTTGCTCTAACTACCAAATTATCTCTACCTAATTCAGCATATGTATCTTCGATAATTTTGGGTAATTCACGCTTCTGCTGTATAGAAGTAAAATCCTTCAGGCTTTGGCGTATCGCCACTGCTGCTGCCTCCTCTTTTATGTTAGCCAACGTAATAGTTGATACCTGGGCAAAATTTCTTTACACTTTCATCCCTAAGTTCAGAGTAGGTTCTGCTATATACTCATTCTGTATTTGTCTCAATACATCTGGTATTACAGCTATTGAAGGGATACCATGAGTTCTGGTAGAGATGGCAGCGAAAACCGTACCCCAAGAGGTACAATCCTCTATCTGGGGAGCTATCCCAATTGGCAAGCAGATTGTTAGAATTCTATGTTTTTCTTGAGAGCTTGTGTGTGGAAACAATCCCTCTAACTGTGTTATTTTCTGAGCTACCCAGAATAGCATTTGTTCACGTTTAGTTGGCATTTTACCCATAACTGCATGTAGCGTTTGTGGAGTTATTTTTGTTGCAGACCTCTGAGTTTGTCCTGCTGGTGTAGCCCTTGTTGGCTGAAATGTGAGTGTTCTCAAAACAAACTGTGACAGATTTCTGTAGAGGTTTAATATTTCTTTGTGTAGTGGACGTATATCTTCTACCATCATTGTGTCACTGTCTGGATGCCGTGTGTAAGCCGCTAGGACTGTCTAAGTCGCTCGATCTCTGCAGAGCAGACCGAGTCTTACTTTATCTCTTGTGTGTGGGCGGGCGCCTTTAAACCAGTTTATGTGCTCATGGTAGGTGACTGGAACTTCAATGTCCTCGTATGGACAATATTCCTCTGGTGTTTCATCTTGAGTGTAAGAATGAAATGTATTTGCGCGTGCATCTGCTGGTGGGAATTTTACCCATGAATACAATACCTCTGACCTGTATGACTTGTGTGCTTCAGTCACAAAGGTTACTTTCCCACCTCTTGCTGTGACTCCATAGTCTGCTAATTTTAAAGTAGCGGCAGTTCTGACATTTTCTGAAATGTTAATATCACCTTCCTGTTCCCCTTCCCCTACTGCATTCGCACCTAGCATCGCAGTGTTGTCTTCTTCAGTTATTGTTGAAAAAGTTTCAAGGAAACTAAGATAAGATTTTATGCACAATAGGAACTATTTGTCCTTCAAGCTTGAATAAACCTGCAGCCAATACATAGGATATGCCTACTCAGCTGTGGCAGATTTTTCCCTTCCCCACTCCAGACGTCTCTGGGTAAATGTGAGTAGGGATCTCTGACAAAGCATGACTGAACTACTCAGATTTGACCATTAAATAAGAACCAAAACAACATTGGCAGCAACATGTTGTGTAGTTCCTTTAAATCTATATAAGATCTGCGTGCTTAGATAACATAAACTGTGGGATTGGTGTCCAGACTGAATCCAGACACCCCCACGGGTATGTTCGCCTGTATACCAGCTAGCTCACAGTGCCACTGTAAACGTCTCTTACCAAGGAGAGAATAGTTCCTGGCAACTATCGACATGACAATCCTGTCCCATCAGGGATCGTGGAAGCAGTACAGTACTTATCGCTCAGTCACTCGTGCTCACTTTGTCACAGAGAGATGCACAGAATAAACGGTGGGGACGTTTTTTAATCGTTAAATCAATGAGGACATTGTTCCATGTTGGCGGTGAAACAAAATTAATGATCACCTGCTCAACAAAAAAGCGAAGGAGAGAAAAAGAGTGTAGAGGGGGAGGGGAGGTAGAGGGGAGGTGAAAAGAGGCAGAGAGAACTATCCCCAGTGTCAAGGATCCAATCCCGAAGGGGAGGACTCAATGTAGGCTCCTTTTGGCCCTCACACACCCCGAAGGATGTCTTGCTTCATCATTGGGCTTGTTGTTGCTCCTCGTCGGGCCGGCGCTGCAATGCCCGACGGTCCCCCGAAGGGTCTCTTTATCGGAAGTCTTTTAAAGAGAAAAGCCGATAGGTGAGTGCAAGTGCGTGGGCTTAAAAAATGGTGATAGATCCAAAAGGTAGGTGATTGCGTGCGTGCAAAGTGTGTGAATAAAAATGCCTAGGGGTGTCCAAAAAGCGCTACTTTAATGTTATGGGGCCCCTGGCAAATTAAAAAGACCGGTAGGTCAAAGAGTCACTATTGAGCGCAAGGTGCTAGTGTGACTTATAAAAAGGTCGACATGTTTCACGCCTCATTAGCCCGGGAGGGTCAGTGGCGTTTCTTCAGGACCTAGCTATGTGGGAGGATGTGCACGGTGTAGACGGGGGTTCCAGAGATTGGAAGGGTAACCTGCGTCTGTGAACGGTAATGAGCGGTACGGAGCTGCGGGGTACAATGACCTATTCAGCAGGATCAGAGAATGGTCTCTGTAAAGCGTACCAAGCTTGTGTTACCTAAAAGGGGATAAAAACGGGGGGGGGGGGGGAGGAAAAAAGGGGAAGGGGAAAGGAAAAAGGGAGGGATAACAGACACACATGGATGTTTTTAGACAGAACTGGTATAAATATAAATAACAGTTTATCGGGAGAGCACAGCGAAAAACTGTCCGTGCCCACGATTGCCTTCCAAGTAGTGGTTGTGCAGTCAGACCTATGGTAGTTTACTATGAAACATACACAAGTGCCACGTCAACCATACAACATCGGTGCCAGACACACACATCTAAACAGAAGGTAATATATTGCCCATGGGGGGGGAAACGGTGTTAGAGACTGAAAGTAACCTTAGAATAGGTCAGCATCTATGCCAAACAGTCAATGACGTTATGTAAGGGCAGTCCGTGCACATAGAAAAGTGATTGCACGGTGGAGGTAAACTGTTGCGTGTGAAGGCCACATTCCAAAGATACATCCCCAATATACTCGTGGGTGACGGGCAGTGGTTAAACAGATTGCTCAGACCATACGTGAATACTCTGTTCATCTCAAAGGAGTGGGTATAATACAGGTGACATTCAAAACTACATACGGGACTATCAGACACGTATACCATGCTGCTTACCCTCGTAAATGTAAGCGAGGGCTTCCTAGGTATTGCCGTGGCTGCCTGCGCCCTATTTGCTAAAATGACAAAACACAGGTAGATCGGTAATGGGGCCCCAAAGCGAGGGCGAGCTACGTATTGAGAACGTGGAGCGTCTCCCATGCAGACCCTGCGTTGTGGAGTACTTACGGTTGCGTCGGGGGCCGGCTCATTCAGCACCTACCCTCTGCCAGCGGCTGCCTGTAGGAAGTACGGGTTGTGTTCAGGATTCCATTTAAAGTGATGTTGGGAGGCGTGTACCACTTCCTGTTCAGGAAGTGCGAGCCGGGGAAAGGCGAGCGTTGGTTCTAGCGCATGCGTGGGTGAATGTGTCCCGGGTGGCGCGCATGCTCAGAAGGAACAACAAGTTGTGTGCGCATGCGTCCTATGATAACCTCGGTGCCCGTCTAAGAGGTGGACTGCGCCTGTGCAGTTCATGGGGCTAGTAAATCAGAATAGTGCCCTGGGTCTAAAATGTATACGCAGAGTGGCGATCCCACCCCAACTCAACATAACATGTCAGAGTATATAGTACTCGATGTAGTCTGGATTCCCCTACACATGATGGACTGTGTTCAAAGGGGATCAGAGGCGAACCAGGAGTCCCATTAGAGGGAACAGTTGAATGAAGAGGAAACCGCGACCCTTGAACTAGGCCTTGGTTTTGTTCCCACCCCTAAGGAGGATGACTTCAGGATGAATCAGGAACTACACCAACTATTTAGAAAAATACAATTACAGGCGTTTTTTCAGGGGAAACCAACTCATGACAGAGATGATTCTGGACTTAGACCCCCATCCAAGTTCACACCTACCACCGCAATGGTTCCACCTGAGGTCCTCACATTCGAGAAGGCCGTACTCAAAGAGACGACTCGACTAAGAACAGGGTCATCGTACAATAACCTTCCAAATAAAACACGCCAGGCTTTGGAATCACTCAGAAGAGATGAAACGATCATCATAAAGCCTGCAGACAAAGGGGGTGCCACCGTCCTCCTGGATATTACCGACTACGAAGCTGAATGTGAGAAACAACTCAGGAACACCAAATATTACCGCAAACTGACCAACATCTTGATCCTCTTAGACAAATCCTCAGTCGGGTGTGTGTTCAATGAGGCCAGCACGGAGGGGTGGATCTCCCCCCATGAAGCGGCCTTTCTGATCAACAATGACCCCAAGACACCATACTTCTATATCCTCCCCAAAATACACAAGGGGGTAATCCCCCCTCCAGGAAGACCCATTGTCTCAGGTATCAACTCCCTCCTGGAACCACTGAGTCAATTCAGCGACTACTTCCTCCGTCCGCTGGTTCAAAACACCACCGCCTATCTCAAGGACACACGGGACGTCCTCAACTTAATAGAAACCATCAACAAAGATAATACGGAACCCATTGACCTACTTCTGACTCTGGATGTAGAAGCGTTATATACCAACATCCCTCAAGACGCCACCATCGAGGTTGTTGACGATCTACTCCAGAGGGCAGAACCCCTAACTAACACACCAGTGACCTTCATCTTGGACCTGATCACACTAGCCCTGAAAGAAAATTTCTTTATGTACAAAACCTCCATCTTTCATAAGGTACAAGGTACCAGCATGGGTAGTACCTTCGCCCGAGTCTGGCTGGTCTGTACATGGCCTCCTTCGAGAGCAGCTATATCTTCACAGACATAAACCCAAATAAGGATAACCTCGTTACATGGAAGCGATACATAGACGATATCCTGATCTTCTGGAAGGGCACTAGATCATCCTGCGAGACCTTCTTGGAATGGGTCAACCAACTGAACCCACATCTCCGATTCACAGGAACTATGAGCGAAACCTCTATCCCTTTCCTGGATCTCAAGATCATCCTGGAGGATGGTGCCCTGAGGACGACACTACACAAGAAGCCCACGGACTGTAATAGCCTCCTTGATTTCAACAGCCACCATCCCAAGGCCCTTCGGGAGAACCTACCGTACGGTCAATTCTTGCGTATACGACGCAACTGCACAACTAGTCAGGACTATGAGACCGAAGCAAACCACCTTGAAAAAAACCTCTTGGATAGACACTACCCCAAGAGGGTTGTCAGACACGCAAGAAAAAGAGCCCGTAACAACCACAGGGAGACACTACTGGAAACTAGAATCAAGGTACCCAGCGAGTCTATCACATGTGTTACCACGTTCACACACCGGTCCAACAGGATTAAACAAATCATCAAACGTAATTGGAAGATCTTGAATACTGACACACTGGAACTGGAACAACCACGGTTTGCGTTCCAAAGAACCTCTAACCTACGTGACAGACTGGTCAACACGCGACCATTACAAAGAAGACCGGATCCACCAAATACCACGCTGTGGAACCTACCCCCTGTGACAGGCCACTACCCATGTGGGAACTGCCACGCCTGCTCCACCACAACTCACAGTAAACAACTAACCCTGGAGAACTTCATCTGGGAACAACGAGGACATTCCAATTGTTACACTAAGAACTGCGTCTACCTTATCACATGCCCATGTGGTCTTAGGTATGTCAGCATGACCTCACGTCCCATCAAAACACGTATAAGCGAGCATAAGAGCACCATCCAACGGGGACGAACAGCCACCAAGCTCACCAATCATTTCCTTGAACTTGGGCATAACTGTGAACAACTGTCATGGACTATACTAGAATCCAGACCTCTCTGGAATGCCCAAGCCCTCTTGTGTCAAGAACAACGCTGGGTGTTCCGTCTTCACACTGACACGAAAGGACTCAATGATGAGATACCCTGGGTGGAACTCTAACCAGGCCCAACATAAACCATCCCTTCGTTGGTCATGGATCTGAATATTCGTGACTATACGTGTGCTCTGTGGCTCTTTATTAAGGTGTATCTCCCTCTAATGGGACTCCTGGTTTGCCTCTGATCCCCTTTGAACGCAGTCCATCATGTGTAGGGGAATCCAGACTACATCGAGTACTATATACTCTGACATGTTATGTTGAGTTGGGGTGGGATCGCCACTCTGCGTATACATTTTAGACCCAGGGCACTATTCTGATTTACTAGCCCCATGAGTTGCACAGGCGCAGTCCACCTCTTAGACGGGCACCGAGGTTATCATAGGACGCATGCGCACACAACTTGTTGTTCCTTCTGAGCATGCGCGCCACCCGGGACACATTCACCCACGCATGCGCTAGAACCAACGCTCGCCTTTCCCCGGCTCGCACTTCCTGAACAGGAAGTGGTACACGCCTCCCAACATCACTTTAAATGGAATCCTGAACACAACCCGTACTTCATACAGGCAGCCGCTGGCAGAGGGTAGGTGCTGAATGAGCCGGCCCCCGACGCAACCGTAAGTACTCCACAACGCAGGGTCCGCATGGGAGACGCTCCACGTTCTCAATACGTAGCTCGCCCTCGCTTTGTGGCCCCATTACCGATCTACCTGTGTTTTGTCATTTTAGCAAATAGGGTGCAGGCATCCACGGCAATACCTAGGAAGCCCTCGCTTACATTTACGAGGGTAAGCAGCATGGTATACGTGTCTGATAGTCCCGTATGTAGTTTTGAATGTCACCTGTATTATACCCACTCCTTTGAGATGAACAGAGTATTCACATATGGTCTGAGCAATCTGTTTAACCACTGCCCGTCACCCACGAGTATATTGGGGATGTATCTTTGGAATGTGGACTTCACACGCAACAGTTTACCTCCACCATGCAATCACTTTTCTATGTGCACGGACTGCCCTTACATAACGTCATTGACTGTTTGGCATAGATGCTGACCTATTCTAAGGTTACTTTCAGTCTCTAACACCGTTTTCCCCACCATGGGCAATATATTACCTTCCGTTTAGATGTGTGTGTCTGGCACCGATGTTGTATGGTTGACGTGGCACTTGTGTATGTTTCATAGTAAACTACCATAGGTCTGACTGCACAACCACTACTTGGATGGCAATCGTGGGCACGGACAGTTTTTCGCTGTGCTCTCCCGATAAATTGTTATTTATATTTATACCAGTTCTGTCTAAAAACATCTCTGTGTGTCTGTTATCCCTCCCTTTTTCCTTTCCCCTTCCCCTTTTTTCCTCCCCCCCCCGTTTTTATCCCCTTTTAGGTAACACAAGCTTGGTACGCTTTACAGAGACCATTCTCTGATCCTGCTGAATAGGTCATTGTACCCCGCAGCTCCGTATTGCTCATTACCGTTCACAGACGCAGGTTACCCTTCCAATCTCTGGAACCCCCGTCTTCACCGTGCACATCCTTCCACATAGCTAGGTCCTGAAGAAACGCCACTGACCCTCCCAGGCTAATGAGGCGTGAAACATGTCAACCTTTTTATAAGTCACACTAGCACCTTGCGCTCAATAGTGACTCCTTGACCTACCAGTCTTTTTAATTTGCCAGGGGCTCCATAACATTAAAGTAGCGCTTTTTGGACACCCCTAAGCATTTTTATTCACACACTTTGCACGCACGCAATCACCTACCTTTTGGATCCATCACCATTTTTTAAGCCCACACACTCGCACTCACCTATCGGCTTTTCTCTTTAAAAGACCTCCAATAAAGAGACCCTTCGGGGGACCGTCGGGCATTGCAGCGCCGGCCCGACGAGGAGCAACAACAAGCCCAATGATGAAGCAAGACATCCTTCGGGGTGTGTGAGGGCCAACAAGAGGCTACATTGAGTCCTCCCCTTCGGGATTGGATCCTTGACACTGGGGATAGTTCTCTCTGCCTCTTTTCACCTCCCCTCTACCTCCCCTCCCCCTCTACACTCTTTTTCTCTCCTTCGCTTTTTTGTTGAGCAGGTGATCATTAATTTTGTTTCACCGCCAACATGGAACAATGTCCTCATTGATTTAACTGTTATTGGTGGAGCACGGACATTGGACCACAACCAGCTCCTGGTCCCCCTCTCCCTTTTTTGATTCGACGTTTTTTAATCAGCATTTATTGAGCCAGTGTCATTCTAGTGTAAAATAGGTGTGCTGGAACATTCATAAGACAGAAACAGATATAAATTATTATAAGCACCAACAAGTAAATAGATGGTAGATTTCTACCATAGTGCTAAAACACTGCATATAGGCAGGTATAGAAATACATGACATTAATAATGAGTACTCCTACGATACAACCCTAAATAGATCTACCTAAGTGTACCTAGCATGTACGTAGAAGTAGAGCCAAGAATCCCCCTAGGGTAGAGTCAACCCTATTAACTGTGTCTGAGAATGAAGGAACCTCATCTTGGTCTTGAGATGGACACCCCATGAGGGATGTCAGACCACTGCGTGCTAGAGTGTCTGTGTGCAGGAACCTCAGTGTCTCGCATCAGTGTGTCAGCATGGAAGTCTTTCTCCGCTGCCTGCCCCAGCAAAGATATGGTGTATATATGCCCAAAAGGTACCCTCAGGGGTTCTATCTTGCTGTGTTATGTCGGTCGAAGATGACGGAAGGGATGACCCTTATACATAGTTATTATCCAGAAGAGGGTAATCCTGATGAGATTCCGAAAATCATCATGCATAATAAATTAGGCTCGTTTTTTGGGAAAACCACGCAACATTTATGCCGTACCTTAACTAGGTTAAAGGTCAATACCAAAAACCGTAGTGCAATGGCATGGAAAATGTAGGTGAAAGGTTAGGTGACTACTCTGGCCTATCTTGGGGTACATTACAAAACATAACACCCTAGTACGTAAGTGTCTCACGTGATTACCCCATCCCTGGAGAGATGCATCTGTGACTAGAGTTTGAACTAGAAAATAACCCTTTCAGTACATTCTTTGGCTGTTTCTACAATGGAAGAGACTGGATTGCAGGCTCTGACTCTGTTTCTTTTCCCAGTGGTCCAAGAACAGATTTCAACTAGCCCTCTAGGCATTGCTGTAAAAATCTCATATGAAGTATGGCATTTGTAGCTAGAAAACTGTTAGAGGCCATCAACCCCAGTAGAGATTAAATCTGTCATGCTTTAAAGAGTGTGCAAGTGACTGTTAGAGTACAGATGGATAATAACCTCTACTCCGAAGGACACATTTGCAGACACTGTATCTAGTATCGCTCCAAGATATTATATTTTTTGCTGTGAGTAAATTGTGTATTTCCAGAGTGTTGGACTTGGCCCTTTTTACAGGGTCATCCCTAAACTGTTTGCCCTCCTCCTGTATTTTTTCTGACCTGTTTTTGGCTGTTTTATGACTCTGGGCACTTTACCACTGCTGATCAGTGCTAAAGTGCATATGCTCTCTATTGTAAATTGTTATAATGGATTAGTGACGCCATGATTGGCATATTTGGTGTACTTGTCAGACCCTAGTACAGTGCACCGTGTGTGCCCAGGGCTTGTAAATCAAATGCTGCTGGTGGGCTTGCAGCACTGAGTGTGCCACCCACCGGAGCAGCTTGTAACCTGTGGCTCAGGCCTGCCACTGCAGAGCCTGTGTGCAGCCTAGTGCTGCCATGTTAACTTGGTAAGTGCGCCCACTTGCCAGTCACCAAACCGTCCCTTTTCTACATATCAGACACCCCTAAAGTGGGCCTAAGGGCAGGTTGCATTGTATGCTAAAGGAAGGACATGCCCTGATGTGTGTGGAATGTCCTGATAGTGAATTACAGACAATTTTATTTTTCACTATTGAAAGGCTACCTGTTCCCATAGGCCAGAATGGGCAGTTTGATTATAACATCTTATAATCTTAACTAACTCAGGGAACTAGGTAGAAATTCGAGTTTAGTATGCCTGAACTCAGAATGATAAAATGCATCTTTTAGTGAAGTTGGTTTTAACATTCTGTGTTTGAAAATACCACTTTTAGAATGTAGGTATTTTCTTGCCTAACCATCCAAGCCTGCCTCTACTAGGTTGTGTATTCCATGTCTGGTTTGTGAGTGACAGGGTCTGGGGTAGTTCAAGGAGAGAGGGTGAGTCAGCACAAGGCTGAATAGACCTATCTGCATTGGGAGTGGTGGGAGGAGTAGCGCCTGGGCCTGAATAGGGCTGTGCCTGCCTTCCACAATGCTGGCTCCATCTCCTGTGGTGTGTCTGATGACCCTGGCCCACACTCACAAAGGAAGAAGTTGTGCACTGCCAGAATGCACCCAGAACAGGTTTGGACTAGGCACAGACACACTCTGCCTTCAGAGACAAAGGATTTGTGTGTATAAACAGGGGGACCCAGACCCCAGAACTTTAGATCACTTCTGGGAATCAAGACGAACCTTTGCTGAGGAGAAGAACCAAGAATCTGGAGGAGGAGACTACCCCTGTGCTGTGCTTTGGGGGTTGGCCTGCAGTGGTTGCTTCATTGCCAAAGAAAGGAGAAGAGGACTGAGAGTGCTTTTCATCATCTTGTAGAAGATCTCCAAGGGCTTGAACTTTGAGCTTGCCTCCTGCCTGAAGTCTCAGGGATACAAGACTTCATCACCCCTTACTGGGAATTGAAGTGACTGCTGTTGTGCTGGGCCTTCTGAGAGACTGCGTGTCGCTGGGAGCTGGAAGCGCGACTCAACGGCGAGAAGCGTGACGCCGCCGCAGCAGTTGCCGTTGCATCGCCGAGAAAGTGTGCTGCCGCTGTCACCATCGCATCGCCGAAGTGCATTGCATCACCGGAGAAGCGTGCCGCGGCCGCAGAGGTCGCCGTCACATCACCGGAGAAGCATGTCGCAGGGCCTGTTGCATCTCAGAAGATCCCCGAGTCGCCGCACGGCCGTCAGGCGTGCATGCATCGCATCTACATTGCCGCATCGTAACCAAGATGCCATTTTATCGCATCGCACCGGATCCTCACCTCGCGGCACCATCTTGTCGCATCGTACCGGAGAGCAGTAAGAAACAGACGCATCACCTCCCCACACAGTAAAGAAGCGAGCATCAACTCCCCTGCGCAGCAGTAAGGAACCAACGCATCCACTCCCCCGAGTGTAAGGAACCACCGCATCACCTTCCCTGCGACCCTTTTGTTTGTTTTGCATTACGCATCCAAGGTACTTTGTGAGTAAAGTGTTGCATTTGCAATCTAAAGTGAACTAAGCTGTTTCCTACCATTTTAAAGTCTATTTTTGATTACAGTATTGTGGATTTTTGTCGTTTGGACTTGTGTTAAGTCTAGTAAAGATTACTTATTTTTCTGAAACCTGTGTGGTGTCCATTCGTAGTGTTTTCACTGTTTTACTGTATGTGTTCACAAATGATTTACACACTGCCTCTGAGATAAGCCTGCCTGCTCGTGCCAAGCTACCAAGGGGGTGAGCAGGGATTATTTTAGGAGTGTAGCCCCTTACCCTGACTAAACGCAAAGGTACCTACCTCTGCCAACTAGAGACCCCCAAATCTAACACAGAGGTACAGCCAAAGACTCGTCTTGGTTAATGTTTTGAGGGATATTTGAAAATGTTTCAATATCTCCTCTGATGGTATGCCTTTTATGAGCCAGCCATCTAGGTAAAGATAGAAGAATATCTTTTCTTTCCTAAGATGAGCCGTAATGACAGCCATACATTTAGCAAATATTGATGGAGCTGATTTTAGTCTGAAAAGTAGAACTTTGTAATGGAAATGGTTGGAGTCTACTATGAGATGAATACATTTTCATTACAATGTTCTTATTGAATTCTTTAGGTAGGCATCTTGATCTGTTGCACACATCCATTTTCCTTGGTGTAGTTGAAGGTAATGTCCACATCCTGAATATTTCTTTCTTTATGTAGTTCAGCGCTCAGAAGATCGAAAATGGGTCAGAACTCTTCTTTCGGTGTATTTTTCTGAACTAGAAAATATTGGGAATTAATTCCCAATCCTTTTTGGTAATGAGGAACCTCCTCTAAAGCAAAAGACTTTGTACTCTGTCTGCAGCAGAACATTCTGGTAAGTCAATGTTTTGACAGGAGGAGGAGGAGATTTGAAATAAAGTGTATTGATTCTGAACAATACTGAGACCCCTTTGTCTTTTTACAAAACACCACTGTTTCAGATGCTTGACATTACTTTCCTCCCCCACACAAACTGTCCCTGACAGAAAAGTAGGAAGTAGCAAATCATTGTTTGGTAGGGTGCTTTCCTGCAGTCGTAGATTGTTGTTGGCTTCCTCTACCTCTGGAGGATTTAAGAGGGTGATGGGACTGTCTATGTTGCTGCTGGTAGGAATACCAAAGAGGGGTTTAAACACTCTAAGGAAAATACCTTATCGTAAGGCATTCACCTCCTACAGAATTATTTTCCTGTCCATCCATTTTTAAAGTGTCCACTTCGTTCTCAATGCGAGACTTTTCATCATCTGCGTATGATCCAAAGAGTGTTCCCTGAAAATAGTGCATTTAGAATGTGATTTGCGTCTGGTTTGAGTTCATTTAGTCTGGGACAAGATTTTCTCCTTGCCCAAATTCCATAACTGCCAGAAGCAACTAGGTCTGATGTGTCAGCTGCTGCACTTATTATTTGGTTTGACACCAGGCCGTCCTCCTTAAGACATTCTTTGAAGTTTTATTTGTTCTCTTTTGGGAGTTTTTCAGTAAATCTTTGTATGGAATCCCACAGAGCTATCATATCTCCCCAACAGGGCAGTAGCTCTAGCAACTTTCATTGTTGGTACTGATGTTATACACATCTTTTGTCCCCAGTAAATCAACTTACTTTCTTTATCCAGTGGTATGGAAGAGGAAGGAGCGATAGTGTGAGAATTCCTTGCTTTGGCTACAATCACCAAATCTGAAAGAGGATCTTGGTCAGGTGGTTTATATTATTTTGAGAAGTCTCCATGGAGCAGACTTCACTGATTCTGGTGTGAGGAATAACTACATTGCAGGCTCCAATAGACTAGGTACTAAAGCAAGTAAATGTCTTGCTGTCACTATGTGATGTAGGGTGGAAGTAGTCAGTTGTGGACGTCTCAAGGATCTTACAGGAGCAGTAGGAGGAGTTTATGGTGTTGTATTAAGAAGTGTGCCTGGAGAAAAAGGAGCCAATGTTGATCTAGGCATTGCTTTGCTTGAAAGCCTGATCTGAGATGTGACCCTCAATGGAGAATGTGTGCAGGAATAATCTGAGTGTCATTTAAATTTTTTTGTCCTAAACTTTGATACCATTGTGGTGAAATGTTCAGGGTAGATTGCAAAATAGATCTTGATGTGTAGTGAAGTCTAGATTATGTGGTTGAAGAAGGCTTTGTTGGGCTGTATTGAAATATGCTTCAAATATTGATATGCTTCAGCGAACGTTGTGTGTCTTTCGACATAGTCTTTAATATTGAGATGTACTTTGGCGAGCCTTGTTGGGTTTTCGACATTGACAGTGATTGTGATGTCAAAGGGTGCTTAGACATCAAGTGGTGCCTCAACAGCATCTGCGACAGAGAACACGCCGGTAACTTGTCTTGTTCTCCACAACATGCTTCCTTTGATGGTGCTTCTCCCTAGATCTCCCTCTATGGGAGTCCTTGGAACGGGAGGAGGGTGCTAAGGAAGGATTAACTTACCCCCAAGCCCTCTTGTTGACCCAGCTGCAGTTTCTTGCCTTATTTCCTGGTGACCATGCAGCCTGATCTTGAAGACGTTCTGAAGAAGTTTACAGGTTTCTGAAAGATGCTCTTCCGGAAGATGGGCAATGAGTGTAAATCTGTCTGGGCCTTCTTTTCCCACCAATATTTTATTTTCTGTCCCAAAAAAGTGTTACTGCTTTGAAGTCAAATGAATACAAAAAAGAATGGTTTTGGAAAGCTTTTCCAATAGTTTAGAGTAAAAAAAAAGCAGAGGTCATTGCCCTAGGATTCTGTCTCCATGCACCAGAAATATGAACTGACCGGTCAGCTCTGGGGCATGATTGGGTGCAGGGTGTATTGGGAGGTTCTTAAAGGCACAGCTGACAGTTTTTCTTTCCTTTGCAGCCTATTAACGAACAATATCATAAATTCCCTTTGTTAAAGATTTTCCGTGGTCATCAGTGACTCATTTTTATGTAATTTACTTCTTTTTCTGATAGACTTCTAACAGCAGAATCGTTACCCAAGTGTCAGACTGAATCTGGAAACTTTTAGTGAGCAGTACTCCTGCGTGCTGGTAGGTGTTGTTTGGTTTTGCGTGGTATCGTCCGCACCGGAAGTGATGCATATGGTGCTTATACAGGTGCCACTACCGCACGCTGATGGTTCTTTTCTTTCTGTGCCAGTCTGTGCAGGTCTGGAGAAATCTACCACAAATCACTTTTTTGACTGACTGTTTTTTTCTAACCTTTTTGTTGAATACTTTTTGAGACTCTACTGGTGTGTAGGATAGCCACCAAGAAGGCAGGGTTTAAGCCGTGCGGCATTTGCACCTCTAAATATCCGTGATGGGCCTGTATTTGGTGTGCCTGTGGTGTTTAGAGTATGATCATGATGCCAAGATGTGATGATTGCCACAACATGCAACCTAAGGTGCTGAGGGAGCGGTCCCTCAAGCTCCTTTCCATTGACCCTGCTATTTTCCAGATCAAGGTCATGATGAAGGTCCTGAGATTGTTGACAGAGTTGTGGCCAGTGATCATTGTCCCACTACAAGTCGCTGGGGAAGTCTGGTAAGATCCATAAGAAAAATAATTTGAAAATGTCTTCGACTTTGTCATGCAAGTCTTCGGGGGAGTCGCGGGCGCCCTCAGCACTCACGGCCTAGCACTGTGATAGTGCCTGGGCTGTATCCAGGTCACCCTTAGTTTCAGGAAGCCAGTGAAACCCCTGCCAAACTCAATAAAATGTGTGAGGAGATGCCCCTTGTCGCCCCCATCATCATTCCCGACTCCAATCCAGAGTCCGAAGGGGGCAGACTCCCCATAGCTGAGCCAATGCCTTATCCATGTGACATGCCTGAATTGGGTGATGATTGGGAGGGGTCCGTGGGCCCTTATGGATGTCAGACATTAGGAGACTACAAGGCTACCTGCTATGAGGATCAAGCAGATGTCAGTGGACTACATACTTCTCCAGACACTTGCTTGGTCTCTCTCCCCTACCCTGGCTTTCGAGGAGGGTGCCTCATTTGAAATGGTGGTGCAGACGGTGGCTGAAGCCCTGGACCTTACGCTGCCCTCATTGGCAGTCAAGACAAAAGTCTTGACAGAGGTGAATCAGCCGGGAGTTGATCCCACAGAACCATTACTCCCATTTAATGAAGCCCTTACAGATGTCTTACTCGTTCCTTGTCCAAGCCCTGCACAGGATAATTGTACATAGTACAATTGCCTGACGACATTGCCCTACTCCAGGGGACCTGAGTTTCCTCACCCAGCCCCCCACCCCGGGAGCTTGGTGGACCAGGCCTCCACCTCTAAAATCAATCTGGTGCATTACCTACCATTCCCCTGGATAGGGAATCCAAAAGGGTGGCTATCTTCTGCAGGTTGATGTTCCCTTCTGCCAGCCTGACATTGCAATCAGTGAACACTGTGTGCCTCTTGGGCCGATATTTCCATACAATCTGGGACTCAGTTGTGCAAGTGATGCTCATGGTCTCTGAGGATGCTAGAGCCATACTCTCTCAAGCAATTGCTGATGGGAGGGATGCAGCCAAGTTCACCATCAGATGTGGGCTGGACATGACGGACTCTCTGGGTAGAGCAATTTTCATAGTTGGTGGACCTTGGGCACCACGCCTGGTTGAGAACCACTAGCTTTTTGGGGGATGTCGAGGCTTTGCTCATTGACCTGCCCTTTGATGGTTCCTGTCTCTTCGGAGATAAGGTAGACTCAGCGCTGGAGTGCTTTAAGGACAGCGGGACTGCGGCCAGGACCTAGGGCCTTTCTATGGCCACTTGCCAACCCCATTCAGCCTTCCACCCTTTTTGTGACCCCAGATGGATTTTTCAACCACATCTCTACACTCCTAGCCACTACAGCCACCAAGATTCAAAATCTTTTCGTGGCCAAAGACGCGGTTCCCACTGTCTACGTGGGACAGGTAGCCAGAATGTGGGCTAGTCCAACCCCACCCTGGCAGCCGCTGTTTCCAAACCCTTTTAGTTTGGCCTCTGCCCATCATGGGCATTCAATGGGGTGCAGGATACACAGTCAACAGCACCACTGGAGGTCAAAAAAATCCTACTGTTGAGTTTTGCAGCTACTTCTCCCTTATGTGACCAACCCTCCACTAGGGGTGGGCGGAATTTGCGAAATCCACTTTCGCAAATTATCGCGAAAATGTTAAAAATTATCGCAAACACGCGGAAATATCGCGAAGATACGGAAGTTTTTCTCCCGCATGTTCGCGAGATTTTCTGCATGGTTGCGGCTCGCCAACTTACCCATGTGGTTGCTCGCGGGCGCGGCCATCTTGTTTTCAGTTGTCTCGCGGTGCATGATCGCGAGAAGAAAGAAGTGATCGTGCGACGCATGACGTCACTGCGGGCGCGAACTGTCGCAAGACAGCGCAAATGGCTAAAAACAATACAACATCTCATGGAGAACGCGACCGGATCAAGAAAACTTGTCGGCGAACGCAGGGATTCAGGTAATGCGATCGCGCACGCGCAAGATTGTATTAATTTATAGCGCGAGCAAGAAGCAAATTATCGCCAAGCTGCGGAATGCGGAAATTTTGACATTTTCGCACTTTCCGCGGAACGCGAAAATGTCAAATTATCGCAATTTCCGTGAACGGAACGAAATTTTAGCCCAGGCCTACCCTCCACCCATCCTGCCCATGTACAACACTTAGACAGGGGGACCACTTCTCCTTACTCCACCAAGAAATGTACGCTCTTGGCCAATAGACCCATAGCGAAGTTGCCTGCATCAGAAGCACAATGTGGGTTGCTATTCCAACTACTTTCTCATGCTCCTGTTCGATCTTACCAGTGTTTACGAAAGTGATGGCAGTGGTCTCAGTTCAACATACACGGAGGTTAGGGGTTGTAGTTGTCCCCTAAGCTTGACGAGTGGCTGTTGAAGGCAGGCTCGCCCCAGGTAGCCATCTCAACTTCAGGTTACAGTGAACCTTCTGCACTCTCTGGGGTTCACTATCAACGTGACAAAGTCACACGTGGCTCCCTCTCAGACACTCCCCTTCATCCAAGCCGTTCTGGACACGGTGCAGTTTTGGGCCTATCCACCCAAACGGAGAGTCCAGGATATTCAAACTGATATCAATGTTTTAGCCTCTATCCTGGGTTTCGGTGAGACTGACTGAGGCTGCTGGGCCTCCTGCATCCTGCTCATGATATATGCCCATTGGCATATGCGGGCTCTGCAGTAGGACCTGAAGTTCCAGTGGGGGCAGCATCAGGGAAATCTCTCTGACATGATCCAGATCTCAGCGGAAACTCAAAAGACCTGCTGTGATGGCGAACAAACCGTGATTGGGTCAGTGGCAGACCCCTCTCCCTTCTCCCAACCAGAGCTGACTGTAGTGACATATTGGTCACTCCTGGGCTAGAATGGCCATCTGGGAGAAGTGGAGATCAGAGGACTCTTGTCTCCAGTGGAATCCAGACTCCACATCAGTTTGTTGGAGCCTTGGGCGATCCGATTAGCAGTGAAAGCTTTTCTTTTTTCAATCAGTGGAAGGCTGGTTCAGGTGTTCGTGGACGACAACACCACCACTGCCATGTGGTACTGCAACAAACAAAGCAGGGTGTGTTTTTGGACACTTTGTCAAGAGGCTTTGGGCCCCAGGACATGGCTGGAACCCAGGGGCATTTCCCTAGTGGTTCCAAACCGGGCGGGCTTTCTCAACACCAGAGCGGATGAACTCAACTGTTGATGCCTAGCGGGTCACTAATGGCGTCTCCATCTGCAAGTGACACAAGGCCTCCTTCAAGAGTGGGGAGAACCTTGGTTAGGTCTGTTCGCCTCTGCAGGAAATTTGCAATATCAGCAGTTTTGTGAGCAGGAGTTTCCAGGGCAACTATCACTGGAGGACACCATTAGTTTCTAATTGAGCTCCAGCCTCTTGTACTCCTTTCTGTCAATACCACTCCTACCCATAGTTCTCAAGAATGACCAGGCCAAAGTCATTCTCGTGGCTTCTGATTGAGCATGGAATCTGGTATCCTGGGCTGCTGTGAAACTCAAGAATGACCAGGCCAAAGTCATTCTCGTGGCTTCTGATTGAGCATGGAATCTGGTATCCTGGGCTGCTGTGAATGAACATTGGTCCTCTGATCAGGCAGTTTCGTTGGGAGGATCTTCTGTCACGGCAACAGGGCAGGGTTCTGCACCCAAACTTGTCTTCATGTACATAATGTGAGGGGCGACCATTGACAGTCTTCAATATTCCACCCTAAGTCTGCCAGGCAGCCCTCCACCAATGTGCCTGCCTTTGGAGCAAGTTCCTGGCATGGTGTACAGACAAACATGTTGAGCCTTTGTCTTCACTGGTTTCCCAAGTTCTTCTATTTATTCTTTCCATGGCCCAGCAGGGCTGTGCTTTGGGCACATTAAAAGGTTCTTTCTGGCATCTCTGCATTTTTGCAACGCCTGACGAACCATCCCTCTTTCAATCCCCCATTTTACGTTTGTCAAAGGCCTCCAACATATGTTTCTACTGCCGCCTTTTTCCCCCAGTCGGACTTAAATGTAGATCTTAAGTTTCTGATATATGCTTCCCTTGACCCGCTCCCCGCTGTCTACTCAGACTCATCACTGTTAGTACTGCCTTTCTTGTGGCGATAACCTCTGCCTGGAGGGTCAGTGAGTTTCATGCAGTCTGCAAATTCTCCATACCTTACCATCTACCCAGACAAGCTTTTTTACTGAAGGTGGTAATTCTCCTTTCATGTAGGCCAATCCATCACTCTGCCTACCTTCTACGCTCTGCCGAGGTCCTCTAAAGAAGAGGAGAGACCTCATCGGCTGGAAACAAAAAGAGTGTTGTCATTCTACCTTGACCGTACAAAAGATTTCCGGGTGGACAATCAAGTCTTTGTGGGGTACATCGGAGCAAAGAAAGGGAAGGTGGTGCGGAAACTGACCATCTCACGATGGATAGTGCTCTGCATCAAGATCTGCTATGCATTGGCCATAAAGCAACCTCCTGCAGGCTTGTGAGATTGTTCTACCTCGGCCAATGCTGCCACCACTATGTTAGTGAGTGTAGTTCCTGTCCTGGATACGCCAAGCAGCAGTGTGGTCTTCCTTGCACACTTTTATGAAGCACTGCTCCCGTAGACAGTCTGGACCGCATGACAGTCCCTTGGTCCATTTAGCCCTACAGGGCTTTTTAGTCTAATCCGTATTGCAGACCCTCCTCCGTTGAGGAATTGCTTGGGTATCTATTCTAAGTTAAGGAATCTGCAGCTAGAAGTCTCTAATAGATGAACATGTTACTTTCCTTTGGTAACTCCTTATCTGGTAGAGACTCAATCTAGTCACAGATTCCTTACCAATTCGCTCATCCTCCCCGCCTGTGAATGGATCGTAGAGTTAAGGGTTGTTCCCCTTTTTTAAGGGCCCTAGCTGAGTGGAAAGGTGCGAAAAGAAACTGACGTCAGCACACCATGTTTGTGCCTGTGTTGGCACTGTACATGCAGTGGTGGCTGCCACCGAGTAGTACTAGTGGAGCGGGGACAGGGAAATAGAAAAATAAATTAAAACTTACCTTGCACCTGGCCGCCGCCTTGCCTCCGTCCTCTTCTGTTCCTGGAAGTCGGAGGCGCACACAAGCTCCCTTAAGCCAATTGCAACACTGCTTTCACCATGAGAGCTGCAAAAAGAACAATTGATGGAAAGAATGTTTAACAATGTCAATCATTCACCCCGCTACAGAGATATGGGCCTAAATCCATAATTTTGCTCCCCATGCCATTGCAGTTTAAACTTAGCCAGCAGCGTTGTGAGTGGTCTGAGTGACGTGGTTTGGCACTCAGATGGGGACTCTGAGCTTGTGCATGTTCTCCAGCCAGACTGTAATACAACCTGGCTGGAGAACATGGAAATTGCGCAAGACAGCTGGCCAAACAGTCATGTGCACTTAAGTGCCCCAACCACTCCTCCCCACCTGCTGGCTGTTATTACAACACAACCCCGCAAACCGGACTACGGAAAAATAAAATGATAATAACAGTGTTATTATTTCATTTTTCCTTTTTTCCACTGCTCAAAGAGCAGTGGGGCGGTGCCGCCACTGTGTGCATGTCACTTCTGGCAATACTGACGTGACGCAGAGCCAAACTACGCCCCCTACCAGTGCGCAAGAGTACTGCTCAACTGCTCACCAAACATTTTTCTGATCCAGTCTGACACCTGGTGGATATTCTGAGGGAAGGAATCTGTGGCAAGATCGTCTCTACCAAATAAGGCGTTACTGAAGGTTAGTAACTTGTTCTTTAAAATAAAAATAAAATGTGGTAATTTTTTGTCTTTCTTTAGCATGCAAATATATATGTACTGTACTGTTGTACAAAGTTAGATATGCATAATTTTAAAAGTGCTCCGTGGAATCCTGTGAATGGGTGGAGCTATTCAGTGCTTATGACTTTTGAGGAATCCCCAGGGAGAGAATTAGGATTACAGGTGAGTAACTTCCTTCTCCTACATCCAGCCTGTTGATTTGTTCTTTTATTTTGATGAATTTCAGGCTCTCACCCTATAGCTATAAAACCCTCCCAGCCCACTGTTCCTCCTGTTTTCTTTGTCCCCTTGTTCATCTTGTCAATGGCTTGAGGCATTGTGCACAACAGGGATCCCAAACAAGGTGCATCAACTGGAGCGGAGCGCTTTGCCCAGTGGACCCCTGCAGCACTGAGCAACCCTGTGGGATCCTTCACTGCCAAGGGTGTTTAAGCAAATTCTGGTTGACAAATATCAGCATTCATGGCTTTGTCTTACCCAGATGGGCAGCCTTGTGAAAGAAAGCAGATTGTGCTTTGTTGGCAGGCACCATCTGAAACCGGGGAGTCCCTTCTGTAGTAGGACTAGTTTTGTGAAAGTAGTTGCCATCAGGGACATTATGGAGTTCTGGATAGAAAGCCGATGGAGACTGATGATTCTTAGGGTCACGGTCATGGATGCTCTTCTCTTACCCAGCATTTTTGTACCATCTCGCTTAGATGCCAGGTTTCTCTTTCACCATTACCAATTAAAAGGGTTTGACACAGAATTCCCTGTATACCTAACAGAATTACCACCCTGTAAAGTTATCCCCTCTTTCTCTTGTAGGGCTTTAGAAGAGGTTACTGTGTGGCCATGTGGAAAAGTTTGAAGGGGCTGTAAAGTATTCTGTTGCAGCATCTTACTTCACCACTGGAATGTGGTGTATGCTTCACACAATCTCGAAAGAAAGTATGTGGCCAAGATGGAGTTGATGGCATGGTTACTTTCAGATACTCCATTTGATATCTTGTGGTCCTTAGCTACAGGTTCAGGGGAATCTTTAGCATTCAGGAAACTCTTGTGGTTGAAGGTTTGGAATCTGGATGGGGTGAGAGTTGCATATTTCTTTAAATAACTGTAGGAAAGTGCCCCTTTTGAAATGGCTGCCTACCACTTTTGCCTGGTATCTGGTACAATTTTGAATGAGGGTATACTGGGTTCCTGCTAACCAGGTCCCCAGTACCAGTGATCTTTCCCTAAACTGTATGATCCTGCGACAATTGGCACCCTTTAAGATCCCTGTAAGCCCTTAGTATGTGGTACTCCCGGAACCTAGGACTTTGGAACTAAAGAATGTTCCTAAGGGCCACAGCATGAATTTTGCCACCCTAAGGGATCCATAACCAAGCTCGTACAAACTGCCTTTGCAGCCTTTAGAGGACCTTACCGGAGACCTTGCCACACTGCTCTTGCTGCCGCCGTGAGGGGAACGGCTACTGTGGGGGAGAATCGAGCTCTACTACTGCCCAGATAACGCCGTGAGGGAAACGGCTAAAGAACTATAATACCCAGAAGCCTTGTTGCTGGGCGCCCGGCTGTGACGACATCAGCCCGCGCCCAGCCCATTTAAAAGATCCACAGGCTCAACGCAGCGCGGGACGCGCATTTAGAGGACCTTACCGGAGACCTTGCCACACTGCTCATGCTGCCGCCGTGAGGGGAACGGCTACTGTGGGGGAGAATCGAGCTCTACAACTGCCCAGATAACGCCGTGAGGGAAACGGCTAAAGAACTATAATACCCATAAGCCTTGTTGCTGGGCGCCCGGCTGTGACGACATCAGCCCGCGCCCAGCCCATTTAAAAGATCCACAGGCTCAACGCAGCGTGGGACGCGCGTGGGCGGCGCCCGGGCGAAGCCCGGGCCAAGGGCGGGCCCGTCCTTGCCCGTCGCTGACCGGAGGAGGCCGGGCTGGGCCAGGTACCTTGGCTGTTTTACTCTGTGCCATCCGTTTGAAGGTACTGAGATGCATAATTGCCTGAATAGCTCCATGATCTACAGTGACTGATGGCTATGTAAAGGAGGTGTTCTCCCGGAATTAGGACTTGTTGATTCACACCTGGTCTTTCATAGAGACAGTGTTCTGGTGTGGTTGATTACAGCCTTTGTTGTATTAGAGGTATTTATAAACAAAGGGTCCTGCACTGAAGTACACTGACTCTTAGGTACTGGGTAAGG
The DNA here is from genome assembly GCF_964204655.1 of Triturus cristatus. NCBI lineage: Eukaryota > Metazoa > Chordata > Amphibia > Caudata > Salamandridae > Triturus > Triturus cristatus. The sequence continues at coordinate 467,343,439 of NC_140589.1, forward strand.
GATAGTAAACTGGGCTCACTATGGGGAAGAGAAAAACATCTTCCATTGCTTCCTCCATAGTAAATAAGAAAAAATTGACTAAAGAAGGGGGAGCCCCTTGCTTATCACTACTGACATATTTAACAGGTGCGGTGGGCGCCATAGAAAAACAAATATTGACGGTAGAGGAAGCAATGAAACCTGATAAAACTATTCCTGATAAAGGCATGGGACTGATTACATCGGTTACTGATAAAGGCGCAACAGACCCCCTGGTGGACCCTTTAGCGGATAAGTTCAGTGGGCCAGGTAGTAGCAACTGCTGTGCGGTGAATATATCAGACCATATTAGTGATAGTGATCCAGAGAGTGACCCCCAACCACCCCCGAAGCGCCCCAGAAATCCAGACCCTATCTGTAGTGAGAGTAAGGAACTAGGATCAAAGAACAAGACAAGTGTGGGCGTAACACAAAGAAAGCTACCCAAAAAAGTTAAGGCCTCTGCCACGAACAAACAAACTGGGGGGAGTCAGCATTTAAGATCTATGGTGATCTGATGCAGAGTGAAGTTCTGGATTTAAAAAATAAGTTCAATGCCCTAGAGAGTTTTTTAAGGGACTCTGTAACTGACCTAATAAATAGGGTGGGGGAAATGGAAAAAGTCTTGACAAAATTGGCTAATAGGGAGCTCCCTGAACTTAAGGATACTATGAAAACAAGAAATATGATTACTAATCCTGTTACCCAGTCAAATATTACAACCAGGCATGAACATCGGCCAATAAGTGCTGATGCAATTAGGACGAATCATAATCCATCTGGCCAAAGTAGACCTAGTTATGTTTCTAAGGATGGCCCCACGACCGGTGGCATAAGGGGTTTTGTGACGGAAGAAGTTTCTGAAAATTTAAATATGTATATAGACCTTCCCCCAGCCTCAACACCATGTACAATTATTTTAGCCAACGTCCCTAGACTGCAACAGGGTATGAGTGAAACTTGGGAGAGCCTAATAAATAAATCAATATCTTGGCTGGGGAGCAGAACCAGGTTAACCGAGAGACTCTTCCAAGAGTTCAAAATGGCAAGAAGGGTGAGGTGGATAGTTAGGGAGACTAAAGATCTGGCAGGTGACTGCGTTATACTAAATTTTAAAACGCCCCAGTTAATTGATTTAATCCTAAATAGGGCTGGAAGTAATCAGATATCACTACATCACATCAATATTGTACCTTTAGGTTTTTTCTACAAACCCAGCTACCATGGCCATATTGGACAAGGTTCGAATGTTCCTTTGGTGGCACAGAATTTTTTAAGGGGCGTAAGTACACATAATCGCTTTCAGGCATTAGCAAATCTGGAAGAAGTGGACTGACTGAGGGAAAATGGTTTTAATACAACTAGGCTTATCCCTAGTCAAAGCAAGGAGGAATTAGGTGTGGGCATACCAGCCCTGGATCCCACTATTGGGTCTATTAAATCTACGAAACAGAGAGATGAGAATATTATAGAGGGAACGGACACCCTGGCTTTATACGAACATGTGAGTCAGGGGGGGACATTGGACTCTGCCCTGATACATAATCTGTATGATACTCCACCTTCAGCAGCCTGTGCAAAAATATCAACTTCGACGTTACTGCTGGCTAAAAATATTATAGCACCACACTTAACACAGGAGGTTAATCAGCCCGTTCCCAAACCAGGGGAGTATCCAGATGTTTGTACAAATGATCCACATAATCAGAGCTGTAACTTCCTGTTTTGGAATGTAGCAGGTCTAAAATCAAAAATAAGGAATGTAGATTGGAACAAATTTGTACATAGCTTTGATTTTATATGTCTACAGGAAACTTGGTCAGTGGAGCCGATACATATAAATGGCTATAAAACTGTACACATGCCAGCAATAACTTCTAAGCATGGCAGAGCCAAAGGTGGCTTATGTATCTATGTTTCTAACCTGCTGAATCCTGGTAATATCTACACATTAGCGGAGGATTCATACTATATTATTATTAGTCTATCCTTGGAAAAATCCAAAATAGTAATCTTAGTGAATTACTATAACAATGTGCCCCAAGACCAAATAGAAATGATTCTTAAAGCTATATCTGGTCATATCCACAAATTACAGGAAACTGAATCCAGGGACTTACTGATTATTTGGGGTGGGGATTTTAACTCCGGGCTGTGCCAACATTCGGATACGGGCAACTGTGGTATGATTTACGACATGGAAACAACTTTTACTCATTTCCCTCATTCCAAGTATGGTGAGAGCCTAAACGACATAGCATCTGACTTTGATTTGGGCTTTGCGAACATTTTGTGCTCCCCGCCGGTTGCTTTTGGTCCAACTTTCAATGGTCGGGGAACCTTCTCTACAATTGATTTTATTTTGGTCACTAATAGGCACCGTTCTAGAATCACCAGTTTTCATATACATAAGATTGCCATAAGTGATCATTTTCCCCAGAGTGTCGCTATCATATTGTCTGGAAATGAAGCTCTGAGATCTAAAAGCCCTAATCCTCTATTAAGGGATATTTGCCTCTCAAGGCTAAATGGCTATGCCTTAAGGTGGGATAAAATAGACCCAAACGAGGTAATGAACAATGTCTTAATGAAATGCAACGATAAGTTATTGGCTTGCTTGATTGAGGATTCCACAAGCAATGAAATCATTAATGGTTTCATTGCTATTACAAATCAAATCAAGGAGGAGCTTACTGTTACAATTAAAAGTAAGAATGGTACCAAGAAGAACGAGGGCTGGTTTGATACTAACTGTACTAAGGCCCAAAGGAATCTCAAAAAGGCTCTCCACTTGGAAAAAAAAGACAAGTCTAGGATTAGAGAGGCGCGAAAAGAGTACAACTATGCCCTAAAAGAAAGAAAAAAGGCCCTTAAATTGGAAGCATGGATGGCTTTACATGAAGCCGCCCACAGTAGGGATACTAGCGCCTTCTGGAAGGCAGTTAATGCCCCTTTTTTTATTTCAAAAGATACAGCTACAATAGAGGTGGCAATAACTGAACAGTAGTGGATTGACCATTTTTCTGCTCTGTATAATGACCCCAATGTAGGACCCCAGACCACTTCTGAACAGGAAAGTGTTCAAGTGAATATAGGGGGTCAGGGTTCACATCTGCACTTCCAGCTTGATGAGGTATCCTTGCAATTAACAAAAGCCTGGGCGGAAAAGCCGCCGGCCCAGATGGTGTCCCAGTTGACATTTTTAAACATAATTTGGAAGTCTGGGCCCCATTGTTGACACAAGTTTTTAATGCATGTGGCCCCGCTGGCCTTCCCCCCACATGGTATGAATCCATCTTGGTACCTATTTTTAAAAAAGGTAACAGGTCTGATCCGGCCTGTTATCGGCCAATATCCTTGTTGGATTGTACCATAAAAATTGTAGGCCGAGAGATCCTAAATAGATTACAGGACTGGGCGGAGGAACAGGCAGTGCTAAGTGATTTGCAATATGGGTTCCGTAAAAAAATAGGCACAATAGAGCAGGGCCTTAATCTCAACATTTTAATGAATAAATACATTAAAGCCAAAAAAGGTCCAATATACCTTGCTTTCGTTGACTTGTCATCAGCGTTTGATTGCGTAATACGCAATAAATTATGGCACATACTCGAGGAGATGGGTGTGGAGGTGGATTTGATCTCCTTTTTAAGGCAGTTATATCACGGGGCCAAGGCGCAGGTTCGTTATGGGATAAAGGGGGAATGCACTAGACACTTTAAAGTGAGGCGTGGTGTGAGACAAGGCTGCGTCCTTGCTCCATTTCTTTTTACGCTATATATAAATAGTTTGGAAAAGGTTTTAATACAGGAGTGCAGGGATTTACCACTAGTTGCTAAGCGACCCATCCCTGCTTTATTTTATGCAGACTATGCGGTCTTAATGGCTCGTACGTCACAAGGATTACAAAGGGCTGTAGATAGTTTTGCAAATTTTATGTCAGAGAGGGGCTTAACCATTAATTCATCCAAGACACTTATAATGAATTGTGGGACTAGATGCACAAAGCCCCAGACCATTTTTATTGATAAAAAACGGATCGAAAGTACTAAAACATTTTCCTACCTTGGTATCCTTTTCGAAAGTAAGGGTTCCTGGCTGGAGGCAGTCAGAACTAGAAGGCTACTATTTATAAGAACCCTTTCTGCCCTCTCCAACTTTAGTAGGAAAATGGGTAGACGACCAATGGTGGAACTACTAAATATATACAAAGCAAAATGTGTTACTGTAGCCACATATGGAGCGGGTGTTTGGGGATACATGGATGTATATCCCATCCAGGTAGTCGAGAATATTTTCTTAAGGTTTTTATTAATGGTCCCAAACAGCACTTCCTCTTTTATTTGCCATACAGAATTAGGGTTGACATATTTGGAAGACACCATAAAGATTCAACCGATTCTGTTGTGGCATAGGGTTTGGACAATAGAGGAATTGAAACTTAACCGCTTGATTATCACTGATTGTATGGGTCTTGATGGAGTGAAACAAGTTAAATGGTTGCTTTATGTTAAAACATTCCTATATAATCTGGGTCACCAAGAATTTTATGATGATCCTATCACTATGCTCAGGATATCTAGGAAGGACCTTAAGAGAGAGTCCTTAGGTTTTCTTAATGATTAGAGGCTCTGTATAGAAATGAACAAAAAAACGGTCCAGGCGCATAACCTTACTTTAACATCTTTAAAATTGCAACCATACCTAGACCTGACAGTATCTGACTATGAAAAATTCCTCTTAATTCGTTTTCGTTTAGGCATTTTACATAGATTAACTAGCTTCCCTACAGCCAATGATTGGTCAAATGTACTGTGTAAATGTCCTTGTGATGATACGTCAGGTCAATCGACCATTCATGTGGTATTCTTTTGTAAATTCTATTCAGTGCAGAGGAATTTATGGATTATTCCTCTGTTAAAATTACTTGGTTTGAGGCAATGTCGTCCAGCCCTTATAGCCCTTCAACAGTTGGAGACACCTTATGTAATGGCCTCTATAACAACCTTTTAAAAAAATGTTTCTAGGTGTAGGAAATCGATCCAAATGTAAGATGTATTGATATAATGGTTTTTTTTTCTGTTTTTAATTGGACAACTGTCTTAACTAGAATGTAAATATATGATTTTTAAGAAGTTTTGAACTGTAATTTTGAGATGTAATGTTTTGCACTATTTTGATCCAACTCTGCACATTTAAGCACTAGCACTTCCCCCCCAAAGACAAATGTATTGCTCCCGGGACAAATCTTATACGCTATACCGCACTTTGTGACAACATGGGACATTATGACTACCCTATTTTATCTTTTTATGTACTCTTAAATTTTTTTTAGCGTATTCACATGAATTATTGTTGTATTTGCATATGTGTAAATATTCTGTGAGTGTATTCTTTTATGGTGTGAGTTTTCACACCGAATAAAGATTATTTGAATTTGAATTTGAAAGTAGTTGCCATCAGGGACATTATGGAGTTCTGGATAGAAAACTGATGGAGACTGATGATTCTTAGGGTCACAGTCATGGATGCTCTTCTCTTACCCAGCATTTTTGTACCATCTTCTTTCGGCTTCCATTCAGGCAATCTTCCCAGGTCCCCTCCATTATCGTGCTCTTCAGCGCTTAAAGATCAGACATCTTCGACAAGGTCTCGCGTATTCCGATCAAATAGAATTAGATCTCAAATCTCACCTGGAACTGCAATGGTGGTTAAACCACTTGGAGGCCTGGAACAGTCGAACCATCTTCGCTTCCGCCCCAGATCTTGTATTAGAATCCGATGCAAGTCTGACGGGTTGGGGCGCCCGTTGTGGACCAATATCGACTGGCGGTACATGGTCAAAAGAGGAGTCCAAATTGCACATCAACTGTTTAGAGATGCTTGCAGGCTCCTTTGCAATCCAGAGTCTGGCAAAAGACAAAGTAAGCTGTACCATCCTTCTAAGCATAATACTCGCCTCCGTGTCTTTAATAAAATTAAGACTTTCCGTCATAATTCATTAGGAAAATCTACATTTTACCCTTAGATATTACAAGTGCACAGGGAAGCGATAACGAGTGCATGGGCTGGACACCCATTATTACAAGCTCCCCAGCTACATGATGGCTTCACTGTACCTCAAGGTGTTTGGTGGCAAACACCTAGTCTTAATAAAGCTACACTGATGCCAGTGCTGGATGTATTAATAAATGCCCCGAGAGGGCAACTTAGAGGTGTCCCCTGCAAACCTACCGGCTGCTAGTGTGTTGACTGACTTGGCTTGAACAGGAAGCCACCATAGACAGGTTTCTGACCTCCTGAGGTTAGAGCTTTCGCAGGTCAGAAACAAAGCCTGCCATGGGCGGAGGTGTTCACACCTCCTCCAAGCAAGATGGGAATTCCAGAGCGGGAAGCTTCAAAGGCCCTGCCGCCTTTATTATGCGACCCAGGGTCTCTAGTGGAGGTGCCACCCCCATGTCCTGACCCCACTTTTTGGTGGCCAAACAGGTGGGAGAATTAGAAAGAATAGGGGGTGGGCCCACATTCAGCCAGCTTCACCCCAGGGTGGGACAGCTGATGAGGATTCCACTTTTCGGATTCCTCCATGCTGTTTCTGACTAAATTAGTCTTCTAGGGTCAGGGTTATGCCCACTTCCCACAGGAAGAAGTAGCATAGAGGGTGTAGACACACTAAATGTAGGTAGCCCATTGGCCACTACTTGTCACTCTCTGTGAATGCACCTAAATTGAGTATGTAGGTGGTGCTCCTGAACCCAAGAACTCAGATTTGACAGGTCAACAGAAGGAGGACGAAGAAGAGTCACTGCCTGGCGAGTACCGTAGCAGAACTTTGGACTTTGACTTGAAACCCTGCCATTCCCAGCCCTCTCCCAACAGTCGTGACAGAGTGACTCGTCCTGCAAGCTCGAGAACTACCAAAGCCTTGAGTAGCCTGCCAGCACTTCAAAAACCACTGGCCGTTTCCCTTGGAGTAGAGGAGCTACTCACCTGAAGTCCGCAGGCACTGACAAGCAGAGTCTGGTCCACCTCCTTGCAGCTCCCCTGCCCAACCGATGCCACAGAGAAACAGGAGAAGATACTCATGCTCTGGAAGGTCAGATCTGTCTCCCCACAGAGTGTGAGGACACCAGGACGAACCAAATCTGTGCTGCACCAACACCCGTGGTACCAGACACCTCTTCTGCATACCAGGAGTTGTATTGCAGGCAACTATAACTCACGCGACCGCAATCCTCTGCTGATGCTAATACTGTATTTAGACACTTATTTGCCCATGTCTTCTTCCATAAATTTTTAGCTATACATATATTACAAATATTTTTTTTTCATAAAGACACATATGTCATCAGCAGAAGATTGCGGTCGTGTGAGTTATAGTTGCCTGCACTAACTATAACGGGGGTATTTCATTGGTTTTTTATCAGTAAAATTTCCGCTAACTATAACATGTGTGAAACCTATGGTTTTTTCAGTGAATTTGCAAGGTTTTTTAAATGCTAATTCCTAACTATAACGTGTGTGAAACCTATGGTTTTTTCAGTGAATTTGTACGTTTTTTTAAATGCTAAGTTACTTTACGCCATTCGTGGCGTGCGCGCCCACTTAACGCAGTTCGTTCCGTGCGCGCACAGTGAACACGCGGTGCGCTTCGCGCACCGCGCGCCCACTTTACGCAGTTAGTGCCGTGCACGCACGGTGGGCACACGGTGCGCTACGCGCACCGCGTGCCCACGTTACGCTAGATGGGCCATGTACGCACGATGCGCTTCGCGCACCGTGCGCACATTGAGGACATATGGTGCACTTCGTTTTGAAAGGTAATATTTAAATTTTTCACAACACTTATAAGCCATGCACAAATGGTGCCCTTCGGGCACCATTTGCACACGGGGTGGGGAGAGTGTGGATAATTTTTTTTTTTTAATATTTTTTTACCGTACGCGTACGGTAAGCGTAATCGGCGAAATTAGCGAAAAAATAAAAATTCGGTTTTTGGCCTTGGGGGATCATTGGGGACTCCCACAATAAGGCTAGGTGTTTTGGAGCTGTCCAAACAGCCCCTTTACATGTTTTTCTGCTTTGTATTTTATTCCACACTCTCAGTGCGAGAGAGAAAATGGCGGCCGCCGCGTCCTGGTTTCGGCCGATTCGAATGTTTACTAAGATCTAAGAGCCAATCAGAATCGCGCTCGCGCACGCCACCGTACGCGTACGGTAAGCGTACCCTAAGCGCACCGTAAGCTGGCTCAGATATATATATTGATTTAAAGGCTATTTTCTCAGAATCTACTGAACAGATTTACACCAAACCTACAAAAGGCACTTCCTTGACCTGAGGACTACCTCTCTGCCAAATTTCTAGTAATTCTGTTCAGCCGTTCGGGCTGTAGCTGTGTCTAAAGGTCCTATGGAAAAATGCATGGGAAAAATGCGTTTTGGGACCCCCCTTTTATCTCAGCCCCCGCTTGACGAATCCCCCCGAGACTTTCAGGGTAGGAGCGGAGCATAGCGCCCCACCTCTTTTGAAAAATTTGCGAGGATTCGTCGACCGGCGCCAAAGTTATTCAAAATAGAATGTTGCGGATTTCCTATGGAAACGTGGTCCTAACTATAACTACCTACTGGCGACCGCCAGTAGGTAATATATATATATATATATATATATATATATATATATAAACCTATATTATTAATATTAAAAATAAATGATAAGGTTAAAACATTAAAATATGTATTTTTTAAAATAATATTTTACACTACATTAAATATAACAATACTAAATACGTTACATAGCGTAAAGAATAAAAGTACTATTTCCACTCCAACAAGTGGTATAGTAGGGAAAGTGTTTGATAGCGGGAGGGTAAAAATTACTATTCCCACTCCAGTGAGTGCAACAGTAGGAAAAGTGTTGGATAGTGGGTGTGTAAAAATTACTATTCCCACTCCAGGGAGTGCAACACTAGGGAAAGTGTTGGATAGCGGGAGGGTAAAAATGACTATTCCCACTCCAGTGAATGCAACAGTAGGGAAAGTGTTGGATAGCGGGTGGGAATTTTTAAAAAATTCATTTACCTCCCACCATTTTCCTCTATAAACGTCACCTACACTATTGTAAAGTATAAATAACATATTTAATTAACAATTAATTAACTAACAACAATTAACAGTAAAATTAATAACCATCAAACCTAAATTAATTCACACAATTAACACTATAAAATAACTTTTAATAACCCTCAACCCACTCATTAAAAAAGTACACAATAAACATATTTACAAATTAATAATTAATATCGAATTAATTACTAATTAATAAAAACACAAGTAACATAATTACCAATCAATTATTAATTGTTATCGATCAATTTATAATCAATTAATAATAAATTAATTATCTTAATTAACAATATAAATTATTAAATACTAAATTATTAATTAATTAAAAAATAATTAATTAATGCAAATTAAATTACTTCCCACCCTATTCCCTATAAACCCACAGCCCTCTACAGAATTAAATTACGCAAAAAGTAATTAACATATAATTAATTAATTCTAAATATTTCTTCAAAAATATATTATTATTAAATTACTTCCCACCCTATTCCCCTATAAACCCACAACCGGCTATGGAATTAAATTATGCAAAAATGTATTAACATAAAATTCATTACTTTAAAAAAATTCAAACACGCATTATAAAATATATGCATACTTTTGACACAAATACTAACACACAAAACACACCAAAAAATTGATATTATTAACAATATTTTGACAAACGATATTACTAACTTCGATATTATTAAAATCGATATTTCTTACCTGCATGTCGATATTCTTAACCACTTTATTTTCGATATCCTGTTCACTCGATATTAAAAACTCGATATTTTGTCCATTCTGTATTTTTAATTCGATATTATGACTAGTTACAGTGTGCAGCTAGTATTAAACCCATCCAGCGATCAGTGTTTGGTATTACTCTATCCCCCACTCCAAAAATGTTAGGATATGGAATGTTTTGTACATCTAACTTGTAGGAGTACTTGAGTGGAAAGCCTTCTGGCAAATGGGTGTCATTGGGAGCAGCATTGACAGCCACCATTATGCCACTGCCTATCCTCATGCTTGAATGAGGGATTGCAGCAACCACAGCAGTGCAAACTGTTGCTTTTGCAGCTTCATCAGCTATGGAATTTCCTGCAACGTGTACACCAGCACGCTGATAACTCAATGTGTATATTAAATGAGTCCATGGCAAGCAATCTTTCAGCTTTGCCACCTGTTCCCAAAGCATCTTGTGCTTGATTGTGCAAACCTTTGAGTCTCTGGATCAATTCTTGCTCCAGTAATGTAGATATTCATTATAAGACTGGACACACTATACGTTTGGAGAATCCTGGATCCGTATTTTCTATTGCCGGTATCAGAGACCTAAGTTCGGCCAGCTGCGCAGTGCAGTCACCAAGCAACTGCCTGTAGGATTTCTCAGGGTGGAATTAAACTTTCAGTCTACATCTGTTACAGTGAGTGAGTTAGCCCATTCTATCCATCATGGATGTAATGCTTTAGCATTTGGAACGCTGGTTCTGGTGTCGGCCTCCAAGGTCGGCACTGGGGTAATGACAATGATGTGCGTTCCCTGAGCTAGGGCTTCTTCTCTCAACACAGCAGTTTGAACTGCTTTCAGTATTTTTTCTGTAGGTGCAAAACACATTTTAGCATTGGGTGTATAGATACAATTAATTTTTAAATTGGTACTGTCTCACCTTCATTGAACATGACGTATATGTACCCAGATGTTCCTGCGATGACGCAGATCACCAGGTTCATTGTGTTTATGTGTATGTGCAAGTAGTTTGAAGCTGTTATGTCAGCTTGTACAGAACTTAAGATATGTGTGTGTTCCTGAGTCCAATGTTTTCCTGGAAAAACCTGAACATATTAGGTCATAGAACGGTTTAACCTGTTCTGCGTAATCTGGAATGTAAATTCTGCCAAAATCTTTACATTCGAATATGGATTGTAACCTTTTCAATGTAGCTGGAGGTTGAAGTAGCGCACACTTCTCTAAGAAGTGTGGTGCAATGATTTTCCCTCCACTAGACAGCTCGTATCCCAGAAAAAGGACATTGAGTTGGGCATGTTTCGATTTTTAAAATTAAATTTGTAGCCCATGTGAGCAAACCCCCAAACTATGAGTTTTACTCTTACCAAGTGCTCCATAAGGTCATCATACTTCAAGCAGACGTCAATGACATAGGGCAATGCCTGGTCATCAAAAGTTTGTAGTAGCTCTGTTACTCTAGCTTAGAACAGCCTGGAGCTATTCTTATCCCCTTGGGGTAATCAACAGAATTGCCTCTAAGAGCCAAATGCTCTGAATGAGGTCAGATATCTGCTTCCAGGTGCTATATTTTGTAAAATTACTGTTTCCCCGTTTGGGCATTCCATTACGAAATCAGGTAGCCAATCATTTTCAGCCAATAGCAATACCATAACCCTTGGTTACGTCCTCCCAAAAGAGAACATTGATATTTCTGGGTATATCCCCCTCCAACTGGAGTTGTATTTCATATAGACGATGTAGGAACCTTACCTTGGTCTCAGGGTTTTTCACTGTGACATATTCACTCAGCGCTACTGCTACCAGACAATCCATCAGGTTCTGGCAAACTATTGTGACTTCTGCCATGCTGTCCAGCATTGTCACTGCCCATTCCCTGCTCAGAAGCGGAGTAATCAATATCCAACGTATGCCTGACCTTAAGTCTGACCACCTTCTTCTTTTCGAATTGAGGCTTGGAAGGCTTCACTTTTTCTTCCTGTTTAATTATGTAGTCGGATGAACATTGTGAGTTCTTCTCTGGTTTTACGTGCTCTCCCGATCTGCACTTTGACTGTCCACCTCTCTCCGAACTTTTATCAGATGAATACTGAAAGGAACAAGAGGAACATGTATCAGTATTATGATATCTGTTAGGCAGTCTAATGTTGAGGAGACTCGCCCCGTGAATTAGTCTTGTTTGTTTTTCTTATTCGTCCACTTCTTTGCAGAAGAGTTGGATGCTTGCTTAGAGTTATCCTTTTCAGAATTAATCTTTAATTGTGACTTCCAAGGTCTGGCTCCCAAATTATCTCTAAACAGTGTAGCATAGGTTTCTTCGATAGTTTTCAGTAATTTGCATTCCTGCTATGCAGGAGCCACATTCTGTAAGCGTGGGCGTATAGCCAATGCCTCTGCTGCCTCCTTTATGTTACTTAACATAATGGCAGATATTTCACCAAATTGCCCATCACTTTCACTGCCAAGTCCAAGGCTAGTGTTGCCCTGTACTCATTCTGGATCTGTTTCACAATTCATTCAAAACAGCCAATAAAGGGGTACCATGTGTTCTGGTATATACTGCAGCAAAGAACGTAATCCAAGTTGTGCATTCTTCTACAGGGTGAGCAATCCAGAACTGAATCTTCTTCCGTATGACTGGATTCAGAATTTTTGGGCTGATGCCTGGTGTAGCCAATTGTGGTTTTGAAGCTTTAGTGGTCTGCGCAATGTTAAGTGTTAATGTTTGCATAACAAACTGTGTCAAGCATGTGTATATTGTTATTAAATCTTTGTATAGTGTTCGCATCCCTACAGCCGACAAATTATCAACTTAGGACATATTGTGTAGCCGGCTAAGACTATCCATGTTGCTCCCTTATTACTGAGAGGACCAAGTCTAAAATGTGCTGTTGTGTGTGGTAGGGCACCAGTAAACCAATTTAAGTGTTCTTGGTAAGTTAGAGGCATTTCTATATCTGCGTATGGTGTATAATTGTCTGGTACTTCATTCCATTCGTGAGTTTGAAATAACCGTGTGGTGCCATTTGCAGGAGGGAGTAGAATACCTCTGTCCTAAATGCTACATGAGCCTCGACCACGAAGATCACATCTCCACCTGTAACTCCAAGACCATGTTGTAATAGCTTCTGAGTTACCATATGTCTGTACTTCTCTGTGATGTTAAGTGCTGCTGCACCTTCATCCCCAGACGTTATAAAAATATATTAATGAATTACCGAGAGGGTAACACAATGGGAAAAAGATACTTTGATAAATTCGAGCTTGAGCAACCTACAGCCAATACATAGGAGTTACCTACTCAGCTGAGCAGGATAGTCCCTACCACCACGGGCACCTCTGGTTAGGCGGTAAATAGGGGCCTATGAGAAAATGCTATCAAACTACTCAGGCGATCCATTAAATAGGAACCAATTACACCAATGTTGGCTGTGCCATGAAGTGTAGTTCCCCCCTTTCCAGTAGGAACTGCATGTTTGTTGGGGAACCAAAACATAGGGATGGTGCCAGAATGATTCTGTGCACCCTGCAAGATATGTCGCCCTACAGACTAGCTAGCCCACATTGTCACCATATGTACCCCTAAACTTAGATAGGTAGCAAATGGTTTTGACAACCACATGACATGACAACCCTGAGCTCTCCCAGTGATCATGGCAACAGAGCTATAACCCTTTTGCTCAGTCACTCATGCTCTCTTTCCCTCAGAGAAGTATACAAGGATACACAGTGGGGTGTGTTTAATATTTATTGAACCAATGTGATACATATATAGAATATATATGCTGCAATGATCAACAGACAGAAGCAGATGAAACTGATTAGCAATAGGACAGTGAACAGAATAAAAAGTTCCACCATCTTGCTAAGCTGATGTGTGTGTGTGTGTATATATATATATATATATATATATATATATATATATATATATATACATATATATATATATATGTATAGCACAATCCCGATAAGAGTGAAGGCTGTCTAGCAGGGTGGTCCATCCAGGGGCAATCGGCAGCCCCGAATATACCACACCACACAATTTGCAATACGAAATCACGCACGGACACCGGGGAGATTTGCAGTTCGAGTGGGTTTATTTACTGCAAACACAACGCGTTTCAGCTTTCGCCTTGTTCACGCCTAACGTTAAGTTTTTTGATAAAGTTAAATATACTACAATGTCATTAACACAAAGAACAGACCACTGGTGTCACCAATAGTCGAACATAGAAGGAAAGTGGTGGCCATCTTAGCACTATATTGAGTTCAATACAGTAACTGTTTATAATAAACATAATAGTATCTCCTGATTGATCAAACGGAAATTTGAAGTAAAATAATACCAGTTTTCAAAAACATGATCAAATGCAAATAACTCCCCAGTGGGCAGAGTAACAAAAGTATTCAATCAATCAAAATAGTCCATAAGCATTATTGTTGTGCATATTCATAGATATCAGGTCAACCATAAAGATAATCTAAAATAATGCCATAATGGGCCAATACATACAAAGATCAATCATTGATTGTTCTAGCAATCGGTCAAATAGTCCATAAGCAATATTATTATGCATATTTACAGGCATAGGGTCAACCATGGAGATAATCTCAAATAATGTCCCAGTGGGCCAATAAATACAAAGGTCTATCAAAGTATATTTATACATATATGTATACAAAAATTCAAAATACTTGAACTCATCAGTGGCCTGTTCAAATCTTCGATGCCACTACCTGAAAGATACAATAAAATGTTTTTCAATGTAAAATAACAAATCAAGTTAATAGCAACATCATCTTACTCAATGTGACCCAATTACATTAACATTGCATTAGTTGTACAGATGCACGGACAGTTCGTCACTCGAATTCAGCCCTTTAGGGAACTTCGTTTCAAAATCAACAATGTATCTCAATTCCAGTTGTCTAAGGTGTAGTAATTTATTACCTCCACGTACATTATCGTACACAGCATCAATCACTACCATCCTCAGATGCCTCTCATTCTGTGAGTGTTGCAGTGTTGCTCAAAAAAATGTCGAGCAACAGGATATTGCCTGTTGTTATGGCGTATAGCTCTAATATGCTCGAGCACTCTTTTTTTAGCACGATGAATTGTGCTACCAATATATGCCTTTTTGCATGGACACATCAGAGCATACACGCAATATGTTGTGTTACACGTAAGAGCTTTTTTGATCCTAAACTCCCTACTCATGCTCGAAAAATGTAACACAGTACAATCAGAACTACTTTTACTTGCTTTGCAGTTTTTGCAGCACCGAAAGCCTGGGCGGCCGCCCACTTTAGATTTAGGAGAGTCGGTTATCATATTAGGACTAAGCTCATCTCGTAGTGACTTGCTTTTCTGAAAAGTAACTTGTGGATGATTATTCAGATATTTCTGCAAGTTGCTATCAGTAAGCAATACATGCCAATACTTATCCAAAATATGGCGCATATCATGTGCTTGTCCTGAATACATTGTAATAAACCGTAAACTCTCTGATTCTGGTGCACGTTGAGCAGGATATAAAAGATCATTACGTGCCACCTCATCTACTCTCTTACAAGCCTCATTAATAGTTTTTTGTTGATAACCCCTATCTTTGAAGCGTTGTACCATATTTTCTTTTTCCTTTAAGTAACTGCTTTCGGTACTACAGTTACGCTTAGCACGCAAAAGTTCACCATAAGGAATGCTGTAAACTAGCTTCCGTGGATGTGCACTGGAAGCATTCAAAATGCTATTACCAGCAGTCTTTTTGCGATATAGATGTGTGTGCATAGAATGATCTTTGATTTCCTCAACAATATCAAGAAATTCAACAGATGTCTTGCTGATGTTCTCAGTAAAGACCAAATTAAACGAGTTGTTGTTTGGTTTCTTAACAAATGTGATAGCAGAGTCGACATCACCATTCCAAATGAGGAAGATGTCATCAATATATCGGAGCCACAGGACACAATTAGCAAATTCCGCCATTTGTGAGGCCACCTGCTCCTCCCACCAGCCCATGACTAAATTGGCATAGCTGGGGGCAAAGCAGGTGCCCATGGCCGTGCCCTGTGACTGCCGATAGGTGACATCATCAAACAGAAAAAAACTATTTGTCAGACAAAATTCAATCATAGCCAAAATCATTTTCGAATGGTTTAGCAGAGAGATAGATCGAGTCCTAAGGAAGTGTTTCACAGCCCCTAGACCAAATTGATGTTCTATGCTGGTATATAGGCTACCCACATCCAAAGTCACCAAAGTATACTCAGATTCCCAGTGAATCCCATCAATAGTTGGTAAAAAATGTGTTGTATCCCGCAGATATACTGGTAGACTAACTACAAACGGCCGTAAGTAATGGTCAATAAAACGGGATGTGTTTTCTAACAGTGAGCCAATAGATGAGACTATAGGTCTCCCTGGAGGGTTAACTGGGTCCTTGTGTAATTTCGGAAGTAAATATAAAACCGGGATCTTGGGGTGAGGGCATTTGAGATAATTATACTCCTCCCACTCCAATAGTCCCCTCTCTCTCCACTCCACCAAATATTCATCATATTTCCGATTGGATTGCAAGATTGCATTTCTGTCAGAGATAGAATAACATGATTGGTCCTCCAACTGTCTGTAGCACTCTATCTCTCTGCTAAACCATTCAAAAATGATTTTGGCTATGATTGAATTTTGTCTGACGAATAATTTTTTTCTGTTTGATGATGTCATCTATCGGCAGTCACAGGGCACGGCCATGGGCACCTGCTTCGCCCCAGCTATGCCAATTTAGTCATGGGCTGGTGGGAGGAGCAGGTGGCCTCACAAATGGCGGAATTTGCTAATTGTGTCCTGTGGCTCCGATATATTGATGACATCTTTCTAATTTGGAATGGGGATGTTGACTCTGCTATCACATTTGTTAAGAAACTAAACAACAACTCGTTTAATTTGGTCTTTACTGAGAACATCAGCAAGACATCTGTTGAATTTCTTGATATTGTTGTGGAAATCAAAGATCATTCTATGCACACACATCTATATCGCAAAAAGACTGCTGGTAATAGCATTTTGAATGCTTCCAGTGCACATCCTCGGAAGCTAGTTTACAGCATTCCTTATGGTGAACTTTTGCACGCTAAGCGTAACTGTAGTACCGAAAGCAGTTACTTAAAGGAAAAAGAGAATATGGTACAACGCTTCAAAGATAGGGGTTATCAACAAAAAACTATTAATGAGGCTTGTAAGAGAGTAGATGAGGTGGCACGTAACGATCTTTAATATCCTGCTCAACGTGCACCAGAATCAGAGAGTTTACGGTTTATTACAATGTATTCAGGACAAGCACATGATGTGCGCCATATTTTGGATAAGTATTGGCATGTATTGCTTACTGATAGCAACTTGCAGAAATATCTGAATAATCATCCACAAGTTACTTTTCAGAAAAGCAAGTCACTACGAGATGAGCTTAGTCCTAATATGATAACCGACTCTCCTAAATGTAAAGTGGGCGGCCGCCCAGGCTTTCGGTGCTGCAAAAACTGCAAAGCATGTAAAAGTAGTTCTGATTGTACTGTGTTACATTTTTCGAGCATGAGTAGGGAGTTTAGGATCAAAAAAGCCCTTACGTGTAACACAACATATTGCGTGTATGCTCTGATGTGTCCATGCAAAAAGGCATATATTGGTAGCACAATTCATCGTGCTAAAAAAAGAGTGCTCGAGCATATTAGAGCTATACGCCATAACAACAGGCAATATCCTGTTGCTCGACATTTTTTTGAGCAACACTCACAGAATGAGAGGCTTCTGAGGATGGTAGTGATTGATGCTGTGCACGATAATGTACGTGGAGGTAATAAATTACTCCACCTTAGACAACTGGAATCGAGATACATTGTTGAATTTGAAACTATGTTCCCTAAAGGGCTGAATTCGAGTGAGGAACTGTCCGTGCATCTGCACAACTAATGCAATGTTAATGTAATTGGGTCACATTGAGTAAGATGATGTTGCTGTTAACTTGATTTGTTATTTTACATTGAAACACATTTTATTGTATCTTTCAGGTAGTGGCATCGAAGGTTTGAACAGGCCATTGATGAGTTCAAGTATTTTGAATTTTTGTTTACATATTTGTATAAATATACTTTGATAGACCTTTGTATTTATTGGCCCACTGGGGCATTATTTGAGATTATCTCCATGGTTGACCCTATGCCTGTAAATATGCATAATAATATTGCTTATGGTCTATTTGACCGATTGCTAGAACAATCAATGATTGATCTTTGTATGTATTGGCCCATTATGGCATTATTTTAGATTATCCTTATGGTTGACCTGATATCTATGAATATGCACAACAATAATGCTTATGGACTATTTTGATTGATTGAATACTTTTGGTACTCTGCCCACTGGGCCGTTATTTGCATTTGATCATGTTTGTGAAAACTGGTAATATTTTACTTCAAATTTCTGTTTGATCAATCAGGAGATACTATTATGTTTATTATAAACAGTTACTGTATTGAACTCAATATAGTGCTAAGATGGCCGCCACTTTCCTTCTATGTTCGACTATTGGTGACACCAGTAGTCTGTTCTTTGTGTTAATGACATTGTAGTATATTTAACTTTATCAAAAAACTTAGCGTTAGGCGTGAACAAGGCGAAAGCTGAAACGCGTTGTGTTTGCAGTAAATAAACCAACTCGAACTGCAAATCTCCCTGGTGTCCGTGCGTGATTTCGTATTGGAAATTGTGTGGTGTGGTATATATATATGTATATATATATATATATAATTACCTACTGGCAGCCACCGGTAGGTAGTTATAGTTAGGACCTATTATCCATAGGAAATTCGTAACATTCTTTTCCTAATAACTTTGGCGAAATTTTCAAAACTGGTGGGGCGCTCCGGTCAGCTCCTATACTGAATGTTTGGGGGTGATTCGTCAAACGGGGGCCGAGAAAAAAGGGGCGTCCCAAAACGTGTTTTCTCCATGTTATTTCCCATAGTAAATTTTGGAACAGGCTACAGCCCGAACTGCTGAACGGAATTACACCACATTTTGCATAAAAGGTAGCCCTTGGCTCTGAAAGAGCCCTTTTTTAAAAAAAATGGTGTAAATCCGTTCAGTAGTTCCTGAGAAAATCAAAAAATAGAGGTAAAAAAATCTGTTTCCCATAGGAAAGTTTAGAAACAGTTATAGCAAAAACTGCTGAACGGAATTACACCACATTTGGCAACAAGGTACTGCTTTGCTCACAAAGCGTCCTTTTTAAATATGGTGTAAATCCGTTCAGTAGTTTTTGAGAAATTAAGAAATAAAGATAGTGATATCTATGGCCGCTGTGGATCCGCGCACCCTCCCGATCACGAGCTTCATGCTAATTGGCTGTCAGCACTTCAAACCAGGAAGTGTTGGCAGCCATCTAAACGCGAAAAACAAGAAAAGGGGCCAGGGTAGAAACACCCTGACCCCCTAGGCCTGCTCAGGTGGTCCCAGAAGGACCCCCAGGGACAAAATAAGCATTAAAAAAAGAAAAAGCGGCGAGATTCGTGCACCCAGCGTGAATTTCGGACGAAAAAAAAAAAACGAAGCGCGGACTCCCGCGCTTCGTTTAATTAAGCCCCTGGGTGGGCCAGGTCCCGGAGGAAGTTAAAAAATGTGTGTGGGGGGGCCCCAATCCCCCCCACACTGCCCCGGGGACCGCCATCCCGGG
The DNA here is from genome assembly GCF_964204655.1 of Triturus cristatus. Lineage (NCBI taxonomy): Eukaryota > Metazoa > Chordata > Amphibia > Caudata > Salamandridae > Triturus > Triturus cristatus. The sequence continues at coordinate 467,363,044 of NC_140589.1, forward strand.
ACAAATTTTTAAATGTGTGGGGGTCCTCTAGGGCCCCCCAAGCCCCAGGGACCGCCACCCCCTGGGGCTTTAAAAAAAATCAAATACACCCCCGGGGACCCCCGCCTCCCAGGGCACTAATTATTCAAAATAGGGGGTCCATTACGGACCCCCGAGCCCTGGGATACACCAACCCCTGGGGCTTTGCATTAAGTGGGAGGGGGGCCAAGCGGCCCCCCTCCTAGAGCCAGTGATGGCCCTGGGGACCGCCACCCCCCAAGGCCAGCTCCTGCAGTGTCCCAGGTGCCCACCCCGGGACACTGCTGTTTGCAATGACAGGGCAGGAGTCTCGCGGCTCCCATCCTGTCATTGCAAACTGCTTTGCTTCATTGAAGCGAGAGCAGGGAAACCTGCTCTCGCTTCAATGAAGCAAAGAAGATTGCTTTTCCACGTGGGGAGCTGCATGTTAGCAGCTCCCCATGTGGAAAAGCAATGCCGGCTCCGGCAGGACATGGGGAGCCGGCAGGAACCGTGGGGTCATTTGGGCTCCCCCTACGGCCCCCAAAGGAGAGGGCCAGCCCGGGGGGATGCGGTCCCCGGGGCTAGGAGTGGCCCGGGAGGGGGGCCACGCGGCCCACCTCCCCTGTGCATTTAAAAAAAAAGAAATCAGAGGCCAGGTCCAGGGGGATGGGGTCCCTGGGGCCATATGTGGCCTGAGGAGGGGGACCACACGGCCCACCTTTGAAAAAATAAAACCAAAAAAGCAATGGCCAGGCCCCGGGGGATGGGGTCTCAGGGGCCAGAAGTCACCCGGGAGTTGGCCACCCAGCCCCTGACCCAAAGAAAAATAAATAAATGAAGACCGGTCCCGGGGGATGGGATCCCTGGGGCCAATAGAGGCCTTAGGAGGGGGGCCACGCAGCCCCCTCCATAATAAAAAAAAATATTTGGCCATGCCCTGGGGGATGGGGTCCCCGGGGCCAGAATTGGCCATGGGAGGGGGGCCCAGGCGGCCCCCTTCCCTTAGTATTTATATATGTTTTTAAAAATGGGGTCAGGCCCTGGGGGATGGGGTCCCCAGGGCCCATAAAATAGAAAAGGAAGGGGGGCCACACAGCCCCCCTTCTTTAAAAAAATAAATAAGACCAGCAACGCGCCGAAGGCCCTGCCCCCTCCCTGTAGCACTCTGTAAACACGCCCCCTGGCCAACTAGCCAACCAGGAGCCTCCAGTATGCGCCAGGGAGCTGCGTTGCAGAGAGGTGTTCAGAGGCCATGCCCATTTTTGCACCTCTCTGCAACGCAGCTCTGTGGCGCTTACTGGAGGTACTTGGTGGGCTAGTTGGAACCCAGGGACCCTCAGGATTCAAGGGGACTTAATCCCCCAACTTAAAACACACCACGGGGTGTGTTTGCACCGTGGTGAAGGGAGGGGCCTGAGGTGACATGTGTGCAAACACGCCCTGTGGCGCGTTTGAAGTTGGGGAATTAATTCCTCTTCAATCCTGAGTCTCTGGGAGCCAACTATCCAACCAGGTACCTCTAGTAAGCACCACAGAGCTGCGTTGCAGAGAGGTGTAAAAAGGGGTGCGGCCTCTGAACACCTCTCTGCAATGCAGCTCCCTGGAGCATACTGGAGGTACTTGGTGGGCTAGTTGGACCCCAGGGACCCTCAGGATTCAAGGGGACTTAATCCCCCAATTTAAAACAAACCACGGGGTGTGTTTGCACAGTGGTGAAGGGAGGGGACGGGGCCTGAGCTGACATGTGTGCAAACACGCCCTGGCGGGCTAGTGTGCCCCCAGGGACCCTCAGGATTGAAGAGGAATTAATTCCCCAACTTAAAACGTGCCACAGGGCGTGTTTGCACACATGTCACCTCAGGCCCCGCCCCCTTCCTTCACCACTGTGCAAATGCGCCCCCTGGTGAGTTGTAAGTTGGGGAATTAATTCCCCTTGAATACTGAGGGTCCCTGGGGGCCAACTAGCCTACCAGTTACCTCCAGTATGCGCCAGGGAGCTGCATTGCAGAGAGGTGTTCAGAGGCCACGCCCCTTTTTACACCTCTCTGCAACACAGCTCAGTGGCGCTTACTGGAGGTACCTGGTGAGCTAGTTGAATCCCAGGAACCGTCAAGATTCAAGGGGACTTTTTCCCCCAACTCAAAACGCACCACGGGGTGCGTTTTTGCTCAGTGGTGAAGGGAGCTGGCGGGGCCTGAGGTGACATGTGTGCAAACACACCCTGTGGCGCGTTTTAAGTTGGGGAATTAATTCCTGTTCAATCCGCAGGGTCCCTGTGGGCCAACTAGCCCACCAATTACCTCCAGTAAGCGCCACTGCGCTGCGTTGCAGAAAGGTGGCCCAGGCCATGCCCCTTTTTACACCACTCTGCAACGTAGCTCTGCGGCGCTTACTGGAGGTAAGTGGTGGAGTAGTTGGCCTCCAGGGACCCTCAGGACTCAAGGGCACTTAATCTCCCAATTTACAACGCACCAGGGGGTGCGTTTGCACAGTGGTGCAGGGAAGGGGTGTGGCCTGATGTCACAAGTTTTGCAAACGCGCCCTGTAGCACGTTTTAAGTTGGGGAATTATGTCCCCTTGAATCCTGAGGGTCCCGGGGGGACATCTAGCCCACGAGGTACCTCCAGTAAGCGCCACAGGCCTGCGTTACAGAGAGGTGGTCCAGGCCATGCCTCTTTTTACACCTCTGTGCAACGCAGCTCTGTGGCACTTACTGGAGGTACTTAGTGGGCTAGTTAGACCCCAGGGACTCTCAGGATTCAAGGGGTCATAATCTCCCAACTTAAAATAGCCACAGGGCGTGTTTGCACATATGTCACCTCAGGCCCCCCTCCCTTCACCACTGTGCAAACACGCCCATGGCGCGTTTTAAGAGGTAGTTTTAAACCCCCTGCCCTATTATGTACTAGGGACTTACAGAGGAGGTCATGCTAATCACAGGGCTACCCCAACACATAGTGTTCCCTAGTGTATGTAAGGGTTTTCACTGTATTCTAAGTGTCTTATAGCATAGCACTGGCTCTGGGCCTGGTTAGTCAAGAGTCAGTTACCACCAGTACTCATCTGAAAAAGTTGTGGGCACAGGATGATTTTCTAACAAGACCTCTTTCTGTTCCTCTGTTGGTTCTTTCTGCACATGTCTTGCTTCTTCCTGCATTTGTCTTAGTCTTTGTGGACTTCTGTTGTTTTTTTCTACATTTCTTTTGCTTCCTTCTGTGCGTTTTTTCTTCTTTCTTCACATGTCATACTTCTGTAGGCATTGTTAGAAACTAGCATTTAAAAAACCTTTGAAATTCACTGAAAAAACCATAGGTTTCAGGCACATTATAGTTAGAAATTAGCATTTAAAAAAACTTTGAAATTCACTGAAAAAACCATAGGTTTCAGGGGCGTTATAGTTAGTTGGACATTTCACTGGTACAAAACCCGTGAAATTCCCCCGTTATAGTTAGTTCAGCTAACTATACCTCATGCCCCCGCAATGCACTGCTGATGACGTCACATATTACTTCACTCATGACATGGTCAGTGACATCACTGATGACATCATCCATGTGATAATTTCATGCATCTTATCACGCCCTAATATAACTTTTGATACACCCACTCTAAATTACAGACTGCCATTCTCAAAACCATAGACACTCTAATATCAATAACTACATACCCGCTCACTGTTTCTTAGGTCTACACACACATCTACTCACTCACACCCGTACAGTCACTCATACTTACGGTCACTCAGTACAGGACTATCATATGCACTCATACACCTATATAGACACTCACACAACGCCACTCATCAATAGAGGTACTCACACACCTAGTCACTCATGCAAATAAGTAATCACACTCCCATTTACTCACCTATACAGTTATACACACACCAGCTCACTTACTCATACAAATATTAGCACATTCTAACGCTCTTATACAATCACTGATACAAGCACACACTCATCCATACAGCCACTCTCACAATCACACACTCTCACTTATAGCCATTTAAATACTCTAAAACACATATATACTGCCTTTCACATATGTAGTTACTAACACATGTACCAGTGAGATATACATTCAATCACTAACACACCCATACACACACCCACCCTCCCATACAGTCCATCACACATTCACTCTTGAAACCATGCACCCAGTGAATCACCCACTCACACATCTATGCACAAAGTTACACACACCCCACCCACACAAACACTCAGGCACCCATACACATACTCAGACAACAAATCAATAAAAATATATGCACTCATGCAGTTAATCACAAACCGATGCATCCGCTTACACATCAACAGACAGATGGATACAGACATTCACACAGTTTAGTCATTAACCCATGCATTCAGTAAGATACGTTTAATCGCTCACTTATAGTGTCACTCACGAACCTACTAAATCATCCATTCAGACACTTATACACCCACTCATTCTTCAATACGCCTTTCCCTATATATATTAAAATATTTAAACTTTATAGAAACACAGTCACTGGATGATGTCATCAGTGATGTCATCAGTGATCACAATAAAGGAAAGGGAGTTGGAGGATAGGAAGGTAGGTTTTTCCTCCTGTTACGATATATCTGTCAAAAAAAGGGAACCAAAAAGGATCCTGATAAAGCCTACCTAGAAAAATATATGTATAAGTGCTCTATGAATTAATAGAGTACTACACTAGAAAAAACAATTATTTTTCTAGAGTCCCCTCACTCACCTAGGGTTGCCCCAGGGTGACATGCTTCATCATAGGAGTCCTCCCAGACATCTACTGTCTGGGGCGTGCTACAACTTAACGAAATACGCAGGAGCACTTTTTATATTTTGTTCAACTATGTGTAGTGATGTGTTGTGCAGTGCTGTGTGGAGTGAAAAGTGAAATTAATTCAATAAAAATTACCTGGATAGTGAGCCCTAATTTTATTCTGCTCCTATCCGGTAAATGTACTTAAAAATGGGGCTAGTAATAGAGTACAGTAACGTTATGTGTGCCTGTCCCTAATTACTTGGTCGACATGTTTCGTGGTTACCCCAACCACTTCCTCAGGACCATACAAGGACCAGCCTTGCGTGTACCACTCAGTGTTTTTACAGACAAACAACTAATTTGTACTGTTTTTATACCATTGGTTTTTTAAAAATACATACGATTCCCATGTTTATCTGGATTTCTTAGATGTACTGGGTCGTAGTTTCTGTATGAAAATACAATGACATATAAGGATTAGTTACACACCCAAGTCCACAGATTGATGTGGACTAGGGATCTTAATAACTTTACATCTCTTTTACATGTCCGAAAAACCTTGTATTTCTTGAAAAGTAAAAGTGCATATTTAATAAGTGCTTTTGGTGAATAAAGTGAAAAACACATAGACATATACACACATATATACAGAACACATGGTTACGGTAGGTTGCATCAATAAAACCTACTTTAATGGAGGTGTAATTCTACTCCATGGTGTTGCTGGGGCAGAGAGGCTCTAGACATCTAGGACATGATATAAGAATGTAAGTTAAGCGCAAGTGGATATTACTAATAGATGCCAGAGAATCAATCATAAAGATTCGTCAAAGTATTTTGCTTCTTCTTCAACTTACTTGTCTAGATTGCACCATCAGCCTTTAAATCTATGAGCTCCCAGGAACACCGCATATTGTTGTGTCCCTGTCGGTGCTCGCTTTTAAATGTTTCTAGTGGCGGGAAAATTAGAAAACAATTCTCAGGTGTGGCCGCCTGAGTGGTATTGGGCACCATCTTACAATGGTGAATCGACATGCACTTCTTGATTGTGAAACAATGTAGTTTGTATATTACCAACCACCTAAGAACATAAAATGTAGTTCTTAAAGAATTGTTGTAGTGTATTTCAAGATCATCATGGTTGTACTCAACCCAAAACCATGTTTGTACTTGTCAGCCGGAAAAGAGTGAAAAAATGATTATTCATTCGTTCGAGTGGTTTTTTAGGGCGCCCTCTTGGAGTGGTAAATGGGTCATTCTTTTTAGTGGCTCGTGGCTACTAACGCAGGATGTTATTCGTAAATGTGAATTTCTTTCTAGAATGAGTTTTTATACCCTGATTATTACTGATAAAAATGTTATAAACATAATTCTTGTGCTAACTAGGTAGAATATGAGACAGAGGTTGTACTTGTCAGCCGAGTAATTTTTAGGCGCCATCTTGGAGTGGTGAACGGATCATTCTATTTAATGGCTAGTGGCACTTAACATGCGATGATATTCGTAAACATGAATTTCATTCTAGAATGAGTTTAAACCTTAAATGTTACTGATAAAAAAGTTACAAACATAATTCTTGTACTCTTGTGATGACTAGGTAAGATATGAGACAATGGCTTCAGGGCAGCAGGCATCTCCAGGATCTCCTCATTCATCTGAGGATGATTTTTTGGAAGAACCACCACGCCCACCAAGATATTCATCGGTGGTGTGGAAATTTTTCACTTTTCCTGAGGGGTAAACCAAAACCAATGCCACCTTAGTAACCTGCAAGATCTGCCAGCGAGTGCTCTCCCATGGGGATCCCAATAAAAAATATTCCTGCGGAACAGCAAGTATGATGAAGCATCTGAGGACCCTCCATCCGGTGAACCTTGCTCGAGAGGAATGCCGAAGAATGAGAGTTCTTCCAGCTCCATTAGATCCATCGCAGCCAAGCACTTCAAGGGTGGATCCATCTGTGGAAAACTTGGACATCCGTCCACAGTTTGCAACCCTAAAAGTGCTCTGCATAAAATGCAATGCTGTATTATGCTATGGAGCGCAGTCGATTGATCTTATCTGTCGAAAGCAAGAGAATCATGATTGCTAGTTTTTTTTTTGTTTTATTTTTTCCCTGAAGTTCATTGTTTTGTTCCTCCAGTTCTGTTTTTTCCTTTTTATTCTCAAGAAAAACCAAACAATTTTAAAAATTGTTCAAACCCCCCCCCCAATAAAAAGAAAAGAAAAAAAAGAAATAAAAGTTCTTCTAAGAACTAACATTCCTGGTTTAAAAAATGAGTTATATGTGTTTGTTAGTGTGTGAAAGTTTAGATCAATGTATGTGTAGTACGTAATTGACTGAATAAATGCATTAGTAGCGTATGGTGAATGTATAAGTGCAGAACTATGAGGAAGTGCTGCAGCATCACACAGTAACCTCTTTAACTGCAGTGTGCTGTAGTACTTGCGAAGCACAGGGATGCAACATATGTACATAAATATGTTGCAAATCTATGCTTCTCTCTGCACGGCTGCTTAAACTGCAGCCATGTGGTGACACAGGCACCCTTTCACCATGGTGCAAGGATATCTGTATCATGTGGTGTTTGTTTTTGTGCAGGAAGACACACCTTCCTGCACAAAAACAGAAAACGCATTTTTCTCCTTCAATGTATGCTGAACATTTTAGCATGCATTGAAGATTAAAAAATGAGGAGAAATTAAAACAATTCTCCTTGTTGTGTTTTCCTACATCAATTGGAGAATGTTGCAGCATTCACACACATATCAAGATTTATGATTTCTGATAAATCTGGAGATGTGTCTTGAGTATTCAGTGCAATCACGCACAACAACACTTATAGAACACCCTTGCAACGCAAAGTGGTGTGTATGATTAGGTTTTATTTACATGGAGTAGAAAAAGTACACAGAGGTGCCGATTCGGATCCTGGAGAAACCGGGTACGAACCGTCGGTCGGAGTGTTTTCTCCGTCCGACTCGTACCCGGGAAAAAAACATTACAAACATGCAAGTACGATTCGCACGGAAACACCATTTCCGTACGAACCGTAAAAAACACAGACCGACGAAAATATCCATTCAATTGTGATCCGGGAAAAGCGCCGACGTGACGTCGGGAAGCATTCAGGCTGCATTTCACGAACCAGGAAGTACGATTCGAACCGACAGCAGTCCGGACGGCAATATTTTTACGGCAGCCAAAAAGTGCCGGAAAAGCTAAGTACGCCGCGATGTCAGCGGAATAGGGGGCCTGGTACGCGTGTACCCCCCCCTGCCCCCATATGTACGTGCCGACCACCCCCCAGCCCCCGTATGTACGCGCCGACCACCCCCCCAGCCCCCCGTGGAAGTACGCACCGAACCCCCCCTGCCCCTGTATGTACGCGACGACCACCACCCCAGCCCCCCAGCGGAAGTATGCGCCTAACCCCCCCCTGCCCCCGTATGTACGCGCCGAACCCCCAGCCCCCCCCGTGTATGTATGGACCGTACCCCCAGCCCCCCATGTATGTACGGACCATACCCCCACCCGTGTATGTACGGACTATACCCCCAGCCCCCCATGTATGTATGGACCGTACCCCCCGTGTATGTACAGACCGTACCCCCACCCGTGTATGTACGGACCGTACCCCCAGCCCCCCGTGTATGTACGGACCGTACCCCCCGTGTATGTACGGACCGTACCCCCACCCGTGTATGTACGGACCGTACCACCACCCGTGTATGTACGGACCGTACCCCCACCCGTGTATGTATGGACCGTACCCCCACCCGTGTATGTACGGACCGTACCCCCAGCCCCCCCGTGTATGTACGGACCGTACCCCCACCCGTGTATGTACAGGTGGGGGTACGGTCCGTACATACACGGGGGGGCTGGGGGTACGGTCCGTACATACACGGGTGGGGGTACGGTCCGTACATACACAGGGGGCTGGGGGTACGGTCCGTACATACATGCGTGGGCTGGGGGTACGGTCCGTACATACACGGGTGGGGGTACGGTCCGTACATACACGGGGGTACGGTCCGTACATACACGGGTGGGGGTACGGTCCGTACATACACGGGTGGGGGTAGGGTCCGTACATACACGGGGGGCTGGGGGTACGGTCCGTACATACACGGGGGGGCTGGGGGTACGGTTCGTACATACACAGGGGGCTGGGGGTTCGGCGCGTACTTCCGCGGGGGGGCTGGGGGTTCGGCGCGTACTTCCGCAGGGGGGCTGGGGGTTCGGCGCGTACATACGGGGGCTGGGGTGGGGTTCGGCACGTATGCGGGCACATGTCTCCATGGTTGCTATGGGAGTTCGGTCCGTACAGTGTTTTTTCCATGCAGTTGTAACATCGGACTCCCGGTACGGATCGTACTTGCGCGCTCGGACTTGAGTTTTCACATTTGTACGTAAAATCGTCCGGGGACGTGTTGGAAACGTTTTACGACCCGAGGATGTGTCGGGGAACTTTCCCAATACGATTCGTATGGACTTTTTCCCATACGAATCGTACTTGCCAGTTTGCACGGTACTTGTACGATTCGTACGGAAAAAAATCCGGATACGATTCGTACGGGGAAATTTTTTCCAGGATCCGAATCGGCACCAGAGTGTCTTTTCCTCTCTTTGCAGATATGAAAGAGTGTCTTGCGCAATAACTATGTTACAAAAAATGACATATTTCTGTTTGGAAAATTGCTTGCGAATGATAGAAGGTAAGCACAGAGTTTTGTCTGCAAAGATGCTTAAAGAAGAATGATTGAAATGATTGCGGTCCTTCAATAGGTACAATGGGAAATATTATGAACCACTCAAATCTGTTTTTTTGGAGGTCACATGATATCCGATGACAGAGAGATTTCAAAACTACATAGGTATAAACAGATTGTTTTGAAAAACGTATTCAAACTTTGTAGCTTCTTGCAGATCTGCCCATTCTGCATATTAATACTTAGTTAAACTTACCTTCACAGTAATAGAAATTAAAAATGGTACACATTTTTTTCAGATGTTTATTGTAATGTAAATTGAGGTAAATTGCTTATCTTAGAATTAGGATCTGTGAAAGAAAAGAAAAAATAGTTATAACATGTAATAATACATTTTTTACAACACAGCATCATTTAAACAAAGTAATGTGTTTGCCTTTTTTGCTGTTCTCAGAATACATTGAATTTCACTAGAAATAGTGATTTCAATCGTACTCATCACTTAACAGCGGGCAAAAAAAAAACAACATGCTATTCTCAGTAAAATGCCAGAAAAAACAAATCACACATATATGAAATGCTTATGGCGAACAAAAGTTTATAACTTTAACTTATAAAAACTGTAAATGTTGTCGCTTTAAAATATTCACTGAGGCAATGAGCACGAAAAAGTCCATAATTCAAACATATACCTTTCCTTGAGGCCAAATGGTATTTTTGCACTCCTTTTTATGTAAATTGACCAATGATAATCCTATTAAATTATAATAATAAATTCCTCAGAGAGTGAATTAACTTTCTAAAACTTTGACTTTAAAAATATTAGGTAGGAATTTGGTAATTCCCTAGACAAACGTTGTTTGAAAACCAACTGGGAATCATTACAAAGTGTCCAGCCTTTGTCACATTTTAGATAGGCAGTGTAATGTCCAGATGTTGTGGAAGGACCATCATGGAAAATTATTGCAATTGCTACAAAAGTCGTTCCTGATATTGATAGTTGTATTGCTACAAATTGATTTATTAAAGTATCCAATTTTCTTCCATTAGCTGTACAACGTTGCATCATTAAAATTATGTATTGTCCATATTATGTTAAAAATAATGTGGATAACATTTCTGATTTATATTGGCTACACTCCATGTTTTGATTTGCACCTTTAACTAATTTATTGAAAGACACTGATTAACAGTCTGGTAATGTTAAATACAGAAATCTTTCAGTGTCTACATTAGTGCTACATGTATACATGCAATTTTCACAATGATGGTCCCATTTGTAAGAAAGGCCAAAAATATTTTCTATTTCTGCACCTTCATTTTCAAAAATGGTAAGCATATACATTAAAAATTCCTGCGCATCTTGTTGGATATTTTGGGTAAATTGTGTAGAACAAGAACACACATCCAAAAGATTACGAACATCTGAAACAGATTGTATTTGCTTGTATCTGTTGTCAATTTTTCATAAACAGAATGCAACAGAGAACACAATCTTTGTTGCCGATTCTGCATAATTTGTTCTTGCAAACCTTCAAGATAAAAAACAACATTGACCACTACATTAGCATAGCAGTTGACACCTGAACTATTTTCAAACTGATAACCAACAATCTCTTCAATAGTGTCCTTTTTCTTTTTACTTGCAATCACAACATTATCTTATTCTTTTCCCTTCTCTACACCTTCAGTACAGATATTCTCAAACCTTCTTTTTCGACCAACCACACGCTTTTCAAATACAGGATATTGACCTAAATTTGGAGCATACACCCTTCTTAACCTATTATACTCTTTTACACAGTTTGCATCTGCAGTAACCTTTGTCTCATCAAAATCAATCAAAAACAAACCAGATAATGTTCTAACTCGCGACAAAGCAACATATGCCATACCCTCTTTAAATACGGTAGATCCAATGTTCACCAATGCACTGTCTACACTTAATCCTTGAGATTTATGAATAGTCACTGCATATGCCAGAGAAAATGGAAATTGTTTCCTACGGACATATAAATCTTTAACAAGCAAGAAACGAACTGTACAACGACCAATTTCTTTAACTTCTTCAATCTGATCAAATGGAATTTTTAAAAATTCAATTCCTTCTTTTTTCTGATAATTAACAAAATCCACCACTTTACCCATTGCTACATTAATTAAACCTTTTTCTACATCCAAATTATGCCTTAAAATTACCCGACAGTTTACACATGCATATAGTGTCTTTTCTAAACCGGCTGTTTTAGATATTTGTTTTTCTAAAAAATCCAGTTTTGTTTTCAACTTTCCCATCAAAATAATAGTGATTCCTTCATGCTCTATTTTATCGATGGCTTCCATTTTTATAATTTCTTCATTTTCCAGTTTCAATAGTTCTTCGTTGAATATAGAACACTCGCGCAGTGTTGGCATTAAGCAGATCACTGATTTATTTTCTGCAATTTTCATGTACACTTTCTCAGGAACTACATTTTCATTTGGAAACAAATTGGAAAGTAATCGACTCTCCAAAGCTTGTTTGCCATGTTCTGTCAGAATTCCAATTCTTATATCTTGAAGAATACTTCCATATTCAGCATTATTTGCCTGTCGCATATTTGTTGTCAGTTCTTTGTCTTCAAAACATGTCCAAATATTCACGTTACCAACACTACCTAGAGACTTTCTGGTATCTTCATGTGCAAGTGTGTTAAATACTGGTTGTCCTTTTACTGGAGTCATTTGCAGTAGATCTCCAAAAACTATGACGTGTTTTCCTCCAAATAAAACGTCATACTCTGTTTTAAGAATTTGCTGCATTCTTAAATGCACAAAGGCAAGCATCAAGTTTGAGACCATGCTTACCTCATCAATAATGAGAAGTTTCATTTTCTTCAGGACTCTTGAAACTTCACAACAAGCTTCTCCAGATAGCTTGTGGTATTCCAATTTATTCTCATGCTCTACTGGTAGCATTAGGAAACGATGTAAAGTAATTCCTTTAATGTTATGTGCTGCCAACCCAGTTGAAGCAGTGACAACACAAGACAAATGCGACTCAGTTGTTGTCTGCAGATAACTTGTAATTACTTTAATTACGAAACTTTTTCCTGTTCCAGCTTGACCACTCACATTCATTCGGATAGGTTGAAATGATGTGCATGAGCACCCTTTCTTTTCATGAAGTAATCCATGGTCAATTTGCTCTTTCACTTGTTGATATATTTGTTTCTGATCAACATTTAGTTGTTCTTCCAAGTTTCCTAACTGTATTACATCTACTTGAGCTTGATACATTGCTGTTTCCACCTCATTCATGGCAATTGCTGCTTAATTTTCAACAATTGGTTGCCCTAGTGGATCTTGACTCAGTGCAGCAGAAGTTTGACTGTCTGGAGAACTGTCTCTAGCAATCTCAGCTGCAATTGTAGCTTCTCGATCAATTTCATCATTCAACATTTTCACATAATTTGCAAAAGCACTGCATTGTATGGTATCTTTACAAGCATTAAATTAATCTTCATAGCTCTGAAAATTCCCTTTTGTCAGCAGTGTCGCAACTCAGTTTCCTGTGATTAATTAAATTTCCTTTCCTTTGTTTCACCAGACATCCTTCGGAACCAATCACTGCATATTTTCCATCATTGATGTTCTCTGTAGTATTCCGTTTAAAAGTGTAGTTTTGCAGCACTTCATAGAGACACATGTTCTCAAGATGATGACTTCTGTTTGGGGAATATATGTCCAACATATTCGTTTTCAAAATTTCTGTACTTTCTGGTTCTTTTTCTGCCAAATATTCAATTTCTTGAACAGATTTCAGTACCCGATTTCACATTGCTGCAAGACCTAGACTCACCCAAATGATTCTTCTACTTTTGGAATATAGACTTGCAGATGATAACCGATCTGAGCATTCATATGTTCCAATTTCACGATGCGATAACATCTTCAAACTGTAACTGTATCATTTCTTACTTAGAGTCTTCTCGTGAGAAATCTCTTCCCACATTTCTTTCAATTCCATCTTTTCTGATTTAGTAATGTAGGGCGTTACATATCGAGCAACAGCAATGGAATTGTTCGCAACATACTGAATTCCATGTTAGCGTTCCACATGGATAAAATAACTGGATTGTTGTCATTTATGTATTTTGATTCTTCTCTTCTTCTTAAGTTGTAGGTATTTTTTGGAGACTTTCTTGTGATGGTATGTCGCATAGCTGACATAAAACTGTTCACTCTTCCTTTGGATAATACAGGACGTGGAAATCCAAAACGACATTTGATATAGAACTTTGGAATCGTAAAACTTGTTGTTTTAAGTTTTTATCTTCTCTGCTATTGGGTACGGCACATGTGGCATAATCTTCAATGAAAGACAAAACAGTTTCATCTGAATCTGTTCCAAATTTGGGGGCGTCCTTGATCCATAACAACATATGTATATGAGGAGCACCTGTGGCTTGATACTCCCTTCTCCAAAAGAAATCCACAACTTCTCCAAGAGGAGGATTCTTTTTATTGCAGATGAAAGACATCATAGCTTCAAATCTATGATTGAAATATCTGCATACATTAACAGGATCCAAAGAGCACAATTCTCTAGGTGTCTTGTATTCAATATTTTTTATATTGGAATTTGCCTCTCAAAGAACTTCAAGTAAATCATCCCAAGCATACTCAGCACAGCTTAGTGTAACAAACCATGTAGGAGTTCCCAAGTTCCGTAGCATACATTTCAGTTCTCCATGACGACGGTACCAATATTCATTAGTCCTACGCTGACATGCCATCAGAATAATCAACTGAGATTCTAAATGATCATCTCTCTGATGCACTTTATCCATAAAATCCTTTGCAGTTACATTTTGCAGATGCATTCCAGTTTTTAAAATGTGATTCACTGCATATGAAAGTCCAGACAAGTCACTTTCAAACAGAAGATGAAACATATAAGGGATACATTGTCGAAATCTTGGATCTTCTGCATATAATCTTGTTGTCCGATATTCAGATGCAGGAATTTGCACAGGACGTTCATCATATCGTCCACCTTTTCCTGTTGGAAACAGTGAGCATCCAAGCTCTCTTCCCATACACTCATGGGACTTCCTCTTGCTTTTTTCATTTGGAACAACTCAATCATATTACCCATCACCTCTTTGGAATGAAGTGGATGTACACTGTAATGTTCATAGATTTCTTCACATCTGGATATGTCCACTTTTTCAATTTGTCCACTTAATGCTAAATCTATTTCTTCTCCTACAAACACATTTCGATAGTACTCATTATTTTTTATCAGATACAATGATGCCTTTTGCACTTTTCTAACATCCACTAACTCTTGCCAGATTTTCTTATTCTTAGTAGGAACACCATTAAACAGAATGACTAGTGGTTCATTTTCTGCATGGTCTACACCAATAATTTCAATGTTTTTCTTTAAATCTAACGGTAAATACACAACTCTTCCTTTCAATCCTCTTTGTAACTCTGATGGAGGTAATTTACCTGTTTTAGGCTCCATACGAACAATAGCCTGAAACGGGTGCACACATTGAATGAGAATAGACTCATACGTATTTAAATCTATCAGCTCTGGAGGAATAGCAACCAACACAAGACTATTATGAACAGCTCTAGCAGGCATTTTATTCTCATCTAATTTGTTATAACAAAATTTGCAAATACGCTGCTCAGATCCCAAATAAAAAGAATCCTCTACCAACAAATAAGTTGCCAAATTCCTTCCACTTATCATTATCTTCTATTTCACTTTTTAAATACAGATTGACACTCCTAGTCTGATTTTTATAGTGACTTCGCTAACTACAAATACAAGAAACATTTGGTCTTTCAACTGAAATTACCTTAAACTTTGCGATTTGAACTTCAAATTTTTTTGTAATCACGGGTTCTACATTCTCTTCAACATTTTTTTCTTCTAATGTGTCAGTTTCTGCACTCTCTTGCTGAGGACCAAAGTAACAAAACTCAATATCATCACAAACCTTCTTCACATCTGATACTGACCCACGCAAAAGAGCACTGTTCAACTCATTTAACTTTAGTGCTGGACATTTTGCATAATACAATCTTCTCACTAACTTCCGCATTTGAGTATGATGTACTGCCAACATTCTGAAATGGTTAAAAACACTTTGACAAACTTTCGTAGAAACACACGCCAGAGAATGACCTTGCAAACCAGTATTTTTTCTCACTCTGCAAGGGTTAGTCCTTGCAACACCTTAATCTTTTGTTTAACACTTTTTTTACTATATGCTCGTAAAAAGCGACATCATTTATCAATAGATTCTTGTCGTACACTACAAATACTACTGCAATCCCAAGTGTACACAGGGTGTTTAGGACGTCTCTCTAGAACTTCATCAGCTTTCACTTCTTCTGCATTCCTTTCAACCATTTTCTCTTTGTCAATTGGACAACCATCTCTAACCTCATAACCACGACCACTGGTGTAAACTGCATACAATAATTTATTGCTCTGTAAATAACTCTCTTCATTAAAGAAAGGCTCTGAACTGGAACTGTGTTTCCATTCTCCCCCAAAAAATCACAAAAATGTGTTTTATTAATTACTCTTTTCCTCCTACTTTTGGCCTTCATTAAATGGATTGGTTTATCTAGTGATCGAATTCTGTTTAATACTAAAACGAATAGTTTCCTTTTTACTTCAAAAGCCTTTTCAACAATGGTTTCAATATGCTTCTTCTTTTTATAAAATAGAGCTCTCTTTTTATATTTCTTCACATCTTTCAGCAAATTATGTACTACTCTCTTGTAAAATATTTTTTGAAGCAGTCCATTATCTAAGGCCTGGGTCACTGTATGAGTACCTGAGTACTGACTGAATCATTAGAGTACTGCAAGGAGAGTGCCTGGATGAATCTTTTAAGTTTTTGGGTTTTGGCGCAGTGAATAGATTAGTACATGGTGCTGGATGAATCACTGGAGGTGTGCAAGGGGAGTGACACGGTGTTTATTGGAGTATATAGATACTGACTGGGCAATTGAAGGTGTGAAAGACAATTGTGTAGGTGATTTGAGGCAAGCATGCATAGTGGATAGACGTTTGAAGTAGTCCATGTGCTAAGTCCGGGTTCACTACATAAGTACCTGGGTACTAACTGAATCATTAGAGTACTACAAGGAGAGTGCCTTAGTGAATTTATAAATGGTTGGGTTTTGGTGCAGTCAATGGATTAGTACATG
This sequence comes from Triturus cristatus, assembly GCF_964204655.1. Lineage (NCBI taxonomy): Eukaryota > Metazoa > Chordata > Amphibia > Caudata > Salamandridae > Triturus > Triturus cristatus. The sequence continues at coordinate 467,379,749 of NC_140589.1, forward strand.
GTGCTGAATGAGTCACTAGAGGAGTGCAAGGTGAGTGACAGGATGTTTGCTGGAAGTTTATGGATTCAGATTGGGGAATTGAAGGTATGAAAGACAAGTGTGTGAATGGTTAGAGGACTACATGCATAGTGGATAGGGGTTTGAAGCAGTCCATGTGCTAAGGCCTGGTCACTGAATGAGTACTTGGGTACTGACTGAATGATTAGAGTACTGCAAGGACAGTGTCTGGGTGAATTTATAAGTGTTTGGGTTTTGGCGCAGTGAATGGCTTAGTACATGGGGCTGAATGGATCAGTAGAGTAGTACAAAGGCAGTGACAGGGTGTTTCCTGGAAGGGTATGGATGTTGACTGGGGGATTGAAGGTGTGAAAGACAAGTGTGTAGGTGGTTAGAGGACTACATGCATAGTGGATAGGCATTTGAAGCAGTCCATGTGCTTAGGCCTGGCTCAGTACATGAGTACTTGGGTACTGACTGAATGATTAGAGTACTGCAAGGAGAGTGCCTGGGTGAATTTATAAGTGTTTAAGTTTTGGCGCAGTGAATGGATTAGTACATGGGTCACCAGAGAAGTGCAAGGGGAGTGACAGGGTGTTTGCTGGAAGTGTATGGATACTGACTGGGGAATTTAAGGTGTGAAAGACAAGTAGGACTGCATGCATAGTGGATAGGGGTTTGAAGCAGTCCATGTGCTAAGGCCTGACTCACTCCGTTACTACTTGGATATTAACTGAATGTTTACAGTATTGCAGGACAGTTCCTGGGTGAATACATAAGCAATGACTGGCTTCTAATTCTACTAAAACTTGAGAACAGGAAAGGTTTTTAAGCAGTTATGTGTATGCAAAGATATGAAGTACCCAATTGCTTCTCTCACAGTGGTTCCCAAATTCACACAGACTCACAGTGTGATTCTAGACAAGCAACACTATCCCTAGGAGTTTACCAAAACTCATTCACTACTCTGGAAGGAGTAAGGGGACTGCACACAATCTACATATTTCAGTACTGCACTTTACTGTCAAAGCCTGACTCATTTTATGAATGCATAAGCAAAGACTGGCTTCTAATGCTACTAAAACTTGACAACATGACACGTTTTAAAACAGTTATCTGTCAGCAAATACACGATCTTACCAAATGCTTCTCTCACAATCCTTACCCAAATGCACACAGACTCACAGTGTGATTCTAGACAAGCAACACTATCCCTTGGACTTTACCAAAACTCATTCACTACTCTGGAAGGGGTAAGGGGACTGCAGACAATCTACATATTCCAGTACTGTACTTTACTGTCAATGCCTGACTCATTTTATCAATGCATAAGCAAAGACTGGCTTCTAATGCAACTAAAACTTGACAACATGACAGGTTTTATAACAGTTATCTACAAGCAAATACATGATGTTACCAAATGCTTCTCTCACAATGCTTACCCAAATATACACAGACTCACAGTGTGATTGTGGACAGCCAACTATCCCTTGTACAAAATACATTTACTAATTCAAATTCAAAATCTTTATTTCGGTTATTGCTAACCATAAAAGACATACATAAAATATACAATTCATTATTACAAAAACACCAACCATTTCAGTACAAAAGAAAATATTGCTCTCTAAAATATGGACACAGAACGAGGGGCATGGTTTCACTGGTCCAGGCAGTTTCTCAATCTAATACACAATTTTAAAAATTCCTTAATTTGGAGAACACTGTCACTGTGCAAAAGCTGCAAGTACAAAAGAGCCGGTCTGATTTGTTTAAAATCAAGTTTTTTTAAAAGAGTCACTAAATATAATTTACGAGGAAATTCATAAAATTTGCATAAAAAGATAAAATGCAGCATATCCTGCGGAGACTTTCCGTCGCAGCCGCAGGGCGCTGCCAATTTATTAAAAATGTCACATTTAGGTCGAATAAGCAGGTGATGAAATTGGTTAAACCTAAATCTGGTCAGTAAAAATTTCTCATGTGAAGACAAAGACCCTTCCAAATATGGTTCGATGGCCAAGGTAGTCTTAAGCATAGCAAATTTTCTCACACTTGGTTTCTGGAGCTCCACATCTTCTCTCATGATCCTCTTATCACACAAAAATGATTGTTTAATTTGCTCCAGATCTCCCCTAATAATTGATTGTGGATTAGAAAAGAGTTCAGGGCGACCAAGTTTGTCAAAATTTGTTTTTAGATAGCTTAACCAGGGAGAACTCAGTGCCTTGTCCAGTGACAAAAAGTCCTTAATGATTAAGTGTGTTAGGGGTATGTTCTCATTTAGCCAAATTTTAAGCCAAAACATCAAAGGGCGTAAGGAAAGCAAGTCGCATATATATTGGGACCCCAACTCCTCATGGACGGCAAAATTAGCCGTACCAGATGGGACACACAATAAGCGCTTCATAAAACGGTTTTCAACAATCTGTAATTGCTCTCCATTAACATACCCCCAAAGTTCACTACCATAGGATACAGTTGCCACAGACTTAGCATTGTACAATTTCAACATTGCACAGATTGGCTTTTTTCCCAATTTGGTAGCAAAATTAAATATTGATGCATTAACCCTCACCATTTCACCTTTTTTCTTTACAAGATGGGGTTCCCAATTTAATTTTGTATCGAAGAGAACTCCTAGGTAAGAAAATGTTTTAGTAAAAGGGATTATTTCCCCGCCAATCCTAAATTGGAAGGGTTTTCTTGGTTGCTGACCAACTTGTAATACAAAAGATTTAGTGTTATTTACCAAGAGGTCTCTATCTCTCATAAATGTATTAAATGCTGTTAACAATGATTGCAATCCCCTCTCGGTCCTAGATATAAGTACTGCATCATCTGCATAGAGAAGTATTGGAATTCCTCGCCTACCGACTCTAGGACAGTCAGCATGAACATCTTGTAACACCCCATCTAAATCATTAATATAAAAGTTAAAAAGAAAGGGGGCCAGGATACAGCCCTGCCGGACACCCTTTCCAATACTAAAATTGTTAGATACACTCAAATCCAGGGAATATCTCACATTGGCACTGGTATTATAGTGTAGGGCAACCAAAAAATCAACCAGACCGCTATCAACCCCTTTTGACCTCATGGATTGCCACAGCTTACAACGATTGACACAGTCAAACGCTGAAGACAAGTCCATAAAGGCAAGATGAATGGTACCTTTCTGTATTATGGTATATTTACTTAAGATCAGGAAGAGGTTAAGGCATTGAGTAGTTGTTGATCGGCCTTTACAAAATTCGTACTGCGAGGGAGACATAATGTTCTTTTCCTCCACCCACTCTACCAATCTTTGCAGTACAATTCTTCCTACAATCTTAACCATAGAGTCTAGTAGAGAGATCGGGCGATAGCAGTGTGGGCTGCCCTTGTCACCCTTTTTAAAAACTGGGACAATTGTGGAAACACCCCATGATCGTGGACATCCTTCTTTTACAGCTGCATTAAAAACTGACTCTAGAATCGGTGCCCAAAAGCTAGGATCAGATTTATACAAATCAGGGGGGATCCCGTCCGGGCCAGGAGCTTTTCCACCTGTGATTCCCTGTATGCCCTCTAAAACTTCAGCTCTGTTAAAAACAATCTGTACACCAGTTTTACTACAGTCAGTACTAATATCCGTGTCCTCTGTACAGCAGTATAGTTTTTTAAAATGCACTTCCCACTCCTCCTTAGATATATGACTTTCCGTACCATTTCCCGGGTCCTGTGTCAAAAATGGTTTTCTCATCAAGGCCCAGAAAGCTGTACTACTTCCAAGGGTGGCAGGATCTAAGATCGCTAACCACGCCTCTTCCCTTAAAGATTCCTTATGTCTTGCAATAGTATTTTTATAAATCGTTCTACATTGCTGGACATCAGCTTTTATCCTCGGCTCGGATGACAATGCTGCTCTTAGATTTTTAGCTGCTAGAGAGCAATCCTTGTTAAACCACTTTGGACCTTTTAAGGAATCTGAATTTTTTATAGGTACTGATAGTAGTTGAGATACCTTCACCGCTAAACAGTTGAAGGCATTTAGAACAGTGTTTGGGAGTGCATCTACTTGCGTGCATAACGAAATTTCGTCAGCACAAGTAGTTTTTATTTTGGTATACAGCTGATCAGGGGTTACCATGGACCATCTCAGACGGCGTCTGCCATCAGTGGTGTTCACCCTACCGATAAGAGGTTCCACTCTTTCTTTTGCTATCAGTGGACCCCTCATAAGAGCAGTGAGAGGATTGTGATCACTAAATTCACTGACTTCGATAGAGAAGAATCCCACAAAAGACTGCATAACAGATGTTAACAAAATAAAATCTATAAAAGTTGCCCTGCCATTCCCCTTAAACGTTGGGGTATCAAAACGCTTATTTGGGGCCATCAATGCCATCATAGGAGTTAATTCTAATTCATTAAGCATATCATTCAAGTGTTCCCCCTCAGTTGTGTGCTCAAAATGAAAATTCTCACCATCCGGGCAATTAAATTCTGTGATCATTTTAAAAAGAGGGTCTCCACAGGGATGAACATTAAAATCCCCAACCACCATGAGGTTGTGAAGACAGCCCTTCATGGAGTTACTAATAAAGGAATGCAATGTAACTATCTGACTAGAGTTGGTACTACAAATAGTGGAATTATAAAAATTGACCAGACCGGCCGTACAGTTTTCTCCATTTAAAACTAAACCAATAATGCCAGTGTGGTTAGTTGTAATTCTCCGAACCTTACAACATAAAGCTATAGATATAAACACAACCAGGCCCCCCTTGGGTCTACCCCTGTTTGTTGCTACTGCCGGTACGTAGTAGGCCTTATACCCTTCCAGGAAGTAATTACAATCGATTGACCAGGTTTCCTGTAAACAGATAACCTGGTACTTTTTGATATACTCGATCCAATTGCAATCCTCCATTTTGGAACCAAGACCCGCAATGTTCCAAGAAATTATATTATTAGAGTTATTGACAGCCAAAATACGTTCCGAACATTTCGTATCCGTTAAGCCACGAGTTTCCTGCCCACCCGATACCTCCTGTCAGTCACATAGCTCTAATCCCGAGAGGGCATCAAATCTGTTATGAGTTGCAATGTTGTAATCATTACCTCTCTGTAGCCCCGCATTATGAGCATATTCATCATTGGGGGGCAGTGACTGTGAGGGTATACGTGTTCTAAATGGGCCAGGAGTTGGTGGATTTCTAATAAAATGGGAATAAAAAAACCCCAGTGGACGTATGCAAATACTATTGGGAGTGTTGGCTAGTGCAGCAGCTCTAAGTAGAACTGTAGCAGCATGCTGAGGATGCCTAAAATTAATGATAATGCAGTCACCATTTGTTGTCTTGCTAGACGATCCAATCCAGCTGACCCTTCTTGTCGTTAATATTTGATCTGCATACTTAACGGGAAACCCACAATTCTTATTAAGCCAGAAAACCGTCCTATTCTTTAAAGAGTCGTGATTTTCTTCAGACACCTGATGAGCTTGGGGCTGAATGGGAGGGACATTCGTAAGCACAGCCACATAAGGAGCACAATCAGGAGGAAGATTTACATGACGGATTTGCTTTATATGGCTATGGGTCAAAGTTCCCTCAAGAGATCTCGTATTAATGGTATTCTGCATTGTTAATGTCGTGGGACCTGATAAGACAGGATCAACAACAACCACTTTATTCTGTGTGTTAATCTGCCTATTTAATGGAATATTGGATGCACTTCTTTTTGGTAATCCCGGGTCAACCACAATTGATCTATTATTTGCTGCATCTGATTTACCTGATACTCCAGCCAGGTGGGATTTTAACAGGCCACCTAGTCTTTCTACTTCTAAGGCCATAGTATCTAATTTGGCTAGCAGTGGTTGCATCAGCTCTACAATTTTTGCCTCTAATTTTCCCTCCAGTGAGTGGAATAGGAGTGTTAATGGTTCAGGGGCGATATTAGAACTCAATCCGCCCATGCCACTACCCTCCCCTAGATTCTTTTGCAGTCCCCCACTGTTAGAGACTCTATTGCCCCTTCCCGTTTTACTCTTGCAATGATTGCCCATGCGCTTAGCTTGTACCTTCCTGCACAGCCTTATTGGTCTTTGCTGGGGCGATAGGGGTGATAAGGGTGATGAATCTTCCTCTGTTAGTTCAGATGCAACTTCAGGGTCATCTGCAATCTGATCTATGTGTATTTGCGCTGCAGTAATTACAGCAGCCCCACTTCCCCCGTCCAGGCCATCTATAGGAGCTGTGACTATCAAAGGAGGCGGTAGTTCAACACACACGGCAACATCATTACCTCGCCCTAGGGAAGCTCTACGGGTGTTGTTGATTTGGGTCACCTTTTGCACCAGATAGTTATCCATAGAGCCAACCCCCTTGGTGGGTTTATTCGTCTTGACCTTATGCATATTAGCAATAATCCTTGGAACCAGGCGATTTTTTACCAGGGACTATATAACCCACTAATTTCTCTTAAACCCACGTTACACAACAATGTATAGTGACTACACAGGGACTGTCTCATATACATACAATGTCCGTGGCCCAGTCCAGTCTCTTCCGTCCTCTGAGGGCCTCAGAGGGCCCGCCCTTTGCCCGGGCTTAGCCCGGCGTCGCCCGTGCGCGTCCCGCGACGCGGGAAGATCAGCGTCCTTTTGAGCGCCTCCGGGCGCGTGGCTGGCGTCACGGGTCGCTAGGGCCGCTGGGAGCTGTAGTTTGCTCCGGCCGCGGGAAGGTGATGTGGCGATGGCGGCGTCTTCGTCCCTGAGGAGGTGCAGGCAAGACCATGGAAGGAGGTAAGAGAGGCACGCACAATAGCCTCGGACCAGTTGCGAGTCACCCGTATTGGGCAGGGTCTCAAATTCAAAGTTCCCGCTCCCCCGGAAGATCAGCGACCTTTTGAGCGCCTCCGGGCGCGTGGCTGGCGTCACGGGTCGCTAGGGCCGCTGGGAGCTGTAGTTTGCTCCGGCCGCGGGAAGGTGATGTGGCGATGGCGGCGTCTTCGTCCCTGAGGAGGTGCAGGCAAGACCATGGAAGGAGGTAAGAGAGGCACGCACAATAGCCTTGGACCAGTTGCGAGTCACCCGTATTGGGCAGGGTCTCAAATTCAAAGTTCCTAGTACTAGTCTACAAGAACTAAGGTGACTGCACACATTACATACAATTTTCTACTCCACATTAGTACCAAAATGTTTCTCTCAAAATGATTCCTAAATGCACACAGACTCACTGTGTGATTCTAGACAAACAACACTATCCATTGCACTATACCAAAACACATTTCTTAATCTACGAGTACTACATTTTAGTGTGGAAAGAACATGACTCATTTTGCAAATTCATAAACAATGACTGATTTCTAATTGTACCAAAATATAAAAACAGCACAGTTATCTGTCTGCAAACACATGAAAAACACAAATGCTTATCACAGAATGGTTTCTACATGCACACACACTGTCAATAAGATTGTAGACAAAAAAAGTACTCCCTGCACTTTAGCAGGAGAAATACATTAGTTTGATTAAAATCAAAATAGACCACATACATCCCCTCACGATTAACTAACTCACCTTTCAAGTTGTTTTGTAGATTAAGAAGTATATCAGTCACACACCAGATTTTCTTATACAGAATCTCTGCATTGTGCACCTGTCAGCAAAACCAAAGAATGGCAAAGTTTCCCTTTAATTTTCCACACATGTACATGTAAACATCAAATCACATTTCTTCCCACATTAATTCAAAAGCTAACACATATTTCTATTGGTTAAACATTTCAACCCTTTCCAAATTACATACATTTGAACCCTACCCCCAATCTGCCTTCTGCCTGTTACCATAGAAACAGGTCATGGAACACTGTACTGAGCACACAGGTCACAAGTTCAGCACACACAATGTTGCTAATCAAGACAGTAAGTGTGCTTGACTTTTCAACATATCAGCTGATCATATATAATGTTCCTTACAATCAGTTTTTGTTAACCAATAAGAATCATGCGTTTAAAAAACAGAAATATACACCCTACCTTTCAGTGTAGAAGGTTGTCAAACAACCAACGATTAAATGGATTGCACAGAGAGGGTTAAAGTGGCACCAATTGATGCCATTGGTAAAATCCTTTATGCATCTCCAACACCCTGACCTCATAATAGTGCACTGTGGTGGCAATGACCTAGGCACTTTGACTGGGATAGGCCTGGAAATGCTTATGAAGGACACCTTTGCAGAATTGATTTCACTTTTTCTCAAAACTGCCTTTGTGTATTCTAACATATGCCAAAGGCAGAAATGGAAATGGTCCAATCATTTTTGTCCACAGATTGAGAAAGCTAGGAGACATGTGAATAAATCTGTTTCTGCTTTTCTTTGAGACTATAGAATGGGGTCCATTTACAATAACAATCTGCGCTTTCATATGCTAGAGATGTATAGGAGAGATGGAGTACACTTTACTGATGAAGGAAACAGAGTCTTCCTCAACAACTTTAGACTCTGTATAGGTACTTACTTATAAGTACCAAAAACTCTCAATGAACACAACGGCTCTTTTTAGAGCCTCTCAAGAACAAAACACTTAAGCTTGATGTTTATCTCCCAAAAATTTCAGTTTTTTTTCCTTGGATCCGCGCACCCAACGCGTTAAGAACCGCGCACCCTACGTGAGAGAAATCGTGCACCCAACGTGTTAGGATGCGCGACTCCTAATTTTACGGAAAACAAAAAAATAACCCCTATCACTAATCTTTATTATCCCTGGGGACCCCATCCCCCGGGGCTTATAAAAAACGTTGGGGACCGTGGGGGGAGCCCCAATGCCCCCACGGTCCCAGCCAGCTCCCCGCGTCCTTCGGGAGCTGGCATTGCTTTTTCACATGGGGAGCTGCTGACATGCAGCTCCCCGTGTGGAAAAGCAATATGTTTGGATTTTGAAAGAGAGAGCAGGTTTCCCTGCTCTCTCTTTCAAAATCGAAATGAAGTTTGCTATGGGAGGGCGGGAGACTCCCGACCTCTCATAGCAAACAACAGTGTCCTGGGGGTGGGCACCCCAGGACACTGTAGGAGCCGGCCCTGGGGGGTGGCGGTCCCCAGGGCCCTTGAGGGCTCCAGGAGAGGGGCCACGCAGCCCCCCTCCCTCAATAAACTGAAGCCCTGGGGGGTGGTGGTTCCCGGGGCTTGGGGGGGCCATTCAGCCCCCCCACCTTATTTATTTTGTAGCCCCGGGGGTAGCCCCCCTTTTAAGTTTTTTATGCATTTGCCCCTGGGATTTGCCCCCCCTCCGGGGGCTAATTATTAAGGAAGCGCGGAAGCCCGCGCTTCGCTTTTTTGTCCGGCTGGATCCGCACACCCTGTGTGCATTTTGCCGTTAAAAAAAAAAAAAAAGAGTGCCCCGGGGGGTCCTTCTGGGACCACCTAAGCAACACTAGAGGGTCAGAGTATTTCTACCCTGCCCCCTTTACATCTTTCACACACTTATTTCCCTTACTTAATCATCCTCGCTTCTACCGAGGCACAAAATGGCTGCCAACAGTTCCTGGTTTCGAATGTAGACAGACACTTGACAGCCAATTAGCATTCAGCGCGTGATCGGGAGGGTGCGCGCTCGGTTCACAGAGGGTGCGCTCATGGTGCGCATAGAGTGCGCCGATCCTCCGATGCCATAGATATATCTATATTTTTAACTCTAATTTTCTCAGGAACTACTGAACGGATTTACACCATTTATGCAAAAGGCACGAGTCTGAACTGAGGACTACCTCTTTGCCAAATTTGGTGTAATTCCGTTCAGCAGTTCGGGCTGTAGCTGCGTCAACAGGTCAAATGGGAAATTGCATGGGGAAAACGCGTTTTGGGACCCCCCTTTTTTTTCAGCCCCCGCTTGGTGAGTCTCCACGAAACTTCCAGAATAGGAGCGGACCAGAGCTGGCCAGAAGTTTGGAAAATTTCGCGAACATTCGTCAACCGGCGCCAGACTTATTGGGAGTGGAATCTTGTGGATTTCCTATGGAAAATAGGTCCTAACTATAACTACCTACTGGCCATCGCCAGTGGGATATATATATATATATATATGACCAAAGGGCAAGCAGCACTCGAACACGACACTCTTTTCCCCAGTAAAAGCATTTATTTGGTATGCTCAGCTTCGCTTCTCAGTCTATTAGCATACGACTGCCACCTGACGCGTTTCGTAGTTCACTTCCTCAGAGGCACCGCAGTCGAAGGAAGCAAGCCGGGCCACATCCTCCTTTTTATTCCAATCGTCCGCTGATATGCAGCTGCTCTGGATGAGACAAAATGCAATGATGATGGGAGATGTAGTCCGTAATTACTTATCCATAGATGGTTGCTTCCTTAATAACTGCCAAGTTCATAGCTCTACATTGAGCCCCAAGGAGTGAAGCCGCGCTCAATCCACGCGCTGTGCTCCACATTGAGCCCCGTGCTTCGGAACTCGTGGCCCCCTTCACATGGGGTGGTGCTCGCTCAGCGGCTGGTCTGCTGCTAGTTACATCAAGGCTCGTTGGGGTGACCAAAGGGCAAGCAGCACTCGAACACGACACTCTTTTCCCCAGTAAAAGCATTTATTTGGTATGCTCAGCTTCGCTTCTCAGTCTATTAGCATACGACTGCCACCTGACGCGTTTCGTAGTTCACTTCCTCAGAGGCACCGCAGTCGAAGGAAGCAAGCCGGGCCACATCCTCCTTTTTAATCCAATCATCCGCTGATATGCAGCTGCTCTGGATGAGACAAAACGCAATGATTAATGGGAGATGTAGTCCGTAATTACTTGTCCATAGATGGTTGCTTCCTTAATAATTGCCAAGTTCATAGCTCTACATTGAGCCCCAAGGAGTGAAGCCGCACTCAATCCACGCGCCATGCTCGCCATTGAGCCCCGTGCTTCGGAACTCGTGGCCCCCTTCACATGGGGTGGTGCTCGCTCAGCGGCTGGTCTGCCGCTAGTTACCTCAAGGCTCGTTGGGGTGACCAAAGGGCAAGCAGCACTCCAACACGACACTCTTTTCCCCAGTAAAAGCATTTATTTGGTATGCTCAGCTTCGCTTCTCAGTCTATTAGCATACGACTGTCACCTGACGCGTTTCGTAGTTCACTTACTCAGAGGCACCGCAGTCGAAGGAAGCAAGCCGGGCCACATCCTCCTTTTTAATCCAATCTTCCGCTGATATGCAGCTGCTCTGGATGAGACAAAACGCAATGATTAATGGGAGATGTAGTCCGTAATTACTTATCCATAGATGGTTGCTTCCTTAATAATTGCCAAGTTCATAGCTCTACATTGAGCCCCAAGGAGTGAAGCCGCGCTCAATCCACGCGCCGTGCTCCACATTGAGCCCCGTGCTTCGGAACTCGTGGCCCCCTTCACATGGGGTGTTGCTCGCTCAGCGGCTGGTCTGCCGCTAGTTACATCAAGGCTCGTTGGGGTGACCAAAGGGCAAGCAGCACTCAAACACAACACTCTTTTCCCCAGTAAAAGTATTTATTTGGTATGCTCAGCTTCGCTTCTCAGTCTATTAGCATACGACTGCCACCTGACGCGTTTCGTAGTTCACTTCCTCAGAGGCACCGCAGTCAAAGGAAGCAAGCTGGGCCACATCTTCCTTTTTAATCTAATCGTCCGCTGATATGCAGCTGCTCTGGATGAGACAAAACGCAATGATTAATGGGAGATGTAGTCCGTAATTACTTATCCATAGATGGTTGCTTCCTTAATAATTGCCAAGTTCATAGCTCTACATTGAGCCCCAAGGAGTGAAGCCGCGCTCAATCCACGCGCCGTGCTCCACATTGAGCCCCGTGCTTCGGAACTCGTGGCCCCCTTCACATGGGGTGGTGCTCGCTCAGCGGCTGGTCTGCCGCTAGTTACATCAAGGCTCGTTGGGGTGACCAAAGGGCAAGCAGCACTCGAACACGACACTCTTTTCCCCAGTAAAAGCATTTATTTGGTATGCTCAGCTTCGCTTCTCAGTCTATTAGCATACGACTGCCACCTGACGCGTTTCGTAGTTCACTTCCTCAGAGGCACCGCAGTCGAAGGAAGCAAGCCGGGCCACATCTTCCTTTTTAATCCAATCGTCCGCTGATATGCAGCTGCTCTGGATGAGACAAAACGCAATGATTAATGGGAGATGTAGTCCGTAATTACTTATCCATAGATGGTTGCTTCCTTAATAATTGCCAAGTTCATAGCTCTACATTGAGCCCCAAGGAGTGAAGCCGCGCTCAATCCACGTGCCGTGCTCCACATTGAGCCCTGTGCTTCGGAACTCGTGGCCCCCTTCACATGGGGTGGTGCTCGCTCAGCGGCTGGTCTGCCGCTAGTTACATCAAGGCTCGTTGGTGTGACCAAAGGGCAAGCAGCACTCAAACACGACAATCTTTTCCCCAGTAAAAGCATTTATTTGGTATGCTCAGCTTCGCTTCTCAGTCTATTAGCATACGACTGCCACCTGACGCGTTTCGTAGTTCACTTCCTCAGAGGCACCGCAGTCGAAGGAAGCAAGCCGGGCCACATCCTCCTTTTTAATCCAATCGTCCGCTGATAAGCAGCTGCTCTGGATGAGACAAAACGCAATGATTAATGGGAGATGTAGTCCGTAATTACTTATCCATAGATGGTTGCTTCCTTAATAATTGCCAAGTTCATAGCTCTACATTGAGCCCCAAGGAGTGAAGCCGCGCTCAATCCACGTGCCGTGCTCCACATTGAGCCCTGTGCTTCGGAACTCGTGGCCCCCTTCACATGGGGTGGTGCTCGCTCAGCGGCTGGTCTGCCGCTAGTTACATCAAGGCTCGTTGGTGTGACCAAAGGGCAAGCAGCACTCAAACACGACAATCTTTTCCCCAGTAAAAGCATTTATTTGGTATGCTCAGCTTCGCTTCTCAGTCTATTAGCATACGACTGCCACCTGACGCGTTTCGTAGTTCACTTCCTCAGAGGCACCGCAGTCGAAGGAAGCAAGCCGGGCCACATCCTCTTTTTTCAATGTGGAGCACGGCGCGTGGATTGAGCGCGGCTTCACTCCTTGGGGCTCAATGTAGAGGTATGAACTTGGCAATTATTAAGGAAGCAACCATCTATGGATAAGTAATTACGGACTACATCTCCCATTAATCATTGCGTTTTGTCTCATCCTGAGCAGCTGCATATCAGCGGACGATTGGATTAAAAAGGAGGATGTGGCCCGGTTTGCTTCCTTCGACTGCGGTGCCCCTGAGGAAGTGAACTAGGTGGCAGTCGTATGCTAATAGACTGAGAAGCGAAGCTGAGCATACCAAATAAATGCTTTTACTGGGGAAAAGAGTGTCGTGTTCGAGTGCTGCTTGCCCTTTGGTCACCCCAACGAGCCTTGATATATATATTATATATATATATATATATATATATATATATATATATATATATATATATATATATATATATATATATATATATATATATATATATGTATATATATATATTCACTGAAAAAACCATAGGTTTTACAGACGTTATAGTTAGGAATTAGCATTTAAAAAACCTTTTAAATTGACAAAAATACAAATAGGTTTCAGGGACGTCAGTTAGTTGAACATTTTACTCATATAACACCAGAGAAATTCGCCTGTTATAGTTAGTTGCGCTAACTATAACTTGCGCGCCCGCAATGCACTGCTGATGATGTCACATAATACATCACTCATGACATGGTCAGTGACATCACTCATGACATCACTCATGACACCTCAAATGACATCACTGATGACATCACTCATGACATCATCCAGTGAATGTGTGTTTCTATAAAATGTAAATATCTTATATATATATATATGCCAAGGTGTATTGAAGAATGAATGCATTTACAAGTCCCTAAAAGAATTATTTCATATGTATGTGACTGACTGTATAAGTGAGTGATTGAACGTGTCTTACTGAATGCATGGGTAACTGACTAAACTGTGTAAAAGTCTGTATTAGTCTCTCCATTGGTGTGTAAGCAACTGCATGGGTTGCTGAATACCTACATGAGTGTCTATATAGGTTATTGATTTGTTGTCTGAGTATCTGTATGGGTCCCTGAGTGTCTGTGTGGGTGTATGAGTCTGTGCATAGATGTCTGAGTGGGTGATTCAGTGGTTGTATGGATTAAAAAGTGCATCTGGAAAGGGCTTTATGGGTGAGTTAGTGTGTCTATGGGTGTGTTGGTGAGTGAATAAAGGTCTCAGTGGTATATCTGTGACTAACTACATATGTTTTAAGCCATTATATGTGAGTGTTGGAGTATATAAATGAGTATACGTGAGACTTTGTTATTTCAAGAGTGGGTGTATAAATAAGTGTCTGCTTCTATCAGTGATTGTATAAGACAGTAAATATGTATTAGTATCTGTATAAATAAGTGATGTGTTATGTCTAAAAATAACAAAGTTGGTGTGTATAACTGTATACATGATTAAATGGGTATTGGATTCCTTCTTTGTATTACTGACTAGGCGTGTGAGTAACTCTATGGATGAGTGGCAGTGTGTGACTGCATGGATAGATGTATGAGTGCATATTATAGTCCTCTATTGATGAGTAACTACATGTATAAGTGACTGGATGTGTGTGTAGACCTAGGAAATAGTGAGTGCTATGTAGTATATGGCATTCTTCTGTGTATGGTTTCAAAAATAGTAGTCAGCATTTTAGAATGGGTGTATCAAAGTTTATATTAGAGCATCAGTATGTGCATCAGATTGTCATGTGGATGATGTCATGAGTGATGTCATGAGTGATGTCATTTGAGATATCATCAGTGATGTCACCGACCATGTCATGAGTGATGTAATATGTGACATCATCAGCAGTGCATTGTGTGCGCGCGAGTAATAGTTAGCTTAACTAACTATAACAGGCGAATTTCTCTGGTTTTATATGAGTCAAATGTTCAACTAACTATAATGTCCCTGAAACCTATGTTTTTTTCAGTGAATTTCAAAGGTTTTTTAAATACTAATTTCATATTTTAATATTTATAAAAGCTATATTTTTTCTATTATATTTTTAAATATTTTGGAACTCTATTATACTTCTTGTTTTTAACTTTAAAAATCATGTAATGTTTTATATCTTCCCCAAAAAATATGTATAGATATTTTTGGGGGGGAGAAAACTGCACTCCCATGCCGGTAGCGTACCAAGCTCCATCACCACACGAATCCTATCTGCCATATTGCTAAATTCGTAAATGATGCGCATTTCGTATCCAACGAGTTCATGGCACCGTGTCTCGCGTAACATCATATACGCATGATGTCACCCCAGGTACTACTTTGGTATCCGATGGACAGTACCAAGCCACGTGTTACATCATGTACGTATGGGGTCATGCCTGCTGCACGTTGCGTATTCGATGAGTACACGCTGCCAGGCCCTATGTTACGTCACAGACGTATAGTATCACACCGGGATGCCATGCCCTTTTTTTTGTCTCAAAAGTATATCTAAAAAACTTTAAACAGTATATGAGAGCACGCAAAAATCGAAATTATTTTAAACATTTATATATTTCTAACTGTACTAAGCTAATATTATGATAAATATATTTTGTCAAAATCTCATCGGTTGCGGCCTCCCTGCGCGCTCGGTGCACGATTGCCATGTGACCTTAAAAAAAAGCATTTGATTGGTTCATAACATTTCCCATTGTAACATTTGTACGACCCCACCCATTTTACTCATTCTCTCTACAGCGTTTGATAAGAGACACCTCTTCTGCTTAGAAAGCTTTTTTTGAAAAGTGTTTTCCTGTATACGCATGTCTTATACTACACACAACATGCAACAATCATCTTGATCAATATTCATGCTCTGTTCATTAGCATTCCATGTGTGATTGCCATGCATAGCAAACGTTCCATCAAAAAACAAATATGTGTTACACGATGCCCCTGGTGTCTGTGTCTGCACATTATTGTGCTGTCTTTTGGCCTGGGTATTGCTGGCTCTAAGGAGCATCATCAGCCACGGGCAGACTGCACATAATAGATCACATGCCATCTCATTAACGATAGTTTCTGCCCTCCCGACACGCCTACTAACACTACTTGCACACATATGCTACAAACACCAGACCACATCACTTTACAGCAATGACCTCACGGTTTAGACTCTCGGTTTCATACCCGAGTGTAGAACCATATCATATGACCACCATGCCACTCTGAGCAACACCACACTTTCAGACCGTTAACAGTGATAACTACCTACTGTCGACTGCCAGTAGGTAATCCAGAACAAATTACAATAGTTCTTGATTCTTTTAGCTTTCAAAAATTCTCTCTATTACTGTCTTTCTACTTTTCCATATAAATAGTTTTTTTAATATTCAAGTACACATCGAAGTCAGAAATGCAACGTATTCTATCAACACACTTTCTAGAACATTCGACAACACGTGGAGATTAAAAGTTCATAATTGTTTTTTAATTTAACGATATTTTTTTGCAACAATTTCTCGAACATTTAACGGCAAGTGCAGGTTAAAAGTTCACGATTGTTTTAAGTTCGAACAGTGCCTTCCAAATGCAAGTAGCAGGTGTGGTTGAGTTGAGCAAGTGTTATCCTATAATATGTAGTATAATATGTACGTGCAAACTGCTTTATCTTAACCAATCACAAACATACTTTCCGACAAAACGAATGTGCACCCTACTTTTAAATAGCAATGCTTTTCATCTCCCAATCAGGTACCGTTTTGTAGGCGAAAAGAAACTAGTTCCCCATCTTTAAACATATCGCTTATTCTACGAAGGAACTGCATGAGCTGCAGACATCCTTCCATACCTTCAAAATGCTAGTGTGGATCATAGGACATAACTATGTTTTCTGGTGCAAGAGGTATGCAGAACAGAGATGTATTGACTTAGACCTAGGTTTACAAAATGTGCACATTAAATGGTTTGGACAGAGAGGATTGAACTGGCACCAATTGTTGCCTTTGGTTAAAACCTGTTTGCATCTCCAACACCCTGACCTCATGATTGTGCACTGTGGTGGAAACAACCAAGGCACATTGACTGGAGTAGATTTGGAAATGCTTATGAAGGACACCTTTGGACAATTGATGTTACTTTTGCCTCAAACTGTCTTTGTATATTCCAATATATGCCAAAGACAGAAGTGGAAATGGTCCAAAGAATTTTGTCCTCAGATTGAAAAATCTCGGAAAAAAAGTCAACAAAGCTGTCTCTGCATACCTCAGAGACCACAAAATGGGTTCCATATACAACAAAAACATACGTTTTGATATGGCGGATATATACAGAAGTGATGGAGTACACTTCACAGGTCAGGGAAACTGAGTTTTCCTGAATAACTTGAAGCTGTGCATCCGCACTTATATGTAGCTCCAGCTAATGACCACAAGGGCTCTTTTTAGAGCCATCCTATAGCTTACAACTTAGGCCCGCTATTTTAGGGCCAGATAACGCCAACTCCCGTACCCTCGCCAAAATGTATTCTCCACACAGCTGTGGTGCAGCGGCCAGACCATCTCACTTTGCAGCACAGACATCTTGCTTTAATACCCAGCTCTACTCACCCATAGGGGTGAGTAGTTTGCGCTCTACAAATACCATATTGATTTACCTTCACACTCCCTATACAACACCACCTAATCACCATACACAAGCTACAATGTTCTAAACAAAAGTTCATCCAAGTACCTATAACTACGTGCTGACACTACTTGCACAAATGTGGCACAGCGGCCAGACCACATGACTTCACAGCATATGACACACAGTTTGGACTCACGCTTTAATCCCCCACTCCGACAGCAGTTCAGCTTAGCAACATGAGACTCTAGACAATACCTCACATATATTCCGTACCCCAGGACTTTCATATCAGTATGGGTCAGTAGTTCGTCCTAGTAGTTATAAACACATCCGGACACTACTTCCACAACTGTAGTGCAGCAGCCATGGCACATGACTTCACAGCATAAGACACACAATTTGGGCTCACGCTTCAATCCCTGAGTCCCGCACCAGCTCACCTTACCCGCATCAGACTCTGCCCAATACCTCACTTAATTTCCGTAGCCCACCACTTACACACTGGTAGGGGTAAATACTTCACTTTGCACCCCCTCTATAGCATACCCTAAACACCCCACAGAGGTTACAATGCTCCTACCCTCCTATTTCCCACTTTTTCCTCCTTTTTTCACCTTACTCGCTTCAACGGAATCACAAAATAGCGGCCAACACTTCCTAGTTGCAACCGCTCGCACCGCTTGCAGCCAATCAGCAACAAGCTCGTGCTCGTAACGCCTCAGCCAATAAGATGGCAGAATTCCCAAATATCGATATCTGTCAATTTCGATATTTCTCAAAAACTACTGAATGAATTTACACCAAATAAACAAAAGCGTGCTTTCTAGCCCAAGACCCTTCTCCCTGCCAAATTTGGGGTAATTCCGTTCACCCGTTCGACTTGTAGCCTTGTCTAAAATTTCCTATGGAAATGAACATGAAGAAAACACGTTTTGGGACCCACCTTTTTTCTCAGCCCCCCTTGACAAATCACCCCCAAACTTTCAACATAGGAGCTGATCTCAATAAAGAATTAGTTTTGAAAATTTTGCGAAGATTCGTCAATCGGCGCCAAAGTTATTGGGAATAGAATGTTGCCATTTTCCTATAGTAACTAGGTCCTAACTATAACTACCTACTGGCGAATGTCAGTAGGTTATATATATATATATATATATTGTGAAAAAGGCAGGTGTGCCGAAACGCGTCAAGCGGATGAAATAAACTAAGAGCTGGATGGTGAAGCATACCCCTGTGTCGGAGTCCGATTTCTGCAGTAGGAGTCGGGAGTGGTTGAATATATATATATATATGTATATTCACTGAAAAAACCATAGGTTTCACACACATTATAGTTAGGAATTAGCATTTAAAAAACCTTTGAAATTCACTGAAAAAACCATAGGTTTCACACACGTTATAGTTAGCTGGACAAACACTTGTACAAAACCAATGAAATTCCCCCGTTATAGTTAGTTCAGCTAACTATAACTCGCGCGCCCGCAATCCACTGCTGATGACGTCACATATTACATCACTCATGACATGGTCAGTGACATCACTCATGACATCACTGATAACATCTCAAATGACATCACTCATGACATCACTGATGACATCATCCATTGAGTATGTGTTTCTGAACAATTTTAATATGTTTAAAGGGAAAGGCCTGTTGAAGAATAAGTGGGTGTACAAGTGTGTAAATGGATGATTTTCTGTGGTGCGTAAGTGACTCTATAAGTGAGTCATTAAATGTATCTTACTGCAGACTTCTGACTAAACTGTGTAAATGTCTGTTTGTGTCTTTATGTTGGTGTATAAGTGGCTGCATGGTTTTGTGAATAGCTATATGAGTGTCTATATGAGTTATTGATTGCTTATCTGAGTATCTGTATGGGTGCCTGAGTGTTTCTGTGGGTAGGGTGTGTGTGTGACTCTGTGACTAGATGTGTGAGTGGGTGATTCTATGGGTGCATGGATTCAAGAGTGCATCTGTGAAGGACTGTATGTATGAGTGAGTGTATGTATGGGTGTGTTAGGGATTGAATATATATCTCAGTGTTACATTTGTGAGTAACTACATATGTGAAAGGCAGTATATATGTGTGTAAGAGTATATAAGTGGGTAGATGTGAGAGTGTGTGATTGTGACAGTGACTGTATGGATGATTGTGTGCTTGTATCAATGATTCTATAAGAGTGTAAGAATGTGTTACTATTTTTATGATTAAGTGAATTTGAGTGTGTTTAACTGTATAGGTGAGTAAATTGGACTGTGTGTAATTACTTGTACGACTGACTAGGTGTGTCAGTACCTCAATGGTTGATTGGCGGTGTGTGAGTGTCTATACACGTGTATAAATGCATATGATAGTCTTGTATGGAGTGACTGTAAATATGAGTGACTGTACAGGTGAATGAGTGGAGGTGTATGTAGACCTAACAGTTAATAAGTGGGTATGTAGTTATTGGTATTGGAGTATGTATGGTTTTGAAAATTGAACTCTGTAATTTTGAGTCGGTGTATCAAAGGTTATATTAGGGTGTGAGAAGATGCATTAATTTATCACATGGATGATGTCATCAGTGATGTCATGAGTGATGTCATTTGAGATGTCATCAGTGATGTCATGAGTGATGTCACTGACCATGTCATGAGTGATGTAATATGTGACGTCATCAGCAGTGGATTGCGGGCGCGCGTGTTATAGTTAGCTGAACTAACTATAACGGGGGAATTTCATTGGTTTTGTACGAGTGAAATGTCCAGCTAACTATAACGTGTGTGAAACCTATGGTTTTCTCAGTGAATTTGCAAGGTTTTTTAAATGCTAATTCCTAACTATAACGTGTGTGAAACCTATGGTTTTTTCAGTGAATTTCAAACGTTTTTTAAATGCTCATTCCTAACTATAACGTGTGTGAAACCTATGGTTTTTTCTGTGCATTTCAAAGGTCTTTTAAATGCTAATTTATGAATGTATAATTATATTATTTATTTATTTATTTTACAATATGCTACCTATGTATATAATTATAGATTTACTGCATCCTGCAATATGGAATGGCTCACCTTTTTAAAAATTTTTTTAGATATAGTTGAACAGCATAGTTAATATCTTCTACAAACCTCTAAACATTTTTTTTTTTTTTAAGGGTTTTTGACCATGCGCGAACCATATGCTTACGGTGCGCGCACCATACGGTACGCGCACGTGGTTTGCATGCGTACGTGCTCCGTGTGCGCATGCGTACGTGATTTACGTACGCATGCGTACTTCGTCCGCGATGCGTACGCGCATGTTACGTACGCACATGCACGCGTGTTCTTTCTGCGCTTGCGCGTGTGCTCCGTACGCGCGTGTGTGCGTGCTCCGAATGCGCATGCGCGTGTGCATCGTACGCGCGTACTCTGTACGCGCATGCGTGTGTGCTCCGAATGCGCATACGCGCGTGCGTCGTATGCGCGTTCTCCGTACACGCATGCGCGCATCCTACGTACGCGCATGCGTGCTTGTACCGTGCGCGCATCGTAAGCGTACGGTGCGCGCACGGTAAGACATGTGATCAAGAAACAACACTTTTCATTGGTTTATAATAGTTTCAGTTCCAGAAACTTCCAACACCACACCCACTCCCCTCATTATTTCTTCTGATTCCCTGGGAGAAGGAGCTGAACTGTTTTTGTGATACAATGGCAGAGCAGCAGTCATCTTCTGGGAGTGAGCAGGAGATTCTTGTGAGACAGAGACAGAGGAAAAACCGAGATAGCGGCTAAAGGGATGGTGAGAGATGGTACTTTATTTAGGACATTGAGGAAAAGGCGAGAGTTATCCAAAGTAAGTCTGCCCTTAACAAAACCACACTGTTCCTTACCAATGAGATGAGGGATAAAAGGATCTAAGCGTAAAGAGAGAAGTTTAGCAAATAGTTTGTAGTCCACATTAACTAAGGATATTGGTTGGTAATGTTTACAGAATTGGGGATCACGACCATCCTTGGGTATAAGGCAGATCGTAGCCTCGTGGAAAGTACCAGCTGCGGTGCCAGAGAAAAAGAAGGACTGGAAAAGTGTGAGAAGTTTAGGGAGCAGAAGGTCTGAAAAATGCAAATAGAATTCCACAGAGAAGCCATCAGGACCCGGGGATTTGCCTTTAGTAAGAGTCTTTAAAGCACTGTCAAGTTCGGTAATGGAGAGATCATGCTCAAGACCAAGAAAGTTGAGATGAGAGGTGGAGGGGGCAGGGATGCTATCGAGATAGGACTGAATAAGAGAGACAGAGGGAGGCGATTCAGGAGTATAAAGAGACTGGTAGAAAAGTTGGAATTGGGTAAGTATATCCTGTTCCTTGTGTAAGAGAAGATTATCGGTAGAATAAATAGAGTCTATAGAATTACGCTCCTTACGAGATTTGAGATAGTTAGCTAAAAGTTTACCCGATTTATTGCGACCTCCATAGTAACAAGCGCTGCTCCGTAGTAAGATTGAAGAGGCATTATCGGTAGTAGTTTTGTTGAAATCGAGTTTGGCACGTATAAGGTCTGGCAAAACAGCTTTGTTAGAGGAAGTATAGAATTTGTGCTCTAGGGATTTATTATGGGCCAATAAATCTTTCTGTTTATTAAGGAAGTGTTTCTTTTTATTCGAAACAAAGTCTATTACAAAACCACGAGCAGTTGCTTTGAAAGAATCCCAGATAACATGAGGGGCTAAAGAGGGGTCGGAGTTGAACAAAAAGAATTCTGTAGCAAAGGAGAGAAAGGAAGAAGAAAAAAGAGGATCCATGAGAAGAGAGTTATTAAAATGCCAACGAGAAGATTTGGGATGTGGAGGAAGAAGGTCAAGGACTGTGACAATAGGAGCATGGTCTGAGATAACTATTGGTTCAATAGAAGAAGATAGAAGATTTTGAGAGAGAGATTGAGAGAGGAAGATGTAGTCAATCCGAGAAAAAGAGGCATGGGGGGGTGAAAAGAAGGAGTAATCTAGAGTGTCAGGATGGGAAAGTCTCCATGAGTCGGTGAGGTGTGATTTAGAAATAGTATCCAGAAATTGTGGTTGTGATTTGTGAGGTGTAAAGCGGGCAGAGGATTTGCGATCAAGAAACGGATCAACAATTTGATTACAATCCCCTCCCAAGATAAACATGGTATCACTGTATTGAAAACATTTCGAAGTAATTAAAGGCCAAAAATTGCAATCAGGGTGGGTAGGGCCATAGACATTGAATACAGTCAAAGATACAGAGTTGATTAATAACTTAACTAGAACCCATCGGCCTTCAGTATCCGTATCTTGGGAAAGAACTTTACATTTGAGCTTCTTGTGACATAAAATAGCAACACCATTCTTTTTATTAGATGTAGGAGAGAATAAGACCGTTCCCACCCAGCCTCTCTTCAGCTTAAGAGATTCAGCCTCAGAAAGATGGGTTTCTTGTAAAAGGGCTAAATCAGGATTATAAGAGGCTAGGTGGGAAAGTATTCTCTGTCGCTTAATAGGGTTAACAAAATCTTTCACATTCCATGAAATAACTTTGAATTAAAAACAGTAAAATTGTAAGCAACAAAGAAAAGCAATGAAAACAAAAAATAAGAAAAGAGTGCCAATTGATACATGAGAAAAAAGAACGAGAAAAAAGAGAGTCGAGAGATACATTAAGATAAAGAGAAAGGAAAGAGGGGAAAGGGCAAGAGAAAAGAAGTACAAGAAGGGACAGTACATATCCAAATAGGATGACTGAAAAACACATACCTGAGGGGGGGAAAATAAGATGACAATGGGGTATGGAAGGATTCGACAAGAGTGACCTCCTAAGCCAGGAGAACAGACTGCACCAGGACGGAAGATGAGTAAAACGAACCGTATGGGATGAAGAGGAACACACCGATCAATCTAGGTGAGGAAGAAAGAAACAGATGATACAAAAATTATGTTAAACAAAACAACACAAAGGCAAACGACACGTGCAAAAAGGGAATCCAATCCATTAACCGATTAGGAAGAACCACATCAAGGGAACAAAGCATATGCCAACATAAGAACATATCAGTAAAACCTGCAAGAAAACGGAAAAATTAAATAATCAACCATTAGCCGGGTTGGAGGTATCCATGCCAGCATTAGTCTGGATATGAATAAAATTCTTGAGTTCAGCTGGGTCTTGAAAAGTCCAGGTGTTGTTTTGGTGAGTCACTTTGAAGGTACAAGGGTGAAATAGACCATATCTGGCCCCAAGAGAGCGTAGAGGAGCTCGAAGAGACAGGAACTCTTTCCTTCTGGCAGCAGTGGCATTAGAGACATCTTGAGAGAGAAAAACTCTCTGACCCATCCAGGATACTTGACGCCTGGTTCGAGCTGCAGAAAGGACCAGAAGAAGATCAGTAAATTTTAGGAAGAGGATGATGACACCTCGTGGTTTAGTTGGGGAGGAGGAACGAGGCCAAGCCTATGAGCTCTTTGGATACTTAGAGAAGTAGTAGCAGGAATGTCCAGAAGTTTCAGAAGAAAAGAGGAAAAGAACGCAACAGGGTCATCTCCTTCCAAGGACTCTGGCAGGCCATAAATGCGCAAGTTGTTCCTCCTATTTCTATTTTCCAAGTCCTCAGTATGCTGTTGGAGGGTGAGAAGAGACTTCTCCAGAGAGGAAATACGCTGAGAGTTAGTGTGAATTTCTGTAACCTGCTGTTCTACGGAGGATACACGAGTTTCCATAGTTGACCATTTTGCCTCAAAAAGTTGCATCTTCGTATTGGTCTCTTCCACAAACGGACGCAAAGCGTGTATCTCCTCCAGCAACATTTCCATAGATATAGGGGATGGCGGCTTCTCAGGTGGAGGAGGAGGGGAGTCTTGTTTCAAGCGCTTAGACGAGGAAGTAGAGGGAGAAAATTTGTTTAAGGCAGACTGTGATGGAGAAGAACGGCTGGAAGACGCTGTCGCCATTTGATCTGTGGGAGAAGAGCAATCTGCCGTTGAGGAAGAGGCGGCTGTAGGAGAGCTCTTCGAAGGTACAAAGACAAACTTTGGGTTACGTAGTTTGCCCATAGAAGCTTGAACGTGCAAATGATGGGGTGAGTGATAACCAAAGCACCGATGTGCTTCGGATGCAAAATACAAAGATTTCAATATGCTTAGTAGGGAGATACAGAGGTCAGCAGGAGCAGTAAAAGACAACAGTAAAAACCATGGAAAAACCAAAATTCAGGGGTAGTTCCAACTAGTTATTACAATCTTCTTCCAATAGTATCAGGGAAACCACCAGTCAGCGCGGAGGTCTTATGCGCAAAGACTTAGTTGTATAATTGCGGAGAAAACCCAGCTCTTAGATGCAGTAGGGATGGAGTGAACTTCACTCTGCTGGACAAACCACAAAAAATATGAAGTCCTTGCGAATGAAAAAAGAAGCAAAAACTGGATAGTTCGTCAAAAGGAGCACATTAGGAGCAACATTTTGTGTGGGAAATATGAAGGTAGGGGTTTTCCGTGAGGCAGCATTAATGAGGAGAAGGGAAGCATTCCACTCATAAGGTCAACATGAAGTAATAGCTCTTTCAAAGCATAGACCAGAAGACAGAGCCATGCTGGTTGCAAAATGGAAAAAAGCTAGAGGATTCGTGAGGTAGGAGCATTGTAGGCAGGAGGAAGAGGCTATCAAACAATAATATCAATGTCCCACACTCTGAGGAAACAACATGCCTGCGCCCATTTCAGCCTCGCGCGCGGGTCGCGCCGATCGTAAAATGGCGGTCGCGCTGAGGCACTTACATAAAGCAGAGAAAGCGGGGCAAAACTGCACGCAGGAGAAGTCTGGCGGTCACATCCTCAACCCGGTGTCATCCGCTCGTTGGGGCTGAAAGAAGCCTGTCGAAATGGCCGCAGATAGACGAAAGGGAAGGAAAAATCCGCCGGGGCGCAGCAGAGCTCCGAGCTCAGGCGGCCATCTTACTCGGCGTCCAAGCCACGCCCCCCAGAAAGATTCTTTTATCTGGCAATATTTTACATTTCCAGAGGGGCAGAAGAAAGTCAATGCTCCCAAAGTCACCTGCACTCTTTGTAGTCGTGTCTTATCCAGAGGCGATCCCAAAAAGAAATACCCTTTTAGTATCTTCACTATGATCAGGCACGTTAGGGATGTACATCCTGTGGCTTATGCTCGAGCTGCTAGAGAACCCTCCTGCAGCTCAGCCGAGCACATCCTCAGCAGCTCAGCCGAGTACATCATCGGCAGCTCAGCCGAGCACTTCATCTGCGGTGGCAGCTTCACCTTCTTCTGCTCCTCTGGACATTCACCCTCTGTTTAAGAGGGTGCATATACGGTGCAATACGTGTAATGCTCTTCTTGCTTTGGGGGAGACCAGCATTCCCCTAATAGATATCAAGATACAGCAGCACACGTGCGGCACCCTATAATTTTTGCCATTCTTTCCTTCCTCTGTCCCTCAATTAACACAACGGCTCTTTTTAGAGCCACCTAACATCTAAACACTTTTTTTTAATCATTTTTTTTTTCCCCGCCGTGTGCGCATGGTGCGCGCACGGTACGCACACCCCTTGATTTTGTTAATAAAATTAAATGTTTTTTTCACCCTTCATGGTCCTTCAGGGACCTCCTGTCAAAAGGTAGAGGGTCAGGAACTCTGTACCCTGCCCCCTTTTCACGTTCTCCACCTTTTTTTTAAATGGAAACACACATTTCTTTTTTTGCATATTTTAACCCTTTCTAAATGATTTCTACCCCCAACATGACTTCTGCCTGCTAGCATAGCATTAGATCATGTTACAGTTGTGTGTGCAGAGACGTCAGAAGTTCAGCACATAATGTTTCTAATCCAAAGAGCAAGAGTACATTTCACAGATGAAGGGGACTGAGTCTTCCTCTTGATCTTTAGACACTGGATCGATACTTACTTATAGGTACCAAAAAACACTCAATTAACACAATGGCTCTTTTTAGAGCCAACCAACACCCAAACACTTAAATTTTTTTTTTAATTCTATTTTTTAAAATATTTTTTTGTCGCATCTCTACGCTTCCCCTGCACAGGCATGCAAACTGCAGCCATGCGCCAGCGCAGGCTCCCTTGCACCATGGTACAAGGATGCCTGTATGGTGGGGAGATTGTTCTTGTGCAGGAAGGGACACCTTCCTGCACAAAAACAATCACAAGAGGCTTTTTCCTCTTTCAATGCGTGCTGTAGAATGGAGGACGCACTAAAAGAGGAAAAAACGAGAAGAAATAAAAATATTTCTCCTCGTTGTGCCTCGCAACACCACCTCTAGGGTGGCGTAGCATTCACATGCATCTCCAGAGTTACGATTTCTCGTAAACCTGGAGATGTGTCTAGTTCTTTGTGTGTTGCGTGGGAACACCCACAACAGCACCCATGGAACGCCCCTTCAACACAGTGCTGCGTGTGAAGTGGCTGTATTTATGTGGTGGGGAAAAATTACGCAGGGTGGCTTTTCCTCTCCTTGTAAATATGAAGGAGCTCCTTGGCCACCAGTACGTTATGAAAAGTGACGTAGTGGTGGCGCAGAGGCCTTGTTAATCTTCCCCAGAGATGTAAAGGAAATTAAGGGTAAGACAGACAAAGGGAGAGAGACAGAAACAGAGACAGAGAGCAAGGAACTGAGAAGAAGTAAGGCAGTTAGAATGACTGACACACATGGAGACAGGGAGAGATACATGGTTGAAAAAGTAGTGATGGAGGCAGTAAACCTAGGGGAGTAGTATAGAAGGAGTGAGGGAGTTACGAAAGAGCAGTAAAGGAAGAAGACAGAGAGAAGGGGAATGAGAAAAGCAGAGTGAGGAGAAGTAAAGAAAAGGGAGCATGAAAGTGAAGGGGTGAGAAATACAGATATTTCAAACTTACCTGACCAACAAAATAACTTAATTATAAATAAATGGGTTTTTTTAATTGCTAGAAAAAAGGATTACATTTTCTAAATGTTCTTTCTCGATCTGAAAAAAAAGAAAAAAAGTATTAATATTTAACAATACATTTTAGAATACAGTACACATATGTTCATATTTAACAAAGTAATTTTTTGCCCTTTTTTGATGTTTTCAGAATATATTGAATTTCACTGCAAATTGTGAAATCAATTGCATTCATCACTTAAGAGCAAGCAAAAAAATTAACAATCTGAAAGATTGTTTAAAAAAAGCCCTGAATCTCTTCTCAGTAAAACATACCTTGATAGAAATGTAACATATATATTAAAAATATCATCTAAGTACAATAACTATTTCCAATAAATAACATCTGTAAATCTTGTTGCTTAAGCTCATACACCAAAATAATATCTGTCAAAGAAGTCCACAATAGAAATTTTTACCTTTCCATGAGGCCAAATGGTAATTTTAAAATTCTTTTTTGGTGAAATATCCAATGTTAATCCTATAAAATCGAAATAATGGTTTCTTCAGATACTGCAATTTGTATCTAAAATTTTGGTTTTAGAAAAATTAAGTAGGAATTTGGTAATTCTGCAGGCAAACGTTGCTTGAAAATCAATTGTGAATCATTACACAGTGTCCAGCCTTTTTCACATTTTAGCTAAACTGTGTAATGACCAGAAGTTATAGAAGGTCCATCATGGAAAATAATTGCAACTGCAACAAAAGTTTTTCCTGATATTGATAATTGATGTCCTGTAAACTTCTTTATTAAAGTGTCCAATTTTGTTCCATCAGATCTACAACGTTGCATCATTAAAATGACATACTGTCCATATTTCATTAAAAATAACGTTGATAACATGTCTGATTTACATTGAGAACATTCCATGTTGTGATTTGCATCTTTAACTAATTTAGTAAAAGTCACTGATTTACTCTCTGGTAATGTTAAATATATGAACCTTTCAGAATCAACATTAGAGCTGCATGTGTTCAAACAGTTTTCACAACTATGTTCCCATTTATAAGAGAGACCAAACATATTTTCTATTTCTACCCCTTCATCTTCCAGTACCATAAGCATATACATTAAGAATTCCTGTGCATCTTGCTGGACATTTTGAGTAAACTGTGTACATCCTGAACATACATCTAAAAGATTTCTAACATCAGAAGCACTTTCTATTTTAGTTTTATCATTACTCAGCTTCTCATAAAGAAAACTCAACAGAGAACAGAATCTTTTTTCATGATTTAGTATTATCTGCTCTTGCAAACTTTCAAGATAAAATACAACATTCAGCACTTCATTAGCATAGCAGTTGACACCAGAGCTATTTTCAAAATGACATCCAACAACCTCTTCAACATTGTCCTTTTTCTTTTTGCTTGCAATCACAACACTCTCCTTTTGTTTTCTCTTCTGTACATCCTCATTACAGATATTCTCAATTCTCCTTTTCCGACAAACAACACATTTTTCAAACACAGGATACTGACCTAAATGAGGAGCATAGCTTCTTCTTAATCTATTATATTCCTTTACACAGTTTGCATCAGCACTAACTTTTGACTCATCAAAGTCTATCATGAATAAACCAGATATTTTTTTCACGCGTGACAACGCAACATATGCCATACCCTCTTTAAACACAGTAGATCCAATGTTTACAAAAGCACTATCTACAGTTAATCCTTGAGATTTGTGAATAGTTACAGCATATGCTAGAGAAAATGGAAACTGCTTCCTACGTACATATAAGTCTTTCACAAGCAAGAAACGAACTGAACAACGACAAATGTCTTTAACCTCTTCAATCTGATCAAATTTTATTTTTTTAAATTCAATTCCATCTTTTTTCTGGTAATTAACAAAACCCACAACTTTACCCATAGCTCCATTCACTAAACCTTTTTCTACATCCAAATTACGTCTTAAAATTACCCGACAGTTCATACATACATAAAGATTTTTTTCCAAACCAGCTGTTTTCGATATGTTTTTCTCTAGAGAATCCAATTTAGTTGTCAATTTGCTTGTCAATATAATAGTTATTCCTTCATGTTGTATTTTATCCACAGCTTCCAGTTTTACAATCTCTTCATTTTCCAATTTCAAAAGTTCTTGATTGAATATAGAGCATTCATGTAGTGTTGGCATTAAGCAGATTACAGTATTTTTTCCAGCAATTTTCTTGTATATTTTCTCTGGAACAATTTGTTCTGTTGGAAACAAATTACATAGTAATCGACTCTGTAAAGCTTTTCTGCCATGTTCTGTGAGTAGTCCAATTCTGATATCTTTGAGAATACTTGCATAGTCATCATCATTTGCTTGCCGCATATTGGTAATGAGTTCTTTTTCGTGTCTTCATGTGTAAGAGTATGAAATACTGGTTGTCCTTTAACTGGAGTGAGCTGCAGTAGATCCCCAAAACTATAACATGTTTTCCTCCAAATAGCACGTCATAGTTTGTCTTTAGAATTTGCTGCATTCTTAAATGCACAAAGGCAAGCATTAAGTTTGATACCATGCTTACCTCATCAATAATGAGAACTTTCATTTTTTTCAATACTCTTGCAACTTCAAAACATGCTTCTCCTGTTAGCTTGTGGTATTGTATTTTGTTCTCATGCTCTACTGGTAACATTAGCAAACGATGGAGGGTAATTCCTTTTATGTTATATGCTGCTAACCCAGTTGGAGCAGTAACAACACAAGACAAAGTTGAATCAGTTTTTTTCTGTAGGTAGCTTCTAATTACCTTAATCAAGAAACTTTTTCAAGTTCCAGCTTGTCCACTCACATACATTCTGATTGGTTCAAATGATGTGCATGAGCACTCTTTATTTTCATGTAGTAATCCATGATCAATTTGTTTTGTGACTTCCTCATAAATTTGTTGTTGTTCATCATTCAGTTGCTGTTCCAAACTTGGTAAGTTTATTAAATCTTCCTGAGCTTGATTCATAGCTGTTTCCACTTCAGTCATGGCTATTGCAGCTTCATTTTCTACGATCGGTTGTCCTAGGGGATCTTGACTGAGCATCCCAGAGCTTTGACTGTCTTGAGAACTGTCTCTAGCTACTTCAGCTGCAATTGTTGCTTCTTGTTCAATTTCTTCATTTAACGTTTGCACATAAGTTGTGAAAGAACTGCATTCTATGGTATCTTTGCATGCATTAAAGGAATCTTCATAGCTTTGAAAATGTCCAAGTAATTCATCCTCTGAGCGCCATGGTTTAAACAACTGTAAAAGTGCTAAGTGGTAAAATTCCTTCTTGTCAGTAGTGTCGCAACTCAGCTTTCTGTGATTAATCAAACTTCCTTTTGTTTGTTTTACCAAACATCCTTCCTCACCAATGACTTTATATTTTCCATTGTTGATGTCTTCTGTGGCATTCCGTTTATAAATGTATTTTTGCAGCACTTCATAGAGACACATGTTCTCAAGATGATGACTTCTCTTTGGGTAATATGTGTCCAACATGTTTGTTCTTAAAATGTCTGTACTTTCAGGTTCGTACTCTGCTAAATATTCAATTTCTCGAATAGATTTCAGTACCCGATTTCGCATTCCTGCAAGGCCTAAACTTACCCAAATTATTCTTCTGGATTTGGAGTACAGACTTGCAGATGATAACCTATCTGAGCATTCGTAAGAGCCAATTTCTCGATGCGATAACATCTTTAAACTGAAACTGTATAGCTTTTTACCGACAGTCTTCTCGTGAGAAATCTCTTCCCACATTTCTTTCAATTCCGTTTTCTCAGATTTAGTGATGTAAGATGTGACATACCGAGCAACAGCAATAGAATTGTCAGCTACATACTGAATATCCATGTTAGCATTCCACATGGATAAAATGACTGGGTTGTAGTCATTTATATATTTTGACTCTTCTTTTCTTCGTAGGTTGTAGGTATTCTTAGGTGAATTTCTTGTAATAGTATGTCGCACAGCTGACATAAAACTGTTTACTCTTCCTTTTGAAAGAACAGGTCGTGGAAATCCAAATCGACATTTTGTGTAGAATTTATCTTTACTCTTGTACTTTCGTCGACAGTATTTTCCACACCGATGACTTTGGAAACATAAAACTTGCTCTTTTAAATTTTTTCTTCTGTGCTTTTAGGTATAGCACATGTTGCATATCCTTCAATGAAAGATAGAACTGCATCATCAGAATCTGTTCCAAATTTTGGGGCATCCTTAATCCACAACAGCATATGAATATGAGGAGCACCACTTGCTTGGTACTCTTTTCTCCAAAAGAAATCCACAACTTCTCCAAGAGGTGGATTTTTTTTATTGAAGATGAAGGACATCAGAGCCTCAAATCTATGATTGAAATATCTGCAAACATTAACCGGATCCAATGAGCACAATTCTCCTGCTGTCTTGTATTGGATGTTTTCAATATTTTAATTTGCCTCTCGAAGAAAATCCAGTAAATCATCCCAAGCGTACTCTGCACAGCTTAGGGTAAGGAACCATGTAGGAGTTCCTAAATTCCGTAACATACATTTCAATTCTCCATGGCGTCGGTACCAATATTCATTAGTCCCACGCTGACAAGCCATTAGATTAATCAAATGAGATTCCAAATGAGCATCTCGCTGTTGCACTTTGTTCAGAAAATCCTTTGCAGACACATTATGTAGATGTACTCCAGTTTTCAAAATGTGATTTACTGCATAAGATAGTGCTGATAAGTCACTTTCAAATAAAAGATGGAACAAATAAGGAATACTTTGACGAAATCTTGGATCTTCTGCATATAATCTTGTAGTCCGATACTCAGAAGCAGGAATCTGTACTGGACGTTCATCACATCGTCCACCTTTTCCTGTAGGAAACAGCTGGGGAAAACAACGAGCTTCCAAGCTCTCCTCCCATACACTCACGGGAGTTCCTTTTGCTTTTTTCATCTGAAAGAGATCAATAGTGTTTCCCATAAATTCTTTAGAATGAAGAGGATGTATGCTGAAATGTTCATAAATTTCTTCTTCTTTTGACTTATCCCATTTTTCAATTTGCCCAGTTGGTATTCCTGTGTCTGCTAGTAAATCTTCTTCATCTTCATCCATATAAATTGATTCATACCATTTATTATTTCTTTTCAAATATAAATTTGCTCTTTGTACTTTTCGTACATCCACCAGCTCCTGCCAAATTTTCTTATTCTTTATAGGTACACCATTAACCAGAATAACTAATGGTTCAGTTTCCAAACTATCTGCATCAATTGTTTCAATATTTTTTTTCAAATCTAATGGCAAATAGACAACTCTTCCTTTTAAACCTCTTTGTAAATCTGTAGGAGGTAATTTGCCCCGTTTGGGCTCCATACGAACTATAGTCTGAAACGGATGGACACATTGAATGAGTATAGACTCATACGTATTTAAATCACTAAGTTCTGCAGGAGTATCAATCAATTCTAAATTATTATGTACAGCTCTAGCAGGCATTTTATTTTCTTCTAACTTGTTATAACAGTATTTACAAATACGCTGATCTTCACCTAAATCAAAACAATTTTCCAGAAATAAATATGTAGCAAAATCCTTCCATTTAGAATTATTTTCTTTTTCACTTTTTTTATAGAGATCAACCTTCCTTGTTTGATTTTTGTAATGGCTTCTCCGGCAACAAATACAAGTAATATTTGGTCTTTCATTAGAGATGATAGTAAATTTTGTCATTTGATCTTCAAATGTTTTACTAACAGTGGGTTCTACATTCTCTTCCACATTTTCTTCAATAACTGTGTCATTTCCTGCACTTTCTTGCTCTGGACCAAAGTAACAAAACTCAATATCCTCACAAACCTTCTTCACATCTGTTACAGATCCACGGAACAAAGCACCATTCAACTCATGTAACTTTAGTGCTGGACTTTTAGCAAAATACAATCTTCTCACAAACTTTCTCATTTCAGTATGATGAACTGCCAGCATCCTAAAATGGTGAAAAACACTTTGACAAACTTTCCTAGAAAGACAAGCCAGAGAATGTCCTTGCAAACCAGTATTCTCTCTCACTCTGCATGGATCTAGTCTTTGAAGCACCTTAATCTTCTGTTTAACACTTTTTTACTATATTCCCTTAGAAAGTCACAAAATTTATCAATAGATTCCTGTCGTACAGTACAAATACTACTACAATTCCAAGTGTTCACTGGGGCTTTAGGACGTCTCCCCATAACCTCATCAACTAACACTTCTTCATTATTTCTTGGAACCATTTTCTCCTTTTCCATTACACAACCATCCTTAACTTCATATGCTCGACCACTGGTGTCAACTGCATGCAGCAAACTATTACTTTGAAGATAACTCTCTTCATTAAAAAATGGTTCAGTACTTGAACTATGCTTCCATTCTCCTAAGAACACTTTACAAAAGTTTTTTTTTTCACTTCTCTTTTTCTTTTGCTTTTTGACTTCATTACATTCACTAATTTATCTAATGTACGGATCCTGTTCAAAATTAAAATGAATAGTTTCCTTTTTAACTCCAAAGCCTTGGCAACAATTGTTTCAATATGTTTCTTTTTCTTATAAAATCTGGCTTTCTTCCTATATTTTTTCACATCCTTTAGCAAATTGAACATCACTCTTCTCTCAAACATTTTTCTACGAATGTTTTTAAAATCTATTTTTTACTTTAAGTCATTCTTTCTTACTTCTGTTTGTGCATTAGCATTTAGTATATTCTGTGGATTGTCTTGTTGTTTTCTACTTGAAACACTATTTCCAGTGGATATATTTTTTACTGGTTTGCTTTGCTTGAGGATATTTAAAAAAAAATCCTTAGTCTGCTTACCAGAAGGCTTTTTTTTTCCAACATGAGGTACTTCAACTAATTTTTTTTGTCCAGTTGTCTTCAAATATAGATGTTGTTGCTGTTCTTTTCTCTTTCTTGATTTTATAGGCATCTTTAATTTATTTCAGTCTGGTTCAGCAATACCTGAAAGAAACAAAAAAAAAATATCTTTATGTAATTTATATATATTACTATATTTTTTATGAGCTTTTCAAAACATATCATATGAGCTATCCCTTTTCAACGACTGCAAGTCTTACACAATAAAAGCTACACAAATTAAATCTCTGACAACAATTCCTGTGTGCACACAGACTCATGGTGTGATTCTAGGCAGAAAACAATATTTGATTGGCAATTTCAAAGCACATTTACTACTGTGGTTGAGCAAGTGATAATTACTGTTAGAGCCTGACACATTTTCCTTATAGTTTAGAGAGGCAGAAAAGAGCACATGTCCTAACAGCTACTTGAGAGCATGAGCATGTGGAACCTGGGTGAGTGATTAGACTAGAGCAAAGGAAATGAGCCTTGGTGATGTTGAATGTGGTAGCGTTACACACTACTATCTAAAATACCACACAGTGCTGAATACTTAGCATGGGAGTGCTGGAGAAGCTACTGCCTGTGTGATAAGAGCGTGCTTCTGGAGACTGTGTATTGTCAGGTACAAGAGAGATCTGCATGGACGCTTGCAGAACTGCATGAAGACTGCACAGATGTATGTAAGAGTACATGTGGGGTAAGGGTTAATTGCAGTTTTGAACATGTAGGATCTACCTCACCCATGGCAGGAGTGGAAGGAAAATCTACCCTGTTGTTTTCAAATGTGTTAGCATTTGCCTCTCATTTGTGAGATAGTGATTTCTGCTGAATGAAAACCATCACAGTTCAAGAAAACAAGCTGCCCCTTTCATACGAATGCAAGTCTTACATAACCAGACCACCACGAATTAAATCTCTGACAACAAATTCCTGTGTGCACACAGACTCATGGTGTGATTCTAGGCTTAAAACGATTTTTCATTGGCAATTTCAAAGCACATTGACCGCTGTGGTTTTGCAAGTGATAATTACTGTAAGAGCCTGACACATTTTCCTTATAGTTTAAAGAGGCAGAAAAGAGCACATGTCCTAACAGCTACTTGAGAGCATGAGCATGTGGAACCTGGGTGAGTGATTAGACTAGAGAAAGAAAATGAGCCTTGGTGACATTGAATGTGTTAGCGTTACACACTGCTATATGAAATACCACACAGTGCTGAATTCTTAGCATGGGAGTGCAGAAGAAGCTACTGCCTGCGTGATAAGAGCGTGCTTCTGGAGACTGTGTATTGTCAGGTGCAAGAGAGATCTGCATGGACGCTTGCAGAACTGCATGAAGACTGCACAGATGTATGTAAGAGTACATGTGGGATAAGGGTTAATTGTAGTTTTGAACATGTAGGATCTACCTCACCCATGACAGGAGTTGAAAGAAAATCTACCCTGTTGTTTTCAAATGTGTTAGCATTTGCCTCTCATTTGTGAGATAGTGATTTCTGCTGAATGCAAACCATCACAGTTCAAGAAAACAAGCTGCCCCTTTCCTACGAATGCAAGTCTTACATAACCAGACCACCACGAATTAAATCTCTGACAACAAATTCCTGTGTGCACACAGACTCATGGTGTGATTCTAGGCTTAAAACGATTTTTCATTGGCAATTTCATAGCACATTTACCGCTGTGGTTTTGCAAGTGATAATTACTGTAAGAGCCTGACACATTTTCCTTATAGTTTAGAGAGGCAGAAAAGAGCACATGTCCTAACAGCTACTTGAGAGCATGAGCATGTGGAACCTGGGTGAGTGATTAGACTAGAGCAAAGGAAATGAGCCTTGGTGATGTTGAATGTGTTAGCGTTACACACTGCTATCTGAAATACCACACAGTGCTGAATAGTTAGCATGGGAGTGCAGGAGAAGCTACTGCCTGTGTGATAAGAGCATGCTTCTGGAGACTGTGTATTGTCAGGTGCAAGAGAGATCTGCATGGACGCTTGCAGAACTGCATGAAGACTGCACAGATGTATGTAAGAGTACATGTGGGGTAAGGGTTAATTGCAGTTTTGAACATGTAGGATCTACCTCACCCATGGCAGGTGTGGAAGGAAAATCAACCCTGTTGTTTTCAAATGTGTTAGCATTTGCCTCTCATTTGTGAGATAGTGATTTCTGCTGAATGCAAACCATCACAGTTCAAGAAAGCAAGCTGTCCCTTTCCTACTAATGCAAGTCTTACAGAACCAGACCAACACGAATTAAATCTCTGACAACAAATTCCTGTGTGCACACAGACTCATGGTG
The DNA here is from genome assembly GCF_964204655.1 of Triturus cristatus. Lineage (NCBI taxonomy): Eukaryota > Metazoa > Chordata > Amphibia > Caudata > Salamandridae > Triturus > Triturus cristatus. The sequence goes on from NC_140589.1 coordinate 467,416,425, forward strand.
TGATTCTAGGCTTAAAACGATTTTTCATTGGCAATTTCAAAGCACATTTACTGCTGTGGTTTTGCAAGTGATAATTACTGTAAGAGCCTGACACATTTTCCTTATAGTTTAGAGAGGCAGAAAAGAGCACATGTCCTAACAGCTACTTGAGAGCATGAGCATGTGGAACCTGAGTGAGTGATTAGACTAGAGCAAAGGAAATGAGCCTTGGTGACATTGAATGTGTCAGCGTTACACACTACTATCTAAAATACCACACAGTGCTGAATACTTAGCATGGGAGTGCAGGAGAAGCTACTGCCTGTGTGATAAGAGCGTGCTTCTGGAGACTGTGTATTGTCAGGTGCAAGAGAGATCTGCATGGACGCTTGCAGAACTGCATGAAGACTGCAGAGATGTATGTAAGAGTACATGTGGGGTAAGGGTTAATTGCAGTTTTGAACATGTAGGATCTACCTCACCCATGGCAGGAGTTGAAAGAAAATCTACCCTGTTGTTTTCAAATGTGGTAGCATTTGCCTCTGATTTGTGAGATAGTGATTTCTGCTGAATGCAAACCATCACAGTTCAAGAAAACAAGCTGCCCCTTTCCTACGAATGCAAGTCTTAAAGAACCAGACCACCACAAATTAAATCTCTGACAACAAATTACTGTGTGCACACAGACTCATGGTGTGATTCTAGGCTTAAAATGATTTTTCATTGGCAATTTCAAAGCACATTTACCGCTGTGGTTTTGCAAGTGATAATTATTGTAAGAGCATGACACATTTTCCTTATAGTTTAGAGAGGCAGAAAAGAGCACATGTCCTAACAGCTACTTGAGAGCATGAGCATGTGGAACCTGGGTGAGTGATTAGACTAGAGCAAAGGAAATGAGCCTTGGTGACATTGAATGTGTTAGCGTTACACACTGCTATCTGAAATACCGCACAGTGCAAACCATCACAGTTCAAGAAAACAAGCTGCCCCTTTCCTACGAATACAAGTCTTACAGAACCAGACCACCACAAATTAAATCTCTGACAACAAATTCCTGTGTGCACACAGACTCATGGTGTGATTCTAGGCAGAAAACAATATTCTTGGGTGATACCAGTACACCTTTACTTATGGTGAAGACATACTCCATAATATCTGACAAGTTCAAGGCAGTTAAATATCTTCCAAAACATAAAATGTAAAACACTACTTTAAAACAAGAATCTCATTTACATTTTTTTTATCAAAATGCACCACATACATCCCCTCTCAAATTCATAACTCACCTTTAAAAGTAGTTAGTTGAGAAAGAAATGTGGCACTCACACAGCAGATTATCAGAGCCAGAATCTCTGAACTGTACACCTCTCAACAGAACCAGTAAATGGCAATGTTTCCCTCTCTTTTTTCACACATATACATGTTAACTTCAAATCACAGTGCTTCCCACATTTTTTCAAATGGAAACACACATTTCTATTGGTTGCAAATTTCAACCCTTTCCAAATGATCCCTACCCCCAACATGACTTCTGCCTCCTACCATAGCAACAGGTCATGGAACACTGGTGTGAGCAGAGAGGTCAGAAGTTCAGCACACAATGTTTCTAATCCAAAGAACAAGAGTGCTTGACTTTTCAAACCTAACAGCAAATCCAAAGTAATGTTCTGTGGGAACACATTTTTCTGAACCAATACAAAACATGCTTTTAAAAATTTAAACTTACAGCCTAGTTTTTAGTGTAGAATGATCTGAAACAGCCAATGAGCTCTTTTTATTAAAAAAAAAGTTTGTAAGCCTCCATTTTACAACTATCTTTCTTTTCTTATTGCCATTCTACTGAAAGACACCTTCTGAGTGCATCCGGATCTCCTTGAAAGATGTTCATAGTGTGGATTGTAGGTCATAGCTATGTCTTCTGGAGTGAAAAGTATGCAGCAAAAAGAGGTATTTTCAAAGACGTTGCTTTGCCAAATGTAGACATTAAATGGATTGGTCAGAGAGGGTTAAAGTGGCACCAATTAATGCCTTTGGTGAAATCCTTTCTACATCTCCCACAGCCTGACCTTATAATTGTGCACTGTGGTGGAAATGACCTAGGCACTTTAACTGGGGTAGGTCTGGAAATGCTTGTTAAGGACACAATTGTGCAATTGATGTCACTTTTTCCACAAACTACCTTTGTATATTCTAATATATGCCAAAGGCAAAAGTGGAACTGGTCCAACCAATATTGTCCACAGATTGACAAAGCAAGAAAGCACGTCAATAAGTCTGTTTCTGCTTTCCTCAGAGACTATGGTATGGGTTCTATATACCACAACAAATTGCGTTACAACATGCAAGGCATTTATAGAGGAGACGGTGTTCATTTCACAGATGAAGGCAACAGAGTCTTCCTCTTGAACTTTAGACTCTGCATCGATACTTACTTGTAGGTACAAAAAAACACTCAATTAACAAAACGGCTCTTTTTAGAGCCAACCAACATCTAAACACTTAAACTTGATTTTTTAATCTATTTTTTTAATGTTTTTTTTGCCACCATGCGCGCACCTTACGCGCACCGTGCGTGCACCCCGCGATATTAATTTTTTTTTCTTTTTTTTCTGAGACCTAAGAGGTCTTTCATGGTCCCCCTGAGAAGACCTAGGGGGTCAGGGACTCTCTACCCTGCCCCCTTTTCACGTTTTCCACTTGTGTTTTTAGCTCTCTTCTGCCTCTAAAACTCAAAATGGCGGCTGGGGGGTTCACGCAACGTGCACGCACCCCGCGATTTTTTCAAAAAAAATAAAATGTTTTTTTCACCCTTAAGTGTCCTTCAGGGACCCCCTGTCAAAGGCTAGGGGGTCAGGAACTCTCTACCCTGCCCCCTTTTCACGTTCTCCACCTTTCTTTTTCCCTGTCACACACACAACACACAAAATGACGGCCGACACTTCCTGATTTCGACCGATTCGAATGTTGACTGTCATGAATCTACCAATCAGAATTACGCTCGCGCACGTTAGGGTGCGCGCACCGTGCGCGTATGGTGCGCAGAAGGTGCGCGGCTATAGATATGTATGTGCTTTTAAATGCAATTTTCTCAGGAACTACTGAACAGATTGACACCATATATGCAAAAGGCACATGCCTGACCTGAGGACTACCTCTTTGCCAAATTTAAAGTAATTCTGTTCAGCCGTTCGGGCTGTACCTTCGACTAAAGGTCCTATGGGAAAATGCATGGGGAAAACACGTTTTGGGACCCCCTTTTTTCTCAGCCTCCGCTTGACGAATCACCCCGAGACTTTCAGGGTAGGAGATGAGCGGAGCGCCCCATTAGTTTTGAAAATTTCGCGAGGATTCGTCAACCGGCGCCAAAGTTATTCAAAATAGAATTTTGAGATTTCCTATGGAAACACAGTCCTAACTATAACTATCTACTGGCGACCGCCAGTAGATGATATATATATATATATATATAAGAAATTCACTGAAAAAACCATAGGTTTCAGGGGTGTTATAGTTAGCTGGACTTTTCACTTGTACAAAACCATTGAAATTCCCCCGTTATAGTTAGTTCAGCTAACTATAACTCGCGCGCCCGCAATGCACTGCTGATGACGTCACATATTACATCACTCATGACATGGTCAGTGACATCACTCATGACATCACTGATGACATCTCAAATGACATCACTGATGACATCACTGATGACATCATCCAGTGAATGTGTGTTATTCTGAAAATTAAATCTGTTTTATATATGTATATCTCAAGGTCGATGGAAGAATAAATGGGTATATAAGTGTCTAAATGGATGATTTGTTTTTGAAAAATTGATTGTGTAACTGACTGATTAAGTGTATCATAGTGAATACATGGCTTAGTGAGTAATGTTTAAATATGTAAATATCTGTATCAGTCTCTCACTTTGTGTATAAGTGGCTGCATGGGTTGGTGAGTAGCTACATGGGTGTCTATATAGGTTATTAGTTGGTTTTTTGAGTATCAGTCTGAGTGTCTGCATGGTTCGGTGGGGGTATTACGTAGTGCATAGGTGCATGAATGAGTGACTCACTGCTTGTATGTGTTGAACACAGTATGTGTGCAGGACTGTATGGGTGGATGAGTGTGTGTATGGGTGTGTTAGTGAGTGAATGACTGTCTCAATAGTGTATTTATGAGTAACTACATATGTTTTAAACTAGTATATGTGACTATTGGTGTATATATGTGAGTATATGTGAGAGTGAGAGATTGAAAGAGTTCCTGTATGAATAAGTATGTGTTTCTATAAGTGATTGTTTAAAAGACTAAGTATGTGTAAGTTTCCGTAGAAGTAAGTGTGGTGGTGTGTGTATAACTGTATATGCAAGTAAATGTATGTTTGATTCTTTATTAGCATGAGTGACTATGTGTGTGAGTAACTCTATGGATGAGTGGCATTGTGTAACAGGATGTATAGGTGTATGAGTACATATGATGAGTGTGTACATGTATGAGTGACTGTATTGGACTGTTGGTGAATGAGTGGATGTGTATGTGGATCTTAGAATTACTGAAGAGGTTGTTGTAACTGGTATTGGTATGTCCATTGTTTTGAAAATTTTAGTCTCTATTTTTGAATGTGTGTATCAAAGGTTATATTAGGGTGAGAGGAGGTCTGCCACTCTATCACAAGGATGATGTCATCAGTGATGTCATCAGTGATGTCATTTGAGATGTCATCAGTGATGTCATGAGTGATGTCACTGACCATGTCATGAGTGATGTAATATGTGACGTCATCAGCAGTGCATTGCGGGCGCGCGAGTTATAGTTAGCTGAACTAACTATAACGGGGGAATTTCAATGGTTTTGTACAAGTGAAAAGTCCAGCTAACTATAACACCCCTGAAACCTATGGTTTTTTCAGTGAATTTCTGAGGTTTTTTAAATGCTAATTCCTAACTATAACGTGCCTGAAACCTATGTTTTTTTCTGTTAATTTCAAAGATTTTTTAAATGCTAATTTCTAACTATGCCTACAGAGATAGGACATGTGAAGAAAGAAGAAAAAATGCACAGAAAGAAACAAAAGAAGTGCAGAAAGAAGCAACAGAAGTCCTCAAATACGAAGATAAGTGCAGGAAGAAGGATAACGTGCAGAAAGAACAAAAAGAAGAGCAGAAAGAAGCCTTGTTGCAAAATCATCCTGTACCCTCAACTTTTTCAGACGGATACTGGTGGTAACTGAGTCTGACTAACCAGTCCTAGAGCCAGTGCTATGTTAAAAGACACTTAGAATACAGTGAAAACACCTACATACACTAGGGAACATTATGCGTTGGGGTCCCCCTGTGATTAGCCTTACCTCCTCTATAAGCCCCTAGTATATAATAGGGCATGGGGATTAAAACTACCTCTTAAAACAGGCCACAGGGCGTTTTTGCACACGTTAACTCAGGCCCCGTCCCCTCCTTTCACCATTGTGTAAACACGCCCTGTGTCCGTTTTTAGTTGGGAGATTAAGTTCATTTGAGTCCTGAGGGTCCCTAGGGTCCAACTAGCCCACTAGGTACCTCCAGTAAGTGCCACAGAGCTGCGTTGCAGAGAGGTGTAAAAAGTGGCACGGCCTGGACCACCTCTCTGCAATGCAGCTCAGTGGCGCTTACTGGAAGCACTTGGTGGGCTAGTTAGCCCCCAGGGGCCCTCAGTATTGAAGGGAAATTATATCCCCAATTTAAAACGTGCCATGGTGCGTGTTTGCACACGTCACCTCAGGCCCCGTCCCCTCCCTTCACCACTGTGTAAACGCGCCCTGTGGCTGTTCTAAGTTGAGAGATTAAGTCCCCTTGAATCCTAAGGGTCCCTAGGGTCACACTAGACCACTAGGTACCTCCAGTAAGCGCCACAGAGCTGCGTTGCAGAGAGGTGTAAAAAGGGGCTTGGCCTCAGAACACCTGTCTGCAGCGCAGCTCCCTGGCGCATACTGGAGATGCCTGTTGGGGGCGCGTTTGCAGAGTGCTGCATGGAGGGGGCATGGCCTCCGGCACGATGCCAGTCTTTTATTTATTTTATTTTTTTAAGAAGGGGGGCTGTGTGGTTCCCCTTCTTATTCTAATTTATTGGCCCTGATGACCCCATCCCCCAGGGCCTGTCTCCTAATTATATTTTTTTGACCCCAATCCCCAGGGCCGGCCACTGTTTTTTATTATTTTTAAAAAATATATATTTATAGACACACCTAGGACATGCTGGACAAACCGTACGTACCTATCACCATGACGATTTGCGTGATATTCATTAAAAGGCGACTATGCATGCAATTAATCCACGTGGAATGTATTTACACCACTAGTGAAGCTCTGACATGTCTGATGCTCTACCGTGCCTAATCCCGGTAGACACCCTTGTCGTTTATTTATACAAACATGGGTAGCTATTGACGGGCACATTTAATACACATGCACACCAAGCCATTCAAAGGGGATTCGACAAAAATTCGACCAAAACTATGCAAGAAACCCCCCTCACAGTTAATAAAACACACATCCACTGCCGGATGTGTAATACTTTTTATTTTACTCTCTGGAAAGGGGACGAACATCACTTGCGAGTCACAGCGCGCTCCTGACAGAGCCCAATGCTGTGTTACACCCACCATTGCCTGCCGAGTGCCACACACCTCTGTATTGTATTCCACTAGCTAGTGCATATGCTATGACACTCTCTAGCCCATGTGCACTGTAACACCACCCCGTGAAAATGTCATGCCACACTTGTCTTCGCACGGGTTATATTGCCCCATCTAACGTGCCTTCCTCGATGCCTATGTTATAACGCACAGTGCTATGCCATACATATTACAATTTGGGATCCATATCTTTGTCACAGTGCATATGCAACGTTACACTCCCCAGCACATATTTTATAATACAACTTTAGAGACTAGTTAGGTTACACAACACTGCCCTGTGCAAATTACACTCCAAGGCGCATATCGCATAGCACGCGCTAGTGCCTGTGCTATCTCGCGCTCTCCAATGAATCTGTCATTGCGCACAATGTATTGCATATTATATTTCACGCCTGGTTCATCTTATATCACACTTTTTGGTGCATAGTTTATACCATACACTATATCTAGTTTTCATTTTCAATCGTGCTCTCAGGACTATGTTCTATATAACACTGTGTTCACCTACCCTTTTCACGGGCATTACATTTTGCGATAGGGGGTGGAGGGTCAGGGGGTGTTTTTGCCAAGTGAGCCCGGAGTCACAGTCACTAACGTCTTCTTCTTCCTGAATAAAAGTGAGATTATGCTGCATACTTGTTCATATTTTAAGTAGTTTGCACAGACAAAATGTTTTAAAAACAATAAAGTTTCTAATACCCGCCTTCTCTGAACAGTTAGCTTGCTGCCCCATCCCCCTCCTCCCTATCCTCTGTTGTGTGAATCCATGGACTAGCCTCCTCCCTCCTGCCATGCATGGTCTGATGTGCTGCCACTGCCCTCAATTTAGTATGATGTACCAGTCCACTCCTCCTGCCCTCCATTGCCCAATTCTATGCCCCATCATTGACCTCCTGCTTAAACTCTGTGCTTAGCTTGCTGCCCCTATTCTCCTTCCCCCTGCCCTCCGATGTCTTTGTGCATGCCCCTGCTCCATCCTTTTTGCCCACCATGTCCCATGGACCTGCCACTCCTATCTACTCTGAGTGTTCTGTTGAGCTGCCACTCCCCTCCCACCTGCCTAGCATTGTCAGATGACTGTAACCTGTCCCTGCCACCTCCACCCTGCCTGTCCACATGCCATGCCTCTATCCTCTTCCTCCTGTCCTACATGGCCCATTGTACTGCCACACCCTTCTGCCCTCCCTGGTCTGTTGTGCTGCAACTGCTCCTCCTGCCTGCCCCGTGTGGTCTGTTGTGAGGCCCCTTCCCCTGAACTTTCTTGTCTGTGCACAGGTCCTGACCCTCCCTTCTATCCTCCATCGTCCTTTGTGCATGCCCCTGCACCCTCCTTCTTGCCCATCATAGCCATTGTGCTGCCACTAACGCTCCCACTTGCCATGCATGGTCTTCTGTGCTGCCATGGCCCCTCCCACCTTCCCTGTGTGGTCAGTTAGCTGCCCCTGACCCCCTCCCACCTTCCCTCCATGGTCTGTGTGTATGCCATCACAGTCTCACTGTTGCTCTTCATGTTGTGTCTTGCTTCTAGTGCCCATCCTGCCTGACCTCCATGGCCATATTGCTGCTCCTGCCCTGCCCCCTTGCCCCCAGCCCTCTGTTTACATGTGCAGACCCCTACTCCCTCCCTCCTGGCTTGTCTGTTCCATTGTAATGCCCCTGATCCGTCCCTCCTGCCCTTTATGGTCTGTTATGCTGCAGCCTTCTCTCCTGTCTGTCCATTATGGTCAGCTAGCTACCATTGCCTCTTGCCCCTCTGTTCTCTGTTGTCCATGTGCATGGTCCTGTCCCCTCCCTCTTGCTTTCTATGGATTGTTGTGCTGCACTCCCGTCCTGCATGCCCTGTGTGGTGTATTGTGCTGCTGCAAACCCTGATGCCTGCCCTGCAGGGTCAGTTTGGTGCACCTCTCCATGTCTCTCCTGTCCTCTGTTATCCAAGTCCATGTCCCTATCCCATTTCCTTCCATGATCCAATGTACCATACTTGCGAACATTTTGAACTTGGTAAGAGGGAGATTTTGAAAAAAAACTGGGGTATTGATTTTCCCCTTTGAGTTACATTGAAAAAAAGGATATTGTAGACAGGAGACAGATCAAATAAAGCCCATTTGAGCTTAAAAACATTGGACGTTTCCTGGCTGAATCGGGTCTGTTGGCATGTATGGTTGTACTACCATTGCCTCTTCCTTCTGCCCACAATGGTCTATTACATTGCCACAGCCTTGAAGGAGGGTAGATTTTGTATCACGGGGGGCCCCTGGCCCGTTCTGTCCACACCTGAAGTATGAGACCCTTGTCCTTGCCCTGCCAGCCGCATTTGTAGGCCGTATTAAATTGACCAGCGGGTCCTGTGTTGCTATATAATTATCCTGAGACATCCTTACCACTCAGCCAGCATAAAACCCCTGTGTAGGCCCTTCTGTTCAATATGTAGGCCTCTTTGTTAAATTGACCATAGCTCTGCAATTTTAGTGTATAGCAGTCTGAAGGCAGGTCTGCGAGGCCTTCTGCTCCAAACTAGTAGCCCCCACCCTACCCGAGTGCTCCGTGCTCGGTATCAAAGTTCAACATCCCCCTGAAGCTGTCGACATACAGTAGGCTGCATCCTGGACTGGTACTTGCTTCATGGGCAGGTTTCCCGCTTTTAAGGAAGTGGCAACCGCAGAGCGTCAAGTTAGGAGAACTGAGGAGATTTTATACATGAATATATTGAATTCCTGTACAATACCCATTATTTTCTGCTTGCTCTATGGAACTTACGATAAGCGATTGGCCTGAGAGACTGACCTTTTCACCCAGTCCATTGTCAGCATTAAGTGGGTAAATGACGAAATGTCTGGTAAAATCTGCAGACGAAGCTTTTGGGTAGCATACGTAGGTAGATGTAGCGTGCAAAGGAGCCCACAAAATGATATAAAAAGGGAGCACCCACAGATATCGACGGACAACCTCGCCGTCTGTATGTAGGTTAACAGGCTGTGCAGGTTTTCCCCAAGAACTGGGAGCTCTTGTCTTCCTTTGCTTAAAATGTCTTGCTCTGCTTTGCTTGAAGTATCTTATTCTATTTTACCTATATGAAATGTCATGTTATGTTTAACCATTGTTCTCTTTACTTTTGCATTTAAAAGATGTTGTATTGTAATTGCAGGAATGCTTGCTCTAAGAGTAAATGTGAGTGTCCCTAGGTAACATTTTCCTTGGTGTAACTTGTTTCTCATGATGCATTTATAGATGTGTTTTCTCTCTCTCTCTGTCAGTCCATTAATTGAGATACAGAGAATATCATGACAGCTGTATGATTATCTGGATTCTGTATTTTGTACTTTATGTCTCTATTCTGCGGTTTCTTTGAAGTTGCATCTTCTCATTAAACTGCCATTGTATTCTGCCTCCAATTCCATGTCTCATATGTCTGTTTTCTTCATTTTTGGAGCAAGCGTTCCTAGGCACCCCGGCTCAAATTAAGGTGCCCCTTTTGTCCCTGACTCACTCTCCTGCTCAGTTCTGTGGTGGCTCCCGGGGCTCTGGGGACCGCCCCTAGCTTCCTTGACCCGTAATAGATCTTCCCTCCAACAGCCTCTCTTGCAAGTCCTGTATTGTTGGTTTGTTGCCCCTGCCCCCCTTTCCACTGCCCTCCATAGTCTGTTGTGCTTCCACGGCCCTTCCTGCCTGCTCAGTGTGGTTAAATTGTTGCCTTTGCACCCTCCTACCTGCCTTCAATTTTCAGAGTCCGTGCCCCTGGCCTCTGCCTCTCAACAGTATCCTAATGAACAACTAGATTGCTAACATTCTATATTTATTACAAAAGTGTGGAACGCCTGACATCATCTTGATGTAATCAAAACTGTAATACCTAGAGCATTCCTTTAGAAATTACATATATGAGAGGGTCTTATTGGCATCAAAATTATGGTTAGTGCTCTAAAAGACTAAAATAAGGACATATTTTCTGAGTTTTCAAATAGCGACAAAGCACTTTTAAATTATTTGTTATCTTTATGTTTTTTTATCTAGTTGACAACTTGATTAAATGTTGCACTTAGGGGAGAGGATGTGGTGTTACTTCCAGAACTGCAGACTTTGCAACTGGGGAACCAGGTTGAAGTTTCTGCTTCAGCTCGACATTCTGTGATTCTGGTCAAATCACTTAGTCTCCCCATGTCTACAACCAAAATGAATTTGTTCTTGTGTGATGTAACCAATGCTCATGTAAAGCACTCCAATACCTGACAAGTCTGCACTATATAACACTGCAAAAACACAAAATAATAAGTGTTTTGCACACTTCTGTCATTGGGCTATATTTGGGCTATATCTGGGTGATTTTGGGCTACATTTGGGCTCTTTTGTCTCCGGTGGCCATCTTGGGAGATTTATTTGTTATGAAGTTTCCTAATTTCCTCATGTACTGCAGTCTCCTCAGTCGGAAATGCTTTCAGTTTTTTACTTTGATTCCATCATGAAGGTATTCAGATATGTCACACATTTGCCATGAATTCTGAATGTTAGCACTCTAGTTGCTCATTAGATCACTGTAGTAAAACTACTGTTCACCATGGAAGTCTGCTCCTGGTATTAAAAGTGCATGTTTCAGTCTGCATGTCAGAATTTTTTAATGAAATAGAAGAGGATTTGAGAAGTCACTCAAAATGTGCCCTCATTTTCTTTCTTCAGCATTAATCATAATTTCTATGGCAAAATGAACCCCCTCATTGTGTTCCTTTTTAAATTAAATGTTTTAAGTGTTACCAGTTTATTCCAATCAAGATGGCTTCAGGTGTGCCATACTTTTGTCATAATGAAGACAGTAAGTGCTCTAGTTGTTTTTAAGAACATTCTTGGACATTCTGTCATTGGGCTATACTTGGGCTACATCTGGGTGATATTTGGGCTACATTTGGGCTCTTTTGTCTCTGGTGGCCATCTTGGGAGACTTATTTGTTATGAAGTTTCCTAATTTCCTCATTTACTGCAGTCTCCTCAGTAGGAAATACTTTTAGTTTTTTACTTTGATTCCATCAAGAAGGCATTCAAATGTGTCACACATTTGCCATAAAATCAGAATGTTAGCACTCTTTTTGCTCATTAGATCACTGTAGTAAAGCTACTGCTCACCAGGGAAAACTGCTGCTGGTATTGAAAGTGCATGTTTCAGTCTGCATGCCAGGATTTGAGAAGTCACTCAAAATGTGCCCTAATTTTTCTTTCTGCAGCACTAATCATACTTTTTATGGAAAAATGAACCCCCTCATTTTGTTCCTTTTTAAATTAAATGTTTTAAGAGTTACCACTTTAATCCAAGCAAGATGGCTTCAGGTGTGCCCTACATTTATCATAAGTAGGACGGTTAGCGCTCTAGTAGTTCTTTGGAACACTCTGGAAAGCTGCAGTAGAACACAAAGGAATCAACTGACAGTCTCTGCCCTTGTTGGATGTACATGTTTTACTGAGAATGTCAGACTTCATTCTCACATGACTGAGAAAGATAATGTGAATTTACAGAAAATAAGCTCTCAGTTTAGCTTATAGATCACCTTCCAAACCTCTGTGGTAAAAGCATGAGAAAATATTTTTCTCTCAATCATGATATCCCAGCAGAAGGCTTTTTCACATGGTGAAATCACCTTAGAACATACCACAATTCCTAAAATGAGTATGGTACCATCAACAAATGATTTATAATGTAACTAAAGTCTTAAAATCTTCTATTAACTGCAATGCTTTTTAATGAGGTGCTATCATGTATATTGGTCCCAAGATGGCTGCCAACACTTCTTGGATGAAGTGCTGACAGCCAATCAGATCTCAGGATGAGATGTGTGGTTAGGCTCCGCCCACATATATATATTGATTTAAATGCTATTTTCTCAGGAACTACTGAACAGATTTACACCAGACCTACAAAAGGCACTTCCTTGACCTGAGGACTACCTCTCTGCCAAATTTCAAGTAACTCTGTTCAGCCGTTCGGGCTGTAGCTGTGTCTAAAGGTCCTATGGAAAAATGCATGGGAAAAACGCGTTTTGGGACCCCCCTTTTTTCTCAGCCCCCGCTTGACGAATCCCCCCGAGACTTTCAGGGTAGGAGCGGAGCGTAGCGCCCCACCTATTTTGAAAATTTCGCGAGGATTCATCGACCGGCGCCAAAGTTATTCCAAATAGAATGTTGCGGATTTCCTATGGAAACAGGGTCCTAACTATAACTATCTACTGGCGACCGCCAGTAGATAATATGCATGTATATATATATATTCACAGAAAAAAACAAAGGTTACAGGGACAGTAACAGTCACCCATAGAACTACTCACACGTCTAGACACTCATCCATACAGCCATGGGTACCTGCTTCGCCCCCAGTTATGCGAATTTGCATATGGGCTGGTGGGAGGAGCAGGTACTCAGGAGGACATACAATGTTCAAATGTCTAACAATGTCATGTTGTATCAGCGCTACATCGATGATATTTTCATCCTGTGGAGGGGTAGTGAACAAAGTGCTAATGATTTCATTGTTGCCATTAATGACAACGAGTTAAATTTAAAATTTACAGGCACGATGAGCAAGCAATCTATTGTATATTTAAATTTAGAACTATACCCCATGAACAACAAAGTACATTCACGTACACATAGAAAAATAACATCAGGAAATGCCATCCTTCACGCACAAAGCTTTCATCCCATCAAATTGATTGAGAGTATACCTTATGCTGAGTGTTTGCGCATGAAGAGGAATTGCAGTACAACAGAGAGTCTAGCAATCTCGACTAATAACTTGTTTGAGAGACTTAGCAATAGAGGGTACAAAGATAAAACTCTGAGAGCTGCGGAGCAAAAATGTGCTAAGGTTACTAGACAACAACTGCTATTCAAGAATGAAGCAAAACGACCTAAATCTGAGCCAATGATGTCACAAACGCCAAGGCTCATTACAGGATATAACACATATCATCAGAATTTGAGACAAATCCTGTATAGGCACTGGCCAATAGTGAGATGTGACCCCGTGATAGGACCATCATGTATCAAGCTCCCTCAACTGACTTTTAGGAGGGCGAAATCTATGAAGAATGAATTAGTCTGTTATGCTCCTGCACAAACCAAAGGCACTGGTTGGTTAAAATGTCAGAATGGATTTTTTAAATGCACAAAGTGCAAAGCTTGCAAGCATGGAGTCAATACTAGTTCAATCTCCACTCCCTTGTGGAAAACCCCATTGGAGATCAGGGAACATTATACTTGCAAAACAGAATTTGCAGTATATGTGCTACGTTGTACCTGTAACAAAATGTATGTGGGTAGTACCATTCACCCCGTGCACGTTAGAATCTTACAACACCTCAGGGCCATTAGTAATAATGATCCAGCTTACCCAGTGGCCCGTCACATCAACAACATGCATAGTGGTAAAGCAGAAGACCTGACATACTTTGTTGTTGACAGTGTGAAGAAAAACATCAGGGGTGGGAACAGACAACTGGCACTAAGGAGACTTGAGTCCAGATATATTATCATGTTGGACAGTAAGATTCCAAATGGCCTTAATGCTGATGAGGCATTAAATGTTCATCTGTAAGACAGTATCTGCCTCTTCAAAATTTCGATGATCCATCCTTTGGGTGTTGACCTAGTTAGTCACTGTTTTTCATTTGGGTTTCAAAAACACTTGGTTAAAGGGAACATCACTTTAATTCTATGCTAGCACAGGTATAAATAGCAAGTATGAATTCTTAAGATTTAGTAAACACCATTAAGAGTAATCAGGTCAGAAAAATGTAGAATAGAAGTGAAGTATGCCCACTGGGGCTATATTTTTGTTTAAACATACTTATTTTTTGGATACATGTTTTTCCAAAATGAATGATGAGATAATACCTCTGATGTATTTTAATTACGATGGTGTTAATCAGTCATATCGTTTTTGCAAAGTTGTATATATATTGTGACTTGGAAGAAAGACTTCTCTTCCGTTGTGATTTCCTCTATGTTTACCATTGTTTACAACGTTTCTAAGCAACCGCTTAATTAATTTCAAGTGTGGAAACTGTATAAATGACTTACGAATACTGGGTCGGTCACAGTGAGCAAGGCGGACTTGCTCCGCCGAAACGCGTCTGGGTTACATTGTCGTGAAATAAATCTTTTTCTTTGAAAACCCACGGTGTCAGCGCCTGCTTCAAATCACAGGAAATCAGGATTGGATCCAATATATATATATATATATATATATATATATATATATATATATATATATATATATATATATATATATATATATATATATATACATATATATGTTTCCAAGAGTTCGCTGTGAAATCCCCGCTCTCCTCCCTCGCGACGCCGGTGCCAGCAACGGTCACAACTCCGCCTCAATATGTAATCACAGGACAACATCCGGGTGTAACTCCGAAATAAATCCAGCGGCACGCCAAGGACAACACAATATACCTTTATTGTGTCACACAAACAGAACTACGCGTTTCGGCGAAGCCTTTGTCAAGTTACTGACCTGTGCCCAAATTCCCCTAGAAATACAGGTCACGGTTCATGGACATAAAGGAAAACATACTTCACGAACGCTCTGTTCAAAATAAAATGTCAAATACATTCATAAATCGTAACTTGTCTATATACAATTGGAATTACCACTTCATAATAATACTGTGCAATTTTAGTACCGATTAACACAATAAGCCTAAATTTAAATATAATTATAATTGTTTCAAGGCAAGTGCCTGAGCCATTCATTATTGCACATATTTTTTAAGGAGACACAGAGCCATTTCGTGATCCATTTGATTATAAGAAAAATTCGGGATGAACCTAAATGTAAGGCACCAAAGAATTCATGTCAAATACAGAACTATAGACAAATGAATAATTGTTATTATCTGTAAAGGTAATGTACCCACAATAAACAATGTCTAAATTCGGAAGCAGCAAGAAAAATCCTGAGGGTAATGTACCCATACAATATGCATACAATCAAAATGATCATGGTGCATCGAGCTATTAACAAGTTCAAGTATAGACCCAAACTCCAATTAATAGGACGTAGGGACGCGTGCATAAAATTTAGGTGCCAAACAAGCTCATATAATTTTCCAAGTTATATCGGGGGAAGGTACAAGTGGGCAGATATGTCAGTTGCTGTTGGTGAAGTGTGAGGGATGACCCTAATTAACCCAATAACTAATAAAAGAAAACTAAGTGAAAAAATTAAATTAATAATAGAAAAATAAAATAGAGATAGGTACAGAAGGTCTCTACTGCTATGCTAAGCCTAGCTAATAGTTAAGAGAGACTGCCAATATTCATCGATCAGGACACTAATCTCGTGCCATCCTAAGTCTGTTTACTCTATGATATCAATTAAAATGATAGTGATATTAAAAAAGAAGAACACTCAGTGTGGTAGTACAGAGAGGAAGCGGCTAGCACTATCCTGAGTCAGTTAACCTATATGGGTTGCTAATTCCTCCCCATAATTCATCCCGTTAGGAATTTTTGCATTAAGTTCAATAATGTACTTTGACTCTGTAATCCTTAAGAGTTTTTCCCGATCCCCTCCTCTAGGAAGGGGTAGGATTCTATCAATGCCAAAGAATTTGATCAAGTCAGCATTGCTTTGATGTTTTTCCTGATAGTGCCTCGCTACGGGATAGTTCATATCCATGTTGGTTACAGCCCTCATATGCTGTAATATACGGGTTTTTAGCTGCAGTTTAGTACTACCCACGTAGTTTAGCCCGCAAGGGCATTCCAGGACATAGATAGTATAGTCACTGGTGCAGGTGATGAATTTCTTGATAGGCTTTTTCAATGCTATGTTCTTTCCAACAGTATAGCTATCCCGATTATTGCTGTGTTTACACGCCTTGCAGGAACCACATTTTTTAAAACCCTTGGCTGTTCCTAACCAATTTGTGCTGTTAGATACGTTTTGATAACTATGTACCAGTTGGTCTCTCAACGATTTAGATTTTCTGTATGTTATCGCTGGTGTTACGCCTATTTCCGAGCCTATTATGGGGTCCGATTCCAGCAAACCCCAATGTTTGTTTATCAGGTACCTTAGGGTATTGGATCTACGGTTATATGTTGTAATTAATCTGGGTATCCCTTTGTTTTTCCCTTCTTTTTTGTTAGATGAAAAAAGTACCTCGGCTCTTTGCATGTTTTCCACTTTTTGACTGGCAGTGGTAATCACCTTGGATGCATAGCCTCTTTGTTCAAATCTCCTCTCCATAACCCGTTTTTCATTTAGGAAACCTTCTTTGGTATTGCAATTCCTACGAGCTCGTAGGAATTCCCCATAGGGGATACTGTTCAATAAGGGTGTAGGGTGATTACTAGTTGCGTGTAGCAACGTATTCCCCGCGGTCTCCTTTCGAAAGAGGGTGGTCACTATTTGATTATTTACTATGTCAATGGAGATATCCAGGAATTCGCAGTGGGAGTTGCTGATAGAATGTGTGAAGGTGAGGTTGAGATCATTTTGTCCCAGAATATTGATGAATTCCTGTGCTAAATCCAGGGGTCCATCCCAAATCAGGAACAGGTCATCAATATACCTGATCCAGATTGGGATGTGTTGTACAAATCTTTCATTCTCCTCCACCCACACCACACACTCCTCCCACCATCCTAGGAACAGGTTGGCTAGGCTAGGTGCAAAGGAAGTTCCCATCGCCGTGCCGGACTTTTGGCGATACAGTGTTTTATCAAAAACAAATATGTTTTCCTCTAGGCAATACAGCATCATCTTTTTCAGCATCAGAGTATGTTCCCATAGTGACATGTGTCTTTCTTTTAGGAAATGCATGCACGCCTCCACACCTTTTTGTTGTTCTATACAGGTGTATAGGGAGCAGACATCTAGTGATATCATGTGGTAATTACTTTCCCATGTGATATCATGGATTCTTCGCAAGAAGTCAGTGCTATCCTTGCAAAATGATCTTAATTTGAAGACAAAAGGTGCCAAAAACAGGTCTAAGAATATCGATGTGTTTTCCAGAAGTCCACCGTTGGAGGACACAATAGGTCTCCCCGGTGGTCTAGTAGGATGTACTCTGATGCTGAAAAAGATGATGCTGTATTGCCTAGAGGAAAACATATTTGTTTTTGATAAAACACTGTATCGCCAAAAGTCCGGCACGGCGATGGGAACTTCCTTTGCACCTAGCCTAGCCAACCTGTTCCTAGGATGGTGGGAGGAGTGTGTGGTGTGGGTGGAGGAGAATGAAAGATTTGTACAACACATCCCAATCTGGATCAGGTATATTGATGACCTGTTCCTGATTTGGGATGGACCCCTGGATTTAGCACAGGAATTCATCAATATTCTGGGACAAAATGATCTCAACCTCACCTTCACACATTCTATCAGCAACTCCCACTGCGAATTCCTGGATATCTCCATTGACATAGTAAATAATCAAATAGTGACCACCCTCTTTCGAAAGGAGACCGCGGGGAATACGTTGCTACACGCAACTAGTAATCACCCTACACCCTTATTGAACAGTATCCCCTATGGGGAATTCCTACGAGCTCGTAGGAATTGCAATACCAAAGAAGGTTTCCTAAATGAAAAACGGGTTATGGAGAGGAGATTTGAACAAAGAGGCTATGCATCCAAGGTGATTACCACTGCCAGTCAAAAAGTGGAAAACATGCCAAGAGCCGAGGTACTTTTTTCATCTAACAAAAAAGAAGGGAAAAACAAAGGGATACCCAGATTAATTACAACATATAACCGTAGATCCAATACCCTAAGGTACCTGATAAACAAACATTGGGGTTTGCTGGAATCGGACCCCATAATAGGCTCGGAAATAGGCGTAACACCAGCGATAACATACAGAAAATCTAAATCGTTGAGAGACCAACTGGTACATAGTTATCAAAACGTATCTAACAGCACAAATTGGTTAGGAACAGCCAAGGGTTTTAAAAAATGTGGTTCCTGCAAGGCGTGTAAACACAGCAATAATCGGGATAGCTATACTGTTGGAAAGAACATAGCATTGAAAAAGCCTATCAAGAAATTCATCACCTGCACCAGTGACTATACTATCTATGTCCTGGAATGCCCTTGCGGGCTAAACTACGTGGGTAGTACTAAACTGCAGCTAAAAACCCGTATATTACAGCATATGAGGGCTGTAACCAACATGGATATGAACTATCCCGTAGCGAGGCACTATCAGGAAAAACATCAAAGCAATGCTGACTTGATCAAATTCTTTGGCATTGATAGAATCCTACCCCTTCCTAGAGGAGGGGATCGGGAAAAACTCTTAAGGATTACAGAGTCAAAGTACATTATTGAACTTAATGCAAAAATTCCTAACGGGATGAATTATGGGGAGGAATTAGCAACCCATATAGGTTAACTGACTCAGGATAGTGCTAGCCGCTTCCTCTCTGTACTACCACACTGAGTGTTCTTCTTTTTTAATATCACTATCATTTTAATTGATATCATAGAGTAAACAGACTTAGGATGGCACGAGATTAGTGTCCTGATCGATGAATATTGGCAGTCTCTCTTAACTATTAGCTAGGCTTAGCATAGCAGTAGAGACCTTCTGTACCTATCTCTATTTTATTTTTCTATTATTAATTTAATTTTTTCACTTAGTTTTCTTTTATTAGTTATTGGGTTAATTAGGGTCATCCCTCACACTTCACCAACAGCAACTGACATATCTGCCCACTTGTACCTTCCCCCGATATAACTTGGGAAATTATATGAGCTTGTTTGGCACCTAAATTTTATGCACGCGTCCCTACGTCCTATTAATTGGAGTTTGGGTCTATACTTGAACTTGTTAATAGCTCGATGCACCATGATCATTTTGATTGTATGCATATTGTATGGGTACATTACCCTCAGGATTTTTCTTGCTGCTACCGAATTTAGACATTGTTTATTGTGGGTACATTACCTTTACAGATAATAACAATTATTCATTTGTCTATAGTTCTGTATTTGACATGAATTCTTTGGTGCCTTACATTTAGGTTCATCCCGAATTTTTCTTATAATCAAATGGATCACGAAATGGCTCTGTGTCTCCTTAAAAAATATGTGCAATAATGAATGGCTCAGGCACTTGCCTTGAAACAATTATAATTATATTTAAATTTAGGCTTATTGTGTTAATCGGTACTAAAATTGCACAGTATTATTATGAAGTGGTAATTCCAATTGTATATAGACAAGTTACGATTTATGAATGTATTTGACATTTTATTTTGAACAGAGCGTTCGTGAAGTATGTTTTCCTTTATGTCCATGAACCGTGACCTGTATTTCTAGGGGAATTTGGGCACAGGTCAGTAACTTGACAAAGGCTTCGCCGAAACGCGTAGTTCTGTTTGTGTGACACAATAAAGGTATATTGTGTTGTCCTTGGCGTGCCGCTGGATTTATTTCGGAGTTACACCCGGATGTTGTCCTGTGATTACATATACATATATATATATATATATATATGCATGTATATATATATATTCACAGAAAAAAACAAAGGTTACAGGGACAGTAACAGTCACCCATAGAACTACTCACACGTCTAGACACTCATCCATACAGTCAATCATACAGCCACTTACTCACCCAAACAGGTACACACTCACCCACTTTCTTACTCATAAAAATATTAACACATAGTCAGCTATACAGTCACTGGCAGAAGCATGCACTCATTCATATAGCCACCATACAGCCCCTCTTCTGAGGCCAATTTTGCCCCGGGGTCCCCATTCCCCGGGGCATGGCCACATCTTTTATTGAAAAAAAACAAATGGGTAGGGGGGCCTGCACGGCCCCTTACCCCGGCCAATTTTGGCCATGGGGGCCCCATTCCTGTGGCATGGCCTAGTCTTTGGGGTCCCCGCGGTCCCTGCCGGCTCCCCACCTCCTGCGGGAGCAAGCATTGCTTTTGGGCCAAGGGAGCTGCTAACATGTAGCTCCCTCTGCCCAAAAGCAATTCTGCTTTGCTTCATGGAAGCAAGAACATTTTACCTGCTCTCGCTTCCATAATGCGGAGCAGAGTTTGCTATGGCATGGTGGGAGTTGTGACTCCGCTATGCCATAGCAAACTCCAATGTTCCGGGGGTGGGCACGGCTTAGGAGGTGGCAGTCCCAGGGCCATTTACAGCTCCAGGAGGGGGGCCGTGTGGCCCCCTCCCATCTGTGGAATAGCCCCAGTGAGGTGGTGGTCCCCGGGGATGTGTGGGGGTGCTCGAGCCTCCCCACACTTTACTTTTTAAACAGGCCCTGGGGAAGTGGCAATCCCTGTGGCTGTGTGGAGGGCCCGAGCCCCCATGCATCTTTCTAAATTTAGCATTGGGAAGGTGACGGTCCCCAGGGCTGCGTGGCTCCCCATATGAGATAAATAGCCCCGGGGAGGTGGCATTCCCTGGGGCTGCGTGGGGGGGCAGGAGCCCCCCAATACTTTTTTTAATGTTTAAAGCCCAGGGGAGGACGCAGCCCCTGGGGCTGAGAGGGAGCCACATAGCCCCCTCATTCAATTTAAGCTAGGGGAGGTGGTGGTCCCTGGGGCTGTGGGGGCCCACGCTGGCCCCCGCATCTTATTTTTAAATTGCCCCTGGGACCTGGCCCACCTGGGGACTTCAAGGAAATGAAGTGCAGGAGTCCCCGCTTCCTTTGAAAAAAAAGAAGGACCAGCAAGCAGCTGGGCTGAGGTTTCAGCGTGTAGTGACCTCACAAATGGCAGCAAGTGCTCCTCTGGCTCGAACCCGGAAATGGTTGTTTATATATAAAATGGATGAAAACAAATAATGACATCTGCACAATGTGTGTTGAGGCCTTGCATGTGGTGTTCAAGGTGTCGAGGTAATGTTAATACTTAGTGGAATTAGTACGCAATGTCGTTTCAGAGAAACTAATCCTTCATTGTAACGCACACAAATGTGTGTAAAAAATTATCGTTTGAAAGAGAAGGCAACTTAGGAAACATGTAAATGGTAAAATGGCAGCGTTTCTCCACTGGCCTTACTAAGACACATGACACTTGGGGATCGCTGCAGGGAGGTTGCCCCCACAGCACCCATTCACCTAATGGGCAGTAGGGTGGAGAGCCTCCCCTCAGTCCTGATCAATTTCTCCCCCCCACTCACCAAGGTCCCCAACAGTCTATCAACCCCCTCCCTCCATAAAGCTCCAACAGTCCTTATATCCACAGGGTCAGATTGTGGTATTAACTCCTGATCTGTCCTCCCCGGCAGCTCAGAAAGCACACTTATATCCAGGGATAAATTTAAAAATAAAAAATAATAATGGGTGAGGATTGACCAAAGATAGATTTCTCTTTTATTTGAACTTTATATTTGCATATGGGCAAGCAGAGATGGGATCCACCTCCATTCTGCCTACCTCAGGTCCAGAAAGACTGTCCGACGCCCAGGGTTAGAATCCACTGCCAAGATGGGCTGACACCTCGCACCATCAATTTCACCAAAGTTTTAATTTGCAAGGCATTCTGGGTATTGACACTACAAGGACCCAAACATGCCACACAACCTGGACTGCTCCCGGGATCTAGTCTTCAGAAATGTTGGGGGTTGCTAGAGTTTCCTGGGACACAGCTGACCTCAGGTCTAAATACCACGGCTATTTACATCCCCTGCAAGACTGAAATCTTTGATGTCTTTGCGTTGCATCTTTGGGTCTTTCTATCATGGATGATAGGCTCACCCACACAAGTGGGGTACCATTTGTATCGGGAGAAGTGTGGGTACAGTTAGTGGTAGCATTTGTGTTGATTCCTACAGATTGTGGAACTTTCTTTCAAAGAAAATCAGTTTTTTTAGCCAAAGTTTTAGATTTGCATGGCAATCCGGTTAAGACAAGAGGTGAGGTCCATGCAAGACACGCCCCCTGTACTCTGTATGATGTCTACTTTTCAGAAATGGCTGGGGTGCTAGGTTTTCCTGGGCGCTGGCTAACCCTGGATCGATATATATTGCAGCAACATAGATTCAAATTCTAAGGAAACATTTTGATGTCCCTACTTTCCACTTTTGGGCATTTCCTGTCATGGATGATAGGTCCAACCACACAAGAGGGCTGCCATTTTTATGTGGTAATGCTGTGTGGTGGGACTTAGGTTGATCCTCCTAGATTCCTGAATGTTCCCTCACATAATGTGAATAAAATCTGGTATCTCAACTAATGTTTGATGTTTGCAGGGCATTGTGCATAAGAAATGTGTGATCCACATAAGACACACTGCCCTGATATCCCTTGAGTGTTGTGCTTTCAGAAACGTCTGGAGTTAACAGGTTTCCTTGGGAGATGGTATCTGTCGGCCCAAATACACACATTCCAAGAAAGATTTTGTTAGAAATGGTATTTCCGGTAGGCTAGGGCAAGGGCCGAAGCCAGGCAAAAACCTCCACACTAGTCAGGATAAGGGAGTTAAACTCCTAAAATAACCCCTGCTCACCCCCTTGGTAGCTTGGCACGAGCAGCCAGGCTTATCTTAGAGGCAGTGTGCAAAGCGTTTGCACTTAACCAACAGTAACACAGCGTAAGCACTACAAAAGTTTAGAAAAATAGCCAATATTTTTATAAACGTTAAGACAAGGCCAAATACGAAGAAAATCCACAATACTATATTTAAAAATCTGCAGTTATCAAAATAGGTTTCACACAAAGTTCCTCAATGTCGATAGCTCTCTCTGGGGTTATCAAGGTGTTGTGAACAACAAATCCAACAGTTCTGGGTGGTCGCGGGCCAGCTGGCCAGTTACGAGAAGTGCAGGGCGATGGGGCCATTGCGGTCACTCGCGTTGCAGGTCGAGCTCCTCTCTGATGGAATCAGGAACGCTGGCGTTAGCCGGCGTTGGGTGCTGCGGTGCAAAGTGCAACGTGTGGCATGCGGTGCCCCCAGGTTGCAGTGCGAGCAGCGGCTCGGTGGCGGCATCAGATGGCGTCGTCGGTGAGACCAGGGTCGTGGTGCGAGATGAAGGCGGTGCTAGCAGGTCAGGGTGCAAGCAGCGTCGTCGTTGTTGCTGAAGCGTTGTCCTCAGCTAACGATCGGGAGTAGATGGTGCCAGCGTCAGTGGGCCAAGACTGCAGTGCAGGATGAGGGCAGTGCTTCATGTGACTTACAAGCGGTGCCCTCGAACCACTGTGCAAACAGCGGCGTCGATTTAGGCGTGGAGTGGCGGCGGCGGGGAGGCCAAGGCGTCCTCATGAAGCAAGGTGGTGCGGAGTGCGGTGCCCACATGTCACGGTGCGAGGAGCGGCTCAGTGGAGGCGTCAACAGGCATCGTCGGTGAGGCCAAGGTCACGGTGCGGCATTGCAGCGGTGCTCTCCGCGGTGCCAAAGCTTCGGCGTGAAGCGAGGCGGTGAGAAGTGCGGTGCCCACAGGTTGCGGTGCAAGCAGCGGCTCGGTGGTGGCGTCAACAGGCATCAACTGTGAGACCAAGGTTGCGGTGCGGTGTTGCGGGGTGCCCTCTGTGGTGCCTTAAGGACACGAGGTCGGCAGCGGCGTCGTAGACGTCGTCGGTTGGGTTTTCCTCTGCTACAGCACACAACACGTAGTCGCCAGTGCTGCGGGTAGAAGAGCTTGAAGTCTTTGCTGTTCCTGAGACTTTGTGAACAGGGGGAAAGCTCTACCTCAAGCCCTTGGAGCGACTCACACTTCAGGTTGCAGAAAGTCCAATCCAGGCCTTTCACTGCCCAAGACAGAAGCAGCCACTGCAGCTCATCCCAGCAAAGCACCCAGCAAAGCAGTGGTTCCTTTTCGCAGCTGCTCCGGCTCTTCTTCTTGGCAGTCTTCTTGATCCAGATGAGTTCTCAAGTTCAGGGGTCTGGGCCCCAGTATTTGTACAAAAAAATCCTTTGATATTTCAGGCAGAGGGTGTCTGTGCCCGGCCAGAACCAGTTTGGCCTTCTCTGGTGTGATTTCCTGGCAGGAGGTGGAGACGGCATTGTCAGAGGCAGACCAGTCCTTCAAGGTGCAAGGAACTCCCTCTCCTCCCTCTTCCCCCTTCGCAGCCCAGGTCCATTCAGCCCTTTCCTGACCTACCTAGACTATCTGGAGCTACTCAGGATTCCCAGCCTTCTGTCATCCAAAACCCAGACAGGCAATCCACATTCCAGCAGAGGCACATGGGATGACTGAGCAAAATAATACCCACTTTCTAAAAGTGGCCTTTACAAACTCAGAATGGAAAAAGCACCTTCGCTAAAAGCTGCATCTTTAGATTCTGAGTTCAGGCATACCAAACTTCATCTACTTATACCTTTTTCCGGGCTATGTACATGGGTGGCACAATCCATGCTGCAGGACCACGAGTAACATTTGATTCACCGGCCCAGGCACCTGAAGTGCACTTTACTAGGGACTGACACGTACACCACATATCCAATCGTGAAAACATCAATCCATACACATTTTACCACTTGAGCACCTGCACTTTATCACTGATCAGCAGTGCGAAAGTGCGCAGAAACATTACGCCAGTAAAAACCGGGAGGCCAGAAAGCAAAAACTCAGGGGAAACACGCCAAAAGATGCCAAGTCTAACAGATTTACATTTCAAGGAAAAATCTTGCTGTCTCCACGTTGCATTTGGGGCCTTCCCTGTTGCAGGCGATAGCCCCAAAAGTGGGGGTACTGTTTTTATCAGAAGTGTGGGAACACAGAATGGTAGAATAAAATATACAGAACCTCCCACTCAACCAACAATTATTTTCTCAATGACTAAATATAGCTCATACGGGCTATCCCTTTGTGGTAGATATGACTAAAGACAGCAACAGTTCATTAGTTCATATATTTTATTTATCTTGTTAATCTTCTAATGTAATTTTATTTTACTCGTTATAAACAATTTTTTCCATTTTGAATTTTATTATAGTTTAAAAGTCAAAATCTTTCTGTCTTCTTATATACAGTGCAAAACATGCATAATTAAAAAAATTTGACAATTTTCTTAAAATAAACAGTTAAAGCATTATTGTGCAATATTAAACATACATTTTGTCGTGTTAAAGTTCAACCCCTTCCATAAATGTCTTCTTATATACAGTGCAAAACATGCATAATTAAAAAAATTAGACAATTTTCTTAAAATAAACAGTTGAAGCATAATTGTCCAATATTAAACATACATTTTGTCGTGTTAAAGTTCAACCCCTTCCATAAACCTCACAAACAGTCACCTCATCCCAATCATACACATTCACACATCACAATCATAAAGTTCCAGCTTGAATGGCTTTCACAAATGAACTCATGGTGAGAATCCTTTATTTTCCACGGTTTTGGCGCCAGCTGGAAAATGATCAGGCCAGCGCACATTTCAGTGGATTATTAAACTGGAGACCACCTTCATCAGGACCACTCAATTTCATTAGGTTAGAGCAGCTGAGGTTGTAAAGGGGAGTCAGTAGGGTAGAAGATAGTCGATTTTGTATAGCCAACGTCGGGACTAGATGTCCAATATGGGCACATCTGGAATTATTGTCAGTTTTTGAGTGTATTAACATACGTTGTGTGAGTTCCAACGGAGGTATTTTCTTGTAGGAATTGCAATCGCTCTAGTGGTAAAAGTGATTTCCTATTTATTGAGTACTTATTGAGTACTTTCCATTCTTGGAATAGTGGACCAGAATTTCAATATGTAGATATTGTGATAAAACCAATTATCTTCATTGCAACATGTGTGTCCGGTGGTGCAGTCAGCAAGAGCAAGCGAGGGCCAAACTCCGGCCGCAAGCCTCCCTCCTTACAGTCTGGAAAATCTTATGCATGTCCCTTTGTGGTCGCCAACTGTTAGAGGGTGGTTTTTACCATATAATTTAGCGCAGAAATGTGTTACCTTTCTCTAATTCCCTCCTGGTGGCTAGGTCCATACAGTTGCTAATGTACAAATCCTTTTAGAACCTCCCAGACCCTGGACCACGCTCAAAAAATGGTAGAACAGTTGTTATTTCCTACTGAAGTTCTCTCCATTTTTGGCTTCCATTTTGACTTACAAATGTAAGTCTGCTCAAGAAAGACCTCATTTTGCAAAACATTCTCTAAAACATATGGAGGCTTTCCTGTTTTCAGTTTCTATTTTTGGTAAATTCTGCTGGGGTTATTTGAGTGTTTTCAAGTGATTTCAATACCGTTGAAAACTGTCATTATCAGTGGTTATACATTTTCACAGGATTAAAAACAATAGAAACAGTGTTTTTCTAGTGTTTATGAAATGTTTTGCTTTTATTATTGCTTGCCTTATGCACTGATAGCGCATGCTTTATAGGCAGTGTGCTTATAGTGTACATGACGTCCAAATACTTTAAAAAAAATCAAACTTATTATAGTACACCATACAATACTTCTTCAGTGAGTCTTTGGTCATGCACGCTCACTCTTTCCTCCTTATGCAAACTTTTATCTGTGAAAAGGCCCTCTCACCATCTGTACTTGAGACGGGCAATGCCAAAATAGCCATTACATAATTTGCAAACTCAGGCCATTGAGATAGCTTTGCATGCCAATACTGGTGCACCTGAAGATTGCGATTCTCTGTGACAGGTTCTGCAACATATGCGTTGAACTGGGCGCATATGCCCACATGGTTATTAAATCAGGCAAAAATAAAGCCGCACATTTGAAACTCCCATTTTGGAAGGGATCTATAACTTGTGCAGAGTGTTCAGTGACTTCAAATGCCATGGTGGGTGAAGTGCTATTTCTCATAAATTGTAAAATAAAAGTTCCTAAATTGCTCCTTAACATTTCTTTGCTTGGATCACTGACAGAATGTCGAGGGACAGAATATCGATGAGAAAATATCGAGTGACAGAATATCGAATTCCTATCTACAAACAGGTAAGTACAAAAATATTGAATCCTAAATATCGTTATAAATAATATAGTTTGCTAAAAATCGACTTTTTTAAATGTCTTAAAAGTAATATAAAATTAATTAACTAATAAATATAATTAAGTAAAACATACTTAAAAATAATAAAAAACGTTACACTTAATAAATAATAAATGTAATGTAAAACAAAATAAACATGCATTTTTATTTTTTATTATATATATTAACTTAATAATATTCAAAATAATTAATATTTTTAATTATAAAATGAAAAAAGATAATGTAAAATATAATTGCATATATATATATGTAAATAAACCTATGATATTAATATAAAAAATTAAATATGATAAGGTGAAAAATAATATTTTACACTACACTAAGGTGCCGATTCCGATCCGGTAAAACCCGTGTACGAATCGTCATACGGAGCGTTTTCTCCGTCCGACTCGTACCCGGGAAAAACACCTTATAAACTCGCAAGTACTATTCGCACAGAAATACCATTTCCGTACGAATCATACAAAAGACCGACCGGCAAAAAAATACATACACATCTGAATCTGGACAGCGCATACGCGACGTCCGGATGGAGTCAGGCAGCGTTTTACGGACCAGCAAGTACGATTCGTGCCTACTTCACTCCGCACGTAGCATTTTTTACAGGAGCCAAAAACTGCCGGGAAATTGAGGACGACGCGAACAAGGAGCACCGGTACGCGACGGACAGCGATGGACCCCAACCTATGCGTCATCCCGGCCTTCATAGCCTACGACCTCGTGTTCAGAAACCGACACAGACGCCGCAGAAGGTCAGAACAACCCCCAGGGGCAAAGGGGGGGGTGCAAGGGGCAGGAAACATAACGCACACCCCACAAAAAACAAATATATCCTGCACAATAATTACCTCCATGGTCTGGTCACTTCGGGGGGGCGTGTCCACCAATCCCACATCCCGCCACAACGGAAGTGGACGCGTACCCGTCACCACCACAATGGTGGTACGGGACGTTCCCACGCCCCTCAGAGCGTGGGTACGGGCTGTACCACCATAGCAGTGGTGATGTAGGGGTACGCTTGTACGGACCGTACCCACGCCCCCAGAGCGTGGGTACGGTCCGTACAAGCTTACCCCTACATCACCGCCACAATGGTGGTATGGCCCGTACCCACGCCCCACAGAGCGTGGGTACAGGCGGTACCACGCGTACCCCTACATCACCACCACAATGGTGGTACGGACCGTACCCACGCCCCCAGAGTGTGGGTTCGGGCAGTACCACGCGTACCCCTACGTCACCGCCACAATGGTGTTACAGCCCATACCCACGCCCCCAGAGCATGGGTACGGGCCGTATCATGCGTACCCATACGTCACCGCCACAATGGTGGTACGGCCCGTACCCACTCCCCCCAGAGTGTGGGTACGGGCCGTACCACCATTGCAGTGGTGATGTAGGGGTACGTGTGTACGGACCGTACCCACGCCCCCAGAGCGTGGGTACGGGCCGTACCACGCGTACCCCTAGGTCACCGCCACAATGGTGGTACGGCCCGTACCCACTTCCCCAGAGCATGTGCACGGGCCGTACCACGCGTACCCCTACAGCCCAATTACATGATGGATACAAGGCGTACACACGCCACGGATGAAGGTGTACGGCTTGGTGCACACCAAGGACATACCTTAGACAGAGTCCTTGGGAAGTACTGTTATTGGTTTGGTTTGGGGAAACTGCTGACAACTGAATCTTTGTTTTTAAAACTGTCGCATTGCTTTTATTTTGCACACGGAGCTGTGTTCAATGCTCCTTAGGCCATTTTGGTAGAGCTGGTCACAGGTTCAGCTGCACGCTGACACACCCCCCTCACGTGACTCGCACACTCGGCGTTATCAGGAGCCGAGAAGCGAGCGCACAGCGGACATACCTTAGACAGAGTCCTTGGGAAGTACTGTTATCGGTTTGGTTTGGGGAAACTGCTGACAACTGAATCTTTGTTTTTAAAACTGTCGCATTGCTTTTATTTTGCACACGGAGCTGTGTTCAATGCTCCTTAGGCCATTTTGGTAGAGCTGGTCACAGGTTCAGCTGCACGCTGACACACCCCCCTCACGTGACTCGCACACTCGGCGTTATCAGGAGCCGAGAAGCGAGCGCACAGCGGACATACCTTAGACAGAGTCCTTGGGAAGTACTGTTATCGGTTTGGTTTGGGGAAACTGCTGACAACTGAATCTTTGTTTTTAAAACTGTCGCATTGCTTTTTAAAACTGTCGCATTGCTTTTATTTTGCACACGGAGCTGTGTTCAATGCTCCTTAGGCCATTTTGGTAGAGCTGGTCACAGGCTCAGCTGCACGCTGACACACCCCCCTCACGTGACTCGCACACTCGGCGTTATCAGGAGCCGATGACGTGTACGCGCAGCGGATGCGCGCAGAGGGCGCGCCGCGGGCGCGCCAAAGGCGAGCCCGTCTGCGCCCGTCCGCGCCAGCTCCGGGCCCAGGGCCACCCCCCCTGGCCGGGCAGACCTGTCTCACCAGAGCACTAGGATATGTTACTCATATTCCCAGTTGATGGATCTGAACTCAGGGCCCCCTAGCGTTAGATGCTTAGTTTTGCCCCCCACTACTTGTCTAACATCCCTACCAGCCATATGTCCAGGCTGCAAATTTGCTCTTCCCTGTCCCTCTCCTGTAAATTGCACTCCTGGCCCAGGACCCATCCACCATTTCCGAGTAGCACTTATCAATGCTCGCTCTCTTCCGAGCCATTGTTGGGAAATAAGGGAACTTATTACAACTCACGAACTGGACATCCTGTTCATCACTGAATCTTGGGGAGATGCCTCCTCCGGTCCGGATTTCTGTTCAGCCACCCCGGAGGGTTTCTGTGTGGTGAGACAGGACAGATCTATGGGGAGAGGAGGTGGCTTAGCCATAATTCACAATGCAGACCTAAGAGTCAAAACTGACCCTTTAAGTCGACCGGACTGCGAAGCGTTCCTTTTTTCCATTTCACTCAACCACAATCAGTCCTTTAAAGGGATTTTGTTATATCGTCCCCCTGGCCCTTATTCGCGCTTCCTTCTGGCCTTGGAAGAATTTGTAGAATTAGCTATAAACCATTCGGATTTCACCATTTTAGGAGACTTTAACTTCCATTTAGAGGACTTAGGGGACAAAGACACTTCCCAATTGCTAGCTGACCTACAAGTGGCAGGCTTATCGCAACTGGTGAATGCCCCCACTCATCAAGCTGGACACACGCTGGATGGGCTGTTCACCAACAACCCCAAGCTTTCTCTCTCTTTAGTTAGTCCTGTGGTATGGTCAGACCATTCCGCGGTTATTTTTACCATCCAGACTAACAATCGCAACCTCGTCAAACCCATGCCCCGCATTTCCATCAGCTCGAGAGCCTGGAATAACTTCGATCACCTATTCCTTTCCCAGACTCTAATAGACTCCCGTTACGAGGTTTCCCCTAATCCCAGCGTAACGTCCAGCAGATACCAGAAATGGATTTCTGACGCAGTAAACCATGTGGTTCCGGCCAAATCTTTTATTTCGAACAGAGCATCACCTTCGGCCCCGTGGTTTACGGACGATCTCCGATTACACCGTCAACACTGTAGGAACCTGGAAAGGCTGTGGAGAAGGCATTATAACCCTGTTGATAGGCAGACCTATAAGGATGCCCTTGCACTGTACAAAAAATCCATTGTGAAATGCAAGAGTATCTTTTTTCTCGCCCAAATTGAATCAGCTCAAAACTCAGCTAAAAAGCTGTTCCAGGTAGTTGATGCCCTCTCCAACCCCCCCACAGGCCCTCCGACGGAACCTTCTCAAGTTCTGTGCAATACGCTGGCCACCTTCTTTTCTACTAAGATCTCTAAGATCTATTCATCATTCTTCCTCCCCGCTTGCTCTGTTGCTCCCGATCCCCCTCCTCACTCGCCTAAGTTCACCAATTTTCTCCCGGTCTCAACTGAACACATAAGCAGGTTGGTCACTTCTATCAAATCTGGCTCCCCTCTGGACCCTTGTCCCTCTGCGATATTGAACACTCTCACTGAGGTTATAGCACCTCCCTTAACGGTCCTTTGTAACTCCATTTTTCAAGCAGGTGTTTATCCGGAAGTCTGGAAAGAGGCAGTTCTTAAACCTCTTTTGAAAAAACCGTCTCCGGATCCTACTGATTCAGCCAACTACAGGCCTATCGCCTGTCTACCTTTCCCGGCCAAAATCTTCGAGTCAGTTATGAACCTGCAACTTTCCGAGTTCATCGACCATCACAATCTTCTTGATGATACTCAATTTGGGTTCAGGAAATATCATGGCACGGAAACGGCCTTGATAAAGGCTTCTGATGAGATCAGGACCATCATGGATCAGGGGGGGGCGGCGGTTTTGGTGCTCCTTGATCTGTCCGCCGCCTTCGACACGGTCGACCACTCCATCTTGGTCGACCGTGTCGCATCCATTGGTGTAACTCATCGTGCAAAAGATCTCATTGCTTCGTTTCTGGCCAACCGAACTCAAGCGGTGAAGCTGGGTAATTTCTACTCACCCACTTTCTCTCTCCCCTGCGGGGTCCCACAGGGATCCTCGCTAAGCCCCACATTATTTAATATATATGTGGCGGATTTGGCGAGGGTTATAAAAGCTCACAGGTTGCTGTTAACCACCTATGCTGACGACACCCAACTGGTGTTGTCTGTTCACAAAAATGGTCCTGCAGTCGCTGCTAATTTTCAGGAAGGGATGATGGCCATCAGCTCGTGGATGGCAGATAATAGTTTAAAATTGAACTCGGATAAGACCGAGGTGCTAACCTTTGGTAAGCTTTCCCCTGAGTGGTCTTCAACCTGGTGGCCCAGTGAGATGGGTCCCCCCCCCACTCCAGTAACCAAGGTTAGGAATCTCGGTATCTTGTTCGACAATAAACTTTCTTTTAGACATCACGTCAACGCAGTTGCGACATCATCCTTCTATATGTTGAGAAAAATCAAGAAGTTGTTGCCATATCTCCCCTCGACTGCAGGTAAAACCTTAATCACCACCCTCGTTTTTTCAAAAATGGACTATGGCAACGGCCTCTTTCTTAATGCTCAGGAGCAGGTCTTAGCCAAGCTGCAATCTGTACAGAACGCGGCAGCAAGATTACTGCTTGGCGTTCCATTTCGTCACCCTACTTCTGCGGCCATACACCATCTGCATTGGCTGAGAGTAAAGAGCCGCATAAAGTTTAAGGCTTTATGTATTGCCTATAAAGCCATTCATGAATCAGGACCCAAGTTCCTGAAGGACGCCTTCCAAATCTATGCCCCCATAAGAACTTTACGATCAGCCTCCACGCATATGCTCCCGGTACCACGCACCAGAACTTCCACTTGGGGAGACCGACGCTTCCTGGTAGCAACTCCCAGGCTGTGGAATTCTCTCCCATTGGTCATAAAAACTTCCCCTACCCTTACCATTTTTCGCAAGCTCTTGAAAACTTGGTTATTCAACCAGTGATCCGTTCAGATGCCTCTGTCTTTGGAAGTTCTTATGCGCCGAGACACCCTAGGGTATTTGCGCGCAATAAAAATTTCAAAAACATAAACATAAACATATCAGCTGTAAATTGGGGATGGTGTGTGGCCAGGACAGCAGTGTGCCAAAGCAAGGGTGCAAGTGGGTGGGTGGGTGGGTGGGTGCAGAGGACTCCCAGCAGTGGACAGGGACATGGGGGTGGATGCAGAGGAATACCAGCAATGGACACAGACATGGGGGTGGGTGCAGAGGACTCCCAGCAGTGGACAGAGACATGGGGGTGGGTGCAGAGGACTCCCAGCAGTGGACACAGACATGGGGGTGGGTGCTGAGGACTCCCAGCAGTGGACAGGGACGTGGAGGTGGGTGCAGAGGACTCCCAGCAGTGGACAGGGACATGTGAGGGGTGGGTGCCCATCACTCCCAGCAGTGGACACAGACATGGGGGTGGGTGCAGAGGACTCCCAGCAGTGGACAGAGACATGGGGGTGGGTGCCCATCACTCCCAGCAGTGGACAGAGACATGGGGGTGGGTGCCCATCACTCCCAGCAGTGGACAGAGACATGGGGGTGGGTGCAGAGGAATACCAGCAGTGGACACAGACATGGGGGTGGGTGCAGAGGACTCCCAGCAGTGGACACAGACATGGGGGTGGGTGCAGAGGACTCCCAGCAGTGGACAGAGACATGGGGGTGGGTGCAGAGAACTCCCAGCAGGGGACACAGACATGGGGGTGGGTGCAGAGGACTCCCAGCAGTGGACACAGACATGGGGGTGGGTGCAGAGAACTCCCAGCAGTGAACACAGACATGGGGGTGGGTGCAGAGGACTCCCAGCAGTGGACAGGGACATGTGAGGGGTGGGTGCCCATCACTCCCAGCAGTGGACACAGACATGAGGGTGGGTGCAGAGGACTCCCAGCACTGGACAGAGACATGGGGGTGGGTGCCCATCACTCTCAGCAGTGGACAGAGACATGGGGGTGGGTGCAGAGGAATACCTGCAGTGGACACAGACATGGGGGTGGGTGCAGAGGACTCCCAGCAGTGGACACAGACATGGGGGTGGGTGCAGAGGACTCCCAGCAGTGGACACAGACATGGGGGTGGGTGCAGAGGACTCCCAGCAGTGGACACAGACATGGGGGGGTGTACATCATAATCAGATGACCACAACTCCATGGGTGTATGTACGCATCCCTAACTTTGGACAATGATGATAGTGCAATAACAACACATCACTGACAGCAGTGTCCCACTCCCAGGAGGATGGATGTCCTTCCCCCACTGCATGACACACCACATGTGGGTGTGAGGACAAATAACACATGCATACTCACCCCTGGCAGATGCAGCACAATACACACACTGAGATCATGCCACAAGACTGTATAGTCATGTCACTGCCTACTAAACTAAGAGAGCCAAAGAGAACACACATTGTCACGCACATCCCAGGAATGATAGGAATGTACAGGTGCTGGGCCAGCCATCAAGATGTTGTCTGTCATGGAAGGAATAGGGTGGAGTTCCCACAGATACAATGCCCACAATTGTGAGTCAGGTGCACAAATACCCAGCAGAACAAGTCCCATATGTGTGCTAGGCTGGGTTTACACACATGCATTGTGCGGGAAAGGGACAATTGCTCCATGAAGGCATGGCAAAATACTCTATACACAAGTACAGTGAGTACCAAGGATGGCACAGACGATGCAGCCGGAGACATTGCTGAGCAGGCATGGCCAGAGTTGAAGGGATCCATCACCAACAAAGGAAATGTAGACACAGGGCAACACAACAATTGTGCAACTCTCTGCAGGGAAGATGTCATGTGCCACAGAGGAAGGAACACTCCTTGGGACAATGTCTCCAAACACAAAGAGCATGCACGACAAAGAATCTTTGCAGAGACCTTTTGATGGCACGCAGATACCAGGTTCCACCGAATGAGCAGCACACTACAACATTTCCCTGAAACATAACACATGCCCACAACCCCAACTCCTGTAGCATCAGCATCAACATCAATACCTGAAATGCAAGACTATTCAAACGAAATTAGTAAATGCTTTATTCAGCATCAAAATAATAATGTGTAAACAAAACTATTCACAAAGGCCAATGGCCAGTCCATATCATCAGTCCTTGGGGGGGGACACATGGCCATGCGTCTCCCCTAGCTTGTCTGCACAACAGAAGACTCAGTGTCGTCGACTGGGGGGGGCATCATGTGGGGAAGGACCAGGCACCGCAGGGACAGGAGGAGGAAGGGTAGGTGTGGTGGGTGCAGGGACGGACGACTCCACCACAGGGGGTGGGGCAGCGCCAAAGGTGGAGGCGAGCTCGGCGCTGCACACTTCTGCCAGTTCTTCAAGCGTCTCCCCTGCACCCGGAGAAACAACAGGCCCCAAGGAGGGGGGGGGGGGATCGGAGGGATGGGTTGCAGCGCTACTGGGGGAGGTGGTGGACAGGCTGGGGGACTTAACTCCCCTACCCGTGGAGTGCCTTGACCGTTTCCGGCCAGGTGAACTAGTGGGGCTGAGACCCAGCCCAGCAAAGTAGGCCTCCTTCTCCGTATCTGGGGCAGGGGAGCCAAGGGGAGT
This sequence comes from Triturus cristatus, assembly GCF_964204655.1. Lineage (NCBI taxonomy): Eukaryota > Metazoa > Chordata > Amphibia > Caudata > Salamandridae > Triturus > Triturus cristatus. The sequence goes on from NC_140589.1 coordinate 467,452,094, forward strand.
GACATCGGAGGGACTGGGGAGTGAGTCATGTGGACGAGGACTGTGGCTGCGTGCCTGCCTGTGTGCCCCAGACCCAGTGGGTGTGCCTGCTTCCCCCTGAGTGTGCGTGTCAGGAGGTGTGCGCTTGCCCTTACGTGGTGGTGTGCTGCTTGTGTCTGGTGGGGTGCGTGTGTGTGGATGTCTTGGTGTGCTTTGGACAGGCATGGGTGTGGGACTTGTGGATGGGGCAGGGGTAGGGGGGGACACAGCGCTGAAGGTGACTTACTACTGCCGTCAGTGACGAGTCCAGGGACCTCAGCAACATCCGTTGGTCAGACATCGCTGATGACATGCCCTCCATGTACGACAACATCTGGGTCAGCAGTCTGGTGTGGCCATGGAGGACAGTCAGGATCGATGTCTGCCCAACTTGCAACTGCCGCTGAATGTCCACAGACTCGTCAGCGAGGGCAGCAGGGGGGACAGGGGCAGGGGGTGCGGTGCCTGGCACGAAGGAGACATGTGGTCGCCTAGCACGGACAGAAGGGACCCGAGCAAGTGGGAGGGCGGTGATGGGAATGGAGGGGGCGGTGACAGAGTGCTGCTGCCAGCTGTTTGAGCAGCCTCCGCCCCCTCAGGGAGTTCAGCCTCGGACCCGTCAGCCTCGTAGTCAGTGTTGGTACTGGGCAGGTCCTCCGCCTCACTCCCCTCGCCCTCCGTGCCACTAGATTCCGCCGCCTCCTCAGCAGTGGTGGCACCAGTGCTCGATCCCTTCTCCACGTCCGTGCCGGTGTCTCCCTCGGTGTCCTCCGATGTTGCTGCGGGCAAGGTGAAGAGACAGGAAAAAATCAGTCACCTCTATACATCTGACACATGAGTCCAAACACAATAGGCAACAGGGAATAACAGGAAAGGCATCATGAGTAACATCTAGAATACTCCCCACATATGTAGACCCTGCACTCCCCAGTTGGTTGACCCACCATGCCACTTTGAAAAAATGAATATTAGGACACAACAGCAAATTACTTGAAATCCCAAGATCCTGAGAAGCTAGTGTCTGGGATCAGTTGAGCACAGCAAGACTATGAAGGCATGCCACCTCTTCTTCACTGTGAACCCAACAGTAACGTCACACCCAAGGCCAAATACCACATGCCAATGCAGAAGGTGTCCCCACACTCTGAGACCTGTGAGTACTTAGGAAACCCCAAAGGAATACATTGTGATTCCTGGAGAATCACAACTCTTTACACAATGGACATGTCTAGAATGTGTGAATGTGCCACTTTGTGAACAGAACACACATGTGTCTGTATAACAGAAGTCACACAAGGAGGTGCACACCAAACTACATGTACACAGTCATTGTCTGAGCTGCCAGACTCATTCAAATAAGCCACTGTTAGCCAGAAATGGGGTATCAGTAAGTACAACTACATGGCACCACGGTGGTCTGGATGACTTGACACTCGTAAGTTGGTATCGGCAACAACCAAGGACTAACCCAAATGCAACCACACTGTGGGAACTTGGATATGTATGAACTCTAAACAAGTTTTGTTCAAACTGTGCCTTACTTTAAAATGTGCCAGCGGCTCCCAGGAAAGTGTAAAGGTGGTGTCTTGTGCACTTCCTTGGGAGACATCTGTCATGCAGGCACATTATTGTCCTTCACAACAAAACAACAAGGTCAAGCATATGAAACATTGAGAGATGTTGACAGGTGTAGTGATTGGCAAGGGACAATTTCTCTGAGTAACAACTTGAATAATGTCATTTGTCACATGGCTATCCGTCACCTGATTACACAGTTGGCTACACATATGACCTACTGACTGTCATCTGTAGTGGCACACATGTCCACACCCAGGACAATGCATAAGCTAATGGGCCTGCAATTGTTTAGCAAAAAACCCTAGTTGTACTGTGGGTTCCCCCTCATGGCAAGCCAGAATGTACCCACAGATGTCAGCACACAAAGTCACAACTGTGTAGCATCTGAACCACACACAGGTGGCAAAAATGTACAAGCAGGATACATGATTGTCACAAACTGACACAGGCAATGAAGCACGAACATTAAACACTGGCCAACATCACGGGGGCACTGCACGATGACTTTCTGTACTGTGAATCATCACATACAAGTCAGAACTGGCAATGAAACATCAGGGTTGAACATGTACGCCCCTCCCGCACACACCCACCCATACCTGAGTCAATGTGACTGATGCCGATCAAGAAGTGACACCTCTTATTCAGGGTTACAATAACTGTGCTTGAAAACTAGCTTCATTAACACGACATCACCTTGTAGGGCTGCCAAACATATTGGTCACAAACAAACATCAACAGATTGTTGTGAATAGCCACACAGGCACTGCCCAGTGTGAGTATGCACAAGCAAACTGGTGTATCCCTGTACAGTGGGCAAATGTATCACACATGTGAAAACTACTACCTAGGCCAGGGAACAATGCCACAGAGGCAGAGCCATGATGAACCCACAGTGAATATGCACAGTGTTGGATGACACACGAGTAGGAGGGCAGGCTGTGTCAGGGGACTGTAGTGGGCACACTGCTCCATGGTCCTGGAATGAGCTGACTGTTACAGGAGCACCCGTCCCGGCACTATGCATATGTCCCACTCATGCACATCATGTCTGAGGCAGCAACATTGGTAATGCATGCTGCAAGTCTGTTCATTTGAACCCTCACACTCCTATGTTGAGACTCAGCATCAGTGCCAACAATTATGCACCCCCAAATGACTGAACAGGACAGGGCACAGGCAGACCACCCCCAAACATGATGCTGAAAGCAGTGTGCACTTTGATAAACTGGCAGCCTAGATGAACATGTGCAATAGTGATAACACACAGACCAGGTAACACATGTCAAGGAGGGGAAGGGAGGAAGAACAGCACAGGTTGGCTTTGGGGAACAGGATATGCACTGCACATATATAGCCTGGAAGTGTATCCAGGCGACTGAGCAGCTCCAAAAGCTGGCGACACACAACAAACTCACATGTACCTATCCCCTTCCTGCTGCTGTAACTCCTGTATCCGCCTATCCAGGTCAGGGAAGACCACCGCCAGGACACGCCGCATCTGGTGGGTCAGGCGCTGGCGCCCGCCATGCTTGCGAGGAGGTGAGTCCTTCAGCATGACCCGGGCGATCCTCCGGGTCCATCACCGGATGTCCTGCCATCTCTTCCTCACTTGTGGCAGGCGTCGACTGCGACCCTCCACCGAACGCACGGCCTTGAGGGCATCCTTACAGATCTTCCCCTTGTGGTAGGGGGATACCTGTGTGTATGACAAAGTGGGACAACATCACTCCACCTGCACCATGTCACAGAGACACACATTTGAACATCTTAGATTTGTTGAACAGGGCATAGTATGCTGGCAAGTAATAGCACCTTAGTCATAGGGACTTTTTCCACTGTGGACGCACCAATGCACTACATGGCATAGTAAGTGCACAGGTGGCATGAGGGGTGTGAAACAATCCCTGATCATGGCACACACTGTGCATCCCAAGCAACACAAGGCTGATGGACAGCACCGCAAATCAGTCACATGCCCCAGGCCACTGACGAAACCTCAGCAGAGTACACAGATACACACTGGCACACATCAATCACCTGCCATTGGCAACAGCGGATGCAAACCTCACTCTGCACATGTGCCACTTGCCAGGGGGTGGTCACAGGTGTGGGGCTAGCTCAGCAAGTCAGACACACAGCACGGCTTACTTCACACATCAGATGGATTGAGCAGTTGCCTCCTCCATGCAGCTGTGGTGCAACACTCCACATAGACACTCACCCACATGACAAGAAACATTCACACACATCAATGTCCAGGGGGCGTACACACCATTTGGACACTCTCACCACTCTCACCACAGCTCCACTCAACTCTCAAACACATCTGTGGGTGCAATCACCTGTCACACCGGGGTGACCACTGAATCACCGCAGGACAATAGAACAAGAATGCCCAAGAGGATTAGGCTGGCGGAATGTGCCATGCACTATGCAGTGAATGTCACAGTAAGCACAATGCAAGTGAGGAGTGCACACATGAAGTACATCAAGCCCTGCATGAGAGACATAAGCCATCCCCCCCCCCCCGGGACCCACTCCAACCAACATTGCATGTCTGTCACACCTGGCCACAATGCCAGAAGTGACAGCACAATAAAGGTGCACAGGCAAAGGTAGTGGAGTCAGCACTCACCTGCTCCCCTGGTCGACCATAGAACATGGGGTACTGTGGGAGGATCACATCCAGCAGGGCCTGGTTCTCCTCCTGGGTGAAAGGCTGGGCCCTCTCCACAGTCCTTGACATGGTGCCAGAGGGAGACAATACAGCATCAGTGGTATCAACTGACATGTTGTGCAGGCAAGTGCCCTCTCATGGGTTCTGCCTGCCTTATATCTGCCTTGCTGGCCTATTTCATTTACAGGAGTACAGAGTGATTGGTCAGACTCATTCGCATCCTACGTTTCCTCCAATCCCTTTAAACATACACCAGTGACAGCCTTTGCATCTTTCGATTTTGCAGCATCATGTCAAGTCAACAACCACTTTGCAACAATGTTAAATGTGGCCAACTGCTTTTTCCAGACCACATGATGTTAAATTTTGAACGTGAAACTCGGTATCCATGACAACCAGCATGCATTTAGGCCCTGATACTTGTCCCTCATGTGTCCCCATTGTAATTCTTAAATCCCCACACAGGTACGGCGTGTTTCACACGTACCCCTAGGGCACCATCACTACAGTGATACGGGCCATACTCACGCGTGTACGGGCCGTCCACGCCTGAGTACGTGCCTATCACTATAGTCGGGGGTACCATAGGGCCTAGTGATATGGCCCGTACTCACGTGTGTACGACCCGTACACGCGTGAGTACGTGCCGTATCACTAGGCCCTTCGGTACCCCCAACTATAGTGATAGGCACGTACTCACGCGTGTACGGCCTGTACACGTGTGAGTATGTGCTGTATCACTAGGCCCTACGGTACCCCCAACTATAGTGATAGGCACGTACTCACGCGTGTACGGCATGTACACGCGTGAGTACGGGCCGTATCACTCGGACCTACAGTAACACAACTATAGTGATAGACAGGTACTCACGCATGCACGTGCCGTACACGCGTGAGTACGTGCCTATCACTATAGTTGGGGGTACCGTAGGGCCTAGTGATACGGCATGTACTCACGCATGTACGGGCCGTACACGTGTGAGTACGTGCCTATCACTATAGTTGTGTTACTGTAGGTCCGAGTGATACGGCCCGTACTCACGCGTGTACGGCCCGTACACGCGTGAGTACGTGCTGTATCACTAGGCCCTACGGTACCCCCAACTATAGTGATAGGCACGTACTCACGCGTGTACGGCCCGTACATGCGTGAGTACGTGCCATATCACTAGGCCCTACGGTACCCCCAAATATAGTGATAGGCACGTACTCACGCGTGTACGGCACGTACACACGTGAGTACGTGCCGTATCACTAGACCCTACGGTACCCCCAACTATTGTGATAGGCACGTACTCACGCGTGTACGGCACGTACACGCGTGAATACGTGCCTATCACTATAGTTGTGTTACTGTAGGTCTGAGGGATACGGCCCGTACTCACGCATGTACGGCACGTACACGCATGAGTACGGGCCCTACACACGCCCTCAGAGCGTGTGTACTGCCTTTCACAGCTTACACTGGTGATAGGAGGCGCACACGAAAGGAATGGAGGTGTCAGACTCGCACAAGGCTGTACATCAAGTCATTGTCAGTGCAGTCCTTCATGTGCAGGGCCTAGGTGTGTCAGGCAGTGATGTGGCACATGTCTCCTCATGTTGTGGCACAATAGATGTGTGATGAACTGTTTACACATGTCATGTGTGATGGGGCACTACGTGGCACACTTCCCCTTCACACTTTGCACATGTGTGCATGTACGACACACGTGTCAAGCACTGCATCACTGGTATGGCACAGTCCGCAACACCCGCAACTGTCCCCTGATGCCAGGTACACAAATAATTACACCTGACATGTGACTCCCAGCGTGCCACGATGTGACTATGTCATGTGTGTGTCATGTGTTCCCATGAGCTTGCCGTTGGTGTTCCGTCAACTCCATCTGCTGTTGCAGCATCCAACATGTGTCTGTGTGCATATGTGCATGACACACATATATGCACACCATGCCACATGTGGACTCACACATTACATGTGTCATGATGGTTCGAAGATGACTTCCTGACATGAGGCAATATCTGCGTTCTCTCAATGTCTGTGTCATCAGTTTTTGACATGTACCCCTTCATGGAAATGTGTGTTATCTGCCATTTTCCAGATGACATGTGACCTGTGCGTCTAGACTCCCGCCAGCTGTCTGTATGAGATGGCATCCTTCAAATGCTGATATGTGGATGTCTGTCACTCATGTAATGTGTCTGGCTTGTCACTTACACTGGCCCACAGCTATTTTAATGGCATATCACGTCAACATTGCCATGCAACTATTGTAGCTGGCTGCATACATCATGAGGCGTAGCAGGGTGCCAGAAATCATGTTGTAGCTGCATGGGGAACGAGCATGTCTTGTTGGTGGGTATACTCTGTTAGTCCTGTGTTCAGCGCTATCTTTGTATCTTACGGCATCTCCTGACCTATTTCTTCACATGATTTTTCCATGTAGGGGACTCTGGCTATCCCAACATGCCATGGCTGATGACGCCTCTCCGCAACCCCAGAACAGCCGCAGAACACCGGTACAACGACACCCATGGGCAGACGAGGCGCGTGATTGAGAGGACGTTTGGACTCCTGAAGAGCAGATTCTGGTGCCTCCACAAGACCGGCGGCGCCCTCCCATATGCCCCGGTGAAGGTCTGCAAAATCTTCATTGTGTGCTGCATGCTGCACAACATGGCAGTGGAGAAGGCCGTGCCACTCATCCTTGATCCGGATGGGCAGGATCATCCACCCGTGGAGGTTGAAGGGCTCGGGCACGGGGCAAGTGAGGATGAGGATGAGGCTGAGGACATCCGGAGTCAGCTTATCCGCAACTTCTTCTCATGATGGTGAGTCCCTGTGTCTGAGAGTGCACGCTTTGAGCCTTGTGTGGCATGTGTTGCAATGTGTGTGTCGAGCTGACTGTGTGCTAAGTGACTTGGAGGTGTGTTTTGATGTGTCATTCAATTGATGATGTCATTCCACACATATTAGCTGGGACACTAAATTTATTAAGGGCATGGTGACAACATCATTCCTGTAGAGTACATGTACATGTCTGAGGATTACTAGCCCTTCGCTGACTTGTTGTGTGTCTGGCCTCCCCAGGTTCTTGCGGCTGTCGTCTGCTCATGTCATCATTGCCCTCCTGCTATTGCTTATGAGTATTGCAACGTGTGTTGGATTGGAGTTACATGCACAGACATGGTGAAAAGTCATTTGGGGTAAGGAGTGCAGCAAGGCATTTTGTGGGTGGTACGTGTTTGTGATATGTGGGAACTGCTCCTGTGCATGTTGTGTTACCATGCATACATGTCGACTGACCATGGGCCACATGACGTGTTGCATGGCTCCCATGAATTGATAGTCACCCTTCCTGACAGTCATCTGTAATGGTTTGTGGATTCTGATAAAGGCATCAATGTGTGTATAACGTCCCTCAGGAACATACGGGATGCTAATGGTGGACATAGTGTGGGACATCCCCATATGAGGCTCAATGGGGAATTGCAGACCCTCCGTGTGCAACAAGGGGTGTTAGGATCAAGCCCTTCACTTGTGTGCCAGCTCAGTAGGATTTACCACATCTGTGTGTTGAAGGGGGTGTCCAGTGTAGGTCACAAATGGTCAGCCAAATGACATGTGAGTCTGTTCCAATGGATGCATTTCCATTAGTGTGAGGCTGAGTAATAAAGGTGTTCGTCACACTCCAAGGTGCCTCATCTCTGTCAATGCAGGTCTCTTGCCACTTTGCATGTGGCATATCTGGCATAGTTGTGTAAGATTATGCATAGGAGTCCATGTGTAGTTTAGCAAAATGCATGCAGTTGCTCATGGATTAGGCTCCCTATTGGGCATGAAGTACATGGTCGTGTATGTATTTTGGCATGTTGGTCCACACAATGAGCCATCAACAGCTGCTGAGGGTATGTCTCCTGTGCGCAGGTCAGCCTTCAGTTTCCTGATCCGGTGTCATGCTTCTTTGGTGATTGTGCATGCGTTGTCTCTGGGTGTGCCATGTGACACTGGACACTCCTTACTTTACACACACGCCTGTTGCATTTGTCCTTCTGACATCCTAGTCTTTGTGTGCAAATTCTGTCATTTTGCAAGGAGATGCCGCCTGCTGCTGCGGCCCCTGCAGCAAGGGCCCACGGAGTATCCAGATTTGGCAACACACACGCCTCCAAGATGCTCCTCACTTCCTACCTCCAACCATTTATTTGGCTGTCCTCAGCTTGTCTATGCCACTGTTGCCGCCACGCGCTGCCAAAGGCTGGACCATCAGCACATGCAAGGTGCACATTGCACCACCATCCTGTCCTTGCATAACCCACATCACACTACAGTCTGATGTATCAGCCACACTCCGAGCTATGTCCATCCGCACATCTAATGCCTGCTGTCAGACATACCCTGGGCACACACACGACACCTTTGCATGCTGAGTGTGCAACTCCAACTGCCTACACTGTGCTGCCCCACCTTCAGGCCCTGTCACACCAACCAGGTCACGTCCCTAATATTCCCCACAGGCTCTGTAGCCCAGAAAGGGCATGGGAGTGGGACTCAAGGCTTCAACATGTAGTATGGTGTCATCGTCTGGGACATGGCACAGGTATCATCTCTCAGCATGTCAATCTAAAGAGTGTCCAGGACCCCCCTCTCCACCATCACATGCGCACAGCACCTCATCATCAGCTCGTATGCCACTGACAGCCAGGTGCTCCTCACCCTCAACAAAGACACAGACATTGGCAGTTCCATCATTCAAGTATGCATGAGATCCATTGATGAATGGCTGAACAAGAGCCACCTGAGGCTGGACTTGTACAGGACTGAGGTGATCATCTGAGGATTGTCCCCTTCCAGCTAGGTCAAGTGCCTGTGTCCCACCCGCAAGAGCTCTGCACAAGCACCCAGTGGCCACACACACAAGATGGTGTGCATCATGTTTGGCTCGCTCACATATGCCATGCTAGTCCACAGCATCTGTACCTCATGCTGCAACGCCCTCTGCATTATGCACATGATCCACAGATAGATCCACTCCAAGAAAAGACAGACCATCCCCCAGGTCCATGACAACATCCGTGTCAAATACTGCCCTGCCCTCTACGGAGCAAGTACATCCCAACTCCCAGGAAACTGGTCCACTTCCAGGGGGCATCTGCAGACCTCAGCTTCAACACCCTGCGCCCCAGCCACCTCACCGTCCACCATAGATAGCTGCAATGGATCACTGTCTGCTGCAGGATGTCCTCCACACTTCCCACCCACACTCAGGAGGCAGTCCACAACCCCGACCCCAAACCAACCTTGTACATCTGTCATCCTTGATCCCGTTGGACCATCTCCGTGCATCCAACCTTGCCCTGGCCACCGTTCTTCACATCCACCGTACTCCAGCATACAGGACATACCTGGGACTCCCTCCCCGGGAACCTCCACATGAGCCATGACCTTAACGCCTTGATGATAATCTCTCAAATAGGTCACTCCGCACAGTTTAGCAAGCACCCCCTCAGCAGCCAGAGGCCATCACGGGTGAGTGTTGTGCTCCATGCCTACATTGAATGATACCTTGTGACCCATGTGTGTCCTGTACCAGACTCTGATCCCAGGGTATAGATGGCTGGAGTTAGTTCAACACTCAGGCATAGTTAGACATTTCCACAAACATATGTTGTTGAATAATGCAAAATGACAGGAACGTCTCATGACCAAAGTGATATATTTATTTGCGGTGGGGTACGTGTTTTGTTAGATGAAATTAGGTGCTCTACCAGGGGAATAGAATCCAAAGTTCACAGGGGGAGATGGTATCCTTGGCATTGGAAGTCATCAGAGTCCAGGGCACAGTGTTGGTCATCATTGGTCAGACTGTGACCAGCAAGTCCATGTGGCAGAGAATGTCATTGGATGAGGTGCTGCTGTTGCGCCAGAGGGCCAGGTGCCAGGCCAGGTGACCTGGGAGATGTGGATGGTCCGCTGACTCTCACGGTCTTTTCCGTGGATGACCCACATTCCTCCGGGGACCCTCAGATGCAGGCCTTGACGATGCTGGGGAAGCTCCGTCAGACGAATCCACCTCCTCTTCCTCCCTCCCTGTGTCTGGTGCTGGTCTACGCCTGGTGGCACAGGGAGGGTTGCCCATGCTTTGGGCGATCTGACGGAGTGATTGGCTCATGTCCCTGTGCACCGCCAGGAGCTCAGCCAGTCTTGCCTCCATCCGTCCTTGGTGTTGTTGATGACTGGCATGATGCTCGACCTGCAGGTTCTTTATCTCATCGAGGGTCCCCTGCATCTCTGAGAGTCTGGACACGACCTGGTTGATGCCTCTGGTGTCACGCCGGTATGAGTCCAGGATGTTGCGTGTGTGTGACATACCGGTGTCCTGAGCTGGCTGGTCAGGTTCGCGCCTCCGCCTGCCTCCACTCCCACCACCCCTGCCCACTTGAGCCTGGCCTGCCCTTGTGGGCACATCGGGTCTACGGGACCCCTGAGGGATGGCATTTGCAGGGTTGCCTGCCTCCTCCTGGGTGCCCGGAGAACCTTGTCCCTCCTGGTCAGACTGGCTCTGTTGTTCAATGTGAGCAGGGCTCCTGGGTGTGTCCTGGGATGTGGCAGGAATGAGGGGGGGTTGGCACAGATGTACCTGACGCAGGTGCTGCAGGGGCTTGGGCACCAGAGGGTCCAGGTTGGTCAGGGTCATCGACGGAGTGGTGAGAGTCGTCGCTGCCGGTGGGATCGTCTTCATGCGGAGCCTGGGACTGTGATTCTTCCCCCCCAGTGTTGGGGGGAGATCGACGACGTTGCCCTGTGTGTGAGAGAGAGGCAATGTTAATGGTGTTTCATGCGACATCTATGTTTCATACATATTCAAGTTGACACAGTACCTCCAGGTAGTTGGATGTGCCTAGCATTCCTCTCAATGTCCACTTGGGGATGGGTATGTTGCGGGGGACAGATTGGGATGTTCTCCTGAGTGTTTGACCTGTAGATTGTTGGCTCTGATGCTTATTTGGCTCTGGATTGGTCTTGTTGTGTCACATGTCCATTGCGGGAGGAGTGTGTAAATCCGTTGCCTGCCCCGGGGGTGTGTGCTTGTGTTAGGGGGGGGGGTGACCGGGCCTGCTGTTGTGTGTAGTGTGAGTTGTCATTGGGTCTCCCAGGTGATGTGTCTGTCCCCTCATGGTGCATGCTGGCATGACAGTGAGTGTGAGTTCCTGTGCTAGATACCTGTGCTTGTGGAGTTGGTGTTTGAGTGTACAGTGGTCCCAGGAGGGCCTTGTGCTGCATACAGCAGGGCCCAGTGTCAGCTACCTTGTCAGTAGTTTGCCAGTCCCTGTGCATTGTGCATGGGTATGTACCTATGCCATATGGGCTGAGGGCATTGGTGTCTGCGTCTCATTTCCACAATGTGTTGTGTGGGGCCCACCCTCCCCGCCTCCCGGACATCCAGTCTTGTGTTTGTGGTTGTTGTAGCCTTGGACATGGCCTTGCCTTGATTTGTGAAGGGTGCATGGAGACGTTAGTGGCATGAGCGTGGTTTTTGAGTGTGGTTGTGTGCGGTGAGTGCTTGGGGGAAGTTGCGTGCATTTGGTGTATATGTGGTATGGACCCCATTGCCCCCATGTTACGTAAGTTGTTTGTGTACTCACCAGGCTCTGCGACTCCTTCGACTCCGTGTACTCCCACCAGCGGTAGCAGGGCCATCACCTTCTCCTCCCAGGGATGGTAGTGTACGGGTCTGCGGGGCGGCCCACCTCCAGTGATGTTACTCTGGGCATATTCTTCATTCATTTTCCTCTTGACCGCCCTGCGCAGATCGTACCACCTGGCTTGGCATTCATGCCTGGTCCTTCGGATGGGCGCAACAGCATTCACCTTACCGACAATCCTCTGCCACATGGCAGATTTTTCAGATATGCTGGTCTGTCTGACCAATGTTCCAAACAGCTGTGGCTCGACTCTGATGACTTTGTTGACAAGGAGGTCCAGCTCCGCCGTTGTGAACTTTGGATTCTTGTCTGTGGGCATGGTGTGGGTGTGGGTGTGGATGGTTGTGGGTGTGTGGGTGTGAATGTGACGGTGTGTGTGTGAATGTGAAGAGGGTGATGTTTGTGGAGGAGGTTGTGTGAAGGTGTGTGAGTGAAGGTGTAGTGAAGGTAGGAGTAATGTGGAGTTGTTTCTCTGTGGGGTCTGGCAGCAGTGGGTCTGTTGCAAAGGCTCATGGGTTGTGTGTGTGGGCCCTTTTTATTGGTCAATTTTGGGGTGTGGCTGTGTTTGAATTTTGGTGGGTGTGTTATAAGAGGTGGTTGTGATTTGGGGCCTTGAAGTGCAATGAATAAACAGTCTACGCACTGAATCAGCAAGTGCTACTGTCGTATGTATTTATTAACAGTAGATGAATAACTGAAGTAGATAACGATTCAACGAACAAGCTTGCACGCTTGCAGCTGGCAAAAGGTCACGAACAGCCAGTGACGTGCTTTAAGTATTTCCCAAACATTCCATGTGACGTATGAGTAAACAACCAATCGGATTACAGATTACAAGAAAGTACACTCAATGGTTGGCTGCGACAACCTTAAGCGGGATACAACATCTCCCTTTCATCTCAATTAAACCTTGGAACACTCAATAATATATATGACGCTTATATTTGAACCTAGTTTGCATCAATACACAATAAAGTCTTTGTATATCTTTGGAAAACGAGATATTCTTCCAGAAGAGGTGCTTACATCCTCTTCTTGACCTGGATCCGACACTTCATTTGCTAGTGTATTCCTGAAGCTTGGACTTTCAACTTCTACTTCGTCACCAGCAGATGCCTGACCATGAGATGCACAGTATCTATCTCTCTCTAACGCTACATCTGACTCTGACTTTGAAGTTCGGTTGATAATTCTTTCTCGAACTGAATCATCACTTTCCATCTTCTCTCTTTGCTTGAATTTTGAATTCTCCTCTTTATAACTCAAATCATACCATACATTGTTTTGATCATTGTCTGCATTACTTTTTCTTTCTTTGAAAAGTAAATCTTTCTGCATTTCTTTTACTTTAATAACATCTGACTTGTGTCTCCAACCGAAATCTTGCAGGAACACTGAACTGCTTGACACACCTTTAACTTCTCTGGGCTCATAAAACTTTGACTCTCCTTTAAACTTTACAAACGGTTTCTTGAGCAACACCCAGTCACCAACATTGATGTCTTTTTCTACCGCTCTGTGAACTTTATCATGATATGCTTTAGATTTGAGTTGATGTTCTACGATCCTATCCTTTACTTTCAATTCTGAATCCTTCACACCATTACCTTTCAAATCACAGTCTTTTCTTAACACGAACCTTGGTGAAATTGAAGAGACACATTGTCTGCCTCTCATAAGAAAAAATGGTGAATACCCGGTCACACTATTAGTTGTGCCATTGTATGCTTTGACTCTTTCGTGAATGAATTCCTGTACTGGATACCCTGCAGCCAACGCTAACTGAATACCTTCCTTCAAGAATCGATTCACCCTTTCCACTTGTCCATTAGATTTTGGCGAATAATATGGTGTTTTTTCCTGCACAATTTCATTATGTTTCAAAAATTTAACCATTTTATCTGAGACTAATTGACTACCATTGTCTGATACCAAAATTTTTGGTAAACCTTCAATAGTAAAGCAAGCTTCCAAAAATTTAATTACACAGTCAGAGTTAATCATGGATACAAATTTGTGATAAATCCATTTGCTATAGTAATCACTCAATACAATTAGATATTTAGAATCATGTTCTAACAGATTTAATGGACCAGCAAAATCAATGGCCACTTTAACCCATGGTGCAATAGGAATTTGGACCAATTGCATTTCTTGCACTCTTGTCTTCCAATGCTTGTCAGATTTTAGACAAATTAAACAGTTTTCAACAAACATGTTAACATCAGCATCTAATCCCGGCCACCAATAATGCTCCTTTAACAATTTTTTTGTCATGGTCGATCCTAAATGGCTTTCATGTGCCTTATCAATCAACTTCCTTCTTATTATAGTTGGTGGAACTAACACATCTCCCCTTAAAACAAAACCATGGTCAATACACAGCTCATTTGCTACTTGAAAATATGTTATGAGATCTGATGAAAGATTTCTTATTGGTGGCCACTTGTTTACAATATAATACTTTACTTTTGTCAATACAGAATCGTTTTCTATGTTTTCCAACCATTCTGCCTCATCCCCTACCTTTAAATCTTTGTTTACATCTTTTATACAAGATACAACCCATTCTGTGTTCTCCTCAACTTTTGGTTCGTTAGTATTTAAAGGTAACCTAGATAAACAGTCTGCTCTTACATTATTTTTCCCTGAAATATGACTTATAGTAAACGTGTACTCTTGAAGCTTAGACAAAAGTCTTACCAATCTGGCTGACAAATTTCCATTACCTCTACCATATCCATCCATTAAGAATGTTAACGGTTTATGATCCGTAACTAGTTCAAATTGTTTACCCCACAAATACATTTTTAGCTTTTCCACTGCCCACACACATGCGAGAGCTTCCCTTTCTATAGTGCTATAGTGGACTTCTGCTTCCTGTAGTCGTCTTGAAATAAAAGCAATTGTATGTGAATTACCTTTTACCTTTTGTGTGAAGACTGCACCAATACCCACCGAACTTGCATCCACCGTCACAATGTTTATTCCTTCTGGATCATATGGTTTCAATGAAGGTGCAGCTATAATTGCGTGTTTGACCATTTCAAAAGCATCATTCTGATTTGTAGACCATGCAAATTTTTCTCCTTTTCGCAACAGTGTGCGTAATGGTTCAACCACTTCTGAATAATTCTCAATAAATCGTGAATAATATTCACTTAATCCCAAGAATGACTTTAAGGATTCTTTATCATGTGGAATGGGAGCATCTTTAATAGCTCTCACTAAATCCAGTTTTGGCTTTATGCCATCTCCACTAACTATGTGCCCTAAATATTCAATTTCAGTTTGCAAAAATTTACATTTTTCTTTTGAAACCGTCATACCTCTCTCATTAAGCTTATTCAACACTGTATCTAGAATCTTGTTATGTTCTTCCACACTACTTGCATGAATAAGTATATCATCCTGGAATTTCTGTACTCCATCAATTCCTTTTAAAATACACTCCATCAATTTTTGAAATACACTTGATGAAGACGCCAGACCGAACGGTAATCTTTTAAACCTATACGCACCTAATGGTGTGATGAATGTCGTGAAATCTTTAGATTTTTCAGATAACTTGACTTGGTGATACGCCGACTTGAGGTCAATGAGGGAAAAATATCTTGATCCATTTGTTGCCGCCAAAATTTCTTGTATTTTTGGCAATGGAAAACAATCAACCACAATATTCTTATTCAATGACCTCAAGTCTGCGCATAAACGCACCTCACCATTTTTTTTTTAATTAAAACAATAGCAGAAACCCATTCCGCCGAATCAGTTTGTTCAATTACTTCTTCCTTGACTAACTTTTCCAGAACTGTTTGCAAATCAGATTTAACTGACAAGGGAATTGATCTTACCTTGTGTTTTATCGGAATTGCACCACTCTTAAGTTTAATGTTATGTTCAAATCCATTTACACAACCAATTCTATCTTCGAATAATCTTGAATACTTGTTCAGCACCATATTTATGTCACATGGAGAAGATACTGCACTAACATCAGAAATTGAGCATACCCACTTATCATCCAAAACGATTGGGTCTTCTGCACCAGGTTTTAAAATTATTCCCAAACGAGCCAAATCCCTCCAACCGACTAAATTCCTTCCTCGTTCTGCAACATACACTTTAGTAGTGATAGATCTACCTTTGACATCTAACTCATCATAGAAATATCCCAACATGTTGATGTCAAATTCACCAAAGGCTTTGGGATTCACATCAGAGGCTAAAAGGTCAACTTGTGGCCAATTTTGTACGTACTTTTGATCTGAAACAATCGTTATAGGTGATCCTGAATCTGCCATTATATTTAATTCAACATTTCCAATGTGTGCAATACCCAATGGTCCTTTGATAGATTTATAATCATCTCCTAACGTTAATATTATATTGGAACACATCTCCTCATCAAAATCTTCCACTGCATGTACTTTTACTTTTGAATATTTTTGAGATCTGAAGTTTTTACATACACCCGCAAAATGCCCTACCTTAAAACATTTTGTACATTTCTTTCCTTGTGCCGGGCATTCCACGTAATCTGCTTTGTGATTTCTGGAACCACACCTAAAACAAATAATTGTGTTACTTTCTGAATTAGACAGCATCTTATTCCGTCTGTCAGCAACATTCATAAATTTCTTATTATCCTGAACATAATAAACACTTGACTTTGAATTGCTTTCAGAAGCAAGGACTTTAGAACTTTCCAAAGATCTTTCAATTCCTTTTGCAATGTCAATAGTTTCTTCTAATGTTGGATTTTTACATGCTAACAATCTTTCTTGAACTTTCTTTTCAAAACAATGGAACACGAATTGGTCACGTATATACACATCAACCATTTCATTATAGTCACATTTTGTTGCTAAAACACGCAAACATGCAATGTATTCTTCTATTGTCTCATCTTCAGACTGCTTGCGCATAGCAAAACGATGTCTGCCTATCATTATATTTGGTTCTTCACCAAATTGCTTTTCCAATCTTTTTGTTGCTTCTTGGAATTCATCAAGAGGAATAAACTGCCCGGGTTGAGCCTCATATTCTGGTAAACTGTCGAAAATTTCCTGACCTGCTGCACCTAGTAAACCAAACATTATCGCTTTTTTCCTTTCTGGCTCGTATTTTTTTCCATCAATAGCGACTAAATAGTTTTCAAATACCCGAAACCAATTTTTCCACCTCATAATCGGTTTTCCAGGCTCACTCAGAAATGCTGCTGGTGCACTGATATTCGAATTACTCGCCATGTTTTCCTTTCAAAACTAGAAGTTATAGGAAGATAGAACAGTAATTAAACGTATTTCTCACCGAATATTAAAATATGTATTGAAAATAATTCATTCAATTATAGTTGAATATTATTTTTGAAATAGCCAATATATTCTTCAAATTCAAATATATACACTTCTGAATGTCAAAGATAGAACACTTCCTTCCAAAATGGATTTCATTATCATTACCTTTTCAGGATGAAGTATACGCTTTTTAATGTGCCTTCGAATCTACACAGGCATTGCGCATTCAATAATACAAAAAAAAAAAAAAAAATGGAGTCACGCAACGCGTTACGTAACGCGTTTGACTACGTCACCTCAATTGTTTACTCAGCTGACGATGTAACTGTCAAACGATCAACGAACATATGCGGCAGTTGAAACTGACAGTTGACTTCGGTTACGATGCAACTGACTGGATTTCAATGTAGAAGATGCCTGGCAAGAAATACAAGATTGCCAATTTCAATAATATGTATAATTTTTCACCAAACGAAAGACTCGTAGTAACTTGCCTCAAAGATTTAAGATGTAAGCGCCACACAAGCCGTCAACTTCAATTTTCGTCACACTCCTGCCGGTAGCTACGCTATGAACAATTAGAATACGCGCATATTAATAAATGAAATTAACGATCGTAGCGAACATAATATCCTCACTTGCCTGAACGTAGAATTTTGTAGACTTTGCTTCAAAGAAGAAATTCACCAAACATTTTCTTAAATGGTCAGTATCCCGAACTCGTCGCCATTTGAAGTGCAATGAATAAACAGTCTACGCACTGAATCAGCAAGTGCTACTGTCGTATGTATTTATTAACAGTAGATGAATAACTGAAGTAGATAACGATTCAACGAACAAGCTCGCACGCTTGCAGCTGGCAAAAGGTCACGAACAGCCAGTGACGTGCTTTAAGTATTTCCCAAACATTCCATGTGACGTATGAGTAAACAACCAATCGGATTACAGATTACAAGAAAGTACACTCAGTGGTTGGCTGCGACAACCTTAAGCGGGATACAACAGGCCTCTGTTTGCCTGTTTGGATGTGCCAGGTCAGTCATTGAGATGTATTTTGTCTTGTAGACATGTTTTGTGGTGTTGTGCGAGTCGAATTGACCCTCCTTGTGCTGTTTTACAGTGTCCTGGTTCTGTATGAGTCTTTTTCGCGTAGGTATGATCCGTACATACGCAATGCTGGGTGAGGGTGCTGGGGTACGGTGTTGGAGTGCGGCGCATACATGCGGTGGGGGTACGGTGCGTACACGTGCGGCCCTGGGGTATGACGCGTACATGTGGGGCTGATTCGCATACATGGGGGGGAAGGCACGTACATGGGGGTGTACGGCACGTACAGGTGCGGGGCTGGGGTACAGTGCGGACAGGGGGGGTACGACGCATACATGGGGGGGTACGGCACGTACATGGGGGGGTACGGCGCGTACAGTTGCCGGGCTGGGGTACAGTGCGGACAGGGTGGTGTACGGTGCTGACATATTTGGGGGTGGGGGGGCTGTACGGCTCGTACACGGGCATAAGTTTACCCGTGTACATGTGTGCTACTGCGTTTGCTCTGTACGGGCCATTTTACGTGCGATTGTGTATTCGGACGGAGGTCGGGTTTGTACTCGCGCACTCGGACTTGTGTTTTACGATTTGCACGTAAAAATGTCCGGCTCACTCTCGTTCACTTTTCCCGACGATATTCGGACGTAAAAACTTTCCGACGCACTCTCGTAGACTTTTCCCGACGCTATTCGTAGATATTTTTCACGTACGAATCATACTTGGCCGTTTGTACGGTACTTGTACGACTCGTACGTAAAAAAATACGGATACGGGTCGTACGCAAATTATTTTTAACGGGTCGGAATCGGCACCTTAATATAACAATACTAAATACGTTGCATAGCGTAAAGGATAAAATTACTATTTCGACTTCAACAAGTGGCACAGTAGGGAAAGTGTTGGATAGCAGGTGGATAAAAATTACTATTCCCACTCCAGCGAGTGGAACAGTAGAGAATGTGTTGGATAGCGGGTGGGTAAAAATTACTATTCCCACTCCAGTGAGTGAGTGCACCAGAAGGGAAAATGTTGGATTGCAGGTGGGTAAAAATTATTATTCCTACTCCAGTGAGTGCAACAGCAGGGAAAGTGTTGGATAGCGGGTGGGAATTTTTCAAAATTAATTTAACTCCCACCATTTTCCCCTATAAACGTCACATACAATATTGTAAAATATAAATAAATTAGCATATTTAATTACCAATTAATTAACTAATAACAATTAAATTAATAACCATCAAATCTAAATTAATTCACACAATTAACACCATAAAATAACTTTTAATAAATATTATATAAAAAAATTATAAAATTACATTACAATTAAATTACTTCCCACCCTACTCCCCTATTAACCCTCAGCTGTCTCATAAAAAAGTACACAATTAACATATTTACAAATTAATTATTAATAATTAATATCTAATTAGTGACTAATTAATAAAAAAAGAACACAATTAACATAATCACCAATTAATTATTAATTGTTATTGATCAATGTATAATTAATTAATAATAAATCAATAAACTTAATTGCAATAAAAACTATAACATACTAAAACTATACATTATTAAAATAATTAATTAATTGAAATTAAATTACTTCCCACCGTATTCCCCTATAAACCCACAACCCGCTACAGAATTAAATTACGCAAAAAAGTAATTAACATATAATTAATTAATTCTAAACAATTCTTAAAAAATATATTATAATTAAATTACTTCCCACCCTATTCCCCTATAAACCCACAACCCGCTACGAAATAAAATTACGCACTCATCAATTAACATAAAATTCATTACTTTAAAACATTTCAAACACACATTACAAAATATATACATACTTTTAACACGAATGCTAACGTACAAAACACTAAAAAAATGTGATATTATTAACAACGATTTATGACAATCGATATTACTAACTTCGATATTATTAAAATCGATATTTCTTACCTGCATGTCGATATTCTTAACCATTATGTTTTTGCTAGTCGATATCCTGTCCACTCGATGTTAAAAACTCGATATTTTGTCCATTCTATATTTTTTATTCGATATTATGACTAGTTACCCTTTGCTTATCAAGTGGCAAACATTCTAACATGGAACGTGTTGCAGTGCCAAAGTCCCGAAAAGTGTCACCCAGCCTACACTCAAGGAGATGTTTCGCATCTACACCAATTATGCTAAAAAAACTTGGAAGACAAGGGTGTTTTCAGACTCTGGTTTTTCTATTACGTCCACTACAGCAGTCATGCTTTTCTGTAAAAATCTAAGAATGCAGTAGAGTTTACATTCATTATATCACTATCAATATGTGACCAAATAACCTCCCTTTTCATGCCTTTGGCATCATTACTCAGCATGGATAATATAGCATTCATGGCCTCTAGGACTGTTAACCACCAGCTAAGTGACACAGTTGGGATGACCCTCTCTTTGATGCCACACAGAGCACAAAATTAGAAATATTTGCGCTTTCGTTTCCGTGCATAACAAAACAGTGCACCAGAATGGATTAAAAAGTCAATCACATTCTTCATTTACTCTGAAGATTTTAAAGATGCTTTCAGCATACCATCTAACAAGTGGCAAGGATCTCTTATGGGGGATTCGATTTTGACAGGTCATCAGACAACGTTTTCATATACGTAGCTGAATCACTGCAAATACGAACAATATCACTCCAATCTTTGTTGAACTTGGTAAGAACATTTTTAGCAGCATTCCATGACACTGCATTCCATGTTTGGTGTCATGTTTTCACCAGTGTCCCAGATGCTTGGTGACTGCACTCTTTTCACATATACCTGTCGCTATACCTTGCATTGTATGTTTAAAGCCTGTGGTGATTGGCAATTCACCTACTATCAATACTGACTCACTAGAAAAGGGGGCTGGTGTATCAAGGGTTTTTACCCATTCTGTATGGGTAAATGTGAAGGTAAGTGTAGGGAAATATTCTTATGAAGCCTATATTTTTCTTATCAGTGAAAGACTCAAATGTAGCCAAAAAATCAAATAGGATTTTGATATTTCCTGATTCTCTACAGTTTATAAAATAATTAAACAACACCTAAAACATGCTTCTAACCCTTGTATCTCTCGACCTAAGACCATAAGACTGAAAAAAGGAAGCAGAAACAATATTTTAGTGACATTCTTAAACAACAAAACTCAAGCAGAATAATGTTAGCCCAGTCTTTCTTACTGCTACCTTACATAACAAAGTTATATTGTATTGGCCCCTTCAAGAAGAAATAAAAATGACTCTTTCACTCTCCTTTTCCTTTCCTTGAATGGCATTTAGTTTGTGGTTGTGCAGGTTTTTTTTCAGTGTTTATATGTTTACACTGATGAGGGCTATTTCCCTTCTGGTGGGGTTTACCAGTTATTATAGGTTTAAACCTAAAACCGGACAGCCTAAACTTATGGTAGTACGGTGTCCCCAATTTTGAACACACAACCGCTATTCTTAAACACATATTCTTGGGCACATTTCAAGAATGCATAACTTTCCTTCCTACTCATTTTTTTATTAATTCGATTTTAGTAAACACTATGGGGTCTATTAGGATGGCGGGTGGAACACCCCCACTGGGCCGGCGGTAGCCACCGCTGGCTCAGCCACCCATACCTGAATGACCCCGCTGGGGGCCCGCGGCGGACGGAAAGACCGTCCACCGCTTTTCCGCCGGTCGACTCGTCGACCGGGCAGAAAAGGGGCATGAGATGGTGGCTGTGTCTGCAAGACACCGCCATCCCTATCATGATGCAGGCAGAGAGCAGCCTTTCCATGGCGGCGTTGCCGCTATGGACAGGCATGCAATTTTTGCTGTTGGGGGCCCGTTGCGGGCCCCCAGAGTGTTGGGGGTGGGGGGTGCACCATAGGTACCCCCCTAAATTGGTGTGGACAAGGTGGCAGGCACCGCGTGGTGCCTGTCACCTTGTGCATGCCAATACACAACGTGCATCCACAGCATTGTGGCGGGCGGTGCTGTGAGCACCACCCACCACAATGTTGTGGATGAGGGATGTCACTGCCACAGTGGCGGTGGCATCCTAATGGCCACAGCGGGACCGCCGCACCTCTGGCAGACGGTCCCATTCACCGTTACGGTGGCATCATCGTAATAGGCCCCTATATATCTCTGTGACCAGCGACTCTCAGGGCAACTGGGGCAAGAAATGCAGATGAAACACTGACCTAATTCTATTTTTACCTACTTTTTCAATGATTTGTTTCTTGGGGAAAACAATGACAAATCTCAATCTGAATCAATGATCCCTCACTGAATTAAGACTTTTGTCTACTTATAAGAAATGTTCAGCTTTCGAGGGTCACTCATGAATTTCTCATTGCTTTCTCCCTGAAACTGCAAGTATGTTAAAAAAGAGGAAATACTGATTATAGCCTTAGGTCCCACTGTAGCGGGCCCTACCGGCAATTAAAGGCCCACTCCAGCATTCTGCGTTAATGGCCGGTAGAGTCTGCTATGGAGGGCTCTAAGGCTACTAGAACATTCAACCCCTAGAGGGCCGAATGTTTTTGTTTGTAAAATAAAGGCCTCAGGGTGCCCATGGGGGTTGAAATACCCTTGGGCTCCATGAGGCCTTTGTTCACAGCTGTTGCTGTGAATAAACATTGGACTGTTGATGCTCTGGCCTACTACCAGCCATTAGAATCCCGGAGCACTCCATTGTCTTCAACATTCCAATGCTCTAATAGTACTTATAAAATAGCCAAAGTTTTTGCAATTTTACAACACCTCTACCTATTCCTGAAAGCTAAGAAGAGGGTAATCTTAGCACAGCAAACATTTTGCTGATGTCATTGATCCAGCGCTCACCACACTTAATCAGGGATCAATACTCGATAACATAAAAATGGCCCATACACATTCACCAAAATCCCTGATGTGCTGGGGGTCAATTTTTAAAATGACGCTAAATTTCGCTTCTTTCACAGGTTCATTGTGACATTTCTGAATACATAACTAGACCTATGCATCAACTTTCTTTCCTCTTGGTCCACGGACCAATTAGTTGAATAGTTGATGGTAATGATAGTACTTTCTAACTAACTATCTAGTTAGCTAAATAATCACAGACTCTCGGTAAGATTAATAAAGTTTATCTCAAAATGATGTAAAATATTAATGCTCATTGCATACGGTTACAAATGCAAACAATGAAATTCACAAGAGAGAAAGAAGAACATCAGCATATGCAAACAGTGTCAATCTCATCATCAATATTAAGATGCGCATGAAGGAGTGGATAGATTAAGAGACATCAGTTTCAGCAAAAATAATTGCGAAACAATATACATATGACAGAGTGGCTAGATGAAGAGACATAAGCTTCAGAGACAAAAATACATTTGAAAATAATTATGCAAAGTACGAGTCAGAAGGATAATACAAACCCAAAGGATCTGTGAAATACCGACCCCCTGGTCAAGGAGTTGGTGGGGGTCCCCTGAACCTGAAATAGAGTCAGGGAACAAAGACTTCAGAACCAGGACAGGGACAGGATCAGCTAGGCCTCTCTGCAAACCGACGGACAGCAACGCATCACCCCTCTTGAAAAGCTAAGAGCCAAGAGTGCTAACCACACCCCTAAAGGCACCCCAGTTATACCCTAAAACCTACATGGCCATTTCACATCAGTTGCAACATTTTACAGGATTCAACAGCTCATTGGGGGATTCAGGAGGTGGTCTGTCACACCACCAGGTTCTGATTCACAATTTGTGTGACTTATTGTTTAATCAGTGCTCACATAACCTAATTTCTGACTCGTTTATTCAATTTCATTACATGATACATTTCAACATTTTCACATATATTTCCCAGTGATGTTTCATCCGTTTGGCAGTCATACAATGTTCTCTGTGCAGCATTAGCCTTTTTGTTTCACTTTCTCTGCATCGCTCAGCACTTCTGTCTGTTTTCTGGCCGGTCATTCTCGCTTATTTACCAGCCCCTCATCTCTTCTGGACAAACTTAAGAGTAATGGAGGCCCATTCGGCTCACTATGGCAAATGGAACATAAACATTCATTAATTACACAGAAATGCACTTTTCACTGTTTACCACCCACCTTTGCACTATCCCGTTACATGTTTTCCTAGCAGAAGCTTAAGGCAAAAGCTGTATTTTTTATTATTTTTAAAGCAAGATGCAAAATGTGGCCTTGTCGTGTATTATTTCTCATTTCTTTCAAAGCACAATGTAAATACGGTTTTAGTTCTTTCATGCATTATCTCACGTTAGTGCATGCATGCACAAAAGCAGCTTCCCTCGTGTTCATGTGATGTGTATGTTAGTCTTTACCGTACACTGTTAGTATGTATTATGAGGGTGTCAATCCGAGCAGGTTTCTTTTTGCGAAAATCCTGGTCCATCATCATTCTTGTAGAAAACACATACATTTTCTTGTGCAGCACATTTTTTATGTTGTTTTATTTAAATGTTGCTACCTTTTCACAATTTTCTCAGCTCCCTACAGGGAAATCCAGAAAACCTTAGTACCTTTAGAATTCCCAGCTTGAGAAAAAAGAAAAAATGTAGCCTGGACCTCTGCTGTGTAAAAAAGTTATGAAGGCCTCAGCACAAATCTCTCTAAAAATGTAAGAAGGGCTCAGCCCAAGGAAGTAAGGCTTCAGCACTTTGGGAATTAATTGTCATATATATGCAGACATTTTGAGAGGTATATTTGTTTGTCTGCTTTCTGAATTTTGAGATTTGCTTTTTTCGCAATCTGGACATTTGAAGTTTTAGATCCTGCTTGAATAGTGTATTTTCTTTGCCTATTGATGCATGATTATATATTCTGTTGTGCCTGTGTAGAAACTATTTGCCAGGATGATTCTTTGATTTTTACCAGGTTAGATGAAATTTGGAGATTTGTCCTTTTATCTTTGTTTTACATCTTCATTCATTATTGCAGCTTTCTTTTTGTAGAGCTGGTAGGTCCTGTGTGTGTAGCCATGCGCTATAAAAGCTTGCCTTTGATATTTTTAGAAGGATTATTTTGACAAAGGCTGTTGTCAACCAGTCATATAGCTTCTTTACAGACTATTATCTCCAGTTGTGTGTTTGTGGATAGATAGATTTCAAAGTCCTTCATTTTCAGCTTATTCCAAAGTCTGTAGGTTGAAGCTAAATTGGATGAGTTAGTTGTGAAATTGAGGGATCGTGGGAGGAGATGAAGTGATGATCAGTCCAGCAGAGTTGTAAAGTTTCCATGGACTGTTATAATTTCCAAATTGCAGAATATAGGGTTTAATGTGTGGCCTGTTACGTGAGTCAGCCAGGTGACAATCTGGATTAGGTTGTGGGTTGCCAGTCCTGATAAGGTGCCATTTTAGATTTGTTGAAGCAGGTGTTTAGGTCATAAAGAATGCATAGGTTAGATTGTGCAAAGGACATGTCTAATACTGGGAAACAACCTTTACCACTACTCCTCAACAACGAGGGGCCTGAACCATGATTCCTCAACAACGATTGGTCTACAACTATCTAGTCTAAACAACAACCTGTCTAAACAAAGACCTGCTTGAAGAGATTAGTTGTTTTAATAAAATTGAAATAATTGGGATTAATTTACATTTAAGTTATCGTTTTATTCTTATGATATTGTTAAGTTTGATTTGTTTTTTTCACAGGCTGTAAAAATAATTTATTATTTTACATTTTCTACCTTTATTGAAGGACTCAATCTAATGTATATTGCTTAAACTGACCTTCTGAGGCATGTAGATGGCACACTTGGATTGTTATGACTGCTGTGTTGATCAGGTATGAACAATGCCGGTGGATGGCCGTTTTTTAGGTCGAGCATCATCGTGCATACGCTGTCTGCAAGACCTGAAGGAATCACTTGTACTGAGTGTAATCCAGCCTGCTGCTTGTAATTGATTCATTCTTGCGTCGCTTCTATTTTGTTGCCCCTTAATCGTTAGTGCTCCAATACATCATTTCTGGTTTTACAGCAAGGAGCACCGGTAAAAAAATTACAGTTTCCATACACACGCACATGTGTTGTGCGTTCTTTGGGGACTACTTATTTCAAAAGGGATTCGATGCAGGGCAGGCGATCCATCGAGCTCCTTTCTTATTTCAGCGTAGTGTACTGTAAGAGGCGCGCGCTTTGCATGCCAGTCAGTGAATGCCAACTGATTAACCACAGAACCCCAGGGAAGACCTGGGGAAGGGAACTAGAGACGGGGTGCTAGGAGTAGGCAGCCTCCAAATCATAATGTTTAACACAAAAAGAGCCTCTCCTAGTATGATGACCTAAGTGTTATAGTGATAACAGTGTTAACTTGTGAGTGCAGACATCTCACAAAAAATAAAAGACTGGTCTCACACACCACCTGGTGTCATGCTTCATCATTGGCCAGTCCTCGCCCTCTAAAAACATGGTTGCACTTCTAAAGCTAAGTGGGGGCCCTTACAAAAAAAGTGAGGTTAAAATGCCATTACAGATGTCATACTTAATTTCATGTAACTGGCATCTG
This sequence comes from Triturus cristatus, assembly GCF_964204655.1. Taxonomy (NCBI): domain Eukaryota; kingdom Metazoa; phylum Chordata; class Amphibia; order Caudata; family Salamandridae; genus Triturus; species Triturus cristatus. The sequence continues at coordinate 467,478,960 of NC_140589.1, forward strand.
TATGGTGTTTAAAATAAATGGTTGGTTTGTTGGGGATTCTATTCTCCCCCCATCGTACTATAAGTGGTCAACATGTTTCTGCCTGCTGGCCCGAGGGGTCTGTGGCATTCATCAGGACCTATACTGCATAAACGGGCTCCGCCCTTACCGTACTATGTTGGTGAGGGTTCTACTTGGTGGGGTGAACACTTTCACATGCCACCGTATGCGCGGCTAAAGTTTACGCCTGTAGGGAAAGAAAACAAAAGTGAAATCCAGACACAAGTGATACAGTAACCTGTCTGGTAGAGGTCATCTGGTTTGCCACATACTCATGCCAAATTTAAGTGCGTGGCTATAAGTGCATCAAGGTGTGACATTCATCGGTGTATTTAAAAGAAAAATGGGGAACACGGTCCCCAATGCTTACCCTAACTAATGGGACCTATTAGCCCCATAGGAGAGTGAGGAGGGGAGACCCCTTTGGTCAAGCGCTAATTAAAGAGGAGAGAAAAAGGAGAAATCCAAGGGGGTTAAAAACATGTCCCAGTAGTGTTCTGGGTACTGTTGTGCTCAAGATGATGCCACCAGCTAGACATACACCTGGAGTATTTTACCAAAGATAGCCAACACATTCATCTATCCCACACATGCTCTTACTGTAAATGCGGAGAACTCCCGCCTCTGCACCTGTATCCGATCTCCTCGCTGGTGAATGAGACATAACTGCGCGCTATATATACCCTAACGCGTCAATACGCGATCGCTAATTAGGGCTAATTGGCGAGGATCCGGTGTTGTGAAGACGTGCTTGGAGAATGGTGTCTGACCTATCTGACGCTTGTTAGAGACCAGGACGACCCTTAAAAGGACATCCGCTGTCCCACTGGTGGCTTGCCTCAGTATTACGGCATAGCTTGGGGTCGACATCGCTGCTAGCGCCTGTTAGTCTCTGACGCAGGTGCACCACCTCACAGGGGAGGGGGCGCGGCCTTCTGTTTCTGAAAAAGTGGATCGTTCCGTGTGGTGCATTACCCGGTGGCGTCTGTCCCCTAGCCGCGCATGCGCATCACCGTTCAATAGTGAGGTATAGTATAGTATAGTATTTAAATAGTATTTAGCTGCTACACCTCATGCAGCATGTATCTCGAGGTCTAGAGAGCTGTGTGCAGTCAGCATGTCAGCGCAGTGTAATCTTTAAGGACAAAGGGGGGGAAAAAGGGGGGACAACCAGATCCAGATAGGCCCTAACTTTAATACAATGTGTAATAATTGTGCAATGGGCGTGGGCGCTTGTGGAATGCTCACATAGTGCCTGCTGTAGGTGGAGTCTCATGTTATAAGGCCTCCAGGTGAACGTGGCCACTGTGTTGGGCTGCAATGGGCGTGGGCGCTGTGGGATGCTCACATAGTGCTTGGTGTAAGTGAGGTCTCTTATTATAATGCCTCCAGGTAAAAGTTGCCCCTGTTTTACATACAGGCAGCAGCTATCCATACAAACCACAGGCATTGCCCATAACAGTGCTCTTGAGAAAGAGAGACGTGTATGGCACATGTGATCAATGCGATTTCTAATGGGCTCTAGTGGTTGGTTCTGAGATTACATGTTCCTCATGTCAATGTGAGCTACACGCAGAATGGATAACTATGTAGTCACGTAGAGTACTGTGCTAATTGGAGCCAAGGGATCTCATCATTGAGTCCCGTTTCCCATGTGCGTAGCCTGTAAACCCACCTCTGTTCTCTGATGTGTAATGGTTTGGTGAGTTCAGTTTTGTGTTTTTTCATCACTTCCCGAATTACCCATCTCAGGTCGCTATCTCTATGATTGGATTCCAAAAAGTGCCTGGTGAGTTTGGTGTTTATTTTCTTGCATCGTATCGTACTGCGATGTTCGTTAATGCGAACCTTAATCTTCCTGGTGGTCATGCCCACGTACATGAGACCGCAGGGGCATGTCAGGAGATAGACCACATTTTCAGTGTTACAGTTGCTGAAGCTGTTGAGTTTCCACAGGTTCCCCGTGCCTATGTCCACTTCTTTAGTTGTTATGGTGAGTGGGCATGCCACGCAACTTCCGCAGGCGAAATGGTCAGTGGGTCTCTGTGTGTTCCATAGGGTGACCTGGTTGTTCACCGGTGTTGGAGGGTCTTTAGCATGTACTAGAACATCTTGGATGTTTTTGCCCCTTTTGAAAGCAAAGAGCGGGGATTCCCATTTTTGGTGGGCTCCATCCAGAATGTACCAGTTCTTCTTGATAATCCTCTGTGCAGTGTTTGGGACTGTGGTGTATATTGTGACACACACAATACGGTCTGGTTTCTCCTTGTTAGTGTCCTCTAACAAGGCCTTGCGATTATTATTGCTGGCTCTCTTTTTGGCTTTCTTTATCATCTTCCTAGGGTAGTGTCATTCCAGTAGTTTCTTTTCAAGTTCCTCCGCTTGTATAGTGAAGTTCTCTGTCTCTGAGCAGTTCCTGCGTACCCGTAAGAACTGACCTACTAGCAGGTTATCACACAGCGCTTTAGGGTGGTAGCTCTCGTATAATAGGAGGCTGTTCTTGTCCGTTGGTTTACTATGTACTTTTGTACTGATGCCCCCTTCCGTCATGCTGATATCCAGATCAAGAAAGATGGCATGATGTTTGTTGATGGAATAGGTGACTCTCAGGTGACTGTCTTTTGTGTTCACCCAGTCTACAAAGCTTTTTGCAGTGTCCTCATCCCCTTTCCATACGATGAACACGTCATCGATATAACGTTTCCATATTTTCATTTGTTCCACGAAGGGGTTGTTGCTGTTGAAATTGTAGTCCTCCTCGAATTGGTGCACGTACAGACACGCCAAGCTGGTGGCGAATGTACTGCCCATCGATGTACCTGTAACTTGGTGATAAATCACTTCTTCGAATTCAAAACAATTCTCCGTGAAGGCAATCTCTGCACACTCCATGATGAAGTGTCGGGGAGTGAGGAAATCCCATTCCAAATTCAGTAAGATTTCCTCAACCACTGCCAGGGTCCGTCTTTATGGGATGCTCGTGTACAGGGCCTCGATGTCCATCCTTATAAAGATATCTTCTGTGCTGTTAATTTGAAGGTCTCGAAGTAGGCACAATACATCTTTGGTATCTTTAAGATAGGATGAAGATTTCTGGCCTATTGGTTTTATAAACCAATCACAAAATTGCGAGAGAGGCTCCAAAATAGATCCAATGCCTGAAACTATCGGTCTGCCCGGGGGTGGCATCCTCCCTTTGTGAATTTTAGGGAGTGTACAGAATCTTGGTGATCTTGGGATCTCGTTGATGAGCAAAATCAGCTTCCTGTTTTGTAATCCAGTCATGGCAGAGTGCTTCATCCACCATGTTTTTGATTTTGTTAATTAGACGCGGTGTTGGGTCTTCTGTGTGGATTTCATAACTGTTGCTGTCTGAGAGTAGCCAGTTACACTCATCCCTGTACATGGTTTTGTTCATCAGCACAATTGCGCCCCCTTTGTCAGCTGGTTTGATCGTGAGGTATGCGTTATTTTTCAGGTCTTCTAGTGCTTTTCATTCTGTTCTTGTCAGGTTTTGGAAACCTTTTTCTTGTCCAAAATTGATCTGTTCCACTTCCTTCAGAACTCGTTGTTCAAAGGCCAGTATGTGGCATGGGATAGTCTGAGTAGGGGGTACAAATGTGAATTTCTTCCTAAGGCCTGTATTCCTCGCCTCTGGCCGCTCTTCTCCTTTGTCCCCAAAGTGGTTGCGAAGTTTGATCTTCCTGAAGAACTGTGCTAATTCGGTATTGAGTGTGAAGGGGTCATTTAATTGTGTGGGAACAAAACCAAGGCCTTTGGAGAGAACTGCTTCCTCGTCTTCAGATAGGTTGTGGTCACTCAGGTTAACAATATTCGTTACTCTATGCTGGTCGATGGGCCGTGCCCTCTACCTCTGCTCCTTGTTCTCATTACGACTGGAGGTTGGTCTTCCCATTGTACTCTAGTGTTCTGTTTTTTCTTTTCTCTTCCTCTTCCACGGCCTCTGTATAAAATTGTGGGAATCCAAAACCTGTAGGAAAATATGGTTGTTGCCAGCACCCGAACTGTGGCATAGGTGGCTGCATCATCGGGTTATGATAATTCTGCTGTTGTCTTGCTTGATGGCCATCTGTGCTCTCATCGCTGCTGCTTCCGCTTGTGCTCCTCTCATCTCCTGAACCGAAGGTCGAGTTCTGTGGAGTGGGTCTGAACCATTGTGGCTTTCTATTTTGAGGTTTTTGGGGGGCTTTTTCATAGTACTCATCTGTGAAGTAGGGATATATGGTCTCCCGGCTGAATTTCTGGACATCTTTCTTGAGCTTTGTCAGTTTTGACTGGGTGAGGTACTCCTTGTAGTCAGTGTGGTCTTTATTTATCTCCTCCAGCTTTTTCTTAAATACTGTTATATGCACCATGGTTTTTAATCTGCTCTTACTTTGTTGAATTTCTACCGGGAGAGCATTCGCCAATTCCCTGGCGGTATTGATAATAAGGACTAACCAATCCTTTGTGCATTTCCACGCAATTCTAGACCAATTGGTCCGGAATTCCTTATTGTTAAGAAAAGTCTTGGCTCATTAGTAACCACTAGACCTCTAGGGGCACTGTTCTTTCGCAGGTACTCTGTCATGAATGCTCCATGCAGGGCCGTTCTAATCTGCTCTTTCTTCTTTGCGGTGAGTGCTTCACACTCATCCGAATTCTGGACTACTTGTGACACCACTGTTTCTGCTAATAAAGACGGTGTTCTTAGGATTTCTGCATCGTTCTCCTCGTTAAACGCTAATTCGGTATCCATGTTCCTGACAAAAAACCTGTTCTGGTTTTGTTTAGTTCCCGGATCAGGGTTGGGCCCACAATTGGGTCAGTGATTCATCCCTATGAGTGTTCCCACAGCTGTCCGCTGTACAAAAGTGTTTAACCACAGAACCCCAGGGAAGACCTGGGGAAGGGAACTAGAGGCACAGGGTGAAAGGAGTAGGCTGCCTCCAAATCATAATGTTTAACACAAAAAGAGCCGCTCCTAGTATGATGACCTAAGTGCTATAGTGATTACAGTGTTAACTTGTGAGTGCAAGCATCTCACAAAAAGTGAAAGACTGGTCTCACACACCACCTGGTGTCATGCTTCATCATTGACCAGTCCTCGCCCTCTAAAAACTTGGTTTGATAGAGGGCGGGCATACACCTGAAGACAGGGATGCACTTCTAAAGCTAAGTGGGGGCCCTTACAAAAAAAGTGACGTTAAAATGCCATTACAGATGTCATACTTAATTTAATGTAACTGGATTCTGTACAGTGTTTAAAATAAATGGTTGGTATGTTGAGGATTCTATTGTCCCCCCACTCAAAATGTTTCTGCCTGCTGGCCCCGATGGGTCCGTGGCATTCATCAGGATCTATACTGAATAAACGGGCTCTGCCCTTACCGTACTAGTGAATACCAACTCCCTGGCATTCCAAGGTCCATGTTTGCTGTCCCTGCAGTCCAGTATCTGCGGGGTAGGCAAGCCATGCAGCCGCTTTCTTATTTCAGATAAGCCGCAGCCTCCCCTGCCCATCCGCCACCCGGCACAGCGCCCTCCCCGCTCACGGAATCCGACTCCTGCAGAATGTAAACAAGTGTGGCCCGCTCCCTGTGCTCCAGCTGTTTGTAGGATGGTGATATACAGATTGGAATGCATAAAACATCACAACAGTGATTGTTTAATCTTTTTTGCTATTTATTTTAATCAGGCCGTTCGGTGTTACATGAAAACCTTCCTCGAACAGTTCAAATACAAGCAACGTCCAGTTTACACAAAGTCACGCGCGGATTCTGTTTCACGCTGTGCACGCGCCAAACGCAAATGAGCAGTGTCTTGCCGGACATCTGTACTGGTTGAATTGCTTCATGCATGTAATGTCATTAACATTTCACATGCAACTCGTTGGATTATTACATGACTGTCCTCTTCAAGCAAACCCCGGCCATAAAACGTCAGACCTAGTAGTGTGGCATTAATATTAGCGTTATTTCCTAGTGATGATTGCAGTGTTCCAACGTCCATATACCCCCTTTTGCATTCATATCTAGGGGCGTATCATGATAAGCCAAGGGCCTATTTTTAGGTATCGCCTAGGCAGCGCTTGCGCTGTCTAGTTCAGACATGCAGTATGTATTATAGCGTGGAAGCTTTCTGGAAGCTCCACCCACTCTCTGCCCATCTTTTTGAGTGGCTTACATCCTAAATGCTGCCTTCTGATTGGTTTTGGGCTTCTTAGTCCCTCTTCCTGACAGCCATCTTGTCGTTTGTATGCTTCCCTGCCAATTGGCCCCTTTACTCCAACACTAATTTCTGCCTTGTGTCCCCCCGCCCCTCCAGCAGTTCGTCACTTCTCGCCCCATCACCTCCTCCACTCCCGTTCCTGCCTTCTGAAACACCCCCACTCCCATTTGTAATGCAATACGTCTTGCGTAAATGGGGGTTGTATTGCATTGCAAATGCTTGTTTTAAAGTAGTGCGCATTGTGGTTGAGCGTAAGCCCACCCCGCATTCTGTGTTTCTTGAGGTGGGAGCCCACCCCGCAGTTGTGCTCAGTTAAAGGCGGGAACCTACCCTGCACTTTGGACTCGGAGAAAGCAGCATGACCCGAAAGTCAGGCACCCGTGCCGGGTTGTAGGCGGGGCTCAAAAAGGAAGCGTGAAGACCGGAAGTGAGGCATCTCGCGCCTGAGTGTGGGTGGGGCTTCCATGCACCGAGGAGAGCCCCGCACATTGGCCCTGTTCTCTTGTCCCTATTGCGCCTGTTTGCCCTCTGCAGTGACCCCGGTTTCAGTCTGTGATCCCCTCGTCCCCTCTAGATGGGCTTCATGCTGCTGTTCAGCCACAATCGTGGACTGGGAGAAGAAGAATCTGGTGTAGGAGCTCATGCAGGTGAGGCTGGTGCGCAAACCCAAGATGTGCAGCTTCCTGGAGTGGCGGGACCTGAAGAGTGTGTATTATTATTAATTAAGATATAATAATTAATAATAGTGTAGCAGTGGTGTATGGGTACCGTAGAGTCATCACAGGTCAAGAGGGGCTTCCTTACTAGGGAAAGAGGCCTCGGCATCATGCAATCCTAAAAAAGGCCTCCTTTGATAAAAGAGATCTTTGCTCCATTTGAGACAATGACGAGATTATGGGACAGACCTGACCCAGACCCCTCCCCTCGAGCTGGCCCCGTGGAATGTCTGTCGCGTGACAGCAGAGACTTAAAGAAGAGACGCCATCTGCAGCTACACGGGGCTTCGAGGGAGTGGTACTAAAAGTTCATTCTTCTCTTTGACGGATACAGTGGTCATAATTGCGGCAGGATTCAGACTCTTTTACTCCCATCCGCCCTCTTTAAGCATCCCTGCGCCTTTACCCCTAAGTACTCCCCCGCTCACAGTTACTTCCCCAAGTACCTCTCAGTGACGTCCTCATGATGCTCCTGTACGTGGTTGTCCCGGCGACGGTTCTCCTGCTGCGGTTCCTGAAGTGGATGTTCCACTCTACTGCCCTGAACCCCTTCCCCAAGCAGAGCCGCAGACCCCCCGCTCCTCTGGTGACCGATACACTGGCGCGACAGAAGGTGCTGAAAGAAAGTAAGACCTGGGAAGTGGGGTAAGTGCTGCTCAGAACAGGTGACTGGAGGGGAGTGGACTCCGAACACTGTTGAGCAGGGTAAGCATGTTGTAGACAGTGTGGGCACTAGACAGTAGTCGGGTAGAGCTTGCATGGTGCAGGCAGTAACTGCATCACAGGTGGGTACCCGGCAGCAGCAGATGAAGTACTTAAAAGGTATAGGCATGGTGTTCCGACCACTTCAACCTCAGCTGGGCAGCGTACAAAGCAGTGCAAGTGGGTTACGAGGGGTAGGGAGTGGTTTGGTGAATGTTCTCCGCTACACAAATAGGTCCCCACGTATCTTAACCTGAGGGAACATGTGGTGATTAAAGTTCAGGTGGGCTGGACCGTGGTATGTGCAACACAGGAGCACTTGTAGCAGGTCACGTACAGTGAAGCTAGGCAGTGAGCAGGATGAACACAGCACAAGAGTGGCATGGTCCCTGCCATATTAGCGGGTGTTGGCAGCATCATTGCAGGATAAGTGCATGTAAGAAGTGTAAGTGCAGAGCCAGGCACGCAAAGCCCATTGGGCTGAAAGGGCTTCAGCCCCCCAACGTCGTGTGGGTCAGCCCTGGCGGAGACAGCATCCTGGGGAAACACACAGCCGCACCGAGTACTTCACTGGTCTTTAAAAGACCATTTGCTTGCTAATGAGGGTTTGTTCTTTTTTGACCCCTTATTAGAGCCCCTGCATCTCCACTCCGACTATTGCTGGAAGAATTAGCCCACCCCCCGAAATCTTTAGTAACCCCACCGAAATGTGGCTCTACTTGCGCCTCTGTGCAGAGCACTTCAGTAGGAAGGCACAATAAGTTTGGTATGGATTATCCCAGGAATCAGTCTAATTTAGTTCCTCAGGGCACGGTTCTGACTGGTACAGATGGTGCCGCTACATTACGCACATACAAGGCAGTGTGGTGGTTGATGGGCAAATTAGTTCGGATGTGGCAGACCTCGAACTGGGTAAGTGCAGCTAGGGTAGTGTCTAAGCAGGGTATGTGCAGTTCCAGTGGGGTGTAAGCAGGGTAACTGCGCCACAGGTGAATTTGTTACAGATGCACTTGCCATGCAGTGCATCTGTATCACGACCAGAATAAGTGACAGGAGTGTGCCGAGCAGGGTTAAGTGCAGCAAAGCGTGCGTGGAGCACGACCAGTGCAAAAAACTGAAACATCACCAAGGGTATCTGTAGGGTACAGGTTGCGTTGGCAGTGCACTGGGTAATGATGGAGCAAGGACTCGTAGAAAAGAGACTTGTTCGAAGGCAATCCTCTCATATAACTCATAACGTCATACTAATGATTTATTGTGTAATTAATATGCTCCACATTCCGTATATCGAAGAATAGAGAAGCTTGCATACGTGTCTATTAACAAGTAACTCGAGTGAAATCTAAAATGGCCGCTAACGCGTGAAAAATTGTATTGCGCATGCGTCAGCTGCACTCAATTTTCTGCACTTGCGCAGACACCACCAAAATGGCCGAAAGAAAACTCACATGCTAGGCATCTGCTTTGCTGAAACTAATGAAGCTATTTTTACTAATTGCTATTGCGGGGAGAGCATTTTAAAGTAAATGGGACTAGAGTACAGATAGGTGGTATACAGTGAAATCTATTTATTTTTAAATTAATATGCTTCTTTTTGACTTTCTTATTAGTTCATATTTCGGGCCTCTGACAAGGACCAAAGTCTATATCCCACATGACTCACTGTACATGCGCAGTCTAAGTGAAAACACAACAGTTGATGGACAGAATGCAGAACAATGTCATACATTCACCCCAGTACAGAGATCTGGGCCTAAATCCATCGTTTATTTGCTTACCATGCCATTCCAGTTTGAACCCAGCCATATGCAATTCAGTCTTGACCCTGTGCCACATGGGAACAATCCAGCCTGAACTGCCAAGCCAGGTCCTCCCTGGACTGGAACCAAGCATCCTAGGACCGGTTTCGGGGTTTCACCCCTCTTCAGCCAGGATAGCTTGATTCCAGTGGCATGAAGAGCATGTCTAAGTGAGCCAGAAGCCGCACTGACATTCTTGAATGCCATCCAAGAAAAGAATCAGCAACATACCCTGGAAACCATCCTAACGTCCTGTGAAAGGAAGAAATATGGGACCAAATGTATACTTTAGGTTGATAAAAATGTGAATACGGGTGGGAATAAAGATTTTGAATAAGAAATTAAGGGGCGGGATCATTAGACAATGAATTGAAGAATATTGATAGAAACTTAGCATGGTGTGATGATCATCCCGTTTTGCCTGTCCAATCAGAATTAGGAGTTCTATGAAAATTGAAACATCAATGGCTGGTACAGGGCATTAAAAAGGTATAATTGAGGTAGTTTAGTTAGTTAGAATGAAGCAGAGAGACCGGAATGCTGCAGAGCTCTGGATGCTGTGGGAGTAACAAGCGAATGCTGAAGAAGAATCCTATCACAGACTTAGAATTTAAGCCAAATAATTAGAAGACGAGCGAGGAAGAATTGAGGAGGAAGATAGTGTCAGAGAGGGGTGCGACGCAGGCGTCGGATCTAGAAGAGGTCTCCTTATCCTGTCCTGAATCCTGTCCTGAATCCTGTCCTGAAACCTGAAGCCTTTGTCTCCTGTCTTTTTCCCGGGGGAACCCTTCCGAGCTCCTTGGCTAAGGGGTTGGTTTTCACACCATCCTAGGTAAATATAATGTTCTGTAGATTTTAAATTGTGCTGCTCTCTCTCTGTCCTCTCTTTTCCAAGTACCGTCATTGAAAGTCTTATTAATCTGAATTATTTTTCCTTCCATAGGTAACGGAGGTCGTGCAGTACTTTGATATTTTGGCTCACATAAATTTAATATAGATAAACATTTAAAACTTTCCCGAGTCTGTGGTTATTTCATTGCAGAGAAAGTGGATTTAATTTGTGTTATTTCACCATCAACTAGTTCATCTAATGGTCCATTGACCAGAGGAAAGAACTTTTTGATCTGTGAAAGATTTGGTTAGAAATATTAGATAACTAAATCTCAGAAGGAAAATTATAAAACTTGACCTCAGTGGATTAAACTGGCCTGCATGAATGTGTGTGTTTATGGGCCCAAGGTGAGTATGAGGTACTAGAGTATCTGAGGCTGGTTTTCCGCTGGATCAGTTTTTCTGGTAGCAGAGTTATGGTTATATTATTGACTAGTTGGGTGAAAAACATTGATTATTGATTTATGTTCTAACAAACTTGTTAAAAATCTTGTTTTATGTTGCCTGGAAATTCCAGGGAAATGAATAGTGGGTGGTGAATGGAAGCCATACTGCAGTGAGGTCCTCATCTGTTGGAAAGTACTGAAAAGCAGGGCTACCAGTACTAAATTAGGGACAATTTTTCTGTGTGAAAACGAGAGTGACTGATAGCAAACGGTTCGCCTATTGAAACTTTAGTGTTATATCACCTAGAAAGGCTAACACCGAAGGAGAAGCAGGTTCTTCTGAGCTTGGATGAAGAGTAAGCGGAAGGTTTCACTCGCAGTATATGAAGATTAAGCTGAATTTTTACACATAGTAAAAGTAATAATGTATTCTTTGGTTTAGTGGAAGAGACAGAGTAGCGTATGTTTTTACGTTGTTATTAATGAGAAAATAAATAAGATTTTAAAAGAAAAAGTTTCGTATTACCTTGTGATGGGAAGACCAGTCGGTGGAGTTGTATTGACATCACTAGAAGCCGCACTGGGATTGGTTGAAGCAGCGGGCGTGTGACAAGAAAAGGAAATGTTAAGGAGGGGTCAGTTGTAAGGAGTACTACTGACGTCACAGAGTGCCGCTTTGGGACTGGTGGAAATTGTAGGAGTGTGACAAGCACAGATTGTAAAGGAGGGGTCAGTAGTAAGGAGTTATACTGACGTCACAAAAAGGCCGTGCTGACATTGGTCGGATTACAAGCATGAACCGGATTTTGATTGGGAGTTGGGAAAAAAGCTGATTTTGGATTGGAAGGGGTAAAATTGTATGATTGATTGTCATTTGCCATTTGGTGCAAGTCGACCTGACAGAAAAAGCTCGAGGTTTTGCAGATTATTGTTTTATGTATTCACAGTATAGAATGTACGGAGAGAAGAGAAAAATGTCACTTGTGAAGAATTAAAAATTTCTTTAAGAAAGACAAGTCACTATTGACTAGAGAGGGGATTCCTATTCCTCCACCAAAAACGCCTGCTTCACATATGATGATGGAGAGAGGATATCATACGTGCGTATGGATGGAAAATTGGATAGAATATACGAAAGGCGATGGTGTTTTGGCTTTTCCAGAACATGGTACATTTAATGGAAGAATTTTGCAGAATTTGAGAATGCGGATGAATGATTTGGATCCGAGACCCAGAATGACACAGTATGAGGTACTAGAACAATGGGAAACTGAATCGTATGAGAGAGAAAAGAAAAGAAGTGGAAGGTACATGGGTCATTTTTCTAGTTATTTGCGTGAGTCACGTGAGGGTCAGATGAAGCAATGGAGAAAAGGGATGGTATCAGAAGGTTTGTATCCAGTATTAACAGTTGATGAACAGGCAGGAGGAAAATGTAAGGAGAAAACTAAACACTTAACAATTGACTAAAAATCCTCCACCATATCAGGAAGAGCGAAGTAGAATTCCTCCAAGTGCACCAGCTCTTGGAACGCCTTTAGTTCCACAAATTTTACATGATACAGTTAATAGGGTACTTCAGGATACGGAAAAAGACGCTTTGAATAAGAACAGAGAAGAATTAATACAGAAAATAACCCAATTGAACGTATATCCCGATGCCTTGACTATACCAGTGACCACAGGTCCTGTTGTTCCATTTTATGGAGATAAAGCAAACTGTTCCAAACTGCCAGTTGTAGCAACCCCTTCAAAAAGAAATTGTAATAGCCGATGACCAAATCAGTGAATGTGATTCAGAAATATCTTTAATGGATTTGCCAATAAGAGAACAAATGAATGAAACCCAGAAAAAAGTTATACCTAGTTGTTCAAAAGAAGGAAGATCAGTGGCATCCTCTGGAGTCAGACGTGCTGCAGCAGTGACTCCCGAGGATCTAGAGAGATGGGCACAGGGAATAGAAAGACAAAGTTCAACCCCAAAGATTTTAGACATTTTCAAATTGAAAGCAGAATTAGAAGAGATGATAGCTGAAAATGTGGGAATAGATGGGCTAAACACTTGCAGTGAAGAAGAGTTATTGTTCATATGTAGGGGCATAACTAGAAATGCAAAGATATTTCATGAAAAATTAACAGAACTTGCATCTGAAATGGGAATTGAAATAGGGAGATCGAAAGTACTACAGAAACCATATAGAGCAGAATTTACTGCCAAGGATTTTGAAAATATGAATGTGTTTGGAAGGAAACTGCAGATTCAGGAATTAATGACCATTTTTTTTTTATTTACATTTTTTTTGTCCTCATTTAACCAAAATATGCTCTGAAATCAAGAAGAGATTTCTCTGACCCTTTCAAGCTTTCAAAGGCAAATTGTTACCGGCCTGGTCACACTCCCGAGGAAGAGAGGGATACCACGTATCTCCAGAGCCGCACCTTCTACTCCCTGAATTAGTCTCAAACCTTAATCTTGAAATCTTGGAAGACCACTGTGTTCTCTCTTTACAGAGGGAAGAGACAATCCCATCCTGGGACTCTATCCAGGGCATATTTTTAATCATTGGACCCAAAAATCATAAATGTAAAAATAAAATATAAATAATAACAAATAACACCAAAACATTTTTGTCCTCCACTCATCAAAATCTAAAAGACATAGTAGAGAAGTAAAGCTTTTTTCGTAAAACACTATATATGCCTCGCACCTATCTCTACCCATTTATCCAAAATTTCCCAATATTTTGATTTTCTAGTAGATTTACCAGATTGGTCTAAAGAGGATATCCTCTGAATGGAGTGAATCCATTCTTCTTCTGTGGGTGGACATGGCAAAATCCATTTAATGCAAAGCTCCCTTCGGGCTAATAATATCAAGGAAAAATACAGAGCTTTATAACTTTTATTTAATACCCGTCCATCAATCTCCCTTGGTGGTAGCCCAAAAATTACCGACAAAGTTGTTAAATTTATATCCACCCCCATAATATTTGATATGGTCTTACCCACATTATTCCAATAAGCCTGTATTACCGGGCAACTCCAAAACATGTGGACCTCGTTTGCTCTATCTTCTCCACATTTGGGGCACTTCTTGATTTCTCGATTTCCCATTTTTGATCATTTCTGGGGGTCCAGTAGGCCTCGTGAACTGTAAAAAGGTGATTATTTTTTAAAGGGGCAGCATTTATACAAGACCACAGTGAAGACATAGATACTTGCTCAATATTTTCAAGATCTTCATCCGACAGATCCTTCTTCCATGTCTCCATGAATGAGGCCTGCTCTTCTTCCCCATTTTGGACAAGTAGCCAGTACCACTCTGCCACTTATTTTGTTTTTGGTTGCCGAGAAACTATCCTTAGTGCCAGATTAGGGTTCCCTTTTAGCTCATTTCCAGATGATTTTGTCCAGCTCAACAGTTGATAATATTTAAACTTTGAGACCTGATTTCCACAGATCGCCAACAGATGAGGCCAGGTAATCAATTCCGCCTCCAATAAAAGTTGCCCCATACAATGATACCGCAACTCCTCAAAGGGGCTGCAAGGGCATCTTGTAAACACAATGGCGTCCCGGGGAAGTCCCATATTGGTTTGATCTCATTGTAGTACGGGATTTTTAAAAGTTTTCTTCCCATGATACAGGGGGGGTGTCCTTCTACAAAAGAAGAATTAAATAGTTGCAGAACAACAGGTGTCAGTTCTTCTTTAAATATACTATAAATTTCATTCGGGATGGAATCAGGGCCCGCTGCTATTCCCTTTTTTAAGGATCTAATAGCGTGAGTTATTTCTCCCATAGTAATAGGGCAATTTATTTGTTCTTTTTCTTTTGGTTGCAGCGAAGGAAGGGCCAAGTCTGATAGAAACTCATCCATGAGGTATTCATCAATTATCTTCTCTTCTGTATATAGATTTTTAAAAAATTGGACAAAAGCTTCCTCGATTTCAACTTCATCTGAAATTATATTTCCAGTATCTACACATCTAAGATCCTTAATCCATTTTCTCGTTTGATCAGCTTTTGTTTTCCAAGCGAGAAGCTTGCTACACCCCTCCCCGTATTCATGGTGTGCCAATTTGCTGGCGTACCACTTTTTTTAAATTATAGTTTCTAAATAATCAGCGAGTTTATGTTTTGCAGTAGTTAAACTTCCTAGAATATTTAAATTTCCCTGTTCCCTTTCTAAGCTTTCATGTAATCTACATATCTCATTTTCCAGCTTATTTGTCTCTTCTTGTGTTTTCCTCGCCTGTGAGCATGATATAGCTATTAGTGAACCCGTCAGGAAGGTCATAAAAGTGTCCCACACTGTTTGAATTGTGGCAGAGTTAATGTTAATATCGAAAAACTCTTTAATTTCTGTTTTTTAATTTTTCGATTATGTTGCCTTCCTATAATAATGCTTGATTAATAGTCCACCTCCATGATGTTTGAACATTATACATAGCTATTTTTAAGATGACACCCGAGTGATCTGACATGTGTTCAGGAACATGGCTACTCATTACTGCACTCACTAAAAACAAGTCAATTCTTGAGCGATGTCCACATTTTTTATTGTGAAACGTAAATTTTCCACCAGTTATTTTGGACTTACTAGCCATCTCTCTCCAGATATCTATTAGCCCTATATCTAACATTAGTTGTCTTGTGGCTATTCTCAATTTTAGTGTGTTACAAGCTACTCTACGTGAAGTGGAATCCTGACTTGGGTCTAAGACCAAATTAAAATCGCCTCCTAGCACTATGAAGTAATTAACTTCGGTTAGATGAAGGAGTAAAGTATATAAGGAGGCTGGATCGTCCAGATTCGGTCCGTAATAACTTACAAACATCATCCAGACTACGTTAATTTTCAATTTAGCAATCGCCCACCTCCCCAATGGATCAACTATGCACGCACCCAACATGGCAAACACCGTTTTTTAAATCAGAATGGCTACTCCCTTTGTTGTACAGGATTGGGAAAACCAGGACGGGTTCCCCAGCGGTCCTCAGCGCCAGGATACTCCATGGAGTCACAGTGCGCTTTACAAATACACCCACATTTACATTTTACATTTGGGTTGTGCAAATACAATGTTCAATCAATTTCTGGTGTTTTAAAATCGTTAACCATTCCTCTTTGAGTAGATGAGATTCTTGAATAAGGAAAATCTTACATTTGGATAGTCTTAAATATTCTAATACCCTCAATCCATTCACATTCCATGACATGATTTCCAGGTCTTTTACTCTATCATTTTCAGCCATATACTGATAATGATTGTAACTGTTATTTAAGAAAAAAGGCCCGAGATTCTTTAAGATAACATTGTTAAATGAGAACATTTTATTTTTATTTTCTCCCACATGCTCCCTCACCCAATGTTGTGGTAAAAATACTTCTTTGTTACATTTTAAGTGAAACCCCCCACCCTCTGGGGAAACAACCTCCCTTACTACTATTAGAGGTATTCTTCTAATTTTTAGGCTCTATCTCTGACCAGGCTGTGTCTTAGAAATGTTATTTGGATGCTGAGCTCTTTATTTGATTCACCAGGGCATTCGCTTCTTTTGGGCTTTTAAAGTTAAACATTTTGTTGTCCCACATTATTCTAAGCGAGGCGGGAAAACGTAACTTGGCTGTAGCGCCTACATTTTTTAGTTCTTGCATTGCTTTCTCTAGTTCCCATTTTTTTTTCAGAGTGTAGTGAGATATATCAGATCTAATACGAAAAGTCCAATCAGCCTTTTTATAGACCCCCACTTTTAACCCTCCTGCCAGGATCTTTTCTTTTAACGTATATGATTTAAAGTTAACCAGGATTTTTCTGGGATTTTTCTTCTCTGGTTTTTTAAGAAACGAATCTCGGTGAACTCTTTGTATGTCATCTTCTAGTGTCTTTTTATCAATGTCTGCATATATTTCTATCAGGAGATTAATAATGAATGACCTTAAATCATCCCCTTCTGCATCTTCCGGCACATTTAAGAGTCTAATATCGTTCCTCCTTGCGGCATTTTCCAAGCTCTCTATGTTCTCTTTTAAGATTTTATCATCTCCCCTCAGAGCATGAATTTCCTGGGTGTTTTTATCTACCCGTTTTGATAGATCATCAAACGTCAATTCCATTGCTCCAACTCTGTCAGATATAGCATTCGTTTTGGATTCAAGAACCTCACAAACTGTATGTATTTTTAGTTGATTGTTTTCAGAGATTGCAAACTTGTCTCTTATCTCTGTAAGCAGCGTTGCTAGTAATCCCTCCGTAGGAGAAGTAGATTCCTTATCACATGTTGGGTTTAAAGTACCTAAAGGGTTTGATTCTTTCAGTGGGCCCCCCTTTCCTGATGAATCGTTTTCTTCTGGAGATGACAAAGAAGCGGAGGGTGATCCACCGTTCGCAATAACATTGGGCTCTTGTGTAAGCAATTCATATCTGTTTTGTAGGGGTATTGACTCCATTTCCTCTCTTACCTCCCTATCATTTTTATTTGAGGGTTGTGGTGAAGATATTTGAGAGCTCAAAGGGCTGTTTTCAGACACTATTAGGTCTACAATCTGTGCATGTGTCTGATTTGGTTCCTTTAAAGGAGGCTGGGTGGCCTGCACTTTAAAATAAGACCTTAGTGATGGGGTGACTCGGACGCTTCCGGATTTATTTTTTGCAGATTTTTTGCGTTCTTTTTAAAATGGGGTGTTTACTATATTGGCTTTTGACTTTGATGCAGTATTGATGAATTTTGCTGTTTCCAATTTCTGCTGTGTCTCTGTGACCTCTGACTGTGGCAGCTCTT
The DNA here is from genome assembly GCF_964204655.1 of Triturus cristatus. Lineage (NCBI taxonomy): Eukaryota > Metazoa > Chordata > Amphibia > Caudata > Salamandridae > Triturus > Triturus cristatus. The sequence continues at coordinate 467,496,510 of NC_140589.1, forward strand.
TATCAGGGGATTCAAGTGTTTCAGGGGGAGAATTTGTTTGCCCCCAAATATCCCTGCTTATAAGAGTGTATCTATTAATTTTATCTTCAGTGCGTAAGCCCCCGCCCTGTTTCTCCTTGCTCTCCACTCCATGTTCACAGTTCAGTTTTGGCCCCCAGTCTCTCCCCCCTTCTCCTTACCGGAATCATCGAAGTTGGCCATACATTTGATTCAAACTCCTCTGTATTCTTCAGATTTCGCCCTTCCTTGCCTCCTGTAGCCCTTTTTTCCTGGGAGGGAGTATCATCCAGCATGGCAGGGAAACAAGCAAAAAACAGGCCGGTGCTGAGCTCTTCCACCCACCAACCCTTGCTGCACAGCCCCTTCTCAGGGCAAGGCCTGCAGCGGCATCTGACCATCTGCAGGATACCGCCCCTCCTCCGACCGCCACCTCCACAAGCCTGACTGCCGGGCGCCGAAACGCCGAGTGCCGAACACCAAGTGTGAAAGCTTCACCAAGTCTCCCCCACACCGGCAAGGCTCACCCAGAAATTAGGAAAGCCGCCGCGTTCACAGGCGCAGTCACAGTCACACAAACACGCCAAGACGCCGAGACGCGAAGCGTAAAAAACCCGCCAAGTCTCCCCCGCACCGGTGGTCCACAAGGCTCACAGGCTCACCCGGGGATCGAGAGCGCCACCGCCGCACAGCCGCACAGGAAAGCACAGAAAAGATGCTGGTAAGATGTCGGTAAAATGCCGGTAGGGTTAGGGAGTTATGCCCATGGTTTCAGATTCCATCCATGTGTTAGTTAGTACCTGCCTGGAAACAGATTGCGAGCCTGCGCCTCCTACTAGCTAGCAGCTGCCATTTTTCCCTCCGCTCTCATCTAAACTTCTCCCCCTCTTTATTGACGAGGATTTGGAAAATATGAATGTGTTTGGAAGGAAACTGCAGATTCAGGAATTACTGACCATTTTACAAAAGTTGTGAGATTTAAACAGATGGAATACTAGATGGACAAAGAAGAAAGAGGAAGCACAGGCAAGTCAAACCGCATCTGAATAGTTACTAAAATAATCAGGAAAGGCAGTGAGAGTGTGCCCGATGAGAGAAGTTCCGGGAGGGGGTATGTGCATGTTCCATGGAGTCGACAAGATATTTTGTCATTTACCAATGACTTTCCCAAGTTGAGATAAAAACCAGTTGAATGGTACAAGCAGGTTGAACGGTTTGTAAAGGTTTCCAAGATTTTGTTGAAAGATTTGGATGGTCTGTTTGACATAGTGGTACCTGCTGATTTATGGACAGAATGTAAAATCACAGTTGATTGGCTTAGTGATGAGTACCCAAGAGACTCAAAAACAGGAGCCCCTTCAGATGATGTAATGAAGAAGTATCACCAAGTGATTACTTTCTTGAATGGGAAAATTCCACCAAGAGAAACAGATTGGGTAAAGATAGATAGAACAACCCAAGAACCAAATTAGTCTGTACATGTTTATTATGAATGCCTATTGCAGGTATTCAAGCAGTAAAGTGGATTTGAAAACATTGGAGATAAAGACATGGGTCATTTTGTGTATCGATTTGTGTATGGTTTGAGACCAGAAATCAGTCAGATGATTCAGTAGCACATGCTGTGCTGGCAGGGATAACCCATAGACGATATACTAAAATATGCAAAGTATTGCGGGGACGATATTGAGGCCAGACATAAAAAGTTAAAAGAAAAGATGATGTGGGTACAAGTGAAATTGGGAAAACAGCTAGAGCTTCAATTAAATAGCCAGGCTGATGGTCAATCAAAAGAACAAGGTCAGAATAATAATGCAGCGAATGGGGGCAAACCAAGAGGAAGAATGAGTAGAGAGGATGCAAAGAAGAAATTTCCTTGTCATGGGTGCGGAAAGTTGGGACATTAGAAAAACGAGTGTAAAAATATTCAGAATAATAATGGCCCAAATCATCATTTAAATCCACAGACGCAGAATGAGGTGCAAATGAGTCAACTGCAGCAGGTTGTTAATCAGCAGTGTCAGGTGCCACCTGCCCCTATGCAAAATTTTGTGAACAAGTCAAAGTACATTGCGGACGCCGGATTCCCAAGAGGGAGTGGTTAAGAAAAATCCTGTATCTTCACAGTTCATTTTGCAAAACAGCAGCGATAGCGACAACGAACAATGACGGTGCCTGAGGGGGGAGGAAGAGGAGTGCATACTTGGCGCATCCTGCCGGTAGATCAGTCAGGTCCGTTTATTGATGGGAAAGTAGAAGGAAAAGATATCACTTTTCTGTTGGACACTGGTGCTACCCGTTCTACTGTGAGAACAGCAGTCGTCCCAAACCTACCCCTCTCGGGAGAAAACATCCAAGTTGTAGGTCTATCAGATAAGCAGATTAAAACCCCGATTACAGAACCAATGGAGGTGCGCATTGGCAATTTCAGAGAAATGCACACATTTGTGGTGTGAGACTCTAGTCCAGTAAACTTACTACGGAGAGACTTATTGTGCAAAATGAACTGCACAATTTATTGCACCCCAGTTGGTGTTGTGATTCAGACCCCTGATGAGGACAGTGTATACAAAATAATATTGGCAAAACAAGGCACAGAGGTAGACGAGATGTATTCATTAATGACAAAAGATGATTTACCAGAAGAATTAAAACCGACAGTGAATCCAGAAGTGTGGGATTTCACTGGAAAAGAAGTGGGGTTGATGGTAAATGTAGATCCAGTAAAGGTGACTGAGAAAGAAGGTGCAGTTTACCCCAAATGAGCCCTGAAGTAAAAGCAGGTGTTTCATTGGAAATTGATCGAATGATTAAACAAGGCATTTTGAAAGAAATAATGAGTAGCCCTTGTAATTCACCTATAATTGGTATTAAGAAACCTAGCGGAAAATATCGGATAGTACAAGATTTACGGAAGATTAATAAGATTGTGTTACCATGCTGTCCTGTAGTCCCAAATTCAGCAGTGATTCTGTATCAGATACCCTGGAATGCAGGATGGTTTACAGTAATCGATTCATGTCAAGCATTTTTCTCCATACCTTTACACCCAGACAGCCAGTATCTTTTCTCTTTTAAATTTGAAGACCACATTTTAGTATGGAATCGTGTTCCACAAGGAATACATAAAGTCCTTTTATTTTCAATCAGATTTTGAAAAAGTGTCTGGAAACATTAGTTATGCCTACAAATTCTGTTTTAATCCAATACATCGACGGCCTACTCATTGCATCAAGGTCACAAGATGATTGTGTTACTGATTTGATTGCGTTATTAAATCATTTGGCTGATGGTAGACATAAGGTATCTCCAGAAAAATTAAAATTTTGTCGAACTGGAGTCAAATATCTGGGACACCAAATAGAAAGGGGAGTGAGGAAAGTGACTTCTGAGAGAATAAATATAATAAAACTAATGCAGTTGCCACAAACTCAGAGAGAGATCAGGATGTTCCTTGGAGTAGTGGGGTATTGTAGGCAGTGGATTGTAAGTTTCTCTTTGTTAGCAAAAGCATTAATTCAGATGACACGGAAAAGAGCGAAGGACCAAATAGTTTGGGATGATGAAAGTGTGGAGGCTTTTGTAAAATTATGAAATTGTTTATGTGAAGCCCCTGCCTTATGTATGCCAGTCTATACAAAATATTTTGCACCATTCTGTTGTGAAAGAGAAAGCTGTGCACTTTCAGTTGTAACCCAAAGACATGGTTTGAGCAGACGTCCATTAGCATATTTTTCTGCTACCTTGGATCCTGTAGCTTCAGCATTACCTGGTTGCTTAAAAGCAGTAGCTGCTACTTGTATGAACCTGGAACAAAGTGAGTCAATTGTGATGGGACATCCTGTGAAGGTATATGTTCCACATTCAGTAGAAAATTCTTTTGACTAGAACTCGAACACAGTACCTTACACCGAGTCGGATGACTAAGTACAAAAGAATAATTCTGGGAGCTGAGAATGTGACAGTCGTTAGGTGTACCATGTTAAGCCCTGCTACTTTATTGCCAGATGTGCATGGAGAAGAAGTAAGAGATGAAGTTGAGCATGATTGCCTAGATGTAACAGAGTTATGCACTAAGCCCCGTCCAGACACACAGGAAGAACCCCTAAAAGAATCTGAACATAAGCTAGTTGTAGATGGCTCGTGTTTGAGACATGAGGAAGGAAGATTAAGTGCAGCTTATGCTGTGTGCACCATATCTGGAGTAGTTGAAGCATCCTATTAACCAGGAGTCAAGTCTGCACAAGTAGCCGAATTGATTGCTTTAATTAAAGCCTGCAAAATTGGGAAAAATTGGAAAGTAACACTTTTTACTGATAGCCAGTATGGTTACGGGGTTGTGCATGACTTTGGCCAGCTCTGGATGCAGATGGATTTTATGACTTCCTCAGGATCCCCTATTAAAAATGGGAAATTTGTAAAAGAATTGTTAGGAGCAATACAATTGCCAAAAGAAATAGCAGTGGTCAAGTGTGCTGCTCATCAGTCAGGAAATTACTATGTGGTAGCAGGTAATCGATACGCTGACCAGGTTGCTCAGTACTGTGCCAGAAATAAAATGGCAATAAACAAGAAAATTGAAACAAGTGGAATCAGCTGCCAACTTATGCTATTCTCAGCTCTAGAGACATCGGATGAGGTGAGACAATTGCAGGATGAGGTGGAAGTGAGTGAAAAGGAAGGTTGGATAAAAGCAGGGTGTCAAAGAAGGGCAGAAGATGATGTGTGAGTTTATCCAGATGGCAGACCAGTCATGCCAGATTGTTTGCAATCACAAATGGCTAGAATGTATCATGGAGATACCCTCATAGGCAGGGACCCCATAATGAGACTTTTCAGACAGCATTGGTACAATCCAAGATTTAGGGCAGTCGCAGAGAGGCTTTACTTGCCTAACTTGCCAACAGATAAATCCAGGCAGGAAAACATTGGTCAGATGGGGAAAAATTGAAAAAGCAGAAGGACCATTTGCAAGGTTGCAGGTAGACTTCATACAATTGCCGCCATGTAGGGGGTTGAAATATATCCTTGTTATAGTATGTTTGTTTTCACTGTGGGTGGAGGCATATCCTACTAGAAGAAATAACAGCATAACAGTTGCCAGACTGCTATTGAGGGAGTGGATTCTGCAGTTTGGTTTTCCAGTAACTTTGGAATCAGATAGAGGATCTCACTTTAATAATAAAATAATTTGATTAATCTGTGAAGCATTTAAAATTGAGCAAAACCTGCACTGTGCATACCGCCCAGAGGCTTCTGGAGTGGTAGAACAAATGAATGGCACAATCAAGTTAAGGTGTGTGCATCCACATCACTGTGTTGTCCAGATGCATTACCTCTTGTTCTGATGGGACTCAGAAGCATTCCTGACAGAAATACAGGACTGAGCCCCCATGAAATTCTCATGGGAAGAGCAATGAGACAAGCATTTATACCAGGCCATAAACTGTTGAAAATAACTGATGATCTGGTATTGGACTGGCTTGGATTGGCTGACCTAGTGCGTTCTGTCTCTCACCAGGTTGGAGAAGACGCAGTTGCAAGGCAGTCGGATCAAGCAATGATTTGAATCCCAGAGACTGGGTGGTAGTGACGAATCACACCCAAGATTCGTGCCTAGCACCCAGGTGGGATGATCCACGACAGGTCATACTGGTCACAACAACAGCAGTGAAATGTGCAGGTTTGCCTAACTGGATACATGCAAGTCATACCAAAAGGGTTCCAGATTCAGAGGAACAGGAACCACAACTGACTCAAGCAGTTGAGGCCGCTGAAGGTTGTGCAGCTGAAAAATCTGGAATGGCAGATTCTGAAGAAGCTGACGGAGAACAACCGAGCACAAGTCAGGACGACTGGATACCAGTTGTTGACATACCTGAGGTGATTGTTAAAACAAGAAGCAGAACCAGATTAGAAAGACAGGAAACTAGAAAGGATCAGCCAGGTGTAGAAGAACAAGCTCAGGAAAGGGTGAATAAAACTGCTGGAGACCCTGAGCAGGTCCAGTTAGGGATAGAAACCAATACTCAGACAAACAACAAATTAATTGAACTTGAGCAGGGACTGACAGGTGTAGAAGAACGCGTTCAGGCTGCAGAAAGTCAAGGTGCAGTAAGACCTGGGCTGGACCAGGTAGGAATAGAAGAACAAGTTCAGGAAGAAGAAGAACAAGCTGAGAGAAGACCTGAACAGGGTCAGATAGAGGAAGAAGAACATGTTCAGGCAGATGAAGCCTCAATAACATACCCTGAACAAGGTCAGACAGAGAGGGACTCTGAAGACGAAGATAATCAAAGTGTGCCACAACATAATGAAAATAAATGGGTTCTTGATAGAGATGAGGAAAGTGAAAGTGCAGTACAAACCAAAAGGGTCAGAAAAGGTGATAACTGGCCACTTGGTGTTAAAAGATTAAAATATCACTTAAATCAATAGGTGAGGAACATAAACAAGTGAATGAAGTTACTAGTCAGTCTGGACAGTTGATTGAGAGAGCCAGACAAAGAAGCCAGAGACTGAGAATTTTGAACAATAAGTTCAAAGGCCCTGAATGGACCTATGTGATTCTTGAAGAACTTGAAAATCCAGAATTAAATGAAGAAAGTGACGAAGAAATAGTTGCAGATCAGACTGACGAAGGGGAAGTGAGACCTTCTTGAAGTAACAAAAGAAATAAAATTTGGAATGCAAAGTAAAGAAAGAAGAGAAATCTTCGTAGACTAAAATGGCTGACGGTAGAATTGCAGGAAGACCAATATGAAATTGTATAAAGCAATGTTGTAGAATCTATATATGTAGCACAGTACTAGTAATCATAATATAGCTAATATTAACAATAGCAGTTCCTTACTTAATGATAACAGAAAAGAAAAATAACACGGACACAAATGAAGAGTTAGCTAACCTAAAGGGAGATAGAGTAGAATTAGAAGCACCAGATGATTTAGATTTACATCACACCGTGACAGATAATGACACTGCTTTAAATGTATTCACAAAGTTATTGTTTCAGTAGGTAGACACCATGGAGATTAGTCATTGTTATGTATGTATGGAATTACCAGCTTCAGTAGCAGAGGGAGTTACTTATCACCATTTACCATTAACATATGATATTTCATGTAGTATTCTAACAAGTTTATTTTATAGAACAGGAAAGTTACAGTTTATGGGTGAATATTTCTTAACTATGAAGTCAATAGATATAGCAGAGGCACATAAGAATAACTTAACTTGAAGAACTTGAAGAAAAAGTATTTTTGAATTTAGTAGAAGAAAGGAGACAGGACTTCCAGAAGAAGGCTACTGAACAGAAAACCAATATTCCATTATGGGCTGAAAAGGAGGGAATTTATACACCTGGCAAGACTCATGCTTGCATGTCCATAGATTTTGAAAAGAAAGGTAAGATCTGCCTCCATAGATTAAAGACTGATTATAACAATGTATTTATTGGTTTCAGTGACTGTGAACAGAATTTCTTGATTATTGGAGGCTGGGGATTAAAAGGGGGAACAGATCCAGTTTTTCCTGGTGTTTATTATGTGTGTGGGACTAAAGCTTATTTTAAGCTGCCTGCACGGTGGTACGGAAGTTTCTATTTTGGAATAGTATTCCCTAAAGTTTATCACATAAAAAGAATCACTGGAAGCAATGAAAACAATAAAGAACTAAGGGGCATATCATCAGGGACCGACGATAATTATCACTAAGCGCACTTAGCGCTAGGATAATTTTCGCCGGGTAACGTGGAATTTTATCGCTGAGATAGCGTGCTATCTGAAACGCTTATCTCAAAAGCGATAAAATTCCAAGCGCTAACTGCCAAATGTGAGATTATTGCTGGAAATCCAGCGATAATCTCACAAAGTTTGGTGAGAGCTTGTTCATAGGGCAGGGCATACTTAGCCATGATATCCACCTTCCATAGGATATCATGGCTAAGTCAAACTAAAAGCAGGCGTAAGGAAAGTAGCGATAACCAAGATTAGTGCTCATTTTCTTATCGCTATGCCTGTTAGCGTGCCCATTGATAATTGGAGAATTGTCGGTTAGCGACATTTCTCCAGTTATTTTGGGACGGAACGCCCTCTTTGCATCTCATTAGAGATGCAAAGGTGGGCGTTACGGAAAAGGGAGCTAATGCAAAAATTCACGCGATAGCGTGACCTTGCTGATAAGGCGATAACATTATTGCCGCTTTTCGTCTGAAAATGGACGCACAAGCGGCGATAATTTAATATCGCCTCCTTGATGATATGCCCCCAATACGTAGTAAAAGAGCTAGTTTTTACAGAAATAGTAGGTGATATATTTAGTCCATTGATACCTTCAGTGTGAGTCATTCTTAATTCATGTTGAATTTGTCAATTGTCAACAGGAGTTGATTGTCTATCGACTGATACTGCTGGAGGTTTCTTAATGATTAATACAGAAATGGTTGCAATTAGATCAATGGTTTTACAAAATCGACTTGTGCTTGATATATTATTAGCAAAAGAGGGCGGAGTCTGCAAAATGCTGAAAGCGCAATTTTGTTGCACTTACATACCGGACAAAAGTGTAGAAATTGGAGGATATGTTAAAAATATTTCAAAACTGGAAGAAGAACTGAAACCACTGGAAGTTGATAGAGTGTGGAAGAAACTAACAAATAGTATTACCTCAATAGGGACTTAGGGGCATATGTATGAAATGAAAAATTAGTCGCAAATGCTGCGAATCGCTAAAAACAGCGTTTGCAACTGATTTTTCGCAATTCCATATGTATGACACACTTCCACACAAAAAACTAAGAAATCGCTAAATTAGGGATTTCTTAGGCTGCGAAACATTCAAACTGCGATTTTCCTTGCGAATACTTAATTTGCGATTTCTTAGCTTAGCGAAAATCGCAAACAAGAAATTGCAATTAACACCAATTGCTTGCAGGTGGTAAACTGGTGCAAGGTACATAAACCACCCCACAATGCAACAGACCCACCCACAATGGCAGCAATGTTCGTGATAGCCAGGAGGCTGCGTATTCGGGCCCTTGCTCAGAGGAGAATGAGACAGGAACGTATATTCAGGCTGCGCATCACTCTGTTCCAGCACACTGAAGAGGACATCTATGACAAGTACAGACTGCACCCACAGACCATAATGGACCTGATTGAGGAGCTGAAACCCGACTTGGAGCACCCTACACGCAGGACACAAACAATTCCCACACATGTGCAGGTCCTGTGCTCCCTGCCCCTCCTGGCGTCAGGGAGTTTTCAACGGGTAATAGCGGAGGTTGGTGGGGTGTCACAGAGTGCACTGTCGCGTTTCTTCCATGCCTTCCTAGATGCAATGCTGCAGAGGCTCTCACATCACATTTACTTCCCCACCACCCAACAGGCATTATAGCAAACAAAACTGGACTTCTACCAGATTGCACGTTTCCCCTACGTCATTGGCTGCATTGACGGGACCCATGTGGCCATCACACCCCCAGCAGCAACTGAATATGTCTACAGGAATCGGAAATGCTACCATTCCCTCAATATACAGATTGTGTGCAATGCTAAGTATCTCATCACAGACATCGTACCCAAATACCCCGGCAGTACACATGACTCTTTCATCTTCAGACACAGTGGAATACACAGACGTCTGAGTGCTGGAGAGTTTGGGGAGGGGTACCTGCTAGGTAAATACATGGCACACATCAATACATCCACTACATCACTTGAGGGGGGGGACATTGACTTACCTATTTTATTTGTCCATGCAGGTGACAGTGCCTATGCAGTGCGCGACTTCATCCTGACCCCATATCTGGATCCTGCAAATGCAAGTGAGAGGAGCAACAACAGGGCACACAGATCTACACGCTGCGTCATTGAGCGAACCTTTGGTATCCTGAAGAGCCGCTTCAGGTGCCTGCATAAAAGTGGAGGCGCACTGCAATACAGCCCTGAGACCTGCTGTAAAATCGTGGCAAGCTGTGCAATGCTACATAACGTGGCAATGAGGAAAGGCACCACAATTGATGTGACCGATACAGACACATCGGATGACGAGCGCCCTGCTCCCCCTGCCAGACCTGCAGCAGGAGTTGGGGCAGCTGCTGGACGCAAGAGACGGACAGAGATCACACAAAACTACTTCTAGGTGAGTAATGAGGAAATGAGACAACAAAGCCTGATGATGTGTCAAGTGTTTAATCACACTTCACATGAAAGAAATAGTAGCTGTCCCCAGCACATGTTGTGCACACAGTGCAGGTTAGGCACAAGTAATTGTGCAAACAGCATTTTCGGGTTAATGCACCCGTGTTGCAGTGAGTGTCCCCGCAGATGTTCACCTCCTTCGGTGACGTCCAGGCTGAGTGCCCCCCATGGTGTTCCCTCTGCCTGCACCCTGTCTGCCACTGCGGCGTCTTTCCCCTGGCTAGGTGGGAGTGAGGCTGCTGCGACTTGAGGTGTCCTCACTCTCGGCAGAGGCCATTAGTGCGCTGCCACCAGCATTGGCTGTCTGCAGCTGCTCCACAGCAGTGGTTACCTGCGCAAGCCCTCGGGCAATATCCTGGCAGCAATGTGCCATGTCGACCTGCATTGTTACGCTTCTGCGTGTGAGGGTGCTGGTGGTGGTGCAGAGGCGGTTCACGGCCTTTGTGTAAGTGTGTAGGCGTGCATTGGCACGTCGGCCAGCCCTGTCATTGGCAGCTTGGGTGTGCCTCAAAGTGGCACAGAGCTCATGGATTGCCCCTGCCATGTTCTTCTGGTCCTTGTGTATGCGGCATAGCTGCCGATTAATTGACTGCAGTGCTTTGCTTTGCAGGTGCTGTTCCTGCAGCATGCTCTGTTCCAGGCCTGAGAACACGGACCCTTCTGCTTCAGTCGCAGTGCTGCTTCTGGGCCTTGATCTGGATGTCTCCTGTGGTCTTATCCTTGCCGTTTGTGTGTCATGACTGGGCGTATGTGACACACCCTGACTCCCATCTCTCCTGTCGGTGTCATCCCCTGTGGCAGGGAATTCGTCCTCAAATGGAGGCAGTGGGGGCACATGTGCGCGCTTCCTGCGCTGGATTGGCTGCTGCTCTGTGTCATCGCTGGATTCCGCAGGGTCTGCAGGCATCTCTCCCTCTGCGCTGTTTTCTTGTGCCATGCCATGTGCTGTGGATGTAAAGGGGACTACATGAGTTTGTGTTATTGTCTGCATGTGGCAATCAATAAAGTTACAACTTTTTTTGGCTAACCTCTGACACTGTATCATTCACTTATCCCCAACCCACATGTTGCATTTAATTTCGTTAGTGTCATGGACACACAGTCAGACACAGTACTACGAGTCCCATGATGCATTGCTGGGTGTGCTGTAAGACCTGGCCTGGATTGACATTTTGGGAGTTTACTATGCGCATTTGGGGAAGTGTGCAAGGGATGGGGAGGAGTGCAGATTGATTTTGCATGCATCTTACCTTGACTGCTGGATGCAGGGTTGGAGCTGTCTATGTCAGCCACACCACCAACGCTCTCAGGCAGGAGAGTAGACTCCACGAGCTCCTCATGGGGGGTTGGCTGCTCTGCAGTGGATGGTCCTCCTCCAGTCTTATTGGCGTCCTTCGGTCTGGCTGCCACCCTCTCCTTGGACCTCTGGCGCATGTCGTACCACCGCTTGCGCAGCTCTTCGATGGTACGTGTGGTGACTCCCACTGCATTCACCTTACTCTGTATTTCTAGCCAGATTTTCCTCTTCCTGGCCTCTGGGACACGCAGTGCCTTCTTGCCGAAGAGGAGCTCATGGCTGCAGACCATCTCCTCAATGAGGACCTCCTGCTCCTTTTCAGAAAATGTATGTTTTCTCTTCCTTTTCTCTGCATCCTTGCCCTGCTGTTGTTTGGTGGAATCCATTGCTGGTTGCACTCTCCTGGGATGCCTCCTCACACTCCCCAAGCAGCCTCTGGGTGTGGCTCAGGTGAGCAGGTGCAGGAAATCACTCCAGTTTCCTGTTTGTGATGTCATCAGGCTGCACCTGGCTTGCAGATTCCCATTTTTGCGATTTCTTAATTTGCGAATTTCGATATTAAGAAATCGCAAAGCGGGTGTCTGAGAATTATTTGTGAGTTTTAAGGAATCGCAAATGATTAGCGATTAATTTTTTACATCCCGTTTAGCGAATCTGAATTTGCGAATCGCGAAATATCGCAAATTAGGATTCGCTAAACTGGAGTTTGATACATATGCCCCTTGGTTTGCTAACGTAGGAAATAATTTTTTTGGTCAAATAATGCTTCCAATAATTGGTATAACAGTATTAGTCTTATTAACGATGTTATGGTGCAAATGTTGTAAAAATAGAAAAAGATATGAAATAAGTGGAAAGGGAAAGAAAAGAAAAGAAAATATGAAGAAATACAGTTGGTAGAAATGAAAGGTGAATTACATCAGAAAATGAAAAACTTTAAAAATCAAGAAAGAAAGAAGGGGAAAGAAAAAGGAATTGAGATGTGCTAAAGTTGGCATCTGGTTGGTGGTGGGTAATTTTGTGATAGCACAAAATGCCATCAGAGAGGGGATTGATGGAGCAAGGACTCAGAAAAGAGACTTGTTCGAAGGCAATCCTCTCAAATAACTCATAACGTCATACTAATTATGTATTGTGTAATTAATATGCACCACATTCTGAATATCAAAGAATAGAGAAGCTTGGATACGTGTCTATTAACAAGTAACTCGAGTGAAATCTAAAATGGCCACTGTGAGATCTGGGGGTCTCTAGTTGGCTGGGGTAGGTACCACTGTCCAAATAGGGACCCTTGCTTCTAGTCAGGGTAAGGGGGATACACTCTTTAGATAACCCCTGCTCACCCCTTTGGTAGCTTGGCACGAGCAGACAGGCTTATCAAAGGCAATGTGTAAAGTATTTGTACCAACACTCAGTAACACAGTGAAAACACCACAAATGGACTCTACAAAAATCCAACATACACAGTTCAAGAATATGGTTTCAAAAGAGTTCTTAGCTTAGCGACAAAATAGTCCACATTAGCGCCGATTTTAGCCAACAGTACCTGGTGATGCGATAAAAGTTCCTAGCGGTGCTCAGGCATTGAAAAACAAGCAACAGCATCAGTCCTGAGACCATGGGGAGGCGATGCGACAACCCCGCTGCACGCAGCAGGCGTGTGCGATGATTCCGGCCTGTATGGGGAGTGAGGCGATACTTGTATGGATTCCAAGGCTTACCTTTTCCGGTAAAAATTTACTCTCAAAAGCACGATGCGACGATCTTTGATGTTTCTGTGACGATATTCGTAGCGATGAAATACGGCCTGCTAACGAGCGGTGTGACGATCTTCAATGGCTCTGCGACGATGTTCGCAGCGACGAAATGCGGCCCGCTAACGAGCGGTGCGACGATCTCACTCAGCGGCGGCAGGCTCTGCGACGATACTCGCAGCGACGCGAATCTTCCCGCTCTGGGGGCGATGCGCTCCAAAGAGGAACACGGCATTGACGTTGCAGTGGTGACAGGCGCTGCGACGATCTTCGCGGCGACGGAAATTTTCTCGCTAAGCAGGCAGTGCGTGAAAAAGTTGCAGATCTTTCACTTCTTTTCTCTTGGTCAGCTTCCCAGCAGCAGGCACCACTTCCAGAGGCCCCACAATTGGCTCAAGCACTCGAGGAAGGGCAGAACTCACACAGCAGAGTTCAGGGGAAAGCTGGGGGTGAAGTCCTTTTGTTCCTGGGACTTCTTAACAGGAGGCCAGCTCTACTCAGGCCCTTGGAGATTCCTTCAAGTCAGGGGACACAGCACACAGCAAAGTCCTTCCCCTCTCCTTGGCAGCAAAGCAACTGCAGGTTAGCCTTACAGCAGGTCAGTCCTTCTTCTTCAGTCTTCCAGCTTTCTCCTTGGCAGAGGTTCCTTCTTGATTCCAGGATGATATAATTTCTTGGGATTAGGGTTCCAATATTTATACCCCCAAATCCTTTGTCCTCTGAGGGAAGAGGGGCCTTTGCCCAGTCCAAACCAGTTCTGGAGCACTCTGTTTACATGACTCTTTCTTTCCTTTCACTGTGTAGGGCAGAAACAGCAGACGCCCCACAGGAGGTGGAGCCAGCATTGTGGAGGGAAGCACAGCCCTGGAGCACTTTGTTGACATGATTCCTTCTCTCAATTCACAGTGCAGGGCAGAGACATCAGACGCACCACAGGGGGTGGAGCTAGCACTGTGGGGGGCAGGCACTGTCCTATTCAGGTCCCAGGTGCAACTCCTCCCACCCATCTACATGGAGATCTCTCTATTCAGCCCTGTGCTGACTCACCTGTCTCCGGGAATTCCCCATCCCCCTGGAATTCCCCAGCCCCTATCACTCAAACTCCAAACAAGAAATACACAACCTAGCAGAGGCAGGTTTGAATGGTTAGACAAGAAAATACCTACTTTTTTAACAGTGGTATTTTCAAACACAGAGGTGCCGATTCCGATCCTGTAAAACCCGGGTACGAACCGTCGGACGGAGTATTTTCTCCATCTGACTCGTACCCGGGAAAAACACCTTCCAAACCCGCAAGTATGATTCGTACAGAAACACCATTTCCGTATGAATCATAAAAAACACCGACTGGCTAAAATATACCCTCAATTCGGATCCGGGACACCGCGGACGTGATGTCCAGACGGAGTCAGGCAGCGTTTCACGAACCAGCAAGTACGATCCGTGCCCACGTCACTCCGCACGGATTATATTTTACGGCAGCCAAAAACTGCCGGGAAATAAGGACGACGCGCAAAAGGAGCACCTGTACGCGACGGACAGCCATGGACCCCAACCTACGTGTCATCCCGGCCCTCATAGCAGTCCACCTGGTGTACAGGAACCGATGCAGACGCCGCAGAAGGTCAGAACAACACCCAGGGGCAAAGGGGGGGGCAGGGGCAGGAAACATAACCCCCACCCAAGTTAAAAATCATACATGCCCTGTACATACCTGACCCCCAGGGCCTGGTCACTTCGGGGGCGGGGGCGTCTCCACCAAGGCCTGCGTCTGCCACAACGGAAGTCGACATGGACGCGAACCGGCAACACAACAATTGTGGTACGCACCGTACCCACGCCTTAAGAGCGTGGGTACGGGTCGTACTACGCCCACCCCTACGTCACCCCAACAATGGCGGTACGGCCTGTACCCACGTCCCAAAGGCATGGGTACGGCCCGTACCGCCATTGTTGGGGTGACGTAGGGGTGGGCGTGGTACGACCCGTACCCACGCTCTTAAGGCATGGGTACGGGCCGTACCGCCATTGTTGGGGTGACGTAGGGGTAGGCGTGGTATGACCCGTACCCACGCTCTTAAGGCGTGGGTACGGGCCGTACCCCAATGGCACACCAACAATGGCGGTACAGCCCATACCCACGTCCCAAAGGCATGGGTGCGGGTCGTACCACGCCCACCCCTACGTCACCCCAACAATGGCGGTACGGCCCGTACCCATGCCTTTGGGACGTGGGTACGGGCCGTACCGCCATTGTTGGGGTGTTGTAGGGGTACGGCCCGTACCCACGCCTTAAGAGCGTTGGTACGGGTCGTACCACGCCCACCCCTACGTCACCCCAACAATGGCGGTACGGCCCGTACCCACGTCCCAAAGGCATGGGTACGGGTCGTACCACGCCCACCCCTACATCACCCCAACAATGGCGGTACGGCCCGTACCCATGCCTTAAGAGCGTGGGTACGGGTCGTACCACGCCCACCCCTACGTCACCCTAACAATGGCGGTACAGGCCGTACCTATGCCTTTGGGACGTGGGTACGGGCCGTACCGCCATTGTTGGGGAGACGTAGGGGTGGGCGTGGTACGACCCGTACCCATGCCTTTGGGATGTGGGTACGGGCCGTACCGCCATCGTTGGGGTGACGTAGGGGTGGGCGTGGTACGACCCGTACCCATGCCTTTGGGACGTGGGTACGGGCCGTACCGCCATTGTTGGGGTGACGTAGGGGTGGGCGTGGTACGACCCGTACCCACGCTCTTAAGGCGTGGGTACGGGCCGTACCCCTACGGCACCCCAACAATTGTTGGGGTGACGTAGGGGTACGGCCCATACCCATCCCTTAAGGACGTGGGTACGGGTCGTACCACGCCAGTGGACAGACACATAGGGGTGTGTGGCCACCAGCCCCAGCAGTGCCCAGACATATGAGGGGTGGGTGCAGAGTCCTCCCAGCAGTGCCCAGACATAGGAGGGGTGGGTGCAGAGTCCTTCCAGCAGTGCCCAGACACAGGAGGGGTGGGTGCAGAGTCCTCCCAGCAGTGCCCAGACACAGGAGGGGTGGGTGCAGAGTCCTGCCAGCAGTGCCCAGACACAGGAGGGGTGGGTGCCTATCACTCCCAGCAGTGCCCAGACACAGGAGGGGTGGGTGCAGAGTCCTCCCAGCAGTACCCAGACATAGGAGGGGTGGGTACAGAGTGCTCCCAGCAGTGCCCAGACACAGGAGGGGTGGGTGCCTATCACTCCCAGCAGTGCCCAGACATAGGAGGGGTGGGTGCCTATCACTCCCAGCAGTGCACAGACACAGGAGGGGTGGGTGCAGAGTCCTCCCAGCAGTGCCCAGACACAAGAGGGGTGGGTGCAGAGTCCTCCCAGCACTGCCCAGACATAGGAGGGGTGGGTGCAGAGTCCTCCCAGCAGTGCCCAGACATAGGAGGGGTGGGTGCAGAGTCCTCCCAGCAGTGCCCAGACATAGGAGGGGTGGGTGCCTATCACTCCCAGCAGTGCCCAGACACAGGAGGGGTGGGTGCCTATCACTCCCAGCAGTGCCCAGACATAGGAGGGGTGAGTGCCTATCACTCCCAGCAGTGCCCAGACACAGGAGGGGTGGGTGCAGAGTCCTCGCAGCAGTGCCCAGACATAGGAGGGGTGGGTGCAGAGTCCTCCCAGCAGTGCCCAGGCACAGGAGGGGTGGGTTTAGAGTCCTCCCAGCAGTGCCTAGACACAGTAGGGGTGGGTGCAGAGTCCTCCCAGCAGTGCCCAGACATAGGAGGGGTGGGTGCCTATCACTCTCAGCAGTGCCCAGACACAGGAGGGGTGGGTGCCTATCACTCCAAGCAGTGCCCAGACATAGGAGGGGTGGGTGCCTATCACTCCCAGCAGTGCCCAGACACAGGAGGGGTGGGTGCAGAGTCCTCCCAGCAGTGCCCAGACACAGGAGGGGTGGGTGCAGAGTCCTCCCAGCAGTGGACAGAGACATGGTGGTGTGTACACCATCCTACAAATAGCAAAACTCCATGGGTGCATGAAGGCATACACGAAGTGCGACTATATTGAGAGTGGCATGCCAACACATCACTGACAGCAGTGTCCTACTCCCATGAGGGTGGATGTCCATCCCCCACTGCATGACACACCACATGTGGGTGTGATGACAAATGACACATACTTACCCACCCCTGGCGCTGGCAGCACAATACACACACTGAGAGCATGCAACAAGACTGTATATTCATGTGCCACCCTACTAAACTAAGAGACCCAAAGGGAACACAGACTGTCATGCACATTCCAGGACTGATAGGAATGTACAGGTGCTGGGGCAGCCAACAAGTTGTTGCCTCCCATGGAAGGAAAAGGGTGGAGTACCCACAGATACAATGCCCACAATTGTCAGACAGGTGCCCAAAGACCCTGCAGAACACGTAACACATGTGTGCGAGGCTGGGAGTACACACATGCATAGTGCATAAAAGGGAACATGTCCACATGAAGTCATGTCAATATACTCCATACACAAGTACAGTGACCACCAAGGATGCCACAAATGATACAGGTGGAGACGTTGCTGAGCATGCATGGCCAAAGTTGAAGGGATCTGTCACACACCCAGGAAATGTAGACAGAGCTCAGCACAACAATTGGGAAACACCCTGCAGGGAAGATGTCAGGGTCCACAGAGGAAGGAACACACCTTGGGACAATGTCACCATACAGTAAGAGCTTACATGACCAAAGATTATTTGCAGATACCTTGTGATGGCACACAGATACCAGGGTCCACCCCATGAGCAGCACACTACAACATTTCCCAGACACCTAACACATTATCACCACCCTAAATCATGGAGCAGCACCACCAACAGCAAGACCAGAAAAGCATCTGTGTGCAAATGAAAACCAAAATGCTTTATTCAGCATAAAAAATTATAGCAAAAGAAATGTCCACTATATACAGGGCCTATAGGCCAGGCCATGTGCGAAGTCCTGGTGGGGGACACTTTGGGACGCATCTCCCCTAGCTTGCCTGCACAGTTCACTCTTCCATATCATCCACAGAAGGGGGGGCATCATGTGGGGGGGAAGGACCAGGCACCGCAGGGACAGGAGGGGCAAGGGTAGGTGTTGTGGGTGCAGAGACGGACGACTCCACCACAGGGGGTGGGGCAGCGCCAAAGGTGGTAGTTAGGATGGCACTGCACACGGTCGCAAGGTTGGCCAGCGTCTCCCCTGCACCCGAAGGAACCACAGGCCCCAAGGAGGGGGGGGGTCAGAGGGATGGGTTGCAGCGCTACTGGGGGAGGGTGTGGACAGGGGGGGACTCAACTCCCCTGCCTGGGGACTTCCTCGACCGCTTGCGGGGTGGTGTCACACTGGGGCTGAGGGACAGACTGGCCATGAAGGACTCTTTGTCCGACTGTTGGGCAGGGGAGCCAAGGTGAGTGGTTTTGGAGGAAGTGGGTCGTGAGGACTGCGGACTCCCACTGTGGCTGCGTGGCTGCCGTTTGCCCCCCGACACAGTGTTGGTGTGCCTACTTCCCCCTGTGTGTGCGTGACTGGTGGAGTGCGTTTGGCCTTCCCTGGTGGTGTGCTGCCTGTGTCTGGTGGGGTGCGTGCATCGGGACGTCTGGGTGTGCGTGGGACAGGCATGGGAGTGGGAAGTGTGGATGCTGCAGGGGTAGGGGGGAGGTGGAGCGCTGCTGGAGATCCACTGCTGCAGTCAGTGACGAGTCTATGGACCTCAGCAACATCCGTTGGTCAGACATCGCTGCTGACATGCCCTCCATGTACGACACCATCTGTGTCAGCAGTCTGGTGTGGCCATGGAGGACATTAAGCAGCGATGTCTGACCAACCTGCAACTGCCGCAGGATGTCCACAGACTCGGCATTAACGGCAGCAGGGGAGACAGGGGCAGGGGGTGCGGTGCCTGGCACAAAGGAGACACATGTAGCACACTTAACGTAAATACAAATGAGGCCAGGGTACAATGCCACAGAGCCCAACCTATGCTGAAGACACAGAGAATGTCCACATTGTTGGCTGACACACATGATACCTAGGAAAAGGTGCCCCAGGGGACTGTAGTGGCCACACTCCTCCATGGTCCTGTATGGATATGACTGGTGTACAGGAACCGATGCAGACGCCGCAGAAGGTCAGAACAACACCCAGGGGCAAAGGGGGGGGCAGGGGCAGGAAACATAACCCCCACCCAAGTTAAAAATCATATATGCCCTGAACATACCTGACCCCCAGGGCCTGGTCACTTCGGGGGCGGGGGCGTCTCCACCAAGGCCTGCGTCTGCCACAACGGAAGTCGACATGGACGCGAACCGGCAACACAACAATTGTGGTACGCACCGTACCCACGCCTTAAGAGCGTGGGTACGGGTCGTACCACGCCCACCCCAACGTCACCCCAACAATGGCGGTACGGCCTGTACCCACGTCCCAAAGGCATGGGTACGGCCCGTACCGCCATTGTTGGGGTGACGTAGGGGTGGGCGTGGTACGACCCGTACCCACGCTCTTAAGGCATGGGTACGGGCCGTACCGCCATTGTTGGGATGACGTAGGGGTAGGCGTGGTATGACCCGTACCCACGCTCTTAAGGCGTGGGTACGGGCCGTACCCCAATGGCACACCAACAATGGCGGTACAGCCCATACCCACGTCCCAAAGGCATGGGTGCGGGTCGTACCACGCCCACCCCTACGTCACCCCAACAATGGTGGTACGGCCCGTACCCATGCCTTTGGGACGTGGGTACGGGCCGTACCGCCATTGTTGGGGTGTTGTAGGGGTACGGCCCGTACCCACGCCTTAAGAGCGTTGGTACGGGTCGTACCACGCCCACCCCTACGTCACCCCAACAATGGCGGTACGGCCCATACCCACGTCCCAAAGGCATGGGTACGGGTCGTACCACGCCCACCCCTACATCACCCCAACAATGGCGGTACGGCCCGTACCCATGCCTTAAGAGCGTGGGTACGGGTCGTACCACGCCCACCCCTACGTCACCCCAACAATGGCGGTACAGGCCGTACCTATGCCTTTGGGACGTGGGTACGGGCCGTACCGCCATTGTTGGGGAGACGTAGGGGTGGGCGTGGTACGACCCGTACCCATGCCTTTGGGATGTGGGTACGGGCCGTACCGCCATCGTTGGGGTGACGTAGGGGTGGGCGTGGTACGACCCGTACCCATGCCTTTGGGACGTGGGTACGGGCCGTACCGCCATTGTTGGGGTGACGTAGGGGTGGGCGTGGTACGACCCGTACCCACGCTCTTAAGGCGTGGGTACGGGCCGTACCCCTACGGCACCCCAACAATTGTTGGGGTGACGTAGGGGTACGGCCCATACCCATCCCTTAAGGATGTGGGTAGGGGTCGTACCACGCCAGTGGACAGACACATAGGGGTGTGTGGCCATCAGCCCCAGCAGTGCCCAGACATATGAGGGGTGGGTGCAGAGTCCTCCCAGCAGTGCCCAGACATAGGAGGGGTGGGTGCAGAGTCCTTCCAGCAGTGCCCAGACACAGGAGGGGTGGGTGCAGAGTCCTCCCAGCAGTGCCCAGACACAGGAGGGGTGGGTGCAGAGTCCTGCCAGCAGTGCCCAGACACAGGAGGGGTGGGTGCCTATCACTCCCAGCAGTGCCCAGACACAGGAGGGGTGCGTGCAGAGTCCTCCCAGCAGTACCCAGACATAGGAGGGGTGGGTACAGAGTGCTCCCAGCAGTGCCCAGACACAGGAGGGGTGGGTGCCTATCACTCCCAGCAGTGCCCAGACATAGGAGGGGTGGGTGCCTATCACTCCCAGCAGTGCACAGACACAGGAGGGGTGGGTGCAGAGTCCTCCCAGCAGTGCCCAGACACAAGAGGGGTGGGTGCAGAGTCCTCCCAGCACTGCCCAGACATAGGAGGGGTGGGTGCAGAGTCCTCCCAGCAGTGCCCAGACATAGGAGGGGTGGGTGCAGAGTCCTCCCAGCAGTGCCCAGACATAGGAGGGGTGGGTGCCTATCACTCCCAGCAGTGCCCAGACACAGGAGGGGTGGGTGCCTATCACTCCCAGCAGTGCCCAGACATAGGAGGGGTGAGTGCCTATCACTCCCAGCAGTGCCCAGACACAGGAAGGGTGGGTGCAGAGTCCTCGCAGCAGTGCCCAGACATAGGAGGGGTGGGTGCAGAGTCCTCCCAGCAGTGCCCAGGCACAGGAGGGGTGGGTTTAGAGTCCTCCCAGCAGTGCCTAGACACAGTAGGGGTGGGTGCAGAGTCCTCCCAGCAGTGCCCAGACATAGGAGGGGTGGTTGCCTATCACTCTCAGCAGTGCCCAGACACAGGAGGGGTGGGTGCCTATCACTCCAAGCAGTGCCCAGACATAGGAGGGGTGGGTGCCTATCACTCCCAGCAGTGCCCAGACACAGGAGGGGTGGGTGCAGAGTCCTCCCAGCAGTGCCCAGACACAGGAGGGGTGGGTGCAGAGTCCTCCCAGCAGTGGACAGAGACATGGTGGTGTGTACACCATCCTACAATTAGCAAAACTCCATGGGTGCATGAAGGCATACACGAAGTGCGACTATATTGAGTGGCATGCCAACACATCACTGACAGCAGTGTCCTACTCCCATGAGGGTGGATGTCCATCCCCCACTGCATGACACACCACATGTGGGTGTGATGACAAATGACACATACTTACCCACCCCTGGCGCTGGCAGCACAATACACACACTGAGAGCATGCAACAAGACTGTATATTCATGTGCCACCCTACTAAACTAAGAGACCCAAAGGGAACACAGACTGTCATGCACATTCCAGGACTGATAGGAATGTACAGGTGCTGGGGCAGCCAACAAGTTGTTGCCTCTCATGGAAGGAAAAGGGTGGAGTACCCACAGATACAATGCCCACAATTGTCAGACAGGTGCCCAAAGACCCTGCAGAACACGTAACACATGTGTGCGAGGCTGGGAGTACACACATGCATAGTGCATAAAAGGGAACATGTCCACATGAAGTCATGTCAATATACTCCATACACAAGTACAGTGACCACCAAGGATGCCACAAATGATACAGGTGGAGACGTTGCTGAGCATGCATGGCCAAAGTTGAAGGGATCTGTCACACACCCAGGAAATGTAGACAGAGCTCAGCACAACAATTGGGAAACACCCTGCAGAGAAGATGTCAGGGTCCACAGAGGAAGGAACACACCTTGGGACAATGTCACCATACAGTAAGAGCTTACATGACCAAAGATTATTTGCAGATACCTTGTGATGGCACACAGATACCAGGGTCCACCCCATGAGCAGCACACTACAACATTTCCCAGACACCTAACACATTATCACCACCCTAAATCATGGAGCAGCACCACCAAAAGCAAGACCAGAAAAGCATCTGTGTGCAAATGAAAACCAAAATGCTTTATTCAGCATAAAAAATTATAGCAAAAGAAATGTCCACTATATACAGGGCCTATAGGCCAGGCCATGTGCGAAGTCCTGGTGGGGGACACTTTGGGACGCATCTCCCCTAGCTTGCCTGCACAGTTCACTCTTCCATATCATCCACAGAAGGGGGGGCATCATGTGGGGGGGAAGGACCAGGCACCGCAGGGACAGGAGGGGCAAGGGTAGGTGTTGTGGGTGCAGAGACGGACGACTCCACCACAGGGGGTGGGGCAGCGCCAAAGGTGGTAGTTAGGATGGCACTGCACACGGTCGCAAGGTCTGCCAGCGTCTCCCCTGCACCCGAAGGAACCACAGGCCCCAAGGAGGGGGGGGGTCAGAGGGATGGGTTGCAGCGCTACTGGGGGAGGGTGTGGACAGGGGGGGACTCAACTCCCCTGCCTGGGGACTTCCTCGACCGCTTGCGGGGTGGTGTCACACTGGGGCTGAGGGACAGACTGGCCATGAAGGACTCTTTGTCCGACTGTTGGGCAGGGGAGCCAAGGTGAGTGGTTTTGGAGGAAGTGGGTCGTGAGGACTGCGGACTCCCACTGTGGCTGCGTGGCTGCCGTTTGCCCCCCGACACAGTGTTGGTGTGCCTACTTCCCCCTGTGTGTGCGTGACTGGTGGAGTGCGTTTGGCCTTCCCTGGTGGTGTGCTGCCTGTGTCTGGTGGGGTGCGTGCATCGGGACGTCTGGGTGTGCGTGGGACAGGCATGGGAGTGGGAAGTGTGGATGCTGCAGGGGTAGGGGGGGGATGGAGCGCTGCTGGAGATCCACTGCTGCAGTCAGTGACGAGTCTATGGACCTCAGCAACATCCGTTGGTCAGACATCGCTGCTGACATGCCCTCCATGTATGACACCATCTGTGTCAGCAGTCTGGTGTGGCCATGGAGGACATTAAGCAGCGATGTCTGACCAACCTGCAACTGCCGCAGGATGTCCACAGACTTGGCATTGACGGCAGCAGGGGAGACAGGGGCAGGGGGTGCGGTGCCTGGCACAAAGGAGACATGTTGTCGCCTAGCACGGAGGGAAGGGACCCGAGCAAGTGGGAGGCCGGTGATGGGAATGGAGGGGGCGGCGAGAGATGGAGTGCTGCTTTCAGCTCTGGGTGCAGCCTCCGCCCCCTCTGGGAGCTCAGCCTCGGACCCGTCAGCGTCATAGTCAGTGGTGGGACTGGACAGGTCCTCCGCCTCACTCCCCTCGTCCTCCATGCCACTCGCTGCGCAAGACTCGCCAGCAGTGGTGGCACCGGTGCTGGATCCCTTCTCAAGGTCCGTGCCAGTGTCTCCCTCGGTATCCCATGACAATGCTGTGGGCAAGGTGAAGAGACAGGAAATAATCAGACACCTGTATACATATGACACATGAGTCAAAACTACATAGGTCACAGTGCATAGCATGAAAAGCAACATGAGTAACATCTACAATACTACGCACATGTGTAGGCCCTGCACCACACAGTGGGTTGACCCACCATGCCACTGAGAAACAATGGAGAGCATGACACAACAGCAAATAACTTGATATCAAATGAGACAGAGGAGCTAGTGTCTGGGGACAGTCGAGCACAGCATCTGGACCACACACCGTTGCCAAAAAAGGGATGAGCAGGAACCATGTCTGTTAACTTTTGGCACATGCATGCTTAGCAAATACATTAAACCATGCCCAACATGACTGGGTCACTGCGTGTTGAGTGTATGTCCAGACAATCATCACACACAGGCCAGACCTGGCAAGGAGACATACGGTCTGGACATGTAGGCCTTGCCCGCACAAACACCCCCCTACCTGAGACAATGTGATTGAGACAAAGGAAGTACTTACACCTCGTACTCGGGGATTAAAAAAATGCCCTACAATAAATCCTGATTGTACACGAACTACCCCTCGTGCGCCTGACCACACATATAATTGAAAAACAACCATCATCAAATAGTTGTACCAAGACACACAGGCACTGGCCACTGTGAGTATGCACAAGCCAAATTGGGTCACCCTGTCAAGTGGACACATGTAGCACACTTAACGTAAATACAAATGAGGCCAGGGTACAATGCCACAGAGCCCAACCTATGCTGAAGACACAGAGAATGTCCACATTGTTGGCTGACACACATGATACCTAGGAAAAGGTGCCCCAGGGGACTGTAGTGGCCACACTCCTCCATGGTCCTGTATGGATATGACTGCAACAGAAGCGACTGTCCCTGCACTATGCATAGCTCACACACATGCACATCATGTCTGAGGGCACAACATTGGTCATGCATGCTGTAAGGCAGTACACTTTTAAGACACACTCCTATGTCGGGACTCAGCAGCAGTGCCAACTAACATGGACCCCACAATGACTGAACTGGCCAGGGCACAGGCAAGCTCACAACACATGTAACACACCACCCCCACACATGATGTTGCAAGCATTGGGCACTTGGATTAACTGCCAGCCTAGATAACCTTGTGCAAGAGTGACTACCCACAGACCCGGGAACACATGTCAAGGAGGGGAAGGGAGAAAGAACAGCACGTGTTGACTTTGTGGAACAGGATATGCACTGCACATATAAACCCTGGCAGTGTATCTATGCGACTGCGCACTTCCAAACGCTGGTGACACACAACAAACACACATGTACCTACCCCCTTCCTGCTGCTGCTTTTCCAGTAAGCGCCTATCCAAGTCAGGGAAGACCACCGCCAGCACACGCTTCATGATGTGGGTCAGGCGCCGGTGCCCACGGTTCTTCTTCCCTTCTGGTGAGTCCCCCAGCAGGACCCGGGCGATCCTCCTGGTCCAGCACCGGATATCCTGCCAGCTCTTCCTCACCTGGGCCAGGCGCCGCTTCCGACCCTCCACCGACCTCACAGCACTGACGGCTTGCCTCCAAATCTCCCCCTTGGCATAGGCGCCTACCTGTGAGGATGACAAAGTGAGACAACTTAAATATACATGCTACATGTCACAGAGACACACATTAGAAAAATTTGGCTGGTTTGAACAGGGCATAGTATGCAGCAGACTCATTGCACCTTTGTCATAGGGACATTATCCTCTGGGGAAGGCAAAATGCACTACGTGGCATTGAAAGTACACAGGTGGAATGAGGGGTGCGACACAATCAATGATCATGGCTCACACTGTGCATCACAAGCTACACCAGGATTATATACAGCACCTCACAGCAGTCACATGCCCCAGGCCACTGACGAAACCTCAGCAGAGTACACAGACACACACAGGCACAGGACAATCACCTGCCATTGGCAACTGCGGGTACAAACCTCACTCTGCACATGTGCCACTTGACTGGGGGGTGTCACAGGTGTTGGGCTAGCCCAGCACGTCATACACACAGCACTGCTCCCTGCTCACATCAGATGGGTAGGGTATATGCATCCCTCATGCATCGGGGCTGCAACACTCCACATAGACACTCACCCACATGACAGGGGACTTACACACACACCAATGTCCAGGGGACAAACACATCATTTGGACACTCTCACCACAGGTACACTCAACTCACACACATCTGTGGGTACAGTCACCTGTCACACTGGGGGGAACACAGATTCCCATCAGGGCTGTAGAAACAACATTCCCAAGAGGATTAGCCAGGCTGAATGTGGCATGCACCATGCAGTGATTGTCACAGTAAGCACTATGCAAGTGAGGAGTGCCGACATGCACTACAGCATGCTCTGCATGGGAGACATGAGGCATCCCCCCCCCTTGGACCCACTCTAAACAACATTGCATGTCTGTCACACCTGGACACAATGCCAAAAGTGACAGTCACAAAAAAGGGGCACAGTCTAAGCTAGTGGAGTCAGCACTCACCTGCTCCCCTGGTCTCCCATACAGGCTGGGGTACTGTGGGCGGATGACATCCAACAATGCCACATTCTCCTCCAGGGTGAATGGCTGGGCCCTCTCCACAGACCTGGACATGGTGCCAGAGGAATCACGAGCAGCAGCAGTGGTGTGGAATGAAAGGTTGTGCAGGCAAGTGCTCTCTCATGGGACCTGGCTGCCTTATATTTGCCTTGCTGGCCTGTTTCATTTACAGGAGTACAGAGTGATTGATCAATCTCATTTGCATCCTACGTTTCCTCCAATCCCTTTAAACCTACCCCAGTGAGGGGCTTTACATGGTTTAAAAATTGAGCATGATGTCAAGTCAACAACCACTTTGCAACATAGTATATTGTCTCCAACCGACTCTTGCTGGCCACCTGATGAAAATATTTGAACTTGAAACTTGGTCTCCATGACAACCAGCATGCATTTAGGCCCTTATACTTGTCCCTCATGTGTCCCCTATGTAATTTCACTATACACACACAGGTACGGTGCGTTCCATGCCCCTAGGGCACCACTACTCCAGTGATACGGTCCGTACACGCGTTTGTAGGGTCCGTATCACTATGGTTGTGTTGCCGTAGGCGTACGCCATAGGGATACAGTCCGTACACGCGTGTGTAGGGTCCGTATCACTATGGTTGTGTTGCCGTAGGCGTACGCCATAGGGATACGGTCCGTACACGCGTGGGTAGGGTCCGTATCACTATGGTTGTGTTGCCGTACAGACCGTATCCCTATGGCGTACTCCTACGGCAACACAACCATAGTGATATGGACCCTACACATGCGTGTACGGACTGTATCCCTATGGCGTACGCCTATGGCAACACAACCATAGTGATACGGACCCTACACACGCGTGTACGGACCGTATCCCTATGGCGTACGCCTACGGCAACACAACCATAGTGATACAGACCCTACACACGCGTGTACGGACCGTATCCCTATGGCGTACGCCTACGGCAACACAACCATAGTGATACGGACCCTACACATGCCCTCAGAGCGTGTGTACAGTGCGTTTCAAACCTTACACTGGTGACAGGCGGCACACAGAAAGGAATTGAGCTGTCATACTTGGCCAAGGCTGGACATCAAGTCATTGTCCGTGCAGTCCTACATGTCTCAGGCCTAGGTGTGTCAGGCTGTGATGTGGCACATATCTCCTCATGTTTGAACCCAATAGATGTGTGATGAGCTGTGTACACATGTCATGTGTGATGGTGCACTATGTGCCACACATCCCCTTCACACCTTTGACATGTGTGCATGTAGTACAGACTTGTTGAGCAATGCGTCACTGGCATGGCACAGTCGCCAACACCGGCAACAGTCCCCTGATGCCAGGTACACAGATAATTACACCTGACATGTGACTACCGGCGTTGCACGATGTGGGTATGTCATGTGTGTGTCATGTGTTCCCATAAGCTTGCTGTTGGTGTTCTGTCAAATGCATCTGCAGTTGCTGCATCCAACATGTGCCTGTGTGTAGATGGGCATGGCACACTATTATGCACACCAGGACACCTGTGGAATCAGACGTAACGAATGTATGTATGTATCGAACATGGACTTGCGAGACAAGGACATATCTGCGTAGTATCAATGTATGTGTGATCAGTCTTGACATGTACCCCTTCATGGCAAGGTGTGTGGTCTGTCCTTTTTTCAGGGACATGTGACCTGTGCCTCTAGTGTTCCGCAACCTGTCTGTATGATAAACATCCTTCTTCTGCACATATGTGGATGTCTGTCACTCCTGTAATGCGTCTGCCTGTTCACTTACACTGGCCCACAGCTAGTTTCATGCCATGTCATGTTGAGCTTGAGAATCCACGTTTGTAGCTGGCTCTTGGTAGGAGTGTCACCTGCCTGGCATACGTGTCCAGGATATATTGCACAGACCTGACTCTGTATGTAGCATATGTGTATTGGCTGTTTAACATGTGCTCAGTACATTGACATTGTTGTTGTACTGTACTCACTCTTCGTTGTCCCTTCCAAATTACTGCAGGGCTCTGCCTCTCCCCTGACCAATGCCAGACTTGGCTGCCCTGAGGGAACGTGACTGTATACATCGCTACCGCTTCACCCAATGGTTGATTGAGAACTTGACAGCAAGGCTGGCACCACACCTCCAACCGCTACACAGGTATCCTACTGCATTGACACCCATGATGAAGGTGATGGCAGCCCTACATTTCTTTGCCACGGGTATGTTTCAATATACCATATCTCATGTTGGTGGCATGTCCCAGACCATGTTCAGCCGTGTCCTGCATGATTTTTTAGAGGCCATGTTGGTTCACCTGGATGAGTTTATTCATTTCCCAACTCCTGAGCAGTTGACAGGTGTCAAGGTGGGCTTCTATGCCCTGGGAGGGATGCCCCATGTCATTAGGTCTATTGATGGGACACATGTGGCTTTGGTACCACCACAGGCACAGGAGGTAGCCTTTCGTAATCGCAAACATTACCACTCCATTAATGCCCATGTGGTGTGTCTTGCTAACATGGTGATTTCCCATGTCTGTGCTCGTTTTCCAGGATCAGCACACGATGCCTACATCATGAGGTGTAGCAGGGTGCCTGAAATGATGCTGCAGCTGTGCAACGAACGAGCATGTCTTGTTGGTGGGTATTCTCTGTTAGTCCTGTATTTAGCGTCATCTTTCTGTCTTACTGCTTCTCCTGACCCACTTCTGTCCATGATGTTTCCATGTAGGGGACTCTGGCTATCCCAACATGCCATGGCTGATCACGCCTCTCCGCAACCCCAGAACGGCTGCCGATCACCGGTACAACAACGCCCATGGGCAGACCAGGCGAGTGATAGAGAGGACCTTTGGCCTCCTGAAGAGCCGATTCCGGTGCCTCCACAAGACCGGCAGCGCACTCCCATATGCACCGGTGAAGGTCTGCAAAATCTTCCTCGTGTACTGCATGCTGCACAACATGGCAGTGGAGAAAGCTGTGCCACTCATACTGGATTCGGATGAGCAGGAACATCCACCCGTGGAGATGAGGGGCTTGGTGACGAGGCAAGTGATGTTGAGGAGGAAGAGGAAGAGGACATCCAGAGTCGGCTCATACGCAACTTCTTTGCTTAGTGGTGAGTTGCAGTGTCTGAGTGTGCACGCATTGAGCCTTGTGTGGCATGTGTTGCAATGTGTGGGTCCATCTGCATGTATGGCAAGTAAGTCAGAGGTGTGTTTGGATGTGTCACTCGAGTGATGGTGTAATAAAAGATTGTCTTTCCTGAGACACTATTTTCACCTGGCATGTTGACAACCTTATACGTGTCGAGTACATGCCCATGCATGCGGATGTGCTTATTTTGGCTCACTTCTTGTGTGTCTCTCATCCCCAGGTATTTGCGCATGCTATCTGCTGGTGGCATTGTTGTGCTCCTGCTATCCCTCATGAATACAGCAACATGTGCTGAATCAGCGTAACATGCACGGACATGTCGAAAATTCACCTTGGGGTAAGGGATGCAGCACGGCTTTTTGGGTGTGCTATTTGTTTGGAATGTGTGTGCACTGCTCCTGTTCATGTTTGGTTACTTTGCATACATGTAGAATCACCATGGGGCACATGACATGGAGCTGAATTCACCTGAATTGATAGTCACACTTGGTGACAGTCATCTGTAATGTGATTGTGGATTGTGATGAAGGCATCAATGTGTGTAACACTGCCCTCAGAAACATACGGGATGCACCGGGTTGACATAGTGTGGGACATCCCCATTAGAGACTCAATGGTGAATAGCAGCCTCTCCGTGCCAGTTCTATGGATTTCCTGCATCTGTGGTGCAAAGGGGGGTGCCAGTGTAGGTCCCACATGTTCATCCACATGACCTGTGCATCTGTTAATATGGATGCATTTGCCTTCCGGCAAACATGACTAATAAAGGTGTCCCTCAGCCTCCAAGGTGCCTCATCTCTGTCAATGCAGGTCTCTTGCCACTGTGCATGCGGCATGTCTGGCATAGTTGTCACAGATTGTGCATATGAGTCTATGTGTAGAGTAGCAAGATGCAAGCTGTTTGTCAGGGATTATGATATGTATTGTGCATGATGTACATGGCTGTGTAGGTATTTTGGCATCTCAGTCCCCACAACGGCCACTTTGCTGCATGTGCATCCATTGTCTGTGTGTGTGCCATGTTGAACCAGACACTCCTTCCTTATCACACACCTTTAGCAGTAGTCCTTTCTGACATGCTTGTGTTTGTGTGCAACTTGTGGCATGGTTTTCAGGACATGGCGCCTGCTGCTGCACGTCCTGCAGCAAGGGCACACAGAGTTTCTATATTTGGCCTCACATACACACCTCTAAGACGCACCCCCCTTCCTCCCTCCACCTATTCATTTTGGTGTAATCTGCTTGTGTGTGACACAGTTGCGGTGGCAAAGGCTGGACCATCTGCACATGCTACGTGCATATTGCACGTGCCTCATGTCTTTGAATGTGCCACATCACGCTACACCATGATGTTGAGGCCACCCACCAAGCAATGTCCATCCAATACATCTGTTGCATGCACTCAGGCATGCACTCATCGCCCACACAACACCTTTGCATAATGAGTGTGCAACTCCAACTGCCTACACAGCGCTGGCATGCCTTCCAGGCCCTGTCACACCAACCAGGTCATGTCCCTCCTACTCCCCACCGGCTTTGTATCCCAACAAGGCCATGGGAGTGGTACTCCAGGCATCTGCATGTAGTATGGTGTCGTTGTGGGACACATGGCACAGTGATCATGTCTCAGCGTGTTAGTCTATAATGTGTCCAGGATCCCCCTATACACCATGACATGCGCACTGCATCTCATCATCATCTGGTGTCCCATTGACAGCTAGGTGCTCCTCACCCTCCCCAAAGACGCAGTCCTTGCCAGTTCTCATATTGAATAATGCATGGTATCCATTGGCAGATGGCTGAACATCCGCCACCTGATGCTGGACTTGTACACGACTGAGGTGTTCATCTGCGGATTGTCCCCTTACAGCTGGGTCAACTGCTTGTGTCCCACCCGCAAGGGCCCTGCACAGGCACACAGTGTCCATGCACACAAGCTGGTGTGCATCATGGATTGCTTGCTCACATGTGCTATGCTGATCACCAGCATCTGTACCTCAGGCTTCAGCACACTCTGCATTATGCACAAGATCCACAGTTCGATCCACCTCAAGGCAAGACAGACCATCCCCCAGGTCAAATACAACATCCGTGTCTAATCCTACCCTGCACTCTACGGAGAAGTACGTTACAACTCCCATGATACTTGT
This sequence comes from Triturus cristatus, assembly GCF_964204655.1. Lineage (NCBI taxonomy): Eukaryota > Metazoa > Chordata > Amphibia > Caudata > Salamandridae > Triturus > Triturus cristatus. Next base: position 467,528,405 of record NC_140589.1, read on the forward strand.
CCACATCCAGGGTGCATCTGCACAGCTCTGCTTCAACATCCGGCGACCCAGCCACATCACCGTCCAACAGAGACAGCTGCAATGGATCCCTGTCAGCTGCAGGATGACCTTCACAATCCATGCCCACACTCAGGATGCAGCCCACGACCACGACCCCAACACAACCTTGTGGCACTGTCATCCAAGACCCCATTGTGCCATCTCCATGCATCCAACCTTGGCCTGGCCACCATTCTCTACATCCACCTGACTCCAGCATGCAGGACATAGTTCTCCCACCTGGCTACACATACCTGGGACTCCCACCCCAGGACACTCCACATGATCCCTGACCTCTGCGCATGACTTTTGCTCTTCGAAATAGGTCTGTCCGCACAGTTGTGCAGGCACCCCCTCAGCTGATTGGGCCCATCACGGGTGAGTATGGTGCTCCATGTCTGTATTGGATGATACATTGTGACCCATGTGTGTCCTGTGCCAGACTCAGACCCCAGGGTATGCATGGCTGGAGTTACTTCAAAACTCAGGCATGGTTTGACTTTCCAACACACACATGTTATGGAATAATGCAAAATGACGGCATCATCTCGTGATTTTTATGAATTTTATTAGTGGCGGGGTACGTGTTTGGGGGGATGTAAAGAGGTGCTCGCCGGGTGTCTGTAATCCAAAGTTCACAGGGGGAGTTGGGATCCTTGCCATTGAAAGTTATCAGAGTCCATGCCACAGTCTTTGTCAACATTGGTCAGACAGTGACCAGGAAGTCCATGTGGCAGAGAATGTCATTGGATGAGGTGCTGCTGTTGCGCCAGAGGGCCAGGTGCCAGGCCAGGTGACCTGGGAGATGGTGATGGTCCGCTGACTCTCACAGTCTTTTGCGTGGACGACCCACCTTCCTCCGGGGACCCTCAGAAGCAGGCCCTGATGATGTCTGTGATGCTCCGTCGGACGAATCCTCCTCCTCCTGATCCCTCCCTGTGGCTGGTGGTGATCTTCGCCTGGTGGCACAGGGAGGGTTGCCCATGTTTTCGGCAATCCGACGGAGTGAACGGCTCATGTCCGTTTGCACCGCCACGAGCTCAGACAGTCTTGCTTCCATCCGTCCTTGGTGTTGCTGTTGACTGGCATATTGCTCGGCCTGCAGGTTCTTAATCTCATTGAGGGTCTCCACTGCCTGGCTGACGCCCCTGGTGTCACGCCGGTATGTGTCCAGGATGTTGCGGACGTGTGACATAACGGGGACGTGTGACATAACGGGTTCCTCAGCTGTCTGGTCAGGTTCACGCCTCCGCTGTCCTCCACTCCCACCACCCCTGCCCACTTGAGCCTGGCCTGCCGTTGTGGGCACATCGGGTCTCCGAGACCCCTGAGAGATGGCATTTGCGGGGGCGCCTGCCTCCTCCTGGGTGCCTGGAGTACCTTGTCCCTCCTGGTCAAACTGGCTGCGTTGTTGTGTGCGAGCAGGGCTCCTGTGTGTATCCTGGGACGTGGCAGGAATGGGGGTGGTGGTTGGCACAGTTGTACCTGACGCAGGTGCTGCAGGTGCTTGGGCACCAGAGGGGCCAGGTTGGTCGGGGTCATCCACGGTGTGGTGAGAGTCGTCGCTGCCGGTGGGATCATCGTCACGCCGAGCCTGGTCCTGTGATTCTTCTCCCCAGTGTTGGGGGGAGATCGACGACGTTGCCCTGTGTGTGAGAGAGAGACAATGTTAATGGTGTTTCATGCGACATCCATGTTTCATACATACTCAAGTTGGCACAGTTCCTCTGGGTAGTTGGATATGTCTAGCATTCCTCTCACAGTGCACTTGTGGATGGGTATGTTGCGGGGGACAGATTGATATGTACTCCTGGTTATTTGGCCTGTCTAATGAGTGTTGGGATGCTTATTTGGCTATGGATTGGTCTTATTGTGTCACATATCCATTGTGGGAGTGCCAATTTGCGTTGGCTGCCCCGGGGGTGTGTGCTTGTGTAAGGGGTGTGTGTGTGTGACCGGGCATGCTGTTGGGTGTGGTGTGATTTGACATTGGGTCTACCAGGTGATGTGTCTATCCCCTCATGGTGCATGCTGGCATGACAGTGAATGTGAGTTCCTGTGGTAGGTAGGTGGCATGTGGAGTTGGTGTTTGAGTGTACAGTGGTCACAGGATTGCCTTGTGCTGTCTACAGCAGGGCCAAGTGTCATCTACCTTGTCTGTACTTGGCAAGTCCCTGTGCATTGTGCATGGTGCATGGGTATGTCCCTTGGCCACAGCTTTCAACACTTTTCCTATGTGTGACACACTCTTTGTTGTTGCATCATTTTTGAACGCAGTGAACAGTGTAGCGAGCGTGCGTAGCGAGCGATGCAGAACCGGCTTACGTGTTGCACTGTTCGTGGGCAAATGGTGCTTTTTTTATCTATTGGAGAATGCAGGTCGGTAACCTATGCATTTGTGACTGGGTTCTAACAAACACAGTGAGTGGGTATACTGGGTGTAAGGTTAGGTTTGTGCCTGCAGCAAGGATCTACTCGTGCACAGTTTGACACATGGCCCAGTGATTTCCAATCGAAAAAGGGGTGTTTCACACACTGCCAGACCTTGTCAACATGCACACAGTCCACCTGCTGACGAGCGGACATGCCCACACCACCCAAGGGTGATTTTGTCTCCCTCTGTCTCCCTCTCTCCCTCCCTCTGTCACCCTCCTCCCTCTGTCTGTCTCCCTCTGACACCCTCTGTCGCCCTCTGTCTCCCTCCCTCTCTCTCCCTCTCCCTCCGTCTGTCTGTCACCCTCTGTCACCTCAGCTCAGCTTCCTGGGCACACACACTTTGCAGGTCTTTCAAAGGCCATTGGCTTGTTCATGTGGCTTTGTTTAGAATCTCCCGGCCCCCATTGGGCAGAGTGTCTCTGAGTCTGCGCAGCTGCGGTGGTGTGTGCTGACACTCTTTCACAGTGATGCCTCTTCATTAGCTGCTGTTATGTGCAAATTGGGCCTTCATACCCATGTCATCCTGCGACGCGGCCACCAGTTGCAGGCGACACAGTACAGTGTTGGGACACACTGTTTGTATAGCTCTGCCCTAGGCCATATGGGCTGAGGGCATTGGTGTCAGCTTCTGAGTTGCACAATGTTTTTTTGGAGGCCCACCCTCCCGGCATCACGGACATCCTGTCTTGTGTTGGTGTTTTGTGTGGCCTGTGACTTGGCGTGGCCTTGCTTGGTGCATGGGGCATGGAGCCGCTAGTGGCATGTGCGTGTTTTTGGAGTGTGGTTGTGTCCGGTGATGGCTTTGGGGTAGTTGCGTGCATTATTGGGAGTTGGGTTGTTGATGCGGTTCCCCCCATGTGAGGTGAGTTGTTTGTGTACTCACCAGGCTCGGCGACTCCTTCTACTCCGTGTACTTCCACCGGCGGCAGCGTGCGCATCACCTTCTCATCCCAGAGATGGTAGTGTACCGGTCTGCGGGCCGGGCCACCTCCAGTGATGTTCCCCTGGTTATATTCGTCAGTCATTTTGCGGCGGACCGTCCTCCGCAGATCGTACCACCTGGCTTGGCATTCAAGCCTGGTCCTTCTGATGGGCGCAACAGCATTCACCCTCTCAACGATCCTCTGCCACATGGCTGATTTTGCTGATATGCCGGTCTGTCTGACCAATGTTCCAAAGAGCTGTGGCTCGACTCTAATTATTTCGTTGACAAGGATCTCCAGCTCCGCTGTTGTGAACTTTGGATTCTTGGGGGATGGTTGTGGGTGTGTGTGTGTGGTTGTGAAGGTGTGTGTGTGAATGTGTGCAAGTGTAAGGTGTAGTCAAGGTTCAAGTATGGTGCTGTTGGTTGTCTGTGGGGTCTGGCAGCAGTGGGTCTGTTGCAAAGGCTCATGGTTTGTGTGTGTGGGCCCTTTTTATTGGTCCATTTGTGGGTGTGGCTGTGTTTGAACTTTGGGTTGGTGTGTTATAAGGAGTGGTTGTGTTTTGGGCCTCTGTTTACCTGTTTGGCTGTTGCAGGTCAGTGTGTTGGATGTATTTGGGCTTGTTGGACGTGTTTTGTGGTGTTGTGCAATTCGAATTGACTCTCCTTGTGGTGTTTTGCAGTGTCCTGGTTCAGTACGTGTGTTTTTCGCGTCTGTAAGGTGCGTACATCGGCCATGTTGTTGTACAGTGCTCACATTTGCTATGGCTTGGTACGACTCGTACATGCGTAATGCTGGGTTAGGGGGCTGGGGTAGGGTGCGTACAGGCACGGGGCAAGGTGTAGGGACCTGGGGGTACATGCCATACATACGGGAACCGAGGGTACGGCGCGTACATACGGGGGGGCTGGGGGTACGGCGCGTACATACGGGGTGCTGGGGGTACGGTGTGTACCCCCACCTCCGTATGGACAGTGCGTACCCCCACCTCCGTATGGACGGTGCGTACCCCCAGCCCCCGTATGTATGCACCGTCCCCCAGCACATACCCACAGCCCCCCGTATATACACGCCGTACCCCCAGCGCCCCGTATGTACGCGCCATACCACCAGCCCCCCCGTATGGACGGTGCGTACCCCCACCCCCCCTATGGACGGTGCGTACCCCCACCCCCCTATGGACGGTGCGTACGCCCACCCCGTAGGTATGGAGCATACCCCCACCCCGTGTAGGTACGGAGCGTACCCCCCACCCCCGTAGGTACAGAGCATACCCCCACCCCCTATGGATGGTGCGTACCCCCACCCCGTAGGTATGGAGCGTACCCCCACCCCCGTAGGTATGGTGTGGACCCCCAGCGCGTAGCATACGGGGGTGGGGGTACGCTCCATACCTACGGGGGTGGCGGTATGCTCCGTACCTACGTGGTGGGGTACGCTCTGTACCTACGAAGGGGGGTACGCTCCGTACCTACATGGGGTGGGTGTACGCTCCGTACCTACGGGGTGGGGGTACACTCCGTGCCTACGGGGGTGGGGTGGGGGTACAGCGCGTACATGGGGGGGCTGGGGGTACGGCGCATACTTGGGGGGTGGGCTGGGGGGGTGTTCGGCGCGTATGCGGGCACATGTTTGGACGTCTCCATGGTTGCTATGGGAGTTCGCTCCGTACGGTGTTTTTTCCATCCGGTTGTGCATTCGGACGGACGGGACGGATCGTACTTGCGCGCTCGGACTTCAGTTTACCGATTCGTACGTGAAACTGTCCGGGGACATGTCAGACACTTTTTCCGACCCGAGGACGTGTCGGGGAATTTTCCCAATGCGATTCGTATGGATTTTTTCACATACGAATCGTACTTGCCAGTTTGTACGGGACTTGTACGATTCGTACGTAAAAAAATCCGGATACGATTCGCACGGGAATATTTTTACCGGATCGGAATCAGCCCAGAATGTTAAAACCAACTTCACTAAAAGATATATTTTATCATTCTGAGTTCAGGCATACTAAACTTTAATTTTTGATCTTGCTCCTATGGGAAGAAATGCAGGTAAACATTATACTCAGCATTCCCCATTATAGCCTATGAGCAAGATAGCCTTTCAATAGTGAAAAACGAAAATGGCTGTAATTCACTACCCGAGCATGTCACCTACACCAGTACATGCTCTACCTTTCACATACACTGCACCCTGCCCAGGGGGGTACCTAGGGCCTTCCATAGGGGTGTCCAATGTGTACAGAAAGGGAAGGATTAGGCCTGGCTAGTGTGGACACTGGTCAGGTCAGCATGGCAGTTAGCAACTGCACCCAGGCACTGCGGTGGCAGGCCTGTGACACCATTTTAGGGCTACTCCTGTGGGTGGCACAATCAGTGCTGCAGGCCCACTAGTAGCATTTGAATCACCAGCCCTGGCACACTCAGTGCACTTTACTAGGGGCTAACAGGTGAAACAAATATACAAATCATGGATAACCAATCAATATAACAATTTACCTAGGGAGCACTGGCACTTTGACACCAATCAGCAGTGGCAAAGTGCCCAAAGCATCTAAACCAGCAAAAAGGAAATCCAGCACAGCGTCAAAAATACAGGAGGTAGAGGCAAAATGTCAGGGGAAACCAAGCCAAAGATGTCAGGTCTAACACGTGTCCCCTCCATCTGAAAGTGGGGAGAACTACCCACCCTCTTGGGAGTTCTCATCACTAAGGCGGAAAAATCTGGACAGACCATCAGCATTGGCGTGTTCTATACCGGGACGGTGTTCCACCATAAAGTCCATTCCCTGTGGGAAGATGGACCCCCTCAACAGTTTTGGGTTCTCACCCCTCATCTGCATTAACCATCTGAGGGGCCTGTGGTCTGTCTGAACCCGGAAGTGAGTCCCAAACAAGCAGGGCCTCAGCTTCTTCAGAGCCCAGACCACAGCAAAAGCTTCCCTTTCAATCGCACTCCACCTCTGTTCCCTGGGAAGTAGCTTCCTACTAATGAAAGCTACAGGTTGGTCCAAGCCCTCGTCGTTGATCTGTGAGAGTACCGCTCGTACACCATGCCCTAAAGCATCTGTCTGCACTACAAACTCACTGGAGAAATCAGGCGCCTTGAGCACCGGTGCCGTGCACATGGAAGTCTTCAGGGCATCAAAAGCAGTTTGACAGGCATCGGTCCAATTCACTCTCCTGGGCTGCTTCCTTGAAGTCAGCTCTGTCAAGGGGGCAACAATGGTGCCATATCCCTTGACAAATTGGCGATAATACCCGGTGAGTTCTAGGAAGGCTCTCACCTCTGTCTGGGTCTTGGGGGGCTCCCAAGCCAGGATGGTATCAATCTTTGCTTGGAGGGGCACCACCTGGCCGCTCCCTTCCTGGTGTCCCAAGTACATGACAGAACCCTGCCCTATCTGGCACTTACTGGCCTTGATAGTGAGGCCTGCCCTTTGCAGAGCCTTCAACACTTTACAGAGGTGCTGCAAGTGTTCCTCCCACGTGGAGCTGAACACAGCAATGTCATCCTGGTACACGGCGCTGAATTCCTCCAGCCCGGACAGTACCTGGTTGACCAGTCTCTGGAATGTGGCAGGGGCGTTCTTCAACCCAAAGGGCATAACTCGGAACTGGAAGGGCCCCTCTGGCGTTGAAAACGCAGACCTCTCCTTGGCCCCCTCAGTTAAGGCAATCTGCCAGTACCCAGATGTTAAATCAAACATACTGAGGTACTGGGCAGCTCCCAACCGATCCACGAGCTCATCAGCTCTGGGGATGGGGTACGCGTCAGTCTTGGTGACCGCATTGAGCCCACGGTAGTCCACACAAAACCGGAGTTCTGGGGTGGCACCGGGCGCAGCAGCTTTTGGAACTAAGACCACTGGGCTATCCCAGGGGCTGCTGGAGGGCTCAATTACCCCTAGCACCAACATCTTGGAAACCTCTTCCTTGATGCTGACCCTGACCTTGTCAGCTACCCTGTAGAATTTCTGCTTTACAGGTAGACTATCTCCAGTGTCCACATCATGGACGCACCAGTTGGTGACACCTGGGGTCAGGGAGAACAGGGAGCAAAACTGACCCAACACCTGGCGACAGTCCCTCTGCTGTTCTAGGGTCAGGGTGGGCAAGAGGACCACACCATCCACTGACCCATCTTGCTCCTTGGCTGCCAGGAGGTCAGGAAGAGGGTCACTGTCCTCTTCCATTCCAGCATCTGTAGCCAGGAGCATGGTTACATCAGACCTCTCGAAGTGGGGTTTGAGGCGGTTCACATGTAAGACCCTCAGGGGCTGCCTGGGGGTATGCAAGTTAACCAGGTAGGTTACTTTGCTCTTGCGCTCCACCACCTCATATGGCCCAGTCCACTTGTCCTTGAGCGCACAAGGCTCCACTGGCGCCATTACCCACACTTTCTGCCCAGGTTGAAATTCGACCAGAGTGGCATTCTGGTCATACCATCTTTTCATTTCTTCCTGGCTGGCTTCTAGGTTCTCTTGGGCGAGCTTCCTGAAGCGCAGTGTCTGGTTGCGGAAGGCCAGCATGTATCTGAGCACATCCTGGGGGGTTTTCCCGGGGGATTTCTCCCACCCGTCCTTCACTAGAGTGAGAGGTCCTCTAACAGTGTGGCCATACAGAAGCTCAAAGTGACTGAACCCTAAGGACTTCTGAGGCACCTCCCTGTAGGCAAACAACAGGCATGGTAAGAAGACGTCCCACTTCCGTCTCATGGGCTCCGCAAGGCCCATAATCATACCATTCAGGGTTCGGTTGAACCTTTCAACCAACGCATTTCCTTGAGGGTTGTAAGGAGTGGTGAACTTATAAGTTACCCCACACTTCTCCCACCGAGACTTCATGTACCTAGAGATGAAGTTGGTATCCCGGTCGGAGACCACCTCTCTGGGGAAGCCCACATGGGAAAAGATCCCCATCAATGCACAGCCCACCACGGGTGCTCTGATTGTCCTGAGAGGGACTGCTTCCAGGTACCGGGTGGCGTGGTCCACCAAGACCAGGATGAACCTGTTGCCTAAGGCTGTCTTGGGGTCCAGTGGCCGCACAATATCGATGCCCACCCGCTCAAAAGGGGTGCTCACCACAGGAAAGGGTTGGAGGGGTGCTTTGCACTTCCCTCCGCTCTTCCCACTTGCCTGACAAGTCTGGCAAGTCCTACAGAATGTCCGAACGTGCTTCTTCATCTGGGGCCAGAAGAAGTGGGTGACAAGCCTTTGGAAGGTCTTGTCTTGCCCCAGATGTCCTGCGAGAGGCACGTCATGAGCCAGACCCAGTAGGAAGTCCCTGAAGCGCTCTGGTACCACCAGCACACAGACTGCACCGGGCTCAGCGAACTTAGGCTCACTATAAAGCAACCAATCCTCCCAGTAAATGAGATGATCCTTGGCCGCTCCACCTACTGCCTGGTCTGCAGCCTGCTGCCGCATACCAATGAGGGAAGGGCATTCCTTCTGCGCCCTGCAGAACTCCTCTCTGGAGGGGCTACCCTCTTTCTGCCAATGGGTCAGCTCAGGTAGGTCCACCAGTTCGGCCACCTGTTCCCCTGTAGGTTCCAGGGCATCCCCCTCAGGTTCTGCTTCTTCCTGGACCGTGGGAATGGTGGGGGCTGGTTTCCCACACCCTCTGCTCCTTCTCCTCTGGGCAGGTACCTGGGCCACTGTTTCAGGCTCCAGGTCTGCTGACTCACCCCTACTGACTGCCATAGACCGAGTGGTCACACAGATCTACTCAGGCAAACCCAACATCTCCATGTGAGGCTGGCGTTCCACCTCCTTCCATGGGGAACTCTCCAGGTCATTACCTAGCAGACAGTCTACAGGCATGGATGGACTCACAACAACCTTCAAGAGACCTGAGACCCCCTCCACTCAAAGGGAACCTGCGCCACTTTACAGAGGCGCACTGAGTTGTCAGCTGCAACTACTGGGTGAAGTATATTGGGAATGACCTGCTCTTCAGACACCCACTGACACCTCACAGATGTTACGCTGGCTCCTGTGTCTCTCAGAGTCTCCACCCTTCTCCCATTGATGGTCACCCACTGCCTGTATTTCTTAGTGTTATTGGGCAAGTAGGTATCCTGGACCATCTCTTGGTCTCCTAAAGAGACAAGGGTCATAACTGCTGGTCCCTCCCCTTCACTAGAAATTAAATCTTCCCCCAAAGCTACACTCATAAAACCCGGTGTAGCAGCACCAGTGGGTGCTGGAGGTTTCTTGGGGGCAACTAGGGGCAATGTCCCACGCCTCTTTGCAGTGATAGCAGGTAGGTGGACCCCAGGGGTCCCGCCTGCCCCTATGGGGCCAGGTCGGTTTGGGCTTGGGGGTTGGGACTCCTTTCCCTGGGAACTGTTTTGGGGCCCTTGAGAGAACTCCTTTTGGTTACCCTTGTCCCCCCCACTCTTTTGCTGGGGACCCTGCCTACCTTTGGCTGTGGTACCCACAATTCCTCTGTGGACCCTGGTACTGGTCCAGCAGTCCGCCGCCTTAGCAAGCTCAATGGGGTCCGTCAGCTTGCTGTCTAAAAGATGCTGGTGCAGCTCTGGAACACATAGACTACTCAAGTGCTCCCAACTAATTAAATGCAACAACCCCTTGTAATCAGTTACTTTGCTGCCCTTCATCCAACATTCCAGTGCATGCGAGTACAGATTCACACACTCCATCCAAGTCTCAGACTCTTTCTTCTTGGAGTTCCTAAACTGCAGTCTATACTGCTCTGGAGTAAGTCCATACGTGAGACATAGGGCCTCCTTCATATTGGGGTAGGTCATGGCACCTGCTAATTCTAATGGGCTCTAGAGCACTCCTCCCAGAAGCCTCAAAATGTTTCCACAGGCCTGCCCCCCAATGTCGATCAGGCACACCATTCATCCTCAATGCAATCTCATACGAGGTAAACCAGGCATAGATATCCTCACTCCTATTATAATTCTGCACCAAATCTTTGGGGATATATACTTTACCCCCTTGAACTGGCTGTGCGCTGCCACTATTGGAACTGGTCCCACCTGTTTAGCTCTGATGTCCAGTTCCCTCATGCTCAACTCATGAGCCAAAAGCAATCTTTTCTCTTCTTTCTCTACTTTCAATTGCTTCATCTTCATTTGCATGATTTCCAATTCATGCTCTCTCACCCTTTGGTTCTCCTCTAACTCTTCTGTGGTGAATCCCCTACTGGAATGGTTGCTGCCAGCCCTTGTGACTGGTCTGCCCACAGGCAGATCTTGGGGAACAAAACCATTCTCTTCACCTGCATCATCGTCCTCTTGGGCCTCCCACCAGGCCTTCAAGACTCTTTGTAGCACATCCTTTCTAGATCCGCTTTTCACAGGGAAACCAAGGTCTTTGCAGAATTGCTTGAGCTCCTCAACTTTGTACGAATACAGATCCTCAATGGAAAACTCCAATCCTGCCCTCTCACTTGTTGCCACCTGAGACATGATGCTCTAGAAGAGTTACTCAAAAATAGAACCAAAAATACAGTATGTGGTTGCGTAGTGGTCTGCACTTAAACTAGTGATGTACACCAATTACTGTGGGTCAAGTACAAATACAAGTTCTAATCCTCACCGCTGACCACCAATGTTAGATCTGGGGGTCTCTAGTTGGCAGGGGTAGGTACCACTGTCCAAATAGGGAGCCTTGCTTCTAGTCAGGGTAAGGGGGATACACTCTTTAGATAACCCCTGCTCGCCCCCTTGGTAGCTTGGCACGAGCAGACAGGCTTATCAAAGGCAATGTGTAAAGTATTTGTACCGATTTGGGAAAAGGGGGTGGTGATGGACAGAGTTTCTGAATGATGCAGAATACTCCTACCAAGTCAAGAGATCATGGTTTTAATCCATCACCGTTTTTTAGCTCACTGCACCATCCCAGCTCAGAACCTGGCTACATGCAAATTAGTCTGTACCTGTCCCAGTGCATGATGGGAACAGGGCAAACCAAACTACCAAGCCAATTCTTATACTGGGAAGGAAACAAGCTTCCGGGGACCAGTTTCTGGCATCACAGCCTTCGTTGGCCCGGCTTGCCTGAATCCTGATGGTGCAATGAGCAAGGGACTCACGTCTGAGCATACCCTCCCACACTGAGTGTGGATAAAATCGATTTGGGAAAAGGGGGTGGTGATGGACAGAGTTTCTGAATGATGCAGAATACTCCTACCAAGTCAAGAGATCATGGTTTTAATCCATCACCGTTTTTTAGCTCACTGCACCATCCCAGCTCAGAACCTGGCTACATGCAAATTAGTCTGTACCTGTCCCAGTGCATGATGGGAACAGGGCAAACCAAACTACCAAGCCAATTCTTATACTGGGAAGGAAACAAGCTTCCGGGGACCGGTTTCTGGCATCACAGCCTTCGTCGGCCCGGCTTGCCTGAATCCTGATGGTGCAATGAGCAAGGGACTCACGTCTGAGGATACCCTCCCACACTGAGTGTGGATAAAATCGATTTGGGAAAAGGGGGTGGTGATGGACAGAGTTTCTGAATGATGCAGAATACTCCTACCAAGTCAAGAGATCATGGTTTTAATCCATCACCGTTTTTTAGCTCACTGCACCATCCCAGCTCAGAACCTGGCTACATGCAAATTAGTCTGTACCTGTCCCAGTGCATGATGGGAACAGGGCAAACCAAACTACCAAGCCAATTCTTATACTGGGAAGGAAACAAGCTTCCGGGGACCGGTTTCTGGCATCACAGCCTTCGTCGGCCCGGCTTGCCTGAATCCTGATGGTGCAATGAGCAAGGGACTCACGTCTGAGCATACCCTCCCACACTGAGTGTGGATATAATCGATTTGGGAAAAGGGGGTGGTGATGGACAGAGTTTCTGAATGATGCAGAATACTCCTACCAAGTCAAGAGATCATGGTTTTAATCCATCACCGTTTTTTAGCTCACTGCACCATCCCAGCTCAGAACCTGGCTACATGCAAATTAGTCTGTACCTGTCCCAGTGCATGATGGGAACAGGGCAAACCAAACTACCAAGCCAATTCTTATACTGGGAAGGAAACAAGCTTCCGGGACCGGTTTCTGGCATCACAGCCTTCGTCGGCCCGGCTTGCCTGAATCCTGATGGTGCAATGAGCAAGGGACTCACGTCTGAGCATACCCTCCCACACTGAGTGTGGATAAAATCGATTTGGGAAAAGGGGTGGTGATGGACAGAGTTTCTGAATGATGCAGAATACTCCTACCAAGTCAAGAGATCGTGGTTTTAATCCATCACCGTTTTTTAGCTCACTGCACCATCCCAGCTCAGAACCTGGCTACATGCAAATTAGTCTGTACCTGTCCCAGTGCATGATGGGAACAGGGCAAACCAAACTACCAAGCCAATTCTTATACTGGGAAGAAAACAAGCTTCCGGGGACCGGTTTCTGGCATCACAGCCTTCGTCGGCCCGGCTTGCCTGAATCCTGATGGTGCAATGAGCAAGGGACTCACGTCTGAGCATACCCTCCCACACTGAGTGTGGATAAAATCGATTTGGGAAAAGGGGGTGGTGATGGACAGAGTTTCTGAATGATGCAGAATACTCCTACCAAGTCAAGAGATCATGGTTTTAATCCATCACCGTTTTTTAGCTCACTGCACCATCCCAGCTCAGAACCTGGCTACATGCAAATTAGTCTGTACCTGTCCCAGTGCATGATGGGAACAGAGCAAACCAAACTACCAAGCCAATTCTTATACTGGGAAGGAAACAAGCTTCCGGGGACCAGTTTCTGGCATCACAGCCTTCGTCGGCCCGGCTTGCCTGAATCCTGATGGTGCAATGAGCAAGGGACTCACGTCTGAGCATACCCTCCCACACTGAGTGTGGATAAAATCGATTTGGGAAAAGGGGGTGGTGATGGACAGAGTTTCTGAATGATGCAGAATACTCCTACCAAGTCAAGAGATCATGGTTTTAATCCATCACCGTTTTTTAGCTCACTGCACCATCCCAGCTCAGAACCTGGCTACATGCAAATTAGTCTGTACCTGTCCCAGTGCATGATGGGAACAGGGCAAACCAAACTACCAAGCCAATTCTTATACTGGAAAGGAAACAAGCTTCCGGGGACCGGTTTCTGGCATCACAGCCTTCGTCGGCCCGGCTTGCCTGAATCCTGAAGGTGCAATGAGCAAGGGACTCACGTCTGAGCATACCCTCCCACACTGAGTGTGGATAAAATCGATTTGGGAAAAGGGGGTGGTGATGGACAGAGTTTCTGAATGATGCAGAATACTCCTACCAAGTCAAGAGATCATGGTTTTAATCCATCACCGTTTTTTAGCTCACTGCACCATCCCAGCTCAGAACCTGGCTACATGCAAATTAGTCTGTACCTGTCCCAGTGCATGATGGGAACAGGTCAAACCAAACTACCAAGCCAATTCTTATACTGGGAAGGAAACAAGCTTCCGGGGACCGGTTTCTGGCATCACAGCCTTCGTCGGCCCGGCTTGCCTGAATCCTGATGGTGCAATGAGCAAGGGACTCACGTCTGAGCATACCCTCCCACACTGAGTGTGGATAAAATCGATTTGGGAAAAGGGGGTGGTGATGGACAGAGTTTCTGAATGATGCAGAATACTCCTACCAAGTCAAGAGATCATGGTTTTAATCCATCACCGTTTTTTTAGCTCACTGCACCATCCCAGCTCAGAACCTGGCTACATGCAAATTAGTCTGTACCTATCCCAGTGCATGATGGGAACAGGGCAAACCAAACTACCAAGCCAATTCTTATACTGGGAAGGAAACAAGCTTCCGGGGACCGGTTTCTGGCATCACAGCCTTCGTTGGCCCGGCTTGCCTGAATCCTGATGGTGCAATGAGCAAGGGACTCACGTCTGAGCATACCCTCCCACACTGAGTGTGGATAAAATCGATTTGGGAAAAGGGGGTGGTGATGGACAGAGTTTCTGAATGATGCAGAATACTCCTACCAAGTCAAGAGATCATGGTTTTAATCCATCACCGTTTTTTAGCTCACTGCACCATCCCAGCTCAGAACCTGGCTACATGCAAATTAGTCTGTACCTGTCCCAGTGCATGATGGGAACAGGGCAAACCAAACTACCAAGCCAATTCTTATACTGGGAAGGAAACAAGCTTCCGGGGACCGGTTTCTGGCATCACAGCCTTCGTCGGCCCGGCTTGCCTGAATCCTGATGGTGCAATGAGCAAGGGACTCACGTCTGAGCATACCCTCCTACACTGAGTGTGGATAAAATCAATTTGGGAAAAGGGGGTGGTGATGGACAGCGTTTCTGAATGATGCAGAATACTCCTACCAAGTCAAGAGATCATGGTTTTAATCCATCACCGTTTTTTAGCTCACTGCACCATCCCAGCTCAGAACCTGGCTACATGCAAATTAGTCTGTACCTGTCCCAGTGCATGATGGGAACAGGGCAAACCAAACTACCAAGCCAATTCTTATACTGGGAAGGAAACAAGCTTCCGGGGACCGGTTTCTGGCATCACAGCCTTCGTCGGCCCGGCTTGCCTGAATCCTGATGGTGCAATGAGCAAGGGACTCACGTCTGAGCATACCCTCCCACACTGAGTGTGGATAAAATCGATTTGGGAAAAGGGGGTGGTGATGGACAGAGTTTCTGAATGATGCAGAATACTCCTACCAAGTCAAGAGATCATGGTTTTAATCCATCACCGTTTTTTAGCTCACTGCACCATCCCAGCTCAGAACCTGGCTACATGCAAATTAGTCTGTACCTGTCCCAGTGCATGATGGGAACAGGTCAAACCAAACTACCAAGCCAATTCTTATACTGGGAAGGAAACAAGCTTCCGGGGACTGGTTTCTGGCATCACAGCCTTCGTCGGCCCGGCTTGCCTGAATCCTGATGGTGCAATGAGCAAGGGACTCACGTCTGAGCATACCCTCCCACACTGAGTGTGGATAACATCGATTTGGGAAAAGGGGGTGGTGATGGACAGAGTTTCTGAATGATGCAGAATACTCCTACCAAGTCAAGAGATCATGGTTTTAATCCATCACCGTTTTTTAGCTCACTGCACCATCCCAGCTCAGAACCTGGCTACATGCAAATTAGTCTGTACCTATCCCAGTGCATGATGGGAACAGGGCAAACCAAACTACCAAGCCAATTCTTATACTGGGAAGGAAACAAGCTTCCGGGGACCGGTTTCTGGCATCACAGCCTTCGTTGGCCCGGCTTGCCTGAATCCTGATGGTGCAATGAGCAAGGGACTCACGTCTGAGCATACCCTCCCACACTGAGTGTGGATAAAATCGATTTGGGAAAAGGGGGTGGTGATGGACAGAGTTTCTGAATGATGCAGAATACTCCTACCAAGTCAAGAGATCATGGTTTTAATACATCACCGTTTTTTAGCTCACTGCACCATCCCAGCTCAGAACCTGACTACATGCAAATTAGTCTGTACCTGTCCCAGTGCATGATGGGAACAGGGCAAACCAAACTGCCAAGCCAATTCTTATACTGGGAAGGAAACAAGCTTCCGGGGACCGGTTTCTGGCATCACAGCCTTCGTCGGCCCGGCTTGCCTGGCTCCTGATGGTGCAATGAGCAAGGGACTCACGTCTGAGCATACCCTCCTACACTGAGTGTGGATAAAATCAATTTGGGAAAAGGGGGTGGTGATGGACAGAGTTTCTGAATGATGCAGAATACTCCTACCAAGTCAAGAGATCATGGTTTTAATCCATCACCGTTTTTTAGCTCACTGCACCATCCCAGCTCAGAACCTGGCTACATGCAAATTAGTCTGTACCTGTCCCAGTGCATGATGGGAACAGGGCAAACCAAACTACCAAGCCAATTCTTATACTGGGAAGGAAACAAGCTTCCGGGGACCGGTTTCTGGCATCACAGCCTTCGTCGGTCCGGCTTGCCTGAATCCTGATGGTGCAATGAGCAAGGGACTCACGTCTGAGCATACCCTCCCACACTGAGTGTGGATAAAATCGATTTGGGAAAAGGGGGTGGTGATGGACAGAGTTTCTGAATGATGCAGAATACTCCTACCAAGTCAAGAGATCATGGTTTTAATCCATCACCGTTTTTTAGCTCACTGCACCATCCCAGCTCAGAACCTGGCTACATGCAAATTAGTCTGTACCTGTACCAACACTCAGTAACCGAGTGAAAACACCACAAATGGACTCCACACCAGTGTAGATAAATAAAGTACTTTGATATAAACTACACCAATGACCAAAATGACAAAAATCCAACATACACAGTTCAAGAATACGGTTTCGAAAGAGTTCTTAGCTCAGCGACAAAATAATCCACATTAGCGTCGATTTTAGCCAACAGTACCTGATGATGCGATAAAAGTTCCTAGCGGCGCTCAGGCATTGAAAAACAAGCAACAGCGTCAGTCCTGAGACCCTGGGGAGGCGATGCGACAACCCCGCTGCACGCAGCGGGCGTGTGCGACGATTCCGGCCTGTATGGGGAGTGAGGCGATACTTGTATGGATTCCAAGGCGTAGCTTTTCCGGTAGAAATTTACTCACAAAGGCACGATGCGATGATCTTTGATGTTTCTGCGACGATGTTCGCAGCGATGAAATACGGCCCGCTAACGAGCGGTGCGACGATCTTCGATGGCTCTGCGACGATGTTCGCAGCGACGAAATGCGGCCCGCTAACGAGTGGTGCAATGATCTCACTCAGCGGCGGCAGGCTCTGCGACGATACTCGCAGCGACGGGAATCTTCCCGCTCCGGGGGCGATGTGCTCCCAAGATGAACGCAGTGTTGACGTTGCAGCAGCCCCCTGGAATGGCCCAGCCCCTGTCACTGAAACTCCAGAGAAGAAATACACAACCTAGCAGAGGCAGGTTTGAATGGTCAGACAAGAAAATACCTACTTTCTAAAAGTGGTAAACACAGAATGTTAAAACCAACTTCACTAAAAGATATATTTTATCATTCTGAGTTCAGGCATACTAAACTTTAATTTTCTATCTTGCTCCTATGGGAAGATATGCAGGTAAACATTATACTCAGCATTCCCCATTATAGCCTAATAAACTCATTAAAACTTGAAAAGAAAATGAGATCAGAACAAAACAAATGGTGGGAATCAAAGTCATTGCAGCGATATATTGATGTTGAGAGGATACCCAGAGGTCTGCGCAATTTGACTGCCTTTCAATAGTGAAAAACGAAAATGGCTGTAATTCACTACCAGAGCATGTCACCTACACCAGTACATGCTCTACCTTTCACATACACTGCACCCTGCCCAGGGGGGTACCTAGGGCCCTCCATGGGGTGTCCAATGTGTACAGAAAGGGAAGTGTTAGGCCTGGCCAGTGTGGACACTGGTCAGGTCAGCATGGCAGTTGGCAACTGCACCCAGGCACTGCGGTGGCAGGCCTGTGACACCATTTTAGTGCTACTCCTGTGGGTGGCACAATCAGTGCTGCAGGCCCATTAGTAGCATTTGAATCACCAGCCCTGGCACACTCAGTGCACTTTACTAGGGGCTAACAGGTGAAGCAAATATACCAATCATGGATAAACAATCAATATAACAATTTACCTAGGGATCACTTGCACTTAGCATCTAAACCAGCAAAACCATCTAAACCAGCAAAAACTAAATCCAGCACAGCGTCAAAAATACAGGAGGTAGAGGCAAAAAGCCTGGGGAAACCACGCCAAAGATGCCAGGTCTAACAGCCACTAACGCGGATTTTTTTTTTTATTGTGCAAGTGTAAGCTGCACCCACGTGGTAGTGACGAGCTTTTGCTTGGAGGGAATTTTCTGCACTTGCGCAGACACCTCCAAAATGGCCGCTTGAAAACTCACATGCTAGGCATCTGCTTTGCTGAAACTAATGAAACTATTTTTAAAACTTGCTAATGCGGGGAGAGCATTTTAAAGTAAATGGGACTAGAGTAGATATAGGTGGTATACAGTGAAATCAATTTATTTTTCAATTAATATGCTTCTTTTTGGCTTTCTTATTAGTTCATATTTCGGGCGTCTGACAAGGACCAAAGTCTATATCCCACATGACTCACAGTACATGCGCAGTCTAAGTGAGCCATAAGCTGCACTGACATCCTTGAATGCCATCCAAGAAAAGAATCAGCAACATACCCTGGGAACCATCCTACCGTCCTGTGAAAGGAAGAAATATGGGACCAAATGTGTACTTTGTGTTGATAAAAATGTGAATACGGGTGGGAATAAAGATTTTGAATATCAAATTAAAGGGCGGGATCATTAGACAATGAACTGAAGAATATTGGCGGAAACTTGATGTGATGATCATCCCTTTCGCCTGTCCAATCAGAATTAGGAGTTCTATGAAAATTGAAACATCAATGGGTGGTACAGGGCATTAGAAAGGTATAATTGAGGTAGTTTAGTTAGTTAGAATGAAGCAGAGAGACCGGAATGCTGCAGAGCTCTGGATGCTGTGGGAGTAACAAGCGAATGCTGAAGAAGAATCCTATCACAGACTTAGAATTTAAGCCAAATAATTAGAAGAAGATCACAGAAGAATCGAGGAGGAAGATAGTGTCAGAGAGGGGTGCGACGCAGGCGTCAAATCTAGAAAAGGTCACCTTATCCTGTCATGAATCCTGTCCTGAAACTTGAAGCCTTTGTCTCCTGTCTTTTTCCCGGGGGAACCCTTCCCAGCTCCTTGTCTAAGGGGTTGGTTTTCACACCATCCTAGGTAAATATAATGTTCTGTAGATTTTAAATTGTGCTGCTCTCTCTATCCTCTCTTTTCCAAATACCGTCATTGAAAGTCTTATTGATCTGAATTATTTTTCCTTCCATGGGTAACGGAGGTCGTTTTGTACTTTGAAATTTTGGCTCACATAAATGTAATTTAGATAAACATTTAAAAATGTCCTGAGTCTGTGGTTATTTTCATTGCAGAGAAAGTGGATTTAATTTGTGTTATTTCACCATCAACTAGTTCAACTAATGGTCAATCGACCAGAGGAGAAAACTTTTTATCTGTGAAAGATTTGGTTAGAAATATTAGATAACTAAATCTCAGAAGGAAAATTATAAAAAATGTACCTCAGTGGATTAAACTGGCCTGTGTGAATGTGTGTGTTTATGAGCCCAAGGTGAGTATGATGTATTAGAGTATCTGAGGCTGGTTTACCCATGGATCAGTAACACAGCCCAACTTGTGACCTAGGAGTTGGAGATGTTTCGTTACCGGAAATTAGTTAGGTGTATGTTTTTGAGTGGTAATTATCGGTTTACAAATGTCATGTGAGTACACAACTTTTTTTCTGTTTAATAATTTTTATTAAGTTTTAAGAAAAAGAAAGACATTATCAAGCAAATTATGTGAATACAATATAACAATTAATATAGAAGAGAAAAATATGAGCAAATAATTTGAAAGACAAGAGAAAAAAAGAGAGAAAAGGAGAAGAAAGAGAAAAAGGAAAATATATACGGAAGAGGAGTGTGATATAATTGACCGACTCGTTCCACACGGTCATACAAGGACCGCCCTCCTCGAAGAGGTCGATGCTATCAGTGGGACATCACTTTCGGGGTGACCTGAAAGTATTGTATGATCCGATGAGGATACAGAGCGTCTGACCCCCTGTAACCCCGGAGAAGCTGCGAGAAACCTGTGGGAACCTGCGGACGTCGAGTCGGAGGACTCGGGGAAAACGGAAACCCAGCAGGTAGGAATAAGCCGGTGTTAGAATTGGGAATCTCTAGTTGGCACAGGTATGCACTTGCGACAAGCAGGGACTCTCAATTCTAAGTCAGAGTAAGGGGATCACCCTTTCCAATAACCCCTGCTCACCCTTTAGGTAGTGTGGCGCTAGCAGTCAAGACTATTCTCAGGGCGTCATAGGTTAAGCATTTGTGAACACATACAGTAATACAATGACATACCACAATAGGAACACCAGTCAAGGTTGTATCAAAAATAGGTTTCTTTATATAAGGCTTAGCACAAGACCAGAATAACGATTAGAAATGACCACAGTATTATTTTAAAGTTCAATGCTCTTGTAAAAAGGCTTAAAATACAAAAATAGGCTTCTTTTAGTCAATTCTGCTTCTTTTCAGGCTTTGTACGGTTCGTACCTGGGTGTGCGACTCGTCCGCATTAAAAACAAGGAAAGTACGAGTCAAACAATCGGTGAGGACTCCGGGGTCCGTGACGCGTACGCTGCGGTGCGAACATAACAAAGTACCTTAAGTTCGTGGGGTCCGCGACGGACAGTGCGGGACAAGTTGATGGGTCCGGGTCGTAGTTTGGCAGCGTATTCAGATGCTGGTCGGGTCGCGTCTTCGGGACGCGGCGTTGCTACGGGACCTTCAGGGATACGTGCGGATGGCCCGGATCAGCTTGCAGAGTCCGTGGCGTTCGAGCCGTACCTTCGGTGCGGATAGGCGGCGACACTTCTCGGCGCCGTACAGCGTACGGGGAGGATTGGTGTGATGCGGCGTCTCTGCTCTGAGTACGGCACGGTGCAGTACGTTAGCAGCGTATGGACCGTACCTGCGGGACAGCGAAGCTTGTTTTCAGCGTACAGGGTTCGGCAGCCAAGGCTGTACGACTCAAATCGGCGGGGAAGGTTAGGTGCGATGCGGCCGGGAGGGATACGGCGCATACTAATGCTTTTAGATCAGCGTAGACGCACGGTGCCGGGCGGCATAGACACAACTTCGCGGCGGATGGGGTACGAGTCGTACTGGGGCCAAATCCAGCGGGAAACAATCAAGAATTGTCCAGGCAACTCAGTTTTGGAAGGCAGATGAGTCCAATGGTCCTGGGACTCAGTTCAGGGGGCAAGCTCTTCTTCCAAGCCCTTGGAGATTGTTGAAACAAAGTGCAAAGTCTCTTCCAGTCTTTTCCTCTCCTTTCTCAGCAAGGCCGCACTGCAGGCCAATCCCCCAGGTCAGGGAAAGTTACTCCTCCTTCAGCTTCTTCCAGGTCCTTCTAGTCAGGCAGAGTTTCTTTGTGGTTCAATCAGGATCTGATTTCTTAGGAGCAGGGCTCCTACATTTATACCAAGTTTCTTTTGTCTTTACAGGCCAGGGGGGCCTTTGCATAATCCCAGTCCAGTTCTTTTCAGTGAGGAGCACTTTGTTGTTGGAACTCTGGCATCACCTTCCAGCAGGCAGGGCAGAGACATCAGACGCTCCCCAGGAGGTGGAGCCAGCATTGTGGTGGCAGAGCACTGCCCTATTCAGAGTCAAGGTGCACTCCTCCCACCCATCCTGGTGTAATCTCTCTATTCACCACCTGGTAGCCCCAGCCTGTCTCCTGGAACTTCCCATCCCCGTCACTCAAGCTACACACAAAGAAGATAACCCCTCCCAGCAGAGGCGGACTGAAATGGTTAGGCACGCAAAGGCTAACTTTCTAAAAGTAGCATTTGCAAACCCAGGATATTAAAATAACCTTTACTAAAAGATGTATTTTATTACTCTGAGTTCAGGCATACTAAACATGAATTTCTACCATGCTTCCTGAGCCTGCTAGGATTATAGAGTGTTATAATCTAGCAGCCCATTCTGGCCTATGGAGAGCAGGTAGCCTTACAATAGTGAAAAACGAAAATGGCTGTAATTCACTATTAGGACATGCCACACACTACAGGGCATGTCCTACCTTATCCTTACAATGCACCCTGCCATAGGGCCTACCATAGGGGTGACTAACATGAAGGTAAGGGAAGGTTTAGGGACTGGCAAGTGGGGACACTTGCCCAGTCAGCATGACAGTACCAGACTGCATGCAGGTCCTGCAATGGCAGACCTTAGACACATTTTACCCCGCTGCTCCTGTGGGTGGCACAACCAGTGCTGCAAGCCCACTAGCAGCATTTGGATATACAAGCCCTTGGCACCCCTTGTGCACTCTACTAGGGACTGATAGTAAACCAAATAAGCCAAACATGGAAGTCAATTCACATAATACATTTTACCATAGGGAGAGCATATGCACCTTAGCACTGGTCAGCAGTGGTAAGGTGCCCAGAGTCATAAAACAGCCAACACCAGGTCAGAAAAAATACAGGAGGAAGGCAAAAAGTTTAGGGATGACCCTGCAAAAAGGGCCAAGTCCAACACAACCCCCTTCCAGCCAAAACGCAGGGTAGACCAATCACCACCGTGATGGTCTTCCCTGCTTGGGGCGATAGAACAAGGACCTGGCCCGCAACTGCAGGGGCAGACTCCAGTTCTATGCCAATCTGAACCTATTGGAATCCCTCTGTCCATACTCTCAGGGCCCACCAAGCCAATCCCTGGGGAACCCTTCTCCTCACCTGTGGACACCACCTGTGCAGCACCTAACCTCAACTGGCCCACAGGTGTGTCCCAACAGACAGACAGCAAAATGCTACAGTGGCCACTGACAGTAGTCAGGGATGAGACCCAGGCCATATGCCTCTCAGGGCTCTCAAACCTCTGTGGCGCCAGGGAGCGGCGGCAGTAGCCCCAGGTGCTTGGCACCCTTTGTCCATTCTCCCCCTTGTCAGGTCAGGTATTACATCCTGGCACTGACCCACCAGCCCCAGGACTGTACCCGGCGGCTGGACTAAAGACTGGGGTGGCCTCTCCCACACCCGGTCCTCCTTCTTGGGGCTCTGCACCCTCCCACCTGGAGTGGTACCTCCTTCCAGAATTGCCAGGGCACCTGGGGCAGGTGTCTTGCGCAATTCGCCCACCAGTTCAGGGGTTCAATCCTGCAACTGGGCGTCCAGGTCAGGGGGAACACCCTGAACCTGGCCCTCCAACCTAAGGTCTAAACCCTTCAGTTGAGCCGGGGTCAGAGGCGAGGACTCCCTCCCTCTGCACCCCCTTCCAGAGTACTGCACACTCCCAACTGGAGTGGTACTCCTAGAAGCAACCTGGGTCAGGACACTGATTACAGTTTTCCCACCCTCCAGGTCAGATAACACCTGAACCTGGCTTCCCAACCCTGGGACCAACCCATGCGGTTGAATGCTTGCCTGGCGCACCAGGACTTCCCGTGGAGCACGCATGCCCCCCCTGAGGGTGACACATAACTCATGTGTCGTGTGACAGTCTGCCTGATGCTGATCTCCCGACCCCTGTCCACCTGACAGTGCGCGAAGATCCCCCAGGACAGAAGTGGTGTCACCCTGGTCATTCACTGGGGACGCAGCCCTTCTGGCTGGCCCCTGACCCACTGGTTTTTCCACTGGGTACTCTTTCCCCCTCTCACCCCTCAATCTGCACTTCTGCACCCTCCCAACTGGAGCGGTACTGCCAGACACCAGAACTGATGGAGGTCCGGTTACAGACACTCCCAGCTCACCAGACACTAGGGGATCTCCCTCAACGGGCGGCCCATCAGGACAGCCTAGGCTCCCCGCCTGGTGTTCCCTTAAAGAACCATCCAAGCTCAGAGACTGGGTTACGGGCACCTGGGGGCACGCAGCCCCACAGTCACTCCTTCTCCACTGAGACCGGACGTGAGCCCCTACACCCCTACCATGGGACCTAGCTGGGCTACTCTGCACCACTTCTACCACTCTGGGTTGGAAGATACCTGAGCCACTCCCCACAGGGTCACTCCCCAATGCCTCTCCGGACCCTCTGGAATCCACCAAAAGGTCTGGCTTCAATGTGGGCTCTCTGCGGTCAGAGAATTCACCCTCACATAGGTGTTGGCATAGCTCTGGAAAACAGGGACTTACAATATGCTCTCCCACAATTGGATCACACAGCCCCCTAGCAGGGTTAACCAAACTATCCTTCACCTTACCATCCAGTGCCTCACACACGTACTCCACACCACTCTCCTGAGACTGGCAAGACATTATCTGACTGTCTCTGTCACACAACCCACACTCTTCTGGGCGGTCTTCACACTCACCCACCAGGACTTCAATTTTGGGGGAACCCCTCTCCCTGCACCTCTCAGCTAGAGTCAGTAGAGTGTCCCTCCCGCCACTAGGACCATGAACCCCTGCGCCAGTTACCCTATTCCCTTCAGGGATACTGCGCACTACTGGAGCTACCTCATGCCCTTGAACCTCCTGGTGTATGTTAACCCCCTCCTTCAAGTCAGGCGCCACATCTCTGGGTGTGCATACTACTCTCTCAGCACTAGAAAATTCAATATTGCTGCAACCAGAGGGAGAGCGGTCTAAACTCTTGACCTTGAGATCCAACTCCCTCATTTTTACCTCATGTTCCATGGCCAGCCTTTGTCTTTCCATTTCCATTCGCAGTTTTGCCATCTCCACTTCATGTGCTCTTGCAGCCCTCCTGTCGGCCATCTCCTCTGGCGACAGGCCTCTGCCAGGCTTAGAAGCACCTCCTGGGGGTGCCACCTCCCGCCCATTCTCTGGGAACTTGAATTCGTACCAGGCCCTCAGCGCCTTTGTGTACTGATCCTTTGTTTTCAATCCAGTTTGGTTAATTCTGTACTTGGAGAGGTATCCTTTCAAAACTTTACTTGTGCACCTCAGCAGTGCCCTCTCCTCCCAATCTATGTCATCAACCCCAGAGAATATAAAGGCCGGTCTGCCTCCATTGACTGAGCTAGGCATGGTTCCTTAAAGTGGAGATTCTTCAGCAAAACAAAAATCAATACTGTGTGGCTGCGTTATCAGTCTGAACTCACTACGTGGCGTTCACTCAATCACTGTACATGAATCACAAATGCAAATTCAAATCCTCACCGCTGACCACTAATGTTAGAATTGGGAATCTCTAGTTGGCACAGGTATGCACTTGCGGCAAGAAGGGACTCTCAATTCTAAGTCAGAGTCAGGGGATCACCCTTTCAAATAACCCCTGCTCACCCTTTAGGTAGTGTGGCGCAAGCAGTCAAGACTATTCTCAGGGCGTCATAGGTTAAGCATTTGTGAACACATACAATAATACAATGACATACCACAATTGGACATCAGTCAAGGTTGTATCAAAAATAGGTTTATTTATATAAGGCTTAGCACAAGACCAGAATAACGATTAGAAATTACCACAGTATTATTTTAAAGTTCAATGCTCTTGTAAAAAGGCTTAAAATACAAAAATAGGCTTCTTTTAGTCAATTCTGCTTCTTTTCAGGCTTTGTACGGTTCGTACCTGGGTGTGCGACTCGTCCGCATTAAAAACAAGGAAAGTACGAGTCAAACAATTGGTGAGGACTCCGGGGTCCGTGACGCGCACGCTGCGGTGCGAACATAACAAAGTACCTTAAGTTCGTGGGGTCCGCGACGGACAGTGCGGGACAAGTTGATGGGTCCGGGTTGTAGTTTGGCAGCGTATTCAGATGCTGGTCGGGTCGCGTCTTCGGGACGCGGCGTTGGTACGGGACCTTCAGGGATACGTGCGGATGGCCCGGATCAGCTTGCAGAGTCCGTGGCGTTCGGCGTTCGAGCCGTACCTTCGGTGTGGATAGGCGGCGACACTTCTCGGCGCCGTACAGCGTACGGGGAGGATCGGTGTGATGCGGCGTCTCTGCTCTGAGTACGGCACGGTGCAGTACGTTAGCAGCGTATGGACCGTACCTGCGGGACAGCGAAACTTGTTTTCAGCGTACAGGGTTCGGCAGCCAAGGCTGTAGGACTCAAATCGGCGGGGAAGGTTAGGTGCGATGCGGCCGGGAGGGATACGGCGCGTACTAATGCGTTTAGATCAGCGTAGACGCACGGTGCCGGGTGGCATAGACACAACTTCGCGGCGGATGGGGTACGAGTCGTACTGGGGCCAAATCCAGCGGGAAACAAGCAAGAATTGTCCAGGCAACTCAGTTTTGGAAGGCAGATGAGTCCAATGGTCCTGGGACTCAGTTCAGGGGGCAAGCTCTTCTTCCAAGCCCTTGGAGATTGTTGAAACAAAGTGCAAAGTCTCTTCCAGTCTTTTCCTCTCCTTTCTCAGCAAGGCCGCACTGCAGGCCAATCCCCCAGGTCAGGGAAAGTTACTCCTCCTTCAGCTTCTTCCAGGTCCTTCTAGTCAGGCAGAGTTTCTTTGTGGTTCAATCAGGATCTGATTTCTTAGGAGCAGGGCTCCTACATTTATACCAAGTTTCTTTTGTCTTTACAGGCCAGGGGGGCCTTTGCATAATCCCAGTCCAGTTATTTTCAGTGAGGAGCACGTTGTTGTTGAAACTCTGGCTTCACCTTCCAGCAGGCAGGGCAGAGACATCAGGCGCTCCCCAGGGGGTGGAGCCAGCATTGTGGTGGCAGAGCACTGCCCTATTCAGAGTCAAGGTGCACTCCTCCCACCCATCCAGGTGTAATCTCTCTATTCACCACCTGGTAGCCCCAGCCTGTCTCCTGGAACTTCCCATCCCCGTCACTCAAGCTACACACAAAGAAGATAACCCCTCCCAGCAGAGGCGGACTGAAATGGTTAGGCACGCAAAGGCTAACTTTCTAAAAGTAGCATTTGCAAACCCAGGATATTAAAATAACCTTTACTAAAAGATGTATTTTATTATTCTGAGTTCAGGCATACTAAACATGAATTTCTACCATACTTCCTGAGCCTGCTAGGATTATAGAGTGTTATAATCTAGCAGCCCATTCTGGCCTATGGAGAGCAGGTAGCCTTACAATAATGAAAAACGAAAATGGCTGTAATTCACTATTAGGACATGCCACACACTTCAGGGCATGTCCTACCTTATCCTTACAATGCACCCTGCCCTAGGGCCTACCATAGGGGTGACTAACATGAAGGTAAGGGAAGGTTTAGGGACTGGCAAGTGGGGACACTTGCCCAGTCAGCATGACAGTACCAGACTGCATGCAGGTTCTGCAATGGCAGACCTTAGACACATTTTACCCCGCTGCTTCTGTGGGTGGCACAACCAGTGCTGCAAGCCCACTAGCAGCATTTGGATATACAAGCCCTTGGCACCCCTGGTGCACTCTACTAGGGACTGATAGCAAACCAAATAAGCCAAACATGGAAGTCAATTCACATAATATATTTTACCATAGGGCGAGCATATGCACCTTAGCACTGGTCAGCAGTGGTAAGGTGCCCAGAGTCATGAAACAGCCAACACCAGGTCAGAAAAAATACAGGAGGAAGGCAAAAAGTTTAGGGATAACCCTGCAAAAAGGGCCAAGTTCAACAGCCGGGAAAATATGGGGTGAGGAGGTGTGCAGTACGTTGCTCAGCGTTCAATGATTGTCTAACGCGGTGAGCAACAAAGGTCCAATATACAGTTTTTCCATGTCGGCTGACGTGGTAAGAGCGGGGGAGATGGCGGCAATGGAGATGTTCTCCAATACCCTCCCAACAACAAGTAAAGCCATGGAACCAAACAAAGAAAACCCACATATTAACATCAATGTCGAAGATTTATTAAAAAAACTTGAAAAGAAAATGAGATCAGAACAAAACAAATGGTGGGAATTAAAGTCATTGCAGTGATATATTGATGTTGAGAGGATACCCAGAGGTCTGCGCATTTTGACTGCACCAAGCTATGACGAGCCCAACCCGGAGTTAATGAGGGAGTGGGCTGAATGCAATCTAGAATCGTCACGAAAATTAACACTCATCCTCATAAAATATGCGGACATTGACAGAGCTAAATTATTGAAGGAAATAGAGGAAATTTAGGAGGAACTGGAAAAACTCAATCAGAAGATGAACAGACCAAATTGCGAAGTGAAATGATAGTTCGATTAAAGAAGGAAGAGGATAAAATCAAAGCCAGGAAGGCATTTAAATATCAAAGGGACAAGAATGATTATGATTTAGGTCAGATATTCACTCTTGCGAAACGCTACGATGCAATAAGAAAATCTAAATTTTATATTGGGGAGGGACCCACAAAAATACCCACAACAGCTACAACTGGGTTTAATCATATAACTAACACCTCTCAATCTGTGACCAGCTCAGGAGGAGGAAGTGAACCCGATTCAGACATGCGCAATGTAGCATCTATGGGACAAAAGCCAATACCTTCACCAGGGGAGGAATTGAATTTTGTATGCTACGAAAGATGCCAAACATTACGCCCAAGGCCCCCCAGGAATCCAGAAGTGCAAACTTCAAGCGGTGGCAGAGGCGTAAGGCAAGCACAAGGAGAGCAAAATCAACCCAGAAAAAGAGGACGTGGGTATTGGAAGAACAAGGCATAAAACAAGACGAAAACAGCAACACTATTGTCAATTTAGCCAATATCAATCTGACGAAACAGGAAGAGAACATTTTAAAATTGGGATTATCGTATGCCCCACAAACATATTTTGACTATGCAACAACAAGATTGGATCTATACAAAGGAGTGCGTAAACTAAAATTAAAAAAGCCTTTCATAGATAGTCAGATGAACCATTGCTACAGGCAATTTATATGATGAAAACATGGTGGAATCAAATCAGATCAATTCAATATCTACCAACCAAGGACCAAATGAAAATGGAATACTCAGACTACAAAGTCCATTCAAACCAAAGTCCTCTTTTAATCCCATCGCTGTTCGAGACTCTATAGACATCTTCCATGAGGCTGTAACCGCACAAATGAAAGACTTGAATAAATCAGTAACACAAAAAACAAGAATTGGAATAAAATCAGCCAACAATACAGAAATGTAATCACAAAATTGCAAAAAAATAAAAACATCGTAATTCGCAACACTGATAAGGGTGGCAACATAATAATTTGGCCACTGACCGACTACAATGAAGAAGCCTTCCATCAATTGAATGATCGATCTTGTTATGTTCACTCAAACACAGTCAATCTCAAAGTGACATACAAAGAATTTCATACCAAACTCTCTGGATGGAAACGGGCAAATCTGATAAGCACAAATTAATATAAATACTTGAAGAATGACAATCCAACCACCCCGACTATGTACTTTGGCCCGAAGGTCCTTAAAAACCCTACAAACCCGCCAGTGAGACCTATTATCAGTACAAGGTATAGACTAGTGGAGCATGCTACGAAATAAATAGATTTTTATTTACAAGATTTTGTTCATGTCATACCATCCTATGTTAAGGACACAAGTGACTTTTTAAGAAAAATATCCAAATTCGTTTGGCAGGACAGCTTTCTTCTTATTGCTTTGGACGTGACCGCACTATATACGAGCATTGAGCATACTGATGGTCTTGCAGCAGTTGAACATTATTTAAGGCGTAGGTCAACAGAACACAAGGAACACAGCATCATGTTAATTGAAATGATTAGATTCTGTTTATTCAATAACATCTTCATTTTCAGCAGCCAATTGTATCAGCAAACCAGAGGTGTAGCCATGGGGGCCAGTTTCTCACTGAGCTATGCCTGTTTACACATGGGCATGTGGGAGGAACTGGTCCTCATCTGTAGCAACAGTGAGAATCTTAGGGTAGCGCAACTAAATAGCAAAACTCAATTCCAACAGAGGGGCTATTCGGCCAATGTAATTGAGAAAGCTATCACCAAATCCATGCAGTGGAGTAGAGATGAGGCATTGCAGGAAAAGACCACAAAGATTGTGACAAGCCACACCGATTCGGGTAATGAAGAGTTCAGATTAATAATTTAATACAGTAAACAACACAAGTCACTTGATGAGATCATTACGCAAAATTGGCCTCTGGTGCGTAGTGATCCGGTGATTGGACCCCTGCTGCCGCAGAGGGTGTCCATCACTTATAGTAAGGCTCCCTCTATGAGGGAATATACTAGTAAAAACAAGCGCAGAGGTCGTAGACAACAGCAGCAGGACTAAAGCAAACAAAGGATTTTACAGATGTAAAACTTGTAAAGCCTGTTCCCACAGTAACAACAAAAGTACATACAATACACTGTTTAGTGATAAAGCCTGTAAAATCTCTAAATTATTGACATGTAAAACAGAATTTGATGTCCATGTGCTGATGTGCCCTTGTGGCCTTCAGTACAAAGGCAGCACTAAATTGCCAGTTCATAAACGGGTGTTGCAATATCTAAGAGCCATCACGAATCAGGACAACACCTATCCTGTGGCGCATCACTTCAGGGAATTCCATGAATCCAATAACTCCAACCTGAAGTACTATGTTATTGACGCAGTTCCCCCCAGTAGAAGAGGTGGCGATCGTGAAAATAAATACGAAAACTAGAAACTCGCTACAGTCTACAGTTAGACTCAAAACATCCGGGGGGGCTAAATGCCACAGAAGATTTACATACATGTCTTTCATAAATGCATGAATTACAGACTACATAAGGGAACAGAAAAACAAGTATTGAATCTTAGCCAAATTTTGACCAAAAAATCCTTTTATATTTTTTTAACCCCCCGTTTTTTGATATACAGCTTTTTAGGATTTTTTATCAATGGTATTTTTTGTACTTAAAATAGGAGATTATGAATGTATTTATAAGAATAAGATAACAATTTTTATTTCAACCCACAGATATTTATTGGGTTTTATAACCTTTTATCTGAAGGGGGAGATCTTCATTTAGTTATTTATTTATTTATATATATAGTGTATTTATATATATATATATTGTATTTATATATTCTATAATATTCATCGCATATTTGCACATTTTCTTCTTACCCAGGTTACATAACAACTTCAATATGCCAGGGTAGATACCATTGGTCCTAAAATGACAAAGGGGTGGTAAAATTGAAATTCAATAATGTCAGAATAACAACGGTATAAAACAAATAGTGGACCAACACTGGGTTAACTCAACAACTGAGGAGATTAGGAAGAAACAAAAAGACATGCGAGACATACCACCCCCCAATCCGCTTGAAATAAATAAAAAGATTAATCTTTGAGCTGAATATTTTGTGAAAAATGTGCACAAACACGAAAGCACTTTAATTCAAATTTGTACTTTGGGTTATCAATTCACAATGTTGTTAGGTTTAAAATATGAACTTATGAAGATTGCATAATTGAAAAGGGATTGAACCCGTTATTGGTTGCCATGTTACTCATAAATATTGTGGTGCGCAATAACGTCAGGTATTTTACCAATAGTAGGAGAAGGCACTAACTCAACAAAAAGCCCCTGGTTATTTGTAATTATCACGATATCTATTGAAATGAATTTAACCATATGCAAAAAAATGTATATGACTTATGATTTGTAACGAAGGCACAATTAAAACAAAAGTAATTGAGTCTGTTTTCCAGGTTCATTAGATCTAACAACATGTGATGAAGGCTGTATGGGGCACTGTTACTTTAAATATTGCACTTTTTTTACTTGCCATTGTCATGTGATCAAGGCTCAAGCGAGCCAAAACGTGTTATGGCGACTGGTGAGGAAATAAAAACATCGTATTTGCACCAGATTTGGGTCTGTGTCCGTTTCTTGAGGCATCCTGCAACGTACGGAAGAGGAGTGTGATATATATATAGATATATATATAAAGGATATATGAGAATAGAAAAAAATAAAAAGAAGGTAGAAATTAAGACGCAGGTGCATATGTAGAAAGTTAAGAAGTAAAGGGTAGCCAAAGAAGATCAGATTTAATTTTCTGAGAAAGAGTAAGAGAAGAGACATTAGCTGTGCTCGTAGATATCAAAGGGGAGGGAATAAGAAGCAGTGATCCATCCGGCTTCCAAAAGTATTACAAAAAATCAAGTAGGGGGAGAATGGATCACTTGTCCTGTAGTATCAGGGTCTTCGACGTTTGGAAATTGTATAAGAAAACCCTCATATGAGTACACAGGTCGGGGGCGGTATATCTTGATTTTCCGCCTTCGTGTACTATCACAGCATCATCATTGGGTTTCTTACGTTGGTATGCTGTCCTCCACCTGGAGGTAGACCCACTGATTTTTACAGTAGCGTCCAGGTATCAAAAAAGGAGAAGAGAGGGATGTGTTGGGTGCTCATAAGTGGTGAGGTTAAGATTCCCTACTGCACTCAAAATGCTACAAAAATTTTTAATTGAGAATACGAGCGGAGTGGGAAATTAAAACAAAAATGATGTTATAATAGACAATGTTACTGGTCTATTACATCAATAAATAAGGTCAGTGAATATAGTCAACATGTTTCAGCCTTCTCGCTCATTCTTAAGGCTTTCGTCAGGACCATGGTATAAAGATGGCCCGTTGTGCCGCCTTTGTTGAGTGATCAGATGATCATATGTGCGTAAATTCCTTTGAAGAGTTATTGTCTCTGTAATAAGAAAGGAATTGATATATTGTGATTATTTTACTCTCTATGCAGCTTTGATGATATAGTGACCATTTGTCCTATACGGTATTTGAGGCTATGACAGTGATAACAAAGTTTGTTTTTCATGGTACTATCAATTGAGCGGTTCAAAAGGAAAAAAGGTGGGCTATATACAAATTGAGCAATCTAGGAGAGGTCTGCTGGTGGGCCATTAGAGGAGGGATGACTTAAGTTTGGCCGATACGTTAAACATAGGTAGCTTTTTGTTTGCTTGGCGAATCAGGTGAATTATATAAAACGCAAGTAAATCATAGACTCACTTAGTTTCAATGTCAAAAGCAGATTTGCGGATATCAGATTCATGTTATGATGTCTAAAATTATGTAGAAGAATGCGTGTTTGACAAAAAGAAAAGTAGGTACATTGTGCCTTCCGTGACATTATTAATAGTTAGAGTTCTAATTGCTTAATCTATCATATGCTATAGCATTAGTGTGGGCGTTCGTAGATTAGGTAATAAACATGAACTCACTACGATTTAATTCATACAGAGAGCTTACGAGTATCGAGTGCGTGTTATTCAGCCTTCCATCAAATAATTGCAAGTTTGTGCTTTCATCTCAACGGGGAATAAGTGCGCGTTTAGCACAAACAAAAACACGCTAGCAGAAAAACAAACACGCGTACCGCTATGCCAATGGTAATTGCAAGTGTGTGTATTCATCTCAAAAGGGGAATAAGTGCGCGTTTAGCACAAAACACAATCAATCAAGCAGAAAAACAAACACGCGTGTCGCTATGCCAATAGAGGCATCGCTGTGAATTCTATTTGAGTAGCATATTGCGGTTTTAATTACCTTATAGATGTCTGGTTGTGGCTTCTTCGGGACCTCTAGGATCGAGGAACCTGTTCCTATGGAATTTAATATTATTTAGTCTGGGGTTCTTACCGTGTACGCCTTTAGCCTCGTGGTTGTAAGGGACAAGGGCTTACCGGTTCTTCAATGCACGTAGCTTGTGCTGACTCTGATCGCGGTGTCCCGGTTAACGCGGGGCAGCGTATCAATTGTATTTGAATATTCGTGAAGCTTGAAGACTGAAAAAGGACTCTCAATGCTTCGTAATGGTTGGCACATTGGTTGGCAAGCCTAATCAATGTTTGGAGGAAAGACTATGTTTATAAATTCCAATTTCCTATTAGTGAGTTTTATAATAGTTGGAAAACTATCAGATGTTTGGAAAATTGCAGTGCATCAAATTAAATTACCAAATGAGATTGTCAATGCATTAAATCAGATAATGATGGCAATTTTATCGTTGTTGTCGAAAAATAAATAATGTATTTCGAAATATAATTTTCAGGAGCTATTCTTTTCGAGGTAATGAAGGGATGTTTTGTTCTGAATAGCTTAAGATTAAGATTGATAGGTTCAATGAGGGAATGCTGGTTTCTGTGGTCCTCTATGAAAAGGAAGCATACTTAGGAATGGTCAGGTATCATGCTAGTGTATGCCAGGGGATAAAATCGTTCAACCCTTCCGTGTCTGTTTTGAGACGATGTATCCAACGTTGTTCTTTTTCAAACAAAACGCGTTCAGCATTGTTAGTTGTCACATGTAGAGTTTCCAAAACTACCCACTTCAGATCTTCTGAGCTGTGATTTTTCTCTATGTAGTGCTTGCTCATTTTTGTCGTTGCTTTTTTACAGTTCACATTGCTCTTATGTTCTCCTATGCGGAGTTTGACTTTGCGGCATGTCATTCCTATGTACCTCTTCTTACATGGACAGGTGATCATGTATATCACATGGCTGGTGTTGCAGTTTGTGTGATGTCGAAGGGTCCATGTAAAGTTGGGTAACAATTCAAGTTTTTTAGTGACTGTTGTGAGTTTGCATACGACACATAACCCACAGGGGTAGTGGCCCGTGATGGGACTCATATTCCAGATTGTTGTTATACTCTCTTTGTTCTTGATCGAGGTTGGTCTGGTGTGTACCAGTTGGTCCTTCAGATTTCGTGTCCTTTTATTGGCGAACCTAGGTTTGGGCCATTGCAGGGTGTTCGAGGTCAGAATTCTCCAATTACGATTTATTATTTTCTTCACTGTATTGGTGGAGGTATTGTAAGTTGTGACACATGTTAGAAGGTTTGCAGGTGGTGTCTTTGGTGTTATTTCTAGAAGACTTTCCCTTGGTTGGTTACGTGCCCTCTTTTGGCACCTTTTAATAATTCTGTTTGGGTAGTCTCGTTGGTGTAATTTCATTTCCAAATTTTTAGCTTGGTCTTTATAATTTTCAATAGTACTGCAGTTACGTCTCAGGCGTAAAAACTGGCTGTAAGGTAAATTTTCCCTCAGGGGCCGGGGATGGAAGCTGTTGTATGAAAGTATGTTGTTCCGTGCAGTGGATTTATAGTATGTTTTGGTCTGTAGAGTATTGTTCTCTGTGTAGATGGTGATGTCAAGGAAATCAGGTTTTTTCCGGTTTGACGTACAGGTGAACTTCAGGCATTCGTCTCTGCTATTCATCCATTCCAGAAAGGTGTTTAGAGTCTCCTGCGAGTCCTCCCATATCATGATTATGTCGTCGATGTAACGACGCCAGAATCGTATGTGCGATTTGTAAGGGTTACATTCATTCTGTAGTAGTAGTAGGAGAAGGCACTATCTCAACAAAAAGCCCCTGGTTATTTGTAATTATCACGATATCTATTGAAATGAATGTAACCATATGCAAAAAATGTATATGACTTATGATTTGTAACGAAGGCACAATTAGAAACAAAAGTAATTGAGTCTGTTTTCCAGGTTCATTAGATCTAACAACATGTGATGAAGGCTGTATGGGGCACTGTTACTTTAAATATTGCACTTTTTTTACTTGCCATTGTCATGTGATCAAGGCTCAAGCGAGCCAAAACGTGTTATGGCGACTGGTGAGGAAATAAAAACATCGTATTTGCACCAGATTTGGGTCTGTGTCCGTTTCTTGAGGCATCCTGCAACGTACGGAAGAGGAGTGTGATATATATATAGATATATATATATAAAGGATATATGAGAATAGAAAAAATAAAAAGAAGGTAGAAATTAAGACGCAGGTGCATATGTAGAAAGTTAAGAAGTAAAGGGTAGCCAAAGAAGATCAGATTTAATTTTCTGAGAAAGAGTAAGAGAAGAGACATTAGCTGTGCTCATCACAAATATAGTTCCACCAAGTTAACGATGATAATTTAGAGATATCTTTCCAGCAGGACAAAATCACTTTGAATGCTAAAGCAATAAATAGATCAAACAACAAAGAAATAGGAGTAGAAACATCCAAAGCAGGCGAGGAGGAACCTAGAAAAGCATTTTGCAGTGATAATGGAATAGTACATTGAAATATTTTCATGCATTTAGACCAAATAGATTGCCAAAACGTCAACACATTAGAACAATCATAAAGTTGATGAATTAAAGTCCCAGTGGACTCAGAACAGGACCAACAAGGGGGGGGGGGGGGAAGTAGGGGAAAACTTGTAAATGACACCTCTATTATAAATAAAGTATAGGGATTGAGTAATACGGGCGGCAATAGAAGTTTTAAATAACTTGGACCATAATTTATCCCAAGAAGAGATAGAAGGTGATAAAGATAAGTCTGCTTCCCAGAGTAATTCTGTATGGGATTTAGGTCGTTCAGTAACAGGTGATAACAGCATCTTATAAATAGAAGCAGCATTAGGCCTATGTTCCTGAGAAACATTATATAACGGTGTGGGTGGAATAAGTGAGGGAAAAGCTGAAGAGAAATTGTGAGAAGTTAAATAGGACTGCAAAGCTGTTTATATTAAAAGGCACTCATTAAAAAATGAGTCAGGTAAATTATTGTAATAAAATGATTTACGGTTATATTTGATACATTTATTGTACCAGACAGTAGAGGACAAAAAACATTGAAAAGGATCTAGACCATCAGAGAAAATATTATATTATATAATAATTGTTGGGAATATTTTAGAATAGGATTATCTGATATGAAAGTACAATTCGACATATATCTTATGTTTCGAAAAGAAAAATCTTTTAATAGGGAACACTCAAAAACAATCCAGCAGAGGATAGTGATATCAGCAAAATCATAAGTTAAGGCAAAAAATTGCTGAATAATAAAATGCAGAATGCCAAGATTTAAAATCAGGAAAACGCACACCGCCTTCTGTTTTGGGACGTTTGAGTTTCATAAGAGCAAAGCGGGGGTGTTTGTTGTTCCATAAAAACTTTGTACAAATAGAATTAATTTGTGAAAAATTGAGATAGGAATCCGAAAAGGTAACATGGATAGTGTATAAAAGACATGGGGTACAATCATCATTTTAATAGTATCCAATCTACCCCACCAAGACAAATGAAGGGGGGACCAAGAAAGAAGGAGTGATTGTATTTTGGTGATTAGTGCATTAAATGTAAAACTAATTGTGGTAGATAAGGTAGAGGAGAACCAAATACCAAGGTATTTAATTTTTGTGGGACACCAGGTAAAATTAGTATTAGTAAACATATATTGATAGCAGAGAGAATTCAAGGGTAAAAGTTCTATTTTAGAAAAGTTCAACTTATATACAGAAATACTGGAATATAACTAAACCTCATCCAAAAAGGGAGGGAGAGAGGTATTAGGATTAGACAAATATACCAAAATGTCATCAGCGTAAGCTGACAGTTTAGTTTTTATAGAAGGATGTGTAAAGCCAGAAATAAGTGTATTAATACGAATGCGCTCGAGGAAGGGTTCAAGACATACAACAAATAACATGTACCCCTATATAAAGGAAAGAATTTAGAAAAATGGATATTCACAAACATACTAGCAAGGGGACAAGGACATAACAGTTTAACATAAGAAATAAAAGTTGAACCAAAACCAAACCATTGAAGTGTATTAAACATAAATTGCCAGTTTATGCGATCAAAAGCCTTTTCGGCATCTAAGGAAAATGCTGCAAATGGAGACTTGTATTTCCTCCCAAAGGAGATAACATTAGCAAACATACGAGCATTGTCCGTAGCTAATCTGCCCTTAACAAAACCAGCTTGATCAGTTTTGACCAATAGTGGAAGGATTTTAGCAAAAATCTCACAATCATAATTAATTAATGAAATGGGACGATAGTTTTTACAGAGGGAATGATCTTAATAAGGTTTGGGAATAAGAACAATCAAGGCCTCCATAAAGGAACCAGAAGCTTTAGAATCAATAAGAAATGAATTAAAGAGGGTCAGAAGTTTGGGGGCAAAAACAGGGGAAAAAGTAGAAAAAAATTCAACAGAAAAACCATCAGGGCCAAGCGCTTTCAATTATTTAGGGATTTAGACATCCGTTATCTCTTGAAGAGTAACCTCTTTTTCTAGTAATTCAAATTCATCAGATAGCGAGGGGGGTTTAGGGAGACCCCAAAGAAAGGTGTGTCAATTTTGAGTAGAGGGATTTGTGTCATCTGAATATAATGATTGGCAATAATCATGAAATGCAGTAGCAATATCTTCATCAGAGGACGCTAAATTGTTAGTAGATTCATTTAGAATAGGGCCAATACTTTTACGCTCAGATTTAATTTTAAGTAATTGCCCAGAATCTTGCCAGCTTTATTTTGACCCCGTGATACTTAGACTTAATTTTAAGAAGGTCTTTACAAGCATCAACTGTAGCAAGTTTGTTAAGAGCAGATTTGGCCTTAATTAATTCATGAAGAACAGAGGGGGATCTAGAAGTAAAATAATTGTGTTCCAGTAATTTGAGTTGTTGTAATAAAGTTGTATACTTGGCCTTTGCAATTTTCTTCTTTTTTCTTTAATATGAAATAGTAAAGAAACAGAAGGAGGCCTTAAAGGCATCCCAATTATTAGGAATAGAGGTGTCCAAAGGATTGTTAATAGTAATAAACTCATTAATAAAGGCAGTAGCTTCAGTTATAAAAACAGTGTCTGATAACAAAGAATTATTAAGTTTCCAACAACCAAATTTTGGAGAACTCAGTGAAAGGTCAAGAACAGAAATGACAGGTGCATGATCAGAAATAAAAATAAATCCAATCTCCGAGGATTGACTAGATGGGAGTAAGGGTTTACTAACTAAAATATAATCAATTCTGGAACGGGTATGGTGAACAGTAGAAAAAAAAGTAAATTCAAGGGAGTCAGGGTTAGAGGTCTTCTAACCATCATATAATGAACGAGAGGCAATGGCAGATTGAAATGATTTATGGGATTTGTCAGGATTATATTTACACTTGGATTGTCTATCAGAGAAAGGGTCGAACCATTGGTTAAAGTACCCAGCAACAATAATATTTGGGCTATCAATGGAGGAAAGTAAAATCTTAATACTTTTCCAAAAGTCAGGGTCTGGCTTAACAGGTCCATAAATATTCAATAAGACAAGTTCTTTATTTTGTATAACAACCTAAGCCATTACCCAGCGTCCATCAGTATCACATTGCGTTGATAAAATTTGTACAAGCAACGATTTATGAAACAGTATCGTAACACCACCCTTCCGATTAGATGCAGGAGAATAAACAACTTGACCCACCCATTGTCTCTTTAATTTACGCGATTCTGCTTCATTACAGTACGTTTCTTGAATGAACGAAACATGAGAATTCAGTTTAGACAAATGAGATAGTAACTTTTGTCTTTTGACGGGGTGTCCAAGACCACGAACATTCCACATAACAACATTAAACATATTGGAGGGATGGGAAGGTAATACATGGATGGAGATGATACACTTCAGGGGAACAGCTGGAAGCAGAAAAACACCACTTATTAGATGAATACAAAGAACAAACTATAACAAAAAGAAAAAAAAAAGACAATATACACAACAAAAAATAACGCAACTAGGTACATGCATCATAAAAAATTCAAAAAGAGGACAAGCAATGAAAGACAGAGAAAGAAAAGGAAATAGAAAGAAAAAGAAGTAGATCAAGGAAAGAGATCCAGATCTAAGATGAAGAGTAGACGCAATGAACATGGAGCGCAACAGCACCGAAGACAGACGGAACGACAAGAAGAAAAATAATAAGAGATAAGAAAAAGAACAGCCATAAGGAATCAGATAATGAAAAAGACACGAAAATTAGAGACACTGGGTAGAACCATCAGCAGAATTCAAACAGAGACTTTGGAGAAAAGATTTCAATTTAGCAGGATCATCAAATGAACGAGTGGAGCCCTCATGAATAATTTTACACAAACAAGGTTGCAAAATGCCATGACGAATATGCAACTGTCTCATTTGAGGGCAAAGGGCCAGGAATTATTTTCTTCGTGCATTAGTGACATTAGATAGATCTTGAGAAAGATAAACCGATTGACCAGACCAAATGAGGCCACGTTTCACTCATGCTGCTGTAAGAACACGCATGAGATCTGTAAATTCCAGAAATAACATTATTATTCCTCTAGGTCTCGAAGAGTTTGGATGCAGATGTCCAAGACAATGGGCACGTTAAATATTTAATGAAGGTTCAAGTGGTGGATCTAAAATTTCCGTCAGGAACCTCTTTAGAAAAAGAAGGAGGTCTGGACACTCCAATTTCTCTGGTAAGCAATAAAGACGAAGGTTATTACATCTATTATGATTTTCAAGATCTACAGTGTGGAGCTTAAGACGTTGAATTTCCTGTTCCAGAATAGGAATCATAGTTGAGACATCATGTAAGTCACTAATGCGTTCGCCTTCAATGTTATTTTTATTACCACACTATGCCGGACTTAAGTAAGAGCAGCCACAAAGGGGCTTTAAATGGACATTAGTTAGGTTTAGTAGATGGTGGTGCTTTCACATAGCTTTTTGATGATACCGCCTTTAAATAACATCAAATTGCTTTGTAACACATTACAACTGTAGCTTGTTCATCTTTGGTGTTTCATAAGGAGGTTCTGTAATGCCAACTGCAATATGTTACTTTTATGAGCATACATTTTTCACATGACCCCTTCATTAGTCACAGTGTGGTAACTTGTATGCAGTTTTGAACCACAAAGTGAAAACACCTATGCAAAGCAAAAGAGATGGTTACTGATCTCTTGATGCTTTCATCCGCCTTGACTCTTTTTGCTAGTCTCTCTTTGCTGTCCGTGGCACCGCTTTTTACTCTATCCCCCGCCCACTCTATTCTAGCTTCACGTGTGCCTTCTCTTATGCTGTCCAGACCTTTCTGGACACCTTCCCACAGGGTGTTTTGTCGGTTATATAAATTAAATGCTCATCAAACGTCTTGCAGAAGGATATGCATGGGAGCGCTCCTGTGCTGCCCATTGTTGTGACATGAAGCTCCCATCAGCTTTATACTGCGTGGCTACATTTTATAGGCGATTTAGCAACATAGGAAAGAGGTTCGAGTCATAGCGGCCACTCAAAATTCTGTGATTCTGGGCAAAATCCAATGCTTGTTTTCTCCTTGGCATGCCCCACACTCTATAATCATTCGTACACATTTGCCTATGATATCATGCTTGCCTACCAAGCAGGCAGGCACGGATTCGCCTCCCACCGAGAATTACAGCATGTATCGCACCACTAACAACTGTCACTAGTGTCTCCTGGAAACCCCTCCAATTTGACCTTTGGGTTGAGTTCACCCTATGTAAAAACTGCAAAAAAATGCACAAGGTAAAAACAAATTCTTAACAAAAGGAAAGGCAAAGATAATCATTTGCTGGCCGATTTGAACACATTGAAGCCAAAACATCTGTATAATCACAGCTTCACTGCATACATTTTGTGATTTTGGGCAAATGCTTTATGTCACTAAAAATCCTTCTTCATTATGTATGAAAGCACTTTCAAATATGTGAGTTCAGAATAGCATGTGTCCAAAAATCTTCTGTGCTTGATTTAATATATTACAATGTTGCTCTATAATATTCTGGGACACTACAGGGTTAACATGATAACTGCCTTGACTCTTAGTGCCCTAATCGATTGTTTAAAAAGTAGTACTTTTAATAAGTACTTCTCAGTGCAGTGCTATAATGTGACCTATTAATGTCGAAGCTTCACATGTTATAAAGCGACTTTATCCTATTTTGCCTGATGTTTGTTGAATGATTTACACAGCAAACATTTTCAGGGCTCAGCTAGTGCACAGGCTCTAAGGTTCAAGCAAGACCTTAGCTCGGTTCTTCCTGAAAATGTATTGGCTGTCCGCCTCTACCTACAAGTTGTCAAAGTAGCTTGGACTGGATGCAACCCTGAGTAATTATTTACCAGTGGCTATGAGATGTACCACCCATTATTTTGTTTTGAGGGTTACTGTAATAGCCAGCCATGGGTCTTATCGCTCACTGTGCTGTATGACTCAAGCTGCTACGCATTGAGTCCCAGCAAGGCTAACAAGCATTTGCAATGCAATAGGTCTTGCATTTGCGAGATTTTGAGCTATTGGCATTGTAAATGACAATGCCTTTTATTTCTGTTTTTTGAAAACCTGCAAGCGACGACTATAAGTAGAAAGTGCACATAAATAAAGATATTGCCATTTACAATGCCAATAGCTCAAAGTTTCGAAAATGTGAGACCTATTGCATCTGTAAGAATGGCCATGTTCTCAGACTGTGTTCCTGCCGGCACTACACAGGGGCACTTTTGGAATAAATGAAAAGCAAGGAAGGCTGCCATCTTATGGGAGCTATTTGGTATTTTTGGTCTTTTACAGATGGAAACACCAGAAGTGGTGTTTGAATATGTCAAAACAATTGCCCTAGATGAGCTAACAGTTTTCTTCTTGCAAGTTGACATTACTTTATCATGTTCCCAGTCTCTATGCAGTGCATGGTAATTGCAAATATAAAAATTATACCTTCACAGTTCCACCCTAAAACTGGTCTTCCAGCGCAATGCATCAAGCAGCATAGTCGTGGAGGATCTGTGGTCTAAATGTTTCTAACAAATCCACATAATTCCACTCCACAGCACATACATCCACTCCAATCCAAAACACATGGGTAAAAGACATTGTCATTTACATCGCCAATACCTCTAACTCTCACAAATGCGAGACCAATTTGCATTGCAAATGCTTGTTAGCGCGAGTTAGTGCATTAACTTTAAACAGAACAAGTCGGTAACTTCTTTAATCTAAAGATCATACATCAATTAAGTTAGAGAAATTTCGAGTTATATTTTTAAACTTGTCCACTGCGCACAGAAATCAGGCGTTTGTAGAGTGCGACTACTCACCTATTGTTCCTTTTTGCTCAAAGACTCCAGACTGAGGAAGACTTCAGACTGAGGAAGTCAAGGTATAGTTGTCCAGATTGTAACTTTTTCGATGTATAGAAAATCAGATGATGGGCACATAGTGGTATTCTGAATTCTTCCATGTAACACATGTAACTCAATAGTGCACAGGCTGATAATAGTGAAATCTAAACTCAATAGTATGTCCACAAAGGAGCAGTTTTTTTGTCTTATAACATTCTAGCCGTGTACTATATGTATAGATATTTGGAATCAGATATGATCAGGCAAACTGAACATGTCTAGTCTTGCATGTTTATCCATGTACTAGCATATTTTGTTCTCTATCTTGTAGCGATTGAAGCAAATGCTTCTCCATGTCCTAGTATATTTTGTTCTCTATCTTGCAGCGACTGAAGCTGCCTTATTAAGAAGAGCATCCCATATTGGGGTCCAAAAGATCAGTGCGTCCTTAATCGGAAGATCACAATATTATAGTGATACAGGTATGGCCCCTTTTAAATATGATACCTGTAAGTTTGGAAATAGCAACCAAAACAGTGTCAGCCAAGTGATGATAATATTCTATTGTCTCCTAGAAGAAGGACCGAATGGTCTGCTCGATCTGAGAAGAGTGGACACTCATTGGAACATGACCGTTGATTGATGAGGTAATTACGAAATGCCTTGATTCAGTTGATATAACTTTAACTTTATTAAGGTATGCCATTCTAGGTATTGAAGCTAGCTTGTGACTTAAACCAAACAGGTATATAAGTATCAGTAGACAGTCACAGAGGCCTGTAATGACACACCTTTCCTCCATCATGATTTTTTATAATCATATCAATGTTCATTTGTCACTATGATCAGTAGGATAAGAACTTGTCTGATTCTATCAGATATTTACCATTGAGTATGAATTTTATGTGGTATGTCTTACTATCATGAGTATGAATTGCTGAATATCCTCTCTTAATGGAAAATTAATTTCAAATTTGAGTGTATAGACAAAATATGTCAGAAGTAAAAGACAGTACTTATATTATAAGTTTTCCATACTGTCTGTTTGCCACCAATTATGTGTGAAATGTCTGGAACGAACATAAATTAATTGTTACAACTCCGCTTGCCAATGCATAAATGAACTCTAAGGTTGCATTTGTAGGAAGATCATGGCCTTGAAATTAGTAAACTGTTTGGTTCATTGAATAATGCAATTATGTAAATAGAGGAGCTATGTATAAGTAAATGTTTTTACAAATATGTTTTATTTAAAATACTTTTTTGTATATTGTCTATGTCTTGTAGCCCTGAAGAAGTCCTTCAATAGGACGAATTGCGTTGGCTGCTGAGAAGAAATGAAAAGAAAAGAAAGATTCAAAGAGTAAAGATTTGTGTGAACTATACTATCTGGTGGAAATGACTTCTTGGTTGGTGTGTGCAGACCAAACATTTCTTGTAATTGTCTGTTGTGAAAGCTTTCACTACATAGGAAACAAAAAGAGTCCGGTTTCCTTTGGTCAACGCACCACATGGTTGCAAAACTTCCCATTATATAAATAAGTGCGGTTTCATATACTAGACCCTTTTGTTTGTAAATCACTCACCCGAAAGGGTCTCAAGGCGCTGGGCGGGGTGCAGGTTCCAGTCCATCAAGGAGGAGGTCTGTCGAAGAGCCAGGTTTTGAGGTTTCTTGCAAAGATGGGGAGCGATGTTGTCTGTCTGAAGTGGAGTGGAAGGGCGTTCCAGGCTCTGGCCACGAGGAAGGAGAAGGAGACGGAGCGGCCTCCCGATCTGGTCTTTCTGGTGCAGGGGACCATGGCGTAGGAGAGCTGGGCTGATCGTAGGGTCCTTTGGGGTGCGTGGAATTTGAGTCGGCTGTTTAGGTATGCTGG
The DNA here is from genome assembly GCF_964204655.1 of Triturus cristatus. Lineage (NCBI taxonomy): Eukaryota > Metazoa > Chordata > Amphibia > Caudata > Salamandridae > Triturus > Triturus cristatus. The sequence continues at coordinate 467,573,061 of NC_140589.1, forward strand.
TCTGTTGTCGTGGAGGGCCTTGTGTGAGTGGGTGAGCATCTTGAAGGTGACTCTAGCCTCGATGGGGAGCCAGTGGAGTGTGCGCAGGTGCTGGGAGATGTGGCATGTCTTGGCAGGTTGAGGACCAGTCTTGTGGTGGCGTTCTAGACGTTCTGTAGCTTGCGGTGTGGATTTTGTTTATTCTGGCGTAGAGTGCGTTGCTGTAGTCGAGTCTGCTGGTGACCAGGGCGTGAGTGACTGTATCTCTTTGCTCGAGGGGGATCCATTTGAAGGTCTTACGTAGGAGGCGGAGGGTGTGAAAGTAGGAAGACGAAACGGAGTTGATCTGGCGGTCCATTTTGAGCTCGGAGTCCAGGATGATTCCCAGGTTGCGTGCGTGGTCCGTGGGGGTGGATGGGCTTCCGAAGGTGGGGGCCACCAGGTGTCGTTCCAGGCGTCGGGGTTTGGGCCCATGATGAGTACTTCTGTTTTGTTGGTGTTTAGTTGTAGGCAGCTGTTATAAGGCCCTTATATTTGTTAATTAACCATGTCTTCTAAAGCTGATGTCAACTCTGTAGCTCAGTGCTGAATGGCTAACACTTGTTCTGGCATTGGTTCCTTACTTGCCAACAAAGAGCTTACATAGAAGGGTAGCCAGTTCAGGCACCCTCCGTTAAAGGAAAGTGGCAAGGATCTACAACAACAGATTTGTAGATGGAACAGAATTAACTGCTTAATGCATTTCCTTAATGATGCAATACCTGAAGGTTGAATGTGCGGCTGACATTGACTGGTACTCCGTACTATACAAAGTCATTGAGCCCTATCATTGAACGCTTTACATAAGCACCGGTTTCATTGCACAAGGTAACATTCTTTTTTTGTCAGCTTGTCCATAACTCAACTCCAGGATTTTTGGTTCCGTACCCAACACCATCTCACCCCTTCCACTTGCCTGCCCCCACCACCCCTCCGAGGTCGAGACTTCTTTCCGTTGTATATCGATTTCCCACACCTTTTTTTCTCCACCTTTGTAAAACGTAATCTCCTACGCTTTACAGAAGCACCGGTTACAATGGACACAGTAACATTCTTTTTTTGTCAGCTTGCCTATACAAATGGCAATAGTGCTGTGCAAATGTAATCACTCAGCTGCATAAAAAAACATTTGTAATGCAATACGTCTCGCATTTGCAAGACTTTGACCTATTGGCTTTGTAAATTACAATGCCTTTTATTTGTCTTAGTTTTCAAAACCGATGCCCATAGCATAAACTCTTGCAAATGCGAGACCTAGGGCATTGCAAATGCTTGTTATATATTAAAGTAGAGTCTATTGTTTTTTTTAAATAAAATATTTTTTTAATCCGTTTAAAAAAAAAAGTGTATTTACTGTGAGAACGCCTTTTTTTATAATCGGTTTAATTTCCTAGTTTGTAAAAAAAAAAACAATACTTTTTAGTGGGATTGTTCATTTACAATTATTTTAAATGTATTTATTTATTTTGTCTGCCTTGGTTTGAAATTTCATTGTTAAGTCTTGCGAAGTAAAGATTTTAGAGGTCGTATCATTTTATATATAAAAGAAATTTTCGTTGTAAAGTAAGTCGTGGCTAAATTCATAGTGTTTTAAGTTTGATAGTGGTTTAGCCTTCGTGATTCAGGCATGCATGATTTAATATGTAGTTGTTTAATAATACAACCGTCTAATATTATATCTGAGAAGGTGTCAGCAATATGGGTCCTCTGGTCTGAGGGAGAGTGATGGAGAGGTTCCCTCTGGAGATGATGATTTGGGGGGAGTGAGCCTATGGCCATGTGAGCTTAGAGGGGAAGGGTGTCCTGGAGAGACCAGGCTCCTGTGAGCATCTATGCATGGAAATATAGCATCTACGATACAGAATATTCAATTATTAAATTCAGACACTGTCACTCGACATATCCTGCGTATCTGTATGCTGCAGCAACCGGGTTTTTGGTTGACCTATCTTACGTTTTACTTATTGTTTGTGATAAAAACATAATAAAATATTTTCGTTTTAAAAGTGTCTGTAAAAGCTCCATTATTTAGTGGAGACTTTTAAGAAAAACATCTAATTAGAAGAGTTTTCCATTCTTCTATTATAAGATTGTTAATTGTTGTGGCTGTTAATATTACCTTATAAATAGTGGTAAGTCCTCCTCCTTTCATTCCCTGTACATTATGAATAATTCATATCCTCATGGGATTGCTTTATGAAGTATTGGGGCCATATCCTCTGTAACCATGTTTCTATCCTTGTCCACTAGTGGCCTGCAAGCCACAGAAGAGTCATGCAGCTGCGCCATTTGGATTGGGCTGGCACAGGCTGCACGACTTCGTCTTCGAGGCAGTGGTGGCTGGCTTCAGATAGCAGCCCTCTTCTGGGCTTGATGGCGTCAGCAGCAGGTGGGTCCTGTGGTTACAGCGGGCCTTTTCCACCCTGACCAGTGAGTGTACGTAATAGCTGCTAGGCCTCCTTGGAGAGAGGCAGTCCTCATTATAGGTGCAGGTCCTGGAGCCAAGGCACTCTTGGTAACAATGGTTGGGTTTAATTGGACACACAGAGAGTTCAGCATTGGACAGCCAATCAGTGCTTCAGCACACAGGGTCAAAGTGCCTCAAGGCAGCAGCTTATTTTTTTGGATGGCCTAGGTTGAGCAGCACACATCTGGCAAGCACCTGGGCTAGCCATATATTCTACCATAACAATATTTGTATTTATATACAATTTTCCGCCATTATTTTCTATGGGACACATGTGCAGTGCCAGGTGTTGGCCATGTGTGGTGCTGGACTTACTCCAGGTCTGGAGTACAATATCCACTGCTTTGGATCGTTTGGGGCATTGGTAACTTTAGAAATGTGGTTTGTGAATAGCAATTGGCCTATTCATTTATGGGTGGTTGTCTGTCCCTGGCTGAATCCCTCCATAGCGGTCCCTAAAGCGTTCCCATTTATTAGTAAGTATTCTCCTTTTTCCAGCTAATACCCTAGTCCCTCCCACATCTACTGAGTAGTGAACTTAGATGCATAAGGATTTCCTAATAGGAGAAATGGAGATTTATTCTCGAGGGTTTGTGAATTCCATTTTGTAGTAAGTAGTACTACTTTACATAGTACAAAATGCAGTTTGTGATTCAGGGTTGTTGTATTGTAGGTAAGGTGATGTGTATCCTATATCAGCCTTAATTTTTGTGTTTGTTTTATATTTGCTGAAGGTGAATGGGGTGTGAGTCAGGAGTTCAAGAGGAGCAAGATGGTCTAACTTTAGAATTCTACATTTGGTGGTTGAGGATTAGTGGAAGTGAGTGGTTTTATAATGAGATGTGATCTGCTGTTCAATGGGTGTGTTTGATGAAGCGTGATTGTGATGGAATGCCATTAGGTAGATGAAAAGTGAGAGGATAAGAGGTGATTTTGGGTGACAGAATTGTGAATGGGCTGTGTAACAGACTGTGTTGGGAAATCTGTGAAAAGCCGTTGAAGGGGAAGATAACAGCTGATTTCGGGGTGAGGTGTTGGCTGATCATGGCTTTTAAATGGTTGTGGTGAGGGCTTATGTTTTTCCATAAAGCATTTTCCTGAGAAATCATAGGTACTTATAAGGATGTAAAAACTGTAGATGAATTAAAAGGCGGTGACCATCCATGTAGGTTTGGTTATGGTTAAGCATTGTTGGGAGATGTGTAGAAAGTTAAGAGAGATTAGAGAGGTTGTGGAAAGAGTTGTAAGCATGGATGTGAGGGAGTGAGAGACTATAGGAGGTGGGTGATAGTTTAGAAGTGGCAACACAGGGAAGAGATGGGTGTGGGGTTAATATGAAAGTACAGTAGAGGGGACTATTAGGGGTAGAGATTGCTAGTGCTGGGAAAGGGTGACGAGCAGTGGATAGCAGAGGTGGAGTTTGATGAGGTAAAATAAGGTAAATAGAACTGGGAAGGGCTAAAGACTGGTTTAAATGTTGTAGTGATGGGGGAGTTGGAGGAATTCATAGGGTTGGACAAAGGTGTACAGATGTATGGGAAAGGTTCTAGGATGTGGAACGATGAAGTAATGAGGAAGGGGACAATGGGAGGTCTTACAGGGAGTTGTGGAGTGTACTGTGAGTGGTTGCATGTTTAAAATAATCCCCGGACAGAAATATGCCTAGCATGCTGGGGGGAATGGGGACATTGCAGTAGAGTATATTAGAATATGTTACCCGAGTTGACTGGAGAAAGAGACAGTGTTTCTGGCCCTAGGCACAGTCCAGGCCCAAACAGGTAGCACCGTGGACCTGTCACCCACTCCCTAGACTCTCAGGCTGGACGCATTAAAGGTTATGTTTAATTAGGAGCGAAAACAATAATGATCAAGTGATGCTGGTCCAATGGGAGCCCTAGACCAAATAACACTGGAGACCTAGTTGCAGAGGGAGCCGCACGCCTAGCAGCCAGGAGACCGGGGAGCAATTCCCACTTCCTGAATCCTAACCTACTACAGTGACAGGGGAAGTGAGGGGCATGGTCAAGTAACTCTAGGGCACGAAGATTCACTTGAGAGGAAGGAGGGAATAGTGTTACCAGGCCTGACCAACCCTGTTCATTTGACTCAATACTCTTTTAACTCTTGTCTATGGTGCACACAGATCTGAAATTTGGCACTGACCTTGAGATATCGAGAGAGATGTACAGAGCTTTGCACTGTGACCTACCGACCCTGAGTAATTGCACAGACGTTTAATGCTGTGCTCTAACTTGTTCCTTGTCGTAGACCTATTACCAATGTGTTGTACTCTTATGTTGTTGAATTGAAATAGAATACAATTGTTTATTCAATATTTAATATATCCAACTTTCAAACCGTGCAGGTGGCCAATCCCTTGGAAGTGGTTGGTCACACTGTTCTTCAATGAACAGCCCGAGAATTCGATTAGTAGTTATTATGTATTCTTGCACCTTAACAAAAATAGAGCCAGCCAAAGATGGCAGTGAATCTCCAACTGCCACCAGCAAAGCCCTACAAAGGATGAGCAGTGCCGGAGACAAATATTGAAAATGAAACCGGGAACAGATCCAATATCCAAAATACTTTGCAAAAGATGTTGGATGCTACAGAGAAGTGACATAGCGGAGAGTCTGAGGCACTCACTCAATTCAATTCAATATTTATTAAAGATTTGGAACTCCAGTGAGGTCCACAATAAAAAGATACCTACAAATTATTACATAAAATATAGTAAAACATGCAGAAGTGCCTTAATGGCAGCACTACATATACAGATTTTTTAATGCATAGCAGGTTCGGCAAATAACGTTTGGGATTAGCAGCAAGAGAATTGAAGTAACAAAGCATATCCCAAATTGTGAAGAGCATTTAAGTAGCAGCCAGTTCATGTGCAAAATCCATTTAAAAATCCAGCTTCAGCAGAAAGTTAACTTGAAATTAGCAGCAAGAGAATAGGAGTAACAAAGCATATCCTAACATGTGCAAAAAAAGCAGTTGAGTTACAACAGATTCATGTGGAGAGTATAATCCGAAATCCATGTTCAATAGAGAATCGAGTTTTAAAATTAGCAACAAGAAAGTGAGCGAAAAGCAAAACATGTCCCAGTTGTGCAAAGAGCAATTAAATAGTATCCAAAACATGTGCAAAATACAATCAGGAAAAGCAGAGAATATTAAGACTCCATATTAGGGTATCTGGCACAGGGATAACAGCTCAATTAAAAGGATATATAAAAGATTAAAATATATACATAAACTCCTTAGAAAAAGTTGAATAATTTTACACAGACTACTTCATTTTTCGGGCAGAAGAAAAAGTCGCGAGCTGAAGCTACATCTTTAACACCATTTTGTAAAAACATCGGTCGAAGACAGCGACAGCGACTTAAGACCAATGCTGAATAAACAAACAAGACATGATCCAGGTTCTGAATGCTCAGCTCACAAAAATTAAAAATGTTTCAATTTTTCATGTTCTGGGACCAGTTTACTGTTAAATCGTTTAAAGGTAACAGGGACATAGTGTGAGTAAAACCCTGGATACACCTTGGATATAGGAGCTTATCAGGCCAAATTCAATCTAATAGCAGCTGATGGAACTAACGTGTTAAAATTGCACAACTTACATAAAATCTGTCCTTCAATCCTATCTAAAAAACTCCAATCCTTTACAGGAATTGAATCGATAGCATAGAGCAGAGTTGGAGGGATTTTTGCTTTAAAAACCGTCAGCAGATGTAAAAAATGCCTTCTGCCCATTGCACTATAGAAAATGCGCAGACCATTAGCATGGGATATAGCTTTACAGGAGCTATGTTCGATATGCAGTTAGTTTCCCTAAGTAGAGGTAGGAATCTACCACCAATTACAATTTATAGTACTCCACCGTTTATTCTTATCATGATGTTAGAGACAAATATTAGAGGAATCCAGTGTGAAGCTATTATTAGTAGGAATGGAACGGGAAAACCTATATTTTTATTTATTTTCCCTCACACACCCTAGTGGTGTCATGCTTCATCATCGGGACACCGCGACTCCTATAAGTCGCGGTGGGCTCGATCAATATTCCAGGGAGCACTTAGATCATATAATACGCCAGGGGCTAAAGATTAAAAATTCACTGTTGGACCCCAGTTTCCCTTTATTCTTGGGTACAACAGGAATATTAAAATTGCAGACAATAGGGTCGCATGGAATGTTATGGTCCTAGGACCCTAGGGCCAACATGTTTCAGTCCTCGTATGCCCAAAGATTATGGTGCTGGGACTTTCTTCAGGGCTATGTCGTCCCCTGGTGTATACAGGAACTGGGAATTACCCTATCCTATTTAAAATAAGGGGCAGGTAGCTGCTCCTTTATAACATTAATATTTTTAAAGTTACGTTATTCCATCCCGTATTAAGGATGGTAATGGTCCGTGTGGACTCCCACCTAAACGGGCATATCCGGGTTTACCGGTCTCACCCCTCCAAATACCTAGTGGCGCGGAGTCCGTTCAAGCCGACGGACTCCGCGCCATCTAGGTATATCCCCTGGCCTATTATATGATCTAAGTGCTCCCTGGAATATTGGTCGAGCACACCGCGACTTATAGGGGTCGCGGTGTCCCGATGATGAAGCATGACACCACTAGGGTATGTGAGGGAAAATAAATAAAAGTATAGGTTTTTCCCGCTCCATTCCTACTAATAATAGCTTCACACTGGAATCCTCTAATTGTCTCTAACATCATGATAAGAATAAACGGTGGAGTACTATAAATTGTAATTGATTTGAAATCAGGAGGGTGTACTTCCTCTTGTTCCTCTTGGCCCTTCAAGTATACAAGACCACTTGGTTCTGTATAGTGAGTGTGTTACGAGGAATCTACCACCTCCAGTTATTCAAGGCCAAGTTGAAGCTTTAAATTACTTAATTTTTTACTTCTGTTACATTTCATGATTAAAATGTTGCTTTTTGATACATTTATCTTCAAGAAATGAACCATCGTGTAATTCTGTAATGATAACAGCTTTTTATTCAGCCCAATAGGGTTTAGGTCCATGACTTCTATATCGTCTGCATAAAGGAGACATGCGAAAGGACGACTGCCTATCTTTGGTGCATCTCCCTCTAACTGGGTAAAACAATCGGGTAAATCTGCTATATATAAGGAAAATAGTAGCCGTGCTAGCAAGCAACCTTGTTTCAGGCCATTTTCTATGGGAATTACAGATGATAAGCCTTGGTTTCGTCCCATTAGTACCTGCACCAAGTTTGAGAATGTAATGCAATAATTAAGCATAGCAGGGGAGCGGGCAGTCCCATATTATGTAAGTTTCTCCATATCGAAGGCCGTTAAAAAATCTATAAAGGCCGTGTAAACGTTTGACCTATGAGAGATCGTGTATTTCTCCTCAATTAGTTTCAACATGGAGATGATATCCAGGGTGGAATGATTTTTCCTAAAACCTGCTTGTTCAATAGGGACGACCTTCTTCTCCATCACCCATTCCGTGAGGTGATCAAGAATACTAAGTGCAAATGTTTTCCCCGCTGCATCTCATAAGGCTATTTACCGGTAGTTACCCGGATGAGTTCTAGGGCCCTTTTTGTGCAGAGGAATTAAAATACTTCCGGACCAATATGGCGGTGTCGTCCCCTGAGAGTAACAAACATTAAACAATGGGGCTAGGTACGTGGACCACAAAAGTGACTCCTTTTTGATTACCGTCATGGGGATTTCATCAGGACCCATTGCTCCTGAAGATCTCATTTTTTTAATACATCCAACTACTCCATTCAATGAATGTGCATAGTTGAATATAGGAGTTTCAAAGGAGTCAGATGCAGCTGGGGAGACAAAGCTGGTAGAATTAGAATTTGCAGAGTAGGGATCTACCAGGTGGAGTTTCCAATCCTCTTCTTGAATAGGAATGGGAAGAGATTTCACTCTTGTGCAACGGGAGTCAGCGATTATTTCCCAAAACATTTTAGAGTTATTTTTTGAGGCCGCCGTTTTTAGCTGCACCCATGCGCCATCTTCCTTTATTTGTTTTAAGGAGCATTTTTTCCTCTTCCTTTTCCTCTTTAATTGGTTTATTATATTACTTCGTACAATAGAAAAATTCAGGAACTGGGCCCACACTAATTTATTTATTTCCCTATTTAAGGTGAGCATTGGATTAAAATATGATCTCCGTTTAGCTGGAGCATGAGCTGATTTACATAATGTAGCCAAAGAACCTACATTATGGGAAAAGGCTTCAAGTAAATCAAATTGAGGAGAGTCACACTCGGCCATTACTAAATGCTGCTGATCTTTATCAAAGCTGTTAAATTCACTTTTAATTTAGCGGTCGCTTGAGTACTCCAGAGAATTCTACCATTTGTTGCATTAAACCCTACTGTGCTGCCTTTAAAGTTCCAGGGACCTACTTTAGCACAAATAAAATTAAATTTGGAGCAGATCAACATATGATCGCTAAAATCAGTTCCCGAAACTTCCATACTTATGAGATTACAAAAGAAATCTGCAGAAACAATTAGATAATCTATAGTGGATCTCCCAGTTGGGGCCTTATGAGTATAATTTGCTGGAATATCATTTTCTAAACCCCCGTTAGCAATTGAGGCTGAGGCTTCCAGAGAATGCATGGAGGAGCAGGCCAGAAAGGGGAAGAGCCTACTCTTGATTACACTGGTCACCAGTGTGCCGGGAGTGCCAAGAAGAAGCTGGCGTGGACAGCACATAAGAGAGCAAGGAATTTGCTGCTAAAGGACACAATGAGCAGCATCTATGAATGTGTGTGAAGTGGGCTTGAGGAATTCCTTACCTGTTGAACACTACCATTAAAGCCCTAATTACCATGGAGCTAAAGTTCTTTGAGAAGCTAGAATTAATTATAGATGTCGCTATCTGACCCTCCACTCAAGGACTCGTTCAATGCACCAATTTGAATTAGAAATCCAGTTGGACTGCGACCAGTACACAATCTACTGAGCAATATTCTTAAGGAGGTGTTTTTTGGTGAAGATTAGGCTCACCAGATGGATTGTGGGACACAGCGGAACTCCAAACCCACTGTTGTAAATGAATAATACAATCAAAACAGCATTAAGTAACAGGATGATCTTTAAAATGCTCTATTTTTAAAACCCAAGTCTAGTGCATAAAATATAAATGATAACCACACAATGATATAATAAATGTAGCAATGCATGGCATGTCCAGCAAAAAGAATAGGAGCATTCCTAACATGGTTGGTAAATACCTAGCATCCTAATATCCTTTCGATACTTTTAAGCACTATGCTAAATCTTAACAAAGCAGAAAATAGCAAGCTTAGCTATTCTCTATCATAGCCCCTGGCCATAAATGATAGGCAGAGCAAAACTGAAGGCCATTTATTTGTACCACTCCCGGAGCACCCCGCGACTGAGGCTTCTTGTTGCTTAAATCCAGCGTGATCTTGGCTTGAGAGTAGTAGTGCGAAGTTCCTCCAATTAATGGTGAGATATCTGGGTTTTATAGTATCTGACCGCTGATTTTATCTCTTGGTTATAAAATGAAACAGCACTTGGAGGTACTAAAGTCTCAATACGACGAAACAAATATGGCAATTAATGCATCATTTCGATCTACATGTAGATTATTTGCCTCTATAACTAAAACAAAAGAAACATGTCAGCTTTCACTGTAAGCAACCATAATGTTATGGAAGATTGACTGACATAATATCAGCACTACTAACATCGAGTTACAAAATTATCTGCAAACTAATATCGCTATCCAAAATATCGACAACGTATACTTAATAAAAAAATGCACAAATAGTGAGAAAACATTATCGTCATAACAACATCGATATCACTAATATCGAACACACAAATATCGTTTACAAAACTATCGTCATCATTAAATAAACATAGCACATAACAAAAATATCTAAACTAAAAATATTGAATACTTAAATTTCATGCAAACACATTAAAATAATCTCTGGCAGTGGCGTGCCCGACAGCCGAGCAGGATTGCTGGCAACTGAGTAGACTCCTGTGGCTCACCGCCAAAATCGCAGTGTAGCCGACATATTATCCATGTTAGGTGCCATCATATGGATGGTCGCTAGCGCCAGAAACCTACTGGTACCATCCAGCAATGTAGGAGGAGCCGGTGAAACCGTATGAGCGAGAGACAAAGCAAGCCGTGTATGCATGGTGCATGTAGGAGCTAAAGTAACGTGTGGTCCCACAGGCAATGCAACAACGTTGGCAGCTCGGAGGAAGCAGACTGTCACCATCATGGGGGCACAGGAGCAAAGTGCCTAACCTTCGACTGCGAGCAGCGGGAACTGGGTCATGGCAGGTAGGAAGGTGCCCCAAAGAAGAGGGAGAGAACTGGGTATGGCTGAATAGTCAGCGTGCCCGGCGGTGCAATTAAAAACGTGTGGAACAGCTGCCGTGGAGGTTTTTGGGAGGCCCCCGGCAACAAAACTAAGTTGCAGCAGCCAGTGAGATCCGAGCGGCTGGAGAGCGAGACCTTGATGACAACAGGAGGTAACCGGGGAGTGGAAGGGGTCTGCAGTGCCAGGGCCTGGGCATGTGGACCTCCTGGAGCGGAATTCCGACATCTCCACAGAGCGGCCCACGACGATCCGCTCCACACCGCTCACAGATGCAGGCTGAGCTCGTTAGGCTCACCGCCACATTAAATTTCCTCCAACGAATGAGTAAACAAAAGGGGCAGAAGACCCTGCTGGAGCCAGCGAGGCGGCCCACACAAGATATGGGTACAAGGCGGTACTGGTCTGGGGAAGAGCCATAGGGACATTAAAGAGGACAGAAGAGAACCAAATAAAGAAAAAACCCATCGGCGACACAGGAAAGGCAGACTTAGCCATCTCAGTGAGCTGTAACTTGCTGTCTCGCACTGAATGATCAAGAACAACAACATTGGGGGTGGAAAGCTACTGCCTCCCCAGGCATAAGTGCAGTGACCTAGTGAGGTGAAAGATTGGAATACGCTTGACATGCTGGTGCCTCGGCTAGGGTGGAGGACCAGCAAGAAGTGGGAATACATGACGTTACTTCAAATGTGTTTACAACGCATGCCTGTATAACACGGTCAGTTCAACAACTGCATTGTTACCACACATACCATTACAACGCACATCATTACAACAACTTGCTGTAGGGAGCGCTGGAGTTTAGAATAGTATAATTTATTATTGCAACTCCAGTCTGTGCAACAGTAGCCCCCTACAGCAAGTTTTTGTAATGACTTGCGTTGTAATAGTATGCATGGTAACAATGCAGTCGTTGTACTAACGGCATTGTAATGGTACTGCATTGTACCGACAGCGCTGTAAATGCTGTTTCCCAAGAAGTGATAGCTTCATGGGGAGTAAACTGGCAGGACCCGTGGAGCAGCAGAAAATCCACAGGCAGGCGGCGGTGACTACAGGGTGAGTTGCCAGCAATTGTTGAAGTACTCCACCGCATCGCTGCAAACTGCGCATAAAGACAGACGGGAAGGGAACTCATGGCTCCCACCATACCAAATTGGATAGGTTTACCTGGCAGAAGAGCCAAGATGCAGAGGAGGGCTCCCAGGACCCACTGCAGTCTCTTACCCAAACATCCGCTGCAAAAGAAGACCTCACTTTATAAAACATTATGACAGCCATAAACAAGGTACACACCTCACTCGAAATGCGTATAGTCTCTGCGATCACAGGGTTCTCACTTATTATGGCCAATCTTAGAAATATGAGTCAAAGAGGTGGAGGAGACAGCGGCGGGTCTGCAGACAGACACTGAAACACTCAAACCACAAGTCTTTGAACTTCACACCACAAGTAAGACACTTGAGTCCAAACTCAATGATTATGGATCAACCCAGATGTAAAAATGTAAGAATTATTGGTGTCCCTAAGCAGGCAGAGGCACCGGCAGCAGATCTATTTGTAGAGGACCTTGTAATATTCACACATGCCCGCGAAGGACAATACAACATTATGTATAGGAATCTTTTGTCACCATAGGTTCCATGTTCTACTTCTGGAAGTGAGTCATGCAAGTATGTAATACTGGAGTCAGTTGCAGTGACTCTTAAGAAGATAACTACGTTTTTGCTGCTGTGCTTAACTTACTTAATAAATTATATTTTCATAATATAAAAAGCGTACTTTTTATAAGTGGCGACGAAGGGAGGAACACGATCTCAACATTGCCGAAGCACAGAAGATTCGTGTTCAAGAACCACGGATTTGATATCTCGGAATTTAAAAAAAAGGAAAAAAAGGAGGAAGAAGAGGTCTCCGAATGAGAAAGAGAGAATACAGTCTCAACGCAGTAACCGTGAGTGACAAATGACTGGATGAAAAGGATTTGGTACGGAACGAAGGGAAAATGTTCTATTGATTTTTTTTTTAAATAAGCACGCTTGGCCGAGCGCTGTTTGGGAGAGCATTTGTGTCGCTGGATAAGCGCGGATCGGCGAAGCATTGCGTATTTGGAAGTGACTAATATAGGGAGGAATTGCATGGAAGCAGCGTGAATGAGGAGATAACGTTAAACTTTTGGCAGAAGTAAAACTTCAAAAATAAACAACTGGTGCATGCGCGGATTGGCAACGTACTTGTAATTCTGGAACGCGTGCACCGAATCTCCATCGCCTTGCTCAGATTTCACTTGGAACGGCAACATACGTAACCACGCAGAGCAAGGCATTCTGGGATACGTGAAGCGTACTGCGTTACGGAGCGGCCATTGTGTGTTACCATGGTTACGAAAACAACAAGTTGTATGCGGAGAGTATAATTACAGCTCCGATCTTCGTGGGAATTCATTTTTTTGATGAAGAGAGGCTGGAAAATAAATTTAAAAAAAGGGGGCAAAGGAACAGTAAGTTCTCAGAAGCATCTCAATTCTTCTCAATTCTTGTTTTTTTTTAAATTTAGCTTTATATGTAAGCTTGTGATAGATGCCAAAACCTAGGTGACTATACTATTTTCAGTGTATAAAATACATATATATATGAAAAAAAATGTAATTTGATCCTCCGGCGAAATTCTTACAATCTAAAGGGGATCCTCCACTACCTTGGTCAAGATGGAAGGAAGAATTTATTAATTATATGAAGGCTATTGATGGCGACAGAATGGGTTCAGAAAGAAAGAAAAGTATTCTTCTGCATTGTTTAGGCTCGGAGGGGCAGATGATATTCAGAGCCTTACCTGAAATTGTTATTGGTGAAAATCGAGAGGCAACTAATGTGTACAATGAAGCTTTATTGAGAATGGAAAAGAAATTCAAACCTACTAGCAATATAGCATTGAATAGATTCAAATTTTATACAAGGAAACAAGAGGAAAATGAGTCTTTTGATGATTTTCTCACTTCTTTAAGAATATTGAGTGTACATTGCAATTTTGGAAATATGTCTGACGAGATGATAAGAGACCAAATTATCGTTCATGTGAAATGTAAAAAGACACAAGAACAACTGTGGGTCATGGGGGATCCGAAACTATCAGAAGCCATTTCAACTGCTAAAGCCTTTGAACAAACAGAAAAATGGATGAATACTGTAAGAAATGTAAATAAAAAGTCAGATAGTGTTGAAGAAGTAGCTACACTCAAACGTCGATCGGAAATAAAAAATGAGGTTACCAATTTTAACTCAGCACAAAATTCAAGATATGAAAATTTTAGAAGATTTGATAGATATGAAAGGAATTCGATGTGTTACAGGTGTGGGAACAAAAATCATATGGCTTCGTTTGGTGGATGTCCTGCTATTAAAAGAGAGTGCAAAAATTGTGGCAGGATTGGACATTTTGCAAATATGTGTAGGGACCAGAGGAAGTTCACACCCCAAAATCAAACAAGGATTTCATGCACTTTAGAAGGGGCAACAGGAGGTCAGGATGACAAAAGAGAAGACATTACGCTCCAAAACACGGGGTTTGTGGTATCTTTGCGTGATTACTTTGCCAATGTTAATGATTCTAAGAACATGTTGAATCTAAATTCTCCTATGTGTAATGTTAACATTTCAGGTGTGAACTTGAATTTGATGGCTGATTCTGGTTCTCCATGGACCATTGTATCTAAACAATATTTCGAAGAAAAACTTGCTGGTGTTTTTGACATACACAATATTTTACCATCAGATATCAATCCTGTGAGCTATGATGGTTCTCGCATTGATATGGTTGGTTTTTTCCACACAGAGTTATTTTTTAAGAACAGGAGTGCGTATATACAATTGTATGTCTCAGTCAAGGGCATAAATGTACTGGGCTGGAAGGACCAATATAAACTTGGTATTATGTTAAATCCAAGACTGAAAGAGCCTGTTATATTGGATGAGTCTGTAACCATGGACCATATTTCAGTCACATCTGGTGAAGACATGGGGAGATTCTTGAAGGACACCTATAAGGAGGTATTTACAGATTCTTTGGGAAAGTTAAAGGATTTCTCTCACCAGATCAAACTCAAGGCAAATGTAACTCCAGTCAGGCAGAGGATCAGACCCGTGCCTATCAATGTTAGAGAAGAGTTAAAAGCCATGTTAAATGAACTAGTGTCAGAAGGGATTATCGAACCAATTAACTCTTCTGAATGGGTTTCACCCATTGTTTTAGTTCGCAAACCCGATGAAAAATTGAGATTATGTGTTGACTTGAGAGCCTTGAATTCAGCCATCATTGTAGACTGTCACCCATTACCGAATATTAATGAACTGGTGTCTTTGTTGGAAGGTGCAAAATGTTTTTCAACATTAGATTTAAGATCTGCCTACCACCAAGTTCCCCTTACTCAAGAATCTAAATCGTTAACAGCTTTCATCACTCCGCAAGGTTTATTTCAATATACAAGAATGCCGTTTGGATTGGCTTCGGCGGCATCTGTATTCCAAAGGGTCATGTTCAATATATTCAAAGATATAGATGATTATGTAAAATGTTTCCAAGATGACATTTTAATATTTTCTGCTAATGAGGAACAACACCTTAAACATCTATCAGAGGTCTGTTCAAGGCTAAAACATAGTGGTCTGACTTTAAAGGCACACAAATGTAATCTGTTTAAAAAAGAAGTAGAGTACTTAGGACACACTCTTACTGGAAATGGTGTTGTACCAAAAAAATCGAATGTCGATAGTATTTTATATGCACCTGCTCCATGTAACAAAGAACAATTATTGTCCTTCGCGGGCATGTGTGAATATTACAGTAAGTTTGTGTCAAATTTTGCATCTAAAATGGAGCCGCTGAGGAAACTTTTGAGACAAAAGTCTACTTTTGAGTGGGGTAAAGATCAACAGGATGCTTTTACTGTGGTTAAGCAAGACATTATAAATGCACCCACTTTAAAACCTTTCTGTTCAAAAAAAAAATGTATCATCACGGTTGATGCTAGTCTATATGGCATTGGAGGGGTTTTGTCTCAAAAGTCTGGAAATGAAGAGTGGAATGTCTGTTTTGCCTCTAGAACCTTAAATGAGACAGAAAGGCGGTATGCTGTCATTGAAAAGGAATTACTAGCGTGTGTATGGGCTGTTGAACATTTTAGAAACTACATATGGAGAAGTAGGTTTACTTTAAAGACAGATCATAAACGGTTAGTTAATATTCTTTCACCAGGTGGAGCTTGGAATTCCACTGCAAGAATTGCTACATTAACGGCAAGGTTACAGGAATATTCTTTCGAAATTGTGTTTGTGCCAGGTAAGAAAAATGTCACGGCAGATTTCTTATCACGACATCCTTGTCAAGTTGAGGAAAAAGGTAAAGATGATGATGAAGAAGATGTTGTCACTTCTATTCAAGATTTGGTGGTTGGTGCTTTTGCAGGCATTTCAGAGGAGAAATGGAGGTCAAGTGAACAAGAAGATGCTTTATGGAAAACTGTTAAGAAGTATATTCTAGAAGGTTGGCCAACAAAAAAAAATATTAGTGAGGAACTCATGCCTATGTTTCAAGTTGCAGAGAGTTTGGAATTGGAAGGAGATCTGGTTTACAAAAATGGAAAGTGTGTGCCACCTTTTGGTGTCCGTGAAACGATTCTTAAGTTGGCACACAATTCCCACCCTGGTATGTCGGCTATGAAGCGTTTGATCAGATCCTATTTTTGGTGGCCAGGGATGGATCGCATGGCAGATCGTACAGTAAGGGAGTGTGATATTTGTATTTCTAGCGAAAAAATGCTTAAACTTAATATTCCTCCTCTTAAGAGTACGGAATGGCCTGATGAACCATGGAAGAAAATAGCATTTGATATATCCTGCCCGTTTATGTGTCTGCCATCAGATTCAAGATATGCGTTAGTTTTAGTTGACTACCATTCCAAGTGGCCAGAAGTAAAATTTGTTCCTATTTCTACTACTAATGCAGTGTTGGAGTTTTTCAAAGAGATTTTTGCTAGGGAAGGTTGTCCCTCAACCATTGTTACGGATAATGGGGTTCAATTAATTTCCCAAGAGATGGAAGAATATCTCCAATGTCACAACATAAAACATATC
Organism: Triturus cristatus; assembly: GCF_964204655.1. Lineage (NCBI taxonomy): Eukaryota > Metazoa > Chordata > Amphibia > Caudata > Salamandridae > Triturus > Triturus cristatus. Next base: position 467,590,067 of record NC_140589.1, read on the forward strand.
ACCACGTCATTGTATGCACCCCATGAAAATGGTCAAGTGGAGCGTTTTAATCGGGTTCTTAAGTCCTATATTTCAGATGTGGGTAAACAGAGTGAGAATTGGAGAGACCTGTTGAGGTAAAGGTTATGGATGTACAGGATTATTCCTCATTCAGTAACAGAAATAAGTCCATTTCGACTGCTAAGGGGAAGAGATCCAGCTTCTAAAATTTGCCCTTGGTGGTTGAAACAAAAATGTAAAAAAAGTTTGAATGCTGATGTTGATCTGGTTGATACTTCTCATAAGATTAAAGAGAAACAAAATAAGCGTACAATTTGGTTTGACAAAAAATGGAATACCAAGCAACATAATTTCACGGTGGGTGATCTAGTCAGAATTAAGAAACCGGGATTTGTGAGTAAATGTATGGGTAGGTTTTCAAAACCCATTAAAGTCACTAAAGTTTTTAGGAATAGTCTCATTACTCAAGATGGGAAGTTGTGGAATATTAGACGTGTATCTTTGTGTCCTGCAAATTGTAATTTCAAGAATGGGCCAAGGATAAAGGACAATTCTGCTTCATATACTTTTCAGAGTAAGTTCTCTGACAACATGATTCACCCTAATGATTCTGTTGCTGGTAGGGTTAAAGACTCTACACGCACTAGAGTTTTACCTGCTAAGTTACTTGATTTTGTTAAATAGAGTTATCTATGTCTGGTTACATTTTCTGTTGTTCATTTATAAAAAAGGAAGATATGTTGTATTCAACATTATGTATAGGAATCTTTTGTCACCATAGGTTCCATGTGTTAGTTCTGGAAGTGAGTCATGCAAGTATGTAATACTGGAGTCAGTTGCAGTGACTCTTAAGAAGATAACTACGTTTTTGTTGCTGTGCTTAACTTACTTAATAAATTATATTTTCATAATATAAAAAGCGTACTTTTTATAGACCTCCTTCTAAAACACCTGCAATATCATGGTCTCCCCAAATAGTTCTCGGTGGAACGGGCACACCAGATGCCGGGTGGATGAGCGAAGCCATGCCCCCCCCCCAAACCGATTCTAACCCGCTTCTTCAATTTGCGAGACCTCTTCAATTTTCGAGATTAAGACATACTGCACCTTTTTTATACCTCAAAACAGATCTCCAACTGCTACTACATCTCAGAGAGGAATACACATATCCGTTTCTGAAACTGGTTGAGAAACATAGACAAAGTTTACTGGAAGCCAAAAAGACCCTAAAAGAGAAAGAAATGAAATACACTATGTTTTTTCCAGCAAAGTTGCGGGTGGAGATAGAAGGAAAACTCTAGTTCTTTTCAAGCTCTGAAGAAACATGAGAGTGGCTGGATGGATGGAGACAAGTAGGAGGTTCCAGTCCTAATACGAGAAGCGGCAAGCAAACAAAGAAACCACCAAGGAACATAGAGCTAAATGCAGGAAGCACTGACCCAGATGGGGAAGACCACCTGACAACCCACAAACTTTAAAGGCAGATCCTTGATTAAATTGATTAAATCCTTGATTATCCCAGTCCCATGGTCAGACCACTTTCTAGTCATTTTCAGCCAACCTAAACCTGTGCAGCAGACTAAAGTTAAAGCCCAAGCCCAGTTTATCCCAGAAGCTGGGATAAACTGGTCCCAGAAACCTGGCAAACTGTCCTGAGGGACAATATCCCTATCTATGCTGGTAAATTAGAAGAGAAATATCGGCAATGGGAGAATTGGATTACCCAGTCGGTAGATGTGTGCGCCCCTAAGACAATTATCAACAGTAAAACACATCCCAAAATAGCTCCATGGTACAATGAACAGCTCATCGTATTGAAAAAACAATGTAAGAAACTGGAAAGTCTCTGGAGAAAGCAGAATGACCCCGCCCTTAAATATAAATATACATTTATTATACATAATATTTAATATATTTAGTATAATATAAATATAAATTGTTAATCAGGTCCTGTCATAATGAAATGAAGAGTGTGCAAGCTAAATACTATGAGGGCAAAATCTCCAAGTCAGCAAACTCCCCTAAGGAATTATTTAGAGTGGTCAAAACCTTGACTAGTCCTCATGAAAGCATTATTACCCCCTTACATCTATAGAGAGATGCAATGACATGGCAAGTTTTTTTCACACAAAAGTGACAGAAATATATGATCAATTGCTGAGGAATAGGGAACCTGATCCAGATAAAGGAAACGAGGTAAGAGTGCCATCATCCTCTTCAATATTAACTCAATTCCCTAGACTTGAGGAACAAAATGTTCTAAATTTAATTAAAGCAACTAAATCTGCCTCGCCTCTTGACCCAGCACCCCCATATGTCCTATAAAGCACTGGATATTATACTACCATCTGTAACGGAACTGCTAAACTTGTCATTAGATACGGCTCTGGTCCCCAAATCTTGGAAGCAAGCGGTCATCAGGCAATTACAAAAAAAGCCAACCTCGACCCAATTATATTCAATAATTTGCGCCCTATTTCCCTCTTGCTGTTTGTTGGTAAACTCTTGGAGAAGCATGTAAATCACACACTGGCCAATTTTCTTGAGACTAATGACATCCTTCCCCCCCCCACTCAGATAGCTTTTCGAGCATCCCATAGTACAGAGTCAGCAATATTGGCGGCCACAGAGGAGCCGAAGGTGCTATTAGATGAGGGTGGGTCCGCCACTATTCTCCTATTGGATCTTACCGCGGTATTCGACACCATGGATCACACCGTTTTAAAAGACAAAGGGAAGTAGGAATTCAGGGCAACGCCATGGACTGGCTCTCCTCTTTCTTGGAGAATAGATCTTTCCACATGATGGAAAGGGACTGTTTCTCAGATCGTCTCCCAATCACATGTGGTGTCCCACAGGAATCATCTCTTAGCCCTACTCTATTTAATATTTATGTACAGCTGCTTGCCAACATAGTACAGGAATTTGGCATTTCAACAGTGTCATATGCTGATGACACCCAGCTGGTTGTGTCTCTGACAAACGGCCCAAACCTGATTAACCACCAGCTCATTCACTGTCTTGAGAGGGTGGTAAAATAGATGTCAAACAGTTGTTTGAAGCTATATGATATTGGGAAACCTTGCCATTCACGCACCCCTGATACAGTGGCCCTATAGCATGGGTGACCGACCTATCCCTAAACCGGCCATAAAAAACCTGGGAATTTGGCTGGAGGACACACTCACAAAGGACTGTCACTCTAAGAAACTATCAGAAATATGCTTCTCGCTACTCAAAAGATCAGGAAGAATTTTGAATTGATTCCTGTTCATTGAAAAAAACGGTCATTCAGTCCCTTATAATTTCACGCCTGGACTACGGCAACTCGCTTTATGTGGGCTCGCTGAAATATGTAACAAACAGCCTCATGCATCAAGCCAAAATCCAGTCGGTAAAATACCGATTCGCTAATAGCTCCCGGTATTGAGTTAAAAATACCCAATCCCAATGCATCAACCCAAAAGCAAAAATCGCTATTTAAGGAATCCTTAAATAGCGATTCCTTAAATAGCGATAGCATTTAAGGAATCCCAAATTGAGATTCCTTAATTTAAGGAATCTCAATTTGGGATTCCTTAAATGCAATGCATGAAAGTTAAAAAATTAGCGAATTCGCTAATAGGGGGATCAAATTACCATGAAGATGAACTGCATGGTAATTTGCTAAAAGTTTGAAAAATGCACTTTTGTGCATTTTTCAAAGTTTCATGTTGCGCACACACATGCCCTTAGAGCATGTGTGTGTGCAACATATGTGCACATATCAATTTCAGGGGTGCAATAGGGTGTCATTTTGACACCCTTGCACCCTTGAAATTGCATGAGCAATTTGCGAGAACCTACTGGTACTCGCTATTTGCTCATGCAATCTCCAATTCATTCCTATGATTGGGATGGCATTCCTTAATTGCTACTCGCAATTTGCAAGTAGCAATTAAGGAAAGTTAAGGAATCGCTATTTGAATAGCGATTCCTACATGCATAGCCTTTTGCTATTCCTTATTAGCGATTCCTTATTTTTCGCTAATAAGGAATCGCAAATGGCATTGTTGATGCATGTGCCCCAAAGAGACTCCAGGTGGTGCAAAATGCGGCAGCCAGACTTTTATAAAAAAATTCCAATTGCGTATCTATTAAAGAACCATTTAAACAGCTTTACTGGTTGCCTATCGAAGCCAGAAACAATTCAAATCCCTCTGTATGGCATACAGGGCCACTGAAGCTAAGACAACTGATATCCAGGTACACCCCAACTAGACATTTAAGATCTTCCCAGCGACAGTTCCTCAAGACAACCAGAGCTAAAAGGGCAAGATAGTGAGGTAGGTCATTTGTCCATCTGGTACCAAGGCTGTGGAAAGTTCTCTAACAAAGTGGTAACAGTTCCTAAAAGGGGAAGACAAGGATTCTACAACCTAGCTATGGTTTTGAGTGACTTGTAAATATCTCCAAACGACAGTTGAGTGTGTTTGAAGTGGGGAAAGATGTCCTGTAATCTTTTGTGCCCTCACACACCCTTGCGGGTGAAAGCATCATTATTGGGCAGTGCTCCTCGTGGGGGTGGTGCTGCAGTCCCTCAAGGGCCCTACAAGAGGGCTCTTTGATGGAGATCTTTTTAAGGAGGTGCCGCACTTGTGTATGTGGGCGTGTGGGCCAAGTGAGTAGGTGTCAGTGAGATTAAAATTACCTCTCGGTACCCTGGCAAATTTAATGATGGGTCCTTAGGGTAAATTAAAAAGTTAGTGGGGTTTGGAGGCTATCTTTCAAGCTAGATAAAGGAAGGGACCAGTGTGTTCCCACCGCTCTCAAACTGTGAACAAAGTGTGTGGTGTACTAAAATGGGTGATCTTCGACATGTTTCATGCAATCTATTGGTCCCTAGTGGATCCCTGTGCGCTTCATCAGGACCGGGTGCAAAAATTAATAAATAGTGGGAGTCAGGGAAAGACACCCTATAGTCCCACTTTACCTATCGTTAGGTCAAGTCAGACGTCTCTTCGTCCGAGACACGTATTATCCGTGATCTCTCAAAACCCAAAACCCTCCCCACGTTGAAGGAGGGCCACGTCGGTGGGTAGTCAGGCCCCCGGGTGAGGAAGCGTTTCTTCCTCGTTGAGGGGCCGTTAAACCTGTCACCTGATCAGGTATCGCCGGGCATTCAACATCAGAGCCCTACCGAATGAAACCTCCTTCAGAAAAAACTTAAAGACTTGGTTGTTTCCCCATTAAGTATATTTAGGATTATAGCTTTATAAACAGCACTCACCAGCGCTGGGAAGCCTTTGGGCAGCCATGCGCTTTACAAATCTTAAAGATAAACACATAGGGGCCGATTCACAGAACTAATCTGAGAAAAACCTAAACTTACTACTTTTGGTATTCACAGAAGGCATTTAGTAGTAGTAAAGTTAGGACTTTAATACACCGTATGGAGCAGCACCACTAAGCAACAGCTAGATGCTGACCACAGGTTCCCCCTTAGGGTGCACCCTTTATGAGAAGGGGGAGGGAGGAGGGAGGAGGGAGGAGCACACCCCATTGCTAAGACAGACTGACACCATTAACATCCCCACACTGCAACTGCTTTCGTGGAACGTTAATGGCCTGGGAGATAAATTGAAAAGGGGTTTTATACTGCCATATATCAAACAGCGCTCATCGGATGTACGGAGACACACCTAGTGGGAAACTCCTGAAAAGGACTAGACAGATGGGGCTATAAGTTGGCAGTACACTCTGGTTTTACCAGCAGGTCAAAGGGCGTGGGAATACTTCTACAGAAACAGTTACCCTTTACTGTTGAACGGTCTTGGACAGATGAACAGGGCAGATATGCAGCAATTACTTGTATGAGAGAGGGGAAGACTGTAACTATTGTGTTGATTTATATACCGCCGGCGTTACATAGCATTGCCATACTGTACCTGAGTAAGTTCCTACTAGATTTACTAGACAGAGAGCTCCTGATAGGAGGCGATCTAAACATGACCTTATGTGATCTAAAGGATCGCTGCCCCCGAGGTACCTTCCATGCAGTCACTCTCCTTTAGCGGATTTCTTAATGGCCCTGGTCCTCGCTGACGTTTAGCGTACTTGAAACCCATGGGCACAACAGTACACATTTTAGTCAGAAGCACATAATAGTCACTCACACATAGATTTTGTCTTCACCCTGGCCGACCACATCCCTTTTTTCAGAGACGTGCACCATCTGGTACGAGGAATCTCAGTTCACTCCCTCCTATGGGCCTGCTATGCTATGGGGCGCCATGCCACCGGAGGGCTTTATCACTGGACTCCTGGTACTTAAAAATCCCACAGATACAGGCGGGGCCAATGCGACCCACAGAATTTTTCTTCGAGGAGAATGAGGCATCATTTGAGTCCTCAGAGGTTCTGTGGGAGGCCTGCAGGTAGGTCGCCCCCCCAGCCACCACACGGTCCTCCCGTGCCCTGCTGCTGCCAAGTGAGTCCCTGCGCCTGCTGACACCCCGCTCACAGTGCTCTGGTCAGCGACCCGTTTTCTCTCTGCACCCCGCTTCTTGTGGCTTCGACTGTGCGCCAGTGACCCGTTTCTTCATTTTGTACCCCGCTTCGTGTTGCCTTGATTGTGCCCCAGTGACCCGCTTTTTATTCTGTACCCCGCTTCCTTGCTCTGACTGTGACCCATCTCTCCATTTTGTACCCCGCTTCTTGTTGCCTTGATTGTGCCCCAGTGACACATTTTTTATTCTGTACCCCGCTTCCTTGCTCTGACTGTGACCCGTTTCTCCATTTTGAACCCCGCTTCCCTGTTGCTCCCCCCGCTTGTTGTGCCCTGCTCTGTGCCCCTCTGTAACCCGTTTTCTTTTTGTACCCCGCCCCCTATTCCCACCCCGCCCCCTATTCCCACGCTCCTGCCCGTGCCCCCATCCCCCCGCGCCCTCTGGTCCACCTTCCCGCCGCTGCACCCTGCGGCCACGCCCCCGCTGCCCCATTCGCCACCCCGCTCCCGCCTCCCAGCTGCTCCTCCCACCCACTCCCACTTATATGGAGGCCGTGCAGCGCTGAAGGGAGCGACATTTGACCCTGCCTGCAGGTAGGTCGCCCCCCCAGCCACCACACGGTCCTCCCGTGCCCTGCTGCTGCCAAGTGAGTCCCTGCGCCTGCTGACACCCCGCTCACGGTGCTCTGGTCAGCGACCCGTTTTCTCTCTGTACCCCGCTTCTTGTGGCTTCGACTGTGCCCCAGTGACCCCTTTCTTCATTTTGTACCCCGCTTCGTGTTGCCTTGATTGTGCCCCAGTGACCCGCTTTTTATTCTGTACCCCGCTTCCTTGCTCTGACTGTGACCCGTCTCTCCATTTTGTACCCCGCTTCTTGTTGCCTTGATTGTGCCCCAGTGACCCGTTTCTCCATTTTGTACCCCGCTTCCCTGTTGCTCCCCCCCTTGTTGTGCTCTGCTCTGTTCCCCTCTGTAACCCGTTTTCTTTTTGTACCCCGCCCCCTATTCCCACGCTCCTGCCCGTGCCCCCTTCCCCCCGCGCCCTCTGGTCCACCTTCCCGCCGCTGCACCCTGCGGCCACGCCCCCCGCTGCCCCATTCGCCACCCCGCTCCCACCTCCCAGCTGCTCCTCCCCCCCACTCCCACTTATATGGAGGCCGCGCAGCAGCCGCGCGCGAGCGTTCGACACTGTCTGCCACCGCACCCTAGTACAGCGCCTCAGCGACATCGGGATCCAAGAGAAGGCACTGAAGTGGATCATCTCGTTCCTCGCCGGAAGAACTCAGAGAGTCCGCCTCCCCCATTCAGATCCGAGGCCACCGAAGTCATCTGCGGCGTACCACAGGGATCATCCCTCAGCCCGACCCTCTTCAACGTCTACATGAGCCCCCTCGCAGCCATCGCACGCCAACACAACCTCAACATCATCTCCTACGCCGACAACACCCAGCTGATCCTCTCCCTCACCAACGACCCCGCCACCGCCAAAACCAGCCTCCAGGAGAGGATGAAAGACGTCGCTGAATGGATGAAGAACAGCCTCCTGAAACTGAACTCAGACAAGACGGAAGTCCTCATCCTGGGATCATCGCCCTCCGCCTGGGACGACTCCTGGTGTCCCCCTGCCCTGGGTGCCACTCCCAAGCCAACGGACCACGCACGCAACCTGGGCTTCATCCTGGAGTCCTCCCTCTCGATGACCAGGCAAGTCAACGCTGTCTCATCATCATGCTTCAACACCCTACGCATGCTCCGTAAGATCTTCCGATGGATCCCCACCAAAACCAGGAAGACGGTCACCCAGGCACTCGTCACCAGCCGACTGGACTACAGGAACACCCTCTACGCCGGAACCACAGCCAAACTTCAGAAAAGACTCCAACGCATCCAGAACGCCTCCGCACGACTCGTCCTGGACATCCCCCGACACAGCCACATCTCCGGTCACCTGAGAGACCTGCACTGGCTCCCCGTCAGCAAGAGGATCACGTTCAGACTCCTCACCCACGCACACAAGGCTCTCCACGACCTGGGCCCCAAGTACCTCAACAACCGCCTGACCTTCTACACGCCCACCCGCCAGCTACGATCGACCAGCCTCGCCTTCGCCGCCGTACCATGCATCCGCAGAGCCACAACCGGAGGAAGGTCTTTCTCCTACCTGGCAGCCAAGACCTGGAACTCCCTCCCCATCCACCTTCGGCTGACCAAGGACCATCTCTCCTTCAGGAAGCAACTCAAGACCTGGCTTTTCGAGCTGTAACGGACCCCTCTCCCCCAGCGCCTTGAGACCCTCCGGGTGAGTAGCTCGCTTTACAAATGCTATGATTGATTGATTGATTGATTGATTGAGGCCTTTAAAAAAGTGATCAGGAGCTTTTTCTCATGGAGGGATACAAAAAGGATAAGAGAGCGGTGATAGAGGTGCTGGAAGACGACATATTAGACTTGGAAACTAAGTTGATGGTTGAAAACACTGCAGCCTCTAGACACACCCTAGACCTCAAAAAACAAGAATATAGAGACCTAGTGGTATAGGCGGTGAGGGCCAGACAGTCGGAAACACAATATAAAATGTAAAAAATTGGAGATAAGGTCGGGAAATTGTTGGCCTGGCTTGAGATCCGTGAGACACAGGTGAGACTTTGAGAGAGCCACAGGACATTGCTGAGGCCTTTGTAGCTCATTATGCATACCTGTATTCCCCCACCTCCATGGCCAAATCTGATGACTCTACTGACAGATCTCCCCCTCCCCGCACTATGCCCTGAGGACTCAGCATCCCTGGTGAGTGACAAAACACCCCGGTTAAATTGAGACTGCTAATCATAGCATTGAGTCGGGAAAGGCACTGGGGCCAAACGGCCTCCCGATAGAGCTCTATAAGTTGACTGCCTCCCATGTGGCACCCCACCTGCTCAAAATTTACTTGGAGAGTACACAGGTGGGTAGCCTACCTGAGGACCAGCTGCTGGCCTCAATCATAGTGATTTACAAACTGGATAAACCAGTGGATAAATGTGTGCAGTACACGCCCATCTCGTTACTCAATGTTGAGACCAAGATACTGGCCAAGCTACTGGTGTCCAGACTGACTCAATACATCTCTAAATTGGTAAATCAGGATCGGTCCGGCTTTATGCCAGGGAGAAATATGGCACTCAACCTGCGCCAACTCCTTGGCATGCTGGGCAGCATGGATACGATATGAGAGGATGCAGTGATGCTGTCCCTGGGCACTCGAATAGCCATACTTATTTACAGTATTGGAGCGAGTTGGGTACGGTGCAAAATGTTTAACATGAATTCGACTCCTGTACATGGACCCTTTGGTGCATGTGGTGGAGAATGGGCGAGCATCAAGACTATTCCCTCTCAGGCGTGGAACACGGGAGGGTTGTCCCCTGTCGCCACTGCTCTTCGCCTTGCTTCTTGAACCTCTGGCAACTTGAGTCAGCGGCGACCCACTGATTCGGGTACTCCACTGGGTAGAGGCATGGGAAGATAGGATATCCCTATATGCCGACGATATATTCTAATACGTTGCTACACCACGTTGCTCCATTGCCAAAATAAAACATTTTTTACTAACTTTGGAAAGTACTCCGATTACACTATAAACTGATCTAAGTCCACAATACCTCTTTTATATGGCCCATCCCTGATTTTGACAGGGGAGTACGAGGCAGCAGTAGTGACAGAGGGTTTCTGCTACCTCTGGATATTTGTATGACTGACCCAGATTGATCTACCCATAACCTTCAGTATACCCATAACCTTCAGGCCCCCTTGACGCGACTCCAGGGTGATGTCCGGCACTGGAGATCAATGCCACTCTTCTTTCTGGCCTTATTTAAGATAATGGAACCCCCACAATTTCTATACGCCTTACAGTATACACTGCACACTGTCCAGAACTCCGATTTCCAGGCTATAGACATGAAGGTGAGAACCGTGCTTTGAGATTGGAAACCACCACAAATCACTACTCTGAAGCTGGTTAGAGGGTGGTATGACGACAGAATCACAAGTAATGCAAAAGAGTACACAGTTCCTTTGGTCGAAAAAGAAAGGAAAAAGGGGGGGGGAATGATACACAGGGATGTATTGTCACGTATCAGGGGAATAAGGCCTGGTCACAGGTAATGCAGGTCTAGAAAGCACAAGGGGGGGGAAACCCTTATTAGAACTAGGGCTCTCACACACCCAGCAAGCTAGGTGTCATGCTTCATCATTTGAGCCTGCCCCTCGTCAGGTCGGCGCTGCAATTCCTGACGGGCTCCCAATATTGGGGCTCTTTAGTGGGGATCTTTTGTTCCTGCCGAAGGGTGCCGTGGGGGTAAGGGGTCCTAGGAAGTGTAGATGTAAATGAATGTATAAAATAGGTACTGTTAGTCCACACGTACATTTTATTAAAGTGGTAAACAGCCTAATTAAAAACAATGGAAGTTGAGGTGGGTATAGACACTAGTGATTATGTAGCTAGTTATGCTTACCCTACTCTCAAGAAGATCGACATGTTTCGTGCTTTGATAGCCTAAATGGTCAGAGCACTTCCTCAGGATCAAAAAATAAGAACTATCTACAAACAAGGTAAGTGACTGATCTACATACCAAGCAGGTGCAACAAGGTAACCTGCAAGGGAAAATAAAAGACAACAACGTGACAATAAACAACAAAAAACAACACATTGAAATGCACTCACATGATGAGACTGTCGTCAATGGGAGGCTCTAAGTGTCAATGGGAATACACACGGGTGCAGGGAAGTGGCAGTCACCCAGGTGGAAGGTATAAAATTATTCACAAAATGTGATAAAAGCAATATGTGCAGTAAACGGAATAACTATAAAATATCCAATCAAGGCAGTGCAGGCAAAAAACTCACCAATACTGCTATCAAGCCAATCTTGCAGCAGAGACCGGCGGGTACAAAGGACTCCAATGTGGGTCCTAAGGATTATTGTCGGAAGGGTGAGAAAAAGGATTAACATAAATGGAAAATCACCACAGTACCGGAAACGGTACTGGAAGGAGTCTGGAGGATCAAACCATGGCGACCACGTTGGTGAGGGAGACCAAGGACAGTCAGGGCAGCCCATCGCCTCATCGTAAACTCGCACGGGCGGTAAGGTGTGCAGCCATGGTGACCCAGCAAAACAAGGGGCAGTCGGCGCGGAGGCCAGGAACAAAAAAAGGGAGGGTTGTGCCGCCACACACCCACGCTGTCAACCTGGTGTCAGGGACAAGTGCCGCCACCCCTCGTTGCAGGCGGGCCAAGTCACGGACAGTGGCGCCCATGAAGTTACAACAATGGAATAGGTGCCAAAACCACTCCGTGATGAAAACTCACCTCAATGAGGGCCCGGACCACGGAAGAGGATACAAGTATTACTCACCGCGTCGAAAGGCGCCTGTGCTCCTGAACCTACCCCTACCGCCGGCCCTGGGATGGTTATGGGTGGGTCTGAGTACGAGCCTGATATGCTGCGTAAGGATGACGTGAATCGCGTCATGTGACCACTAGCGTGAGACCCCAATGGTGGAGTTAGTAAAGCCGGGGCTACCATGATGGAACAGGGCAGGAGCTAAGGTGGATGCTTACTGGTGACGTAGAGGACGTCATGTGACCAGCAGTGCCTATCAGCAGGTCAGAAGCAGCCGCTGCAGCCGCGGCGGCCATCTAAGACCGGGAAAGAGCAGTATCGCCAGCGTAAGGTACGCTGGGTTAAAAACAAAATTAGTAGCGTGGGTACAATGAAGGTTGGATGTAGATGTAAAGTTAAAAATGTTTTAAAAAAAAAAAAATTATTTATTAAGAACCAAAGGGACAGTATACATCGGGGTGCCAGGGGGGGCCCATGTGGTATACAGGGTCCTAATGGGAAGGTCACTAAAAAATGTCAGATGATGTAGTAAAGGGCACAGACCCCAGAGTGTAGCTGGGTCTAGGAGATAAGTCATATCTCAGTGGGGGATCAAACTCAGGTAGAAGAACTATGGGCAGAAGGATCTCATCCAGTGAGTGCACCCCATGGTATGTCGTTGTTAAGGCCTGTCAGGTGTGTGGATAATCTGAGGACCCACCTCTGCTCAAGCCTGAACAAAGCATTTTTAGTGATCTGCGGATGAGCCTCTAAGACTAACCAGCTCATTGAATCAGCATGGTGTTGCATTTCCTTGAAATGTGTGTAGAGTCTAGTTGTCACTCTCTGACAGCGTATGTTGCTTCTATGCTCCGTAATCCTAGTCTTAATCGTGCGAGTAGTCATACCTATGTAATGTAGGTCACAGGGGCATGTAATCATGTAAACACAATTCTTTGTGTTACAATTAGTGTGTCTGGTCAAAACCCAGTGAAAGTCATTTTTGAAAGTGATGTCCTTGGTGGTGGTGGTCAAATTAAAGGCCACACATGAACCACAAGGGAAGTGACCTTTTACTGTTGGTAAATCCCACATAGTGCGTTGTGTGTTGGTCATGATCGATTTGGGTCTTGTGTGGACCAGAAGGTCCTTGATGTTTTGTGTTCTCTTGTATGCAAACCTAGGTTTTGGTATGTTCAAGCTACCTGTCTCTAGAATACTCCAATTTCTCAGAATAATTTTCTTGATTCTAGTAGAATCAGGCGTGAAAGAGGTGACACAGGTAAGTATGTCAGTTTCAGGTTTCGTTCGTGACTCAAGTAGTGCCTCTCGTGGGTTATTTCTAGCTCTTTTCATGGAGTTACGGACCTGTCTTTCGGGGTAACCCCTAGCCTTCAGATTGAATGATAAAACTCCAGCCTCTGTGTTATAGTCTGCCACCCTTGAGCAATTACGTCTAATGCGTAGGAACTGACCAAATGGTAGATTGTCCCTCATTGTTTTGGGATGATAGCTATCATAGCGCAGTAGACTATTGCGATCGGTTGGTTTTTTATATAATGTTGTGCTAAGAGTACCATCTAGAAGTGTGATGTTCAGGTCCAGGAATGGTACTGAATGTTCTGATATTGTGTGCGAAAATCTGAGGTATTCATTTTGTTCATTGATCCATTTAGTGAATTCTGCACAATCAGTGAGTGTACCATGCCAAAAGATCAGTATATCGTCGATGAATCGTTTCCAGAGTGTAATGTTGCTACGGAAAGGATTCGAGATGTTAAAGATCACGTTTTCTTCAAAAGCTGCCATGTAGAGACACGCTACACTAGGAGCAAAGGTGCTCCCCATCGAAGTACCCTGGCTTTGATGGTAGAGTTGTCTGTTGAATTCAAAGAAATTCTCAGTCAAAGCCAGGGTAGCACAATCAACAATGAAGGTTATGGGCGTGGGTGATGACCAATTCAGTGCCCGCAGTGCTGACTCGATAACTGCCAAAGTGGCCCTCTGAGGAATATTAGTGTAGAGGGCCTTTACATCCAAGGTGACTAGATAGTTAACATTGCCTGTGTCAGTGAAATGGTCAATTATCTTAAGGACATCAGTGGTGTCTTTTATGAATGACGGGGTGTCTCGTACCAAGGGTTGCAAAAAATGATCACAAAATTTAGACAGAGGCTCGAGGAGTGAGCCAATGCCAGAGACGATTGGTCGACCCGGGACCGGAGTAGTGCCCTTATGAATTTTTGGTAGGGTATAGAAGAACGGAACCCTTGGTTCTCGAGTTAACAAGAACGCTGCTTCTTTGTGGGTAATCCAACTATTGGATTCAGCCTCATGAACCAAAGTGGTAATGATGGTTTTGAGTCGTGGAGTCGGGTCTGACGTGATAGGAGTGTAATATCTCTCATTACAGAGTTGGCGTCTGCATTCTGTCTCATAGTCAGTGGTGGACTGGATAACAATGGCTCCACCTTTGTCTGCCTGTTTGATGGTGATAGAAGTGTCATCTGAGAGGTTCTTAAGTAACAGGGTTTCTTATTTAGTAAGGTTGTGAAAAGGTGTTTCCCTGTGTGGCAAGTTCAGCTCTTTAATGACTGCTTTTTCAAATGTAAGGACCTCCACAGGCACCATGTTATTATGTGGAGTGAATGTCGATGGGTTTCTCAATCCTGAGTCGCTCTCTTCCATATAAGGTTGGTCTTGAAAAAAGGATTTCAGTCGTATTTTACGAAACAGATTATGGACCTCACAATTATCCCTAAACCGGTCCACCCTGGGGGTAGGGACAAAGCCCAAGCCCTTTTGTAATAGTGATTTCTCAGGGGCAGTAAGGATCCGGTGTGAGAGATTCACCACTAGTTCCTCTTGTCCTTCGTTCTGCTCCTGGTGTCCATGCCGCTGGTCGGTGGCTCTTGCCAATGGACCTGTTTTTGTGCGCCTCTTCTGTTGCGCCCTCTTCCTCTGCCCCAGCCTCTGCCTAAAAAAGGTTGGTTGTTGCCATTAAAGAACTGAGGAGGGCAATGTTGATATTGAGGAAACTGCCAGAAGGGTGGTGGTGGTGGTGGACCCTGGAAGATAGGGGGACCATAAGATGGTGGCCCATTGTAAAACCTATTAGTACGCTGATTCCTCCTAGAATTATTGCTGCCCCAACTGTTAGTGCTGGAGTTGCTGTCACTGGAGTCTCTCCTATCTGAGGTGTCATCAGAGGAGTAGCTTGTTTTTTCTGAGGTGTAATCAGCTTTGAGGTATGGATATACTTTCTCCTTATCGAACTTCTGTATATCCTTATGTAATTTCGTTATTTTCTGTTTCAATAGGTAGTCTTTGTTCTCAGCGATCTCAGCATTGATCTCTGCAAGTTTTGTTTTGAACGCCGTGATCTGAATGGATGTTTTCAAAGCTCCTTCAGCGATTTGGATCCTCACGAGGATGGCATCAGCCAATCTTCTCGCGGTATTAATTATTAAGACTAGCCAGTCCCTAGTGCATTTCCATGCCACTAGGGACCATTCCTTCTTAAAGGTGGCGTCATCTAGAAATAATCTAGGGAAGTTATTGACAATAAGGCCTGAGGGTGCTATATTGGCCCGCAGGTATTCTGTCATGAGTGCCCCATGTAAAGTTATCTTAAGCCACTCCCTTTTCAGGTGGACTAACGCAGTCCAATCATCTGACTGTGAGCCTGTCGCCGTGTTGCCATCGGCCCCTAGTAGGGCTGGTGTCCTGTCTAAAATATCTGTAACTGCATCATCGTTAAAACTCAAACCCTGGTGTGAATCCATAGTGGGTGAGTATTGTAATGGAGAAGAGGTGAGTAATACTTGTATCCTCTTCCGTGGTCCGGGCCCTCATTGAGGTGAGTTTTCATCACGGAGTGGTTTTGGCACCTATTCCATTGTTGTAACTTCATGAGCGCCACCGTCCGTGACTTGGCCCGCCTGCAACGAGGGGTGGCGGCACTTGTCCCTGACACCAGGTTGACAGCGTGGGTGTGTGGCGGCACAACCCTCCCTTTTTTTGTTCCTGGCCTCCGCGCCGACTGCCCCTTGTTATGCTGGGTCACCATGGATGCACACCTTACCGCCCGTGCGAGTTTACGATGAGGCGATGGGCCGCCCTGACTGTCCTTGGTCTCCCTCACCAACGTGGTCGCCATGGTTTGATCCTCCAGACTCCTTCCAGTACCGTTTCCGGTACTGTGGTGATTTTACATTTATGTTAATCCTTTTTCTCACCCTTCCGACAATAATCCTTAGGACCCACATTGGAGTCCTTTGTACCCGCCGGTCTCTGCTGCAAGATTGGCTTGATAGCAGTATTGGTGAGTTTTTTGCCTGCACTGCCATCCGTGGGACTCTGAGGTTACCAGCGGATTATAATATATATTTCCTGACTGGCCCACCGTCTCTTCTCCATTACAATACTCACCCACTATGGATTCACACCAGGGTTTGAGTTTTAACGATGATGCAGTTACGGATATTTTAGACAGGACACCAGCCCTACTAGGGGCCGATGGCAACGCGGCGACAGGCTCACAGTCAGATGATTGGACTGCGTTAGTCCACCTGAAAAGGGAGTGGCTTAAGATAACTTTACATGGGGCACTCATGACAGAATACCTGCGGGCCAATATAGCACCCTCAGGCCTTATTGTCAATAACTTCCCTAGATTATTTCTAGATGACGCCACCTTTAAGAAGGAATGGTCCCTAGTGGCATGGAAATGCACTAGGGACTGGCTAGTCTTAATAATTAATACCGCGAGAAGATTGGCTGATGCCATCCTCGTGAGGATCCAAATTGCTGAAGGAGCTTTGAAAACATCCATTCAGATCACGGCGTTCAAAACAAAACTTGCAGAGATCAATGCTGAGATCGCTGAGAACAAAGACTACCTATTGAAACAGAAAATAACGAAATTACAAAAGGATATACAGAAGTTCGATAAGGAGAAAGTATATCCATACCTCAAAGCTGATTACACCTCAGAAAAAACAAGCTACTCCTCTGATGACACCTCAGATAGGAGAGACTCCAGTGACAGCAACTCCAGCACTAACAGTTGGGGCAGCAATAATTCTAGGAGGAATCAGCGTACTAATAGGTTTTACAATGGGCCACCATCTTATGGTCCCCCTATCTTCCAGGGTCCACCACCACCACCACCCTTCTGGCAGTTTCCTCAATATCAACATTGCCCTCCTCAGTTCTTTAATGGCAACAACCAACCTTTTTTAGGCAGAGGCTGGGGCAGAGGAAGAGGGCGCAACAGAAGAGGTGCACAAAAACAGGTCCATCGGCAAGAGCCACCGACCAGCGGCATGGACACCAGGAGCAGAACGAAGGACAAGAGGAACTAGTGGTGAATCTCTCACACCGGATCCTTACTGCCCCTGAGAAATCACTATTACAAAAGGGCTTGGGCTTTGTCCCTACCCCCAGGGTGGACCGGTTTAGGGATAATTGTGAGGTCCATGATCTGTTTCGTAAAATACGACTGAAATCCTTTTTTCAAGACCAACCTTATATGGAAGAGAGCGACTCAGGATTGAGAAACCCATCGACATTCACTCCACATAATAACATGGTGCCTGTGGAGGTCCTTACATTTGAAAAAGCAGTCATTAAAGAGCTGAACTTGCCACACAGGGAAACACCTTTTCACAACCTTACTAAACAAGAAACCCTGTTACTTAAGAACCTCTCAGATGACACTTCTATCACCATCAAACAGGCAGACAAAGGTGAAGCCATTGTTATCCAGTCCACCACTGACTATGAGACAGAATGCAGACGCCAACTCTGTAATGAGAGATATTACACTCCTATCACGTCAGACCCGACTCCACGACTCAAAACCATCATTACCACTTTGGTTCATGAGGCTGAATCCAATAGTTGGATTACCCACAAAGAAGCAGAGTTCTTGTTAACTCGAGAACCGAGGGTTCCGTTCGTCTATACCCTACCAAAAATTCATAAGGGCACTACTCCGGTCCCGGGTCGACCAATCGTCTCTGGCATTGGCTCACTCCTCGAGCCTCTGTCTAAATTTTGTGATCATTTTTTGCAACCCTTGGTACGAGACACCCCGTCATTCATAAAAGACACCACTGATGTCCTTAAGATAATTGACCATTTCACTGACACAGGCAATGTTAACTATCTAGTCACCTTGGATGTAGAGGCCCTCTACACTAATATTCCTCAGAGGGCCACTTTGGCAGTTATCGAGTCAGCACTGCGGGCACTGAATTGGTCATCACCCACGCCCATAACCTTCATTGTTGATTGTGCTACCCTGGCTTTGACTGAGAATTTCTTTGAATTCAACAGACAACTCTACCATCAAAGCCAGGGTACTTCGATGGGGAGCACCTTTGCTCCTAGTGTAGCGTGTCTTTACATGGCAGCTTTTGAAGAAAACGTGATCTTTAACATCTCGAATCCTTTCCGTAGCAACATTACACTCTGGAAATGATTCATCGACGATATACTGATCTTTTGGCATGGTACACTCACTGATTGTGCAGAATTCACTAAATGGATCAATGAACAAAATGAATACCTCAGATTTTCGCACACAATATCAGAACATTCAGTACCATTCCTGGACCTGAACATCACACTTCTAGATGGTACTCTTAGCACAACATTATATAAAAAACCAACCGATCGCAATAGTCTACTGCGCTATGATAGCTATCGTCCCAAAACATTGAGGGACAATCTACCATTTGGTCAGTTCCTACGCATTAGACGTAATTGCTCAAGGGTGGCAGACTATAACACAGAGGCTGGAGTTTTATCATCCAATCTGAAGGCTAGGGGTTACCCCGAAAGACAGGTCCGTAACTCCATGAAAAGAGCTAGAAATAACCCATGAGAGGCACTACTTGAGTCACGAACGAAACCTGAAACTGACATACTTACCTGTGTCACCTCTTTCACGCCTGATTCTACTAGAATCAAGAAAATTATTCTGAGAAATTGGAGTATTCTAGAGACAGGTAGCTTGAACATACCAAAACCTAGGTTTGCATACAAGAGAACACAAAACATCAAGGACCTTCTGGTCCACACAAGACCCAAATCGATCATGACCAACACACAACGCACTATGTGGGATTTACCAACAGTAAAAGGTCACTTCC
This sequence comes from Triturus cristatus, assembly GCF_964204655.1. Lineage (NCBI taxonomy): Eukaryota > Metazoa > Chordata > Amphibia > Caudata > Salamandridae > Triturus > Triturus cristatus. The sequence goes on from NC_140589.1 coordinate 467,609,080, forward strand.
CTTGTGGTTCATGTGTGGCCTGTAATTTGACCACCACCACCAAGGACATCACTTTCAAAAATGACTTTCACTGGGTTTTGACCAGACACACTAATTGTAACACATAGAATTGTGTTTACATGATTACATGCCCCTGTGACCTACATTACATAGGTATGACTACTCGCACGATTAAGACTAGGATTACGGAGCATAGAAGCAACATACGCTGTCAGAGAGTGACAACTAGACTCTACACACATTTCAAGGAAATGCAACACCATGCTGATTCAATGAGCTGGTTAGTCTTAGAGGCTCATCCGCAGATCACTAAAAATGCTTTGTTCAGGCTTGAGCAGAGGTGGGTCCTCAGATTATCCACACACCTGACAGGCCTTAACGACGACATCCCATGGGGTGCACTCACTGGATGAGATCCTTCTGCCCATAGTTCTTCTACCTGAGTTTGATCCCCCACTGAGATATGACTTATCTCCTAGACCCAGCTACACTCTGGGGTCTGTGCCCTTTACTACATCATCTGACATTTTTTAGTGACCTTCCCATTAGGACCCTGTATACCACATGGGCCCCCCCTGGCACCCCGATGTATACTGTCCCTTTGGTTCTTAATAAATATTATTATTTTTTTTTTTAAACATTTTTAACTTTACATCTACATCCAACCTTCATTGTACCCACGCTACTAATTTTGTTATTAACCCAGCGTACCTTACGCTGGCAATACTGCTCTTTCCCGGTCTTAGATGGCCGCCGCGGCTGCAGCGGCCGCTTCTGACCTGCTGATAGGCACTGCTGGTCACATGACGTCCTCTACGTCACCAGTAAGCATCCACCTTAGCTCCTGCCCTGTTCCATCATGGTAGCCCCGGCTTTACTAACTCCACCATTGGGGTCTCACGCTAGTGGTCACATGACGCGATTCACGTCATCCTTACGCAGCATATCAGGCTCGTACTCAGACCCACCCATAACCATCCCAGGGCCGGCGGTAGGGGTAGGTTCAGGAGCACAGGCGCCTTTCGACGCGGTGAGTAATACTTGTATCCTCTTCCGTGGTCCGGGCCCTCATTGAGGTGAGTTTTCATCACGGAGTGGTTTTGGCACCTATTCCATTGTTGTAACTTCATGGGCGCCACCGTCCGTGACTTGGCCCGCCTGCAACGAGGGGTGGCGGCACTTGTCCCTGACACCACATTGACAGCGTGGGTGTGTGGCGGCACAACCCTCCCTTTTTTTGTTCCTGGCCTCCGCGCCGACTGCCCCTTGTTTTGCTGGGTCACCATGGCTGCACACCTTACCGCCCGTGCGAGTTTACGATGAGGCGATGGGCCGCCCTGACTGTCCTTGGTCTCCCTCACCAACGTGGTCGCCATGGTTTGATCCTCCAGACTCCTTCCAGTACCGTTTCCGGTACTGTGGCGATTTTACATTTATGTTAATCCTTTTTCTCACCCTTCCGACAATAATCCTTAGGACCCACATTGGAGTCCTTTGTACCCGCCGGTCTCTGCTGCAAGATTGGCTTGATAGCAGTATTGGTGAGTTTTTTGCCTGCACTGCCTTGATTGGATATTTTATAGTTATTCCGTTTACTGCACATATTGCTTTTATCACATTTTGTGAATAATTTTATACCTTCCACCTGGGTGACTGCCACTTCCCTGCACCCGTGTGTATTCCCATTTACACTTAGAGCCTCCCATTGACGACAGTCTCATCATGTGAGTGCATTTCAATGTGTTGTTTTTTGTTGTTTATTGTCACGTTGTTGTCTTTTATTTTCCCTTGCAGGTTACCTTGTTGCACCTGCTTGGTATGTAGATCAGTCACTTACCGTGTTTGTAGATAGTTCTTATTTTTTGATCCTGAGGAAGTGCTCTGACCATTTAGGCTATCAAAGCACGAAACATGTTGATCTTCTTGAGAGTAGGGTAAGCATAACTAGCTACATAATCACTAGTGTCTATACCCACCTCAACTTCCATTGTTTTTAATTAGGCTGTTTACCACTTTAATAAAATTTACGTGTGGACTAACAGTACCTATTTTATACATTCATTTAAATCTACACTTCCTAGGGCCCCTTACCCCCACGGCACCCTTCGGCAGGAACAAAAGATCCCCGCTAAAGAGCCCCAATATTGGGAGCCCGTCAGGAATTGTAGCGCCGACCTGACGAGGGGCAGGCTCAAATGATGAAGCATGACACCTAGCTTGCTGGGTGTGTGAGAGCCCTAGTTCTAATAAGGGTTTTCCCCCGCTTGTACTTTCTAGACCTGCATTACCTGTGACCAGGCCTTATTCCCCTGATACGTGACAATACATCCCTGTGTATCATTCCCCCCCCTTTTTCCTTTCTTTTTCGACCAGAGGAACTGTGTACTCTTTTGCATTAGTAGTTGACGGGGTATGTACACTGGACCTCATTAAACCTACCACTTTGTCCCTAATTTGTTGACACATTTGCACGGATCTTTATCCGTGGGACTCTGAGGTTACCAGCGGATTATAATATATATTTCCTGACTGGCCTACCGTCTCTTCTCCATTACAATACTCACCCACTATGGATTCACACCAGGGTTTGAGTTTTAACGATGATGCAGTTACGGATATTTTAGACAGGACACCAGCCCTACTAGGGGCCGATGGCAACGCGGCGACAGGCTCACAGTCAGATGATTGGATTGCGCTAGTCCACCTGAAAAGGGAGTGGCTTAAGATAACTTTACATGGGGCACTCATGACAGAATACCTGCGGGCCAATATAGCACCCTCAGGCCTTATTGTCAATAACTTCCCTAGATTATTTCTAGATGACGCCACCTTTAAGAAGGAATGGTCCCTAGTGGCATGGAAATGCACTAGGGACTGGCTAGTCTTAATAATTAATACCGCGAGAAGATTGGCTGATGCCATCCTCGTGAGGATCCAAATCGCTGAAGGAGCTTTGAAAACATCCATTCAGATCACGGCGTTCAAAACAAAACTTGCAGAGATCAATGCTGAGATCGCTGAGAACAAAGACTACCTATTGAAACAGAAAATAACGAAATTACAAAAGGATATACAGAAGTTCGATAAGGAGAAAGTATATCCATACCTCAAAGCTGATTACACCTCAGAAAAAACAAGCTACTCCTCTGATGACACCTCAGATAGGAGAGACTCCAGTGACAGCAACTCCAGCACTAACAGTTGGGGCAGCAATAATTCTAGGAGGAATCAGCGTACTAATAGGTTTTACAATGGGCCACCATCTTATGGTCCCCCTATCTTCCAGGGTCCACCAACACCACCACCCTTCTGGCAGTTTCCTCAATATCAACATTGCCCTCCTCAGTTCTTTAATGGCAACAACCAACCTTTTTTAGGCAGAGGCTGGGGCAGAGGAAGAGGGCGCAACAGAAGAGGCGCACAAAAACAGGTCCATTGGCAAGAGCCACCGACCAGCGGCATGGACACCAGGAGCAGAACGAAGGACAAGAGGAACTAGTGGTGAATCTCTCACACCGGATCCTTACTGCCCCTGAGAAATCACTATTACAAAAGGGCTTGGGCTTTGTCCCTACCCCCAGGGTGGACCGGTTTAGGGATAATTGTGAGGTCCATGATCTGTTTCGTAAAATACGACTGAAATCCTTTTTTCAAGACCAACCTTATATGGAAGAGAGCGACTCAGGATTGAGAAACCCATCGACATTCACTCCACATAATAACATGGTGCCTGTGGAGGTCCTTACATTTGAAAAAGCAGTCATTAAAGAGCTGAACTTGCCACACAGGGAAACACCTTTTCACAACCTTACTAAACAAGAAACCCTGTTACTTAAGAACCTCTCAGATGACACTTCTATCACCATCAAACAGGCAGACAAAGGTGGAGCCATTGTTATCCAGTCCACCACTGACTATGAGACAGAATGCAGACGCCAACTCCTATCACGTCAGACCCGACTCCACGACTCAAAACCATCATTACCACTTTGGTTCATGAGGCTGAATCCAATAGTTGGATTACCCACAAAGAAGCAGAGTTCTTGTTAACTCGAGAACCGAGGGTTCCGTTCTTCTATACCCTACCAAAAATTCATAAGGGCACTACTCCGGTCCCGGGTCGACCAATCGTCTCTGGCATTGGCTCACTCCTCGAGCCTCTGTCTAAATTTTGTGATCATTTTTTGCAACCCTTGGTACGAGACACCCCGTCATTCATAAAAGACACCACTGATGTCCTTAAGATAATTGACCATTTCACTGACACAGGCAATGTTAACTATCTAGTCACCTTGGATGTAGAGGCCCTCTACACTAATATTCCTCAGAGGGCCACTTTGGCAGTTATCGAGTCAGCACTGCGGGCACTGAATTGGTCATCATCCACGCCCATAACCTTCATTGTTGATTGTGCTACCCTGGCTTTGACTGAGAATTTCTTTGAATTCAACAGACAACTCTACCATCAAAGCCAGGGTACTTCGATGGGGAGCACCTTTGCTCCTAGTGTAGCGTGTCTTTACATGGCAGCTTTTGAAGAAAACGCGATCTTTAACATCTCGAATCCTTTCCGTAGCAACATTACACTCTGGAAACGATTCATCGACGATATACTGATCTTTTGGCGGTACACTCACTGATTGTGCAGAATTCACTAAATGGATCAATGAACAAAATGAATACCTCAGATTTTCGCACACAATATCAGAACATTCAGTACCATTCCTGGACCTGAACATCACACTTCTAGATGGTACTCTTAGCACAACATTATATAAAAAACCAACCGATCGCAATAGTCTACTGCGCTATGATAGCTATCATCCCAAAACATTGAGGGACAATCTACCATTTGGTCAGTTCCTACGCATTAGACGTAATTGCTCAAGGGTGGCAGACTATAACACAGAGGCTGGAGTTTTATCATCCAATCTGAAGGCTAGGGGTTACCCCGAAAGACAGGTCCGTAACTCCATGAAAAGAGCTAGAAATAACCCACGAGAGGCACTACTTGAGTCACGAACGAAACCTGAAACTGACATACTTACCTGTGTCACCTCTTTCACGCCTGATTCTACTAGAATCAAGAAAATTATTCTGAGAAATTGGAGTATTCTAGAGACAGGTAGCTTGAACATACCAAAAACTAGGTTTGCATACAAGAGAACACAAAACATCAAGGACCTTCTGGTCCACACAAGACCCAAATCGATCATGACCAACACACAACGCACTATGTGGGATTTACCAACAGTAAAAGGTCACTTCCCGTGTGGTTCATGTGTGGCCTGTAATTTGACCACCACCACCAAGGACATCACTTTCAAAAATGACTTTCACTGGGTTTTGACCAGACACACTAATTGTAACACAAAGAATTGTGTTTACATGATTACATGCCCCTGTGACCTACATTACATAGGTATGACTACTCGCACGATTAAGACTAGGATTACGGAGCATAGAAGCAACATACGCTGTCAGAGAGTGACAACTAGACTCTACACACATTTCAAGGAAATGCAACACCATGCTGATTCAATGAGCTGGTTAGTCTTAGAGGCTCATCCGCAGATCACTAAAAATGCTTTGTTCAGGCTTGAGCAGAGGTGGGTCCTCAGATTATCCACACACCTGACAGGCCTTAACGACGACATCCCATGGGGTGCACTCACTGGATGAGATCCTTCTGCCCATAGTTCTTCTACCTGAGTTTGATCCCCCACTGAGATATGACTTATCTCCTAGACCCAGCTACACTCTGGGGTCTGTGCCCTTTACTACATCATCTGTCATTTTTTAGTGACCTTCCCATTAGGACCCTGTATACTACATGGGCCCCCCCTGGCACCCCGATGTATACTGTCCCTTTGGTTCTTAATAAATAATTATTTTTTTTTAAAAACATTTTTAACTTTGCATCTACATCCAACCTTCATTGTACCCATGCTACTAATTTTGTTATTAACCCAGAGTACCTTACGCTGGCGATACTGCTCTTTCCTGGTCTTAGATGGCCGCCGCGGCTGCAGCGGCCGCTTCTGACCTGCTGATAGGCACTGCTGGTCACATGACGTCCTCTACGTCACCAGTAAGCATCCACCTTAGCTCCTGCCCTGTTCCATCATGGCAGCCCCGGCTTTACTAACTCCACCATTGGGGTCTCACGCTAGTGGTCACATGACGCGATTCACGTCATCCTTACGCAGCATATCAGACTCGTACTCAGACCCACCCATAACCATTCCAGGGCCGGTGGTAGGGGTAGGTTCAGGAGCACAGGCGCCTTTCGACGCGGTGAGTAATACTTGTATCCTCTTCCGTGGTCCGGGCCCTCATTGAGGTGAGTTTTCATCACAGAGTGGTTTTGGCACCTATTCCATTGTTGTAACTTCATGGGCGCCACCGTCCGTGACTTGGCCCGCCTGCAACGAGGGGTGGCGGCACTTGTCCCTGACACCAGGTTGACAGCGTGGGTGTGTGTTGGCACAACCCTCCCTTTTTTTGTTCCTGGCCTCCGCGCCGACTGCCCCTTGTTTTGCTGGGTCACCATGGCTGCACACCTTACCGCCCGTGCGAGTTTACGATGAGGCGATGGGCCGCCCTGACTGTCCTTGGTCTCCCTCACCAACGTGGTCGCCATGGTTTGATCCTCCAGACTCCTTCCAGTACCGTTTCCGGTACTGTGGTGATTTTACATTTATGTTAATCCTTTTTCTCACCCTTCCGACAATAATCCTTAGAACCCACATTGGAGTCCTTTGTACCCGCCGGTCTCTGCTGAAAGATTGGCTTGATAGCAGTATTGGTGAGTTTTTTGCCTGCACTGCCTTGATTGGATATTTTATAGTTATTCCGTTTACTGCACATATTGCTTTTATCACATTTTGTGAATAATTTTATACCTTCCACCTGGGTGACTGCCACTTCCCTGCACCCGTGTGTATTCCCATTGACACTTAGAGCCTCCCATTGACGACAGTCTCATCATGTGAGTGCATTTCAATGTGTTGTTTTTTGTTGTTTATTGTCACGTTGTTGTCTTTTATTTTCCCTTGCAGGTTACCTTGTTGCACCTGCTTGGTATGTAGATCAGTCACTTACCTTGTTTGTAGATAGTTCTTATTTTCTGATCCTGAGGAAGTGCTCTGACCATTTAGGCTATCAAAGCACGAAACATGTCGATCTTCTTGAGAGTAGGGTAAGCATAACTAGCTACATAATCACTAGTGTCTATACCCACCTCAACTTCCATTGTTTTTAATTAGGCTGTTTACCACTTTAATAAAATTTACGTGTGGACTAACAGTACCTATTTTATACATTCATTTACATCTACACTTCCTAGGGCCCCTTACCCCCACGGCACCCTTCGGCAGGAACAAAAGATCCCCGCTAAAGAACCCCAATATTGGGAGCCCGTCAGGAATTGCAGCGCCGACCTGACGAGGGGCAGGCTCAAATGATGAAGCATGACACCTAGCTTGCTGGGTGTGTGAGAGCCCTAGTTCTAATAAGGGTTTCCCCCCCCCCTTGTACTTTCTAGACCTGCATTACCTGTGACCAGGCCTTATTCCCCTGATACGTGACAATACATCCCTGTGTATCATTCCCCCCCCTTTTTCCTTTCTTTTTCGACCAGAGGAACTGTGTACTCTTTTGCATTAGTAGTTGACGGGGTATGTACACTGGACCTCATTAAACCTACCCCTTTGTCCCTAATTTGTTGAGACAGAATCACAAGGCCAGATATCCAGAGATATTACTGGGCAGCCCAACTAGCGCTTATCAACCAATTGGTACACAGGGCACACTCTGAACCAGCCTACTGAATGGATAGACTCCTAGGTCCTGGGATATACATGAAGTTCCTATAAACTAACCCCAGGCCACGCCATTTCACGTATCTGACTGAACACACTGTCTCGCACAAGACGTTGGGGTAGCATATTAGAGTGACACAGGCTACACCAGTCTGGAATGCATAAAGGCTGGGTTAATTATGTAGTTGCCCAGGCTTTGACAAATGGGACCTCAGAGGAATCTCAAAAGTGAGGGATCTGTGGTCTAGGGGAGGGGTTGCCTCATTTGCGGACCTCCAACAGGAATATGACATGGCCACCAATGAAATATTCAGGAATCTACAAATAAGACATGCCTTAATGGCGACTATTCCACAGGGGAGCACACTTCCAGAAACAGAAGCATCCCCACTAGAAGACAGACTACTAACTGACCTTATGGATCACTAAGTGATCTCCCTGACCCATCAAAAACGAATCGACAACTTCTCTGACCCCTCTTGCGGCTCTGGGAGCATTGGCAAATAAGCAAGGGGAACCGAAGGAGGAAGAATGTCAGACGGCCCTCGCTTTCCCTAAAGAAGTGGCTATATCATCAAAATTCCGGTTAAGCCAGATCTGAGTACTCCATAGATCCTATCTCTCCAGGAGTACGTTAGTCAAAATGAGCAGGGGATGGGACTCTACATGTAGTAGATTATGTGGGCGAAAGGGTGCATTTTACCACATACTATGGGACTGTCCAGGGGGGAAGCTTTATTGGGAGGCCGTCATGCGCATTTATGCAGGAGGTGTGTGGGGTGGACCTACTGCCCACACCAAAATGTTGTCTCCTTAATATATGAGCGGCAACGTATCCCTCCCGAAAAGACCAAATTTGATTGACTATAGGGATGACAATTGCAAAAGAAAACATTGCTCGGCACTGGGGGGCACAAATAGCACTAACTCTTGAAGATTGGGAGAAAGATATGGACTGGTGCATGGTTGCTGAGAAAGTTGTATACGAGGGCAAGGGCCGCTCCAGGAAAAAGGAACAGATCTAGGGTAAATGGAACACTTAGTGCATGCATTTCCCCCTCCACCCTGCTCAACGGAGACACTGTGGGAGTGGTTACTATCAATGATCACAAAAATGAGACTGAGGAGACGACTTGGGGTTAATACTGGACAAATATATATATATATATATATATATATATATATATATATATATATATATATATATATATATATATATATATAAATAAAAATATAAAAAATATATGTTTTCTTTAAATAAACCATATTTTTATAAATCTGAAATATCACATCACATTTTAAACAATTACATTACCCACCCAAAAATAAATAGCACCTATAAACATTACAAAATAAAAAATATATTTCTTACATTAATTAAATTATATTACACATGAAATAAATACTCACATTTTAATAAATACACATTTCAAAAGCATATTCAAACAGCATATACCTTTAAACAAATTAGTTCCAAATAATAATATGACTGATAAAACAATTGAATAAACGCTATAACAACCATTAAAATAAAACTACAAACAACAATAACCAGTATAAAGCTTATACCAATTAAATAAACAATACAAAAGACGCCAAAAATTACAAACTACCTCTAAAACGGTAAAATTGGAAGAATGAAACTCTGCCGGATTTGTAGCAGAACACAGCAGCTTTAGATACATACTTCACACACCAACTTTACAATGTAAGTATACTCTATGATTTAATACAACAATAAATTAAATTCAATATAAAATAATTAAAGTAATTCATGTTTTCTTTCTGTGCATTTTCTCTTCTCTACAGACTACCCCAAGTTCAATCAAACCAACTTTATGGAAAAACAAAAAATAACCAACTAAGGGGGAGATTTAGTAAGATTTTGCGCTGTGATAGTGTCACAAAAGTGATGCAAATTGGCGCAAAAACTTTTTCCCAATTTACTTTCCAGCTACTAAACTTGTTTAGCGCAGGAAATAACGGAAAAGTAATGTGAAGCAGCGCATAGCGCTCCTTTGCATTACTTTGCACCATGGGGGCCTACGAAGGGTGGTGCATGGGCAATCCCATGCAACCACCTAAGGTTTCTCATGCTAAACCTAATTTACTAAATAAAGCAGATTGGGTTTAGCGTGGGAAAACTGCGCCCTTTTCAAGTAGGCGCAAGGAAGGAGAAATGCTTTCATTTCTCCTTCCTTTTCCGACTTTGCATGTGTGCTGTGCACTGTACAGCACACATATAAAGTGGGAAAATGGTTAAAGTAAGTCTGTGCATAGTATTTTGTACTGGAAGAATTCCTTCCATTACAAAACCTATGCAAGATTCGCAGAGACACCCTTGCACCATGGCGCAAAGGTGTCTCCTTGGCGCACGGCAGCTGCTCTCAGCACCAGCACTACTGAGAGGGGAGAAGAGTGCCCTATTTTGGTAAATTGGGCGCTCTCCTCCTCTCCCATTTTCAAGTAGCGCAGCGTAGCATTTGCGGCTGCTGCAGTGTGCTACGTGAAAAGACAGTAAATCTGCCCCTTTATGTCGTAAGTATACTTTAAATGCAAACTAACACACAAATCAAAAATTACAAACCAATCCCACCCACATCCTTTATCCCCTTAAACAACATACTATTTCTAAACATAATAGCTAAACATTTATTTTTATGTCAACATGAAAAAGCAACAAGCTGAAAAATAAGAAAAAAGAATAGATATGTTTAAAGTAAATAATTCTATGCACCCCAGATATGTAAGTATATTAATAAATGTGAAATATATATTTAACTTTTTCTACATATATATTTTATCACAGTACATTAAGAAAATGACAGAAGGTGCAAAATGTATCTCTTCACAAAAAGGAAATTGTTTTGTTATGCTATATGGGGTACACATACAGCTAACAGAAAACAACGGCAAACCACACTAATTGGAAATGTACACATTATTATTCAAATGCTTGCAGTGGAAGGGCAACAACTAGAGAAACAATCATTATAAGTGTTAAGGAACATAACCACATCCCTAAAGCGGCTGAAATGGAAGTCAGAGATGTACTAGAAAATCTTAAAGAAGCAAGCACTAGCTCCCAAAAACCCACAACTGAGATTCTCTATGACTTTTTGCCTCATGTCCCAGAGCACGTACCTGGTCAGTTACCTGCCATACCAACTTTAAAACAACTAATTTCCAGAACCAAAAAAGCCACAATTTCTTTACCACCTGCCCCAAAAACAGTGAGGTAGAAATTCCACCTGAACTCGCAATAACTCACAAAGTGGAACAATTCCTTTTATATGACAATAAGGGCCTTATTAAGATGTCGGTTGGGTTGATCATCCGACCAACACGGCCGTAGTGAGATTCCAACCGACTCAACTGCGAGCTCAGCGACAACCGTATTATGATGTATACCAGGCACATTTCAGACTGCGTCAGTCGGTGATGACTCCAACACGGCCGCGTCGTTTGGAAGCTAGTCCGACCTGACCGCGTCGATCGGAGAGGCTGGTCTATAGGGATTCCGACTCTGCAAATGCATCGGTTGTCCCGCCAAGCCGATTATGATGGTTGTGGTTCCATGACAGCCTGTCTGCCACATAGCAACTGTAAATCACAGAAACGGACGATAACTAACACAACACCAACCATAGTATGACCTCACAAAACTACACAGCTGAAGACAATTCAGGGAGTAGACATACCTACCAATCCACCTATAGAAGAAATAAATTACCATACCATGAGCTGTTGCTATCACAATCCAGCAGAGACTGAGAGAGAGCACATTGCTTCTTCCTAGTTGTATACACTGCAACCATCCCTTCACACCTTCCCCCATAGCATTTGCATCACTCACTGTACATTTCACTTTTCTTTTTTTTGGTTCCTTCTTGTTCTGCACAACTCTTCAATCTCACACTCACAATGACCAAAAAGAGGCAGCCACGTTTCACAGATGAGGAGTTGACATTGCCTCTGGATGAAATCCCCAGAGTAGAGCCACAGTTATTTGGAGCCCAAGTCCACCAAACTTTCATTACCCAGAAAAACCTGATATGGGACAGGATAGTCATCAAGGTGAACGCAGTAGGCCCCAACCTGTATACAATGGAGTATATATCAGGAAGAGGTGGTACGATGTTAAGAGGAGGGTCAAGGTCATAGTCAATAGAAACCACTGGGTCACAGAGCAGACTAGTGGTGACCCTCCCATGCCACACACACCCTTTAATGCCTGAGATGAGAAGGTGCATGCCATCATGCCACCAGAAAACTTATTTGGAATGCCAGAAGGAATGGAGTCTGCTGTGTGATCCTCAAACATCAACCACAAGTCAGCCATGACACCGTACCACACAGAACTATAATTGTCCAAGTTTTGTGTTATGCCTTTTTGGAAATGAAGCAGTAGCCAAAGTATTGTAGATGTGCAACTAATGCGGACAACCAGTATACCTGCACTGAACATCCAAAACTACCCAAACAATCACATTTACAAATGTCTACATGTAGGCTGTCAGTGTATAACCATGTAACACCACCAACATCTGTCTACACTTCCCAAAAATGGCCCTTAACTACAGCAAGTAGTTACCAGGTATGTAATGCAAACCACTTCATCAAGTAATTAGATCTCCCAAAGGAAAGGACTACACCTACCATCAGCCCATCAGCCACTCACACTCCACCTAAGAACAACAGACTCCTGTGTAAAGCCATCTCTCCTAGCAACTTCCCCTCACTGATAGTAAGCAATAGGATCAGGTGGGCTGGCAGGGAGGAGCACTCACTGCACTGACCACCAATCCCAGCTGGCCTTCCACTCCAATCTCCATCCCCCTCTGTCAGCCATCTTGCTACTACACTCACCTTCACTGAGAGGAAGCCATTGGTCAAATGGGGAGGAGGGGGAGAAGTATTAGAAAAGACCACACATCCCAGCAGGCTTTCCACTCCAAAATCCCTCCCCTTCTTTCATCCATCTTGCTACTGCACTCACCCTCACTGACAGGAAGCAATAGGCCCAGGTGGGCTGCCTGGGAGGAGTACTCACTGCACTGGCCACATATCCCAGCAGGCCTTCCACTCCAAGCTCCATCTACCTCTGTCAGCCATCTTGCTACTGCACTCACCCTCACGGGCCGGAAGTAATTGGTCAAGTGGGGGAGGGGAAGAGTGTTAGAAAAGACCACACATCCCAGCAGGCCTTCCACTCCAAACTCTATCCCCCTCTCTCAGCCATCTTGCTACTACACTCACCCTCACCCTCACTGGCAGGAAGTCATTGGTCAAGTGGCAGGGAGGGTAAGGAGTTTTAGAAAAGACCACACATCCTAACAGGCTTTCCACTCCAAACTCTACCCCCCTCTGTTAGCCATCATGCTACTGCACTCACCCTCACTGGCAAGAAGTAATTAATCAGGTGGGGGGAGGTGTGTTAGAAAAGACCACACATCCCATTAGGCCTTCAACTCCAAACTCCTTCCTTCTCTGTCAGCCATCTTGTTACTACATTCACCCTCACTGCCAGGAAGCAATAGGCCCAGGTGGGCTGGCTGGGAGGAGTACTCACTGCACTGACCACACATCCCAGCAGGCCTTCCACTCCAAACTCCATCCCCCTCTGTCAGCCATCTTACTACGTCCCTCACCCTCACTGGCAGGAAGTCATTTGTCAAGTGAGGGAGGGGGAGTAGTGTTAAAAAAGACCACAAATCCCAGCAGTCCTTCCCCTCCAAACTCCATCCCCCACTGTCAGCCATCTTGCTACTACACTCACACTCTCTGGCAGGAAGTCATTGGTCAAGTGGGGGCAGGAGTGTTAGAAATGTTCACAAGTTTCAGCAGGCCTTCTAATACAAGCTCACAGAAACAGTCACCTGTGATGTCCCACCAAAACCATTTACCTCACATTTCAGTATGGAGTGTAAGGTAAAATTCACTGAGCTGTGTAGACAAATGCCTACTCAGGCACCATAGTCTCTTGAGTAGTTAAGAATATGGCCATCAATCACAGCATGACAACATTATAATGGAATATACACAAACTTCTCAGGGTTAGGCTGTTACTTCAATGTGTCTGGTGAGACATAGACCATGCACTGCACGCACAAATAACAAATAACATTTACAATAGATGAGTAGGTATGTCATACAATTTTTGTAGATGTTGAGCTCATTGATCCTCAAGTGTCATCTACAGAGTATCAGGTACAGGTCAATGTCAGTAGACATGTTACAATCCAATTTAAGAACATGAGCATATCAGCACAGATGTGGAGCAAGACCATAATCCACATCACAATTAAGTTGCATTGTTTATGCCAAATAAAGGCTAACATCATGGGGATAGGTGCCAAATCATCCTTATGAAGCTGTTTTGGCATCCAGGCATATTCTCAATGTGTACCAGTTGACGTATATTGTATAATCACATAATTAACTGTAAAAACAGAAAAAGCCACCAACGACAGACAAAGGGTAAGCACTTAAATTCCCAAATTTAGTTTATCCACAAAATGGTGCATCCACTTCCAGCATCCGTCGTTGATTGATGCTATAAAGATCCAAAGTTTATATAAACAAAAGGAAGGTGCACTCGACACAAGAGTCATACAGAACCATAATTGCAGTCCATTAATATTTCAAATTTATTCCAGATAGGTAAACAAAGACGGCAAACAAGCAAAAACTTTTTTGCTTGTCAGTTACTATGCTGTTGTTTTTACCTCTACAAATTGGGATTTAAATTACCATGAAACCTTTTACCCCAGTAATCTTGAAATCTCTATGACACTATTACTCATGATGCTATGATTCAGCTTGAATACGGAAGCTACCTTTGAAATCATTTCTGACTTGGATACACATGTCTTGAACATTCTGCGACAAATGGACTTTTCACCTAAGGCTATTCTGCTTTTGCTCTTGCAAGATTAATCGTATCATTTTGATCTTTAGCCCTGAAGAAGTTCCTTGGCAAAAGGGACGAAACGCGTTGGCTGTTTGCCGTCTTTGTTTACCTATCTGGAATAAATTTGAAATATTAATAGACAACAATTATGGTTCTGTATGACTCTTGTGTTGAGTGCACCTTCCTTTTGTTTATATACACATAATTAACTGTGTCATATTCATATCAACAGGGCAATATGGGAACACAGCGATACAGACCGAAGAAAACAGCCAGGCTCAGACTCCAATCTTGAATGAGCTTCCTGGCAAAGAAGACTCTCCCTTACCCTTGGATGAGGAGGAGGAACCTGGCAAATCAGGTTTGGCTCAGCAGATGGCACCAGCACGTCCACCGGTATCC
Source organism: Triturus cristatus (assembly GCF_964204655.1). NCBI lineage: Eukaryota > Metazoa > Chordata > Amphibia > Caudata > Salamandridae > Triturus > Triturus cristatus. The sequence continues at coordinate 467,624,218 of NC_140589.1, forward strand.
ACTGCGACAACTCCCACCTCAGCTACCAACACCCAGCTGACCCCTACCACAACAGATACATCATCAACCACGGGCAACAACACCATCACAGCTGTACAGTCCACTCTGGAGTTGACGGACACAAACTCAGTCAATGAGGAAGGAGAATCTGCATTGACTGTGCAGGCTCAAACCATGCCAACCCGTTGGGGTAGGGGTGGTGGGAGGGGACGTGTGTATCCCCGTCACCAAGCAGCTGGTGCCACTGATTCCTAAGCCAACCTCTCCCGGTACTTTATGCCTATGAGGGGTACCAGGGAGCAATGGGCCAGGTTTCTGAACACCTCCAGATCACAGAACAACTGCAGGCATCCCAAGACTTGAACACTTCGATGAGCAAAAGGGCAAGGTCATAGGGGTACTGAGTAAGATCAGTTTCATCCTCTGCCAGGCATTTGCATACACAAATGCCCCCCGTGTGATGGCTCCAGCAGTGCCATCAACATCTGCACAAGCCACAGGGAGGGATGCTGAGTCTGGTAGAGAATCCTCAGTACCTCAGGAGCCTGCAGTTGTTGTCCCCCAATTACGTTGAGGTGGGTCATCCAAAGAAAGATAAGGGAGGGTCGGATGGCAATGCACAAGCCCCAGGCAGTAAAAAAAGGTGCACCTGATATGCTTCTTTGTGCACTTCCCGTTCACTTTGTTGACTATTCATACCAACTGTTCCACATCAGATGTAAGTACACTGTTGGACTTTGGACTCTGATAACTGTGGCTATGACTTTTTGGATTTCAACCAACAACACTGTCAACTTCTCTTTTTACCTTTTTTATCACCGCACATCAATACCAGCTCATGCTGTGCCTTTGACATCTATCTCAAATTGTTGTGAGTATCATGTGAGCACCCTAATGAAAGATTAATCAACCTAGGTCAACAAGTACATGTAAATTGTAGCTCAAGTGCTACAAAGTCAATCAATCGTGGCACCACAAGATAGTCATACAGATCCAGTGTATCATACAAACTTAAGTCCATGGTATATATTCACACATACTCATATGTATGAACAATCATCACAAGTTGACATCCCACTCAACAATATATGCCACCTAGCTAGTTTGTCATGTTCAAACAACTAGACAAAATGTTTGGAGGAGCTATATGAGACAATGAAAAATTCAATGCAAAACAAAAATTGTATTTACTGTGAACACCTGGTGGCAGATCACAAAAACCATAAATGCCATACACAGTCAGTGGACAAAAGAAAAGAACACAGGACTGTACTATTGGCCAGCGCAACCAGGTCCCATTACAACAAGTTGGGCCCCATCAGTAGGTAGGTTACAAACATATGTCAGTGGTGTGGTGTGGCACTTGCACTGTGACATACAATGAGGACACACACCTACAGCTTGGTTTCGAACATTGATCATCTAGGGGATATGAAAGGGAACTACCATGGTCTATCCCCATATTGTTTTTGAGCACATCATGGTACACTTCTTGCAAAACAAAGTACACACAATGGGATGAAAGTCCTTTGGTGTTGTAGCAACTTATATTCCTACTATTGCAAGCAGGTGTCATAACAGTTATGTATCCTTAAAGTCTGTGCCAGACATTCACAGGATCAATCCATGTCCAGATTGCACTCAGACACAGCATCATATGCCTGGTGATGGCATAACTCAGAACCTCCCCTTGGTTGCTGACATAGCAAAGTGAATTGAAACAACAAAATGACATAAGATGAGCAAGGGCAAATCATGTCTCACAAGTAAGAGCAAACTGAAACTTCAACCAGGACAATGTCACTGTTAACATTAGCTTGGCCTGAATGACACTGTGTGCCTGTAACTATGACCATATCCCAAACCTGTTCTGCATAGCCATTGGCACACTTATCTTACACTCTGATGTATACATACACATAGTCCACACAGCTACACAACAACAAACACTGTGGAATTAGAAATACATCTCAGTGCATACTGACAGTCATGAAAGGTAATTGTTGATAAGCTGTACTCGCACGTCAACTCCTTCCTTCTCACCACTGCCTTTATTACACAGTGCTGGATCCTCAGCCTGTGTCACTTGGTGGTCCCCTTCATCTTTAATCAGAGTGATTTCCTTCCTAATTGCCAGTTTGTGGTGCATGTACAGGCAACAGTGATCTGGCACCCCTTTTCAGGAGAATATTGTAGGGCTCCTCCAGTTTTGTCAAGACAGCAGAATCTTGCCTTCAGGAAACCAAAAGTACGCTCCACTATCCACCTTGTTCTGCCATGGGCTTCATTGAAGCGAACTTCTCCTGGAGTAACTGGATTCCGCAATGGTGTTAGTAACCATGGCTGGTTGAGGTATCTTATGCCTCCTAAATGAAAGATAGACATGAGCGGGATGTTGAAGCAAAAATGTACTGATAAGACACACAAAACCACTCACAACAAACATCATTAAAAAGCTTACTTACCAACAAGCCAGGCCTACTTTGGAAGTAGTTGAGTCATCAAACAGGGCATGATGCTGTTCCTTAGAATGTGCGAGCCGTGGGCTGATCCGGAAAATCAGGCACAGACATGGGAAATACACATACCTACCAAACACACCATCTGTGTGTTGATTGAGTGGATGTGCTTCACCCAAACCCATAAAAATCAGCTTTGATGTTGGTCAATTCCCCTGGTTTGGGAAACTTGATGTAGCTGTCCATGTGTTTGATCAATGTCTGCACTATATTCCAAAGTGCATAGCTAAACATAGGCCGGTACATTCCGCCAGATGCTGCCACTGTGTACTGGAATGACCCCGTGGCCAAGAAACGCAGTACTGCTGCCACCTTAACTTTGGGCCTCAGTGGTGTAGGGTAGTAGCGTTGTGAAGGCAATGAAGGTGCAAACTGCTGGCACAAATAATTTATTGTGGGTCTATTGAGACAACATTTTCTGATCGCGTCCCTCTCTTCCATGGTTTGTAGGTCAGGAAAGGGCCTGTAGATGGGAGGCTGTCTTACGGCTCCTCAGCGATACCTATGTGTGGAGCGTTAACACAGTAGGTGTTAGATCACAATGTGCCCAGCAAAATGTACTTAGAAAAACACCAAAGACCAAGTAAACACACATGACAGTCTATGGCAGTGCCAACTAGATTTCACAGAACAAACATATACTAAACATACCACAATATACATGACATTTCTGATTATCTCTCAAATGTATAGTTACACAGAAAGGAAAGTACACTTGAATCGTTTCACTAGTGACAGTGTTCTTTTATGCAAAATCAAGCAGGACATAGTCCAAATCTCACAAGCCAAGAACACACGACTTAGGTATGTCGAATGACTGGGTGAGTTTTGTTGTAAAACAGTAGGATCATGTTATGTATGGCATCATGTACACCACTTACATCTTGAGTTTCACTCAGCACTCCATGCAGACAAATGTTATGTGATGTACACTGTCTGTACACTGTTATGCTGTAATGTCTGTGCTGCACATACAATGACATACACAACCCATTGACAATGTACATCTTTCTCAATATGCAGATGTGCACTTAAGTATGGAACACAAAGACCACTTACAATGTCCCATTTAGTGTCAATTAGTCTGTAGGGTGCTTAGATTTTGAGTGTAGGTAGGATACTGTACATCAGACCCACACCCTTTCCACCTGGACATCGCACATTGGGTGGCAGTGGCTTCCAACACTGTATGCGAAGTGGGTCGCACACCGCTCGTCATACTAGCAAATAGCCCCATAGGATTCTGGAGGATGTAGTGACAGCGGCGGGTACACCTATGCCACGAGTAAAAAGTTTAAAATGCCATCCCTGGACACGTGTTTCGAGGTAATTGCCTCTCGTCAGCAGGGAGCAGGTACGTATGCGGGGTGCTGTAGACTGCCAAAAATTATCAGGTCTAGTACCTCTCACGGCGCGCGGGTGCGGGATCCGGGCTCGTCAACCCATAGCTCAGGGAGCTTTAAATACAAAATGCGAAGTGGGTCGCACACCGCTCGTCATACTAGCAAATAGCCCCATAGGATTCTGGAGGATGTAGTGACAGCGGCGGGTACACCTATGCCACGAGTAAAAAGTTTAAAATGCCATCCCTGGACACGTGTTTCGAGGTAATTGCCTCTCGTCAGCAGGGAGCAGGTACGTATGCGGGGTGCTGTAGACTGCCAAAAATTATCAGGTCTAGTACCTCTCACGGCGCGCGGGTGCGGGATCCGGGCTCGTCAACCCATAGCTCAGGGAGCTTTAAATACAAAATGCGAAGTGGGTCGCACACCGCTCGTCATACTAGCAAATAGCCCCATAGGATTCTGGAGGATGTAGTGACAGCGGCGGGTACACCTATGCCACGAGTAAAAAGTTTAAAATGCCATCCCTGGACACGTGTTTCGAGGTAATTGCCTCTCGTCAGCATGGAGCAGGTACGTATGCGGGGTGCTGTAGACTGCCAAAAATTATCAGGTCTAGTACCTCTCACGGCGCGCGGGTGCGGGATCCGGGCTCGTCAACCCATAGCTCAGGGAGCTTTAAATACAAAATGCGAAGTGGGTCGCACACCGCTCGTCATACTAGCAAATAGCCCCATAGGATTCTGGAGGATGTAGTGACAGCGGCGGGTACACCTATGCCACGAGTAAAAAGTTTAAAATGCCATCCCTGGACACGTGTTTCGAGGTAATTGCCTCTCGTCAGCAGGGAGCAGGTACGTATGCGGGGTGCTGTAGACTGCCAAAAATTATCAGGTCTAGTACCTCTCACGGCGCGCGGGTGCGGGATCCGGGCTCGTCAACCCATAGCTCAGGGAGCTTTAAATACAAAATGCGAAGTGGGTCACACACCGCTCGTCATACTAGCAAATAGCCCCATAGGATTCTGGAGGATGTAGTGACAGCGGCGGGTACACCTATGCCACGAGTAAAAAGTTTAAAATGCCATCCCTGGACACGTGTTTCGAGGTAATTGCCTCTCGTCAGCAGGGAGCAGGTACGTATGCGGGGTGCTGTAGACTGCCAAAAATTATCAGGTCTAGTACCTCTCACGGCGCGCGGGTGCGGGATCCGGGCTCGTCAACCCATAGCTCAGGGAGCTTTAAATACAAAATGCGAAGTGGGTCGCACACCGCTCGTCATACTAGCAAATAGCCCCATAGGATTCTGGAGGATGTAGTGACAGCGGCGGGTACACCTATGCCACGAGTAAAAAGTTTAAAATGCCATCCCTGGACACGTGTTTCGAGGTAATTGCCTCTCGTCAGCAGGGAGCAGGTACGTATGCGGGGTGCTGTAGACTGCCAAAAATTATCAGGTCTAGTACCTCTCACGGCGCGCGGGTGCGGGATCCGGGCTCGTCAACCCATAGCTCAGGGAGCTTTAAATACAAAATGCGAAGTGGGTCGCACACCGCTCGTCATACTAGCAAATAGCCCCATAGGATTCTGGAGGATGTAGTGACAGCGGCGGGTACACCTATGCCACGAGTAAAAAGTTTAAAATGCCATCCCTGGACACGTGTTTCGAGGTAATTGCCTCTCGTCAGCAGGGAGCAGGTACGTATGCGGGGTGCTGTAGACTGCCAAAAATTATCAGGTCTAGTACCTCTCACGGCGCGCGGGTGCGGGATCCGGGCTCGTCAACCCATAGCTCAGGGAGCTTTAAATACAAAATGCGAAGTGGGTCACACACCGCTCGTCATACTAGCAAATAGCCCCATAGGATTCTGGAGGATGTAGTGACAGCGGCGGGTACACCTATGCCACGAGTAAAAAGTTTAAAATGCCATCCCTGGACACGTGTTTCGAGGTAATTGCCTCTCGTCAGCAGGGAGCAGGTACGTATGCGGGGTGCTGTAGACTGCCAAAAATTATCAGGTCTAGTACCTCTCACGGCGCGCGGGTGCGGGATCCGGGCTCGTCAACCCATAGCTCAGGGAGCTTTAAATACAAAATGCGAAGTGGGTCGCACACCGCTCGTCATACTAGCAAATAGCCCCATAGGATTCTGGAGGATGTAGTGACAGCGGCGGGTACACCTATGCCACGAGTAAAAAGTTTAAAATGCCATCCCTGGACACGTGTTTCGAGGTAATTGCCTCTCGTCAGCAGGGAGCAGGTACGTATGCGGGGTGCTGTAGACTGCCAAAAATTATCAGGTCTAGTACCTCTCACGGCGCGCGGGTGCGGGATCCGGGCTCGTCAACCCATAGCTCAGGGAGCTTTAAATACAAAATGCGAAGTGGGTCGCACACCGCTCGTCATACTAGCAAATAGCCCCATAGGATTCTGGAGGATGTAGTGACAGCGGCGGGTACACCTATGCCACGAGTAAAAAGTTTAAAATGCCATCCCTGGACACGTGTTTCGAGGTAATTGCCTCTCGTCAGCAGGGAGCAGGTACGTATGCGGGGTGCTGTAGACTGCCAAAAATTATCAGGTCTAGTACCTCTCACGGCGCGCGGGTGCGGGATGCGGGCTCGTCAACCCATAGCTCAGGGAGCTTTAAATACAAAATGCGAAGTGGGTCGCACACCGCTCGTCATACTAGCAAATAGCCCCATAGGATTCTGGAGGATGTAGTGACAGCGGCGGGTACACCTATGCCACGAGTAAAAAGTTTAAAATGCCATCCCTGGACACGTGTTTCGAGGTAATTGCCTCTCGTCAGCAGGGAGCAGGTACGTATGCGGGGTGCTGTAGACTGCCAAAAATTATCAGGTCTAGTACCTCTCACGGCGCGCGGGTGCGGGATCCGGGCTCGTCAACCCATAGCTCAGGGAGCTTTAAATACAAAATGCGAAGTGGGTCGCACACCGCTCGTCATACTAGCAAATAGCCCCATAGGATTCTGGAGGATGTAGTGACAGCGGCGGGTACACCTATGCCACGAGTAAAAAGTTTAAAATGCCATCCCTGGACACGTGTTTCGAGGTAATTGCCTCTCGTCAGCAGGGAGCAGGTATGTATGCGGGGTGCTGTAGACTGCCAAAAATTATCAGGTCTAGTACCTCTCACGGCGCGCGGGTGCAGGATCCGGGCTCGTCAACCCATAGCTCAGGGAGCTTTAAATACAAAATGCGAAGTGGGTCGCACACCGCTCGTCATACTAGCAAATAGCCCCATAGGATTCTGGAGGATGTAGTGACAGCGGCGGGTACACCTATGCCACGAGTAAAAAGTTTAAAATGCCATCCCTGGACACGTGTTTCGAGGTAATTGCCTCTCGTCAGCAGGGAGCAGGTACGTATGCGGGGTGCTGTAGACTGCCAAAAATTATCAGGTCTAGTACCTCTCACGGCGCGCGGGTGCGGGATCCGGGCTCGTCAACCCATAGCTCAGGGAGCTTTAAATACAAAATGCGAAGTGGGTCGCACACCGCTCGTCATACTAGCAAATAGCCCCATAGGATTCTGGAGGATGTAGTGACAGCGGCGGGTACACCTATGCCACGAGTAAAAAGTTTAAAATGCCATCCCTGGACACGTGTTTCGAGGTAATTGCCTCTCGTCAGCAGGGAGCAGGTACGTATGCGGGGTGCTGTAGACTGCCAAAAATTATCAGGTCTAGTACCTCTCACGGCGCGCGGGTGCGGGATCCGGGCTCGTCAACCCATAGCTCAGGGAGCTTTAAATACAAAATGCGAAGTGGGTCGCACACCGCTCGTCATACTAGCAAATAGCCCCATAGGATTCTGGAGGATGTAGTGACAGCGGCGGGTACACCTATGCCACGAGTAAAAAGTTTAAAATGCCATCCCTGGACACGTGTTTCGAGGTAATTGCCTCTCGTCAGCAGGGAGCAGGTACGTATGCGGGGTGCTGTAGACTGCCAAAAATTATCAGGTCTAGTACCTCTCACGGCGCGCGGGTGCGGGATCCGGGCTCGTCAACCCATAGCTCAGGGAGCTTTAAATACAAAATGCGAAGTGGGTCGCACACCGCTCGTCATACTAGCAAATAGCCCCATAGGATTCTGGAGGATGTAGTGACAGCGGCGGGTACACCTATGCCACGAGTAAAAAGTTTAAAATGCCATCCCTGGACACGTGTTTCGAGGTAATTGCCTCTCGTCAGCAGGGAGCAGGTACGTATGCGGGGTGCTGTAGACTGCCAAAAATTATCAGGTCTAGTACCTCTCACGGCGCGCGGGTGCGGGATCCGGGCTCGTCAACCCATAGCTCAGGGAGCTTTAAATACAAAATGCGAAGTGGGTCGCACACCGCTCGTCATACTAGCAAATAGCCCCATAGGATTCTGGAGGATGTAGTGACAGCGGCGGGTACACCTATGCCACGAGTAAAAAGTTTAAAATGCCATCCCTGGACACGTGTTTCGAGGTAATTGCCTCTCGTCAGCAGGGAGCAGGTACGTATGCGGGGTGCTGTAGACTGCCAAAAATTATCAGGTCTAGTACCTCTCACGGCGCGCGGGTGCGGGATCCGGGCTCGTCAACCCATAGCTCAGGGAGCTTTAAATACAAAATGCGAAGTGGGTCGCACACCGCTCGTCATACTAGCAAATAGCCCCATAGGATTCTGGAGGATGTAGTGACAGCGGCGGGTACACCTATGCCACGAGTAAAAAGTTTAAAATGCCATCCCTGGACACGTGTTTCGAGGTAATTGCCTCTCGTCAGCAGGGAGCAGGTACGTATGCGGGGTGCTGTAGACTGCCAAAAATTATCAGGTCTAGTACCTCTCACGGCGCGCGGGTGCGGGATCCGGGCTCGTCAACCCATAGCTCAGGGAGCTTTAAATACAAAATGCGAAGTGGGTCGCACACCGCTCGTCATACTAGCAAATAGCCCCATAGGATTCTGGAGGATGTAGTGACAGCGGCGGGTACACCTATGCCACGAGTAAAAAGTTTAAAATGCCATCCCTGGACACGTGTTTCGAGGTAATTGCCTCTCGTCAGCAGGGAGCAGGTACGTATGCGGGGTGCTGTAGACTGCCAAAAATTATCAGGTCTAGTACCTCTCACGGCGCGCGGGTGCGGGATCCGGGCTCGTCAACCCATAGCTCAGGGAGCTTTAAATACAAAATGCGAAGTGGGTCGCACACCGCTCGTCATACTAGCAAATAGCCCCATAGGATTCTGGAGGATGTAGTGACAGCGGCGGGTACACCTATGCCACGAGTAAAAAGTTTAAAATGCCATCCCTGGACACGTGTTTCGAGGTAATTGCCTCTCGTCAGCAGGGAGCAGGTACGTATGCGGGGTGCTGTAGACTGCCAAAAATTATCAGGTCTAGTACCTCTCACGGCGCGCGGGTGCGGGATCCGGGCTCGTCAACCCATAGCTCAGGGAGCTTTAAATACAAAATGCGAAGTGGGTCGCACACCGCTCGTCATACTAGCAAATAGCCCCATAGGATTCTGGAGGATGTAGTGACAGCGGCGGGTGCACCTATGCCACGAGTAAAAAGTTTAAAATGCCATCCCTGGACACGTGTTTCGAGGTAATTGCCTCTCGTCAGCAGGGAGCAGGTACGTATGCGGGGTGCTGTAGACTGCCAAAAATTATCAGGTCTAGTACCTCTCACGGCTTCCAACACTGTGATATGGTGTATTTATACCTGTTAATGGATATGGGCCACATGCTGCCTGAGAGAAAATAGAAAATCACAAACTGTAGTGTGTAGTTTCATGTTGGTTTAGCTTGCCAACAAGTATTTCATGGTCCTCTCAAGGTGACTTCTTCAAGGGGATGTGGTCATTTGATTTGTATGCTTCTTCAACACACAATGTAGTGCATCCAGGCACGGTGTAGTACAAAATAGCAAAATTTTCAAGTTTTCTTTCCACAACTGAGACTTCATTCAAAAGTCGAGGTAGGCAGTTCATAATAAAGGCAGACACCGCCATAGGCTGAAACTTGTTATGGTGACAGTTGCGGCTCATTGATTGTGTCCACCTGCAGTGAAGACCGACGTGGTAAACTTCCATTGCTAATGTAGCAATCTTACAGCTATTTTAAACCGCTGTAGGTGGAGTGTCAGGCAGCATTTGAATGCTTTGTACGACTTCAGAAATTGAGACCGACGTGGACTACCAGCACAGAAGACCGCCGATGCAATCTAGATATAAGCCTTGCGTTTTGCTACACAGATCACTTGCCTTCAGAACCTGCAGTTCTACAGGCCTCCCCATCTCTCTGCTGCTGTTCGCATCCTCTGGGAGCTACAATGTCTTGCTATAAAGGGGTCAGTGCACCTGCCTTCATGCCAGAGGAGCTGAAGATGCTGGTGGACATGGTCCTTCCCTGTACAAACAGCTGTATGGCACACCAGAGGAGCAGGTGTGAACAATTCAGACAGGATACATTTTTTAAATGTCAGCTAACTATGCACATAGGGTAGATTGTTGCAATGAGACACCCATCTGAATCTGTAGCCATTTGTTTAAAGGCGTGTTTGGAAATGTTATGCTCAAGTTCACTGCTGTATGTGTGTCAGTACTGGTCTGGACTTCATATCACTGTTCTCATGTGAATATCTCATCATCAATCACAAACTTCGTATGGTGTATTAGTTAGGCATGATGCATCAGTTTGACATGACAAGGCCTTTTTTTCTGTCATATTTCAAAGTACAATTGCTTGTGGAGTCATAGCTAAACTAACTCTGATGGGGAATGTGAAATGTAATTTGCATATGTGGTTAAGTTTTTACTGTATACAGTCACAACAACAACTTCACACACATGATGCAACATCAGCGTTACGTCAGACATGTCACAAGCCCTCACATGGCTAATCACTGTGTTCCACAATGGTCCTGTCAGATGTTAGAAGGTGACCAGTGGTATGGCTCATAATGTCCATTCATGCCATGTGTAGATCATGTTGACAATTTGTTATTGACACAGTTTAATCACTGATAAGTAACCATACTAGTTAGGTGTATGTCCTGGACCAAAATGCTACTATTCCCTTCCGCAGAAGACATAGGTTGTGCTGAGGTTAGTAGTTATGAGATTTCATGCCACCTGTGTTGTTCTCCCATCCAGAGTGTAGTGAGAGGTGTTGGACGGTCACTTAGGGCATTGTCAGGTTTGAAAGTGGTGTCAACAGGAAATGAAAAAGTGTCATGAAATATGTTAAGATCACATGTTTGACAACAGGTGCAGTGTTGAGAATTGTAGTCTTCTAACTTGGATATTGTTTACGCTAACTATTCCTGACCTATGTGCCAAAGTACCTGGATATATACATCTTGCATGTGTGCAAAGGGCCTCATTACGATGTCAGTCAGAAACCAAACCGACAGTCTCCTTGTTTGAATCAGTTCTGACCTACTCGTGTTCGGCGAGTCCAACCGACCGATGACTATGTTTCCAAACACCGTTCGGAAGCCTGTGTTCCGTCCGACAACACAGACTCCCATTGAAAAAAGGGGTTGTTGCAGAAAGCCTTGCAGCCTGTGGTGGGCACCCCATGGTGTCTGCCACACTGTGCATGGTTTAACAGGGGGGTCACTTGGGTACCCCCACTCCCCAACTGGAGGCCTCATGATGAAGGGGGGCCTGCTAGGGGCCCCCAAAGTCAGTTCCCGACAGCCTTTTCGTGTCAGACAGACCAAGTTGGAAAGGCAGTCAGAATCCGACATCGTGATACGTCGGTCAGAAACGGGGTCCGTAGAGCTGTACGATTTGGCTTCAATCAACTCAGGGTTTCTGAATGCTGGTCGGAACTGATTCAAAATGACCGAATGCTTTGCTTTCCAACCGAGTACATCGTATTCGGTGGTTGGAAATGTTTCCAACTGAGTCGGAAACATAGGTTCCAACATGGTTTAGGGGAGTCCGACTGCCATTTGGAGGCTTTCTGACAGACATCATAATCAGCCCCAAAGTGTCAGGTACCATGTCATCCTTACAAGTCAATGCCCATCAGAAGGTTTTCCAGTGGAGGGCCATCACCCAAAAGGTGCGTTCCCTGGGCGTCACACGTCGGTGCAGTGCCCACTGCCACAAATGGTGGCAGGACCTGAGAGGCTGGGTGAAGAAGATCGCCAAAGTCCAGCTGGGCCTAGCACCTCCAGGCAGGAGCAGCGCGTGGCGCACCCTGACCCCTCCAATGCATTGCATCCTGGCAGTGGCCTATCCAGACCTCGATGGGCAGTTGAGAGACAGACAGCAGCAAGGAGGGGGTGAGTATGTGCCTTGATGAACTTTGTACAATACCATGTATGTACACATTTTTTAGCCAGGGTCATGACTTTTAGGTTTTGCGACAATAGAAAGCCATGTAATGTGTAACATGTAGCGCATGATTAGGTCCCTTAAATCAGGGCCATGTAAGTCTAAAAGAAGCTGGGTATTACCATTAGTGTAGTTCCATTGGATAATGGACACATGACAGCACAAAGTGCAAGAAAGTGGCCCTTTACATAGTTCTGTGATGCTCAACATAGTCCATCACAAATACCATTGTTTGCCATGCTCTCGGTATTGAGACAAAAAAACTTTTGTGTTATTTGATTCTTGTGAACTTGACTGTAACCTGCCATACAATACAACCAGGTAGCAGGCACTGAATAATTTGCAGGCCCTAGTAAGTGGAGATTGATCTGTGATAAACAATTTACAAACATCACTGGTCCAATGTAGCAGCTGGCAATATTCAGATCTATGTGTACTGATGTCACATGTCACACTGGACCTTACCATAAGTGAGTGACAGAATACATCCTATCTAAATTTGAGCTGATTCCATGTTTTGGACTATGTGTAGGTGACAACAGACGTCTGTGAGTGACTAACAACTTAGATGTTGGGTTGTAAAGAGGGGAGGGTAAGTCCATAGAAGTGGAAGGTACACATTCACAATGGTATTGATGGTTGTTACAAGGGGTGTTAATCTTTGTGTGCAAATAAAACCTATGGTTTAGCATTGTAACTCAGATATCTGGAAAAGTGGCTTCACCAACATCTGAGAAGGGCAGATATATTCAGGTGAAGAACACAACAGCCTCTAAGCTGGACAATATGTGACGATATTAATCAGGGAGGGGTAGGATGACTTGTCCTTGTGAGATGTGGGCATCAGCAGGATGTACACAATAAGAAATAGTGTTGTCAAAATGTATCAAGTAAAATGTTGTGCACTACGATTGTGGCCACACAATGATTCTACTAGCCCTGGTGGTATAGTAAGCCACATGTCCCTGAAGTAATATTAAGTCATTGGCATTGGCAGTGTGATATACTGTGTTCAGGTGGCAAATTGTTAAAAGTGTTGCAATCTGCCTAGAGTACATTTGATTATTGCACTGTGCTGACAGGACACAATACTTGAAGACATAAAATGTTTGCCTTTCTATGCCTGTATTCCGTGTGTAACTTCTATATGAGTAACACATGTGACACTTAAAACAGCTTCATCTGCTAATAGACAGATGTCCAACAGTAATGTGATCCGTGTGAAATAGCCTATTCCATGAAGCCTACATCTTGATGTTGACTCATCAAACTATGTTAACTGAAGCAGGGTACCTGCTGCTCCACAAGCTCTTGATTAGGTAGACCTCACTATATACTGTTTGTTAAGGCTGCAGTGTTCTTTCATTTCTTGGTAATTGTGCAAGATCACACGAGGTAATGGTGGTATATCAGTCAGTAATTCTTTGATCGATTATTAATTAATAGTCATATACGTACAAGTTAAAATCACCATCGATACAGCACTCACCATAAAACTAAAATACTATAAATAAGTATACAATAATGTATAAAAAGTTATGTAATACATATTGTTTAAAACTATGAGTAATAAAAAAGGGCATCTTACTTTGGTTCATATAGTAGGATATTTAGATGTGTATAGCGGCATCCAATTTTATAATTTAGAACAATTTTTAACACATTTTTATAAAGGACAAGATAGCTGTTGGATCTGCCAACATCTGCATATGAAAAAGAGCAGACCTATACTGATAAAAAAAACCTCAACTTCAAAATAGGGAGTAAGTAACTTTTACGCGGGTAGAGATACATCGGGCAGAATAATACCAGATGATCCAAGGTTTGTGGGATGATTCGTCACATGGACATGCTAAAATGGAATTATATTCATATCGCTCTGTAGGGAAATATAAACTACACCATATTGAGCCTAGTCAAAACCTTGTGAGCAAAAATCTCTCCCACGGAACTCTGACCAAGATAAGATGAGGCTCAAGTCCTGGATTTGATTTTATTATCTTACGAGCTCTCATGATCGATTTTTTCAGGGCCCTAGTTTCCCTCATTTCGGTGGTTTGGCTGAAATACTTCTCTTTCATCCTTTTCCTCTCCACTTTAAAAATAGACTGAGGAATATAGCATTAATTAATCGGTCCCACGTTTCTTCATTTAGTATTTGTTTCCTGGGCTTTATGGCCTAAAGGTGGTAAACTGTAAGGGCATCAGGAATGAGAGACAAAACATCAGCTGAGACTTAGATGTGGTTAAGATGTGGTGGTGGATCTCCTGGACCAGTGTCTACTACATATGAGTCTACTCCCCCACCATCTCCACCTTCACAGATGCTCCCCAGCCTGCTGTCCGTGGCTGCTCCCCCAAGTGGGGAGGAGTCTCCTTCACTCCAGGTACCTCACTCCCTACTGTCTCCCCTACTGCCATGAGTGTGGAGGCCATTGACCTCCTGAGACAGATCTCTGTGGGTAAGATAGCAGTGCTGAATGTCCTCCAGGTCCATACCAATCAGCAGGCCCAGATGGTATCTTTCCTGGAGGACATTCACTCTGACATGTCTTCCCTACAAAGATCCATTCAGGCTCTAGCCTCCACAATGATGGCCGCATTATCCCAAATCCAGCTTTCCACCTTTGTCTCTGCCCCATCCACGGTCCCTATTCCCATGCCTGACCAAAGCACACACAAACCTGACTACGCCTCCACAGCAACAAACACACGCAGCACACAAACACACAGACATAAGGTGAAAGACAGACACACACGTACTCAGAAGACAAAAGACACCCTGAATTCCTCATCCACTGTCTTGCAAACAGACACAACACCATCACACGCAGCCAAGACAGACACCACACCAGCACCCACAGACATTCCACATATATCAATACCCTCTTCCTCCACACCCCCTACCCTTGCCTCTCCTTGCACCCAATGTCCTGAAACTCCACCTCATTGCCCTTGACTTCTTCCCTTCCCAAACCTACTAACCCCCTCCCAAAACCTAAAAAGAAGACCCTTGTGCCCCTGCCATACCCTGCAACATCATCCCCAAAACACCTAGCCAGACCCGTACTGAGACTCAAAAGCAACATCAAGGAAGCCAGAGAAGGAAGCCTTCTCCTCCTGCCACCACTCAGCCCCCTCCTAAACCCAGAAGATCTGCTTCCCCATCCTAACCCAGTACCTCCATGGGGAAGAATAATTTAAAAGTAAAAAAGGCCCCTTCCTCCCTATTCCCTTCACAGCCCTTCAGGTGTATAAAATACCCAAAATGGTGAAGCCCAGCCCCTCCCCCCTGCATCCATCCCTCCCAAGGGCCAACCCAGCCCCCCCAGTTTTTTTTTAATTTGTATGCCTGGCATGCCCCCTAGATGCCCCTTCCAGGAGAGGTAGCCCACAGCAGCATTACTGAAGGCACGTTTGTGTGGGCCACACTTTGCTGGCCCCCAACATGGACTTTTGGACTGGCCATTGGCCTTTGTTTTCATAATTGAACTCTGGAGGCTGAATAAATAATTACATTTTTGGGGGGGGGTATTCCTGTGTCCAAACACATCTCTTGGTGTAAACTGTTATTCATGTGCAATTTGATATGTGTGAGTACAGTTCTGTTAGTATGAAAATATTAGCATATGGTTCTTAGAGTAGGTAAATCTATTGAGATGTTGTGTGGATTTGTGTATCTACATTGGCTGGGATTCAATGTCCGCATGGGGTTTGTGTAGGAGTGTGGGGTGAAGGGCCATAACTTGCATTGGACATTGTATGCATTCATAGTTTAGTTTAATTTCTATGTCCATTGTACAATTGTGTCAATGGACAAATCTCAATGGGATGTATGCTGCATATTTGTTTGATGTGTACAAAGTGAATCTTCCTGTCAATACACATGGAGGTGTTTGTTGTGTCTCTACATACATGATACTAACTTTAGCCACACATACACACAAGAAATATGTAAACTGCAACATGTGACTTGATAGATATAGGCAAATTGCTGTTCCTTCAGTTGATCTTGTTCAGTACTTCCAATGACAAATTTCCCCCATGTGGATGCCAGTTTGTGCCAATAGCCATTAGTCCCAGTTGAGACTGATTCTCAATGTCTTGTTCCCATGGAGAATGTGAGGTAGGTACAAACCAGACTGGCCATTTTGTCTTCCAGGACTCCCCTTAAATTTGAGATTCATTGTATACAGGTTGTCTATGCACTGTGGCCTCCTGTGTAGTGTAATTTGGATGGTTGTAATGCCATTCACATTAGTTGCCTATTTCGTGTGGATGGTGTGCGTGGGTCCATGACAATGCTTAGTAAGTTAGACTATGTTTCTGTACTTGCTAATACACACTGATGTATGTGTTAGGTGCAGGAGGAGCTGGCTTATGGTACAGGAATGGGTGTCACAGCAGTTGATAGCTAGGTATTATATGGTGTGATTGTTGAGTTGGGCACTGCGTTGCAGACTAATGTACATCAGCTTGAGGGCTTAACACATAGTTAGAGTATGTGAGTCTGTGCATATACATTATTAGTAAACTGAACATAGGCCACATCATGCTGACATGAAGTGGCTTTATATTCTGTCTTGATTTACACATGGCCCTAAATTGGCTCTTCCACCCAGGGATATCATGCACCATACCTGACCATGGTTATCGGCCTGATGTATGTGCTATCAGAGGGTCATGTTTGTTGTTAAGTGGGGGTCAGGGTTGTCAAGGAGTGTTTGTGTGGCAAGTGATGTTGAGTGTGTGTGTATGTCCAGGTATGATGTGTCACATGCAAACAGTGGCACAGCCACAAGCTTTAGGACTTCTGGGTTGTGGTAGAGTATATAATTCTAGTAACCTTTGCATTGTGACTGCTTTATCTTGTTTGTCACAACATGAGTTGGAGTAGCTTCGTTTAACAAGAAAATTGGGGTGGGTACTCATATGGTTGTGTATTCTGTCTATGTGGCCAGCTTATTCAAGCAAATGAGCCACAGGAATGTGCTTTTCACATATTGTTACACATATGATAGGTCAATACTTCAGGAATATGACTGGATCTGGATACGTGAATGCACACCTTACATTAGACCTAAGATGGCTGAGTATTTGACATTGGCAAAGGCTGTTATTGTCAATTCACCTTGTTGACACAAAGGTGACTTCAGTACTTTGGGATTGTAGTTGGGTCAGTGACTACAGTAGCAGAATGTGCTTGTAGTGTTATAAATATCTCAGCTAATAGTTGTGGGGCACTGCTAGGTGAATCAGCTGCAAGGTCTGCTTTCTGTTTTTTCAAGATTGCACAGTAGGAACAGACGAAGCAGGATTCCACTAGCTAACGCTAATAATAAAGGGAATCCTCCAAAGATGCTGAAAAAAATAGAATGAATAAAAGCTGGTATTACTCCAAACATAGTCTGAAAGGAAGTCACAAGGCCGGATCCCACATGTGCAAGGCCTTTAGTGTCAGATGCATTAAATATTTGGGGCCTCATTTATGAGAAGTGATGCATCGCTGCGTGAAAGCAGCGATGCATCAGTTCTCAGTGTGCCCTCCTTGCGACATGATGGATGCGTCATATTTACTGTATGACGCATCATGTCGCAAGGAGTTACAGATACTTCAGTATTTCTGAAGTATCTGTAGGTGCAAAAGTGATGCATTGCTGGAGTGTGTCACAAAAGTGATGCAACTCCAGCATTGTGTCCTTTCACAAAGGGCCTGTGTCAGTTTTACGCCTGCTGTGAGGCAGGCGTAAGATATTGACGCATTTGCACCCTAGAAGTGGCGCAGTGAAATCTCGTAGATTTCACTGCGTCACTTCTACGAGGCTTACTTATGTGGGAACGCCCACCCTGCATACATTATACCTGACGCAGGTATAATGTTGCGCAGGGGTTTAAAAAGTTACGCATCTGCTTAGATGCGTCACTTTGTAAATAGGGCGCAACAGGGGGCATGTTTTACTCTGCCGATGCGTCACAAAAAGGGACGCAACGGAAGCGCAAAACTGTCGCAAGGCCTCATAAATAAGGCCCTCTATGTATAAGTGACTGGATCTCGCTAGATGTTCTAGCCACCTGTAACTCGAAGGTCTCTCGAGCCGAAGTGAGAGCCACCTCTTTTTGGAATAATAGCGCTGTGAGCCTGCTCAATTTGTTGAAATCTGTTTTCAAAGTCTGAATGGAAGGCCAAATGGAACTATTGACACTCCCATGCGGGTGTGGAAAAAGCACATTGCTACAACAAGTTACACGCTGTGAAACTGGTACCAAATACGGGATTCCTGCCCGTAAACCACAGTAGTCTTGGTTGTTCAAAATAAGATATCTTCCGTTAGTAAGCAAGGTATATGCGGGAATTATTGATGGCACTTGAGTTCCTTTATAAAAACAAGCAAGATTAGGCGCAGATATATTACAAGCGCTGTGCAATTTAACGTGTTTACAAACCATGGAATGGCATCTGTAAGTGAAAGGTAGGGACCATAATTCATGAAGAAATGCACTACCCAATGGTTCAAAATGCCCAATCGGAAAAGGTTGCATGCGTGATTTAAATTGAAACAGCAAAAACGGGAGAGATATAACCCCATGAATTAACCAAACATCAGAGTCCGTTTCCGCTACAAAAAACGGCAAGGGCTCTAATTGTTCAATATGCAACAGTGTATATGCAGCATCTTTCATTGACATAAATCTCTATTTATCAGTCAGATTAAATGGTAAAAACAAAGCAAAAGCATTTAAATAATCCCAAGGGACTTTTCCCATTTTCAGGGTCTGTAACGTCCATGCGAACTGCATAACTGATAGTAACTGATTCTGGACATGAGATAACACAGATACATCACTCTGAACAATATCAATAACAGAATAAACAATATTATCCAATGTATTGATGCGTGATGAAAGTGTATTGATGCTATTGTCAACCACAGCAAGGACTTCTTCTAAATTGGCTGGATCAATTTGGCGCAGAAGAAGAGCTGCTTCAATCTGCGAAATATTCCAAATTTCATTGTAAGCAGCATAGATAAACCGCTCAGATCTAGGAATCCTTGGTCCTAAGATAAATTCAGCCAAATTGATGTCGCTCGAAGTGTGAGGTGTTGTTTCACTGATGATAAGGTGGAATGTTCCAACCACTGTTGGCACCATTTACCCACAGAGTATGTGGTGACCGAATGTGTAAGTGGATTACGAGGATCCGGTCTAGTCTGAGTGAAACCACTAATACCGAAGGGGGCCCCTGAGGGAGGATGGCAAGCAGGTCAGACAGGGGAAAGAGAACCAAAACAACAGTCAAGAAAGACCCAAGCTGCCTGAAAATAATGTTAAGGTGCTAGTGAAGTCACTAATACATTAGAACATCGCTTTACAAGCAGAACAATTCCCCCAAATAGATAGGAGAGAAATTTAGGAGAAAATAAATGTATTTATTGTTATTTATAATATTTTATCAAGATTTACAAAAATAACATATAACATGATCTCATTACAGTGTGCATAAATATAAATGAGGTCCCACATTCACACACTCAGAACATACTAACAACCACAAATACAGACATACTTATACACTCTACACACTCAAGAGCAATTCATCATTAATAATATGGTCAAAGATCCAAGTTGGTTCCAATTCATGTAAAATATACGATAAGGTTCAACATAGTCAGTAATCTTTCGTACGTTCTCTTATTGTAGAAGATGGAAATATACGGAGGCAAGAGAACACAGAAACGCGCGTTGGCGTTGGAGAACCTTGTGCCTCTGTATATTTAAATACAAATCTTCAGCATCAAAAGCAGGATAATATTTAAAATCTGAAAACAATGAATGTGCTGCTTGCACATCCCAATCTTTAGAATGTATATCCTGTGTCACCACATCTCCTAATGAGACGCGAAATACGTATGGCACCCTAAGAACCTCAGTCAGACCGTGGATTTTGAAAGCCACTTTGTCCCAAATAATGTCATCCGCAACCGGGAAAGCTGAAATGTTCACAATAGACTGATCATGTTTTATGATATGGGATGATGTGTGTGGGGCCAGAATTCCAATGACCAAGTTCACAGCAGAGTGTTCGGGCAAATAATGACCATTGATGAGTAAAAAGAACACTCTCCCGACTCCAATTGACATGAAGAGGAAAATCAGGATAAGCACCAACCAAATGATGGTCCATGGGGGGACTAGGTAAGTCTTTTTGAACCAAGAAACGAAAATGCTTAGTTTTGTTGGTGGAAGTGTCAAACTGGAAGATGAGGAGGATGAGTCATAAGAGAAGCTTGCAAGGTCCCCAAAATAACCGTTTGTACCCATCGGTATTAAAGGTGGATGGGATGTATCAGCGTGATGTTGTCGAGGATCGTTCGGCACTTTCCTCTGGGGCTCATCTGTGGGATATGTATATTTGACATCTGCGGTGGAAGAGGATGGAGGCAGAACAGGTGAAAGCTCACTCTCAGTGTCCTCCTCACCCACACCGGAACGGGCTTTAGTTGCAGAGGGTGAGGTTACCAGATTCAAAGACATAGCGTTGCAGGAAACTGCAGGTGTTACACTATTCAGAATCGGCCAGACGGTGTAACTTGACATTGTCCACTGAGATGTCTATGTTGTCTTTGCGACCTGGTAAAGGTGGTAAAATGACTGTACGGTACCCTTCAATCCAAGTACTGGAACTGGTGCACGATAAGAGAGACCAAATTCTTTTTTGTTCTCTAGCTTTTCTCGTACCAGATCTCCAATCTTAGGAAGCCAGCCGGCAAACAGAATCAGCAGTGCTGCATCAGTGGAAGAGGGTAAATGTTCAGTTGTTTGTAGATCCTGTAACACAGGAAAATGATTATCAATGTCAAAGGTTGCGGCTGCCGCCACAAGGTCTAGACCATCAAGGTGTGGCACAAACATTTTAATGCCAAAGAGCATTTTGTATGGGGTCCGCCCACCCAGAGATCTTCTAGGGAGATTGAGTGCACGTTGAACACCATACAAATGGGCCAGCCAGTTTCTGCTAGTACCTAAGACTCTAGCTGTCAAAGATTGCTTTAAGTCACGGTTCATTTGCTCCACAATAGAATTGCCCTCAGGCCTGTATGGAGACGAAAATTGCACCATCACCCTCATTGACTTCATCACGTCCTTGTACGCCTTGGAGGCGAATGCTGGACCTTGGTCTGAAAGGATGGTGCCACAGGCAAACATCCCGACAAAGACTCGCAAATCCCTGATGACAGTTCGAGCTTCAGCACTGCGTTCTGGGCAAAACCAAAGGAATCTAGTACCCGAATCAACTGCAACAAATATATATTTATACGCAGTATCAGAAGAGAATGGACCGCAGTGATCAAGAGATACGCAGCCAAATGGTTGGTTAGAAATCCAGAGCTGTGTTTGAGGTAGATGGTTTAAATTGCTGACAAATGTCACAAGAAAGTACATAATTACGGGTTTGTTTATGTAAACCACACCACCAATAACGTTGTTGTAAAATCAAGACTGTCGCTGACACCCCGGCATGTGCAGAAGCCGTGTGCTGCCCTGATAAAAGCAAGTCAGTTGTCCAAGTTGGGAATCAGCCGATCCCTAACAGATGGAATCTTAGCATAAGGAACTTGCTTGGGAGATATATGATAAGAGTATTTCAAAGAAAAACCCTGAGGATAAGCAGTTCCCTCTCTCGTAGTAGCCACCACTGCCAGAATATCATTATCTATTTTAGTCATGGACTTTGCAACTGCTGCTACACGTGGCTACTGAAGATTTGGCTGCTTCATCAGCCAAAGAATTACCAAGAGCATGTGCTCCCACACGCTGATGGTCAAGAGTATATATATAACATGTGTGAGGGGCAGACGTTGTTTAAGGTCTGCCACTCGAACCCAAAGCATTTTATGCTTAATTGCGCTGCCTTTAGAATCTCGATAGTTATTTTGAGACTAAAATACTAATTTGTCAAATAAAAGACTGAACACAGCAATAAGAATCACATACAATAAGATTATTCACATTAGGATCAGCAAACTGGAGAGCAAGAACAAGAGCACGCAGCTCCGCCAATTGTGCTGTACAGTCCCCAAGTGCCTGAGTATGCACTATGGAAGACTTACATTTTCCATCGACAATTGAGCCAGCAACAATTGGGCAAGCCGCTGAATAAGCGTGTTTGGAGCCGGTGGCTGGTTGAGCCGAGTCATCGTTATAAATGATACATGTGTACTCATGTAAAGCAAGCAATGACAACAGAGGAGGATGACCATGTTCATACTTTAAAAACTCCTGTGTCTGAATTGCAGGGTCAAAGATAAACGTGACATCAGATGATGTCAAAGATATAGCCCATTGTATCCAACGGGGATGTAGTGCCTTCGAGTTAGGTACTCTTGCCTTAGGGGCATATGTATCAACATCACCATTTGCGATTCTCAAATAGCGATTTTTAAAGAATCGCTATTTGAGAATTGCAAAACGGGATGTATTTAAAAAATCGCAAACTTTTTGCGATTTCTTAAAATTCCTTCATTGCGATTAGCAAATTGCGAAATCGCAATTAAGGAATACCTGCCCATTCATTTCTATGGGCCAGGAGACCCATAGGAATGAATGGGAAGTAATTCTCAAATAGCGAATTCGCAATTTGCTAATCGCTATTTGAGAATAATTTCAAAGGTGCAAGGGTGTCATGATGACACCCTGATGCACCCCTGAAATGAGCATGTGTGTGCATATGGCGCACATACATGCCCTAAGGGCATGTATGAGCGTCACGTGGCACTTTGCAAAATTAAAAATAGTGCATTTTGAAAGGAAATCGCAAATTACCACCAACTGGAAGTTGGTGGTAATTTGCGAATACTTAAGGATAATTCGCACAACTTGGGTGCTTTTTACATTTCATTTAAGAAATCGCAATTTGCGATTTCTTAAATGCTTACGCAAAATTAAGAAATCGCTAAATTAGCAATTCCTTAATATTGCGATGGGATTTTGCCTAATACATTCCGTTTTGCGAATTTTTAATCGCAAACGCTGTATTTTGCGAATCGCAGCATTTGCGATTAAAAATTTGCTTGATACATATGCCCCCAAGTCACAGCTTCCAAAGCAAGGAAGGGTGTGACCATAAGAATGCGTTTACCTTGCGCAAGTGAGCGTTCATTCAGAATCGCCATTTAGACCGCTGGCAAAAAAATTCAACATTCGAAAAACGCATTTCTGCTGCTGTGTACAAATGTGATTTGTAAGCAATAGGTACTGTGTTCTCCTCATTGAACGTCAAATAAGTGAAACCCACCTTCCCTGGCACTATACATATCACCAGTTCCATGGTGTTGTCACGTGTCAACAAGTAGTTAGTCGCAAGCATGTCAGATTGCAAAGATTGTAGGATAGAGAGGTATGTTCCGGAAGCCAGCTGGCCAAAGAATATGTTGGTTGTATCAACACATAGAGCGGTTTGATACGCTGGGCATAATCGGGAAAGTATGTCCACCCAAAATTCTAAAATCCCAGCAGTGACTGAAGTTTCT
The DNA here is from genome assembly GCF_964204655.1 of Triturus cristatus. Classification (NCBI taxonomy): domain Eukaryota; kingdom Metazoa; phylum Chordata; class Amphibia; order Caudata; family Salamandridae; genus Triturus; species Triturus cristatus. Next base: position 467,647,957 of record NC_140589.1, read on the forward strand.
TCAGCGTAGAAGGGGGTTGCAATTGTGCACATTTCTCCAGGAAGTGGGGGCCTAACCCCTTACCTTCATTATTGAGCTCATAGCCCAAAAATAGTACTATCAAATGAGCGATGTGTGATTTTGAAAAATTAAACTTATATCCATAGTCAGCAAACGATAAAATGATGCGATCGACTAGGACAGGATGTGGCATAAGTTCGTTGTTTGTTAGATAAATGTCATCAACGTATGAGAACACATCTGGATCTATGTCGTGCAACAAAGACACAATACGTGCAGGAAATGTGCCAGGGCTATTTTTATACCCCAAAGGCAAACGCGTACATTTTTCCTGATTTCCAATGGTGGTAAATGCTGTCAAGTCACAGCTCTCAGGAGCGAGATTATGACTGTAGAAACCATTGGACATGTCTGGTGTAGTTTTGTATTTTTTACAAACAAGATTGTTCACCAGCCCAGAGCTGTGTGTGTTTTGTACTGCAAAAGTACGACAATGACTATTCAAATTTTGGTAATCCAGTACAATGCGATATGAACCATCAAGTTTTGATATCGTAAATAGAGGAATATTCATCGGTGATGTACATGATTCAATCACTCCTTGATACTCTAACTATGTTAGAATCTCACAAACGTGAGCCTTAGCTTCATGTCTGATTGGATATTGCGGTGTGGCTGTGGCATAGATCGTAAAGGTATCGTATGAGCTGGTGAATCAATATCCCAGCCTACCTGATTATAATACACCACTGGGGCAAGGGCCAAAGCCCACTCAGCTACGAAAGCATTGCATGTTTCTCAGGGAGGTAATGCGAAACACTCAGAAGTATCATGTCCTCCTCTCTGGAAGCAGCTAACACAAAGGGTGGAGGCCAATCCACCTCCGCCAACAAAATGTCATACAAGGAGGTTAGATCTTCCCAGAAAACCGCTCTGATTGGACACTGTATATCACCTCCAATTTGGAATATAATCTCATACAGTCTATCTGGGGGCCAACCCGGGTATCTGCTGTTTCTACTGTATTGAATGTATCAGTTGCTGTCGCCTCCAGACAGGGACGCAGCACCTCCCACACTATGGTAACCTCCGCCTACTGTTGAGCAGAGTCACTGCCCATGTCCAGTCCAGGAGCTGCGTTCTCACCCTGTGAGGTATACATCGCTGTTAAAGTGGCAACTTTCTTCTTCTGATACGGGTGTTGAAAGCGAGGCAGGTCCTCTTGTTTGGCTTGAACGTCAAACTGTCGAGGTTGATCCCCTCCCTGTTGTGTGGCCGAACCCTTGCCACGATCCTGTTGTTCCCCACCACTGACTTGAGAGTCCGATGTGTCCTGTAAAGAATGAGGAGAGTGCTGATCAGGGACTTGAAATCTATCAGGAGACTTATTTTTTACGCGGTCGCAAACGTCATAAGTACGCTCAAAGACTCTGGTGTCGGTGAACCAGCACGCAAACTGTGTTGCGGCCCCTGTTTTTTTTTTCCAGTTCTTTTTTAGGAAATAACAGATGCCCGTCTTTATCAGACTGGGCTTTTTGCTGCGTTTGAGATTGTGTATGTGTTTGAGCAAAGGCTTAACTCCCAGACTATTGCGGCCTATGGTTTTATAAGCCTTTGCAATAATCTTCGGTAATTTGCTCTGCTTGTCTGCGTCTGCTACAGCCTCCAAGCGGCTAGCCACTTGTAAGCTTACAGCATCACCCTTAACATTAGCAAGGATCATATCAGCAACCACGTTGAACACCCCCACCAGTCTCATCCCCAATTCCAGAACTGCCTCAGCTCCGTGTTCATCCTGAACACGTTTTATCACAGAAGGGAGTATGGTCATGGAGGGGGTGCCGAAACACTCTGAATATACCGCTGCAAACACCTTACCCCAAGTGTTGCAAACGGCTAATCCAGGAACTAAAGGGCTCATTAGGATGGTGGACGGAGGCACATCTGCATTGCTGCCGGTGGCGGAAAATGCCATTTTCCGCACTCCAGCAGCGGTCCTCCCGCCCGCCATATTACAATGGCCAAACATAGCCCATTTTTCATCCGCTGCAGAGTGATGTGAACCGCCAGAAATTTGCACCCGCCACCGCGGCAGAGGCAGCCAATAGAGACACAACGCCGTGCGGAATGACGTCCTGTCCGCTGTACAAATCATGATGCCGCAAACAGCCCATCACACCACAGCGGAGAATCCACCCACCCAGAGATGGAGGAAGCATGACAGCAGAGCGTGAAACTAGACTCCCAGTCCCCTCCACCCGGTCCTGACCGCAATGGATCCAGCTCTCCATGCCCTTCTGGTGCTGTACCTCATCCACTACCAGCAAATAATGCACCGTAGCGGACAACGCCGCAGGTACGCAAATGCTTAACTCCGCACACAACCACAACACACAACTCCTGTGCAGACATACGGTTCCTGTCCACATCAGACACACTGGTGGGGACAGGAACATATCCCCCGGTGTACCCACACATGTCCTACCTGCCAGAAACTCACCACTCCGCATCCGGGTCACCCATCAACCGTGAAATCACTGCAATGTCCCGGTCACGTCACCGCAGCGGTGAAGATGCGGAAAAACCTGCTTACAATGTAGTAGGCAGGACCTGCACCAGGCATGGGCAGTCTGCCAAGATTCACAGGGCTCCACCTTCATCCTTCCCACACTACTCTTCCCACACTCATTGGGGAACATGCTGTGTGCTCCTCCTGTGCCCCCATGTACAATTAATCTGCCAGGTGGAGCCAGACCTTGCACCTCACACATCAAAGGACAAGGGAGATTGACTGGGAAGGTGGGGGTGAAGAGGAACACCTTGAACAGAAGCTCAGGGGCTGGACAACCCTCCTCCTCACACCAACCTTCCACTCATGTGAAGCAAACTGAGTATGATCACAAAATGAAGACTCACACTGCCTATGAAAATCCACTGAACTGTACACACTGCCTGTCAAGTCACACACAAACACCCAACACTGATACCCAGCCCCATACTCATACCATAGGTCAGCAGCAATGGAGGACAATAAATGGGCCAGCCAAAAGTGAAGTGGACAGTTCTAGAAAACCATGGAGCAAGCCACATAGCATCTGTACATCACATGCAAGAGAAGGAACATATCACACCACCCTTAGGCCATCAAATCAGACATGGTTGGCACAGTGAGTGAAATTAAGCCAAAGCGACCTCCGTGCAACAACTCAGGGAGACATCAAGGCAAGCCATGCATAGGCACAGGAATGATAGGAAGTGTCTGAAGGTATACAGTGACCAGCCATACATCTGTCTCAACGTACTTGACATTTGTATGTTATCAGTACAACACACATGGCTCATTGTCACACTCCTTGACTGTCAAACACAAGTAGGACCTTCACACATATCCCTCCTCTACCCACCTCACACCTGCAGCACTCAACACCTGTGAAACACAGACACTGGTCAAAATGATGTCCTGTGAGTCCAATGACAACCAATCACACTCCCTGTGGTGCACCCACAAATATCACACTCACACTCAGGGATGCCTGAACCAATGCTGACACAAAAACAATAGCCAAACACAAAGCTCACAAACAACATCCCCAGAAGTCCAACAAGCCCAGACATGTGCAGCCAAACAGTAGAAAGGCAATGTGACCTAAGACAGAATAGGAGTGCACAACATTGTCACTCAGGGCCAATGCATAGACACCATACCCCAACACAAACAAGAATTGCATCCTCAAAAAACAATCATGAACAATAACTGGGATTAATGAGACAATCAGCTAACACAGACAGACACCACACCACTCATCAAGTGAATATGATGTCATAGTGTACCACAAGCATGCACATGCACAATCCTGACAAGTGACAGGTCCAAAATACGAGGACAAACCACCAATGTGCCCTCAAAACAAGCTCAGGAACAATAATCCACCTTGCTGCAGGTGACAGACACACAAGTAATGCACACTACCCTTGCAACACACATCTGAATGTACCACACAGCAACAACTACTCACACACAATCTCATACAAGTAGAACATCACACACACATAGCATATATGAGTAGAAAGAGCCAACACAGGCCAAACACTGCATACATCCACAGCAAAAACACAACAGATGCACCTACAAATCCATCACATAGCAAACTCAGCTGGACATCAGGGGGATGCACACAAGGCAAGTACAAGGCAACACACACTGACAGCACTGCATGCACACCAAGCAGTGTGTGCACAACAACCAAACCAGTAGCACACATATCTGAGTGCCACACCATGAACTCCCACAACACAAATCATCACAGCACACAGAGACCATCACACTCAGGAAGGGTAGCAGTACCTCAGCAAACACACATACAGCTTAACCATCACCCACAGATGCACAACAAGGGCAAACAACATGACCAGAGGACTGTGCTGCTTAAACATATGCCCTGTACATGAGCAACCATGACTGCAAAACAGTAGAAGAAAATAACACATAACTAATTGGGAAACTGTCCTGAGTGGCACATTGGTCCTGTACACAGTTCAGCCTCACACAGCATAGTGTCACACTATGAAGTGGTGAGGAGGCTCACACACTGGCAAGCCATGGGGTGGAAGACATGAGATTGAAGTGGTGTGTACGTCAGTACTGGACAGGTGAGGAGTGAACAGTACACAAACACATAGAGAAGTTACTCACTCTGGGCCCGATTCACAGAACTAACTTCAGCCAAAATCCAAACTTACTACCATTTTGGTATTCACAGAAGGCACCTACTCATTTTGGTATTCACAAAAGGCACTTACTCATTTCGGTATTCACAGAAGTTAGGTGTCCTAACTTAAGGACTCCTAAATGCCTTCGGTGAATAACGAAAGTCTTAAAGTTAGGATTTTTCTCAGTTTAGGAGTAGTAAAGTTAGGAGTCCTAACTCTACTACTAAACTGAGAAAAATCCTAACTTTAAGACTTTCAGTATTCACAGAAGGTATTTAGGAGTCCTAAAGTTAGAACTCCTAACTTCTGTGAATACCGAAATAAGTAAGTGCCTTCTGTGAATACCAAAATGAGTAGGGGGCATATGTATCAACATCTCCATTTGCGATTCTCAAATAGCGATTTTTAAAGAATCGCTATTTGAGAATTGCAAAACGGGATGTATTTAAAAATTTGCAAAACTTTTGCGATTTCTTAAAATTCCTTAATTGCGATTAGCAAATTGCGAAATCGCAATTAAGGAATACCTTCCCATTCATTTCTATGGGCCAGGAGACCCATAGGAATGAATGGGAAGTAATTCTCAAATTGTGATTCGCAATTTGCTAATCGCAATTTGAGAATAATTTCAAAGGTGCAAGGGTGTCATGATGACACCCTGGTGCACCCCTGAAATGAGCATGTGTGTGCATATGGCGCACATACATGCCCTAAGGGCATGTATGTGCGCCACGTGGCACTTTGTAAAATTCCAAAAAGTGCATTTTTAACAGAAATCGCAAATTACCACCAACTAGATTTAAGAAATCGCAATTTGCGATTTCTTAAATGCTTACGCAAAATTAAGAAATCGCTAAATTAGCGATTCCTTAAATTTGCGATGAGAATTTGCCTCATACATCCCGTTTTGTGAATTTTTAATCGCAAACGCTGTTTTTTGCGAATCGCAGCGTTTGCGATTAAAAATTCGGTTGATACATATGCCCCCAAGTGCCTTCTGTGACTACCAAAATGGTAGTAAGTTTAGGATTTTGCCTTAAGTTAGTTCTGTGAATCGAGCCCAATTTGTAGGCATCAGAAGCACACATGACTCCACATACCACATATCATACTGGAGCCAAAAATGGGTCAAGTGACCGCAACGCATGAGAAAACCCACAAATAATTTCAGTGTGGCTGAGCAGGTCTGCACAGTGAGCAAATACAGTAACAAGTCACATGGCTGATCAACAAAACACAACACAGACTTGGCAGTCACACACACTGCATACTCACAACTGGAAGCGACAACAAATAGGTGTCCCCAGGAGCGCAAGGACACACCGACACACTGCACAGTGCCCAACCTACAACTCCTACATGTGCCCACAATCTGAAGCCCATGGCAGGCAATTGAAACAAACAGGCACTCATTACCTGGATCATACATGTGTGCAGTTGTCTTTGCAGGGGCACACACACATCAACACTACTGATAATGACAGGCCATTCACACTGTATGACCACTCAAGCTCACATATCCAAATGTACCCATGTGACTAGGAAGACAGGTCTACACAAGATGCCCACACATCGGCACTGCTGTTCACACATAAAGAAAAATCACACAGATATGATGGACCCTGGCCACCCCGCAAATAGTCCTGTTGATAGAATTCACCTCTGTTGTGGTATTGCATCCTAACATGACATGTGTACAATGTAGCAAACCTGACTATAGAGTGATTAGGATAAGAGTAGATCATCACAAACAACCATCATTGCACCCTCAAGCCTCACAGTCAAGAACTAAAGTGCCTGTCACCTCTGCCAAACTCTGAAAAACTAAAACAAGCAATTGGCAAGGTTAAAGTGGCGTACAGAGCATGTGTCACATGAAACCATACCCATACATGAAACATTTTGTATTTAGCAAGGACAAAGACAAAGCAGACAACAAGAGTAACTGTCTTTATTACATATTTCTCAGATAGGCATCAAAAGTAGCAAACAGCAGGGGTAATTGGCCATTCCATAGTTCAAAGTATGTACATGTGTGCATGAGAACCTGCACAGGGAATGGGCATCCAAAGTGACAAACAGCAAGGCCATTGGCCAGTCCATAGTTCAATGTATGTATATGTGTGCATGAGAAACTGCACAGGGAATGGGCATCTAAAGTGACAAACAGCAAGGCCATTGGCCAGTCCATAGTTCAATGTATGTACATGTGTGCATGAGAAACTGCACACTGCCATGGGAATCACCACAGCTATGTGGATACAAATGGGCAGTCCAGGCACCGCTGTGGGAGAGATGGGTTTGGGAGGGGGACTCTGCCTCAGACTTAGCTGTCAGTTGAACTGGGAGGTGGCTGATTGTCGGGGACTGGACCTGGGAGAGAGAGGACCAGCTGAGGTAGAGGCATCAGTGGCTTTGGGAGCCGGAGGGCTGCTTGGACCGGATGGCATGGTGGCACGGGAAGGCGGAGACATGCTGCCGTGAGACACAGTGTGTGAGAGAGAATGTGGAGGGCGGCCTTTCCACTTCTTGGGGATTCGATAGGTAATAATTGTCTTGGTAGGAGTGGGGAGTGGGAAGTGGGGCGGGCACACCAGCCTCACTCTCAACCAAAGGTGCATCAGGTGCAGGTGGCTCTCCCTGTGGGGATTTGCTGGATCTGGTGTTACACTTGAGCTGGCCTTGCCTATCCCCCTCCATTCCCTGTTGACCAGGTGAACCCCCCACATTGCTCTCCTGTCCCAACTTCACAGGGGTGTGGGTGGGAGTTGAGGTTGTGGGTGAATCTGCCTTAGAGAGCTGTTTGTGCGGACTCTTTGCAGGCAGGGCAACTGTTTGTTTGTCTTTGGGAGCAGGTTTGGGAAAGGGAGTGTCCTTGGATGGGGGTGATTTGGATGTATGTTAGTCTGAGGCCTGCTTCTTGGCCTGATGGCCCTGAGTGTCACCAGAAGGGCTTTTGCCTTTGCGCTCCTGTGTGCCTGTTTTCTGTTTTGGGGATGGTGTCTGTGCTCTGGGCTGCTTGGAGTGCTGTTGTTGTGTGCTGCGTGTTGAGTACTTGGAGCCTGAGGGCTATGGTGTGTGGTCACTCTCATCACATGTTACCACTGGCAGGGTGGTTGCCGAAGGGACTGGAGCTGGACTCTGAGCCTGTGACAGCTGGATGGCTGCCGTCACTGTGGAGGACAAAGACTGGACAGTTCTGTGTAGCCCACCCATGTCAGAAGGAATGCCCTCCATGAAGGCAACTACCTGTGCCAACTTCTTGGGCCCGATTCACAGAACTAACTTAAGACAAAATCCTAAACTTACTACCATTTTGGTATTCACAGAAGGCACTTACTCATTTCGGTATTCACAGAAGTTAGGAGGGGGATGGCCTCCGGGTATCGTGTGGCATGGTCCACTAGGACGAGGATAAAGCGGTGACCCTGGGTGGTCTTGGGATCCAGGGGCCCCACGATGTCAATTCCGACCCGCTCGAAGGGGGTACTGATGACTGGGAAGGGTTGTAGGGGAGCCTTGCGCTTCCCTCCACTTTTACCACTGGCCTGGCACGTGGGGCAGGACTTGCAGTGGGCCTCTACGTGGGCTCGCATTTTTGGCCAATAAAAGTGCGTTACTAGGCGGTGGTAGGTCTTGTCCTGGCCCAAGTGGCCGGCCAGGGGTACATCATGGGCCAAGCCCAGGAGGAAGTCTCGAAAGCGTAGGGGGACCACCAGCACCCGGGCTGACCCTAACTCGGCAGCCCGCTGTTCGCTATACAGGAGGTCATTCTCCCAATACAATAAGTGGGTTCCGGTTAGGTCGCCCACGCTTGGGCGGTGGCCTGCTGCCGGGGTCCGACCAGGGAAGGACAGGTCGCTTGTTCTCTGCAGAACTCCTCTCGGGAGGGGCCCCCTTCGTGGAGCCACTGGGCCAACTCGGGCAGATCACCTAACTCCGTGATCTGCGCGTGGTCAGGCTGAACGAGCCCGTCGTCGGTGAGGGGCTCTTCTCCTGGGGATAGGGCGTGAGGTTCAACAGGGTCGTCTCCGGTTTGGTCAACGGAGGTGGTGCTGGGGGTTTCGTCCTTGACTCCCCCGCGGGCCGCCATGGATCGGGTGGTTGCGCACACCCATTCTGGTAGACCCATCATCCCGAGGTGGGTCTTGCGCTCGACCTGTCTCCAGGGGGAACTTTCCAGGTCATTTCCCAGGAGGCAGTCTACAGGTTGTGCGGTTCGGACAGCTACCCGCAATGTTCCGGTTACTCCCCCCCATTCGAATGGTACCAAGGCCACCTTACACAAACTCTCAGTGTTGTCGGAAGCTATCACAGGGCAAAAGACATTTGGGATGATCTGGTCCGCCTGGACTAAGTGGCTGAGGACACCAGTGATGCTCGCCCCGGTGTCGCGAAGGGCCTTCACCGGTGGCCGTTAACCTTTACTAGCTGGCGGTACTTCTTGGTGTTTGAGGGTAGGGGTGCCCCGGGAATCATATCTCGATCTGCTAGAGAGACTTGGGCCATGGCCGCAGGTTCCCATCCCTCGGGGTCCTCAAACTCCTCCCCTAGGGTTATGGTGGCCATGTGTCGGGTTGGGGGAGCTGTTGTGGGGGATTTCTGGGCCATGGGGCACTGAGGGTCGCTGGCGTAATGCCCTAGACGTTGACAGCGGAAACATGTGATATTCACCCGGGGTCCTTGTCTGCCTGGGGTGGCGGCACTGCCTGGTGGAGGAGCTGGGAACCACGGGGTGGGTTCCTCGGGGGGCTACGCGGGGGCCCGGATGGAAACTCCCTCTGTTTCCCTTGATTTCCCCCCCCTCTCTGACGGGGAGGTCCTTGATGGCTGTGGGGGTAATCTCCTACGGGGTTCCGGGGGACCCGGGTGTTTACCCAGCGATCTGCTTCGACGGCCAGCTTCCTCGGGTCTGCGAGCTTGCTGTCGAGCAGGTGCTGGTGTAGTTCTACAAAACAGTTTGTGGACAAGTGTTCCCAGGCAATGAGGTCGGTCAATTCTTCGAAGGTGGTCACCTTGCTGCCCTTGATCCACCCTTCCAGCGCTCAGCTGTAAAAGTTTACGTATTCCACCCAGGTGGTGCCTGGGATCTTTCGGCAGTCCCGGAACCGCTGCCGATACATTTCGGGGGTGAGGCCGTATTTCGTGAGGAGGGCCTCCTTCATGTGGTTGTAGGATGTTTGCATAGAGGCCGGTAGGTCGAGGAGGGTGTCTTGTCCTCCGCTCAGGAATCGCCCCCACAACCCGGCCCCCCAGTCCTTCTGTGGGACGCGGTGGGAGGTCATGGCTACCTCGTAGGCTTTGAACCACTGCTGGATGTCATCATTCCGATAGTACTCCTAAGGATGTGGACTTTCGGTTCCCCCAGGGGTGCGGGTTCTTGGCCCCCCGAGGGTCGAGCTCCCTCGCTCCTTGCTCGGAACTCTATTTCTTTCAAGCTGCGCTCGTGCTCCAAGTTTTTTTTCCTCGTGCTCCCGTTGCAACTTCTTTTCTTCTAGCTCTCCTTGTACTCGGAGTTGTTCCACTGCTAGCTTTTTTTCGGCTAGCCTTATCTCGCCTTCTATTTTCAGTTTGGCCATTTCTATTTCATGACTTCGGTCCCTTTCCCTGTCTGTGACGTCTTCCGGGGACCAGCCCCCACCCGTTGCGTTGCTTTGTGCCTGGGGGTTATTGCTTGTTCTTGGGAAGTTCCTGAGCTCGTCCGGCCGCTCTGTCTCCTCACCGACGTCGTCCAGTCGGGGAAGGGAGGCTCTGGACTCCACCCAGGCTTTCAGGGCTTGTTGCATGTCTTCCTTGGTGTTCAGACCAGTGGTAGCGATCTTCCGTTGTTTGCAAAATTGTTTCAGCTCCTTGTGTGTGTATTCTTCTAACCGCTGTACACAAAACGTAGCACGCGCGTCGGTTTCAGCGGTGCTCATGATGGTTTCTTCTGCCGTCTTTGTTCGGTAGTGCGTCAGCCGTTCATTGTACGATCTCTAGATTGTGGGCTTGGATCCCGTCGCTTGCCACCAGTGTTAGGAAGGCTAGCCTCCGGGAAGGTCAGAATAGGTACCTGACCACCCTGCGCCCCACCCTTCCGGGAGAAGTAGTCGAGCACTGGCCGGAGACCCCCTCAGGGCTGGGTCCCGTACCTAGGATCGTACACGTTGATTTAGCACCAGGCAACACAGAGACACCACACCGTAGATTCTGGAGTACGTATGCTTTATCTAGAAAGATCAGGATCTTTATGATCCGCAGAGGCGTATATACAAGTAGAGCAAGGGCTCTCAAAGTCTCGGTAGGGGTAGCGGGACAGTCTTAGGATCGGGTCAATGCGGGAGCGTATCCGGCGCACGGCTCTCAATCCTTGAGCCGGGGGATACGAGACGATCTTTGGGGCCCAGCCGGACCGGAATGTGTCTTGAGCGTGTCCAAATCTGCAGGGCTCGAGTCCGGGTGTCGGAGGTCGGACAATGTTCCAGGAGCCGCGAGTCACTCAGCAGGGCTCAGAGTTCTCTAGGGTGCAAGGTGAGCCACGACCACGTCAGCAGGGCTCGGATGTTTTTAGGCAGAAGTCCGTCTCTGCCAGGGGGAGCCGCGAAGCTGTCTGCAGGGCTCACCGAGGTTCCAAGAGTTCCGTCGGATTTTGGGAGGATGTTCTTCAGCCACGACCACGTCAGCAGGGCTCGTTTCGTTCCAGGATTCAACTGCCGAGGGTCCCAGGGCGCCCCTTGTTATAGGTCGACTCCTCTTTGATGTCCGGAGTCCTCACGGCAGGGGTCTTAGCGCCTGGGGGTCGTTTGTTGGGGGTTCCTGCCAAGCGGCCCTTTGATCCTTTCAAAGCGGGGTCGGGAGGGATCCCAGACACGCAGCAGGCGTGGAGCCAGCCCTCAGAGTGGCCGGAGGGGCGATCGAAACTATCTCTTGGGAGGAGGCCAGGTGTGAATGAAACTACTCCTCCCTCTCCTGCTCACCAGGAGCTCTCTCTCCCCCCAGCCGGCATGGCATGGCTAGGCCGGGGTTGCGCTTGGGTCGAGGGCGGCCATCTGGGGTGCTGGGCCGGGTCACTGGAGGCCGCGAGGCCAATGGAAGGGGAAGGGTGCCTGGTGTCGGGAAGATGGAGGGGAGGACGTGGGTAACCCCGGGTTCTGGGTCGGGTAGGCTACGTGAGTCAGGGTCGTGTGGGGTGTAGAGGTTAGTCTGGTGTCTCTACGGGTCTGAATGGGCCACGCCACGAGGCCGGGTCCAACAGTTGGATCATAGTGTTTTTGTCCCCTTTTATCTTATGTAGGAGGTGACCAAATGTACATCGTCCATTCACATTGCTGGCAGACATTGAGGATGTGGACATCATCTGTAAATTCCGTTTAGATCGACCAACCCTCCAAGACCTATGTGCTCAGTTGGATCCCCATTTGAGGCTTCGCAGAACATATCCGACTGCTTTGACACCAACATGTAAGGTGATGGCGGCCCTGCACTTTTTTGCAAATGGTTCGTTCCAGTACACAGTGGCCAGCGCAGGTGGGATGTCACAACCAATGTTCAGCATGGTGCTACGTGATGTCCTATTCGCTATGATAACATACAAGGACACCTACATCCATTTTCCAAGAAGACATGGTTTGGCAGGTGTGAAGGGTGATTTTTATGACCTTGGCCACATCCCTAATGTTGTTGGTGCCACTGACTGCACACATGTTGGCGTGGTTCCACCACAGGCATGTGAGCACATCTACAGGAATAGGAAGCATTTCCATTCCATTAATGTGCAGGTGGTATGCCAAGCAGATATGATCATCTCACATGTCTGTACCAGATTTCCCGGCTCAGCCCACGACTCCTACATCCTGCGTAACAGCATCATTCCACAAATGATGGCAAATCTGCATCCTGAGCGTGCATGGCTTGTAGGTGAGTTAGGGGAGTCAAGTATTGTGCTGTATGTGTGACATGCTGTCCTCTGCTACAGTTATATTATAAAATTGTTCTGTGTATCTGACAACTAGGTGACACTGCATATCCCAACAGGCCTTGGTTGCTGAGCTCACTGCGGAATCCCAGGACCCCGGGTGAAGTCCGTTACAATGATGCCCATGGGAGGACACGTTGTGTGGTGGAGCATACTTTTGGGCTTCTGAAGTCTCGGTTTCTGTGCCTGTACAGGACCAGAGGTACTCTCCCCAAAAGGTGTGGCAGATAATTGTTGCATGCTGCATGCTCCACAACCTGGCCATGCACAAGAAGATCCCCCTGCTCCTGGATGATGATACGTCGAAGATGCCCCCCCTGCAAGCCCACACATGTACGGATAGTGGAGAGGAGGAAGGTGTCATCCTGCACCAACAGCTCATCAACCGCTACTTCCCTTGAGTGTGAGTAACATTGTACAACAGTGCCATTGTCTGATGTCTTTGATGGTAGTGATAAGGCCTAGAGGAGCTTTTAAACTGCTGCCTGTTGTTGGCTCTGTGCTGATGACTGATGTTTGTGGCAGTGTAGTCCTGGCCAGTTACATGATGTCTATGTTGAGATTGTTTCTCCTTGTGATGTGTGCTGGTTTGTGTACCTTGATGACTAGTGTTGTATACTGGCTGTGATGCCAACAGCTGACAAGTAAATGTCGTTCTCTTGTGTCTTTCTTGGTCCCTTCAGCCTCTCAATGACTCGTCACGATCAGAGCTTCGGGTACATTGGGATCTGAGTCAACATTGTACATACTGTGATAAACATGGAGCTGACACAAAGACATAGGTGTGTAAGAGTGTTTATTTACAAAGAGTGTTTGTGACAGACAGGTGATGTTTCCAAAAATGGTGCTAAGTGAATTAATCAGTTGTCAGTGATGGTAAACAAGACAATAGAGTAGTCACCACATTGACGAGGTGACACAGTCCAACAGACAACTGCCATCAACATGGCAGTGTGGGTAAGGATAGTCAACAAAGTCAATGTCAAGGTGAACAGAGGTGGCATCATTGCTGGCTCTTTGACTTGCGTTTGGCTGGTGCTTTGCCACGTGATCCTCCTGTGGTGTTTCTCAGATGGCCCCTCTTGTGTTTTCCAGGGGGGGCTCCTGCTGCAGGCTCAGCGGTGTCTGAGGAATCATCCTGTTGCAGCTCACCCCTCTCTGTGTCTGCAGCTGGGCTGGTGGGGGATCATCCTGCGGGCCACTTGAGGGGGGTTGAGCTGTACTTTGGGCCACAGGTCTATCCCTCAGAAAACCCACAAGCTGGCTCAAGAGGTCCTCGATTTGGCCCATACCCATGTCTATGGACCTCAGTAGCAGGTGGAGCTCACGTGATTCTTCCAGAGCCTGGCCCGTGTGTCCCTGGGCTTGTTCGTATGCCACAAGGACTCTGGCGATGTTGGCCAGAGCTTCAGTCCCAGTGTCCTCTCGATTTTGTACCCCAGTTGCCCTCCCACCTGCCCTGCTGTCCCAGACCTGTGGTGTTGCCACTCAATGCACCCACAGACTCTCCCTGCCCTCCTTTGATTGAGGGATGGTGTTGGTAACCACTGAGACAGGCAGCGGTGGTGGTTGTGGTTGAGGTCGCACAAGTCGTTGCAGCAGGGGTCAGCGCGGTTGTTGTTGCTGAGGTGGTGGTGGTGGTGGGGACAGTGGGGGCCTGGGACTTGGTACGCCCTGGCAGTCCGGACGGGCCAGGTTGGTGCTCCTCACCTGAGAAACGTATGGAGTCTGCATCCGAGAGTCCATGTTCCGAGGGTGGAGTTGGTGTTGTCTTCTGCAGCAGTCAGTTGTTGATCTCCTGTTGAACAGAGGTGAAATGGGCATTAAAGTGCATGCTACAAGCTTGGTGTTAGATGTTTGGATGTTACATGTGTTACACCACACAGTTTACATTGATATCACTTTGTATGGCTGCAAGGTACTGCACATCATGACATGATGTGAAGGTACCTACATTACTTGTCCATGGTGTGACATGTAAATAGATACCATGTTCCACGTACAGATTGTGTGATTACAAGAACATGTCATCATCTACCGACTTGCAGCACATCAACTTTATGGGATTTGTCTTTTTGCTTTGCTCTGCATGGAAGACGTTACATCTGAGCAAGATCTAGCCATTGTAATCTTCTGCATACCTTTGTTATATTATGTACTTTACTTTCTTTAACCAACTGAACATGCAGGTTTTGTGTTCATATGGGCTTCATGCTCTGGCACCATGGCATTTACACATAGCATTCAGTGCTGTGCATGATTGTGGCCTGAATTTCTTCACAATGTGACTTGCTGGCTTAACATTTTATTTCTATAACAGTTACATATGCTTATCTGTCTGCACACTGGAAGTGGCTATTGGGTGTATGCCAAGTTGGGTGACATGTGAGGGCTGGTGTGGTCATATGGCTCCATGCTTTTTGAGAGGAATGGCAGGGTGCATGCACTGTCTACCTACTTGTTCTGTGACACAGTTGAGGAGAATTGCTGCCACATGGTTATGGGTGTGGGGGGTGTACCATTGAGCTGAGCTGTGGGACAAGGGGGCCTGATAGGAGTGGTAGTGCTGGCTTCCCACCCACAAACACCCCTCCCTGTTAAGATGGCTACCTACCTGTTAGGTGAAGGTGAGCAATGCAATGGCTGACACATGGTTCTGGGTGTGGTGAGTGCTCCATCCTGCTCAGGGGTGGGACAAGGGGGCTTGATGAGAGTTGTAGTGCAGGCTTCCCAAACACAAACACCCCTCCCTTTTAAGATGGCTACCTACCTGTTAGGTGAAGGTGGGTAATGCAATGGCTGACACATGGTTGTGGGTGTGGGGAGTGCTCCATCCTGCTCAGTGGTGGGACAAGAGAGCATAGGATGGCTACCTACCTGCAAGTTTGAAGGGAGCAATGCAATGGCTGACACATGGTTGGGGGAATTCCATCCTGCTCTGCTGTGAGACGAGAGGGCCTGGTGGGAGTTGTAGTGCTGCCTTCCCACCCATAAACACCCCTCCATGTTAAGATGGCTGCCTCCCTGTGAAGCGGAGCAGAGGAAGAGAAGGGTACACATAGCTCTTGGATGGGGTGGTCTTCCATCCTGCTTAGTGGTGGGACAAGAGAGCATAAGATGGCTACCTACATGTTAGGTGAAGGTGAGTAATGCAATGGCTGACACATGGTTGTGGGTGTGAGGGGGACTATTACATCCTGCTGAGCTGTGGGACAAAGGGGCCTGGTGGGAGTTGTAGTGCTGGCTTCCTGTACACATGCCCCATGGAAATATTGCTACTACCTTTGGGGTTAATTAGAGGGAGTAAATGTTAGATCTGCAAGACATGTTTTGGGGAGAGTGTGGTACATATGAGTGCATTTGGGCCTAGGAGGTGTGCTTTATAGTTGTGCAAGACAGTACATAGCAGTATAATGTATACATTTGTTGGTACTTACGAGCCCCCACTCCCCCGGGTATTCCTGTGAGACTCTCTGGATGCAGTATGGCAAGCACCTTCTCCTCCCATTCGGTAAATGTTAGTGGTGGAATGGGAGGGCCACCGCCATACATATGAGCCAGCTTATGGTTCTTGTTGTTCCTCTCTTTCACCTTGCTCTTGAGGTCATGCCACCTCCTCCTGATGTCCTTCTGGGTGCGTGGGATGGTCCCTACTGCATTGACCTTGTCGACTATCCTTTCCCACATTTGATTTTTGGTGGCTAATGGTGTCTGTTGGCTCAGGTTTCCAAACAAATGTGGTTTTACTCTGATTACCTCATCTACCATCACTGATAACTCAGTGAATATGGGCATTTTTTTCTGTGACATGGTGTGTGATGTGCAAAAGGGTTAAAGGTGCAGGTGTGAAGGTGGTGGTGGTTATGTGTGTGTGTGGTGTGTGTGTGATTGTGATGGTGTGATGTGTGCAGATTTGCCTCTCCTTTGTGCTGTGGGGTTAGGCCCTTCAGTTGTGGAGTTGTGCAAAGGATTGTGATCAGAGAAGGGGCTGGTTTTATACTCAGCTATGTGGGTGGAGCCATTCCGCCGGCTCTCCCATTCATCACTAGTTGCGATCGTGGTGGTCGGAAACAGCTGGTCGTTCCGCTCTCACCACAATGGTATCCTAATTTAATGTGCAGTCAATCCGCTGGCCGTGTGGTGGTTTAGGGTCTTTCCGCTGCAAATCCGACCGCCGTGGATGGATTTTTACCTGCTCCGCACGCTACAGTTGGTCTTTCGTGGTATCAGTCTGCCGTGGTCGGATTTCTCTGGCGGGTCATCCTAATCTGACCTCCGGTTTTTCCGCGGTACCGGCAGACGGTTAATTTCCGCTACCACGGCGGTCGGAATGGTTTTCTGACCGCCATCCTACTCGACCCCTAAACCTTTAGACAAACTTATGGTTAAGATCCTGTGTTTCTCTACAGGAGTGGTATTTGGAAAAACCACCACGATTTGTCCAAATTTTTCAGCAAGCCAATAAGGGAACTCATCCTTATTTTGTGGACACTTGCTCATCACTGAATTAAACATAAGAGGACTGATGGTTACACCACCAGGTCCCACCTGGAAATTGCACGACATGAACTGTATAACAGCCCTATGCACACGTATTAAAGAAGTATGTCATACGCGGAGCTCTGCGATGGTAGCAGTTAAATAATGTGGGTGTTGGGTATACCCAGCCAAAACAGGCCACGTTACCCCATCTATCGATAAGGGGCCTAAAAGGACCAGTGTTACTGGGTGAGGAAGGGCACCATTAAACCAAATTTGGTGTTGCCAAGCTGTGAGCGGATCCTCAAGAGGACTATATGGTCTATTCTCCTGCGGAGTCGGGGTAGCAGTATACTCGTGAAACAAATTGTCCGTTCCATCGACTGCCGTCAAAGTGACCCAACAATAAAATACCTCAAAGCAGAAAGCTGGATCCGCCTCCACAACAAAGATAAGCGCAGCACCCGCATCAGGTACTCCATATTGTTGTAAATAAGCCCTGAGAGGTGCATGGCTAGGAGCTATTCTGGCAACTGCCATAATGAATAAGAAAGAATAACAACCGATGCGTGGCAGCACAACAAAGGGTTAAAAGAAAACGTAAGACCTTTTAGGATTCAAACTTGAAAAACCTATAATATATATCACAATATAAGAGACTACACTGTCACGGCTGTCTCCGGAAACAGAAGTGAGGGGATTATGGACAAGCACAAGCACTACTCAAGAGTCTCGCAGATAAGAACCAGACCAAACGTTGGCAGTGCCATGTTGTGGGGATTCTGCACCTACACAGAACTATGCACAGGGAAACAGGACCTCAGTGTATGGGGGGGACCAACCCAGACCCAGACGATGAGTAATTAGACCCATAGCGCCTGCCTTTGCTGTTAAATACCGGAGCAACATATGTGTCATCGGATAACATCCCGCCCCCACTGTTTGCGTTCAAGAGAGGTCCTAGTCTGCGGAATAGTTTGGTCCACACACGACCCCTATCACAACCCACATGTGAAGTCAACACTTTGTGGGCCTTGAGTCCGGTACGAGGCCATTATCCATGTGGCACATGTAGTGTTTGCCCCCAGACGACTAAAACTACATCAGTAGATATAGGTACTAGTCGTCCGTGGATTTTGCAGCGTCACACCAACTGCAACTCCGACAGCGTGATCTATATGATTACGTGTCCTTGTGCTCTCAAATATATTGGTTATACTACACGTAAAATCAAGTTACGTATTAGTGAGCACAAAAGTACCATCCGGTGCAAGAAGCAGTCCACTTGCCTCACCGATCATTTTCTTGTACAAAATCACAAGGCCGATGATCTGCGATGGGTGGTGCTTGAACGTCCGGTGATCCCCCAGCACGTGCCAGATACATCCAGATTTCTGTTCCTCAAGGAGCAGAAATGGATTTTCAGAATGAAAACTGACATACAGGGTTTGAATGACAACATTCCTTGGTCCTTGATTTGAAATTCTGACTATCCGCTTGCCGTTGTTTGGGACACCCCAATTTGAAAGACATTCTGAACTGACATGACATGACACATATAGGTCTTATCATTTGCCCTTACTTTATATCTAGGATCCGGTCTGAGTAAGGTTTAGATAAGTCTACCGCTTATCTGTGGTTGTTAGATTTTCATGTTCACTTCCATTGAACACAACTCATTACACCTCCAAGCACTTGCTGACTGAGCAAACACGTACTACCATCCATCTGGGGATGTATGTTTCATGGTTTCAGCACATTTCGATTTGGGATTTGGGGTCAAATACGGCCCAGTTGGTATCTGTGTACCCCCCATATACAGCTCAGATTAAGATAATCGCTTACATTGCTGTTTGGTACTTGTTTTCTGAGTAAGGTTAAGTCAATCTCTCATTGTGGATGCTTGACCTTTGTGGTTATTTTCATTGCACACAATTTATTTCACCTCCAAGCATCCGCTAATTTGATGAGACTCCGTCCTTCCATCCATCTTGGGTTGTTTGATTTCATGGTCCCTCACTGTTTTCACATTTTTTACCTCGGGTCAGGCACGGTGCATACGGTGCCTATGTATCCCCCTGATACAGTTTCGATCAAGCAGATCCTCTATTTTCCATTTATGGAACCTTTAGATCTTTTGATTATATTCATAGTTCCTACAATGATTTGGGTCATTATCACGGAATTTTCGTCATGAAAGGGTTCGCGGCAGGTTTTTTGCCTATGCTGTTTTTCCCTTCAGCATTATTGTTTTCTGTTCCCCATGCTTATGCATAGATGGGAACACAGTTAACTTTTCTTTAATTCCGGGCATTTCCGGGTTTGCAGTGATTGGCTCATTCCTCTTGAGCAGGGCAAACCCACCACCGTGTATGACTTCAAGACCCATCACCTTTGAGCGCATGCGTAACAATCAGTGTATTTTTCAGGAGCATGCCGAATTGTCATTATTGGTACGGCAGCTAGACCAATGTCCATTGTGCGCATGCGTCAAAATCAGTGTCTCTGTTCGCGCACTGCAAGAATCCAGGCGCATGCCCACTGACAGGCTTCATAGTGGCAGCTGTTACTAATTTTGTCCTTCGGCACCAATTACGGCAGGTTTAAAAAGAGCTGTTCTTCCGCCTACCGTCACCTCCCAGACTGTTCGCAGCCTGGTCTGAGGTACCGACGGATAGGTGAGTAAGGAAAGCTTTTCAAGTTATTCAAGTTTTGCAATCTCTTTTAGTTATATCCTTGAGTCCCTCTCCTGTTCTAATGCTAACTCCTAGTCTGATGGCGTTTTTTAGCGGTTAATTAACAATTCTCTTTATTACGCCATCTCATTGCTAACTTTTATCTTTAGTAACCAGGAGTGAGGGTTTATATACAGAGGGCTCTCCTGGGCCCTGGTAGTTCTTCAGTTTTCAGAACTCTTCAGCATTAGATTTTCTATAAGGTTTCCTCTTATCATTGGGGTTCCATCCAAGCTTTTTCCTGCACAGGCATACCAATCAGGGGCTATGTGTTTTGTTGGTTGTAGGCCTTTTTGGGTTATGATAGTGTTTGATACTTGGGTGGAGTATGCAGTCAGATTAGTAGCCTTCGGCAACTTTTCTGTTTTTACTCTATCTACTAACAGAGCGGTGCCTCTTCCTCCGAGCAGTCAGCCGGGTGAGGTGAGGCTGTTCTCCCACACAAAGCTGGGTAAGTCCAATATAGTTATAAGTTGATTTTAATTGGATGAATGTGAACACTTTGAGGTTTTTTTTCCCTAAATATTAGTGCATAATTGGCATTAATCAACAGGTACTTTTTTGAGACAGTGTTTCTTTGAGATAGTGATCTTTGCAGTTATTTTTGCAGTTAACAAGGTTGTGATAGTTTGATTCTTATTTTTTCAGGAAAGAAGAGGTGATTCCTACCTTCCAAATACTAGGTCCGGTTATCTGGTAGGGTGGCTATTGCCACAGACTGGTCGGACCAGTATATATATTATCATTTGTTATAAGAACTGTCTTATATATACACCTGCACGATTTGCGTTCATTTTGCAGTAGCTATCTTTATTTATTCCTTACATTTTTTGAGGTCCTGAAGAAAGCCGGGTCAAGTGACCCATCCGGCTGAAACATGTCGACCACAATTGTATTTAGTTAGGAATTAGTCTATATATCTTAAGACTATTAGGTGATTTTAGACATGACACTTGGACACACTTACAATAAACATAGTTTTTTGCCCCAGTAGTCATTTTTAACTAGCACATGCACTTGAGCACTGCACTCACACATATATATTTTTTGGAGTTCACATAGTTGGAACATACATCTGGTTAAGAGTTTCTTCAGGCGCATCAGGGTCAGGTTCCCAGCAGGGCCTGTTGGCTCAAGACTATGGCCTGAATCCTGTTCTCCTATAGGTCCAGATGACGAGGCTCCGCCATTAAGGGTGGTCTGATGGACTCTATAATCTTACCGATTTATGAACAAACTATCTGATCTCTTAGGTTTCTATTTTTAGTTTCACTATTCTCTTTCACTAGTCTCAGCAGGTATCTGTTTAGTTTAAATAGACTGAGTATCTCATGTTAGTTGTCAAGCCAACCAAAAGTCTACATTCCATGGGGGAATGTGTACACCTGTATCCTAGCCCAACAAGCTAAAACCAACAACGCAGTGGAAGAATGACATAATACCTTCCAATCCACAATGGGAAGAAGTCAACCTACCCTTAAAAAACTACTACAAGCTATACAAAAAGAACAGAGCTACCAGGAACTAAGGGACTGATTATGAGTTTGGAGCAGTTGTGGTGACTCTCTGCCGGCACAGCTGCACCAAACCTGCTCAAGGACTGCCCACTGTATTATGAGTTGAACTTAGGTACAGCAGATAGTCCTTCACTCTTTCCCATGGCGGTGCCTGGAAAACAGGCACTGCAATGAGAATGGCAAAAAATTTCCAGCACAGCATGGATGGTGGCATCCATGCCCTGCTGGAGCTTTGGGGCTATACGCAGAGGGGGCACATGTTCAGCACCCCTAAATATATCCCCATGGCGGGTGGGCATGGGGGCCCTTCTTCCACCACCAGTCTTTTCATGGTGGGGCTCGAAACATGAAATGGCTGGCGGTGGTGGAACTTGTAATATGCTCAGCGGGATTGAGCATACTACATTGTGGCACAGTTCCGCTACCCCCAAGGAATGACTGTTCCCAGGCGCAGCCTGTGGTTCTCTGCCACCACGACTTTGCAGGTCGTAATGAGGTAGACGGACCACCGCAAGTCGGGCGGTTGCAAAACCACCAGACTCGTAATCAGGCCCTAGACTAGACCAGTCTGTTACACAGCTATGTCCTAAACTAACTTAACAAACTAAAATAATGTATGAACATTTACAATATAAAGTTAGACTATTCTCAAATACATAGAGGTCCATTAGGATGTAGGGTGGAAAAACACCCCGACCGCCATGGAAGCGGAAAACAACCGCCCGCCTGCCCTATGGGAAAACCGGCGGCCAAATTAGCATTAACTGCCCCAAAAATCCAACCACGGCAGTACGAGGCCCAGAATAACCGCCCGTAGCGGGCAGAGATGGCCAAAATCCATCCGCGGCGGTTGGAATCGCAGCGGAAAAACAACAACCCGCCGCAAGTATAGCGGAGACACCGCCCCGGAAATTAGTATATCCCTGACGGTCCCGCGGTACGTACCTCCGTCTCCGACCACTGCGGTTGCACAATGGGATGAATGGGAGAGCCAGCGGAAGAGCCGAAGCACAGCCACCGCGGGGAGGAACTGTCAAAAATATGGCGGACGAAGCCAAAACCCCACAAGAAGGCCAAAAAGTGCACACAGAAAACTAGACATGCCTCCCAAATACACAAAACACACCCCAATGACTCAACCACATGGCAAAATGAAAAATACAAATCCCAGGACTACACACCTGTCAGCAACACCCCAATTGGAAACACCCACATAGCTGCAAATAAAACCAGCCCCTTCACTGACCACAATCCCTTGCAAAACTCCAGGAGAGAATGGACACATACATCAGCTGACAGGAGAGGCCAAGGACACAACATCACCAGCCACACCACACACAGCACCACCACCACCTCCTCAAAACCAGCACAACTAACCCCCCGGCAAAACATACACCATACACAGCACAACCACAACCACCACTGCCACCCCTGCACCCACAATGACTTTGCACACCACACACCATGGCCACACAGCAAATGCCCAAATTCACTGAGAGTGAGTTGAAGGTCATGGTAGATGAGATAGTCAGAGTGGAACCACAGCTTTTTGGTACCCTGTTCCAACAGACACCATTAGCCACAAGGACACAAATGTGGGCTAGGATAGTCCAAAGGGTCTGTGAAGTAGGGACCACCCCAAGATCAAAAAAGGAGATCATGAAGCGGTGGCATGATCTGAAGAGGGTGGTCAAGGAGAGGAGGAGCAAGAACTGTGAGCTGGCTCAAATGACTGGCGGTGGCCCTCCCATTCCACAAAAAACATTCACACAATGGGAGGAGAGGGTGCTTGCTATACTGCATCCAGAGAGTCTCACAGTAGTAGCCGGGGGAGTGAAGGCTGGTAAGTACAAACAAATGACTACTGCCACTCTGCTATGTACTGCCTCGCACAACTACAAAGCTACACCACCTAGGACACACACCATCCATCTGCACCACACACTCACAAAAACATGGCTCACAGATCCAACATTCACCCACTCCCATTCACCACAAACATAGCTAACAACATAACCACGTGGCATGTGTACAGGCAGACAGCACTACAACAACCACCATGCCCCCTGGCCCACACCTGAGCAGTATGGATCCCTCCCCCACCCCCCCCAGGAGCAGTTGGAAGCCACTGCAGTACACCAAACAAACTTACAGGTAGGTAGCCATCTTTACAATGAGGGTGTTTATGTCTGAGAGGGCTGCACTACTACTCCCACCATGCCCCCTGTCCCACACCTGAGCAGGATGGATCCCTCCCACCACCCCACCCAGAAACATGTGTCAGCCATTACACAACCCTCATCAAACTTACAGGTAGGTAGCCATCTTCCCTGGGAGGGTGTTTGTGGCTGGGAGAGCTGCACTACTACTCCCACCATGCCCCCTGTGTCCCTCAGCAGGATGGAGCCCTCCCCCACCCCACCCAGGAGCAGTTGGAAGTCATTGCAGTACAACAAACAAACTTACAGGTAGGGAACCATCTTCACAATGAGAGTGTTTGTGTCAGGGAGGGCTGCACACCTACTCCCACCATCCCCCCTGTCCCACACCTGAGCAGGATGGATCCCTCCCCCACCCCACCCAGGAGCAGTTGGAAGCCATTGCAGTACAACAAACAAACTTACAGGTAGGTAGCCATCTTCACAATGAGGGTGTTTGTGTCAGGGAGGGCTGCACTACTACTCCCACCATGCCCCCTGTCCCACACCAGAGCAGGATGGATCCCTCCCTTACCCCACCCAGGAGCAGTTGGAAGCCATTGCAGCACAGCAAACAAACTTACAGATAGGTAGCCATCTTTACAATGAGGGTGTCTGGGGTGGGGGGCCTGCACTACTACTCCCACCATGCCCCCTGTCCCACACCTGAGCAGGATGGATCCCTCCCCCACCCCACCCAGGAGCAGTTGGAAACCATTGCAGTACAACAAACAAACTTACAGGTAGGTAGCCATCCTTACAATGAGGGTGTCTGGGGGTGGGGGGCCTGTACCACTACTCCCACCATGCCCCCTGTCCCACACCTGAGCAGGATGTATCCCTCCCCCACCCAACCCAGGAGCAGTTGGAAGCCATTGCAGTACAGCAAACAAACTTGCAGGTAGGTGGGGGGCGTGGCCGAGCCGCGGGCTAAGATGGCCGCACGGTGCTGAAGCTCCGCCGTCGGCCCAGCACAATCGCATATGTCCCCGGCATCCTGACGCGAGTAATGGACGGCGGGCGCTGATGCTACACCTCCTGACCCCCGAGGCACGATCCGATGTCGGTTGAGCCACGATTTCGACGGCGGTGGCCTGGAGGAAGATCGGACCTGGTGGCCTGCGGCTGCAAGATGGCAGCCTAGATTGGCGATCTGGAGCGGCGCTCGGAGCGGCGGTGGCCGGCGCGGAGACAGGTGCCGTGAGGGGGCTACGAGGGGGGGTTTGGACACCTGGGTGCAGTCTGGACGGGGTCTGCCCTCCCTCCCCCACTGCTGCTGGTACGGGGCCGGCCGGGCGCTCGGCAGTAGGCCGGCGCTGCCGGGGCGGCCTCGCTCACTTCCATCCCTCGGATCCCTCGCTGTTCAGACGAGCGGGGTCGTGAGGGGAGCGGGACTGCCTGCTGGTGGTGGCGGGGGGCGGGCTGGCTCCCGGTTTGGACCGGGCACTTGGGTCGCTCCTGCCCTGGGGCGCCTTGTGCTCCGGCTGCCGGGCGGTCTGGCCTCCGTGACCCTGCGCTTTGGCCTCCGGCTACATGGCGGAATCCAAGGGGCCTACACAGCTGAGAGCGGTGTGATCTCCTGCTACCGTGCCCATTGGGGCTGCTGGGACGCCGCGCAGGGGAGCCCTGGTCCGGCCCAGAGGGGTGTCTCCGGCCGGCCTGACCTGCACACTGCTGCGGCCTGCGCCCGAGGCCCAGTGGGGTCGGGGCAAGCTGGATACAGCGGGTGTGACTGCGACATCTGGAGGCCCGCGTCGAGTGGTGGTGAACTGGGCTCCCTGGCGGATCTGGCGCCATTTCGACGAGTGGCTGACGCTGATCCATAGAGGGCTGGCTGGAGTCCAGTCGTATGTGCTGGGGCATGGGTCGTAGGGACCCGAAGCAGAAAACGCTGTTGTTTGACAAACCGGCTGAGCAAACATTGGAGAGGCCCCCTGACATGGCAGTGCAGGGCGGGGGCATGCCCGGTGGGTCGGCGGCTCGTGCCCCATCTCCAGACTGGTTGCAAGAGATGAGAGCTGGGTTTAAATCCATTGACAGTCGCTTTAACTCCCTGGACAAGACGCTGGAAACAATGGGTGCCAAGATTCAGGCCCATGATCGGCGACTGGACGAGGCGGAGGCCAGGATTTCAGCCATTGAGGATGGCAATGCGCAGGAAACCAAGCGCGTAGATAGGCTGGAACGCATATTGAAAGAAGTGGCCATTAAGAACGAGGACCTAGAATCGCACAGTCGCCGCAACAATGTACGTATTACTGGGGTCCCGGAGTCCACAGCGACGGGCCGGCTGGACGTGTTTGTGGAAAACCTATTGACTGACATCTTTGGGAGAGACTCCTTCACGTCGGGCTTTGTGGTGGAGAGGGCGCATCGCTCCCTGGGGCCACGGCCTCAACCGGGGCTCCCTCCTCGCCCGCTGATTGCCTGCATCATGAACTTCCGGGACCGGGACACTGCTCTACGTCTAGCCAGGGAGAAGGGAGAAATATCTTGGCAAGGTTCAAAGCTCTCATTCTACCCTGACTTCACCGCTATGGTTCAAGAGGCCCGACGGAAATACGCTGGAGCGAAGGCTGCGCTCCGCAATCTCGGCCTGAAATACGGCATGCTCTACCCGGCGCGGTTGCGGGTTGAGGTTGACGGCAGAGTTAGGTTATTTGACAATCCTACTGCGGTGCAGGACTTCTGTCACGCCTAGCGGCCGAATAAAAGCCCTACACAGGGTGGCGGAGGTGGTCAGTCCCCCCCACCCAGTGGACCGACGGCCAGCCAGGATTTGTTCACGGGCTCTGGGGTTGGGTGACGTGGCGCCTATGTCTGAACTGTGTTTCTCTCATCTATTGCTATATGGGGACTATGAACGATCTTTGTTAAACTGTTCTACATTGCTGGGTTGATGTCGGGTCGTTGCCACCCCCCCTTGGTGGAAACCGCTGGGAATCATTTTGGCCATGATGCTCCGTTTGTTACTGTTTGACTGCAACTTTCGAGTCTGTTTGGAGCTCCCTTCGTTGTTTGCAGGTGTGGGATTGCCTCCTGTTTTTGTGGTATGGCTGGGTGGGGGGAGGTGGGTTGGGGTAGGTTGCTTAGATCTCAGAAACATTGCTTGGTGTGAACTAAACTTGACGCTATATGGTGGTGATGCTGTCCCCTGGATCCCACTGCTTTGTCTGATGTTTAGATGGCTCGTGTAGGCTTGACTGAGAACCCCACAAACTTATCATTAATGTCTTGGAACGTAAGGGGCCTTAATAACCCACGCAAAGGCAGACAAGTGATACATTATCTGAATAGACATCAAGTCGATGTTGCCTTCATTCAAGAGACACACTTACACTCCACTAACAACGCCCGATTTGCGGCGTCCAGGGGCGCGCACAGGTACTTTGCCAATTTTAGTAACTATGCTAGTGGTGCGGCAGTGCTGATTTACAAGAGAGTCCTGTTTCATTGCCAGCAATTTATTTGGGACAGGGAAGGGCGCTATTGCATAGTGAGAGGGGTGATGATGGGACACGGGATCATCCTGGTGTGTGTGTACACTCCCAACACTGACTCCCCGAACTTCTTCCACGCGCTTGCAGCCTGGCTCTCGACCATATGCTCATAATGGGCGGCGACTTCAACCTACTGCTAGATGTGGGTTTGGATAGTACCTCAGGGGCCGCTGACTCTAAACCCAGGGTGCGGCGCGCCCTCAGAGAACTTTGTCGCCAATTTTCCCTGCTTGACATATGGCGCAAACGCAACCCAGACACCACCAACTACACACATTTTTCAGGCCAACACAACACCTGGACTAGGATTGACTACTGGCTCCTTTCCCAGGGTCTATCCCCCTGGTTCCGGACTTTGAAGACCTTTCCTAGAACATACTCAGACCACTCTCCGGTTTTACTGTGTTTGGATGTTCCTCGCCCTGAAGGTTTTGAGCGACAATGGCGATTCCCGAGTAGGGCGCTTTTGGACGACCTATCCTGTCACGAGGTCACTGAGGCGATTGAGGACTATTTTGAGCTCAACACCGGCTCGGTGGACTCATGGGCCGTGCTCTGGGAGGGGTTTAAGGCATACATTCGAGGAGTTTGCATAGCGAAGCATGCTGGGGTCTTAAAAGCACTGCGCGCGACGCTCACTCAGCTGGAGGTGCAGTTAGAATCGCTAGATGTGGAGGCGAGACAAGCAGCATCAGAAGACGTGTTTGCTAGGCGGCTGCGCCTCCTGTCAGACTATAGGGAGGCCGCGGATAGAGAGATTCTATATCTCGGCAAATACCACACTGCACGTCGTTACGGTGAGGGAGTCCGGCCGGGGCGCACGTTGGCGCAGGCTTTGCGACCGCCGTACAGTAAGTACTTCATAGCTGAGGTTAAGGGCGAAGACGGGGCGCTCCGTACGACACCCTCAGAAATCAGGGATGAATTCCTGTCCTACTTCTCGACGCTATACACGACCAGACAGAGTGATAACTCCCCGGCGCGGGAAGACTACCTATCTGAAATCGCGCTGGTGTTTCTGGAAAAGGGCATGCAGGAATTCATGGCGGAGCCCATAACGGTGGCAGAGGTTTGAGGGGCGATTAAAGTATTGCGGGGCTCCTCGGCCCCGGGTCTAGACGGCCTATCAGGCGATTTCTATAAGGCATTTTCGGATCTGCTGGCACCCAAACTCATCGAGGTGTAGGCGGTCATTATTCTGCTTCCAAAACCAAACAAAGACCCGGCGCTATGTGGGTCATATAGGCCCCTTTCGCTATTGAATATTGATTATAAGATTCTCGCCAAAATAGTGGCCAACAGACTGTCGCAATTGATGGAGTTTATTATTGCGCCCGCTCAATCGGGCTTTGTACCCCATCGCTCGACTTCCTTGAACTTGCGGACCTTATTTACAGTATTGCATAGAATAAACCCAGACACGCCCGCGGCGGCCGTTCTCCTCGACACCGAAAAAGCCTTTGACTCATTAGAATGGCCTTTTTTCATCTCTGTAATGCAGCGAATGGGCATGCCGGCTGGCTTCATTGCCACCACGCGGCTCTTATATAGTCGTCCTACGGCGCGATTACGTATTAATGGCACCTTGTCGCGCCAGTTTGCTCTTACACGTGGCACACGTCAGGGCTGTCCGCTATCTCCGCTATTGTTTATTCTCGCCATGGACCCACTAATCCGGCACTTTCAGGAGCGACACCTGCACAGAGGTCTCCAGTTCCGGACGGGTCCCCTGTTGGTCTCCTTCTATGCCGACGACACCATACTGTATGTCAGAGAGCCTCAGTTAAACCTGGCTCCCCTGCTCCGTGAAATACTTCGCTTTGGGCGCCACTCAGGGCTGGGTATCAACTGGCATAAGTCTATAATTTTCCCATTGACTAGCGGCACCACCCCTTGGCAATGTGAGTTTCCGCTGGAGTGGTGCTCGGAATCGGTAAGATATTTGGGCATCCACATACATCAGAGCACGGACGAAATCATCCGTCTTAATTATGGATGCGCGATTGCAAAGCTTGAATCGCAGGTGGACAGTTGGCTGCGGCTTCCGCTTTCCATGGCAGCTAGAATCGCCATCATAAAAATGATAGTGCTCCCCAAATTTTTGTATCTTTTTAATAATATCCCCATTCCACTCACCCGAAACTTTTTCGCCTCCTTGCGGTCCCAGTTGATTCGATTGGTCTGGGGAGGAAAGCACCCCCGGATCCGCTGGAAGATCCTCATGCTTCCGCACGACAGAGGCGGCTTTTGTGTACCTGATCTGTACTTATACTATCTGATTGCACAGTGTGCCCATGCCTATGCCTGGTATCACCCTGACGCGCGGATTCCATTTCTTCGTCCGGAGGCGGATTTTGTGCTCCCGGGCCGCTTGTCCGCGGTATTGCCCCGGGGCGTGCCTAGAAGTCCGGTGGATATTCAAACGGTGTCCACCACCAGTTGGGCCTGGAGTAGGCTATTGCGCTACCTGGAACAGCCTGTGTTATACTCCTCGTCCCTCCCATTGCCGAATGAGGGATGGCTACCGGTCACTGGCGAGAAACTTGTGCAACGCACCTTAACGAAGTTTAACCTCACCAAGATCGGTGAGTTATACCCAGGTGGGCACATATTCTCGGTATCGGAAGAGGCACGCTTCAGTGATGCCACTTTCATGGATAGATTCATCCTCAACCAGCTCTATTTTACAGTTCGGTCGGAAATTA
The DNA here is from genome assembly GCF_964204655.1 of Triturus cristatus. Lineage (NCBI taxonomy): Eukaryota > Metazoa > Chordata > Amphibia > Caudata > Salamandridae > Triturus > Triturus cristatus. The sequence goes on from NC_140589.1 coordinate 467,677,755, forward strand.
AGGGATTCCCCCTCGAGCTGGCTCCTTCGAGCCACTTACTCTCCTCATTGACAAGGATACAGGTGCACATATAGTTTCTAAACTGTACAAGCTATGTGTGTCACAGATTCCTTGCTCGGATGACAAACTACGTATGGCCTGGGAGGGGGATTTGGGTAGGCCTATCATGGAAGAGCAGTGGACAGTCTGCTGCAAAGTCACAAATAGGATATCGCTCAATAGTCGCCACAAACTTATACACTACAAGTTCTTACACAGAAGTAACATGACGCCGGATAAACTCCATTCCCTTGATCCCAGGCGACCTCACACGTGCTGGAAGTGTGCCTCCCCGCATGCGGATTTTGCCCATATGACCTGGACCTGTCCGAAACTGCAACCATACTGGGCACAGGTACACGAGGTCCTGGGGGAAATGTTGGGGCTCACACTGGTTCCTACTCCGGAGGTGGTGTTGCTGGGATACACGGTCAACTTTCCCAAGTCAGTTAGGAGGCTTGCGTCTCTGGGCTTTCTGTTAGCAAAACGGGAAATACCTCGGCGCTGGGGTAGCAGGTCGGCCCCTACGGCTAAAGCGTGGCTCACGGCCATGGCGTACTGTAGCCTAAACAGCGAGGTTTACTCAAGTCTACTTCCCACCATAGCCCGGCCAAAAGACATCTGGGGCCCATACAAAACATACATCGCGAATCTGCCAAGCTCCACCCAAGCACACTCCGACTCAGGAATAGTGCCCACGGGGGTAGGTTAGAACTTGCAGTGGGAAGGCGGAGCGATCTGGTGGGCCTTGGGATGGGGGTAAAACTACGGACTCCTTCACTGCGGGTGTAGGACTATGGATAACGCCTGGGTTTGACATGGCAGAGCTGAATGATGGGCTCTACTGTACCGGATGGATTTGGGGAGGCTCAGTGCTGCATTGTTTGCTCCCATGGGTTCTGACGGAATATATTGTTGTAATAGAGAATGAGAAGTTGCTGCCTGGAGCCAGGCTCTAGTATTGTTCAAGGGCAGGGGGACATTATTATCGAAATGTATTTATCACACTCACGAGAGTTGTATTCAGCGCAGATATCTCTTTATTGTTTGTTTACGAAAAAAGAAAAAAAAACTTACAGGTAGGTAGCCATCTTCACAATGAGGGTATTTGTGTCTGGGAGGGCTGTACTACTACTCCCACCATGCTCCTGTCCCACGCCTGAGCAGGATGAATCCCTCCCACCACCCCACCCAGAAGCATGTGTCAGCCATTACACAACCCTCATCAAACTTACAGGTAGGTAGCCATCTTCCCTGGGAGGGTGTTTGTGGGTGGGAGGGCTGCACTACTACTCCCACCATGCCCTCTGTCCCACACCTGAGCAGGATGGATCCCTCCCACCTCCCCACCCAGAAGCATGTGTCAGCCATTACACAACCCTCATCAAACTTACAGGTAGGTAGCCATCTTCCCTAGGAGGGTGTTTGTGGCTGGGAGGGCTGCACTACTACTCCCACCATGCCCCCTGTGTCCCACACCTCAGCAGGATGGAGCCCACCCCTACCCCACCCAGGAGCAGTTGGAAGCCATTGCAGTACAACAAACACACTTAAGGTAGGTAGCCATCTTTACAATGAGGGTGTCTGGGGGTGGGGGGCCTGTACCACTACTCCCACCATGCCCCTGTCCCACACCTGAGCAGCATGGATCCCTACCCCACCCCACCAAGGAGCAGTTGGAAGCAATTGCAGTACAACAAACAAACTTACAGGTAGGTAGCCATCTTTACAATGAGGGTGTCTGGGGGTGGGGGGCCTGCACCACTACTCCCACCATGCCCTCTTTCCCACAACCTAGCAAGATGGAGCCCTCCCCCACCCCACCCAGGAGCAGTTGGAAGCCATTGCAGTACACCAAACAAACTTACAGGTAGGTAGCCAGTACGTGCACCCACCCATTTTTCCCAAATTAAATGGTGCCATATGACAACCCCAGCCCTCGCATTGCACAAAGAGCCATACCTACCCCATTGCCAAGCACAGTGTGCACACAGGTAAGCCAAGGAAACTGTCTTAACCACCAAAGTGTGACACACCAATGCACAAGTAGATGAAAGCCTGGGCACATTCATGCACAGCAACTAGTTACATGTGCATCACCATGGGGCAAGTGCAACAAGGACCATTCTCAAAATATGAAACCATGTATGGTGGCACAAATCAAGATATGATGCACATGACAAGACAAAGGGATGCAGGAGATGACAATGGCCAGTCCATGGCCAGATGTGACATCTGCTAGGTCAGACAACTAAACCATGAGTCCACAATTAAACACATGTTGTGCCAGGCCCGCGATGGCAACAAGTCCCGGTAAACCTCAATTGGACACGGTTCGCATGGTATGCCCTGACACCTCGCACCATGGACAAGTAATGCTTGTACCACTGTATCATGTCAGGGAGCACAGTACTGCACACAGTCAACAATGTTATGATATGTCAATTGTGCAGTATACAAAATGTGAATGACACACAGCTAACCAAAAGCTTGCCGGGTGCACTGAAATGACCATTTCCCATCTGACCCACAGGTGACCAAGAACTCACTGCAGTGGACAACACCAGCAACCTGCAGAGTCAGTCTCCACCTCCGGTACAAGTACTCTCGGATGTTGACTCCCAGGATTCCGTGGACGATGAGCTCGAGGCCGACCCATCTGGTGTGCCAGGGAGCAACAGGTCCCAGGACCCCAGCGTCCCCCCACTATATCTGCGGCAACAACAACTCCACAGCAGACCCCTGCTGTCACGGCCTGTGCGGCCACCGCCACCACCACCAGTGCTGCCTGCAACATCCTCCCTGTCCCAGAGGATGCCCCGCACACAACACCCATGGAGGAGGGCAGGGAGAGGATGCGGGTGCCCACAGTGGTGAGGTGACAGGTCCGTGGCAGCAGGGCAGGTGGAAGGGGCAGGGTCACCCAGGGACACCAGGAGGCTGGGACCCACTCCCTGGAACACATCACCAGAGTCCTGGGTGCATAAGGAACAGGCCCAGGGAAGAACGGGCCGGTCGGACGATTTGTTACACAAGCTCATCCTGCTGATGAGGTCCATCGACAGACACATGGGACAAATCGTGGACCTTTTAGGCCAGCAAGTGGCGGTACTGAGGGACAGGCATGCGCCCCAGACAACACCTCCGCCTCCCTCTGGTGGGCTGCACAATGACAGTTCACTATCCTCCTCTGCGCCCACAGAGAGGGGTGAGTCCTCAGACCCCACTGGCCCTGCAGCAGGGCCCCCCCTGCCAAACGACTAAGGGGCCATCCCAAGAAGACCCTGGGAGTATCTGGAGGCACAGCACCTGCCAGACGCACGTCACGGAGCCAGCCATGATGCAACCCTCTCCACATTGCATTGACTCTTTGGACTGTCCTACCCCACACTGCCTTGTGAATGGCATCTGGCTGTTGGACTGGGTCACCACAGCAATGTGGTGACTACTCGACCATCTCATCTACCACGACTGTCAACTCACTCCCCCAATGAAAATATACACCCCCTTGCATCTCACCATTGTAAATAAAATATCCTCACACACATGTTGTGTCTGCTCCGTCTTTATTGCAGGGTGTACAGTCTTCAACATGATCACAATGTACCAGGAGCATGGGCTGTATGTAGGCAAGGAGAAGTCGAAGGCACCTAGGGAAACACAACAGAACAACTGTCACTGGTCTGGGTGTGGCATCACAGACATCACACAAGCCCTAATACCAGGATAACCCAACATGCACATGTCACAATGGCCCCCAAGTGTTAACATACACGTCCCGTTGATGTTCCCAAATGACATGTCCTAGAAACATTTCCAACCACCACTGAGTCTTCATCTGGCTGATGCTACAATTCTCACATGCCCCTTCACGACAACAGCAATCTCATCAGACAATGGGTATGTTGCATATTGCCACCCACCATCAAGTGAAATAGCAGGTGATGAGCTGTTCACGCAGGTCAACACCTTCCTCCTCTCCACTGTCCTCATCACTGGACATGGCTTGGTTTGCAGGCTGGGGCCTTGGGTCCTCACCATCATCCAGGAGCAGGGGAATCTCCCTGTGAATGGCTAGGTTGTGGAGCATGCAGCATGCAACAACAATCTGACACACCTTCCAGGGCGAGTATGCCAGTGCACCTCCGGTCTTGTCCAGGCACCGGAAACGTGACTTGAGCAGGCCACAAGTGCGCTCCACCACACGACATGTCCTCCCATGGGCCTCATTGTAGCGGACTTCAGCCGGGAACCTGGGATTCCGCAGTGGGCTCAGCAACCAGGGACGGTTGGGATATGCAGAGTCACCTAGGTATGACAAACACAAATAGACATTGCAATGTTGCAGAGTCTCAGGGGAGCAGGTCACACACACAGCACACCACACGACTAGGCATACTCACCCACAATCCATGCATGCTCTGGAAGAAGATTAGCCATCAGCTGGGGCACTATGCTGTTCCTCAGGATGTAGGAGTCGTGGGCCGAGCCTGGGAATTTGGCATATCTGCCAGGCACACCACCTGCACATTGATAGAGTGGTAATGCTTGTGATTGCGGTAAATGTGCTCACTTGCCTGTGGTGGCACAAGAGTGACATGGGTGCAATCAATGGACCCAACAACATTGGGGATGTGTCCAAGGGGATAGAAGTCTCCCTTCACAGCTGGCAATTCAGCACCCCTGGGGAAATGGATGTATCTGTCCTTGTATAGCATCATGACGGACAGTAAATCACGCAGCACCATGCTGAAGATTGGTTGTGACATCCCACCAGCGCTGGCCACAGTCTCCTGGAACGATCCTGTGGCAAACTATATACAGGACAGCCCTCACCTTATAAGTAGGGGTGAAAGCTGTTGTATATGTCCTGCGTGGCTGCAGGTGGGGCTCCAACAGATCACAAAGGCTCTTCAGGGGGGCTCTGTCCAGGCGGCATTTGCGTATGATCGCAACATCCTCCATGTCCTCCAGCACTGTTAAGTGACAAATCAAATTTGGCCTCCTCCTATTGGAGTTGATAGTGGACACATGTCAATACAATACACCAAGAGATGTGCACAGCATATCACGTTCTGGATGACACAACGACAACAATGACTGACATCTATAGTGACTAACAGACTAGCTTACATGGAGGGACACCTTCAGCTACACAAAGGGCACACGTGTCAACTTACACAAGGCAAATACCTCAAACACCACCTTTGGCTATGTGAATGCACATAGGGATATGGCCACAGTACACATGTGCACGCCTGGGAGTCTAGCATCCAGCATATGTGTAACTAATTAAAACCACTGTCTCATACCTAGCTGCTGTACCGGTCACACCTTGATGCGTCATTACAACCTGGCACACATCCACCTCACAATGGCCACAGTCGGCGTTGGAATGATGAATGTGTTCATGAGCAGACATGAGAGGCAATGCTAATTAGATCAACATTCATCGAAACGAGCATTGCTGTGATTGTCACTGGACCTCAACACATTGCATTGTGTACACATTGTACAGTCCAGGTCTACACTGTCCTGCCTACACCAACATCAAATCCTCAAGTGACATGTGAGGGGGTACAGACAAATGTATGTTAGACACACACAAACATGGCATGTGTAGTCATCAGTGGGGTAAATTGAACATTGGCATCATGTGCACAATGATGTACCATTGAACATGTTGGCACTATGCACTGTTGATGTGTGACAGATGGCCATCGACATTGCATGGCACCCATATCGCGGTAGCTACCATTTGGCACCAGCGGTGTGTCACCAGCACCCCCTTTCACACCAGTGCAGTAGTCATAGGCATGGAGACTTGTGGAAATGGCAGTTGGCATGCTCCACCACCAGAATGGCGGTGCCTCGTGTCAATGCATGGCACCCATATCACGGTAGCTACCGCCTGACACCGGCGGTGTGTCACCAGCACCCCCATTCACACCAGTGCAGTAGTCATAAGCATGGAGACATGTGGAAATGGCGGTTGGCATGCTCCGCCGCCAGAATGGCGGTGCCTCGTGTCAATGCATGGTACCCATATCACGGTAGCTAGTGCCTAGCACCGGCGGTGTGCCACCAGCACCCCCATTCACACCAGTGCAGTAGTCATAGGCATGGAGACATTTGGAAATGGCGGTTGGCATGCTCCGCCGCCAGAATGGCGGTGCCTCGTGTCAATGCATGGCACCCATATCACGGTAGCTACCGCCTGGCACTGGCGGTGTGTCACCAGCACCCCCATTCACACGAGTGCAGTAGTCATAGGCATGGAGAAATGTGGAAATGGCGGTTGGCATGCTCCGCCACCAGAATGGCGGTGCCTCGTGTCAATGCATGGCACCCATATCGTGGTAGCTACCGCCTGGCACCGGCGGTGTGTCACCAGCACCCCCATTCACACCAGTGCAGTAGTCATAGGCATTGAGACATGTGGAAATGGCGGTTGGCATGCTCCGCCACTAAAATCGCGGTAGAGCACCCCGGGCCCCAGCGGTGTTACACCGCCATGGAGCTTGCCCTAGAGCCAATGGGAAGCTTGATAGCGGTGGCATGACGCAATTCTGAAGGTCACGGTAGGCGTGCTCCGCCACCGCGGAGCCGGTCATTGGCTGCATTTGAAAGCTGCACCATCGCGGTAGCACACCCCGGGCCCCAGCGGTGTTACACCACCATGGAGCTCGCCCTAGAGCCAATGTGAAGCTCGAGAGCGGTGGCATGATGCAATTTTGAAGATCGCGGTAGGCGTGCTCTGCCACCGCTGAGGCGGTCATTGGATGCATTTGAAAGAGGCAGACATGGACCACCAATTGATGCAGCTTGGCACCTTTAAAATAACCCAAGGGGGCTATATATGTGGGAGTGAGCCTCACATTGCCACTGCTCACTGAGCCTGCTGCCTGAGACCCATCACCTGCTGCTGCCTCCAGGGACTGCAGCCTGACACCCCTCATGTGCTGCTGCCTCCAGGGACTGCTGCCTGACACCCCTCACCTGCTGCTGCCTCCAGGGACTGCTACCTGACACCCCTCTCCTACTGCTGCCTCCAGGGACTGCCGCCTAGGGACCCTCGCCACCAAAATCCCCTGCTGTTGTCTCATGTCCACAGTGATGGCAAGGACAGAGAAGATCCATGCCAGTCCCTTCACGAGCGAGGAGCTGGAGGTCCTGGTGGACGAGGTGCTCACACAGTACCCAAGGCTATATGGTGCCCCAAATGGTGTGGTGAGTCTTAAACAGTGTTGTGGTAGGGCAGGGAGGCCACACATGTAGTGGACTGATGCAATATGTGCCTGGAAGTGTGGGGTAGTGTAATGCACTGCCTAACATGCTGTGTCCAGTGGGAGGGTGTGTGTACCCAATGCCACAGCTTTCCCTCCCTGCACATGTAAGTATGAGTGACCTGTGTTGTGTTGTCAGCCATACAGTGATACAGAAGGTTGCTCATGCTGTAGTCAGGACAGTGATTGGTTGTCTGGATGGCTGTGTGTGCCCCTGTAGTCCATCTCAGTGTGAGCCCTGCTGGACAGTCCCCGTCTGCACAGACAAGGACACATCGCTTCACTTACAGAGTATGACATCAGTCTTTTCACTTTGCACTCCAGCTGTGGCCCATCTCAGCACTGTATATTGCACACAACCACCCTTGTGAAGGGCATTTTGTATTTGTGAGATCATGTCCCTCAATGTGACATCCATGACACAGTTATCTATTCACCGGGCAGGGACATTGAGGGCTACGCAGTCTTGGACACAGTGGGTCACCCCCAAACACAGGTTGATATGTGATGTATGTGTTGCTCAACCCAACAATTGACTGGAGATGTGGGCAGGCAGATTTCAGTGCTGGCATCCTGCATGTGTGAGATGTGCAGGGACTATGTCCCCCCTCACACCTGCATGCTTTAACATCAGCTTTTCCCATGCAGGGGTCACATGTGGGCTGTACTATAGTCTCTGATTAATCTATCGTTGGATATGTGATTTTGTTGTATCTTGCTGCTATACTGATAGATGTCAGTACATGGCACTGTGTACCTGATCATTTCTCCCTCTTGTCTCCCATGCCTGCAGCTCAAGGTACACCGGTGTAAGGCCGTGTGGAGGGGCATTGCAGCGAAGGTGTGAGCCCTGGAAGTCTGAAACCGACGGCGCACCCACTGCCACAAGAGATGGGATGAATGTGGCGGAGATGACCCTAGGGCTGCTTCCTCGCACTGGGCGTCTGGCAAGGCGCAGCATGACACCACTAATGGGGCGCATCTTGGCGGTAACACAGCCTGAGCTGGATGCACGTTTGAAGGAGCATCAGCAGCAATCCAGGGGTGAGCATTTGGGGAGTCTGACTTTGGATGGGTGTGGCTGAATGTGTACAGAGCCTGTGCCAGCGCTGGCCTCTGTGATATTGGTAGTGTGATGCTGTGGCATGTAAGTGGCTGCTGGCCTGGGTGCCTGTGGCATGCATTTGCCCTACCTGTACTTACAAAGTTGATTTGGAAGCTGTGCCTTCACATTACATTCTGAGTTGTGCTCTTCAGGGTTCTTCTGCATTGGTGTAGTTTTGGGAATCCCATGGGAGGGAACGGCAGTTTGCCCAATCTGACTGTGCGTACATCAATGCGTCCATTGCATGCACCCATATTGAGGAGGGCTAGATATCTTACAGCAATCTGCAGCATTCTATTGTCCCCAAGGTACGACATGGTGGGTGGCATGGGCTAATGTCCATTGTGGACTGTCATGTTGTAGTCTGGGTCTGTGTTGTCCCCTCCTGTTACATCCAGTTCTGTCATTGGCAACAAGTTGTGTGCCCTCATCATGTCCCTAGGTGTGCTCAGAACTAGTTGTGTGTCTGTTTAAACAGAGCCACAAGCAGGGTGTTGTGCTGTGTGGTCATCACATGGCTCACTCATGCCTAAGTTTCCAGTTTCCATGCACTGCTTGAGTCTATGTAGTCAGTTGGCAGGATGCGATTGCACAGGGTGGTGTGCAACATGTAGATTTGCTCAACTTTTGTCACGCATTGCTTGCATATCTTTGTTCTGTTTTTGCCACTGACCTGACCCTACATCTCTCTCTCCCATGCAGCATCACCTGTGGCTACGGAGGGACAGGAGACGGACACCAGTGGGGGTGAAAGCACCACAGCTGCTCAGGAGCCCAGTGACACAGATGTCACCAGCGCATCAGAGGGGGACAGGAGTCTGCTGGAGGAGTCCCAGCCTGAGACGCAAAGCACCACATCATCCGATGCCAGCGGGGATGCATCCATGTTGGAGGGCACAGGGAACGGGGGCTCTGCATCAACTTCCACCACACAGCGGCCATTGCCCACCCTCCCAGCCACTTCCTCTGGTGCTGCCCGTGTCCTCCTCAATAAGAGGGGAAGAGTGTCCTTCACCCCTGGCACCGCTGCCCCTGCCCCTGTCCCCCCTGCTGCCATCAGTGCTGAGTCTGTGGACCTTTTGCACCAGCTGTGTGTAGACCAGACAGCTCTCCTAAATGCCTTCATTGACCACGACAAGAAATTGGCCCAGGTGGTTTCTTTCATGGAGGGCATACATTCCGGCGTGGGTGGGCTGCACCGGACAGTCCAGGCTTTGTCATCAACAGTGACGTCTGCCCTGCAACAGGCACATTCTCACAGTCCAGCTCCAGTCCCTTTGTCCACCACCCAGGCAGTGGCCACGTCTGACGATAGTGACCACGGTCCAAATATATCAAATTCACGATACAGCACACGGAGCACACAGCAGCAGCAAGCCAAGCGGTCCCATGTGCAGACACCATCCCCACAGAAGACCAAAGGCACCCCAGAGTGCAGGGAGAAAAGCCCGTCAGGTGACACCAGGGGACAATTAGCAAAGCAGCAGACCTCAGGCACACATGCCTTAGTGGCATCCCCATCCAAGGACTCTCCTGCCCTAAGGCATCGCGCAAAGATAATCGTACAGTGACTGTGCCCACCAAGGAGGTGGTGCATGCCAAGGGTACACCTGGGAAGGGCTCAAAGGCAGTATCACCATCCACCTCGACTCCCATTCCAAGCCCAGTGAAGCAGGGGCCAGAGGGCACTGTAGGGGTGACACCTAGTAAACAGGGGAAGGGGGCGCAGAGGCGAAGCAAGGCAAAGCGTTCAGCTGGGTCCAGCACATCACCAGAGGGGCTGCCAGCACCTGCACCTGCTGCAGCAGTGGTGGTGAGTGTGCCTGTTGTGCCCACACCACTTCCCATTGATCCACAGTCAGTCAAGCCATCTAGGATCCCCAAGAAGTGGAAGGGCACCCCTCCACAATCTCCCAGCCACACTGTGACTCCCGTCTGCATGACTCCACCTCCACGTGCCACTACACCACCTGGTCCAAGCAGCCCTCCAGCCTGCCAAGACACTGATCGCTCTACCACAGCTGTTCCACTCTCTCCCCCTTTAAGTGCCACGACAGTCCCTGAGGCACAGCCAGCTCCCAGTCCGCCTGACAGCCAAGTCTGAGTGGTAGTCACCCTCACACACCTGTGTCTCACACAGGAGGGCCTGTACTGCACATTGTTGCCCCCTGACTGATTGTTGCTGGCCATGGAATGGTACAGTCGCACACATTCCCTGTGCAGCTTCTCATGGACTCAGTCTGCACTTTTTCATGCCCACTGGCCTTGCCGTTCACTGCTGTGTTGGACCCTTCCCTGTGCAACTTCTCATGGACACACTCTGCACTCTGCCCTGGCCACTGGCCTTGTTGTTCCCTGCTGTGTTGGACCCTTGCCTGTGCAGCTTCTCATGGACATACTCTGCACTCTGCCTGCGCACTGGCCTTGCTGTTTTGCCCTTGCCTGTGCAGCTTCTCATGGACATACTCTGCACTCTGCCCTGGCCACTGGCCTTGTTGTTCACTTCTGTTTTGCCCTTGCCTGTGCAGCTTCTCATGGACAAACTCTGCACTCTGTCCTGGCCACTGGCCTTGTTGTTCACTGCTGTTTTGCCCTTGCCTGTGCAGCTTCTCATGGACATACTCTGCACTCTGCCCTGGCCACAGGCCTTGTTGTTCACTGCTGTGTTGTACCCTTGCCTGTGTAGCTTCTCATGGACATACTCTGCACTCTGCCCTGCCCGCTGACCTTGAGGTTTTGCCCTTGCCTGTGCAGCTTCTCATGGACATACTCTGCACTCTGCCCTGGCCACTGGCCTTGTTGTTCACTGCTGTTTTGCCTGTGCAGCTTCTCATGGACATACTCTGCACTCTGCCCTGGCCACTGGCCTTGCTGTTTTGCCCTTGCCTGTGCAGCTTCTCATGGACATACTCTGCACTCTGCCCTGCCCACTGGCCTTGTTGTTCACTGCTGTTTTGCCCTTGCCTGTGCAGCTTCTCATGGACATACTCTGCACTCTGCCCTGGCCACTGGCCTTGTTGTTCACTGCTGTTTTGCCCTTGCCTGTGCAGCTTCTCATGGACAAACTCTGCACTCTGCCCTGGCCACTGGCCTTGTTGTTCACTGCTGTGTTGGACCCTTCCCTGTGCAGCTTCTCATGGACATACTCTGCACTCTGCCCTCGCCACTGGCCTTGTTGTTCACTGGTGTGTTGGACCCTTGCCTGTGTAGCTTCTCATGGACATACTCTGCACTCTGCCCTGCCCACTGACCTTGCTGTTTTGCCCTTGCCTGTGCAGCTTCTCATGGACATACTCTTCTGCACTCTGCCCTGGCCACTGGCCTTGCTGTTTTACCCTTGCCTGTGCAGCTTCTCATGGACATACTCTGCACTCTGCCCTGCCCACTGGCCTTGTTGTTCACTGCTGTTTTGCCCTTGCCTGTGCAGCGTCTCATGGACATGCTCTGCATTTTGTGCCTTACTCTTCTCTTCTTATGGTGCCTATCTGTGCAATTTGTGAATAAAAACAGCTGCTCCAGTTGTCTATTTTGTCAGTGTCCCTACTGAATAAAGTTCTTTTGCTGTGTGTAAATGGTTTACTGTGCCACATGGTCTGTGTGGCACTTCAACATGCTCAATGTTTGGGCTAACTTGCTCTTTTTTTTCAGGGGTGACAGGGTCTTCAGTTCTTCTTGGCCCAGATACTTGTGGTGGCAATGGTGTACATTTCGAATGTTTTAGCAGTAGGCATGTACTTGATTAGTTCATATTGGCTCTATTGTACACATGTTAAGTTGGGGGGCACTGCCAGCACAGGGTGGGTTTCTGCACACAGTATTGCAGGCAGGCTGTCCAGGGTTATCATGTGTGTGTTATTCCTATATGTGTGCCCAGTGGTGTATGTGTGTGGTCATCTTGTGATGGGCAGTCATCCTAGCCCCATGGCTTACTTTCCATGTGTGCTCTTGGATAGCCAGGTATGGTGCAGTGTGAAGGGGGTGCGTTTGTGGGGAGTGTTGATGTGTGCATGCCTCTGCAATGTCAACTACACCCATGTGTCACCCAGGAGTTGTGTGCCTGTTGTTTTGATTGTTCATCCCTGTGGATGTGGTTGTATGCCCATGTGTGAGTTGTATGTTGTGCACTGTGCAGTGTGTTGGTGTGTCCTTGCAGTTCTGTCTGACTCCTACTTGTTGTTTTTGTCACTTGTGAGTATGCAGAGGGTGTTACTGCCAATTCAGTATTGTGTTTTGTTGCACATCCCTGTGTCTGGTGGCTGTTTGTGGGGTCTGTGCAGACCTGCTGATCCACACTGCCATTGTGGTTGTGTTTTCTCATGCCTTGCTGTCCCATGGTGCCTCCTTGCCTCCAGTGTGGCATGTTGTGTCTGTTGTCATGCCATCCCCTATCTGTGCTTCAGCTGCCTACCCATTGTGGGTCTGCACTCCCTCTCTTTGTGTATGGTACACTCCTGCCATGTCCCCTACTGACATGCAGTACACTTCACTTTGGTGTGAACTATCCTCTTAGTTTGTATGTGTGTATGCCTCCCCATGACTTCATTTGTGCCACTGTGCTTTGTGGTGCAGTTCTTTGTCCAGGGTCAATGTGTCACTCAGTGCATTTCCCCAATGGGTCATGTGTGATGTTCTGGTGCTGTTTGTCAGTCATGGTTGCTGCTATGTAGTTCAACTGTGTGTGCAGCCCAGTCCTGTGGTCAAGTTGTTTCCACCTTTGTGTCTCAGACTTGTGCATCTATTGGGTGTTGTGTTGGATGTATGTGTGTTGTTTGTGTTATTGCTTCACTTCCTGGGTGTGCTGTTGTCTTTATGCTGTGCTGTATGGTGTTGTGTGGGTTGCTGTTATGTCACTGATGTCTGTGTGTGTCTGGTATGCTTGGTGTGCACACACAGCTTGTTGTGCTTGCTGTGCTGTGCTGTGTGTATGTTGCCTTGTGTGTTTTGTGGAATGTTGTCTGTGCATTGTTCCTGAGTAATGAGGTTGTGCACTCCTGTTGTGTCTGTGCTCCCATTCCCTTTCTCCAGTTTAGCTGCACAGGGCTTGTCTGTTGTTGTGGCTCTGTGTGTGTTTCAGTTGGGTTATGTGTTTGTCTGTTGTATTTGTTTCCACATTTGTGGTGGCATTCCTGTGTGTGTGTGTGTGTGATGTTGGTGGCTGAGCCCAGGGTGTGTGGTTGTTTGTGTGTGTATTGCCTGTCAAGTATTGCCAGACTTTAGTGTGTTTGGCACTGGTGTTGTGTGCTGCTGGTGTGAGGGGGGTATGTGTGTAGATTCTTACTGGTGTTTGTCAGTCCTGAGGTGTGTAGATGGTCCCTGTGTGTAGTGCTGCTTGTGTACTCCTGTGAAGTAGTTGTATGGATGTGTGGCTGTTCCCAGTTTGACTTCAGGGCCTTCCTTTCATCTTTTCATCCTTGTGCCTATACATGGTTTGCCTTGCTGTCTCCCTGTGTGGTTGCACTGAGCTGTCTGTGGTTTGATTTCACTGACTGTGCCAGCCATGTGTGCTTTGATGGTGTGAGGGTGTTGTGCTCTGTTCCTTGTGTTGATGTGATGTACACATGCTTGTTGTGTGTCTCCATGGCCTTCCATTTGTGTGCAGCCCATTTTGGTTTCCCTATTTGTTGTGCTTCATTGCTGTTGGCATGTGGGGTGTGTCAATCTGTGATATGTATGTGTGACTGTGCAGGCTATGTGTCCATTTGGATATTGATTCCTTGTGTGTGTTCATTTGTTGCTTGTCCTCATTGCTTTTTCCCTGAGTGTGGTGTAGTGTGTGTTTCCCTGGCCCTGTGCTACTGTGCTGTGTGTTGTGTGTTCCTGTGCAGCCACTCCTGCATTGTGTGTCTCCATGATTGTTTGTTGTGTGGTGCAGGGTATGTATTGCCCTGGCTTGTTGTTGTGCATGGGGTGCACAGAGGGGGCACATGGCATGTGCCTTCATGGGGTGTGCTAGTGTGTGGGTGTGGCCCTGTGGTCTTTGTGCCCTGCCCATGCCTGGCACTGGCCCTGCCTTCTGCATTGCGCATGTATTTGCTTGTGTTCGCCGCTGCGGTGACGTGACCGGGACATTGCTGCATGGTGGTGGTAGCTGTGTGTCCAGGATGCAGCGGGGTGCATTTGTGGCAGGTGGGTGATGTGTGGGTGCCCTTGGGGATGTGTCCCTATCCCCCCTAGGGTGTCTGATGTGGATTTGGACCCTGTGTCAGGCCGTGGGTTTTGTGTTGTGTTATTGCGCACCTGCGGCATCGTCCGCGGCGGTCCATGAGTTCCTGGTGATGTACCAGGTACAGCACCGGAAAGACGTGTAGAGCTGGGTCCATTGTGGTCGTGTCCGGGTGGTGTAGACCGGAACTCTGGTTTCGCGCTCCGCTGTCGAGTTTTCGCCGTCTCTGGTTGGTCGGTGTCTCCTCTGCGGTGCGTCTGCTTGCTTGAGTCATCCTAATTTTTGGACCGGGGCAGACGTCATTCCGCATGGCGGAGGGTCTCCATTGGCTCCCACCGCCGCTGTGGCAGGCGCACTTTGATGGCGGTGCGCGTCACACCGCGCCGGTCGGGAATTGGCCTATGTTCTACCATACTAATATGGCGGCCGTGATGTCCGCTGCTAGCGGGCGGAAAAAGGCATTTTTGCACACTGCCAGCGCGGCGGTGGTCCCACTGCCCTACCTCCTAGAGGACCCCTAAAACTCTAGAATACCTAGAAAGCATAGCAAAATCCAACCTCAAATTCTAACCTATATCCAATATTAATTTAACAATAATACACCAACCTAACTTTTATTTATTTTTAGACCTAAAAATATTAATATTATGTCAAAAAACTAAATTTTAAATAATATTTGACATTAAAAACTAAAACACAAATTAATTATACAAAACTCAATATAAAGTAACCAACCAAAGCTAATATAACCCTGATGGATAGTAAATAAAACAGTGCATCTAAAATTAAAACATCAAACTACAAAGAAATAAGTAACATTTCCCGTTCTTTTTAAGAAAATGAATAATTACTTCCAGTTTTGTAGCTGCAGACCTTCATCTCAAAAAGAATAGGGTGACAGAAATCCTTACAAATCCATTTGTTAGAATTTTAAGAAGTCAATAAAAATGGAAAAATACAGCTGTGCAAAAATAAATCCTCCAACATATTCCTGTACCGTGGAACCATAAAAACACGAAAAATAGAGTTAAAAAAAGAAACACTCCAGGAAACCCGAAAAACAAAGGAAATATTAAATAATAGTTTAATTTAAAGAAATATGCATTTCCTCTTAAAAAAAAAAAGTAAAACAGCTTTCGACCAACTTCAAATCGGGAACAACAGCACCTAAAAAAACAAACCAATTCCCTTCTGCACATACATATACATTGTAATACTTTACATTTGACTCAAAAACACCTACAACTATAAAACACATAATCAAATACCCATAAATAATAACCTAGAACACTACATAAATTTAAAAACACAACGCACTAATGCTATTACACATGCTTCTACATAAATCCTACACTACACAACATCACAAATAATAGACTACATACACTATACAATACGTAACTACCTACCCCTACCCTTAAATTACTTTAGAAATACATGAAAGCAAACTTACCTGAATGGTTCCGACGCTGATCTCACCCACAAGCTTCCTTCTCCAAAACCAACCAAACAACAATACCGATAGAATACAAAATACACTTAGGGAGCTTATTTCGATGTCAGGCGGACACGGTTGTGGAAACAGGACTGACAGACCTCCGGTCGGTGGTCTTGACCGCCTAATCACAATTCAACAGCACATGGTGCGGTTGCATGCTCCCATTCCTCTATGGGAGCTCATGTTATGGCCTTACACCAGCCCTAACACAAGCTCCCATAGAGGAAGGCCTGCCACAAGGTGGAGAGATCCACACGGTGGCACCTATGGTGGAGCCCTTGACCCTTAATCGGAGGCCAAAAACAGAAGGGGGCCGTGCTAGGGACCCCAAACACCCTTTCCGACAGGTTTTCCATGTCAGAAAGGAAGGCATGGAAACCCTGCCAGAAACCGTGCACCATAATCCAGAAGGCGGAAACACCTTCCATTTGGTTTACAAGCCGGTTTCCGACTGGCAGACAGGCTCCTGGAGCCTTCCGGAGCCAGCTGGAATGACCGGCTGGTTTCAATTCCAAGCGGCTGCATTGTAATCAGCCGGTCGGAATTGAAACCGACGATCTCAGTCATAAGGCCTCCGACCTAAGGTCGGAGGCTTTCACCAGTCAAAAAAAAATGGGCGCCTAATTAAACTGGAAAAAATACTATTTTCCCATTCAACTCAATATAACAATTAATAATAGCAAAAATGTATATCAATAAGTAAGCAAAATATATAAAAAATACATAAATATTATTTGAAAATATATTACATATATATTAAAATATATTGTAAATAATATTATAATATATATAATATTATTTACGATATATTATAATTTACATTGTTTAATTACAATTAAAAAATATTTGTTCAACTGTAAAAAAAGTTTTACAAATAATACATTATATGCAAAATGTTATAATGTAAAAAATATTGTTTTGAAATTTTATTTTTTATTCTATTATGATGATTTAAAATAGAGAACAATTTTAAATAATATTATAAAATATATAATACTATTCAATATATATTAAAAATATTCCACATACATTAAAAAACAGTTTCATGTTTAAATATTTGTGAAATATATATTAAATAATAATATATGTTCCCTAACACTATTTATATATGTATAAATATAAGAATGCCCCCAACAGTAAAAAGTATTAATTCTAAAGCATGTTTGTTAGATCTGGGGTCTCTAGTTGGCAGGGTAGGTACCACTGTCCAAGTAGGGACCCTTGCTTCTAGTCAGGGAAAGGGGGATACACTGTTAAGATAACCCCTGCTCACCCTCTAGGTAGCTTGGCCTGAGCAGTCTAGGCTATCAAAGGGAATGTGCAAAGTATTTGCACCAACACTCACAGTAACACAGTGAAAACACCACAGATTTACTCCACACCAGTTTTAGAAAAATAAGGTATCTTTACTAAAAACTTCACAAGACCAAATACTACAGAAAAACCAACATACAATTAAAAAGGTTACTTTAAAGATAGTTCAAGAGTTTGCAGAAAGTACTCCAGGATGTAAAAGTCAGTGTCCTGCACAATGCGACTCTCAATGCACAAAATGCGACACTCTCGTGCCCAACAGTACCTGTAGTTGCGATAAGGTTCCCAAAAGCTATCACAAGGAAGATGGCAAAGGCGATGCGATACTCCTGAGATCTTGGGGAGGCTTTGCAGCAACCCTGCTTCACGCAGCAGAGGTGGATGCGCCGGCTCCGATCTGTAGGGGAGGATGCGATGACTTTGGCTTTCGTTGCGTAGGTTTCTTAGGGGGAAGCTTCACGCACAGGTACGATGCGACGATCTGCAGTGCGGCGCGATGCGCGGCGCAGCGCTGACTACTGGCGCCGCAACCCTCGATGCGTCACGGGATGGGACTCTGCGTCGACACACGCAGCGACTGGATACTTTCACGCACCGGCAGTGGTGCGGCCCGCAAACTGGTTCTGCGACGACCCTCGCAGCGTCAGGAATCTTCTCGCACCGGAACGATGCTCGACGCACTCGGCGATGCGGGGACTCCGGGTGCTGCGATGACGCCGCGTTGAAATTCTCCTCGCACTCTCGTTCTTGCGACACGCAATCGGATGATGCGTTGGGTACCAGTTACTCTTTTTCACGCTTCTGCTTCCCAGCTCCCAAACACAGCAAAACGACCTCCTGAGGCCCCAAGACTGGGCAAGCACTCCAAGGCAGGTCACAACTCCTTCAGCAGAGTTCCAGGGGAGCTGGTGGTGAAGTCCTTTTGTTCCTGGGACTTCTTAACAGGGAGCCAGCTCTTCTCAGGCCCTTGGAGATCAGAATCAAAAGAAGGGAACACAGCAAAGTCCTTCCCCTCTCCTTGGCAGCAAAGCAAAACAGCAAGCAGGCAGTCTTCTCCTCTTCAGTTCTTTTCAGCTTTCTCCTTGGCAGAGGTTTCTTCTTAGTTCCAAAGTGATCTAAAGTTTAGGTGTCTGGGGTCCTCTTCTTATACCCCTCCAAGTCTTTGTCTCTCTGTGTTTCAGTGGGGGGATTCCCCTGCTCAAACCGGTTCCTGGGTGTGCTCTGCTCTGGAGCAACTGGTTCCTTTCAGAGTGAGGGGCAGGATCGTTAGACGCTCAGCAGGAGGTGGAGCCTTCTTTGTGCCAGCAGAGGCAGAGTCCTCAGCCTGGCCAGCAGGGGGTGGAGCCAGCATTGTGCTGGCAGGGGCAGCCCTATTGAAACCCAGGGACTACTCCTCCCACCCATCTAAAGCAGATCTCCCTATTCACCTTGCTGCTGACTCATCCAGGCTCCTGGAGCCACCTAGCCCATCACATGACACCAGTCAGCCAACCAGCACACAGGCACACAGGAAGGTTAAACAGGAGAATAGCTACTTTCTAAAAAGTGCTATTCTCACACAGTGAATTTAAAAACCATCTTGCTAAAAAGATGTATAATTAAATTCTGAACACAAAGATACCAAACTTGGATTTTCTATCTTGCCCTTATGGGAAGATAGGCATGTAAACAGCCTTCCCCGTTCTATCCTATGGGCAAGATAGCCTCTCAGCAGTGAAAAACGAAAATGGCTGTAATTCACTACCAGGGCATGTTACACACCTCAGTACATGCCCTACCTTTCAGATACACTGCACCCAGCCCAGGGGGGTACCTAGGGCCACCATAGGGATGCCTGACATGTACAGAAAGGGAAGGATAAGGCTTGGTCAGTGGGTGCACTGGCCAGGTCGACATGGCAGTCCTGGACTGCACATAGGCACTGCAAGCAGGCCTAAGACATCCTTTTAGCGCTACTCCTGTGGGTGGCACAATCAGTGCTGCAGCCCACTAGTAGCATTTGAATCACCAGCCCTGGAACATGCAGTGCACTTTACTAGGGGCTAACAGGTGAAACAAATATACCAATCATGGATAACCAGTCAATATAACAATTTACCAAGGGAGCACTTGCACTTTGACACTGATCAGCAGTGGCAAAGTGCCCAAAGCATCTAAACCAGCAAAAACGAAATCCAGCATAGCATCAAAAATGCAGGAGGTAGAGGCAAAAAGTCAGGGGTAACCACGCCAAAGATGCCAGGTCTAACAATGTTAAACAGTATATAAAAGTGCATGTTTTATCTACATAATTTTTTTCTACAAAATATGTTAAGGGGCTCATTATGATGTTGGGTGAAATTATTTCCGCCCGACACCGATGCAGTCCTGGGACTGACCGACATCCATTTGGGGGTCCTGACCGCCTCATTAGGATGCGACTGAACACTGTTCGGTTGCATTCCTATATTTCAACATGGGAGCATGTATTTCGGCCATAAACTGGCCGTAATGTATGCTCCCATAGTGAAATGGGAGGTGCGGTTCATCCCAGCACCCTGTGCACCGAAGGGGGCCCTGCTGGGGGCCCCCAAACACACTCTCTGACATGGTTTCCATGTCGGGCAGACCGGCATGGAAACCATGTCGGAAACCATGATTGTAATCTAAAGGGCAGAAAGACCCACCCTTGAGATTACTTGCCGACTTCCTACTGGCAGACGGTCTCTCCGAGCCTGTCGGAAGCAAGCAGGAATGACCGGCCAGTTTCCATTCCCGCCGCCTCCAAAATAATGCGGCAGTTGGAAAGGAAACGGCGCGGTCCATTATGATGTGGCCCTCGGGCTGCATCGTAATCGGGCCCTAAATATGTATGTGTATGTACAAATAAATATGTAACTAAAGAACTGAAAATTAAATAGTATTATATCAAAAAAAATATTATTTTATAAATATTATTAAAAAATATGTTATGAAAAATTATAAATATATGTTAATAATGTTTTCAAAAATACTCTACTTGTATGTACTCTGTATTAAATGTATACAAAACTATATTCTGTTAAAATAATAAAAAAATTAATCCATACAATAAATGTAAAAATATGTTCATTGTGTTATATGTGTTAACAAATAAAAAGTTCTTTTTAATCAAAATATTTTTCATCTTATAAAAATGTGCATTGAATACTCATGTGTGTTAAATAAAACATTTTTTAAATGGAAGGGCTCCGAATCGAATTCGGATATGCCGAATCTGACCCGGAGCCCTTGCTTCCGACCGTCTCGTTCCCTGTTCTGAACGACCAAGTACGATGCCTCGAAACCGTTTAGGCTGACCGAATCACTTCCAAAAGGCAATTGGACAGGTCCAGCCTTACCAGAGCCGAATCGTATGGACTTGGTTTCCGATCGAGCAAGTACGATGACCGATTGAGACAGCCTTTCCAAATCGGTTTGCCCGGAACCAAATGGCAGCCGGAATCAGTCTTTGGGGGCCCATAGCAGGCCCCCCTAAACCTTGAGCCCTCCGAATCGGGCCTTGGGGGTATCCATGGCTCCCCCCTTTCCAACCATGCACAATGTGGCAGGCATCATGGGGTGCCCGCCACAGGGTGCAAGGTTTCCCCCCCACCCCTTTCTTCAATGGGAGCCTGTGTTCATGTTCGGAACACAGGCTCCCATTGAAGTCAGTGGGAGTCCCTCCGAATCGCATGCGTATGCATACAAATGCATCGTACTCATTCAGTTGAACTACCCCAATCCGAGTCGTACGGAAAGCATTACTGATACGATTCGGTCGGTATGCTTTACGAACGAAATCAGAATCAGACCCTATATATGTGTTTTAATTAAGGTAATATGCTGGACACTGAACATACATAATATCCTATTCCTACTCCAACATAACTTAAATTAGGAAAGGTGGTGGACACAAAACATACATAATTTACTATTTCCACTCCAATATAGCTTGAATCTGGGAAGGTGCTGGACACTAAACATACATAATTTTATATTCCCACTTCAATATAACATAACCTAAAAAAAGGCACAGATCACTAAACTTGATTAACATACTCTACTCACTCCAAAAATAAAACAATTCCTGAAAAATGCTAGACATTAAACACATAACAATGAGGGCCCGCATCTTAATCACTGATTCGGATTCCTCTCCGACCGAGCTATTTCGATGGGCTTGGTTGGAAGGGAATCCGAATCAGTCTTCCAATTAGCTTACGACAGGCTCAGTGAGCCCATCCGCCATCTGGAAGGACCACAGTAATCCCCCAGTCGGCTCTTTCTGGCCGAGAGATTACGATGGCAGTTTCCCATTGCCTTTTTATGCCAGCCTTTCCGGCACAAAAAGGCAGTGGGAAACAGCTTTGGGGGCCCCCAGCAGGGCTCCCATGGGTGCAAGGCTTCTGAATAGTGCCTAGGGGGTACCTATGGTGTCCCCCGTTGATCCTTGCACCCGATGGCAGGCAAAAACTAAACACTAAACAAAAATCTTTACATTTTATAATAAAGCACAAAATAACTAAACAAAAACACTACACAACAATCCATAAATATAAAAATGCATTATTTAAATAATAAAATACTGATATTTTTTTCAATAAAATTTTCAATTTATCTAATAAATGAAATAACTTTGAAATGTAAGCAAAAACGTAATTTTTTTACAAATATTATACTGTCACATTTACATTTTTATACACCTTAATAACCAAAAAGTAAAAGATATTACAATAATTGAAAACAATCATAAAACATATTTTTGCAAATAAGAAATATTAAAACATAATTCATAAAAAATATCCTATTTATTACATATAAATTACATATAAGTAAATAAACATTTTATTAGCTACTTCAAACAAAACAAATAAAAGTAACTATCAAAATAAAATTTACAAATGTTCAATTATTTCACAATATACAATAAGTAAAAACACTTACAGAATTATATAAATAAACATTTAGGTGCCGATTCCGATCCGTAAAAAATATTCCCCGTACGAATCGTATCCGGATTTTTTTACGTACGAATCGTACAAGTCCCGTACAAACTGGCAAGTACGATTCGTATGTAAAAAAATCCATATGAATCGCATTGGGAAAATTCCCCGACACGTCCTCGGGTCGGAAAAAGTGTCCGACGCGTCCCCGGACAGTTTTACGTACGAATCGGTAAACTGAAGTCCGAGTGCGCAAGTATGATCCGTCCCGTCTGTCCGAATGCACAACCGGATGGGAAAAACACCTTATGCAGTGAACTCCCATAGCAACCATGGAGACGTCCAAACATGTGCCCGCATACGCGCCGAACACCCCCCAGCCTACGCCCCCAAGTACGTGCCGTACCCCAGCACCCATACGTGTACGCGCCGTATCCCACCTCCGTACCACAGCCCCGTACCTGTACGCACCACATGTATGGAGTGTACCCCCACCCCGTGTAGGTACGGTGCGTACCCCCACCCCCGTATGCACGGTGCGTACCCCCACCCCCGTATGTACGGTGCGTACCCCCACCCCCCCATATGTATGGTGCATACCCCCACCCGCCCCCGTATGTACGGTGTGTACCCCCACCCCGTGTAGGTACGGTGCGTACCCCCACCCCCGTATGTACGGTGCGTACCCCCAGCGCTATGCGCTGGGGGTACGCACCGTACCTACGGGGGGTGGGGGTATGCACCCTACCTACACGGGGTGGGGGTATGCACCGTACATACGGGGGGTGGGGGTACGCACCGTACCTACACGGGGTGGGGGTACGCACCGTACATACGGGGGGTGGGGGTACGCACCGTACATACGTGGGGTGGGGGTACGCACCGTACCTACATGGGGTGGGGGTACGCACCGTACATACGGGGAGGTGGGGGTACGCACCTTACCTACACGGGGTGGGGGTACGCACCGTACATATGGGGGGTGGGGGTACACACCGTACATACGGGGGTTGGGGGTACACACCGTAGATACGGGGGGTGGGGGTACGCACCGTACCTACATGGGGTGGGGGTACGCACCGTACATACGGGGGGTGGGGGTATGCACCGTACCTACACGGGGTGGGGATACGCACCGTACATACGGGGGGTGGGGGTACACACCGTACCTATACGGGGTGGGGGTACGCACCGTACATACGGGGGTGGGGGTACGCACTGTACATACACGGGGGGTGGGGGTACGCACCGTACATACGGGGAGGTGGGAGTACGCTCCGTATATGCGGTGCGTACAGGTACGGGGCTGTGGTACAGAGGTGGGGTACGGCGCGTACACGTATGGGTGCTGGGGTACGGTGCATACATGGGGGGCTGGGGGTACGGTACGGACGTGTAGGGAAGGGGGTACAGTGCGTACCGGGCCCCCTTTTCCTCGTGCATCGCGGCGTACTTAGCTTTTCCGGCACTTTTTGTGTCCCGTCAAAATATTGCCGTGCGAAGTGCTGTGGGTACGAATCGTACTTGCTGATCCATAAAACGCTGCCTGACTCCGTGCGAATGTCGCGTCCGCGGTGTCCCGGATCCGAATTGTGGGTATTTTTGTGCCGGTCGGTGTTTTTTATGATTCGTACGGAAATGGTGTTTCCGTACGAATCGTACTTGCATGTTTGTAAGGTATTTTTACCGGGTACGAGTCGGACGGAGAAAACGCTCCGTCCGAGATTCGTACTCGGTTTTTCCAGGATCGGAATCGGCCCCTAAATATCAACAAAAATATCAATATTTTCTAATAAAGTTTATAATATTTATATTTAAAATTAAATTTACAAGCTACTAAAAAAATAAAAAAAATTAAAGTAATCTTAACTAAGAAAAAGCACCCACATACAAATAATGTATTTTTAAAATGTTAAGCGCAAATTAATTTTTATTTCTAATTAAAACTAAACACACATAAGCCCTTATTACGCGTTGCGGGAAAACAACTGCCCGACCATGGGTCGGCAGCTGCTGCAATCCCAATTAGGATGTGACCGCATATAGGGGCTACAATGTCGGGTGGAAAGCCTCCGCCCGACACCGTCTCAGAATCGGGAATGACAAACGTGCGGTCGGCGGTTCTGACTAACGGATTACGATGCGACTGAACACTGTACGGTTGAATTCCCATTGTTTCCTATGGGAGCCCGTGTTACACCTGATAACCAGCCATAACACAGGCTCCTATAGGGAAATGGGATGTTTGCAGGAAACCCTGCACCCTGTGACAGGCACCCCATGGTGTCTGTCACACAGTGCTGGGTTTTACAGGGGGGGTCTGTTAGGTACCACCTCCTCCATCAACCATAGGCTGCGGGGCCAAGGGGCCCTGCCAGGGCCCCCAAAGTCACTTTCCGACAGCCTTTCTGTGTCAGATAGGCCATCGCGGAAAGGCTGTTGGAAAACAGCATTGCAAACCTGTGGGTGGAAACACTGTCCACAGGGGTGTACGGTGCGGTTCCAACCGACACAAATACATCGTAATTGGGCGGTCAGAATGTAAGCTGTCTGAGTCGGTCGGAGGGCTATGACGCAGTCAATGAGATTCTGACTGTTGGGAGGAGGCTTTCCGTCTGACATTGTAATCGGCCCCTTAGTGCGGTCGGAAACTTCCATTTGTCAATGGGAGCATGTGCAACAGGCTGAAAATGCCTGCAGCACAAGCACCCATTGAAAACTTAAAGTTTGTAGACATCCCTGCAGAGGGCCAGGGCTAGGGCTAGGGTGGAAGGGGGCCATGCTAGGGCCCCAATGTCACTTTTTGACAGCCTTTCCATTTCGTAAAGGCCGACATGGAATGGCTGTTGGAAAGCTACATCATAATACCGACGGCAGAAATGCCAATGGGCTCCTTTAGACCGTCAGAACTGCGTTGGATTCCCCAGTATCGTAATATGGCAGTCGGACTTTAAACCAACCATGCCACTGATCGGAGGGAGGCTTTCTGCCCAACATCGTAATTGGGCCCATAATTTTCTAAAAATATTTCCATTAATTTTGTCAATATTGAAAATAAAGTTACAAATTCATATCAAAATTTTACATATCTTCCCACAAATATTTTCTAGAAACCCAAAATCCCACACATAAATTTCAAAAATATATATATTTTTTAAATACTATTTTTTAGAATAATATAATTTTTTCCCACTTTTAAAATCACTACCCACACTTATCACCTGTAGCACCTGCATCCCACTCCTAAATAATTTTATAAGTCATTATGATAGCGGGCGGATCGCCACTAAGGGTGGGCGTCAAATTCCGTTCTGCTCTCGGAATTGCGATATTTTGACATTTTTGCATTCCGCGGAGAGCACGATAATGGCAACATTTCCGCTATTTGGCGCGGTGCGAAGATTTTTTTCATGTTCACGCTTTGAAAATACATTCTCGCGCGTGCGATTGCCTTACAGAGATCCAGGCGTTCACCAACGAGTTTTCCAATCCGTTTACGTGCTCCACGAGATGTTGATAGCCGGTCACGCTATCCCGCAAGAGTTCGCAATCACGATCACGTAATTCTCCTCGCCATCAGACACCGCGTGAGTCTGCGATCGTGAACGCGTCATTTTCCACAGCGAGAGAGAGCGTGAGGTCGCAAGCATGTCAATCTCCACCGTGACAAAGAGTATGAGATTGCGAACATGTCATTTTGGACGCACCATCGACATCCGGCAGAAGTGTGGTGAAGGTCGTGATCGCGAACACGCCAAATTTTCGAAATGGAGAAGAATATTAACTCTAGTTGCATAAAACCTTCTCTAAATGATGATTTGGGTGGAAAAAACTCCTCTGATTGACATTTGGCTGTCCTTTTTTGTGCAAGGAGTCCTTTTTTTAAAAAAAACTTTTGGGGGGGAGAGGGAGGAAATGCCACAGAGTTTCCAACTTCCTGTCCATCAGGCTCCTCCCAGTGCTTTGTCCATCTCCTGTTCATTCTGCCTTTGGATTTCAGCTGGAAGGATCACTCTTTGGTGCCGATCACGATCCGGCAAAAACCGGGTACGAACCGTCGGACGGAGCATATTCTCCGTCCGACGCGTACCCGGTCGTCAAAATATACAAACATGGAATTACGATTCGCACGGGTACACCATTACCGTACGAATCGTAAAAAAGACCGACCGAACAAAAAACACCTACCAATGCGATCCGGGAAAGCGCCGACCTGACGTCGGGACGCACGCAGCCAGCCATTCACGACCCAGGAATCACGATTCGCACCGACGTCACCCCGCACGGTGAATATTTTGCGGCAGCCAAAAACTGCCGGGAAATCAGGACGACGCGAACAAGGACCACCAGTACGCGACGGACAGACGGCGACGCGAACAAGGAGGACCAGTACGTGACGGACACACAGGACGACGCCACCAAGGAGGACCCGTACGCGACAGGACGACGCGATCAAGGAGGACCCGTACGCGACAGGACGACGCGAGCAAGGAGTACCAGTACGCGACGGACAGACATGGACCCGAACCTACGAGTCATCCCTGCCCTCATAGCAGTACACCTCCTCTACAGGTTACGACGCAGACGCCGCAGAAGGTCAGAATAACTAAGGGAGGGGGGAAAGTGGGGTGGGGTGGGGGTGGCACGACCAGGGCAGGCCACAATACAACCACATGAGTGACACACTACACATGGCCTGGACATACCTGACTCCCATGCCCTGGTCACCACGAGGGGGTGGGGGCGTGTCCTGATAATCCAGCGACCGCCACAACGGAAGTCCGTCACCACGCGAACCGGCAACACAACCAGACAGGTACGTCCCGTACCCACGCCTGAAGAGCGTGGGTACGAGTCGGACCACGCCCACACACGTCACCCCAACAATGGCGGGACGGATCGCACCCACGTGGCAAAGGCCTGGGTACGGGCCGCACAAACATCACATAGCGTGGGGACGGATATGTACGGACCCTACCCCCACCCCGTATGCAAGGAGCGTACCCCCCAGCCCAACAGTGCAAGTACGACCCGTACCCCCACCCGCGGACGTACGGAGCGTACCCCCAGCCCAACAGTGTAAGTACGACCCGTACCCCCACCCGCGTATGCATGGAGCGTACCCCCCATGCCAACAGTGTAAGTACGACTCGAACCCCCACCCACGAATGCAAGGAGCGTACCCCCCTGCCCAACAGTGTAAGTACGACCCGTACCCACACCCGCGGACGTACGGAGCGTACCCCCAGCCCAACAGTGTAAGTACGACCCGTACCCCCACCCGCGGACGCACGGAGCGTACCCCCAGCCCAACAGTGTAAGTACGACCCGTACCCCCACCCGCGGACGCACGGAGCGTACCCCCAGCCCAACAGTGTAAGTACGACCCGTACCCCCACCCGCGGACGTACGGAGCGTACCCCCAGCCCAACAGTGTAAGTACGACCCGTACCCCCACCCGCGGACGCACGGAGCGTACCCCCAGCCCAACAGTGTAAGTACGACCCGTACCCCCACCCGCGGACGTACGGAGCGTACCCCCAGCCCAACAGTGTAAGTACGACCCGTACCCCCACCCGCGGACGTACGGAGCGTACCCCCAGCCCAACAGTGCAAGTACGACCCGTACCCCCACCCGCGGACGCACGGAGCGTACCCCCAGCCCAACAGTGTAAGTACGACCCGTACCCCCACCCGCGGACGCACGGAGCGTACCCCCAGCCCAACAGTGTAAGTACGACCCGTACCCCCACCCGCGGACGTACGGAGCGTACCCCCAGCCCAACAGTGTAAGTACGACCCGTACCCCCACCCGCGGACGCACGGAGCGTACCCCCAGCCCAACAGTGTAAGTACGACCCGTACCCCCACCCGCGGACGCACGGAGCGTACCCCCAGCCCAACAGTGTAAGTACGACCCGTACCCCCACCCGCGGACGTACGGAGCGTACCCCCACCACACCAGTGTCAGTAGACTCGTACCCTCACCTCTAATGCAGTGTGCGTAACCCCACCGTGTATGTGCCAAGCGCACATATCCAGAAATCGGAGGTGTGTGTGCAGAGTCCACCCAGCAGTGCCCTGAGACAGGAGGGGTGGGTGCCCATCACTCCCAGCAGTGCCCAGAGACAGGAGGGGTGTGTGCAGAGTCCTCCCAGCAGTGCCCTGAGACAGGAGGGGTGGGTGTGGAGTCCTCCCAGCAGTGCCCTGAGACAGGAGGGGTGGGTGCAGAGTCCTCCCAGCAGTGCCCTGACACAGGAGGGGTGGGTGCAGAGTCCTCCCAGCAGTGCCCAGACACAGGAGGGGTGGGTGTGGAGTCCTCCCAGCAGTGCCCTGAGACAGGAGGGGTGGGTGCAGAGTCCTCCCAGCAGTGCCCTGACACAGGAGGGGTGGGTGCAGAGACCTCCCAGCAGTGCCCTGAGACAGGAGGGGTGGGTGGTGAGTCCTCCCAGCAGTGCCCAGAGACAGGAGGGGTGGGTGCAGAGTCCTACCAGCAGTGTCCAGACCCAGGAGGGGTGGGTGCAGAGTCCTCCCAGCAGTGCCCAGAGACAGGAGGGGTGTGTGCAGAGTCCTCCCAGCAGTGTCCAGACCCAGGAGGGGTGGGTGCAGAGTCCTCCCAGCAGTGTCCACACCCAGGAGGGGTGTAACACATGTGTGTGATGCCACAATTACCCACATCCATACTGGCTACAAGGGAACATGTCCCCATGAACTCATGTCAACTGACTCCACACACAAGTACAGTGATCACCAAGGATGCCACGATTGTTGCAGGTGGAGACATGGCCATGCATGCATGGCCAAAGTAGAAGGGCTCCGTCACACACACACAGCTCATGTACACACAGCTCTGCGCTAAACATTGGGAACACCCTGCAGGGAAGAAACTGGGTACACAGAGGAAGGAATACACCCTGGGACAATTGAACCATGCAGTAACTGCTGACATGACCTAAGGAAGTTAGCCAACACCTTGTGATGGCACACAGATCCTAGGGTGGCCCCAAAGAGCAGAACACTACTACAAATCCCACACACCCAAAGCCTTAAACACCACCCAAAACAATGTAGCAGCCCCACCAACACCAATACCACCATAGCAGGAGTGTGATAATGAAAAAAAAAATAAGCTTTAATCAGCATGAGCACAATGTCCGTGGATCAACGGCAGTTCAAAGTCAACAAAGGCCATAGGGCAGTCAATTATTCCCAGCTGCATGGGGGACACAGTGGGATGTGTGTCCCCTACCTTGCCTGCACAGTCAAATGCCATCGTCTTCCATACTGGTGAGGGCATCAGGGGGGGGGGGAAGCAACAGGCACCGCAGGGACATCAGGGCAAAGGGGCGGCGTTGTGGGTGCAGGGATGGAGGACTCAACCACAGGGGGTGTGTCATGGCCAAAGGCGGAGGCCAGGATGGCACTATACACCTTAGCAAGGTCCTCCAGGGAGTCCCCTGCACCCGAAGTGACCTCAGGCCCCAAGGAGGGGGGGGGTTCAGAGGGATGGGTTGCAGCGCCACCGGGGGAGGGTGGAGACAGGGGGGGAGACTCAACCACCCTGACCGAGGACTTCCTTGACCGCTTGCGTGGTGGCGTAACTGTGGGGCTCAGGGACAGAGCGGCCATGAAGGAGTCCTTGGGGGAGATGTGGCCAGGAGAGCTGAGGGGAGGGGATTTGGAGGGAGTGGATTGTGTGGAATGCGGACTCCCACTCTGGCTGCGTGTCACACGTTTGCCCCCCGACCCAGTGGGTGTGCCTATCTCACCCTGTGTGTGCGTGTCAGGAGGAGTGCGGTGGACCTTCCCTGCTGGTGTGGTGCCTGTGTCTGTTGTGGTGGGTGCATGCCGACGTCTGGGTGTACGTGGGACAGGCATGGAAGTGGGAAGTGTGGATGGGGCAGGGGTAGGTGGGGGGAGGTCGCGCTGCAGGAGACCCACTGCTGCAGTCAGTGTGGAGTCTAGGGACCTCAGCAAGTTGCGTTGGTCAGCCTGCAAAGAATGAATGCCCTCCAAGAATGCCTCGATGTTGGTGAGGGTTTTCCCGTGGGAATGGAGGACATTCAGGATCGCAGCCTGACCAACCTGCATTTGCCGCTGGATGTCCATAGACTCAGCATTGGCGGCAGCAGTGGAGACAGGGGCAGGGGGTGCGGTGCCTGGCAGGAAGGAGACATGCGGTGACCGGGCACGCTGGGAAGGGACACGAGCAAGTGGGAGGCGGTTGGTGGGAACTGAGGGGGCGGTGGCAGGTGTTGTTCCACTGTCAGCTGCTGGTGCAGCCTCCGCCAACCCTGAGACATCCTCCTCGGACCTGTCAGCTTCGTAGTCTGATGTGCCAGTCGACAGGTCCTCGGCCACACTCTCCTCCGCCTCTGTCCCACTCGATGTGCCAGCCCCGATGTCACGGCTGCCACTGGTGCTCGGTCCCTCCGCCTGGTCCGTGTCCATGTCTCCCTCTGTGTCCCCCGACGATGCTGTGGGCAGGGTGGAGAGACAGAAATTAATCAGACACCTGTACACATCTGTCACATGAGTCCAATCTACATAGTCAACATTGCATAGCCTGAAGAGGCAGATCCCTAACATCTGCAAAACAAGGTACCGATGTAGGGCATGAAACACAGTTGGTTGAGCCACCATGCCACTGAAATACCATGGAGAGCATGAGACAATAGCTGATGACAGGAAACGGAGTCTGACATAGCACCCAGGCCCTGGGGACAATCCTGCACTGCCTCTGCACCACACAGCGTTTGTGAAAATACCTATGACCAGGGACAATATCCATGAACTTGAGACACATGCTGCATAGGTAATGCTGCAAACATGCCCAACATAACTCGGTCACTGCACCTTGCGTGTGTGTCCAGTAACATCACACACTGTCCAGACCCAGCAATTAGGAATCAGGATTTGACACATAGGCATTGCCCGCCCCAAGCAACCCCCACACGATGCTAATTGCTGAGACACAGGTGGCACCAACATCTCATAGTCTGGGTGATAAACACAGTGGCAGGCAAAAGGCAAGATTGGACGCAAAACAGCAAAGGTGCGCCTGTACAAATAATGAGGTACCAGTGCCCATCCTCAGATGAGTATAACAAGACACACAGGCACTGGCAACTGTGAGTATGAAGAGGGACAATCAGGTCAGGCTGCACAGTGGACACCTGTACATAATAGCACGTCTATATACATGGTGACAGGGGACAATGGCACAGAGCACAACCTACGCTGTAGACAGTGAGAGTGTCCACGTTGATGATGACACAAACAACACTGAGGATAAGGTGCCCCAGGGGACAGTATTGGGCACGCAACTACATGCTACTGAATGGCTGAATGGGAATGACTGCTACACACGTCACCATCCCTGCACTATGCGTAGCGCACACTCATGCACATCATGTCACAGGCCACTACATAGGACATGCGCGCTGTAAGGCATGACACATGAGAGACCAACTCCCATGTCTGGAGCCAGCATCAGTGCCAACTGACATGGAACCCACATGCAGTGAACTTGACAGTTCACAGGCAAGGTCCCACAACCTGTTACCCACCACCACCACCCATGATGCTACAGTCATTGTTCTCGTGGACAAAGCGCCAGCCTACATTACCTTGTGAAGGAGTGACTACACACAGACCAGGGAACACATTGCAAGGAGGGGAAGGGTGGCAGGGGCGCAGCGCTACACTTGGGCAAACTGGATGGGCACAGCACCTTTAAACCCTGCCAGTGAATTAATGCCACTGTGCCCTTACAAATGCCGGTGACACACAACAAACGCACATGTACCTACCCCCTTCCGCCTGCTGCATCGCCTGTAAGCGCCTCTCCAGGTCTGGAAAGACCACCGGCAGCACACGCCTGTGGAGGTGGGTCAGACGGCGGCGGCCGCGGTTCTTGTGGCTCTCAGGTGAGTCCCCCAGCAGGAGCCGTGCAATCCTCCGCGTCCAGCACCGGATATCCTGCCAGCGTTTCCTCACCTGGGACAGGCTCCGCCTCCGACCATCCACACGCCTCACGGCACTGACGGCGGTCAGCCAGATCTGCTCCTTGGCAGAGGCGCCTACCTGTGAGGAAGTACAAGTGACACCACATCAATACACCAGCCACATGTCACAGAGAGACATATGTGAACATAATAGCTGGTTACTACATGGCATGTAATGCAGCCAACGCATTGCACCTCTGTCATAGGGACATCACCCTCTGGTGAGGGAAAAGGCAGTACGTGCCATAGTGGGTACTCAGGTGGAATGATGGCAATGTCACAATCAATGATCAAGGCTCACACTGTGCATCACACCCACCCCTCCTGTCTCAGGGCACTGCTGGAAGGACTCCACACCCACCCCTCCTGTCTCAGGGCACTGCTGTGAGTTATAGGCCCCCACCCCTCCTGTCTCAGGGCACTGCTGGGAGGACTCCACACCCACCCCTCCTGTCTCAGGGCACTGCTGGAAGGACTCCACACCCACCCCTCCTGTCTCAGGGCACTGCTGTGAGTTATAGGCCCCCACCCCTCCTGTCTCAGGGCACTGCTGGGTGGACTCTGCACACACACCTCCTGTCTCAGGGCACTGCTGGGAGGACTCTGCACACACCCCTCCTGTCTCAGGGCACTGCTGGGAGACATCAGGCACCCCCCCTGGTACCCCCCCGACAGTACATGGCATGTGTGTCACACCGGGTCACAATGCCTGAAGACACAGTCACAACATAGGGACAGTCTGTGGCAGTGGCCTATGCACTCACCTGATACCCTGGTCGCCCATACAGCATGGGGTACTGTGGGAGGATCACATCCAGCAGAGCCATGTTCTCCTCCAGGGTGAATGGCTGTGTCCTCTCCACAGCCCTTGACATGGTTCCAGGGAATCAGTAGCAGCAGCTTGGTCGACAAATGCAAAGATGTGCAGGCAAGTAATCCCTCATGGGACCTGGCTGCCTTATATGTGGCCTTCTGCCCAGTCTCATGCACAGGAGTACAGAGTGATTGGTCACTCACATTTGCATCCTATGTTTCCACCAATCCCTTCAAACCTAGCAGTCTGTGGGTTCTCTATCGGTTTCATTCTCCTGCATGATGTCAGCCCCACAAACACATTGCAACAAAGTAGAAGAATTCCAACTGACTTCTGCTGTGCACCTTCCAGAACAAAATCGAAATTTGAACCTGGTCGCCATGACAACCAGCATGCATGTAGGCCTTAATACTTGTCCCCTATGTAATTAGGAGAATCACACACAGGTACGGTGCGTTTCCGGGCCCTAGGGCACCCCAAATGCATGGCAACGGCCCGTACATGCATGCCTACGTTCAAAATCACTATGGGTCTGCACGCGTATGCGTACACGTAGTGGTACGGACCGTACACACGCATGTACGCTCACTATCACTATGGGTCTGCACGCGTATGCGTACACGTAGTGGTACGGACCGTACAAATGCCTGTACGCTCACTATCACTATGGTTCTGCACGCGTATGCGTACTCGTTGTGGTACGGACCGTACAAATGCCTGTACGCTCACTATCACTATGGGTCTGTGTACCCGTAGTGATAGTGAGCGTACATGCGAGTGTACGGTCCGTACCACTACGTGTACGCATACGCGTGCAGACCCATAGTGATAGTGAGCGTAGATGCGAGTGTACGGTCCGTACCACTACGTGTACGCATACGCGTGCAGAACCATAGTGATAGTGAGCGTAGATGCGAGTGTACGGTCCGTACCACAACGAGTACGCATACGCGTGCAGACCCATAGTGAGAGGGCCGTACACTCGCATGTACGCTCACTATCACTATGGTTCTGCACGCGTATGCGTACTCGTTGTGGTACGGACCGTACAAATGCCTGTACGCTCACCATCACTATGGGTCTGTGTACCCGTAGTGATAGTGAGCGTACATGCGAGTGTACGGTCCGTACCACTACGTGTACGCATACGCGTGCAGAACCATAGTGATAGTGAGCGTACAGGCATTTGTACGGTCCGTACCACAACGAGTACGCATACGCGTGCAGACCCATAGTGAGAGGGCCGTACACTCGCATGTACGCTCACTATCACTATGGGTCTGCACGCGTATGCGTACTCGTTGTGGTACGGACCGTACAAATGCCTGTACGCTCGCCATCACGATGGGTACACATACGGCAGCACTCCCACAGTGATTGGGGAACATACACAGGCCCTCTTAGCAGCAGTACGCCGGTTTGTACACATCACTGTGGTGATAGTCGACACACAGGTAGGAATAGGGCGGACATACTTGTCCATGGATGGACATACTTGTCCAGGAATGGACATCAAGGCATCGTCTGTGCATTACTACATGTGTGGGGCACAGGTGTGACAGGCTGTGATGTGGAACATGCCTCCTGAGTGGAGGAGGCACCAGATGTATGATGAGATGTGTACAGGTGTACTGTGTGAGGGTGCAATGTGTGCCAGGCATGCCCTTGACTCCTTTGACATGTGTGCATGTCGTACTGCGCACTTGGGGTGAGCGTCACTGGCATGGCACGGACACCAACACACGGAAGTGTCCCATGATGGCCGGTACAGGGGTCATGAAACCTGACTTGTCACTACCCACAGTGCACAATGTGACTATGTCATTTATGTGTCCGGGATTTACATCAGGTTGATGTTGTAGCACCCTCAAAAGCTGCAGCCGTTGCAGCAACCAACATGTGTCTGTGTGTAGATTATCATTGCACACTGTTCCGCACACCATGCCACATGTGGTATCTGATGTGAGGTGCACATGTATGCATGGGACACGGAGTAGCGTGACAAGGCCATGTCAGCATCCTCACAAGGAATGTGTGGTGAGTCATGACATGTGCACCTTCATGGCAAGGTGTGTGGGCAGGCCTAGTGTAATGTCATGTGACCTGTGGCTCCGGTGTTCCGCTACCAGTCTCTACAATCGGCATCCTACTTCTGCTGATGTGTGGGTGTATGTCACTTCTGTCTTGCGTCGGGCTGTTCACTTGCACTGGGACACAGCTATTCCCATGGCGTGGCATGGGGAGGTTCTCAATCACCGTGTGTGGCTGGGTCTTGGAAGGAGTGTCACCTTGCATCCATACGTGTCCTGGGCATGTAGCACATGCCTGACTCCCTATGTGGCATGTGTGTATTGGCAGATTTACATGTGCTCAGTAGACATGCGTTGTTCTCGTAGTGCACTCACTCTTCCTTGTCACTTCCAAATTACTGCAGAGCGCCTCCTGTTGCCCGAAGAATTCCAGACTTGGCCACCATGCAGGAGAATGACAGGATCCGGCTCTACCGCTTCACCCAACCGTTGATTCTGGAGCTGACGGCGAGACTGGCACCACACCTGCAACCGCAGCACAGGTATCCTACGGCACTGACACCCCAGCTGAAGGTAATGGCTGCCCTACATTTCCTTGCCACGGGTACCTTCCAATATACCATAGCTCATGTTGGTGGCATGTCCCAGAGCATGTTCAGCGGTGTGCTGCATGATTTCTTGGAGGCCATGTTGATTCACCTGGATGACTTCATCAAGTTCCCAACCCCTGAACAGATGACTGAGGTCAAACGTGGTTTCTATGCCCTGGGAGGGATGCCCCATGTCATTGGGTCCATAGATGGGACACATGTAGGTTTGGTACCACCACACGCACGGGAGGTGGCGTACCGCAATCGGAAGCACTACCACTCCATCAATGCCCTTGTGGTGTGTCTGTCCAACATGGTGATTTCACATGTCTGTGCTCGTTTTCCAGGATCAGCACACGATGCCTACATCATGAGGCGTAGCGGGATGCCTGATATGATGATGCAGCTGCGCAACGAACGTGCATGTGTTGTTGGTGGGTACAGTCTGTCTGTCCTGTATTCTGTTTGGCCGAGCAGCACTACCGCTTCGCCTGTTCTAACGATATCCATGTGCTTTCCATTTAGGGGACGCTGGCTATCCCAACATGCCTTGGCTGCTGACACCTCTCCGCAACCCCATCACGCCGGCCCAGCTCCGCTACAACACCGCCCATGGCCGGACAAGGCGAGTGATAGAGAGGACGTTTAGCATGCTGAAGAGCCGATTCCGGTGCCTCCACAAGACCGGCGGCGCACTCCCATATGCCCCGGCGAAGGTCTGCAAGATCTTCATGGTCTGCTGCATGCTGCACAACATGGCAGTTGAAAGAGCTGTGCCCCTCATCCTGGATCAAGATGACGAGGACCATCCACCCGTGGAGGACGAAGGGCTTGGCAATGGGGCTAGTGATGTGGAGGATGTGGAGCCGCAAGAGGACATCCGGACTCTGCTCATACGCGACTTCTTTGCTTAGTGGTGAGTACCAGGGTCTGAGTGTGCACGCATTGGTCCCCGTGTGGCATGCGTTGTGATGTGTGTCTCCACCTGCATGTATGGCGCGTGGGTCAGAGGTGTGTGTGGGTGTGTCACTGGAGTGATGGTGGCAGTGATGGTAGTTTTTCCCCAGACATAATTGTGACCTAGCATGTTGTCATACATACATGTGTCGAGTACATGCACATGCAAGTGGCTGTGCTTCTTGTGGCTGACTTCTGGTGTGTCTCTCTTCCCCAGGTACCTGCGCATGCCGTTTGCTGGTTGCATTGTTGTGGCACTGCTATTCCTCATGGACATGGCATCGTGGGCTGACTCAGCGTTACAGGCACGGACACGTTTGGAAGTCTCCATGGGGTAAGGGATGCATCTGGGGTGTATTGGGTGTGGCAGTTGTTCACGATGTGTGCACACTGCCCCGGTCGGGGTTTGGGTCCTGTGCAGACATGTGGCATCCCCATGGGACACGACATGCAGCTGGGTACACCTGAATAGATGGGCTGCCTGGTTGTCAGTCATCAGTGATGGGATGGTGGATTGTGATGAAGGCATCAATGTGTGTGACACTGCCCTCGGACACATACGGTTAACATTGTCTTGACATGGCGTGGGACTTCCACATCAGCGGATGTATGGTGTATGGCAGGCTCTCCGTGAGCAGCTGTGGGTATTTAGCTATTATCCGACACTTGTGTGCCAGTTCCATGGCTATCACGCATTTGTGCTGCAGAAGGGGGGTGCCAGTGTTGGAGCCACATGTTACTCCACATGATGTGTTCATGTGTACTTCAAGTTGCCTCTGCAATCCCAAACACATGACTATTAAAGGTGTCCCTATGCCTCCAAGGTGCCTCTTCTCAGTCAATGCTGGTGTGTTGGCACGGTGCATCCTGCATGTCTGGCATGGTATTCCCTGATTGTGGCTATGTGTCAATGTGTCGAGTGGCAAGATGCAAGCTGTGTGTGTGTGCTGAGACTGTGTAATGGGCATGATGTCCATGACTGTGTGGGTATTGTGACATGTGCCATCCCCATGCATCCAACGTTGTCCATGACCCCATTCTCTGCATCCACCGGACTCAAGCTTGCAGGACATGGTTCTGCCACCTGTCTACACGTACCTGGGTGCCCCCAGGACACGGGCCAGGATCCCTGACCTCTGCGCATGACTGTTGCTGTACTCAATGTGTCTGTCAGCACGGTTGTTCGGCCACCCCCTCAGCTGGTTCTGACCATCACGGGTGTGTATGGTGCTCCATGTCTGTCTTGCCTAGAAAACTGTGACCCATGTGTCCTGTGCCAGACTCAGGCCCCAGGGTGTGGATGGTTGAAGTGAACAGATGACTCAGGCATGTTTAGACTGTACAAGACACATGTTAGGTAATAATGCTACCAGCAGGCATCTACTCTTAATAGTGTGATTTATTATTGGGGGGGGGGGGCCAAGTGAGGGCCTTTCCGGGATTAGGGAATCCAAAGTTCAGTAGGGGAGTTGGTGTCCTTGCCATTGGAAATCCTCAGAGTCCATGCCACAGTCTTTGTCAACATTGGTCAGCCAGTGACCAGCAGGGCCATGTGGCAGAGAATGTCTCTTGATGCTGTGATGCTGTTGCTCCAGTGGGCCAGGTGCCAGGCCAGGTGTCCTGGGAGATGGTGATGTAGCAGCCACCCTCACGGTCCTTTCCGTGGACGACCCGGCTTCCTGCGGGGAACCTCAGCAGCAGGCCGTGACGACGTCTGGGATGCTCCGTCGGATGTTTCCTCCTCCTCCTCATGATCCCTCCCTGTGGGTGGTGATGTTCTCCGCCTTCTGGCACAGGGAGGGTCGGCCATGGTGTCGGCCATCCGACGGAGTTCAGCGTGAATCCCCTGGGACGCCGTCACTTGCTCAGCCTGTCTGTCCTCCATCTTCCGTTGGTGTAGCTGTAGACAGGCTATTAGCTCCGCATGTTGCTGGGCCTGCTGGACCTTGATCCCCTCGAGGACGGACACAACCTGGGCCATGCCCGTGGTGTCCTGCCGGTATGAGTCCAGGATGTTACGGACATGGGAAAATACCGGATCCCCAGCCAACTGGTCAGGCTCGCGCCTCCGCCGCTCTCCACTCCCACCACCCCTGCCCACTT
The DNA here is from genome assembly GCF_964204655.1 of Triturus cristatus. NCBI lineage: Eukaryota > Metazoa > Chordata > Amphibia > Caudata > Salamandridae > Triturus > Triturus cristatus. The sequence continues at coordinate 467,716,604 of NC_140589.1, forward strand.
GCGTCTGGCCTGCACTTGTGGGCACATGGGGTCTCCGGGACCCCTGAGGGGTGGCATTGGCGTTGTCGCCTGCCTCCTCCTGGGTGCCCGGGACACCGTGTCCCTCCTGGCGAGCCTGGCTGCATTGTGGTGTTGGGGCAGGGATCCTGGGTGTCTCCTGGGATGTGGCAGGAGTGGGGGTGGTGGTTGGCACGGTTGTACCTGACGCAGGTGCTGCAGGTGGTTGGACACCAGAGGGGCCAGGTCGGTCGGGGTCGTCCGCAGAGTGGTGAGAGTGGTCGCTGCCGGTGGGATCGGTCTCCTGCAGATCCGGGTCCTGTGAGTGTTCCCCCCCAGTGTTGGGGGGTGCAGCACGACGTTGACCTGTGTGTGAGAGAGACAATGTTACTTTTGATCCATGCAACATCCATGTTGCATCCGTTACAAAGTTGGCACATTTCCTCTTGGAATTAGGATCTGTCTTGCATTCCACTCACAGTGCACTTGTGCATGTGTGTGTCCCTTGGGCACCAATTTGGCCCCTTTAACTATGTGTGGCACAGTCTTACTTGCTGCGTCAAGTGTGACTGCAGTCAGCAGTGGAGTGTGCATGTGTGCCGAGCTATGCGTTTGCGCCTTCCTTGTAGCACTGTACATGTGCACATGGAGTGGATCCACACACTCATATGATGCAGGTGGCTGTCCTTGTGCTCGTGTACAGGTTGTAACATGGCCCTGCGTTTTGCCATGATGAAGAGGGGGGGTTCTGGCACTGGGCACACTTGTCTACATGCACGCAGTCCACCTGCTGACGAGCAGACATTCCCACACACCAAAGGACTGATTTGCTCTCCCTGTGTCTCCCTCCTTCTCTGTCCCCCTCTCCCTCCCTCTCTGTCCCCCTCTCCCTCCCTCTGTGTCCCCCTCTCCCTCCCTCTGTGTCCCCCTCTCCCTCCCTCTGTGTCCCCCTCTCCCTCCCTCTGTGTGTCAGCCTCCTCCCTCTGTCCATCTTCCTGTGTCTCCCTCCCTCTGTGTCCCCCTCTCCCTCCCTCTGTGTGTCAGCCTCCTCCCTCTGTCCATCTTCCTGTGTCCCCCTCCCTCTCTGTCCCCCTCTCCCTCCCTCTCTGTCCCCCTCTCCCTCCCTCTGTGTGTCAGCCTCCTCCCTCTGTCCATCTTCCTGTGTCTCCCTCCCTCTCAGTCCCCCTCTCCCTCCCTCTGTGTCCCCCTCTCCCTCCCTCTCTGTCCCCCTCTCCCTCCCTCTGTGTGTCAGCCTCCTCCCTCTGTCCATCTTCCTGTGTCTCCCTCCCTCTCAGTCCCCCTCTCCCTCCCTCTGTGTCCCCCTCTCCCTCCCTCTGTGTCCCCCTCTCCCTCCCTCTGTGTCCCCCTCTCCCTCCCTCTGTGTGTCAGCCTCCTCCCTCTGTCCATCTTCCTGTGTCTCCCTCCCTCTGTGTCCCCCTCTCCCTCCCTCTGTGTGTCAGCCTCCTCCCTCTGTCCATCTTCCTGTGTCTCCCTCCCTCTGTGTCCCCCTCTCCCTCCCTCTGTGTGTCAGCCTCCTCCCTCTGTCCATCTTCCTGTGTCTCCCTCCCTCTCTGTCCCCCTCTCCCTCCCTCTCTGTCCCCCTCTCCCTCCCTCTCTGTCCCCCTCTCCCTCCCTCTGTGTGTCAGCCTCCTCCCTCTGTCCATCTTCCTGTGTCCCCCTTCCTCTCTGTCCCCCTCTCCCTCCCTCTCTGTCCCCCTCTCCCTCCCTCTGTGTGTCAGCCTCCTCCCTCTGTCCATCTTCCTGTGTCTCCCTCCCTCTCAGTCCCCCTCTCCCTCCCTCTGTGTCCCCCTCTCCCTCCCTCTGTGTGTCAGCCTCCTCCCTCTGTCCATCTTCCTGTGTCTCCCTCCCTCTGTGTCCCCCTCTCCCTCCCTCTGTGTGTCAGCCTCCTCCCTCTGTCCATCTTCCTGTGTCTCCCTCCCTCTCTGTCCCCCTCTCCCTCCCTCTCTGTCCCCCTCTCCCTCCCTCTCTGTCCCCCTCTCCCTCCCTCTGTGTGTCAGCCTCCTCCCTCTGTCCATCTTCCTGTGTCTCCCTCCCTCTCAGTCCCCCTCTCCCTCCCTCTGTGTCCCCCTCTCCCTCCCTCCGTGTGTCACCCTCTGTCACCTTGGCCCAGCTTCCTGGGCACACACTGTTAGCAGATCTTTGAGTGGCCCTTGGCCTGTTGATGTGAGTTTGTTTCTGATCTCCAGGCACCCATTTTGTCTGCTGTGTGTCTGTGCGCTGCTGCTGTGGTGGTGTGTGCTGCCACTCTTTCACACTGTTGGCTGTTCATTAGCTGCTGGCATGTGCAAAACAGTGCCTTCACCCCCATGTGTTGATGCAAGGCATCCGCCATTTGCTGGCAAGTCATTCCTGTGTTGGGACACAGTGTTTGTCTGGCTGTGACCTAGGCCATATGGGCAGAGGGCATTGTTGTCTGCTTTGGAGTCGCACTATGTGATTCTTGGTGCCCACACTCCCGCCATCCGGGTTACCGTGTCATGTGTTGTTGTCTTCTGTGGCCTGTGACTTGACATTGTCCAGCTGGGTGCATGGGGCATGGTGGCAGCAGTGGCATGTGCCTGCTCATGGAGTGTGGTTGAGTAATGCGATGGCTTGTGGTGGTTGCGTGCCTGTTAGTAATTTTGTTTGTGGTTGCAGTTCCCCCCATGTGAGGTGCGTTGTTTGTGTACTCACCCGGGTCTCGGAGTCCTTCTACTCCTTCAACTGCCTCCACCGGCAGTATGGCCATCACCCTCTCCTCCCAGGGATGGTACTGTACGGGTCTGCGGGAGGGCCCTCCTCCGGTGGCGTTGGCCTGGTCGTGTTCCTCCTGTCTCTTGGCTCTGACCCTCCTCCGCAGATCGTACCACCTGTTCTGGCAATCCTGCTTGGTCCTCCTGGTGTCCGCAACAGCATTCACAGCATCGACGATGGTCTGCCACATGGCTGTTTTGGCTGCCTGGCTGGTGCTTCTGACCAATGTTCCAAAGATCTGTGGCTCGACTCTGAGGATTTGATCAACAAGGACCTCCAACTCTCGGTGACTGAACTTTGGATTCTTGGTAGTGGGCATGGTGAGGGGTGTGGGTGGGGATGGTGTGGGTGTGGGGGGTGTGTGGATGTTGGGGGGGGGTGTGGATGGTTGTGTGTGTGTGTGAATGTGATGAGAGGGTGTTTGTGAGGGTGGTCGTGTGAAGGTGTGCAAGTGTAAGATGTGGTGTCGCTTGTAGTCTGGTTCTGTGGTGTCTGGCAGCAGTGGGTCTGTTGCAAAGGCTCATGGTTTGTGTGTGTGGGCCCTTTTTATTGGTCCATGGGTGGGTGTGGCAGTGTTTGAATTTTGGGTGGGTGTGTTATAAGGAGTGGTGGTGTATTGGGCCTCTGTTTGTTTTTGACAGTTGCAGGTCAGTGATTGTGTTATTTTAGTGGTTGTTGGCCATGTTTAGTGGCTGTGTGCCTTTCGAATGGTGTATTGTTGAGTTGTTTTGTTTTGTCCTTGTTGTGTACGTGCGTTTTGAGCGTGTGTACGGTGTGTACATGGGCCATTTGGTTGTACGATTTGGTCCTTGTGTGTGGCTTTGTACGACTCGTACATGCGGTTGTGATGTTGGGGCATGGGGTGCGCTCCGTACTTAGGAGGTTGTGTTGGGGGTGCGCCAGGAACGTACTGGGGTGGGGGTACGACTGGAACGTACTGGGGTGTACATAGACGGTGGTACGACACGTACAGGGGTGGGGGGGTGTACATAGACGGTGGTACGACACGTACAGGGGTGGGGGGTGTACATTGACGGTGGTACGACACGTACAGGGGTGGGGGGGTGTACATTGACGGTGGTACGACACGTACAGGGGTGGGGGTACGACTGGAACGTACTGGGGTGTACATGGACGGTGGTACGACACGTACAGGGGTGGGGGGGTGTACATAGACGGTGGTACAACACGTACAGGGGTGGGGGGTGTACATTGACGGTGGTACGACACGTACAGGGGTGGGGGGGTGTACATTGACGGTGGTACGACACGTACTGGGGTGGGGGTACGACTGGAACGTACTGGGGTGTACATGGACGGTGGTACGACACGTACAGGGGTGGGGGGGTGTACATAGACGGTGGTACGACACGTACAGGGGTGGGGGGTGTACATTGACGGTGGTACGACACGTACAGGGGTGGGGGGGTGTACATTGACGGTGGTACGACACGTACTGGGGTGGGGGTACGACTGGAACGTACTGGGGTGTACATGGACGGTGGTACGACACGTACAGGGGTGGGGGGGTGTACATTGACGGTGGTACGACACGTACTGGGGTGGGGGTACGACTGGAACGTACTGGGGTGTACATGGACGGTGGTACGACACGTACAGGGGTGGGGGGGTGTACATTGACGGTGGTACGACACGTACAGGGGTGGGGGGGTGTACATTGACGGTGGTATGACACGTACTGGGGTGGGGGTACGACTGGAACGTACTGGGGTGTACATGGACGGTGGTACGACACGTACAGGGGTGGGGGGTGTACATTGACGGTGGTACGACACGTACAGGGGTGGGGGGGTGTACATTGACGGTGGTACGACACGTACTGGGGTGGGGGTACGACTGGAACGTACTGGGGTGTAGGTAGACGGGGCTGTGACACGTACTGGGGTGGGGGTGTGGCTCGAACGTACTGGGGTGTAGGTACACGGGGGGTACGACACGTACTGGGGTGGGGGTGCGACTGGAACGTACTGGGGTGTACATAGACGGTGGTACGACACGTACAGGGGTGGGGGGGTTTACATTGACGGTGGTACGACACGTACTGGGGTGGGGGTACGACTGGAACGTACTGGGGTGTACATAGACGGGTGGGGGTATACATATACGGGGCAACTACAATTTTGGTACTTATCATTCTTTTTTTTTTAATTGTTGGGGGTAGCCAGTAGGCCCAGAGCTAGTCATGGGTGGGTGCATGATGAAGCAACTGTTCCTTTGGTGTGTGTTGAATGTTTTTCAAACATCATTTAGGGCATGGATGCATTGGATTGAGTTGGAAAATGTGTTATATGGGGGGTATTTCTGTTTTTGGGGGTGTGTTAAAGAAATGCCTTTGTTGTGTGTGCCTGGTGTGTTGGTGTGCACCCTGCAGACCTTGTTTTGCCCTGTGGATTTTTGTTTTTGCATTTTATTGCATTAAAAAGGCACAGCAGTGTGGTTTAGCATGCATCTTTTGCCTGGCTTCTTTATAGGCCTTTTGGCAGTTCATTATTTCCCAGGCCTCCAGCTCGTTGCTTGTGATTTGCGAGTGTCCATGTGGCTGGGGACCTTTTCTGGTGGGTGTTATTAGTGTGCTGCTTTTGCCATATATAGGCCTGCATGGTATTCCTTTGTGGTCTAGGCTTCTTGTTGTGGGCCTGGCCATGAGGCTGGCGGCCATTGTGAAGGCAGGCAGTGTGTTTTTTGCAACAGGCCTGCATTGTCTGTCTTCTGTTTCTTGAAGTTGGGTGGGCCTGGCCATCTGGCTGGCGGCCATTTTGAAGCCTAGGCCTGCAAGCTTGTGTGGTCTTGTCTGCCCACGGGCCTGCCTTTATCCAGTAGGCTCAGAGCAGGTAGCCACAAGTGCATTAAACAAGTGTTTATCTGTGTGTTCTGTTGAATTTAAACATCATTTAGGGCATGGATGGCATTGGATTGAGTTGGGAAATGTGTTTTTGGGGGGTATTTCTGTTTTTGGGGGTGTGTTAAAGAAATGCCTTTGTTGTGTGTGCCTGGTGTGTTGGAGTGCACCCTGCAGACCTTGTTTTGCCCTGTGGATTTTCATTTTTGCATTTTATTGCATTAAAAAGGCACAGCAGTGTGGTTTAGCATGCATCTTTTGCCTGGCTTCTTTTATAGTCCTTTTGGCAGTTCATTGTTTCCCAGGCCTCCTGCTTGTTGCTTGTGAGTGTCCATGTGGCTGGTGGCCTTTTCTGATGGGAGTTAATATGGGCATGCATGCTTTTCCTATTGGCTTACTGCTTCCATCCATCCCCTTTGCCAGCAGCAGCTCCCTTCCATTACATTTGTATTTTTGTGGTTGTTCTTATTCTTTCATATCCTTCCTAAGAGTGTAGTGTGTGTATACTGTACACACTAAGTAGTATACCATAGCCCTTGTTGCCAAAGTCTCACAAATGGCTACACTATATCTTCTATATTTTTTGTTTGTACTAGTAGTAATTGAACCACAATAACAAATGGAACATTTCACTGATGTTCTTCTCCTGGCTTATTTGCTTTTAGGTGCACAAAAAGACAGAGGAGGAGATAACTATCAACATCATCCGTTGTGCTGCCAGACAGAAGTCCTGCTGCGCACCACATCACGTCCAACTGTGACCACAGAAATCTCTGCAACTTGTGCACCTGCGTCCTGTCTGACCTCTGAAGAAAATGGGCCCAAAGAAAGGTACCAGGTCCTCAAGTACCAAGAAAGTTGCCTGTGAGAAGAAGGAACAGAAAAAGCAAGAGGCACTAACCACAACTGGTGTGCCGGAAAATGTGTTTTTTGGGACCAAAAAACACATGCCTGCAGCAGCATTGTCCGGCGGGAACCAAGCTGGGAGCAGCACATCCGCACCAGCGGGCCAACCCCACCAACTTAGGCCCAAGCCCATGAGTGTCACAGAGGTAGCCAGTATACTAACGAGCAGGGATGTTGAAATGTCAGTATCGCAAAGTAGTACACAATCAATGCAGGCGGAAACTCAGCCGATAAGTCTGCAGCAGCAGACGCAGCCACAAGAACAGCAGCAGCAGGAGCAGATGCAATAACAGCAGCAGCAGGCGCATCCGCAAGAACAGCAGCAGCCGCAAGAACAGCCGCAGCCTCAAGAACAGCCGCAGCCTCAAGAACAGCCACAACAACAGCCCACAATAGTAGTTGTTCCTCCTGAAGTTGGGGCATTTCAGGAAATCGAGATTTTTGCAGACAAAGAGGGGCACGCCACTGTTTCAGAAGATCCATTGTCTTCCAGACCCCCAGCAAGGAAAAGGAGGGTTATTCCATCATCTTCTTCTTCAAGCCCCGCTTCTGATGATCTTGATGCCACTTGGAAGCCACCAGCTCAGTCTGAGAGTGATGCACGCCACAAGAGAAGGCTAGTGAAAAGGAAGGTTCCAGAAAGCCTTAGAGTTATGGAGGTAGATGTACAAGAGGGGGATGATGATGATGATGAGCCAATCATCATGGACATCACTCCCGGCCCAAAGGATATGGAGACCAACATTATTACCCTATCCAAAATGGCTGCAAGGGATGTAGCACAGATACTACCAACACAGGTAACACCACCATGACCTCCAGCTCCCATATTTTCATTTGCAAAGGAAAGGCAGGGACCTACATCCAGCTCAACCACCACCTCAGTAGGTAGTGGTAGAAGTCGCAGTGTAGCTGCTCAGAGTCACATTCCAAGCACACCCTCCAGTTCATCTGGTATTGAAAGTGGCACATCCAGCAGCACAGAAAGTTCTCCTCCCCAGTTTGGGACTTCTTTTCGGTTAGCAGTAAGGAGGAGGACATTGATATATGCTCAGTTTGTTGACATGCTGTTAGGCGGGGTAAGCTTGGTACAAACTATGGCACCAGAGGCCTAACAAGTCATCTTAAAATACACCACACTATCGTGTGGGAGGATCACCTACTTCGCTTAGAACAAAGTAAAACTCAACCCATTGTTGGGCATGAAGAATCAGGGGACGATATTATCGCGGTGGAAGGTGAGCAAGAGGGAGACATTTCTAGCCCTGTCCCCATTAGTGTAGTAGTACCGCCCACATCCTCCTCAGCAACATCTCAGTGGCACCGCAGTAAGAGTCTGAGTCAGGCTGAGACACCAAGGTGACCGAGTGGTACTGCAATGATTTTTAAACAAAGTGCATCGTTGAGCCTAACTGGGTTAAAGAAAACTGCACCACAAAGGAAAATAATCCAGACTACCATTGACAGCACGCTTAGGTTGGAGGGGCAGTACCAACGCAACCACCCAACGGCACGGTTGTACAATGCGAAGCTGGCTAAAATGTTAGCACTGGACCTTCTCCCTTTTTCATTTGTGGAAGGGGTGGGTTTCCTTGAATTTGTGTAAACCATCTGCCCTAAATGGAAGGTTTCCAGCCGGTCCTATTTCGCAAGAGTTGCTGCTCCAGCACTACATCATGATGTGCTGGAATTGATTGGACAAGCTTTGCAGCAGAGTGCTGTTCACAATATCCACCTAACAACAGACATGTGGACCAGTTGCCAAGCCACTGATTACATGTGCATCACTGCACACTGGGTCTCATTTGTGGGGTTTAGAGATAAGCTATCTGAAGTAGGTGCTGTTGACAAGGGTTGAGATTTTTAAAGCTACTCGGAAACATGCAACTGTATCCATGTTCGCCATGGAGAAATCTCATACTGCTGTAAACATATTGGAAGAGTTTCACAGCAAGGTTTTTGAATGGCTGTGCCCAAGAGGGCTTAAGATTGGTTTTGTTTCCACAGATAATGGCAGTAATGTACTTAAGGCCATGGAGCTTGGTTCCTATTTCAGGGTTCCGTGTTTGGTACACTGCTTTAACATTATTGTTCAAGACTTTCTGAAAAAAGAAGCCATAGTCAGCAACCTACTGACCACCTGCAGAAGAATATACAATCTTTTCAGCCATTCTTTTAAAGCTCGGAAGCAGCTGAGGATCATTCAACGTGACTATAGAATGCCAGTCAAAGCACTCGTCCAGGAGGTGGCAACACGTTGGAATTCAACTTATTACATGCTTGACCGTCTGTTTGAGCAGTACAGGTTAATCAGTGAATATGTCATGCAAAGAGGGGATGCTACTGTGAAAGGCATGAGCCTTCAGATGGACTAATGGTGCCTAGTTAAATGCCTGATTGAGATGCTTCTTCCTTTCGAGGTCTTCACAGGTGAAGTCAGCAAGGAGGACTGTAATATGGGCCAAGCTATCCCATTGTTGCAAATGCTAGAGCATCAGCTGAAGGAGGTGTCTAAAGCAAACAAAGATGTAGAGGAAAAAAAAAGCATATGAGTTGGTGGAGAGCTTAGCCCATCGCTTAGCTGACAATACAAGGGTGCAAAATAAGATTTTGTCACAAAAACATTACATTTGTGCCACAATTCTGGATCCACTGACAAAATGGGCACTGAAGACATTAATTCCTTTTTCAGAAATGGATGTTGCCCGGTACAAAACTTGGATAGCTGAGTCAGCGAGTAAGTTGGAAAATGAAAGGCTGCTAATTAAAAGCCAGCTAGATAAACCCACAACAAGTACTGCAGCAGGACATCTGGCGTCAAGTTCAACTTCGGAGCATGAGGGCAGTGCGTTTGGCTCAGAACACTCACCAACAATATCTACAACTGCAAGAACTGGATCTTCAGGCCCAGTAAAATCGTTACAGGATTGGTATTTACAGCAAGGCATTGGTAAGTCCAGTGCTGATGCAACAAGAAACGAGCCCGAAAAAAGTTTTGCACCCCTGAACATTGAGCGGATGGTCCAGGCCTATCTGGACGACCCAACAGAGGTGTACATTGATCAAAACCCATTGAGGTATTGGTATGGGAAAAGGGCCCAATGGCCAGTGCTCAGCAGGCTGGCGATAAACTATCTGGCTTGCCCTGTCGCAAGTGTCTCTTCGGAATGTGTTTTCAGTGCTGCTGGTTCCATTGTAACAGGGAGAAGGACCAGTCTCTCGCCCAAAAACGTGGAGAGGTTAACAATGATCAAAATGAATCAGCACTTTATACCACCGAATTACACAATACATGAATCAAGGGAGGAAGATGAGGACAGCGGCTCAGGTGACGGAACTGGTATGTTAGATGATGGTTACCTACTTCTGGTTGAACCCCCAGAGTTTGAGGACGAGCTATACTTCCCTGACAATTAGACTTGCACTTCCAGTTCTTACTGTCTTCCTCCCTTATTTTCTTTTATTGGTGTATCTGTCTTTCTGGTTAGAAACTTTGAATCACAACAAATCCATCACCACCGTCTTCTAATTGTTTTATTGCCATATACAAGTTTCGGCTGGCTGCATATCACAGTACACTCCTCCAAATCCTGCTCCTCCATCCTCCTGAATCTCCCTAAATCCATTGCCCTCAAGAAGTCAGATGATGATTGGATGATGCAAAATAGAATAATAATCTACACACTAAAAGTAACTCAAGTCCCTTTTCCCTTCTTGTATTTTTAATAACAAATTTGCACTTCTACTGCAGGCCGATACATTGCATTTTGAATATAGGAAGGGGACTCACTAGGTACACGCAGACTGAGTTAAACAACAACATCATGATGACCACAGTGACATAGCATCTTCACAGTCACTCAGTACACGGATCGGAGATGATGGATGGAATTAGTCATGCCGTTTCATGAGTGGCATAAAAGGTAAACAAGTAAACAACAACCACAGCAGACCTAAATGTCTGTGTAGCGGTGGAGTCAAGTGTAGTGGTGGTATGACTGCGGTAAATTGTAAAATGCTATGTTGCTGGATATGTGCTTTGTCCAACTCTTTCAAAAAATGTACTCTAAATGGAGGATGTGCAAAGGGTGCCGTCACCGTGGGCCTGCTCTGTCCTGTTGGTGTTGTAGGTTAATGCTGAAAACAGACTAGAGTAGAGATGATGCATCCATGTCGCCTCGAAAAGTGTTCTAGTTGCACTACACCATTAACTTGTCCATTTTTTTCAACTTGGTTTCAATCTCAATATCCCTTTTGTTTTTGCATCTACAATTACAGGCCGGGCCTTACTCTGTGCTATACTTGCGAAAACAATGCACACTTACCTTACCAATGAATCTACATCTGCCAGGCAGGTAGTGGTGTCACCCAAGATTGATGGACGGAGCATCCATGGAAGAGAGGACCAGGAGGAGTGCCGAGATTCAACTCACCATTTGACCAGGATAACACAGTAACAGTATCAACTTTCATCATCTTTTAAATAATTTGATTCATTTTTTTGTCTACAATGATTACAACAGTGTGTTCTTGTTGTTATTACTATTAGTATCATTAGGTTTGCTCTCTGTCTATAATTCATCCCTACAGATATTTTAAATTTTTCTTTGCTGGCTGTAAAAGTAAGCCCGGTAACACTGAACACAAACTGCATGTAATCCGGGTCTCTCCTTATCATCATCATGCATGCATTTCCTTTTTCTCCCTTAACATATTGATATGGATAAGGTAGTCTACAAAGATTCTGTCATTTGATGTTTGTCCATGCGTACTGTTTTTCTTTCTCAAACCTTTCCCCAAACCCCCCTTCCCAACCATTCAACAAACCCTAACCCTCTTCCTCCGGGCTGTTTGACTTATTGAGGTATGACTACATTAAATGTACACCAATAATTTATCACACGCTTGCTGGGGCGGATGTGGCAAAAGCAACAGTACTTCAATTTCAAGACTGGGCGGGGATCTTCTTCTGCTTGCCCACCCATGAACAGTATATTTGTGAGGTAATTTTTTCACCAAAGGAACCTAATACATCGCATTAATTCCCGGCATTGATTGGATTAATGGATTTCATTTGTTGTCATCCTCCTACACAGCACTAACAGTTATGCTTGTGTCCAGTGTACTGTAGGCCTAGTCAAGTGACTCGACACAACTAGAGTTTATAACTCTGTGTACCACTAGGCTAACCCCACCACCATTATGTTTTGTTGTATTTTGGCATATTATTGTTTGGCAGTAAGTTCTGTACTGTACTTCATTCTAGTACTCCTCAAAGAGTCTCTCTCAGGCTACTGATTGTCTCATTTTCTTTTTTTGCAAATGCTGCTGCCAGTGTCTACTACTACTACTACCACCACCACAACCATGGCATGTTAGGAAAGAAAACCATCATCACCATGCAGCCATCGCTGTGCCTTAGTTAAACATCAAGCAAAGGTAAGAGAAGTTTGGGGGAGGCATAATTAATAATGGACATGTTTTCATTAATTCAATTTCACACACCCCTTTGAGTCCAGTTGCAGAGTGCCTAGAGTAGAAGAGACTGACAGTACTAGTAGGACAAGTCACTCAGTGAGGGGTGCCGCATCTATCTGTTTCTGTCTTACAAAGTCATCCAATTATTAAAATCAAACACTGGCTGTGGGCGGCCCTGCACCAGCAAGGAAAGAAGGATAGAGTGTGATGTAAAACAGTAACCCCACCCAGAAAACATTAACAACATCGTATGTAAACTTAAGTAGAAATATATTATTTAATACCCTAACAAAAATAAACTATTTATAAAAAATCCCACACCTGACCCACCCACTCCCTAACCCCAACCAATGTCCGTAAAGAAAATGTCCAATTGTCCAAAAGAGAAAACCCAATGCCCGATTCCCACACACCCCAAAAATAATTTTAAAAGGGGCAATAATAACAGGGTCTAAGTTCGGCTGGCTTTTTTCAGGAGGACACGAACTTGCTCCTCCAGGCGGGCAACACGGCGCTTCAATGCGTGGCAGTTGCATCCACAGGGGGGGGGCAGTACTGATGGAGGGGCGGCGGCGGGTAGCTGCCAGACGGTGGCGCCATACCACTGGAGGGCGGTGGCTGGGGCCCGGGGCATTGGAGGAGGCTGCAGCTGCTGCCGCCGCCTTCTCCTCCTCCTCCTTTTCTAGAACCACCAGCCGATGATATTCAGTCTGTATTACCTCCAGTGTCCGGCGCCGGGCCTTGGCTGCCAACTTCTTCCAGTCAGGTTTCCCGTTGGAAGAAGTAGCTATATATGAAGAAGAAAAAACAAGACTATTGTAAAAAATACTCTTAGCAAAGCAGTAAGACAAATATTTCTACACATAGTGTCACTGTAGAACTAGCAAGCACAGTACACAACATTTGTGGTATGTACTATCTATCCTCCCACTTTCTTGGACTTTAACATTTGTGGGAGTTTCAGGCATTCAACCAACCATGCATCTGATTCCTATCAGCCACCTATGCATGCTGCATGCATCCCATGAATCCTTCTCTGCCAGTCATAAATCTTAAATCTCGCCCGTCCTTCTTCCTTCCACTCTTCTTTCCCTTTTCGTTCAACCCATCCATCAAGGTCATCTGATCTGACTTTTAGTCTTCTCCATAAAACTTTCACAGCTGAGTTGAAATCAGATAGAAGAGGCCATTGGTTACTCAACACTCCCGCCACTAATGCTTTTACTAATGCTAAGTAAACGTAAATTACCTGTAATATATTCGCAATATATAACACAGAGCAGAAGAACAGACACAAAGTAGTAATAATTAAATAGCTACTCACCAAGACCCGGGACCTCCACTCCTAGCAGGTCCAGCAGGTCCTGCTCCCGGTCCAGGATATCGGACCACTGGTGCTTCAGCTGGTTCTGGCTTCGCCGGACTCCCGAGCAGCGACGCACTGCCCGGCGCACTTTTCCCAACTGCTGCCGATGCTCCCGGAGCCTGTACCCGGACCCAGGCCTGCCGCCTGCTGCCAGGGTTAAGGGGAGGTGGCGCTGCACAAAAAAAACAGTGCGGCCAACTCCACCTCCCCAAATAAGACCCGTGCCTGCACCCCTTGTGGGTGCCACCTTCCGCACGGAAGGCGGTCGCGGCTCAGACTGGGATGTCCCCTGTGGCCCTTTGCCATGGTTCTGGGGTAGGCGGGGGGCGGAAAAGAAAAGGTAAAAATTCAAAAAGAAATGAAAAAAGCAGGTAATAGAAAAAGAGTGAAAAAGTAGTTAGAAAACACACAAAAAGTAGACAAAAACTAAAAATATAGAATCAGGAAAATATAGAGAGAGATAATAAATAAAAAAGTTCAAAAAAAAGTTTTCAAAAACAAAGGATTGAGAAGATAGAGGGAGGATTGAAAAGGAGGCTAGAACCATAGCATAGAGTTAAAAACAAAATGGCCGTGCCCATTGCGACCGCATGGGCAAGTTCGCGAGATATTTTCCCCCCGAGCATGCAAAAAGCGTCGCGAACACGCAATACGCGTTCCCGAACAGGAAATACCTATCGCGAACAAGCGCGAGCATGCATTGTGCGACCCGGAACAGGAAATAGGATCGCGGGCGGGACAAGTGAAAACAAGATGGCTGTGCCCATTAGCAACCGCATGGGCAAGTTGGCGACACATTTCCAACGCGATCACGCAAAAAACCTCGCGAACAGGCGGGACAAAAACTTCTGCGTCTTCGCGATATTTCCACATGTTCGCAGAGATTTTTTATGTTTTTGCGAAGCTTTGCGTAATGCAATTACGCAATTTCTGGCCAACCTTAATCGTCACCGCCTGTATGGCGGTGGCGATCCGCCCGCCAAAACCTACCACCCACATGACTTTTCCCCTGCCACATTACGATGGCGGGGGGGACCCCGGAGGACGCCCGATTGCCTACCGGGCGGAAAAGCCCAGTTATATGGTGGCGGTGCCTTGCAGGCACGGCCATCCATATTATGATCATTGCAGTGAACTGCCTTTCTATGGAAAGGCAGGCGTTTTTGTCTTTTGGGCCCGATCCGGGCCCCCAGGGTATTCGGGGGTGCATAGGGGGGTACCTATGGTACCCCCTGCACTGTCATGGACATGGTGGCAGGCATCTCACGGTGCCCGTCACCTTGTGCATGACAATGCACAGGGTGCATTCCCAGCATTGTGGCGAGCGGTGCTGTGAGCACCGCCCGCCACAATGCTGGGAATGGAGGATACCACCGCCGCAGTGGCGGTGGCATCCTAATTGCAGGTGCAGGACCGCCGCACCACTGGCAGCCGGTCCAAGCACCACTAGGGTGGCGGGCGGACCGCCCGCCACCCTAGTGGTGCTTGGACTGGCCGCCAGTGGTGCGGTGGTCCTGCACCTGCAATTAGGATGCCACCGCCACTGCGGCGGTGGCATCCTCCATTCCCAGCATTGTGGCGGGCGGTGCTCACAGCACCTCCCGCCACAATGCTGGGAATGCACCCTGTGCCTTCCTAATTGGCCCCATTGTTTTTTATTAAAATGTAATCAAATTATTTCAAATTTTGTAATAACTTTTTAAAAAAGACTTCACAGCTATCCACTACAATTACAACATCCCACTAATATTCGTCAACAAATTCTATATAAATTAAAAAAATTCAATAAGTATTTAAAATATAATTTTCAAAATGTATAATTTTTTTTAGTTTACTCCCCACCCTTATCCCCTATAAACCCAACATCTCACTCCTAAATATTTTAAAATTCTATCACTTTATATCAAAATTAAAAAAAGATATTATTATACATTTTGTTAACAATTTTTTTAAATACTCCCCTCCCTTATCCCCTATAGACCCAACATCCCACTTCTAAAAATATATTGAACACAAAAAAAACAATTTCTACAATTTTGATTTATTAAAACATAGAAATGTACACACAAACATTATAATTTTTTTAAAATGTACAATTTAAACAAAACATAAAAACAATAATTATAAACGATATCGATATTATATACAATATTTTTTGCATCAATATTTTTGACAACGATATTTAATACAACACCTAGTGGCCGATTAGGATCCGCCACCCTAGCTGTGCTGGCACCGGACGCCAGTGGTGCGGTGGTCCCGCACCTGCAATTAGGAGGCCACCATTCCCAGCATTGTGGCGGGTGGTGCTCACAGGTACCCTCCATGTGCACCCCCACCCCCCCATCACCCTGGGGGCCCGCAACGGGCCCCCAAAGTCACTATCCGCATGCCTTACCTGCAGCTTCCCGCTGCCTTCCTAATATGGATGGCGGTGTCTAACAGACACCGCCACCATAGCATGCCCCTTTTCCGCCCGGTCACCTGTCTGACCGGCGGAAAACCGGCGGACGGTCTTTCCTTCCGCCGGGGTCCCCCCACCATACTAATAAGGCGGGGGAAATGGGTGGCCTGCAGGGAAGGATGTAGGGCGGATCGCCACTGCCATGCGGGCGGTGGTGATCCGCCCTACATCCTAATGGACCCCCTAATTTTGATGTTTTTGACTTCGACATTACTTACGACGATATTTTCAAATCACTATATTTTAAATGATATTTTTGTCACACAATATTTTTTCTCGGTATTTTGTCTGAATACGATTATGGAGCACCCATGATAAAATCAACTAAATTATCTCAGCCTTAATAGGAGGCTCAAAAGACTAACACTTCGGTTCGTGTCTAAAAGTTACACTTTCTAATAAAAAGAGATAAAAGAATCTGCAAGCAGGCACTTGATACAAATAGATGAAGTCTAAACAGGCCCTGTCACAGTTTGCACATTTTCCCAAGATTGTTAACAGGACAGTTACGTTTTAAAGGCATTTATAGCATCATGAAACACTTCACAATATTTCTATGTAAGCTAATGCATAAAATACTGCATAAAAATAAGAATAAAATATAGCATTGAATACCATTTAAAACACTGCATACAATATTCCATAAAACAACAACATATATTAGTATATGCATGTTCATAGATTAAAAGACTACAAGGCATAGCATTTTGTCTAAAACTAATGCTGCTGGGTGTAAAAGACAAATAATATTTTGAAAACAAAAAGGGGGCACAAACTATCCTTTGCCAGACTCTTCGTCATTATTTCACAACAGCAAGAACAGTCGTTTTCCCTTTGATCCTAGAGGCATGATTTAAACTTGGTTCATTTCTTTCTTTGAGTTTATGTTAACTTCACGATATCCAGGCTCTTTTCTATTGAAGAGAAAACTCTTGGAAAAGCATAGGTATGTTCATTGTGTTGCCTCATTGCCTTTGGTTTGGAAATGGATGATGGAGGAGATGGGCATAAGCACTGGAACAAATGTAAGTTTAGAGAATCCATTGAGGAGGATATCTTCTGTGCATTAACTCTTGTTAGCATCAGTGATTCAATCACTGAAGGTGTTGCCAACTCAAATGCTGGAGGAGATTTTTTCCCATCATATTACGCATATTTGACAACTGGTAAGTGTTGTGCCCAGAAATAGACTTGATGCATTTATAGTGGCCGTAGCAGTTGTTTCACATTGATCGAGTCCATTGGTGGCAGTTCCAACGCAACATCCAGAAAAGTTTTTTGAACCAATTTATGGACCAGAAGACTGGTGTCACTTGCAAAGGATCCAATTTGTGGAATGATAGCGTCCAGTGCACGTTTAGGGCAGTCATCCATACATACCCAAGTTAGAATGCTAGGACTTCTCTGCATTGCTTCTCTGCAGGATATTCATATTTGAAATTTGATCTGGAGGTTGTACTTTTTTTTCTAATTAGAAAAACAACGAGAATACCAAAACCGATGATCAGAAGGATGGTCAGAAATCCAACAAAACAGATTGGAGAACAATGAATGAAAAAATAAAAGGAATTAGCCCCAAAACAGCCTGAAAACCAATCAACAAACCAGATCCAATATTCTTGAAGAAAAGTGCTATGCTAGCTCTGTTGAGCAATTTAAAGATGGTGTGCAAAATATCTTTACAGTGAATAGTATATTGGGTTGCACGAGTTTTTAAAACTCTGACACCAAACGAGCTGGCTGCTAGTGAAAGTTTTCTACCGCTGAGGTTAAGGGGACCTCTTTGTGCATTATTATTGCAACAAGCTTCTTAGACTTATCAAGGCACAAAATAATCATATTTATTCTGGGCCAAAGGAAATTTTCAAACAATGTTTTGGAAGGAGGATACAAGGTTACCCCACATCATTTTATGATTTCTGGTACATTTAATAAATACAATTGGCCTTGGTTCATTCCACAATGTACCATTTGTGACTATTAAATAAGACCTATTATTCAGGTGTGTGTGGTATGCTCGAAGGGATTAAACAGGTTCAGCTACCAATTTACAGTTTAATCCTGGCTTCAATGGTGTACAAGCTTAGTGATGGAATCGCAAAGGAGTGCATGACGTAGAGGACTGGAACATCCAGCTGTACTTATGAATGAGTTATTGTCTTGTAGGTAACTGAAAAAATTTAAACTGTAACTCCCACACATTGTGGAGAAAAGTATTGTGCATTTTTGCAAACCAACCCAAGGACTCATTAAGGGGCCGATTCCGATGGCCGGTCGGACAGCTGTCCGTAGCCTTACCCTGCGACCGACACGTACCCGGAGCCGGTCCATCCTGTATAGGAAGTACGATGCGCATAACTGCCAAAAACACGACCGACACGTAGGCTGTGAATCAAGACCCATTCTCCGTCCGAGCCGTAACTCCCAAAGAGGAACCGTGTCGCCCGGAAGCAGTATCCATAGCAGTTTCCCGCATGACAAGTACGATGCGTACTTCCTACGTGCCGGACGGGTCGTCACGTACGGCACGTCACAGCATCTCGAAAACAAGCATATCAGCTACGATTCGCGCCACAAATCAATACACGGCTACGAGATGGAACAGCTTGCAGTGGGTACGAGACAGAGCAACAAGCAGCGTTTACGACACGAACACATCCTGAATCCCATCGCGCAGGTCATACCAGTACTCTACATCTATGACCGGATCAGGGACCGACGGCGCAGACGGTAAGTCAGACACCTACCACATAAACAAACGACACGTACCCGCAAAATGGCACACACACACACAGGGGATACATATCCTGGCCACTAACAACAGCCCACCATAGGGGTTGCATGGCCAGCACCACTAACACCCCCACCCATAGGGGGCCTGTTGCCCATCACCCCTGCCACCCCCACTCACAGGGGACCTGTTGCCCATCACCCCTGCCACTCCCACTCACAGGGTTATGTTTCCCATCACCCCTGCCGCCCCCACTCATAGCAGACCTGTTGCCCATCACCCCTGCCACCCCCAGCCATAGGGGACCTGTTGCCCATCACCCCTGCCACCCCCACTCACAGGGCTTATGTTTCCCATCAACCCTGCCACCCCCACTCACAGGGCTTATGTTGGCCATCACCCCTGCCACCCCCACTCACAGGGCTTATGTTGCCCATCAACCCTGCCACCCCCACTCACAGGGGACCTGTTGCCCATCAGCCCTGCCACCCCCACTCACAGGGCTTATGTTTCCCATTACCCCTGCCACCCCCACTCACAGGGGACCTGTTTCCCATCACCCCTGCCACCCCCACTCACAGGGCTTATGTTGCCCATCACCCCTGCCACCCCCACTCACAGGGCTTATGTTGCCCATCACCCCTGCCACCCCCAGCCATAGGGGACCTGTTGCCCATCACCCCTGCCACCCCCAGCCATAGGGGACCTGTTGCCCATCACCCCTGCCACCCCCACTCACAGGGCTTATGTTGCCCATCACCCCTGCCACCCCCACTCACAGGGCTTATCTTGCCCATCACCCCTGCCACCCACACCCATAGGGGGCCAATTGCCCATCACCCCTGCCACCCCCAATCACAGGGGACCTGTTGGCCATTACCCCTGCCACCCCCAGCCATAGGATGGGTGATGCGCAACACATCCAGCATACGCAAACATCAGGTATGTCCGCAAAATACATCCCCCACGACATCATGACAACAGTGTGTAGTCTGCGACAAATGCCCACAACAGTGAATATGGCTACGAGCATACAATGTAAGTAACAGCACATGTGTGACCAACACATGAGTGTGACGTACACAAGGCAAGCATCACCATAGTACTGTGGCAATGTAAAAATAACACCCCCTCACTGTGTAGAACACAAGTCAAGTGGGGGCTCACAAAATGCAGCAGATGTGGAGCATTGTGGTGATGGGGACCAAACCCCCCTCAACACAGTGACCAAAAGGTAAGTGTCATCATGGTCAAAGCTGCAAATAACAAACAGCATGTATGATCCCTGCTCCCAACACATCAACCACTTCTGGGGAAAAATAGTGGTTGTGTCCCATACACACAGAGATATGTTGAGGCAAACAGTGCTGTGAAAACATAACACTCTCGGCCATGTGCAGACAAGCACCACACATGGGGGCTGACAATGCACACAGCGTACAATGACACAACAGCAGAAGTGACCATCCAAAACAACATGTGTAGACTGTAGGTGTCAGCTCACTAACACACATTCCATGCCAGCAATGGCACCCAACAACCAGGATGTGCACAATGATGTGAAATGACTCACAGGGACAGCATGCAAAATCACAGAAACAGCATCCAGACAAAGGCCCACAACAGCAATACCAATGCACTGGTGCAGATGCACAAACACAAACAGGCAAACTCACTCTGCACATCGGACACAACATGTGTGTGTGTGTGTCACAGTATCCACAGGCAACTACACAACACATGAGAGGGGCTGAACCACAGTGACACAGATGTGGACACAGTGCAATACAAAAGTAAACCATCATTGGGACACCCTCAGTGGGCAAACAGGAGTTGGGAGATGAGAGGGAGCACAACAGACACATGTGACACTAGCTGGAATGAGCACCAACTAACACAGCAAGAGACTGACACACAACAGCACAATCCCCAGGGACAAGACATTGGTGTGACACAAGCATGCATGACACCTCCACTGTGATGACAAAGGCAGCTGTCGTACAAACTGGGACACCCAGACATGTGTCCTGTGCCACAAACGTACATCACACATACACAAACACAAATCACTCAGCATGGCCCCTCTGTGTCTGACAACATCATCAACACTCAGAACTGACAAATCACAATAATGATACACCAATTAACAGGAGTGAGTCATGCACCCACACATCTGGTAGCCCATTGGAAAAGTAGTGGGATTAACCCAGTACCACTCAGCAAGCATCAACAAAACGAACATATCAAGGGAACACTGTCTGTGTATGAACAGGGATGTGGACACACACACATGCACATACAATACACACCATGGGCCCAGGCCATGTCACTGGACAACACACTAACTTGAGGGGACACAACTCCTGTGGGAGCCCAGCTGTGCCAACCACATTCACAGCAAGTCCCACTCATGTTTGCAGAACACTTGGTCAGTCAGCCATCAGTTACCGCACAATGAAGGCTCTGGTCACAACAGCCTGGTTACGTGAGTCTCCCTTAAGTCATCTGCATATACTGAATACATATGTACAGCAAGTTGCACAGAGGACCCCGTTGCTCATATACCAATGATGCCCACACCTGTGGGGGCCAGTAGTGATGAGCATGAAGTATGTGGAAGTGACAATTTGGACAATGGGAAGCACATCATATGTGCAGGGGTGCAAGACACAGATGTGACCATGGCAATTAAACGCTCACAGAGAGATGTACACAAATGGTTGATCCAGACACACCCAGGTAGCTCAAAAGGATGACATGGATACCCACCAGAATAGGATACATATCTCATGGACCACAGGGAGTACCTCACATCAACACATCAGTATGCAACATTGTAAACCAAGCATTACAGGTGCAAGGGCATCTAAAACAACCTCAACACGATGTACAGCTAAATCAAGTTCACAGGGACAAAGTAAAAAGCTTTATTCAGCATATGAAAAGTGAAACGTCTGTTCCAACAAAAGGCCAATGGCCAGTCCATGTCCAAAGGGCAAGGAGTGAACTAGAGTCACAAATTCAGTATATGAAATTCGAAAACGTCTGTGCAACCAAAAAGCCAATGGCCAGTCCATGTCAAATTGCCAAGGAGTGAACTAGAGTGACAACTGTCACACCTTGCTTGCCTGCACTGCTATGGACCGGGGTCATCCCCTCGGAGGGGCATACATGGGGGCAGGCCAGGCACCGCAGGGACAGGATCAGGGTGCAGCAGAAGGAGGCAGTGAAGAGGTGGGGGATGCAGGCGAGACACTTGCAACTGCAGTGGAGATGACTGAAGTGGTGGGTGCTGTCACAACTGTGTGGCACAAGTCAGATGGGGTGGGTGCCGGCACAACTCCAGTGGGCAGGTCAGATGGAGTGGATTGGCTCACCACTGCAGTGCCCAAGTCAGACGGGGTGGGCGTGGACTCCAAAGCAGTGCCTACATCCATGGGAGCGCAATGGGGGACAGGTGAGGTCTGCAGGGCAGGGGGTGGTGACACGGTCCCCACATCAGTGGCAGCAACTGTCTGACCAGGTGTGGAGGAGCAAGTGCTAGGGGGGGTGGCCTTAGCATTTTGGAGAATTGTGTATCTGTATGTGTGGGAACCCGGAGCAGTGGTGGGGGAACCTCTGGAGTGGTAGCCTGGGGATGGAGGACGGAGACTTTGCCTTGGAGCTGCGTGCTGGCCGGGGGGGGGTCTTGCTCTTCTTGCGCCGGGGGGACTTGCGGGTGGGCGTCTCGGTCTGACTGCACCTGGGAGAGGGTGTCCGGGTGTGAGGGGCACTCCCTTCAGTGTGTGGGGACTTCCTCTTCCCCTTGTAATCAGGATCTGCTGGGTCGGTGGGGAAGAGGCCAAGGTCACAGAGGAAGAGCTTCTGGGGGGATGGGTTGCAGGTGAGGCAAGGGAAGGGGGCTGGGAGGGAGAGGTCTCAGAGGACTGTGGAGTGGTTGTGGATGACTGTGTGTGTGTCAGCAAACCAGCACCTGTGAGTGTGGAATCAGTCCCCTGCGCTTGCTTGTGTGCACGTCTAGCCCTTGGTTTGGGGGTTTCTGTGCTTTGGGCAGGTAGTGTGCTAGGAATTGTGGGTGCTGCAGGGGTAGGAGGGGTATGGGACTGTTGGAGGAGGGACACTGCTGCCGTCAGGGAGGAGGCCACGGACTGGTTGGTCCTCTGTAGGGCAGACATGCCAGAGGAAATGCCCTCCATGAATGACACCAGTTGTGTCAACAGACCTGTGTGTGCATGGAGGACCTTCAGCATCGACGTCTGCCCCACATGCATCTGTCTAAGTAAGTCCACAGACTCCTCACTCAGGGCAGCAGGGGACACAGGGGCAGGGGGTGCGGTGCCTGGCACAAAGGAGACATGCTCACGAACACGGGAGCCCACAGGGACCTCTGGGATGGGAGCCGATTGGAGGGGGGTGTTGGTGGTGGTGGTGGTGGAGGTGGTGGTGGCGGAGACAGCCTCACTAGCTGGGGTTTGGTGGCTGCTGACACCCGCCTCCACAGGGGAGTCATCCTCAGAGCTGCTGTGGCCTTCAGCTGGGGGGGATGGTGCTGACGACTCCTCTGTGTGGCTGAAATCGCCCTCCGTGCCACTGGGTCCACCTGACTCCTCTCCTTCTGTCCCTGTAAGGCTCTGTGGCTCCTCCTGTTCCGTGGAGCTGTCCCCTCCTGTGGCCGTGGATGTATCTGGATAGGAATAGGAAGTAACAGAACAACATCAGTCAACTGCACCGACTGCACACACCACAGTGAGTACATCACATCACAGGGCAAGCCCTGGCATCATCAGCTGAACACAGCTCAAAGTGCCAACACTGTTTAGAATAAGACAATTGTCATTTCCAACATCAACCATGGCACACATATCCCTCCTTGATTTGCACACATATGTCTGTTGCATGTTGGATACTAATACCCCAATGTTCCAACATGCACCACCCACACATTAGTTGTACATGCAAGTGAACATGTAGGAGTATGTCACTAGACCCACAGCACATCTCTTGCGACTGACTCAGCACAGGTGTCCAGATGAAGGGATGGGCAGAGACTCATTTCACATGCTTGGGATGCATGCCAGCAACACACACTATGATGTACTCATGTCCTGATGGGCAAGGCCACAATGGGGTGCATGGTGCACACTTGAACACAACGCAGGCTCACTCATAGCAAGTTCAATGCCATGGCACTGGGATGCCCTGAAAGTCAGTCAACACTGTCTCCTGTCACAGGGGCAGGGCATCCAGACAGCAACAATATGCACTGACTCACAATCCTAGCTCAGGGGCAAATCTGACTCTGTAGATGACCGGCGCACTTTCCCATCCCATGCAAACAACATATCCACGACCCAGAAGACCCCACATCATGAAAATCAGACATATGAGACATATGAGTCTCAGCAAACACGAATCCATGTACATTAACACATCACAGTCTGCCATGCATATAACCAAGCTGCATGAGGGACGGAGTTGCATACACCATTGTGCGCTGTCAGATGCTCACACATTTATATGCCACACAGGTCTTGTCTCCCACAGTCACATTGCAGATGTCATGCTGACCCTCGGAATCATGGACACCCCAGTTGTATGTAGCAACAAGCACACACCTGAGGGCACATGTAACGAAGTACAACCTGCAATTTCACACACAGGAGTGGGATTACAGAGTGTTTCTGAATGCCCTTGAGGGGGCAGGACTGGGCAGTACTAAGTGAAACAGTGTTTTGCCCCCGACAGTAGTCAGGTGGCTAAGCAATTGTGGCATACTTGCCATACCTACTCCTGATGCCCAAAAATTGGAGTACCCTGCTGCATGGTTTTGTATTGAATACCCCAGAAACATGTTGCGAGTCAGACCAGCAATTAGTACACATCTCAAGGGCACACACAGATCACATGTCAGATCTCAGGCATTGTGTAAACAATTTACCCACCCATGACACACACAACAGAGTTACGGGAACTGATGCTGACTGGTACCTGATACATAGCTGACTGCCTGCGGGGACACAGTGCCCTAGTGACACAATCCAAAGACTGTAGGGGCCACACCTGTGGAACAGATGAGGAGGGTGCAACACACAGATGAGGGACCTTATTTGGGGACTACAAGACCTACGTAATGTGGAAGTGTGACCCGGACAAAAGACTGCTATTTGCATGTCAGACATAGTACACAGATCAGGCATGGACTTACCCCCTTCCTGCTGCTGTCTGGACTTCAGCTGCCTATCCAGGTCCAGGAAGACCACTGCCAGTATCCGGAGCATGTGGGGAGTCAGGGTCTGGTGTCCGCCCCTCCTGCGTGGAGGTGAAAGCTTCAGCTGGTCTCTAGCTATCCTCCGGGTCCAGCCCCGAAGGTCCTGCCACCTATTCTGGCAGTTGCGGATCCGGCGCTTGTAGACGCCCACAGAACGAACAGCCCAGGCGATGGTCAGCCAGATCTCCTGCTTCTGGTGGGCATCAACCTGTGAGGAGGACAAAGTGAAAAGTACATTAACACACATGCCTGAGATTTGTGCAGCACACAATTAAATATACATGTCATCATCACAAAGAGAAAATAATTACACAGGTAGTGCAACCCTGGGGAATGAAAATTCACATGCATGTCTGACATGTTAACAATGCAGCAGGAAAAATATTCAGTACATGTCCCTACACACTTTGGGGGCTGAAAGTAGTCAGTGATAATGCTTGCCACTGCTGTACACACTGCTAGTACTTCTAGTCAGACAACATGCTTAATTAGGAAGGCAGTGGACAGCACACTCACCTGTTCCCCTGGTGTCCCATAGAGCTTTCTGTACTGTGGAAGGAGCCCGTCCAGCAGGGCCTGGTTCTCCTCCTCAGTGAAGGCTGGGGCCCTCTCCAGTGTACGTGCCATAGCAGGAGCCAGAGGATGCAGAGACAGCAGCAGTGGTAGCAGGGATGTGGTCCAGTAGCATGTAGTGCAGGCACGTGAGCTCCCTGGGGTACAGCCAGCCTTATATCTGTGCTGCAGGGGCAGACTCTGTGCCATGTGTCCAAAGTGATAGGTCCAACACGGTAGCATTCTAGGAATCTGGCCAATCCATTTAAAAGTATGACTCGTACACGCCTTCCGCATCGTTCAAATCTTCACCTTCATGGAACACTTGAAATTGCAACATTGTTGTAGGCATCCAACTGAATTTCCAGTGCACAACTTGTACAAGTTTTGAATCTGCATCCGTCTCCATGACAGTCCTGAGCCAATGGGTGCGCCCGGCTCCTTCATCTGATTTTACAACGCATATTTTGAATGTACACATGCACCCGTCTCCATACGATTCAATGGCCGAGGCGTATGCACGGGTCGGACATGACCCGTGCAATGCGTACGCATTGTCACCCATGTCGGACCTCATTGCATTCAATGAGAAGGCGTACGCACGGCTCGGACATGACCCGTGCAATGCGTACGCATTGTCACCCCCGTCGGACCTCATTGCATTCAATGACAAGGCATATGCACGGCTTGGACATGACCCGTGCAATGCATACGCATTGTCACCCGCGTCGGACCTCATTGCATTCAATGACAAGGCGTACGCATGGCTCGGATATGACCCGTGCAATGCGTACGCATTGTCACCCGCGTCGGACCTCATTGCATTCCATGACAAGGCGTATGCACGGCTCGGACATAACCCGTGCAATGTGTACGCATTGTCACCCACGTCGGACCGCATTAGTGTGGCCATGGACACCTGCACACACCTGCCACACTATAGCATTGGCCACACAGTGTCCCATGGCATGTGAGGCTGCATTCCCTGGGTGTTTGAGAGGGCCACAGCAGTTTTTTGTCTGGCACTTTGTGCAGCCACTCGCAGGCTGGTATCTTGTACATGGGGGGAGAGTCCTTTGTGTGTTGTGAACATTAGCACTGTGATGTGCAATTGGACAGTAATTGGCATGAGTGAAGGCCATAGTGTCAGGTTGGATATGTTTGGGGCATGTCACATACACCCTGAGTCCTGGGGGTGATGGCATGTACGTCACAGCGAGACCTGTAGCGCCAATACTGATGTGCACCCGCAGTCTGTGTGCATGTTGTGTCTCAGATGTGTCTGATCACATGTTACCAATGGGTGACAGTCTCCACATCCATGTGGTATATGCATCAACCTTGATGGGGTGTGTGTCTAAGAGACGTACATGTAGGGCCGGCATGGACAACAGTGGCCACTACCTGTGGGACTTACGCTTGCCTTGTGGTGTGTACGTGCTACGCCATGTCCGTTGCTGTGTTGATGTGGCAATACAGGGAGCCTGGGTTTCTGCATGGAAAAGATCTGTGATGCCTGGGAGACATGAGTCCTCATTAGTGACTGGGGTTTTTTTAACGTTGCAGCAGCACATAGGTTGGGTGACACAGCCAGATGATTAGCCCATTGCACTACATGGGACTCATGTGGACATGTGGAATTGAGATGTGAGGTGGTGGTCTTGTAGGTGACATATGTGTCCATGACCAACAGCACACACCTCAGTACATTGTGTAATGTCATGAACTAGCATATGAGAGTGATCGTGGTCATGGCCACATGGGGGGTGTACTGACAATCTTCCTTTGTGCATCTCTGTACTGCAGGGCACCAGCTGTGCATCGTCCGTTCTCAGACCTTGCAACCATGCAGGAACGCGACAGCATCAGACGGTACCGCTTCACCAGGCCACTGATTGAGGAGTTGGCGGAGCAGTTGGCACCACATCTGCTACCTGGCCGGACATACCCTACAGCACTGACCCCAGAGGTGAAGGTGATGGCAGCCCTGCACTTCTTTGCTACTGGTACCTTCCAGTACACTGTGGCTACTGCTGGTGGTATGTCGCAAACGCTGTTTAGTCGGGTGCTATGCGATGTCTTGGAGGGGATGTTGCAATTCCTCTACCTGTACATCAAGTTCCCGAGCCAAGATGAACTCCCTGAAATTAAGGATGCCTTTTATACACTGGGGAGGATGCCAAACGTCATTGGATCCATTGACGGGACACATGTTGCCCTGATACCACCACAGGCACATGAGCAGGCACACCGTAACAGGAAACACTACCATTCGATCAATGCTCTGGTGGTCTGTCTTGCTGACATGTTGATCACACATGTGTGTGCACGGTTCCCTGGTTCGGCGCACGATGCCTACATAATGAGGAGTAGTCACATTGCAACGCTGATGTCACAGATGCCAGGTCAGCGTGCCTGGCTTGTCGGTGTGTACTGACTGTTTTTCATTGTGTGTGTTTGTCATTGTTGTATTCCACACTCCTACCAAACTCATCTACTTGTTCATTTTTATGTGTGTAGGTGACTCTGGATACCCCAACATGGCGTGGTTACTGACACCACTCAGGAATGCTGGGACACCAGCCGAGCTGTGCTACAATGAGGCACATGGTCGGAGCAGGAGAGTTATTGACCGGACATTCGGCCTCCTGAAAAGCCGCTTTCGCTGCCTGGACAAGACCGGAGGAGCCCTCCCATATGAGCCTGCAAAGGTGTGCAAAATAATACTGGTCTGCTGCATGCTACACAACATGGCGGTGCGGAAGGAGGTGCCTCTCATCCTGGATGAGGTTGATGACGACCAACGTCCGGCACCTGTGGAGGATCCCGGCCTGGGCCAGGATGCCAGTGATGAAGATGATAGTGACGTCCGCTCCCAGCTCATCAACAACTTCTTCACCTGAAAGTGAGTTTCCAGGAATGTGTTGAGCCAGCTCTGTTGCTGTCTGAGTGTGTTTGTGTGCCACTTGACTGGATGCGTGCTGTGATGTATCCATTCAGGTGGTGTGAACTCCACAATAGGGTAGTACTGCTAACTAGTGCTTGTGTAGTGTTTTGCAACATGTTTTGTGCATGTTTATTGCATTTCTCTCCTGTTCGTCTGTGATTTTGACTGTATCTTGTCTGTCCTTCCCAGGGTCCTTTACATGTTGTGTGGTCAACACTGACCCCCAACACCCAGAAGCCAACACCAGTGTGGAAGTTGAGAATTCCCATCACCTGATGTACCACACATCCCTGGACTTCCATTCTCTAAAACATTGTGAGCGTGTGTCCACTATTACGTAAAATTACCGTGCAACTATTGTGGAATAAACGTGTTGCTGGTGTGTAATGAACCTGTGCTACGCTTTGTTATGTGCGTTGTCTGTCTTCCCACATCTGAGTGATATCTGCTTAACTCACCTGTGGACTTGTTACCACTGACTGTGCTTGGTGTTGTGTCTGTGAATGCCAATGTGTTTCAGGTCAACATCATTGTGTGTGATGAGTCACATGGCCATGGTGAGTATGTTTTGTGTTGCCATAGTGGTGTGTCTCCCTCACATGTGTCACATCCCCATGACTGACCTTACGTTGGTCACATTGTTGCAGTATTTGGCATGCACTGTGTTGTGTAGCAGATCGACTTCGCCCTGAACATGACAAGTTTGAATCACAACAGAGGCAAGTATGGTGTACTGGTGAGTTTATTTACAAACATGTGTGAGTGAGGTGCACAGGATGTTGGGTGCTGTACAGTGGTTTGGGAATCCAAAGTTCACATTTGAGTTGAACGTGCTGGTAGATGAAATGTCCAGAGAAAAGTCCACAGTCATCTGATACATTGGCCCAACATGAACCCTCCATGTCATGTGGGCGAGTTGTGTGCGATTGGACAAGGTGAACGGGTTGCACACAAAGAACATTGTCCAGAACAGGTTTAGAGGCCCTGAGGGATGTGCCGGAATTGGAATCAGCCCCTACATGCAAAAATAGTCAATATGAGTCTTCTGCTACAGAAAATGTGGCATCTTCCATTTATTTTACGCTTAATAAGGTGTAAATGACTTATTTATTAGCCATGATTCTTTTTGTAGAAGTCAGAATATATGGTTTGAATAGGTCACTCTCATTAATGAGCTTGCAAGGCACTTTTATTAGATTGTAATACTTGTAGCTGCCAGTTTAGCTGTGTAATTGCTTGCAGCTGAGCCTATCCATATTGTAGATTTAATTTGTCTTGTAGAAGGTCAAGGGTTGAAGACATCATAGTACTTATGGAATACTCATGTGTAAAGAGTGTTTGTATGCCATTATCAATCATTTAAATTGTATGCATAATTTCTCTTTCAATTTCTCAAACTTTTCCCGCAGCCTTCTTTTCTGACTATTTGCAGTTGATAAAAAATTGCATAACCTGCTGCAAATAAGAAGCATTTAACTTTAACTTGGTGTGCACCCAAAAGGAGGTAATTGGCAGAAAAGGTTGGAAACAAGCGATGGTGACACCACTCCTGAAAAAAGCAACGCTTGATCCAGATAGCCCAAAAAATGTAGACCCATTTACCTTCTACCCTACCTGGTAAAGATCATAGAGCGTCTGGTTAGTAGGACACTCTCCCAGTTCTTAGAAACTAACAATAAACTTGAGGACATGCAATTTGGCTTCCGTCCAGGATATGGAACAGAGACCGCCCTGATGACCGTGTTGGTCGATCTTCGAATGTGAGCGGACAGGGGACAATCAGTTATATTGATTCTGTTTGACCTGTCTGCCGCATTTGACATGGTTAACCTTGAGATCCTTCTGGCCAGAGTCGAAGAGGTCGGGGTACATGGTACAGCACTGAAGTGGTTTCAATCCTACCTATCTAATAGGAAACATACAGTGGCCCTCCCCCTTATCAATCTGAGTTTATTAACATCCTGCACGGTGTCCCTCAGGGATCTGCAATCAGTCCAATACTGTTTATTGTTTACATGAGCCCTTTGATTGCCATCATAAGGGCTCATAATGTTAGACTTGTAAACTATGCAACTTATCCTATCCCTAGAGGGAGACCAATCCATATCATTGGAAGATTTCCACGCATGTATGCAGGACACTGCACATTGGCTGAGAGAGCCTCTTTACAATTTAATGCTGATAAGACAGAGGTTCTATGTTGTGCAGCTGGGAAAGTTCCTTCTTTACTACCAATTAATTTTTGGCCCATTCCCATGGCCAATCCACTGGTACCCTCAGAGATGGTGCGTAACCTGGGAGATAGGTTTGATGACAAACTGAGCCTAGAAACTCAAGTGAACACAACAGTTTGGAGTTGTTTCTCTCTAATTATAGTACTCCGGTAGATTCTTCTGATGCTACCAACACAGGCTAGAGCATTGATAGTACGAAGTATTATCTTGAGCTGGCTAGATTATTGTAATGCTTTGCTGCTGGAGTCTCCAAAGTTTTGATTGAGAGACTCCAGAGGATCCTGATAATGGCAGCTAGGTTAGCCTTAATGAGGCCACAATGCTCATCTGCCTCTCAGACTATCTCAGAGCTGCATTGGCTCCCAGTATCGCAAAGGATACAGTTTAAGTCACTCTCCATTGTGTTTAAAGCTCTGCATGGTGCTGGACTGAAACCAATGTACAATAAATTTGTATGGTATGTTCCTACTCGAAGCCTCCGTTCTTCTTCTGCCAAATTGGTGAAAGTGCCCAGATTTAGAAGAACAAAATCAGGAGGTAGGGCCTTTAGCACTGCACTAGCATGACTCTGGGACAAACTTCCAACTGACATCAGACAGTTGGAAGACTTACTTCAGTTCAGGAAAAGAATAAAGACATGGTGCTATCCTGGAGCTTGATTCCTATTGTTTTAGTCATCCTTTGTCCACATTGCTCACTGCCTAATTTTATCATCTGTTGGGCACACGAATTATAAGCACTAGGGTACCCGTAGGGCGATAGTGCGCTTTAAAAGTGTCGATAACCTTAACATTAACATCATGGACAGATGCTCCTCCACAGCCGCGATGATGGAATGTGCTACCATTTTGGCACAGCCTACCGACAAACTATATGGTGAGACTTACAGGTGTATATTTATTATACCTGGGTACTGGACAACCAGCTAAAGACCAGGAGGTTTGGAAATAAATCGGCCCATGCATACATCAATATCGATTGGCCATAGGGCTATTTCTTCAGAATCTAATATGGTCAAATTGTGAGTACCATTCTGGATCATGTAAATTATTCGGAATCAGTAATGTTTTCTTTACTTTGCTAATTTGGAATTTGTTTTGAATTACCTTTTGGAATTGAAGGCTTCTTTAAATTTGTAGTGGCTCAAAATCTCAGATATGTTGTCTGCTGTACAGTTTTATTCAGCAAAATAATTTATTTGTGAATTATACATGCTCTAAATAAAGCTTCCTTACCCTGAATTTGCCAAATGGTGGTTCTTAAAGGCTTTTCACTTTCATATTTTCTGTACTAATAGACTTTCACAGCAAGATTTTTTTAACAAATCTATGGTAACATATCAATTTGTGATTGGTAATCAGGTTCTTTTGTGGTTTTCTTCTTCCTGTAAATAAGAGAAAGCTGTTTGATCTTCCCTTTTCTACTTTTTAAATAAGGATACTTCTTTTTAAAAATGGTGTGGCTATTTATGGGCGGAACTCTGCAGTGCTCCCACTGTGTATATGTATATATTTCGCAGAGAGTGCTGATTCTGTGTATATAGTGATCTTCGCTAAATCTTCTTTCGGCAACTAGCCATAAAAGTACATGAACGTCATAAAAATTAGAATACATAAAGTAAATTAAATACAATGCATAAATAGCAGGGGTTCACCGGCAAAATATCGAACCTGAAAATATCATCATACAAAAATATTGCAATCTAAATATTGATGTAAAAAAACTGCCATCCTATAGTTATCATGGAACTAAAAAAAATATTGTTGTCACTAATATCATTGTCTAAAATTATGTTGTTTTAAATATATATAAATGTAAATAGTAAAAATTATTATACTGAAAAATAACAATAATATAATACAAATTAAATATATTTAATTGATTTTAAAACAAATACAACAATTATACTTATTTCCAAAAAAATTAAAAACACATATCTAATTACAAATATAATTAAATTA
Organism: Triturus cristatus; assembly: GCF_964204655.1. NCBI lineage: Eukaryota > Metazoa > Chordata > Amphibia > Caudata > Salamandridae > Triturus > Triturus cristatus. The sequence goes on from NC_140589.1 coordinate 467,749,122, forward strand.
TGAATTTAAATTTGTATTATAATTTAATATTTTTTGCAAATTAATTGATAAATATATTCACTGAAAAAACCATAGGTTTCAGGGGCGTTATAGTTAGCTGGACATTTCCCTCATACAAAACGTTAGAAATTCCCCCGTTATAGTTAGTTCAGCTAACTATAACTCGCACCCCCGCAATGCACTGCTGATGACGTCACATATTACATCACTCATGACATGGTCAGTGACCTCACTGATGACATCTGAAATGACATCATGTCATGTCATGAGTGATGTAATATGTGACGTCATCAGCAGTGCATTGCGGGGGCGCGCATTCAACCGTTTAAAAAAAAAAAAAGGGGGGCCCCATGGGGTCCTTCTGGGACCCCCTAAGCAGATCTAGAGGGTCAGGGTATTTCTACTCTGCCCCCTTTATATGTTTTACACACTTATTCCCCTTGCTTCTTCAGCCTCGCTTCTACCGAGGCAGAAAATGGCCGCCAACAGTTCCTGGTTTCGAATGTAGACAGACACTCGACAGCCAAAATAGCATTCAGCGCGTGATCGTCAGGGTGCAAGCTCGTTTCGGTGAGGGTGCGCTTACGGTGCGGGTAGGGTGCGCGGATCCTCCCCGGCCATAGATATCACTAACTTTTTTACCCTAATTTTCTCAGGAACTACTGAACAGATTCACACCATTTATGCAAAAGGCACAAGTCTGAACTGAGGACTACCTCTTTGCCAAATTCGGTGTAATTCCGTTCAGCAGTTCGGGCTGTAGCTGCGACAACAGATCCCATGGGAAATTGCATGGGGAAAATGCGTTTTGGGACCCCCCTCTTTTCTCGGCCCCCGCTTGACGAATCACCACGAATCTTTCAGGGTAGGAGCGGAGCTGGCCAAAAGTGTGGAAGATTTCGCGAAGATTCGTCAAACGGAGCCAGACTTATAGGGAATAGAATGTTGCGGATTTCCTATGGAAAATAGGTCCTAATTATAACTATCTACTGGCGACCGCCAGTAGATGATATATATATATATATATATATATATATATATATATATATATATATATATATATATATATATGCACACAAAACGACCAAGATTGCCAAAGTCCGTGGCCCGTAGACAGGTGGCGAGTCAAACCGGGCAGGTCTCCCGGTAATTTAAATCACGCACAACAATCTTCTTCATAGAAGGACTCGCGCTCAGAACAAAACCAGAAATGTATTCACCAAGGTTACGCGTTTCGACAGCCAAGCTGTCTTGATCACACAAAGTAATACATATTTCGAGTGACTCTATATAGGTGCTGATACAAAGAAAGGACTATTGTTTGACAAGTGGTGATTGTAAACACGGCGGCCATATTTGAGTGTAGTCAAAACATATATAACTGCAATAGATCCCTCCTCCTAGTGTTATAATATGCCATCTATTATTGTTATAGTAAACATAATTAAAAATCATACAATATGGTGCAGGCATACGAACAAGTTCACGGTGCATGATTTGCCAACTGCAATATAACCATATCATACGCGATGAATACAACGCTGTAGAAACATAATTAAGTGTTTTAAGGATATACGTCAAGCAATAGTGCCTCTAATATTATAGCGTATGTTGTGGATCTAAAGGTATGCCTCCAGTGACAATATATTATTTATTACCTGAGGATACGTATATCTCAGATATGTGTTCAGCAATAGTGCTGCATTAATCATAGCATATGAGATAATCCACAGTAACGTGTGCCCAATAAAATCAGCGTAGTGCTATGACATGGAAAAATTCATCGCGGCATAGTGCCCATGTAGTAGGTTATATATATAATTCAACTATAAGTAAACAGTCAGAGAACTTGAAAATGTGCATACAATGGTGCCGATTACGATCCGGTAAAAACCGGGTACGAACCGTCGGTCGGAGAGTATTCTCCGTCCGACTCGTACCCGGTTGTAAAACATTACAAACATGGAATTACGATTCGCACAGAAACACCATTTCCGTACGATTCGTAAAAAACACCGACCGGCGAAAATATGCATACGAATGTGATCCGGGAATGCTGCGACGTGACGTCGGGACGCTTCCAGGCAGCGTTTCACGACCCAGGAAGTACGATTCGAACCGACAGCAGTCCGGACGGCAATATTTTTACGGCACCCAAAAAGTGCCGGAAATGCGAAGTACGGTGCGAAACGACCAGAGTAGGTGGCCCGGTAAGCGCCGTACCCCCCCCAGCCCTGGCATGTACGCGCCATACCCCCCCCAGCCCCCGCATGTACGCGCCGTACCCCCCCCCAGCCCCCGCATGTACGTGTCGAACCCCCGTGTATGTACACCCGAGTACGTGTCGAACTGTACGTGTCGAACCCCCCCCGTGTATGTACACCCGAGTACGTGTCGAACCCCCCGTGTATGTACACCCGAGTACGTGTCGAACTGTACGTGTCGAACCCCCCGTGTATGTACACCCGTGTACGTTCGAGTCGTACCCCCACCCGTGTATGTACGGTGCGTACCCCCAGCGCTACGCGGGGGTTCGACACGTACTCGGGTGTACATACACAGGGGGTACGGCGCATACATGCGGGGGCTGGGGGGGGTACGGCGTGTACATGCGGGGGCTGGGGGGCGGTACGGCGCGTACATGCGGGGGCTGGGGGGGGTACGGCGCGTACCGGGCACCTGCTTGGACGTCTCCATGGTTGCTATTGGAGTTCGGTGCGGACGGTCTTTTAACCATACGTTGTACAATCGGACGCCCGGGACGGATCGTGATTCCCAGGTCGGACTTCGCTTTTCACGTTTGTACGGTATATCGTCCGAGGACGTGTCGGACACTTTTTCCGACCCGAGGACGTGTGGGGAATCATTCCCAATGCGACTCGTATGGGCTTTTTACCAAGCGAATCGTGATTGCCAGTTTGTACGGCACTTGTACGATTCGTACGGTAAAAAGACCGGATACGAGTCGTACGGGAATTTTTTTTACCGGATCGTAATTGGCACCAATGTTGCTACCATGATGTATCATAGGAACACATAGCATATGAGAGATCATTACGATGTTAATCGGCCGACAACTCGTCAAATATATAAAAACCTGTTATCTAGCACCCTTTAACAGATTCCTGAAACAAAGAAAGGAAAGAAAATCCCCAAAATTAGATATACATAATAACAAAATAGAAAATCTTTTCTGGGATGGAACCGTCGGACGATTAACATCGTAATGATCTCTCATATGCTATGTGTTCCTAGGATACATCATGGTAGCAACATTGTATGCACATTTTCAAGTTCTCTGACTGTTTACTTATAGTTGAATTATATATATAACCTCCTACATGGGCACTATGTCGCGATGAATTTTTCCATGTCATAGCACTACGCTGATTTTATTGGGCACACGTTACTGTGGATTATCTCATATGCTATGATTAATGCAGCACTATTGCTGAACACATATCTGAGATATACGTATCCTCAGGTAATAAATAATATATTGTCACTGGAGGCATACCTTTAGATCCACAACATACGCTATAATATTAGAGGCACTATTGCTTGACGTATATCCTTAAAACACTTAATTATGTTTCTACAGCGTTGTATTCATCGCGTATGATATGGTTATATTGCAGTTGGCAAATCATGCACCGTGAACTTGTTCGTATGCCTGCACCATATTGTATGATTTTTAATTATGTTTACTATAACAATAATAGATGGCATATTATAACACTAGGAGGAGGGATCTATTGCAGTTATATATGTTTTGACTACACTCAAATATGGCCGCCGTGTTTACAATCACCACTTGTCAAACAATAGTCCTTTCTTTGTATCAGCACCTATATAGATTCACTCAAAATATGTATTACTTTGTGTGATCAAGACAGCTTGGCTGTCGAAACGCGTAGCCTTGGTGAATAAATTCCTGGTTTTGTTCTGAGCGCAAGTCCTTCTATGAAGAAGATTGTTGTGCGTGATTGATATATATATATATATATATATATATATATACATATATATATATATATATATTATCTACTGGCGGTCGCCAGTAGATAGTTATAGTTAGGACCCTGTTTCCATTGGAAATCCGCAACATTCTATTTGGAATAACTTTGGCGCCGGTCGACGAATCCTCGCGAAATTTTCAAAATAGGTGGGGCGCTACGCTCCGCTCCTACCCTGAAAGTCTCGGGGGGATTCGTCAAGCGGGGGCTGAGAAAAAAGGGGGGTCCCAAAACGCGTTTTTCCCATGCATTTTTCCGTAGGACCTTTAGACACAGCTACAGCCCGAACGGCCGAACAGAGTTACTTGAAATTTGGCAGAGAGGTAGTCTACAGGTCAAGGAAGTGCCTTTTGTAGGTCTGGTGTAAATCTGTTCAGTATGTCCTGAGAAAATAGCATTTAAAAGCATATATATATGTGGGCGGAGCCTAACCACACATCTCATCCTGAGATCTGATTGGCTGTCAGCACTTCATCCAAGAAGTGTTGGCAGCCATCTTGGGACCAATATACATGATAGCACCTCATTAAAAAGCATTGCAGTTAATAGAAGGTTTTAAGACTTTAGTTACATTATAAATCATTTGTTGATGGTACCATACTCATTTTAGGAATTGTGGTATGTTCTAAGGTGATTTCACCATGTGAAAAAGCCTTCTGCTGGGATATCATGATTGAGAGAAAAATATTTTCTCATGCTTTTACCACAGAGGTTTGGAAGGTGATCTATAAGCTAAACTGAGAGCTTATTTTCTGTAAATTCACATTATCTTTCTCAGTCATGTGAGAATGAAGTCTGACATTCTCAGTAAAACATGTACATCCAACAAGGGCAGAGACTGTCAGTTGATTCCTTTGTGTTCTACTGCAGCTTCCCAGAGTGTTCCAAAGAACTACTAGAGCGCTAACAGTCCTACTTATGATAAACGTATGGCACACCTGAAGCCATCTTGCTTGGATTAAAGTGGTAACTCTTAAAACATTTAATTTAAAAAGGAACAAAATGAGGGGGTTCATTTTTCCATAAAAAGTATGATTAGTGCTGCAGAAAGAAAAATTAGGGCACATTTTGAGTGACTTCTCAAATCCTCTTCTATTTCATTAAAACATTCTGACATGCAGACTGAAACATGCACTTTCAATACCAGCAGCAGTTTTCCCTGGTGAGCAGTAGCTTTACTACAGTGATCTAATGAGCAAAAAGAGTGCTAACATTCTGAATTTATGGCAAATGTGTGACACATCTGAATGCCTTCTTGATGGAATCAAAGTAAAAAACTGAAAGTATTTCCTACTGAGGAGACTGCAGTAAATGAGGAAATTAGGAAACTTCATAACAAATAAGTCTCCCAAGATGGCCACCAGAGACAAAAGAGCCCAAATGTAGCCCAAATATCACCCAGATGTAGCCCAAGTATAGCCCAATGACAGAATGTCTCAGAATGTTCTTAAAAACAACTAGAGCGCTTACTGTCTTCATTATGACAAAAGTATGGCATACCTGAAGCCATCTTGATTGGAATAAACTGGTAACACTTAAAACATTTAATTTAAAAAGGAACACAATGAGGGGGTTCATTTTGCCATAGAAATTATGATTGATGCTGAAGAAAGAAAATGAGAGCACATTTTGAGTGACTTCTCAAATCCTCTTCTATTTCATTAAAAAATTCTGACATGCAGACTGAAACATGCACTTTTAATACCAGGAGCAGACTTCCATGGTGAACAGTAGTTTTACTACAGTGATCTAATGAGCAACTAGAGTGCTAACATTAAGAATTTATGGCAAATGTGTGACATATCTGAATACCTTCATGAGGGAATAAAAGTAAAAAACTGAAAGCATTTCCTACTGAGGAGACTGCAGTACATGAGGAAATTAGGAAACTTCATAACAAATAAATCTCCCAAGATGGCCACCGGAGACAAAAGAGCCCAAATGTAGCCCAAAATCACCCAGATGTAGCCCAAATATAGCCCAATGACAGAAGTGTGCAAAACACTTATTATTTTGTGTTTTTGCAGTGTTATATAGTGCAGACTTGTCAGGTATTGGAGTGCTTTACATGAGCATTGGTTACATCACACAAGAACAAATTCATTTTGGTTGTAGACATGGGGAGACTAAGTGATTTGACCAGAATCACAGAATGTCGAGCTGAAGCAGAAACTTCAACCTGGTTCCCCAGTTGCAAAGTCTGCAGTTCTGGAAGTAACACCACATCCTCTCCCCTAAGTACAACATTTAATCAAGTGTTCAACTGGATAAAAAAACATAAACATAACAAATAATTTAAAAGTGCTTTGTCGCTATTTGAAAACTCAGAAAATATGTCCTTATTTTAGTCTTTTAGAGCACTAACCATAATTTTTATGCCAATAAGACCCTCTCATATATGTAATTTCTAAAGGAAATGCTCTAGGTATTACAGTTTTGATTACATCAAGATCATGTCAGGCGTTCCACACTTTTGTAATAAATATAGAATGTTAGCAATCTAGTTGTTCATTAGGATACTGTTGAGAGGCAGAGGCCAGGGGCACGGACTCTGAAAATTGAAGGCAGGTAGGAGGGTGCAAAGGCAACAATTTAACCACACTGAGCAGGCAGGAAGGGCCATGGAAGCACAACAGACTATGGAGGGCAGTGGAAAGGGGGGCAGGGGCAACAAACCAACAATACAGGACTTGCAAGAGAGGCTGTTGGAGGGAAGATCTATTACGGGTCAAGGAAGCTAGGGGCGGTCCCCAGAGCCCCGGGAGCCACCACAGAACTGAGCAGGAGAGTGAGTCAGGGACAAAAGGGGCACCTTAATTTGAGCCGGGGTGCCTAGTAACGCTTGCTCCAAAAATGAAGAAAACAGACATATGAGACATGGAATTGGAGGCAGAATACAATGGCAGTTTAATGAGAAGATGCAACTTCAAAGAAACCGCAGAATAGAGACATAAAGTACAAAATACAGAATCCAGATAATCATACAGCTGTCATGATATTCTCTGTATCTCAATTAATGTACTGACAGAGAGAGAGAGAAAACACATCTATAAATGCATCATGAGAAACAAGTTACACCAAGGAAAATGTTACCTAGGAACACTCACGTTTACTCTTAGAGCAAGCATTCCTGCAATTACAATACAAAATCTTTTAAATGCAAAAGTAAAGAGAACAATGGTTAAACATAACATGACATTTCATATAGGTAAAATAGAATAAGATACTTCAAGCAAAGCAGAGCAAGACATTTTAAGCAAAGGAAGACAAGAGCTCCCAGCTCTTGGGGAAAACCTGCACAGCCTGTTAACCTACATACAGACGGCGAGGTAGTCCGTCGATATCTGTGGGTGCTTCCTTTTTATATCATTTTGTGGGCTCCTTTGCACGCTACATCTACCTACGTATGCTACCCAAAAGCTTTGTCTGCAGATTTTACCAGACATTTCGTCATTTACCCACTTAATGCTGACAATGGACTGGGTGAAAAGGTCAGTCTCTCAGGCCAATCGCTTATCGTAAGTTCCATAGAGCAAGCAGAAAATAATGGGTATTGTACGGGAATTCAATATATTCATGTATAAAATCTCCTCAGTTCTCCTAACTTGACGCTCTGTGGTTGCCACTTCCTTAAAAGCGGGAAACCTGCCCAGGAAGCAAGTACCAGTCCAGGATGCAGCCTACTGTATGTCGACAGCTTCAGGGGGATGTTGAACTTTGATACCGAGCACGGAGCACTCGGGTAGGGTGGGGGCTACTAGTTTGGAGCAGAAGGCCTCGCAGACCTGCCTTCAGACTGCTATACACTAAAATTGCAGAGCTATGGTCAATTTAACAAAGAGGCCTACATATTGAACAGAAGTGCCTACACAGGGGTTTTATGCTGGCTGAGTGGTAAGGATGTCTCAGGATAATTATATAGCAACACAGGACCCACTGGTCAATTTAATACGGCCTACAAATGCGGCTGGCAGGGCAAGGACAAGGGTCTCATACTTCAGGTGTGGACAGAACGGGCCAGGGGCCCCCTGTGATACAAAATCTACCCTCCTTCAAGGCTGTGGCAATGTAATAGACCATTGTGGGCAGAAGGAAGAGGCAATGGTAGTACAACCATACATGCCAACAGACCCGATTCAGCCAGGAAACGTCCAATGTTTTTAAGCTTAAATGGGCTTTATTTGATCTGTCTCCTGTCTACAATATCCTCTTTTTCAATGTAACTCAAAGGGGAAAATCAATACCCCAGTTTTTTTTCAAAATCTCCCTCTTACCAAGTTCAAAATGTTCGCAAGTATGGTACATTGGATCATGGAAGGAAATGGGATAGGGACATAGACTTGGATAACAGAGGACAGGAGGGACATGGAGAGGTGCACCAAACTGACCCTGCAGGGCAGGCATCAGGGTTTGCAGCAGCACAATACACCACACAGGGCATGCAGGACGGGAGTGCAGCACAAAAATCCATAGAAAGCAAGAGGGAGGGGACAGGACCATGCACATGGACAACAGAGAACAGAGGGGCAAGAGGCAATGGTAGCTAGCTGACCATAATGGACAGAGAGGAGAGAAAGCTGCAGCATAACAGACCATAAAGGGCAGGGGGGATGGATCAGGGGCATTACAATGGAACAGACAAGCCAGGAGGGAGGGAGTAGGGGTCTGCACATGTAAACAGAGGGCTGGGGGCAAGGGGGCAGGGCAGGAGCAGCAAGATAGCCATGAAGGTCAGGCAGGATGGGCACTAGAAGCAAGACACACCATGAAGAGCAACAGTGAGACTGTGATGGCATACACACAGACCATGGAGGGAAGGTGGGAGGGGGTCAGGGGCAGCAAACTGACCACACAGGGAAGGTGGGAGGGGCCATGGCAGCACAGAAGACCATGCATGGCAAGTGGGAGGGTTAGTGGCAGCACAATGGCTATGATGGGCAAGAAGGAGGGTGCAGGGGCATGCACAAAGGACGATGGAGGATAGAAGGGAGGGTCAGGACCTGTGCACAGACAAGAAAGTTCAGGGGAAGGGACCTCACAACAGACCACACGGGGCAGGCAGGAGGAGCAGTTGCAGCACAACAGACCAGGGAGGGCAGAAGGGTGTGGCAGTACAATGGACCATGTAGGACAGGAGGAAGAGGATAGGGGCATGGCTTGTGGACAGGCAGGGTGGAGGTGGCAGGGACAGGTTACAGTCATCTGACAATGCTAGGCAGGTGGGAGGGGAGTGGCAGCTCAACAGAACACTCAGAGTAGATAGGAGTGGCAGGTCCATGGGACATGGTGGGCAAAAAGGATGGAGCAGGGGCATGCACGAAATCTGAGGGCAGGGGGAAGGAGAATAGGGACAGCAAGCTGAGCACAGAGTTTAAGCAGGAGGTCAATGATGTGGCATAGAATTGGGCAATGGAGGGCAGGAGGAGTGGACTGGCACATCATACTAAATTGAGGGCAGTGGCAGCACATCAGACCATGCATGGCAGGAGGGAGGAGGCTAGTCCATGGATTCACACAACAGAGGATAGGGAGGAGGGGGATGGGGCAGCAAGCTAACTGTTCAGAGAAGGCGGGTATTAGGAACTTTATTGTTTTTAAAACATTGTGTCTGTGCGAACTACTTAAAATATGAACAAGTATGCAGCATAATCTCACTTTTATTCAGGAAGAAGAGGACGTTTGTGACTGTGACTCCGGGCTCACTTGGCAGAAGCACCCCCTGACCCTCCACCCCCTATCGCAAAATGTAATGCCCGTGAAAAGGGTAGGTGAACACAGCGTTATATAGAACATAGTCCTGAGAGCACGATTGAAAATGAAAACTAGATATAGTGTATGGTATAAACTATGCACCAAAAAGTGTGATATAAGATGAACCGGGCGTGAAATATAATATGCAATACATTGTGCGCAATGACAGATTCATTGGAGAGCGCGAGATAGCACAGGCACTAGCGTGTGCTATGCGATATGCGCCTTGGAATGTAATATGCACAGGGCAGTGTTGTGTAACCTAACTAGTCTCTAAAGTTGTAATATAAAATATGTGCTGGGGAGTGTAACGTTGCATATGCACTGTGACAAAGATATGGATCCCAGATTGTAATATGTATGGCATAGCACTGTGCGTTATAACATAGGCATCGAGGAAGGCACGTTAGATGTTGACCCAGTTCCTGAGGCGGAAAGCCGGGAGCTGGAGGTACGAGTGTTGAGAAATACTTGATTGTTTTTAAATACAAAAGCTTACTTTTACAATTGTGTGGTGTCACTTAAACGTGCTGCTTTTAAACTGCACCAACGCCAGGACTTGATGGAAATTAGCGCACAGCTGCTCTAAACGCTGTTGACGCTCCTCATCAGCCCCAGCGGCCGCCATCAGACGAGGCGTGCACGCTGACCACGCCCACTTAGGCCACGCCCCCTCGATCGCACTATATAAACGCTGAGCTCCAGCGCACTGGCAGACTGTTGACCCAGTTCCTGAGGCGGAAAGCCGGGAGCTGGAGGTACGAGTGTTGAGAAATACTTGATTGTTTTTAAATACAAAAGCTTACTTTTACAATTGTGTGGTGTCACTTAAACGTGCTGCTTTTAAACTGCACCAACGCCAGGACTTGATGGAAATTAGCGCACAGCTGCTCTAAACGCTGTTGACGCTCCTCATCAGCCCCAGCGGCCGCCATCAGACGAGGCGTGCACGCTGACCACGCCCACTTAGGCCACGCCCCCTCGATCGCACTATATAAACGCTGAGCTCCAGCGCACTGGCAGACTGTTGACCCAGTTCCTGAGGCGGAAAGCCGGGAGCTGGAGGTACGAGTGTTGAGAAATACTTGATTGTTTTTAAATACAAAAGCTTACTTTTACAATTGTGTGGTGTCACTTAAACGTGCTGCTTTTAAACTGCACCAACGCCAGGACTTGATGGAAATTAGCGCACAGCTGCTCTAAACGCTGTTGACGCTCCTCATCAGCCCCAGCGGCCGCCATCAGACGAGGCGTGCACGCTTACCACGCCCACTTAGGCCACACCCCCCTCTGGTCAAATATGTGCATCCACAGGAAGCGCAGCGGACGAGCGCAGCGGGAGCGCCGTTTGCGCGCCGAAGGCGCGCCTAAGGCAAGCCCGTCTGCGCCCGTCCGCGACCAGCCGGGACCCGGGGCCATGACCCCTGGCTCCTGCCTTATCCAGAGCAGAACCTACAGCTCGACGACCTTACATAGCATAGGCAGGACTATTACTCCCCAGTGCCCTCATACCTTCAGACCCACAGAGCTACCTGCCCGATGTTCAGGGTGCAAACACTCTTTCTACGAAACCCCCTTGACCGCGGCTCTAACGTACCGTATGTACGCGCTCAACTGCCGCTCCCTACCTAAACACAGCACACAGATCTCCATGCTGTTGGAGGAGGAAAGAGCGGACGCGGTATTCCTAACAGAAACGTGGCTCACTGCCCACTCCGAGCCAGACGTGGTAAAAGCCTTACCCGTAGGATATTATATCCTCAGAGTGGATAGACCGCTAGGGAGAGGCGGAGGTCTGGCGATCATCTTAAAAGACCAGTACCGATGCCGTTTTACAGCAGGAACCATCCCTGAGTGCGAGAGTGCAGAATTCTGTATAGAGTTTCATGCCAACAGCACTTTTTCTGGCACCCTAATCTATCGCCCCCCCGAGCCTGCAAAAGAGTTTCACAGGTCTCTTCCAGAAATTACAACGCAAAGAATCCTTTCCTCTGCCAATCACACAATCTTGGGTGATTTCAACCTTCACTTTAACTCCCCCTCACACCACATTGCTCACGAACTACAAGAGGACCTGGAAGCTCTCCAACTGCTCCAACTGGTTGCTGCCCCGACCCATGATAAAGGCAATTTACTCGACCCCATATTCAGTAACTGTCTGAATCTAACTGTGGATCTACCCATCCCCCTCCCATGGTCAGACCATTTCTTAATTCCTTTCTCCTGGGTAAAACACAAGACCCCCCAGCTACCTCCCCAAACCACCACCAGGAGGAACTGGTCAAAACTCCCACTAGAGCTCTGGATGAACAACCTAGACTCCACGCGCCCGCTACCCTGTCCAGACCCCAACGTGGCAAACACCCACTATGAGAGCTGGATCACTCATTCGCTAGACGCGATCCTTCCGCATCGTAAGTCCTTCGCGAAGAGATCACAGAAATCCGCTCCCTGGTTTTCCGACTCTCTAAGACAATTAAAACGCATTTGCAGACAACGAGAGAGAGCTTGGCGCCTAGACTTCCTCCCAGATAAGAAGACTGCCTACAAAGAGGCGATCAGATCCTACAAAGAAGCAATCAGGTCAGCCCAGGCAACCCATTACTCCGAGAAAATATTAGAAGCAAAATCCAAGCCAAAAGAAATCTTTCAAATTATAAAACAGTGCTCCAATGTCAATACGGCCCCTCCACCCATTAAAACCCAGGACCAATGCAACGAGCTCGCGGACTTCTTCTACGAAAAGGTTCAAAAAATTTACTCTACATTCCCTATCGCAGCCACATCCCTGGACTCGAGCATCTCACCTCCCCCTAGACCGCCCCCTCACCCAGACCAGCCCCCCCTTGAGTACTTCCATCCTCTGGATCTGGACACCTTAAGCAAGGTGGCCCAACAAGTCAAGTCGGGTTCCCCTTGTGATCCTGCCCCCCCAGAGATCCTTATGCGAGCCAGCAAAACCACCCTGCCCGCAATTCTAGACCTCCTCAACACCTCCATATCTGCTTGTTCAGTCCCCATGGCTTGGAAACAGGCCATGGTGCGGGCACTGCTAAAAAAACCCAGCCTAGACCCAGACGACCACGCCAGTTATCGCCCCATTTCACTTCTCCCTTGGGTTAGCAAGGTGTTAGAGAAACACATAAACGCGCAGCTGGTCCAGTTCCTGGAGGACCACTCTCTACTACATACTTCCCAGACAGGCTTCAGACCAAAGCATGGTACTGAAACCGCCTTATTGGCAGTCACCGAAGAAACCAGAAGGATACTAGACCAGGGAGGATCAGTGGCAGTGATCCTCCTTGACCTAAGTGCCGCCTTCGATACGGTCAGCCATACCACCTTGCTAGACCGTCTCTATAACATCGGGGTCTCAGGTGACGCCTTAAGGTGGTTTGAGTCCTTTCTGTCTGGGAGGTCGTTTCCGATCTTCGATGGAAAGACAGTATCCTCCAGGAAACCCTTGAGCTGCGGAGTGCCACAGGGCTCTTCCTTGAGCCCTGTGTTGTTCAACGTCTACATGAGGCCGCTGGCGAGTGTTGTCGAACCGTATGACATTAAAATCGTGTCATATGCCGACGACACCCAGCTTGTGGTCTCGCTGGCAACGGAGAACAATACTCACTCCGCAGCAGACCTGTTAAACTGCCTAGTGGACGTGAAGGGATGGATGACCAACTCCTCCCTTAAGCTGAATGGTGAAAAGACGGAGCTCATGCTCCTGGGACCAACCTCTCCTGTGTCTTTCACCTCCCTATGGCCCAGTGCCCTGGGTCCCCCGCCCACTCACAAAGAAAGTGTTAAAAGCCTGGGAGTATGGCTAGATAACAAACTTTCCTTCTCCACCCAGGCCAAGAAGCTGTCCGCCACCTGCTTTGGCCTACTCAGAATTCTGAGGAAGGTGCTCCCGTTACTTCCCCTAGAGGTCAAAAAGGTGGCAGTCCAAGGTCTGATTCAATCTCGCCTGGACTCAAATAACGCTTTATACTTGGGGGCCCCGGAGATGACCCTCAGGAAATTGCAAATTGTTCAGAACTGTGCAGCACGCACTTTGCTGAAAATTCCACGGACCCAGTCGGCCAGACCTGCTCTGAAGAGCCTCCACTGGCTGCCAGTGAAGCAGAGAGTGTCCTTCAAGGCGCTATGCTTGGCACATCGCACCTTTTGGAAGACGGGACCTGCCATAAACACTGGCTTGGTTACCCCCTACCATCCTAAAAGTAACCTCCGGTCTTCGGAGGCGTTCCTGGCCGTTGTACCTAGGGTGAAGCGAGCTAGGTCTGGAGGCAGGCTGTTTTCTTTGAACACCGCTAGGCTATGGAATGCTCTTCCCATCACACTCCGCTCCAACCCTGACCTTCTTGCATTCCGGAAAAACCTAAAGACACTGTTGTTTGTTCAATCCTATGTACCTTAAGCTCCCTCAGTCACTTTCCCTCTATCCAGCGCTTGGACGCCTGCGGGCAGCAACCGCGCTCAATAAATACTGTTACAATTACAATTACAGTTAGATGGGGCAATATAACCCGTGCGAAGACAAGTGTGGTATGACATACTCACGGGGTGGTGTTACAGTGCACATGGGCTAGAGAGTGTCATAGCATATGCACTAGCTAGTGGAATACAACACAGAGGTGTGTGGCACTCGGCAGGCAATGGTGGGTGTAACACAGCATTGGGCTCTGTCAGGAGCGCGCTGTGACTCTCAAGTGATGTTCGTCCCCTTTCCAGAGAGTAAAATAAAAAGTATTACACATCCAGCAGTGGATGTGTGTTTTATTAACCGTGAGGGGGGTTTCTTGCATAGTTTTGGTCGAATTTTTGTTGAATCCCCTTTGAATGGCTTGGTGTGCATGTGTATTAAATGTGCCCGTCAATAGCTACCCATGTTTGTATAAATAAACGACAAGGGTGTCTGCCGGGATTAGGCACGGTAGGGCATCAGACATGTCAGAGCTTCACTAGTGCTGTAAATACATTCCACGTGGATTCATTGCATGCATAGTCGCCTTTTAATGAATATCACGCAAATCGTCATGGTGATAGGTACGTACGGTTTGTCCAGCATGTCCTAGGTGTGTCTATAAATATATATTTTTTTAAAATAATAAAAAACAGTGGCCGGCCCTGGGGATTGGGGTCAAAAAAATATAATTAGGAGACAGGCCCTGGGGGATGGGGTCATCAGGGCCAATACATTAGAATAAGAAGGGGAACCACACAGCCCCCCTTCTTAAAAAATTAAAATAAATAAAAGGCTGGCATCGTGCCGGAGGCCATGACCCCTCCGTGCAGCACTCTGCAAACGCGCCCCCAACAGGCATCTCCAGTATGCGCCAGGGAGCTGCGCTGCAGACAGGTGTTCTGAGGCCAAGCCCCTTTTTACACCTCTCTGCAACGCAGCTCTGTGGCACTTACTGGAGGTACCTAGTGGTCTAGTTTGACCCTAGGGACCCTTAGGATTCAAGGGGACTTAATCTCTCAACTTAGAACAGCCACAGGGCGCGTTTACACAGTGATGAAGGGAGGGGACGGGGCCTGAGGTGACGTGTGCAAACACGCACTATGGCACGTTTTAAATTGGGGATATAATTTCCCTTCAATACTGAGGGCCCCTGGGGGCTAACTAGCCCACCAAGTGCTTCCAGTGAGCGCCACTGAGCTGCATTGCAGAGAGGTGGTCCAGGCCGTGCCACTTTTTACACCTCTCTGCAACGCAGCTCTGTGGCACTTACTGGTGGTACCTAGTGGGCTAGTTGGACCCTAGGGACCCTCAGGATTCAAATGAACTTAATCTCCCAACTAAAAATGGACACAGGGCGTGTTTACACAGTGGTGAAGGGAGGGGACGGGGCCTGAGTTAACGTGTGCAAAAACGCCCTGTGGCCTGTTTTAAGAGGTCGTTTTAATCCCCATGCCCTATAATATACTAGGGGCTTACAGAGGAGGTCATGCTAATCACAGGGGGACCCCAATGCATAATGTTCCCTAGTGTATGTAGGTGTTTTCACTGTATTCTAAGTGTCTTTTAACATAGCACTGGCTCTAGGACTGGTTAGTCAGACTCAGTTACCACCAGTATCCGTCTGAAAAAGTTGAGGGTACAGGATGATTTTGCAACAAGGCTTCTTTCTGCTCTTCTTTTTGTTCTTTCTGCACGTTATCCTTCTTCCTGCACTTATCTTCGTATTTGAGGACATCTGTTGCTTCTTTCTGCACTTCTTTTGTTTCTTTCTGTGCATTTTTTCTTCTTTCTTCACATGTCCTATCTCTGTAGGCATAGTTAGAAATTAGCATTTAAAAAACCTTTGAAATTCACAGAAAAAACCATAGGTTTCAGGCACGTTATAGTTAGGAATTAGCATTTAAAAAACCTCAGAAATTCACTGAAACAACCATAGGTTTCAGGGGTGTTATAGTTAGCTGGACTTTTCACTTGTACAAAACCATTGAAATTCCCCCGTTATAGTTAGTTCAGCTAACTATAACTCGCGCGCCCGCAATGCACTGCTGATGACGTCACATATTACATCACTCATGACATGGTCAGTGACATCACTCATGACATCACTGATGACATCTCAAATGACATCACTGATGACATCATCCTTGTGATAGAGTGGCAGACCTCCTCTCACCCTAATATAACCTTTGATACACACATTCAAAAATAGAGACTAAAATTTTCAAAACAATGGACATACCAATACCAGTTACAACAACCTCTTCAGTAATTCTAAGATCCACATACACATCCACTCATTCACCAACAGTCCTATACAGTCACTCATACATGTATTCACTCATCATATGTACTCATACACCTATACATCCCGTTACACAATGCCACTCATCCATAGAGTTACTCACACACATAGTCACTCATGCTAATAAAGAATCAAACATACATTTACTTGCATATACAGTTATACACACACCACCACACTTACTTCTACGGAAACTTACAGATACTTAGTCTTTTAAACAATCACGTATAGAAACACATACTTATTCATACAGGAACTCTTTCAATCTCTCACTCTCACATATACTCACATATATACACCAATAGTCACATATACTAGTTTAAAACATATGTAGTTACTCATAAAGACACTATTGAGACAGTCATTCACTCACTAACACACCCATACACACACTCATCCACCCATACAGTCCTGCACACATGCTGTGTTCAACACATACAAACAGTGAGTCACTCATTCATGCACCTATGCACTACGTAATACCCCCCACCGAACCATGCAGACACTCAGACTGATACACAAAAAACCAACTAATAACCTATATAGACACCCATGTAGCTACTCACCAACCCATGCAGCCACTTATACACAAAGTGAGAGACTGATACAGATATTTACATATTTAAACATTACTCACTAAGCCATGTATTCACTATGATACACTTAATCAGTCAGTTACACAATAAATTTTTCAAAAACAAATCATCCATTTAGACACTTATATACCCATTTATTCTTCCATCGACCTTGAGATATACATATATAAAACATATTTAATTTTCAGAAAAACACATATTCTTTGGATGATGTAATCAGTGATGTCATCAGTGATGTCATTTGAGATGTCATCAGTGATGTCATGAGTGATGTCACTGACCATGTCATGAGTGATGTAATATGTGACGTCATCAGCAGTGCATTGCGGGCGCGCGAGTTATAGTTAGCTGAACTAACTATAACGGGGGAATTTCAATGGTTTTGTACAAGTGAAAAGTCCAGCTAACTATAACACCCCTGAAACCTATGGTTTTTTCAGTGAATATATATATATATATATATATGCACCCAATAGCATACATTTTTTTAAAGCAAAACATTTTAATTTCAAACTAAAAAGTAAACACCATAATAAATGACAATTTACTAAAAATATATTGCATATTAAAACATTAATAATTATAAATATTATAAATTTAAATAAACAAAAACATAATATTATACATTTAGATGATCTAAAGTAAACTATACAATTTTACAAATAATACATATACTATTCCCACTCCACAACAGTAGGCAAAGGAGGGGTAAAATGTACTATTCCTAGTCTTCGCAGTGCAACTGTAGGAAAACCGCCAGGCAATCGGTGGCGGTCCCACCGCCATCGGAAATCTGCATGACCGCCTGCCGCATTATGATAGCGGGCGGAGGGAGGGCGGCGGAGAGATCAACTGCCATGCAACCTTTTAGCCCGTCGGAGGGACTGCAATCCCTACAAGAGTGGCGGTGCCTGCTCAGGCCATGCTGTAGGGTTTACAATGTCCCTTATCCCATGACGTTACATGGCATGAAAAGGCAGGCAAAAAGTGACTGGGGGCCCATAGCGGGCCCCTCTTCCTTCCCTGGCCCTCCGATATGCCCCTGGGAGCACCTATGGTGCCCCCCTACATATCCCTGCACCATGTGGCAGGATATTGCTGTGAAATCTGCAATGTGTTTATTTTGGACTGTGGCATGTGCTGCTGCTCACAGCACACGCCGCAATACAAAATACACAGATGCATCCTAATCCTTGTAGCGGAACTGTCGACAGCTAGTTGAGCGGTCCCTGTTCCCACAGGATGACCGTTGGACGTTCGTCCGACCGCCATCATAATCAGGCCCTAAATTCTCAAAATAATAACAACCGATAAATACAATCTTATTTACATTTAAAAAGCACAACACAATTGACACATACAATAATATCAAAAATCAACTATTTTTTAATTTGTTATTACTTAAATAACTTTCTACCCTATATTTCTACAAACTACACAACAAATATCTAAAATTAATTCTTAAAATTGTATTATTTGCATATTTTACATAAATAAATATTTATTAAAATATGAATATTAATTACCTATTAGTAAACTTATTAAATTTATTTACTTTCCTACCTTTATCCATACAAAACCAACAACTCACACCTATACATTAAAAAAATGTTATTTGCATCATTTGTATAATTAATTGTCAATTAAATAATTAATATTAATAATTGCCTAAAAATAAATTCATTATATTTAATTAATGTCTAACCTGTTACCCGTACAAAAACAACTTACACCTAATATATAACTTAAAGAATATCTCAATTACATATTTTAGATCATTATCATTTCAATAATGATTAGAAATTAACATTATTTATTAATTATTATATTTAATTTCCTACACACCCTTTACTCATACAAAAACAACACACACCAAAGAAATAAAATAAATGAACGTATAAAACAATTTACATAATTAATTATCAATTAAGTTATTAATATTAATTATAATTATTTTCTTCCCACCCTATACCCCTACAAAACACACACCCAGCACCTGAAACATAATTTAAAAAAAAATTCAATTAACATACATAATTAATTATAACTACGCAATTTACATAATTAATTCTCAATTCAATTATTAATATTAATTATTTATAATTATTTACTTTCCAACCTATACCAATACAAAAACCACAACCCACACCTGAAACTCAACTTTACAAAAAATGTATTATATAATTAACATAAATAATTATCGATTAAAATATGAATATTAATTAAAAATGTATTAACACACAACCCGCTATGGTACTAAAAATAACAAAAAAAGTATAGAATTGTATTATAAAATGCACTAAACATTAAAAACTACATTAAAAACATTAACAATAATTATACAAACAATTGATAAAATATAAAATGAAAATACATATTAAAATACATAAATATAATTAAAAATGACACTAATGCTATTTTTGTAAACTATATTAATAATGTTGATAGTGTTAATATCGATCTTACTTACCTTTAAATCAATATATTCTTGACAAAGATATTCCTGCGCACGATATTTCGGTATGACGATATTTCTGACTAAATATTTATGTATACCGATATTTAATTTTTGATATTTTGTCTGAATACCAACAGCAGGATTAGATGAACGGAGAGAAGTGCAAAATCTGTCAGGCAACAAAGGCAGGATCACTATGGTGTAAGCTTTTAAGCCTAAAGGCCTGATTTCGAGTTTGGCGGTCTTCCATCGGACCGCCACACCAGCGTCGGGCAGGAAGACTGCCAAACTCAAGTCAGAACAACAACCAGATTACGAGTTTTATCCTGGGGCATGGTGTGTGCTGCGGCAGTTCCACGACGGTGCCGTTCTAAGGCTCAAAGGAAAGCCATGAAAAGGAAGCGCTGTGGGACCATTGAAGCATGTTCCTGCATGGGAAGAAATTCACCATGTCGTGCATTTCTTCCCAAGTAGGAACTCGGGGTGCAGAAATACAGAGGGGCACAACATGGGCCCCCTGCATGCACCCCCATGCACAGCCCCCTGAGTTACCTCACCACTACCCTTTCCATGGTGGGCATACTGCAGTGGATAGGGTAGTGGTGAGGCAACTCGCATATTGCTTCCTCAGACTGCTGTGCCACCGCCCTGAGGGTTCAGGGATTCCCAGTGGTTGCAGGTGTTCAGTGGCGGTCCAATAGCTAAATTTGTAATATGGTGGGGGGCGCACTGGTGGTCTGGGGACCGCCACCACATCTACGGCGGTCCATTGCATAATTAGGCCCTTAGCCTCCACATACAAAACAGAAAACGCGAGTCTGCGAACACTATAGATTGCCTTGCATCACTTCTTAAAATCCTGGTTGCTACTCTAGAATCTCAAATGCGCAAGAGCCGACAAATCAGACCAATCCATTTCTTGCAATTTCCCATATATACAGGGCATAAAAATAAAGCATGCTCAACGTTCTCAGTAGTCCCAGTACAGAAGGGGCAAGGCCCTTCCAAGTCCCCAGTTACACGGTGCCATTTGGAATTAAAAAGAGCGGAGTTGCAAGGTCCCAAAGTGACATTTTAAAGACAGTGTCTTAGCTTGGGGAAGCTCTACCTCATCAAGCAAGGGTTCCAAGTTAAATCTGCTTTAAAATCAAGGCATGCGGAAGCTAGGGAGCCTGCACTTGAAGGGTTAGCTAACGCTGCCAGAATAGACCCTTTAAAGCAGCCTTTGAAAACCCAACAAGATCTGAAGGAGTAGACCAAAAACTCTCACAACCTGACTGGGTAAAGGAATGCTCTATGAACCTGACACATAAGGGCCGATTACGGTCGTGTTAGGAAAGCCTTCCGGATGAGTCGGTTCTGGAAGCTTTCCATACGAATTGCACTTCAGGAGTCCCAGTGATCGATTACGATGTGTCCGTATCTTTATGGACTCTGTTCGGTTGGACTCACATTGAATTCAATGGGAGCCTGTGTACCCAACGAGAACACAGGCTCCTATTCAAAAAAGGGGTGGGTGGGGAAAAGTGTGCACCCTGTGGCGGGCACCCCATGGTGCCTGCCACACAGTGCATGCTTGGAAAGGATGGGCCCATGGGTACCCCCCGCGTCCGATTCAGAGGGCCCAGGTTGAAAGGGGGCCTGCTACGGACCCCCAAAGTCTGATTCCCACAGCCGTTTCATCTAGTTAAAACCGACTCGGTACGGTTGTCAGAATGGGTCATCGTACTCACTCGTTTGGAAACCATCCCCATTGCGCTGCATGAATCGGCTCCAAATGAGTCAGACTGCCTGAATCGCGTTTGGAAACAATTCGGTCAGCCCGGACGGCTTCCTCGCATCGTACTTGGTCATCCGGAAAGGTGGATGATTCGGTCGGAAACATAGGCTCTGAATCAGATTCACTTAAATCTGGATCCCGTTCAGAGCATTTCCTAACGAGATCGTAATCGGCCCCATAGTATTTTTGAAGCACCAGGTAACCTAAGAACATCCCCTTACACCTGTCGATAAGGGAGAAGTTCATCGGTTGCCCATAGCCTACGCCAGTATGGAAGGGGTCTGAGAGCTGTTTTTGCACCAATTGCTCTCAGTCCCAAGTCCAAGCGAGGGGGTGTAAGCAGGGTACTAGCAGGAAGATTGGTCAATGAACGCATAAAGCGATTTTCTACTTTCTCAAATTGACTGCTATCTTTGTGGACCCATAGTTCTACACCATATAATGCGGCCCCCAGGGCTTGCATATAATACATTTGAAGAGAGCTGGAACAATGGGGCAAAATTGAGAACCCCTCAGAAACCTAAAAATTCACCCGGAGTACTGTTCAAGCTTCAACCTGCATTCACGGTATGTGGAGTCCAGTCAGAGTGTTCGATATAAGTGTGACCCCTAAATAATCAAAGATTAAGACTAACACTAAAGGTACTCCATGGTGTGTAGGATTGGGCCAAGAAGATGACCAAGGTTTAGAAAACATATACTTGGTCTTGCAAAGTTGACCTCTGAGCCCCTCTATTTGCAGAAGAACCCAAACAGATCTAAGAGCTTATGTGGCCCCATCGGCATTCTAGAGATCAAACAGAAGGGCCGGGATCCTGACATCAGTAAGACTCGATGTGTTATTCTCACAACTCTCTATGAACATTACCAGACCATTACTAAATATAAGAAATAGGGTAAGGGCAAGAACACACCGCTGTCGGACTCTCTATTTAACAGGAATAGCATCTATTCGTTCGCCTTGAGACCCACAGCAAATCTGAGTGAAATTGCCAGTAGGCAACCAAATAAGGACATCCAAAAGATACTTCGGAACACCCATCTCTGCCAACACCTTCCAGAGGACATCACTAGAAACTAGGTCGAATGTGGACCGAAAGTCACATAAAAGCGGCTATCATCAAGTGTGATGTATTTCCAATTCAATAGCTGGAGGTGGAACACTTAGACAACGGTACTTTTACCATCCCTAAAGCCAGCTTGTAAAGGTGTCAGTATAGCAGTGTCTGTAAGCCACTCACGCAACCTACCCAGAATAGCTCTATTGAAAATGTTCTGCGTGCTATCTATAAGGCTTATAGACCTGTAATTTGAAGGGAGGGACCTGTGTCCCTTCTTAAACATCAGAATTATTGCAACATCTGCCCAAGCGAGTGGCATCGGTGCACCTGTCAAAATAGCATTAAAAAACAAAACTAAGTACAGACAACAAATGTCCTTTTCGGCCCTGAAAAGATCCCCCGGGATTGTATCCAACCCTGGAGCTTAGTTTAGAATAATCCAATCCAGGGCGGTCCTAACCTCTGAGCTGGTTATAAGGTTAACAACATAACCTGAGGGATCTAGTTGAGGGTCAACTAGCCCGACACTCGCCAGGTCAGGGCCGACTGAGGTGCTCTCTAAAGGATTTGTGATGGGAGAATAAAGCTCAGAGAAATGGGTGACACAATCAGCTGCCAAGATGTTATTGTCCATTGGGGAGGAATTATCCGATCCACCATTGGCTAGGATCTGCCAAAAGGAGCGATGGTCACTTTCCTTGATGGCACAGAGCATGAATGCCCAATTATTATGGACCCGTTCTCTCTCAGCACGAGCAACAGCGGCCTTGTAAGCCTGCCTTGCTTCTAGGATCAGTAAGTGTCTGCCTACTGTACAAGACTTGTTATACCACAATTTCAAACGCGTTTTCTTCACATGTGCTTTCGACCTCAATCAAAAATATTCCTCAGGGATGTAAACAAAACTTTATGAATAGAGCTAATGGACTCAGCAAAGGTCAGGTCATCCAGTGGTTGTACGAGAGATTGTACTGCCTCGAACCCTAGCAGCCCCTATGCCATAAACCTCCTTTATTACTGCCGGGGAACGCAAAACTGAGCTCCATTTTAGTCTACGCCTATTATTGGAGAGAGTAAGTAACCCCTTTCAAGGGTCCCCAATGAGTAGTTGAAGATTTTTTTTTCTCATTAGTTTATCAGCACAATATAGACATGAGTCTGTCTAAGATGTCTTAAATATATACAACTGAGGGTCGTCTTGTACACATTTATTTTTTTACATTTATTTATTTATGTTTTGGATCTCTAATGAGGGTCCACACAGGAAGAGCAAAAATACAAATATAAACATACATTTACACAGTCATAGTTATAACAACAATAGAAGAGGAACAATTTTAACCCCTTCGCCGCGGCACGAATTTCGCCGCGGCGCTGGGGGTGTTTGGGGTCAGCGCGGCGCCGCCATGCTCGTGACGGAGCCACTCCGTCATGAGCCACGGGCGCGCTGTGCTCATGACGGAGTGGTTCCGTCACGACTCCGCCCTCTCGCATTATTCGCCCGCACAGGCGGGGAATCAGCGCCGCGTGGGCGGAGCGGCCGCAGTGGCCGCAGCATGAAGGAACCACTCCGTCATGAGCACACGGCGCCCGTGGCTCATGGCGGAGTGGTTCCGTCATGAGCACGCAAGGGGTTAAAAAGTGGAGACATGCAAAGTGCAAGGAGGGCATATAAAACTAAGTGATTTGAATTTCATGCATGAATACAGCAAATTCACCACAAGACACTTAAGGAGTGCAAATCCAGACACACATTTACACAAACAAAATTTCAGCTAACAATGACAAAACAAGAGATTAACACACATTCAAGAAGCATTACATTTATTTTACATGTGTGCACAAACCATCTAAATGGGGGGAAGGGTAAACAAACATTGACAAGCCTCAACTGCCGATTGTACATTATATTTTCAAAAGATCGGTCTGAAAAAGTGGCGATGTACAGAGTGCAAATAAGGGCACATGATGACCACATGATTTAAATCCTGTACATGTGTAGAAAATTCACAAAGTCACTCTTCTTTGGTCCTTCCCATATTACTGTGATCACGCGCAGAGGGAGTAAATTTAGCCTTAAAAGGAAAATAAGTCTGCGTACTCCATGAGAAAGGTTCCAGATAAGGTAAGGCTAAGGCTTTTTCCATATGCAACTTGCCGAAACAAACATGTATCTCATGTGCTGTGTGTAATAAAAAGATTCCTTTTCATGCTTACTTTGTAAAAGTATTTTAAAAACAAAACTTTTCAAAAGGGATTGTGTAAGATCCCCAATTTGAACAATCTTAAAGATTTAATTAACTTTTATAAAGGAAGGAAAACATGCACTATTCTCTCCCCGGAGGGTGAAAATGATGTGCCTTAACGCAACTCTAATTGACCCCTTTTCCCTGCCGAGCAGGCAGTTTCCCCACCTCAAAACTGTTGTCAGAGCGAGTGCAACAGTTGAAGGTAGCCCAAACTCAATTCAAAGAACATAAATCACCATAAATGCCCAATGCTTCATGTCCATCACTTCACAAGCATAACTTAATGTTGGGAAAATCTGACAGAACATGTGCAAAGTGTCTTTTCCCGCAGCTTTTATACAATCTGTTAGCACTAGCAGCTTACAAGAGTGCCTTACTTGTACAATAGTTTATATGATCTCTATCACAATTGCTGGAGAAAATCTTTCCCAAATAAGGGTAAAATTGCATGTTTTCCATCTTATCTCTCCCCAAAAACCTGTTAACATTCTGCCTGATTCTAGCACCCGTTATTTTAAAAAAAAATGCTCTGCAGCTTATTCTTCCAAGGCACTGAGACATCTTTGGACTTCTATTGGTGTTAAATCCATCAGGACTACATCATCATCATCATCATATAAGAAACAACATACATCCACAAAGTCAATTTTAGGGGACACACCCCTTGCCAATTCTATTCTATGGGGCAGATCGTAAATGTTAAGCGAGAATAGCAACAACACCAACAGACACCCCTGCTTTAATCGATAACTGTTTGCGTAGTTAACATGGTAGATTGGAATTCAACATTAAGGGGCTCATAACGATGGTGGGCGGACCTGAGTCCGTCCTCCATCGTTGCGGTTTTTGAGACCGCTCACCAGACATGCGGTGGTCCCACCACTGCAATTACGATGAGCCCGCCATACTGGTGGGCGCATTCAGGGCATTTAACACTGCGGATGGTGCTGCTGGCTGCAGCACCTTAAGCAATGTTAAATATCAATGCTCTGCATTTCCCTGCATTACGTAACCAGCACCACTCGGTGCCTGCCACGCAGTGCAGGTAAAGGTACCATGGGTACCCCCCCCCCCCCCAGTGCAGAGCTACCTCCCTCCAACACAAAGGCGCCCGCTACGGGCCCCTGATCCGTTTCCACCTGTCTTTTCGTGGTGGGATGACTGCCGCGAAAAGACAGGCGGAAAGGGATACCGTAATCCCAACGGTCTTTGGTCCGCCACGCTTCCCTGAGGATTACCCCCGCCATCATAATCTGGCGGGGGAAACCTGCTGTCAGATGGTGGCGGGCCCGCCACTGCATGGCCGGCTGGTGGTGGCGGTCCCTCCGCCATCGTAATAAGCCCCTAAGTAACCACAAGAAGATGAGATTAACTTAAACATTCAACCCACCACCTTTTTGTTTTCCTTATAGAAAACAAGTGTTCTGCTACTAGGGCCACTTAACAGAGCTGCTGCTTGTAGATCCAAATTACAATGTTGCGCAGGAAATAACAACAATTATTACAACAACAAGAGAATGGACACTACACACCTGCCTGACACTCGTTGCCCATGTTCAACAGCATGATACATGTTGGCACAGTCATTGCTTACCTCCCTCCGACGAGAGTGGAATGTGCAGAAAGTCTTCTCACATATAGAGAAGCAGATACCCACATGATTAAGGAGCTTCTACGGGACTCAGATATGGAAAACTAAAAGCCCCAGTTAACAGCACATCCCAACGCCAGTCACCAGTCTGATATGAAAAACCCAAGTATGAAAATGGCCATACCGTTGTCACTAAAAATTAACACAAAAGAACCGTTACTCAAGCAAGTGTGTGGAAGGAAACTGGGTACACCACAACCAAATAATTGCTTACAGAATCATATAGAAGACCAGGCACACTTCCATAATCCTTAGCACTAACTAGACCACCCTGGCCACAGCGGCGTGAAGTCAATGTGAAGTGCTCCTGCATCACCCATTCGCAAGGTAACACCTCTGAAGTCATCCTCAGGCAACACATTGTCTCCATCTTGCAAAAAAGAAAACAAAATGATAAAGTGCAAAACCTAAGATGTTATACTTAACACCAGAAAAATGCTCAATTTAGAGGCATTGTGGGGCAATCCAAAAGAAAGCACACGATGGAGAATAAACTGTAAAACCAGTGATTACATCTAGATACAGTGTGAATTCCATGTGGAAAAACAAACAAGGCTAAATATCACTTCAATCATATGAACAGGTTTACAGGCTGAGAACGGCAAAGGGGGACATAGGGAGGGACTCTCTTCATACCTCAAGCCCCCAACCACTTCTTTTAATAGCCCCCCAACACTCACCTCCCTGTACAAAACCTTCTCTTTGAATTTGTCATAGCCCGATCCCCACCAAGATGGTGATCCGCTACCCGGCCTCCATGTAATACCATTTTCCTCATCTCAGGCAAATACACCTCTACATACCAAATTTGCAAGCTCCCACACAGCACATTAGACCAAGCGCTATTCTTCCTATAAAACTCCAACAATTAGCCCCACCCCATGGCACTCAAGTACTCTTTCTCTACCCATTTTTGCTCAATTTTCTCCAACCCTGCAACACACCGCATCCCAACTATGACTATGAACCAACACATACCAGAGTGACCATCTGTCCAGAATTTAACTGGACAGTTCGATATAGATCCTTTAAAAGACGTTTTCTGTCCATATTTATTTATTTTATTTTATTTATTTATAAAGCGCGACATTCATCCAAATGGATATCACGGGGCTAAAGGACAGCTCTTTCAGGTGAGAAATCCAGTAGTGAGGGGAGTTCTGTAACTCATCAAACTTTGGGGAATAGATGTGTTTTCAGCTTTTTCCTGAATAATAGGTAGCAATCAGTAAGTCGAAGTTCAGACCGAAGTTCGTTCCAAGATTTTGCCGCCAGATGTGAGAAAGAGCGGCCCCCTACTCTAGACTTTTTAATACGCTTGGTGGTTGCCCGGGCCTGATGGAATGATCGCAGATTGCGGTTGGGAAGATAAAACTTGACTCTGCCTTGGAGAATTTTAGGTCCGGCATGATGCAGGACTTTATGTGCATGACACATTAATTTAAACGTGGCCCTTTGTCTCATAGGGAGCCAGTGTAGGGTATTCATGCATTCCGAGGCTGAGCTATACTTCTTCGTATTGCATACTGCCTTAGCAGCCGCATTCTGGACTAACTGGAGTCAAGAGAACAGGTAGTCCGCCATGCCGACAAAAAGAGCATTCCCATAATCCAGCCTGCTAATAAGGAGTGTCTGGACCAGGGTCTTTCTGCACTCCAGCGGAATCCACTGGAATGTTCTCTTTAGCATTTTTAGAATAGCAAAACTTTTCCCGCAGAGTGGATGAACATGATTCTGCATGGTGAGTGTGTTATCAACGAGAATTCCCAGGTTTTTTGCCACCTGTTTGGTAGCCGGGGTTTATCCAAGGTAGAGGGCCACCAAGTTGTGTTCCAAACTTGATGGGTACCCCCAAACAATTTACAGCAAGCAAAGCAGGGGCTTGGAGCACCCAGCGGTGTTGCCAGGCCTGAAAATCTATGCAAGTCTAATCCACCTAAAAAAGAAGCCCAAAACATGCACAGTTCCTACTGGAACTGGTATGCTATTTGCCCAACCTCGTTTTGTTTTTAGTAGCCTATAAAAAGCCATAAATACCCATCTTTTGCAATTATGACTTTAAAGGGTCTGAAAAGGCAGCATTAAAGGTGAAGACAACTGTGCAAAATGTATGCAATGAAATAAGGTTTCAGGACACGTGATGGGATGCGTGCACTTCCTCTTCAAAGTGAATAAATATTCATGCATATATTAGCATTTTACACATTTGCTGTAAATGAAAATCCATAATTCTAAAATGGCCACAACCGTAACGGTGCACTGAGTCATTTTTCAATTTTGGTTACAGTCTTCAATTTGGAAGCCTTAGTTTCCAAAGTGTATGCTTGGTGTGCATCTGTTCGCGGCACCCCTGGCCAGTTTTGATGGTGCGCCGGGGTGCCACAGCACAGAGATTGGGAACCACTGATAGCGCAATGCTAAAAATAGAGTGTAGAAGTCAGAAACATATTGTTGGGAAACATTGTTGTATTGTTTGTTGTTTTCCTCCTTATAGTAAGCATAATGATACCAATCCGCTTTATGTGTTTTATGGTTACAGCCCACATAATAACTCATAGAATACTATAATAAACCATACATTGTGTCATTATTAGTACAGAAGCTTGAGTGAGACATTCTAGGTACTGGAGAAAGGGACTGTTTCATTTACCAGAAAGCACTTCTCCCCTACCCCCCTAAGAAATGGGACAGAGTGCATGTCTGTAGTAAATGAAACCCATCTTCCTCATACATAGCGCATTGAACTCAGTCATTGTGTTATAGAGTAAGGGGTAGCTAAACCTGTAGACAGGGTATACACCTAAGATATGTAATAGAACCTTATCTTTGCCAATCACAGGGTCTGAATGCTTCAAATTAGATACATTTACTTTGGACCTCTTGGACAATCTGCAAGACATTCAAACATTTGCCCAGATCAAATTATTTTTCTTTGGCCATTTTGCTAGGGCTGTCAAGGCCGGGCACATATATAGATACACCAAAGAGCAATTTATATGAAGTGGGACCCCCCAATACTCCTCTAGGCAAATTATTTAATGCTCTTCAAACTCAATACAGATTATGTAGCCAACTTGGTCCTTTACTTAATACCCTGGCAGTCAAGCCTTGACACGCTCAAATAACCCATTGGTCTCTGCACTAAACCAGTGTGAGTAATGCAGACAAACTCCCAGAGCAGACATAGCATGTCTGAATTCCTTTGCAGCAAATGCAGGACCATTGTCTAAATGAAAAGTATGTTTTGCACCCATTGCTACTAAGCACTACAAGTCTTTTACAACCCCTTGAGCTTCAGCATTCCTTTGCGGCCAAACCCAAAGGAATAAGAAACATAAATCACCATCAAATAATATATACTTATAATACTTTACTGGACTAGTTGGCCCAATATGATAGAGGAAAATCACCCTGAACAAGCAATTGGAGATAGTAAGAGGAGTCTGCAATGGTGCTGAAGCAGTAGTATGTTTCATTTGTTTGTAGATATTACATTGACGCACATAGTTGCCACTTTGTTTGGATAGATAAAGCCACTAGCATATTTGCTGAAGCATAGCCACTGTAGCAATTATGCCAACATGGAGAGGTGCCAACCCTTCATACACAGCTTCCGTTAGACCTAATCTAACCTACTCATGAGGTAGTTGTCTTTATCCCACTCTGGGTTAGGAAATAATCAGTGTTAACTTGATTAAGGGTGGAGGACTATTTGTAGGAAGTGCCATATGAAAACCTTTCACACTTAACTGTTGCTTGCATCACTGCCAATATGTCAGTCTCTATCTTGGTTTGTGATCTGATCACCATCGCTACTTTAAAAGTATGAACCACTACTTTTGTGGCTAAGTCAGCTGCACAGTTCCCATAAACATGAATTCCCTCACTTTTAGGAGTCATGGTATATTGAACATGGACCATGGACCAAAGGAAACTTGTTTTGGAAGATATACACTTTTCTCCAGAGCTCTCTATGTTTTACCATTTTCCATTTTGAATCTCTGATTCCATTCAACTACCAATGTGCTAAGTTGACATTGTACCCCTGCACAGAGAAGGATGAATCCAACACTATTAGTGCGTGAACTGATGGATCAGCCTTCTGTAGTGCAAGCAACAAGGAATGAATTTCTGCAAGCTGTGCAGTGGAATCACTTAGTGTTTTGGAGTATGTCTACAGTGGTTTGAATTTGCCTTTTTCAAACATTTCCTGTATTGCAGTGCAATCCACAGGGTATTATTGTTTAGTACCAACTGCAGGCTGTGAAGGGTCACCTGTACAGAAGATGGTCTTATAGTTTTTGATGGGTAGGACATTAGGAGTTTGTGGTATGTTTTGTGTTTATTGTAGAAATATTTGTAAGAGGAGAGTCAGGTTGTACTAAAACTTTACTTCAACTATTTTGAAAGACACAGCCCACTGCACCCATTGAAGGTGTAGAAGGCGAGCTTTAGGAATAATTGATTTTGTCACTGCTTGTAGTATAGGAATAGGAGAGGCTATAATTATCAGTTTCCCCTGCACCAATGAGCGCTCTTTCATAATTGCCATCTGCACTGTAGTAGGAATGTTCTCTATGGGAGGGAAGCGTGCTTCAGCTGCGGAATACAAATGTGATCTGTAAGTAATAGGAACTGTCTGTCCCTTATTGAAAGCTATGTATGTGCAACCTGAAGAAGTGTTAATAATTGCAATAGCTAGATTTCTTGGACTCTTATAAGGTGCAAGTTCCTAACAATATCTTTTTGTAGCATTGGGAGATTTTAAACTTTATCTTTGTAACAGCAATTGTTCATGTTATGACAGTCATTTATTGGGTGCCTCAAACAGTGACCTACATTTTAAACACTCCACAAGGAAGAATTTATGAACACTTTATTCAATGACCTTATCCTCTCAATCATAATAAATTTGGGTGCTAAATATGTTTTAACACCGGTTCCACAGACATGTATTGGAATGTGGTCATCTTTCAATATTGATTACATCTTTGTTTCCACTTCACTCTGCAAATTGGTTGATGATTGTAAAGTTACCTGGAGCATTTTTAGCAACCATAATCCCATTTCTATCTCACTAACATGTAGGAACATTAACCCCCCTCCACCATCACCGCCATCTGCAATGCCTGAATAGAGAAGATTTGTGATCCGGGTGATAAGTTAAAATGGATGTAACAAGGTGGTTATCAATGAATCCAAGAGTGCTAAGTTGATAGAAGTCCATAGTTCATTCTCTACATGAAAGGTCCCATCCATCCAGGACAGCTGCGCATGATCAACTACCTGCACATACCCCAGTGGTCTATGTCCAAAGATTTGTTAGCATACCCGCACAGGTTAATCTGACAAAGGAACGCAGGTAGTTTGATCATCCTTGTTCCGCTCCCCATCAAGATTTAGTATTGGCCTTAAAGAAGATAGGCATGAGGTAGCAGCATGTGGAGGTAGATATAAGAACGTGGTGATGCACAGAAAGATATCCTTATATAAAGAGGCTTGGGAGAAGGTAGCTTTATGGAAGAACGTTAATTGTCCTTTCTAGTGTCAACAAGATAGCACTTCTTTGTGCTCTCACAATTCACTAGTTAATTAGTTGAGAGGATTTAGGATACACAATTCCTGTGGTTATTTTGTCAGACTTGCCTCCGAGCCTTTCAGATCCTATTCTTTCCTTTTTCCTAGAGGAGGTAACCAAAGCCGTTACTACATTGTGTGAGAAAAAGACCCCAGGGTACTTATTGACTTGTACAGATTGAATTTTTCCCTTTGGGCTCACCTGCTTACTTTGGCCATCAATGCAGCTGTAACCCACACTACCTTGCAATCATGGATGCAGTCAGTAATTGTGCCCGAGTTTAAAAAAAGAAATAAAAATGACCTGTGCTGCTATTCACCTATAACCCTAATTGACTCAGTAGTCAATAGGTTACATGGTCATAAATATTGACTTGTTGGGCCAGGGACACATATATCTTTACTGACCTGCAGTATGGCTTCGGGCCATGACATGGTACTCTCTATCCATTGCTGAACTGCCAATTAATAATTAATAAATCTACAGTGGCCATCCAGAGTTCATTACACTTGGCATTTATGGACCTTACCTTGGCATTTGATTGAGTGTTACAGGAATAAAGTATGGTTCATTATGTTATGTCTGGGTGTGGATTTTAATTTGGTTTGCTTTCTATGGGACCTTTGTAGGAACGAAGCGGAGGTGGTAGAATAGGTTCATAAGTTTTAATCATACAACAGCCCCTACACAACTGTGCGGTAAAGACTCCTGGTTCCCTCTGACAGTTGGAACCGTTAGGGTGACAGGGGACCAAGGGAATGGAATGTGGAACGTGGGGGGAACCAATGAGGGAGCAGGGAAGACAATATGACTCTAGCGCAGGAGAGCAGTCAAACACAAGAGATCACGCGCCAATATTGGCTCGTGACATTAACCATAAATACAACACATCTTCCTCTCTAGAATGTTTAACACAAAGTAGTTACTCACAAACAAAATCATCTAAACGTCTGGGTTTGTTGATGGTTCTACCAAACCTTCCCCTGAGACCTTGATTTTCAGACACAACTTCAGTATCAGAATGTGGATCGCTGATGGTTCTACCAAACCTACGCCTGACACCCCGATTGTCAGACACAACTTCAGTATCAGAATGTGAATCTCCTTCATCGCTCTGATTGTGCGTGAGAGCGTGAGGACTGACTACATTATTCTGGTCCGGTGTGCTGTAATCAGTGGCCTCAGCGGTGGGTGAATGACCACTGTCCTGAACATCTTCATTTCTTGAACACATTCTATTGTCAAACAGCATGGAACTGTGTCCCCTTTCAGGTTCGTCATAATCAACCCACAAATCTTTGCTGGCACTATTGGGCTGACATTGACTAGACAACTCTTTTATGGCTCTATTGGGTTGACTCATCTCTTTTCCCACTGAATGGCATTTGGCCAACCTGTTCATATGCCACACTTTGCCATCACTAAATCTGGCAGCATTGTTATACAGTTTGCTGATGTGAAGGGGAGCGGTGAATCTGCTTTCTCCATTCCTGACTTTCCTTTCTAACCGAACTTTTGACCAGATCTCCGATCTTGAATGAGTGATCTTTGACACCGTGTCTTGTGTCTTGTGTCGTACCATTCTTTGATTACAACAAACAAACAACAAACAAACAACAAACAAATGATGGACGGAATGCTGACAATGCAGACATTCTCCCCCAGTCAAGAGATCTGGGTTAAATCCATCGTTCTTTTGCCCACTACGCTTGGCAATTCGGGCTGGACTGTTCCCATGAGGCACAGGGTCAAGACTGATTTGCATGTGGCTTGGTTCAAACTGGAACAGCATGGTGAGCAAAAAAACGATGGATTTAGGCCCAGATCTCTGCACTGGGATGAATGCATGACATTGTTCTGCATTCTGTCCATCAACTGTTTGTTTTGCATTTGTCGCCCCAAGTGGGAAGGGTATGCCCAGATGTGGGTCCCTTGCTCTCCATGCTACTGGAATCACGCTATCCTGGCTGAAGAGGGGTGAAACCCCGAAACCGGTCCTAGGATGCTTGTTTCCAGTCCAGGGAGGACCTGGCTTGGCAATTCGGGCTGGACTGTTCCCATGAGGCACAGGGTCAAGACTGATTTGCATATGGCTTGGTTCAAACTGGAACAGCATGGTGAGCAAAAAAACGATGGATTTAGGTCCAGATCTCTGTACTGGGGTGAATGTATGACATTGTTCTGCATTCTGTCCATCAACTGTTTGTTTTGCATTTGTACCATTCTTTGAAACACATCATTGCTTTCTCAATGTTGTTCCTTATGGTTTCAGGTGACCACTCTACCTGTTTGGATGTGGACATCTATCCTAAATCTCTGCTTAAGGGTTGTCTACTTCGCATATGAACGAATGGTGATTTGGAGTGTTAGAGCCAGCCTCGTGGCGTGGTCCTGTTCCTCCTCGCCAAGCTCGTTCTATTCATTTTGTTGTTTTTGTTTTCTCTTGCTTTTAATTGTCGTTTTGGGTGCTAGTGGGCTGCTAAATCCCCCCCCCCCCTCTCACCGCATATAATTGTTGCTGCACCGCCGTTTTGGTGGGTCACGGGGAGTCCCGGGGTGGACGCCATTTTGGCTTGGGCAAGCGTGTTTTCTGGCGGGCGCCATTTTGAGCGCTACAGCGCTCGGGTTTCCCTCGCAGGACGCCTATTTAAGGCGGATTCCACTCTGAGACTACCAGACAAGGTATTCCATCCAGCATTTCGACGCTCGCGCTGCTGCTAGCGTTAGCTTTTAAAATTTGCTCGTTCTATTCATTTTGTTGTTTTTGTTTTCTCTTGCTTTTAATTGTCGTTTTGGGTGCTAGTGGGCTGCTAAATCCCCCCCCCCTCTCACCGCATATAATTGTTGCTGCACCGCCGTTTTGGTGGGTCCGGGTCACGGGGAGTCCCGGGGTGGACGCCATTTTGGCTTGGGCAAGCGTGTTTTCTGGCGGGCGCCATTTTGAGCGCTACAGCGCTCGGGTTTCCCTCGCAGGACGCCTATTTAAAGCCGCTCCCTTCCGCGCAGCGGTACCGCGCAGGAGGACGCCGTCGCTTAGCCGGAGTCGTGCCAGAGTCCTGCCCGTCTGCGCTCGTCCGCGCTAGGGACGTGCAGGGCGTACGGAGCATAGTAGGTGAGTGCGCTGGTAGTGGCAGGCAGTGGGGTTAGGATGATTATATACTCGAGTGAAAGTCTTCGGTCTATTGGTACGACCATAACTAAATGTACCCAGGTCATCCACCCTTTACGCGGTCCGTTTTGCTGTGCCTGCAAAGGTTTTGCTGTGCCCTCACCGACTACCATTCGTCAGACGGTCGATGCTGTTAAGGGCCCGAGTACGGGGGCCACAGCGCCGAACGTGCTTCGGATTCTTAGCCTAAATGTCAGGTCATTGGTCTCCCACTATCAAAATGTTTTCGATCTTTTACATGATGAGTCCCCTGACATCCTCGTCATCACCGAAACTTGGCTGCGGGAGGAAGATGCAGCAGTAATTAATCTTGCTTTTCCACCGGAATATTCAACTTTCACCCTCAATCGTCCCACCAGAGGAGGGGGCATCGCACTTGCAGTGAAATCCAACTTTTCCTGCACCTGGAATGCCGTGCATATCGCGGGGTGCGAGAGTGCTTCCTTTAAGATTGGGATTAACCCCCAGTATTCTATTTCGGGGTTGGTGGTTTATCGCCCCCCAGGCACTGACGTTGCTTTTAGAGAGGCTTTTCCTGATGCCGTCAGTGCCTTGGCAGTAGGGTGTGCTAACTTTTCTATACTGGGAGATTTGAATCTTCACTTGGATAACCAGAAGTCCTCGGCTGTTACCAACTTTCTGGCGGACCTCGAGGCCCTGCAACTGTTCCAAAGAGTCTCTCATCCTACTCACTCTGGAGGGCATGTATTAGATCCCTTTTTTACAAACCTGACGGAAGCTTCAATCCGCTCCGTTTTGCCCCTTGGTTGGACTGACCACTTCCTTGTGGATATTCAGGTGCCTTTACCTGATACTTCTCCAACTTCCTTAGCTCGATCTATCCCCAGAAGACATTGGGGCAAGCTTAGGTTAGAGGATCTCCATCTCGCCCTAACTACTACCCCGCTCGAACTTTCGAGTGATGTTGAACTGGGCTACGATCAGTTTTGTACTTGGGTTACCAGGGGGTTGGACCTTTTGATTCCCATCCGGACTAGTAAGATCAGCCCTAAAAGGTCTAACCCTTGGTATGATAGTACATTACGAGCACTGAAAGGAAATTGTAGGCGCGCCGAGAGAGAATGGCGGAGATCCTACGACACGGCGAAGAAAGTGCTATATTTGGCCTCTATTAAAACCTACCATCGCGCCATCTGTAGGGCTCGCGCATCGTTCTATTCCCTTGAAATTCGCAATAGCCTCAATCCTTCCAAGACTATTTTCAAAGCTCTTAAGGAGCTGGTGTCCAAGCGTTCCATCTCCACAGTCACAGCCTCTACCTCGCACTGTGAAGCATTAGCCTCTTTTTTTCTGGGAAAAGTCCAGAACATCTATCGTGCCTTTCCAAGCTCAGAGCCCGCTCAGCAGACCGTGCTGACTGCCCCTGCGTGTTTGACGCTGGCATCTTTTCCGCAACTTTCCTCTGAGGTTTTTGAAACTTTGGCTCAGAAGGTTAAATCTGGTTCGCCTCTGGATCCGGTATGTCCTGCCCTGTTTAGGAACCAATCTTTTGTGGGGTCTCCTACGGTATGTTCCTTGATTAATGCTTCCTTGGCCATGGGTACGGTACCACCTAAATGGAAATGCGCTGTGGTTACCCCTATTTTGAAGAAACCTAGCCTGGACCCTTTGGGACCAGAGAACTATCGGCCCATTTCCCTGCTTCCATGGCCGACTAAGCTGATGGAAGCTCATGTTAATCAGGTACTTACTGACCATCTAACCCAGGCTAACATTCTGGATGAGACTCAACATGGGTTCCGAGCAGGGCATAGCACGGAGACCGCCCTTCTCGCCATGGTAGAACATCTCCGGTCGGTGCTAGATCAGGGACAGACGGCGGCGCTAGTTTTATTAGATCTGAGCGCCGCCTTCGATACGGTCTCGCACCGTATCCTTCTGCACCGCCTGGAAGAGTGTGGTGTTGTGGGAACTGCCCTCCAGTGGTTCCGTTCCTTTCTTGTGGATCGGTCCTTTTGCGTCGCCATACCCCCCCATCAGTCCAAATTCCATCCTCTGGACTTGGGAGTGCCGCAAGGTTCCTCACTGAGTCCCACGCTATTCAATCTTTACGTGAGACCGCTGGCTGATGTCGTCAAGCAATGGGGCATGTTCATGGTCTCATATGCTGACGACACTCAGCTAGCGGTTTCTATCAGTGGCGATACCGATGTGGATGCTCCCAAGTTCCAAAATGGGCTTAGGGCAGTGGCGAACTGGATGACAGCTAACTGTCTCCAGTTGAACGCAAAGAAGACCGAGGTTATGATCGTCGGGAAGGGAAGGGACCTCTGGGGCGACAGATGGTGGCCGCCGGAACTTGGTGTAGCCCCAACCCCAGTTATGGAGTTGCGTAACTTGGGAGTTTGGCTGGATGCTGGTCTCAGTTTCGTGGGGCACACCAAGAAGACTGCGGCGTGTTGCTTTGGTGTCCTGCGGGGCCTAAGGCCGGTCCTTAAGTTCTTCGATCCCCCAACCAGGCAGTTGGTAGTGCAGGCTACTGTTCTTTCTCGCCTGGACTACGCTAGCTCGCTCCTGCTGGGGAGTAATCAGGCTGAACTTTTGCGGCTTCAACGCGTGCAGAATGCCGCGGCCAGAGCTATTGTCGGTTTACCTAGGTTCTGTTCGGCCTCTAGCACTCTCCGAGCACTACACTGGCTACCGGTTAAGTCGCGTATCCATTTTAAAGTTTTATGTCTGGTTTTTAAAATTTTGAAAGGTTCTGCCCGTCTGATGCTTTCCAATCTCATTTCTGGCTATGTTCCATCACGTGTATTAAGATCGTCGGAGCAGGCGCTCGCTTTAGTCCCGAGGTTCAGGCTCTGTCGAGCTGGTGGGCGTTCTTTTCGGGTGAAAGCTGCAGCCCTTTGGAATACGCTCCCTTTCCATCTCCGCTCTACCAATGACCTTCTGCTCTTTCGGAAATCTTTAAAAACGTTTCTGTTCTGACCTTGCTGTCTCCGTGGTTCTATGTTGGATATGTTGTACCTTGTCGCGCGCCGGGACGCCCCTTAGCTGGGGCAGCTGTGCGCGTAATAAATGTAATTAAAAAAATAAAAAAAATAAATAAAAAGCCGCACGAGGTCCCCTGCACCTCGGGACTCCTCCATTTTGAATTGTACGTGACTCTGCGCACCAGCCTACGTGACCCCGCTCAACCCGGCCTCGGCCCCAGCAAGCCCCGACATCAAGGCACCAACAACTGGCCAGGGGGTACCACGTGAACACTTCCCCACTCCCGGCGGAGGGCAGTATCGATGGGACCCCCAACCGTCCTCCAACACCTAGGTGCGATCGCCCTCCGGCCTTCCTGGGCCTGGCGCCTCTCCCGCTGGGCGTCTGGCCTCTCCCAGCCCGGCCTCTCCGCCCCCCCCAGGCGCAAGGGTCCGGACATCAAAGGGCTCCAGACCTATATCTGGGGCGACCCTGCTACAGGACAGCAGTTGTATCCCGGAGTCAAGAGCCCTGCTGATCGGATCGCGGCTGACCCTACGGAGAAAGACTCATCCTGGAACCACGCTCTGAGCCCTGCTGACTACGTCGCTGCTCCACCGTGCTTAAAGACCTTCACGAACCTTTGGGGCCCTGCTGACGCTGTCGCGGCCCGACCTTGTTGAACTTGCCATCAGGGCCCAGCTGACCTCGTCGCGGCTCGACCGAAGTGGACCTACCACCGGAGCCCTGCTGACTGTGTCGCGGCTCAACCCAAGCGGAACTACCACCCGAGCCCTGCAGACACCGTCACGGCTCTCCACGTCCGAGCTGCTTTTGAGACCAGCACCTGCCGCTCCGGTCCCCGGAGCCACCTTCGGCCTAACGCAAGGTCTGGCGCAGAGCTCCCCCGTACCAGGCTGGTACTAAGACTGTCCCGCTACCCTGTCCCTACAAAGACATTGAGACTCTTTCTGGATCTCTCGATCCCCCTGTAAATATTTCGAATGTGCTACTATTGATAAAGTACCTAGATAAGCAACTGATACGGAGTCCTGTGTGGTGGTGTTACTGGGCCTAGTACGATCATAGGAGAAGACCTCTCCTAGGAGGCTTCTCAGCGGCGCTCGGCTATAACTTTGCGGTAGGAAGGTGCCCCGGAGTGGGCCCCCTGACTCCCCGGTGGTCCTCCCTCCAACATGGAGGTTCTGGAATATGGAGTGATTCTGTAGGCCCAAATGAGTTTGAAGATTTCTTCTTCCCAATTGAGATTGTTGTTCCTGGATAATTGTATGTTTCCTTTTAGAACACGGTTGAAACGCTCAACGAGGCCGTACCCTCTGGGTGATAAAGCGAGGTGGTCTGATGAGTGATGCAATTTCTTTCCAGGAACAACTTAAAGGCATCAGAGGTGAATTGGGGACCATTATCGGTCAGTACATGCTTGGGTAGTCCTTCATGCAAGAAGAGTTTGTCAAGAAACAAAATGACAACAGAGCTTTCTACATTGTGGACAATCTCAATTACCGGCCATTTGGAGAAGTGATCGATGACAACCAGGATGTACTTGATCACACCATCGTGACCTTCAATGGGACCGGTTATGTCCAGGCCTATCCTCTCCCAAGGCATGCTCGGAGGGGGTAACGGAGATAGAGGAACCCTAGCTGTTTTGAGGCTCTTATCTGAATCATTGCAACTAATGCAGTCTCTAATCATGACCTCAATTTGTTTATCAATCCCGGGCCACCAATAGCTGTTTCTGACTCTCTGCTTTGTTTTGGAGATACCAAGATGACCAAAATGGCATAGACTTAAAATTTTACCTCTAAGTGTGTTGGGAGGAACAGCCTTGCCTATTCTGTATAGCACATCATGTTTAAACACTCAATTAATTCCTTATCTCCCAATAAATTCTGATTACTTCATCCAGAAGTCTCTTCTCTGCCCAGCCGTCATTGATGTATCTGCAAACCTTTTGTAGACTGGTGTCTTTAAGCATATGTTCTTTCCATTCTGTACTTGTGATACCATCCATGTCAGTGTTGAGCAGTAACGCTACTTTCTCAATGTCTAATTGCTCCTCTGTGACCTCTTTGTTGGGTAAGGGAAACCTGCTTAAGAAGTCAGCAACTTTATTTCTAACTCCAGGCCAGTATTCAACCGTGTAATTGTAGTCTAGTAACTTGACTGACATTTTGCTGAGTCTGGGGGAGGCATTTTGTAGACCCGAAGCTGAGAGAATTTTAATTAATGGTTTGTGGTCTGTGCGTATGTGGATGTTGTATCCCCATATGTACACTCTGAAATAGTTTAGA
The DNA here is from genome assembly GCF_964204655.1 of Triturus cristatus. Classification (NCBI taxonomy): domain Eukaryota; kingdom Metazoa; phylum Chordata; class Amphibia; order Caudata; family Salamandridae; genus Triturus; species Triturus cristatus. Next base: position 467,789,447 of record NC_140589.1, read on the forward strand.
GCCCCAGAACATGCAAGCAATTCACGCTCAATCACTGAATATCTTTCCTCAGCTGGGTTCAGGGATTGAGAAGCAAAGGCTACTACCCATTCATGGTTATCTGAATCTTTTTGTGCAAGGACAGCACCAAGTCCCTTGTAGCTGGCATCCGTGGTGACATAAGTCTGAGCTTTGGGGTCAAAACCCTTCAGAAATGGCGCATTAGCTATATCCTTTTTGATGCGCTCAAAAGCCTCTTGGCACATCGGGGACCACTCAAATTTGACTTTGCTTTTGAGCAATTGTCTTATGCTGTAAGTTTTTTCTGAAAAGTTGCAAATGAATTTTGAGTAGAATTCTGTTAGACCAAGAAAAGCTCTCACATCATCCTTGTTGGAGGGGGGGGAAGCTTTAGGAATAGCATCAACCAACCCCTGCTTGGGTTTAATGCCCTCCTGACTGATGGTGTGACCCAGATAAACAACTTTGTTCTGTGAAAATTTACATTTATCTAAATCAACAGTCAAACCATGCATTTTCAAAATTTCAAACACCTGCTTTAAGCGTGTGCCATGTTCCATTTGATTTCCACCCATAACAAGGACATCGTCCTGGAAGAACCTTACCCCCACTGCACCCTCAGAGAGATGTCATTACTCTTTGAAATAGTGCTGCGGCGGAGGCCAGACCAAACGGTACTCGTGTGAAACGATAGCAGCCAAATGGTGTTATGAACGTTGTATATTTTCTGCTCTCCACATGCAAAGGCACCTGACGGTATGCAGATTTCAAATCCAAGATAGAAAATACATTCATATCTTTTGTAGCATTGAATATTTCGCTTATGTGTGGCAAGGGGTATTGATCAACAATTATATTTTTATTTAGATCTCTGAGATCTATCCAGAGTCTAATTTTTCCATTGGGGCATTTAACTACCACCAAGGGAGAAATCCATTCTGCGGATTCAACCTTTTCAATTATTCCATTGGTGACCAGTCTGTTAAGTTCTGTTCGGACATCGTCTCTGACGGAGACAGGTAGATGTCTAACCTTATGTACACACGGGGAGGCATTGTCTTTTAACTCAATTTTATGCTGGAAGCTGTTGAATAAGCCCATATTTCCTGAAAACACTTCAGGGTATTCTTTGATAATGGTGTTATTGCACGCATTGACATCCTCAATAGACATAACGGGGTCATCACTGTTGGGATTGAGAATGATATCCAGGTCAGCCTGATCATTCCATCCCAAGACCGAAGGTCCTTTTTTAGCCACAAAAAGCTTACAGAATGCTTTCCTGTTTTTAAATTCAAACTCCATATCATGAGTCCCTATGAATTCGATGTTATCCCCTGTGTAGCTTTTAGCAATGACACTGGACTTTTCAAGGGAAGTACCAATTTTACTTACAAAATGCTTCCTCCAGACACTTTCACTTACAATTGTGAACGGGGCGCCAGAGTCTGCAATTATGTTCATAGGTACCCCACCCATTTTGATTTCACAGATGGGTTTCTTGACCTTGGTGGGAGTATGTTCCAGAATGTCATATTCAATTGTAAACACATAGTTAACCTCATCCGACTCTGAATCATCAGACTCTTCTGACCTAGAGTCATACTGGCTTTGGATGTGTCTAACCGGCTTGCTACGTCTGACAAGTTTCCTGTTGCATGCATTTGCAAAGTGCCCCGTCAGACCACAAGACGTGCACTTTTGATACCTAGCTGGGCACTTTTTGAAGTCGGCTAGATAGGAAGAGGAACCACAGTGATAACATCTCCGTTCAGTGTTTTCATTGTATTTTTTAGTGTACCCCTTTTCATCAATAAGTTTTTTCTTGTTAAACTCTTTTTCTTGTCACCTTCACTTGGATTTAGGCGAGTACTTTCATTGGATCTGAATTTGCTTGCGTTGGATGTGTTGACTGCTTTTACAACATTGGGCTCGTCTAAAACAGCTTTGGCACACCTGCCTGTAGGTTTTTTAACCAAGGCAACTACCTCTTTCAATGGTGACTCACCATTGACCCATAGCTTATCCTGGATGTTAGGGTTGCTGGCGTACATTATAATTTGGTCACGTATGAACTCCTCTTGTGATTGTCCAAATCTGCATGTTAGGGCTAAAGTACATAAAGCGGAAACATACTCAGCAATGCTCTCATTTTTACCCTGTTTTCTTAGTGAAAATTTATAGCGGTCAACTGCAACGCATACAATCGGTGAGAAATGAGCATCTAAGTCATCCAAGGCGTGCTGAAAAACATTATCACCCTCCCTCACTTTCTTCTCAATCTGGTTGTAAGTTTTTAGACCACCTGGACCGAGGCAATACAATAACACTTTCTTCTTCTTTTCGGAAGTGAAATCCTCATCTTCCACAGTTTCAATGTAATTGCAGAAATATTCCTTGCACTCTTTCCATGGCATGCATGGTTCACCCTTGAGTGGAAGGAAAGGTTGTGGCTGAGAGAGATTCAACGAGCTTAGGGCACACATGTCGCACTAGAGTGCTCTGAGTACACGGTGGAACTGAAGAAAGTGTGCTTATCACTTGAGGGAAAACGCACTGAAGGCTGGTGAAAAGTGCGTATCACTGGTGAATAGGGCGCACAAAGTGTTGATATTTGCGGAACACAATGAAAAAGATTTTAACAGTACCACTGTAACTCCTTCCTTGGTTGATCTTGGCTGGATAAGTGCGCAAATCACTGTACAACATTTCTTTTAATTTACACTTACATGTAACATAAACATGCCACAAAAATGCCACAAAAATGAAATAATCTGCACTAGAAAGTGTGCAAATCACTGGAAGTAATGGCATTAATATGTGCCAGATCGATGTGCTCAAAAGCATGCAAGAAATTAACTCTCCAAATGATGTCGACACTTGAAGTGTGAAGAGCGTGAGCTCACTCTAGTGGTGAGAGAATACAGAAAGTTTACACTGAAATGACCAATAATTACAGTGTGCGCATCACTGAGACAGGGAACGCACAGAAGAGCTGAACACAATGATGATCGTAACGAGGGTGCAACAAGATGGTCGTTACGTGTGCTGCCGCCGGACGTGTGTGTTTCAATGACTACATGCGCATGCTTCAAGGCGTGAGGAAGGCAGGAAATCAGCTGACAGGAAAGATCAGCTGAACGCTGCGTGAGGCAAACAGTGGAACTTCAAGAGGCAGACAGGCAGGGGCGGGTGGCGTGAGGTGAGCAGCAGCAGCGCCAGAGGATATTCACACGAAAGTGGAGGCCGAGAGAGGTGCAGCCAATGACACAGCTGAGGATGCCCCTGGGTTGTCAAAACCCTTCAACACACACGCAGACAGCGCCGGTCTCATTGTGTGTTAGAAGAAACGCCTCATCAACTGAAGGCAGGAATGGTGCAGCAAGACCACCGGAGAAAGCAGGAGAAGGCACCTCGCACGGCTGATCAGGACGTTCAGTGGCTTGGCAGATTAGTGAAATACCCTGATTTAAGACGGGTCCCGCAGTGACGTCATGCATACTGCTGTGGGGGCTGTTGCTGAAACCGCTCGTCGCCACTTGTAGGAACGAAGCGGAGGCGGTAAAATAGGTTCAGAAGTTTTAATCATACAACAGCCCCTACACAACTGTGCGGTAAAGATTTCGGTTCCCTCTGACAGTTGGAATCATTAGGGTTACAGGGAACCAAGGGAATGGAATGTGGAACGTGGGGGGAACCAATGAGGGAGCAGGGACGACAATAGGACTCTCGCGCAGGAGAGCAGTCAAACACAAGATGTCACGCGCCAGTATTGGCTCGTGACATTAACCATAAATATAACAACCTTCACCTTAATTTGTCAGCCTGTGCAAGGTACGGAATAAGATGCAAATCCACAAGTTCTTTAAGGTTGAACATGGGGTCAGACAAGGGTGCATTCTCGCCTCGTTTTCATATACACGTTATATAAATCATTTGGAAGAAACCCTCATAAGGGTGTGCCAAGATGTGCCTCCAGTGATAATTGTCCTATCCTGACGCTGCTTTACACAGATGACACATGCTACTTGGGAAGACCACCAATGGTCAGCTATGCCTATAGAATTCTTAGGGGCATATTTACAATAAAGTGGCGAAGCGCTTTGTCACTTTCAGAAACGCATGGCTGCACCATATTTACTTGTGCCTGTGTTTAGGGGAAGATTTTTTATGTGCAGGAAGGTCCCACTTCTTGCACATAAACAATCTTTAAATGCTATTTTGTAACTTTTATATGGGCTGCTTAATGCAGCCCACATAAAAGTTGTAAAACAGCATTTTTTTTAAATGATTGTTTATGTGCAGGAAGGGGGACATTCCTGAGCATGAACAATCATAGGCAATTTTCTGTTTCTATGTGTGCTGCACAAGGCAACACACATAGAAACAGCAAAAACAAGGAGAAGTAAAGCATTTCTTCCTGATTTGCGTGATTAGAACCAGGTTTTTCCTGGTCTTAATTTTGGTGCTGCCTCCTATTTACGCTGTCCTTGTAAATAAGGGGCAGCATCAAAATCAAAGGGTGTTCGGATGGAACACCCACAGCAACACTCATTGCCCACCCCTTACACGCTAAATGCTGCGTGAAAGGGTTCCTTTTTTACCAGGCAGCGTTAAGCCAGATGAAGTGACGTTGTGATGGCGATAGGGGCTTGTAAATATGCCCCTTTGTGTCTTCTATGGACTTTTTTAACATTAGCACCAATTTTTAAAAAGTGTATATTATATGACAGTGGACCCTAGATCAACAGTCACATACCTTTCTTGTTAAGGACAGTTTTATAAGCAACGTCAACCTCTTTTGTTAACTAGGAGTTACGTTTGATTCCACTAATAATTAGTCAGCATTTTCGCACACTCAAAACATCTATTTTTAAGATACATTTCTGCGGTCCAGGACTTTGTGGCCAAGGTTGGGTAGCAGGCATACTGACGCATTGCTTAATATCTATCAGGCTAAGTGTGTTGCTACTGAAACTCATGGACGTGATATATGGGATTAGGTAAATAAATCATTCCTTCAAATGGTGGAAAACAGTTTTTCAAATGCCTTTTATCCCTTCCAATAGCGTTGCATCCTTTATTGTTCATGAAGAATTGGGCCAAGGTTGCCTTTCTGATGCGATTCACCTGTCCTTTCTTGCTTTGGCTATCGGTTTGAATAAAACCAGAGAATGCCTTAAATCAAGCCATATTTAGAGATTGCTTGGGTTTGGAATGAGCCAGTAAAATTCCCTGGTATAGATGGATTGAGTCCACTTTTTATAAACTTGGCCCTTGTGAGTTATTTGATAAACCAGAGTCCATTACTAGGGCTGATTTGGATTGGAAGAAATATGTCTTCCTCTAATGGAGAAAAGCTAGCAGAGAGTCAGATGAACTTTGTTAACACGCTGTGCATTCCTTTATAGCTTAGAAAACTGTAATTTGTATTTACCATATTTACTTTTCCTCACAGGAAATAGTGTTTTTTATAACTCGCTTTAGGTTAAATTTAATTAATTGTCTGCTTGCTTTTCCAAAAGGTTGCCCCCTTGCCGTTGTGACTACCTTTCTCTTACAGATACCATTCATTTTTCATTATTCCGTAGATTTTGTAAGCAACTACGCAAGCACTTCTAAGTGGCCCTGTTAAGAAAAGATGATCTTTACCCAAGTTGGGCATGCTTTATTGTACTTAAAACTATTGCAGGATATTCAAAAGTTGCTTAACTGGTGCAGAGTTTTAAGTAAAGCTGTTTAACTGAGAATGTCGATTGATTCTTAAATAGTTTTTTTAACTTTTATATATTGATGAACAGTATTGAGATGTATTCTTTTATGGTTTTTATTGATTTTGATTTCATTTGACTGAAAAGAGCACATTGGAAATGCCCATTGTTGTTTTATATTTTTTCCTACATAAAATTTGTCATGAGTATTCTGCTATAAGCATCTGTACAGCATATAGTACTTGTGTGTGAATTACAATTTTTATAATCTAATACGGGAAAAAGAAGGGCGTTCATTGTAGAACCACAAGGCGCTAAGATGCCTTGATTTTGCAGCTGATATAAAATATGTCGCATTTTGCTTCTGGCTTTAAAAAGTATTGGGGCTCACTCCATAAAGGAATGAAATGTGGGAGTAATTCTTGAATGACACTACTTGCTTTTTATACCGCGCTGGAGCATGTTTTAAAACCCATTCAGTTGCATATTTTTTCCTGAGGACTTCAAGTATGACGGAGAAAAATGCAAACATTATCACCTCCTCTCCTTAGGCACATCCTCATAAAAACTAGAGTCCACTTGCCCTCAGCTAGAATGATGTCTTTGGCATCTGATAAATTTAGCAGAATATTGCTTTAATTTTGCTTGGTATAGCCCCCTAAATCTGTATTTTTACACTGTAAACCCTGCCTGGAGGGTTTAGATGTCCATCTAGAGTACAACTTCAATAAATTCTTTAGTCAGATTCACCAACAAAAGCTCTTGGAGAGTGTGGCGCTCTATTGTCATTTCTGCTGCACAGTCCATAAGCACCGTTTCCCAAGTCCCATTTCATAGAAGTATCTGTAGTTTGCAGGGCATGTTTTTTAATATGGATATTTATTTCTGTGGTACTCGCTGTCCAGTCCTCTCTGCACATTTACTGTCAAAGTCCTGAAAAGAACGGGAAGAACAGCTATCGGATATGCTGATCCCGATCTGGCTTTTTAATTATGCCACAGTCCCTGAAACTGTAACCACCCCCTTGAACAGGAGCCACTGCAAGTGTCTGACACATGGCCAGAGTTACTGCCCTTCTGTGAATGTTATTTAGAATGATTGAGGAAAGTATTAAAAACATTCCCATTAATTTCATTCCTAGATCTAGAGCCGGTGCAGCTCTGTACTCATGTTGTACTTGTCTTAATACATCTGTAGTACCACCAATGAGGGTGTACCATGCATAGTAATATAGAGTCAAACATATGTACTTCCCCAGGTGTTGCACTTCTCTAAGGGTGGCACCATTACAGGAGTAAGACACATAGTCAAAATTCTGTACTCATCATAGTATGTTGTATCAGGATAGGCTGCGTCGAACTGGTTGGTCTTGCAAGCATTCCAGAAGGAAGTCGTGTCACATTTTATGGGCACTTTGCCTATAAAAGCATTTATAGTCTCTGGACTGGTTGCCTTTAGAGCAACCTAAGCCTACTATGCAGATCCTGATGGAACAGTTCTGCCTAATATGCTCTGTAGTATGTACTGTCTGAATCTCCTGCATAAGGCTACTGTCTGATTTAGTATAGCTACTACTTCCCTAAGTTGTAGATTTTGTGGATTAGGAAAAGGTGTATACCCGTCCAATTAGGACAATGTGTCCCCATTGTTAGTTAGGGGAACCAATCTGATGTGTGTGTGGTAATTGACCATCAAACCAGTGTTTGTCTTCTTGGTAGGTCAAAAGGACCTCCAAGTCATATTATGCTTGGTATTGTGCAAGAACGGCTGCAGCTTTACATGTATGAAAATGTCCAGTTTTTTATTTCTACAGGATTAATCTCCACCCACGAGTAAGAGATTTCAAAGTCATAGGCAGCACATACTGTACAACAAAAGTTACTGCACCCCTCTCATCAGGGAGAACCTCTCTCTTTGAGATATTGTGTAACTGCTACCCTGTAATTAAATCCTCTTGCAATAGGAGCTGCCATGTTTAAAGAACAGATTCAATTAACTTAAGATCCAAAATGTAGAAACCACAGATGGGGAAATATCCTGTTGAGAGCCAAATGTGAGAAGCCTACAGTAAGCAGGGGCTTCCTGTTTAACCTGAAGGAGTGAATTAATATTATAAAGGGCATTTCTATATGTTTGAAATAATTATTTTTTTCAGTGTGTCATCAAAAGCTGCACAAGAATTCAGATAATCCGAGCACCCCAGGTTGGGCACCAAATGTCACTATATGGGGACCTCTGGTTAGATTTCGAACCTGCTGTTGTAAAGTACTCAGTTCAATGCACCCATACGAATTAGAAATCCAGTTGGACTGCGACCCATACCCAACCTACTCACCAATACTGCGCAGGTCGTGTTTTCTGGACGCAATTAGTGCTACTGAAGGGACAATCACACACAGGTCTGTCTAGACTCCACAGGAAGCAACCATGGCAGGTGGCTGTACAGATGCAGTGCTGGATGCCCCCAAGGTATGATTTACTGACAAGCTCTGCAAGAGGTACAAAATGGGTATACATGGAAAGCTTGTCCAGACTCCGATTTTACCTGCCCAGTTAATTGGAATATTTGTGTAATTAGACGCTTCTGCATTTTCCTGATAAACAAAGCATGCACATATTTTGGGACACAGGGTTTGATGGGGAAGGAGTATGGATATGTAAAGAACCCAACAAAGAGCCTGCGTTGCTAAGATTAACACCAGTCTGATTGCTTTGAGTGGGCCAGGTCCCTTTGGGACTCTGACTTCATGGTAATTAAAAACTGACATTGAGCTGTGTACCTATTGGACCCTAATTTTGTGTCCTTTACTATAATGGCAAAAAGAACGATCATTTTCTGAACAACAAATGTAAAAAGAATTATGGTACCCCATGTCTTTGATTTACTTCCTGTTTACATTTCAGGTTTTATTTAAGAGTATTGACTATTTCTAGGATGTTGTGTTTCTGTATTTTTTGTGTAGCATATTACCCTTGTAAAGTGAATTCTTTGAGCCGATGCACCTCAAGGTGTTTATAAAACAGGTGTTTATAACTCGGCACGACTCAGAGCACTAGAATTGGTGCTTAAGACAGTGTGATTTTTTTCACAGTGCGTGTCAATGGGTCATGAAAGGGTTAAGACTATATCAGATCATTCAATTCTTGCCATCTAAGCAGAGTGCACAAGACTCAGTTATGTTTAATTCAGTCTATCAATTTCAAAATTTAAACATTTTCAACACTGCTTGCAACTAATGTCAAACAGATGTATGATGTACTTGGCTATAGACATGCAATATGCAAACATCCAGTAGAGCACAATAGCTACATACGCCAATCTCAGTATTGATATATTGGTGACCTCCTCAGCATTTGCAAAATCAATAGTTAACAAATAATGCGATACAGAAACAAAACATATTGGTTCTGGAACTAACTTAAATCTGTGGAATACACTGACAGCCAGCATTAGACAGTCACACACAGAATAAAAATCCCTCCATAGGCCTTCCTTTCTACTTATCCATGCCCTAGTATAACCCCCTACAGATACACTGCACACATGCGTTCACACTTTAAAATACTCCAGTGCTCTCCTATAGGGTCCCTGTTCACACTCTTCTCTTTCCTACAGAAGCACTGCACTCATGCATTCTCCCCTAGCAGATGAAGATCCTGAAATCGCAGAATAAAGCAGTCAGGAGCTATTGCCATACATCCTTCCATGTGTCCCAAATAAGAATCCTCAATTAATGTGTCCTGAATATGACCCATGGATTTGTCTGGGCCAAGAACATTGGAGCTCTACTAGAGCAATGCAGGGTGAGGTGCTTCAGTCTGATAGCCTAGGGTACGCCATCTTAAGCTAGACCAGGGCATGGTCTATGAGCATCCTATAGGGCATCTCTCTCCAAACCCTTACACCTCAAATTTCCTGGAATTCAGAGTGGCTATTGAATAGAAGAATATACCTATTTTGGTGCTGTTGTATGTTGATGGTTAAGGTCAATCCGTACAATGGTAGGAGCTAAAAGGAGGAAACATATAGGGCCAGAGATTGGGTGGAGAAACTATGATGGGCATATGAAGTGTTTCGAAAGAAACACAGTACAACATCAAAGTATTGTCAGCGCAATAAATGTCCCGTGTAGGTTAGAGGTACGAAATCGACCGAGTTGCATTGAAGAAATACAGACAAAGTTGGACCCGGATGTGATATCTTGTCTGGTTCAGGGGTCGAAGTTGGCAGGGGAATGGCATTACCATGCCATACTAATTTAATCAAAACAGTTCCCGTACTTTTTATTAAAAAAACCAACCTTCAATGAATGGTTAAGTTGCTAAAGGTTGGAGGGGAAGAAGGACTACTCTACGTGAAGTGAGAGGCAGCTGAGTGAGAAACAAGCCATCTCTCCAGGATCCCTTCTCTTTAAAGAATGTATGCAATCCTTGTATCACCAAATCTAAAGACTGCTTGGGAGATAGTATAGTGTTTAATTGAAAGAATCTGAAATTTGTCCTTTTAAAGGAAACCTATAAAATGATTTGCACTGGTAGAGTCAGTGTATTACTAAAACATAACTTTTGAAAGTACTGCAGAAATGTAAACTTCAACTTTTCATATAAAGTGTGTAATACATTTTTAAACTAATTACTTGCATATTCAGAGTGCTTGAACATCTTACTACTATAAATACACATCACTATTTCTCCAGTGCACCGATCAGATTTCAAATCAGTGACTATCTGGTTACACCCACAGACATCTGAAAGAATAACATTAACTAATAAACTTTTGTTACCAGAAAAATACATTTCTCACAGATAAATTAAAGTTGCATTTAGTTTTTATCCAAGGTGTGTGCATTATAAGTGATGTGCAGTTACCTGTAGGTAATATGCCAAAAAGTATTTAATAAAATGTTATTTCTTTTTAGGCACATCTCTGACCCTGCCCACACTAGCTGACCCCCTTCACCACTGACTCATGCCTACAGTTCCCATGTCTTTCTTTATGCACTTCGATCACTGGAGTGGCTATGGAAAAGTTCTGAACTCATAATCATTTCGAAGATGTCAGCCTCCCTACAAACCACATTTCTCGCAGTGACTTCAACGGAATATCCCTTCCAGCACCCTCCTCCAGTAGTTCACTTCATTGGGATCACCCTTCAAAAAGCACTAGATCACCCTCCCACCCCTGCCTCTCTTCTCTTGGAAGACCCAACAAGGAAGGAGGTGTGGAGTATTTTCCTACCCTCAGATATAAGACCCAGAGACAACATCTCCACTTCAGAAATGTAGTCTAGAGCTGGCTCTTTCCCACATGAAGACTATACTCACACCTCACACATTATAAAATATATATATATATATATATATATATATATATATATATATATATATATATATATATATATATATAGATAGATATACATATATATATATATTCCTTGAAAAAACCATAGGTTTCAGGGCTGCTATAGTTAGCTGGACATTTCACTCGTACAAAACCATTGAAATTCCTCCGTTAGAGTTAGTTCTGCTAACTATAACTCGTGTGCCCGCAATCCACTGCTGATGATGTCACATATTACATCATTCATGACATGGTCAGTGACATCACTGATGACATCACTGATGACATCTCAAATGACATCACTGATGACATCACTGATGACATCATCCAGTGAATGTTGTTTGGTTCGTTATTTAAATATGTATTATATATATAGCAATCTGCATTGAAGAATGAGTGGATATATAAATATCTAGATGGAGGATTTAGTAGCAGTGTGATTAACTGTTTACTTGACTAATTTATAGTGTCTCACTAAATATATTGGATAGTGACTAAACTGTGTGAATATCTGTATCACTTTGTCAGTTGTTGTGTAAACTGCTGCACTAGTTGGTTACGTGAAAGTCTATATTAGTTATTGATTAGTTAACTGAGTATTTGTATGGGAGAGTGAATGTGTGTGTGGTTTGGTGGGGGGGGTGACTGCCCAAAGATGTGTGAATAGTTGATTCAGTAGGTGTATGACATTAAGACTGCATGTTATAACAGTTGTTTGGGTGAGTGAATATCTTTATGGGTGTGGTGATGAGCAAATATATCTCTCAATGGTACATGTCCAACAAACTAGAAAAATAAAAGGTAGTGTATGTGACAGTTGTTGTATATAAATAAGTATACATAAGACTCAGTGATGGTATGAGTGACTGTATGGATAACTGTATACTTGAAATAGTGATTTTATAACACACTAAGTATAAGTTACTATCTATATGAATAAATGAAGTGGTGTTTGTAAAAGTGTATAGCTCACTAAATGTAAGTATGATCCATTGTTTGCATAAGTGAGTAGGATGACTGCATAAGTGAATAGAATGTGTGCTGGTGTGTAATGTCGATATAGGTGTATAAGTACATTTGATAGTGTACTATTGATCATTGACAGCATGTATGAGTGAATCTATAGGCAAGTGATTAGATGTGTGTGTAGATCTAGGAATCACTGAGTGGGTTTTTAGAAACTTGTATTGGTGTGTCAATGGATTCAAATATGGTACTCTGTATTTTGCAGTGAGTGATGAAAGGTAATACTAGTGAATGATGACGTGTATCTGATTGTCACATGGATGATGTCATCAGTGATGTCATCAGTGATGTCATTTGAGATGTCATCAGTGATGTCACTGAGCATGTCATGAATGATATAATATGTGACATCATCAGCAGTGGATTGCGGGTGCGCGAGTTATAGTTAGCAGAACTAACTACAACGGAGGAATTTCAATGGTTTTGTACGAGTGAAATGTCCAGCTAACTTTAAGAGCCCTGAAACCCATGGTTTTTCAGTGATTTTCTAAGGTTTTTTAAATGCTAATTCCTAACTATAACATGTCTGAAACCTATGGTTTTTTCAGTGAATTTCAAAGGTTTTTTAAATGATAATTTGTTAAATGTAATAATAGTTATATGTATTTTTTTTATACTGATTTTCTACCGTTTTTTAACTGTTTATTTTTACATATTTTGTTTTTTAAATTACATTATATATTTTTAATATAAATGGAAATAAAAATGTTTTTTAAAATATTGTTGTGGAGGATCCGAGTAGGGTGTGCGATGGGTGCGTATTTTCTGAGATATGGGCGATCGCTTTGCGACCGGTACGCGACTCAAGCTACCGCGCATTCGTGACACATGCGCATTACTGTATGCGACGCTCGCGCGCTTCCCCGTGACGTCATATAATTGTTCGACGTGGTGGGTGCGCGACTCCCGCAATTTTTTTTATGTCTAAAATGATATATATATGTCTTTAATATACATATTAGGGCAAGACATTATCTAAGCTATTCATAAAAATAATATTTTTTTTACTTGTAATAAAGTTATATTACTTTTAAATGTAATTTCGCGAAGTCGTATTGGGTGCGTGCTGCCCTTGCGCAGGCTTCAGGACAACAGCCACAGGACCAGGAGGAACATTCTTCAGAGGAAGAATTTTTACCGGAAGCTCCACGCCCACAAAGGCCAGTATCGGTGGTATAGAAGTTTTTCACCTTTCAAGAGGGGCAGAAGAAAGTGAATCCCACCAAAGTAACCTACAAGATCTGTGAGCGTGTCTTGTCCTGAGGTAGTGCTGAGAAAAATATAAGCACCTAAAGACTCTGCATCCAGTGAATCTGGCTCGGGAGGAGTGCAGGAGAGCACAACAGAACCCTCCACCTGCAGTGCCTGGTACCTCTGGCAGTTCTACATGTACATGTAAATGTACAGATATTTATATAGCGCAAATCACCAACCGGTCTCTAAGCGCTTGCTTAGGGAACCCGTCCTGGTATTCCCCTGTGAGATAACCCAGCAGGGTATCCAAAAGGTGAAAGCCAGGCATCCCGCCACGAGGGGCCATTGTGGAGATTAAGCAAGCTATTGCCCAGAGTTGCAGAGTGTGAACCCATGAATCGAGTATGCACTGGAGCGAGAATTATCGAGTCCATGGACAATTTATGGACTCAAGACCCAGCCGAGCTGGGAATTGAACCCTGGTCCCAAGATGATCTCTGCTTCCAGGTCTGCCTACTCTAACCAGTGAGCCACATCATCACCACCGGACATATGTCCTGAATTTGCTCTACTGAAGCAGCATTATGCAAAGTGCAACAAACTAATATCCTATGGAGAGCAGTCTGTTGAAGCAGTGTGTGCGGCGCAACAAAATCATCGTTGTTAGACTTTTGTTTGCTTTTTTTTGTTGGGAATGGCTGTTTATTCCTGAAGTTTCCTGTTTTTTTCGTTCTTTTTTCATTTTTTTTTAAAACAACCAAAAAATAACAAAATCGTTCATAAAAATACAAACAAAATTAAAGAAAAAATAAGAATAACAAATTCTCAGAACTAACTTCTCTGGTTAAAGAAATAACTATATTTGTATGTTAATGTGTGAAAGTTTGAATGTATGTGTATAGCTTAATTGACTGAAGGAATGCATTAGTAGTGTATGGTGAATGTATAAGTGCAGAACTATAAATGTGGTGGTCAGTTAGGGGACTGCATGCATAGTGGATAGGGGTTTATAGCAGTCCGTGTGCAAAGGCCTGCCTTACTACTTGGTACTTGGGTAGTGACAGAATGATTAGAGTACTGCAAGGAGAGTGCCTGGGTGAATTTATAAGTGTTTGGGTTTTGGCACAGTGAATGGATTAGTACATGGTGCTGAATGGGTCACTAGAGGAGTGCAAGGGGAGTGACAGGGTGTTTGCTGGAAGTGTATGGATACTGACTGGAGAAGTGAAGGTGTGAAAGACAAGTTTGAAGGTGGTTACAAGACTGCATACATTGTGGATAGCGGTTTGAAGCAGTCCAAGTGCTAAGGCCTGGGTCACTGGATGAGTACTTGTGTACTGACTGAATGATTAGAGTACTGCAAGGAGGTACCTGGGTGAATTTATAAGTGGTTGGGTTTTCGCGCAGTGAATGGATTAGTACATGGTGCGGAATGGGTCACTAGAGGAGTGCAAGGGGAGTGACAGGGTGTTTGCTGGAAGTGTATGGATACTGACTGGAGAACTGAAGGTGTGAAAGACAAGTGTGTAGGTGGTTACAGGACTGCATGCATAGTGGATAGGTGTTTGAAGCAGTCCATGTGCTAAGGCCTGGCTCACTGCATGAGTACTTGGGTACTGACTGAATGATTAGAGTACTGCAAGGTGAGTGCCTGTGTGAATTTATAAGTTGTTGGGTTTTGGCGCAGTAAATGCATTAGTACATGGTGCTGAATGGATCAGTAGAGGAGTGCAAGGGGAGTGACAGGGTGTTTGCTGGAAGTGTATGGATACTGACTGGGGAATTGAAGGTGTGAAAGACAAGTGTGTAGGTGGTTAGAGGACTGCATGCATAGTGGATAGGTGTTTGAAGCAGTCCATGTGCTAAGGCCTGGCTCAGTGCATTAGTACTTGGGTACTGACTAAATGATTAGAGTACTGGTTGGAGAGTTCCTGGGTGAATTTATAAGTGGTTGGGTTTTGGCGCAGTGAATGGATTAGTACATAGTGCTGAATGGATCAGTAGAGGAGTGCAAGGGGAGTGACAGGGTGTTTGCTGGAAGTGTGTGGATACTGATTGGAGAATTGAAGGTATGAAAGACAAGTGTGTAGGTGGTTAGAAGACTGCATGCATAGTGGATAGGGGTTTGAAGCAGTCTATGTACTAAGGCCTGGGTCACTGGATGAGTACTTGGGGACTGACTGAATGATTTGAGTACTGCAAGGAGAGTGCCTGGGTGAATATTTAAGTGTTTGTGTTTTGGCGCAGTGAATGGATTAGAACATGGTGCTGAATGGGTCACTAGAGGAGTGCAAGGGGAGTGACAGGGTGTTTGCTGGAAGTGTATGGATACTGACTGGGGAATTGAAGGTGTGAAAGACAAGTGTGTAGGTTATTACAAGACTGCATGCGTAGTGGATAAGGGTTTGAAGCAGTGCATGTGATAAGGCCTGGCTCACTGCATGAATACTTGGGTACTGACTGAATGATTAGAGTACTGCAAGGAGAGTGCCTGGTTGAATTTTTAAGTGGTTGGGTTTTCGTGCAGTAAATGGATTAATACATAGTTCTCAATGGATCAGTAGAGGAGTGCAAGGGGAGTGACAGGGTATTTGCTGGAACTGTATGGATACTGACTAGGGAATAGAAGGTGTGAAAGACAAGTGTGTAGGTGGTTAGAGGACTGCATGCATAATGGATAGGCGTTTGAAGCAGTCCATGTGCTAAGGCCTGGCTCAGTGAATGAGTACTTGGGTACTGACTGAATGATTAGAGCACTGCAAGGAGAGTGACTGGGTGAATTTATAAGTGTTTGGGTTTTGGCGCAGTGAATGCATTAGTACATGGTGCTGAATGGGTCATTAGAGGCGTACAAGAGGAGTGACAGGGTGTTTCCTGGAAGTGTATGGATACTGACTGGGGAATTGACGGTGTGAAAGACAAGTGTGTAGGTGGTTAGAGGACTCCATGCATAGTGGATAGGCGTTTGAAGCAGTCCATGTGCTAAGGCCTGGCTCAATGGATGAGTACTTGGGAACTGACTGAATGATTAGAATACTGCAAGGAGACTGCCTGGGTGAATTTATAAGTGGTCGCGCAGTGAATGGATTAGTACATGGTGCTGAATGTGTTACTAGAGGAGTGCAAGGGGAGTTACAGGTTGTTTGCAGGAAGTGTATGGATACTGACTGGGGACCTGAAGGTGTGAAAGACAAGTGTGTAGGTGGTTACAGTAATGCATGCATAGTGGATAGGCGTTTGAAGCAGTCCATGTGCTAAAGCCTGGCTCAGTGCATGAGTACTTGGGTACTGACTGAATGATTCGAGTACTGCAAGGAGAGTGCCTTGGTGAATTTAAAAGTGGTTGGGGTTTGGCGCAGTAAATGGATTAGTACATGGTGCTGAATGGGTCACTACAGGAGTGCAAGGGGAGTGACAGGGTGTAAGCTGGAAGTGTATGGATACTGACTGGAGAATTGAAGGTGTGAAAGACAAATGTGTAGGTGGTTAGAAGACTGCATGCATAGTGTATAGGGGTTTGAAGCAGTCCATGTG
The DNA here is from genome assembly GCF_964204655.1 of Triturus cristatus. Lineage (NCBI taxonomy): Eukaryota > Metazoa > Chordata > Amphibia > Caudata > Salamandridae > Triturus > Triturus cristatus. The sequence continues at coordinate 467,806,253 of NC_140589.1, forward strand.
CTAAGGCCTGGGTCACCGGATGAGTACTTGGGTACTGACTGAATGATTAGAGTACTGCAAGGAGAGTGCCTGGGTTACTTTATAAGTGGTTAGGTTTTGGCGCAGTGAATGGATTACTACATGGTGCTGAATGGGTGGGACCCGTGCTCACTACGCCACTGGAGTCAAGCTATCCTGGCTGATGACGGCTGATAGCCAGAAACCGGTCCTAGGATGCTTGATTCCGGTCCAGTGAAGACATGGCTTGGCAGTTCGGGCTGGACTGTTCCCATGAGGCACAGGGTCAAGACTGATTTGCATATGGCCATGTCTAAACTGGGGTGGTGTAGTGGGCAAAAGAACGATGGATTTAACCCAGATCTCTTGACTGGGGGAGAATGTCTGCATTGTCAGCATTCCGTCCATCAATTGTTTGTTGTAACGCTTTTCGCCCTAATTGGGATGGGTATTCCCAGACGTGGGACCCGTGCTCACTACGCCACTGGAGTCAAGCTATCCTGGCTGATGACGGCTGATAGCCAGAAACCGGTCCTAGGATGCTTGATTCCGGTCCAGTGAAGACATGGCTTGGCAGTTCGGGCTGGACTGTTCCCATGAGGCACAGGGTCAAGACTGATTTGCATATGGCCATGTCTAAACTGGGGTGGTGTAGTGGGCAAAAGAACGATGGATTTAACCCAGATCTCTTGACTGGGGAAGAATGTCTGCATTGTCAGCATTCCGTCCATCAATTGTTTGTTGTAACGCTTTTCGCCCTAATTGGGATGGGTATTCCCAGACGTGGGACCCGTGCTCACTACGCCACTGGAGTCAAGCTATCCTGGCTGATGACGGCTGATAGCCAGAAACCGGTCCTAGGATGCTTGATTCCGGTCCAGTGAAGACATGGCTTGGCAGTTCGGGCTGGACTGTTCCCATGAGGCACAGGGTCAAGACTGATTTGCATATGGCCATGTCTAAACTGGGGTGGTGTAGTGGGCAAAAGAACGATGGATTTAACCCAGATCTCTTGACTGGGGGAGAATGTCTGCATTGTCAGCATTCCGTCCATCAATTGTTTGTTGTAACGCTTTTCGCCCTAATTGGGATGGGTATTCCCAGACGTGGGACCCGTGCTCACTACGCCACTGGAGTCAAGCTATCCTGGCTGATGACGGCTGATAGCCAGAAACCGGTCCTAGGATGCTTGATTCCGGTCCAGTGAAGACATGGCTTGGCAGTTCGGGCTGGACTGTTCCCATGAGGCACAGGGTCAAGACTGATTTGCATATGGCCATGTCTAAACTGGGGTGGTGTAGTGGGCAAAAGAACGATGGATTTAACCCAGATCTCTTGACTGGGGGAGAATGTCTGCATTGTCAGCATTCCGTCCATCAATTGTTTGTAGTAACGCTTTTCGCCCTAATTGGGATGGGTATTCCCAGACGTGGGACCCGTGCTCACTACGCCACTGGAGTCAAGCTATCCTGGCTGATGACGGCTGATAGCCAGAAACCGGTCCTAGGATGCTTGATTCCGGTCCAGTGAAGACATGGCTTGGCAGTTCGGGCTGGACTGTTCCCATGAGGCACAGGGTCAAGACTGATTTGCATATGGCCATGTCTAAACTGGGGTGGTGTAGTGGGCAAAAGAACGATGGATTTAACCCAGATCTCTTGACTGGGGGAGAATGTCTGCATTGTCAGCATTCCGTCCATCAATTGTTTGTTGTAACGCTTTTCGCCCTAATTGGGATGGGTATTCCCAGACGTGGGACCCGTGCTCACTACGCCACTGGAGTCAAGCTATCCTGGCTGATGACGGCTGATAGCCAGAAACCGGTCCTAGGATGCTTGATTCCGGTCCAGTGAAGACATGGCTTGGCAGTTCGGGCTGGACTGTTCCCATGAGGCACAGGGTCAAGACTGATTTGCATATGGCCATGTCTAAACTGGGGTGGTGTAGTGGGCAAAAGAACGATGGATTTAACCCAGATCTCTTGACTGGGGGAGAATGTCTGCATTGTCAGCATTCCGTCCATCAATTGTTTGTTGTAACGCTTTTCGCCCTAATTGGGATGGGTATTCCCAGACGTGGGACCCGTGCTCACTACGCCACTGGAGTCAAGCTATCCTGGCTGATGACGGCTGATAGCCAGAAACCGGTCCTAGGATGCTTGATTCCGGTCCAGTGAAGACATGGCTTGGCAGTTCGGGCTGGACTGTTCCCATGAGGCACAGGGTCAAGACTGATTTGCATATGGCCATGTCTAAACTGGGGTGGTGTAGTGGGCAAAAGAACGATGGATTTAACCCAGATCTCTTGACTGGGGGAGAATGTCTGCATTGTCAGCATTCCGTCCATCAATTGTTTGTTGTAACGCTTTTCGCCCTAATTGGGATGGGTATTCCCAGACGTGGGACCCGTGCTCACTACGCCACTGGAGTCAAGCTATCCTGGCTGATGACGGCTGATAGCCAGAAACCGGTCCTAGGATGCTTGATTCCGGTCCAGTGAAGACATGGCTTGGCAGTTCGGGCTGGACTGTTCCCATGAGGCACAGGGTCAAGACTGATTTGCATATGGCCATGTCTAAACTGGGGTGGTGTAGTGGGCAAAAGAACGATGGATTTAACCCAGATCTCTTGACTGGGGGAGAATGTCTGCATTGTCAGCATTCCGTCCATCAATTGTTTGTTGTAACGCTTTTCGCCCTAATTGGGATGGGTATTCCCAGACGTGGGACCCGTGCTCACTACGCCACTGGAGTCAAGCTATCCTGGCTGATGACGGCTGATAGCCAGAAACCGGTCCTAGGATGCTTGATTCCGGTCCAGTGAAGACATGGCTTGGCAGTTCGGGCTGGACTGTTCCCATGAGGCACAGGGTCAAGACTGATTTGCATATGGCCATGTCTAAACTGGGGTGGTGTAGTGGGCAAAAGAACGATGGATTTAACCCAGATCTCTTGACTGGGGGAGAATGTCTGCATTGTCAGCATTCCGTCCATCAATTGTTTGTTGTAACGCTTTTCGCCCTAATTGGGATGGGTATTCCCAGACGTGGGACCCGTGCTCACTACGCCACTGGAGTCAAGCTATCCTGGCTGATGACGGCTGATAGCCAGAAACCGGTCCTAGGATGCTTGATTCCGGTCCAGTGAAGACATGGCTTGGCAGTTCGGGCTGGACTGTTCCCATGAGGCACAGGGTCAAGACTGATTTGCATATGGCCATGTCTAAACTGGGGTGGTGTAGTGGGCAAAAGAACGATGGATTTAACCCAGATCTCTTGACTGGGGGAGAATGTCTGCATTGTCAGCATTCCGTCCATCAATTGTTTGTTGTAACGCTTTTCGCCCTAATTGGGATGGGTATTCCCAGACGTGGGACCCGTGCTCACTACGCCACTGGAGTCAAGCTATCCTGGCTGATGACGGCTGATAGCCAGAAACCGGTCCTAGGATGCTTGATTCCGGTCCAGTGAAGACATGGCTTGGCAGTTCGGGCTGGACTGTTCCCATGAGGCACAGGGTCAAGACTGATTTGCATATGGCCATGTCTAAACTGGGGTGGTGTAGTGGGCAAAAGAACGATGGATTTAACCCAGATCTCTTGACTGGGGGAGAATGTCTGCATTGTCAGCATTCCGTCCATCAATTGTTTGTTGTAACGCTGAATGGGTCACTACAGGAGTGCAAGGGTAGTGACAGGGTGTTTGCTGGAAGTGTATGGATACTGACTGGAGAATTAAAAGTGTGAAAGACAAGAGTGTAGGTGGTTAGAATACTGCATGCATAGTGGAGACGGTTTGAAGCAGTCCATGTGCTAAGGCCTGGGTCACTGGATTAGTACTTGTGTACTTACTGAATGATTAGAGTACTGCAAGGAGAGTGCCTGGGTGAATTTATAAGTGTTTGGGTTTTGGCGCAGTGAATGGATTAGTACATTGTGCTGAATGGGTCAATAGAGGAGTGCAAGAGGAGTGACAGGGTGTTTCCTGGAAGTGTATGGATACTGACTGGAGAATTGACGGTGTGAAAGACCAGTGTGTAGGTGATTAAAGGACTCCATGCATAGTGGATAGGCGTTTGAAGCAGTCCATGTGCTAAGGCCTGGCTCACTGAATGTGTACTCGTGTACTGACTGAATGATTAGAGTACTGCAAGATGAGTGCCCGGGTGAATTTATAAGTGGTTGGGTTTTGGCGCAGTGAATGGATTAGTACATGGTGCTGAATGGGTCACTAGAGGAGTACAAGGGGAGTGACAGGATGTTTGTTGAAGTGTATGGATACTGACTGGGGAACTGAAGGTGTGGTCGACAAGTGTGTAGGTGGTAAGAGGACTGCACACATAGTGGATAGGCGTTTGAAGCAGTCCATGTGCTAAGGCCTGGCTCGGTGCATGAGTACTTGGGTACTGACTAAATGAATAGAGTACTGCAAGGAGAGTGCCTGGGAGAATTTATAATTGGTTGGGTTTTGGCACAGTGAATGGATTAGTACATGGTGCTGAATGGGTCACTACAGGAGTGCAAGGGGATTGACAGGGTGTTTGCTTAAGTGTATGTATACTGACTGGGGAATTGAAGGCGTGAAAGACAAGTGTGCAGGTGGTTAGAAGACTGCATGCACAGAGGATAGGGGTTTGAAGCAGTCCATGTGCTAAGGGCTGGGTAACCGGATGAGTACTTGGGTACAGACTGAATGATTAGAGTACTGCAAGGAGAGTGCCTGTTTGCATTTCTAAGTGGAAGGGTTTTCGCGCAGTGAATGGATTAGTACATGGTGCTGAATGTGTTACTAGAGGAGTGCAAGGGAAGAAGGAAATTAAGACCTTGGGAGTCTGGCTTGAACCTGATCTATCCATGAAGACCCAGGCAGCCAAAACAGCAGGCACTTGCTTCGGACTCATGCGCTCTATCCGAAAGATCCTCCCGCTACTCCCTCCCCTATCAAGGAAACTCCTTGTCCAAGGCCTGATCCTTGCTCGCCTCGACTATAGCAACGCCGTTTATCTAGGAGCCCCCGAATCCACTCTGGCAAAACTCCAGCGCGCTCAAAATGCAGCCGCCCGGCTCCTAATGAATCTTCCCACCAGAGCCTCTGCCAGACCAGCACTCAAGGCCCTACACTGGCTCCCGATCCGTCAGAGGATTGAATTTAAGGCCATGTGTACCACCCACAAACTCCTCAACGGCCAAGGCCCTTCGATCCTGAGAGACATGGTCACTCCCTATAAGGCTCCCAGACTCCTGCGCTCTGACAATGAGCGTCTGGCCAACGTTCCGAGATTCAGGAAGGTGCGCACTGGTGGTCGACGCTTCGCAGTAAAGGCGTCCTCTGGATGGAACTTACTTCCACGCCGCTTGCGTCTGGAACCCTGCCACCTTCGGTTCCGCAAAGAACTGAAAACCTTTCTCTTCCCCATATAGCCTCCTCTCCCCCCCTGATCATTACTAGTCTTTTATAGCGCGGGGATGCCTCCGGGTCACCAGGCGCTTTACAAATCGTTAAGTAATAATAATAATAATGGTGCTGAATGTGTCACTAGAGGAGTGCAAGGGAGTGACAGGGTGTTTGCTGGAAGTGTATGGAGACCAACTGGGGAATTGAAGGTGTAAAAGACAAGTGTGTAGGTGGTTAGAAGACTGCATGCATAGTGGATAGGGGTTTGAAGCAGTCCATGTGCTAAGGCCTGGGTCACCGGATTGGTACTTGGGTACTGACTGAATGATTAGAGTACTGCAAGGAGAGTGCCTGGGTGACTTTATAAGTGGTTAGGTTTTGGCGCAGTGAATGGATTACTACATGGTGCTGAATAGGTCACTACAGGAGTGCAAGGGGAGTGACAGGGTGTTTGCTGGAAGTGTATGGATACTGACTGGAGAATTGAAGGTGTGAAAGACAAGTGTGTAGGTGGTTAGAAGACTGCATGCGTAGTGGATAGAGATTTGAAGCAGTCCATGTGCTAAGGACTGGCTCACTGCATGAGTACTTGGGTACTGACTGAATGATTAGAGTACTGCAAGGAGAGTGCCTGGGTGAATTTATAAGTGGTTGGGTTTTGGCGCAGTGAATGGATTAGTACATGGTGCTGAATGGGTCACTAGAGGAGTGCAAAGGGAGTGACAGGGTGTTTGCTGGAAGTGTATGGATACTGACTGGGGAATTGAAGGTGTGAAAGACAAGTGTGTAGGTGGTTAGAGGACTGCATGCATAGTGGATAGGTGTTTGAAGCAGTCCATGTGCTAAGGCCTGGCTCAGTGCATTAGTACTTGGGTAAAGACTAAATGATTAGAGTACTGGATGGAGAGTTCCTGGGTGAATTTATAAGTGGTTGGGTTTTGGCGCAGTGAATGGATTAGTACATAGTGCTGAATGAGTCACTACAGGAGTGCAAAGGGAGTGACAGGGTGTTTGCTGGAAGTGTATGGATACTGATTGGAGAATTGAAGGTATGAAAGACAAGTGTGTGTTAGAAGACTGCATGCATAGTGGATAGGGGTTTGAAGCAGTCTATGTACTAAGGCCTGGGTCACTGGATGAGTACTTGGGGACTGACTGAATGATTCGAGTACTGCAAGGAGAGTGCCTGGGTGAATATTTAAGTGTTTGTGTTTTGGCGCAGTGAATGGATTAGAACATGGTGCTGAATGGGTCACTAGAGGAGTGCAAGGGGAGTGACAGGGTGTTTGCTGGAAGTGTATGGATACTGACTGGGGAATTGAAGGTGTGAAAGACAAGTGTGTAGGTTATTACAGGACTGCATGCGTAGTGGATAAGGGTTTGAAGCAGTGCATGTGCTAAGGCCTGGCTCACTGCATGAATACTTGGGTACTGACTGAATGATTAGAGTACTGCAAGGAGAGTGCCTGGTTGAATTTTTAAGTGGTTGGGTTTTCGTGCAGTAAATGGATTAATACATAGTTCTCAATGGATCAGTAGAGGAGTGCAAGGGGAGTGACAGGTATTTGCTGGAACTGTATGGATACTGACTTGGGAATAGAAGGTGTGAAAGACAAGTGTGTAGGTGGTTAGAGGACTGCATGCATAATGGATAGGCGTTTGAAGCAGTCCATGTGCTAAGGCCTGGCTCAGTGAATGAGTACTTGGGTACTGACTGAATGATTAGAGCACTGCAAGGAGAGTGACTGGGTGAATTTATAAGTGTTTGGGTTTTGGCGCAGTGAATGCATTAGTACATGGTGCTGAATGGGTCATTAGAGGAGTACAAGAGGAGTGACAGGGTGTTTCCTGGAAGTGTATGGATACTGACTGGGGAATTGACGGTGTGAAAGACAAGTGTGTAGGTGGTTAGAGGACTCCATGCATAGTGGATAGGCGTTTGAAGCAGTCCATGTGCTAAGGCCTGGCTCAATGGATGAGTACTTGGGAACTGACTGAATGATTAGAATACTGCAAGGAGACTGCCTGGGTGAATTTATAAGTGGTTGGGCTTTCGCGCAGTGAATGGATTAGTACATGGTGCTGAATGTGTTACTAGAGGAGTGCAAGGGGAGTTACAGGTTGTTTGCAGGAAGTGTATGGATACTGACTGGGGACCTGAAGGTGTGAAAGACAAGTGTGTAGGTGGTTACAATAATGCATGCATAGTGGATAGGCGTTTGAAGCAGTCCATGTGCTGAAGCCTGGCTCAGTGCATGAGTACTTGGGTACTGACTGAATGATTCGAGTACTGCAAGGAGAGTGCCTTGGTGAATTTAAAAGTGGTTGGGGTTTGGCGCAGTAAATGGATTAGTACATGGTGCTGAATGGGTCACTACAGGAGTGCAAGGGGAGTGATAGGGTGTAAGCTGGAACTGTATGGATACTGACTGGAGAATTGAAGGTGTGAAAGACAAATGTGTAGGTGGTTAGAAGACTGCATGCATAGTGGATAGGGGTTTGAAGCAGTCCATGTGCTAAGGCCTGGGTCACCGGATGAGTACTTGGGTACTGACTGAATGATTAGAGTACTGCAAGGAGAGTGCCTGGGTTACTTTATAAGTGGTTAGGTTTTGGCGCAGTGAATGGATTACTACATGGTGCTGAATGGGTCACTACAGGAGTGCAAGGGTAGTGACAGGGTGTTTGCTGGAAGTGTATGGATACTGACTGGAGAATTAAAAGTGTGAAAGACAAGAGTGTAGGTGGTTAGAATACTGCATGTATAGTGGAGACGGTTTGAAGCAGTCCATGTGCTAAGGCCTGGGTCACTGGATTAGTACTTGTGTACTTACTGAATGATTAGAGTACTGCAAGGAGAGTGCCTGGGTGAATTTATAAGTGTTTGGGTTTTGGCGCAGTGAATGGATTAGTACATTGTGCTGAATGGGTCAATAGAGGAGTGCAAGAGGAGTGACAGGGTGTTTCCTGGAAGTGTATGGATACTGACTGGAGAATTGACGGTGTGAAAGACCAGTGTGTAGGTGATTAAAGGACTCCATGCATAGTGGATAGGTGTTTGAAGCAGTCCATGTGCTAAGGCCTGGCTCACTGAATGAGTACTCATGTACTGACTGAATGATTAGAGTACTGCAAGATGAGTGCCCGGGTGAATTTATAAGTGGTTGGGTTTTGGCGCAGTGAATGGATTAGTACATGGTGCTGAATGGGTCACTAGAGGAGTACAAGGGGAGTGACAGGATGTTTGTTGAAGTGTATGGATACTGACTGGGGAACTGAAGGTGTGGTCGACAAGTGTGTAGGTGGTAAGAGGACTGCACACATAGTGGATAGGCGTTTGAAGCAGTCCATGTGCTAAGGCCTGGCTCGGTGCATGAGTACTTGGGTACTGACTGAATGAATAGAGTACTGCAAGGAGAGTGCCTGGGAGAATTTATAATTGGTTGGGTTTTGGCACAGTGAATGGATTAGTACATGGTGCTGAATGGGTCACTACAGGAGTGCAAGGGGATTGACAGGGTGTTTGCTTAAGTGTATGTATACTGACTGGGGAATTGAAGGTGTGAAAGACAAGTGTGCAGGTGGTTAGAAGACTGCATGCACAGAGGATAGGGGTTTGAAGCAGTCCATGTGCTAAGGGCTGGGTAACCGGATGAGTACTTGGGTACAGACTGAATGATTAGAGTACTGCAAGGAGAGTGCCTGTTTGCATTTCTAAGTGGAAGGGTTTTCGCGCAGTGAATGGATTAGTACATGGTGCTGAATGTGTTACTAGAGGAGTGCAAGGGAAGAAGGAAATTAAGACCTTGGGAGTCTGGCTTGAACCTGATCTATCCATGAAGACCCAGGCAGCCAAAACAGCAGGCACTTGCTTCGGACTCATGCGCTCTATCCGAAAGATCCTCCCGCTACTCCCTCCCCTATCAAGGAAACTCCTTGTCCAAGGCCTGATCCTTGCTCGCCTCGACTATAGCAACGCCGTTTATCTAGGAGCCCCCGAATCCACTCTGGCAAAACTCCAGCGCGCTCAAAATGCAGCCGCCCGGCTCCTAATGAATCTTCCCACCAGAGCCTCTGCCAGACCAGCACTCAAGGCCATACACTGGCTCCCGATCCGTCAGAGGATTGAATTTAAGGCCATGTGTACCACCCACAAACTCCTCAACGGCCAAGGCCCTTCGATCCTGAGAGACATGGTCACTCCCTATAAGGCTCTCAGACTCCTGCGCTCTGACAATGAGCATCTGGCCAACGTTCCGAGATTCAGGAAGGTGCGCACTGGTGGTCGACGCTTCGCAGTAAAGGCGTCCTCTGGATGGAACTTACTTCCACGCCGCTTGCGTCTGGAACCCTGCCACCTTCGGTTCCGCAAAGAACTGAAAACCTTTCTCTTCCCCAAATAGTACCTCCTCTCCCCCCCTGATCATTACTAGTCTTTTATAGCGCGGGGATGCCTCCGGGTCACCAGGCGCTTTACAAATCGTTAAATAATAATAATAATAATGGTGCTGAATGTGTCACTAGAGGAGTGCAAGGGAGTGACAGGGTGTTTGCTGGAAGTGTATGGAGACCAACTGGGGAATTGAAGGTGTAAAAGACAAGTGTGTAGGTAGTTATAGGACTGCATGCATAGTGGATAGGGCTTTGAAGTCGGCCATGTGCTAAGGCTTGGCTCAGTGCGAGAGTACTTGGATACTGACTGATGGATTTGAGTACTGTCAGGAGAATGCCTGGGTGAATTAAAAGTGGTTGGGTTTTGGCGCAGTGAATGGATTGGTACATGGTGCTGAATGGGTCACTACAGGAGTGCAAGGGGAGTGACAGGGTGTTTGCTGGAAGTGTATGGATACTGACTGGAGAATTGAAGGTGTGAAAGACAAGTGTGTAGGTGGTTAGAAGACTGCATGCATAGTGGATAGGGGTTTGAAGCAGTCCATGTGCTAAGGCCTGGGTCACCGGATTGGTACTTGGGTACTGACTGAATGATTAGAGTACTGCAAGGAGAGTGCCTGGGTGACTTTATAAGTGGTTAGGTTTTGGCGCAGTGAATGGATTACTACATGGTGCTGAATAGGTCACTACAGGAGTGCAAGGGGAGTGACAGGGTGTTTGCTGGAAGTGTATGGATACTGACTGGAGAATTGAAGGTGTGAAAGACAAGTGTGTAGGTGGTTAGAAGACTGCATGCGTAGTGGATAGAGATTTGAAGCAGTCCATGTGCTAAGGACTGGCTCACTGCATGAGTACTTGGGTACTGACTGAATGATTAGAGTACTGCAAGGAGAGTGCCTGGGTGAATTTATAAGTGGTTGGGTTTTGGCGCAGTGAATGGATTAGTACATGGTGCTGAATGGGTCACTAGAGGAGTGCAAAGGGAGTGACAGGGTGTTTGCTGGAAGTGTATGGATACTGACTGGGGAATTGAAGGTGTGAAAGACAAGTGTGTAGGTGGTTAGAGGACTGCATGCATAGTGGATAGGTGTTTGAAGCAGTCCATGTGCTAAGGCCTGGCTCAGTGCATTAGTACTTGGGTAAAGACTAAATGATTAGAGTACTGGATGGAGAGTTCCTGGGTGAATTTATAAGTGGTTGGGTTTTGGCGCAGTGAATGGATTAGTACATAGTGCTGAATGAGTCACTACAGGAGTGCAAGGGGAGTGACAGGGTGTTTGCTGGAAGTGTATGGATACTGATTGGAGAATTGAAGGTATGAAAGACAATTGTGTAGGTGGTTAGAAGACTGCATGCATAGTGGATAGGGGTTTGAAGCAGTCTATGTACTAAGGGCTGGGTCACTGGATGAGTACTTGGGGACTGACTGAATGATTCGAGTACTGCAAGGAGAGTGCCTGGGTGAATATTTAAGTGTTTGTGTTTTGGCGCAGTGAATGGATTAGAACATGGTGCTGAATGGGTCACTAGAGGAGTGAAAGGGGAGTGACAGGGTGTTTGCTGGAAGTGTATGGATACTGACTGGGGAATTGAAGGTGTGAAAGACAAGTGTGTAGGTTATTACAGGACTGCATGCGTAGTGGATAAGGGTTTGAAGCAGTGCATGTGCTAAGGCCTGGCTCACTGCATGAATACTTGGGTACTGACTGAATGATTAGAGTACTGCAAGGAGAGTGCCTGGTTGAATTTTTAAGTGGTTGGGTTTTCGTGCAGTAAATGGATTAATACATAGTTCTCAATGGATCAGTAGAGGAGTGCAAGGGGAGTGACAGGTATTTGCTGGAACTGTATGGATACTGACTTGGGAATAGAAGGTGTGAAAGACAAGTGTGTAGGTGGTTAGAGGACTGCATGCATAATGGATAGGCGTTTGAAGCAGTCCATGTGCTAAGGCCTGGCTCAGTGAATGAGTACTTGGGTACTGACTGAATGATTAGAGCACTGCAAGGAGAGTGACTGGGTGAATTTATAAGTGTTTGGGTTTTGGCGCAGTGAATGCATTAGTACATGGTGCTGAATGGGTCATTAGAGGAGTACAAGAGGAGTGACAGGGTGTTTCCTGGAAGTGTATGGATACTGACTGGGGAATTGACGGTGTGAAAGACAAGTGTGTAGGTGGTTAGAGGACTCCATGCATAGTGGATAGGCGTTTGAAGCAGTCCATGTGCTAAGGCCTGGCTCAATGGATGAGTACTTGGGAACTGACTGAATGATTAGAATACTGCAAGGAGACTGCCTGGGTGAATTTATAAGTGGTTGGGCTTTCGCGCAGTGAATGGATTAGTACATGGTGCTGAATGTGTCACTAGAGGAGTGCAAGGGGAGTTACAGGTTGTTTGCAGGAAGTGTATGGATACTGACTGGGGACCTGAAGGTGTGAAAGACAAGTGTGTAGGTGGTTACAGTAATGTATGCATAGTGGATAGGCGTTTGAAGCAGTCCATGTGCTAAAGCCTGGCTCAGTGCATGAGTACTTGGGTACTGACTGAATGATTCGAGTACTGCAAGGAGAGTGCCTTGGTGAAATTAAAAGTGGTTGGGGTTTGGCGCAGTAAATGGATTAGTACATGGTGCTGAATGGGTCACTACAGGAGTGCAAGGGGAGTGACAGGGTGTAAGCTAGAAGTGTATGGATACTGACTGGAGAATTGAAGGTGTGAAAGACAAATGTGTAGGTGGTTAGAAGACTGCATGCATAGTGGATAGGGGTTTGAAGCAGTCCATGTGCTAAGGCCTGGGTCACCGGATGAGTACTTGGGTACTGACTGAATGATTAGAGTACTGCAAGGAGAGTGCCTGGGTTACTTTATAAGTGGTTAGGTTTTGGCGCAGTGAATGGATTAGTACATTGTGCTGAATGGGTCAATAGAGGAGTGCAAGAGGAGTGACAGGGTGTTTCCTGGAAGTGTATGGATACTGACTGGAGAATTGACGGTGTGAAAGACCAGTGTGTAGGTGGTTAAAGGACTCCATGCATAGTGGATAGGCGTTTGAAGCAGTCCATGTGCTAAGGCCTGGCTCACTGAATGAGTACTCGTGTACTGACTGAATGATTAGAGTACTGCAAGATGAGTGCCCGGGTGAATTTATAAGTGGTTGGGTTTTGGCGCAGTGAATGGATTAGTACATGGTGCTGAATGGGTCACTAGAGGAGTACAAGGGGAGTGACAGGATGTTTGTTGAAGTGTATGGATACTGACTGGGGAACTGAAGGTGTGGTCGACAAGTGTGTAGGTGGTAAGAGGACTGCACACATAGTGGATAGGCGTTTGAAGCAGTCCATGTGCTAAGGCCTGGCTCGGTGCATGAGTACTTGGGTACTGACTGAATGATTAGAGTACTGCAAGGAGAGTGCCTGGGAGAATTTATAATTGGTTGGGTTTTGGCACAGTGAATGGATTAGTACATGGTGCTGAATGGGTCACTACAGGAGTGCAAGGGGATTGACAGGGTGTTTGCTTAAGTGTATGTATACTGACTGGGGAATTGAAGGTGTGAAAGACAAGTGTGCAGGTGGTTAGAAGACTGCATGCACAGAGGATAGGGGTTTGAAACAGTCCATGTGCTAAGGGCTGGGTCACCGGATTGGTACTTGGGTACTGACTGAATGATTAGAGTACTGCAAGGAGAGTGCCTGTTTGCATTTCTAAGTGGAAGGGTTTTCGCGCAGTGAATGGATTAGTACATGGTGCTGAATGTGTCACTAGAGGAGTGCAAGGGAGTGACAGGGTGTTTGCTGGAAGTGTATGGAGACCAACTGGGGAATTGAAGGTGTAAAAGACAAGTGTGTAGGTAGTTATAGGACTGCATGCATAGTGGATAGGGCTTTGAAGTAGTCCATGTGCTAAGGCTTGGCTCAGTGCGAGAGTACTTGGATACTGACTGATGGATTTGAGTACTGTCAGGAGAATGCCTGGGTTAATTAAAAGTGGTTGGGTTTTGGCGCAGTGAATGGATTAGTACATGGTGCTGAATGGGTCACTACAGGAGTGCAAGGGGAGTGACAGGGTGTTTGCTGGAAGTGTATGGATACTGACTGGAGAATTGAAGGTGTGAAAGACAAGTGTGTAGGTGGTTAGAAGACTGCATGCATAGTGGATAGGGGTTTGAAGCAGTCCATGTGCTAAGGCCTGGGTCACCGGATTGGTACTTGGGTACTGACTGAATGATTAGAGTACTGCAAGGAGAGTGCCTGGGTGACTTTATAAGTGGTTAGGTTTTGGCGCAGTGAATGGATTACTACATGGTGCTGAATAGGTCACTACAGGAGTGCAAGGGGAGTGACAGGGTGTTTGCTGGAAGTGTATGGATACTGACTGGAGAATTGAAGGTGTGAAAGACAAGTGTGTAGGTGGTTAGAGGACTGCATGCGTAGTGGATAGAGATTTGAAGCAGTCCATGTGCTAAGGACTGGCTCACTGCATGAGTACTTGGGTACTGACTGAATGATTAGAGTACTGCAAGGAGAGTGCCTGGGTGAATTTATAAGTGTTTGGGTTTTGGCGCAGTGAATGGATTAGTACATGGTGCTGAATGGGTCACTAGAGGAGTGCAAAGGGAGTGACAGGGTGTTTGCTGGAAGTGTATGGATACTGACTGGGGAATTAAAGGTGTGAAAGACAAGTGTGTAGTTGGGTACAGGACTGCATGCATAATGGATAGGCGTTTAAAGCAGTCCATGTGCTAAGGCCTGGCTCAGTGCATGAGTACTTTGGTACTGACTGAATGGTTAGAGTACTGCAAGGAGATTGCCTGGGTGATTTTATAAGTGTATGGGTTTTGGCGCAGTGAATGGATTAGTACAAGGTGCTGAATGATCAGTAGAGGAGTGCAAGGGGAGTGACAGGGTGTTTGCTGGAAGTGTATGGATACTGACTGGGGAATTGGAGGTGTGAAAGACAAGTGTGTATGTGGGTACAGGATTGTATGCATAGTTGTAGGAGATTGGCATCTACTGCATTGTTGCCCCCAACTTTTTGCTGATGTTTTTACTGTTTTATGACTCTAGCCAGGCTGTGGCCCTGCTATCCAGGACCCCAGCCTATCTGCTTCCTCTCTAAACTGATGTGAGTACCCTAGGTATATACCAATTGGATACTGAGGTCACCCTGTGAGCCCCTTGTAGATGGTACCCTAGGTGCCTAGGGCATGGGCCCCTCAGAGGCCTACCTGGGACTGCAGCACTTATTGTGCCACCCCTGGGACAGCCATACAAACTGACACCACCACGCCACTATTGTAGTCTGGGTAAGGTGGTGCCTGCACCCCTTACAGGGATATAGGTAGCCTGTATCCCCCCTAATACAACACATATATACTCATAAGTGACCCCTATGGCAGGCCATGCTAATCCTACAAGGCAGAGTGCTGGAATATGTGTGGGGGGACCCCCTACATGAGTAGGGACCCTCTGCAACTTTCGTTACCCTAGTTTCAAGGTTGTTTGTAGTGCAGCTAGACCATATACTCTTAAGTACATTATAATCAATCGCGGTAAAATGATAACTTGAGAATGGCTGCACCAAACCATGTTGTGTTAGGTGTCAAACAACTTGAAATACTACCCCCCCCTCCGCCAGTCCTGGTGGCAGGGGTAGCATTCCACCCTTCTAGAGGGTCGACATGGCAAAAGCGGTTGATTTAAGAAACCAATTTAAAAGAGCACACGTAGTACTAAATGGATGCTACCAGCCACCCACACGATTCTGGCTGCCTGTTGCTGGGCAGATCTCCAGCCCAGGCAGTTGGACAATAGGGATCCTGTTGCAGGGAGGTGTCTTCACCTCCCCAGACAGACTTTGTGGATTAGAACTGGGTGGGTGCACTTTAGGATTCCTTTCAGAGTTGCACGTAGGCACATTTGGTGCCTACTTCTGCATACACCACTTCAAAATGGTTCAGGGGGATCCTGCCCCTGCTCTGACGCGAATGTGGACAAAGGGAAGTGGGTGTAGCCACCCTTTCCCGCCTCACCACCCATTGGTGGACTCAGGTATGACCCTTCCCCTTTCTTTGCAATAAAGGTAGGCCCCTGGTCCCTGAGACTTTAGATTACACTTGGACCTGAAAATACTACAGAATCCTTGACCTTCGACTTGCTGCTGCCCACCTCACGGAAGAAATCTACCTTGGGGTAAAGGAGTTACCCCCCTGCTTGGCAGGCACCTAAGCTCTGCAACTGACCCGGTTGGCACTCTGCTGCTCCTACGGACAACAAAGACTTCTGCCACAACTGAGGTGGGTTTCCAGGCATCCCAGAGGCCAGTGAGTGTGCTCAGTAAAGCTGAGTACAATGGACCCCGTGGGTGCCGCAATACCTGACACCTCAACAAACCAATGCCATCTGGTACTACGCCCAGCTCTTGTGTTCCACGAGGCTGTGTATTGGGCTACTGTTAGCCCCACCGACGAGCATCATCTGTGCCAAAGCTTGAGGCCCCAGCTCAACCGAGTGTCCCGTGGGCCTTGCTTGAAGCACGCAGCTCAACCGCCTTTTGCGATCCCTTGTCTCTTGACTCGTGGGTCCTCTGAAGGGCTCATCTTTAATTCCAAGGGCTCCACTGGTTGCTCTAGGCCTGCTCTTCCATCTCCTAGCTGGAGAACTCTCTCAGACCTCGCTGGTCTGCACCTGAGCTGTTTCCTACATCTTTCGTGGGTTGCGGTTGCCAGTGCTTGTTTGCTCCTAACCCGACTTCAATGCCACAGCGACCTTCAGCCTTTGTGGGACAGCCGTCCTCCAGCAGCTGGCCTTCCTTGACGCCTCCTGGGCCTCATGGCTGCAGAATCCAGCTCCTCGACTTCGATCTTGAAGCACCCGACATTGGTGGGCTCTCAATCCTGAGGCCCCTGGTCACTGGCTAGTGACCCAGACTCTGTCCTCTCTGTTTTCAGGTCCTTCTCTTCATCCTCCAGCTCTTTTTTCTTCACGGACTCGACGCACCTTCTTGTTTGCAGCAGTTTTTCCACTTTTCCCATTGAAACCGAGAATGCGACCCAACACCAAAAACGACCTATGCACCTGGGGCAGGTAATACTGGTACTTCGGTACATTTGTGGGTGTTGGTCCTCCAAGACCTTAAGTTTATTGTCTTGACTTTGTACTGTTGCTTGAAGTGCCTCTAATTCTTTATTGTTTAAACGCGAAATTTCCAATAGGCTTTAACGGGGGTTTACATTTTAGTTTATGCACTGCATGTGCATCCCCTAGTTCCCCATCCTCACTACCTTGGGTGGTTCTTAAGGGGCCCAACGATCCTCTGTGCTATAGGCACTGTCTCCAGAACTGTCGTGTTTGTCATACCATTTTTTTGGTATATGGGTTGGTCCCCCTCTGGGGCTCAGTGTTTAATTGTGCTATTTATTGTCATTGAAAGTGATTGATCTGTGTAACTTTGGCCACTAAACTCATAAGGATTCTAGGGGGATTATTCTAAGAATAAATACCTATGTTTGACATATAGACTTGTGTGGAATACTCTTTCATTTGGTCATTCAAGAGGTTGTCTATGGTAAAACAATAAGCTTAACACTCCTTCAAGACTTAGCCTGAAGGCTGCTCTCCACAGCTACCATTAGGATAGCTTTCATTAAAGGTTGTCTTTAAACCTTCCATCAATAACAGATACTTGGACTGATATAAGGTGGGCACTAAGAACTAGTGAGCAGCATAAATCAGGCCAATTTCTCACAATAGTGGATAGGCGTTTGAAGCAGTCCATGTGCTAAGGCCTGGCTCAGTGCATGAGTACTTGGGTACTGAATGAATGATTAGAGTGCTGCATGGAGAGTGCCTGTGTGAATTTATAAGTGTTTGGGTTTTGGCGCAGTGAATGGATTAGTACATGGTGCTGAATGGGTCACTAGAGGAGTGCAAGGGGAGTGATAGGGTGTTTGCTGGAAGTGTATGGATACTGACTGGGGAATTGAAGGTGTGAAAGACAAGTGTGTAGGTGGTTAGAGGACTGCATGCATAGTGGATAGGCGTTTGAAGCAGTTCATGTGCTAAGGCCTGGCACACTGAATGAGTACTTGGGTACTGACTGAATGATTAGACTACTGCAAGGAGAGTGCCTGGGTGAATTTATAAGTGGTTGGGTTTTGGCGCAGTGAATGGATTAGTACATGGTACTGAATGGGTCACTAGAGGAGTACAAGGGGAGTGACAGGATGTTTGCTGGAAGTGTATGGATACTGACTGGGGAATTGAAGGTGTGAAAGACAAGTGTGTAGGTGGTAAGAATACTGCAAGCATAGTGGATAGGCGTTGAATGGGTCACTGGAGGAGTGCAAGGGGAGTGACAGGGTGTTTGCTGGAAGTGTATGGATACCAACTGGGGAATTGAAGGTGTAAAAGACAAGTGTGTAGGTGGTTACAGGACTGCATGCATAGTGGATAGGGGTTTGAAGCAGTCCATGTGGTAAGTCCTGGCTCACTGCATGAGTACTTGGATACAGACTGAATGGTTAGAGTACTGCAAGGAGAGTGCCTGTGTGAATTTATAGGTGTTTGGGTTTTGGCGCAGTGAATGGATTAGTACATGGTGCCGAATGGGTCACTAGAGGAGTGCAAGAGGAGTGACAGGGTGTTTCCTGGAAGTGTATGGATACTGACTGGGGAATTGACCGTGTGAAAGACCAGTGTGTAGGTGGTTAGAGGACTCCATGCATAGTGGATAGGCGTTTGAAGCAGTCCATGTGCTAAGGCCTGGCTCAATGGATGAGTACTTGGGAACTGACTGAATGATTAGAATACTGCAAGGAGACTGCCTGGGTGAATTTATAAGTGGTTGGGCTTTCGCGCAGTGAATGGATTAGTACATGGTGCTGAATGTGTCACTAGAGGAGTGCAAGGGGAGTTACAGGTTGTTTGCAGGAAGTGTATGGATACTGACTGGGGACCTGAAGGTGTGAAAGACAAGTGTGTAGGTGGTTACAGTAATGCATGCATAGTGGATAGGCGTTTGAAGCAGTCCATATGCTAAAGCCTGGCTCAGTGCATGAGTACTTGGGTACTGACTGAATGATTAGAGTACTGCAAGGAGAGTGCCTGGGTGAATTTATAAGTGTTTGGGTTTTGGCGCAGTGAATGGATTAGTACATGGTGCTGAATGGGTCGCTAGAAGAGTGCAAGGGGAGTGACAGGGTGTTTGATGGAGTGTATGTATACTGACTGGGGAATTGAAGGTGTGAAATACAAGTGTGTAGGTGGTTAGAGGACGACTGCATGCATAGTGGATAGGCATTAGATGCAGTCCATGTGGTAAGTCCTGGCTCACTGCATGAGTACTTGGATACAGACTGAATGATTAGAGTATTGCAAGGAGAGTGCCTGTGTGAATTTATAGGTGTTTGGGTTTTGGCACAGTGAATGGATTAGTACATGGTGCTGAATGGGTCACTAGAGGAGTGCAAGAGGAGTGACAGGGTGTTTCCTGGAAGTGTATGGATACTGACTGGGGAATTGACGGTGTGAAAGGCCAGTGTGTATGTGGTTAGAGGACTCCGTGCAGAGTGGATAGGAGTTTGAAGCAGTACATGTGCTAAGGCCTGGCTCACTGAATGAGTACTTGGGTACTGACTGAATGATTAGAGTACTGCAAGAAGAGTGCCTGGGTGAATTTATAAGTGGTTGGGTTTTGGAGCAGAGAATGGATTAGTACATGGTGCTGATTGGGTCACTGGAGGAGTGCAAGGGGAGTGACAGGGTGTTTGCTGGAAGTGTATGGATACCAACTGGGGAATTAAAGGTGTGAAAGACAAGTGTGTAGTTGGTTAGAGGACTGCATGCATAGTGGTTAGGGGATTGAAGCAGTCCATGTGCTAAGGTCTGGCTCACTGCATGAATACTTGGATACTGACTGAATGCTTAGAAAACTGCAAGGACAGTGCATGGGGCATTTATAAGTGGTTGGGTTTTGGCGCAGTGAATGGATTAGTACATGATGCTGAATGGTCACTGGAGGAGTGCAAGGGAAGTGACAGGGTGTTTGCTGGAGTGTATGTATACTGACTGGGGAATTGAAGGTGTGAAAGACAAGTGTGTAGGTGGTTAGAGGACTGCATGCATAGTGGATAAGGGTTTGAAGCAGTCCATGTGCTAAGGCCTGGCTCACTGCATGAGTACTTGGGTACTGACTGAAAGATTAAAGTACTGCAAGGAGAGTGCCTGGGTGAATTTATAAGTGGTTGGGTTTTGGCACAGTGAATGGATTAGTGCATGGTGCTGAATGGGTCACTAGAGGAGTGCAAAGGGAGTGACGGGGTGTTTGC
The DNA here is from genome assembly GCF_964204655.1 of Triturus cristatus. Classification (NCBI taxonomy): domain Eukaryota; kingdom Metazoa; phylum Chordata; class Amphibia; order Caudata; family Salamandridae; genus Triturus; species Triturus cristatus. The sequence goes on from NC_140589.1 coordinate 467,826,362, forward strand.
TGGAAGTATATGGATACTGACTGGGGAATTGAAGGTGTGAAAGACAAGTATGTAGGTGGTTAGAGGACTGCATGCATAGTGGTTAGGGGATTGAAGCAGTCCATGTGCTAAGGCCTGGCTCAGTGCATGAATACTTGGATACTGACTGAATGCTTAGAGTACTGCAAGGAGAGTGAATGGGGGATTTATAAGTGGTTGGGTTTTGGCGCAGTGAATGGATTAGTACATGATGCTGAATGGGTCACTGGAGGAGTGCAAGGGGAGTGACAGGGTGTTTGCTGGAAGTGTATGGATACCAACTGGGGAATTAAAGGTGTGAAAGACAAGTGTGTAGTTGGTTAGAGGACTGCATGCATAGTGGTTAGGGGATTGAAGCAGTCCATGTGCTAAGGTCTGGCTCACTGCATGAATACTTGGATACTGACTGAATGCTTAGAAAACTGCAAGGAGAGTGCCTGGGGACATTTATAAGTGTTTGGGTTTTGGCGCAGTGAATGGATTAGTACATGATGCTGAATGGGTCACTAGAGGAGTCCAAAGGGAGTGACAGGGTGTTTGCTGGAAGTGTATGGATACTGACTGGGTAATTGAAGGTGTGAAAGACAAGTGTGTAGGTGGTTATAAGACTGCATGCATAGTGGATAGGCGTTTGAAGCAGTCAACGTGCTAAGGCCTGGCTCAATGCATGAGTACTTGGGTATTGACTGAATGATTACAGTACTGCAAGTAAAGTGCCTGGGTGAATTTATAAGTGGTTGGGTTTGGTGCAGTAAATGGATTAGTACATGGTGCTGAATGGATCAGTAGAGGAGTGCAAAGGGAGAGACAGGGTGTTTGCTGGAAGTGTACGGATACTGACTGGCGAATTGAGGGTGTGAAAGACAAGTGTGTAGGTGGTTAGAGGACTGCATGCATAGTGGATAGGGGTTTGAAGCAGTCCATGTGCTAAGGCCTGGGTCACTTGATGAGTTCTTGGCTACTGACTGAATGATTAGTGTACTGCAAGGAGAATGCCTGGGTGAATTGATAAGTGGTTGGGTTTTCGCACAGAGAATGGATTACTACATGGCGCTGAATGGGAAACTAGAGGAGCGCAAGGGGAGTGACAGGGTGTTTGCTGGAAGTGTATGGATACTGACTGGGGAATTGAAGGTGTGAAAGACAAGTGTGTAGGTGGTAAGAATACTGCAAGCATAGTGGATAGGCGTTTGAAGCAGTCCATGTGGTAAGTCCTGGCTCACTGCATGAGTACTTGGATACAGACTGAATGATTAGAGTACTGCAAGGAGAGTGCCTGTGTGAACTGATAGGTGTTTGGGTTTTGGCGCAGTGAATGGATTAGTACATGGTGCCGAATGGGTCACTAGAGGAGTGCAAGAGGAGTGACAGGATGTTTCCTGGAAGTGTATGGATACTGACTGGGGAATTGACCGTGTGAAAGACCAGTGTGTAGGTAGTTAGAGGACTCCATGCATAGTGGATAGGCGTTTGAAGCAGTACATGTGCTAAGGCCTGGCTCACTGAATGAATACTTGGGTACTGACTGAATGATTAGAGTACTGCAAGAAGAGTACCTGAGTGAATTTATAAGTGGTTGGGTTTTGGCACAGTGAATGGATTAGTACATGGTGCTGAATGGGTCACTGGAGGAGTGCAAGGGGAGTGACAGGGTGTTTGCTGGAAGTGTATGGATACCAACTGGGGAAATGAAGGTGTAAAAGACAAGTGTGTAGGTGGTTACAGGACTGCATGCATAGTGGATAGGGGTTTGAAGCAGTCCATGTGCTAAGGCCTGGCTCAGTGCAAGAGTACTTGGATACTGACTGAATGATTAGAGTACTGCAAGGAGAGTGCCTTGGTGAATTTAAAAGTGGTTGGGTTTTTGCGCAGCGAATGGATTAGTACATGGTGCTGAATGTGTCACTACAGGAGTGCAAGGGGAGTGACAGGGTGTTTGCTGGAAGTGTATGGATACTGACAGGAGAATTGAAGGGGTGAAAGACAAATGTGTAGGTGGTTAGAAGACTGCATGCATAGTGGATAGGTGTTGGAAGGCGGACCCCGAGGAGTCGGCGAGACCACCAAGGGGGGCCCTCACACTGTACGAAGTAGCCGAGCGCTGCCGAGAAGTCTCCTGAGAGATCCTTCTCCTATCACGTACTAGCACAGTAACACCACCACACAGGACTCAAGGAGGTTTTCTCAAGACAAGCAATTCTTTATCAGCAATAAAAAGGTTACGAGGTCAATATTTACACGAAGGGATCGAGGGATCCACCAAAAGTCTCAGTGTCTCTTTGGAAGGGTAGGGGTAGCGGGACAGTCTTTGGCAGGAGTGCGGTACGAGGGTACCTGGGGCCCAGTTCTTATCCTCAAGCTGGAGGACCTCCGGATCTCGAAGGGGTCGAGCCGTGACGGCGTCAGCAGGGCTCCGGCGTACAGTTCGTGGAGAGCCGCGATCCAATCAGCAGGGCTCTCAAGATGGTTTCTGCTCAGCTCGAGCCGCGATGTCGTCAGCAGGGCTCCGAGGGAGGTTTCAGCGAGGTTGGGCCGCGACAGCGTCAGCAGGGCTCCGATGTTCCAGGTGGCTTCAAAGTGTTCACAAGAAGGAGCCGCGACGCAGTCAGCAGGGCTCGTGATGGTTCCGACAAGAGTTCTTCTCCGTAGGGTCAGCCGCGATTCAATCAGTAGGGCTCTCGACTCCGGGATACAACTCCGATCTGTGGCGGGGTCGCCCCAGATATAGGTCTGGAGCCCTTTGATGTCCGGACCCAGGCGCCCGGGGGGGGCGGAGAGGCCGGGTGGAGGTGGCCGGACACCCAGCAGGAGATACGCCAGGCCCGAAGGAGTTGCAGGGCGATCACACCTCGAGAGGGGAGGACAGTTGGGGGTCCCATCGATACTGTCCTCCGCCGGGGGCGATGAATGGTTCCTGCGGCACTCCCTGGCCAGTTTGTGGTGCCCCGATGTCGGGGCTTTGCTGGGGTAGAGGCCGGGTTGAGCGGGGTCGCGCTGGCTGGCGCACAGAGTCACGTGGATGCCAACAAGATGGCGGAGCCACGAGAGGTATGCGACCTCGTGCAGCTCAGGATGAAGGGCCTCGGTGCAGTTCAGAAGGGTGGCCCGTGAAGGCCGGGGTGGGGAACGGGCACAATCCCCGGGGGTAAGGACCACGCCACGAGGCCGGGTCCAACAATAGGGGTTTGAAGCAGTCCATGTGCAAAGGCCTGGGTAACCGGATGAGTACTTGGGTACTGACTGAATGATTAGAGTACTGCAAAGAGAGTGCCTGGGTGACTTTATAAGTGGTTAGGTTTCGGCGCAGTGAATGGATTACTACATGGTGCTGAATGGGTCACTACAGGAGTGCAAGGGTAGGGACACGGTGTTGGCTGGAAGTGTATGGATACTGACTGGAGAATTGAAGGTGTGAAAGACAAGTGTGTAGGTGGTTAGAAGACTGCATGCATAGTGGATAGGGGTTTGAAGCAGTCCATGTGCTAAGGCCTGGGTCACTGGATGAGTACTTGTGTACTTACTGAATGATTAGAGTACTGCAAGGAGAGTGCCTGGGTGAATTTATAAGTGTTTGGGTTTTGGCGCAGTGAATGGAAAGGTACATCATGCTGAATGGGTCACTAGAGGAGTGCAAGAGGAGTGACAGGGTGTTTCCTGGAAGTGTATGGATACTGACTGGAGAATTGATGGTGTGAAAGACCAGTGTGTAGGTGGTGGAGGACTCCATGCATAGTGGATAGGCGTTTGAAGCAGTCCATGTGCTAAGGCCTGGCTCACTGAATGAGTACTTGGGTACTGACTGAATGATAGGAGTACTGGAAGGAGAGTGCCTGGGTGAATTTATGAGTGTTTGAGTTTTGGCGCAGTGAATGGATTAGTACATGGTGCTGAATGGGTCACTGGAGGACTGCACGGGGAGTGACAGGGTGTTTCCTGGAGTGTATGGATACTGACTGGGGAATTGAAGGTGTGACAGACAAGTGTGTAGGTGGTTAGAGGACTGCATGCATAGTGGATATGAGTTTGAAGCAGTCCATGTGCTAAGGCCTGGCTCAGTGCATGATTACTTGGGTACTGACTGAATGATTAGAGTACTGCAAGGAGAGTGCCTGGGTGAATGTATAAGTGGTTGGGTTTTGGCACAGTGAGTGGATTAGTACATGGTACTGAATGGGTCACTAGAGGAGTGCAAGGGGAGTGACAGGATGTTTGCTGGAAGTGTATGGATACTGACTGGGGAATTGAAGGTGTGAAAGACAAGTGTGTAGGTGGTAAGAATACTGCAAGCATAGTGGATAGGCGTTTGAAGCAGTCCATGTGGTAAGTCCTGGCTCACTGCATGAGTACTTGGATACAGACTGAATGATTAGAGTACTGCAAGGAGAGTGCCTGTGTGAATTGATAGGTGTTTGGGTTTTGGCGCAGTGAATGGATTAGTACATGGTGCTGAATGGGTCACTAGAGGAGTGCAAGGGGAGTGATAGGGTGTTTGCTGGAAGTGTATGGATACTGACTGGGGAATTGAAGGTGTGAAAGACAAGTGTGTAGGTGGTTAGAGGACTGCATGCATAGTGGATAGGCGTTTGAAGCAGTTCATGTGCTAAGGCCTGGCACACTGAATGAGTACTTGGGTACTGACTGAATGATTAGACTACTGCAAGGAGAGTGCCTGGGTGAATTTATAAGTGGTTGGGTTTTGGCGCAGTGAATGGATTAGTACATGGTACTGAATGGGTCACTAGAGGAGTACAAGGGGAGTGACAGGATGTTTGCTGGAAGTGTATGGATACTGACTGGGGAATTGAAGGTGTGAAAGACAAGTGTGTAGGTGGTAAGAATACTGCAAGCATAGTGGATAGGCGTTGAATGGGTCACTGGAGGAGTGCAAGGGGAGTGACAGGGTGTTTGCTGGAAGTGTATGGATACCAACTGGGGAATTGAAGGTGTAAAAGACAAGTGTGTAGGTGGTTACAGGACTGCATTCATAGTGGATAGGGGTTTGAAGCAGTCCATGTGGTAAGTCCTGGCTCACTGCATGAGTACTTGGATACAGACTGAATGGTTAGAGTACTGCAAGGAGAGTGCCTGTGTGAATTTATAGGTGTTTGGGTTTTGGCGCAGTGAATGGATTAGTACATGGTGCCGAATGGGTCACTAGAGGAGTGCAAGAGGAGTGACAGGGTGTTTCCTGGAAGTGTATGGATACTGACTGGGGAATTGACCGTGTGAAAGACCAGTGTGTAGGTGGTTAGAGGACTCCATGCATAGTGGATAGGCGTTTGAAGCAGTCCATGTGCTAAGGCCTGGCTCAATGGATGAGTACTTGGGAACTGACTGAATGATTAGAATACTGCAAGGAGACTGCCTGGGTGAATTTATAAGTGGTTGGGCTTTCGCGCAGTGAATGGATTAGTACATGGTGCTGAATGTGTCACTAGAGGAGTGCAAGGGGAGTTACAGGTTGTTTGCAGGAAGTGTATGGATACTGACTGGGGACCTGAAGGTGTGAAAGACAAGTGTGTAGGTGGTTACAGTAATGCATGCATAGTGGATAGGCGTTTGAAGCAGTCCATATGCTAAAGCCTGGCTCAGTGCATGAGTACTTGGGTACTGACTGAATGATTAGAGTACTGCAAGGAGAGTGCCTGGGTGAATTTATAAGTGTTTGGGTTTTGGCGCAGTGAATGGATTAGTACATGGTGCTGAATGGGTCGCTAGAAGAGTGCAAGGGGAGTGACAGGGTGTTTGATGGAGTGTATGTATACTGACTGGGGAATTGAAGGTGTGAAATACAAGTGTGTAGGTGGTTAGAGGACGACTGCATGCATAGTGGATAGGCATTAGATGCAGTCCATGTGGTAAGTCCTGGCTCACTGCATGAGTACTTGGATACAGACTGAATGATTAGAGTATTGCAAGGAGAGTGCCTGTGTGAATTTATAGGTGTTTGGGTTTTGGCACAGTGAATGGATTAGTACATGGTGCTGAATGGGTCACTAGAGGAGTGCAAGAGGAGTGACAGGGTGTTTCCTGGAAGTGTATGGATACTGACTGGGGAATTGACGGTGTGAAAGGCCAGTGTGTAGGTGGTTAGAGGACTCCGTGCAGAGTGGATAGGGGTTTGAAGCAGTACATGTGCTAAGGCCTGGCTCACTGAATGAGTACTTCGGTACTGACTGAATGATTAGAGTACTGCAAGAAGAGTGCCTGGGTGAATTTATAAGTGGTTGGGTTTTGGAGCAGAGAATGGATTAGTACATGGTGCTGATTGGGTCACTGGAGGAGTGCAAGGGGAGTGACAGGGTGTTTGCTGGAAGTGTATGGATACCAACTGGGGAATTAAAGGTGTGAAAGACAAGTGTGTAGTTGGTTAGAGGACTGCATGCATAGTGGTTAGGGGATTGAAGCAGTCCATGTGCTAAGGTCTGGCTCACTGCATGAATACTTGGATACTGACTGAATGCTTAGAAAACTGCAAGGACAGTGCATGGGGCATTTATAAGTGGTTGGGTTTTGGCGCAGTGAATGGATTAGTACATGATGCTGAATGGTCACTGGAGGAGTGCAAGGGAAGTGAGAGGGTGTTTGCTGGAGTGATGTATACTGACTGGGGAATTGAAGGTGTGAAAGACAAGTGTGTAGGTGGTTAGAGGACTGCATGCATAGTGGATAAGGGTTTGAAGCAGTCCATGTGCTAAGGCCTGGCTCACTGCATGAGTACTTGGGTACTGACTGAAAGATTAAAGTACTGCAAGGAGAGTGCCTGGGTGAATTTATAAGTGGTTGGGTTTTGGCACAGTGAATGGATTAGTGCATGGTGCTGAATGGGTCACTAGAGGAGTGCAAAGGGAGTGACGGGGTGTTTGCTGGAAGTGTATGGATACTGACTGGGGAATTGAAGGTGTGAAAGACAAGTATGTAGGTGGTTAGAGGACTGCATGCATAGTGGTTAGGGGATTGAAGCAGTCCATGTGCTAAGGCCTGGCTCAGTGCATGAATACTTGGATACTGACTGAATGATTAGAGTACTGCAAGGAGAGTGCCTGGGTGAATTTATAAGTGTTTGGGTTTTGGCACAGTGAATGGATTAGTACATGGTGCTGAATGGGTCACTAGAGGAGTGCAAGAGGAGTGACAGGGTGTTTCCTGGAAGTGTATGGATACTGACTGGGGAATTGACGGTGTGAAAGGCCAGTGTGTAGGTGGTTAGAGGACTCCGTGCAGAGTGGATAGGCGTTTGAAGCAGTACATGTGCTAAGGCCTGGCTCACTGAATGAGTACTTGGGTACTGACTGAATGATTAGAGTACTGCAAGAAGAGTGCCTGGGTGAATTTATAAGTGGTTGGGTTTTGGAGCAGAGAATGGATTAGTACATGGTGCTGATTGGGTCACTGGAGGAGTGCAAGGGGAGTGACAGGGTGTTTGCTGGAAGTGTATGGATACCAACTGGGGAATTAAAGGTGTGAAAGACAAGTGTGTAGTTGGTTAGAGGACTGCATGCATAGTGGTTAGGGGATTGAAGCAGTCCATGTGCTAAGGTCTGGCTCACTGCATGAATACTTGGATACTGACTGAATGCTTAGAAAACTGCAAGGACAGTGCATGGGGCATTTATAAGTGGTTGGGTTTTGGCGCAGTGAATGGATTAGTACATGATGCTGAATGGTCACTGGAGGAGTGCAAGGGAAGTGACAGGGTGTTTGCTGGAGTGTATGTATACTGACTGGGGAATTGAAGGTGTGAAAGACAAGTGTGTAGGTGGTTAGAGGACTGCATGCATAGTGGATAAGGGTTGGAAGCAGTCCATGTGCTAAGGCCTGGCTCACTGCATGAGTACTTGGGTACTGACTGAAAGATTAAAGTACTGCAAGGAGAGTGCCTGGGTGAATTTATAAGTGGTTGGGTTTTGGCACAGTGAATGGATTAGTGCATGGTGCTGAATGGGTCACTAGAGGAGTGCAAAGGGAGTGACAGGGTGTATGCTGGAAGTGTATGGATACCAACTGGGGAATTAAAGGTGTGAAAGACAAGTGTGTAGTTGGTTAGAGGACTGCATGCATAGTGGTTAGGGGATTGAAGCAGTCCATGTGCTAAGGTCTGGCTCACTGCATGAATACTTGGATACTGACTGAATGCTTAGAAAACTGCAAGGAGAGTGCCTGGGGACATTTATAAGTGTTTGGGTTTTGGCGCAGTGAATGGATTAGTACATGATGCTGAATGGGTCACTAGAGGAGTCCAAAGGGAGTGACAGGGTGTTTGCTGGAAGTGTATGGATACTGACTGGGTAATTGAAGGTGTGAAAGACAAGTGTGTAGGTGGTTATAAGACTGCATGCATAGTGGATAGGCGTTTGAAGCAGTCCACGTGCTAAGGCCTGGCTCAATGCATGAGTACTTGGGTATTGACTGAATGATTACAGTACTGCAAGTAAAGTGCCTGGGTGAATTTATAAGTGGTTGGGTTTGGTGCAGTAAATGGATTAGTACATGGTGCTGAATGGATCAGTAGAGGAGTGCAAAGGGAGAGACAGGGTGTTTGCTGGAAGTGTACGGATACTGACTGGCGAATTGAGGGTGTGAAAGACAAGTGTGTAGGTGGTTAGAGGACTGCATGCATAGTGGATAGGGGTTTGAAGCAGTCCATGTGCTAAGGCCTGGGTCACTTGATGAGTTCTTGGCTACTGACTGAATGATTAGTGTACTGCAAGGAGAATGCCTGGGTGAATTGATAAGTGGTTGGGTTTTCGCACAGAGAATGGATTACTACATGGCGCTGAATGGGAAACTAGAGGAGCTCAAGGGGAGTGACAGGGTGTTTGCTGGAAGTGTATGGATACTGACTGGGGAATTGAAGGTGTGAAAGACAAGTGTGTAGGTGGTAAGAATACTGCAAGCATAGTGGATAGGCGTTTGAAGCAGTCCATGTGGTAAGTCCTGGCTCACTGCATGAGTACTTGGATACAGACTGAATGATTAGAGTACTGCAAGGAGAGTGCCTGTGTGAACTGATAGGTGTTTGGGTTTTGGCGCAGTGAATGGATTAGTACATGGTGCCGAATGGGTCACTAGAGGAGTGCAAGAGGAGTGACAGGGTGTTTCCTGGAAGTGTATGGATACTGACTGGGGAATTGACCGTGTGAAAGACCAGTGTGTAGGTAGTTAGAGGACTCCATGCATAGTGGATAGGCGTTTGAAGCAGTACATGTGCTAAGGCCTGGCTCACTGAATGAGTACTTGGGTACTGACTGAATGATTAGAGTACTGCAAGAAGAGTACCTGAGTGAATTTATAAGTGGTTGGGTTTTGGCACAGTGAATGGATTAGTACATGGTGCTGAATGGGTCACTGGAGGAGTGCAAGGGGAGTGACAGGGTGTTTGCTGGAAGTGTATGGATACCAACTGGGGAAATGAAGGTGTAAAAGACAAGTGTGTAGGTGGTTACAGTACTGCATGCATAGTGGATAGGGGTTTGAAGCAGTCCATGTGCTAAGGCCTGGCTCAGTGCAAGAGTACTTGGATACTGACTGAATGATTAGAGTACTGCAAGGAGAGTGCCTTGGTGAATTTAAAAGTGGTTGGGTTTTTGCGCAGCGAATGGATTAGTACATGGTGCTGAATGTGTCACTACAGGAGTGCAAGGGGAGTGACAGGGTGTTTGCTGGAAGTGTATGGATACTGACAGGAGAATTGAAGGGGTGAAAGACAAATGTGTAGGTGGTTAGAAGACTGCATGCATAGTGGATAGGTGTTGGAAGGCGGACCCCGAGGAGTCGGCGAGACCACCAAGGGGGGCCCTCACACTGTACGAAGTAGCCGAGCGCTGCCGAGAAGTCTCCTGAGAGATCCTTCTCCTATCACGTACTAGCACAGTAACACCACCACACAGGACTCAAGGAGGTTTTCTCAAGACAAGCAATTCTTTATCAGCAATAAAAAGGTTACGAGGTCAATATTTACACGAAGGGATCGAGGGATCCACCAAAAGTCTCAGTGTCTCTTTGGAAGGGTAGGGGTAGCGGGACAGTCTTTGGCAGGAGTGCGGTACGAGGGTACCTGGGGCCCAGTTCTTATCCTCAAGCTGGAGGACCTCCGGATCTCGAAGGGGTCGAGCCGTGACGGCGTCAGCAGGGCTCCGGCGTACAGTTCGTGGAGAGCCGCGATCCAATCAGCAGGGCTCTCAAGATGGTTTCTGCTCAGCTCGAGCCGCGATGTCGTCAGCAGGGCTCCGAGGGAGGTTTCAGCGAGGTTGGGCCGCGACAGCGTCAGCAGGGCTCCGATGTTCCAGGTGGCTTCAAAGTGTTCACAAGAAGGAGCCGCGACGCAGTCAGCAGGGCTCGTGATGGTTCCGACAAGAGTTCTTCTCCGTAGGGTCAGCCGCGATTCAATCAGTAGGGCTCTCGACTCCGGGATACAACTCCGATCTGTGGCGGGGTCGCCCCAGATATAGGTCTGGAGCCCTTTGATGTCCGGACCCAGGCGCCCGGGGGGGGCGGAGAGGCCGGGTGGAGGTGGCCGGACACCCAGCAGGAGATACGCCAGGCCCGAAGGAGTTGCAGGGCGATCACACCTCGAGAGGGGAGGACAGTTGGGGGTCCCATCGATACTGTCCTCTGCCGGGGGCGATGAATGGTTCCTGCGGCACCCCCTGGCCAGTTTGTGGTGCCCCGATGTCGGGGCTTTGCTGGGGTCGAGGCCGGGTTGAGCGGGGTCGCGCTGGCTGGCGCACAGAGTCACGTGGATGCCAACAAGATGGCGGAGCCACGAGAGGTATGCGACCTCGTGCAGCTCAGGATGAAGGGCCTCGGTGCAGTTCAGAAGGGTAGCCCGTGAAGGCCGGGGTGGGGAACGGGCACAATCCCCGGGGGTAAGGACCACGCCACGAGGCCGGGTCCAACAATAGGGGTTTGAAGCAGTCCATGTGCAAAGGCCTGGGTAACCGGATGAGTACTTGGGTACTGACTGAATGATTAGAGTACTGCAAAGAGAGTGCCTGGGTGACTTTATAAGTGGTTAGGTTTCGGCGCAGTGAATGGATTACTACATGGTGCTGAATGGGTCACTACAGGAGTGCAAGGGTAGGGACACGGTGTTGGCTGGAAGTGTATGGATACTGACTGGAGAATTGAAGGTGTGAAAGACAAGTGTGTAGGTGGTTAGAAGACTGCATGCATAGTGGATAGGGGTTTGAAGCAGTCCATGTGCTAAGGCCTGGGTCACTGGATGAGTACTTGTGTACTTACTGAATGATTAGAGTACTGCAAGGAGAGTGCCTGGGTGAATTTATAAGTGTTTGGGTTTTGGCGCAGTGAATGGAAAGGTACATCATGCTGAATGGGTCACTAGAGGAGTGCAAGAGGAGTGACAGGGTGTTTCCTGGAAGTGTATGGATACTGACTGGAGAATTGATGGTGTGAAAGACCAGTGTGTAGGTGGTGGAGGACTCCATGCATAGTGGATAGGCGTTTGAAGCAGTCCATGTGCTAAGGCCTGGCTCACTGAATGAGTACTTGGGTACTGACTGAATGATAGGAGTACTGGAAGGAGAGTGCCTGGGTGAATTTATGAGTGTTTGAGTTTTGGCGCAGTGAATGGATTAGTACATGGTGCTGAATGGGTCACTGGAGGAGTGCACGGGGAGTGACAGGGTGTTTCCTGGAGTGTATGGATACTGACTGGGGAATTGAAGGTGTGACAGACAAGTGTGTAGGTGGTTAGAGGACTGCATGCATAGTGGATATGAGTTTGAAGCAGTCCATGTGCTAAGGCCTGGCTCAGTGCAGGATTACTTGGGTACTGACTGAATGATTAGAGTACTGCAAGGAGAGTGCCTGGGTGAATGTATAAGTGGTTGGGTTTTGGCACAGTGAGTGGATTAGTACATGGTACTGAATGGGTCACTAGAGGAGTGCAAGGGTAGTGACAGGATGTTTGCTGGAAGTGTATGGATACTGACTGGGGAATTGAAGGTGTGAAAGACAAGTGTGTAGGTGGTAAGAATACTGCAAGCATAGTGGATAGGCGTTTGAAGCAGTCCATGTGGTAAGTCCTGGCTCACTGCATGAGTACTTGGATACAGACTGAATGATTAGAGTACTGCAAGGAGAGTGCCTGTGTGAATTGATAGGTGTTTGGGTTTTGGCGCAGTGAATGGATTAGTACATGGTGCTGAATGGGTCACTAGAGGAGTGCAAGGGGAGTGATAGGGTGTTTGCTGGAAGTGTATGGATACTGACTGGGGAATTGAAGGTGTGAAAGACAAGTGTGTAGGTGGTTAGAGGACTGCATGCATAGTGGATAGGCGTTTGAAGCAGTTCATGTGCTAAGGCCTGGCACACTGAATGAGTACTTGGGTACTGACTGAATGATTAGACTACTGCAAGGAGAGTGCCTGGGTGAATTTATAAGTGGTTGGGTTTTGGCGCAGTGAATGGATTAGTACATGGTACTGAATGGGTCACTAGAGGAGTACAAGGGGAGTGACAGGATGTTTGCTGGAAGTGTATGGATACTGACTGGGTAATTGAAGGTGTGAAAGACAAGTGTGTAGGTGGTAAGAATACTGCAAGCATAGTGGATAGGCGTTGAATGGGTCACTGGAGGAGTGCAAGGGGAGTGACAGGGTGTTTGCTGGAAGTGTATGGATACCAACTGGGGAATTGAAGGTGTAAAAGACAAGTGTGTAGGTGGTTACAGGACTGCATGCATAGTGGATAGGGGTTTGAAGCAGTCCATGTGGTAAGTCCTGGCTCACTGCATGAGTACTTGGATACAGACTGAATGGTTAGAGTACTGCAAGGAGAGTGCCTGTGTGAATTTATAGGTGTTTGGGTTTTGGCGCAGTGAATGGATTAGTACATGGTGCCGAATGGGTCACTAGAGGAGTGCAAGAGGAGTGACAGGGTGTTTCCTGGAAGTGTATGGATACTGACTGGGGAATTGACTGTGTGAAAGACCAGTGTGTAGGTGGTTAGAGGACTCCATGCATAGTGGATAGGCGTTTGAAGCAGTCCATGTGCTAAGGCCTGGCTCAATGGATGAGTACTTGGGAACTGACTGAATGATTAGAATACTGCAAGGAGACTGCCTGGGTGAATTTATAAGTGGTTGGGCTTTCGCGCAGTGAATGGATTAGTACATGGTGCTGAATGTGTCACTAGAGGAGTGCAAGGGGAGTTACAGGTTGTTTGCAGGAAGTGTATGGATACTGACTGGGGACCTGAAGGTGTGAAAGACAAGTGTGTAGGTGGTTACAGTAATGCATGCATAGTGGATAGGCGTTTGAAGCAGTCCATATGCTAAAGCCTGGCTCAGTGCATGAGTACTTGGGTACTGACTGAATGATTAGAGTACTGCAAGGAGAGTGCCTGGGTGAATTTATACGTGTTTGGGTTTTGGCGCAGTGAATGGATTAGTACATGGTGCTGAATGGGTCGCTAGAAGAGTGCAAGGGGAGTGACAGGGTGTTTGATGGAGTGTATGTATACTGACTGGGGAATTGAAGGTGTGAAATACAAGTGTGTAGGTGGTTAGAGGACGACTGCATGCATAGTGGATAGGCATTAGATGCAGTCCATGTGGTAAGTCCTGGCTCACTGCATGAGTACTTGGATACAGACTGAATGATTAGAGTATTGCAAGGAGAGTGCCTGTGTGAATTTATAGGTGTTTGGGTTTTGGCACAGTGAATGGATTAGTACATGGTGCTGAATGGGTCACTAGAGGAGTGCAAGGGGAGTGACAGGGTGTTTCCTGGAAGTGTATGGATACTGACTGGGGAATTGACGGTGTGAAAGGCCAGTGTGTAGGTGGTTAGAGGACTCCGTGCAGAGTGGATAGGAGTTTGAAGCAGTACATGTGCTAAGGCCTGGCTCACTGAATGAGTACTTGGGTACTGACTGAATGATTAGAGTACTGCAAGAAGAGTGCCTGGGTGAATTTATAAGTGGTTGGGTTTTGGAGCAGAGAATGGATTAGTACATGGTGCTGATTGGGTCACTGGAGGAGTGCAAGGGGAGTGACAGGGTGTTTGCTGGAAGTGTATGGATACCAACTGGGGAATTAAAGGTGTGAAAGACAAGTGTGTAGTTGGTTAGAGGACTGCATGCATAGTGGTTAGGGGATTGAAGCAGTCCATGTGCTAAGGTCTGGCTCACTGCATGAATACTTGGATACTGACTGAATGCTTAGAAAACTGCAAGGACAGTGCATGGGGCATTTATAAGTGGTTGGGTTTTGGCGCAGTGAATGGATTAGTACATGATGCTGAATGGTCACTGGAGGAGTGCAAGGGAAGTGAGAGGGTGTTTGCTGGAGTGTATGTATACTGACTGGGGAATTGAAGGTGTGAAAGACAAGTGTGTAGGTGGTTAGAGGACTGCATGCATAGTGGATAAGGGTTTGAAGCAGTCCATGTGCTAAGGCCTGGCTCACTGCATGAGTACTTGGGTACTGACTGAAAGATTAAAGTACTGCAAGGAGAGTGCCTGGGTGAATTTATAAGTGGTTGGGTTTTGGCACAGTGAATGGATTAGTGCATGGTGCTGAATGGGTCACTAGAGGAGTGCAAAGGGAGTGACGGGGTGTTTGCTGGAAGTGTATGGATACTGACTGGGGCATTGAAGGTGTGAAAGACAAGTATGTAGGTGGTTAGAGGACTGCATGCATAGTGGTTAGGGGATTGAAGCAGTCCATGTGCTAAGGCCTGGCTCAGTGCATGAATACTTGGATACAGACTGAATGATTAGAGTACTGCAAGGAGAGTGCCTGGGTGAATTTATAAGTGTTTGGGTTTTGGCACAGTGAATGGATTAGTACATGGTGCTGAATGGGTCACTAGAGGAGTGCAAGAGGAGTGACAGGGTGTTTCCTGGAAGTGTATGGATACTGACTGGGGAATTGACGGTGTGAAAGGCCAGTGTGTAGGTGGTTAGAGGACTCCGTGCAGAGTGGATAGGCGTTTGAAGCAGTACATGTGCTAAGGCCTGGCTCACTGAATGAGTACTTGGGTACTGACTGAATGATTAGAGTACTGCAAGAAGAGTGCCTGGGTGAATTTATAAGTGGTTGGGTTTTGGAGCAGAGAATGGATTAGTACATGGTGCTGATTGGGTCACTGGAGGAGTGCAAGGGGAGTGACAGGGTGTTTGCTAGAAGTGTATGGATACCAACTGGGGAATTAAAGGTGTGAAAGACAAGTGTGTAGTTGGTTAGAGGACTGCATGCATAGTGGTTAGGGGATTGAAGCAGTCCATGTGCTAAGGTCTGGCTCACTGCATGAATACTTGGATACTGACTGAATGCTTAGAAAACTGCAAGGACAGTGCATGGGGCATTTATAAGTGGTTGGGTTTTGGCGCAGTGAATGGATTAGTACATGATGCTGAATGGTCACTGGAGGAGTGCAAGGGAAGTGACAGGGTGTTTGCTGGAGTGTATGTATACTGACTGGGGAATTGAAGGTGTGAAAGACAAGTGTGTAGGTGGTTAGAGGACTGCATGCATAGTGGATAAGGGTTTGAAGCAGTCCATGTGCTAAGGCCTGGCTCACTGCATGAGTACTTGGGTACTGACTGAAAGATTAAAGTACTGCAAGGAGACTGCCTGGGTGAATTTATAAGTGGTTGGGTTTTGGCACAGTGAATGGATTAGTGCATGGTGCTGAATGGGTCACTAGAGGAGTGCAAAGGGAGTGACGGGGTGTTTGCTGGAAGTATATGGATACTGACTGGGGAATTGAAGGTGTGAAAGACAAGTATGTAGGTGGTTAGAGGACTGCATGCATAGTGGTTAGGGGATTGAAGCAGTCCATGTGCTAAGGCCTGGCTCAGTGCATGAATACTTGGATACTGACTGAATGCTTAGAGTACTGCAAGGAGAGTGAATGGGGGATTTATAAGTGGTTGGGTTTTGGCGCAGTGAATGGATTAGTACATGATGCTGAATGGGTCACTGGAGGAGTGCAAGGGGAGTGACAGGGTGTTTGCTGGAAGTGTATGGATACCAACTGGGGAATTAAAGGTGTGAAAGACAAGTGTGTAGTTGGTTAGAGGACTGCATGCATAGTGGTTAGGGGATTGAAGCAGTCCATGTGCTAAGGTCTGGCTCACTGCATGAATACTTGGATACTGACTGAATGCTTAGAAAACTGCAAGGAGAGTGCCTGGGGACATTTATAAGTGTTTGGGTTTTGGCGCAGTGAATGGATTAGTACATGATGCTGAATGGGTCACTAGAGGAGTCCAAAGGGAGTGACAGGGTGCTTGCTGGAAGTGTATGGATACTGACTGGGTAATTGAAGGTGTGAAAGACAAGTGTGTAGGTGGTTATAAGACTGCATGCATAGTGGATAGGCGTTTGAAGCAGTCCACGTGCTAAGGCCTGGCTCAATGCATGAGTACTTGGGTATTGACTGAATGATTACAGTACTGCAAGTAAAGTGCCTGGGTGAATTTATAAGTGGTTGGGTTTGGTGCAGTAAATGGATTAGTACATGGTGCTGAATGGATCAGTAGAGGAGTGCAAAGGGAGAGACAGGGTGTTTGCTGGAAGTGTACGGATACTGACTGGCGAATTGAGGGTGTGAAAGACAAGTGTGTAGGTGGTTAGAGGACTGCATGCATAGTGGATAGGGGTTTGAAGCAGTCCATGTGCTAAGGCCTGGGTCACTTGATGAGTTCTTGGCTACTGACTGAATGATTAGTGTACTGCAAGGAGAATGCCTGGGTGAATTGATAAGTGGTTGGGTTTTCGCACAGAGAATGGATTACTACATGGCGCTGAATGGGAAACTAGAGGAGCGCAAGGGGAGTGACAGGGTGTTTGCTGGAAGTGTATGGATACTGACTGGGGAATTGAAGGTGTGAAAGACAAGTGTGTAGGTGGTAAGAATACTGCAAGCATAGTGGATAGGCGTTTGAAGCAGTCCATGTGGTAAGTCCTGGCTCACTGCATGAGTACTTGGATACAGACTGAATGATTAGAGTACTGCAAGGAGAGTGCCTGTGTGAACTGATAGGTGTTTGGGTTTTGGCGCAGTGAATGGATTAGTACATGGTGCCGAATGGGTCACTAGAGGAGTGCAAGAGGAGTGACAGGGTGTTTCCTGGAAGTGTATGGATACTGACTGGGGAATTGACCGTGTGAAAGACCAGTGTGTAGGTAGTTAGAGGACTCCATGCATAGTGGATAGGCGTTTGAAGCAGTACATGTGCTAAGGCCTGGCTCACTGAATGAGTACTTGGGTACTGACTGAATGATTAGAGTACTGCAAGAAGAGTACCTGAGTGAATTTATAAGTGGTTGGGTTTTGGCACAGTGAATGGATTAGTACATGGTGCTAAATGGGTCACTGGAGGAGTGCAAGGGGAGTGACAGGGTGTTTGCTGGAAGTGTATGGATACCAACTGGGGAAATGAAGGTGTAAAAGACAAGTGTGTAGGTGGTTACAGGACTGCATGCATAGTGGATAGGGGTTTGAAGCAGTCCATGTGCTAAGGCCTGGCTCAGTGCAAGAGTACTTGGATACTGACTGAATGATTAGAGTACTGCAAGGAGAGTGCCTTGGTGAATTTAAAAGTGGTTGGGTTTTTGCGCAGCGAATGGATTAGTACATGGTGCTGAATGTGTCACTACAGGAGTGCAAGGGGAGTGACAGGGTGTTTGCTGGAAGTGTATGGATACTGACAGGAGAATTGAAGGGGTGAAAGACAAATGTGTAGGTGGTTAGAAGACTGCATGCATAGTGGATAGGTGTTGGAAGGCGGACCCCGAGGAGTCGGCGAGACCACCAAGGGGGGCCCTCACACTGTACGAAGTAGCCGAGCGCTGCCGAGAAGTCTCCTGAGAGATCCTTCTCCTATCACGTACTAGCACAGTAACACCACCACACAGGACTCAAGGAGGTTTTCTCAAGACAAGCAATTCTTTATCAGCAATAAAAAGGTTACGAGGTCAATATTTACACGAAGGGATCGAGGGATCCACCAAAAGTCTCAGTGTCTCTTTGGAAGGGTAGGGGTAGCGGGACAGTCTTTGGCAGGAGTGCGGTACGAGGGTACCTGGGGCCCAGTTCTTATCCTCAAGCTGGAGGACCTCCGGATCTCGAAGGGGTCGAGCCGTGACGGCGTCAGCAGGGCTCCGGCGTACAGTTCGTGGAGAGCCGCGATCCAATCAGCAGGGCTCTCAAGATGGTTTCTGCTCAGCTCGAGCCGCGATGTCGTCAGCAGGGCTCCGAGGGAGGTTTCAGCGAGGTTGGGCCGCGACAGCGTCAGCAGGGCTCCGATGTTCCAGGTGGCTTCAAAGTGTTCACAAGAAGGAGCCGCGACGCAGTCAGCAGGGCTCGTGATGGTTCCGACAAGAGTTCTTCTCCGTAGGGTCAGCCGCGATTCAATCAGTAGGGCTCTCGACTCCGGGATACAACTCCGATCTGTGGCGGGGTCGCCCCAGATATAGGTCTGGAGCCCTTTGATGTCCGGACCCAGGCGCCCGGGGGGGGCGGAGAGGCCGGGTGGAGGTGGCCGGACACCCAGCAGGAGATACGCCAGGCCCGAAGGAGTTGCAGGGCGATCACACCTCGAGAGGGGAGGACAGTTGGGGGTCCCATCGATACTGTCCTCCGCCGGGGGCGATGAATGGTTCCTGCGGCACCCCCTGGCCAGTTTGTGGTGCCCCGATGTCGGGGCTTTGCTGGGGTCGAGGCCGGGTTGAGCGGGGTCGCGCTGGCTGGCGCACAGAGTCACGTGGATGCCAACAAGATGGCGGAGCCACGAGAGGTATGCGATCTCGTGCAGCTCAGGATGAAGGGCCTCGGTGCAGTTCAGAAGGGTGGCCCGTGAAGGCCGGGGTGGGGAACGGGCACAATCCCCGGGGGTAAGGACCACGCCACGAGGCCGGGTCCAACAATAGGGGTTTGAAGCAGTCCATGTGCAAAGGCCTGGGTAACCGGATGAGTACTTGGGTACTGACTGAATGATTAGAGTACTGCAAAGAGAGTGCCTGGGTGACTTTATAAGTGGTTAGGTTTCGGCGCAGTGAATGGATTACTACATGGTGCTGAATGGGTCACTACAGGAGTGCAAGGGTAGGGACACGGTGTTGGCTGGAAGTGTATGGATACTGACTGGAGAATTGAAGGTGTGAAAGACAAGTGTGTAGGTGGTTAGAAGACTGCATGCATAGTGGATAGGGGTTTGAAGCAGTCCATGTGCTAAGGCCTGGGTCACTGGATGAGTACTTGTGTACTTACTGAATGATTAGAGTACTGCAAGGAGAGTGCCTGGGTGAATTTATAAGTGTTTGGGTTTTGGCGCAGTGAATGGAAAGGTACATCATGCTGAATGGGTCACTAGAGGAGTGCAAGAGGAGTGACAGGGTGTTTCCTGGAAGTGTATGGATACTGACTGGAGAATTGATGGTGTGAAAGACCAGTGTGTAGGTGGTGGAGGACTCCATGCATAGTGGATAGGCGTTTGAAGCAGTCCATGTGCTAAGGCCTGGCTCACTGAATGAGTACTTGGGTACTGACTGAATGATAGGAGTACTGGAAGGAGAGTGCCTGGGTGAATTTATGAGTGTTTGAGTTTTGGCGCAGTGAATGGATTAGTACATGGTGCTGAATGGGTCACTGGAGGAGTGCACGGGGAGTGACAGGGTGTTTCCTGGAGTGTATGGATACTGACTGGGGAATTGAAGGTGTGACAGACAAGTGTGTAGGTGGTTAGAGGACTGCATGCATAGTGGATATGAGTTTGAAGCAGTCCATGTGCTAAGGCCTGGCTCAGTGCATGATTACTTGGGTACTGACTGAATGATTAGAGTACTGCAAGGAGAGTGCCTGGGTGAATGTATAAGTGGTTGGGTTTTGGCACAGTGAGTGGATTAGTACATGGTACTGAATGGGTCACTAGAGGAGTGCAAGGGGAGTGACAGGATGTTTGCTGGAAGTGTATGGATACTGACTGGGGAATTGAAGGTGTGAAAGACAAGTGTGTAGGTGGTAAGAATACTGCAAGCATAGTGGATAGGCGTTTGAAGCAGTCCATGTGGTAAGTCCTGGCTCACTGCATGAGTACTTGGATACAGACTGAATGATTAGAGTACTGCAAGGAGAGTGCCTGTGTGAATTGATAGGTGTTTGGGTTTTGGCGCAGTGAATGGATTAGTACATGGTGCCGAATGGGTCACTAGAGGAGTGCAAGAGGAGTGACAGGGTGTTTCCTGGAAGTGTATGGATACTGACTGGGGAATTGACCGTGTGAAAGACCAATGTGTAGGTAGTTAGAGGACTCCATGCATAGTGGATAGGCGTTTGAAGCAGTACATGTGCTAAGGCCTGGCTCACTGAATGAGTACTTGGGTACTGACTGAATGATTAGAGTACTGCAAGAAGAGTACCTGAGTGAATTTATAAGTGGTTGAGTTTTGGCACAGTGAATGGATTAGTACATGGTGCTGAATGGGTCACTGGAGGAGTGCAAGGGGAGTGACAGGGTGTTTGCTGGAAGTGTATGGATACCAACTGGGGAAATGAAGGTGTAAAAGACAAGTGTGTAGTGGTTACAGGACTGCATGCATAGTGGATAGGGGTTTGAAGCAGTCCATGTGCTAAAGCCTGGCTCACTGCAAGAGTACTTGGATACTGTTGGACCCGGCCTCGTGGCGTGGTCCTTAACCCCCTGGATGGTGCCCGTTCCCCGCCCCGGCCGTCACGGGCCACCCGTCTGAACTGCACCAAGGCCCTTCACCCGGAGCTGCACGTGGACGCATACTCCTCGTGGCTCCGCCATCTTGTTGGCATCCACGTCACACCGTGCACCAGCCGGCGCGACCCCGCTCAACCCGGCCTCGACCCCAGCGAAGCCCCGACATCGAGGCACCACGAACTAGCCAGGGGGTGCCGCAGGAACCATTCATCGCCCCGGCGGAGGACAGTATCGATGGGACCCCCAACTGTCCTCCCCTCTCAAGGTGTGATCGCCCTGCAACTCCCATGGGCCTGGCGCCTCTCCTGCTGGGCGTCTGGCCACCTCCACCCGGCCACTCCGCCCCCTCGGGCGCATAGGTCCGGACATCAAAGGGCTCCAGACCTATATCTGGGGCGACCCCACCACAGCTCGGCAGTTGTATCCCGGAGTCGAGAGCCCTGCTGATTGAATCGCGGCTGACCCTACGGAGAAGAACTCTTGTCGGAACCATCACGAGCCCTGCTGACTGCGTCGCGGCTCCCTCCTGTGAACCCTTTTCTGAACCACCTGGAACATCGGAGCCCTGCAGACGCCGTCGCGGCCCAACCTCGCTGGAACCTTCCTCGGAGCCCTGCTGACGACGTCGCGGCTCGAGCTGAACAGAGACCATCTTGAGAGCCCTGCTGATTGAATCGCGGCTCTCCACGAACTGTACGCCAGAGCCCTGCTGACGCCGTCGCGGCTCGACCCCTCCGAGATCGGAGGTCCTCCAGCGTGAGGATAAGAACCGGGCCCCAGGTACCCTCGTACCACATTCCTGCCAAAGACTGTCCCGCTACCCCTACCCTTCCAAAGAGACATTGAGACTTTTGGTGGATCCCTCGATCCCTTCATGTAAATATTGAGCTCGTAACCTTTTTATTGATGATAAAGAATTGCTTGTCTTGAGACAACCTCCTTGAGTCCGGTGTGGTGGTGTTACTGTGCTAGTACGGGATAGGAGAAGGATCTCTCAGGAGACTTCTCGGCAGCGCTCGGCTACTTCGTGCAGTGAGAGGGCCCCCCCTTGGTGGTCTCACCGACTCCTCGGGGCCCGCCTTCCAACATTTGGTGGCCAGCGACGGGATCCGAGCCGAACGCAGTACGTACCAGCCAGTACCCACTAGCTACCCATCCAAACGAATAGCACCATGAGCAGCCAGGAAAACAACGCGACAATGGAGTTCCAGCCCGAACGGCTGGAAGAATATACGCACAAAGAATTAAAACAGTTCTGCAGAGACAAAGGCATTGCAACCACCAGCCTCGGTACCAAGGAAGAGATGCAGAAAGCTCTGAGGGCATGGTTGGAGGCTGGGGCAGGCCCCTCCCAGGAAGAAGGGCCCTTGCCCCTGACGGAGACCACAGCAACCGCACTGACCCCGGCAACCGGAGGAAGAAAGAGCCTAGAAACCGGCCTCTCCGAGGAAGAGATACGAGAGCGGGAAAAGGTCCGGAGCCACGAACTAGAGCTCGCCCGACTGCGGCTGGACGGCGAACTCCAGCTGGCAGAAAAGAAACTGGCCCTCGAGCAGCTACGCCTTCAAGAAGAAATAGAAGAGAAGAGACGACACCGGGAGTTGGAGGAAAAGAAACTAACTCTTGAGCACGAGCGCAGTCTCAAGGAGCTCGAGATCAAGGCCAAGAACGGAGGGACCAACACCCCCAGTACTAGAGACACTCTACCGCCCCCCGAGGCCAAGGTGCATATCCCGAAGGAGGTCGTCAAGGAGTATTACAAGAATGACGATATCCAACAATGGTTCAAGGCCTACGAGGTGGCCATGACCTCCCATCGGGTGCCCCGAAAATACTGGGGCGCAGGCCTGTGGGGGCGATTCCTGAGTGAAGGGCGGGACACGCTGCTCCAGCTACCGGAGGAGGTGATGACCTCCTACGATCACATGAAGGAGGCCCTGCTCACCCGATACGGGCTAACAGCGGAGATGTACCGCCAGCGGTTCTGAGACTGCAAGAAAATCCCGGGTACCACATGGGTGGAATATGTGGACTTTTTCAGTCGGGCCCTAGAAGGGTGGATCAAAGGCAGCAAAGTAACCACCTACGGACAACTGGTCGACCTCATCGTCTGGGAACACCTTTCCAATAATTGCTTCGTGGAACTGAGGCAGCACCTCCTCGACAGCAAAATGACCGACCCCCGAAAGCTTGCCGTCGAGGCCGATCGATGGGTCAACTCCCGGGTCCCCCGGAGCTCAATGGGGGAGTACCAGAGGAACCCCAACGGACCCCCACGCCAGCGCGGTGGGGGGGGGAGGGCCGAACAGGAACCGAGACCCTCCCGCTGGGGCCCCCAGGAGCCCCCCTCGAGGGCCACCGCAGCCACAGCTCTCCCCGAGCCTAGCGCGAAGGGTGGGCCCGGCCCGACCCGGACCACGGCCACCCGTGACCTGCTATGGCTGCCAACAAACCGGACACTTTGCCAGCGACCCGGCCTGCCCCCTGAACCGAAGAAACGGGGCCGGCGGGCCCCCGCCCCGGCAGCTGACAGCCGCCGCCTTGGGGGGAGAGGAGGAAGAAGAGGCCCTCGACCGAGAAAACACTGAGTGGGAGCCGGCAGCCATGTCCCTGGTCTGCCTGGGTAGCCGAGAGATGGTACCCTGCACCCCCATCCCAACCAACACCCAGAAGTACCGGCAGCAGGTCACGGTCAACGGACAACGGGCCGAAGCCCTTCGCGACACCGGTGCCAGTATCACCGCGGTCCGCTGCCACCTGGTGACCCCTGAACAGATTCTACCGAATGTGCTGTGCCCGGTGCGGACGGCCGACAACAGTGAAAGCCTATGCCAGATGGCCCTGGTCCCCTTCGAGTGGGGAGGGGTGACGGGCCTGCTGAAGGTGACGGTGCGCGACGACGCCCCGGTTGACTGCCTCCTGGGGAACGACTTGGAGAGTTCCCCCTGGGCTCAAGTAGAACGACGAGAGCACCTCCGAATGTTGGGATTGGCTGATTGGGCCTGCACCATCACCCGGTCCATGACCGCCCAGGCCCCCCGCTCCTCCTCGACCTCCGGGACGGCCCGACCCGAGGGGCTCACACCCCCTCCCGCCAGCAGCGAGGAGGAGGCGGACACCGACCCCGGGCCCAGCGAATCCTCCCCCGAAGAGATGGCTTCTCCGAGCGCCCTACCAGAACTGACGCAATGGCAACATGAAGGGGGCCCCACCCGAGAGCAGTTCCAGCAAGAGCAGCAGTCCTGTCCCTCTCTCGAAGGGGTCCGACAGCAGGCGACCGCGCAAGCCAACGGTGACCAGACCGGCACCCACTGGATCTACTGGGCCGAGGGCCTGTTGTACAGTGAACAGAAAGTGGCAGAACTCGGGGCCGGCCGCGTGTTGGTTGTCCCCCTCCGCTTCCGGGAGTTCCTTCTCAACCTGGCCCATGATGTGCCCCTCGCCGGACACTTGGGGCAAGACAAAACGTACAGTCGTCTGGTGACCCACTTCTACTGGCCTCGGATGCGGAGAGATGTGGACAACCACTGCCGGTCCTGCCAGACCTGCCAAGCCAGCGGGAAGACGGGGGGTCGGGTCAAGGCCACCCTCCAGCCCTTTCCCGCCGTCAGCACCCCGTTTGAACGAGTCGGAATCGACATTGTGGGACCCCTGGACCCCCAAACCGCCCTGGGCCACCGCTTCATCCTGGTCCTCGTGGACCACGCCACCAGGTACCCGGAGGCGGTCCCGCTCAGAACTATAACGGCCCCTGTGGTAGGCCGGGCCTTGATGGGGATCTTCTCCCGAGTGGGATTCCCCAGCGAAGTGGTGAGCGACCGTGGCACGAACTTTATCTCCAGGTACATGCGGTCCCTGTGGCAACAATGCGGGGTCACATACAAGTTCACGACCCCATATCACCCTCAGGGGAACGGGCTGGTTGAGCGGTTCAACCGAACATTGAAAGGGATGATCCAGGGCCTGGAAGAACCCCTCAGGCGGAAATGGGATGTCCTGCTGCCCTGCCTCCTGTTTGCCTATCGGGAGGTCCCGCAGAAGTCCCTGGGGTTCAGCCCGTTTGAACTATTGTATGGGCACCCGGTCCGCGGACCACTCAGCCTGGTCAAGGAGGGCTGGGAGATGAAGCCCCGAGGCGCCCCTCCTGACGTCTACCGATACCTCCTAACCCTCCGAAACCAGACCCGCAAGTTCCGAGCCATAGCCGAAGCCAACCTCGAGGCCAGCCAGGAGGACATGAAGCGGTGGTACGATCGCAACACTTCTACGGTAGAATTCGAGCCAGGTCAGAAAGTATGGGTCATGGCCCCGGTCGAACCCGGCGCCCTCCAGGACAAGTGGACCGGGCCCTTCAAGGTGGTGGAGAAGAAAAGTCCCGTCACCTACCTGGTCGATCTGGAGTCCCCCCGGAACCCCCTCCGGGTCCTACATGCGAACAGGCTAAAACCCCACTTCGCCCGGACCGAACTGAGCCTGCTGCTAGCGACCGACGAGGGGAGCGAGGACGACTCCGAGCCCTTGCCCGACCTCTTGCAATCCGACAGCCACGATGGATCGATCGAAGGGGTCCAACTCGCCTCGTCCCTGACCCCGGAGCAGCGCAACGACTGCCAGCGATTACTGCGGGACTACGCAGCCCTCTTCTCTCTCACCCCGGGGGTGACCCACTGGTGCGTCCACGACGTCGACACCGGGGAGAACACCCCCATACGACACAGAGCCTACCGGGTGCCTGACCGAGTGCGGGCCTGCATCCAGGCCGAAGTAGCGAAGATGCTGGCCCTGGGGGTCATCGAGCCTTCCGACAGCCCGTGGGCCAGCCCTGTCGTCCTGGTGCCCAAGGCCGCAGCTCCCGGTCACCCCCCGGAGTTGCGATTCTGCGTGGACTACCGAGCCCTGAATGTAGTAACCAAGACAGACGCACACCCGATACCCCGGGCCGATGAACTGATCGACCGCCTAGGGGCCGCTCGCTACTTGAGCACGCTGGACCTCACCGCCGGGTACTGGCAAATCCAGCTCACCCCCGGCGCCCAAGAAAGATCCGCCTTTTCGACCCCGGATGGGCATTACCACTTTCGGGTGATGCCCTTCGGAATGAAGAACGCCCCGGCCACCTTCCAAAGACTAGTGAACAAGGTTTTGGCCGGGCTTGAGGCCTTCAGCGCGGCCTACTTAGATGACATTGCCGTGTACAGCAACCACTGGGCCGAGCACCTTCTCCACCTGAAGGCCGTCCTGGCCGCCCTTCAGCGGGCCGGGCTCACAATCAAGGCCAGCAAATGCCAAATCGGCCACGGATCCGTGACCTACCTGGGCCATCAAGTGGGGAGCGGGCAGGTGGCCCCCCTCCAAGCAAAGATAGATGCCGTCCAGACCTGGGAACCCCCCACTACCCAGACCGCTGTCTGGGCCTTCCTGGGCCTCACCGGATACTACCGGCGGTTTATCCGGGACTATGGGAGCATTGTTGGCCCCCTCACAGAGTTAACGTCCAAAAAGCAGCCCAAGAAGGTACACTGGACACCCCGCTGCCAAACAGCCTTCGACACCCTAAAGACAGCCATGTGTACTGCTCCGGTGCTGCAGGCCCCGGACTACCAGAAGGAGTTCGTGGTACAGACGGACGCCTCCGAGTATGGGATCGGGGCCGTCCTATCCCAAGCCGACGAAAAGGGGCTCGACCGACCAGTGGCCTTCATCAGCCGACGACTACTGCCCCGAGAGCAACGCTGGAGCACTATTGAGCGTGAGGCCTTCGCTGTGGTGTGGGCCCTCAAGAAGCTCCGGCCCTACCTCTTTGGCACCCACTTCCGGGTCCAGACCGACCACCGGCCCTTGCAATGGCTAATGCAAATGCGGGGCGAGAACCCCAAGCTGCTGCGGTGGTCCATCTCGCTACAAGGGATGGACTTTGACGTCGAACACCGGCCCGGCAATGACCACGCCAACGCCGACGGCCTGTCCCGCTTCTTCCGCCTTGACGAGGAGAATCCCCAAGGAGATGGGTGACTCTCCATGCCTTCGGCTGGGGGGGACGCCTGTTGGACCCGGCCTCGTGGCGTGGTCCTTAACCCCCTGGATGGTGCCCGTTCCCCGCCCCGGCCGTCACGGGCCACCCGTCTGAACTGCACCAAGGCCCTTCACCCGGAGCTGCACGTGGACGCATACTCCTCGTGGCTCCGCCATCTTGTTGGCATCCACGTCACACCGTGCACCAGCCGGCGCGACCCCGCTCAACCCGGCCTCGACCCCAGCGAAGCCCCGACATCGAGGCACCACGAACTAGCCAGGGGGTGCCGCAGGAACCATTCATCGCCCCGGCGGAGGACAGTATCGATGGGACCCCCAACTGTCCTCCCCTCTCAAGGTGTGATCGCCCTGCAACTCCCATGGGCCTGGCGCCTCTCCTGCTGGGCGTCTGGCCACCTCCACCCGGCCACTCCGCCCCCTCGGGCGCATAGGTCCGGACATCAAAGGGCTCCAGACCTATATCTGGGGCGACCCCACCACAGCTCGGCAGTTGTATCCCGGAGTCGAGAGCCCTGCTGATTGAATCGCGGCTGACCCTACGGAGAAGAACTCTTGTCGGAACCATCACGAGCCCTGCTGACTGCGTCGCGGCTCCCTCCTGTGAACCCTTTTCTGAACCACCTGGAACATCGGAGCCCTGCAGACGCCGTCGCGGCCCAACCTCGCTGGAACCTTCCTCGGAGCCCTGCTGACGACGTCGCGGCTCGAGCTGAACAGAGACCATCTTGAGAGCCCTGCTGATTGAATCGTGGCTCTCCACGAACTGTACGCCAGAGCCCTGCTGACGCCGTCGCGGCTCGACCCCTCCGAGATCGGAGGTCCTCCAGCGTGAGGATAAGAACCGGGCCCCAGGTACCCTCGTACCACATTCCTGCCAAAGACTGTCCCGCTACCCCTACCCTTCCAAAGAGACATTGAGACTTTTGGTGGATCCCTCGATCCCTTCGTGTAAATATTGAGCTCGTAACCTTTTTATTGATGATAAAGAATTGCTTGTCTTGAGACAACCTCCTTGAGTCCGGTGTGGTGGTGTTACTGTGCTAGTACGGGATAGGAGAAGGATCTCTCAGGAGACTTCTCGGCAGCGCTCGGCTACTTCGTGCAGTGAGAGGGCCCCCCCTTGGTGGTCTCACCGACTCCTCGGGGCCCGCCTTCCAACAGATACTGACTGAATGATTCGAGTACTGCAAGGAGAGTGCCTTGGTGAATTTAAAAGTGGTTGGGGTTTGGCGCAGTGAATGGATTAGTACATGGTGCTGATTGTGCAACTACAGGAGTGCAAGGGGAGTGACAGGGTGTTTGCTGGAAGTGTATGGATACTGACTGGAGAATTGAAGGTGTGAAAGACAAATGTGTAGGTGGTTAGAAGACTGCATGCATAGTGGATAGGGGTTTGAAGCAGTCCATGTGCTAAGGCCTGGCTCACTGAATGAGTACTTGGGTACTGACTGAATGATTAGAGTACTGCAAGAAGAGTACCTGAGTGAATTTATAAGTGGTTGGGTTTTGGCACAGTGAATGGATTAGTACATGGTGCTGAATGGGTCACTGGAGGAGTGCAAGGGGAGTGACAAGGTGTTTGCTGGAAGTGTATGGATACCAACTGGGGAAATGAAGGTGTAAAATACAAGTGTGTAGGTGGTTACAGGACTGCATGCATAGTGGATAGGGGTTTGAAGCAGTCCATGTGCTAAAGCCTGGCTCAGTGCAAGAGTACTTGGATACTGACTGAATGATTCGAGTACTGCAAGGAGAGTGCCTTGGTGAATTTAAAAGTGGTTGGGGTTTGGCGCAGTGAATGGATTAGTACATGGTGCTGAATGTGCAACTACAGGAGTGCAAGGGGAGTGACAGGGTGTTTGCTGGAAGTGTATGGATACTGACTGGAGAATTGAAGGTGTGAAAGACAAATGTGTAGGTGGTTAGAAGACTGCATGCATAGTGGATAGGGGTTTGAAGCAGTCCATGTGCTAAGGCCTGGGTCACCGGATGAGTACTTGGGTACTGACTGAGTGATTAGAGTACTGCAAGGAGAGTGCCTGGGTTACTTTATAAGTGGTTAGGTTTTGGCGCAGTGAATGGATTACTACATGGTGCTGAATGGGTCACTACAGGAGTGCAAGGGTAGTGACAGGGTGTTTGCTGGAAGTGTATGGATACTGACTGGAGAATTAAAGGTGTGAAAGACAAGAGTGTAGGTGGTTAGAATACTGCATGCATTGTGGAGACGGTTTGAAGCAGTCCATGTGCTAAGGCCTGGGTCACTGGATTAGTACTTGTGTACTTACTGAATGATTAGAGTACTGCAAGGAGAGTGCCTGGGTGAATTTATAAGTGTTTGGGTTTTGGCGCAGTGAATGGATTAGTACATTGTGCTGAATGGGTCAATAGAGGAGTGCAAGAGGAGTGACAGGGTGTTTCCTGGAAGTGTATGGATACTGACTGGAGAATTGACGGTGTGAAAGACCAGTGTGTAGGTGGTTAAAGGACTCAATGCATAGTGGATAGGCGTTTGAAGCAGTCCATGTGCTAAGGCCTGGCTCACTGAATGAGTACTTGTGTACTGACTGAATGATTAGAGTACTGCAAGATGAGTGCCCGGGTGAATTTAAAAGTGGTTGGGTTTTGGCACAGTGAATGGATTAGTACATGGTGCTGAATGGGTCACTAGAGGAGTACAAGGGGAGTGACAGGATGTTTGTTGAAGTGTATGGATACTGACTGGGGAACTGAAGGTGTGGTCGACAAGTGTGTAGGTGGTAAGAGGACTGCACACATAGTGGATAGGCGTTTGAAGCAGTCCATGTGCTAAGGCCTGGCTCGGTGCATGAGTACTTGGGTACTGACTGAATGATTAGAGTACTGCAAGGAGAGTGCCTGGGAGAATTTATAAGTGGTTGGGTTTTGGCACAGTGAATGGATTAGTACATGGTGCTGAATGGGTCACTACAGGAGTGCAAGGGGATTGACAGAGTGTTTGCTTAAGTGTATGTATACTGACTGGGGAATTGAAGGTGTGAAAGACAAGTGTGCAGGTGGTTAGAAGACTGCATGCACAGAGGATAGGGGTTTGAATCAGTCCATGTGCCAAGGGCTGGGTAACCGGATGAGTACCTGGGTACAGACTGAATGATTAGAATACTGCAAGGAGAGTGCCTGTTTGCATTTCTAAGTGGAAGGGTTTTCGCGCAGTGAATAGATTAGTACATGGTGCTGAATGTGTCACTAGAGGAGTGCAAGGGAGTGACAGGGTGTTTGCTGGAAGTGTATGGAGATCAACTGGGGAATTGAAGGTGTAAAAGACAAGTGTGTAGGTGGTTATAGGACTGCATGCATAGTGGATAGGGCTTTGAAGTAGTCCATGTGCTAAGGCTTGGCTCAGTGCGAGAGTACTTGGATACTGACTGATGGATTTGAGTACTGTCAGGAGAATGCCTGGGTGAATTAAAAGTGGTTGGGTTTTGGCGCAGTGAATGGATTAGTACATGGTGCTGAATGGGTCACTACAGGAGTGCAAGGGGAGTGACAGGGTGTTTGCTGGAAGTGTATGGATACTGACTGGAGAATTGAAGGTTTGAAAGACAAGTGTGTAGGTGGTTAGAAGACTGCATGCATAGTGGATAGGGGTTTGAAGCAGTCCATGTGCTAAGGCCTGGGTCACCGGATTGGTACTTGGGTACTGACTGAATGATTAGAGTAGTGCAAGGAGAGTGCCTGGGTGACTTTATAAGTGGTTAGGTTTTGGCGCAGTGAATGGATTACTACATGGTGCTGAATAGGTCACTACAGGAGTGCAAGGGGAGTGACAGGGTGTTTGCTGGAAGTGTATGGATACTGACTGGAGAATTGAAGGTGTGAAAGACAAGTGTGTAGGTGGTTAGAGGACTGCATGCATAATGGATAGGCGTTTAAATCAGTCCATGTGCTAAGGCCTGGCTCAGTGCATGAGTACTTTGGTACTGACTGAATGGTTAGAGTACTGCAAGGAGATTGCCTGGGTGATTTTATAAGTGTATGGGTTTTGGCGCAGTGAATGGATTAGTACAAGGTGCTGAATGGATCAGTAGAGGAGTGCAAGGGGAGTGACAGGGTGTTTTCTGGAAGTGTATGGATACTGACTGGGGAATTGAAGGTGTGAAAGACAAGTGTGTATGTGGGTACAGGATTGCATGCATAGTTGTAGGAGATTGGCATCTACTGCATTGTTGCCCCCAACATTTTGCTGATGTTTTTACTGTTTTATGACTCTAGCCAGGCTGTGGCCCTGCTATCCAGGACCCCAGCCTATCTGCTTCCTCTCTAAACTGATGTGAGTACCCTAGGTATATACCAATTGGATACTGAGGTCACCCTGTGAGCCCCTTGTAGATGGTACCCTAGGTGCCTAGGGCATGGGCCCCTCAGAGGCCTACCAGGGACTGCAGCACTTATTGTGCCACCCCTGGGACAGCCATACAAACTGACAACACCACACCACTACTGTAGTCTGGGTAAGGTGGTGCCTGCACCCCTTACAGGGATATAGGTAGCCTGCATCCCCCCTAATACAACACATATATACTCATAAGTGACCCCTATGGCAGGCCATGCTAATCCTACAAGGCAGAGTGCTGGAATATGTGTGGGGGGACCCCCTACATGAGTAGGGCCCCTCTGCAACTTTCGTTACCCTAGGTTCAAGGTTGTTTGTAGTGCAGCTAGACCATATACTCTTAAGTACATTATAATCAATCGCGGTAAAATGATAACTTGAGAATGGCTGCACCAAACCATGTTGTGTTAGGTGTCAAACAACTTGAAATACTACCCCCCCCCCGCCAGTCCTGGTGGCAGGGGTAGCATTCCACCCTTCTAGAGGGTCGACATGGCGAAAGCAGTTGATTTAAGAAACCAATTTAAAAGAGCACACGTAGTACTAAATGGATGCTACCAGCCTACCACACGATTCTGGCTGCCTGTTGCTGGGCAGATCTCCAGCCCAGGCAGTTGGACAATAGGGATCCTGTTGCAGGGAGGTGTCTTCACCTCCCCAGACAGACTTTGTGGATTAGAACTGGGTGGGTGCACTTTAGGATTCCTTTCAGAGTTGCACGTAGGCACATTTGGTGCCTACTTCTGCATACACCACTTCAAAACGGTTCAGGGGGATCCTGCCCCTGCTCTGACGCGAAGGTGGACAAAGGGAAGTGGGTGTAGCCACCCTTTCCCACCTCACCACCCATTGGTGGACTCAGGTATGACCCTTCCCCTTTCTTTGCAATAAAGGTAGGCCCCTGGTCCCTGAGACTTTAGATTACACTTGGACCTGAAAATACTACAGAATCCTTGACCTTCGACTTGCTGCTGCCCACCTCACGGAAGAAATCTACCTTGGGGTAAAGGAGTTACCCCCCTGCTTGGCAGGCACCTAAGCTCTGCAACTGACCCGGTTGGCACTCTGCTGCTCCTACGGACAACAAAGACTTCTGCCACAACTGAGGTGGGTTTCCAGGCATCCCAGAGGCCAGTGAGTGTGCTCAGTAAAGCTGAGTACCGTGGACCCCGTGGGTGCCGCAATACCTGACACCTCAACAAACCAATGCCATCTGGTACTACGCCCAGCCCTTGTGTTCCACGAGGCTGTGTATTGGGCTACTGTTAGCCCCACCGACGAGCATCATCTGTGCCAAAGCTTGAGGCCCCAGCTCAACCGAGTGTCCCGTGGGCCTTGCTTGAAGCACGCAGCTCAACCGCCTTTTGCGATCCCTTGTCTCTTGACTCGTGGGTCCTCTGAAGGGCTCATCTTTAATTCCAAGGGCTCCACTGGTTGCTCTAGGCCTGCTCTTCCATCTCCTAGCTGGAGAACCCTCTCAGACCTCGCTGGTCAGCACCTGAGCTGTTTCCTACATCTTTCGTGGGTTGCGGTTGCCAGTGCTTGTTTGCTCCTAACCCGACTTCAATGCCACAGCGACCTTCAGCCTTTGTGGGACAGCCGTCCTCCAGCAGCTAGCCTTCCTTGACGCCTCCTGGGCCTCATGGCTGCAGAATCCAGCTCCTCGACTTCGATCTTGAAGCACCCGACATTGGTGGGCTCTCAATCCTGAGGCCCCTGGTCACTGGCTAGTGACCCAGACTCTGTCCTCTCTGCTTTCAGGTCCTTCTCTTCATCCTCCAGCTCTTTTTTCTTCACGGACTCGACGCACCTTCTTGTTTGCAGCAGTTTTTCCACTTTTCCCATTGAAACCGAGAATGCGACCCAACACCAAAAACGACCTATGCACCTGGGGCAGGTAATACTGGTACTTCGGTACATTTGTGGGTGTTGGTCCTCCAAGACCTTAAGTTTATTGTCTTGACTTTGTACTGTTGCTTGAAGTGCCTCTAATCCTTTATTGTCTAAACGCGAAATTTCCAATAGGCTTTAACGGGGGTTTACATTTTAGTTTATGCACTGCATGTGCATCCCCTAGTTCCCCATCCTCACTACCTTGGGTGGTTCTTAAGGGGCCCAACGATCCTCTGTGCTATAGGCACTGTCTCCAGAACTGTCGTGTTTGTCATACCATTTTTTTGGTATATGGGTTGGTCCCCCTCTGGGGCCCAGTGTTTAATTGTGCTATTTATTGTCATTGAAAGTGATTGATCTGTGTAACTTTGGCCACTTAACTCATAAGGATTCTAGGGGGATTATTCTAAGAATAAATACATATGTTTGACATATAGACTTGTGTGGAATACACATTTGGTCATTCAAGAGGTTGTCTATGGTAAAACAATAGGCTTAACACTCCTTCAAGACTTAGCCTGAAGGCTGCTCTCCACAGCTACCATTAGGATAGCTTTCATTAAAGGTTGTCTTTAAACCTTCCATCAATACCAGATACTTGGACTGATATAAGGTGGGCACTAAGAACTAGTGAGCAGCATAAACCAGGCCAATTTCTCACAATGGTGGATAGGCGTTTGAAGCAGTCCATGTGCTAAGGCCTGGCTCAGTGCATGAGTACTTGGGTACTGAATGAATGATTAGAGTGCTGCATGGAGAGTGCCTGTGTGAATTTATAAGTGTTTGGGTTTTGGCGCAGTGAATGGATTAGTACATGGTGCTGAATGGGTCACTAGAGGAGTGCAAGGGGAGTGATAGGGTGTTTGCTGGAAGTGTATGGATACTGACTGGGGAATTGAAGGTGTGAAAGACAAGTGTGTAGGTGGTTAGAGGACTGCATGCATAGTGGATAGGCGTTTGAAGCAGTTCATGTGCTAAGGCCTGGCTCAGTGCATGAGTACTTGGATACTGACTGAATGATTATAGTACTGCAAGGAGAGTGCCTGGGTGAATTTATAAGTGGTTGGGTTTTGGCGCAGTGAATGGATTAGTACATGGTGCTGAATGTTTCACTGCAGGAGTGCAAGTGGAGTGACAGGGTGTTTGCTGGAGTGTATGTATACTGACTGGGGAATTGAAGGTGTGAAAGACAAGTGCGTGGGTGGTTAGAAGACTGCATGCATAGTGGATAGGGGTTTGAAGCAGTCCATGTGCTAAGGCCTGGCTCACTGCATGAGTACTTGGATACTGACTGAATGATTATAGTACTGCAAGGAGAGTGCCTGGGTGAATTTATAAGTGGTTGGGTTTTGGCGCAGTGAATGGATTAGTACATGGTGCTAAATGGGTCACTAGAGGAGTGCAAAGGGAGTGACAGGGTGTTTGCTGGATGTGTATGGATACTGACTGGGGAATTGAAGGTGTGAAAGACAAGTGTGTAGGTGGTTAGAGGACTACATGCATAGTGGATAGGCGTTTGAAGCAGTCCATGTGCTAAGGCCTGGCTCACTAGATGAATACTTGGATACTGATTGAATGCTTAGAGTACTGCAAGAAGAGTGCATGGGGGATTTATAAGTGGTTGGGTTTTGGCGCAGTGAATGAATTCGTACAGTGTGCTGAATGGATCAGTAGAGGAGTGCAAGGGGAGTGACAGGGTGTTTGATGGAAGTGTATGGATTCTGACTAGGGAAAAGAAGGTGTGAAAGACAAGTGTGTAGCTGTCTCTAGCGGAAACAAGGTATACATTCAGCAAGCCAGGTCCTCGTACAAGAAGTGTATAGGTAAAGCTAAGCAAAGATGGGATGAATCTTTTTGGCTAGGTCTGAAGGAGGCTTGTTATGCCAGGGACACTAGACTGTTCTGGAATGTGATCAAGTAGAACAGAGGCGTCTCCCCTGAAAAACCCTCAAATCATGTCACCCAAGAAGATTGGCTGGGGTATTTTAAACCCCAATACGCAAGTGACCCCCTCTACAGTTGCCTGAGGACAACCCCATATGTTTTCTATTCGCCTGGCCCTTTTAGTCCTAAGGACGTTTTAGCTGCTTTGGCTCGTGTAGCCGCCGGGCGGGCACCAGGGGCAGATGGGGTCCCATCTGATCTTTTTCTTAACAATAAGATACCCTGGAGTAAGTACATTGCTCTCCTGGCCAATGCTGTGGCTGAAGGTGCCCCGGTACCTAAGTCGTGGGGGGGCGCCATTATAATTCCTATTCACAAAAAGGGAGATAAAACCCTCCCAGGAAACTATAGGCCCATTAGCCTTATTGATACTATCCAAAAAGTTATTGGGAGGATGGTATTGAATGAGCTACTGGTTTGGATCGAAGATAATCAGATCCTTTCTAACCTCCAAGCAGGTTTTAGAAAATTCACCAGCACAGTGGACCAGGTGTTCCGTTTTGAACAACTGCTTTGGAAGACAGTCACGCTAGGCAAAGGCAGTCTTTACGTCACTTTCATAGATCTAAGAGCTGCCTTTGAACTCGTCCCTCGTGAACAACTGTGGTGGGTTCTAGCAAAACGTGGCCTTCCTATGGAACTCCTGACTTTAATCAGGAGGTTCCACGAACCTAATTTTGCCAAAATACAGTGGGGAGGCTTGGGGGACACAACCCCCGAGTTTCCAGTCGAGCGTGGTGTGCGCCAAGGGTGCGCTATGGCGCCCACACTCTTCTCTTTGTATATTAATGGCATAGTTGACTACATGCTTCAAACTAGCACCGATGCTCCAAAGTTGGCTGGAGTCCCTACCCCAATACTAATGTTTGCCGACGATACCCTTATAGTATCAAAAACTCCGAGTGGCATCCAAAGAGCTTTGAAAGTCTTTGAAGACTTTTGTAACAAACATGGATTGGAGGTCAATGTGACCAAGACCAAGCTTATGACGTTCAACCCGCACTCAAGCTATAGAACAGGTAAACTTACTATGAATGGCCAAGTCCTCGAGGAGGTAAATAACTTTGCCTATTTGGGCATCCACGTGTCAGATAACAATAAGTGGAACAGACACCTGGAGATCTCTGCGTTGAAACTCTCACAGATCACGGGAACATTGACCAAAGAGTATAAAAAATCATCTACCAAGCCGGTCAAGCCCGTGCTCCAGGTTTACGAGGCAAAGGCCCTTAGTGCAGTGTTGTATGGGGCAGAGCTCTGGGGTTTTGACGTACTATCGACTCTTACAGTTGTTGAAAATAAATTCTTCCGCTCTATAATAGGTCTCCCACAAAGCACACCTTTGGTCCCATTGCGCTATGACCTAGGAAGAAAGGCCCTCAAGGATTTGGCCAAACTCCGTCCAGTCTTATACTGGAGGAGATTGTGGACTACGCCAGAGCTTCGGCCATATGCAATGGGTATCATGGATGTAATGCAGGCCGACAAGTTTCATAAGATAGGGTGGCTTAGGAATCTACGAGATACTTTGGCAGATTTGGGACTGACAGATTTATGGAGTGACCCCGCTACTGCTGCTTTTCCCACTAAGAAGCTTTTGAAAACGCTTTATTGGGAGAAGGTAGATCATAGGGTGTGGAGTGACTCAGCCCCCTCTTCGATGACTAGCTGTTTTTTGGAGGCTAAGGCCACCCCACTTTTTGAACCGTATTGGGATTTGATTACCTCACCTAGGGACAGGAAACTCTATTTCCAACTTAGAGCAGGTTCCCTACCACTAAGGTCCCTAACTAGTGGGTGGTTTGGTATAGGCAAAGATACTTGTCCTGGTTGTGGTGACACAAAAGAATCTATTGCCCACTTTTTGTTTGTTTGCCCGGTCTATGTGAATCCCAGACGACGGTGGCTTACTCCTTTGTGCAAATTATTGGGCACAAGGAGTTCTGCTGTCGCTGTTAGGATTTTAAGCACAAGCACTTTTCCAGTCCACTCAATCGCTTTAGCTAAATATCTGGGATGGGCATGGTCCTTAAGGTGTAACGTTACATGGGGAGCAGAGGCGCCACTTTTATAGGGTTCTATTCTGGGACGCCATATTGTCTGGTTGTTTTATCTTCTTTGTTTTTTAACACTTTGCTTCATCTGTAGTCAACTGATATGTTTAATTCTCTTTTTTAAAACTGTTTTTAACTATTTATTGTAAAATTCTGTATAGTTGTAGTGGATTTTATACTTTTGTCTTATGTATATGTCTGTGTCTTGTATGAATTACTTTTAATTCGAATAAAGACTATGATGATGACAAGTGTGTAGGTGGTTAGAGGACTGCATGCATAGTGGATAGAGATTTGAAGCAGTCCATGTGCTAAGGCCTGGCTCACTGCATGAGTACTTGGGTACTGACTGAATGATTAGAGTACTGCAGGAGAGTGCCTGGGTGAATTTATAAGTGGTTGGGTTTTGGCGCAGTGAATGGATTAGTACATGGTGCTGAATGGGTCACCAGAGGAGTGCAAAGGGAGTGACAGGGTGTTTGCTGGAAGTTTATGGATACTGACTGGGGAATTGAAGGTGTGAAAGACAAGTATGTACGTAGTTAGAGTACTGCGTGCATAGTGGTTAGGGGATTGAAGCAGTCCATGTGGTAAGGCCTGGCTCACTGCATGAATACTTGGATACTGACTGAATGCTTAGAGTACTGCAAGGAGAGTGCATGGGGATTTATAAGTAGTTGGGTTTTGGCACAGTGAATGGATTAGTACATGATGCTGAATGGGTCACTGGAGGAGTGCAAGGGGAGTGACAGGCTGTTTGCTGGAGTGTATGTATACTGACTGGGGATATGAAGGTGTGAAAAACAAGTGTGTAGGTGGTTAGAGGACTGCATGCATAGTGGATAGGGGTTTGAAGCAGTCCATGTGCTAAGGCCTGGCTCACTGCATGAATACTTGGGTACTGACTGAATGATTAGAGTACTGCAAGGAGAGTGCCTGTGTGAATTTATTAGTGGTTGGGTTTTGGCGCGGTAAATGGATTTGTACATGGTGCTGAATGGATCAGTAGAGGAGTGCAAGGGGAGTGACAGGGTGTTTGATGGAAGTGTATGGATTCTGACTAGGGAAATTAAGGTGTGAAAGACAAGTGTGTAGGTGGTTAGAGGACTGCATGCATAGTGGATAGAGGTTTGAAGCTGTCCATGTGCTAAGGCCTGGCTCACTGCATGAGTACTTGGGTACTGACTGAATGATTAGAGTACTGCAAGGAGAGTGCCTGGGTGAATTTATAAGTGGTTGGGTTTTGGCGCAGTGAATGGATTAGTACATGGTGCTGAATGGGTCACTAGAGGAGTGCAAAGGGAGTGACAGGGTGTTTGCTGGAAGTGTATGGATACTGACTGGGGAATTAAAGGTGTGAAAGACAAGTGTGTAGTTGGTTAGAGGACTGCATGCATAGTGGTTAGGGGATTGAAGCAGTCCATGTGCTAAGGTCTGGCTCACTGCATGAATACTTGGATACTGACTGAATGCTTAGAAAACTGCAAGGACAGTGCATGGGGCATTTATAAGTGGTTGGGTTTTGGCGCAGTGAATGGATTAGTACATGATGCTGAATGATCACTGGAGGAGTGCAAGGGAAGTGACAGGGTGTTTGCTGGAGTGTATGTATACTGACTGGGGAATTGAAGGTGTGAAAGACAAGTGTGTAGGTGGTTAGAGGACTGCATGCATAGTGGATAAGGGTTTGAAGCAGTCCATGTGCTAAGGCCTGGCTCACTGCATGAGTACTTGGGTACTGACTGAAAGATTAAAGTACTGCAAGGAGAGTGCCTGGGTGAATTTATAAGTGGTTGGGTTTTGGCACAGTGAATGGATTAGTGCATGGTGCTGAATGGGTCACTAGAGGAGTGCAAAGGGAGTGACGGGGTGTTTGCTGGAAGTGTATGGATACTGACTGGGGAATTGAAGGTGTGAAAGACAAGTATGTAGGTGGTTAGAGGACTGCATGCATAGTGGTTAGGGGATTGAAGCTGTCCATGTGCTAAGGCCTGGCTCAGTGCATGAATACTTGGATACTGACTGAATGCTTAGAGTACTGCAAGGAGAGTGAATGGGGGATTTATAAGTGGTTGGGTTGTGGCACAGTGAATGGATTAGTACATGATGCTGAATGGGTCACTGGAGGAGTGCAAGGGAAGTGACAGGGTGTTTGCTGGAAGTATATGTATACTGACTGGGGAATTGAAGGTGTGAAAGACAAGTGTGTAGGTGGTTAGAGGACTGCATGCATAGTGGATAGGGGTTTGAAGCAGTCCATGTGCTAAGGCCTGGCTCACTGCATGAATACTTGGGTACTGACTGAATGATTAGAGTACTGCAAGGAGAGTGCCTGTGTGAATTTATTAGTGGTTGGGTTTTGGCGCGGTAAATGGATTTGTACATGGTGCTGAATGGATCAGTAGAGGAGTGCAAGGGGAGTGACAGGGTGTTTGATGGAAGTGTATGGATTCTGACTAGGGAAATTAAGGTGTGAAAGACAAGTGTGTAGGTGGTTAGAGGACTGCATGCATAGTGGATAGAGGTTTGAAGCTGTCCATGTGCTAAGGCCTGGCTCACTGCATGAGTACTTGGGTACTGACTGAATGATTAGAGTACTGCAAGGAGAGTGCCTGGGTGAATTTATAAGTGGTTGGGTTTTGGCGCAGTGAATGGATTAGTACATGGTGCTGAATGGGTCACTAGAGGAGTGCAAAGGGAGTGACAGGGTGTTTGCTGGAAGTGTATGGATACTGACTGGGGAATTAAAGGTGTGAAAGACAAGTGTGTAGTTGGTTAGAGGACTGCATGCATAGTGGTTAGGGGATTGAAGCAGTCCATGTGCTAAGGTCTGGCTCACTGCATGAATACTT
This sequence comes from Triturus cristatus, assembly GCF_964204655.1. NCBI lineage: Eukaryota > Metazoa > Chordata > Amphibia > Caudata > Salamandridae > Triturus > Triturus cristatus. Next base: position 467,866,231 of record NC_140589.1, read on the forward strand.
GGATACTGACTGAATGCTTAGAAAACTGCAAGGACAGTGCATGGGGCATTTATAAGTGGTTGGGTTTTGGCGCAGTGAATGGATTAGTACATGATGCTGAATGATCACTGGAGGAGTGCAAGGGAAGTGACAGGGTGTTTGCTGGAGTGTATGTATACTGACTGGGGAATTGAAGGTGTGAAAGACAAGTGTGTAGGTGGTTAGAGGACTGCATGCATAGTGGATAAGGGTTTGAAGCAGTCCATGTGCTAAGGCCTGGCTCACTGCATGAGTACTTGGGTACTGACTGAAAGATTAAAGTACTGCAAGGAGAGTGCCTGGGTGAATTTATAAGTGGTTGGGTTTTGGCACAGTGAATGGATTAGTGCATGGTGCTGAATGGGTCACTAGAGGAGTGCAAAGGGAGTGACGGGGTGTTTGCTGGAAGTGTATGGATACTGACTGGGGAATTGAAGGTGTGAAAGACAAGTATGTAGGTGGTTAGAGGACTGCATGCATAGTGGTTAGGGGATTGAAGCTGTCCATGTGCTAAGGCCTGGCTCAGTGCATGAATACTTGGATACTGACTGAATGCTTAGAGTACTGCAAGGAGAGTGAATGGGGGATTTATAAGTGGTTGGGTTGTGGCACAGTGAATGGATTAGTACATGATGCTGAATGGGTCACTGGAGGAGTGCAAGGGAAGTGACAGGGTGTTTGCTGGAAGTATATGTATACTGACTGGGGAATTGAAGGTGTGAAAGACAAGTGTGTAGGTGGTTAGAGGACTGCATGCATAGTGGATAGGGGTTTGAAGCAGTCCATGTGCTAAGGCCTGGCTCACTGCATGAGTACTTGAGTACTGACTGAAAGATTAGAGTACTGCATGGAGAGTGCCTGGGTGAATTTATAAGTGGTTGGGTTTTGGCGCAGTGAATGGATTAGTACATGGTGCTGAATGGGTCACTAGAGGAGTGCAAAGGGAGTGACAGGGTGTTTGCTGGAAGTGCATGGATACTGACTGGGGAATTGAAGGTGTGAAAGACAAGTATGTAGGTGGTTAGAGGACTGCATGCATAGTGGTTATGGGATTGAAGCAGTCCATGTGCTAAGGCCTGGCTCACTGCATGAATACTTGGATACTGACTGAATGCTTAGAGTACTGCAAGGAGAGTGCATGGGGGATTTATAAGTGGTTGGGTTTTGGCGCAGTAAATGGATTAGTACATGATGCTGAATGGGTCACTGGAGGAGTGCAAGGGGAGTGACAGGGTATTTGCTGGAGTGTATGTATACTGACTGGGAGATTGAAGGTGTGAAAGACAAGTGTGTAGGTGGTTAGAGGACTGCATGCATAGTGGATAGGGGTTTGAAGCAGTCCATGTGCTAATGTCAGGAATCCCCTCCCGCACATGGATTCCCTCCCACGATGCCACTTCCGTGAACCTGGTGCGCTTGGAGGAGAGCGGACTACAACTCCCAGAATGCCCTCCGGCAACAATTGCCTTATGCAACTCAAGAGTTCTGGTTACATAACACCAAGGGTAACGCCTAGTTTTCATGTTATGCAACTCAAGAGTTCTGGTTGCATAACACCAAGGGGAACGCCTAGTTTTCATGTTATGCAACTCAAGAGTTCTGGTTACATAACACCAAGGGTAACGCCTAGTTTTCATGTTATGCAACTCAAGAGTCATGGTTATACAACGCCGAGAGTACTACTTAAGGAGAAGATCACTGGGACTCGGCGTCGGATATTCTGATCTTTGCAGGAGTACCTGGTTGAGGTACACGGACCCGTTGGTGAGTTGAGCGGCGGAAGGAACATTCTAAGGAGCGGAGGAGAGGTGCTGGCGTGTGCTTCCTGCCCGTGTCCTGTCCCGTTCTGAGAGCCGTATTCAACGTCATTGGGCACAAGTCCTGTTGGTAGAGCCGAAGCTCCCAACGGCCAGACAATTTGGAGAAAACGAGGTTGGTGCGAGCCGAAGCTCCCAACCCTCGTTCCTTGGGTAAACACACGCTTATAGCTAAGACGCTATCCAGGAGGTGTTTCCGCGTCTTAGCCATCGACACTCGTAGGAGAACTGGGATAGGTAGAGCGGCTGCTCCCATCCATTCTCTGCGCCACCTTGGGTATCATCACTTAAACCCGGATACAAGAGACGCACACTAGGAGGTGTTCCCAGCGTCTTTGTGTTGTGGCAGTACTCTGGGGGATACTGGTAGAGCGGCTGTTCCCAGGTGGTAGAGAGCCCGGCCGGGTGACTCCCACGTGCCCCCCGTAGATTCCACAACCTTGGAACTACCCTTCACAGCGGTCGAGCGGCATTGTCGGCCACTGCTTAGCACTGTGCCCTCCGTTGGAGCATACCGGGTCCGGTGTGCATGCGGAGGACGGTTAGACGAGCTGTGAATGGGTATCGTACTTTAACTGGTGATTCCAGTACCGGTATTCTTTGTTGTCTGTAGTTGTTTATCTGTTTATTAAATCATCCTTAAACCTCCATTTCTCTGGTCCGTCGTCTGTTTGTCCCAACCCCGAGAAAGCCAGGACGTTACAGCTAAGGCCTGGCTCACTGCATGAATACTTGGGTACTGACTGAATGATTAGAGTACTGCAAGGAGAGTGCCTGTGTGAATTTATTAGTGGTTGGGTTTTGGCGCGCTAAATGGATTCGTACATGGTGCTGAATGGATCAGTAGAGGAGTGCAAGGGGAGTGACAGGGTGTTTGATGGAAGTGTATGGATTCTGACTAGGGAAATGAAAGTGTGAAAGACAAGTGTGTAGGTGGTTAGAGGACTGCATGCATAGTGGATAGAGGTTTGAAGCAGTCCATGTGCTAAGGCCTGGCTCACTGCATGAGTACTTGGGTACTGACTGAATGATTAGAGTACTGCAAGGAGAGTGCCTGGGTGAATTTAAAAGTGGTTGGGTTTTGGCAAGGTGAATGGATTAGTACATGGTGCTGAATGGGTCACTGGAGGAGTGCAAGGGAAGTGACAGGGTGTTTGCAGGAGTGTATGTATACTGACTGGGGAATTGAAGGTGTGAAAGACAAGTGTGTAGGTGGTTAGAGGACTGCATGCATAGTGGATAGGGGTTTGAAGCAGTCCATGTGCTAAGGCCTGGCTCACTGCATGAGTACTTGAGTACTGACTGAAAGATTAATGTACTGCAAGGAGAGTGCCTGGGTGAATTTATAAGTGGTTGGGTTTTGGCGCAGTGAATGGATTAGTACATGGTGCTGAATGGGTCACTAGAGGAATGCAAGGGAAGTGACAGGGTGTTTGCTGGATTGTATGTATACTGACTGGGGAATTGAAGGTGTGAAAGACAAGTGTGTAGGTGGTTAGAGGACTGCATGCATAGTGGATAGGGGTTTGAAGCAGTCCATGTGCTAAGGCCTGGCTCACTGCATGAGTACTTGGGTACTGACTGAAAGATTAGAGTACTCCAAGGAGAGTGCCTGGGTGAATTTATAAGTGGTTGGGTTTTGGCGCAGTGAATGGATTAGTACATGGTGCTGAATGGGTCACTAGAGGAGTTCGAGTGGAGTGACAGGGTGTTTGCTGGAAGTGTATGGATACTGACTGGGGAATTGAAGGTGAGAAAGACAAGAGTATAGGTGGTTACAGGACTGCATGAATAGTGATAAGGCGTTTGAAGCAGTCCATGTGCTAAGGCCTGGCTCAGTGCATGAGTACTTGGGTACTGACTGAATGATTAGAGTACTGCAAGGAGAGTGCCTGGGTGATTTTATAAGTTTTTTGGTTTTGGCGCAGTGAATGGATTAGTACATGGTGCTGAATGGGTCACTAGAGGAGTCAAGGGGAGTGACAAGGTGTTTGCTGGAAGTGTATGGATACTGACTGGGGAATTGAAGGTGTGAAAGACAAGTGTGTAGGTGGTTAGAGGACTGCATGCATAGTGGATAGGTGTTTGGAGCAGTCCATGTGCTAATGCCTGGCTCAGTGCATGAGTACTTGGGTACTGACTGAATGATAAGAATACTGCAAGGAGAGTGCCTGGGTGAGTTTATAAGTGGTTGGGTTTTGGCACAGTGAATGGATTAGTACATGGTGCTGAATGGGTAACTACAGGAGTGCAAGGAGAGTGACAGGGTGTTTGCTGGAAGTGTATGGAGACTGACTGGAGAATTGAAGGTGTGAAAGACAAGTGTGTAGATGGTTAGAAGACTGCATGCATAGTAGATAGGGGTTCGAAACACTCTATGTGCTAAGGCCTGGGTCACTGAATGAGTACTTGGGCACTGACTGAATGATTAGAGTACTGCAAGGAGAGTGCCTGGGTGAATTTCTAAGTGGTTGGGTTTTGGCGCAGTGAATGGATTAGTACATGGTGCTGAATGGGTCACTGGAGGATTACAAGGGTAGTGACAGGGTGTTCGCAGGAGTGTATGTATAATGACTGGGGAATTGAAGGTGTGAAAGACAAGTGTGTAGGTGGTTAGAGGACTGCATGCATAGTGGATAGGGGTTTGAAGCAGTCCATGTGCTAAGGCCTGGGTTACTGGATGAGTACTTGGGTACTGACTGAATGATTAGTGTACTGCAAGGAGAGTGCCTGAGTGAATTTATAAGTGGTTGGGTTTTCACGCACCGAATAGATCAGTAAATGGTGCTGAATAGGTCACTAGGGGAGTGCAAGGGGAGTGACAGGGTGTTGCTGAAAGTGTATGGATACTGACTGGAGAATTGAAGGTGTGAAAGAGAAGTGTGTAGGTGGTTACAGGACTGCATGCATAATGGATAGGCGTTTGAAGCAGTCGATGTGCTAAGGCATGGCTCAGTGCATAAGTACATGGGTACTGACTGAATGATTAAAGCACTGCAAGGAGAGTGCCTGGGTGAATTTATAAGTGTTTGGTTTTGGCGCAGTGAATAGATTAGTACATGGTGCTGAATGGGTCACTAGAGGAGTGCAAGCGGAGTGACAGGGTGTTTGCTGGAAGTTTATGGATACTGACTGGAAAATTGAAGGTGTGAAAGACAAGTGTGTACGTTGATAGCAGACTACATGCATAGTGGATAGGATTTTGAATCAGTCCTTGTGCTAAGGCCTGGGTCACTGGATGAGTACTTGGGTACTGACTGAATGATTAGAGTACTGCAAGGAGAGTGCCTGGGTGAATTTATAAGTTGTTGGGTTTTGGCGCAGTGAATGGATTAGTACATGGTGCTGAATGGGTCACTAGAGGAGTGCAAAGGGAGTGACAGGGTGTTTGCTGGAAGTGTATGGGTACTGACTGGGGAATTGAAGGTGTGAAAGACAAGTATGTAGGTGGTTAGAGGACTGCATGCATAGTGGTTAGGGGATTGAAGCAGTCCATATGCTAAGGCCTGGCTCACTGCATGAATACTTGGATACTGACTGAATGATTAGAAAACTGCAAGGAGAGTGCATGGGGGATTTATAAATGGTTGGGTTTTGGCGCAGTGAATGGATTAGTACATGATGCTGAATGGGTCACTGGAGGAGTGCAAGGGAAGTGACAGGGTGTTTGCTGGAGTGTATGTATACTGACTTGGGAATTGAAGGAGTGAAAGACAAGTATGTAGGTGGTTAGAGGACTGCATGCATAGTGGATAGGGGTTTGAAGCAGTCCATGTGCTAAGGCCTGGCTCACTGCATGAATACTTGGGTACTGACTGAATGATTAGAGTACTGCAAGGAGAGTGCCTGTGTGAATTTATTAGTGGTTGGGTTTTGGCGCGGTAAATTGATTCGTACATGGTGCTGAATGGATCAGTAGAGGAGTGCAAGGGGAGTGACAGGGTGTTTGATGGAAGTGTATGGATTCTGACTAGGGAAATGAAGGTGTGAAAGACAAGTGTGTAGGTGGTTAGAGGCCTGCATGCATAGTGGATAGAGGTTTGAAGCAGTCCATGTGCTAAGGCCTGGCTCACTGCATGAGTACTTGGGTACTGACTGAATGATTAGAGTACTGCAAGGAGAGTGCCTGGGTGAATTTATAAGTGGTTGGGTTTTGGCGCAGTGAATTGATTAGTACATGGTGCTGAATCGGTCACTAGAGGAGTGCAAGGGAAGTGACAGGGTGTTTGTTGGAAGTGTATGGATACTGACTGGGGAACTGAAGGTGTGAAAGACAAGTGTGTAGGTGGTTAGAGGATTGCATGCATAGTGGATAGGCGTTTGAAGCATTCCATGTGCTAACTCCTGGCTCACTGCATGAGTAGTTAGGTACTGACTGAATGATTAGAGTACTGCAAGGAGAGTGCCTGGGTGAATTTATAAGTGGTTGTGTTTTGGCGCAGTGAATGGATTAGTACATGATGCTGAATCGGTCACTAGAGGAGTGCAAGGGAAGTGACAGGGTGTTTGTTGGAAGTGTATGGATACTGACTGGGGAACTGAAGGTGTGAAAGACAAGTATGTAGGTGGTTAGAGGACTGCATGCATAGTGGATAGGGGTTTGAAGCAGTCCATGTGCTAAGGCCTGGCTCACTGCATGAGTACTTGGGTACTGACTGAAAGATTAGAGTACTGCAAGGAGAGTGCCTGGGTGAATTTATAAGTGGTTGGGTTTTGGCGCGGTGAATGGATTAGTACATGGTGCTGAATGGATCAGTAGAGGAGTGCAAGGGAAGTGACAGGGTGTTTGATGGAAGTGTATGGATTCTGATTAGGGAAATGAAGGTGTGAAAGACAAGTATGTAGGTGGTTAGAGGACTGCATGCATAGTGGTTAGGGGATTGAAGCAGTCCATGTGCTAAGGCCAGGCTCACTGCCTGAATACTTGGATCCTGACTGAATGCTTAGAAAACTGCAAGGAGAGTGCATGGGGGATTTATAAATGGTTGGGTTTTGGTGCAGTGAATGTATTAGTACATGATGCTGAATGGGTCACTGGAGGAGTGCAAGGGAAGTGACAGGGTGTTTGCTGGAGTGTATGTATACTGACTCGGGAATTGAAGGAGTGAAAGACAAGTGTGTAGGTGGTTAGAGGACTGCATGCATAGTGGATAGGGGTTTGAAGCAGTCCATGTGCTAAGGCCTGGCTCACTGCATGAGTATTTGGGTACTGACTGAAAGATTAATGTACTGCAAGGAGAGTGTCTGGGTGAATTTATAAGTGGTTGGGTTTTGGCGCAGTGAATGGATTAGTACATGGTGCTGAATGGGTCACTAGAGGAGTGCAAAGGGAGTGACAGGGTGTTTGCTGGAAGTGTATGGATACTGACTGGGGAATTGAAGGTGTGAAAGACAAGTATGTCGGTGGTTAGAGGACTGCATGCATAGTGGTTAGGGGATTGAAGCAGTCCATGTGCTAAGGCCTGGCTCACTGCATGAATATGTGGATACTGACTGAATGCTTAGAAAACTGCAAGGAGAGTGCATGGGGGATTTATAAATGGTTGGGTTTTGGCGCAGTGTTAGACCTGTCAGCCCTTTGGGTGGTCCCTCCTCATCATTATTTATTTTGTCCCACTTTTGCCTCAAACCCTGTTTGAATTTTTCCTTTTTGGGAACCACCAGACTTTTTCGTGTTGCTGCAGATTCAGGGAGCCATTTTATCTACCCCTGAAACTTCTGTCTGAGGGCCTGGAGCACAAAATGGTGGCCACCTGTGACATCACCAGCATCCACTGGAACCTACCAGCACCTTCCAGAACATTCCAGGAGATTCCAGAACTCTGTGACAGTTGGAGACCGTTTAGAATGTTGGGAGGATAAGAGAGGCAGTTGGCAGTTGGAGCTGGCAGTTGGCACCTGACTGGTGAAGAGAGAGGAGCACAACAGTGAAGGAGGAAGGAGTGAAGCAGCAGGGGTGGAAACTTGTGCCTGGAGTGGGGTCCATAAACCCACCCTTGATACTTGTCCCTACTGATGGATCCCAGCCTATAGCCCTGTGTGGGAAGAAGACAGAAGAAACTTATCCTAAGGACCTGGACAGCAGGAACAGGCCTTAGAACCAAGAAAACAGCAAGATTCTGACCTGAGAACTGGTTTCCCTGGAGTCCGGCGTCGAGTAGCCTGAAGACCTGGAGCCCGAGGTGGGGAAGCGGCGCTGACTGAAGTAGCAGACGTCGTACCCGGAGCCGCCTGAGGTCGTGAGAGGGCGCCGACGAAGGTCGTGAGGAATACCAGAGGTCGAGGAGGAAGTGAACCGAGGTCGAGCGAGCGGCGTCATCGGAGGAGTGAAGTCCGCCCTCCGGAGTCGTCGGAGACCGAGGTAGAGGAGCACCGGAGGTCGGGAGTGAGGATCGCACTCCGGAGTCGCCCGGATCCTGTGTGGAGGAGCACCGGAGGTCGGGGGTGAGGATCGCACCCCGGAGTCGCCGGAAGTCGACATCGAGGCCAGGCCGGCTGACGTCATCGGAGCCGAGAGCGCCATCGGACAGGAGCCGCCCGAAGTCGACATCGTGAAGAGACTGCCCGACGCCGTCGAATCGGAGGTCGAGATCGAACCGAGGCCACCGACATCGGACCGGAACCGCCTACCGGCGTCGTCAAAGAACTGACATTGTGCCGAGGCCGCCGAGACCGAACCGGAACTGCCTCACGGCGTCGACACGACTCCAGCGGCGTCGGAACATCAGAAAAAGGGCAGTAAGTGGAGTAGAGGGCGCCTAAGGCCCTGTGGAGACCTGAGAGACTGCTCTAAGGGGCTAGGGAGGTGCTGAAACCAACCTGACTGTGCCTGGGGTGAACTGGGACTAACCTAGAGAGGTTGTGTGGAGAGAGAAAGCCAGGGCACTGGTATTCCCCCCTTTGATCTACCTCAGCTTAGGCCTCAGCCTTGTCCCAGCCAGGGAGTAGCCCCCCCTCAAGCCTTCCACAACCCTACAAGCTGTGCCTGGGCCAAATCAGCCCTTAAGAATTGAAGTGTCATCTGATTACATGAGTGTTGCTGTATACTTTTAATTATTTATTGGGGGTACTGTATTTATTGAATTTTTACCTATTTATTGCTTCACTATATTTATAGGTCCACAGGACCTGATGGTGTACAATATTTATTGGTACAGTATTTATTGCCTCAAAGTATTTAATTGTCTGTATATATTGCACTTGTATTTATGCCCTGTTAGTTATGATCACCCCTATTTATTTCATCAAACAGCCAATATTTATTTGACCTGCACTAATTGAAACTTGTATATTGTGATTGTCCTATTTATTTTTCCAATCAGCAACTAAGAGAAGAAGATAAAGAAAGAATATTTTCATAATTTTTACGGTGTAGAGTCGTTTTTGGAACGGATGCACGCATGGTTATTGTATGGGTATATTGTATGCTTAGCACTGCGCCTGTTTCCTGACCACTCGAGCCAAGCTACCACAGTGTGTCCGGGAGACCACCACCACCCCTTCTAGTGTGGGAGTGGTTTTCCAACATAAATTGGTGTTCAGTGGTGGGATTGAGCTGTGCCTACGTATACTCAACAATAACTGTGGGTAGTCCATAGGCCTACACCGGGAGTTTTCTCAAAGCGGCCTTCCTAATTGTGGGTTTTTGTTTTTTTCCAAATTTACTCTGGTGGTGGGAGGAGGTATTATTAAAGGTACCCCCCTGCATTGTTACTGCACAAAACCTGTCCTCTAACCTGAGTGGGCGAGATGGAGTTTGTACTAGAAAATCTAGAAACGTACACTGTGGCCCAACTCAGGGAGTTTTGCCAGCGGGAGGGGGTGTACTGTCCCCCAGGAGCAAAGAAGGGTGCACTCCAAACCAGCTTAAGGGCTTGGGGGGAGGCACGCCGAGAAAGCAAGGCTGAGGAGGAAGACAGGGATGGAGAGCCTGACCCCGAGGGGGCTGAGATGTACCAACCTGAGGTGGGGAACCTGTCAGCAGGGCCCAGGACACTTTCTAGGAAGGGCAGCACTGTCTCTAGTGGGGGCTTATCCGAAGTGGAGTTAGCAGATCGGAGGGAGAAAAGACAGCTCACATGGGACTTAGCAAAGCTGGAGAAGGAGAAGGAGGAACAGAGGATGGCTCATGAGACGGAGAAACAGAAGATGGCTCATGAGATAAGACTGAAAGAGATAGAGCTTCAGATCTTAAGAATTGGGGCACCAACTGTTCCTAATGGTGGCAGCAAAGACCAAGAAATCACCAGGGAATCCAAACCTTACCTGCCAAAGGACATAGTAGCTAGCTATGGGGCGGGGGACGACATCGCCAAGTGGCTAGCAGCCTATGAGGTCTCGTTGAGGGCCCATGGGGTTCCAGTGAAGTATTGGGGAGGAGGATTGTATAGGTACATGCCTCCAGCTGGTAGGGATGCTTTATTGGCCCTCGAAGAGGATGAGCAGACCCACTACCCCACCATGAAACTGGCGCTCATCAGAAAGTTTGGACTAACACCTGAAAAGTACAGACAGAAGTTCAGGGGTAGTCACAAACTGGGCACACAGAATTGGGTGGACTTCCTGGACTATGCAAAGAAGGCACTGGAAGGTTGGATTCAGGGCAGTGAAGTAAGGAACTACGAGGAGCTGTTTGACCTAGTACTGAAGGAACACCTACTCGAGAAATGTTTCCCTGAACTGCGGCAACACCTGGTGGATAGCAAGCTGACCAGACCCCGGAAGCTTGCTGAGGAGGCGGACATTTGGGCTAGTACCCGGGTGTCCACAAGGGGGACTGGAGGGGATACTCAAAAGGCCGGACAGGGCGCCCCCCAGAAGAAAGAGGGAGGGGAAAAGAAAAAGGAGTTCTCCAAAGGCCCCCAAAATAACTTCCAAGGGAAGGGAACAGGATTCACCTCTAAGGCTAACCCACCCAGAAACCCTAATCCTGGCCAGAGTCAGCAGCCAAGGGTTGTCCATTGCTACGAGTGCGGTGGCGTTGGACACTATAAAGGAGATCCGAAGTGTCAGAAACGATCACCCCCTCCCACTGGAGGAAAGCCCCCCGGAGTAGCTAGTGTAGTGCTCGGGGAGGAGATGCCCTTAACTAAGGGAAGGGAGTGGGCGGGTGTCACTCTAGTGTCCCTGGGAGAACGGGAGATGGTTCCTAAGATCCAGGTGCCCGCAAATACCGCAAAGTATGGGCAGTGGATCACCATCAACGGCCAAAGAGGGGAGGCTCTGAGAGACACAGGAGCCAGTCTGACTATGGTGCGTAGCCAGCTGGTGTCTCCAGAGCAGGTAATTCCCGATGTACTCCACCCAGCCGCGATGGCTGACGGCAGAACAGGTCACTATCCCGTGGCCGAGGTTCCCTTTGAATGGGGGGGGGTTGCAGGTTCACTTCGAGTTGCCGTAAGCCCTGCCGTGCCAGTCGATTGTCTGCTGGGCAATGACATGGAGCACAACGCTTGGAAGGAGGTGGAATACCGGACTCACACCGAGATGCTGGGTACACCTGACTGGGCCTGTGTTAGCACAAGGTCCGAGACTACCCGAAGAGGGAGTTCATTCCGGCTGGAGCCTGGAACAAAGGCCCAGCCAGCTGCCAGTCAAGGGAAGAACCGAGGACAGGAGGAGCCTGCCTCGGCGTCTCCACCCCGTAGGACGGATAGGCCACCGGAGGTGGTGGGCCAGGAGTCTGCGGAGGGGGACGTTACCAACCTGGAGGACTTACCCATCCCGGCCGAGTGGCACGTGGAGGGAGGCCCGTCCAGGGAGGAATTCTGCCAGGGCCAGAGGGAGTGCCCTACCCTTGAGGGGCTGAGGCGACAGGCCGAAGCCCAGGCAGCAGGGAACGTTGAAGGGAACTACAGTGTTTACTGGGAGGATGGCCTCCTCTACAGTGAACCCAAGGCACCCCTACATGGATCGTCACGAGCCTTGGTAGTTCCTCAACGTTATCGAGCCTTCCTTTTGGAGTTGGCTCACGAGATACCATTGGCAGGACACCTGGGGCAAGACAAGACCTTCGCCCGACTTGTCCCACACTTTTATTGGCCTCAGATGAAAGTGACGTCCGATACCTACTGCCGGACATGTGTGTCTTGCCAAGCCAGTGGGAAAACAGGGGTGAAGCTGAAAGCTCCCCTGGAACCACTTCCTGTCGTTAGCACCCCCTTTGAAAGGGTGGGCATCGACATTGTGGGTCCATTAGATCCACCAACTACAGCTGGTCACAGGTTTATCCTGGTTCTGGTGGATCATGCCACACGGTACCCAGAGGCAATACCCCTGAGGACCATAACAGCACCTGTTGTGGCTAGGGCCCTGATGGGAATCTTTACCCGAGTGGGTTTTCCCAAGGAAGTTGTGTCCGACAGGGTGACCAACTTCATGTCAGCATATATGCGGGCAATGTGGAAGGAGTGTGGAGTGACCTACCGGTTCACAACTCCTTACCACCCCCAGACCAATGGTCTGGTGGAAAGGTTTAACAAAACCTTAAAAGGCATGATCAGAAGTCTGCCTGAAAGCCTGCGGAGGAAATGGGACGTCCTCCTACCCTGTTTACTTTTTTCCTACAGGGAAGTGCCACAGAAGGGAGTGGGCTTCAGCCCCTTCGAGCTTCTGTATGGGCACCCTGTACGCGGACCTCTTAACCTGGTGAGAGACGGATGGGAAAGAACTCCCAGAAAGCTTCCCCAGGATGTGGTGAGCTACATGCTGGCCTTCCGGAGCCAAATGGCTAAGTTGTGGAAGCAAGCTTCTGACAACTTGGAAGCCAGCCAAGCAGTAATGAAGGCGTGGTATGACCACAATGCTCACCCGGTGGAGTTGGAGCCTGGCCAGAAGGTGTGGGTGATCGAACCAGGAGAGCTTAGTGCCCTCCAGGATCGCTGGTCAGGACCCTTTGAGGTGTTGGAGAAGAAGGGTAAGGCTACCTACTTGGTGGACCTGAAGACCCCTCGTCAGCCCCTGCGGGTGCTGCATGCCAACCGCCTCAAACCCCACCACGAGAGGCCCGAAGTCATCTTGATGATGGTGACTGACGGAGGAGAGGACGTGGAAAGCGAGCCTCTCCCTGATCTGTTTGCGTCTCAAGAGAAGGATGGGTCGGTGGAGGGAGTGATTCTCTCCCCATCTCTAACTCCTGAACAGCAGGAGGACTGTCGCCAGGTCCTGGGGCAGTACTCCTCGTTGTTCTCCCTTGTCCCGGGTAGGACTCACCTGTGCGTCCATGACGTGGACACAGGAGACAGCCCACCTGTGAAGTCCAAGATCTACCGGATGTCAGACAAGGTGAAGGCCAGCATTCATAGTGAAGTCACTAAGATGCTGGAGCTAGGAGTGATTGAACCTTCTAGCAGCCCCTGGTCTAGTCCGGTGGTGTTAGTACCGAAAGCTGCACCACCGGGTGCCCAACCAGAACTGAGGTTCTGTGTGGACTACCGGGGACTGAATTCAGTGACAAAAACTGATGCTCATCCGATCCCTAGGGCGGATGAATTGATTGACCGGCTGGGAGCTGCCCAATATCTAAGTACCTTTGACCTTACTTCAGGGTACTGGCAGATCTCGTTGACTGATGGAGCAAGGGAAAGGTCAGCCTTCTCCACGCCCAATGGCCACTACCAGTTCTGTGTGATGCCCTTTGGGCTCAAGAACGCACCTGCCACGTTTCAGCGCCTGGTAAACCAGATCCTCACCGGAATGGAGAGTTTCTCTGCTGCTTATCTGGATGACATAGCCGTCTTCAGTAACAGCTGGGAGGATCACTTGCGTCACCTGCAAGCTGTTCTCCAGGCCCTGAGACAAGCTGGATTGACGATCAAGGCCAGCAAGTGCCAGATCGGGCAGGGGTCGGTAGTGTACCTTGGACACTTGGTGGGTAAGGGAGCGGTACAACCCCTCCAGGCGAAGATCGAGGCCATCATGGCCTGGGAACCCCCCAAGACACAGACTGAGGTCCGAGCATTTTTGGGCCTCACGGGATACTACCGCCGCTTCGTGAAGGGGTACGGTACCATCGTAGCCCCCCTCACGGAGCTCACGTCCAAGAAACAACCTCGACGGGTAGTCTGGACGGAGGCTTGTCAGCAAGCCTTTGAGAGATTGAAGAAAGCCATGTGCGAGGCCCCGGTCTTAAGGGCCCCAGACTTTTCCAAGGAGTTCATTGTCCAGACAGATGCATCAGAACATGGCATTGGGGCAGTGTTATCGCAACTCAACGAAGAGGGTCTGGATCAACCCGTGGTCTTCCTATCCCGGAGACTACTTCCCAGGGAACAGAAGTGGAGTGCAATAGAGCGTGAAGCCTTTGCAGTGGTATGGGCTCTGAAGAAGTTGCGGCCATACCTGTTTGGCTCGCACTTCCTAGTTCAGACCGACCACAGACCCCTTCGTTGGCTGATGCAAATGAAGGGGGAGAATCCCAAGTTGTTGAGGTGGTCTATTTCCCTACAGGGGATGGACTTTCAGGTGGAACATCGGCCTGGAATGGACCACGCCAATGCAGACGGTCTCTCAAGGTATTTCCGCCTTAGTGATGAGAACTCCCAAGGGGTTGGGTAGCTCTCCCCACTTTCAGCTGGGGGGGACGCGTGTTAGACCTGTCAGCCCTTTGGGTGGTCCCTCCTCATCATTATTTATTTTGTCCCACTTTTGCCTCAAACCCTGTTTGAATTTTTCCTTTTTGGGAACCACCAGACTTTTTCGTGTTGCTGCAGATTCAGGGAGCCATTTTATCTACCCCTGAAACTTCTGTCTGAGGGCCTGGAGCACAAAATGGTGGCCACCTGTGACATCACCAGCATCCACTGGAACCTACCAGCACCTTCCAGAACATTCCAGGAGATTCCAGAACTCTGTGACAGTTGGAGACCGTTTAGAATGTTGGGAGGATAAGAGAGGCAGTTGGCAGTTGGAGCTGGCAGTTGGCACCTGACTGGTGAAGAGAGAGGAGCACAACAGTGAAGGAGGAAGGAGTGAAGCAGCAGGGGTGGAAACTTGTGCCTGGAGTGGGGTCCATAAACCCACCCTTGATACTTGTCCCTACTGATGGATCCCAGCCTATAGCCCTGTGTGGGAAGAAGACAGAAGAAACTTATCCTAAGGACCTGGACAGCAGGAACAGGCCTTAGAACCAAGAAAACAGCAAGATTCTGACCTGAGAACTGGTTTCCCTGGAGTCCGGCGTCGAGTAGCCTGAAGACCTGGAGCCCGAGGTGGGGAAGCGGCGCTGACTGAAGTAGCAGACGTCGTACCCGGAGCCGCCTGAGGTCGTGAGAGGGCGCCGACGAAGGTCGTGAGGAATACCAGAGGTCGAGGAGGAAGTGAACCGAGGTCGAGCGAGCGGCGTCATCGGAGGAGTGAAGTCCGCCCTCCGGAGTCGTCGGAGACCGAGGTAGAGGAGCACCGGAGGTCGGGAGTGAGGATCGCACTCCGGAGTCGCCCGGATCCTGTGTGGAGGAGCACCGGAGGTCGGGGGTGAGGATCGCACCCCGGAGTCGCCGGAAGTCGACATCGAGGCCAGGCCGGCTGACGTCATCGGAGCCGAGAGCGCCATCGGACCGGAGCCGCCCGAAGTCGACATCGTGAAGAGACTGCCCGACGCCGTCGAATCGGAGGTCGAGATCGAACCGAGGCCACCGACATCGGACCGGAACCGCCTACCGGCGTCGTCAAAGAACTGACATTGTGCCGAGGCCGCCGAGACCGAACCGGAACTGCCTCACGGCGTCGACACGACTCCAGCGGCGTCGGAACATCAGAAAAAGGGCAGTAAGTGGAGTAGAGGGCGCCTAAGGCCCTGTGGAGACCTGAGAGACTGCTCTAAGGGGCTAGGGAGGTGCTGAAACCAACCTGACTGTGCCTGGGGTGAACTGGGACTAACCTAGAGAGGTTGTGTGGAGAGAGAAAGCCAGGGCACTGGTATTCCCCCCTTTGATCTACCTCAGCTTAGGCCTCAGCCTTGTCCCAGCCAGGGAGTAGCCCCCCCTCAAGCCTTCCACAACCCTACAAGCTGTGCCTGGGCCAAATCAGCCCTTAAGAATTGAAGTGTCATCTGATTACATGAGTGTTGCTGTATACTTTTAATTATTTATTGGGGGTACTGTATTTATTGAATTTTTACCTATTTATTGCTTCACTATATTTATAGGTCCACAGGACCTGATGGTGTACAATATTTATTGGTACAGTATTTATTGCCTCAAAGTATTTAATTGTCTGTATATATTGCACTTGTATTTATGCCCTGTTATTTATGATCACCCCTATTTATTTCATCAAACAGCCAATATTTATTTGACCTGCACTAATTGAAACTTGTATATTGTGATTGTCCTATTTATTTTTCCAATCAGCAACTAAGAGAAGAAGATAAAGAAAGAATATTTTCATAATTTTTACGGTGTAGAGTCGTTTTTGGAACGGATGCACGCATGGTTATTGTATGGGTATATTGTATGCTTAGCACTGCGCCTGTTTCCTGACCACTCGAGCCAAGCTACCACAGTGTGTCCGGGAGACCACCACCACCCCTTCTAGTGTGGGAGTGGTTTTCCAACATAAATTGGTGGCAGCGGTGGGATTGAGCTGTGCCTACGTATACTCAACAATAACTGTGGGTAGTCCATAGGCCTACACCGGGAGTTTTCTCAAAGCGGCCTTCCTAATTGTGGGTTTTTGTTTTTTTCCAAATTTACTCTGGTGGTGGGAGGAGGTATTATTAAAGGTACCCCCCTGCATTGTTACTGCACAAAACCTGTCCTCTAACCTGAGTGGGCGAGATGGAGTTTGTACTAGAAAATCTAGAAACGTACACTGTGGCCCAACTCAGGGAGTTTTGCCAGCGGGAGGGGGTGTACTGTCCCCCAGGAGCAAAGAAGGGTGCACTCCAAACCAGCTTAAGGGCTTGGGGGGAGGCACGCCGAGAAAGCAAGGCTGAGGAGGAAGACAGGGATGGAGAGCCTGACCCCGAGGGGGCTGAGATGTACCAACCTGAGGTGGGGAACCTGTCAGCAGGGCCCAGGACACTTTCTAGGAAGGGCAGCACTGTCTCTAGTGGGGGCTTATCCGAAGTGGAGTTAGCAGATCGGAGGGAGAAAAGACAGCTCACATGGGACTTAGCAAAGCTGGAGAAGGAGAAGGAGGAACAGAGGATGGCTCATGAGACGGAGAAACAGAAGATGGCTCATGAGATAAGACTGAAAGAGATAGAGCTTCAGATCTTAAGAATTGGGGCACCAACTGTTCCTAATGGTGGCAGCAAAGACCAAGAAATCACCAGGGAATCCAAACCTTACCTGCCAAAGGACATAGTAGCTAGCTATGGGGCGGGGGACGACATCGCCAAGTGGCTAGCAGCCTATGAGGTCTCGTTGAGGGCCCATGGGGTTCCAGTGAAGTATTGGGGAGGAGGATTGTATAGGTACATGCCTCCAGCTGGTAGGGATGCTTTATTGGCCCTCGAAGAGGATGAGCAGACCCACTACCCCACCATGAAACTGGCGCTCATCAGAAAGTTTGGACTAACACCTGAAAAGTACAGACAGAAGTTCAGGGGTAGTCACAAACTGGGCACACAGAATTGGGTGGACTTCCTGGACTATGCAAAGAAGGCACTGGAAGGTTGGATTCAGGGCAGTGAAGTAAGGAACTACGAGGAGCTGTTTGACCTAGTACTGAAGGAACACCTACTCGAGAAATGTTTCCCTGAACTGCGGCAACACCTGGTGGACAGCAAGCTGACCAGACCCCGGAAGCTTGCTGAGGAGGCGGACATTTGGGCTAGTACCCGGGTGTCCACAAGGGGGACTGGAGGGGATACTCAAAAGGCCGGACAGGGCGCCCCCCAGAAGAAAGAGGGAGGGGAAAAGAAAAAGGAGTTCTCCAAAGGCCCCCAAAATAACTTCCAAGGGAAGGGAACAGGATTCACCTCTAAGGCTAACCCACCCAGAAACCCTAATCCTGGCCAGAGTCAGCAGCCAAGGGTTGTCCATTGCTACGAGTGCGGTGGCGTTGGACACTATAAAGGAGATCCGAAGTGTCAGAAACGATCACCCCCTCCCACTGGAGGAAAGCCCCCCGGAGTAGCTAGTGTAGTGCTCGGGGAGGAGATGCCCTTAACTAAGGGAAGGGAGTGGGCGGGTGTCACTCTAGTGTCCCTGGGAGAACGGGAGATGGTTCCTAAGATCCAGGTGCCCGCAAATACCGCAAAGTATGGGCAGTGGATCACCATCAACGGCCAAAGAGGGGAGGCTCTGAGAGACACAGGAGCCAGTATGACTATGGTGCGTAGCCAGCTGGTGTCTCCAGAGCAGGTAATTCCCGATGTACTCCACCCAGCCGCGATGGCTGACGGCAGAACAGGTCACTATCCCGTGGCCGAGGTTCCCTTTGAATGGGGGGGGGTTGCAGGTTCACTTCGAGTTGCCGTAAGCCCTGCCGTGCCAGTCGATTGTCTGCTGGGCAATGACATGGAGCACAACGCTTGGAAGGAGGTGGAATACCGGACTCACACCGAGATGCTGGGTACACCTGACTGGGCCTGTGTTAGCACAAGGTCCGAGACTACCCGAAGAGGGAGTTCATTCCGGCTGGAGCCTGGAACAAAGGCCCAGCCAGCTGCCAGTCAAGGGAAGAACCGAGGACAGGAGGAGCCTGCCTCGGCGTCTCCACCCCGTATGAATATGTGGATACTGACTGAATGCTTAGAAAACTGCAAGGAGAGTGCATGGGGGATTTATAAATGGTTGGGTTTTGGCGCAGTGAATGGATTAGTACATGATGCTGAATGGGTCACTGGAGGAGTGCAAGGGAAGTGACAGGGTGTTTGCTGGAGTATATGTATACTGACTGGGGAATTGAAGGTGTGAAAGACAAGTGTGTAGGTGGTTAGAGGACTGCATGCATAGTGGATAGGAGTTTGAAGCAGTCCATGTGCTAAGGCCTGGCTCACTGCATGTGTACTTGAGTACTGACTGAAAGATTAGAGTACTGCAAAGAGAGTGCCTGGGTGAATTTATAAGTGGTTGGGTTTTGGCGCAGTGAATGGATTAGTACATGGTGCTGAATGGGTCACTAGAGGAGTGCAAAGGGAGTGACAGGGTGTTTGCTGGAAGTGTATGGATACTGACTGGGGAATTGAAGGTGTGAAAGACAAGTATGTAGGTGGTTAGAGGACTGCATGCATAATGGTTATGGGATTGAAGCAGTCCATGTGCTAAGGCCTGGCTCACTGCATGAATACTTGGATACTGACTGAATGCTTAGAGTACTGCAAGGAGAGTGCATGGGGGATTTATAAGTGGTTGGGTTTTGGCGCAGTAAATGGATTAGTACATGATGCTGAATGGGTCACTGGAGGAGTGCAAGGGGAGTGACAGGGTATTTGCTGGAGTGTATGTATGCTGACTGGGAGATTGAAGGTGTGAAAGACAAGTGTGTAGGTGGTTAGAGGACTGCATGCATAGTGGATAGGGGTTTGAAGCAGTCCATGTGCTAAGGCCTGGCTCACTGCATGAATACTTGGGTACTGACTGAATGATTAGAGTACTGCAAGGAGAGTGCCTGTGTGAATTTATTAGTGGTTGGGTTTTGACGCGGTAAATGGATTCGTACATGGTGCTGAATGGATCAGTAGAGGAGTGCAAGGGGAGTGACAGGGTGTTTGATGGAAGTGTATGGATTCTGACTAGGGAAATGAAAGTGTGAAAGACAAGTGTGTAGGTGGTTAGAGGACTGCATGCATAGTGGATAGAGGTTTGAAGCAGTCCATGTGCTAAGGCCTGGCTCACTGCATGAGTACTTGGGTACTGACTGAATGATTAGAGTACTGCAAGGAGAGTGCCTGGGTGAATTTAAAAGTGGTTGGGTTTTGGCAAGGTGAATGGATTAGTACATGGTGCTGAATGGGTCACTGGAGGAGTGCAAGGGAAGTGACAGGGTGTTTGCAGGAGTGTATGTATACTGACTGGGGAATTGAAGGTGTGAAAGACAAGCGTGTAGGTGGTTAGAGGACTGCATGCATAGTGGATAGGGGTTTGAAGCAGTCCATGTGCTAAGGCCTGGCTCACTGCATGAGTACTTGAGTACTGACTGAAAGATTAATCTACTGCAAGGAGAGTGCCTGGGTACATTTATAAGTGGTTGGGTTTTGGCACAGTGAATGGATTAGTACATGGTGCTGAATGGGTCACTAGAGGAGTGCAAGGGAAGTGACAGGGTGTTTGCTGGATTGTATGTATACTGACTGGGGAATTGAAGGTGTGAAAGACAAGTGTGTAGGTGGTTAGAGGACTGCATGCATAGTGGATAGGGGTTTGAAGCAGTCCATGTGCTAAGGCCTGGCTCACTGCATGAGTAGTTGGGTACTGACTGAAAGATTAGAGTAGTGCAAGGAGAGTGCCTGGGTGATTTTATAAGTTTTTTGGTTTTGGCGCAGTGAACGGATTAGTACATGGTGCTGAATGGGTCACTAGAGGAGTCAAGGGGAGTGACAAGGTGTTTGCTGGAAGTGTATGGATACTGACTGGGGAATTGAAGGTGTGAAAGACAAGTGTGTAGGTGGTTAGAGGACTGCATGCATAGTGGATAGGTGTTTGAAGCAGTCCATGTGCTAATGCCTGGCTCAGTGCATGAGTACTTGGGTACTGACTGAATGATAAGAATACTGCAAGGAGAGTGCCTGGGTGAGTTTATAAGTGGTTGGGTTTTGGCGCAGTGAATGGATTAGTACATGGTGCTGAATGGGTCACTAGAGGAGTGAAAGGGGAGGGACAGGGTGTTTGTTGGAAGTGTATGGATACTGACTGGGGAATTGAAGGTGTGAAAGACAAGTGTGTAGGTGGTTAGAAGACTGCATGCATAGTAGATAGGGGTTCGAAACACTCTATGTGCTAAGGCCTGGGTCACTGAATGAGTACTTGGGCACTGACTGAATGATTAAAGCACTGCAAGGAGAGTGCCTGGGTGAATTTATAAGTGTTTGGTTTTGGCGCAGTGAATAGATTAGTACATGGTGCTGAATGGGTCACTAGAGGAGTGCAAGCGGAGTGACAGGGTGTTTGCTGGAAGTTTATGGATACTGACTGGAAAATTCAAGGTGTGAAAGACAAGTGTGTAGGTTGATAGCAGACTACATGCATAGTGGATAGGATTTTGAATCAGTCCTTGTGCTAAGGCCTGGGTCACTGGATGAGTACTTGGGTACTGACTGAATGATTAGAGTACTGCAAGGAGAGTGCCTGGGTGAATTTATAAGTTGTTGGGTTTTGGCGCAGTGAATGGATTAGTACATGGTGCTGAATGGGTCACTAGAGGAGTGCAAAGGGAGTGACAGGGTGTTTGCTGGAAGTGTATGGATACTGACTGGGGAATTGAAGGTGTGAAAGACAAGTATGTAGGTGGTTAGAGGACTGCATGCATAGTGGTTAGGGGATTGAAGCAGTCCATGTGCTAAGGCCTGGCTCACTGCATGAATACTTGGATACTGACTGAATGCTTAGAAAACTGCAAGGAGAGTGCATGGGGATTTATAAATGGTTGGGTTTTGGCACAGTGAATGGATTAGTACATGATGCTGAAT
Organism: Triturus cristatus; assembly: GCF_964204655.1. Classification (NCBI taxonomy): domain Eukaryota; kingdom Metazoa; phylum Chordata; class Amphibia; order Caudata; family Salamandridae; genus Triturus; species Triturus cristatus. The sequence continues at coordinate 467,887,639 of NC_140589.1, forward strand.
GGGTCACTGGAGGAGTGCAAGGGAAGTGACAGGGTGTTTACTGGAGTGTATGTATACTGATTGGGGAATTGAAGGTGTGAAAGACAAGTGTGTAGGTGGTTAGAGGACTGCATGCATAGTGGATAGGGGTTTGAAGCAGTCCATGTGCTAAGGACTGGCTCACTGCATGAGTATTTGGGTACTGACTGAAAGATTAATGTACTGCAAGGAGAGTGTCTGGGTGAATTTATAAGTGGTTGGGTTTTGGCGCAGTGAATGGATTAGTACATGGTGCTGAATGGGTCACTAGAGGAGTGCAAAGGGAGTGACAGGGTGTTTGCTGGAAGTGTATGGATACTGACTGGGGAATTAAAGGTGTGAAAGACAAGTATGTAGGTGGTTAGAGGACTGCATGCATAGTGGTTAGGGGATTGAAGCAGTCCATGTGCTAAGGCCTGGCTCACTGCATGAATATGTGGATACTGACTGAATGCTTAGAAAACTGCAAGGAGAGTGCATGGGGGATTTATAAATGGTTGGGTTTTGGCACAGTGAATGGATTAGTACATGATGCTGAATGGGTCACTGGAGGAGTGCAAGGGAAGTGACAGGGTGTTTGCTGGAGTATATGTATACTGACTGGGGAATTGAAGGTGTGAAAGACAAGTGTGTAGGTGGTTAGAGGACTGCATGCATAGTGGATAGGGGTTTGAAGCAGTCCATGTGCTAAGGCCTGGCTCACTGCATGAGTACTTGAGTACTGACTGAAAGATTAGAGTACTGCAAGGAGAGTGCCTGGGTGAATTTATAAGTGGTTGGGTTTTGGCGCAGTGAATGGATTAGTACATGGTGCTGAATGGGTCACTAGAGGAGTGCAAAGGGAGTGACAGGGTGTTTGCTGGAAGTGTATGGATACTGACTGGGGAATTGAAGGTGTGAAAGACAAGTATGTAGGTGGTTAGAGGACTGCATGCATAGTGGTTATGGGATTGAAGCAGTCCATGTGCTAAGGCCTGGCTCACTGCATGAATACTTGGATACTGACTGAATGCTTAGAGTACTGCAAGGAGAGTGCATGGGGGATTTATAAGTGGTTGGGTTTTGGCGCAGTAAATGGATTAGTACATGATGCTGAATGGGTCACTGGAGGAGTGCAAGGGGAGTGACAGGGTATTTGCTGGAGTGTATGTATACTGACTGGGAGATTGAAGGTGTGAAAGACAAGTGTGTAGGTGGTTAGAGGACTGCATGAATAGTGGATAGGGGATTGAAGCAGTCCATGTGCTAAGGCCTGGCTCACTGCATGAATACTTGGGTACTGACTGAATGATTAGAGTACTGCAAGGAGAGTGCCTGTTTGAATTTATGAGTGGTTGGGTTTTGGCGCGGTAAATGGATTCGTACATGGTGCTGAATGGGTCACTGGAGGAGTGCAAGGGAAGTGACAGGGTGTTTGCAGGAGTGTATGTATACTGACTGGGGAATTGAAGGTGTGAAAGACAAGCGTGTAGGTGGTTAGAGGACTGCATGCATAGTGGATAGGGGTTTGAAGCAGTCCATGTGCTAAGGCCTGGCTCACTGCATGAGTACTTGAGTACTGACTGAAAGATTAATGTACTGCAAGGAGAGTGCCTGGGTGAATTTATAAGTGGTTGGGTTTTTGCGCAGTGAATGGATTAGTACATGGTGCTGAATGGGTCACTAGAGGAGTGCGAGTTGAGTGACAGGGTGTTTGCTGGAAGTGTATGGAAACTGACTGGGGAATTGAAGGTGAGAAAGACAAGAGTGTAGGTGGTTACAGGACTGCATGAATGGTGGAAAGGCGTTTGAAGCAGTCCATGTGCTAAGGCCTGGCTCAGTGCATGAGTACTTGGGTACTGACTGAATGATAAGAATACTGCAAGGAGAGTGCCTGGGTGAGTTTATAAGTGGTTGGGTTTTGGCGCAGTGAATGGATTAGTACATGGTGCTGAATGGGTCACTAGAGGAGTGAAAGGAGAGGAACAGGGTGTTTGTTGGAAGTGTATGGATACTGACTGGGGAATTGAAGGTGTGAAAGACAAGTGTGTAGGTGGTTAGAGGACTGCATGCATAGTGGATAGGGGGTTGAAGCAGTCCATGTGCTAAGGCCTGGGTCACTGGATGAGTACTTGGGTACTGACTGAATGATTAGAGTACTGCAAGGAGAGTGCCTGTGTGAATTTATAAGTGGATGGGTTTTCGCGCAGGGGATGGATTAGTACATGGTGCTGAATGGGTCACTGGAGGATTACAAGGGGAGTGACAGGGTGTTGCTGAAAGTATATGGATACTGACTGGAGAATTGAAGGTGTGAAAGAGAAGTGTGTAGGTGGTTACAGGACTGCATGCATAATGGATAGGCGTTTGAAGCAGTCGATGTGCTAAGGCATGGCTCAGTGCATAAGTACATGGGTACTGACTGAATGATTAAAGCACTGCAAGGAGAGTGCCTGGGTGAATTTATAAGTGTTTGGTTTTGGCGCAGTGAATAGATTAGTACATGGTGCTGAATGGGTCACTAGAGGAGTGCAAGCGGAGTGACAGGGTGTTTGCTGGAAGTTTATGGATACTGACTGGAAACTTGAAGGTGTGAAAGACAAGTGTGTAGGTTGATAACAGACTACATGCATAGTGGATAGGATTTTGAATCAGTCCTTGTGCTAATGCCTGGGTCACTGGATGAGTACTTGGGTACTGACTGAATGATTAGAGTACTGCAAGGAGAGTGCCCGGGTGAATTTATAAGTTTTTGGGTTTTGGCGCAGTGAATGAATTAGTACATGGTGCTGAATGGGTCCCTAAAGGAGTGCAAAGGGAGTGACAGGGTGTTTGCTGGAAGTGTATGGATACTGACTGGGGAATTGAAGGTGTGAAAGACAAGTGTGTAGGGGGTTAGAGGACTGCATGCATAGTGGATAGGGGGTTGAAGCAGTGCATGTGCTAAGGCCTGGCTTACTGCATGAGTACATGGGTACTGACTGAATGATTAGAGTACTGCAAGGAGAGTGCCTGGGTGAATTTATTAGTGGATGGGTTTTGGCGCGGTAAATGGATTCGTACATGGTGCTGAATGGATCAGTAGAGGAGTGCAAGGGGAGTGACAGGGTGTTTGATGGAAATGTATGGATACTGACTAGGGAAATGAAGGTGTGAAAGACAAGTGTGTAGGTGGTTAGAGGACTGCATGCATAGTGGATAGAGGTTTGAAGCAGTCCATGTGCTAAGGCCTGGCTCACTGCATGAGTACTTGGGTACTGACTGAATGATTAGAGTACTGCCAGGAGAGTGTCTGGATTGATTTATAAGTGGTTGGGTTTTGGCGCAGTGAATGGATTAGTACATGGTGCTGAATGGTTCACTAGAGGAGTGTAAGGGGAGTGACAGGGTGTTTGCTGGACGTGTATGGATACTGACTGGGGAATTGAAGGTGTAAAAGACAAGTGTGTAGGTGGGTATAAGACTGCATGCATAGTGGATAGTGGTTTGAAGCAGTCCATGTGCTAAGGCCTGGGTCACTGGATGAGTACTTGGGTACTGACTGAATGATTAGAGTACTGCAAGAAGAGTGCCTGGGTGAATTTATAAGTGTTTGGGTTTTGGTGCAGAGAATGGCTTGGTACATGGTGCTGAATGGGTCACTAGAGGGGTGGAAGGGGAGTGACAGGGTGTTTGCTGGAAGTTTATGGATTCTGACTGGGGAATTGAAGGTATGAAAGACAATTTTGTAGGTAGTTAGAAGACTGTATGCATAGTGGATAGACGTTTGAAGCAGTCCATGTGCTAACTCCTGGCTCACTGCATGAGTACTTGGGTACTGACTGAATGGTTAGAGTACTGCAAGGAGAGTGCCTGGGTGTTTTCATAAGGGGTTGGGTTTTGGCGCAGTGAATGGACTAGTACATATTGCTGAATGGGTCTCGGGGAGTGCAAGAGGAGTGACAGGGTATTTGCTGGAGTGTATGTATACTGACTGGGGGATTTAAGGTGTGAAAGACAAGTGGGTAGGTTTTTAGAGGATGGCATGCATAGTGGATAGGGGTTTGAAGCAGCCCATGTGCTAAGGCCTGGCTTACTGCATGAGTACTTGGGTACTGACTGAATGATTAGAGTACTGCAAGGAGAGTGCCTCAGTGAATTTACAAGTGTTGGGTTTGGGCGCAGCAAATGGATTAGTACATGGTGCTAAATGGATCAGTAGTCGAGTGCAAGGGGGTGACAGGGTGTTTGCTGGAAGTGTATGGATACTGACTTGGGAATTGAAGGTGTGAAAGACAAGTGTGTAGGTGGTTAGAGGACTGCATGCATAGTGGATAGGCGTTTGAAGCAGTCCATGTGCTAAGGACTGGCTCAGTGCATGAGTACTTGGATACTGACTAAATGATTAGAGTACTGCAAGGAGAGTGCCTGGGTGAATTTATAAGTGGTTGGGTTTTGGCGCAGTGAATGGATTAGTACATGGTGCTAAATGGGTCACTAGAGGAGTGCAAAGAGAGTGACAGGGTGTTTGCTGGATGTGCATGGATAGTGACTGGGGAATTGAAGGTGAGAAAGACAAGTGTGTAGGTGGTTACAGGACTGCACGCATAGTGGATTGGCTTTTGAAGCAGTCCATGTGCTAAGACCTGGCTCAGTGCATGAGTACTTGGGTACTGACTGAATGATTAGAGTACTGCAAGGAGAGTGCCTGGGTGAAGTTATAAGTGTTTGGGTTTTGGAGCAGTGAACGGATTAGTACATGGTGCTGAATGGGTCACTACAGGAGTGGAAGAGGAGTGACAGGGTGTTTGCTGGAAGTGTATGGATACTGACTGGGGAACTGAAGGTGTGAAAGACAACTGTGTAGGTGGTTAGAGTACTGCATGCATAGTGGATAGGCGTTGGAGCCATCCATGTGCTAAGGCCTGGCTCAGTGCAAGAGTACATGGGTACTGACTGAATGATTAGAGTATTGCAATGAGAGTGCCTGGGTGAATTTATAAGTGGATGGGTTTTGGCGCAGTGAATGAATTTGTACATGGTGCTGAATGAGTCACTAGAGGAGTGCAAGGGGAGTGACAGGGTGTTTGCTGGAAGTGTATGGATGCTGACTGGAGAATTGAAGGTGTGAAAGACAAGTGTGTAGGTTGTTAAAAGACTGCATGCATAGTGGATAGGGGTTTGAAGCAGTCTATGTACTAAGGCATGGGTCACTGGATAAGTACTTGGATACTGACTGAATGATTAGAGTACTGCAAGGAAAGTGCCTGCGTGAATTTATAGGTGGTTGGGTTTTGGCGCAGTGAATGGATTAGTACATGGTGCTGAATGGGTCACTGGAGGAGTGCAAGGGGAGTGACAGGGTGTTTGTTGGAAGTGTATGGATACTGACTAGGGAATTGAAGGTGTTAAAGACAAGTGTGTAGGTGGTTACAGGACAGCATGCATAGTGGATAGGCGTGGAAGCAGTCTATGTGCTAAGGCCTGGCTCAGTTCATGAGTACTTGGGTACTGACTGAATGATTAGACTACTGCAAGGAGAGTGCCTGGGTGAATTTATAAGTGGTTAGGTTTTGGCGCAGGGAATGGATTAGTACATGGTGCTGAATGGGTCACTGGAGGAGAGCAAGGGGAGTGACAGGGTGTTTGCTGGAAGTGTATGGATACTGACTGGGGAATTGAAGTTGTGAAAGACAAGTGTGTAGGTGGTTAGAGGACTGCATGCATAGTGGATAGGCGTTTGAAGCAGTCCATGTACTGAGGCCTGGCTCAGTGCATTAGTACTTGAGTACAGACTAAATGATTAGAGTGCTGCAAGGAGAGTGTCTGGATGAATTTATAAGTGGTTGGGTTTTGGTGCAGGGAATGGATTAGTACATGGTGCTGAATGGTTCACTAGAGGAGTGCAAGGGGATTGACAGGGTGTTTGCTGGAAGTGTATGGATACTGACTGGGGAATTGAAGGTGTGAAAGACAAGTGTGTAGGTGATTAGAGGACTGCATGCATAATGGATAGGCGTTTGAAGCAGTCCATGTGCCAAGGCCTGGCTCAGTGCATGAGTACTTGGATACTGACTGAATGATTAGAGTACTGCAAGGAGAGTGCCTGGGGGAATTTATAAGTGGTTGGGTTTTGGCGCAGTGAATGGATTAGTACATGGTGCTGAATGTGTCACTACAGGAGTGCAAGTGGAGTGACAGGGTGTTTGCTGGAGTGTATGTATACTGACTGGGGAATTGAAGGTGTGAAAGACAAGTGTGTAGGTGGTTAGAGGACTACACGCATAGTGGATAGGCGTTTGAAGCAGTCCATGTGCTAAGGCCTGGCTCACTGCATAAATACTTGGATACTGATTGAATGCTTAGAGTACTGCAAGGAGAGTGCATGGGGGATTTATAAGTGGTTGGGTTTTGGCGCAGTGAATGGATTAGTACATGATACTGAATGGGTCACTGGAGGAGTGCAAGGGGAGTGACAGGGTGTTTGCTGGAGTGTATGTATACTGACTGGGGAATTGAAGGTGTGAAACACAATTGTGTAGGTGGTTAGAGGACTGCATGCATAGTGGATAGGGGTTTGAAGCAGTCCATGTGCTAAAGCCTCGCTTTCTGCATGAGTACTTGGGTACTGACTGAATGATTAGAGTACTGCAAGGTGAGTGCCTGGGTGAATGTATAAGATGTTGGGTTTTGGCGCAGTAAATGGATTAGTACATGGTGCTGAATGGATCAGTAGAGGAGTGCAAGGGGAGTGACAGGGTGTTTGCTGGAAGTGTATGGATACTGACTGGGGAATTGAAGGTGTGAAAGACAAGTGTGTAGGTGGTTAGAGGACTGCATACATAGTGGATAGGGGTTTGAAGCCATCTATGTCCTAAGGCCTGGCTAACTGCATGAGTACTTGGGTACTGACTGAATGATTAGAGTACTGCAAGGAGAGTGCCTGGGTGAATTTATAAGTGTTTGGGTTTTGGCGCAGTGAATTGATTAGTACATGGTGCTGAATGGGTCACTAGAGAAGTGCGAGGGGAGTGACAGGGTATTTGTTGGAAGGTTATGGATACTGACTGGGGAATTGAAGGTGTGAAAGACAAGTGTGTCGGCGGTTACAGGACTGCATGCATAGTGGATAGGCGTTTGAAGCAGTCTATGTGCTAAGGCCTGGCTCAGTTCATGAGTACTTGGGTACTGACTGAATGATTAGACTACTGCAAGGAGAGTGCCTGGGTGAATTTATAAGTGGTTATGTTTTGGCGCAGTGAATGGATTAGTACATGGTGCTGAATGGGTCACTAGAGGAGTGCAATGGGAGTGACAGGGTGTTTGCTGGAAGTGTATGGATACTGACTGGGGAATTGAAGGTGTGAAAGACAAGTGTGTAGGTGGTTAGAGGACTGCATACAAAGTGGATAGGGGTTTGAAGCAGTCCATGTGCTAAGGCCTGGGTCACTTGATGAGTTCTTGGCTACTGACTGAATGATTAGTGTACTGCAAGGAGAGTGCCTGGGTGAATTTATAAGTGGTTGGGTTTTCGCACAGAGAATGGATTACTACATGGTACTGAATGGGAAACTAGAGGAGCGCAAGGGGAGTGACAGGGTGTTTGCTAGAAGTGTATGGATACTGACTGGGGAATTGAAGGTGAGAAAGACAAGTGTGTAGGTGGTTACAGGACTGCATGCATAGTGGATTGGCGTTTGAAGCAGTCCATGTGCTAAGACCTGGCTCAGTGCATGAGTACTTGGGTACTGACTGAATGATTAGAGTACTGCAAGGAGAGTGCCTGGGTGAAGTTATAAGTGTTTGGGTTTTGGAGCAGTGAACGGATTAGTACATGGTGCTGAATGGGTCACTACAGGAGTGGAAGAGGAGTGACAGGGTGTTTGCTGGAAGTGTATGGATACTGACTGGGGAACTTAAGGTGTGAAAGACAACTGTGTAGGTGGTTAGAGGACTGCATGCATAGTGGATAGGCGTTGGAGCCATCCATGTGCTAAGGCCTGGCTCAGTGCAAGAGTACATGGGTACTGACTGAATGATTAGAGTACTGCAATGAGAGTGCCTGGGTGAATTTATAAGTGGATGGGTTTTGGCGCAGTGAATGAATTTGTACATGGTGCTGAATGAGTCACTAGAGGAGTGCAAGGGGAGTGACAGGGTGTTTGCTGGAAGTGTATGGATGCTGACTGGAGAATTGAAGGTGTGAAAGACAAGTGTGTAGGTTGTTAGAAGACTGCATGCATAGTGTATAGGGGTTTGAAGCAGTCTATGTACTAAGGCATGGGTCACTGGATAAGTACTTGGATACTGACTGAATGATTAGAGTACTGCAAGGAGAGTGCCTGCGTGAATTTATAAGTGGTTGGGTTTTGGCGCAGTGAATGGATTAGTACATGGTGCTGAATGGGTCACTGGAGGAGTGCAAGGGGAGTGACAGGGTGTTTGTTGGAAGTGTATGGATACTGACTAGGGAATTGAAGGTGTTAAAGACAAGTGTATAGGTGGTTACAGGACAGCATGCATAGTGGATAGGCGTTTGAAGCAGTCTATGTGCTAAGGCCTGGCTCAGTTCATGAGTACTTGGGTATTGACTGAATGATTAGACTACTGCAAGGAGAGTGCCTGGGTGAATTTATAAGTGGTTAGGTTTTGGCGCAGAGAATGGATTAGTACATGGTGCTGAATGGGTCACTGGAGGAGAGCAAGGGGAGTGACAGGGTGTTTGCTGGAAGTGTATGGATACTGACTGGGGAATTGAAGTTGTGAAAGACAAATGTGTAGGTGGTTAGAGGACTGCATGCATAGTGGATAGGCGTTTGAAGCAGTCCATGTACTGAGGCCTGGCTCAGTGCATTAGTACTTGAGTACAGACTAAATGATTAGAGTGCTGCAAGGAGAGTGTCTGGATGAATTTATAAGTGGTTGGGTTTTGGTGCAGGGAATGGATTAGTACATGGTGCTGAATGGTTCACTAGAGGAGTGCAAGGGGAGTGACAGGGTGTTTGCTGGAAGTGTATGGATACTGACTGGGGAATTGAAGGTGTAAAAGACAAGTGTGTAGGTGGTTAGAAGACTGCATGCATAGTGGATAGGGGTTTGAAGCAGTCCATGTGCTAAGGACTGGCTCACTGGATGAGTACTTGGGTACTGACTGAATGATTAGAATACTGCAAGGAGAGTGCCTGGATGAATTTATAAGTGTTTGGGTTTTGGTGCAGAGAATGGATTGGTACATGGTGCTGAATGGGTCACTAGAGGGGTGCAATGGGAGTGACAGGGTGTTTGCTGGAAGTTTATGGATTCTGATTGGGGAATTGAAGGTGTGAAAGACAAGTTTGTAGGTGGTTGGAAGACTGTATGCATAATGGATAGGCGTTTGAAGCAGTCCATGTGCTAAGGCCTGGCTCACTGCATGAGTACTTGGGTACTCACTGAATGATTAGAGTACTGCAAGGAGAGAGCCTGGGGCATTTATAAGTGTTTGGGATTTGGCGCAGAGAATGGATTAGTACATGGTGCTGAATGGGTCACTGGAGGATTGCAAGGGGAGTGACAGGGTGGTTGCAGGAGTGCATGTATACTGGCTGAAGAATTGAAGGTGTGAAAGACAAGTGTGTAGGTGGTTACGGGACTGCATGGATAGTGGATAGGCGTTTGAAGCAATCAATGTTCTAAGGCATGGCTCAGTGCATGAATACTTGGGTACTGACTGAATGAATAGAGTACTGTAATGAGAGTGCCTGGGTGAATTTATAAGTGGTTGGGTTTTCGCACAGTGAATGGATTAGTACATGGTGCTGAATGGGTCACTAGAGGAGTGCAAGGGGAGTGACAGGGTGTTTTCTGGAAGTGTATTGATACTGACTGGGGAATTGAAGGTGTGAAAGACAAGTGTGTAGGTGGTTAGAGGGCTGCCTGCATAGTGGATAGGCGTTTGAAGCAGTCCATGTGCTAAGGACTGGCTCAGTGCATGAGTACTTGGGTACTGACTGAATGATTAGACTACTGTAAGGAGAGTGCCTGGGTGAATTTATAAGTGGTTAGGTTTTGGCGCAGAGAATGGATTAGTACATGGTGCTGAATCGGTCACTGGAGGAGAGCAAGGGGAGTGACAGGGTGTTTGCTGGAAGTGTATGGATACTGACTGGGGAATTGAAGTTGTGAAAGACAAGTGTGTAGGTGGTTAAAGGACTGCATGCATAGTGGATAGGCGTTTGAAGCAGTCCATGTACTGAGGCCTGGCTCAGTGCATTAGTACTTGAGTACAGACTAAATGATTAGAGTGCTGCAAGGAGAGTGTCTGGATGAATTTATAAGTGGTTGGGTTTTGGTGCAGGGAATGGATTAGTACATGGTGCTGAATGGTTCACTAGAGGAGTGCAAGGGGATTGACAGGGTGTTTGCTGGAAGTGTATGGATACTGACTGGGGAATTGAAGGTGTGAAAGACAAGTGTGTAGGTGATTAGAGGACTGCATGCATAATGGATAGGCATTTGAAGCAGTCCATGTGCCAAGGCCTGGCTCAGTGCATGAGTACTTGGATACTGACTGAATGATTAGAGTACTGCAAGGAGAGTGCCTGGGGGAATTTATAAGTGGTTGGGTTTTGGCGCAGTGAATGGATTAGTACATGGTGCTGAATGTGTCACTACAGGAGTGCAAGTGGAGTGACAGGGGGCCCGAGTCACAGAACTAACTTAAGACAAAATCCTAAACTTACTACCATTTTGGTATTCAAAGAAGGCACTTACTCATTTTGGTATTCACAGAAGGCACTTACTCATTTCGGTATTCACAGAAGTTAGGAGTCCTAACTTTAGGACTCCTAAATGCCTTCTGTGAATACCGAAAGTCTTAAAATTAGGATTTTTCTCAGTTTAGTAGTAGTATAGTTAGGACTCCTAACTTTAGGACTCCTAAATGCCTTCTGTGAATACCGAAAGTCTTAAAATTAGGATTTTTCTCAATTTAGTAGTCCTAAGTTTAGGACTCCTAACTTTAGGACTCCTAAATGCCTTCTGTGAATACCAAAAGCCTTAAAATTAGGATTTTTGTCAGTTTAGTAGTAGTATAGTTAGGACTCCTAACTTTAGGACTCCTAAATGCCTTCTGTGAATACCGAAAGTCTTAAAATTAGGATTTTTCTCAATTTAGTAGTCCTAAATTTAGACTTAGGACTACTAAATTGAGAAAAATCCTAATTTTAAGACTTTCGGTATTCACAGAAGGCATTTAGGAGTCCTAAAGTTAGGAGTCCTAACTATACTACTACTAAACTGAGAAAAATCCTAATTTTAAGACTTTCGGTATTCACAGAAGGCATTTAGGAGTCCTAAAGTTAGGACTCCTAACTTCTGTGAATACCGAAATGAGTAAGTGCCTTCTGTGAATACCAAAATGAGTAAGTGCCTTCTGTGAATACCAAAATGGTAGTAAGTTTAGGATTTTGTCTTAAGTTAGTTCTGTGAATCGGGCCCAGGGTGTTTGCTGGAGTGTATGTATACTGACTGGGGAATTGAAGGTGTGAAAGACAAGTGTGTAGGTGGTTAGAGGACTACATGCATAGTGGATAGGCGTTTGAAGCAGTCCATGTGCTAAGGCCTGGCTCACTGCATAAATACTTGGATACTGATTGAATGCTTAGAGTACTGCAAGGAGAGTGCATGGGGGATTTATAAGTGGTTGGGTTTTGGCGCAGTGAATGGATTAGTACATGATACTGAATGGGTCACTGGAGGAGTGCAAGGGGAGTGACAGGGTGATTGCTGGAGTGTATGTATACTGACTGGGGAATTGAAGGTGTGAAAGACATTTGTGTAGGTGGTTAGAGGACTGCATGCATAGTGGATAGGGGTTTGAAGCAGTCCATGTGCTAAAGCCTGGCTTTCTGCATGAGTACTTGTGTACTGACTGAATGATTAGAGTACTGCAAGGTGAGTGCCTGGGTGAATGTATAAGATGTTGGGTTTTGGCGCAGTAAATGGATTAGTACATGGTGCTGAATGGATCAGTAGAGGAGTGCAAGGGGAGTGACAGGGTGTTTGCTGGAAGTGTATGGATACTGACTGGGGAATTGAAGGTGTGAAAGACAAGTGTGTAGGTGGTTAGAGGACTGCATACATAGTGGATAGGGGTTTAAAGCCATCTATGTCCTAAGGCCTGGCTAACTGCATGAGTACTTGGGTACTGACTGAATGATTAGAGTACTGCAAGGAGAGTGCCTGGGTGAATTTATAAGTGTTTGGGTTTTGGCGCAGTGAATTGATTAGTACATGGTGCTGAATGGGTCACTAGAGAAGTGCGAGGGGAGTGACAGGGTATTTGTTGGAAGGTTATGGATACTGAGTGGGGAATTGAAGGTGTGAAAGACAAGTGTGTAGGTGGTTAGAGGATTGCATGCATAGTGGATAGGCGTTTGAAGCATTCCATGTGCTAACTCCTGGCTCACTGCATGAGTACTTGGGTACTGACTGAATGATTAATGTACTGCAAGGAGAGTGCCTGGGTGAATTTATAAGTGTTTGGGTTTTGGAACAGTGAACGGATTAATACATGGTGCTGAATGGGTCACTAGAGGAGTGAAAGAGGAGTGACGGGGTGTTTCCTGGAAGTGTATGGATACTGACTGGGGAACTGAAGGTGTGAAAGACAACTGTGTAGGTGGTTAGAGGACTGCATGCATAGTGGATTGGGGTATGAAGCAGTCCATGTGCTAAGGTCTGGGTCAATGGATGAGTACTTGGGCACTGACTGAATGATTAGGGTACTGCAAGGAGAGTGCCTGGGTGAATTTATAAGTGGTTGGGTTTTGCCGCAGTGAATGCATTAGTACATGGTGCTGAAAGGGTCACTAGAGGAGTGAAAGAGGAGTGACAGGGTGTTTCCTGGAAGTGTATGGATACTGACTGGGGAATTGAAGGTGTGAAAGACAAGTGTGTAGGTGGTTAGAGGATTGCATGCATAGTGGATAGGCGTTTGAAGCATTCCAAGTGCTAACTCCTGGCTCACTGCATGAGTAGTTAGATACTGACTGAATGATTAGAGTACTGCAAGGAGAGTGCCTGGATGAATTTATAAGTGGTGGGGTTTTGGCGCAGTGAATGGATTAGTACATTGTACTGAATGGGTCACTGGAGGAGTGCAAGGGGAGTGACAGGTTGTTTGCTGGAGTGTATAGATATTGACTGGGGAATTGAAGGTGTGAAAGACAAGTGTGTAGGTGGTTAGAGAAATGCATGCATAGTGGATAGGGATTTGAAGCAGTCCATGTGCTAAGGCCTGGCTCAGTGCCTGAGTACTTGGGTACTGACTGAGTGATTAGAGTAGCGCAAGGAGAGTGCCTGAGTGAATTTGTAAGTGGTTGGGTTTTGGGGCAGTGAATGGATTAGTGCATGGTGCTGAATGGGTCACTGGAGGAGTGCAAGGGGAGTGACAGGGTGTTTGCTGGAAGTGTATGGCTACTGACTGGGGAATTGAAGGTGAGAAAGACAAGTGTGTAGGTGGTTACAGGACTGCATGCATAGTGGATAGGCGTTTGAAGCAGTCCATGTGCTAAGGCCTGGCTCACTGCATGAATACTTGGATACTGACTGAATGATTAGAGTACTGCAAGGAGAGTGCCTGGGGACATTTATAAGTGTTTGGGTTTTGGCGCAGTGAATGGATTAGTACATGATGCTGAATGGGTCACTAGAGGAGTCCAAAGGGAGTGACAGGGTGTTTGCTGGAAGTGTATGGATACTGACTGGGTAATTGAAGTTGTGAAAGACAAGTGTGTAGGTGGTTATAAGACTGCATGCATAGTGGATCGGCGTTTGAAGCAGTCCATGTGCTAAGACCTGGCTCAGTGCATGAGTACTTGGGTACTGACTTGATGATTAGAATACTGCAAGGAGAGTACCTGGGTGAATTTATAAGTGTTTGGGGTTTGGAGCAGTGAACGGATTAGTGCATGGTGCTGAATGGGTCACTAGAGGAGTGCAAGGGGAGTGACAGGGTGTTTGCTGGACGTGTATGAATACTGACTGGGCAATTGAAGGTGTAAAAGACAAATGTGTAGGTGGTTAGAGGACTGCATGCATAGTGGATAGGCGTTTGAAGCAGTCCATGTGCTAAGGCCTGGCTCACTGCATGAATACTTGGATACTGACTGAATGATTAGAGTACTGCAAGGAGAGTGCCTGGGGACATTTATAAGTGTTTGGGTTTTGACGCAGTGAATGGATTAGTACATGATGCTGAATGGGTCACTAGAGGAGTCCAAAGGGAGTGACAGGGTGTTTGCTGGAAGTGTATGGATACTGACTGGGTAATTGAAGGTGTGAAAGACAAGTGTGTAGGTGGTTATAAGACTGCATGCATAGTGGATAGGCGTTTGAAGCAGTCCACGTACTAAGGCCTGGCTCAATGCATGAGTACTTGGGTATTGACTAAATGATTACAGTACTGCAAGTAAAGTGCCTGGGTGAATTTATAAGTGGTTGGGTTTGGTGCAGTAAATGGATTAGTACATGGTGCTGAATGGATCAGTAGAGGAGTGCAAAGGGAGAGACAGGGTGTTTGCTGGAAGTGTACGGATACTGACTGGCGAATTGAGGGTGTGAAAGACAAGTGTGTAGGTGGTTAGAGGACTGCATGCATAGTGGATAGGGGTTTGAAGCAGTCCATGTGCTAAGGCCTGGGTCACTTGATGAGTTCTTGGCTACTGACTGAATGATTAGTGTACTGCAAGGAGAATGCCTGGGTGAATTGATAAGTGGTTGGGTTTTCGCACAGAGAATGGATTACTACATGGCGCTGAATGGGAAACTAGAGGAGCGCAAGGGGAGTGACAGGGTGTTTGCTGGAAGTGTATGGATACTGACTGGGGAATTGAAGGTGAGAAAGGCAAGTGTGTAGGTGGTTACAGGACTGCATGCATAGTGGATAGGCGTTTGAAGCAGTCCATGTGCTAAGACCTGGCTCAGTGCATGAGTACTTGGGTACTGACTGAATGATTAGAGCACTGCAAGGAGAGTGCCTGGGTGAAGTTATAAGTCTTTGGGTTTTGGAGCAGTGAACGGATTAGTACATGGTGCTGAATGGGTCACTAGAGGAGTGCAAGAGGAGTGACAGTGTGTTTGCTGGAAGTGTATGGATACTGACTGGGGAACTGAAGGTGTGAAAGACAACTGTGTAGGTGGTTAGAGGACTGCATGCATAGTGGATAGGGGTATGAAGCAGTCCATGTGCTAAGGTCTGGGTCAATGGATGAGTACTTGGGCACTGACTGAATGATTAGGGTACTGCAAGGAGAGTGCCTGGGTGAATTTATAAGTGGTTGGGTTTTGCCGCAGTGAATGCATTAGTACATGGTGCTGAATGGGTCACAAGAGGAGTGAAAGAGGAGTGACAGGGTGTTTCCTGGAAGTGTATGGATACTGACTGGGGAATTGAAGGTGTGAAAGACAAGTGTGTAGGTGGTTAGAGGATTGCATGCATAGTGGATAGGCGTTTGAAGCATTCTATGTGCTAACTCCTGGCTCACTGCATGAGTAGTTGGGTACTGACTGAATGATTAGAGTACTGCAAGGAGAATGCCTGGGTGAATGTATAAGTGGTGGGGTTTTGGCGCAGTGAATGGATTAGTACATTGTACTGAATGGGTCACTGGAGGAGTGCAAGGGGAGTGACAGGTTGCTTGCTGGAGTGTATAGATATTGACTGGGGAATTGAAGGTGTGAAAGACAAGTGTGTAGGTGGGTAGAGAAATGCATGCATAG
Source organism: Triturus cristatus (assembly GCF_964204655.1). Taxonomy (NCBI): domain Eukaryota; kingdom Metazoa; phylum Chordata; class Amphibia; order Caudata; family Salamandridae; genus Triturus; species Triturus cristatus. The sequence goes on from NC_140589.1 coordinate 467,903,377, forward strand.
TGGATAGGGATTTGAAGCAGTCCATGTGCTAAGGCCTGGCTCAGTGCCTGAGTACTTGGGTACTGACTGAGTGATTAGAGTAGCGCAAGGAGAGTGCCTGAGTGAATTTGTAAGTGGTTGGGTTTTGGGGCAGTGAATGGATTAGTGCATGGTGCTGAATGGGTCACTGGAGGAGTGCAAGGGGAGTGACAGGTTGTTTGCTGGAGTGTATAGATATTGACTGGGGAATTGAAGGTGTGAAAGACAAGTGTGTAGGTGGTTAGAGAAATGCATGCATAGTGGATAGGTGTTTGAAGCAGTCCATGTGCTAAGACCTGGCTCAGTGCATGAGTACTTGGGTACTGACTGGATGATTAGAATACTGCAAGGAGAGTGCCTGGGTGAATTTATAAGTGTTTGGGTTTTGGAGCAGTGAACGGATTAGTGCATGGTGCTGAATGGGTCACTAGAGGAGTGCAAGGGGAGTGACAAGGTGTTTGCTGGACGTATATGAATACTGACTGGGCAATTGAAGGTGTAAAAGACAAATGTGTAGGTGGTTAGAGGACTGCATGCATAGTGGATAGGCGTTTGAAGCAGTCCATGTGCTAAGGCCTGGCTCACTGCATGAATACTTGGATACTGACTGAATGATTATTGTACTGCAAGGAGAGTGCCTGGGGACATTTATAAGTGTTTGGGTTTTGGCGCAGTGAATGGATTAGTACATGATGCTGAATGGGTCACTAGAGGAGTCCAAAGGGAGTGACAGGGTGTTTGCTGGAAGTGTATGGATACTGACTGGGTAATTGAAGGTGTGAAAGACAAGTGTGTAGGTGGTTAGAAGACTGCATGCATAGTGGATAGGCGTTTGAAGCAGTCCATGTGCTAAGGCCTGGCTCAATGCATGAGTACTTGGGTATTGACTGAATGATTACAGTCCTGCAAGTAAAGTGCCTGTCTGAGTTTATAAGTGGTTGGGTTTTCGCACTGTGAATGGATTAGTACATGGTGCTGAATGGGTCACTAGAGGAGTGCAAGAGGAGTGAAAGGGTGTTTGCTGGAAGTGTATGGATACTGACTGGGTAATTGAAGGTGAGAAAGACAAGTGTGTAGGTGGTTATAAGACTGCATGCATAGTGGATATGCGTTTGAAGCAGTCCATGTGCTAAGACCTGGCTCAGTGCATGAGTACTTGGGTACTGACTGGATGATTAGAATACTGCAAGGAGAGTACCTGGGTGAATTTATAAGTATTTGGGCTTTGGAGCAGTGAACGGATTAGTGCATGGTGCTGAATGGGTCACTAGAGGAGTGCAAGGGGAGTGACAGGGTGTTTGCTGGACGTGTATGAATACTGACTGGGCAATTGAAGGTGTAAAAGACAAATGTGTAGGTGGTTAGAGGACTGCATGCATAGTGGATAGGCGTTTGAAGCAGTCCATGTGCTAAGGCCTGGCTCACTGCATGAATACTTGGATACTGACTGAATGATTAGAGTACTGCAAGGAGAGTGCCTGGTGACATTTATAAGTGTTTGGGTTTTGGCGCAGTGAATGGATTAGTACATGATGCTGAATGGGTCACTAGAGGAGTCCAAAGGGAGTGACAGGGTGTTTGCTGGAAGTGTATGGATACTGACTGGGTAATTGAAGGTGTGAAAGACAAGTGTGTAGGTGGTTATAAGACTGCATGCATAGTGGATAGGCGTTTGAAGCAGTCCACGTGCTAAGGCCTGGCTCAATGCATGAGTACTTGGGTATTGACTGAATGATTACAGTACTGCAAGTAAAGTGCCTGGGTGAATTTATAAGTGGTTGGGTTTGGTGCAGTAAATGGATTAGTACATGGTGCTGAATGGATCAGTAGAGGAGTGCAAAGGGAGAGACAGGGTGTTTGCTGGAAGTGTACGGATACTGAGTGGCGAATTGAGGGTGTGAAAGACAAGTGTGTAGGTGGTTAGAGGACTGCATGCATAGTGGATAGGGGTTTGAAGCAGTCCATGTGCTAAGGCCTGGGTCACTTGATGAGTTCTTGGCTACTGACTGAATGATTAGTGTACTGCAAGGAGAATGCCTGGGTGAATTGATAAGTGTCTGGGTTTTCGCACAGAGAATGGATTACTACATGGCGCTAAATGGGAAACTAGAGGAGCGCAAGGGGAGTGACAGGGTGTTTGCTGGAAGTGTATGGATACTGACTGGGGAATTGACGGTGAGAAAGGCAAGTGTGTAGGTGGTTACAGGACTTCATGCATAGTGGATAGGCGTTTGAAGCAGTCCATGTGCTAAGACCTGGCTCAGTGCATGAGTACTTGGGTACTGACTGAATGATTAGAGCACTGCAAGGAGAGTGCCTGGGTGAAGTTATAAGTGTTTGGGTTTTGGAGCAGTGAACGGATTAGTACATGGTGCTGAATGGGTCACTAGAGGAGTGCAAGAGGAGTGACAGTGTGTTTGCTGGAAGTGTATGGATACTGACTGGGGAATTGAAGGTGTGAAAGACAAGTGTGTAGGTGGTTAGAGGACTGCATGCATAGTGGATAGGGGTAAGAAGCAGTCCATGTGCTAAGGTCTGGGTCAATGGATGAGTACTTGGGCACTGACTGAATGATTAGGGTACTGCAAGGAGAGTGCCTGGGTGAATTTAGAAGTGGTTGGGTTTTGCTGCAGTGAATGCATTAGTACATGGTGCTGAATGGGTCACAAGAGGAGTGAAAGAGGAGTGACAGGGTGTTTCCTGGAAGTGTATGGATACTGACTGGGGAATTGAAGGTGTGAAAGACAAGTGTGTAGGTGGTTAGAGGATTGCATGCATAGTGGATAGGCGTTTGAAGCATTCCATGTGCTAACTCCTGGCTCACTGCATGAGTAGTTGGGTACTGACTGAATGATTAGAGTACTGCAAGGAGAGTTCCTGGGTGAATTTATAAGTGGTGGGGTTTTGGCGCAGTGAATGGATTAGTACATTGTACTGAATGGGTCACTGGAGGAGTGCAAGGGGAGTGACAGGTTGTTTGCTGGAGTGTATAGATATTGACTGGGGAATTGAAGGTGTGAAAGACAAGTGTGTAGGTGGTTAGAGAAATGCATGCATAGTGGATAGGGATTTGAAGCAGTCCATGTGCTAAGGCCTGGCTTAGTGCCTGAGTACTTGGGTACTGACTGAGTGATTAGAGTAGTGCAAGGAGAGTGCCTGAGTGAATTTGTAAGTGGTTGGGTTTTGGGGCAGTGAATGGATTAGTGCATGGTGCTGAATGGGTCACTGGAGGAGTGCAAGGGGAGTGACAGGGTGTTTGCTGGAAGTGTATGGATACTGACTGGGGAATTGAAGGTGAGAAAGAAAAGTGTGTAGGTGGTTACAGGACTGCATGCATAGTGGATAGGCGTTTGAAGCAGTCCATGTGCTAAGACCTGGCTCAGTGCATGAGTACTTGGGTACTGACTGGATGATTAGAATACTGCAAGGAGAGTGCCTGGGTGAATTTATAAGTGTTTGGGTTTTGGAGCAGTGAACGGATTAGTGCATGGTGCTGAATGGGTCACTAGAGGAGTGCAGGGGGAGTGACAGGGTGTTTGCTGGATGTGTATGAATACTGACTGGGCAATTGAAGGTGTAAAAGACAAATGTGTAGGTGGTTAGAGGACTGCATGCATAGTGGATAGGCGTTTGAAGCAGTCCATGTGCTAAGGCCTGGCTCAATGCATGAATACTTGGATACTGACTGAATGATAATTGTACTGCAAGGAGAGTGCCTGGGGACATTTATAAGTGTTTGGGTTTTGGCGCAGTGAATGGATTAGTACATGATGCTGAATGGGTCACTAGAGGAGTCCAAAGGGAGTGACAGGGTGTTTGCTGGAAGTGTATGGATACTGACTGGGTAATTGAAGGTGTGAAAGACAAGTGTGTAGGTGGTTAGAAGACTGCATGCATAGTGGATGAGCGTTTGAAGCAGTCCATGTGCTAAGGCCTGGCTCAATGCATGAGTACTTGGGTATTGACTGAATGATTTCAGTCCTGCAAGTAAAGTGCCTGTCTGAGTTTATAAGTGGTTGGGTTTTCGCACTGTGAATGGATTAGTACATGGTGGTGAATGGGTCACTAGAGGAGTGCAAAGGGAGAGACAGGGTGTTTGCTGGAAGTGTACGGATACTGACTGGCGAATTGAGGGTGTGAAAGACAAGTGTGTAGGTGGTTAGAGGACTGCATGCATAGTGGATAGGCGTTTGAAGCAGTCTATGTGCTAAGGCCTGGCTCAGTTCATGAGTACTTGGGTACTGACTGAATGATTAGACTACTGCAAGGAGAGTGCCTGGGTGAATTTATGAGTGGTTAGGTTTTGGCGCAGTGAATGGATTAGTACATGGTGCTGAATGGGTCCCTAGAGAAGTGCAAAGGGAGTGACAGAGTGTTTGCTGGAAGTGTATGGATACTGACTGGGGAATTGAAGGTGTGAAAGACAAGTGTGTAGGTGGTTAGAGGACTGCATACAAAGTGGATAGTGGTTTGAAGCAGTCCATGTGCTAAGGCCTGGGTCACTTGATGAGTTCTTGGCTACTGACTGAATGATTAGTGTACTGCAAGGAGAGTGCCTGGGTGAATTTATAAGTGGTTGGGTTTTCGCACAGAGAATGGATTACTACATGGTACTGAATGGGAAACTAGAGGAGCGCAAGGGGAGTGACAGGGTGTTTGCTAGAAGGGTATGGATACTGACTGGGGAATTGAAAGTGAGAAAGACAAATGTGTAGGTGGTTACAGGACTGCATGCATAGTGGATTGGCGTTTGAAGCAGTCCATGTGCTAAGACGTGGCTCAGTGCATGAGTACTTGGGTACTGACTGAATGATTAGAGTACTGTAAGGAGAGTACCTGGGTGAATTTATAAGTGTTTGGGTTTTGGAGCAGTGAACGGATTAGTGCATGGTGCTGAATGGGTCACTAGAGGAGTGCAAGGGGAGTGACAGGGTGTTTGCTGGACGTGTATGAATACTGACTGGGCAATTGAAGGTGTAAAAGACAAATGTGTAGGTGGTTAGAGGACTGCATGCATAGTGGATAGGCGTTTGAAGCAGTCCATGTGCTAAGGCCTGGTTCACTGCATGAATACTTGGATACTGACTGAATGATTGGAGTACTGCAAGGAGAGTGCCTGGGGATATTTATAAGTGTTTGGGTTTTGGCGCAGTGAATGGATTAGTACATGATGCTGAATGGGTCACTAGAGGAGTCCAAAGGGAGTGACAGGGTGTTTGCTGGAAGTGTATGGATACTGACTGGGTAATTGAAGGTGTGAAAGACAAGTGTGTAGGTGGTTATAAGACTGCATGCATAGTGGATAGGCGTTTGAAGCAGTCCACGTGCTAAGTCCTGGCTCAATGCATGAGTACTTGGGTATTGACTGAATGATTACAGTACTGCAAGTAAAGTGCCTGGGTGAATTTATAAGTGGTTGGGTTTGGTGCAGTAAATGGATTAGTACATGGTGCTGAATGGATCAGTAGAGGAGTGCAAAGGGAGAGACAGGGTGTTTGCTGGAAGTGTACGGATACTGACTGGCGAATTGAGGGTGTGAAAGACAAGTGTGTAGGTGGTTAGAGGACTGCATGCATAGTGGATAGGGGTTTGAAGCAGTCCATGTGCTAAGGCCTGGGTCACTTGATGAGTTCTTGGCTACTGACTGAATGATTAGTGTACTGCAAGGAGAATGCCTGGGTGAATTGATAAGTGGTTGGGTTTTCGCACAGAGAATGGATTACTACATGGCGCTGAATGGGAAACTAGAGGAGCGCAAGGGGAGTGACAGGGTGTTTGCTGGAAGTGTATGGATACTGACTGGGGAATTGAAGGTGAGAAAGGCAAGTGTGTAGGTGGTTACAGGACTGCATGCATAGTGGATAGGCGTTTGAAGCAGTCCATGTGCTAAGACCTGGCTCAGTGCATGAGTACTTGGGTACTGACTGAATGATTAGAGCACTGCAAGGAGAGTGCCTGGGTGAAGTTATAAGTCTTTGGGTTTTGGAGCAGTGAACGGATTAGTACATGGTGCTGAATGGGTCACTAGAGGAGTGCAAGAGGAGTGACAGTGTGTTTGCTGGAAGTGTATGGATACTGACTGGGGAACTGAAGGTGTGAAAGACAACTGTGTAGGTGGTTAGAGGACTGCATGCATAGTGGATAGGGGTATGAAGCAGTCCATGTGCTAAGGTCTGGGTCAATGGATGAGTACTTGGGCACTGACTGAATGATTAGGGTACTGCAAGGAGAGTGCCTGGGTGAATTTATAAGTGGTTGGGTTTTGCCGCAGTGAATGCATTAGTACATGGTGCTGAATGGGTCACAAGAGGAGTGAAAGAGGAGTGACAGGGTGTTTCCTGGAAGTGTATGGATACTGACTGGGGAATTGAAGGTGTGAAAGACAAGTGTGTAGGTGGTTAGAGGATTGCATGCATAGTGGATAGGCGTTTGAAGCATTCCATGTGCTAACTCCTGGCTCACTGCATGAGTAGTTGGGTACTGACTGAATGATTAGAGTACTGCGAGGAGAGTGCCTGGGTGAATGTATAAGTGGTGGGGTTTTGGCGCAGTGAATGGATTAGTACATTGTACTGAATGGGTCACTGGAGGAGTGCAAGGGGAGTGACAGGTTGTTTGCTGGAGTGTATAGATATTGACTGGGGAATTGAAGGTGTGAAAGACAAGTGTGTAGGTGGTTAGAGAAATGCATGCATAGTGGATAGGGATTTGAAGCAGTCCATGTGCTAAGGCCTGGCTCAGTGCCTGAGTACTTGGGTACTGACTGAGTGATTAGAGTAGCGCAAGGAGAGTGCCTGAGTGAATTTGTAAGTGGTTGGGTTTTGGGGCAGTGAATGGATTAGTGCATGGTGCTGAATGGGTCACTGGAGGAGTGCAAGGGGAGTGACAGGGTGTTTGCTGGAAGTGTATGGATACTGACTGGGGAATTGAAGGTGAGAAAGAAAAGTGTGTAGGTGGTTACAGGACTGCATGCATAGTGGATAGGTGTTTGAAGCAGTCCATGTGCTAAGACCTGGCTCAGTGCATGAGTACTTGGGTACTGACTGGATGATTAGAATACTGCAAGGAGAGTGCCTGGGTGAATTTATAAGTGTTTGGGTTTTGGAGCAGTGAACGGATTAGTGCATGGTGCTGAATGGGTCACTAGAGGAGTGCAAGGGGAGTGACAAGGTGTTTGCTGGACGTATATGAATACTGACTGGGCAATTGAAGGTGTAAAAGACAAATGTGTAGGTGGTTAGAGGACTGCATGCATAGTGGATAGGCGTTTGAAGCAGTCCATGTGCTAAGGCCTGGCTCACTGCATGAATACTTGGATACTGACTGAATGATTATTGTACTGCAAGGAGAGTGCCTGGGGACATTTATAAGTGTTTGGGTTTTGGCGCAGTGAATGGATTAGTACATGATGCTGAATGGGTCACTAGAGGAGTCCAAAGGGAGTGACAGGGTGTTTACTGGAAGTGTATGGATACTGACTGGGTAATTGAAGGTGTGAAAGACAAGTGTGTAGGTGGTTAGAAGACTGCATGCATAGTGGATAGGCGTTTGAAGCAGTCCATGTGCTAAGGCCTGGCTCAATGCATGAGTACTTGGGTATTGACTGAATGATTACAGTCCTGCAAGTAAAGTGCCTGTCTGAGTTTATAAGTGGTTGGGTTTTCGCACTGTGAATGGATTAGTACATGGTGCTGAACGGGTCACTAGAGGAGTGCAAGAGGAGTGAAAGGGTGTTTGCTGGAAGTGTATGGATACTGACTGGGTAATTGAAGGTGAGAAAGACAAGTGTGTAGGTGGTTATAAGACTGCATGCATAGTGGATAGGCGTTTGAAGCAGTCCATGTGCTAAGACCTGGCTCAGTGCATGAGTACTTGGGTACTGACTGGATGATTAGAATACTGCAAGGAGAGTACCTGGGTGAATTTATAAGTGTTTGGGCTTTGGAGCAGTGAACGGATTAGTGCATGGTGCTGAATGGGTCACTAGAGGAGTGCAAGGGGAGTGACAGGGTGTTTGCTGGACGTGTATGAATACTGACTGGGCAATTGAAGGTGTAAAAGACAAATGTGTAGGTGGTTAGAGGACTGCATGCATAGTGGATAGGCGTTTGAAGCAGTCCATGTGCTAAGGCCTGGCTCACTGCATGAGTACTTGGATACTGACTGAATGATTAGAGTACTGCAAGGAGAGTGCCTGGGGACATTTATAAGTGTTTGGGTTTTGGCGCAGTGAATGGATTAGTACATGATGCTGAATGGGTCACTAGAGGAGTCCAAAGGGAGTGACAGGGTGTTTGCTGGAAGTGTATGGATACTGACTGGGTAATTGAAGGTGTGAAAGACAAGTGTGTAGGTGGTTATAAGACTGCATGCATAGTGGATAGGCGTTTGAAGCAGTCCACGTGCTAAGGCCTGGCTCAATGCATGAGTACTTGGGTATTGACTGAATGATTACAGTACTGCAAGTAAAGTGCCTGGGTGAATTTATAAGTGGTTGGGTTTGGTGCAGTAAATGGATTAGTACATGGTGCTGAATGGATCAGTAGAGGAGTGCAAAGGGAGAGACAGGGTGTTTGCTGGAAGTGTACGGATACTGACTGGCGAATTGAGGGTGTGAAAGACAAGTGTGTAGGTGGTTAGAGGACTGCATGCATAGTGGATAGGGGTTTGAAGCAGTCCATGTGCTAAGGCCTGGGTCACTTGATGAGTTCTTGGCTACTGACTGAATGATTAGTGTACTGCAAGGAGAATGCCTGGGTGAATTGATAAGTGGTTGGGTTTTCGCACAGAGAATGGATTACTACATGGCGCTGAATGGGAAACTAGAGGAGCGCAAGGGGAGTGACAGGGTGTTTGCTGGAAGTGTATGGATACTGACTGGGCAATTGAAGGTGTAAAAGACAAATGTGTAGGTGGTTAGAGGACTGCATGCATAGTGGATAGGCGTTTGAAGCAGTCCATGTGCTAAGGCCTGGCTCACTGCATGAGTACTTGGATACTGACTGAATGATTAGAGTACTGCAAGGAGAGTGCCTGGGGACATTTATAAGTGTTTGGGTTTTGGCGCAGTGAATGGATTAGTACATGATGCTGAATGGGTCACTAAAGGAGTCCAAAGGGAGTGACAGGGTGTTTGCTGGAAGTGTATGGATACTGACTGGGTAATTGAAGGTGTGAAAGACAAGTGTGTAGGTGGTTATAAGACTGCATGCATAGTGGATAGGCGTTTGAAGCAGTCCACGTGCTAAGGCCTGGCTCAATGCATGAGTACTTGGGTATTGACTGAATGATTACAGTACTGCAAGTAAAGTGCCTGGGTGAATTTATAAGTGGTTGGGTTTGGTGCAGTAAATGGATTAGTACATGGTGCTGAATGGATCAGTAGAGGAGTGCAAAGGGAGAGACAGGGTGTTTGCTGGAAGTGTACGGATACTGACTGGCGAATTGAGGGTGTGAAAGACAAGTGTGTAGGTGGTTAGAGGACTGCATGCATAGTGGATAGGGGTTTGAAGCAGTCCATGTGCTAAGGCCTGGGTCACTTGATGAGTTCTTGGCTACTGACTGAATGATTAGTGTACTGCAAGGAGAATGCCTGGGTGAATTGATAAGTGGTTGGGTTTTCGCACAGAGAATGGATTACTACATGGCGCTGAATGGGAAACTAGAGGAGCGCAAGGGGAGTGACAGGGTGTTTGCTGGAAGTGTATGGATACTGACTGGGGAATTGAAGGTGAGAAAGGCAAGTGTGTAGGTGGTTACAGGACTGCATGCATAGTGGATAGGCGTTTGAAGCAGTCCATGTGCTAAGACCTGGCTCAGTGCATGAGTACTTGGGTACTGACTGAATGATTAGAGCACTGCAAGGAGAGTGCCTGGGTGAAGTTATAAGTCTTTGGGTTTTGGAGCAGTGAACGGATTAGTACATGGTGCTGAATGGGTCACTAGAGGAGTGCAAGAGGAGTGACAGTGTGTTTGCTGGAAGTGTATGGATACTGACTGGGGAACTGAAGGTGTGAAAGACAACTGTGTCGGTGGTTAGAGGACTGCATGCATAGTGGATAGGGGTATGAAGCAGTCCATGTGCTAAGGTCTGGGTCAATGGATGAGTACTTGGGCACTGACTGAATGATTAGGGTACTGCAAGGAGAGTGCCTGGGTGAATTTATAAGTGGTTGGGTTTTGCCGCAGTGAATGCATTAGTACATGGTGCTGAATGGGTCACAAGAGGAGTGAAAGAGGAGTGACAGGGTGTTTCCTGGAAGTGTATGGATACTGACTGGGGAATTGAAGGTGTGAAAGACAAGTGTGTAGGTGGTTAGAGGATTGCATGCATAGTGGATAGGCGTTTGAAGCATTCCATGTGCTAACTCCTGGCTCACTGCATGAGTAGTTGGGTACTGACTGAATGATTAGAGTACTGCAAGGAGAGTGCCTGGGTGAATGTATAAGTGGTGGGGTTTTGGCGCAGTGAATGGATTAGTACATTGTACTGAATGGGTCACTGGAGGAGTGCAAGGGGAGTGACAGGTTGTTTGCTGGAGTGTATAGATATTGACTGGGGAATTGAAGGTGTGAAAGACAAGTGTGTAGGTGGTTAGAGAAATGCATGCATAGTGGATAGGGATTTGAAGCAGTCCATGTGCTAAGGCCTGGCTCAGTGCCTGAGTACTTGGGTACTGACTGAGTGATTAGAGTAGCGCAAGGAGAGTGCCTGAGTGAATTTGTAAGTGGTTGGGTTTTGGGGCAGTGAATGGATTAGTGCATGGTGCTGAATGGGTCACTGGAGGAGTGCAAGGGGAGTGACAGGGTGTTTGCTGGAAGTGTATGGATACTGACTGGGGAATTGAAGGTGAGAAAGAAAAGTGTGTAGGTGGTTACAGGACTGCATGCATAGTGGATAGGTGTTTGAAGCAGTCCATGTGCTAAGACCTGGCTCAGTGCATGAGTACTTGGGTACTGACTGGATGATTAGAATACTGCAAGGAGAGTGCCTGGGTGAATTTATAAGTGTTTGGGTTTTGGAGAAGTGAACGGATTAGTGCATGGTGCTGAATGGGTCACTAGAGGAGTGCAAGGGGAGTGACAAGGTGTTTGCTGGACATATATGAATACTGACTGGGCAATTGAAGGTGTAAAAGACAAATGTGTAGGTGGTTAGAGGACTGCATGCATAGTGGATAGGCGTTTGAAGCAGTCCATGTGCTAAGGCCTGGCTCACTGCATGAATACTTGGATACTGACTGAATGATTATTGTACTGCAAGGAGAGTGCCTGGGGACATTTATAAGTGTTTGGGTTTTGGCGCAGTGAATGGATTAGTACATGATGCTGAATGGGTCACTAGAGGAGTCCAAAGGGAGTGACAGGGTGTTTGCTGGAAGTGTATGGATACTGACTGGGTAATTGAAGGTGTGAAAGACAAGTGTGTAGGTGGTTAGAAGACTGCATGCATAGTGGATAGGCGTTTGAAGCAGTCCATGTGCTAAGGCCTGGCTCAATGCATGAGTACTTGGGTATTGACTGAATGATTACAGTCCTGCAAGTAAAGTGCCTGTCTGAGTTTATAAGTGGTTGGGTTTTCGCACTGTGAATGGATTAGTACATGGTGCTGAACGGGTCACTAGAGGAGTGCAAGAGGAGTGAAAGGGTGTTTGCTGGAAGTGTATGGATACTGACTGGGTAATTGAAGGTGAGAAAGACAAGTGTGTAGGTGGTTATAAGACTGCATGCATAGTGGATAGGCGTTTGAAGCAGTCCATGTGCTAAGACCTGGCTCAGTGCATGAGTACTTGGGTACTGACTGGATGATTAGAATACTGCAAGTAAAGTGCCTGGGTGAATTTATAAGTGGTTGGGTTTGGTGCAGTAAATGGATTAGTACATGGTGCTGAATGGATCAGTAGAGGAGTGCAAAGGGAGAGACAGGGTGTTTGCTGGAAGTGTACGGATACTGACTGGCGAATTGAGGGTGTGAAAGACAAGTGTGTAGGTGGTTAGAGGACTGCATGCATAGTGGATAGGGGTTTGAAGCAGTCCATGTGCTAAGGCCTAGGTCACTTGATGAGTTCTTGGCTACTGACTGAATGATTAGTGTACTGCAAGGAGAATGCCTGGGTGAATTGATAAGTGGTTGGGTTTTCGCACAGAGAATGGATTACTACATGGCGCTGAATGGAAAACTAGAGGAGCGCAAGGGGAGTGACAGGGTGTTTGCTGGAAGTGTATGGATACTGACTGGGGAATTGAAGGTGAGAAAGGCAAGTGTGTAGGTGGTTACAGGACTGCATGCATAGTGGATAGGCGTTTGAAGCAGTCCATGTGCTAAGACCTGGCTCAGTGCATGAGTACTTGGGTACTGACTGAATGATTAGAGCACTGCAAGGGGAGTGCCTGGGTGAAGTTATAAGTGTTTGGGTTTTGGAGCAGTGAACGGATTAGTACATGGTGCTGAATGGGTCACTAGAGGAGTGCAAGAGGAGTGACAGTGTGTTTGCTGGAAGTGTATGGATACTGACTGGGGAATTGAAGGTGTGAAAGACAAGTGTGTAGGTGGTTAGAGGACTGCATGCATAGTGGATAGGGGTAAGAAGCAGTCCATGTGCTAAGGTCTGGGTCAATGGATGAGTACTTGGGCACTGACTGAATGATTAGGGTACTGCAAGGAGAGTGCCTGGGTGAATTTATAAGTGGTTGGGTTTTGCCGCAGTGAATGCATTAGTACATGGTGCTGAATGGGTCACAAGAGGAGTGAAAGAGGAGTGACAGGGTGTTTCCTGGAAGTGTATGGATACTGACTGGGGAATTGAAGGTGTGAAAGACAAGTGTGTAGGTGGTTAGAGGATTGCATGCATAGTGGATAGGCGTTTGAAGCATTCCATGTGCTAACTCCTGGCTCACTGCATGAGTAGTTGGGTACTGACTGAATGATTAGAGTACTGCAAGGAGAGTGCCTGGGTGAATTTATAAGTGGTGGGGTTTTGGCGCAGTGAATGGATTAGTACATTGTACTGAATGGGTCACTGGAGGAGTGCAAGGGGAGTGACAGGTTGTTTGCTGGAGTGTATAGATATTGACTGGGGAATTGAAGGTGTGAAAGACAAGTGTGTAGGTGGTTAGAGGATTGCATGCATAGTGGATAGGCGTTTGAAGCAGTCTATGTGCTAAGGCCTGGCTCAGTGCCTGAGTACTTGGGTACTGACTGAGTGATTAGAGTAGTGCAAGGAGAGTGCCTGAGTGAATTTGTAAGTGGTTGGGTTTTGGGGCAGTGAATGGATTAGTGCATGGTGCTGAATGGGTCACTGGAGGAGTGCAAGGGGAGTGACAGGGTGTTTGCTGGAAGTGTATGGATACTGACTGGGGAATTGAAGGTGAGAAAGAAAAGTGTGTAGGTGGTTACAGGACTGCATGCATAGTGGATAGGCGTTTGAAGCAGTCCATGTGCTAAGACCTGGCTCAGTGCATGAGTACTTGGGTACTGACTGGATGATTAGAATACTGCAAGGAGAGTGCCTGGGTGAATTTATAAGTGTTTGGGTTTTGGAGCAATGAACGGATTAGTGCATGGTGCTGAATGGGTCACTAGAGGAGTGCAAGCGGAGTGACAGGGTGTTTGCTGGATGTGTATGAATACTGACTGGGCAATTGAAGGTGTAAAAGACAAATGTGTAGGTGGTTAGAGGACTGCATGCATAGTGGATAGGCGTTTGAAGCAGTCCATGTGCTAAGGCCTGGCTCACTGCATGAATACTTGGATACTGACTGAATGATAATTGTACTGCAAGGAGAGTGCCTGGGGACATTTATAAGTGTTTGGGTTTTGGCGCAGTGAATGGATTAGTACATGATGCTGAATGGGTCACTAGAGGAGTCCAGAGGGAGTGACAGGGTGTTTGCTGGAAGTGTATGGATACTGACTGGGTAATTGAAGGTGTGAAAGACAAGTGTGTAGGTGGTTATAAGACTGCATGCATAGTGGATAGGCATTTGAAGCAGTCCACGTGCTAAGGCCTGGCTCAATGCATGAGTACTTGGGTATTGACTGAATGATTACAGTACTGCAAGTAAAGTGCCTGGGTGAATTTATAAGTGGTTGGGTTTGGTGCAGTAAATGGATTAGTACATGGTGCTGAATGGATCAGTAGAGGAGTGCAAAGGGAGAGACAGGGTGTTTGCTGGAAGTGTACGGATACTGACTGGGGAATTGAAAGTGTGAAAGACAAGTGTGTAGGTGGTTAGAGGACTGCATGCATAGTGGATGGGGGTTTGAAGCAGTCCCTGTGCTAAGGCCTGGCTTTCTGCATGAGTACTTGGGTACTGACTGAATGATTAGAGTACTGCACGGTGAGTGTCTGGGTGAATGTATAAGTTGTTGGGTTTTGGTGCTGTAAATGGATTAGTACATGGTGCGGAATGGATCAGTAGAGGAGTGCAAGGGGAGTGACAGGGTGTTTGCTGGAAGTGTATGGATACTGACTGGGGAATTGAAGGTGTGAAAGACAAGTGTGTAGGTGGTTAGAAGACTGCATGCATAGTGGATGAGCGTTTGAAGCAGTCCATGTGCTAAGGCCTGGCTCAATGCATGAGTACTTGGGTATTGACTGAATGATTACAGTCCTGCAAGTAAAGTGCCTGTCTGAGTTTATAAGTGGTTGGGTTTTAGCACTGTGAATGGATTAGTACATGGTGCTGAATGGGTCACTAGAGGAGCGCAAGGGGAGTGACAGGGTGTTTTCTGGAAGTGTATTGATACTGACTGGGGAATTGAAAGTGTGAAAGACAAGTGTGTAGGTGGTTAGAGGACTGCATGCATAGTGGATGTGGGTTTGAAGCAGTCCCTGTGCTAAGGCCTGGCTTTCTGCATGAGTACTTGGGTACTGACTGAATGATTAGAGTACTGCACGGTGAGTGTCTGGGTGAATGTATAAGTTGTTGGGTTTTGGCGCTGTAAATGGATTAGTACATGGTGCGGAATGGATCAGTAGAGGAGTGCAAGGGGAGTGACAGGGTGTTTGCTGGAAGTGTATGGATACTGACTGGGGAATTGAAGGTGTGAAAGACAAGTGTGTAGGTGGTTAGAGGACTGCATACATAGTGGATAGGGGTTTGAAGCCATCCATGTCCTAAGGCCTGGCTAACTGCATGAGTACTTGGGTACTGACTGAATGATTAGAGTACTGCAAGGAGAGTTCCTGGGTGGATTTATAAGTGTATGGGTTTTGGCGCAGTGAATGGATTAGTACATGGTGCTGAATGGGTCACTAGAGAAGTGCGAGGGGAGTGACAGGGTGTTTGCTGGAATTGTATGGATACTGACTGGGGAATTGAAGGTGAGAAAGACACGTGTGTAGGTGGTTCCAGGACTGCATGCATAGTGGATAGGCGTTTGAAGCAGTCCATGTGCTAAGACCTGGCTCAGTGCATGAGTACTTGGGTACTGACTGAATGATTAGAGTACTGCAAGGAGAGTGCCTGGGTGAAGTTATAAGTGTTTGGGTTTTGGAGCACTGAACGGATTAGTACATGGTGCTGAATGGGTCACAAGAGGAGTGCAAGAGGAGTGACAGTGTGTTTGCTGGAAGTGTATGGATACAGACTGGGGAACTGAAGGTGTGAAAGACAACTGTGTAGGTGGTTAGAGGACTGCATGCATAGTGGAAAGGGGTATGAAGCATTCCATGTGCAAAGGTCTGGGTCAATGGATGAGTACTTGGGCACTGACTGAATGATTAGAGTACTGCAAGGAGTGTGCCTGGGTGAATGTATAAGTGGTTGGGTTTTGCCGCAGTGAATGCATTAGTACATGGTGCTGAATGGGTCACTAAAGGAGTGAAAGAGGAGTGACAGGGTGTTTCCTGGAAGTGTATGTATACTGAATGGGGAATTGAAGGTGTGAAAGACAAGTGTGTAGGTGGTTAGAGAAATACATGCATAGTGGATAGTGATTTGAAGCAGTCCATGTGCTAAGGCCTGGCTCAGTGCCTGAGTACTTGGGTACTGACTGAGTGATTAGAGTAGCGCAAGGAGAGTGCCTGGGTGAATTTATAAGTGTCTGGGTTTTGGCGCAGTGAATGGATTAGTACAATGGTGCTGAATGGGTCACTAGAGAAGTGCGAGGGGAGTGACAGGGTGTTTGTTGGAAGGTTATGGATACTGACAGGGGAATTGAAGGTGTGAAAGACAAGTGTGTGGGTGGTTACAGGACTGCATGCATAGTGGATAGGCATTTGAAGCAGTCTATGTGCTAAGGCCTGGCTCAGTTCATGAGTACTTGGGTACTGACTGAATGATTAGACTACTAAAAGGAGAGTGCCTGGGTGAATTTATAAGTGGTTCGGTTTTGGCGCAGTGAATGGAGTAGTACATGGTGCTGAATGGGTCACTAGAGGAGTGCAAGGGGAGTGACAGGGTGTGTGCTGGAAGTGTATGGATACTGAATGGGGAATTGAAGGTGTGAAAGACAAGTGTGTAGGTGGTTAGAGGTCTGCATACAAATTAGATAGGGGTTTGAAGCAGTCCATGTGCTAAGGCCTGGGTCACTTGATGAGTTCTTGGCTACTGACTGAATGATTAGTGTACTGGAAGGAGAGTGCCTGGGTGAATTTATAAGTGGTTGGGTTTTCGCACAGAGAATGGATTACTACATGGCGCTGAATGGGAAACTAGAGGAGCGCAAGGGGAGTGACAGGGTGTTTGCTGGAAGTGTATGGATACTGACTGGGGAATTGAAGGTGTGAAAGACAAGTGTGTAGGTGGTTAGAGGACTGCTTGCATAGTGGATAGGGGTTTGAAGCAGTCTATGTACTAAAGAATGGGTCACTGGATAAGTACTTGGATACTGACTGAATGGTTAGAGTACTGCAAGGAGAGTGCCTGCAAGAATTTATAAGTGGTTGGGTTTTGGCGCAGTGAATGGATTAGTACATGGTGCTGAATGGGTCACTGGAGGAGTGCAAGGGGAGTGAGAGGGTGTTTGCAGGAGTGTATGTATACTGACTGGGGAATTGAAGGTGTGAAAGACAAGTGTTTAGGTGGTTAGAGGACTGCATGCATAGTGGATAGGGGTATGAAGCAGTCCATGTGCTAAGGTCTGGGTCAATGGATGAGTACTTGGGCACTGACTGAATGATTAGTGAACTGCAAGGAGAGTGCCTGGGTGAATTTATAAGTGGTTGGGTTTTGCCGCAGTGAATGCATTAGTACATGGTGCTGAATGGGTCACTAGAGGAGGGAAAGAGGAGTGACAGGGTGTTTCCTGGAAGTGTATAGATACTGACTGGGGAATTGTAGGTGTGTGTAGGTGGTTAGAGGATTGCATGCATAGTGGATAGGCATCTGAAGCAGTCCATGTGCTAACTCCTGGCTCACTGCATGAGTTCTTGGGTACTGACTGAGTGATTAGAGTACTGCAAGGAGAGTGCCTGGCTGAATTTATAAGTGGTGGGGTTTTGGCACAGTGAATGGGTTAGTACATGGTACTGAATGGGTCACTGGAGGAGTGCAAGGGGAGTCACAGGGTGTTTGCTGAAGTGTATAGATATTGACTGGGGAACTGAAGGTGTGAAAGACAAGTGTGTAGGTGGTTAGAGAAATGCATGCATAGTGGACAGGGATTTGAAGCAGTCCATGTGCTAAGGCCTGGCTCAGTGCCTGAGTACTTGGGTACTGACTGAGTGATTAGAGTAGCGCAAGGAGAGTGCCTGTCTGAATTTATAAGTGGTTGGGTTTTCGCACAGTGAATGGATTAGTACATGGTGCTGAATGGGTCACTAGAGGAGTGCAAGGGGAGTGACAGGGTGTTTGCTGGAAGTGTATTGATACTGACTGGGGAAATGAAGGTGTGAAAGACAAGGGTGTAGGTGGTTAGAGGACTACATGCATAGTGGATAGGCGTTTGAAGCCGTCCATGTGCTAAGGACTGGCTCAGTGCATGAGTACTTGGGCACTGACTGAATGATTAGAGTACTGCTAGGAGAGTGCCTGGGTGAATTTATAAGTGGTTGGGTTTTGGGGCAGTGAATGGATTAGTACATGGTGCTGAATGGGTCACTGGAGGAGTGCAAGGGGAGTGACAGGGTGTTTGCTGGAGTGTATATATACTGACTGGGGAATTGAAGGTGTGAAAGACAAGTGTGTAGGTGGTTAGAGGACTGCATGCATAGTTTATAGGGGTTTGAAGCAGTCCATGTGCTAAGGCCTGGCTTTCTCCATGAGTACTTGGGTACTGACTGAATGATTAGAGTACTGCAAGGTGAGTGCCTGGGTGAATGTATAAGTTGTTGGGTTTTGGCGCAGTAAATGGATTAGTACATGGTGCTGAATGGATCAGTAGAGGAGTGCAAGGGGAGTGACAGGGTGTTTGCTGGAAGTGTATGGATACTGACTGGGGAATTGAAGGTGTGAAAGACAAGTGTGTAGGTGGTTAGAGGACTAGATACATAGTAGATAGGGGTTTAAAGCCATCCATGTTCTAAGGCCTGGCTAACTGCATGAGTACTTGGGTACTGACTGAATGATTAGAGTACTGCAAGGAGAGTGCCTGGGTGAATTTATAAGTGTCTGGGTTTTGGCGCAGTGAATGGATTAGTACATGGTGCTGAATGGGTCACTAGAGAAGTGCGAGGGGAGTGACAGGGTGTTTGTTGGAAGTGTATGGATACTGACTGGGGAATTGAAGGTGTGAAAGACAAGTGTGTAGGTGGTTACAGGACTGCATGCACAGTGGATAGGGGTTTGAAGCAGTCTATGTGCTAAGGCCTGGCTCAGTTCATGAGTACTTGGGTACTGACTGAATGATTAGACTACTGTAAGGAGAGTGCCTGGGTGAATTTATAAGTGGTTAGGTTTTGGCGCAGAGAATGGATTAGTACATGGTGCTGAATCGGTCACAGGGTGTTTGTTGGAAGTGTATGGATACTGACTGGGGAATTGAAGTTGTGAAAGACAAGTGTGTAGGTGGTTACAGGACTGCATGCATAGTGGATAGGGTTTCGAATCAGTCCTTGTGCTAAGGCCTGGGTCACAGGATGAGTACTTGGGTACTGACTGAATGATTAGAGTACTGCAAGGAGAGTGCCTGGGTGAATTTATAAGTGGTTGGGTTTTGGCGCAGTGAACGGATTAGTACATGGTGCTGAATGGGTCACTAGAGGATTGCAAAGGGAGCAACAGGGTGTTTGCTGGAAGTGTATGGATACTGACTGGGGAATTCAAGGTGTGAAAGACAAGTCTGTAGGTGGTTATAGGAATGCATGCATAGTGGATAGGGGTTTGAAGCAGTCCATGTGCTAAGGTCTGGCTCACAGCATGAGTACTTGGATACTGACTGAATAATTAGAGTGCTGCAAGGAGAGTGTCTGGATGAATTTATAAGTGGTTGGGTTTTGGTGCAGTGAATGGATTAGTACATGGTGTTGAATGGTTCCCTAGAGGAGTGCAAGGGGAGTGACAGGGTGTTTGCTGGAAGTGTATGGATACTGACTAGGGAATTGAAGGTGTAAAAGACAAGTGTGTAGGTGGTTAGAAGACTGCATGCATAGTGGATAGGGGTTTGAAGCAGTCCATGTGCTAAGGACTGGCTCACTGGATGAGTACTTGGGTACTGACTGAATGATTAGAATACTGCAAGGAGAGTGCCTGGTTGAATTTATAAGTGTTTGGGTTTTGGTGCAGAGAATGGATTGGTACATGCTGCTGAATGGGTCACTAGAGGGGTGCAATGGGAGTGACAGGGTGTTTGCTGGAAGTTTATGGATTCTGATTGGGGAATTGAAGGTGTGAAAGACAAGTTTGTAGATGGTTGGAAGACTGTATGCATAATGGATAGGCGTTTGAAGCAGTCCAAGTGCTAAGGCCTGGCTCACTGCATGAGTACTTGGGTACTCACTGAATGATTAGAGTACTGCAAGGAGAGTGCCTGGGTGAATTGATAAGTGGTTGGGTTTTGGGGCATTGAGTGGATTAGTACATGGTGCTGAATGGGTCACTGGAGGACTGCAAGGGGAGTGACAGGGTGTTTGCTGGAGTGTATGTATCCTGACTGGGGAATTGAAGGTGTGAAAGACAAGTGTGTAGGTGGTTACAGGAGTGCATGCATAGTGGATAAGGGTTTGAAGCAGTCCATGTGCTAAGGCCTGGCTTTCTGCATGAGTACTTGGGTACTGACTGAATGATTAGAGTACAGCAAGGTGAGTGCCTGGGTGAATGTATAAGTTGTTGGGTTTTGGCGCAGTAAATGGATTAGTGCATGGTGCTGATTGGATCAGTAGAGGAGTGCAAGGGGAGTGACAGGGTGTTTGCTGGAAGTGTATGGATACTGACTGGGGAATTGAAGGTGTGAAAGACAAGTGTGTAGGTGGTTAGAGGACTGCATACATAGTGGATAGGGATTTGAAGGCATCCATGTCCTAAGGCCAGGGTCACTGGATGAGTACTTGGGTACTGACTAAATGATTAGACTACTGGAAGGAGAGTGCCTGGGTGAATTTATAAGTGGTTAGCTTTTGGCGTAGTGAATGGATTAGTACATGGTGCTGAATGGGTCCCTGGAGGAGAGCAAGGGGAGTGACAGGGTGTTTGCTGGAAGTGTATGGATACTGACTGGGGAATTGAAGTTGTGAAAGACAAGTGTGTAGATGGTTAGAGGACTGCATGCATAGTGGATAGGCGTTTGAAGCAGTCCATGTACTGAGGCCTGGCTCAGTGCATTAGTACTTGGGTACAGACTAAATTATTAGAGTACTGCAAGGAGAGTGCCTGCGTGAATTTATAAGTGGTTGGGTTTTAGCGCAGTGAATGGATTAGTACATGGTGCTAAGTGCGTCACTAGAGGAGTGCGATGGGAGTGACAGGGAGTTTGCTGGAAGTGTATTGATACTGACTGTGGAATTGAAGGTGTGAAAGACAAGTGTGTAGGTGGTTAGAGGACTGCATGCATAGTGGATAGGGGTTTGAATCAGTCCATGTGCTAAGGCCTGGCTCAGTGCATGAGTACTTGGGTACTGACTGAATGAATAGAGTACTGTAAGGAAAGTGCCTGGGCGTATTTATAAGTGGTTGGGTTTTGTCACTGTAAATGGATTAGTACATGGTGCTGAATGGGTCACTAGAGGAGTGAAAGAGGAGTGACAAGGTGTTTGCTGCATGTGTATGGATAATGACTGGGGAATTGAAGGTGTGAAAGACAAGTGTGTAGTTGGTTAGAGGACTGCATGCATAGTGGATAGGCGTTTGAAGCAGTCCATGTGCTAAGGCCTGGCTCACTGCATGAATACTTGGATACTGACTGAGTGATTAGAGTACTGCAAGGAAAGTGCCTGGGAGCATTTATAAGTGTTTGGGATTTGGCGCAGTGAATGGATTGGTACATGGTGATGAATGGGTCACTGGAGGATTGCAAGGGGAGTGACAGGGTGGTTGCAGGAGTGCATATATACTGGCTGGGGAATTGAAGGTGTGAAAGACAAGTGTGTAGGTGGTTACAGGACTTCCTGCATAGTGGATAGGCGTTTGAAGCAATCGATGTGCTAAGGCATGGCTCAGTGCTTGAGTTCTTGGGTACTGACTGAATGAATAGAGTACTGTAATGAGAGTGCCTGGGTGAATTTATAAGTGGTTGGGCTTTGGCACGGTGAATGGATTAGTACATGGTGCTGAATGTGTCACTAGAGGAGTGCAAAGGGAGTGACAGGGTGTTTGCTGGAAGTGTATGGATACTGACTAAGGAATTGAAGGTGTGAAAGACAAGTGTGAAGGTGGTTAGATGACTGCATGCATAGTGGATAGGGGTTTGAAGCAATCCATGCCCTAAGGCCTGGCTCACTGCATGAATACTTGGATACTGACTGAGTGATTAGAGTGCTGCAAGGAGAGTGCCTGGGGGCATTTATAAGTGTTTGTGTTTTGGCGAAGTGAATGGATTAGTACATGATGCTGAATGGGTCACTAGAGGAGTGCAAGGGGAGTGACAGGGTGTTTGCTGGAAGTGTATGGACACTGACTGGAGAATTGAAGGTGTGAAAGACAAGTGTGTAGGTGGTTAGAGGACTGCATACATAGTGATTAGGAGTTTGAAGCAGTCCATGTGCTAAGGCCTGGGTCAATTGATGAGTTCTTGGCTACTGACTGAATGATTAGAGTACAGCAAGGAGAGTGCTTGGATGAATTTATAAGTGGTTGGGTTTTCGCGCAGAGAATGGATTACTACATGGCGCTGAATGGGAAACTAGCGGAGTGCAAGGGGAGTGACAGGGTGTTTGCTGGAAGTGTATGGATACTGACTGGGGAATTGAAGGAGGAAAAGACAAGTGTGTAGGTGGTTAGAGGACTGCATGCATAGTGGAAAGGCGTTTGAAGCAGTCCATGTGCTAAGACCTGGCTCAGTCCATGAGTACTTGGGTACTGACTGAATGATTAGAGTACTGCAAGGAGAGTGCCTGCTGAATGTATAAGTGGATGGGTTTTTGCGCAGTGAATGGATTAGTACATGGTGCTGAATATGTCACTACAGGAGTGCAAGGGGAGTGACAGGGTGTTTGCTGGAAGTGTATGGATGCTGACTGGAGAATTGAAGGTGTGAAAGACAAGTGTGTAGGTGGCTAGAAGACTGCATGCATAGTGGATAGGCGTTTGAAGCAGTATATGTACTAAGGCATGGGTCACTGGATGCGTACTTGGGTACTGACTGAATGATTAGAGTACTGCAAAGAGAGTGCCTGGGTGAATTTATAAGTGGTTGGGTTTTGGCGCAGTAAATGGATTAGTACATGGTGCTGAATGGGTCACTGGAGGAGTGCAAGGGGAGTGAGAGGGTGTTTGCAGGAGTGTATGTTTACTGACTGGGGAATTGAAGGTGTGAAAGACAAGTGTGTAGGTGGTTAGAGGACTGCATGCATAGTGGATAGGGATATGAAGCAGTCCATGTGCTAAGGTCTGGGTCAATGGATGAGTACTTGGGTACTGACTGAATGATTAGAGAACTGCAAGGAAAGTGCCTGGGTGTATTTATAAGTGGTTGGGTTTTGCCGCAGTGAATGCATTAGTACATGGTGCTGAATGGGTCACTAGATGAGTGAAAGAGGAGTGACAAGGTGTTTGCTGCATGTGTATGGATACTGACTGGGGAATTGAAGGTGTGAAAGACAAGTGTGTAGGTGGTTAGAGGACTGCATGCATAGTGGATAGGCGTTTGAAGCAGTCCATGTGCTAAGGCCTGGCTCAGTGCATGAGTACTTGGGTGCTGACTAAATGATTAGAGCACTGCAAGGAGAGTGCCTGGGTGAATTTATAAGTGGTTGGGTTTCGGCTCAGTGAATGGATTAGTACATGGTGCTGAATGGGTCACTACAGGAGTGCAAGGGGAGTGACAGGGTGTTTGCTGGAAGTGTATGGACACTGACTGGAGAATTAAAGGTGTGTAAGACAAGTGTGTAGGTGGTTAGAGGACTGCATACATAGTGGATAGGGGTTTGAAGCAGTCCATGTGCTTAGGCCTGGGTCATTTGATGAGTTCTTGGCTACTGACTGATTGATTAGAGTACAACAAGGAGAGTGCCTGGGTGAATTTATAAGTGGTTGGGTTTTCGCGCAGAGAATGGATTACTACATGGCGCTGAATGGGAAACTAGCGGAGTGCAAGGGGAGTGACAGGGTGTTTGCTGGAAGTGTATGGATACTGACTGGGGAATTGAAGGAGGAAAGACAAGTGTGTAGGTGGTTACAGGACTGCATGCATAGTGGATAGGCGTTTGAAGCAGTCCATGTGCTAAGACCTGGCTCAGTCCATGAGTACTTGGGTACTGACTGAATGATGAGAGTACTGCAAGGAGAGTGCCTGGTGAATGTATAAGTGGATGGGTTTTGGCACAGTGAATGGATTAGTACATGGTGCTGAATAGGTCACTACCGGAGTGCAAGGGGAGTGACAGAGTGTTTGCTGGAAGTGGATGGATGCTGACTGGAGAATTGAAGGTGTGAAAGACAAGTGTGTAGGTGGTTAGAAGACTGCATGCATAGTGGATAGGCGTTTGAAGCAGTCTATGTACTAAGGAATGGGTCACTGGATGCGTACTTGGATACTGACTGAATGATTAGAGTACTGCAAGGAGAGTGCCTTGGGTGAATTTATAAGTGGGTGGGTTTTGGCGCAGTAAATGGATTAGTACATGGTGCTGAATGGGTCACTGGAGGAGTGCAAGGGGAGTGAGAGGGTGTTTGCAGGAGTGTATGTATACTGACTGGGGAATTGAAGGTGTGAAAGACAAGTGTGTAGGTGGTTAGAGGACTGCATGCATAGTGGATAGGGATATGAAGCAGTCCATGTGCTAAGGTCTGGGTCAATGGATGAGTACCTGGGTACTGACTGAATGATTAGAGAACTGCAAGGAAAGTGCCTGGGCGTATTTATAAGTGGTTGGGTTTTGCCGCAGTGAATGCATTAGTACATGGTGCTGAATGGGTCACTAGAGGAGTGAAAGAGGAGTGACAGGGTGTTTGCTGCATGTGTATGGATACTGACTGGGGAATTGAAGGTGTGAAAGACAAGTGTGTAGGTGGTTAGAGGACTGCATGCATAGTGGATAGGCGTTTGAAGCAGTCCATGTGCTAAGGCCCGGCCAGTGCATGAGTACTTGGGTGCTGACTTAATGATTAGAGCACTGCAAGGAGAGTGCCTGGGTGAATTTATAAGTGGTTAGGTATTGGCGCAGAGAATGGATTAGTACATGGTGCTGAATGGGTCACAGGAGGAGAGCAAGGGGAGTGATAGTGTGTTTGCTGGAAGTGTATGGATACTGACTGGGGAATTGAAGTTGTGAAAGACAAGTGTGTAGGTGGTTAGAGGACTGCATGCATAGTGGATAGGCGTTTGAAGCAGTCCATGTACTGAGGCCTGGCTCAGTGCATTAGTACATGGGTACAGACTAAATGATTAGAGTTCTGCAAGGAGAGTGCCTACATGAATTTATAAGTGGTGAGGTTTTGCCGCAGTGAATACATTAGTACATGGTTCTGAATGGGTCACAAGAGGAGTGCAAGGGGAGTGACAGGGTGTTTGCTGGAAGTTTATGGACACTGACTGGAGAATTGAAGGTGTGAAAGACAAGTGTGTAGGTTGATAGCAGACTGCATGCATAGTGGATAGGGTTTTGAATCAGTCCTTGTGCTAAGGCCTGGGTCACTGGATGAGTACTTGGGTACTGACTGAATGATTAGAGTACTGCAAGGAGAGTGCCTGGGTGAATTTATAAGTGGTTGGGTTTTGGCGCAGTGAACGGATTAGTACATGGTGCTGAATGGGTCACTAGAGGTTTGCAAAGGGAGCAACAGGGTGTTTGCTGGAAGTGTATGGATACTGACTGGGGAATTGAAGGTGTGAAAGACAAGTCTGTAGGTGGTTATAGGGATGCATGCATAGTGGATAGGGGTTTGAAGCAGCCCATGTGCTAAGGTCTGGCTCACAGCATGAGTACTTGGATACTGACTGAATAATTAGAGTGCTGCAAGGAGAGTGTCTGGATGAATTTATAAGTGGTTGGGTTTTGGTGCAGTGAATGGATTAGTACATGGTGTTGAATGGTTCACTAGAGGAGTGCAAGGGGGGTGACAGGGTGTTTGCTGGAAGTGTATGGATACTGACTAGGGAATTGAAGGTGTAAAAGACAAGTGTGTAGGTGGTTAGAGGACTGCATGCATAGTGGATAGGGGTTTGAAGCAATCCATGTTCTAAGGCCTGGCTCACTGCATGAATACTTGGATACTGACTGAGTGATTAGAGTACTGCAAGGAGAGTGCCTGGGGGCATTTATAAGTGTTTGGGATTTGGCGCAGTGAATGGATTAGTACATGGTGATGAATGGGTCACTGGAGGATTGCAAGGGGAGTGACAGGGTGTTTGCAGGAGTGCATGTATACTGGCTGGGGAATTGAAGGTGTGAAAGACAAGTGTCTGGTGGTTACCGGACTGCATGCATAGTGGATACGCGTTTGAAGCAATCGGTGTGCTAAGGCATGGCTCAGTGCATGAGTTCTTGGGTACTGACTGAATGAATGGAGTACTGTAAGGAGAGTGCCTGGGTGAATTTATAAGTGGTTGGGGTTTGGCACAGTGAATGGATTAGTACATGGTGCTGAATGTGTCACTAGAGGAGTGCAAAGGGAGTGACAGGGTGTTTGCTACAAGTGTATGGATACTGACTAAGGAATTGAAGGTGTGAAAGACAAGTGTGTAGGTAGTTAGAGGACTCTATGCATAGTGGATAGGGGTTTGAAGCAATCCATGCGCTAAGGCCTGGCTCACTGCATGCATACTTGGATACTGACTGAGTGATTAGAGTACTGCAAGGAGAGTGCCTGGGGGCATTTATAAGTGTTTAGGTTTTGGCGCAGTGAATGGATTAGTACATGATGCTGAATGGGTCACTAGAGGAGTGCAAGGGGAGTGACAGGGTGTTTGCTGGACGTGTATGAATACTGACTGGGGAATTGAAGGTGTGAAAGACAAATGTGTAGGTGGTTAGAGGACTGCATGCATAGTGGATAGGTGTTTGAAGCAGTCCATGTGCTAAGGCCTGGCTCACTGCATGAGTACTTGGGTACTGACTGAATGAATAGAGTAGTGCAAGCAGAGTGCCTGGGTGAATTTAAAAGTGGTTGGGTTTGGTGCAGTAAATGGATTAGTACATGGTGCTGAATGGATCAGTAGAGGAGTGCAGAGGTAGTGACAGGGTGTTTGCTTGAAGTGTACGGATACTGACTGGGGAATTGAAGGTGTGAAAGACAAGTGTGTAGGTGGTTAGATGACTGCATGCATAGTGGAAAGGGGTTTGAAGCAGTCCACGTGCTAAGGCGTGGCTCACTGCATGAGTACTTGTGTACTGACTGAAGGATTAGAGTACTACAAGGAGAGTACCTGGGTGAATTTATAAGTGGGTGGGTTTTGGCACAGTGAATTGTTTAGTACATGATGCTGAATGGGTAACTTGAGGAGTGCAAGGGGAGTGACAGGGTGTTTGTTGGAAGTGTATGGATACTGACTGGGGAATTGAAGGTGTGAAAGACAAGTGTGTATGTGTTTAGCGGACTGCATACATAGTAGATAGGGGTTTGAAGCAGTCCATGTGCTAAGGCCTGGGTCACTTGATGAGTTCTTGGCTACTGACTGAATGATTAGAGTACTGCAAGGAGAGTGCCTTGGTGAATTTATAAGTGGTTGGGTTTTCGCGCAAAGAATGGATTACTACATGGCACTGAATGGGAAACTAGAGGAGCACAAGGGGAGTGACAGGGTGTTTGCTGGAAGTGTATGGCTACTGACTGGGGAATTGAAGGTGGGAAAGACAAGTGTGTAGGTGGTTACAGGACTGCATGCATAGTGGATAGGCGTTTGAAGCAGTCCATGTGCTCAGAACTGGCTCAGTCCATGAGTACTTGGGCACTGACTGAATGATTAGAGTACTGCAAGGAGAGTGCCTGGGTGAATTTATAAGTGTATGGGTTTTGGCGCAGTGAATGAATTAGTACATGGTGCTGAATAGGTCACTACAGGAGTGCAAGGTGAGTGACAGGGTGTTTGCTAGAAGTGTATGGATAGTGACTGGAGAATTGAAGGTGTGAAAGACAAGTGTGTAGGTGGTTAGAAGACTGCATGCATAGTGGATAGGGGTTTGAAGCAGTCTATGGACTAAGGCATGGGTCACTGGATGAGTACTTGGGTACTGACTGAATGATTAGAGTACTGCAAGGAGAGTGCCTGGGTGAATTTATAAGTGGTTGGGTTTTGGCACAGTGAATGGATTAGTACATGGTGCTGAATGTGTCACTGGAGGAGTGCAAGGGGAGTGACAGGATGTTTGTAGGAGTGTATGTATACTGACTGTGGAGTTGAAGTTGTGAAATACAAGTGTGTAGGTGGTTAGAGGACTGCATGCATAGTGGATAGGGGTATGAAGCAGTCCATGTGCTAAGATATGGGTCAATGGATGAGTACTTGGGTACTGACTGAATGATTAGAGTACTGCAAGGAGAGTGCCTGGGTGAATTTATAAGTGGTTGGGTTTTGCAGCAGTGAATGCACTAGTACATGGTGCTGAATGGGTCACTAGAGGAGTGAAAGAGGAGGGACAGGGTGTTTCCTGTATGGGTACTGACTGGGGAATTGAAGGTGTGAAAGACATGTTTGTAGGTGGTTAGAGGATTGCATGCATAGCGGATAGGCGTTTGAAGCAGTCCATGTGCTAACTCCTGGCTCACTGCATGAGTACTTGGGTACTGACTGAATGATTAGAGTACTGCAAGGAGAGTGCCTGAGTGAATTTATAAGTGGTGGGGTCTTGGCGCAGTGAATGGATTAGTACATGGTACTGAATGGGTCACTGGAGGAGAGCAAGGGGAGTGACAGGGTGTTTGCTGGAGTGTATAGATATTGACTGGGGAATTGAAGGTGTGAAAGACAAGTGTGTAGGTGGTTAGAGAAATGCATGCATAGTGTATAGGGATTTGAAGCAGTCCATGTGCTAAGGCCTGGCTCAGTGCATCAGTACTTGGGTACTGACTGAATGATTAGAGTAGCACAAGGAGAGTGCCTGTCTGAATTTATAAGTGGTTGGGTTTTCGCACAGTGAATGGATTAGTACATGGTGCTGAATGGGTCACTAGAGAAGTTCAAGGGGAGTGACAGGGTGTTTTCTGGAAGTGCATTGATACTGACTGGGGAATTGAAGGTGTGAAAGACAAGTGTATAGAGGACTGCATGCATAGTGGATAGGCGTTTGAAGCAGTCCATGTGCTAAGGACTGGCTCAGTGCATGAGTACTTGGGTACTGACTGAATGATTAGAGTACTGCAAGGAGAGTGCCTGGGTGAATTTATAAGTGGTTGGGTTTTGCAGCAGTGAATGCATTAGTACATGGTGCTGAATGGGTCAGTAGAGGAGTGCAAGGGGAGTGACAGGGTGTTTGCTGGAAGTTTATGGATACTGACTGGGGAATTGAAGGTGTGAAAGAAAAGTGTGTAGGTGGTTAGAGAAATGCATGCATAGTGTATAGGGATTTGAAGCAGTCCATGTGCTAAGGCCTGGCTCAGTGTATCAGTACTTGGGTACTGACTGAATGATTAGAGTACTGCAAGGAGAGTGCCTGGGTGAATTTATAAGTGTTTGGGTTTTGGAGCAGTGTACGGATTAGTACATGGTGCTGAATGGGTCACTAGAGAAGTGCAAGAGGAGTGAAAGGGTGTTTGCTGGAAGTGTATGGATACTGACTGGGGAACTGAAGGTGTGAAAGACAACTGTGTAGGTGGTTAGAGGACTGCATGCATAGTGGATAGGTGTTTGAAGCAGTCCATGTGCTAAGGCCTGGCTCACTGCATGAGCACTTGGGTACTGACTGAATGATTAGAGTACTGCAAGTAGAGTGCCTGGGTGAATTTATAAGTGGTTGGGTTTGGTGCAGTAAATGGATTAGTACATGGTGATGAATGGGTCACTGGAGGATTGCAAGGGGAGTGACAGGGTGTTTGCAGGAGTGCATGTATACTGTCTGGGGAATTGAAGGTGTGAAAGACAAGTGTCTGGTGGTTACCGGACTGCATGCATAGTGGATAGGCGTTTGAAGCAATCGGTGTGCTAAGGCATGGCTCAGTGCATGAGTTCTTGGGTACTGACTGAATGAATAGAGTACGGTAAGGAGAGTGCCTGGGTGAATTTATAAGTGGTTGTGTTTTGGCATGGTGAATGGATTAGTACATGGTGCTGAATGTGTCACTAGAGGAGTGCAAAGGGAGTGACAGGGCGTTTGCTACAAGTGTGTGGATACTGACTAAGGAATTGAAGGTGTGAAAGACAAGTGTGTAGGTATTTAGAGGACTCTATGCATAGTGGATAGGGGTTTGAAGCAATCCATGCGCTAAGGCCTGGCTCACTGCATGAATACTTGGATACTGACTGAGTGATTAGAGTACTGCAAGGAGAGTGCCTGGGGGCATTTATAAGTGTTTGGGTTTTGGCGCAGTGAATGGATTAGTACATGTTGGACCCGGCCTCGTGGCGTGGTCCTTAACCCCCTGGATGGTGCCCGTTCCCCGCCCCGGCCGTCACGGGCCACCCGTCTGAACTGCACCAAGGCCCTTCACCCGGAGCTGCACGTGGACGCATACTCCTCGTGGCTCCGCCATCTTGTTGGCATCCACGTCACACCGTGCACCAGCCGGCGCGACCCCGCTCAACCCGGCCTCGACCCCAGCGAAGCCCCGACATCGAGGCACCACGAACTAGCCAGGGGGTGCCGCAGGAACCATTCATCGCCCCGGCGGAGGACAGTCTCGATGGGACCCCCAACTGTCCTCCCCTCTCAAGGTGTGATCGCCCTGCAACTCCCATGGGCCTGGCGCCTCTCCTGCTGGGCGTCTGGCCACCTCCACCCGGCCACTCCGCCCCCCTCGGGCGCATAGGTCCGGACATCAAAGGGCTCCAGACCTATATCTGGGGCGACCCCACCACAGCTCGGCAGTTGTATCCCGGAGTCGAGAGCCCTGCTGATTGAATCGCGGCTGACCCTACGGAGAAGAACTCTTGTCGGAACCATCACGAGCCCTGCTGACTGCGTCGCGGCTCCCTCCTGTGAACCCTTTTCTGAACCACCTGGAACATCGGAGCCCTGCAGACGCCGTCGCGGCCCAACCTCGCTGGAACCTTCCTCGGAGCCCTGCTGACGACGTCGCGGCTCGAGCTGAACAGAGACCATCTTGAGAGCCCTGCTGATTGAATCGCGGCTCTCCACGAACTGTACGCCAGAGCCCTGCTGACGCCGTCGAGGCTCGACCCCTCCGAGATCGGAGGTCCTCCAGCGTGAGGATAAGAACCGGGCCCCAGGTACCCTCGTACCACATTCCTGCCAAAGACTGTCCCGCTACCCCTACCCTTCCAAAGAGACATTGAGACTTTTGGTGGATCCCTCGATCCCTTCGTGTAAATATTGAGCTCGTAACCTTTTCATTGATGATAAAGAATTGCTTGTCTTGAGACAACCTCCTTGAGTCCGGTGTGGTGGTGTTACTGTGCTAGTACGGGATAGGAGAAGGATCTCTCAGGAGACTTCTCGGCAGCGCTCGGCTACTTCGTGCAGTGAGAGGGCCCCCCCTTGGTGGTCTCACCGACTCCTCGGGGTCCGCCTTCCAACATTTGGTGGCCAGCGACGGGATCCGAGCCGAACGCAGTACGTACCAGCCAGTACCCACTAGCTACCCATCCAAACGAATAGCACCATGAGCAGCCAGGAAAACAACGCGACAATGGAGTTCCAGCCCGAACGGCTGGAAGAATATACGCACAAAGAATTAAAACAGCTCTGCAGAGACAAAGGCATTGCAACCACCAGCCTCGGTACCAAGGAAGAGATGCAGAAAGCTCTGAGGGCATGGTTGGAGGCTGGGGCAGGCCCCTCCCAGGAAGAAGGGCCCTTGCCCCTGACGGAGACCACAGCAACCGCACTGACCCCGGCAACCGGAGGAAGAAAGAGCCTAGAAACCGGCCTCTCCGAGGAAGAGATACGAGAGCGGGAAAAGGTCCGGAGCCACGAACTAGAGCTCGCCCGACTGCGGCTGGACGGCGAACTCCAGCTGGCAGAAAAGAAACTGGCCCTCGAGCAGCTACGCCTTCAAGAAGAAATAGAAGAGAAGAGACGACACCGGGAGTTGGAGGAAAAGAAACTAACTCTTGAGCACGAGCGCAGTCTCAAGGAGCTCGAGATCAAGGCCAAGAACGGAGGGACCAACACCCCCAGTACTAGAGACACTCTACCGCCCCCCGAGGCCAAGGTGCATATCCCGAAGGAGGTCGTCAAGGAGTATTACAAGAATGACGATATCCAACAATGGTTCAAGGCCTACGAGGTGGCCATGACCTCCCATCGGGTGCCCCGAAAAGACTGGGGCGCAGGCCTGTGGGGGCGATTCCTGAGTGAAGGGCGGGACACGCTGCTCCAGCTACCGGAGGAGGTGATGACCTCCTACGATCACATGAAGGAGGCCCTGCTCACCCGATACGGGCTAACAGCGGAGATGTACCGCCAGCGGTTCCGAGACTGCAAGAAAATCCCGGGTACCACATGGGTGGAATATGTGGACTTTTTCAGTCGGGCCCTAGAAGGGTGGATCAAAGGCAGCAAAGTAACCACCTACGGACAACTGGTCGACCTCATCGTCTGGGAACACCTTTCCAATAATTGCTTCGTGGAACTGAGGCAGCACCTCCTCGACAGCAAAATGACCGACCCGCGAAAGCTTGCCGTCGAGGCCGATCGATGGGTCAACTCCCGGGTCCCCCGGAGCTCAATGGGGGAGTACCAGAGGAACCCCAACGGACCCCCACGCCAGCGCGGTGGGGGGGGAGGGCCGAACAGGAACCGAGACCCTCCCGCTGGGGCCCCCAGGAGCCCCCCTTGAGGGCCACCGCAGCCACAGCTCTCCCCGAGCCTAGCGCGAAGGGTGGGCCCGGCCCGACCCGGACCACGGCCACCCGTGACCTGCTATGGCTGCCAACAAACCGGACACTTTGCCAGCGACCCGGCCTGCCCCCTGAACCGAAGAAACGGGGCCGGCGGGCCCCCGCCCCGGCAGCTGACAGCCGCCGCCTTGGGGGGAGAGGAGGAAGAAGAGGCCCTCGACCGAGAAAACACTGAGTGGGAGCCGGCAGCCATGTCCCTGGTCTGCCTGGGTAGCCGAGAGATGGTACCCTGCACCCCCATCCCAACCAACACCCAGAAGTACCGGCAGCAGGTCACGGTCAACGGACAACGGGCCGAAGCCCTTCGCGACACCGGCGCCAGTATCACCGCGGTCCGCTGCCACCTGGTGACCCCTGAACAGATTCTACCGAATGTGCTGTGCCCGGTGCGGACGGCCGACAACAGTGAAAGCCTATGCCAGATGGCCCTGGTCCCCTTCGAGTGGGGAGGGGTGACGGGCCTGCTGAAGGTGACGGTGCGCGACGACGCCCCGGTTGACTGCCTCCTGGGGAACGACTTGGAGAGTTCCCCCTGGGCTCAAGTAGAACGACGAGAGCACCTCCGAATGTTGGGATTGGCTGATTGGGCCTGCGCCATCACCCGGTCCATGACCGCCCAGGCCCCCCGCTCCTCCTCGACCTCCGGGACGGCCCGACCCGAGGGGCTCACACCCCCCCCGCCAGCAGCGAGGAGGAGGCGGACACCGACCCCGGGCCCAGCGAATCCTCCCCCGAAGAGATGGCTTCTCCGAGCGCCCTACCAGAACTGACGCAATGGCAACATGAAGGGGGCCCCACCCGAGAGCAGTTCCAGCAAGAGCAGCAGTCCTGTCCCTCTCTCGAAGGGGTCCGACAGCAGGCGACCGCGCAAGCCAACGGTGACCAGACCGGCACCCACTGGATCTACTGGGCCGAGGGCCTGTTGTACAGTGAACAGAAAGTGGCAGAACTCGGGGCCGGCCGCGTGTTGGTGGTCCCCCTCCGCTTCCGGGAGTTCCTTCTCAACCTGGCCCATGATGTGCCCCTCGCCGGACACTTGGGGCAAGACAAAACGTACAGTCGTCTGGTGACCCACTTCTACTGGCCTCGGATGCGGAGAGATGTGGACAACCACTGCCGGTCCTGCCAGACCTGCCAAGCCAGCGGGAAGACGGGGGGTCGGGTCAAGGCCCCCCTCCAGCCCTTTCCCGCCGTCAGCACCCCGTTTGAACGAGTCGGAATCGACATTGTGGGACCCCTGGACCCCCAAACCGCCCTGGGCCACCGCTTCATCCTGGTCCTCGTGGACCACGCCACCAGGTACCCGGAGGCGGTCCCGCTCAGAACTATAACGGCCCCTGTGGTAGGCCGGGCCTTGATGGGGATCTTCTCCCGAGTGGGATTCCCCAGCGAAGTGGTGAGCGACCGTGGCACGAACTTTATCTCCAGGTACATGCGGTCCCTGTGGCAACAATGCGGGGTCACATACAAGTTCACGACCCCATATCACCCTCAGGGGAACGGGCTGGTTGAGCGGTTCAACCGAACATTGAAAGGGATGATCCAGGGCCTGGAAGAACCCCTCAGGCGGAAATGGGATGTCCTGCTGCCCTGCCTCCTGTTTGCCTATCGGGAGGTCCCGCAGAAGTCCCTGGGGTTCAGCCCGTTTGAACTATTGTATGGGCACCCGGTCCGCGGACCACTCAGCCTGGTCAAGGAGGGCTGGGAGATGAAGCCCCGAGGCGCCCCTCCTGACGTCTACCGATACCTCCTGACCCTCCGAAACCAGACCCGCAAGTTCCGAGCCATAGCCGAAGCCAACCTCGAGGCCAGCCAGGAGGACATGAAGCGCTGGTACGATCGCAACACTTCTACGGTAGAATTCGAGCCAGGTCAGAAAGTATGGGTCATGGCCCCGGTCGAACCCGGCGCCCTCCAGGACAAGTGGACCGGGCCCTTCAAGGTGGTGGAGAAGAAAAGTCCCGCCACCTACCTGGTCGATCTGGAGTCCCCCCGGAACCCCCTCCGGGTCCTACATGCGAACAGGCTAAAACCCCACTTCGCCCGGACCGAACTGAGCCTGCTGCTAGCGACCGACGAGGGGAGCGAGGACGACTCCGAGCCCTTGCCCGACCTCTTGCAATCCGACAGCCACGATGGATCGATCGAAGGGGTCCAACTCGCCTCGTCCCTGACCCCGGAGCAGCGCAACGACTGCCAGCGATTACTGCGGGACTACGCAGCCCTCTTCTCTCTCACCCCGGGGGTGACCCACTGGTGCGTCCACGACGTCGACACCGGGGAGAACCCCCCCATACGACACAGAGCCTACCGGGTGCCTGACCGAGTGCGGGCCTGCATCCAGGCCGAAGTAGCGAAGATGCTGGCCCTGGGGGTCATCGAGCCTTCCGACAGCCCGTGGGCCAGCCCTGTCGTCCTGGTGCCCAAGGCCGCAGCTCCCGGTCACCCCCCGGAGTTGCGATTCTGCGTGGACTACCGAGCCCTGAATGTAGTAACCAAGACAGACGCACACCCGATACCCCGGGCCGACGAACTGATCGACCGCCTAGGGGCCGCTCGCTACTTGAGCACGCTGGACCTCACCGCCGGGTACTGGCAAATCCAGCTCACCCCCGGCGCCCAAGAAAGATCCGCCTTTTCGACCCCGGATGGGCATTACCACTTTCGGGTGATGCCCTTCGGAATGAAGAACGCCCCGGCCACCTTCCAAAGACTAGTGAACAAGGTTTTGGCCGGGCTTGAGGCCTTCAGCGCGGCCTACTTAGATGACATTGCCGTGTACAGCAACCACTGGGCCGAGCACCTTCTCCACCTGAAGGCCGTCCTGGCCGCCCTTCAGCGGGCCGGGCTCACAATCAAGGCCAGCAAATGCCAAATCGGCCACGGATCCGTGACCTACCTGGGCCATCAAGTGGGGAGCGGGCAGGTGGCCCCCCTCCAAGCAAAGATAGATGCCATCCAGACCTGGGAACCCCCCACTACCCAGACCGCTGTCCGGGCCTTCCTGGGCCTCACCGGATACTACCGGCGGTTTATCCGGGACTATGGGAGCATTGTTGGCCCCCTCACAGAGTTAACGTCCAAAAAGCAGCCCAAGAAGGTACACTGGACACCCCGCTGCCAAACAGCCTTCGACACCCTAAAGACAGCCATGTGTACTGCTCCGGTGCTGCAGGCCCCGGACTACCAGAAGGAGTTCGTGGTACAGACGGACGCCTCCGAGTATGGGATCGGGGCCGTCCTATCCCAAGCCGACGAAAAGGGGCTCGACCGACCAGTGGCCTTCATCAGCCGACGACTACTGCCCCGAGAGCAACGCTGGAGCACTATTGAGCGTGAGGCCTTCGCTGTGGTGTGGGCCCTCAAGAAGCTCCGGCCCTACCTCTTTGGCACCCACTTCCGGGTCCAGACCGACCACCGGCCCTTGCAATGGCTAATGCAAATGCGGGGCGAGAACCCCAAGCTGCTGCGGTGGTCCATCTCGCTACAAGGGATGGACTTTGACGTCGAACACCGGCCCGGCAATGACCACGCCAACGCCGACGGCCTGTCCCGCTTCTTCCGCCTTGACGAGGAGAATCCCCAAGGAGATGGGTGACTCTCCATGCCTTCGGCTGGGGGGGACGCCTGTTG
Source organism: Triturus cristatus (assembly GCF_964204655.1). NCBI lineage: Eukaryota > Metazoa > Chordata > Amphibia > Caudata > Salamandridae > Triturus > Triturus cristatus. The sequence goes on from NC_140589.1 coordinate 467,939,519, forward strand.
GACCCGGCCTCGTGGCATGGTCCTTAACCCCCTGGATGGTGCCCGTTCCCCGCCCCGGCCGTCACGGGCCACCCGTCTGAACTGCACCAAGGCCCTTCACCCGGAGCTGCACGTGGACGCATACTCCTCGTGGCTCCGCCATCTTGTTGGCATCCACGTCACACCGTGCACCAGCCGGCGCGACCCCGCTCAACCCGGCCTCGACCCCAGCGAAGCCCCGACATCGAGGCACCACGAACTAGCCAGGGGGTGCCGCAGGAACCATTCATCGCCCCGGCGGAGGACAGTCTCGATGGGACCCCCAACTGTCCTCCCCTCTCAAGGTGTGATCGCCCTGCAACTCCCATGGGCCTGGCGCCTCTCCTGCTGGGCGTCTGGCCACCTCCACCCGGCCACTCCGCCCCCTCGGGCGCATAGGTCCGGACATCAAAGGGCTCCAGACCTATATCTGGGGCGACCCCACCACAGCTCGGCAGTTGTATCCCGGAGTCGAGAGCCCTGCTGATTGAATCGCGGCTGACCCGCCGGAGAAGAACTCTTGTCGGAACCATCACGAGCCCTGCTGACTGCGTCGCGGCTCCCTCCTGTGAACCCTTTTCTGAACCACCTGGAACATCGGAGCCCTGCAGACGCCGTCGCGGCCCAACCTCGCTGGAACCTTCCTCGGAGCCCTGCTGACGACGTCGCGGCTCGAGCTGAACAGAGACCATCTTGAGAGCCCTGCTGATTGAATCGCGGCTCTCCACGAACTGTACGCCAGAGCCCTGCTGACGCCGTCGCGGCTCGACCCCTCCGAGATCGGAGGTCCTCCAGCGTGAGGATAAGAACCGGGCCCCAGGTACCCTCGTACCACATTCCTGCCAAAGACTGTCCCGCTACCCCTACCCTTCCAAAGAGACATTGAGACTTTTGGTGGATCCCTCGATCCCTTCGTGTAAATATTGAGCTCGTAACCTTTTTATTGATGATAAAGAATTGCTTGTCTTGAGACAACCTCCTTGAGTCCGGTGTGGTGGTGTTACTGTGCTAGTACGGGATAGGAGAAGGATCTCTCAGGAGACTTCTTGGCAGCGCTCGGCTACTTCGTGCAGTGAGAGGGCCCCCCCTTGGTGGTCTCACCGACTCCTCGGGGTCCGCCTTCCAACAGTACATGATGCTGAATGGGTCACTAGAGGAGTGCAAGGGGAGTGACAGGGTGTTTGCTGGACGTGTATGAATACTGACTGGGGAATTGAAGGTGGGAAAGACAAGTGTATAGAGGACTGCATGCATAGTGGGTAGGCGTTTGAAGCAGTCCATGTGCTAAGGACTGGCTCAGTGCAGGAGTACTTGGGTACTGACTGAATGATTAGAGTACTGCAAGGAGAGTGCCTGGGTGAATTTATAAGTGCTTAGGTTTCGGGGCAGTGAATGGATTAGTACATGGTGCTGAATGGGTCAGTATAGGAGTGCAAGGGGAGTGACAGGGTGTTTGCTGGAAGTGTATGGATACTGACTGGGGAATTGAAGGTGTGAAAGACAAGTGTGTAGGTGGTTAGAGGACTGCATACATAGATGATAGGGGTTTGAAGCCATCCATGTCCTAAGGCCTGGCTCAGTCCATGAGTACTTGGGTACTGACTGAATGATTAGAGTACTGCAAGGAGAGTGCCTGGGTGAATTTATAAGTGTTTGGGTTTTGGAGCAGTGTACGGATTAGTACATGGTGCTGAATGGGTCACTAGAGGAGTGCAAGAGGAGTGACAGGGTGTTTGCTGGAAGTGTATGGATACTGACTGGGGAACTGAAGGTGTGAAAGACAACTGTGTAGGTGGTTAGAGGACGGCATGCATAGTGGATAGGTGTTTTAAGCAGTCCATGTGCTAAGGCCTGGCTCACTGCATGAGCACTTGGGTACTGACTGAATGATTAGAGTACTGCAAGTAGAGTGCCTGGGTGAATTTATAAGTGGTTGGGTTTTGGCGCAGTAAATGGATTAGTACATGGTGCTGAATGGATCAGTAGAGGAGTGCAAGGGGAGTGACAGGGTGTTTACTGGAAGTGTATGGATACTGACTGTGGAATTGAAGGTGTGAAACAGCAGTGTGTATGTGGTTAGAGGACTGCATACATAGTGGATAGGGGTTCGAAGCTATCCATGTCCTAAGACCTGGCTAACTGCATGAGTACTTGGGTACTGACTGAATGATTAGAGTACTGCAAGGAGAGTGCCTGAGTGAATTTATAAGTGGTGGGGTCTTGGCGCAGTGAATGGATTAGTACATGGTGCTGAATGGGTCACTGGAGGAGTGCAAGGGGAGTGACAGGGTGTTTGCTGGAGTGTATAGATATTGACTGGGGAATTGAAGGTGTGAAAGACAAGTGTGTAGGTGGTTAGAGAAATGCATGCATAGTGTATAGGGATTTGAAGCAGTCCATGTGCTAAGGCCTTGCTCAGTGCCTCAGTACTTGGGTACTGACTGAATGATTAGAGTAGCACAAGGAGAGTGCCTGGGTGAATTTATAAGTGCATGGGTTTTGGCGCAGTGAATGAATTAGTACATGGTGCTGAATAGGTCACTACAGGAGTGCAAGGGGAGTGACAGGGTGTTTGCTTGAAGTGTATGGATGCTGACTGGAGAATTGAAGGTGTGAAACACAAGTGTGTAGGTGGTTAGAAGACTGCATGCATAGTGGATAGGGGTTTGAAGCAGTCTATGTATTAAGGCATGGGTCACTGGATGAGTACTTGGGTACTGACTGAATGATTAGAGTACTGCAAGGAGAGTGCCTTGGTGAATTTATAAGTGGTTGGGTTTTCGCGCAAAGAATGGATTACTACATGGCACTGAATGGGAAACTAGAGGAGCACAAGGGGAGTGACAGGGTGTTTGCTGGAAGTGTATGGCTACTGACTGGGGAATTGAAGGTGGGAAAGACAAGTGTGTAGGTGGTTACAGGACTGCATGCATAGTGGATAGGCGTTTGAAGCAGTCCATGTGCTCAGAACTGGCTCAGTCCATGAGTACTTGGGCACTGACTGAATGATTAGAGTACTGCAAGGAGAGTGCCTGGGTGAATTTATAAGTGTATGGGTTTTGGCGCAGTGAATGAATTAGTACATGGTGCTGAATAGGTCACTACAGGAGTGCAAGGTGAGTGACAGGGTGTTTGCTAGAAGTGTATGGATAGTGACTGGAGAATTGAAGGTGTGAAAGACAAGTGTGTAGGTGGTTAGAAGACTGCATGCATAGTGGATAGGGGTTTGAAGCAGTCTATGGACTAAGGCATGGGTCACTGGATGAGTACTTGGGTACTGACTGAATGATTAGAGTACTGCAAGGAGAGTGCCTGGGTGAATTTATAAGTGGTTGGGTTTTGGCACAGTGAATGGATTAGTACATGGTGCTGAATGTGTCACTGGAGGAGTGCAAGGGGAGTGACAGGATGTTTGTAGGAGTGTATGTATACTGACTGTGGAGTTGAAGTTGTGAAATACAAGTGTGTAGGTGGTTAGAGGACTGCATGCATAGTGGATAGGGGTATGAAGCAGTCCATGTACTAAGATATGGGTCAATGGATGAGTACTTGGGTACTGACTGAATGATTAGAGTACTGCAAGGAGAGTGCCTGGGTGAATTTATAAGTGGTTGGGTTTTGCAGCAGTGAATGCACTAGTACATGGTGCTGAATGGGTCACTAGAGGAGTGAAAGAGGAGGGACAGGGTGTTTCCTGTATGGGTACTGACTGGGGAATTGAAGGTGTGAAAGACATGTTTGTAGGTGGTTAGAGGATTGCATGCATAGCGGATAGGCGTTTGAAGCAGTCCATGTGCTAACTCCTGGCTCACTGCATGAGTACTTGGGTACTGACTGTATGATTAGAGTACTGCAAGGAGAGTGCCTGAGTGAATTTATAAGTGGTGGGGTCTTGGCGCAGTGAATGGATTAGTACATGGTACTGAATGGGTCACTGGAGGAGTGCAAGGGGAGTGACAGGGTGTTTGCTGGAGTGTATAGATATTGACTGGGGAATTGAAGGTGTGAAAGACAAGTGTGTAGGTGGTTAGAGAAATGCATGCATAGTGTATAGGGATTTGAAGCAGTCCATGTGCTAAGGCCTGGCTCAGTGCATCAGTACTTGGGTACTGACTGAATGATTAGAGTAGCACAAGGAGAGTGCCTGTCTGAATTTATAAGTGGTTGGGTTTTCGCACAGTGAATGGATTAGTACATGGTGCTGAATGGGTCACTAGAGAAGTTCAAGGGGAGTGACAGGGTGTTTTCTGGAAGTGCATTGATACTGACTGGGGAATTGAAGGTGTGAAAGACAAGTGTATAGAGGACTGCATGCATAGTGGATAGGCGTTTGAAGCAGTCCATGTGCTAAGGACTGGCTCAGTGCATGAGTACTTGGGTACTGACTGAATGATTAGAGTACTGCAAGGAGAGTGCCTGGGTGAATTTATAAGTGGTTGGGTTTTGCAGCAGTGAATGCATTAGTACATGGTGCTGAATGGGTCAGTAGAGGAGTGCAAGGGGAGTGACAGGGTGTTTGCTGGAAGTTTATGGATACTGACTGGGGAATTGAAGGTGTGAAAGACAAGTGTGTAGGTGGTTAGAGAAATGCATGCATAGTGTATAGGGATTTGAAGCAGTCCATGTGCTAAGGCCTGGCTCAGTGTATCAGTACTTGGGTACTGACTGAATGATTAGAGTACTGCAAGGAGAGTGCCTGGGTGAATTTATAAGTGTTTGGGTTTTGGAGCAGTGTACGGATTAGTACATGGTGCTGAATGGGTCACTAGAGAAGTGCAAGAGGAGTGAAAGGGTGTTTGCTGGAAGTGTATGGATACTGACTGGGGAACTGAAGGTGTGAAAGACAACTGTGTAGGTGGTTAGAGGACTGCATGCATAGTGGATAGGTGTTTGAAGCAGTCCATGTGCTAAGGCCTGGCTCACTGCATGAGCACTTGGGTACTGACTGAATGATTAGAGTACTGCAAGTAGAGTGCCTGGGTGAATTTATAAGTGGTTGGGTTTGGTGCAGTAAATGGATTAGTACATGGTGATGAATGGGTCACTGGAGGATTGCAAGGGGAGTGACAGGGTGTTTGCAGGAGTGCATGTATACTGTCTGGGGAATTGAAGGTGTGAAAGACAAGTGTCTGGTGGTTACCGGACTGCATGCATAGTGGATAGGCGTTTGAAGCAATCGGTGTGCTAAGGCATGGCTCAGTGCATGAGTTCTTGGGTACTGACTGAATGAATAGAGTACGGTAAGGAGAGTGCCTGGGTGAATTTATAAGTGGTTGTGTTTTGGCATGGTGAATGGATTAGTACATGGTGCTGAATGTGTCACTAGAGGAGTGCAAAGGGAGTGACAGGGCGTTTGCTACAAGTGTGTGGATACTGACTAAGGAATTGAAGGTGTGAAAGACAAGTGTGTAGGTATTTAGAGGACTCTATGCATAGTGGATAGGGGTTTGAAGCAATCCATGCTCTAAGGCCTGGCTCACTGCATGAATACTTGGATACTGACTGAGTGATTAGAGTACTGCAAGGAGAGTGCCTGGGGGCATTTATAAGTGTTTGGGTTTTGGCGCAGTGAATGGATTAGTACATGATGCTGAATGGGTCACTAGAGGAGTGCAAGGGGAGTGACAGGGTGTTTGCTGGACGTGTATGAATACTGACTGGGGAATTGAAGGTGGGAAAGACAAGTGTATAGAGGACTGCATGCATAGTGGGTAGGCGTTTGAAGCAGTCCATGTGCTAAGGACTGGCTCTGTGCAGGAGTACTTGGGTACTGACTGAATGATTAGAGTACTGCAAGGAGAGTGCCTGGGTGAATTTATAAGTGCTTAGGTTTCGGGGCAGTGAATGGATTAGTACATGGTGCTGAATGGGTCAGTATAGGAGTGCAAGGGGAGTGACAGGGTGTTTGCTGGAAGTGTATGGATACTGACTGGGGAATTGAAGGTGTGAAAGACAAGTGTGTAGGTGGTTAGAGGACTGCATACATAGATGATAGGGGTTTGAAGCCATCCATGTCCTAAGGCCTGGCTCAGTCCATGAGTACTTGGGTACTGACTGAATGATTAGAGTACTGCAAGGAGAGTGCCTGGGTGAATTTATAAGTGTTTGGGTTTTGGAGCAGTGTACGGATTAGTACATGGTGCTGAATGGGTCACTAGAGGAGTGCAAGAGGAGTGACAGGGTGTTTGCTGGAAGTGTATGGATACTGACTGGGGAACTGAAGGTGTGAAAGACAACTGTGTAGGTGGTTAGAGGACTGCATGCATAGTGGATAGGTGTTTTAAGCAGTCCATGTGCTAAGGCCTGGCTCACTGCATGAGCACTTGGGTACTGACTGAATGATTAGAGTACTGCAAGTAGAGTGCCTGGGTGAATTTATAAGTGGTTGGGTTTTGGCGCAGTAAATGGATTAGTACATGGTGCTGAATGGATCAGTAGAGGAGTGCAAGGGGAGTGACAGGGTGTTTACTGGAAGTGTATGGATACTGACTGTGGAATTGAAGGTGTGAAACAGAAGTGTGTATGTGGTTAGAGGACTGCATACATAGTGGATAGGGGTTCGAAGCTATCCATGTCCTAAGACCTGGCTAACTGCATGAGTACTTGGGTACTGACTGAATGATTAGAGTACTGCAAGGAGAGTGCCTGAGTGAATTTATAAGTGGTGGGGTCTTGGCGCAGTGAATGGATTAGTACATGGTGCTGAATGGGTCACTGGAGGAGTGCAAGGGGAGTGACAGGGTGTTTGCTGGAGTGTATAGATATTGACTGGGGAATTGAAGGTGTGAAAGACAAGTGTGTAGGTGGTTAGAGAAATGCATGCATAGTGTATAGGGATTTGAAGCAGTCCATGTGCTAAGGCCTTGCTCAGTGCCTCAGTACTTGGGTACTGACTGAATGATTAGAGTAGCACAAGGAGAGTGCCTGGGTGAATTTATAAGTGCATGGGTTTTGGCGCAGTGAATGAATTAGTACATGGTGCTGAATAGGTCACCACAGGAGTGCAAGGGGAGTGACAGGGTGTTTGCTTGAAGTGTATGGATGCTGACTGGAGAATTGAAGGTGTGAAACACAAGTGTGTAGGTGGTTAGAAGACTGCATGCATAGTGGATAGGGGTTTGAAGCAGTCTATGTATTAAGGCATGGGTCACTGGATGAGTACTTGGGTACTGACTGAATGATTAGAGTACTGCAAGGAGAGTGCCTGGGTGAATTTATAAGTGGTTGGGTTTTGGCACAGTGAATGGATTAGTACATGGTGCTATATGGGTCACTAGAGAAGTGCGAGGGGAGTGACAGGGTGTTTGTAGGAGTGCATGTATACTGACTGGGGAATTGAAGGTGTGAAAGACAAGTGTGTAGGTGGTTAGAGGACTGCATGCATAGTGGATAGGGGTATGAAGCAGTCCATGTGCTAAGGTCTGGGTCAATGGATGAGTACTTGGGTACTGACTGAATGATTAGAGAACTGCAAGGAGAGTGCCTGGGGGAATTTATAAGTGGTTGGGTTTTGCCGCAGTGAATGCATCAGTACATGGTGCTGAATGGGTCACTAGAGGAGTGAAAGAGGAGTGACAGGGTGTTTCCTGGAAGTGTATGGGTACTAACTGGGGAATTGAAGGTGTGAAAGACAAGTTTGTAGGTGGTTAGAGGATAGCATGCATAGTGGATAGGCGTTTGAAGCAGTCCATGTCCTAACTCCTGGCTCACTGCATGAGTATTGGTTACTGACTGAATGATTAGAGTACTGCAAGGAGAGTGCCTGGGTGAATTTATAAGTGGTGGGGTCTTGGCACAGTGAATGGATTAGTACATGATGCTGAATGGGTCACTGGAGGAGTGCAAGGAGAGTGACAGGGTGTTTGCTGGAGTGTATAGATATTGACTGGGGAATTGAAGGTGTGAAAGACAAGTATGTAAGTGGTTAGAGAAATGCATGCATAGTGTATAGGGATTTGAAGCAGTCCATGTTCTAAGGCCTGGCTCACTGCATGAGTACTTGGGTATTGACTGAATGATTAGAGTACCGCAAGTAGAGTGCCTGGGTGAATTTATAAGTTGGTTGGGTTTGGTTCAGTAAATGGAATAGTACATGGTGCTGAATGGATCAGTAGAGGAGTGCAGAGGGAGTGACAGGGTGTTTGCTGGAAGTGTACGGATACTGACCGGGGAATTGAAGGTGTGAAAGACAAGTGTGTAGGTGGTTAGAGGACTGCATGCATAGCGGATAGGGGTTTGAAGCAGTCCATGTGCTAAGGCGTGGCTCACTGCATGAGTACTTGGGTACTGACTGAATGATTAGAGTACTACAAGGAGAGTGCCTGGGTGAATGTATAAGTTGTTGGGTTTTGGCGCACTGAATGGTTTAGTACATGGTGCTGAATGGTTCACTTGAGGAGTGCAAGGGGAGTGACAGGGTGTTTGTTGGAAGTGTATGGATACTGACTGGGGGATTGAAGGTGTGAAAGACAAGTGTGTAGGTGGTTAGCGGACTGCATACATAGTGGATAGGGGTTTGAAGCAGTCCATGTGATAAGGCCTGGGTCACTTGATGAGTTCTTGGCTACTGATTGAATGATTAGAGCACTGCAAGGAGAGGGCCTGGGTGAATTTATAAGTGGTTGGGTTTTCGCGCAAAGAATGGATTACTACATGGCACTGAATTGGAAACTAGAGGAGCACAAGGGGAGTGACAGGGTGTTTGCTGTAAGTGTATGGCTACTGACTGGGGATTTGAAGGTGGGAAAGACAAGTGTGTAGGTGGTTACAGGACTGCATGCATAGTGGCTAGGCGTTTGAAGCAGTCCATGTGCTAAGAAATGGCTCAGTCCATGAGTACTTGGGTACTGACTGAATGATTAGAGTACTGCAAGGAGAGTGCCTGGGTGAATGTATAAGTGGTGGGGTCTTGGCACAGTGAATGGATTAGTACATGGTGCTGAATGGGTCACTGGAGGAGTGCAAGGGGAGTGACAGGGTGTTTGCTGGAGTGTATAGATATCGACTGGGGAATTGAAGGTGTGAAAGACAAGTGTGTAGGTGGTTAGAGACATGCATGCATAGTGTATAGGGATTTGAAGCAGTCCATGTGCTAAGGACTGACTCAGTGCATGAGTACTTGGGTACTGACTGAATGATTAGAGTACTGCAAGGAGAGTGCCTGGGTGAATTTATAAGTGGTTGGGTTTTGGGGCAGTGAATGGATTAGTACATGGTGCTGAATGGGTCAGTAGAGGAGTACAAGGGGAGTGACAGGGTGTTTGCTGGAAGGGTATGGATACTGACTGGGGAATTGAAGGTGTGAAAGACAAGTGTGTAGGTGGTTAGAGGACTGCATACATAGATGATAGGGGTTTGAAGCCATCCATGTCCTAAGGCCTGGCTCAGTCCATGAGTACTTGGGTACTGACTGAATGATTAGAGTACTGCAAGGAGAGTGCCTGGGTGAATTTATAAGTGTTTGGGTTTTGGAGCAGTGAACGGATTAGTACATGGTGCTGAATGGGTTACTAGAGGAGTGCAAGAGGAATGACAGGGTGTTTGCTGGAAGTGTATGGATACTGACTGGGGAACTGAAGGTGTGAAAGACAACTCTGTAGGTGGTTAGAGGACTGCATGCATAGTGGATAGGCGTTTGAAGCCATCCATGTGCTAAGGCCTGGCTCAGTGCATGAGTACTTGGGTACTCACTGAATGATTAGAGTACTGCAAGGAGAGTGCCTGGTTGAATTTATAAGTGGATGGATTTTGGCGCAGTGAATGGATTAGTACATGGTGCTGAATAGGTCACTACAGGAGTGCAAGTGGAGGGACAGGGTGTTTGCTGGAAGTGTATGGATGCTGACTGGAGAATTGAAGGTGTGAAAGACAAGTGTTTAGGTGGTTAGAAGACTGCATGCATAGTGGATAGGGGTTTGAAGCAGTCTATTTACTAAGGCATGGGTCACTGGATGAGTACTTGGGTACTGACTGAATGGTTAGAGTACTGCAAGGAGAATGCCAAGGAGAATTTATGAGTGGTGGGGTATTGGCGCAGTGAATGGATTAGTACATAGAGCTGAATGGGTCACTGGAGGAGTGCAAGGGGAGTGACAGGGTGTTTGCTGGAGTGTATAGATATTGACTGGGGAATTGAAGGTGTGAAAGACAAGTGTGTAGGTGGTTAGAGAAATGAATGCATAGTGGATAGGGATTTGAAGCAGTCCATGTGCTAAGGCCTGGCTCAGTACATGAGTACTTGGGTACTGACTGAATGATTAGAGTAGCGCAAGGAGAGTGCCTGTCTGAATTTATAAGTGGTTGGGTTTTCGCACAGTGAATCGATTAGTACATGGTGCTGAATGGGTCACTAGCGGAGTTCAAAGGGAGTGACAGGGTGTTTTCTGGAAGTGTATTGATACTGACTGGGGAATTGAAGGTGTGAAATACAAGTGTGTAGGTGGTTAGAGGACTGCATGCACAGTGGATAGGAGTTTGAAGAAGTCCATGTGCTAAGGACTGGCTCAGTGCATGTATACTTGGGTACTGACTGAATGATTAGAGTACTGCAAGGAGAGTGCCTGGGTGAAGATATAAGTGGTTGGGTTTTGAGGCAGTGAATGGATTAGTACATGGTGCTGAATGGGTCACTGGAGGAGTGAAAGGGGAGTGTCAGGGTATTTGCTGGAGTGTATGTATACTGACTGGGGAATTGAAGGTGTGAAAGACAAGTGTGTAGCTGGTTAGAGGACTGCATGCATAGTGGGTAGGGGTTTGAAACAGTCCATGTACTAATGCCTGGCTTTCTGCATGACTACTTGGGTAATGACTGAAGGATTAGGGTACTGCAAGTTGAGTGCCTGGGTGAATGTATAAGTTGTTGGGTTGTGACGCAGTAAATGGATTAGTACATGGTGCTGAATGGATCAGTAGAGGGGTGCATGGGGAGTGACAGGGTGTTTGCTGGAAGTGTATGGATACTGACTGGGGAATTGAAGGTGTGAAACACAAGTGTGTAGGTGGTTAGAGGACTGCATACATAGTGGATAGGGGTTTGAAGCCATCCATGTCCTAAGGCCTGGCTAACTGCATGAGTACTTGGGTACTGACTGAATGATTAGAGTACTGCAAGGAGAGGGCTTGGGTGAATTTATAAGTGTTTGGGTTAGGCGCAGTGAATGGATTAGTACATGGTGCTATATGGGTCACTAGAGAAGTGCGAGGGGAGTGACAGGGTGTTTGTTGGAAGTGTTTGGATACTGACTGGGGAATTGAAGGTGGGAAAGACAAGTGTGTAGGTGGTTAGAAGACTGCATGCATAGTGGATAGGCGTTTGAAGCAGTCCATATACTGAGGCCTGGCTCAGTGCATTAGTACTTGGGTACTGACTGAATGATTAGAGTACTGCAAGTAGAGTGCCTAGGTGAATTTATAAGTGGTTGGGTTTTGGGGCAGTGAATGGATTAGTACATGGTGCTGAATGGGTCACTGGAGGAGTGCAAGGGGAGTGACCTGGTGTTTGCTGGAGTGTATGTATACTGACTGGGGAATTGAAGGTGTGAAAGACAAGTGTGTAGGTGGTTAGAGGACTGCATGCATAGTGGATAGGGGTTTGAAACAGTCCTTGTACTAAGGCGTGGCTTTCTGCATGAGTACTTGGGTACTAACTGAATGATTAGAGTACTGCAAGGAGAGTGCCTAGGTGAATTTATAAGTGGTGGGGTTTTGGCGCAGAGAATGGATTAGTACATGGTGCTGAATGGGTCACTGGAGGAGTGCAAGGGGAGTGACAGGGTGTTTGCTGGAGTGTATAGATATTGACTGGGGAATTGAAGGTGTGAAAGACAAGTGCGTAGGTAGTTAGACGACTGCATGCATAGTGGATAGGGGTTTGAAACAGTCCATGTACTAAGGTCTGGCTTTCTGCATGAGTACTTGGGTACTGACTGAATGATTAGATTACTGCAAGGAGAGTGCCTGGGTGAATTTATAAATGGTTAGGTGTTGGCGAAGTGCACGGATTAGGACATGGTGCTGAATGGGTCACTGGAGGTGAGCAAGGGAAGTGATAGGGTGTTTGCTGGAAGTGGTTGGATACTGACTGGGGAATTGAAGATGTGAAAGACAAGTGTGTAGGTGGTTAGAGGACTGCATGCATAGTGGATAGGCGTTTGAAGCAGTCCATGTACTGAGGCCTGGCTCAGTGCATTAGTACTTGGGTACTGACTAATTGATTAGAGTACAGCAAGGAGAGTGCCAGTGTGAATTTATAAGTGGTTGGGTTTTGCCGCAGTGAATACATTAGTACATGGTGCTGAATGGGTTACTAGAGGAGTGCAAGGGGAGTGACAGTGTGTTTGCTGGAAGTGTATGGATACTGACTGGGGAATTGAAAGTGGGAAAGACAAGTGTGTAGATGGTTACACGACTGCATGCATAGTGGATAGGCGTTTGAAGCAGTCCATGTGCTAAGGCCTGGCTCAGTGCGTGAGTACTTGGGTACTGACTGAATGATTAGAGTACTGCAATGATAGTGCCTGGGTGAATTATAAGTGGTTGGGTTTTGCCGCAGTGAATGCATTAGTACATGGTGCTGAATGGGTAACTAGAGGAGTGCAAGGGGAGTGACAGGGTATTTGCTGGATGTGTATGGATACTGACTGGGGAATTGAAGGTGTGAAAGACAAGTGTGTAGGTGGTTAGAAGACTGCATGCATAGTGGATAGGGGTTTGAAGCAGTCCATGTGCTAAGGCTTGGCTCACTGAAAGAGTACTTGGGTACTGACTGAATGATTAGAGTACTGCAAGGAGAGTGCCTAGGTGAATTTATAAGTGTTTGGATTTTGGGGCAGTGAATGGATTAGTACATGGTGCTGAATGGGTCACTGGAGGAGTGCAAAAGGAGTGACAGGGTGTTTGCTGGAGTGTATGTATACTGACTGGGGAATTGAAGGTGTGAAAGACAAGTGTGTAGGTGGTTAGAGCACTGCATGCATAGTGGATAGGAGTTTGAAACAGTCCATGTACTAAGGCCTGGCTTTCTGCATAAGTACTTGGGTACTGACTGAATGATTAGAGTACTGCAAGGTGAGTGACTGGGTGAATGTATAAATTGTTGGGTTTTGGCGCAGTAAATGGATTAGTACATGGTGCTGAATGGATCAGTAGAGGAGTGCAAGGCGAGTGACAGGGTGTTTGCTGGAAGTGTATGGATACTGACTGTGGAATTGAAAGTGTGAATGACAAGTGTGTAGGTGGTTAGAGGACTGCATGCATAGTGGATAGGGGTTTGAATCAGTCCATGTGCTAAGGCCTGGCTCACTGCATGAATACTTGGATACTGACTGAATGATTAGAGCATTGCATAGAGAATGCCTGGTGGCATTTATAAGTGTTTGGGATTTGGCGCAGTGAATGGATTAGTACATGGTGCTGAATGGATCAGTAGAGGGGTGAAAGGGGAGTGACAGGGTGTTTGCTGGAAGTGTATGGATACTGACTGGGGAATTGAAGGTGTGAAAGACAAGTGTGTAGGTGGTTAGAGGACTGCATGCATAGTGGATAGGGGTTTGAAACAGTCCTTGTACTAAGGCGTGGCTTTCTGCATGAGTACTTGGGTACTAACTGAATGATTAGAGTACTGCAAGGAGAGTGCCTAGGTGAATTTATAAGTGGTGGGGTTTTGGCGCAGAGAATGGATTAGTACATGGTGCTGAATGGGTCACTGGAGGAGTGCAAGGGGAGTGACAGGGTGTTTGCTGGAGTGTATAGATATTGACTGGGGAATTGAAGGTGTGAAAGACAAGTGCGTAGGTAGTTAGACGACTGCATGCATAGTGGATAGGGGTTTGAAACAGTCCATGTACTAAGGTCTGGCTTTCTGCATGAGTACTTGGGTACTGACTGAATGATTAGATTACTGCAAGGAGAGTGCCTGGGTGAATTTATAAATGGTTAGGTGTTGGCGAAGTGCATGGATTAGGAAATGGTGCTGAATGGGTCACTGGAGGTGAGCAAGGGAAGTGATAGGGTGTTTGCTGGAAGTGGTTGGATACTGACTGGGGAATTGAAGATGTGAAAGACAAGTTTGTAGGTGGTTAGAGGACTGCATGCATAGTGGATAGGCGTTTGAAGCAGTCCATGTACTGAGGCCTGGCTCAGTGCATTAGTACTTGGGTACTGACTAATTGATTAGAGTACAGCAAGGAGAGTGCCAGGGTGAATTTATAAGTGGTTGGGTTTTGCCGCAGTGAATACATTAGTACATGGTGCTGAATGGGTTACTAGAGGAGTGCAAGGGGAGTGACAGTGTGTTTGTTGGAAGTGTATGGATACTGACTGGGGAATTGAAAGTGGGAAAGACAAGTGTGTAGATGGTTACACGACTGCATGCATAGTGGATAGGCGTTTGAAGCAGTCCATGTGCTAAGGCCTGGCTCAGTGCGTGAGTACTTGGGTACTGACTGAATGATTAGAGTACTGCAATGATAGTGCCTGTGTGAATTATAAGTGGTTGGGTTTTGCCGCAGTGAATGCATTAGTACATGGTGCTGAATGGGTAACTAGAGGAGTGCAAGGGGAGTGACAGGGTGTTTGCTGGATGTGTATGGATACTGACTGGGGAATTGAAGGTGTGAAAGACAAGTGTGTAGGTGGTTAGAAGACTGCATGCATAGTGGATAGGGGTTTGAAGCAGTCCATGTGCTAAGGCTTGGCTCACTGAAAGAGTACTTGGGTACTGACTGAATGATTAGAGTACTGCAAGGAGAGTGCCTAGGTGAATTTATAAGTGTGTGGGTTTTGGGGCAGTGAATGGAGTAGTACATGGTGCTGAATGGGTCACTGGAGGAGTGCAAAGGGAGTGACAGGGTGTTTGCTGGAGTGTATGTATACTGACTGGGGAATTGAAGGTGTGAAAGACAAGTGTGTAGGTGGTTAGAGCACTGCATGCATAGTGGATAGGAGTTTGAAACAGTCCATGTACTAAGGCCTGGCTTACTGCATAAGTACTTGGGTACTGACTGAATGATTAGAGTACTGCAAGGTGAGTGACTGGGTGAATGTATAAATTGTTGGGTTTTGGCGCAGTAAATGGATTAGTACATGGTGCTGAATGGATCAGTAGAGGAGTGCAAGGCGAGTGACAGGGTGTTTGCTGGAAGTGTATGGATACTGACTGTGGAATTGAAAGTGTGAATGACAAGTGTGTAGGTGGTTAGAGGACTGCATGCATAGTGGATAGGGGTTTGAATCAGTCCATGTGCTAAGGCCTGGCTCACTGCATGAATACTTGGATACTGACTGAATGATTAGAGCATTGCATAGAGAATGCCTGGTGGCATTTATAAGTGTTTGGGATTTGGCACAGTGAATGGATTAGTACATGGTGCTGAATGGATCAGTAGAGGGGTGAAAGGGGAGTGACAGGGTGTTTGCTGGAAGTGTATGGATACTGACTGGGGAATTGAAGGTGTGAAACACAAGTGTGTAGGTGGTTAGAGGACTGCATACATAGTGGATAGGAGTTTGAAGCAGTCTATGTGCTAAGGCCTGGCTCAGTTCATGAGTAATTGGGTACTGACTGAAT
Source organism: Triturus cristatus (assembly GCF_964204655.1). Lineage (NCBI taxonomy): Eukaryota > Metazoa > Chordata > Amphibia > Caudata > Salamandridae > Triturus > Triturus cristatus. The sequence continues at coordinate 467,955,102 of NC_140589.1, forward strand.
GATTAGATTACTGCAAGGAGAGTGCCTGGGTGAATTTATAAATGGTTAGGTGTAGGCGCAGTGAATGGATTAGTACATGGTGCTGAATGGATCACTGGAGGTGAGCAAGGGAAGTGATAGGGTGTTTGATGGAAGTGTATGGATACTGACTGGGGAACTGAAGATGTGAAAGACAAGTGTGTAGGCGGTTAGAGGACTGCATGCATAGTGGATAGGCGTTTGAAGCAGTCCATGTACTGAGGCCTGGTTCAGTGCATTCGTACTTGGGTACTGACTAAATGATTAGATACAGCAAGGAGAGTGCCATGGTGAATTTATAAGTGGATGGGTTTTGTCGCAGTGAATGCATTAGTACATGCTGCTGAATGGGTAACTAGAGGAGTGCAAGGGGAGTGACAGTGTGTTTGCTGGAAGTGTATGGATACTGACTGGGGAATTGAAAGTGGGAAAGACAAGTGTGTAGGTGGTTAAAGGACTGCATCCATAGTGGATAGGCGTTTGAAGCAGGCCATGTGCTAAGGCCTGGCTCAGTTCATTAGTACTTGGGTACTGACTGAATGATTAGAGTACTGCAATGATAGTGCCTGGGTGAATTTATAAGTGGTTGGGTTTTGCCGCAATGAATTGATTATTACATGGTGCTGAATGGGTAACTAGAGGAGTGCAAGGGGAGTGACAGGGTGTTTGCTGGATGTGTATGGGTACTAAATGGGGAATTGAAGGTATGAAACACAAGTGTGTATGTGGTTAGAAGACTGCATGCATAGTGGATAGGGGTTTGAAGCAGTCCATGTGCTAAGGCCTGGCTCACTGGATGAGTACTTGGGTACTGACTGAATGATTAGAGTACTGCAAGAAGAGTGCCTAGGTGAATTTATAAGTGGTTGGGTTTTGGGGCAGTGAATGGATTAGTACATGGTGCTGAATGGGTCACTGGAGGAGTGCAAGAGGAGTGACAGGGTGTTTGCTGGAGTGTATGTATACTGACTGGGGAATTGAAGGTGTGAAAGACAAGTGTGGAGGTGGTTAGAGTACTGCATGCGTAGTGGATAGGGGTTTGAAACAGTCCATGTACTAAGGCCTGGCTTTCTGCATGAGTACTTGGGTACTGACTGAATGATTAGAGTACTGCAAGGAGAGTGCCTAGGTGAATTTATAAGTGGTGGGGTTTTGGCGCAGTGAATGGATTAGTACATGGTGCTGAATGGGTCACTGGAGGAGTGCAAGGGGAGTGACAGGGTGTTTGCTGGAGTATATAGATATTGACTGGGGAATTGAAGGTGTGAAAGACAAGTGTGTAGGTAGTTAGACGACTGCATGCATAGTGGATAGGGGTTTGAAACGGTCCATGTACTAAGGTCTGGCTTTCTGCATGAGTACTTGGTTACTGACTGAATGATTAGAGTACTGCAAGGTGAGTGACTGGGTGAATGTATAAAATGTTGGGTTTTGGCACAGTAAATGGATTAGTACATGGTGCTGAATGGATCAGTAGAGGAGTGCAAGGGGAGTGACAGGGTGTTTACTGGAAGTGTATGGATACTGACTGTGGAATTGAAGGTGTGAAACAGAAGTGTGTATGTGGTTAGAGGACTGCATACATAGTGGATAGGGGTTCGAAGCTATCCATGTCCTAAGACCTGGCTAACTGCATGAGTACTTGGGTACTGACTGAATAATTAGAGTACTGCAAGGAGAGTGCCTGGGTGAATTTATAAGTGTTTGGGTTTTGGCGCAGTGAATGGCTTAGTACATGGTGCTGAATGGGTAACTAGAGGAGTGCAAGGGGAGTGACAGGGTGTTTGCTGGAGTGTGTGTATACTGACTGGGGAATTGAAGGTGTGAAAGATAAGTGTGTAGGTGGTTAGAGGACTGCATGCATAGTGGATAGGGCTTTGAAACAGTCCATGTACTAAGGTCTGGCTTTCTGCATGAGTACTTGGGTACTGACTGAATGATTAGAGTACTGCAAGGTGAGTGACTGGGTGAATGTATAAATTGTTGGGTTTTGGCACAGCAAATGGATTAGTACATGGTGCTCTATGGATCAGTAGAGGAGTGCAAGGCGAGTGACAGGGTGTTTGCTGGAAGTGTATGGATACTGACTGTGGAATTGAAAGTGTGAATGACAAGTGTGTAGGTGGTTAGAGGACTGCATGCATAGGGGATAGGGGTTTGAATCAGTCCATGTGCTAAGGCCTGGCTCACTGCATGAATACTTGGATGCTGACTGAATGATTAGAGCATTGCATAGAGAATGCCTGGGGGCATTTATAAATGTTTGGGATTTGGCGCAGTGAATGGATTAGTACATGGTGCTGAATGGATCAGTAGAGGGGTGCAAGGGGAGTGACAGTGTGTTTGCTGGAAGTGTATGGATACTGACTGGGGAATTGAAGGTGTGAAACACAAGTGTGTAGGTGGTTAGAGAACTGCATACATAGTAGATAGGAGTTTGAAGCAGTCTATGTGCTAAGGCCTGGCTCAGTTCATGAGTACTTGGGTACTGACTCAATGATTAGATTACTGCAAGGAGAGTGCCTGGGTGAATTTATAAGTGTTTGGATTAGGTGAAGTGAATGGATTAGTACATGGTGCTATATGGGTCACTAGAGAAGTACGAGGGGAGTGACAGGGTGTTTGTTGGAAGTGTTTGGATACTGACTGGGGAATTGAAGGTGTGAAAGACAAGTGTGTAGGTGGTTAGAGGACTGCATACATAGTGGATAGGAGTTTGAAGCAGTCTATGTGCTAAGGCCTGGCTCAGTTCATGAGTACTTGGGTACTGACTGAATGATTAGATTACTGCAAGGAGAGTGCCTGGGTGAATTTATAAATGGTTAGGTGTAGGCGCAGTGAATGGATTAGTACATGGTGCTGAATGGATCACTGGAGGTGAGCAAGGGAAGTGATAGGGTGTTTGATGGAAGTGTATGGATACTGACTGGGGAACTGAAGATGTGAAAGACAAGTGTGTAGGCGGTTAGAGGACTGCATGCATAGTGGATAGGCGTTTGAAGCAGTCCATGTACTGAGGCCTGGTTCAGTGCATTCGTACTTGGGTACTGACTAAATGATTAGATACAGCAAGGAGAGTGCCATGGGGAATTTATAAGTGGTTGGGTTTTGTCGCAGTGAATGCATTAGTACATGGTGCTGAATGGGTAACTAGAGGAGTGCAAGGGGAGTGACAGTGTGTTTGCTGGAAGTGTATGGATACTGACTGGGGAATTGAAAGTGGGAAAGACAAGTGTGTAGGTGGTTAAAGGACTGCATCCATAGTGGATAGGCGTTTGAAGCAGGCCATGTGCTAAGGCCTGGCTCAGTGCATTAGTACTTGGGTAGTGACTGAATGATTAGAGTACTGCAATGATAGTGCCTGGGTGAATTTATAAGTGGTTGGGTTTTGCCGCAATGAATTGATTATTACATGGTGCTGAATGGGTAACTAGAGGAGTGCAAGGGGAGTGACAGGGTGTTTGCTGGATGTGTATGGGTACTAAATGGGGAATTGAAGGTATGAAACACAAGTGTGTATGTGGTTAGAAGACTGCATGCATAGTGGATAGGGGTTTGAAGCAGTCCATGTGCTAAGGCCTGGCTCACTGGATGAGTACTTGGGTACTGACTGAATGATTAGAGTACTGCAAGAAGAGTGCCTAGGTGAATTTATAAGTGGTTGGGTTTTGGGGCAGTGAATGGATTAGTACATGGTGCTGAATGGGTCACTGGAGGAGTGCAAGAGGAGTGACAGGGTGTTTGCTGGAGTGTATGTATACTTACTGGGGAATTGAAGGTGTGAAAGACAAGTGTGGAGGTGGTTAGAGGACTGCATGCGTAGTGGATAGGGGTTTGAAACAGTCCATGTACTAAGGCCTGGCTTTCTGCATGAGTACTTGGGTACTGACTGAATGATTAGAGTACTGCAAGGAGAGTGCCTAGGTGAATTTATAAGTGGTGGGGTTTTGGCGCAGTGAATGGATTAGTACATGGTGCTGAATGGGTCACTGGAGGAGTGCAAGGGGAGTGACAGGGTGTTTGCTGGAGTATATAGATATTGACTGGGGAATTGAAGGTGTGAAAGACAAGTGTGTAGGTAGTTAGACGACTGCATGCATAGTGGATAGGGGTTTGAAACGGTCCATGTACTAAGGTCTGGCTTTCTGCATGAGTACTTGGTTACTGACTGAATGATTAGAGTACTGCAAGGTGAGTGACTGGGTGAATGTATAAAATGTTGGGTTTTGGCGCAGTAAATGGATTAGTACATGGTGCTGAATGGATCAGTAGAGGAGTGCAAGGGGAGTGACAGGGTGTTTACTGGAAGTGTATGGATACTGACTGTGGAATTGAAGGTGTGAAACAGAAGTGTGTATGTGGTTAGAGGACTGCATACATAGTGGATATGGGTTCGAAGCTATCCATGTCCTAAGACCTGGCTAACTGCATGAGTACTTGGGTACTGACTGAATGATTAGAGTACTGCAAGGAGAGTGCCTGGGTGAATTTATAAGTGTTTGGGTTTTGGCGCAGTGAATGGCTTAGTACATGGTGCTGAATGGGTAACTAGAGGAGTGCAAGGGGAGTGACAGGGTGTTTGCTGGAGTGTGTGTATACTGACTGGGGAATTGAAGGTGTGAAAGATAAGTGTGTAGGTGGTTAGAGGACTGCATGCATAGTGGATAGGGCTTTGAAACAGTCCATGTACTAAGGTCTGGCTTTCTGCATGAGTACTTGGGTACTGACTGTATGATTAGAGTACTGCAAGGTGAGTGACTGGGTGAATGTATAAATTGTTGGGTTTTGGCACAGCAAATGGATTAGTACATGGTGCTCTATGGATCAGTAGAGGAGTGCAAGGCGAGTGACAGGGTGTTTGCTGGAAGTGTATGGATACTGACTGTGGAATTGAAAGTGTGAATGACAAGTGTGTAGGTGGTTAGAGGACTGCATGCATAGGGGATAGGGGTTTGAATCAGTCCATGTGCTAAGGCCTGGCTCACTGCATGAATACTTGGATGCTGACTGAATGATTAGAGCATTGCATAGAGAATGCCTGGGGGCATTTATAAATGTTTGGGATTTGGCGCAGTGAATGGATTAGTACATGGTGCTGAATGGATCAGTAGAGGGGTGCAAGGGGAGTGACAGTGTGTTTGCTGGAAGTGTATGGATACTGACTGGGGAATTGAAGGTGTGAAACACAAGTGTGTAGGTGGTTAGAGAACTGCATACATAGTAGATAGGAGTTTGAAGCAGTCTATGTGCTAAGGCCTGGCTCAGTTCATGAGTACTTGGGTACTGACTCAATGATTAGATTACTGCAAGGAGAGTGCCTGGGTGAATTTATAAGTGTTTGGATTAGGTGAAGTGAATGGATTAGTACATGGTGCTATATGGGTCACTAGAGAAGTACGAGGGGAGTGACAGGGTGTTTGTTGGAAGTGTTTGGATACTGACTGGGGAATTGAAGGTGTGAAAGACAAGTGTGTAGGTGGTTACAGGACTGCATGCAAAGTGGATAGGAGTTTGAAGCAGTCTATGTGCTAAGGCCTGGCTCAGTTCATGAGTACTTGGGTACTGACTGAATGATTAGATTACTGCAAAGAGAGTGCCTGGGTGAATTTATAAATGGTTAGGTGTTGGCGCAGTGAATGGATTAGTACATGGTGCTGAATGGGTCACTGGAGGTGAGCAAGGGAAGTGATAGGGTGTTTGCTGGAAGTGTATGGATACTGACTGGGGAACTGAAGATGTGAAAGACGAGTGTGTAGGTGGTTAGAGGACTGCATGCATGGTGGATAGGCGTTTGAAGCAGTCCATGTACTGAGGCCTGGCTCAGTGCATTAGTACTTGGGTACTGACTAAATGATAAGAGTACAGCAAGGAGAGTGCCAGGGTGAATTTATAAGTGGTTGGGTTTTGCCGCAGTGAATGCATTAGTACATGGTGCTGAATGGGTAACTAGAGGAGTGCAAGGGAAGTGACAGTGTGTTTGCTGGAAGTGTATGGATACTGACTGGGGAATTGAAAGTGGGAAAGACAAGTGTGTAGGTGGTTACAGGACTGCATGCATAGTGGATAGGCGTTTGAAGCAGTACATGTGCTAACGCCTGGCTCAGTGCGTGAGTACTTGGGTACTGACTGAATGATTAGAGTACTGCAATGATAGTGCCTGGGTGAATTTATAAGTGGTTGGGTTTTGCCGCAGTGAATAGACTAGTACATGGTGCTGAATGGGTAACTAGAGGAGTGCAAGGGGAGTGACAGCGTGTTTGCTGGATGTGTATGGATACTGACTGGGGAATTGAAGGTGTGAAAGACAAGTGTGTAGGTGGTTAGAAGACTGCATGCATAGTGGATAGGGGTTTGAAGCAGTCCATGTGCTAAGGCCTGGCTCACTGGATGAGTACTTGGGTACTTACTGAATGATTAGAGTACTGCAAGGAGAGTGCCCAGGTGAATTTATAAGTGGTGGGGTTTTGGCGCAGTGAATGGATTAGTACATGGTGCTGAATGGGTCACTGGAGGAGTGCAAGGGGAGTGACAGGGTGTTTGCTGGAGTGTATAGATATTGACTGGGGAATTGAAGGTGTGAAAGACAAGTGTGTAGGTAGTTAGACGACTGCATGCATAGTGGATAGGGGTTTCAAACAATCCATGTACTAAGGTCTGGCTTTCTGCATGAGTATTTGGGTACTGACTGCATGATTAGAGTACTGCAAGGTGAGTGACTGGGTGAATGTATAAATTGTTGGGTTTTGGCGCAGTAAATGGATTAGTACATGGTGCTGAATGGATCAGTAGAGGAGTGTAAGGCGAGTGACGGTGTTTACTGTAAGTGTATGGATACTGACTGGGGAATTGAAGGAGTGAAACACAAGTGTGTAGGTGGTTAGAGGACTGCATACATAGTGGACAGAGGTTCGAAGCCTTCCATGTCCTAAGGCCTGCCTAACTGCATGAATCCTTGGGTACTGACTGAATGATTAGAGTACTGCAAGGAGAGTGCCTGGGTGAATTTATAAGTGTTTGGGTTTTGGCGCAGTGAATGGATTAGTACATGGTGCTGAATGGGTCACTAGAGAAGTGCTAGGGGAGTGACAGGGTGTTTGTTGGAAGTGTATGGATACTGACTGGGGAATTGAAGGTGTGAAAGACAAGTGTGTAGGTGGTTACAGGACTGCATGCATAGTGGATAGGCGTTTGAAGCAGTCCATGTGCTAAGGCCTGGCTCACTGCATGAGTACTTGGGTACTGACTGAATGATCAGAGTACTGCAAGGAGAGTGCCTGGGTGAATTTATAAGTGGTTGGGTTTTGGCACAGTGAATGGATTAGTACATGGTGCTGAATGGGTCACTACAGGAGTGAAGGGGAGTGACAGGGTGTTTGCTGGAAGTGTATGGATAATGACTGGAGAATTGAAGGTGTGAAAGACAAGTGTGTAGGTGGTTAGAAGACTGCATGCATAGTGAATATTGGTTTGGAGCAGTCTATGTGCTAAGGCCAGGGTCACTGGATGAGTACTTGCGTTCTGACTGAATGATTAGAGTACTGCAAGGAGAGTGCCTAGGTGACTTTGTAAGTGGTTGGGTGTTGGCGCAGTGAATGGATTAGTACATGGTGCTGAGTGCGTCACTAGAGGAGTGCGAAGGGAGTGACAGGGTGTTTGCTGGAAGTGTATGGATACTGACTGTGGAATTGAAAGTGTGAAAGACAAGTGTGTAGGTGGTTAGAGGACTGCATGCATAGTGGATAGGGGTTTGAATCAGTCCATGTGCTAAGGCCTTGCTCACTGCATGAATACTTGGATACTGACTGAATGATTAGAGCATTGCATAGAGAATGCCTTGGGGCATTTATAAGTGTTTGGGATTTGGCGCAGTGAATGGATTAGTACATGGTGCTGAATGGATCAGTAGAGGGGTGCAAGGGGAGTGACAGGGTGTTTGCTGGAAGTGGATGGATACTGACTGGGGAATTGAAGGTGTGAAACAAGAGTGTGTAGGTGGTTAGAGGACTGCATACATAGTGGATAGGGGTTTGAAGCCATCCATGTCCTAAGGCCTGGCTAACTGCATGAGTACTTGGGTACTGACTGAATGATTAGATTACTGCAAGGAGAGTGCCTGGGTGAATTTATAAATGGTTAGGTGTTGGCGCAGTGAATGGATTAGTACATGGTGCTGACTGGGTCACTGGAGATGAGAAAGGGAAGTGATAGGGTGTTTGCTGGAAGTGTATGGATACTGACTGGGGAATTGAAGATGTGAAAGACAAGTGTGTAGGTGGTTAGAGGACTGCATGCATAGTGGATAGGCGTTTGAAGCAGTCTATGTACTGAGGCCTGGCTCAGTGCATTAGTACTTAGGTACTGACTAAGAGATTAGAGTACAGCAAGGAGAGTGCCAGGGTGAATTTATAAGTGGTTGGGTTTTGCGGCAGTGAATGCATTAGTACGTGGTGCTGAATGGGTAACTAGAGGAGTGCAGGGGGAGTGACAGTGTGTTTGCTGGAAGTGTATGGATACTGACTGGGGAATTGAAAGTGGGAAAGACAAGTGTGTAGGTGGTTACAGGACTGCATGCATAGTGGATAGGCGTTTGAAGCAGTCCATGTGCTAAGACCTGGCTCAGTGTGTGAGTACTTGGGTACTGACAGAATGAATAGAGTACTGCAAGGATAGTGCCTGTGTGAATTTATAAGTGTTTGGGTTTTGGCGCAGTGAATGGATTAGTACATGGTGCTAAATGGGTCATTAGAGGAGTGCAAGGGGAGTGACAGGGTGTTTGCTGGATGTGTATGGATACTGACTGGGGAATTAAAGGTGTGAAATACAAGTGTGTAAGTGGTTAGAGGACTGCATGCATAGTGGATAGGGGTTTGAAACAGTCCATGTACTAAGGCCTGGCTCAGTTCATGAGTACTTGGGTACTGACTCAATGATTAGATTACTGCAAGGAGAGTGCCTAGGTGAATTTATAAGTGGTGGGGTTTTGGCGCAGTGAATGGATTAGTACATGGTGCTGAATGGGTCACTGGAGGAGTGCAAGGGGAGTGACAGGGTGTTTTCTGGAGTGTATAGATATTGACTGGGGAATTGAAGGTGTGAAAGACAAGTGTGTAGGTAGTTAGACGACTGCATGCATAGTGGATAGGGGTTTGAAACAGTCCATGTACTAAGGTCTGGCTTTCTGCATGAGTACTTGGGTACTGACTGAATGATTAGAGTACTGCAAGGTGAGTGACTGGGTGAATGTATAAATTGTTGGGTTTTGGCGCAGTAAATGGATTAGTACATGGTGTTGAATGGATCAGTAGAGGAGTGCAAGGCGAGTGACAGGATGTTTACTGGAAGTGTATGGATACTGACTGGGGAATTGAAGGTGTGAAACACAAGTGTGTAGGTGGTTAGAGGACTGCATACATAGTGGGTAGGGGTTTGAAGCCATCCATGTCCTAAGGCCTGGCTAACTGCATGAGTACTTGGGTACTGACTGAATGATTAGAGTACTGCAAGGTGAGTGACTGGGTGAATGTATAAATTGTTGGGTTTTGGCGCAGTGAATGGATTAGTACATGGTGCTGAAACGGTCACTAGAGAAGTATGAGGGGAGTGACAGGGTGTTTGTTGGAAGTTTATGGATACTGACTGGGGAATTGAAGGTGTGAAAGACAAGTGTGTAGGTGGTTACAGGACTGCATGCATAGTGAATAGGCGTTTGAAGCAGTCTATGTGCTAAGGCCTGGCTCAGTTCATGAGTACTTGGGTACTGACTGAATGATCAGAGTACTGCAAGGAGAGTGCCTGGGTGAATTTATAAGTGGTTGGGTTTTGGCACAGTGAATGGATTAGTACATGGTGCTGAATGGGTCACTACAGGAGTGAAGGGGAGTGACAGGGTGTTTGCTGGAAGTGTATGGATACTGACTGGAGAATTGAAGGTGTGAAAGACAAGTGTTTAGGTGGTTAGAAGACTGCATGCATAGTGAATAGGGGTTTGGAGCAGTCTATGTGCTAAGGCCAGGGTCACTGGATGAGTAATTGGGTTCTGACTGAATGATTAGAGTACTGCAAGGAGAGTGCCTGGGTGAATTTATAAGTGGTTGGGTTTTGGCGCAGTGAATGGATTAGTACATGGTGCTGAGTGCGTCACTAGAGGAGTGCGAAGGGAGTGACAGGATGTTTGCTGGAAGTGTATGGATACTGACTGTGGAATTGAACGTGTGAAAGACAAGTGTGTAGGTGGTTAGAGGACTGCGTGCATAGTGAATAGGGGTTTGAATCAGTCCATGTGCTAAGGCCTGGCTCACTGCATGAATACTTGGATACTGACTGAATGATTAGAGCATTGCATAGAGAATGCCTGGGGGCATTTATAAGTGTTTGGGATTTGGCGCAGTGAATGGATTAGTACATGGTGCTGAATGGATCAGTAGAGGGGTGCAAGGGGAGTGACAGGGTGTTTGCTGGAAGTGTATGGATACTGACTGGGGAATTGAAGGTGTGAAACACAAGTGTGTAGGTGGTTAGAGGACTGCATACATAGTGGATAGGAGTTTGAAGCAGTCTATGTGCTAAGGCCTGGCTCAGTTCATGAGTACTTGGGTACTAACTGAATGATTAGATTACTGCAAGGAGAGTGCCTGGGTGAATTTTTAAATGGTTAGGTGTTGGCGCAGTGAATGGATTAGTACATGGTGCTGAATGGGTCACTGGAGGTGAGCAAGGGAAGTGATAGGGTGTTTGCTGGAAGTGTATGGATACTGACTGGGGAATTGAAAGTGGGAAAGACAAGTGTGTAGGTGGTTACAGGACTGCATGCATAGTGGATAGGTGTTTGAAGCAGTCCATGTGCTAAGGCCTGGCTCAGTGCGTGAGTACTTGGGTACTGACTGAATGATTAGAGTACTGCAATGATAGTGCCTGGGTGAGATTATAAGTGGTTGGGTTTTGCTGCAGTGAATGCATTAGTACATGGTGCTGAATGGGTAACTAGAGGAGTGCAAGGGGAGTGACAGGGTGTTTGCTGGATGTGTACGGATTCTGACTGGGGAATTGAAGGTGTGAAAGACAAGTGTGTAGGTGGTTAGAGGACTGCATGCATAGTGGATAGGGGTTTGAAACAGTCCATGTACTAAGGCCTGGCTTTCTGCATGAGTACTTGGGTACTGACTGAATGATTAGAGTACTGCAAGGAGAGTGCCTAGGTGGATTTAAAAGTGGTGGGGTTTTGGTGCAGTGAATGGATTAGTACATGGCGCTGAATGGGTCACTGGAGGAGTGCAAGGGGAGTGACAGGGTGTTTGCTGGAGTGTATAGATATTGACTGGGGAATTGAAGGTGTGAAAGACAAGTGTGTAGGTAGTTAGACGACTGCATGCATAGTGGATAGGGGTTTGAAAGAGTCCATGTAATAAGGTCTGGCTTTCTGCATGAGTACTTGGGTACTGACTGAATGATTAGAGTACTGCAAAATGAGTGACTGGGTGAATGTATAAATTGTTGGGTTTTGGCGCAGTAAATGGATTAGAACATGGTGCTGAATGGATCAGTAGAGGAGTGCAAGGCGAGTGACTGGGTGTTTGCTGGAAGTGTATGGATACTGACTGGGGAATTGAAAGTGGGAAAGACAAGTGTGTAGGTGGTTACAGGACTGCATGCATAGTGGATAGGCGTTTGAAGCAGTCCATGTGCTAAGACCTGGCTCAGTGTGTGAGTACTTGGGTACTGACAGAATGAATAGAGTACTGCAAGGATAGTGCCTGTGTGAATTTATAAGTGTTTGGGTTTTGGCGCAGTGAATGGATTAGTACATGGTGCTAAAGTGGTCATTAGAGGAGTGCAAGGGGAGTGACAGGGTGTTTGCTGGATGTGTATGGATACTGACTGGGGAATTGAAGGTGTGAAATACAAGTGTGTAAGTGGTTAGAGGACTGCATGCATAGTGGATAGGGGTTTGAAACAGTCCATGTACTAAGGCCTGGCTCAGTTCATGAGTACTTGGGTACTGACTCAATGATTAGATTACTGCAAGGAGAGTGCCTAGGTGAATTTATAAGTGGTGGGGTTTTGGCGCACTGAATGGATTAGTACATGGTGCTGAATGGGTCACTGGAGGAGTGCAAGGGGAGTGACAGGGTGTTTTCTGGAGTGTATAGATATTGACTGGGGAATTGAAGGTGTGAAAGACAAGTGTGTAGGTAGTTAGACGACTGCATGCATAGTGGATAGGGGTTTGAAACAGTCAATGTACTAAGGTCTGGCTTTCTGCATGAGTACTTGGGTACTGACTGAATGATTAGAGTACTGCAAGGTGAGTGACTGGGTGAATGTATAAATTGTTGGGTTTTGGCGCAGTAAATGGATTAGTACATGGTGCTGAATGGATCAGTAGAGGAGTGCAAGGCGAGTGACAGGATGTTTACTGGAAGTGTATGGATACTGACTGGGGAATTGAAGGTGTGAAACACAAGTGTGTAGGTGGTTAGAGGACTGCATACATAGTGGGTAGGGGTTTGAAGCCATCCATGTCCTAAGGCCTGGCTAACTGCATGAGTACTTGGGTACTGACTGAATGATTAGAGTACTGCAAGGTGAGTGACTGGGTGAATGTATAAATTGTTGGGTTTTGGCGCAGTGAATGGATTAGTACATGGTGCTGAAACGGTCACTAGAGAAGTATGAGGGGAGTGACAGGGTGTTTGTTGGAAGTTTATGGATACTGACTGGGGAATTGAAGGTGTGAAAGACAAGTGTGTAGGTGGTTAGAGGACTGCATGCATAGTGGATAGGGGTTTGAAACAGTCCATGTACTAAGGCCTGGCTTTCTGCATGAGTACTTGGGTACTGACTGAATGATTAGAGTACTGCAAGGAGAGTGCCTAGGTGGATTTAAAAGTGGTGGGGTTTTGGTGCAGTGAATGGATTAGTACATGGCGCTGAATGGGTCACTGGAGGAGTGCAAGGGGAGTGACAGGGTGTTTGCTGGAGTGTATAGATATTGACTGGGGAATTGAAGGTGTGAAAGACAAGTGTGTAGGTAGTTAGACGACTGCATGCATAGTGGATAGGGGTTTGAAAGAGTCCATGTAATAAGGTCTGGCTTTCTGCATGAGTACTTGGGTACTGACTGAATGATTAGAGTACTGCAAAATGAGTGACTGGGTGAATGTATAAATTGTTGGGTTTTGGCGCAGTAAATGGATTAGAACATGGTGCTGAATGGATCAGTAGAGGAGTGCAAGGCGAGTGACAGGGTGTTTGCTGGAAGTGTATGGATACTGACTGTGGAATTGAAAGTGTGAATGACAAGTGTGTAGGTGGTTAGAGGACTGCATGCATAGTGAATAGGGGTTTGGAGCAGTCCATGTGCTAAGGCCTGACTCACTGCATGAGTACTTGGGTACTGACTGAATGATCAGAGTACTGCAAGGAGAGTGCCTAGGTGAATGTATAAGCGGTTGGGTTTTGGCACAGTGAATGGATTAGTACATGGTGCTGAATGGGTCACTACAGGAGTGAAGGGGAGTGACAGGGTGTTTGCTGGGAGTGTATGGATACTGAGTGGAGAATTGAAGGTGTGAAAGACAAGTGTGTAGGTGGTTAGAAGACTGCATGCATAGTGAATAGGGGTTTGGAGCAGTCCATGTGCTAAGGCCTGACTCACTGCATGAGTACTTGGGTACTGACTGAATGATCAGAGTACTGCAAGGAGAGTGCCTAGGTGAATGTATAAGCGGTTGGGTTTTGGCACAGTGAATGGATTAGTACATGGTGCTGAATGGGTCACTACAGGAGTGAAGGGGAGTGACAGGGTGTTTGCTGGGAGTGTATGGATACTGAGTGGAGAATTGAAGGTGTGAAAGACAAGTGTGTAGGTGGTTAGAAGACTGCATGCATAGTGGATAGGGGTTTGAAGCAGTCCATGTGCTAAGGCCTGGCTCACTGCATGAATACTTGGATACTGACTGAATGATTAGAGCATTGCATAGAGAATGCCTGGGGGCATTTATAAGTGTTTGGGATTTGGCGCAGTGAATGGATTAGTACATGGTGCTTAATGGATCAGTAGAGGGGTGCAAGGGGAGTGACAGGGTGTTTGCTGGAAGTGTATGGATACTGACTGGGGAATTGAAGGTGTGAAACACAAGTGTGTAGGTGGTTAGAGGACTGCATACATAGTGGATAGGAGTTTGAAGCAGTCTATGTACTAAGGCCTGGCTCAGTTCATGAGTACTTGGGTACTGACTGAATGATTAGATTACTGCAAGGAGAGTGCCTGGGGGAATTTTTAAGTGTTTGGGTTAGGCGCAGTGAATGGATTAGTACATGGTGCTATATGGGTCACTAGAGAAGTGCGAGGGGAGTGACAGGGTGTTTGTTGGAAGTGTTTGGATACTGACTGGGGAATTGAAGGTGTGAAAGACAAGTGTGTAGGTGGTTACAGGACTGCATGCATAGTGGATAGGCGTTTGAAGCAGTTCATGTACTGAGGCCTGGCTCAGTGCATTAGTACTTGGGTACTGACTAAATGATTAGAGTACAGCAAGGAGAGTGCCAGGGTGAATTTATAAGTGGTTGGGTTTTGCCGCAGTGAATGCATTAGTACATGGTGCTGAATGGGTAACTAGAGGAGTGCAAGGGTAGTGACAGGGTGTTTGCTGGATGTGTATGGATACTGACAGGGGAATTGAAGGTGTGAAAGACAAGTGTGTAGGTGGTTAGAAGATTGCATGCATAGTGGATAGGGGTTTGAAGCAGTCCATGTGGTAAGGCCTGGCTCACTGGATGAGTACTTGGGTACTGACTGAATGATTAGAGTACTGCAAGGAGAGTGCCTAGGTGAATTTATAAGTGGTTGGGTTTTGGGGCAGTGAATGGATTAGTACATGGTGCTGAATGGGTCACTGGAGGAGTGCAAGGAGAGTGACAGGGTGTTTGCTGGAGTGTATAGATATTGACTGGGGAATTGAAGGGGTGAAAGACAAGTGTGTAGGTAGTTAGACGACTGCATGCATAGTGGATAGGGGTTTGAAACAGTCCATGTACTAAGGTCTGGCTTTCTGCATGAGTACTTGGGTACTGACTGAATGATTGGAGTACTGCAGGGTGAGTGACTGGGTGAATGTATAAATTGTTGGGTTTTGGCGCAGTAAATGGATTAGTACATGGTGCTGAATGGATCAGTAGAGGAGTGCAAGGCGAGTGACAGGGTGTTTACTGGAAGTGTATGGATACTGACTGGGGAATTGAAGGTGTGAAACACAAGTGTGTAGGTGGTTAGAGGACTGCATACATAGTGGATAGGGGTTCGAAGCCATCCATGTCCTAAGGCCTGGCTAACTGCATGAGTACTTGGGTACTGACTGAATGATTAGAGTACTGCAAGGAGAGTGCCTGGGTGAATTTATAAGTGTTTGGGTTTTGGCGCAGTGAATGGATTAGTACATGGTGCTGAATGGGTCACTAGAGAAGTGCGATGGGAGTGACAGGGTGTTTGTTGGAAGTGTATGGATACTGACTGGGGAATTGAAGGTGTGAAAGACAAGTGTGTAGGTGGTTACAGGACTGCATGCATAGTGGATAGGCGTTTGAAGCAGTCTATGTGCTAAGGCCTGGCTCAGTTCATGAGTACATGGGTACTCACTGAATGATTAGATTACTGCAAGGAGAGTGCCTGGGTGAATTTATAAATGGTTAGGTGTTGGCGCAGTGAATGGATTAGTACAAGGTGCTGAATGGGTCACTGGAGGTGAGCAAGGGAAGTGACAGGGTGTGTTCTGGAAGTGTATGGATACTGACTGGGGAATTGAAGGTGTAAAAGACAAGTGTGTAGGTGGTTAGAAGACTGCATGCATAGTGAATAGGGGTTTGGAGCAGTCCATGTGCTAAGGCCTGACTCACTGCATGAGTACTTGGGTACTGACTGAATGATCAGAGTACTGCAAGGAGAGTGCCTAGGTGAATGTATAAGCGGTTGGGTTTTGGCACAGTGAATGGATTAGTACATGGTGCTGAATGGGTCACTACAGGAGTGAAGGGGAGTGACAGGGTGTTTGCTGGGAGTGTATGGATACTGAGTGGAGAATTGAAGGTGTGAAAGACAAGTGTGTAGGTGGTTAGAAGACTGCATGCATAGTGGATAGGGGTTTGAAGCAGTCCATGTGCTAAGGCCTGGCTCACTGCATGAATACTTGGATACTGACTGAATGATTAGAGCATTGCATAGAGAATGCCTGGGGGCATTTATAAGTGTTTGGGATTTGGCGCAGTGAATGGATTAGTACATGGTGCTTAATGGATCAGTAGAGGGGTGCAAGGGGAGTGACAGGGTGTTTGCTGGAAGTGTATGGATACTGACTGGGGAATTGAAGGTGTGAAACACAAGTGTGTAGGTGGTTAGAGGACTGCATACATAGTGGATAGGAGTTTGAAGCAGTCTATGTACTAAGGCCTGGCTCAGTTCATGAGTACTTGGGTACTGACTGAATGATTAGATTACTGCAAGGAGAGTGCCTGGGGGAATTTTTAAGTGTTTGGGTTAGGCGCAGTGAATGGATTAGTACATGGTGCTATATGGGTCACTAGAGAAGTGCGAGGGGAGTGACAGGGTGTTTTTTGGAAGTGTTTGGATACTGACTGGGGAATTGAAGGTGTGAAAGACAAGTGTGTAGGTGGTTACAGGACTGCATGCATAGTGGATAGGAGTTTGAAGCAGTCTATGTGCTAAGGCCTGGCTCAGTTCATGAGTACTTGGGTAGTGACTGAATGATTAGATTACTGCAAGGAGAGTACCTGGCTGAATTTATTAATGGTTAGGTGTTGGCGCAGTGAATGGATTACTACATGGTGCTGAATGGGCACTGGAGGTGAGCAAGGGAAGTGATAGGGTGTTTGCTGGAGTGTATGGATACTGACTGGGGAACTGAAGATGTGAAACACAAGTGTGTAGGTGGTTAGAGGACTGCATGCATAGTGGATAGGCGTTTGAAGCAGTTCATGTACTGAGGCCTGGCTCAGTGCATTAGTACTTGGGTACTGACTAAATGATTAGAGTACAGCAAGGAGAGTGCCAGGGTGAATTTATAAGTGGTTGGGTTTTGCCGCAGTGAATGCATTAGTACATGGTGCTGAATGGGTAACTAGAGGAGTGCAAGGGTAGTGACAGGGTGTTTGCTGGATGTGTATGGATACTGACTGGGGAATTGAAGGTGTGAAAGACAAGTGTGTAGGTGGTTAGAAGATTGCATGCATAGTGGATAGGGGTTTGAAGCAGTCCATGTGGTAAGGCCTGGCTCACTGGATGAGTACTTGGGTACTGACTGAATGATTAGAGTACTGCAAGGAGAGTGCCTAGGTGAATTTATAAGTGGTTGGGTTTTGGGGCAGTGAATGGATTAGTACATGGTGCTGAATGGGTCACTGGAGGAGTGCAAGGAGAGTGACAGGGTGTTTGCTGGAGTGTATAGATATTGACTGGGGAATTGAAGGGGTGAAAGACAAGTGTGTAGGTAGTTAGACGACTGCATGCATAGTGGATAGGGGTTTGAAACAGTCCATGTACTAAGGTCTGGCTTTCTGCATGAGTACTTGGGTACTGACTGAATGATTGGAGTACTGCAGGGTGAGTGACTGGGTGAATGTATAAATTGTTGGGTTTTGGCGCAGTAAATGGATTAGTACATGGTGCTGAATGGATCAGTAGAGGAGTGCAAGGCGAGTGACAGGGTGTTTACTGGAAGTGTATGGATACTGACTGGGGAATTGAAGGTGTGAAACACAAGTGTGTAGGTGGTTAGAGGACTGCATACATAGTGGATAGGGGTTCGAAGCCATCCATGTCCTAAGGCCTGGCTAACTGCATGAGTACTTGGGTACTGACTGAATGATTAGAGTACTGCAAGGAGAGTGCCTGGGTGAATTTATAAGTGTTTGGGTTTTGGCGCAGTGAATGGATTAGTACATGGTGCTGAATGGGTCACTAGAGAAGTGCGATGGGAGTGACAGGGTGTTTGTTGGAAGTGTATGGATACTGACTGGGGAATTGAAGGTGTGAAAGACAAGTGTGTAGGTGGTTACAGGACTGCATGCATAGTGGATAGGCGTTTGAAGCAGTCTATGTGCTAAGGCCTGGCTCAGTTCATGAGTACATGGGTACTCACTGAATGATTAGATTACTGCAAGGAGAGTGCCTGGGTGAATTTATAAATGGTTAGGTGTTGGCGCAGTGAATGGATTAGTACAAGGTGCTGAATGGGTCACTGGAGGTGAGCAAGGGAAGTGACAGGGTGTGTTCTGGAAGTGTATGGATACTGACTGGGGAATTGAAGGTGTAAAAGACAAGTGTGTAGGTGGTTAGAAGACTGCATGCATAGTGAATAGGGGTTTGGAGCAGTCCATGTGCTAAGGCCTGACTCACTGCATGAGTACTTGGGTACTGACTGAATGATCAGAGTACTGCAAGGAGAGTGCCTAGGTGAATGTATAAGCGGTTGGGTTTTGGCACAGTGAATGGATTAGTACATGGTGCTGAATGGGTCACTACAGGAGTGAAGGGGAGTGACAGGGTGTTTGCTGGGAGTGTATGGATACTGAGTGGAGAATTGAAGGTGTGAAAGACAAGTGTGTAGGTGGTTAGAAGACTGCATGCATAGTGGATAGGGGTTTGAAGCAGTCCATGTGCTAAGGCCTGGCTCACTGCATGAATACTTGGATACTGACTGAATGATTAGAGCATTGCATAGAGAATGCCTGGGGGCATTTATAAGTGTTTGGGATTTGGCGCAGTGAATGGATTAGTACATGGTGCTTAATGGATCAGTAGAGGGGTGCAAGGGGAGTGACAGGGTGTTTGCTGGAAGTGTATGGATACTGACTGGGGAATTG
Organism: Triturus cristatus; assembly: GCF_964204655.1. Taxonomy (NCBI): domain Eukaryota; kingdom Metazoa; phylum Chordata; class Amphibia; order Caudata; family Salamandridae; genus Triturus; species Triturus cristatus. The sequence continues at coordinate 467,973,993 of NC_140589.1, forward strand.
AAGGTGTGAAACACAAGTGTGTAGGTGGTTAGAGGACTGCATACATAGTGGATAGGAGTTTGAAGCAGTCTATGTACTAAGGCCTGGCTCAGTTCATGAGTACTTGGGTACTGACTGAATGATTAGATTACTGCAAGGAGAGTGCCTGGGGGAATTTTTAAGTGTTTGGGTTAGGCGCAGTGAATGGATTAGTACATGGTGCTATATGGGTCACTAGAGAAGTGCGAGGGGAGTGACAGGGTGTTTTTTGGAAGTGTTTGGATACTGACTGGGGAATTGAAGGTGTGAAAGACAAGTGTGTAGGTGGTTACAGGACTGCATGCATAGTGGATAGGAGTTTGAAGCAGTCTATGTGCTAAGGCCTGGCTCAGTTCATGAGTACTTGGGTAGTGACTGAATGATTAGATTACTGCAAGGAGAGTACCTGGCTGAATTTATTAATGGTTAGGTGTTGGCGCAGTGAATGGATTACTACATGGTGCTGAATGGGCACTGGAGGTGAGCAAGGGAAGTGATAGGGTGTTTGCTGGAGTGTATGGATACTGACTGGGGAACTGAAGATGTGAAACACAAGTGTGTAGGTGGTTAGAGGACTGCATGCATAGTGGATAGGCGTTTGAAGCAGTTCATGTACTGAGGCCTGGCTCAGTGCATTAGTACTTGGGTACTGACTAAATGATTAGAGTACAGCAAGGAGAGTGCCAGGGTGAATTTATAAGTGGTTGGGTTTTGCCGCAGTGAATGCATTAGTACATGGTGCTGAATGGGTAACTAGAGGAGTGCAAGGGTAGTGACAGGGTGTTTGCTGGATGTGTATGGATACTGACTGGGGAATTGAAGGTGTGAAAGACAAGTGTGTAGGTGGTTAGAAGATTGCATGCATAGTGGATAGGGGTTTGAAGCAGTCCATGTGGTAAGGCCTGGCTCACTGGATGAGTACTTGGGTACTGACTGAATGATTAGAGTACTGCAAGGAGAGTGCCTAGGTGAATTTATAAGTGGTTGGGTTTTGGGGCAGTGAATGGATTAGTACATGGTGCTGAATGGGTCACTGGAGGAGTGCAAGGAGAGTGACAGGGTGTTTGCTGGAGTGTATAGATATTGACTGGGGAATTGAAGGGGTGAAAGACAAGTGTGTAGGTAGTTAGACGACTGCATGCATAGTGGATAGGGGTTTGAAACAGTCCATGTACTAAGGTCTGGCTTTCTGCATGAGTACTTGGGTACTGACTGAATGATTGGAGTACTGCAGGGTGAGTGACTGGGTGAATGTATAAATTGTTGGGTTTTGGCGCAGTAAATGGATTAGTACATGGTGCTGAATGGATCAGTAGAGGAGTGCAAGGCGAGTGACAGGGTGTTTACTGGAAGTGTATGGATACTGACTGGGGAATTGAAGGTGTGAAACACAAGTGTGTAGGTGGTTAGAGGACTGCATACATAGTGGATAGGGGTTCGAAGCCATCCATGTCCTAAGGCCTGGCTAACTGCATGAGTACTTGGGTACTGACTGAATGATTAGAGTACTGCAAGGAGAGTGCCTGGGTGAATTTATAAGTGTTTGGGTTTTGGCGCAGTGAATGGATTAGTACATGGTGCTGAATGGGTCACTAGAGAAGTGCGATGGGAGTGACAGGGTGTTTGTTGGAAGTGTATGGATACTGACTGGGGAATTGAAGGTGTGAAAGACAAGTGTGTAGGTGGTTACAGGACTGCATGCATAGTGGATAGGCGTTTGAAGCAGTCTATGTGCTAAGGCCTGGCTCAGTTCATGAGTACATGGGTACTCACTGAATGATTAGATTACTGCAAGGAGAGTGCCTGGGTGAATTTATAAATGGTTAGGTGTTGGCGCAGTGAATGGATTAGTACAAGGTGCTGAATGGGTCACTGGAGGTGAGCAAGGGAAGTGACAGGGTGTGTTCTGGAAGTGTATGGATACTGACTGGGGAATTGAAGGTGTAAAAGACAAGTGTGTAGGTGGTTAGAAGACTGCATGCATAGTGAATAGGGGTTTGGAGCAGTCCATGTGCTAAGGCCTGACTCACTGCATGAGTACTTGGGTACTGACTGAATGATCAGAGTACTGCAAGGAGAGTGCCTAGGTGAATGTATAAGCGGTTGGGTTTTGGCACAGTGAATGGATTAGTACATGGTGCTGAATGGGTCACTACAGGAGTGAAGGGGAGTGACAGGGTGTTTGCTGGGAGTGTATGGATACTGAGTGGAGAAGTGAAGGTGTGAAAGACAAGTGTGTAGGTGGTTAGAAGACTGCATGCATAGTGAATAGGGGTTTGGAGCAGTCTATGTGCTAAGGCCAGGGTCACTGGATGAGTACTTGGGTTCTGACTGAATGATTAGAGTACTGCAAGGAGAGTGCCTGGGTGAATTTATAAGTGGTTGGGTTTTGGCGCAGTGAATGGATTAGTACATGGTGCTGAGTGCGTCACTAAAGGAGTGTGAAGGGAGTGACAGGGTGTTTTCTGGAAGTGTATGGATACTGACTGTGGAATTGAAAGTGTGAAAAACAAGTGTGTAGGTGGTTAGGGGACTGCATGCATAGTGGATAGGGGTTTGAATCAGTCCATGTGCTAAGGCCTGGCTCACTGCATGAATACTTGGATACTGACTGAATGATTAGAGCATTGCATAGAGAATCCCTGGGGGCATCTATAAGTGTTCGGGATTTGGCGCAGTGAATGGATTAGTACATGGTGCTGAATGGATCAGTAGAGGGGTGCAAGGGGAGTGACAGGATGTTTGCTGGAAGTGTATGGATACTGACTGGGGAATTGAAGGTGTGAAACACAAGTGTGTAGGTGATTAGAGGACTGCATACATAGTGGATAGGGGTTTGAAGTCATCCATGTCCTAAGGCCTGGCTAACTGCATGAGTACTTGGGTACTGACTGAATGATTAGAGTACTGCAAGGAGAGTGCCTGGGTGAATTTATAAGTGTTTGGGTTAGGCGCAGTGAATGGATTAGTACATGGTGCTATATGGGTCACTAGAGAAGTGCGAGGGGAGTGACAGGGTGTTTGTTGGAAGTGTTTGGATACTGACTGGGGAATTGAAGGTGGGAAAGACAAGTGTGTAGGTGGTTACAGGACTGCATGCATAGTGGATAGGAGTTTGAAGCAGTCTATGTGCTAAGGCCTGGCTCAGTTCATGAGTACTTGGGTACTGACTGAATGATTAGATTACTGCAAGGAGAGTGCCTGGGTGAATTTATAAATGGTTAGGTGTTGGCGCAGTGAATGGATTAGTACATGGTGCTGAATGGGTCACTGGAGGTGACCAAGGGAAGTGATAGGGTGTTTTCAGGAAGTGTATGTATACTGACTGGGGAATTGAAGATGTGAAAGACAAGTGTGTAGGTGGTTAGAGGACTGCATGCATAGTGGATAGGCATTTGAAGCAGTCCATGTACTGAGGCCTGGCTCAGTGCATTAGTACTTGGGTACTGACTACATGATTAGAGTACAGCAAGGAAAGTGCCAGGGTGAATTTATAAGTGGTTGGGTTTTGCCACAGTGAATGCATTAGTACATGGTGCTGAATGGGTAACTAGAGGAGTGCAAGGGGAGTGACAGTGTGTTTGCTGGAAGTGTATGATGCTGACTGGGGAATTGAAAGTGGGAAACACAAGTGTGTAGGTGGTTACAGGACTGCATGCATAGTGGATAGGCGTTTGAAGCAGTCCATGTGCTAAGGCCTGGCTCAGTGCGTGAGTACTTGGGTACTGACTGAATGATTAGAGTTCTGCAATGATAGTGCCTGGGTAAATTTATAAGTGGTTGGGTTTTGCCGCAGTGAATGCATTAGTACATGGTGCTGAATGGGTAACTAGAGCAGTGCAAGGGGAGTGACAGGGTGTTTGCTGGATGTGTATGGATACTGACTAGGGAATTGAAGGTGTGAAAGACAAGTGTGTAGGTGGTTAGAAGACTGCATGCATAGTGGATAGGGGTTTGAAGCAGTCCATGTGCTAAGGCCTGGCTCAGTTCATGAGTACTTGGGTACTGACTGAATGATTAGATTACTGCAAGGAGAGTGCCTGGGTGAATTTATAAGTGTTTGGGTTAGGCGCAGTGAATGGATTAGTACATGGTGCTATATGGGTCACTAGAGAAGTGCGAGGGGAGTGACAGGGTGTTTGTTGGAAGTGTTTGGATACTGACTGGGGAATTGAAGGTGTGAAAGACAAGTGTGTAGGTGGTTACAGGACTGCATGCATAGTGGATAGGAGTTTGAAGCAGTCTATGTGCTAAGGCCTGGCTCAGTTCATGAGTACTTGGGTAGTGACAGAATGATTAGATTACTGCAAGGAGAGTACCTGGGTGAATATATAAATGGTTAGGTGTTGGCGCAGTGAATGGATTAGTACATGGTGCTGAATGGGCACTGGAGGTGAGCAAGGGAAGTGATAGGGTGTTTGCTGGAGTGTATGGATACTGACTGGGGAACTGAAGATGTGAAAGACAAGTGTGTAGGTGGTTAGAGGACTGCATGCATAGTGGATAGGCGTTTGAAGCAGTTCATGTACTGAGGCCTGGCTCAGTGCATTAGTACTTGGGTACTGACTAAATGATTAGAGTACAGCAAGGAGAGTGCCAGGGTGAATTTATAAGTGGTTGGGTTTTGCTGCAGTGAATGCATTAGTACATGGTGCTGAATGGGTAACTAGAGGAGTGTAAGGGGAGTGACAGTGTGTTTGCTGGAAGTGTATGGATACTGACTTGGGAATTGAAAGTGGGAAAGACAAGTGTGTAGTTGGTTACAGGACTGCATGCATAGTGGATAGGCGTTTGAATCAGTCCATGTGCTAAGGCCTGGCTCACTGCATGAATACTTGGATACTGACTGAATGATTAGAGCATTGCATAGAGAATCCCTGGGGGCATCTATAAGTGTTCGGGATTTGGCGCAGTGAATGGATTAGTACATGGTGCTGAATGGATCAGTAGAGGGGTGCAAGGGGAGTGACAGGGTGTTTGCTGGATGTGTATGGATACTGACTAGGGAATTGAAGGTGTGAAAGACAAGTGTGTAGGTGGTTAGAAGACTGCATGCATAGTGGATAGGGGTTTGAAGCAGTCCATGTGCTAAGGCCTGGCTCAGTTCATGAGTACTTGGGTACTGACTGAATGATTAGATTACTGCAAGGAGAGTGCCTGGGTGAATTTATAAGTGTTTGGGTTAGGCGCAGTGAATGGATTAGTACATGGTGCTATATGGGTCACTAGAGAAGTGCGAGGGGAGTGACAGGGTGTTTGTTGGAAGTGTTTGGATACTGACTGGGGAATTGAAGGTGGGAAAGACAAGTGTGTAGGTGGTTACAGGACTGCATGCATAGTGGATAGGAGTTTGAAGCAGTCTATGTGCTAAGGCCTGGCTCAGTTCATGAGTACTTGGGTACTGACTGAATGATTAGATTACTGCAAGGAGAGTGCCTGGGTGAATTTATAAATGGTTAGGTGTTGGCGCAGTGAATGGATTAGTACATGGTGCTGAATGGGTCACTGGAGGTGACCAAGGGAAGTGATAGGGTGTTTTCTGGAAGTGTATGTATACTGACTGGGGAATTGAAGATGTGAAAGACAAGTGTGTAGGTGGTTAGAGGACTGCATGCATAGTGGATAGGCATTTGAAGCAGTCCATGTACTGAGGCCTGGCTCAGTGCATTAGTACTTGGGTACTGACTACATGATTAGAGTACAGCAAGGAAAGTGCCAGGGTGAATTTATAAGTGGTTGGGTTTTGCCACAGTGAATGCATTAGTACATGGTGCTGAATGGGTAACTAGAGGAGTGCAAGGGGAGTGACAGTGTGTTTGCTGGAAGTGTATGATGCTGACTGGGGAATTGAAAGTGGGAAACACAAGTGTGTAGGTGGTTACAGGACTGCATGCATAGTGGATAGGCGTTTGAAGCAGTCCATGTGCTAAGGCCTGGCTCAGTGCGTGAGTACTTGGGTACTGACTGAATGATTAGAGTTCTGCAATGATAGTGCCTGGGTAAATTTATAAGTGGTTGGGTTTTGCCGCAGTGAATGCATTAGTACATGGTGCTGAATGGGTAACTAGAGCAGTGCAAGGGGAGTGACAGGGTGTTTGCTGGATGTGTATGGATACTGACTAGGGAATTGAAGGTGTGAAAGACAAGTGTGTAGGTGGTTAGAAGACTGCATGCATAGTGGATAGGGGTTTGAAGCAGTCCATGTGCTAAGGCCTGGCTCAGTTCATGAGTACTTGGGTACTGTCTGAATGATTAGATTACTGCAAGGAGAGTGCCTGGGTGAATTTATAAGTGTTTGGGTTAGGCGCAGTGAATGGATTAGTACATGGTGCTATATGGGTCACTAGAGAAGTGCGAGGGGAGTGACAGGGTGTTTGTTGGAAGTGTTTGGATACTGACTGGGGAATTGAAGGTGTGAAAGACAAGTGTGTAGGTGGTTACAGGACTGCATGCATAGTGGATAGGAGTTTGAAGCAGTCTATGTGCTAAGGCCTGGCTCAGTTCATGAGTACTTGGGTAGTGACAGAATGATTAGATTACTGCAAGGAGAGTACCTGGGTGAATGTATAAATGGTTAGGTGTTGGCGCAGTGAATGGATTAGTACATGGTGCTGAATGGGCACTGGAGGTGAGCAAGGGAAGTGATAGGGTGTTTGCTGGAGTGTATGGATACTGACTGGGGAACTGAAGATGTGAAAGACAAGTGTGTAGGTGGTTAGAGGACTGCATGCATAGTGGATAGGCGTTTGAAGCAGTTCATGTACTGAGGCCTGGCTCAGTGCATTAGTACTTGGGTACTGACTAAATGATTAGAGTACAGCAAGGAGAGTGCCAGGGTGAATTTATAAGTGGTTGGGTTTTGCCGCAGTGAATGCATTAGTACATGGTGCTGAATGGGTAACTAGAGGAGTGTAAGGGGAGTGACAGTGTGTTTGCTGGAAGTGTATGGATACTGACTTGGGAATTGAAAGTGGGAAAGACAAGTGTGTAGTTGGTTACAGGACTGCATGCATAGTGGATAGGCGTTTGAATCAGTCCATGTGCTAAGGCCTGGCTCACTGCATGAATACTTGGATACTGACTGAATGATTAGAGCATTGCATAGAGAATCCCTGGGGGCATCTATAAGTGTTCGGGATTTGGCGCAGTGAATGGATTAGTACATGGTGCTGAATGGATCAGTAGAGGGGTGCAAGGGGAGTGACAGGGTGTTTGCTGGATGTGTATGGATACTGACTAGGGAATTGAAGGTGTGAAAGACAAGTGTGTAGGTGGTTAGAAGACTGCATGCATAGTGGATAGGGGTTTGAAGCAGTCCATGTGCTAAGGCCTGGCTCAGTTCATGAGTACTTGGGTACTGACTGAATGATTAGATTACTGCAAGGAGAGTGCCTGGGTGAATTTATAAGTGTTTGGGTTAGGCGCAGTGAATGGATTAGTACATGGTGCTATATGGGTCACTAGAGAAGTGCGAGGGGAGTGACAGGGTGTTTGTTGGAAGTGTTTGGATACTGACTGGGGAATTGAAGGTGTGAAAGACAAGTGTGTAGGTGGTTACAGGACTGCATGCATAGTGGATAGGAGTTTGAAGCAGTCTATGTGCTAAGGCCTGGCTCAGTTCATGAGTACTTGGGTAGTGACTGAATGATTAGATTACTGCAAGGAGAGTACCTGGGTGAATTTATAAATGGTTAGGTGTTGGCGCAGTGAATGGATTAGTACATGGTGCTGAATGGGCACTGGAGGTGAGCAAGGGAAGTGATAGGGTGTTTGCTGGAGTGTATGGATACTGACTGGGGAACTGAAGATGTGAAAGACAAGTGTGTAGGTGGTTAGAGGACTGCATGCATAGTGGATAGGCGTTTGAAGCAGTTCATGTACTGAGGCCTGGCTCAGTGCATTAGTACTTGGGTACTGACTAAATGATTAGAGTACAGCAAGGAGAGTGCCAGGGTGAATTTATAAGTGGTTGGGTTTTGCCGCAGTGAATGCATTAGTACATGGTGCTGAATGGGTAACTAGAGGAGTGTAAGGGGAGTGACAGTGTGTTTGCTGGAAGTGTATGGATACTGACTTGGGAATTGAAAGTGGGAAAGACAAGTGTGTAGTTGGTTACAGGACTGCATGCATAGTGGATAGGCGTTTGAAGCAGTCCATGTGCTAAGGCTTGGCTCAGTGCGTGAGTACTTGGGTACTGACTGAATGATTAGAGTACTGCAATGATAGTGCTTGGGTGAATTTATAAGTGGTTGGGTTTTGCCGCAGTGAATGCATTAGTAGATGGTGCTGAATGGGTAACTAGAGGAGTGCAAAGGTAGTGACAGGGTGTTTGCTGGATGTGTATGGATACTGACTGGGGAATTGAAGGTGTGAAAGACAAGTGTGTAGGTGGTTAGAAGATTTCATGCATAGTGGATAGGGGTTTGAAGCAGTCCATGTGCTAAGGCCTGGGTCACTTGATGAGTTCTTGGCTACTGACTGAATGATTAGTGTACTGCAAGGAGAATGCCTGGGTGAACTTATAAGTGTTTGGGTTTTGGCGCAGTGAATGGATTAGTACATGGTGCTGAATGGGTCACTAGAGAAGTGCGAGGGGAGTGACAGGGTGTTTGTTGGAAGTGTATGGATACTGACTGGGGAATTGAAGGTGTGAAAGACAAGTGTGTAGGTGGTTACAGGAATGCATGCATAGTGTCTAGGCGTTTGAAGCAGTCTATGTGCTAAGGCCTGGCTCAGTTCATGAGTACTTGGGTACTGACTGAATGATTAGATTACTGCAAGGAGAGTGCCTGGGTGCATTTATAAATGGTTAGGTGTTGGCGCAGTGAATGGATTTGTACAAGGTGCTGAATGGGTCACTGGAGGTGAGCAAGGGAAGTGACAGGGTGTTTGCTGGAAGTGTATGGATACTGACTGGGGAATTCAAGGTGTAAAAGACAAGTGTGTAGGTGGTTAGAAGACTGCATGCGTAGTGAATAGGGGTTTGGAGCAGTCCATTTGCTAAGGCCTGGCTCACTGCATGATTACTTGGGTACTGACTGAATGATCAGAGTACTGCAAGGAGAGTGCCTGGGTGAATATATAAGAGGTTGGGTTTTGGCACAGTGAATGATTTAGTACATGGTGCTGAATGGGTCACTACAGGAGTGAAGGGGAGTGACAGGGTGTTTGCTGGAAGTGTACGGATACTGACAGGAGAATTGAAGGTGTGAAAGACAAGTGTGTAGGTGGTTAGAAGACTGCATGCATAGGGAATAGGGGTTTGGAGCAGTCTATGTGCTAAGGCCAGGGTCACTGGATGAGTACTTGGGTTCTGACTGAATGATTGGAGTACTGCAAGGAGAGTGCCTGGGTGAATTTAAAAGTGGTTGGGTTTTGGCGCAGTGAATGGATTAGTACATGGTGCTGAGTGCGTCACTAGAGGAGTGCGAAGGGAGTGCCAGGGTGTTTGCTGGAAGTGTATGGATACTGACTGTAGAATTGAAAGTGTGAAAGACAAGTGTGTAGGTGGTTAGAGGACTGCATGCATAGTGGATAGGGGTTTGAATCAGTCCATGTGCTAAGGCCTGGCTCAGTGCATGAATACTTGGATACTGACTGAATGATTAGAGCACTACATAGAGAATGCCTGGGGGCATGTATAAGTGTTTGGGATTTGGCGCAGTGAATGGATTAGTACATGGTGCTAAATGGATCAGTAGAGGGGTGCAAGGGGGGTGACAGGGTGTTTGCTGGAAGTGTATGGATACTGACTGGGGAATTGAAGGTGTGAAAGTCAAGTGTGTAGGTGGTTAGAGGACTGCATACATAGTGGATAGGTGTTTGAAATCATCCATGTCCTAAGGCCTGGCTAACTGCATGAGTACTTGGGTACTGACTGAATGATTAGAGTACTGCAAGGAGAGTGCCTGGGTGAATTTATAAGTGTTTGGGTTAGGCGCAGTGAATGGATTAGTACATGGTGCTATATGGGTCACTAGAGAAGTGTGAGGGGAGTGACAGGGTGTTTGTTGGAAGTGTTTGGATACTGACTGGGGAATTGAAGGTGTGAAAGTCAAGTGTGTAGGTGGTTAAAGGACTGCATGCATAGTGGATAGGAGTTTGAAGCAGTCTATGTGCTAAGGCCTGGCTCAGTGCATTAGTACTTGGGTACTGACTGAATGATTAGATTACTGCAAGGAGAGTGCCTGGGTGAATTTATAAATGGTTAGGTGTTGGCGCAGTGAATGGATTAGTACATGGTGCTGAATGGGTCACTGGAGGTGAGCAAGGGAAGTGATAGGGTGTTTGCTGGAAGTGTATGGATACTGACTGGGGAATTGAAGATGTGAAAGACAAGTGTGTAGGTGGTTAGAGGACTGCATGCATAGTGGATAGGCGTTTGAAGCAGTCCATGCACTGAGTCCTGGCTCAGTGCATTAGTACTTGGGTACTGACTAAATGATTAGAGTACAGCAAGGAGAGTGCCAGGGTGGATTTATAAGTGGTTGGGTTTTGCCGCAGTGAATGCATTAGTACATGGTGCTGAATGGGTAACTAGAGGAGTGCAAGGGGAGTGACAGTGTGTTTGCAGGAAGTGTATGGATACTGACTGGGGAATTGAAAGTGGGAAAGTCAAGTGTGTAGGTGGTTACAGGACTGCATGCATAGTGGATAAGCGTTTGAAGCAGTCCATGTGCTAAGGCCTGGCTCAGTGCGTGAGTACTTGGGTACTGACTGAATGATTAGAGTACTGCAATGATAGTGCCTGGGTGAATGTATAAGTGGTTGGGTTTTGCCACAGTGAATGCATTAGTACATGATGCTGAATGTGTAACTAGAGGAGTGCAAGGGGAGTGACAGGGTGTTTGCTGGATGTGTATGGATACTGACTGTGGAATTGAAGGTGTGAAAGACAAGTGTGTAGGTGGTTAGAAGACTACATGCATAGTGGATAGGGGTTTGAAGCAGTCCATGTGCTAAGGCCTGGCTCATTGGATGAGTACTTGGGTAGTGACTGATTGATTAGAGTACTGCAAGGAGAGTGCCTAGGTGAATTTATAAGTGGTTGGGTTTTGGGGCAGTGAATGGATTAGTACATGGTGCTGAATGGGTCACTGGAGGAGTGCAAGGGGAGTGACAGGGTGTTTGCTGGAGTGTATGTATACTGACTGGGGAATTGAAGGTGTGAAAGACAAGTGTGTAGGTGGTTGGAGGACTGCATGCATAGTGGATAGGGGTTTGAAACAGTCCATGGACTAAGGCCTGGCTTTCTGCATGAGTACTTGGGTACTGACTGAATGATTAGAGTACTTTAAGGAGAGTGCCTAGGTGAATTTATAAGTGGTGGGGTTTTGGCGCAGTGAATGGATTAGTACATGGTGCTGAATGGGTCACTGGAGGAGTGCAAGGGGAGTGACAGGGTGTTTGCTGGAGTGTATAGATATTGACTGGGGAATTGAAGGTGTGAAAGACAAGTGTGTAGGTAGTTAGACAACTGCATGCATAGTGGATAGGGGTTTGAAACAGTCCATGGACTAAGGTCTGGCTTTCTGCATGAGTACTTGGGTACTGACTGAATGATTAGAGTACTGCAAGGTGAGTGACTGGGTGATTGTATAAATTGTTGGGTTTTGGCGCAGTAAATGGATTAGTACATGGTGCTGAATTGATCAGTAGAGGAGTGCAAGGCGAGTGACAGGGTGTTTACTGGAAGTGTATGGATACTGACTGGGGAATTGAAGGTGTGAAACACAAGTGTGTAGGTGGTTAGAGGACTGCATACAAAGTGGATAGGGGTTTGAAGCCATCCATGTCCTAAGGCCTGGCTAACTGCATGAGTACTTGGGTACTGACTGAATGATTAGAGTACTGCAAGGAGAGTGCCTGGGTGAATTTATAAGTGTTTGGGTTTTGGCGCAGTGAATGGATTAGTACATGGTGCTGAATGGGTAACTAGAGGAGTGCAAGGGGAGTGACAGGGTGTTTGCTGGAAGTGTATGGATACTGACGTGAGAACTGAAGGTGTGAAAGACAAGTGTGTAGGTAGTTAGAGGACTGAATGCATAGTGGATAGGCATTTGAAGCAGTCCATGTGCTAAGGCCTGGCTCAATGCATGAGTACTTGTGTATTGACTGAATGATTAGAGTAATGCCAGGAGAGTACCTGGGTGAATTTATAAGTGGATGGGTTTTGGCGCAGTGAATTGATTAGTACATGGTGCTGAATGGGTCCCTAAAGGAGTACAAGGGGAGTGACAGGGTGTTTGCTGGAAGTGTATGGACACTGACTGGAGAATTGAAGGTGTGAAAGACAAGTGTGTAGGTGGTTAGAGGACTGCAAGCACAGTGGATAGGGGTTTCTAGCAGTCCATGTGCTAAGGCCTGGCTCACTGCATGAGTACTTGGGTACTGACTGAATGATTAGAGTACTGCAAGGTGAGTACCTGGGTGAATTTATAAGTGTTTGGGTTTTGGCGCAGTGAATAGATTAGTACATGGTGCTGAATGGGTCGCTAGAGGAGTGCAAGGGAAGTGACAGGGTATTTGCTGGAAGTGTATGGATACTGACTGGGGAATTTGAGGTGGGAAAGACAAGTGTGTAGCTGGTTACACAACTGCATGCAGAGTGGATAGGGGTTTGAAGCACTCCATGTGCGAAGGCCTGGGTCACTGGATGAGTACTTGGGTACTGAGTGAATAATTAGAGTACTGCAAGGAGAGTGCCTTGGTGAATTTATACGTTTTTGGGTTTTGGCACAGTGAATGGATTAGTACATGGTGCTAAATGGGTCACTAGAGGAGTGCAAGGGGAGTGACAGGGTGTTTGCTGGAAGTCTATGGATACTGACTGGGGAATTGAATGTGTGAAAGACAAGTGTATAGGTGGTTAGAGGACTGCATACATAGTGGATAGGGGTTTGAAGCAGTCCATGTGCTAATGCCTGGCTCAATGCATGAGTGCTTGGGTACTGACTGACTGATTAGAGTACTGCAAGGAGAGTGCCTGGGAGAATTTATAAGTGTTTGGGTTTTGGCTCAGTGAATGGATTAGTACGTGGTGCTGAATGGGTCACTAGAGGAATGCAAGGGGAGTGACAGGGTGTTTTCTGGAAGTGTATGGATACTGACTGGGGAATTGAAGGTGTCAAAGACAAGTGTATAGGTGGTTAGAGGACTGCATGCATAGTGGATAGGCATTTGAAGCAGTCCATGTGCTAAGGCCTGGCTCAGTGCATGAGTACCTGGGTACTGACAGAATGATTAGAGTACTGCAAGGAGAGTGCCTGGGTGAATTTATAAGTGGTTGGGTTTGGTACAGTGAATGAATTAGTACATGGTGCTGAATAGATCACTAGAGGAGTGCAAGAGGAGTGACAGGGTGTTTGCTGGAGTGTATAGATACTGACTGGGGAATTTAAGGTGTAAAAGACAAGTGTGTAGGTGGTTAGAGGACTGCATGGATAGTGGATAGGGGTATGAAGCAGTCCATATGCAAAGGCCTGGCTCACTGCATGAGTACTTGGGTACTGACGGAATGATCAGAGTACTGCAAGGAAAGTGCCTGGGTGAATTTATAAGTGTTTGTGTTTTGGCGCAGTGAATGGATTAGTACATGGTGTAGAATGGGTCACTGGAGGAGTGCAAGGGGAGTGACAGGGTGTTTACTGGAAGTGTATGGATACTGACTGGGGAATTGAATTTGTGAAAGTGTGTAGGGGGTTATAGGACTGCATGTATAGTGGATAGGCGTTTGAAGCAGTCCATGTGCTAAGGCCTGGCTGAGTGCATGAGTACTTGGATACTGACTAAATGATTAGAGTACTGCAAGGAAAGTGCCTGGGTGGATTTATATGTCATTGGGTTTTGCCGCAGTGACTGCATTAGCACATTGTGCTGAATGGGTCACTAGAGGAGTGAAAGAGGAGTGACAGGGTGTTTCTTGGAAGTGTATGGATTCTGACTGGGGAACTGAAGGTGTGAAAGACAAGTGTGTAGGTGGTTAGAGGATTGCATGCATAGTGGATAGGCGTTTGAAGCAGTTCATGTGCTAAGGCCTGAATCACTGCACGAGTACTTGAGTACTGACTGAATGATTAGAGTACTGCAAGGAGAGTGCCTGGGTGAATTTATAAGTGGTTGGGTTTTCGTGCAGTGAATGGATTAGTACATGGTGCTGAATGGGTCACTAGAGGAGTGAAAGGGGAGTGACAGGGTGTTTGCTGGTAGTGTATGGATATTAACTGGGGAATTGAAGGTGTGAAAGACAAGTGTGTAGGTGGTTAGAGGACTGCATGCATAGTGGATAGGCGTTTGAAGCAGTGTATGTGCTAAGGCCTGGCTTACTGCTTGAGTACTTGGGTACTGACTGAATGATTAGAGTACTGCAAGGTGAGTGCCTGGGAGAATGTATACGTTTTCGAGTTTTGGCACAGTCAATGGATTAGTACATGGTGCTGAATGGGTGACTAGAGGAGTGCAAGGGAAGTGACACGGTGCTTGCTGGAAGTGTATGGATACTGACTAGGGAATTGAATGTGTGAAAGACAAGTGTGTAGGGGGTTAGAGCACTGCATGCATAGTGGATAGGCGTTTGATGCAGTCCATGTGCTAAGGCCTGACTCACTGCATGAGTACTTGGGTACTGACAAAATGATTAGAGTACTGCAAGGAGAGCGCCTGGGTGATATTATAAGTGGATGCTTTTTGGCGCAGTGAATGGATTAGTACATGGTGCTGAATGGGTAACTAGAGGAGTGCGAGGGGAGTGACAGGGTGTTTGCCAGAAGTTTATGGATACTGACTGGGAAATTGAAGTTGTGAAAGACAAGTGTGTAGGTGGTTAGGGGACTGCATACATAGTGGATAGGGGTTTGATGCAGTCCATGTGCTAAGGCCTGGCTCACTGCATGAGTACTTGGGTACTGACTGAATGATTAGAGTACTGCAAGGAGAGTGCCTGGGTGAATTTATAAGTGTTTGGGTTTTGGCGCAGTGAATGAATTAGTACATGGTGCTGAATGAGTCACTAGAGGAGTGCAAGGGGAGTGACAGGGTGTTTGCCAGAAGTTTAATCAATCAATCAATCAAAGCTTTATTTCGACATGTGATGTCATAAAAGCACAGCAGTATATAAAACACAATTTCATGAAAAATACATTTTAAAAGCATGTCATAAAAGGATCTAATAGCCTTATATACAATAAATATTTAAAAATGTATTAAACTTAGCAGCTTTGGAGATAAAAGGGGAAATTAACTGGATCTAATTAGCCTCTGCCTGATCAGCCATGCCCAACCTAAGAATTTGGCCACCCCGCAGACTATGGTAGTATCTGTGGTCGATTTAAGAATTCTCAGGGCGGCAAGATAGTCCCTTGTCCCTAGCTGCAGACAAACGGGCCTGAGCCATTTCGATCTTGGTGGCGCATAAGCTGGACAGACAAAAAAAAGGTGGGAGATGTTTTCAACAGCGCCAGGGCAAGTTGGACAATCCAGCGGAGTCTTATGCGGGGGATTCCACTTACTGGTACGGTCACGGAGGGGAAGGGTCCCAAACCTAAACTGGATGAAAAGTGATCTATCCTTGGGCTTTGTGATGAAGTCCAGGTAAGGTTTCTTAAAAGGGCGTGAGCTTGTGCTGACGGAATGCCTCTGTCAACCTACCAAGATTAGGATCTCTTGACTCCAGGGCATCAACCCATACCCAAAAGGCTCTTTTAGTTTCCTCCTTCGATATTGGTGCCCCCAGATCCCGATCAGATGCGAGGCCTGTTGCGACCAAAAGCTTCTTGATGTTTGTGACCCACTCGATTTTATGAGCTCCTCGCAAGTTCATAACCTCCCTTAGGCCATCGGCGTAGTTGGAAAGCTCAGGGGTGCGCCACAACCGCGCCCAGTATAACAGAGGGCAGAGAGTGACTAGATCTCTAATAGAGCGCCTACCAAGGTCGCTCAATAGTGGTTTAGTCGGGGTACCCCCTGGGAGCGATACAAGGTCTCTGAGGAACTTGTTTTCATTGGTCACTAGGGCATCTTCGCAGCAGAAGCCCCATAGTTCCGCGCCATAGAGGGCACTACCTACCACCTTTGCAGCATAGATTTCCAGAACTGGAGCAATGGGTTTGGTAGTGGAGGCACGGAATTCCTTTCCCAGGGCTCCAGTTACCCGTCTATGGTTGAGCACCATTTTATCAATATGGGGCTGCCACTTGAGCCTGTCAGTGACTCTAATCCCCAAATAATCGAACTCCTTGACACGCTCAAGTGGTTTTCCATCTAAGGTCAAGGTGGAACCAAAGGATCTAGTTGGGTTGAAATAGAGGAGTTTGGTTTTGGAAGTATTAATGACAAGGCCTCTCAGCTCACAGAACAGAAAGAAGCGATCTAAAAGCTTCTGTAATCCTGCTGGTGTTTTTGAAATTAGAAGCGTGTCATCCGCAAAGAGAAGGGCGGGGACTTTGTCACCCGCCAGTGTGGGGACATCAGCTTCAACTTCGAGCAGGTAGGAGACTACGCCATTCACAAACAATGTGAAGAGCGTAGGTGCCAACACACAACCTTGGCGAACCCCTCTATTCACCGGGATTTTATCGGTTTTTTGTTCCTGAGTCCCCCATCTGATGCGAGCAAAGTTATTTTCGTGCATCCGAATGAGAAGATTCAGGATGTATGGAGGGATCCCCAGCTCCTCCAAGACCAACCACAGGCGATCACGGGGAACCAGATCGAAGGCGGTCTTAAGATCAATGAACGCCAAATATAGGGTGCCCTTGCCAATGGTGACCACCTTCCAGTAGAGAAGCACTAGCCTGAAGGCTTGGTCAAATGTACTGGTGCAGGCCCTAAAGCCTGCCTGGAACTTTGTCATGATGCCATTTTCATCCACCCAGGAGTGGATCCTCTCCAGGAGGACCCTACCGACCAATTTCTGTCCAGAATCTATGAGACTGATTGGGCGGTAGTTCGCTGGGTCTCCCCTAGAGCCCTTCTTGAAAATGGGAATTACTTCAGCTCCCCTCCAAGACTCAGGCACCGGTGAGCCATCCAACAAAGTATTAATAAAGATCGCAAAATACGTTGCCCATCCGTCAATGTTAGCTTTGTATAGGTCACCCGGGATACCATCTGGTCCCGGGGCCTTTGCGGATACAATTTTATTAATGGCGGTCTCAACCTCTTTCTTCTCGATCCTGGCGAATAAGAAGTGATCAGAAAGTGTGGCTATGGGCCCCGATCGGGTGCAGAGGTCCTCCACAGGCTCCACCCCTACATATAGGTTCCTAAAATGGTCAAACCATTCCCTGTCCGTAATATGGTTGGGGATTTGGTCCTGGTCGTGGATAGTGGATCTTCTCACTATGGACCAAAAAAGCTCTCAATTTTTTGAGTGGCTCGCAGATTTTAAAGAATCCCAACGCTGCTCTTCCCAGACCTTCCTGGCAGAAACAAGTGCCTGTCTGTAAAGCAACCTCGCTTGCCTGACCTCACCTGGATTGTTAGATTTAATTGCAAGGATCATGCTGTTTTTTTTTAATCTACAGTCTTTATTAAACCACTTGTTTTCTGGCTTAGCTCTTGGGTTGGATTTTTTCCTGTGATCAAGGAGCAGGATACCAATCGAATCCATAGTTTCCTCGAAAACTTTGGTATGACCAGACGTGTCCTTGGATGCTATGGAGAGCCTGGCGGTATGGTCAGCAAGGATTTTCTCCAGAGCAGCAAGTTTTGTGTTGCACAGGATGAATTGTGACCATTTAAAGAATCTATTACAATTAGAGGGCTGGAGTATCTTAGTTATCATTTGCATTCCGTGAGAGGGGGTTTGAACTTGTCTATGCCACAACTCCCGCATGCTAAGAGACAAAGGGTTATGGTCACTGTTGATTGATGGTGTTACGATCATGTCGACAACAAGTTTCCAACCTCTCCTGTCGATCAATATATAATCAATTCTGCTTTGACAGGCGACCCTATTAAAAGTGTTAGCACCCACTGGGTCAGAGGTTGTACGCCCATTTGCAGCTCTTAGGCCGAATTCTAGTACTAGGGCATTTAATTGGATCACGACCGGGGACCATCTTTTTACGGGGTTAAGAGATAGTAAGGGAATACCCCATCTGGTGTCCTCATCTTGTGTTCCCAAAATGTCATCTGTAGCAAGCGGTTCAAATGAACAATTAAGATCGCCAGCAACAAGTAAGAAGGAATCAGGAGGGCAAGTGGAAAGCATGCCTGAGAGGGCTGTGATGGTACAGGACTTAGCACCCCCTTGGGTTCCACGGACATAAACATTGAAAAGTTCCCATGAATAGCCACTCTTAGTGCCTTTGATGGTAAGTCTCATTATGTCTGGCGTGGAGCAGCTATTAAGTGTAATCCTAAGGTTGAGGTCTGCCCTAACCCAGACCATAAGACCACCAGAGGGGCGGCCACGACCGATTGTGGTTGCTGGTACAAAAAAACAAGAAAACCCCGGCTTGTACAGTGGCTCAACACTCCAGGTTTCCTGGAACATACATATATCATGTTCCTCAATTAGTTCACTCCAGTCTGGGAGAGTGAGCTTGCTACGTAGACCTGCCACATTCCAGGAGACAAGCTTGAAATGACTGGAGAGGTTTTCCCGGGGAGTGGAAGCACTTGGGGGGTGATCTTGGTGGTAATCAGTGCTGATGGTGGACCTCTGGGGTAAGTTTATTAGAGTAGGTGGGTCCAGACCCAAATGTTCTGATGGTGTGATGGAGTCTAATGTGCAGCAACCTAGGGGGATCGGGGAGGTGATTGATATACCTCCGTTACCCTGCAGTCAATCAACAGGCTGCTATAGCGATTTTCCGTAGGGATAAGATCTAGCGTCAGTGGGGGTATAGGCCGGCTCCCCTGCGGCAAGCCCCTCCTGTTCCGGTGAACAAACGTCCACGCTTCCGTGAAGTGACCAGGAGGATAAAAATAGGTCAAGGGGAGGGCTACGATAGATGCTCCTGGGCTAGAGTATCTCCAGTTGCAAATATGCTCAACAGTTTTGGGGTCATTAAAATTAATTAGGATACAGTCCCCCCTTATATTCTTTGCCAGGTGACCTACCCATGGGACCCTTCTTACCATAAGTATTTTACTACTTTTATGCGTTGGCAGTGGTCTATTTTTGTTGAGCCAGTGTACCACCCTGTTCCTCAAGGTTGTGGGTGACTCAACTTCATTTTTGCCCAATTCGGGGACCCCTGCTAGGATTACGACATATGGGGCAGTTTCAGGTGGCAGGTTGGGGATATTTGCCCCACTTGGGGACCTGGGTGTAGGTATCCTAGCGACCTCTTTCGGCTGGGTTGTACTAAAGTGCTTGGACTTCCTGTAATCGAGAACTGGAGTGGGCTCATTAGTTACAATTGCTGGTTGGCATTCAGGGGGGACTACTGGTTGAACTTGGGGGACCACCAGGTCCTTTGCTACTCTTATATTGACCGGTGTGTTCAAGGCCCCTGGTCGATAGATGTTATTTGGAGTGTTAGTCAAGACGCCAAGGCTGCGTTCAATCCTGGATAGGTGTTGTTCAATTTTAAGTATTCTATCCTCCACAGGATGGAGGAGAAGCCTGATTGCATCAAGTATATCATGTATATTCGATAAATCTGGGGACCCTCCCTTGTCTATTTCACTTGGCCCCCAGTGACATCCCGACGCATTGTTCTAGTTGGTGATAAGTATGATTGAAGAGTAGCCTTGTCTGGCAATACCGCCAGTGAGGGCTGCTTCGGGACAAAAGTTTTTTTTTTCAATTTTCCAGTGTGGTTTGTCGATTTTTGCTTTCTTTTAGTAGTCTTGCCCTTCCCACCATTAGAGGGTGGGCGCCCTTGTTTGTTTTTAGGGATTGCCCCAGGATTTCGCTCGCGCAGCTGCCTAGTGCCAGGCTCTGGGACTATACCAGTGGCAGTCGGCAACAAGCGAGGAGAAATTAACAAAGAGTCAAGGGCCATAGACTGATCCTCCAAAGAAACAGCGGCAACTGTTCCACTGGATGGCAGGTCCTGGGTGGTGAGATCCACATCAGATCCAGTAGTGGTGACATGGTTGAAAATTTGCTGTACAGGAGAACGCACATTAGCGAGGTAGCCCATGGAGGACCTCCTGGCTGCTGCAAGGTCCTGCGAAACACGGCGTTCCAGGAGCATGATTTCTTGGTCAATAACACAGTTGACCTTAGTGACAAATTGGTCCATCGTTCCAGTAAGGCGTTCATTAGCCGCTCTACCTTTGGAGTCTTTTGGTGGCATAATAGGGGCCAGGGGGTTGGTTGAAGAGAGACCGAGCACAGCAGAAGCAAACAAGTAACCGATCAAATGTACAGCTTCAAGTGACAGTATTCCTTACAATAGACCTAATGGAATAAAAGGACAACAGTACCTTGGCACGTTCGATGAGAGTGCGACCTTAGGGAGGTTGCCCAGTCCAGTCCACTCCGGTCAGTGACGGGCAAGGACGGGCCCGCCCTTGGCCCGGGCTTCGCCCGGGCGCCGCCCGCGCGCGTCCCGCGCTGTGGGTCTCCTCCCGGAGCTTTAACCATCCCCGGCGCTGCCTGGTGACGAAATTGGCAGGCGCCCGGGTGAGGGAATGATGGGAATTGTAGTTTTTGCTCGCTCCGCCGTTCTCCTCACGGCACCGCAAACACCAACACAGGAGTTCAGGAGTGAAGCGCCGTTCCCCTCACGGCTGGCAAGGTAAGGAGCACCTTCAAAGGAATACAACAAAGCGTCCTGCGCTGCGGGTCTCCTCCCGGAGCTTTAACCCTCCCCGGCGCTGCCTGGTGACGAAATTGGCAGGCGCCCGGGTGAGGGAATGATGGGAATTGTAGTTTTTGCTCGCTCCGCCGTTCCCCTCACGGCACCGCAAACACCCACACAGGAGTTCAGGAGTGAAGCGCCGTTCCCCTCACGGCTGGCAAGGTAAGGAGCACCTTCAAAAGAATACAACAAAGCGTCCCGCGCTACGGGTCTCCTACCGGAGCTTTAACCCTCCTCGGCGCTGCCTGGTGACGAAATTGGCAGGCGCCCGGGTGAGGGAATGATGGGAATTGTAGTTTTTGCTCGCTCCGCCGTTCCCCTCACGGCACCGCAAACACCAACACAGGAGTTCAGGAGTGAAGCGCCGTTCCCCTCACGGCTGGCAAGGTAAGGAGCACCTTCAAAGGAATACAACAAAGCGCCAGAATTTTATGGATACTGACTGGGGAAATGAAGGTGTGAAAGACAAGTGTGTAGGAGGCTAGAGGACTGCAGGCATAGTGGATAGGTGTTTGAAGCAATCCATGTGCTAAGGCCTGGCTCAGCGCATGAGTACTTGGGTACTGACTGAATGATTAGAGTACTGCAAGGAGAGTGCCTGGGTGAATTTATAAGTGGTTGGGTTTTGGCGCAGTGAATTGATTAGTACATGGTGCTGAATGGGTCACTGGAGGAGTGCAAGGGGAGTGACTGGGTGTTTACTGGAGTCTATAGATACTAGTTGGGGAATTGAAGGTGTGAAAGACAAGTGTGTAGGTGGATAGAGGACTGCATACATAGTGGATAGGGGTATGAAGCAGTCCATGTGCTAAGGCCTGGGTCACTGGATGAGAACTTGGGTACTGACTGAATGATTAGATTACTGTAAGGAGAGTGCCTGGGTGAATTTATAAGTGGTGGGTTTTGGCGCAGTGACATTATTAGTACATGGTGCTGAATGGGTCACTAGAGGAGTGCGAGGGAAGTGACAGGGTGTTTGTTGGAAGTGTATGGATACTGACAGGTGAATTGAAGGTTTCAAAGACAATTGTGTAGGTGGTTACAGGACTGCATGCATCGTGGGTAGGCGTTTGAAGCAGTCCATGTGCTAAGGCCTGGCTCAGTGCATGAGTACTTGGGTACTGAATAAATGATTAGAGTACTGCAAGGAGACTGCCTGGGTGAATTTATAAGTGTTTGGGATTTGGCGCAGTGAATGGATTAGTACATGGTGCTGAATGGGTCACTAGAGGAGTGCAAGGGGAGTGACAGGGTGTTTTCTGGAAGTGTATGGATACTGACTGGGGAATTGAAGGTGTCAAAGTCAAGTGTGTAGGTGGTTAGATGACTGCATGCATAGTGGATAGGCATTTGAAGCAGTCCATGTGCTAAGGTCTGGCTCAGTGCATGAGTACCTGGGTACTGACTGAATGATTAGAGTACTGCAAGGAGAATGCCTGGGTGAATTTATAACTGGTTGGGTTTTGGTGCAGTGAATGGATTAGTACATGGTGCTGAATAGGTCACTAGAGGAGTGCAAGAGGAGTGACAGGGTGTTTCCTTGAAGTGTATGGATACTGACTGAGGAATTGAAGGTGTGAAAGACAAGTGTGTAGGTGGTTAGAGGACTGCATGCATAGTGGATAGGCGTTTGAAGCAGTCCATATGCAAAGGCCTGGCTCACTGCATGAGTACTTGGGTACTGACTGAATGATTAGAGTACTGCAAGGAAAGTGCCTGTGTGAATATTTAAGTGGTTGGGTTTTGGCGCAGTAAATCGATTAGTACATGGTGCTGAATGGGTCACTGGAGGAGTGAAAGGGGAGTGTTACTGGACTGTATGTATACTGACTTGGGAATTGAAGTTGTTGGGTTTTGGCACAGAAAATGAATTAGTACATGGTGCTGAATGGATCAGTAGAGGAGTGCAAGGGGAGTGACAGGGTGTTTTCTGGAGTGTATGTATACTGACTCGGGAATTGAAGGTGTGAAAGACAAGTGTGTAGTTGGTTAGAGGACTGCATTCATAGTGGATAGGGGTTTGAAGCAGTCCATGTGCTAAGGCCTGGCTTACTGCATGAGTACTTGGGTACTGACTAAATGATAAGAGTACTGCAAGGAAAGTGTCTGGGTGAATTTATAAGTGGTTGGGTTTTCGCGCAGTGAATGGATTAGTACATGGTGCTGATTGGGTCACTGGAGGAGTGCAAGGGGAGTGACAGTGTGTTTGCTGGAGTGTATAGATACTGACTGGGGAATTTAAGGTGTGAAAGACAAGTGTGTAGGTGGTTAGAGGACTGCATGCATAGTGGATAGGGGTATGAAGCAGTCCATGTGCTAAGGCCTGGCTCAGTGCATGAGTACTTGGGTACTGACTGAATGATTAGAATACTTCAAGGAGAGTGCCTGGGTGAATGTATAAGTGTTTGGGTTTTGGCGCAGTGAATGAATTAGTACATGGTGCTGAATGGGTCACTAGAGGAGTGCAAGAGGAGTGACAGGGGGTTTGCTGCAAGTGTATGGATACTGACTGTGGAATTGAAGGTGTGAAAGACAAGTGTGTAGGTGGTTACAGGATTGCATGCATAGTGGATAGGTGTTTGAAGCAGTCCATGTGCTAAGGCCTGGCTCAGTGCATTTGTACTTGGGTACTGACTGAATGATTAGAGTACTGCAAGGAGAGTGCCTGGGTGAATTTATAAGTGGTTGCGTTCTGGCGCAGTGAATGGATTAGCACATGGTGCTGAATGGGTCACTAGAGGAGTGCAAGGGAAGTGACAGTGTGTTTGCTGGAAGTGTATGGATACTGACTGTAAAATTGAAGGTGTGAAAGACACGTGTGTAGGTGGTTCGAAGACGGCATGCATAATGGATAGGGGTTTGAAGCAGTCCATGTGCTAAGGCCTGGGTCACTTGATGAGTACTTGGGTACTGACTGAATGATTAGAGTACTGCAAGGAGAGTGCCTGGGTGAATTTATAAGTGTTTGGGTTTTGGCGGAGTGAATGGATTAGTACATTGTGCTGAATGGGTCACTAGAGGAGTACAAGGGGAGTGAGTCCTAGAGCCAGTGCTATGCTAAAAGTCACTTAGAATACACTTAAAACACCTACATACACTAGGGAACACTATGCGTTGGGGTACCCCTGTGATTAGAATGACCTCCTCTGTAAGCCCCTAGTACATAATAGGGCAGGGGGTTTAAAACTACCTCTTAAAACTCGCCACAGTGCACGTTTGCACACTGTTTAAGGGAGGGGGGGGGCTAAGCTGACATGTACAAACACGCCCTGTGTCCGTTTTAATTTGGGGGATAAAGTCCCCTTGAATCCTGAGTGTCCCTTGGGTCCAACTAGCCCACCAGGTATCTACAGTTAGTGCCACAAAGCTGCGTTGCAGAGAGGTGTAAAAAGTGGCACGGCCTGGACCAACTCTCTGCAACGCAGCGCAGTGGCGCTTACTGGAAGCACCTGGTGGACTAGTTGGCCCCCAGGGGCCTCAGGATTGAAGGCAAATTATTTCTCCATCTTAGAACGCGCCACAGGGCATGTTTGCACAGGTCACCTCAGGCCCCATCCCCTCCCTTCATCACTGTGTAAATGCACCCTGTGGCCGTTTTAATTTGCAGAGAGGTGTAAAAAGGGGCACGGCCTAGGCCACCTCTCTGAAACAGCGCAGTGGCGCTTACTGGAAGCACCTGGTGGGTTAGTTGGCCCCCTGGGGCTCTCAGGATTGAAGGAGAATTATTATCCCAACTTAAAATGCGCCACAGGGCGTGTTTTCACACTTCACCTCAGGCCGCGTCCTCTCCCTTCCCCACTGTTTAAACACGCCCTGTGGCTGTTTTAAGTTGGGAGATTAAGTCCCCTTGAATCCTGAGGGTCCCTTGGGCCAAACTAGCCCACTAGGTACCTCCAGTAAGCGCCGTTGCAGAGATGTGTAAAAAGGGGTACGGCCTGCACCACCTCTCTGCAACGCAGCGCAGTGTTATGTTATGTTATGTTATTCACTTTTATTAGGCGCACAGCTGCCCCAGCGAAGGGGCGTCCTGGCGCCTGATCAGGTACACAACACAACAGGTCAAGGCCAAGAAAAGAGAAATCAGATAGCAGGGGCAAACAGATGTGTTTTAATGGCGCGTCTAAAAAGAGTCAGGCTGTTTAGGGCGCGAATATGTAAAGGAAGGGAATTCCATAGATCAGCCGCCAGAACACGAAAAGAGCGTCCTCCCATCCTACTCAGCCTGAACCTAGGCTTAGTCGCCAGATGGTAAGATTCAGACCTGAGAGACCGCGTGGGGACGTAAGGAGAAATAAGGCCCGCCAAAGCAGGGGGAGAGGAAAGCTTCAGGATCTTAAATGTCAGACAGAGAGCCTTAAATTTGATTCTCTGTCTGACCGGAAGCCAGTGAAGGGAGATCAGAACAGCAGAGACAGAGCCTCGTCTCGGAAAGCCAACAATGGCCCGTGCAGCAGCGTTCTGCACCCTCTGAAGCCTAGTAGCCTCAGCCTGGTTGACTCCAAGAAGCAAGGCACTCCCGTAGTCCAGCCGGGAAAGAATAGAGGCCTGAACCACCAGTTGCCGAGTGGGGGGGTCAAAGAATTTGAGGACTGACCTCAGCCCTCGCAGAATACCAAAACAGGTAGCTGCTGTCTTCTTTGTATGGCTGGTATAAGAAAGATTGGAATCCAGCCACACCCCCAGATTTTTAACTTCGGCCGCTGGAATGGGGGACACCCCGAGTTCAGAAGGCCACCACTGGTCTCCCCAAAGTTCCGCCTGCTTCCCCACAACCAGGACCTCGGTTTTCTTAGCATTAAGCTGTAGGCAGTTGCTACGCATCCAGCTAGCCACAGCTATAAGTCCTGCATGGAACCTGGGCGCAGTCACCTCAGGGTCCCCACTGAGTGTCACCGCCAGCTGCGTGTCGTCGGCATACGATGTCATGGTAAGGCCACATTGCCTGACGACAGCGGCCAACGGTTTCACATACAAGTTGAACAATGTGGGGCTTAAAGCAGAACCCTGAGGGACTCCCAGTTCCAAAGAATGGAAAGAGGACTGGCCAGGTGGAATGGCTACTTTGAAAAACCGGTCCGAGAGGAAGGAGCGGAACCACTGAAGAGCCTTCCCCCCAATACCCACTTCCTCCAAGCGCCGCATCAGAATGTCATGAGACACCGTGTCAAACGCGGCGCTCAGGTCTAACAATAGGAGTGCCGCAGTCTGCCCCGCATCCAGCACTGACCGCAAATGCTCGGTCATGAAGAGCAAAGCAGTTTCAGTGCTGTGTTGGGCGCGAAAACCATTTTGACTCTCGTCAAGAATGTTATTACGAGAGAGGTGGGCAGACAAGATGGAATTCACGTGTGCCTCAGTGACCTTGGCGGTCCAAGGCAGGAGGGAGATGGGCCGGTAATTCTCTGGGAGCAAGGGGTCATAGTTGGATTTCTTCAGAATAGGGCTGACCACAGCTTGCTTCCAGGATGGCGGGACCACGCCCTCACTGAGGGAAAGATTAATCACGTCCAAAATGGGTTCACGACAGAGAGGCGGGAGACGAATAAGGAACTCCGGCTTCAATGGGTCTAAGGGGGAGCCAGATTTAATTTTAAGGCTCAGAGTGTCAGATACCTCGTTAGACATAGCCGGCAGGATGGACAGAGTTTCGGACACCGGGACCTTCATATCACTAAGAGCATCCCCGAAGACAGATGGTATAAATCCTCGATAGATTGTCTGCACCTTCCCCACGAAAAAGGATGCCAAACTTTCACAGTGAGAGTCCGTGCAGATTTCTTGCGAGGTAGCCCGTTTCCCCATCAGGTCTTTGAGTACCTTGAAAATTAACTTAGAAGGGTTAGGGCTGTTGGAAAACTCAGCTGCATAGTAAGCGGCCCGGGTTTGACAGATAGCTCTGTGATAGGTCTTAAGCTGGGCAAAGTACAGTGATTTTAACGTGGGATCAAAGGATTTTCGCCAGGCCCTCTCAGCTTGCCTGCAAGTTCTCTTAAGTTCGGCAAGAGTCTCATTATACCAAGGGCTGCGATTTTTTACGTGACATTTAGCCCAGCGCAGAGGTATAAGAGAATCGAGGGCAGTAAGGACCCAGTTGCAATACTGTTCATATCCCTGTTCCACATTCTGCAGTTTGCCCAGGGGTTGTGCCTCCAATATCCTGACAAACTCCTCCAACTTGAGTTTACGCCAATTGCGCTTTAAGATCTGTTTATCCACAGGTTTAAATTGCGGATTTTCTAGGGGGCATGACACCTTGACCAACAGATGGTCAGTCCAACCCACCACCATCGGCTCAGATGATCTAGCCCGAACTAGGGTGGTAAAAAAGGGGTCAAGTATATGACCTCCTATATGGGTGGGGGAGGTGACTAGTTGGTTAAATTGCATCGCTTCCAGGTCCGCTAACAAGGAGCTGATGGATAGAGATGACGTCTGATCAAGATGTATATTTAAGTCACCTACTATGCTAAAGTTAGCACACCTAGGAGCCAGCGAGCCAACCACATCCGCAAGGGCAGCCTTAAAAGCAGTGTCGTTCCCCGGTGGACGATAGATAAGCACACCACTGAAGGTAAATTGATGACTAACCCTTACCTTAAACGAGGCGCTTTCACACATTGGAAGATCAAAAGCCTTCCACTCAGCTGGGAAGCAGGATTTAATCGCCATGGCTATACCACCTCCCCTAGTCGAACGGTTCAAGGTAAACACCGTGTAGGTAGAGGGGAAAGCCAGATTTATAATGGCAGTGTCAGCGTCCTGTAACCAAGTTTCGGTAAGAAAAATGATATCAGGAAGGTCCGTATCTATCATGTCCCGTAGTGACTGATGGTGCTTGACCAAAGATCTAACATTCAAGCTCCATATATTAAGTTCCTGCTCGGAGCAATCCGTATGAATGCCACGAGCAGTCCCTACAGCAAGTCGTACCCCATTGGGAGTAGCCAGGGAAAAACTGCCGCAAGAACAGTCATAAGGTCCCGAGAGAGGAGGTACAGGGACAGAGTTACACGCCAAAAGGCTGTCTCTTATGGAAAAGAGATCAGCACGACCGTACCTGAGTGTCGCTATGTTACACATGATGGTGCAATGGCAGGAAGCCAGAGTCCATAGCCCGCACCCGCTACCTCGACGCGGACGAGCGCAGACGGGCAGGACTCTGGCACGACTCCGGCTAAGCGACGGCGTCCCACTGCGCGTTCCCGCTGCGCGGGGGAGGACGACTTTAAATAGGCGTCTCCCCAACCAGCACGAGCGTCGGGACGCTCCAAGATGGCGCCCGCGCAAGGACACACTCACCCCAATCAAAGATGGCACCCACAGCTATCCAGCCCCAGGACCCGGACCCGCCAAATGGCGGTGAGTTTTCACCAAATTAAATGCGAGTAAGGGGACAGAAGCCCAGCAGAGCGATGGATAAAATCAGGGGAAAAAACGAAAATCAGCCAAGATAAACTAAGGTATTTAAAAATATCAAAGCCCGCTGGCAGCGCGACCTGCGCTAGTGCAGCAATGATCAGAACACTTAACAGTGTGAGTCCGCCTTAAATAGGCGTCTCCCCAACCAGCACGAGCGTCGGGACGCTCCAAGATGGCGCCCGCGCAAGGACACACTCACCCCAATCAAAGATGGCACCCACAGCTATCCAGCCCCAGGACCCGGACCCGCCAAATGGCGGTGAGTTTTCACCAAATTAAATGCGAGTAAGGGGACAGAAGCCCAGCAGAGCGATGGATAAAATCAGGGGAAAAAACGAAAATCAGCCAAGATAAACTAAGGTATTTAAAAATATCAAAGCCCGCTGGCAGCGCGACCTGCGCTAGTGCAGCAATGATCAGAATGAATGAACTTCTGGAAGCACCTGGTGAGCTAGTTGGCTCCCAGGTGCCCTCAGGATTGAAGAGGAATTAATTCCCCAACTTGAAACACGCCAAAGGGCGTGTTTGCACACATGTCACCTCAGGCCCCGCCCCCTCCCTTCACCACTGTGCAAACCGCCCTGTGGTGCGTTTAAGTTGGGGAATTAATTCCTCTTCAATCATGAAGGTCCCTAGGGGCCAACTAGCCCACCATGTACCTCCAGTAAGCGCCACAGAGCTGCGTTGCAGAGAGGTGTAAAAAGGGGTATGGCCTCAGACCACCTCTCTGCAACTTAGCCCTGTGGTGCTAACTGGAGGTACCTGGTGGCTAGTTAGCCCCCAGGGACCCTCAGGATTGTAGGGGAAAAATTCCTCATCTTAAAGCGCACCACAGGGCGCGTTTGCAAAGTGTTGTTGGGGGGGGGGGGGACATCCAGCGCGATGCCGCTTTTTTTTATTTTTATTTTTTAGAAGGAGGTCTTAGTGGCCCCCTTCCTTTACTGATTTTTGGGCCCTGGGGACCCCGTCCCCCAGAGCCTGGCCCCTAATTATTATTTTTTTTATTTTAAATCGGGAAGGGGGCCGCATGGGCCCCCCTCCCAAAGCCATTTTTGGCCCTGTGGACCCCATTCCCTGGGGCATGGCCACTTTATTTTTATTATTTTTACCAAGGAGGGGGCTGTGTGGCCCCCCTCCTGAGGCTTCTTTTAGCCCCAGGGACCCCATCCCCTGGGGCTCTGCTTTGTTTTTTTGGGGGGGGGAGGGGGCCGTGTGGCCCCAATCCCGGGCCACTTATGGCCCCGGGGACCCCATCCCCCGGGGTCTGGCTTCTTGTTGGGGACTGTGGGGTGGTCCCCAATCCCCCCACTGTCCCAGCCAGCTCCCCACATCCTGCGGGAGCCGGCATTGCTTTTCCACATGGGGAGCTGCTAACATGCAGCTCCCCATGTGGAAAAGCAATCTGCTTTGCTTCGTTGAAGCGAGAGCAGGTTTCCCTGCTCTCGCTTCAATGAAGCAAAGCAGTTTGCAATGACAGGGTGGTAGCCGCGAGGCTCCCACCCTGTCATTGCAAACAGCAGTGTCCCAGGGCTGGCCACCCCGGGACACTGCAGGAGCTGGCCCTGGGGGGTGGCGGTCCCCAGGGCCATCAAGGGCTCTAGGAGGGGGACCGTATGGCCCCCCTTCCAACATTTTCAAAGCCTCAGGGTGGTGGTCCCCGGGGCTTGGGGGTCCATAACGGACCCCCAAATGTAAACTCTTAGTGGGCCGGGAAGGTGGCGGTCCCCGGGGCATGTGGGGGGGCTCAAGCCCCCCAACAGGTTTATTTTATTTTTAAAAAGCCGGGGGTGGTGGTACCCAGGGCTGCGGGGGGCCATGAGCCCCCGGCATATATTCTCATGAAGCCCTGGGGGGTGGCGGTCCCTGGGGCTTGAAGGGGTCTATGAGCTCCCACCCATGTATATTGAAGCCCCGGGGGTGGCGGTCCCCGGGGCTGAGGGGGCTGAGAGCCCCCCCATAATTCAGAAAAGCCCCAGGGGGAGGTGATCCCCAGGGCTGGGGGGGCCCCTCTCTGGCCCCCCATTACATTAAACCCATTGCCCCCGGCACTTGGCCCCACTGGGGGCTAATTAGCAATGACGTGTGGGAGCCCGTGCTTCGTTTTCTTTCCCCCACAGCCGGATCCGCGCACCCTGCACGGATTTTGCCGATTTACATTTAAAAAAAATAATAATTTAGGCCTTGGGGGTCCTTGTGGGACCCCCTGAGCAGGCCTAGGGGTTCAGGGTGTATCTACCCTGCCCCCTTTTCGTGTTTTGCGCAGTTTTTTTCTGTTTTCTGAGGCACAAGATGGCTGCCAACACTTCCTGGTTTGGAGTGTTGACAGCAAATTAGCATAAAGCTCATGCTTGGGAGGATCCACGGCCCAAGATATATATGTGTTTTTACTTTTGAATTTCTCAGCAACTACTGAACAGATTTACACCATCTAAAAAAAAGGGTACTTTCTGAACCAACAACTACCTTTTTGCAAAATTTGGGTAATTCCGTTCAGCAGTTCGGGCTGTAGCCCCGGCTAAAGTTTCCGATGGGAAATTGCATGGGGAAACTATGTTTTGGAACCCCCCTTTTTTCTCGTCCCCCGCTTGCCGAATCACCCTGAAACTTTCAAGATAGGAGCGGCCCGGAGTTCCCCACGAGTTTTGAAAATTTCGCCAATATTCATCAACGAGCGCCAAAGTTATCGGGAATAGAATGTTAAGAATTTCCTATGGAAAATAGGTCCTAACTATAACTATCTACTGGCGACTGCCAGTTGATAATATATATATATATATATATATATATATATATATATTCATAGAAGGGTTTGCCTTTTGTGGGATGCACTCGAGATGGATGGATATAGCACAAAGGAGATGTGGCCCCCAACCTCCAGACAGTTCTTGCGACGCGTTTCGGGCCTTGCGCCCTTCTTCTCTGGCAACTGTCACACAACAAACAAGCGCCACTGCCAGGTGATTCCTTTAAATAATTTATTAAATCACGCCCTTGTGGGCCGGCTGAAATGCCGTCTCAAAGCATCCTGGGCCTGGTAGTTTCAATGTCAATATCAAACCCGTGTGGGTTGCTTGTTACAATTGTGAATTTTCGAAAGTTTCTTGCTGCATGGTACACGGAGACAAACAAACTCCTTGATAGTGCGCATCCATTACTCACGCACTTGGCTGCCCCAATAAACAGCCGCGGACCCGCTGTGTGTGGCGCGGTGGTGCTTCCCTCGACCTGGCGGGCCGGAATATATTCATAGAAGGGTTTGCCTTTTGTGGGATGCACTCGAGATGGATGGATATAGCACAAAGGAGATGTGGCCCCCAACCTCCAGACAGTTCTTGCGACGCGTTTCGGGCCTTGCGCCCTTCTTCTCTGGCAACTGTCACACAACAAACAAGCGCCACTGCCAGGTGATTCCTTTAAATAATTTATTAAATCACGCCCTTGTGGGCCGGCTGAAATGCCGTCTCAAAGCATCCTGGGCCTGGTAGTTTCAATGTCAATATCAAACCCGTGTGGGTTGCTTGTTACAATTGTGAATTTTCGAAAGTTTCTTGCTGCATGGTACACGGAGACAAACAAACTCCTTGATAGTGCGCATCCATTACTCACGCACTTGGCTGCCCCAATAAACAGCCGCGGACCCGCTGTGTGTGGCGCGGTGGTGCTTCCCTCGACCTGGCGGGCCGGAATATATTCATAGAAGGGTTTGCCTTTTGTGGGATGCACTCGAGATGGATGGATATAGCACAAAGGAGATGTGGCCCCCAACCTCCAGACAGTTCTTGCGACGCGTTTCGGGCCTTGCGCCCTTCTTCTCTGGCAACTGTCACACAACAAACAAGCGCCACTGCCAGGTGATTCCTTTAAATAATTTATTAAATCACGCCCTTGTGGGCCGGCTGAAATGCCGTCTCAAAGCATCCTGGGCCTGGTAGTTTCAATGTCAATATCAAACCCGTGTGGGTTGCTTGTTACAATTGTGAATTTTCGAAAGTTTCTTGCTGCATGGTACACGGAGACAAACAAACTCCTTGATAGTGCGCATCCATTACTCACGCACTTGGCTGCCCCAATAAACAGCCGCGGACCCGCTGTGTGTGGCGCGGTGGTGCTTCCCTCGACCTGGCGGGCCGGAATATATTCATAGAAGGGTTTGCCTTTTGTGGGATGCACTCGAGATGGATGGATATAGCACAAAGGAGATGTGGCCCCCAACCTCCAGACAGTTCTTGCGACGCGTTTCGGGCCTTGCGCCCTTCTTCTCTGGCAACTGTCACACAACAAACAAGCGCCACTGCCAGGTGATTCCTTTAAATAATTTATTAAATCACGCCCTTGTGGGCCGGCTGAAATGCCGTCTCAAAGCATCCTGGGCCTGGTAGTTTCAATGTCAATATCAAACCCGTGTGGGTTGCTTGTTACAATTGTGAATTTTCGAAAGTTTCTTGCTGCATGGTACACGGAGACAAACAAACTCCTTGATAGTGCGCATCCATTACTCACGCACTTGGCTGCCCCAATAAACAGCCGCGGACCCGCTGTGTGTGGCGCGGTGGTGCTTCCCTCGACCTGGCGGGCCGGAATATATTCATAGAAGGGTTTGCCTTTTGTGGGATGCACTCGAGATGGATGGATATAGCACAAAGGAGATGTGGCCCCCAACCTCCAGACAGTTCTTGCGACGCGTTTCGGGCCTTGCGCCCTTCTTCCCTGGCAACTGTCACACAACAAACAAGCGCCACTGCCAGGTGATTCCTTTAAATAATTTATTAAATCACGCCTTTGTGGGCCGGCTGAAATGCCGTCTCAAAGCATCCTGGGCCTGGTAGTTTCAATGTCAATATCAAACCCGTGTGGGTTGCTTGTTACAATTGTGAATTTTCGAAAGTTTCTTGCTGCATGGTACACGGAGACAAACAAACTCCTTGATAGTGCGCATCCATTACTCACGCACTTGGCTGCCCCAATAAACAGCCGCGGACCCGCTGTGTGTGGCGCGGTGGTGCTTCCCTCGACCTGGCGGGCCGGAATATATTCATAGAAGGGTTTGCCTTTTGTGGGATGCACTCGAGATGGATGGATATAGCACAAAGGAGATGTGGCCCCCAACCTCCAGACAGTTCTTGCGACGCGTTTCGGGCCTTGCGCCCTTCTTCTCTGGCAACTGTCACACAACAAACAAGCGCCACTGCCAGGTGATTCCTTTAAATAATTTATTAAATCACGCCCTTGTGGGCCGGCTGAAATGCCGTCTCAAAGCATCCTGGGCCTGGTAGTTTCAATGTCAATATCAAACCCGTGTGGGTTGCTTGTTACAATTGTGAATTTTCGAAAGTTTCTTGCTGCATGGTACACGGAGACAAACAAACTCCTTGATAGTGCGCATCCATTACTCACGCACTTGGCTGCCCCAATAAACAGCCGCGGACCCGCTGTGTGTGGCGCGGTGGTGCTTCCCTCGACCTGGCGGGCCGGAATATATTCATAGAAGGGTTTGCCTTTTGTGGGATGCACTCGAGATGGATGGATATAGCACAAAGGAGATGTGGCCCCCAACCTCCAGACAGTTCTTGCGACGCGTTTCGGGCCTTGCGCCCTTCTTCTCTGGCAACTGTCACACAACAAACAAGCGCCACTGCCAGGTGATTCCTTTAAATAATTTATTAAATCACGCCCTTGTGGGCCGGCTGAAATGCCGTCTCAAAGCATCCTGGGCCTGGTAGTTTCAATGTCAATATCAAACCCGTGTGGGTTGCTTGTTACAATTGTGAATTTTCGAAAGTTTCTTGCTGCATGGTACACGGAGACAAACAAACTCCTTGATAGTGCGCATCCATTACTCACGCACTTGGCTGCCCCAATAAACAGCCGCGGACCCGCTGTGTGTGGCGCGGTGGTGCTTCCCTCGACCTGGCGGGCCGGAATATATTCATAGAAGGGTTTGCCTTTTGTGGGATGCACTCGAGATGGATGGATATAGCACAAAGGAGATGTGGCCCCCAACCTCCAGACAGTTCTTGCGACGCGTTTCGGGCCTTGCGCCCTTCTTCTCTGGCAACTGTCACACAACAAACAAGCGCCACTGCCAGGTGATTCCTTTAAATAATTTATTAAATCACGCCCTTGTGGGCCGGCTGAAATGCCGTCTCAAAGCATCCTGGGCCTGGTAGTTTCAATGTCAATATCAAACCCGTGTGGGTTGCTTGTTACAATTGTGAATTTTCGAAAGTTTCTTGCTGCATGGTACACGGAGACAAACAAACTCCTTGATAGTGCGCATCCATTACTCACGCACTTGGCTGCCCCAATAAACAGCCGCGGACCCGCTGTGTGTGGCGCGGTGGTGCTTCCCTCGACCTGGCGGGCCGGAATATATTCATAGAAGGGTTTGCCTTTTGTGGGATGCACTCGAGATGGATGGATATAGCACAAAGGAGATGTGGCCCCCAACCTCCAGACAGTTCTTGCGACGCGTTTCGGGCCTTGCGCCCTTCAATTGTAACAAGCAACCCACACGGGTTTGATATTGACATTGAAACTACCAGGCCCAGGATGCTTTGAGACGGCATTTCAGCCGGCCCACAAGGGCGTGATTTAATAAATTATTTAAAGGAATCACCTGGCAGTGGTGCTTGTTTGTTGTGTGACAGTTGCCAGAGAAGAAGGGCGCAAGGCCCGAAACGCGTCGCAAGAACTGTCTGGAGGTTGGGGGCCACATCTCCTTTGTGCTATATCCATCCATCTCGAGTGCATCCCACAAAAGGCAAACCCTTCTATGAATATATTCCGGCCCGCCAGGTCGAGGGAAGCACCACCGCGCCACACACAGCGGGTCCGCGGCTGTTTATTGGGGCAGCCAAGTGCGTGAGTAATGGATGCGCACTATCAAGGAGTTTGTTTGTCTCCGTGTACCATGCAGCAAGAAACTTTCGAAAATTCACAATTGTAACAAGCAACCCACACGGGTTTGATATTGACATTGAAACTACCAGGCCCAGGATGCTTTGAGACGGCATTTCAGCCGGCCCACAAGGGCGTGATTTAATAAATTATTTAAAGGAATCACCTGGCAGTGGTGCTTGTTTGTTGTGTGACAGTTGCCAGAGAAGAAGGGCGCAAGGCCCGAAACGCGTCGCAAGAACTGTCTGGAGGTTGGGGGCCACATCTCCTTTGTGCTATATCCATCCATCTCGAGTGCATCCCACAAAAGGCAAACCCTTCTATGAATATATTCCGGCCCGCCAGGTCGAGGGAAGCACCACCGCGCCACACACAGCGGGTCCGCGGCTGTTTATTGGGGCAGCCAAGTGCGTGAGTAATGGATGCGCACTATCAAGGAGTTTGTTTGTCTCCGTGTACCATGCAGCAAGAAACTTTCGAAAATTCACAATTGTAACAAGCAACCCACACGGGTTTGATATTGACATTGAAACTACCAGGCCCAGGATGCTTTGAGACGGCATTTCAGCCGGCCCACAAGGGCGTGATTTATTAAATTATTTAAAGGAATCACCTGGCAGTGGTGCTTGTTTGTTGTATGACAGTTGCCAGAGAAGAAGGGCGCAAGGCCCGAAACGCGTCGCAAGAACTGTCTGGAGGTTGGGGGCCACATCTCCTTTGTGCTATATCCATCCATCTCGAGTGCATCCCACAAAAGGCAAACCCTTCTATGAATATATTCCGGCCCGCCAGGTCGAGGGAAGCACCACCGCGCCACACACAGCGGGTCCGCGGCTGTTTATTGGGGCAGCCAAGTGCGTGAGTAATGGATGCGCACTATCAAGGAGTTTGTTTGTCTCCGTGTACCATGCAGCAAGAAACTTTCGAAAATTCACAATTGTAACAAGCAACCCACACGGGTTTGATATTGACATTGAAACTACCAGGCCCAGGATGCTTTGAGACGGCATTTCAGCCGGCCCACAAGGGCGTGATTTAATAAATTATTTAAAGGAATCACCTGGCAGTGGTGCTTGTTTGTTGTGTGACAGTTGCCAGAGAAGAAGGGCGCAAGGCCCGAAACGCGTCGCAAGAACTGTCTGGAGGTTGGGGGCCACATCTCCTTTGTGCTATATCCATCCATCTCGAGTGCATCCCACAAAAGGCAAACCCTTCTATGAATATATTCCGGCCCGCCAGGTCGAGGGAAGCACCACCGCGCCACACACAGCGGGTCCGCGGCTGTTTATTGGGGCAGCCAAGTGCGTGAGTAATGGATGCGCACTATCAAGGAGTTTGTTTGTCTCCGTGTACCATGCAGCAAGAAACTTTCGAAAATTCACAATTGTAACAAGCAACCCACACGGGTTTGATATTGACATTGAAACTACCAGGCCCAGGATGCTTTGAGACGGCATTTCAGCCGGCCCACAAGGGCGTGATTTAATAAATTATTTAAAGGAATCACCTGGCAGTGGTGCTTGTTTGTTGTGTGACAGTTGCCAGAGAAGAAGGGCGCAAGGCCCGAAACGCGTCGCAAGAACTGTCTGGAGGTTGGGGGCCACATCTCCTTTGTGCTATATCCATCCATCTCGAGTGCATCCCACAAAAGGCAAACCCTTCTATGAATATATTCCGGCCCGCCAGGTCGAGGGAAGCACCACCGCGCCACACACAGCGGGTCCGCGGCTGTTTATTGGGGCAGCCAAGTGCGTGAGTAATGGATGCGCACTATCAAGGAGTTTGTTTGTCTCCGTGTACCATGCAGCAAGAAACTTTCGAAAATTCACAATTGTAACAAGCAACCCACACGGGTTTGATATTGACATTGAAACTACCAGGCCCAGGATGCTTTGAGACGGCATTTCAGCCGGCCCACAAGGGCGTGATTTAATAAATTATTTAAAGGAATCACCTGGCAGTGGTGCTTGTTTGTTGTGTGACAGTTGCCAGAGAAGAAGGGCGCAAGGCCCGAAACGCGTCGCAAGAACTGTCTGGAGGTTGGG
The DNA here is from genome assembly GCF_964204655.1 of Triturus cristatus. NCBI lineage: Eukaryota > Metazoa > Chordata > Amphibia > Caudata > Salamandridae > Triturus > Triturus cristatus. The sequence goes on from NC_140589.1 coordinate 468,011,131, forward strand.
GGCCACATCTCCTTTGTGCTATATCCATCCATCTCGAGTGCATCCCACAAAAGGCAAACCCTTCTATGAATATATTCCGGCCCGCCAGGTCGAGGGAAGCACCACCGCGCCACACACAGCGGGTCCGCGGCTGTTTATTGGGGCAGCCAAGTGCGTGAGTAATGGATGCGCACTATCAAGGAGTTTGTTTGTCTCCGTGTACCATGCAGCAAGAAACTTTCGAAAATTCACAATTGTAACAAGCAACCCACACGGGTTTGATATTGACATTGAAACTACCAGGCCCAGGATGCTTTGAGACGGCATTTCAGCCGGCCCACAAGGGCGTGATTTAATAAATTATTTAAAGGAATCACCTGGCAGTGGTGCTTGTTTGTTGTGTGTCAGTTGCCAGAGAAGAAGGGCGCAAGGCCCGAAACGCGTCGCAAGAACTGTCTGGAGGTTGGGGGCCACATCTCCTTTGTGCTATATCCATCCATCTCGAGTGCATCCCACAAAAGGCAAACCCTTCTATGAATATATTCCGGCCCGCCAGGTCGAGGGAAGCACCACCGCGCCACACACAGCGGGTCCGCGGCTGTTTATTGGGGCAGCCAAGTGCGTGAGTAATGGATGCGCACTATCAAGGAGTTTGTTTGTCTCCGTGTACCATGCAGCAAGAAACTTTCGAAAATTCACAATTGTAACAAGCAACCCACACGGGTTTGATATTGACATTGAAACTACCAGGCCCAGGATGCTTTGAGACGGCATTTCAGCCGGCCCACAAGGGCGTGATTTAATAAATTATTTAAAGGAATCACCTGGCAGTGGTGCTTGTTTGTTGTGTGACAGTTGCCAGAGAAGAAGGGCGCAAGGCCCGAAACGTGTCGCAAGAACTGTCTGGAGGTTGGGGGCCACATCTCCTTTGTGCTATATCCATCCATCTCGAGTGCATCCCACAAAAGGCAAACCCTTCTATGAATATATATATATATATATATATATATATATATATATATATATATATATATATATATTCACTGAAAAAACCATAGGTTTCACACACGTTATAGTTAGGAATTAGCATTTAAAAAACCTTGCAAATTCACTTAAAAAACCATAGGTTTCACACATGTTATAGTTAGCTGGACATTTCACTCGTGAAAAACCATTGAAATTCCCCCGTTATAGTTAGTGCAGGCAACTATAACTCACGCGACCGCAATCCTCTGCTGATGATGTCAGATATTACATCACTGATGACATATGTGTCTTTCTGAAAAAAAAATATTTGTAATATATGTATAGCTAAAAATTAATGGAAGAAGACATGGGTAAATAACTGTCTAAATACAGTGATGTAATATCTGACCTCATCAGCAGAGGATTGCGGTCGCGTGAGTTATAGTTGCCTGCACTAACTATAACGGGGGAATTTCAATGGTTTTTCACGAGTGAAATGTCCAGCTAACTATAACATGTGTGAAACTTATGGTTTTTTAAGTGAATTTGAAAGGTTTTTTAAATGCTAATTCCTAACTATAACGTGTGTGAAACCTATGGTTTTTTCAGTGAATTTGTATGTTTTTTTAAATGCTAAGTTATATATATTTTTTTTTTTTAAAGTTTTTTTACCGTGCGTGTACCGTACGCGCACGGTGCGCGCTGTGGGCGCTTGGTGTGCTTCACGCACCAAGCGCACACGATGCGTTGTTCGTGCCGTGCGCGTACGGTGCGCGCACCCCGCGATTTTTTGCAAGAAAAAATATTTCTTTTTTTACCCTTGGGGGTCCTTCAGTGACCCCCTGACAAAGGCTAGGGGGTCAGGACCTGTCCATCCTGCCCCCTTCTCACGTTTTCCCCCTTTGTTTTTCATTGCCTCAGACTGCGAGAGACAAAATGACGGCCGACACTTCCTGATTTCGACCAATTCGAATGTTTACTGACATCTAACAACCAATCAGAATTGCGCTCGCGCACGTCACCGTGCGCGTACGGTATGCTTACCGTACGTGCACGGTGCGCGCCTATAGATATATATATGCTTTTAACTGCAATTTTCTCAGGAACTAATGAACAGATTTACACCAGACCTGCAACTCCCTGAACTGAGGACTACCTCTCTGCCAAATTGCAAGTAATTCTGTTCAGCCGTTCGGGCTGTAGCTTGGACTAAAGGTCCTATGGAAAAATGTATGGGGAAAACGCGTTTTGGGACCCCCCCTTTTTCTCAGCCCCTGCTTGACGAATCCCCCCGAGACTTTCAGGGAAGGAGCGGAGCGCCCCACCTATTTTGAAAATTTCGCAAGGATTCGTCAATCGGCGCCAAAGTTATTCCAAATAGAATGTTGCAGATTTCCTATGGAAACACGGTCCTAACTATAACTATCTACTGGCGACCGCCAGTAGATAATATATATATATATATATATATATATATATATATATATATATATATATATATATATATATATATATATATATATATATATATATATATATATATATATATATATGTTGCAACAATCACTCCATCAGGAAATGACACGAACTCCTCTTAGGTGGCAAAACGAAATTTATTTTCGGTTCTCACTGCTCTTGGTCATGACGCGTTTCGGCCGTACCGTCGGCCTTGTTCACATATATATATATATATATATATATATATATATATATATATGAGAAGAAAAGGGTGCCCCCGTTTTGAGAAGCACTCGCAGGAAGCACTCGTTGTTCAGGGAAGGCTTCTGCATTCACCGCGCCACCTTACGTGTTTCGGGCCACGCCCTTCGTCAGAGGTATGCTGTGCGCGGCTCACCAAACACATGACTCCAGGTAAATTCCCTCTTTTATTTCATTTACAGAACACGACTCAGGTGAGTGTACCCAGAGCATTATGGGACTTGGAGTTCAACATTCAAACCCAGGTGGGCTGTTGGTGAGATACGAGTCACAGTTCTTACAGCACGATGATCGCACTTTTGAATCCTTCACCCTCCTCCTGCTCCTTGCCGTAACTGTTTCCAATGCCGGCGGAACCAAATTGCATGGCGGTGCTCCTCCCGACCTGGGCTTGGCCATATTTATGAGAAGAAAAGGGTGCCCCCGTTTTGAGAAGCACTCGCAGGAAGCACTCGTTGTTCAGGGAAGGCTTCTGCATTCACCGCGCCACCTTACGCGTTTCGGGCCACGCCCTTCGTCAGAGGTATGCTGTGCGCGGCTCACCAAACACATGACTCCAGGTAAATTCCCTCTTTTATGTCATTTACAGAACACGACTCAGGTGAGTGTATCCAGAGCATTATGGGACTTGGAGTTCAACATTCAAACCCAGGTGGGCTGTTGGTGAGATACGAGTCACAGTTCTTACAGCACGATGATCGCACTTTTGAATCCTTCACCCTCCTCCTGCTCCTTGCCGTAACTGTTTCCAATGCCGGCGGAACCAAATTGCATGGCGGTGCTCCTCCCGACCTGGGCTTGGCCGTATTTATGAGAAGAAAAGGGTACCCCCGTTTTGAGAAGCACTCGCAGGAAGCACTCGTTGTTCAGGGAAGGCTTCTGCATTCACCGCGCCACCTTACGCGTTTCGGGCCACGCCCTTCGTCAGAGGTATGCTGTGCGCGGCTCACCAAACACATGACTCCAGGTAAATTCCCTCTTTTATTTCATTTACAGAACACGACTCAGGTGAGTGTATCCAGAGCATTATGGGACTTGGAGTTCAACATTCAAACCCAGGTGGGCTGTTGGTGAGATACGAGTCACAGTTCTTACAGCACGATGATCGCACTTTTGAATCCTTCACCCTCCTCCTGCTCCTTGCCGTAACTGTTTCCAATGCCGGCGGAACCAAATTGCATGGCGGTGCTCCTCCCGACCTGGGCTTGGCCGTATTTATGAGAAGAAAAGGGTGCCCCCGTTTTGAGAAGCACTCGCAGGAAGCACTCGTTGTTCAGGGAAGGCTTCTGCATTCACCGCGCCACCTTACGCGTTTCGGGCCACGCCCTTCGTCAGAGGTATGCTGTGCGCGGCTCACCAAACACATGACTCCAGGTAAATTCCCTCTTTTATTTCATTTACAGAACACGACTCAGGTGAGTGTATCCAGAGCATTATGGGACTTGGAGTTCAACATTCAAACTCAGGTGGGCTGTTGGTGAGATACGAGTCACAGTTCTTACAGCACGATGATCGCACTTTTGAATCCTTCACCCTCCTCCTGCTCCTTGCCGTAACTGTTTCCAATGCCGGCGGAACCAAATTGCATGGCGGTGCTCCTCCCGACCTGGGCTTGGCCGTATTTATGAGAAGAAAAGGGTGCCCCCGTTTTGAGAAGCACTCGCAGGAAGCACTCGTTGTTCAGGGAAGGCTTCTGCATTCACCGCGCCACCTTACGCGTTTCGGGCCACGCCCTTCGTCAGAGGTATGCTGTGCGCGGCTCACCAAACACATGACTCCAGGTAAATTCCCTCTTTTATTTCATTTACAGAACACGACTCAGGTGAGTGTATCCAGAGCATTATGGGACTTGGAGTTCAACATTCAAACCCAGGTGGGCTGTTGGTGAGATACGAGTCACAGTTCTTACAGCACGATGATCGCACTTTTGAATCCTTCACCCTCCTCCTGCTCCTTGCCGTAACTGTTTCCAATGCCGGCGGAACCAAATTGCATGGCGGTGCTCCTCCCGACCTGGGCTTGGCCGTATTTATGAGAAGAAAAGGGTGCCCCCGTTTTGAGAAGCACTCGCAGGAAGCACTCGTTGTTCAGGGAAGGCTTCTGCATTCACCGCGCCACCTTACGCGTTTCGGGCCACGCCCTTCGTCAGAGGTATGCTGTGCGTGGCTCACCAAACACATGACTCCAGGTAAATTCCCTCTTTTATTTCATTTACAGAACACGACTCAGGTGAGTGTATCCAGAGCATTATGGGACTTGGAGTTCAACATTCAAACCCAGGTGGGCTGTTGGTGAGATACGAGTCACAGTTCTTACAGCACGATGATCGCACTTTTGAATCCTTCACCCTCCTCCTGCTCCTTGCCGTAACTGTTTCCAATGCCGGCGGAACCAAATTGCATGGCGGTGCTCCTCCCGACCTGGGCTTGGCCGTATTTATGAGAAGAAAAGGGTGCCCCCGTTTTGAGAAGCACTCGCAGGAAGCACTCGTTGTTCAGGGAAGGCTTCTGCATTCACCGCGCCACCTTACGCGTTTCGGGCCACGCCCTTCGTCAGAGGTATGCTGTGCGCGGCTCACCAAACACATGACTCCAGGTAAATTCCCTCTTTTATTTCATTTACAGAACACGACTCAGGTGAGTGTATCCAGAGCATTATGGGACTTGGAGTTCAACATTCAAACCCAGGTGGGCTGTTGGTGAGATACGAGTCACAGTTCTTACAGCACGATGATCGCACTTTTGAATCCTTCACCCTCCTCCTGCTCCTTGCCGTAACTGTTTCCAATGCCGGCGGAACCAAATTGCATGGCGGTGCTCCTCCCGACCTGGGCTTGGCCGTATTTATGAGAAGAAAAGGGTGCCCCCGTTTTGAGAAGCACTCGCAGGAAGCACTCGTTGTTCAGGGAAGGCTTCTGCATTCACCGCGCCACCTTACGCGTTTCGGGCCACGCCCTTCGTCAGAGGTATGCTGTGCGCGGCTCACCAAACACATGACTCCAGGTAAATTCCCTCTTTTATTTCATTTACAGAACACGACTCAGGTGAGTGTATCCAGAGCATTATGGGACTTGGAGTTCAACATTCAAACCCAGGTGGGCTGTTGGTGAGATACGAGTCACAGTTCTTACAGCACGATGATCGCACTTTTGAATCCTTCACCCTCCTCCTGCTCCTTGCCGTAACTGTTTCCAATGCCGGCGGAACCAAATTGCATGGCGGTGCTCCTCCCGACCTGGGCTTGGCCGTATTTATGAGAAGAAAAGGGTGCCCCCGTTTTGAGAAGCACTCGCAGGAAGCACTCGTTGTTCAGGGAAGGCTTCTGCATTCACCGCGCCACCTTACGCGTTTCGGGCCACGCCCTTCGTCAGAGGTATGCTGTGCGCGGCTCACCAAACACATGACTCCAGGTAAATTCCCTCTTTTATTTCATTTACAGAACACGACTCAGGTGAGTGTATCCAGAGCATTATGGGACTTGGAGTTCAACATTCAAACCCAGGTGGGCTGTTGGTGAGATACGAGTCACAGTTCTTACAGCACGATGATCGCACTTTTGAATCCTTCACCCTCCTCCTGCTCCTTGCCGTAACTGTTTCCAATGCCGGCGGAACCAAATTGCATGGCGGTGCTCCTCCCGACCTGGGCTTGGCCGTATTTATGAGAAGAAAAGGGTGCCCCCGTTTTGAGAAGCACTCGCAGGAAGCACTCGTTGTTCAGGGAAGGCTTCTGCATTCACCGCGCCACCTTACGCGTTTCGGGCCACGCCCTTCGTCAGAGGTATGCTGTGCGCGGCTCACCAAACACATGACTCCAGGTAAATTCCCTCTTTTATTTCATTTACAGAACACGACTCAGGTGAGTGTATCCAGAGCATTATGGGACTTGGAGTTCAACATTCAAACCCAGGTGGGCTGTTGGTGAGATACGAGTCACAGTTCTTACAGCACGATGATCGCACTTTTGAATCCTTCACCCTCCTCCTGCTCCTTGCCGTAACTGTTTCCAATGCCGGCGGAACCAAATTGCATGGCGGTGCTCCTCCCGACCTGGGTTTGGCCGTATTTATGAGAAGAAAAGGGTGCCCCCGTTTTGAGAAGCACTCGCAGGAAGCACTCGTTGTTCAGGGAAGGCTTCTGCATTCACCGCGCCACCTTACGCGTTTCGGGCCACGCCCTTCGTCAGAGGTATGCTGTGCGCGGCTCACCAAACACATGACTCCAGGTAAATTCCCTCTTTTATTTCATTTACAGAACACGACTCAGGTGAGTGTATCCAGAGCATTATGGGACTTGGAGTTCAACATTCAAACCCAGGTGGGCTGTTGGTGAGATACGAGTCACAGTTCTTACAGCACGATGATCGCACTTTTGAATCCTTCACCCTCCTCCTGCTCCTTGCCGTAACTGTTTCCAATGCCGGCGGAACCAAATTGCATGGCGGTGCTCCTCCCGACCTGGGCTTGGCCGTATTTATGAGAAGAAAAGGGTGCCCCCGTTTTGAGAAGCACTCGCAGGAAGCACTCGTTGTTCAGGGAAGGCTTCTGCATTCACCGCGCCACCTTACGCGTTTCGGGCCACGCCCTTCGTCAGAGGTATGCTGTGCGCGGCTCACCAAACACATGACTCCAGGTAAATTCCCTCTTTTATTTCATTTACAGAACACGACTCAGGTGAGTGTATCCAGAGCATTATGGGACTTGGAGTTCAACATTCAAACCCAGGTGGGCTGTTGGTGAGATACGAGTCACAGTTCTTACAGCACGATGATCGCACTTTTGAATCCTTCACCCTCCTCCTGCTCTTTGCCGTAACTGTTTCCAATGCCGGCGGAACCAAATTGCATGGCGGTGCTCCTCCCGACCTGGGCTTGGCCGTATTTATGAGAAGAAAAGGGTGCCCCCGTTTTGAGAAGCACTCGCAGGAAGCACTCGTTGTTCAGGGAAGGCTTCTGCATTCACCGCGCCACCTTACGCGTTTCGGGCCACGCCCTTCGTCAGAGGTATGCTGTGCGCGGCTCACCAAACACATGACTCCAGGTAAATTCCCTCTTTTATTTCATTTACAGAACACGACTCAGGTGAGTGTATCCAGAGCATTATGGGACTTGGAGTTCAACATTCAAACCCAGGTGGGCTGTTGGTGAGATACGAGTCACAGTTCTTACAGCACGATGATCGCACTTTTGAATCCTTCACCCTCCTCCTGCTCCTTGCCGTAACTGTTTCCAATGCCGGCGGAACCAAATTGCATGGCGGTGCTCCTCCCGACCTGGGCTTGGCCGTATTTATGAGCAGAAAAGGGTGCCCCCGTTTTGAGAAGCACTCGCAGGAAGCACTCGTTGTTCAGGGAAGGCTTCTGCATTCACCGCGCCACCTTACGCGTTTCGGGCCACGCCCTTCGTCAGAGGTATGCTGTGCGCGGCTCACCAAACACATGACTCCAGGTAAATTCCCTCTTTTATTTCATTTACAGAACACGACTCAGGTGAGTGTATCCAGAGCATTATGGGACTTGGAGTTCAACATTCAAACCCAGGTGGGCTGTTGGTGAGATACGAGTCACAGTTCTTACAGCACGATGATCGCACTTTTGAATCCTTCACCCTCCTCCTGCTCCTTGCCGTAACTGTTTCCAATGCCGGCGGAACCAAATTGCATGGCGGTGCTCCTCCCGACCTGGGCTTGGCCGTATTTATGAGAAGAAAAGGGTGCCCCCGTTTTGAGAAGCACTCGCAGGAAGCACTCGTTGTTCAGGGAAGGCTTCTGCATTCACCGCGCCACCTTACGCGTTTCGGGCCACGCCCTTCGTCAGAGGTATGCTGTGCGCGGCTCACCAAACACATGACTCCAGGTAAATTCCCTCTTTTATTTCATTTACAGAACACGACTCAGGTGAGTGTATCCAGAGCATTATGGGACTTGGAGTTCAACATTCAAACCCAGGTGGGCTGTTGGTGAGATACGAGTCACAGTTCTTACAGCACGATGATCGCACTTTTGAATCCTTCACCCTCCTCCTGCTCCTTGCCGTAACTGTTTCCAATGCCGGCGGAACCAAATTGCATGGCGGTGCTCCTCCCGACCTGGGCTTGGCCGTATTTATGAGAAGAAAAGGGTGCCCCCGTTTTGAGAAGCACTCGCAGGAAGCACTCGTTGTTCAGGGAAGGCTTCTGCATTCACCGCGCCACCTTACGCGTTTCGGGCCACGCCCTTCGTCAGAGGTATGCTGTGCGTGGCTCACCAAACACATGACTCCAGGTAAATTCCCTCTTTTATTTCATTTACAGAACACGACTCAGGTGAGTGTATCCAGAGCATTATGGGACTTGGAGTTCAACATTCAAACCCAGGTGGGCTGTTGGTGAGATACGAGTCACAGTTCTTACAGCACGATGATCGCACTTTTGAATCCTTCACCCTCCTCCTGCTCCTTGCCGTAACTGTTTCCAATGCCGGCGGAACCAAATTGCATGGCGGTGCTCCTCCCGACCTGGGCTTGGCCGTATTTATGAGAAGAAAAGGGTGCCCCCGTTTTGAGAAGCACTCGCAGGAAGCACTCGTTGTTCAGGGAAGGCTTCTGCATTCACCGCGCCACCTTACGCGTTTTGGGCCACGCCCTTCGTCAGAGGTATGCTGTGCGCGGCTCACCAAACACATGACTCCAGGTAAATTCCCTCTTTTATTTCATTTACAGAACACGACTCAGGTGAGTGTATCCAGAGCATTATGGGACTTGGAGTTCAACATTCAAACCCAGGTGGGCTGTTGGTGAGATACGAGTCACAGTTCTTACAGCACGATGATCGCACTTTTGAATCCTTCACCCTCCTCCTGCTCCTTGCCGTAACTGTTTCCAATGCCGGCGGAACCAAATTGCATGGCGGTGCTCCTCCCGACCTGGGCTTGGCCGTATTTATGAGAAGAAAAGGGTGCCCCCGTTTTGAGAAGCACTCGCAGGAAGCACTCGTTGTTCAGGGAAGGCTTCTGCATTCACCGCGCCACCTTACGCGTTTCGGGCCACGCCCTTCGTCAGAGGTATGCTGTGCGTGGCTCACCAAACACATGACTCCAGGTAAATTCCCTCTTTTATTTCATTTACAGAACACGACTCAGGTGAGTGTATCCAGAGCATTATGGGACTTGGAGTTCAACATTCAAACCCAGGTGGGCTGTTGGTGAGATACGAGTCACAGTTCTTACAGCACGATGATCGCACTTTTGAATCCTTCACCCTCCTCCTGCTCCTTGCCGTAACTGTTTCCAATGCCGGCGGAACCAAATTGCATGGCGGTGCTCCTCCCGACCTGGGCTTGGCCGTATTTATGAGAAGAAAAGGGTGCCCCCGTTTTGAGAAGCACTCGCAGGAAGCACTCGTTGTTCAGGGAAGGCTTCTGCATTCACCGCGCCACCTTACGCGTTTCGGGCCACGCCCTTCGTCAGAGGTATGCTGTGCGCGGCTCACCAAACACATGACTCCAGGTAAATTCCCTCTTTTATTTCATTTACAGAACACGACTCAGGTGAGTGCATCCAGAGCATTATGGGACTTGGAGTTCAACATTCAAACCCAGGTGGGCTGTTGGTGAGATACGAGTCACAGTTCTTACAGCACGATGATCGCACTTTTGAATCCTTCACCCTCCTACTGCTCCTTGCCGTAACTGTTTCCAATGCCGGCGGAACCAAATTGCATGGCGGTGCTCCTCCCGACCTGGGCTTGGCCGTATTTATGAGAAGAAAAGGGTGCCCCCGTTTTGAGAAGCACTCGCAGGAAGCACTCGTTGTTCAGGGAAGGCTTCTGCATTCACCGCGCCACCTTACGCGTTTCGGGCCACGCCCTTCGTCAGAGGTATGCTGTGCGCGGCTCACCAAACACATGACTCCAGGTAAATTCCCTCTTTTATTTCATTTACAGAACACGACTCAGGTGAGTGTATCCAGAGCATTATGGGACTTGGAGTTCAACATTCAAACCCAGGTGGGCTGTTGGTGAGATACGAGTCACAGTTCTTACAGCACGATGATCGCACTTTTGAATCCTTCACCCTCCTCCTGCTCCTTGCCGTAACTGTTTCCAATGCCGGCGGAACCAAATTGCATGGCGGTGCTCCTCCCGACCTGGGCTTGGCCGTATTTATGAGAAGAAAAGGGTGCCCCCGTTTTGAGAAGCACTCGCAGGAAGCACTCGTTGTTCAGGGAAGGCTTCTGCATTCACCGCGCCACCTTACGCGTTTCGGGCCACGCCCTTCGTCAGAGGTATGCTGTGCGCGGCTCACCAAACACATGACTCCAGGTAAATTCCCTCTTTTATTTCATTTACAGAACACGACTCAGGTGAGTGTATCCAGAGCATTATGGGACTTGGAGTTCAACATTCAAACCCAGGTGGGCTGTTGGTGAGATACGAGTCACAGTTCTTACAGCACGATGATCGCACTTTTGAATCCTTCACCCTCCTCCTGCTCCTTGCCGTAACTGTTTCCAATGCCGGCGGAACCAAATTGCATGGCGGTGCTCCTCCCGACCTGGGCTTGGCCGGGTTTGAATGTTGAACTCCAAGTCCCATAATGCTCTGGATACACTCACCTGAGTCGTGTTCTGTAAATGAAATAAAAGAGGGAATTTACCTGGAGTCATGTGTTTGGTGAGCCGCGCACAGCATAGCTCTGACGAAGGGCGTGGCCCGAAACGCGTAAGGTGGCGCGGTGAATGCAGAAGCCTTCCCTGAACAACGAGTGCTTCCTGCGAGTGCTTCTCAAAACGGGGGCACCCTTTTCTTCTCATAAATACGGCCAAGCCCAGGTCGGGAGGAGCACCGCCATGCAATTTGGTTCCGCCGGCATTGGAAACAGTTACGGCAAGGAGCAGGAGGAGGGTGAAGGATTCAAAAGTGCGATCATCGTGCTGTAAGAACTGTGACTCGTATCTCACCAACAGCCCACCTGGGTTTGAATGTTGAACTCCAAGTCCCATAATGCTCTGGATACACTCACCTGAGTCGTGTTCTGTAAATGAAATAAAAGAGGGAATTTACCTGGAGTCATGTGTTTGGTGAGCCGCGCACAGCATACCTCTGACGAAGGGCGTGGCCCGAAACGCGTAAGGTGGCGCGGTGAATGCAGAAGCCTTCCCTGAACAACGAGTGCTTCCTGCGAGTGCTTCTCAAAACGGGGGCACCCTTTTCTTCTCATAAATACGGCCAAGCCCAGGTCGGGAGGAGCACCGCCATGCAATTTGGTTCCGCCGGCATTGGAAACAGTTACGGCAAGGAGCAGGAGGAGGGTGAAGGATTCAAAAGTGCGATCATCGTGCTGTAAGAACTGTGACTCGTATCTCACCAACAGCCCACCTGGGTTTGAATGTTGAACTCCAAGTCCCATAATGCTCTGGATACACTCACCTGAGTCGTGTTCTGTAAATGAAATAAAAGAGGGAATTTACCTGGAGTCATGTGTTTGGTGAGCCGCGCACAGCATACCTCTGACGAAGGGCGTGGCCCGAAACGCGTAAGGTGGCGCGGTGAATGCAGAAGCCTTCCCTGAACAACGAGTGCTTCCTGCGAGTGCTTCTCAAAACGGGGGCACCCTTTTCTTCTCATAAATACGGCCAAGCCCAGGTCGGGAGGAGCACCGCCATGCAATTTGGTTCCGCCGGCATTGGAAACAGTTACGGCAAGGAGCAGGAGGAGGGTGAAGGATTCAAAAGTGCGATCATCGTGCTGTAAGAACTGTGACTCGTATCTCACCAACAGCCCACCTGGGTTTGAATGTTGAACTCCAAGTCCCATAATGCTCTGGATACACTCACCTGAGTCGTGTTCTGTAAATGAAATAAAAGAGGGAATTTACCTGGAGTCATGTGTTTGGTGAGCCGCGCACAGCATACCTCTGACGAAAGGCGTGGCCCGAAACGCGTAAGGTGGCGCGGTGAATGCAGAAGCCTTCCCTGAACAACGAGTGCTTCCTGCGAGTGCTTCTCAAAACGGGGGCACCCTTTTCTTCTCATAAATACGGCCAAGCCCAGGTCGGGAGGAGCACCGCCATGCAATTTGGTTCCGCCGGCATTGGAAACAGTTACGGCAAGGAGCAGGAGGAGGGTGAAGGATTCAAAAGTGCGATCATCGTGCTGTAAGAACTGTGACTCGTATCTCACCAACAGCCCACCTGGGTTTGAATGTTGAACTCCAAGTCCCATAATGCTCTGGATACACTCACCTGAGTCGTGTTCTGTAAATGAAATAAAAGAGGGAATTTACCTGGAGTCATGTGTTTGGTGAGCCGCGCACAGCATACCTCTGACGAAGGGCGTGGCCCGAAACGCGTAAGGTGGCGCGGTGAATGCAGAAGCCTTCCCTGAACAACGAGTGCTTCCTGCGAGTGCTTCTCAAAACGGGGGCACCCTTTTCTTCTCATAAATACGGCCAAGCCCAGGTCGGGAGGAGCACCGCCATGCAATTTGGTTCCGCCGGCATTGGAAACAGTTACGGCAAGGAGCAGGAGTAGGGTGAAGGATTCAAAAGTGCGATCATCGTGCTGTAAGAACTGTGACTCGTATCTCACCAACAGCCCACCTGGGTTTGAATGTTGAACTCCAAGTCCCATAATGCTCTGGATACACTCACCTGAGTCGTGTTCTGTAAATGAAATAAAAGAGGGAATTTACCTGGAGTCATGTGTTTGGTGAGCCGCGCACAGCATACCTCTGACGAAGGGCGTGGCCCAAAACGCGTAAGGTGGCGCGGTGAATGCAGAAGCCTTCCCTGAACAACGAGTGCTTCCTGCGAGTGCTTCTCAAAACGGGGGCACCCTTTTCTTCTCATAAATACGGCCAAGCCCAGGTCGGGAGGAGCACCGCCATGCAATTTGGTTCCGCCGGCATTGGAAACAGTTACGGCAAGGAGCAGGAGGAGGGTGAAGGATTCAAAAGTGCGATCATCGTGCTGTAAGAACTGTGACTCGTATCTCACCAACAGCCCACCTGGGTTTGAATGTTGAACTCCAAGTCCCATAATGCTCTGGATACACTCACCTGAGTCGTGTTCTGTAAATGAAATAAAAGAGGGAATTTACCTGGAGTCATGTGTTTGGTGAGCCGCGCACAGCATACCTCTGACGAAGGGCGTGGCCCGAAACGCGTATGGTGGCGCGGTGAATGCAGAAGCCTTCCCTGAACAACGAGTGCTTCCTGCGAGTGCTTCTCAAAACGGGGGCACCCTTTTCTTCTCATAAATACGGCCAAGCCCAGGTCGGAAGGAGCACCGCCATGCAATTTGGTTCCGCCGGCATTGGAAACAGTTACGGCAAGGAGCAGGAGGAGGGTGAAGGATTCAAAAGTGCGATCATCGTGCTGTAAGAACTGTGACTCGTATCTCACCAACAGCCCACCTGGGTTTGAATGTTGAACTCCAAGTCCCATAATGCTCTGGATACACTCACCTGAGTCGTGTTCTGTAAATGAAATAAAAGAGGGAATTTACCTGGAGTCATGTGTTTGGTGAGCCGCGCACAGCATACCTCTGACGAAGGGCGTGGCCCGAAACGCGTAAGGTGGCGCGGTGAATGCAGAAGCCTTCCCTGAACAACGAGTGCTTCCTGCGAGTGCTTCTCAAAACGGGGGCACCCTTTTCTTCTCATAAATACGGCCAAGCCCAGGTCGGGAGGAGCACCGCCATGCAATTTGGTTCCGCCAGCATTGGAAACAGTTACGGCAAGGAGCAGGAGGAGGGTGAAGGATTCAAAAGTGCGATCATCGTGCTGTAAGAACTGTGACTCGTATCTCACCAACAGCCCACCTGGGTTTGAATGTTGAACTCCAAGTCCCATAATGCTCTGGATACACTCACCTGAGTCGTGTTCTGTAAATGAAATAAAAGAGGGAATTTACCTGGAGTCATGTGTTTGGTGAGCCGCGCACAGCATACCTCTGACGAAGGGCGTGGCCCGAAACGCGTAAGGTGGCGCGGTGAATGCAGAAGCCTTCCCTGAACAACGAGTGCTTCCTGCGAGTGCTTCTCAAAACGGGGGCACCCTTTTCTTCTCATAAATACGGCCAAGCCCAGGTCGGGAGGAGCACCGCCATGCAATTTGGTTCCGCCGGCATTGGAAACAGTTATGGCAAGGAGCAGGAGGAGGGTGAAGGATTCAAAAGTGCGATCATCGTGCTGTAAGAACTGTGACTCGTATCTCACCAACAGCCCACCTGGGTTTGAATGTTGAACTCCAAGTCCCATAATGCTCTGGATACACTCACCTGAGTCGTGTTCTGTAAATGAAATAAAAGAGGGAATTTACCTGGAGTCATGTGTTTGGTGAGCCGCGCACAGCATACCTCTGACGAAGGGCGTGGCCCGAAACGCGTAAGGTGGCGCGGTGAATGCAGAAGCCTTCCCTGAACAACGAGTGCTTCCTGCGAGTGCTTCTCAAAACGGGGGCACCCTTTTCTTCTCATAAATACGGCCAAGCCCAGGTCGGGAGGAGCACCGCCATGCAATTTGGTTCCGCCGGCATTGGAAACAGTTACGGCAAGGAGCAGGAGGAGGGTGAAGGATTCAAAAGTGCGATCATCGTGCTGTAAGAACTGTGACTCGTATCTCACCAACAGCCCACCTGGGTTTGAATGTTGAACTCCAAGTCCCATAATGCTCTGGATACACTCACCTGAGTCGTGTTCTGTAAATGAAATAAAAGAGGGAATTTACCTGGAGTCATGTGTTTGGTGAGCCGCGCACAGCATACCTCTGACGAAGGGAGTGGCCCGAAACGCGTAAGGTGGCGCGGTGAATGCAGAAGCCTTCCCTGAACAACGAGTGCTTCCTGCGAGTGCTTCTCAAAACGGGGGCACCCTTTTCTTCTCATAAATACGGCCAAGCCCAGGTCGGGAGGAGCACCGCCATGCAATTTGGTTCCGCCGGCATTGGAAACAGTTACGGCAAGGAGCAGGAGGAGGGTGAAGGATTCAAAAGTGCGATCATCGTGCTGTAAGAACTGTGACTCGTATCTCACCAACAGCCCACCTGGGTTTGAATGTTGAACTCCAAGTCCCATAATGCTCTGGATACACTCACCTGAGTCGTGTTCTGTAAATGAAATAAAAGAGGGAATTTACCTGGAGTCATGTGTTTGGTGAGCCGCGCACAGCATACCTCTGACGAAGGGCGTGGCCCGAAACGCGTAAGGTGGCGCGGTGAATGCAGAAGCCTTCCCTGAACAACGAGTGCTTCCTGCGAGTGCTTCTCAAAACGGGGGCACCCTTTTCTTCTCATAAATACGGCCAAGCCCAGGTCGGGAGGAGCACCGCCATGCAATTTGGTTCCGCCGGCATTGGAAACAGTTACGGCAAGGAGCAGGAGGAGGGTGAAGGATTCAAAAGTGCGATCATCGTGCTGTAAGAACTGTGACTCGTATCTCACCAACAGCCCACCTGGGTTTGAATGTTGAACTCCAAGTCCCATAATGCTCTGGATACACTCACCTGAGTCGTGTTCTGTAAATGAAATAAAAGAGGGAATTTACCTGGAGTCATGTGTTTGGTGAGCCGCGCACAGCATACCTCTGACGAAGGGCGTGGCCCGAAACGCGTAAGGTGGCGCGGTGAATGCAGAAGCCTTCCCTGAACAACGAGTGCTTCCTGCGAGTGCTTCTCAAAACGGGGGCACCCTTTTCTTCTCATAAATACGGCCAAGCCCAGGTCGGGAGGAGCACCGCCATGCAATTTGGTTCCGCCGGCATTGGAAACAGTTACGGCAAGGAGCAGGAGGAGGGTGAAGGATTCAAAAGTGCGATCATCGTGCTGTAAGAACTGTGACTCGTATCTCACCAACAGCCCACCTGGGTTTGAATGTTGAACTCCAAGTCCCATAATGCTCTGGATACACTCACCTGAGTCGTGTTCTGTAAATGAAATAAAAGAGGGAATTTACCTGGAGTCATGTGTTTGGTGAGCCGCGCACAGCATACCTCTGACGAAGGGCGTGGCCCGAAACGCGTAAGGTGGCGCGGTGAATGCAGAAGCCTTCCCTGAACAACGAGTGCTTCCTGCGAGTGCTTCTCAAAACGGGGGCACCCTTTTCTTCTCATAAATACGGCCAAGCCCAGGTCGGGAGGAGCACCGCCATGCAATTTGGTTCCGCCGGCATTGGAAACAGTTACGGCAAGGAGCAGGAGGAGGGTGAAGGATTCAAAAGTGCGATCATCGTGCTGTAAGAACTGTGACTCGTATCTCACCAACAGCCCACCTGGGTTTGAATGTTGAACTCCAAGTCCCATAATGCTCTGGATACACTCACCTGAGTCGTGTTCTGTAAATGAAATAAAAGAGGGAATTTACCTGGAGTCATGTGTTTGGTGAGCCGCGCACAGCATACCTCTGACGAAGGGCGTGGCCCGAAACGCGTAAGGTGGCGCGGTGAATGCAGAAGCCTTCCCTGAACAACGAGTGCTTCCTGCGAGTGCTTCTCAAAACGGGGGCACCCTTTTCTTCTCATAAATACGGCCAAGCCCAGGTCGGGAGGAGCACCGCCATGCAATTTGGTTCCGCCGGCATTGGAAACAGTTACGGCAAGGAGCAGGAGGAGGGTGAAGGATTCAAAAGTGCGATCATCGTGCTGTAAGAACTGTGACTCGTATCTCACCAACAGCCCACCTGGGTTTGAATGTTGAACTCCAAGTCCCATAATGCTCTGGATACACTCACCTGAGTCGTGTTCTGTAAATGAAATAAAAGAGGGAATTTACCTGGAGTCATGTGTTTGGTGAGCCGCGCACAGCATACCTCTGACGAAGGGCGTGGCCCGAAACGCGTATGGTGGCGCGGTGAATGCAGAAGCCTTCCCTGAACAACGAGTGCTTCCTGCGAGTGCTTCTCAAAACGGGGGCACCCTTTTCTTCTCATAAATACGGCCAAGCCCAGGTCGGAAGGAGCACCGCCATGCAATTTGGTTCCGCCGGCATTGGAAACAGTTACGGCAAGGAGCAGGAGGAGGGTGAAGGATTCAAAAGTGCGATCATCGTGCTGTAAGAACTGTGACTCGTATCTCACCAACAGCCCACCTGGGTTTGAATGTTGAACTCCAAGTCCCATAATGCTCTGGATACACTCACCTGAGTCGTGTTCTGTAAATGAAATAAAAGAGGGAATTTACCTGGAGTCATGTGTTTGGTGAGCCGCGCACAGCATACCTCTGACGAAGGGCGTGGCCCGAAACGCGTAAGGTGGCGCGGTGAATGCAGAAGCCTTCCCTGAACAACGAGTGCTTCCTGCGAGTGCTTCTCAAAACGGGGGCACCCTTTTCTTCTCATAAATACGGCCAAGCCCAGGTCGGGAGGAGCACCGCCATGCAATTTGGTTCCGCCGGCATTGGAAACAGTTACGGCAAGGAGCAGGAGGAGGGTGAAGGATTCAAAAGTGCGATCATCGTGCTGTAAGAACTGTGACTCGTATCTCACCAACAGCCCACCTGGGTTTGAATGTTGAACTCCAAGTCCCATAATGCTCTGGATACACTCACCTGAGTCGTGTTCTGTAAATGAAATAAAAGAGGGAATTTACCTGGAGTCATGTGTTTGGTGAGCCGCGCACAGCATACCTCTGACGAAGGGCGTGGCCCGAAACGCGTAAGGTGGCGCGGTGAATGCAGAAGCCTTCCCTGAACAACGAGTGCTTCCTGCGAGTGCTTCTCAAAACGGGGGCACCCTTTTCTTCTCATAAATACGGCCAAGCCCAGGTCGGGAGGAGCACCGCCATGCAATTTGGTTCCGCCGGCATTGGAAACAGTTACGGCAAGGAGCAGGAGGAGGGTGAAGGATTCAAAAGTGCGATCATCGTGCTGTAAGAACTGTGACTCGTATCTCACCAACAGCCCACCTGGGTTTGAATGTTGAACTCCAAGTCCCATAATGCTCTGGATACACTCACCTGAGTCGTGTTCTGTAAATGAAATAAAAGAGGGAATTTACCTGGAGTCATGTGTTTGGTGAGCCGCGCACAGCATACCTCTGACGAAGGGCGTGGCCCGAAACGCGTAAGGTGGCGCGGTGAATGCAGAAGCCTTCCCTGAACAACGAGTGCTTCCTGCGAGTGCTTCTCAAAACGGGGGCACCCTTTTCTTCTCATAAATACGGCCAAGCCCAGGTCGGGAGGAGCACCGCCATGCAATTTGGTTCCGCCGGCATTGGAAACAGTTACGGCAAGGAGCAGGAGGAGGGTGAAGGATTCAAAAGTGCGATCATCGTGCTGTAAGAACTGTGACTCGTATCTCACCAACAGCCCACCTGGGTTTGAATGTTGAACTCCAAGTCCCATAATGCTCTGGATACACTCACCTGAGTCGTGTTCTGTAAATGAAATAAAAGAGGGAATTTACCTGGAGTCATGTGTTTGGTGAGCCGCGCACAGCATACCTCTGACGAAGGGAGTGGCCCGAAACGCGTAAGGTGGCGCGGTGAATGCAGAAGCCTTCCCTGAACAACGAGTGCTTCCTGCGAGTGCTTCTCAAAACGGGGGCACCCTTTTCTTCTCATAAATACGGCCAAGCCCAGGTCGGGAGGAGCACCGCCATGCAATTTGGTTCCGCCGGCATTGGAAACAGTTACGGCAAGGAGCAGGAGGAGGGTGAAGGATTCAAAACTGCGATCATCGTGCTGTAAGAACTGTGACTCGTATCTCACCAACAGCCCACCTGGGTTTGAATGTTGAACTCCAAGTCCCATAATGCTCTGGATACACTCACCTGAGTCGTGTTCTGTAAATGAAATAAAAGAGGGAATTTACCTGGAGTCATGTGTTTGGTGAGCCGCGCACAGCATACCTCTGACGAAGGGCGTGGCCCGAAACGCGTAAGGTGGCGCGGTGAATGCAGAAGCCTTCCCTGAACAACGAGTGCTTCCTGCGAGTGCTTCTCAAAACGGGGGCACCCTTTTCTTCTCATAAATACGGCCAAGCCCAGGTCGGGAGGAGCACCGCCATGCAATTTGGTTCCGCCGGCATTGGAAACAGTTACGGCAAGGAGCAGGAGGAGGGTGAAGGATTCAAAAGTGCGATCATCGTGCTGTAAGAACTGTGACTCGTATCTCACCAACAGCCCACCTGGGTTTGAATGTTGAACTCCAAGTCCCATAATGCTCTGGATACACTCACCTGAGTCGTGTTCTGTAAATGAAATAAAAGAGGGAATTTACCTGGAGTCATGTGTTTGGTGAGCCGCGCACAGCATACCTCTGACGAAGGGCGTGGCCCGAAACGCGTAAGGTGGCGCGGTGAATGCAGAAGCCTTCCCTGAACAACGAGTGCTTCCTGCGAGTGCTTCTCAAAACGGGGGCACCCTTTTCTTCTCATAAATACGGCCAAGCCCAGGTCGGGAGGAGCACCGCCATGCAATTTGGTTCCGCCGGCATTGGAAACAGTTACGGCAAGGAGCAGGAGGAGGGTGAAGGATTCAAAAGTGCGATCATCGTGCTGTAAGAACTGTGACTCGTATCTCACCAACAGCCCACCTGGGTTTGAATGTTGAACTCCAAGTCCCATAATGCTCTGGATACACTCACCTGAGTCGTGTTCTGTAAATGAAATAAAAGAGGGAATTTACCTGGAGTCATGTGTTTGGTGAGCCGCGCACAGCATACCTCTGACGAAGGGCGTGGCCCGAAACGCGTAAGGTGGCGCGGTGAATGCAGAAGCCTTCCCTGAACAACGAGTGCTTCCTGCGAGTGCTTCTCAAAACGGGGGCACCCTTTTCTTCTCATAAATACGGCCAAGCCCAGGTCGGGAGGAGCACCGCCATGCAATTTGGTTCCGCCGGCATTGGAAACAGTTACGGCAAGGAGCAGGAGGAGGGTGAAGGATTCAAAAGTGCGATCATCGTGCTGTAAGAACTGTGACTCGTATCTCACCAACAGCCCACCTGGGTTTGAATGTTGAACTCCAAGTCCCATAATGCTCTGGATACACTCACCTGAGTCGTGTTCTGTAAATGAAATAAAAGAGGGAATTTACCTGGAGTCATGTGTTTGGTGAGCCGCGCACAGCATACCTCTGACGAAGGGCGTGGCCCGAAACGCGTAAGGTGGCGCGGTGAATGCAGAAGCCTTCCCTGAACAACGAGTGCTTCCTGCGAGTGCTTCTCAAAACGGGGGCACCCTTTTCTTCTCATAAATACGGCCAAGCCCAGGTCGGGAGGAGCACCGCCATGCAATTTGGTTCCGCCGGCATTGGAAACAGTTACGGCAAGGAGCAGGAGGAGGGTGAAGGATTCAAAAGTGCGATCATCGTGCTGTAAGAACTGTGACTCGTATCTCACCAACAGCCCACCTGGGTTTGAATGTTGAACTCCAAGTCCCATAATGCTCTGGATACACTCACCTGAGTCGTGTTCTGTAAATGAAATAAAAGAGGGAATTTACCTGGAGTCATGTGTTTGGTGAGCCGCGCACAGCATACCTCTGACGAAGGGCGTGGCCCGAAACGCGTATGGTGGCGCGGTGAATGCAGAAGCCTTCCCTGAACAACGAGTGCTTCCTGCGAGTGCTTCTCAAAACGGGGGCACCCTTTTCTTCTCATAAATACGGCCAAGCCCAGGTCGGAAGGAGCACCGCCATGCAATTTGGTTCCGCCGGCATTGGAAACAGTTACGGCAAGGAGCAGGAGGAGGGTGAAGGATTCAAAAGTGCGATCATCGTGCTGTAAGAACTGTGACTCGTATCTCACCAACAGCCCACCTGGGTTTGAATGTTGAACTCCAAGTCCCATAATGCTCTGGATACACTCACCTGAGTCGTGTTCTGTAAATGAAATAAAAGAGGGAATTTACCTGGAGTCATGTGTTTGGTGAGCCGCGCACAGCATACCTCTGACGAAGGGCGTGGCCCGAAACGCGTAAGGTGGCGCGGTGAATGCAGAAGCCTTCCCTGAACAACGAGTGCTTCCTGCGAGTGCTTCTCAAAACGGGGGCACCCTTTTCTTCTCATAAATACGGCCAAGCCCAGGTCGGGAGGAGCACCGCCATGCAATTTGGTTCCGCCGGCATTGGAAACAGTTACGGCAAGGAGCAGGAGGAGGGTGAAGGATTCAAAAGTGCGATCATCGTGCTGTAAGAACTGTGACTCGTATCTCACCAACAGCCCACCTGGGTTTGAATGTTGAACTCCAAGTCCCATAATGCTCTGGATACACTCACCTGAGTCGTGTTCTGTAAATGAAATAAAAGAGGGAATTTACCTGGAGTCATGTGTTTGGTGAGCCGCGCACAGCATACCTCTGACGAAGGGCGTGGCCCGAAACGCGTAAGGTGGCGCGGTGAATGCAGAAGCCTTCCCTGAACAACGAGTGCTTCCTGCGAGTGCTTCTCAAAACGGGGGCACCCTTTTCTTCTCATAAATACGGCCAAGCCCAGGTCGGGAGGAGCACCGCCATGCAATTTGGTTCCGCCGGCATTGGAAACAGTTACGGCAAGGAGCAGGAGGAGGGTGAAGGATTCAAAAGTGCGATCATCGTGCTGTAAGAACTGTGACTCGTATCTCACCAACAGCCCACCTGGGTTTGAATGTTGAACTCCAAGTCCCATAATGCTCTGGATACACTCACCTGAGTCGTGTTCTGTAAATGAAATAAAAGAGGGAATTTACCTGGAGTCATGTGTTTGGTGAGCCGCGCACAGCATACCTCTGACGAAGGGCGTGGCCCGAAACGCGTAAGGTGGCGCGGTGAATGCAGAAGCCTTCCCTGAACAACGAGTGCTTCCTGCGAGTGCTTCTCAAAACGGGGGCACCCTTTTCTTCTCATAAATACGGCCAAGCCCAGGTCGGGAGGAGCACCGCCATGCAATTTGGTTCCGCCGGCATTGGAAACAGTTACGGCAAGGAGCAGGAGGAGGGTGAAGGATTCAAAAGTGCGATCATCGTGCTGTAAGAACTGTGACTCGTATCTCACCAACAGCCCACCTGGGTTTGAATGTTGAACTCCAAGTCCCATAATGCTCTGGATACACTCACCTGAGTCGTGTTCTGTAAATGAAATAAAAGAGGGAATTTACCTGGAGTCATGTGTTTGGTGAGCCGCGCACAGCATACCTCTGACGAAGGGCGTGGCCCGAAACGCGTAAGGTGGCGCGGTGAATGCAGAAGCCTTCCCTGAACAACGAGTGCTTCCTGCGAGTGCTTCTCAAAACGGGGGCACCCTTTTCTTCTCATAAATACGGCCAAGCCCAGGTCGGGAGGAGCACCGCCATGCAATTTGGTTCCGCCGGCATTGGAAACAGTTACGGCAAGGAGCAGGAGGAGGGTGAAGGATTCAAAAGTGCGATCATCGTGCTGTAAGAACTGTGACTCGTATCTCACCAACAGCCCACCTGGGTTTGAATGTTGAACTCCAAGTCCCATAATGCTCTGGATACACTCACCTGAGTCGTGTTCTGTAAATGAAATAAAAGAGGGAATTTACCTGGAGTCATGTGTTTGGTGAGCCGCGCACAGCATACCTCTGACGAAGGGCGTGGCCCGAAATGCGTAAGGTGGCGCGGTGAATGCAGAAGCCTTCCCTGAACAACGAGTGCTTCCTGCGAGTGCTTCTCAAAACGGGGGCACCCTTTTCTTCTCATAAATACGGCCAAGCCCAGGTCGGGAGGAGCACCGCCATGCAATTTGGTTCCGCCGGCATTGGAAACAGTTACGGCAAGGAGCAGGAGGAGGGTGAAGGATTCAAAAGTGCGATCATCGTGCTGTAAGAACTGTGACTCGTATCTCACCAACAGCCCACCTGGGTTTGAATGTTGAACTCCAAGTCCCATAATGCTCTGGATACACTCACCTGAGTCGTGTTCTGTAAATGAAATAAAAGAGGGAATTTACCTGGAGTCATGTGTTTGGTGAGCCGCGCACAGCATACCTCTGACGAAGGGCGTGGCCCGAAACGCGTAAGGTGGCGCGGTGAATGCAGAAGCCTTCCCTGAACAACGAGTGCTTCCTGCGAGTGCTTCTCAAAACGGGGGCACCCTTTTCTTCTCATAAATACGGCCAAGCCCAGGTCGGGAGGAGCACCGCCATGCAATTTGGTTCCGCCGGCATTGGAAACAGTTACGGCAAGGAGCAGGAGGAGGGTGAAGGATTCAAAAGTGCGATCATCGTGCTGTAAGAACTGTGACTCGTATCTCACCAACAGCCCACCTGGGTTTGAATGTTGAACTCCAAGTCCCATAATGCTCTGGATACACTCACCTGAGTCGTGTTCTGTAAATGAAATAAAAGAGGGAATTGACCTGGAGTCATGTGTTTGGTGAGCCGCGCACAGCATACCTCTGACGAAGGGCGTGGCCCGAAACGCGTAAGGTGGCGCGGTGAATGCAGAAGCCTTCCCTGAACAACGAGTGCTTCCTGCGAGTGCTTCTCAAAACGGGGGCACCCTTTTCTTCTCATAAATACGGCCAAGCCCAGGTCGGGAGGAGCACCGCCATGCAATTTGGTTCCGCCGGCATTGGAAACAGTTACGGCAAGGAGCAGGAGGAGGGTGAAGGATTCAAAAGTGCGATCATCGTGCTGTAAGAACTGTGACTCGTATCTCACCAACAGCCCACCTGGGTTTGAATGTTGAACTCCAAGTCCCATAATGCTCTGGATACACTCACCTGAGTCGTGTTCTGTAAATGAAATAAAAGAGGGAATTTACCTGGAGTCATGTGTTTGGTGAGCCGCGCACAGCATACCTCTGACGAAGGGCGTGGCCCGAAACGCGTAAGGTGGCGCGGTGAATGCAGAAGCCTTCCCTGAACAACGAGTGCTTCCTGCGAGTGCTTCTCAAAACGGGGGCACCCTTTTCTTCTCATAAATACGGCCAAGCCCAGGTCGGGAGGAGCACCGCCATGCAATTTGGTTCCGCCGGCATTGGAAACAGTTACGGCAAGGAGCAGGAGGAGGGTGAAGGATTCAAAAGTGCGATCATCGTGCTGTAAGAACTGTGACTCGTATCTCACCAACAGCCCACCTGGGTTTGAATGTTGAACTCCAAGTCCCATAATGCTCTGGATACACTCACCTGAGTCGTGTTCTGTAAATGAAATAAAAGAGGGAATTTACCTGGAGTCATGTGTTTGGTGAGCCGCGCACAGCATACCTCTGACGAAGGGAGTGGCCCGAAACGCGTAAGGTGGCGCGGTGAATGCAGAAGCCTTCCCTGAACAACGAGTGCTTCCTGCGAGTGCTTCTCAAAACGGGGGCACCCTTTTCTTCTCATAAATACGGCCAAGCCCAGGTCGGGAGGAGCACCGCCATGCAATTTGGTTCCGCCGGCATTGGAAACAGTTACGGCAAGGAGCAGGAGGAGGGTGAAGGATTCAAAAGTGCGATCATCGTGCTGTAAGAACTGTGACTCGTATCTCACCAACAGCCCACCTGGGTTTGAATGTTGAACTCCAAGTCCCATAATGCTCTGGATACACTCACCTGAGTCGTGTTCTGTAAATGAAATAAAAGAGGGAATTTACCTGGAGTCATGTGTTTGGTGAGCCGCGCACAGCATACCTCTGACGAAGGGCGTGGCCCGAAACGCGTAAGGTGGCGCGGTGAATGCAGAAGCCTTCCCTGAACAACGAGTGCTTCCTGCGAGTGCTTCTCAAAACGGGGGCACCCTTTTCTTCTCATAAATACGGCCAAGCCCAGGTCGGGAGGAGCACCGCCATGCAATTTGGTTCCGCCGGCATTGGAAACAGTTACGGCAAGGAGCAGGAGGAGGGTGAAGGATTCAAAAGTGCGATCATCGTGCTGTAAGAACTGTGACTCGTATCTCACCAACAGCCCACCTGGGTTTGAATGTTGAACTCCAAGTCCCATAATGCTCTGGATACACTCACCTGAGTCGTGTTCTGTAAATGAAATAAAAGAGGGAATTTACCTGGAGTCATGTGTTTGGTGAGCCGCGCACAGCATACCTCTGACGAAGGGCGTGGCCCGAAACGCGTAAGGTGGCGCGGTGAATGCAGAAGCCTTCCCTGAACAACGAGTGCTTCCTGCGAGTGCTTCTCAAAACGGGGGCACCCTTTTCTTCTCATAAATACGGCCAAGCCCAGGTCGGGAGGAGCACCGCCATGCAATTTGGTTCCGCCGGCATTGGAAACAGTTACGGCAAGGAGCAGGAGGAGGGTGAAGGATTCAAAAGTGCGATCATCGTGCTGTAAGAACTGTGACTCGTATCTCACCAACAGCCCACCTGGGTTTGAATGTTGAACTCCAAGTCCCATAATGCTCTGGATACACTCACCTGAGTCGTGTTCTGTAAATGAAATAAAAGAGGGAATTTACCTGGAGTCATGTGTTTGGTGAGCCGCGCACAGCATACCTCTGACGAAGGGCGTGGCCCGAAACGCGTAAGGTGGCGCGGTGAATGCAGAAGCCTTCCCTGAACAACGAGTGCTTCCTGCGAGTGCTTCTCAAAACGGGGGCACCCTTTTCTTCTCATAAATACGGCCAAGCCCAGGTCGGGAGGAGCACCGCCATGCAATTTGGTTCCGCCGGCATTGGAAACAGTTACGGCAAGGAGCAGGAGGAGGGTGAAGGATTCAAAAGTGCGATCATCGTGCTGTAAGAACTGTGACTCGTATCTCACCAACAGCCCACCTGGGTTTGAATGTTGAACTCCAAGTCCCATAATGCTCTGGATACACTCACCTGAGTCGTGTTCTGTAAATGAAATAAAAGAGGGAATTTACCTGGAGTCATGTGTTTGGTGAGCCGCGCACAGCATACCTCTGACGAAGGGCGTGGCCCGAAACGCGTAAGGTGGCGCGGTGAATGCAGAAGCCTTCCCTGAACAACGAGTGCTTCCTGCGAGTGCTTCTCAAAACGGGGGCACCCTTTTCTTCTCATAAATACGGCCAAGCCCAGGTCGGGAGGAGCACCGCCATGCAATTTGGTTCCGCCGGCATTGGAAACAGTTACGGCAAGGAGCAGGAGGAGGGTGAAGGATTCAAAAGTGCGATCATCGTGCTGTAAGAACTGTGACTCGTATCTCACCAACAGCCCACCTGGGTTTGAATGTTGAACTCCAAGTCCCATAATGCTCTGGATACACTCACCTGAGTCGTGTTCTGTAAATGAAATAAAAGAGGGAATTTACCTGGAGTCATGTGTTTGGTGAGCCGCGCACAGCATACCTCTGACGAAGGGCGTGGCCCGAAACGCGTATGGTGGCGCGGTGAATGCAGAAGCCTTCCCTGAACAACGAGTGCTTCCTGCGAGTGCTTCTCAAAACGGGGGCACCCTTTTCTTCTCATAAATACGGCCAAGCCCAGGTCGGAAGGAGCACCGCCATGCAATTTGGTTCCGCCGGCATTGGAAACAGTTACGGCAAGGAGCAGGAGGAGGGTGAAGGATTCAAAAGTGCGATCATCGTGCTGTAAGAACTGTGACTCGTATCTCACCAACAGCCCACCTGGGTTTGAATGTTGAACTCCAAGTCCCATAATGCTCTGGATACACTCACCTGAGTCGTGTTCTGTAAATGAAATAAAAGAGGGAATTTACCTGGAGTCATGTGTTTGGTGAGCCGCGCACAGCATACCTCTGACGAAGGGCGTGGCCCGAAACGCGTAAGGTGGCGCGGTGAATGCAGAAGCCTTCCCTGAACAACGAGTGCTTCCTGCGAGTGCTTCTCAAAACGGGGGCACCCTTTTCTTCTCATAAATACGGCCAAGCCCAGGTCGGGAGGAGCACCGCCATGCAATTTGGTTCCGCCGGCATTGGAAACAGTTACGGCAAGGAGCAGGAGGAGGGTGAAGGATTCAAAAGTGCGATCATCGTGCTGTAAGAACTGTGACTCGTATCTCACCAACAGCCCACCTGGGTTTGAATGTTGAACTCCAAGTCCCATAATGCTCTGGATACACTCACCTGAGTCGTGTTCTGTAAATGAAATAAAAGAGGGAATTTACCTGGAGTCATGTGTTTGGTGAGCCGCGCACAGCATACCTCTGACGAAGGGCGTGGCCCGAAACGCGTAAGGTGGCGCGGTGAATGCAGAAGCCTTCCCTGAACAACGAGTGCTTCCTGCGAGTGCTTCTCAAAACGGGGGCACCCTTTTCTTCTCATAAATACGGCCAAGCCCAGGTCGGGAGGAGCACCGCCATGCAATTTGGTTCCGCCGGCATTGGAAACAGTTACGGCAAGGAGCAGGAGGAGGGTGAAGGATTCAAAAGTGCGATCATCGTGCTGTAAGAACTGTGACTCGTATCTCACCAACAGCCCACCTGGGTTTGAATGTTGAACTCCAAGTCCCATAATGCTCTGGATACACTCACCTGAGTCGTGTTCTGTAAATGAAATAAAAGAGGGAATTTACCTGGAGTCATGTGTTTGGTGAGCCGCGCACAGCATACCTCTGACGAAGGGCGTGGCCCGAAACGCGTAAGGTGGCGCGGTGAATGCAGAAGCCTTCCCTGAACAACGAGTGCTTCCTGCGAGTGCTTCTCAAAACGGGGGCACCCTTTTCTTCTCATAAATACGGCCAAGCCCAGGTCGGGAGGAGCACCGCCATGCAATTTGGTTCCGCCGGCATTGGAAACAGTTACGGCAAGGAGCAGGAGGAGGGTGAAGGATTCAAAAGTGCGATCATCGTGCTGTAAGAACTGTGACTCGTATCTCACCAACAGCCCACCTGGGTTTGAATGTTGAACTCCAAGTCCCATAATGCTCTGGATACACTCACCTGAGTCGTGTTCTGTAAATGAAATAAAAGAGGGAATTTACCTGGAGTCATGTGTTTGGTGAGCCGCGCACAGCATACCTCTGACGAAGGGCGTGGCCCGAAACGCGTAAGGTGGCGCGGTGAATGCAGAAGCCTTCCCTGAACAACGAGTGCTTCCTGCGAGTGCTTCTCAAAACGGGGGCACCCTTTTCTTCTCATAAATACGGCCAAGCCCAGGTCGGGAGGAGCACCGCCATGCAATTTGGTTCCGCCGGCATTGGAAACAGTTACGGCAAGGAGCAGGAGGAGGGTGAAGGATTCAAAAGTGCGATCATCGTGCTGTAAGAACTGTGACTCGTATCTCACCAACAGCCCACCTGGGTTTGAATGTTGAACTCCAAGTCCCATAATGCTCTGGATACACTCACCTGAGTCGTGTTCTGTAAATGAAATAAAAGAGGGAATTTACCTGGAGTCATGTGTTTGGTGAGCCGCGCACAGCATACCTCTGACGAAGGGCGTGGCCCGAAATGCGTAAGGTGGCGCGGTGAATGCAGAAGCCTTCCCTGAACAACGAGTGCTTCCTGCGAGTGCTTCTCAAAACGGGGGCACCCTTTTCTTCTCATAAATACGGCCAAGCCCAGGTCGGGAGGAGCACCGCCATGCAATTTGGTTCCGCCGGCATTGGAAACAGTTACGGCAAGGAGCAGGAGGAGGGTGAAGGATTCAAAAGTGCGATCATCGTGCTGTAAGAACTGTGACTCGTATCTCACCAACAGCCCACCTGGGTTTGAATGTTGAACTCCAAGTCCCATAATGCTCTGGATACACTCACCTGAGTCGTGTTCTGTAAATGAAATAAAAGAGGGAATTTACCTGGAGTCATGTGTTTGGTGAGCCGCGCACAGCATACCTCTGACGAAGGGCGTGGCCCGAAACGCGTAAGGTGGCGCGGTGAATGCAGAAGCCTTCCCTGAACAACGAGTGCTTCCTGCGAGTGCTTCTCAAAACGGGGGCACCCTTTTCTTCTCATAAATACGGCCAAGCCCAGGTCGGGAGGAGCACCGCCATGCAATTTGGTTCCGCCGGCATTGGAAACAGTTACGGCAAGGAGCAGGAGGAGGGTGAAGGATTCAAAAGTGCGATCATCGTGCTGTAAGAACTGTGACTCGTATCTCACCAACAGCCCACCTGGGTTTGAATGTTGAACTCCAAGTCCCATAATGCTCTGGATACACTCACCTGAGTCGTGTTCTGGAAATGAAATAAAAGAGGGAATTGACCTGGAGTCATGTGTTTGGTGAGCCGCGCACAGCATACCTCTGACGAAGGGCGTGGCCCGAAACGCGTAAGGTGGCGCGGTGAATGCAGAAGCCTTCCCTGAACAACGAGTGCTTCCTGCGAGTGCTTCTCAAAACGGGGGCACCCTTTTCTTCTCATAAATACGGCCAAGCCCAGGTCGGGAGGAGCACCGCCATGCAATTTGGTTCCGCCGGCATTGGAAACAGTTACGGCAAGGAGCAGGAGGAGGGTGAAGGATTCAAAAGTGCGATCATCGTGCTGTAAGAACTGTGACTCGTATCTCACCAACAGCCCACCTGGGTTTGAATGTTGAACTCCAAGTCCCATAATGCTCTGGATACACTCACCTGAGTCGTGTTCTGTAAATGAAATAAAAGAGGGAATTTACCTGGAGTCATGTGTTTGGTGAGCCGCGCACAGCATACCTCTGACGAAGGGCGTGGCCCGAAACGCGTAAGGTGGCGCGGTGAATGCAGAAGCCTTCCCTGAACAACGAGTGCTTCCTGCGAGTGCTTCTCAAAACGGGGGCACCCTTTTCTTCTCATATATATATATATATATATATAGATAGATATATATATATATATATATATATATATATATATACATATATATATATATATATATATATATATATATATATATATATATATATATATAAACACAGTTCCACCTGGGCCACCGAACCTCGGCGGGTGCATCCGTAAAACGGGGGTGGGACCCGTTTGTTTAATGTCAAAGAACGCTCGGTGCACTCACGGGGTTTGTCGTAGGCGTACATCATCCGCAGATGTGTTTCTGGCTTCAGTGCGGAAAGCCTCAATTCCTGGACCATTAGTGACATTCAAACCAACCTGAAATCTAATAGGTGGTACTTTAGCCAATGGGAGAGCTGTATTCCTCAAAGGCCGGAAGTGGGGCGTTCGTTACGATGCGTTGTTATTCGAGCCTTGATGCTCCATTCCGTACTTTCAAATTGCCATATATATATATATATATATATATATATATATATATATATATATTAGCTCCTGTGTCCAAAAAACATACTGCACTCGCGGGGTGAATTCAATCCTTTAATAAAAGTACACAAGTTTCGAGGACGCGTTTCGGCGTTCTGCCTTCTTCCAGCTCGCGTGTACTACACACAGCGTGTGTGGATCAGTGCCTTAAATATCAAAGCGTCGTAGCATCAGCGACGTGATGAAGCGCCACTCATACAGACTGGAGGAATATTGGATATATGCCGATCCCTGCGCTGCCTGTGACGGAACCTGGTGGTTGACGAGGGGTGCCTTACAGACCAACCATCCACACGACGTGATGGGGTGCCCAGGCTAGCGGTAATAGGGAGGTGTGACAGCTGAGGAGTCCAAGACATTGGATAGGGATCGACCTATACCTCTCTCCCTGACATCTGCAGCGCCCAATGAGCATCCAGCTTTGATATTTAAGGCACTGATCTGCACACGCTGTGTGTAGTACACGCGAGCTGGAAGAAGGCAGAACGCCGAAACGCGTCCTCGAAACTTGTGTACTTTTATTAAAGGATTGAATTCACCCCGCGAGTGCAGTGTGTTTTTTGGACACAGGAGCTATTATTTTAAGTGGACCCACCCCCACTATTTTGCACCCGTCAGAAGAGTGCTGTGTACGCCAAGGTGGACTGTGGAGCGATGAGAATATGGCGTCCTGCACCGCCACTGGGCGTCGTAGCATCAGCGACGTGATGAAGCGCCAGTCATACAGACTGGAGGAATATTGGATATATGCCGATCCCTGCGCTGCCTGTGACGGAACCTGGTGGTTGACGAGGGGTGCCTTACAGACCAACCATCCACACGACGTGATGGGGTGCCCAGGCTAGCGGTAATAGGGAGGTGTGACAGCTGAGGAGTCCAAGACATTGGATAGGGATCGACCTATACCTCTCTCCCTGACATCTGCAGCGCCCAATGAGCATCCAGCTTTGATATTTAAGGCACTGATCCGCACACGCTGTGTGTAGTACACGCAAGCTGGAAGAAGGCAGAACGCCGAAACGCGTCCTCGAAACTTGTGTACTTTTATTAAAGGATTGAATTCACCCCGCGAGTGCAGTGTGTTTTTTGGACACAGGAGCTATTATTTTAAGTGGACCCACCCCCACTATTTTGCACCCGTCAGAAGAGTGCTGTGTACGCCAAGGTGGACTGTGGAGCGATGAGAATATGGCGTCCTGCACCGCCACTGGGCGTCGTAGCATCAAGTCAAGTCAAGTCAAGTCAGAGATACTTATATCGCGCACATATCACTCAGAGAGTCTCATGGCGCTTGCAGACACTCCGAAAAGAAACAGAGGGCCACAGATTAATTGGCAAAAAGCCAGGTCTTTAGCTTTTTACGGAAATCACCGTGATTGGGCATGATACGGAGATGGTAAGGCATTTTGTTCCATGAAAAGGGGGCCAGATAGGAGAAAGCACGGCCTCCCTGCCTAGCTGTACGAATCCTTCGGGGGATAAGCAGGGCAGCATCACTGGATCGCAGGGCCCTGGAAGGTTTATACCAACGGAGCTTTGGCTGCCAATACTTGGGGCCATTTCCATACATTTGCTTATGAGTTAAGCATAGTATTTTAAACAGGGTTCGTTTCTTTATTGGGAGCCAATGAAGGGAGTTTAAGCAGAGGCGGGCCGAAGTCCTGTATGGGCAGTCCAGGACTAGCCTGGCGGCCGTATTTTGAAGGACTTGGAGTTTAGCCAAAAGATCTGAATTAATGGCATGCAGAAGCGAATTGCCATAATCCACTCTGTTCATGATGAGGCCTTGTATTAGAGGTCTGCGGGCCTCTAAAGGAAGCCACCTAAACACTTTACACAGGCTCCGCATAACACCATAGCATGTGCTAATCACATGCTTTACGTGGCCACTCATAGACAAATTATTGTCAATATGAAAGCCCAAGTTTCGGACCATGTTCTTATATGCAGGGCAAGGACCGAGCTTGGGTGGCCACCACTCATGCGTCCAATGGTCAGCTGCATTACCGAACAGCATGATCTCTGTTTTGGTTCCATTTAATTGGAGATGGTTTGATGACATCCATTCGTCCACCTGGATCAGACAGTCTTTAAAACGCTGCTTGGTTTCATCTGGGTCGGGGCCCAGGGTGATTAGAATCTGAGTATCATCTGCGTAAGATATGACATCGAAGCCATATTGTCTAATCACAGCGGCCAATGGAGTCATATAGAGGTTAAAAAGGGTGGGGCTTAATATGGAGCCCTGAGGAACACCCATCTTTACTGTTCGTTCACTAGCTGTGATGTTGCCCACCTGAACCACGGTTTTACGATCTCTCAGATAGCAGCTGAACCAGTTTAGGGCCGACCCCCTGACTCCCATCTCCCAGAGACGGCGTTCAAGTATGTGATGGGAGACGGTATCGAAGGCCGCCGACAAGTCAAGCAGAATAAGGATAGCTGACTGCTGCTTATCCAAGGCTAATCTAATATTATCCGAGATCTCAATCAGTGCTGTCTCTGTGCTGTGTGCCGCACGGAAACCGGATTGAGAGGAATCTAGAAGCTCATGGCTCTCGAGATGATTTACGAGCTGCTTATTTACTAAAGACTCCAAAATTTTTCCAAAATATGGTAGCAGGGAGATTGGCCGATAATTCAGGAATATATCTGGGTCCGCTGAAGTTTTTTTTAGAATAGGCCTGATTCTGGCTTTTTTCCAACACAGTGGAAAATCGGCTTTTGCTAGCGACTTATTGAAGATTTCAACTAGCCTGGTTAGAATTGTAGGGGCTAGCGAAGGGAATATTGTAGGAGGGAAAGGGTCATCAGGGGAGCCAGATTTAATCTTTGTGATGGCATCAGTGACCGACTTGAGGTCACATTCCTTAAAATTCTGTAGATAGTCGTCTGGAATCAGAGGGGACTGTGAGAGTACTACCGGGTCTGTGTCTATGTGTGCAGAGACCGAGGGAAAAGTACTATGGATATTCATGATTTTGGCCTCAAAAAAGTCAGAGAGGGAGTCCGTCCATGTTTGAGAGACGGGTACTGCATCAGCGACGTGATGAAGCGCCAGTCATACAGACTGGAGGAATATTGGATATATGCCGATCCCTGCGCTGCCTGTGACGGAATCTGGTGGTTGACGAGGGGTGCCTTACAGACCAACCATCCACACGACGTGATGGGGTGGCCAGGCTAGCGGTAATAGGGAGGTGTGACAGCTGAGGAGTCCAAGACATTGGATAGGGATCGACCTATACCTCTCTCCCTGACATCTGCCGCGACCAACGAGCATCCAGCTTTGATATTTAAGGCACTGATCCGCACACGCTGTGTGTAGTACACGCAAGCTAGAAGAAGGCAGAACGCCAAAACGCGTCCTCGAAACTTGTGTACTTTTATTAAAGGATTGAATTCACCCCGCGAGTGCAGTGTGTTTTTTGGACACAGGAGCTATTATTTTAAGTGGACCCACCCCCACTATTTTGCACCCGTCAGAAGAGTGCTGTGTACGCCAAGGTGGATTGTGGAGCGATGAGAATATGGCGTTCTGCACCGCCACTGGGCGTCGTAGCATCAGCGACGTGATGAAGCGCCAGTCATACAGACTGGAGGAATATTGGATATATGCCGATCCCTGCGCTGCCTGTGACGGAACCTGGTGGTTGATGAGGGGTGCCTTACAGACCAACCATCCACACGACGTGATGGGGTGCCGAGGCTAGCGGTAATAGGGAGGTGTGTCAGGACCAGCAGATCAGGCGCTACAGTGATCCCCAAGCTAAAAGGAGTAAGACTGGAATCTAAGATGGCCGCCGCTGTTGGAACGCGTGAGCAGCAGGTTAGCGCTCTAGCGTTCCAGGTCAATCAGTAGGATCCAGGTGTCAGCCCGGTGGAGAGGCGCACTTCACCGGAGTCGTGAGGAGAGAGAGTCGTAGTTTGTGCCACGCGTCTGAGAAGAGAATTTATCGTCGAGTTTTGAGAGGAAAACAAGTCCAAGTTTTCAGAGCACTAAGTAAGACTGTTCCGTAACTCCCCTCGGAGTATAATAGTGAGAGTTACTTGCCTGCAAAACGAACTTAAGTGAAAGAAGACAAGCTCATGTTTTATCTCGTTTATCCTAGAATAATATGTCATAAGTACCAGTACCATTTCTGAAACGAAGTTTGTGAGGAGAATTTTAGTGACAATGAGAATAATAGTACTTATGTTCCTCAGTTAAAATCCAGTCAGTAGTCAGAGAAGGAACCCGAATTACAACCCACAGTGAATTGCCTTTGAACTGTTATTACCTCAGGGTAGTGTATAAATAGAACAGTGCGCAGAATCAACATAGTGGGGCAGGTCTTCCCCGATGGTAGCGATAAAAGACTCCCAAGAAGCCTCCTAAGAATCCTTCCAGTTGAGCAGATATAGGAGCAAAAACACGAGGAGGAAGTAAAGAAAAGAAACATGGTAGCAGTACACATTAAGTAGAAGAAGAAGAAGTACTCACCAATCAGAATCCAGTTAAAGGCGCCATCAGTGGTATCTAGGAAAAGCTCCACCACAAGGCGACACCACCACCACACAACAGAAGAGGAGCATCGGTCACTAAAGTCAGGTACATCCACTTCAATCACAGCAGTGGAAGATAGGAAGAGCGAAAACACTCAAGAAAGAAAAAGACGTAGTGACCGTCTCTTCTCTGTCCAATTCCCCTTTCCCCCCACCGGTTCACTTGGGCTTACTCGTATAATCAGCGAGGGGCCCAGAGAGCTGGGAAGGGGCGTTGGGAACATTCTGCTCCCGAGCGATCCAGAAGAGCACAGAGCCTGACAGAGTGAAGTGCCCACGTTTTTTATTCGCTCTTGAGCAGAATGGCTGAAGGTTTGGACTTGAAAAAATTAGGAGAGGTTTTAGAAGGAATCCAAAGAGAGTTAATTTCCGTTAGAGAGGAGAATAGGGAATTGCGAAAGGAAACCACAGATTTAAACTTAAAAATGAGTGGCATAGCCTCGGACCCAAGTTTTAGGTACCCAGTCAATTCAGAAGGAGCTGCCAATGAGTCTTCAGGCACTCAGCCTAAAGTAACGACACAAGTAATTCATTCCTTGTCACCTGTAATCCCCTTGGCGCCCCCAGAGCGTTTTAGTGGAGATCCCCAGAAGGCACAGGTATTTTTGACCCAATGCACGTTACACTTTATGTGTCGTCCGGCATTATTTCCCGATGTGCAGTCTAGAGTGGCTTTCATATTGTCGTACTTAAGCGGAGATGCGGCGTCGTGGTCAATGCCTCTGGTCACCTGTAACGCTCCATTATTATATGATCTGGATGAATTCAAGAAGGAATTCCTTCGCATTTTTGACAGAAGAAGAGTATCCCAGGCCACAGACAATGAACTATTGGAAATAAAACAGGGAAGCAGAGACCTAGTAGCTTACTTGGCTCAATTTAATAAGTTGGTGGTAGAAACGGAATGGCCTGAGAACAAGAGAGCTGCTGTGTTTTATCGAGGCCTAAAGGACGAGTTGAAAGACGCATTAGCACAAGTTCCCAATCGACCCACGGAGATATCAGCATTGATCGATCTAGTTTTAGAAATTGACTTCCGTCAAGGAGAGAGAAGAGGAGAAAGGAGGCGAGATTATCGTCCAAGTGTGCCTCGTTTTGATCGGGTGAGAACAGAAGGCAGTAAGGAAGGTGACGTTGCCCGTGGGGGAGAGCCCATGTAAATTGGGACAATTCGAGGTCCACTTTCCAAGGAGGAGAAGGAAAGAAGGAGGCTGAACAAGCAGTGTTTATATTGTGGAGGATCTGGGCATTTTGTTCGGGATTGCCAGAAGAAGCCCAAGCAGAAGCCGGCGGGAAACGCCTTGCACCACCAGTAAGTGGAGTTGGACTGGTGGTTGCAGATGAAGAAACAGCTCCAAATACTCATACCCTGGCGAATACCTTGCAGTCTGCAGCTCCGCACTTAATCTTAATGATGACGCTGCGTTACCGAGAACAAACATTACGGCGAGTCGCAGTGATGTTAGATTCGGGAGCAACAGGCAATTTCTGTGACCTGAAATTCGCGGAAAAGATTGGATTGAGGGCCATCAAGAAGGAAAGAAGTGAGGCAGTTCGAGCAGTAGATGGCACGAATCTTTCATCTGGACCCATAGTGAGTCATACTGAAATCGTGGAGTTGGAATCTGAAGAAGGTCATCGAGAAGATCTCCAATTCAATTTGATCGATGCTCCACAGTTCCAATTAATCCTGGGGTTACCATGGCTCACCGAACACAACCCCACAATAGATTGGGGAGCTCGTACGGTGTCCTTGAACTCAGAGTATTGTAAGGAACACTGTTATTTGGGAGGTCCCGGACATCAAGAAAAAACTCAGGCCCTCCTTTTAAGCGAAGGACAATCCACAATCTGTGTGATCAACACCGTAGAACTACCTGAAGAATATGCAGAGTACCAAGATGTATTTAGTGAAATGGAGGCGGAAAGACTTCCTCCACATCGAAACTTCGATTGCAAGATAGAATTGGAACCCGGATCCAACCTTCCATGCAGTAGAATCTATGCTCTAACTGAGAAGGAGGATGAGCACTTGAAGGAGTATCTGCACAAGTATCTGGAGAACGGTTTTATAAGACCGTCGCAGTCCCCCGTGTCGTCGCCACTTTTTTTTATTCCAAAAAAGAGTGGGGAATTAAGAACTTGCATTGACTACAGGGCAATAAACAGAATAACGGTTAAGAATCGGTACCCCTTGCCCTTAATTTCTGTATTACTGGATCAGGTGAAGGAAGCAAAAATTTATACAAAATTGGATTTGAGAGGGGCCTACCACCTGGTCCGAATTCGGGAAGGGGACGAGTGGAAGACGGCATTTCGGACAAAACATGGCCTATTTGAATATCAAGTAATGCCGTATGGCCTATGTAATGCCCCAGCAGCTTTTCAGCATTTCATCAATGATGTTTTGAAGGAGTTTATCGATCGGCATGCATTGGTGTATATAGATGACATACTCATTTATTCGAGCAATGTGGAAGAACATGAAGAGCATGTCAAGAAGGTGTTGCGGAAACTGCGAGAGCACCGTCTTTATGTCAAACTGGAAAAATGTGCCTTTGGTGTATCGTCTGTGGAATTCTTGGGTTTTGTGCTCGCCCCCAGTGGGGTCACTATGGACGAGAGTAAAATCAAGGCCGTTCTGGAGTGGGAATCTCCGAAATCCGTGAAGGAAATCCAAAGTTTTATCGGATTTGCCAATTTTTACAGGAGGTTCATTCAAAATTTCTCTCAGAAGTTAATTCCAATGACAAGGCTGCTGAGGAAAGGCGTCAAATTTGTGTGGTCAGAGGAGGCAGAAGAGTCATTCAAACAGTTAAAAAGAGATTTTACTACCGCCCCAATTCTATTGCATCCAGATCCATCAGAGCCATTTTTTGTAGAGACAGATGCCTCCAATTGGGCCTTAGGAGGAGTGCTATCACAGAGACACAAATCAACTGGTCAACTGCACCCAGTGGCCTATCGTTCGAGGAAGTTGACGGCACCAGAAATTAATTATACCATCACTGAGAAGGAGTTGTTGGCAATTAAGGATGCCTTCAAGGACTGGAGACACTACCTAATGGGGGCTAGACACGTGGTAACCGTCTACACAGATCATCGAAATCTGAAATTCTTGAAGTCTGCGAGAACCTTGACACCAAGACAGTTAAGATGGTCGTTATATTTTGCGGACTATGACTTTATAATCACTTATCGTCCAGGGGCTCAGAATGGTAAGGCGGATGCCCTATCTAGGAGAGGAACTGAAGAAGTCATGGAGGAGGTCAAGGTCCAGACTATCATCCCTTCAGAGAAAATAATTGGAGCAGTTTTGCGAGAATCACAGGACAAGAAGAAGCAATTCTCTATGACCAAAGAGGAATTGGAAGAATGGGTGAGAGAAGATTCAGGTCGAGAGGTTCGGGAAGGTTTACCATATCATCATGGGGTCCTTTACTTGCCGACAACAGAAATGCAGCAACAGGCCTTGAAGGAAAGTCACGATGATCTGTTGGCAGGCCATAAAGGAATAACTAAGACCGAAGATCTAGTGAGGCGACGTTTTTGGTGGCCCAGTTTGGCAAAGGATGTGCGACAATATGTGGCCACTTGTGACATTTGCGCTAGGGGAAAGCCGGAAAGACAAGCTCCGCAGGGGTTACTACAACCTTTGCCTACACCACCACACCCATGGCACACGATAACCTTGGATTTAATAGTAGATTTACCATCCAGTAAGGGTTATGATACTATTTTGGTGTGTGTAGATGCATTTACTAAGATGGCACATTTTGTACCATTGAAGGGAGTACCCACGGCAGCAATTCTGGCGCATGCCTTTAGTCAACACATAGTTCGAGCCCATGACATACCCAGGGTGGTGATATCCGATAGGGGATCCCAATTTTTATCCCATTTCTGGAAGGCCTTCACTAAAAAATTAAGTATTGATTCTAGATACACGACTAGTTATCACCCAGAGACAGATGGCCAAACGGAGCGCACAAACCAAGAGTTAGAGCAGTACCTAAGACTATGCTTGTTAGAACAGGAAGGAGACTGGCCGGATTATCTGTGGGCAGCGGAGTTTGCCCACAATAATGCAAAAAACATGTCCACAGGTTTTTCCCCCTTTTATTTAAACACAGGAAGACATCCCCATCAAGCTGTAGATTTTCAAGAGGTAGATGTTCCAGCAGTAACAAATTTGGTTGATCACATGACGAGAGTGCATTCACTAGCCACAGACAATTTAACCAAGGCAAAGGCTACTTACAAATTCTATTCTGATAAAAGAAGAAGGAAGGAACCAGACTTACTAGTTGGAGAGAAGGTTTGGCTAAACACAAAAAATCTTAGGCTCAAGGGGGTTAGGAAGTTTCAACCCAGATTTGTAGGGCCATTTGAGATTGAGAAAAAACTAAGTACTGTAAACTATCAGTTGAAGTTACCCAAAGGATTGCGGGTGCATCCAGTTTTTCATGTCTCTTTATTGAAAAAGGTTTCAAGAGATCTACGAGTCAAAATACCCCCAAAACCAATCCAAACTGAATTAGGGGACGAATTTGAGGTACAGCGAGTTTTGGATTCCAAGATACGAAATGGCCAAATGTACTATTTATTGGATTGGAAAGGTTACGGGCCTGAAGAAAGAGCGTGGGAAGTTTCTTCAAACATCCATGCTCCTCGTTTAATTAGGGAATTTCACAGGAGATTTCCTAATAAGCCCAGGGTGGGAGGACGCCCTTTGAGAGGGGGTACTGTCAGGACCAGCAGATCAGGCGCTACAGTGATCCCCAAGCTAAAAGGAGTAAGACTGGAATCTAAGATGGCCGCCGCTGTTGGAACGCGTGAGCAGCAGGTTAGCGCTCTAGCGTTCCAGGTCAATCAGTAGGATCCAGGTGTCAGCCCGGTGGAGAGGCGCACTTCACCGGAGTCGTGAGGAGAGAGAGTCGTAGTTTGTGCCACGCGTCTGAGAAGAGAATTTATCGTCGAGTTTTGAGAGGAAAACAAGTCCAAGTTTTCAGAGCACTAAGTAAGACTGTTCCGTAACTCCCCTCGGAGTATAATAGTGAGAGTTACTTGCCTGCAAAACGAACTTAAGTGAAAGAAGACAAGCTCATGTTTTATCTCGTTTATCCTAGAATAATATGTCATAAGTACCAGTACCATTTCTGAAACGAAGTTTGTGAGGAGAATTTTAGTGACAATGAGAATAATAGTACTTATGTTCCTCAGTTAAAATCCAGTCAGTAGTCAGAGAAGGAACCCGAATTACAACCCACAGTGAATTGCCTTTGAACTGTTATTACCTCAGGGTAGTGTATAAATAGAACAGTGCGCAGAATCAACATAGTGGGGCAGGTCTTCCCCGATGGTAGCGATAAAAGACTCCCAAGAAGCCTCCTAGGAATCCTTCCAGTTGAGCAGATATAGGAGCAAAAACACGAGGAGGAAGTAAAGAAAAGAAACATGGTAGCAGTACACATTAAGTAGAAGAAGAAGAAGTACTCACCAATCAGAATCCAGTTAAAGGCGCCATCAGTGGTATCTAGGAAAAGCTCCACCACAAGGCGACACCACCACCACACAACAGAAGAGGAGCATCGGTCACTAAAGTCAGGTACATCCACTTCAATCACAGCAGTGGAAGATAGGAAGAGCGAAAACACTCAAGAAAGAAAAAGACGTGGTGACTGTCTCTTCTCTGTCCAATTCCCCTTTCCCCCCACCGGTTCACTTGGGCTTACTCGTATAATCAGCGAGGGGCCCAGAGAGCTGGGAAGGGGCGTTGGAAACATTCTGCTCCCGAGCGATCCAGAAGAGCACAGAGCCTGACAAGGTGTGACAGCTGAGGAGTCCAAGACATTGGATAGGGATCGACCTATACCTCTCTCCCTGACATCTGCCGCGCCAATGAGCATCCAGCTTTGATATTTAAGGCACTGATCCACACACGCTGTGTGTAGTACACGCGAGCTGTAAGAAGGCAGAATGCCGAAACGCGTCCTCGAAACTTGTGTACTTTTATTAAAGGATTGAATTCACCCCGCGAGTGCAGTGTGTTTTTTGGACACAGGAGCTATTGTTTTAAGTGGACCCACCCCCACTATTTTGCACCCGTCAGAAGAGTGCTGTGTACGCCAAGGTGGACTGTGGAGCGATGGATATATATATATATATATATATATATTTATTTATTTCTTTTTTTTTACTAAAAAAACATAGGTTTTACAACCGTTATAGTTAGGAATTAGCATTTAAAAAACCTTTGAAATTCACTAAAAAAAACATAGGTTTCAGGGACGTTATAGTTAGTTGGACATTTGACTCATATAAAACCATAGAAATTCCATTGTTATAGTTAGTTGACCTAACTATAACTCGCGCGACCGCAATGCACTGCTGATGACGTCACATATTACATCACTCATGACATGGTCAGTGACATCACTGATGACATCTCAAATGACATCACTGATGACATCACTGATGACATCATCCACGTGATAATCTGATGCACATACTGATGCCCTAATATAAACTTTGATACACCCACTCTAAAATACAGACTACTATTTTTGAAACCATTCACACAACAATGCCAGATACTACATACCACCAACTATTTCCTAGGTCTACACACACATCCAGTCACTTATACATGCAGTTACTCATCAATACAGTACTATCATATGCACTCATATACCTATAAATACAGTCACACTCCGCCACTCATCCATAGAGTTACTCACACATCTAGTCAGTCATGCAAAGAATCAATCAAATACCCATTTACTCATGTATACAGTTATACACACCAACTCTGTTATTTATACACACACCACATCAATTATTTATGCAGATACTAACACATACTTACTGTCTTATACAATCACTGATACAATCAGACACTCATTTATACACCCACTCTTCAAATAACTTACTCTCACATATAGTCATTTATATACTCCAACACTCACATATACTGCCTTAAAACATAGGTAGTTAGTCACACATATACTAAAAAAAGAGTGGGGAATTAAGAACTTGCATTGACTACAGGGCAATAAACAGAATAACGGTTAAGAATCGGTACCCCTTGCCCTTAATTTCTGTATTACTGGATCAGGTGAAGGAAGCAAAAATTTATACAAAATTGGACTTGAGAGGGGCCTACCACCTGGTCCGAATTCGGGAAGGGGACGAGTGGAAGACGGCATTTCGGACAAAACATGGCCTATTTGAATATCAAGTAATGCCGTATGGCCTATGTAATGCCCCAGCAGCTTTTCAGCATTTCATCAATGATGTTTTGAAGGAGTTTATCGATCGGCATGCATTGGTGTATATAGATGACATACTCATTTATTCGAGCAATGTGGAAGAACATGAAGAGCATGTCAAGAAGGTGTTGCGGAAACTGCGAGAGCACCGTCTTTATGTCAAACTGGAAAAATGTGCCTTTGGTGTATCGTCTGTGGAATTCTTGGGTTTTGTGCTCGCCCCCAGTGGGGTGACTATGGACGAGAGTAAAATCAAGGCCGTTCTGGAGTGGGAATCTCCGAAATCCGTGAAGGAAATCCAAAGTTTTATCGTATTTGCCAATTTTTACAGGAGGTTCATTCAAAATTTCTCTCAGAAGTTAATTCCAATGACAAGGCTGCTGAGGAAAGGCGTCAAATTTGTGTGGTCAGAGGAGGCAGAAGAGTCATTCAAACAGTTAAAAAGAGATTTTACTACCGCCCCAATTCTATTGCATCCAGATCCATCAGAGCCATTTTTTGTAGAGACAGATGCCTCCAATTGGGCCTTAGGAGGAGTGCTATCACAGAGACACAAATCAACTGGTCAACTGCACCCAGTGGCCTATCGTTCGAGGAAGTTGACGGCACCAGAAATTAATTATACCATCACTGAGAAGGAGTTGTTGGCAATTAAGGATGCCTTCAAGGACTGGAGACACTACCTAATGGGGGCTAGACACGTGGTAACCGTCTACACAGATCATCGAAATCTGAAATTCTTGAAGTCTGCGAGAACCTTGACACCAAGACAGTTAAGATGGTCGTTATATTTTGCGGACTATGACTTTATAATCACTTATCGTCCAGGGGCTCAGAATGGTAAGGCGGATGCCCTATCTAGGAGAGGAACTGAAGAAGTCATGGAGGAGGTCAAGGTCCAGACTATCATCCCTTCAGAGAAAATAATTGGAGCAGTTTTGCGAGAATCACAGGACAAGAAGAAGCAATTCTCTATGACCAAAGAGGAATTGGAAGAATGGGTGAGAGAAGATTCAGGTCGAGAGGTTCGGGAAGGTTTACCATATCATCATGGGGTCCTTTACTTGCCGACAACAGAAATGCAGCAACAGGCCTTGAAGGAAAGTCACGATGATCTGTTGGCAGGCCATAAAGGAATAACTAAGACCGAAGATCTAGTGAGGCGACGTTTTTGGTGGCCCAGTTTGGCAAAGGATGTGCGACAATATGTGGCCACTTGTGACATTTGCGCTAGGGGAAAGCCGGAAAGACAAGCTCCGCAGGGGTTACTACAACCTTTGCCTACACCACCACACCCATGGCACACGATAACCTTGGATTTAATAGTAGATTTACCATCCAGTAAGGGTTATGATACTATTTTGGTGTGTGTAGACGCATTTACTAAGATGGCACATTTTGTACCATTGAAGGGAGTACCCACGGCAGCAATTCTGGCGCATGCCTTTAGTCAACACATAGTTCGAGCCCATGACATACCCAGGGTGGTGATATCCGATAGGGGATCCCAATTTTTATCCCATTTCTGGAAGGCCTTCACTAAAAAATTAAGTATTGATTCTAGATACACGACTAGTTATCACCCAGAGACAGATGGCCAAACGGAGCGCACAAACCAAGAGTTAGAGCAGTACCTAAGACTATGCTTGTTAGAACAGGAAGGAGACTGGCCGGATTATCTGTGGGCAGCGGAGTTTGCCCACAATAATGCAAAAAACATGTCCACAGGTTTTTCCCCCTTTTATTTAAACACAGGAAGACATCCCCATCAAGCTGTAGATTTTCAAGAGGTAGATGTTCCAGCAGTAACAAATTTGGTTGATCACATGACGAGAGTGCATTCACTAGCCACAGACAATTTAACCAAGGCAAAGGCTACTTACAAATTCTATTCTGATAAAAGAAGAAGGAAGGAACCAGACTTACTAGTTGGAGAGAAGGTTTGGCTAAACACAAAAAATCTTAGGCTCAAGGGGGTTAGGAAGTTTCAACCCAGATTTGTAGGGCCATTTGAGATTGAGAAAAAACTAAGTACTGTAAACTATCAGTTGAAGTTACCCAAAGGATTGCGGGTGCATCCAGTTTTTCATGTCTCTTTATTGAAAAAGGTTTCAAGAGATCTACGAGTCAAAATACCCCCAAAACCAATCCAAACTGAATTAGGGGACGAATTTGAGGTACAGCGAGTTTTGGATTCCAAGATACGAAATGGCCAAATGTACTATTTATTGGATTGGAAAGGTTACGGGCCTGAAGAAAGAGCGTGGGAAGTTTCTTCAAACATCCATGCTCCTCGTTTAATTAGGG
Source organism: Triturus cristatus (assembly GCF_964204655.1). NCBI lineage: Eukaryota > Metazoa > Chordata > Amphibia > Caudata > Salamandridae > Triturus > Triturus cristatus. The sequence continues at coordinate 468,055,901 of NC_140589.1, forward strand.
AATTTCACAGGAGATTTCCTAATAAGCCCAGGGTGGGAGGACGCCCTTTGAGAGGGGGTACTGTCAGGACCAGCAGATCAGGCGCTACAGTGATCCCCAAGCTAAAAGGAGTAAGACTGGAATCTAAGATGGCCGCCGCTGTTGGAACGCGTGAGCAGCAGGTTAGCGCTCTAGCGTTCCAGGTCAATCAGTAGGATCCAGGTGTCAGCCCGGTGGAGAGGCGCACTTCACCGGAGTCGTGAGGAGAGAGAGTCGTAGTTTGTGCCACGCGTCTGAGAAGAGAATTTATCGTCGAGTTTTGAGAGGAAAACAAGTCCAAGTTTTCAGAGCACTAAGTAAGACTGTTCCGTAACTCCCCTCGGAGTATAATAGTGAGAGTTACTTGCCTGCAAAACGAACTTAAGTGAAAGAAGACAAGCTCATGTTTTATCTCGTTTATCCTAGAATAATATGTCATAAGTACCAGTACCATTTCTGAAACGAAGTTTGTGAGGAGAATTTTAGTGACAATGAGAATAATAGTACTTATGTTCCTCAGTTAAAATCCAGTCAGTAGTCAGAGAAGGAACCCGAATTACAACCCACAGTGAATTGCCTTTGAACTGTTATTACCTCAGGGTAGTGTATAAATAGAACAGTGCGCAGAATCAACATAGTGGGGCAGGTCTTCCCCGATGGTAGCGATAAAAGACTCCCAAGAAGCCTCCTAGGAATCCTTCCAGTTGAGCAGATATAGGAGCAAAAACACGAGGAGGAAGTAAAGAAAAGAAACATGGTAGCAGTACACATTAAGTAGAAGAAGAAGAAGTACTCACCAATCAGAATCCAGTTAAAGGCGCCATCAGTGGTATCTAGGAAAAGCTCCACCACAAGGCGACACCACCACCACACAACAGAAGAGGAGCATCGGTCACTAAAGTCAGGTACATCCACTTCAATCACAGCAGTGGAAGATAGGAAGAGCGAAAACACTCAAGAAAGAAAAAGACGTAGTGACTGTCTCTTCTCTGTCCAATTCCCCTTTCCCCCCACCGGTTCACTTGGGCTTACTCGTATAATCAGCGAGGGGCCCAGAGAGCTGGGAAGGGGCGTTGGGAACATTCTGCTCCCGAGCGATCCAGAAGAGCACAGAGCCTGACAAGGTGTGACAGCTGAGGAGTCCAAGACATTGGATAGGGATCGACCTATACCTCTCTCCCTGACATCTGCCGCGCCAATGAGCATCCAGCTTTGATATTTAAGGCACTGATCCACACACGCTGTGTGTAGTACACGCGAGCTGTAAGAAGGCAGAATGCCGAAACGCGTCCTCGAAACTTGTGTACTTTTATTAAAGGATTGAATTCACCCCGCGAGTGCAGTGTGTTTTTTGGACACAGGAGCTATTGTTTTAAGTGGACCCACCCCCACTATTTTGCACCCGTCAGAAGAGTGCTGTGTACGCCAAGGTGGACTGTGGAGCGATGGATATATATATATATATATATATTTATTTATTTCTTTTTTTTTACTAAAAAAACATAGGTTTTACAACCGTTATAGTTAGGAATTAGCATTTAAAAAACCTTTGAAATTCACTAAAAAAAACATAGGTTTCAGGGACGTTATAGTTAGTTGGACATTTGACTCATATAAAACCATAGAAATTCCATTGTTATAGTTAGTTGACCTAACTATAACTCGCGCGACCGCAATGCACTGCTGATGACGTCACATATTACATCACTCATGACATGGTCAGTGACATCACTGATGACATCTCAAATGACATCACTGATGACATCACTGATGACATCATCCACGTGATAATCTGATGCACATACTGATGCCCTAATATAAACTTTGATACACCCACTCTAAAATACAGACTACTATTTTTGAAACCATTCACACAACAATGCCAGATACTACATACCACCAACTATTTCCTAGGTCTACACACACATCCAGTCACTTATACATGCAGTTACTCATCAATACAGTACTATCATATGCACTCATATACCTATAAATACAGTCACACTCCGCCACTCATCCATAGAGTTACTCACACATCTAGTCAGTCATGCAAAGAATCAATCAAATACCCATTTACTCATGTATACAGTTATACACACCAACTCTGTTATTTATACACACACCACATCAATTATTTATGCAGATACTAACACATACTTACTGTCTTATACAATCACTGATACAATCAGACACTCATTTATACACCCACTCTTCAAATAACTTACTCTCACATATAGTCATTTATATACTCCAACACTCACATATACTGCCTTAAAACATAGGTAGTTAGTCACACATATACCACTGAGACATTCATTCACTCACCAACACACCGATACACACACTAACTCACCCATACAGCCCTTCCCAGATGCACTTTTGAATCCATACAACCAGTGAATCACCCACTTAGACATCTATGCACAGAGTCACACCCCCCCACCCACCCACACAGACACTCAGGCACCCATGCAGATACTCAGACAACAAATCAATAACCCATATAGACACTCATGTAGATACTCACCAACCCATGCAGTTGCTTGCACACCAACTGAGAGACTAATACAGACTTTCACACAGTTCAGTCACTAACCCATGCATTCAGTAACACACGTTCAATCACTCACTTATACAGTCAGTCATGCACCTACTAAATAATCCCTTCAGGCACATGTAAATCCACTCATTTTTTAATACACCTTGGCATAGATATATATGCAAAATATTTAAACCTTACAGAAACACACATTCACTGGATGATGTCATCAGTGATGTCATTCGAGATGTCATCAGTGATGTCATCAGTGATGTTACTGACCATGTCATGAGTGATGTAATATGTGACGTCATCAGCAGTGCATTGCGGGCGCGCGAGTTATAGTTGGCTCAACTAACTATAACGGGGGAATTTCTATGGTTTTATAGGAGTCAAATGTCCAACTAATTATAATGTCCCTGAAACCTATGGATTTTTTGTGAATTTCAAAGGTTTTTTAAATGCTAATTCCTAACTATAATTTCTGTAAAACCTATGGTTTTTTCAGTGAATTTCGAAGGTTTTTTAAATGTTAATTTCATATTTTAATATTTATAAAACCTATATTTTTTCTTTTTTTTGTAATATTTTGGAACTCTATTATCCTTTTTTGTAGCTTTAAAAATGATGCAATGTTTTATATCTTCAAAAAAAATATGTATATCTATTTTTCTTTTTTTTGAGAAAACTGGAGTCCCGTACCGGTAGTGTACCAAGCTCCATCAGCACGCGAATCCTATCCGCCATATTGCTAAACTCCTAAATGATGAGCATTTCGTATCCGACGGGTTTGTGGCACCGCGTCCCGTGTAACATCATATACGTATGAGGTCGCGCCAGCTGCTACTTTGGTATGCGATGGGTACGCAGTACCAAGCCACGCGTTACGTCATGTATGTATGGGGTCGGGCCCGCTGCGCGTTGCGTATGTGGCGAGTGCACGCTGCCAGACCCTGTGTTACATCATAGACGTATGGTGTCGCGCCGGGTACGCCATTCCCTCATTATTTTTTATGTCTCAAAACTATATATAAATACGTTTAAAGTGTATATGAGAGCAAGCGATAATCTAAAATATTTTAAACATTTATATATTTCAAACTGTAATAAACTTATATTATGGTAAATATATTCTCAAAATCGCGTCTGGTGCGGCCTCCTGGCGCGCTCGGTGCGCGATTGCCATGTGACCTTAAAAAAAAGCATTTGATTGGTTCAGAACATTTCCCATTGAAACAGTTGGAGGACCCCACCCATTTTAGTCATTCTCTCTACAGCGTTTGATGAGAGACACCTCTTCTGCTTAGAGAGCTTTTTTGAAAAGCTTTTTGCTGGGTACACATATCTTATACTACACACAACATGCAACGATCATCTTGATCAATATTCATGGTCTGCACAGTAGCCTTCCACGTGTGATGGCCATGCATCTGAAACGTTACATCAAAAAACAAATGTGTGTTACACGATGCCCCTGGTGTGTGTGTGTGAGCATTATTGTGCTGCCTTTCGGCCTGGGTATTGGGGGCTCGAAGGGGTATCATCAACCACGGGCAGAGTGCACATCCTAGATCACATGTGAAAAACAGTAAAGAGTAATGTGTAGATTTGTGTTGCAGTATGCGTTGTTGTCAGGCTTTACAAGTATAGTAGTGTGCCATATGTGAGACTTTCAGATTCACGTTTGACATGCATTGCTTGACTGTAATGAGCGTTATCACTGTGTATGACGTAGCCTCACTGCTGATCCTCCCTCCATCCGAGCACTTTCACATGTGTGCGCTTTGCATTAGCAACACTTTCAATTATACCACACACCATTGACGTGTGTCTGCGCATATCCACAAGCTTGACAACGACATGTGATGTTGGCCAGTCAATGTTTTCAGACAGAATCTCATTAGCGGTAGTTGCCGGCCTCCCGGTACATGCTACCTTACTGTAAATTGGGGATTGTGCGATGTCAAAACTGCAACAGGGGCACACACATAATTACACTTCCTGGCCAGGCAGGAACTGAACAATGCCCAGGTCCCTGGAATAATTATTCACACCCCTGCGCTGGCCTGGCATACGCAAACCCAGCCCACTTTGCGTACGTATAAATAGGATAACAACGATGCCACATGTCCCAGTTCTTTCACACTGCCTCAGGTGATATGGCCGCATCCACGTCGCATATCACTATGCGCAATAAAAATTTAAAAAAGGGATCCATGAGGTGTACCCCGTCCTCACAATCAAAACTCCATTTGAATTGTGAACCCTGCTGGCCGTCGTGTTTGGACACACAACAATGACAGCAGGTGAGCAGCGGGGCCTGGGTGCGCAGGGGCTGCAATTCAGAATGATGCTGTGGGAGGGGTGGGGTGCATTAGCCTGGGTGCGCAGGTGTGAACAAGCGATGTTGCCATGCGTAATGATGTGATCTCTGACCTCATTCAGTCACATCTCTGTCTCATTTTAAGGACCTGCTGGACCGTACTGTGGGCCTGAGCCAGCGGGCAGCACTGCCCTACAGACACATGGCATTGGCTTTTGGGGCACAGTAGTGAGCTGATTACTAAGTGTACATGCACACAGGCTTGCGCCACTGCATTACACGCACACATTATGCTTCTAGCATGCGCTCTGTTCCTTTGTATGTGAACGTTGGCATAACATATTATTTTTTAACCTTGTGTATTCTCGTACACTCCTCTTTGAACCACGATTACCACTAACAGTTCATAGATCGTACTTCAAGAAGGAAGTGTGCACTCAACTGGTGTTCTCTATTAAGCTTGAAATAAACCTTCATTTACCTCAAGATGTTTCCAGCATTATATTATACCTCCCTTTTCAGACACTGAATTAGTTGCACCAAAATCGGCGGAGACCTGCTGTGCCACCCTGAGAGAGGCAACCCGAAGTCGGAGCTCGCACCGGCATGTCATTGGACACAACGGGTGGCAGGTGAGCAGTGAAGCCTCGGTGCGCAGGAGCTGCAATTGAGCACAGTGAAGGGGAAGGGGCTAGGGTGCAACAGCCTGGGTGCACAGGTGCAGGCAAGCGATGTTGCCGTAGATAATAATGTAATCTCTGGCCTCATTCATATCTCTGTTCATTTTAAGGACTTGCTGGACCGCACTCTTTCTCGCGGACCCCAGCGTCCCACACACATGGATGATGGGAGGAGAACAGTGAGGGCTGGGTGCAGATGGAAGACGCTCTGTTTCCTCCTTCCTCTGTTCTTTTGACTCTCCCTCCCCTCTCCCTTCCACCCACTCGCTCTCTGTCCCATTCTCACTTTCTTCCTTTCATTCTGACTACCTTTCTTTTTCTCTTGGACATGGCACATTGTCAGATCCAGGTTCCTCTGGAGCAGTACCCTCAAGTAGCCCACCTTCCGGCAGCCTCGACTCTGCACAATCAGTAGCAGAGGGTCAAGATGGCCAGATGAGGGGAAGGGAAATTAGGGAGGGTACTGCTTGGAAGGAGATCTGTAAAGGAAAGCAAGTTAAGTTACACAACACAATATAAAAACATGCGAGACCAATCCAATGTAAATCAACTTGGTTTGTATAGTTCTCTCAGAAAGTAAACTTCTTCAAATAAATAATACTGGTCTAAAGTAAAGATCCTGTAACCACTTCTGAATATTTTCAATATAAAGATTTAGAGACTGTAACTAGGATGCAAGAAATTGTTTTGTCATTTTTTAGCCATCACTTTGCAAAATAAATAAAATCTCTGAACATGATTAACCATGAATTGCACGTGATTAATTGGCAAAATAGCTATTGAATCTTTGCCAGAAAACTCCACCTAAATACCTTTGAAATAACGACTTGAAACTCACCAAAATGTCAAATTAGTTCAAGCGGAAGCGCGCGCTAAATAAACATTAACTATGATGCTAGATGGACAGATTCTGGTGCGAGAATTCTATAGAAAGAAGACTTGAACTGAAAGTCTTAAATTAGATTAAATACTTCTTACCGTGATGTCGTTGAAATAGGAAGTGGCTAAAAATACCCAGAGGCTGTCACGCTCGAAAGTTGAAAGAACTCGGCAAAGCGAAACAAGGTTTTAGGCAAAGAAACACTCCGAGAACAGGAAAGCTCCAGACGCGAGCAAGGAATCCTTAATTTCCCGCAAATGTGTAAGGGTGGGGCTGCTATTTATAGCATCGTGCATCTCTACGGGAGAAAACTCAGGACAAAAGATTACACATGAATGTATGAAATAGTGCGCTTCGCTTTGCAATAGTTTAACTTTGACTAGCAACACATTGACAAAAAAAATCAAACAATATCATATTTCAGCTGAACCAAGCATCCTGAAAATTAAGCATGTCATTCTAGTTTGTTATTAATGGAAACGTTTAGACCATGGCATTCAGCACAAATGAAAGGGCACGAACAAACGCTATGAAGGACACAAGCGCTATGATCTTATTGTGCAATAAACGTAACATGGTGCTGAGATGCATAACATGGCGCTGAGATGCAGATCAAGTCTAGCAGCTAACAAACACATGAATACTTTAAATGAGGCAAGGAGAATCATGACATACATATACCTATGTTTCTTTTTTGTCTTGCAGGTGTTGTACACTGCTTCCGGAGGAGTCCCACCCACTATTTCATATTATACTGTTGTTTCTTCGAATAAAGTTTGGTTTGCATTTATTTGTGTTGTTTTAATAAAGGTTTTTTTTTTTTACCAATAAATAAGTGAGTGTATGGGTCTTCTTTTTCTGACAACACTTGTCTGTAGTTTATTGTGAAAATCGGCGGTTGTGAGGTTATGAGGGAAAACATTTGTAATTTTGCAGTGCACCTACCAAATATAAACCAACAGACTATTACATAAATGAAGCCTGGGTAATTCTACAACTGCAAGGGTTCTATGAGTGTATCACTTTATAACACCATGAGTACTGTCCGTGTGATTACAGAACCAATAAGGCACTGCCTAGGGCCACCGAGGCTTCAGGGACTGGCGAGGACCACCCTGCATATTTAAGTAAAGCCCCGGAGGGTGGCGATCCCTGGACTTGAGTTGGCCTCGAAGCCCCCCGAACAATTAGTAAACAATACCCGGGGAGGTGGCGATCCCCTCAGCTGCGAAACGTCTCTGTGCCCTCCTGTGCCTAATTTACATGTGAGATTAAGGTCCCCAGTGCTACCGAGACCCCGCAATATAATAATAGGATTGGCCCCGGAACATTACCCACAAGAGGGCTCATTTAAATGAACAGGTGAGACCCCGCTTCATATTTTTTTCTCCATTTTTACCATCCGGATACGCTTTATTGAAGCGATACAAGCTTTTCCTCCTCTCGCTTCAACGAGGCAAACAACAATTTGCTATCAAGGGTGTAAGCCATGCTCCCGCCCTGTAATAGCAAACATAAATTTCCCGCGGATGCACACCCCGGGACATTGTATGAGCTGCGCCTGGGAGGTGGCGCTCCATAGGGCCATGATGCATTGGGTACTGCATAACTACAGAATTAGTATAAATGCATACTAACACTACTTGCACACGTGTAGTACAGCGACCATAGTGTAGTGAAGAGGCAGAGGAAGACCAAAATCAAAAAATATAAATCCTACCAGAGGTCGTATGACATAGTTCGATGAGCCGACGACCCTGGGATGAGTAGAAACAGCTTCACAAAGAAAACGGCAGAACGCAAGGAAGCTCGAAATATTGGTGAGTGCTGCCTTCTTTTTACCTTCTCCCGCTCGTCTCTAAATTTATGTAGTGAAGAGGCAGACAGCAGTGGATCCAATAAGTAGATTTATTGCAGGAAAAGGACAGCCCTGCATTCTAACATTACCTACTTACATTCTAGTAGCATTACATACTAACATTCTACTATAACTTACATTGGAATACTACACAGAGCACATGACTTTACAGCAATGAGCTCATGGTTTCATCCACAAGTCTTGAGACCGGTAGGGATGAGTAGTTCGCTTCCCACTCCCTCTATTGTATAAACACAAACTAACACTACTTCCACAGGTATGCTACAGTGCCCAGAGCACATCACTTTACAGCAATGAGCTCACGGTTTAGGCTCACGACTTAATCCCCGAGTGTTCAGACCAGTAGGGGTGAGTAGTTTGCTTCCCACCCCCTGTATAGTATAAACGCATACTAACACTACTTACACAGTTACACTACAGCGGCCAGTATGCTACAGCGCCCAGAGCCCCTCACTTTACAGCAATCAGCTCGGTTTGATCCCTGAGTCTTCACACCGGTAGGCGTGAGTACTTCACTTCCCACTTCTGGTATAGTATAAACGCATGGTAGGGGACAGTAGTTTGCTTCCCACTCCCTGTATGGTATAAACGCCCACTAACACTACTTGCACAGGTATGCTACAAAGACCAGAGCACATCACTTTACAGCAATGAGCTCACGGTTTAGGCTCTCGGTTTCATACACGAGTGTAGCAGCATCGCATCTTAGCACCATGTCACTCTGAGCAACACCGCACTTTCAGACCGGTAGGAGTGAGTACTTTGCTTCGCTCCACCACAGAGGTTACGGTGCTCCTATCCTCCTGTTTCCAACTCTTTTCGCCCTTTTGTTCCCCTTACTCGTTTCAACGGAATCACAAAATGGCTGCCCACACTTCCTAGTTGCAACAGCTCGCAGCCAATAAGCAGCAAGCTCATGCTCATAATGCCTCAGCCAATCAGATGGCAGAATTCCCAAATATCGATATCTGTAAATTTTGATATTTCTCCAAAACTACTGAATGGATTTATACCAAATAAACAAAAGTGTGCTTTCTAGACCAAGACCCTTCTCCCTGCCAAATGTTATGTTATGTTATGTTATGTTATGTTATAACAATTTATATAGCGCAACAGCTGCCCCAACAAAGGGGCGTCCCGGCGCTCCTGACAAGGACTAAGCCCTCAAGACACCTTCCAACACAGATTAGACTTTGGAGAAGAGATGGGTCTTAAGGGCCTTCCTGAAAGGCAGATAATCCATTAGACCACGAATAAATGCTGGGAGAGAATTCCACAGCCTGGCTGCCTTATACCTAAAAGATCTACCGCCTGCCCTGGTTTTCTTAACCTGTGGCACCTTCAACAGGTTTTGGCTAGAGGATCGAAGTTGGCGCTTGGGCTCATAAGGCTGGATCAGGTCTGTTAATATCTGTGGAGAAGCCAGCTTCCATGCCTTGAAGACCACACAAAGTGCCTTGAACTCTATACGTCTTTCCATAGGCAACCAGTGTAGTCTTCGAATTGCATCCGAGGCAGAGCTAGATCTACGTAGACCTAGCAACATTCTAGCCGCAGCGGTCTGGACTCTCTGTAACCTGTGGACCTCAAACTTATTGGCCCCCAAATAGAGAGTCGAAGCATAGTCCAGCCGTGACAGGATTGTGGCTTGAATAATCAGCTGTCTAGTAGGGGCATCAAAGAACTTAAAAATAGACTTAAAGCTCCTAAGCAGCCCAAAACATGTGCCAGCCACCTTCTTAGTCTGGGTTTGGTAGTTAAGATTGCTATCTACCCAAAGACCGGGGTGCATGTCCAAGGCTCTGGGCCCACCAATCATTACTCCAAAGACCCTGGTCTTTCCCCTTCAGCAGAATTTCCATTTTCTCAGCGTTTAGCTGAAAACAGTTGATGGTAAGCCAGTCTGCCACTGTTGCCAAATTGGTGCAGAAGCTGGCGGCGTCTAGGCTATTACCCCTAACGGTATTGCTAGACAGGGCTACCACCAACTGTGTATCGTCAGCATAAGAGACAAGGGTCAAACCACGGCTCTTTGCGAGAAGAGCCAGTGGCAGCACGTAGATATTAAAAAGCAAAGGGCTCAAAGATGAGCCCTGAGGTACACCTTGTCTCACCTTGAAAGTCCCTGAGGAAAACGGGGGCACAGAAACCTCGAAAGTCCTATCCTCTAGGAAGGATGCCAGCCAGCATAAGGCCAAGCCATTGATCCCAACCTCCTCTAATCGTCTCAGCAAAATGGCATGGGACACGGTGTCAAATGTGGCACTCAAGTCTAGCAGGATTAAAGCCGCAGTGTGCCCATTATCCAAAGATGCCCAAAGATGTTCTGTCACGGCCAACAGTGCTGACTCAGTGCTGTGACCGGGGCGAAAGCCATTTTGCGAGGGATCCAAGATGTTATTAGAGGACAGGAAGTTGGAGAGCGTGGCATTGACATATGTCTCCAGAATCTTCGATGCCCAAGGTAGGCGGGAGATAGGCCTATAGTTCTCAGGACGATCTGGATCTAAGTTGGGTTTCTTTATTAAAGGCAGGACTTTGGCTATCTTCCAAGCAGTGGGCACGATTCCTGTGGTCAATGAAGCATTTAAGATGTCACACAGAGGGCCCTGAATTGTAGGAAGAAGCTTAAGAAAATGACCTGGCCTAAGCGGATCAAGGGGAGAACCAGATTTTATTGTAAAACAGAGTGCCTCCAGCTGGGCAGGCACGATCAGCGGGAACTTATCCAATAAGCAGGCCGTTGCCTCTACCGAATCAGTAGATTGTATTGACGCGGGAAATTGTTTATAAATCCTTTCCACTTTGGAAATGAAATATGCCGCTAAATCATCGCATTGCTTGTTGGATGAAATAAAAGGCTCCGTAGGAGCTGTCGTTAATGAGGCAACTAAGGAAAATATACATTTAGCCTTATTCCCACTGCCTGCAAGTTGTGACGCATAGAAAGTGGCTCGGACCACCTGGATCCTTTTTTGGTAGTTCTTAATGGCCAAACGATATTTTTCTTTAGCCATCAAGTCGTAGTCCCTTCTCCAAGTGCGTTCAAGTTTTTTGCAGTCCTTTCGCAATACGGCAAGTTCTTCGTTATACCTTTGTCTAAAGTTTCCTATGGAAATTGCATGGAGAAAACACGTTTTGGGACCCCCCTTTTTTCTCAGCTCCCCCTTGACGAATCACCCCCAAACTTTAAACATAGGAGCTGATATGAACAAAGAATTCATTTGCAAAATTTCATGAACATTCATCAGACGATGCCAAAGTTATAAGCAAAACAATAAATGTTCTTCCTATGGAAACTTGGTCCTAACTATAACTACCTACTGGCGACCGCCAGTAGGTAATATATATACATATATATATATATATATATATATACTATATATATATATATATATACCGGAGTAGGCCACGAGTTATTCTAAATAGAATGTTTCGGATTTCCTATGGATAATAGGTCCTAACTATAACTACCTACTGGCGAACGCCACTAGGTAATATATATATATATATATATATTATATGTATATATATATATATATATATATCACAGCAACTCGTGATACAATCCAGCTTTCGCACGGAAATCACCAGTACAGACCAACTTGTGCAGCATTATTTTTTATTTCTTAATCTCCTCCTGTGTCAGGCCGCGTTTCGGCCGTCCAAGTGACCTTGATCACCTGATCGCACGTCACTGATAGACCCGTTTTTAAAGTGCAAGTGCATGCATCAACAATAAACATAGATGAAATACTGTATTCTCATTACTGCGAATCAATGTAAATTAACCATCATTGATCACATTATATGTTATAAAAAACACAATCTTGGTCAAATAATACCCACTTATGCCAATAATGTAACTCATAAAAATAAAGGCCTAAATATATATATATATATTATCTACTGGCGGTCGCCAGTAGATAGTTATAGTTAGGACCGTGTTTCCATAGGAAATCTCAAAATTCTATTTTGAATAAATTTGGCGCCGGTTGACGAATCCTCGCGAAATTTTCAAAACTAATGGGGCGCTCCGTTCAGCTCCTACCCTGAAAGTCTCGGGGTGATTCGTCAAGCGGGGGCCGAGAAAAAAGGGGGGTCCCAAAACGCGTTTTCCCCATGCATTTTTCCATAGGGACTTTAGTCGCAGCTACAGCCCGAACGGCTGAACAGAATTACGTGAAATTTGGCAGAGAGGTAGCCATAAGGTCCATGAAGTGCCTTTTGCAGGTTTGGTGTAAATCTGCTCAGTATTTCCAGAGAAAATAGCATTTAAATCAATATATATATCACAAAGGGGATACTCACAAACTGTTCTGACGAAGGCCAAATCTAAAATACTTAAGACCCCGAGGGAATCGTTGTTGCGGAATACACATAGGAAGAAAGGGAAGAGATGTGATAAGCTTGCACTTGTGACCGGCTTCCACACACATAGCAATGTGGTCTATAAAATACTATTGAAACATTGGCATATATTACATTTAGACAAATCTCTAGTTAAATACATCACTAGAAAACCAATGGTTGCACATAGGAGGGGCACCACCTTACGTAACATCTTATGTCCTAGCTACATGCCCCCCAAGGGACAAACCACGACATGGCTTCCTAACAAACCCAAGGGCTTCTTTAGATGCACACAATGTAATGTGTGCCCCTTTGCATTGAACAAACTAACGGACTTCAAATACAACACTCAAGTGAAGTATTCGATACGTGAGTTCATTAATTGCAACACGTGCTATGTGGTTTACTGCCTAGTATGCGTTTGTGGGCTCATATATGTGGGCAGTACACTGCGTCCTCTTAAAGAGCGGATACAAGAACACATTAGAGCAGTCAGGAACAACAACAGAGAATACCCATTTGCGGTCCACTTCAACGACTTCCACTCGATAGTGAACATGAAAGATATCCGTTTTCATGGTATTACCCAGATTAAAGCACAGCAGAGAGGGGGTGACCGGGTCCTAAGTCTACGCAGAAATGAAACACAATAGATCATTAAATTGAGAGCGGTAGAGCAGGGTTTAAATTTCGACAAGGAATTACATGTGTTCTTGTCGGAATAATCATCTACAGCACACCCCGGTTTTTATGGGGTTCCTCTCTATGTCAAGTGCATTATGTGACCCAAAAATGGGACAACTAATATGACTCAAGAAATGGGCTTGTGATCTATTGACTGTAATGTGAAATTATGCTCCATAATAGAATCCATCCAAATGTTGACTGAACGTTTCCTCTCTTAATATGTGCTTTCTTGTATTGAACTGCCTCCATGTACGAGGTAATATCGGCACTGTTGGAATCATGACTATTGCTCTGTTTATATACATCTAACAGTTCTTAAATGTCGATCTCTGAGATATATAGAAGCGCAAATTGGTAGAGTAGCCTCTGAAACATAATGGCTTTGGGGTCTCTGTGTTGTCTTGCATTTCCTCCTGACCCCTCTTGTGTCTCCCCGGAATACCCACTCTTTGGTGATACCCTGGGCTGATCATTTTACATTAATATCGATCAACCTTTTGGACTCCATACTCTACACATCTCTAGCTCTCTATTTGTCCAACCTCTTACGACATAAAAATATCTCTTTTGTGACCTAGATAAAAGATCTAGGAATCATGATGTGAATCTTTATTGTCCTTTGTATTGTTACATGGTGTTCGCTACGATGAACACTAGTCTGTTTTCTAGCTTGACTGTTTTTAGTTATGACGGTGCAGGTAATATCTCCGGGATGAATAGGAAATTTAGAATTGACCTTTGAGTTGGCTTTTCCGCACCTGTAACTCCAACACAAGATTTAGGAAGAATAAAGGGAAACTTATTTGTTTCTCCAATCCGAAAAAGGTGATCGCACCGATGTATACTAGTCCGCTTTCTAGCTTGCCTGATTTCTCACTCTTGGAGTGGAAGAAACACTTCCGGGGCACAAATGGTTTTTTAACCGGGCCGCGAGCAGGTCTTCTTGATACAGGAAGACTACGGACGGGAGGACTCTCAGGTCGTTACACTGTGCAGACCAAAGGTAAATGAGGCGACCAGTGTAGCATGTGACGGGAGGTGGGGGTTGAGGGCTAGTAGCCCGCACGCTCGCGACTAGAAACTAACTGCTACATATGTGATAATTGGTCATGGTAGCTCCAACAATGGCCGAAATTTTTAGGTTTAATACTTGCTCCGCTTTTTTCACTATTGTGAAATTTTTAATTAATGGTTCTATTTTGGTCTGACGCATGAAATACAATTTATATTCACATCTTTTGACTCGCAGGACCTTATCATGGTGCCTTGGAGGAATGACAAGATACCTGTAAAAGGGCAGAGCGGACATAGCTCGCTGGCGACTTCGTAAGTGCTTTCTGAGCGTGCTTAGCCTCTTTACCACTGACACGAAAAAGTACCAAGTGAGAAATAAATGTTTCCTAACTTGCAATTAATTGGCATCATTTTCACTGTCTCCACAGGCCTTTGTGCATTGGGACAGAATGACAGGGACATCCCCAATCTTTAGATGTTTAAGCCAGTTTCATAGACTGTAACGAATTTCATGTAAGTCAGGTTTGCTTTACACGTGTTATTTTAAAGAAACAAGACCTTGTTATCTGCAACCTGCTTGTTGGTTGCTTAGGACAGGGCCTTAAGTGACAGAAACCTGTGTTTTTTATATATTTTTATATATTTTTTAATATATATGTAAAAATACCTTTGTCATTTTTCTTTCCTTGCTTATACTTAGTATCTTGCCTAACTGCAATTATACTACTTTCGGACCATTGGACTCGAACACTTCCTAGGACTTTGGAGTGTGTACATATTCTCGATACAGGACATAACTTTTGTCCACACATAAGAAGCATATCAAGGTGAATACATAACCCTCTGATGCTAGATATATAATACCTATGTGACTTAACCTGCCCTCTAGTACTAAAATAACTATGAAAACGGGCCATCGAATGTGACAAGGACTGGTGCGCAATTTCCATTTCTTTTTTTCTTTTTTCTTCTCCAGTTTCGATCTTACAAATTTACAGGAGAGTCCTCAATATAGTGTGAGGGACTTCGTAGATCCCTACAGGACCGGGCCTACTATAGTCATCGTCAACCATTTTCATTCATCAGTACTTGAGGTGAATAATTAATCTTTTGGACCGTGCTACACCTTCATCCACTTTTCACACTCTATTCACTATGACTCAGGATATTTAGGTCGTAGAGGGGGACACGTGAGATTCACTTCTCACTTCCCCCTAAATAGTCCGTACACTTTACTTTCACATCTTTGGAGCTTGGTTTCTTCTATAGTAGTGGTTATTGTTCTATGGTTCTTCTATATTTTTTCACTGGTCTCGATTGCATTCTAATTAACACTTTTGGAGTCACACTTGACTTGAGTATTTCTTTGGGTGCAATTGCCTCTTGTGCACATGTAGTCTTCTTCTTGTTTCATCACAATATTCCAATCTCTGCATGTCTTTTCACTTATTAGCGGTTTATGAATTTAGAGTGACACTAAAAAACAAAAGAATTGTTTTTAAGCGGTATCTATCACTGACTTACATTCTTTTATAAAAGATCTGATCATTAAATTGTTTTCTCAGAAACGGATATTTAAGGAATGTAGTTACTTATGTTGGTATTTTCCAATGCTTGTTGTACCATTGCCTTGCAGCCTTGAGGAAGTCACGGTGGTGACGAAACGCGCGTTGGCTGTCTCAGATAGAACATTCTACGTGGCAACTCTTGCACTTATAAGAACTGCTAAAATTGGATTATACAAATTCTCCTTGTTGGATGTTCTATTGGATATCTTATGTCACACATTGGAGGATGTGTTGTGTGTCTGAAAATCATTAAAACCTAGCTCACAACACACGTTTATATGTTTTTGGACATTTTTTGGTGACAATTGGTTTCCTCTCAGTATTACTTGGCGATTGGGACGTACATGATTAATTTCAAACAAATATATATTGTCTTTCAACTTGATGAAGAGTGCCGGGGTATCTAGTGTATGTCTTTAGTACGGGCCATGTTTGACTTGTTTAACTGATATTCTTGGTAGTGGAATATCTTACCTCGAGTTGGCACCTTCTATACATGTGTTGCATAAGAGATTATACATCTGGTATCATACTGCCCCATTATCTGATCTAAATTGTTTATGTGATTGTGCGACTCATTAGCCACCACTACCTTGTGTACTGTACAGACAATATATATATCTGTACGCGCGCAGCGTGCGCACTGGGTGCGCGCACCTTGCCGTGCGCGAGCGCAATTTGGATTGGTTGTTAGATCTTAGTAAACATTCGAATCGGTCGAAACCAGGAAGTGTCGGCCGTCATTTTGTCTCTCGCACTCTGAGGGGGTGAAAAACAAATGTGGAGAACGTGAAAAGGGGGTAGGGTGGACAGTTCCTGACCCCCTAGCCGTGGTCAGGGGGTCCCAGAAGGACCCCCAAGGGCAAACATTTTTTAAATTTTTTTTTCGAAAAATCGCCGAGTGTATTTGGCCCTTGGGGGCGAAGTGCTCCATGCCCACCGTGTGCGCACGGCACGAACTGCGTAAAGTGGGCGCACGGTGCGCGAAGCGCACCGTGTGCCCACCGCGCCGAGAAAAAGTTTTGTTTAAAAAAATATATTAATAAATACATAACTTAGCATTTAAAAAACCGTACAAATTCACTGAAAAAACCATAGGTTTCACACACGTTATAGTTAGGAATTAGCATTTAAAAAACCTTGCAAATTCACTTAAAAAACCATAGGTTTCACACATGTTATAGTTAGCTGGGCATTTCCCTCGTAAAAAACCAATGAAATTCCCCGTTATAGTTAGTGCAGGCAACTATAACTCACGCGACCGCAATCCGCTGCTGATGACGTCAGATATTACATCACTGATGACATATGTGTCTTTCTGAAAAAAAAAAATGAAATATATGTATAGCTAAAGATGAATGGAAGAAGACATGGGTAAATAAGTGTCTAAATACAGTGATGTAATATCTGACGTCATCAGCAGCGGATTGCGGTCGCGTGAGTTATAGTTGCCTGCACTAACTATAACGGGGAATTTCATTGGTTTTTTACGAGGGAAATGCCCAGCTAACTATAACATGTGTGAAACCTATGGTTTTTTAAGTGAATATATATATATATATATATGTATATAACTGAGGTCCTAACTATAACTACCTACTGGCGACTGCCAGTAGGTAATATATATATATATATATCTATATATATATATATATATATATATATATATATATATATATATATATATATATATATATATATATATATGCTCCTCCGAATGCTTCGGTATGCCCACCACCTCCAAACCAGAGGGCGCGTCGAATATTCACAAAAGCTTCCTTTTCAAAAGAGGAAAGTCGACGCTTCGTCTGATACGCAAACTTATTTAATTTTGTCAGCTAAAAGCGTTATATATATATATTCACTTAAAAAACCATAGGTTTCACACATGTTATAGTTAGCTGGACATTTCACTCGTAAAAAACCATTGAAATTCCCCCGTTATAGTTTGTTCAGATAACTATAACTCATGCGCCCGCAATCCACTGCTGATGACGTCACATATTACATCACTCATGACATGGTCAGTGACATCACTCATAACATCACTGATTACATCATCCTTGTGATAGAGTGGCGGTCGCGCGAGTTATAGTTATCTGAACTAACTATAACGGGGGAATTTCAATGGTTTTTTACGAGTGAAATGTCCAGCTAACTATAACATGTGTGAAACCTATGGTTTTTTGAGTGAATTTGCAAGGTTTTTTAAATGCTAATTCCTAACTATAACGTGTGTGAAACCTATGGTTTTTTTAAGTGAATTTGCAAGGTTTTTTAAATGCTAATTTATGTATGTATTATTATATTTTTTATATATTTATTTTACAATAAACTACCTATGTATATAGTTATAGATTGACTGTATCCTGTAATATGGAATGGCTCGTTTAAATTTTTTTGTTTTTTTGTTTAGGGTTTTTCACGGTGCGCGCACGGTGCGCGCACCCCGCAAATTTTTGAAAAAAAAAAATTTTTTTTCACCCTTCGGGGTCCTTCAGTGACCCCCTGACAAAGGCTAGGGGGTCAGAAACTCTCTACCCTTCCCCCTTTTCACGATCTCCACCTTTGTTTTTCGCTGTCACACACAAAATGGCGGCCGACACTTCCTGATTTCGACCGATTCGAATGTTGACTGACATGTAACCACCAATCAGAATTATGCTCGCGCACGTTAGGGTATGCGCACGGTGCGCGCACGGTGCGCGCACGGTGCGCGCTTATAGATATTT
Source organism: Triturus cristatus (assembly GCF_964204655.1). Taxonomy (NCBI): domain Eukaryota; kingdom Metazoa; phylum Chordata; class Amphibia; order Caudata; family Salamandridae; genus Triturus; species Triturus cristatus. The sequence goes on from NC_140589.1 coordinate 468,074,574, forward strand.
ATGTACTTTTAACTGCAATTTTCTCAGGAAATACTGAACAGATTGACACCATATATGCAAAAGGCACATGCCTGACCTGAGGACTACCTCTTTGCCAAATTTCAAGTAATTCTGTTCAGCCGTTCGGGCTGTAACTTCGACTAAGGGTCGTATGGGAAAATGCATGGGGAAAACGCGTTTTGGGACCCCCCCTTTTTTCTCAGACCCCGCTTGACGAATTACCCCGAGACTTTTAGGGTAGGAGCTGAGCGGAGCGCCCCATTAGTTTTGAAAATTTCACGAGGATTCGTCAACCGGCGCCAAAGTTATTCAAAATAGAATTTTCAGATTTCCTATGGAAACTTGGTCCTAACTATAACTATCTACTGGCGACTGCCAGTAGATAATATATATATATTACCTACTGGCGGTCGCCAGTACGTAGTTATAGTTTGGACCTCGGTTATATATATATATATATATATATATATATATATATATACACATATATATTATCTACTGGCGGTCGCCAGGAGATAGTTATAGTTAGGACCGTGTTTCCATAGGAAATCCGCAACATTCTATTTGGAATAACTTTGGCGCCGGTTGACGAATACTCGCGAAATTTTCAAAATAGGTGGGGCGCTCCGCTCTGCTCCTACCCTGAAAGTCTCGGGGGGATTCGTCAAGCGGGGGCTGAGAAAAAAGGGGGGTCCCAAAACGCGTTTTCCCAATGCAATTTTCCATAGGGACCTTTAGTCCAAGGTATAGCCCGAACGGCTGAACAGAATTACTTGAAATTTGGCAAAGAGGTAGTCCTCAGGTCAGGCATGTGCCTTTTGCATATATGGTGTCAATCTGTTCAGTAGTTCCTGAGAAAATCAAAAGTAAAATCACATACATATCTGGGCGGAGCCTAACCACACATCTCATCGTGAGATCTGATTGGCTGTCAGTACTTCATCCAAGAAGTGTTGGCAGCCATCTTGGGACCAATATACATGATAGCACCTCATTAAAAAGCATTGCAGTTAATAGAAGGTTTTAAGACTTTAGTTACATTATAAATCATTTGTTGATGGTACCAAACTCATTTTAGGAATTGTGGTGTGTTTTAAGGTGATTTTACCATGTGAAAAAGCCTTCTGCTGTGATATCACGAACCATGTTTGAGAGAAAACTATTTTCTCATACTTTTCCCACAGAGGTTTGGAAGGTGATCTATAAGCTAAACTGAGAGCATATTTTCTGTAAATTCACATTATCTTTCTCAGTCATGTAAGAATGAAGTCTGACATTCTCAGTAAAACATGTACATCCAACAAGGGCAGAGACTGTCAGTTGATTCCTTTGTGTTCTACTGCAGCTTCCCAGAGTGCTCTAAAGAACAACTAGAGCGCTAATAGTCATTTAATTTACAAAGGAACAAAATTAGGGGGTTCATTTTGCCATATAAATTATGATTAGTGCTGCAGAAAGAAAAACTACGGCACATTTTGACTTCTGAAATCCTCTTTTATTTCATAAAAACATTCTGACATGCAGACTGAAACATGCACTTTGAATACTAGCAGCAGACTTGCCTGGTGAGCAGTAGCTTTACTACAGTGATCTAATGAGCAACTAGGGTGCTAACATTCAGAATTTATGGAAAATGTGTGACACATCTGAATGCCTTCTTGATGGAATCAAAGTAAAAAACTGAAAGTATTTCCTACTGAGGAGACTGCAGTAAATGAGGAAATTAGGAAACTTCATAACAAATAAATCTCCCAAGATGGCCACCAGAGACAAAAGAGCCCAAATGTAGCCCAAATATCACCCAGATGTAGCCCAAGTATAGCCCAATGACAGAATGTCCCAGAGTGTTCTTAAGAACAACTAGAGCGCTTACTGTCTTACTTATGACAAAAGTATGGCACACCTGAAGCCATCTTGATTGGAATAAACTGGTAACACTTAAAACATTTAATTTAAAAAGGAACACAATGAGGGGGTTCATTTTCCCATAGAAATTATGATTAGTGCTGAAGAAAGAAAAATTAGGGCACATTTTGAGTGACTTCTCAAATCCTCTTCTATTTCATTAAAAAATTCTGATATGCAGACTGAAACATGCACTTCTAATACTAGCAGCAGACTTCCGTGGTGAGCAGTAGCTTTACTACAGTGATCTAATGAGCATCTAGAGTGCTAACATTCAGAATTTATGGCAAATGTGTGACATATCTGAATACCTTCTTGATGGAATCAAAGTAAAAAACTGAAAGCATTTCCTACTGAGGAGACTGCAGTAAATGAGGAAATTAGGAAACTTCATAACAAATAAATCTCCTAAAATGGCCACCAGAGACAAAAGAGCCCAAATGTAGCCCAAATATCACCCAGATGTAGCCCAAATGTAGCCCAATGACAGAAGTGTGCAAAACACTTATTTTTTGTGTATTTGCAGTTTTATATAGTGCAGACTTGTCAGGTATTGGAGTGCTTTACATGAACATTGGTTACATCACACAAGATCAAATTTATTTTGGTTGTAGACATGGAGAGATTAAGTGATTTGACCAGAATCACAGAATGTTGAGCTGAAGCAGAAACTCCAACCTGGTTCCCCAGTTGCAAAGTCTGCAGCTCTGGAAGTAACACCACACCCTCTCCCCTTGGATGCAACATTTAATCAAGTGGTCAACTGGATAAAAAAACTAAGATTACAAATAATTTAAAAGTTCTTTGTCGCTATTTGAAAACTCAGAAAATATGTCCTCATTTTAGTTTTTATAACACTAACCATAATTTTGATGCAAATAAGACCCTCTCATATATGTAATTTCTAAAGGAAATGCTCTAGGCATTACAGTTTTGATTACATCAAGATGACGTCAGGCATTCCACACTTTTGTAATAAATATAGAATGTTAGCAATCTAGTTGTTCATTGGGATACTGTTGAGAGGCAGAGGCCAGGGGCACACACTCTGAAAATTAAAGGCAGGTAGGAGAGTGCAGAGGCAACAATTTGACCACACTAGGCAGGCAGGAAGGGCAGTGGCAGCACAACAGACTATGGAGGGCAGTGGAAAGGGGGGCAGGGGCAACAAACCAACAATACAGGATTGGCAAGAGAGGCTGTGGCAATATAATAGACCATTGTGGGCAGAAGGAAGAGGCAGTGGTCATACAACCATACATGCCAACAGACCCATTTCAGCCAGGAAACGTCCAATGTTTTTAAGCTCAAATGGGCTTTACTTGATCTGTTTCCTGTCTACAATCTTCTCTTTTTCAATGTAACTCAAAGGGGAAAATCAATACCCCAGTTTTATTTCAAAATCTCCCTCTTACCAAGTTCAAAATGTTCGCAAGTATGGTACATTGGATCATGGTAGGCAGGAGGAATTGGGGTAGGGACATGGACTCGGATAACAGAGGACAGGAGGGACATTGAGAGGTGCACCAAACTGACCCTACAGGGCAGGCATCAGGGTTTGCAGCAGCACAATACACCACACAGGGCATGCGGGACGGGAGTGCAGCACAACAATCCATAGAAAGCAATAGGGAGGGGACAGGACCATGCACATGGGCAACAGACAACAGAGGGGAAAGAGGCAATGGTAGCTAGCTGACCATAATGGACAGACAGGAGAAAAAGCTGCAGCATAACAGACCATAAAGGGCAGGAGGGACGGATCAGGGGCATTACAATGGAACCGACAAGCCAGGAGGGAGGGAATAGGGGTCTGCACATGGAAACAGAGGGCTGGGGGCAAGGGGGCAGGGCAGGAGCAGCAAGATGACCATGGAGGTCAGGCAGGATGGGCACTAGAAACAGGACACACCATGGAGAGCAACAGTGAGACTATGATGGCATACACACAGACCATGGAGGGAAGGTGGAAGGGGGTCAGGAGCAGCTAGCTGACCACACAGGGAAGGTGGGAGGGGCCATGGCAGCACAGAAGACCATGCATGGCAAGCGGGAGGGTTAGTGGCAGCACAATGGCTATGATGGGCAAGAAGGAGGGTGCAGGGGCATGCACAAAGGACCATGGAGGATAGAAGGGAGGGTCAGGACCTGGGCACAGACAAGAGAGTTCAGGGGAAGGGGCCTCACAACAGACCGCGTGGGGCAGGCAGGAGGAGCAGTTGCAGCACAACAGACCAGGGAGGGCAGAAGGGTGTGGCAGTAAAATGGACCATGGAGGACAGGAGGAAGGGGATAGGGTCATGGCATGTGGACAGGCACGGTGGAGGTGGCAGGGACAGGTTACAGTCATCTGACAATGCTAGGCAGGTGGTAGGGGAGTGGCAGCTCAACAGAACACTCAGAGTAGATAGGAGTGGCAGGTCCATGGAACATGGTGGTCAAAAAGGATGGAGCAGGGGCATGCACAAAGACATCGGAGGGCAGGGGGAAGGAGAATAGGGGCAGCAAGCAAAGCACAGAGGCTAAGCAGGAGGTCAATGATGGGCCATAGAATTGGGCAATGGAGGGCAGGATGAGTGGACTGGTACATCATGCTAAATGCAGGGCAGTGGCAGCACATCAGACCATGCATGGCAGGAGGGATGAGGCTAGTCCATGGATTCAGACAACAGAGGATAGGGAGGAGGTGGATGGGGCAGCAAGCTAACTGTTCATAGAAGGTGGGTATTAGGAACTCTATTGTTTTTAAAATGTGTGTCTGTGCGAACTACTTAAAATATGAACAAGTATGCAGCATAATCTCACTTTTATTCAGGAAGAAGAGGACGTTTGGGACTGTGACTCCTGGCTCACTTGGCAGAAACATCCCCTGACCCTCCACCCCCCATCGCAAAAAGTAATGCCCGTGAAAAGGGTAGGTGGACGCAGTGTTATATAGAACATAGTCCTGAGAGCACGATTGAAAATGAAAACTAGATATAGTATATGGTATAAACTATGCACCAAAAAGTGTGATATAAGATGAACCGGGCGTGAAATATAATATGCAATACACTGTGCGCAATGACAGATTCATTGGAGAGCGCGAGATAGCACAGGCACTAGCGCTTGCTATGTGATATGCGCCTTGGAGTGTAATATGCACAGGGCAGTGTTGTGTAACCTAAGTAGTCTCTAAAGTTGTAATATAAAATATGTGCTGGGTAGTGTAACATTGCATATGCACTGTGACAAAGATATGGATCCCAGATTGTAATATGTATGGCATAGCGCTGTGCTTTATAACATAGCAAAAACCAAAGGAAATGATGGACGGAGTGTTGAACATTGCAAGCACTCACCCCCAGTCAACTGATCTGGGTTTAATCCATCACCGTTCTTTAGCCCACTCTGCCACCCCAGTTCAGACATGGCCATATGCAAATCAGTCTGACCCTGTGCCTCATGGGAACAGTCCAGCCCGAACTGCCAAGCCATGTCTTCCCTGGACCGGAAACAAGCTTCCTAGGACCGGTTTCTGGCATTTCAGCCGTCTTCAGCCAGGCTTGCTTGAATCCAGTGGCAAAGTGAGCAAGGGACTCACGTCTGAGCATACCCTGCCAACTTATGGCGAACAAAGCAAAAACCTAAGGAAATGATGGACAGAGTGTTGAACATTGCAAGCACTCACCCCCAGTCAACTGATCTGGGTTTAATCCATCACCGTTCTTTAGCCCACTCTGCCACCCCAGTTCAGACATGGCCATATGCAAATCAGTCTGACCCTGTGCCTCATGGGAACAGTCCAGCCCGAACTGCCAAGCCATGTCTTCCCTGGACCGGAAACAAGCTTCCTAGGACCGGTTTCTGGCATTTCAGCCGTCTTCAGCCAGGCTTGCTTGAATCCAGTGGCAACGTGAGCAAGGGACTCACGTCTGAGCATACCCTGCCAACTTATGGCGAACAAAGCAAAAACCAAAGGAAATGATGGACGGAGTGTTGAACATTGCAAGCACTCACCCCCAGTCAACTGATCTGGGTTTAATCCATCACCGTTCTTTAGCCCACTCTGCCACCCCAGTTCAGACATGGCCATATGCAAATCAGTCTGACCCTGTGCCTCATGGGAACAGTCCAGCCCGAACTGCCAAGCCATGTCTTCCCTGGACCGGAAACAAGCTTCCTAGGACCGGTTTCTGGCAACTGGAATCAAGCTATCCTGGCTGACGATGGCTGAAAGCCCGAAACCGGTCCTAGGATGCTTGTTTCCAGTCCAGGGAGGACCTGGCTTGGCAGTTCGGGCTGGACTGTTCCCATGGGGCACAGGGTCAAGACTGATTTGCATATGGCTGGGTTCAAACTGGAATGGCATGGTGAGCAAAAAAACGATGGATTCAGGCCCAGATCTCTGTACTGGGGTGAATGTATGACATTGTTCTGCATTCTGTCCATCAATTGTTGTTTTTGCATTTGTCACACCGAGTGGGAAGGGTATGCTCAGAGGTGAGTCCCGTGCTCTCCATGCCACTGGAATCAAGCTATCCTGGCTGACGAGGGCTGAAAGCCCGAAACCGGTCCTAGGATGCTTGTTTCCAGTCCAGGGAGGACCTGGCTTGGCAGTTCGGGCTGGACTGTTCCCATGGGGCACAGGGTCAAGACTGATTTGCATATGGCTGGGTTCAAACTGGAATGGCATGGTGAGCAAAAAAACGATGGATTTAGGCCCAGATCTCTATACTGGGGTGAATGTATGACATTGTTCTGCATTCTGTCCATCAATTGTTGTTTTTGCATTTGTCACCCCGAGTGGGAAGGGTATGCTCAGACGTGAGTCCCGTGCTCTCCATGCCACTGGAATCAAGCTATCCTGGCTGACGAGGGCTGAAAGCCCGAAACCGGTCCTAGGATGCTTGTTTCCAGTCCAGGGAGGACCTGGCTTGGCAGTTCGGGCTGGACTGTTCCCATGGGGCACAGGGTCAAGACTGATTTGCATATGGCTGGGTTCAAACTGGAATGGCATGGTGAGCAAAAAAACGATGGATTTAGGCCCAGATCTCTGTACTGGGGTGAATGTTTGACATTGTTCTGCATTCTGTCCATCAATTATTGTTTTTGCATTTGTCACCCCGAGTGGGAAGGGTATGCTCAGACGTGAGTCCCGTGCTCTCCATGCCACTGGAATCAAGCTATCCTGGCTGACGAGGGCTGAAAGCCCGAAACCGGTCTTAGGATGCTTGTTTCCAGTCCAGGGAGGACCTGGCTTGGCAGTTCGGGCTGGACTGTTCCCATGGGGCACAGGGTCAAGACTGATTTGCATATGGCTGGGTTCAAACTGGAATGGCATGGTGAGCAAAAAAACAATGGATTTAGGCCCAGATCTCTGTACTGGGGTGAATGTATGACATTGTTCTGCATTCTGCCAATCAATTGTTGCTTGTGCTTTATAACATAGGCATCGAGGAAGGCACGTTAGATGGGGCAATATAACCCGTGCGAAGGCAAGTGTGGCATGACATATTCACGGGGTGGTGTTACAGTGCACATGGGCTAGAGAGTGTCATAGCATACGCACTAGCTGGTGGAATACAACACAGAGGTGTGTGGCACTCAGCGGGCACTGGTGGGTGTAACACAGCATTGGGCTCAGCCAGGAGCACGCTGTGACTCTCAAGTGAGGTTTGTCTCCTTTCCAGAGAGTAAAATAAAAAGTATTACACATCCGGCGGTGGATGTGTATTTTATTAACCGTGAGGGGGTTTCTTGCATAGTTTGGTTGAATTTTTATCGAATCCCCTTTGAATGGCTTGGTGTGCATGTGTATTAAATGTGCCCGTCAATAGCTACCCATGTTTGTATAAATAAACGACAAGGGTGTCTACTTGGAGAGTACCCACCAGCGGGGGAGCCGGGATTAGGCACGGTAGGGTGTCAGACATGTCAGAGCTTCACTAGCGGTGTGAATACATTCTACGTGGATTCATTGTATGCATAGTCGCCTTTTAATGAATATCACGCAAATCGTCATGGTGATAGGTACATACGGTTTGTCCAGCATGTCCTAGGTGTTTCTATAAATATATTTATTTAAAAAAAAATAAAAAACTAAGGCCGGCCCTGGGGGATGGGGTCCCCGGGGCCATAAGTGGCCTCCTAAAGAATAAAAAAATAAATAAAAGGCCATGACAAAACAAAAAAAAATTAGGGTGCAGGCCCTGGGGGATGGGGTCCCCAGGGTTAATAAATTAGAAAAAGAAAGGGGGCCACACAGCCCTCCTTCTTAAAAAGAAATAAATAAAAGACCGGCATCGCGCCGGAGGCCACGCCCCCTCCTTGCAGCACTCTGCAAACGCGCCCCCTGGCCAGTTGTAAGTTGAGGAATTAATTCCCCTTCAATACTGAGGGTCCCTGAGGGCCAACTAGCCCAACAGGTATCTCCAGTATGCGCCAGGGAGCTGCGTTGCAGACAGGTGTTCTGAGGCCACGCCCCTTTTTACACCTCCATGCAACGTAGCTCTGTGGCGCTTACTGGAGGTACCTAGTGGGCTAGTTTGACCCTAGGGACCCTTAGGATTCAAGGGGACTTAATCTCTCAACTCAGAACGCCCACAGGCCCTGTGGGGCATTTTTAAGTTGGGGAAATAATTCCCTTTCAATCCTGAGGGACCCTGGGGTCCAACTAGCCCACCAGGTGCTTCCAGTAAGCACCACTGCTCTGCGTTGCAGAGAGGTGGTGCAGGCCGTGACACTTTTTACACCTCTCTGCAACGCAGCTCTGTGGCGCTTACTGGAGGTACCTAGTGGTCTAGTTGGACCCTAGGGACCCTCAGGATTCAAGGGGACTTAATCTCCCAACTTAAAACTGCTGCAGGGCGTGTTTACACAGTGGGGAAGGGAGGGGACGGGGCATGAGGTGACGTGTTCAAACACGCCCTGTGGTGCGTTTTAAGAGGTAGTTTTAATCCCCTGCCCTATTATATACTAGGGGCTTACAGAGGAGGTCATGCTAATCACAGGGGGACCGCAACACATAGTGTGCCCTAGTGTATGTAGGTGTTTTCACTGTATTCTGAGTATCTTTTAACATAGCACCGGCTCTAGGACTGGTTAGTCAGACTCAGTTACCACCAGTATCCGTCTGAAAAAGTTGAGGGTACAGGATGATTTTGCAACAAGGCTTGTTTCTGCTCTTCTGTTTGTTCTTTCTGCACATTATACTTCTTCCTGCACTTTTCTTCGTCTTTGAGGACTTCTGTTGCTTCTTTCTGCATTTCTTTTTTTTCTTTCTGTGCGTTTTTCCTTCTTTCTTCACATGTCCTATCTCTGTAGGCATAGCTAGAAATTAGCATTTAAAAAACCTTTGAAATTCACTGAAAAAAACATAGGTTTCAGGCACGTTATAGCTAGGAATTAGCATTTAAAAAACCTTAGAAATTCACTGAAAACAACATAGGTTTCAGGGGCGTTATAGTTAGCTGGACTTTTCACTCATACAAAACCATAGAAATTCCCCCGTTATAGTAAGTTCAGCTAACTATAACTCGCGCGCCCGCAATGCACTGCTGATGACGTCACATATTACATCACTCATGACATGGTCAGTGACATCACTCAGGGTGATGAAATGGATTATAAAAGCAACAGATGCACAGGACCTACTAAAGGTGGAAAATGCTTCGTTTTTGACTACATGTCCCATAATGCAAAGCACGCACGATGCGTGTCCTACTAAAGGCGGAGTTTGCAGTTACGAAGCTTCCCTGTGACTGTTTCACCACTGTGACCTCTGAGGAAGAAGCGAGTGCTGTGAAACGCGTAAGGTCAAGAGTAAAATATTTTGAAAGAGCAGTTTCGCATGGTCCAGTCCAATTATTAATGCCGATGGTGACACCTGTGATGGGAGAAACCGACTGGTGCAATTTGCCGTGAGTGCGCCCCTATATGCTTGGGCATTTTGTGGGAGAATCTTAATGCACGGTAGTCCTGCCGTGGGGGGCAGCAACATCCGGGAAGGAGGAGGCCGCTGTTTGGAACTTTCTAATCTGGTATGCGGCACGGCATTTTGGGACATAACAAGACTGTGGTAACTGCTCTGAGACCCTCAGGGTGATGAAATGGATTATAAAAGCAACAGATGCACAGGACCTACTAAAGGTGGAAAATGCTTCGTTTTTGACTACATGTCCCATAATGCAAAGCACGCACGATGCGTGTCCTACTAAAGGCGTAGTTTGCAGTTACGAAGCTTCCGTGTGACTGTTTCACCACTGTGACCTCTGAGGAAGAAGCAAGTGCTTTGAAACGCGTCAGGTCCACAGTAAAATATTTTGAAAGAGCAGTTTTGCATGGTCCAGTCCAATTATTAATGCCGATGGTGACACCTGTGATGGGAGAGACCGACTGGTGCAATTTGCCGTGAGTGCGCCCCTATATGCTTGGGCATTTTGTGGGAGAATCTTAATGCACGGTAGTCCTGCCGTGGGGGGCAGCAACATCCGGGAAGGAGGAGGCCGCTGTTTGGAACTTTCTAATCTGGTATGCGGCACGGCATTTTGAGACATAACAAGACTGTGGTAACTGCTCCAAGACCCACTCAGGGTGATGAAATGGATTATAAAAGCAACAGATGCACAGGACCTACTAAAGGTGGAAAATGCTTCGTTTTTGACTACATGTCCCATAATGCAAAGCATGCACGATGCGTGTCCTACTAAAGGCGGAGATTGCAGTTACGAAGCTTCCCTGTGACTGTTTCACCACTGTGACCTCTGAGGAAGAAGCGAGTGCTTTGAAACGCGTCAGGTCCACAGTAAAATATTTTGAAAGAGCAGTTTCGCATGGTCCAGTCCAATTATTAATGCCGATGGTGACACCTGTGATGGGAGAAACCGACTGGTGCAATTGGCCGTGAGTGCGCCCCTATATGCTTGGGCATTTTGTGGGAGAATCTTAATGCACGGTAGTCCTGCCGTGGGGGGCAGCAACATCCGGGAAGGAGGAGGCCGCTGTTTGGAACTTTCTAATCTGGTATGCGGCACGGCATTTTGGGACATAACAAGACTGTGGTAACTGCTCTGAGACCCTCAGGGTGATGAAATGGATTATAAAAGCAACAGATGCACAGGACCTACTAAAGGTGCAAAATGCTTCGTTTTTGACTACATGTCCCATAATGCAAAGCACGCACGATGCGTGTCCTACTAAAGGCGGAGTTTGCAGTTACGAAGCTTCCCTGTGACTGTTTCACCACTGTGACCTCTGAGGAAGAAGCGAGTGCTTTGAAACGCGTCAGGTCCACAGTAAAATATTTTGAAAGAGCAGTTTCGCATGGTCCAGTCCAATTATTAATGCCGATGGTGACACCTGTGATGGGAGAAACCGACTGGTGCAATTTGCCGTGAGTGCGCCCCTATATTCTTGGGCATTTTGTGGGAGAATATATATATATATATCTATATATCTATATATCTATATATATATATATATATACCGGCTTTGGACACGCCCTTTCGGTCAGGAGCACCGTGTTCTCAGCAAATCTTTTGGACGAGTACGACGAGTACAAACACGGCGCCCCCCGAGCAAAAACTACTGCCACTGGGCCGTTACGTTTGCGAGGGGAGAGAGGAGGCAGCGTGTAGTTGCCTGATAAGGATACGGACGAGGATGCGAGCTGAATTGACACATCCAGGTGGAATATGCAGTATGCAGTACAGCGCCATGAACTGTGGGTCATTATTAGGTGTTTGGATTCCCATCACTGCATGAGGTACCACGTTGGACTGCCAGTACCATCATGCAGTTCTCCTGGAGCCCAGCGGCATTATGTCACTCACCTGACTTCAGTAGGAGGAGCTGAGAGACTGCTTATCAGGAAAGATCTCCGAGCTAACAGACTAATTCACCAGCCTGTGAGACCGGCACTGATGACGGCCACGATGGCCAGAAACGCGTCTGCCATTGTGCCACGGACTGTTTTAGCTAAAGCTGGGAATTTGCTCATTAAATTCTTTACCGGATCCGGAGCTGTGTCCTGCTTGCTTTTGTAATTAAGGTGAGCGTTGGAGTGCATATATAGCCGGTTTGCTGATACCGGCTTTGGACACGCCCTTTCGGTCAGGAGCACCGTGTTCTCAGCAAATCTTTTGGACGAGTACGACGAGTACAAACACGGCGCCCCCCCGAGCAAAAACTACTGCCACTGGGCCGTTACGTTTGCGAGGGGAGAGAGGAGGCAGCGTGTAGTTGCCTGATAAGGATACGGACGAGGATGCGAGCTGAATTGACACATCCAGGTGGAATATGCAGTATGCAGTACAGCGCCATGAACTGTGGGGCATTATTAGGTGTTTGGATTCCCATCACTGCATGAGGTACCACGTTGGACTGCCAGTACCATCATGCAGTTCTCCTGGAGCCCAGCGGCATTATGTCACTCACCTGACTTCAGTAGGAGGAGCTGAGAGACTGCTTATCAGGAAAGATCTCCGAGCTAACAGACTAATTCACCAGCCTGTGAGACCGGCACTGATGACGGCCACGATGGCCAGAAACGCGTCTGCCATTGTTCCACGGACTGTTTTAGCTAAAGCTGGGATTTTGCTCATTAAATTCTTTACCGTATCCGGAGCTGTGTCCTGCTTGCTTTTGTAATTAAGGTGAGCGTTGGAGTGCATATATATATATATATATATATATGTATATATATATATATATATATATTATATATATATATTACCTACTGGCAGTCGCCAGTAGGTAGTTAGTTAGGACCTATTATCCATAGGAAATCAGAAACATTCTAGCGTTCTCTCCCCCCCAGGAGCTGCCTACCTGTGCATTGCGGTCTATACCTAGCGGATGTTGCTGTGGCGGCTTTTGTGTTCAAGCCGTGGTCTTCGTTCCCGGACCCTGGTGTGCCGTGTCTTCAGCGCATGCCCGCACGCGAGCTGTCTTATGCAGGGCTTCCAGTTGCACCGGCTTGGGTCAATATTCGGGATGCCGCCTAAGGGTTACACGCGCAGCCCGGCCCGGGGCACTGTGAAGTCTGCGGTGGGAGCACAAACGGCAGCTCCGGTCCGTCGCTCACCCTCGGCTCCGGCTCCTGCTGCTGGGAGGACCCAGGCAGTCACCACCTCATCTGGCAGAGTCTCCAGACCTCCAGCCCCGGTTCCAGCGATGTTTAAGCCGCGGGGGAGTTCGGCCAGCGGGGCAGTCCTGAGTCCTCTTGTTGTGGGATCTCCCACTCTTTCTTCTGCCCCTATTGCAGCTGGTGTTCAGGCTGCGGATGACGCTATCTCCTTTTCCCCCGTTGTGCCGTCTGGGAGCACTGAACGGGGTTTATTTTTGGCTGCGGCTTTTCTTGGAGGGGAGCAGTTGGCTGGCGCTTTGGCAGCGTCGGCTTCCTGTTCAGAATCCATTCAGGGATTTGGTCAGAATTCACATTCGAAGGGGATGCTGGGAGATGTAGTTCCGTCAGCCCTTCTGCCTAGCCTGCAATTGGCTAACCCCCTTGCCCCCCACACTGTTTTGTCACAAACCTCTATCCTCCCTCCAGCTGCTGACGCTGATATAGACGCAGATAATTTCTTTTCGCTTTCTGAGCATACTGGTTCTTCAGGTGAAGACGTTGGATTAGACAAGGATTGGACAGAGGATGAGGGTAGTGATACTGGGGACTGGCGAACCAACGATGTTTTGAACTCCATAGGGGCTCTTAGTGGTCCTCCCACAGTTCGTAAGTGTTAGAACCGGCGGTCTCTAGTTGGCAGAGGTATACACTTCTGACAAATAGGGACCCACCAACTCTAGTCAGGGCAAGGGGATTACACACTCAGATAACCCCTGCTACCCCCTTGGTAGCTTGGCAGAGCAGACAGGCTTATCTCAGAGGCAGTGTGTTAAGCATTTATGACCACATACAGTAAGAAAGTGAATACACTACAAATGGACACAACACAGGAGTTATTATAAAAATAGTATTTTTATATAAGGCTTAGCACAAGACCAATTAACGACAAAAATATACCACAATCTTAATAAATACTCTTTGGAAGGAAAAATAATAGTTCAGGTAAAGTTTCTTCTTAGGAAATAGTTCTTTAGCAACAAAAGTAAGTATTCTTCTGAAACACAGTTCTTGGCAACAATGTGACCCCCACAGGAGTCACACGACGTTGAGTTTACGATATTCCCTAGGTTCGGCGTCGACCGCGAGGAGCGCTACGTCGAGCCTGGAGTCGCAACAGAACCCCCAAACACAGTACCTTTGGAAATGAAGAAAACGATGATTCACGGCGCCGAGATGTCGGCGTCGAGGTCGGCGTCGGTCATGCCTCGGATTCGGGTCGATCTGCAGCGGCGTTGAGAGGTGTTGGGCCGGAGCAGCGCTCACGGCGTCGAGAAGGGCGTCGAGTCGATGCGATCAGCAGCGGCGTCGAGACGGGGTCGCTTAGAGCTGGAGCCGATACTCACTACTCAGCGGCGTCGATACCGGCGTCAAGACGGGGTCACTTGGAGCTGGAGCCGATACTCACTACTCCTGGCGTCGCTACTGGCGTCGATCGGGCCCGGCGGCCGGTGTCGAAGGCTCGGAACACTGGAGCCGTTACTCATGATGTCGAGCTGGATTCGGCGGCATCGGCGACGTCGAGACTGCAGATTTCCCCTGTGCACTGGAAATAACACTTTCCAGCAACCAGCAATTCAGTAGAAGGTGAAGTCCTTTGGCCCTGTGACTTCAACAGGAGGCTGTCACTCTTCCAGCCCTTGGAGATTTTCTAGCAAGTTTTTGAGAGTACACACCAAGTTCCTCTCTCCTTGTTCCTTGGCAAAAATAAAGAAGCAGCTTCAGGTTCCCCCCAGCAAACAGCACACTGGCAGAAGGGGGAGGCAAGTCCTTAGATCAGCAGGCTTCTTGTCCTTGGTAGAGGTTTCCTTGTCAGAAGTGATCTGAGTTCTTTGGTTCAGGGGTCCTTCTTTTATACCCCTTTTCTGCTTTGTTCCCTTTGTCCAAGCAGGGAAATTCCCCCCATCTCAGGTTTGTTGTGGGTGTTGCCAGGCAGAGGCACCTGGCCTATTCACTGAGCAGGGAAGGGTCCTCAGCCGCCCAGCAGGAGGCGGAGCCAGTATTGTCACTGGCAGGAGCAGGGCTATCAGTCGCCCGGCAGGAGGTGGAGCCAGCATTGTGTCAGGCAGGGCAGGCTATCAGGGACTACTCTTCCCCCACTCTAAGTGTAGATGCCTCATTCACCCCACACTGACTCATTCAGACCTCTGGAGCCACCCAGCCCCTGCCACACACACACCAAACCAGCAGAGACCGGTGGATAGTTGGACAAGAAAATAGCCACTTTCTAAAAGGGCAATTTTCAAACACAGAATTTAAAAACCATCCATCCTAAAGGGTGTGTTATTAAATTCTGAGTTCAGGGATACTAAACTCGACCTGCTACCATGCTCCCTGAGTCAGATAGATTGTAATGGAGTTAATAATCAGTCTGCCCAGTCTGGCCTATTGGAGGGAGGTAGCCCTTCAATAGCGAAGAACGAAAATGGCTGTAATTCACTATTAGGTCATGCCACACACATCAGGGCATGACCTACCTTTTACCCACAATGCACCCAGCCCTAGGGCCTACCATAGAGGTGTCTGAAATGTGGCAAAGTGAAGGTTTTAGAGACTGGCAAGTAGGTTTCCTTTCCAAGTCGACATGGCAGTCAGGGACTGCACACAGGCTCTGCGATGGCAGGCCTGAGACACGTTTTACACGCTGCTTCTGTGGGTGGCACAACCCGTGCTGCAAGCCCACCAGCAGCAGTTAAATTACACGCCCTTGGCACACGCAGTGCACTAGACTAGGGTCTGAACAGTAAGTCAACCAAGCCAATCATGGTAACACCAATCAATGTAACAATTTAACATAGGGAGCACTTGCACTGTGGCACTGATCAGCAGTGGCACAGTGCCCAAAGCAATATTCCAGCAAAAACATCGTAAACAGAGGAGGCAAATGGAAAAAAATGGAGGAGAGACTCATGCCAATGATGCCAGGTCTAACACGTGTCCCCTCCAGCTGAAATGTGGGGAGAACTACCCTTCACCCAGGGAGTCCTCATCACTAAGGCGGAAAAATCTGGACAGACCATCAGCATTGGCGTGATCTGTACCAGGGCGGTGTTCCACCTTAAAGTCCATCCCCTGTAGGGAAATGGACCACCTCAACAGTTTGGGGTTTTCACCCCTCATCTGCATTAACCATCTGAGGGGCCTGTGGTCTGTCTGAACCCGGAAGTGAGTCCCAAACAGGTAGGGTCTTAGCTTCTTCAGCGCCCAGACCACAGCAAATGCCTCACGCTCTATCGCACTCCACCTTTGTTCCCTGGGAAGTAACCTCCGGCTGATGAAGGCTACAGGTAAGTCTCGGCCCTCTTCATTTATCTGTGCTAGAACAGCCCCCACACCATGCTCTGAAGCGTCCATCTGGACAATGAACTCTTTGGAAAAGTCGGGTGCCTGGAGGACCGATGCTGTACACATTGCAGTTTTCAGGGTGTCAAAGGCTTTCTGACAGGCGTCAGTCCAGATCACAAGTCTTGGCTGCATCCTGGAAGTCAGCGAGGTCAAGGGGTGCACAATGTTGCCATACCCCTTGACAAACCTCCTGTAGTAACCCGTGAGACCCAAGAAGGCTCTCACCTGAGTCTGGGTTTTGGGCAGTTCCCAAGCCAGGATGGTATCTATCTTGGGTTGCAGGGGGGCCACCTTGCCGCTCCCTACTTGGTGCCCCAAGTACACCACTGAACCCTGCCCAATCTGGCACTTACTGGCCTTGATTGTGAGGCCTGCTCTGCGCAGGGCCAACAACACTTCCTGGAGGTGGCGCAAGTGTTCCTCCCAGCTGGGCTGAACACTGCTATATCGTCCAGGTAGGCGGCGCTGAAATCCTCCAGCCCAGCCAATACCTGGTTGACCAACCTCTGGAATGTGGCAGGGGCATTCTTCATCCCAAAGGGCATAACCCGGAACTGGTAGTGCCCATCTGGTGTGGAGAATGCAGACCTCTCTTTTGCCCCATCAGTTAAGGCGATCTGCCAGTACCCAGACGTTAGATCAAACGTACTAAGGTACCGGGCAGCCCCCAACCGATCTATGAGCTCATCAGCTCTGGGGATGGGGTGCGCGTCAGTCTTGGTGACTGAATTGAGTCCTCGGTAATCCACACAGAACCAAAGTTCTGGTGAAGCACCAGGCGCTGCAGCCTTTGGGACCAAGACCACTGGGCTGGCCCAAGGACTGCTAGAGGACTCAACCACCCCTAAGGCAAACATCTTGGAGACCTCCCCCTTGATGTATGCTCTGACCTTGTCAGTCACCCTGTAGGCCTTGTGCCTCACAGGAGTGCTGTCCCCAGTGTCCACATCGTGGACACACCACTGAGTGACACCAGGGATTAAGGAGAACAGATCAGGGAATTGTCCCAGCAGATGGCGACAGTCTTGCTGCTGCTCAAGGGTCAGTGTGTCAGAGAGGACAACACCATCCACTGACCCATCTTGCTCTTTTGCACACAGGAGGTCAGGAAGAGGCTCACTCTCCTCCTCCATTCCAGCATCTGTGGCTAGGAGCATGCCCACTTCGGACCTTTCTAAGTGGGGCTTTAACCGGTTGACATGCAGGACCCGCAAGGGGTTCCTGGGAGACTTCAAGTCCACCAAGTAGGTGACATCGCTCTTTTTCTCCACAACCTCAAATGGTCCCGTCCACCTGTCCTTGAGCGCACAAGGTTCTACAGGGGCCATGACCCAAACTTTCTGACCAGGTTGGAGCTCAACCAGAGTGGCATTCTGGTCATACCACCGCTTCATCTCTTCCTGGCTGGCCTCCAGATTTGCCTGAGCAAGATCTCTGAAGCGCCGAGTCTGGTTCCTAAAGGCCAGCATGTAACTGTATACATCCTGGGGAGGTTTCCTGGGAGATTGCTCCCAGCCTTCTTTGACCAGGCTCAAAGGTCCTCTTACCGGGTGTCCATGCAAAAGCTCAAAGGGACTGAACCCCACAGACTTTTGTGGCACCTCACGGTAAGCAAACAGCAGGCATGGTAAGAGGACGTCCCATTTACGCCTCATTGGTTCTTCAAGACCCATAATCATGCCTTTTAGGGTCCGGTTGAATCTCTCAACCAGCCCATTACCTTGAGGGTGGTAAGGAGTGGTAAACTTGTAGGTTACCCCACACTCCTTCCACAGAGACTTCATATAATTAGAAATGAAGTTGGTGCCCCGGTCTGACACCACCTCTCTGGGGAACCCCATGCGGGAGAAAACACCCATCAGTGCCCGTCCCACCACGGGGGACGTCACTGTGCGGAGAGGGATGGCTTCCGGGTACCGGGTGGCATGGTCCACCAAGACCAGGATAAACCTGTTGCCCATGGCTGTCTTGGGGTCCAGTGGCCCCACAATGTCAATCCCCACTCGCTCAAAGGGGGTACTGACCACGGGAAAAGGTTGGAGGGGAGCCTTCTGCTTCTGCCCACTTTTCCCACTTGCCTGGCAAGTTTGGCAGGTCCTACAATGGATGTCTGAATCCCTTCTCATCTGGGGCCAATAAAAATGGGTGACAAGCCTGTCATAGGTCTTGTCCTGCCCCAGATGTCCAGCTAACGGAACGTCATGAGCCAACCCCAGTAGGAAGGCTCGGAAGCGCTGGGGTACCACCAGCACACGGGCTGACCCAGGCTCAGCAGCCTTAGGCTCGCTATACAGGAGGTCGTTCTCCCAGTAAATCCAATGTGATCCTGACTGATCACCTGTCGTTTGGGCTGAGGCCTGCTGCCTCATACCCACAAGAGAAGGGCACACTTTCTGTTCAGCACAAAATTCCTCCCTGGAGGGACCACCATCCTGCTGCCAATGGGTCAGCTCGGGCAGGTCTCCCAGTTCAGCCACTTGTTCCCCTGTAGGTTCCAGGGCATCGCCCTCAGGGTCTGCTCCCTCCTGGACCGTGGGAACGATGGGGGACGGTTTACCACGCCCCCTGCCTCTTCTCTTCAAGGTTGGGTCCTGGGCCATACTTTCAGGCTCCAGGACCCCATCGACACCCTTACTAGCTGACATGGACCGGGTGGTCGCACACACCCACTCCGGCAGACCCAACATTCCCAGATGCGCTTTTCGCTCCACCTTAGCCCAATGGGAGTCCTCCAAATCATTGCCCAGGAGACAATCAACAGGCATGGCGAGCCTCACAGCAACCTGAAGAGTACCTGAGACCCCCCCCCACTCAAAAGGAACTTGAGCTACCTCACACTTACTCTGTGAGTTGTCAGCAGCTACAACGGGGTAGAATGCATGAGGGACCACCTGCTCTCTGGACACCAAGTGACACTTGACAGCTGTCACACTGGCTCCGGTGTCTCTGAGAGCTTCTACCCTATGGCTATTAATGGTCACCCACTGCCTATATTTCTTAGTGTTACTAGGCAGAGGGGTTGGAGGGACCATTTCCACGTCTCCTAAAGAGACCAGGGACATTTCTGCGGGACCCCACCCACCGGGGGCACCCATCTCCCTCCCTCCCAGGGCTACATTCACTACCTGACGGGGGGGTGCACGCGGCGGTGTATTCGAATCCTTCATGGGACACTGGGGATCATAATAACGGTGTCCCACCTGCTTACAAACGTAGCAGGTCATTGGGCCCCTGGGAACAGGTTTACCTGTCGGGACCTCTGGCTTCTTTACAGAACCCTTCCCTTGGTTCCCTTGGGGATTACTTTGGGGCCCTTTCTGAAACTCCCTCTGTTTACACCTGTCCCCCCCACTCTTCTGCTGGGGACCCTGCCCACCCTTGGCTGAGTCTCCCACTGGACCCTTGTGGACCCTGGTACTGACCCAGCGGTCCGCCTCCTCAGCAAGTTTTCTAGGGTTAGATAACTTGCTATCAATAAGGTGCTGGCGTAGCTCTGGAAAACAGTTATTAGACAAGTGCTCCCATGCAAACAAATCATAAAGAGCATCATAACTATCCACCTTGCTACCCTTTACCCAACCATCCATGGCTCTGCAAAAGAAGGACACATATTCAACCCACGTAGTACCAGGCAACTTCTTACATTCTCTAAAGGTTTGTCGGTACTTTTCTGGAGCTAAGCCATACCTCAACATTAAAGCATCTTTCATATGAGTATAACACATCCTATCCTCAGCAGGCATGTCCAACAAGGTATCTCTCCCTTCATTGACAAAGCGACCCCACAACCCCGCTCCCCAATCTTTCTCAGGGACCCGGTGGGCCAACAATGCTAACTCATATGCTTTAAACCATTGACCAATATCCTCATTTCTACTGTAATCTTTTATCACATCTTTGGGAAAATAAAACCTACTTTCTGCAGGCACAGATGGAGTGCTGCCACCAGAGGGATTCAACTCTAAACTCTTAGTTTTAAGCTCCAACTCCCTCAACATCTTCTCACGTTCAAACGCTAATTTCTCTCTTTCAAAATCTAATCTTTTGCTCTCCATTTCAGCTTCCCTTTTGCTTCTTGCATTCTCTAATTCCAACTGCCCTCCTAATTTAAGTTTTGCCATCTCTAACTTGTATTCCCTCTCCTTCTCCCTGTCTTCCAACTCTTCAGGAGAAAGGCTCTTAGAGGAAACACTGCTGCCGGGAGATGCCACGTGCCCATTCATGGGCTCTTCCACTTCCTCTTCCTCTTCCGGTACCACCCCCGGATCAGAGGGATTTCTGGCCTCTAACCAGGCCTTCAGTGCTTTGAGGAAGTCGTCTCTCAATCTGAGACCTGTGGTAGGAACATTAAACTGCTTGCAAAATCGCTCTAGATCCTGCTTCCTGTACTTATTGATCAATTTCTTATCAAATTCCCCCACAACAATCTCAGCAGGTATAGCAGCTCCGGCATCCTCCATGGTCAAAACTGGCAGTGTTTAAGAAAATAAGCTTCAGGAAAGCGGAGAACAAAAATAGAATATCCTACCAAAACAGACTGTGGCTGCGCTATGGTCTGCTTTCACTATGTGGCATACACTAATCACTGCACATGAGTCATAAATGCAAAGCTCAATCCTCACCGCTGACCACCAATGTTAGAACCGGCGGTCTCTAGTTGGCAGAGGTATACACTTCTGACAATTAGGGACCCACCAACTCTAGTCAGGGCAAGGGAATTACACACTCAGATAACCCCTGCTACCCCCTTGGTAGCTTGGCAGAGCAGACTGGCTTATCTCAGAGGCAGTGTGTTAAGCATTTATGACCACATACAGTAATAATATGAATACACTACAAATGGACACAACACAGGAGTTATTATAAAAATAGTATTTTTATATAAGGCTTAGCACAAGACCAAATAACGACACAAATATACCACAATCTTAATAAATACTCTTTGGAAGGAAAAATAATAGTTCAGGTAAAGTTTCTTCTTAGGAAATAGTTCTTTAGCAACAAAAGTAAGTATTCTTCTGAAACACAGTTCTTGGCAACAATGTGACCCACACAGGAGTCACACGATGTCGAGTTTACGATATTCCCAAGGTTCAGCGTCGACCGCGAGGAGCGCTACGTCGAGCCTGGAGTCGCAACAGAACCCCCAAACACAGTACCTTTGGAAATGAAGAAAACGATGATCCACGGCGTCGAGATGTGGGCGTCGAGGTCGGCGTCGGTCGTGCCTCGGATTCGGGTCGATCTGCAGCGGCGTCGAGAGGTGTCAGGCCGGAGCAGCGCTCACGGCGTCGAGAAGGGCGTCGAGTCGATGCGATCAGCAGCGGCGTCGAGACGGGGTCGCTTAGAGCTGGAGCCGATACTCACTACTCAGCGGCGTCGATACCGGCGTCAAGACGGGGTCACTTGGAGCTGGAGCCGATACTCACTACTCCTGTCGTCGCTACTGGCGTCGATCGGGCCCGGCGGCCGGCGTCGAAGGCTCGGAACACTGGAGCCGTTACTCACGATGTCGAGCTGGATTCGGCGGCGTCGGCGACGTCGAGACTGCAGATTTCCCCTGTGCACTAGAAATAACACTTTCCAGTAACCAGCAATTCAGTAGAGGGTGAAGTCCTTTGGCCCTGTGACTTCAACAGGAGGCTGTCACTCTTCCAGCCCTTGGAGATTTTCTAGCAAGTTTTTGAGAGTACACACCAAGTTCCTCTCTCCTTGTTCCTTGGCAAAAATAAAGAAGCAGCTTCAGGTTCCCCCCAGCAAACAGCACACTGGCAGAAGGGGGAGGCAAGTCCTTAGATCAGCAGGCTTCTTGTCCTTGGTAGAGGTTTCCTTGTCAGAAGTGATCTGAGTTCTTTGGTTCAGGGGTCCTTCTTTTATACCCCTTTTCTGCTTTGTTCCCTTTGTCCAAGCAGGGAAATTCCCCCCATCTCAGGTTTGTTGTGGGTGTTGCCAGGCAGAGGCACCTGGTCTATTCACTGAGCAGGGCAGGGTCCTCAGCCGCCCAGCAGGAGGCGGAGCCAGTATTGTCACTGGCAGGAGCAGGGCTATCAGTCGCCCGGCAGGAGGTGGAGCCAGCATTGTGTCAGGCAGAGCAGGCTATCAGGGACTACTCTTCCCCCACTCTAAGTGTAGATGCCTCATTCACCCCACACTGACTCATTCAGACCTCTGGAGCCACCCAGCCCCTGACACACACACACCAAACCAGCAGAGACCGGTGGATAGTTGGACAAGAAAATAGCCACTTTCTAAAAGGGCTATTTTTAACACAGAATTTAAAAACCATCCATCCTAAAGGGTGTGTTATTAAATTCTGAGTTCAGGGATACTAAACTCGACCTGCTACCATGCTCCCTGAGTCAGATAGATTATAATGGAGTTAATAATCAGTCTGCCCAGTCTGGCCTATTGGAGGCAGGTAGCCCTTCAATAGTGAAGAACGAAAATGGCTGTAATTCACTATTAGGTCATGCCACACACATCAGGGCATGACCTACCTTTTACCCACAATGCACCCAGCCCTAGGGCCTACCATAGAGGTGTCTGAAATGTGGCAAAGTGAAGGTTTTAGAGACTGGCAAGTAGGTTTCCTTGCCACGTCGACATGGCAGTCAGGGACTGCACACAGGCTCTGCGATGGCAGGCCTGAGACACATTTTACACGCTGCTTCTGTGGGTGGCACAACCCGTGCTGCAAGCCCACCAGCAGCAGTTAACTTACACGCCCTTGGCACACGCAGTGCACTAGACTAGGGTCTGAACAGTAAGTCAACCAAGCCAATCATGGTAACACCAATCAATGTAACAATTTAACATAGGGAGCACTTGCACTGTGGCACTGATCAGCAGTGGCACAGTGCCCAAAGCAATATTCCAGCAAAAACATCGTAAACAGAGGAGGCAAACGGAAAAAAATGGAGGAGAGACTCATGCCAATGATGCCAGGTCTAACAGTAACGTTCCTACAGATCTTGGTTTAGATACTGGATCATTGGCATGGGATTATTCTTTTTCTGTACAGCCCACTCCCCCAGGTACCTCTCATGACTCAGTGCTTCATCCTCTGGAGCCTAAACCTACCCCCCCTTCTGGGGAGATTTCATTAGCTACAATTTACCAAATAATAATGGCTCATCGGGAGGAGACGCGACAGGAGAGCGCCCGTGCGCAGGGGGCATGTCGCAGGGTCCAAAACTCCCTGCGCAGAGTTATCAAGACGTGCCCGGACATTGCTTCTAGGGTTACGGAAGCTGAATCCCGGATCTCTACCCTTGAAGATGATCTAGTGTCTCACAAAGCTACCATTGATTCAATCCAGACACAGAGGGTTGACATTCAAGGTAAACTGATTGATATGGAGAACCGGGCACGGAGGAATAATCTTAGAATATTGGGGGTCCCGAGGGCTTGGAGGGTCAAGACATCCGCCAGTTTGTTATAGATTTATTCATGGAAGCATTTCCAGAGGTGAAGGAGTGGGACTGGCGGCTAGAGATCCAGCGTGCCCATCGCTTTCCCTTTAAAGTAAAGCACCGCCCGGATCAGTCTGATAATAGACCGCGTGCTATCTTAATATGTTTGCATAATTTTTTGGCGAGAGAAAAGCTTTTCGATCTGGCCAGGCCTGACAGGCAAAGGTCTGGGAAGGGCTGCCAGTTTTTTGTTAGGCCGGACTTCTGTCCAGCTACAGTAGAGCGGAGGTGGCAGCTCCGCCAGTTGATTGCACCCTTTCAGTCTAAGGGAGCACAAGTTTTCTTGTTAGCCCCTTCTAAACTCAAAACTATTTTTCAAGGCCAGACAAGATTTTTTGACTCTGAGATACAGGCTAAAGTATACTTGGATACGTTATAATGAATGTACAATGTAAAGGGAGATATTTTGAATCTTGCAATGTTACTTGGTCTTCTTTTCTCTAGCTTTTTTGGGTCTTTTTTGTTTTTGTTTTGGGCAGAGACTCCTGGGGGGGTCCTTGCTTATACCGGCTCCCACATCATCGGGATTACGATCCCTGCCCTGTTTGGGGGGAGGTTTGGGTATGGGCGATGGGGTGGGTTAGTAGGGGTGTGGGGGGGGAGGGTGGGCTCAGGGTGTATGTAAAAAATAAGCTTGGCATCTATCTTTTTCTCTATGACAATCTTGGTTTAAATCAGCGAATTAAAACTGTGATGCTCTTCTTTAGATTTTCTCATGATAATGGATAAATTCTCTATTGCCTCATGGAATGTTTGTGGTCTCAACAACGGGAAGAAGCGAGCTTTATTTGCACAGGTTATTCAAGCTTTTCATTTAGACGTACTCTGTTTGCAGGAAACCCATGTTCCTTGGAATAATAAAGATTGTCTTAAAATTCCAGGGTTTGATCTGATAGTATGTTCTCGACAGACCTCCATGATAAGGGGGGTGGCTATTCTAATGAAGCGTGGGATTGGATCATGTCCAAGATATAACCAAGATGCTGGGGGCCGGTGGACAATTGCGCAGCTTTTGATTAATGGCTCAACCTTGACAGTGTGTACTGTGTACAACTCAAATTTGGATGATCCTGAACTACTAGACTCTTTAAACATCGAATTGGCTTTATGGCCCCAGCCTATCTGTCTCTGTGGGGACTTTAATATCAATTTGTCAGCCAACTTTAATATATTTGGTGGGCAGGTCTATTTTGGTCAAAAACCCAGAGTATATAGAGCTCTGCAAGCCCTTGTCCAAGAACATTTTATGACTGATCTATGGTTTCATTACTGTAAAGATAAAGATGGCTCCACCTACTTTTCTGCCCCTCATTTTGTTTCAAGTCAGTTGGCATCTTGTTCGTCAATCTCAATCTTCCCTAGAATTCTGTCAGACCACAATCCTTTGGTAATTAAATGCACTATGTCAGCTGATATGAGAACTCCAAGACCTTGGACTTTCGAGCAGAAACTGCTATTAGACTCAAACTATATTGACCATATGAGATCTTGGGTAATTGAATTTCTGAATATTAATAGATGCTCGGCCCCCAACTATATAGTCTGGGATTCATTTAAGGCTGCTATTCGTGGGGAGACTAAAAGTTTTTATTTTTTTGGGCAAAAGCAAATACGGGATCAAGCTAAGGATCGGATCGATGAATTACGTAGAGCTGAAACTTTACTTACTAGTACGATGAGGGAGGGCGGGGATATAACTCCAATTCAGATGCAGGTAGCACGAATTAAAGTCTCAGTGCAGGAGTTTTTTGGGCAGGATTTAGCGGCTAAATACCTGCAGTATCGCTCAACAATGTTTGAGTATGGTGAGAAATCTGGGCGGGTCCTAGCCAAGCGGCTCCAGCAGCGTGGATTAGCTAATCGTATCATTAGGATTCAGGATCCTCTGGGGGTTATTCATGAGACCCCTGAAGGGGTCTTGTCAGTTTTTTCTGAATGTTATCGTTCTTTATATACTGTGGGAGGGCGGGTTTGATATGCAGACGCGGAGGCTGTATGTATTTTCCAAAGGATAAACTTTTATTTCCCTTAGGGGTAACGACAGTTCGTGAAAGTACAGTTTTCTCCAATTCTCCACTCGATGCTCCTGGAGATGGACCCGAAGGGGTTGTTGTACCTGAGGAGTCGGACTCCTCTTTGTCGCTCACGCCGATGTCCTCCCGGAGGCTCATAGGAGGAAAGAAAGAAGGAGCCGTCAGTTGTGAGCTGGTTATACGGTTTTGTATTTTTAATCTAGTAAGCCCGTCACCACACCAGGAAGTGTTCTCTCTGGTTCTCTTTCCAACAAACAAAAGGTGTGAGGGATAGTGGACGACGTGAAGAAAGTAAAATAAAACAACAGAAAACAACATCGACCCTATCGGGTTCAGTACTGTTAGGCGATTTCTTTGCAGCAGATACGCAGATGCTATCCAGAAATGGTTATTAAGGGTATGCTGAGGTCGTTCTACTTTACGGGCAAGACACGTTCTGTTCAGGCTAAAGCTACAGGAAAGTATTACCCGCAACACCCTTGTCGCCTTCAGGCCTCCCCCACTCTCCCTTTCGCCCCCCCCCCTGGATCCCTGGGGACGGTTGTACTCACAGGCTCCGCCGCAACTCTCCAGAGTTGCGGCCGCTCCCCAGCATCCTCCGTCGGACACCACCACTCCTCGCACCACTGCTCTTCCGGCTCTACGACGTCGCCGCCATCTCTCCAGTCGTCCTGTTTCTCGTCTCCACCTTCCGCTGCCGTCGTCCCGGTTCCGCTTTCTCTCTGGTGCTCGTCTCGTCGTTCTCCGCTTTCTCCACCGCTTTCTCCACCGCTGGTCTGCGACCCCGGCTCTCCGCTACCGCCGCCTTTCATTGGCTCTTGGTAATCACTTCCGCGGTCAATCCCGCCCACTTCCGATGGTTCCGGGATCTCCTGCTGTTGAGAGACAGGGGGGTGGCATGGGTAACGTAGTCTTTGGTAGTCCCGTGTTCCTGGACTATCGGGAGGATCGCGTGGACAGTTAAAAGTACCCTCCCAGGGTGCTATACCGGTAGGTCCGTCCTGCGATTCCGCACATCCCTTTTCCCTTGCTGTCTTTCTACTAAGAGTCCATTCTTGGGGAAACCTGGACAGATAGTCAACATTTCCTTGTTCGCTCCCTTTCCTGTGTTTGGTGTGGAACCGATAGGGTTGGAGGGATAGGAACCATCGCAGGACTCTTTCGTTGTGACCCTTATTCCGTGCTAACCATTCGAGTGGGGCGTGGTCGGTATACAAGGTGAATTCGCGACCGTCTAGATAATATCGTAAAGTGTCTATGGCCCATTTAATGGCCAGGGCTGCTTTCTCTATAGTAGCGTAATTTCTTTCTCGTGGGAAGAGTTTTCGACTAATGTATAGGATGGGCTTTTCTCCTTGAGGGGTCTCTTGGGACAGAACAGCTCCTAATCCCTGGTCCGAGGCGTCTGTTTGCAGGATGAAGGGGAGCGAATAATCTGAACTAATCAAAACGGTATCAGAGGTTAGTGTGTTTTTCAAGGCCGTGAAGGCACGTAGGACATCCGGAGGTGGGGTTCGCAATACCTCTTCTGTTTTTACCATTTTCTGGAGCAGGTTAGTTAAAGGGGCTGCCAAGTGGGAAAATTGAGGGATAAACCGGCAATAGTAGCCCAGTAAGCCCAGGAAGGCTCGAAGATCTTTCTTGGTTTTGGGTAGGGGTATTTGGGAGATTGCAGCTAATTTAGTGGATTGTGGTCTGATAACCCCCTCCCCCAATAGATACCCCAGGTACTGAACCGTCTGGGCTGCGAGATGGCTTTTGGCGGGATTTATTTTAAGACCATACTGTCCTAAGGTTAGGATCACTTGAGAAAGGTGTGATAGGTGTTGTTCCCACGTGTCACTATATATGATTATATTGTCTATGTAGGCACCGGCATAGGCCTCATGGGGCTGTAGGGCTATATTCATTGCTCTCTGGAAGGTTGCGGGTGCCCCATGTAGACCAAAGGGTAACACCTTAAATTGATATAGGCCTTCCGGGGTGGAGAATGCTGTTTTCTCCCTGTCCTGTTTTCTCAGGGGGACCTGCCAATAGCCTTTGCACAAGTCCAAAGTGCTAATGTATTTCGCTTTGCCTATTCGTTCTACCATCTCATCAACTCTTGGCAGGGGGTACGTGTCAAACTCCGATATTTTATTGACTTCCCTGAAGTCGATACAGAATCGTACCGATCCGTCAGGTTTCGGTGCGAGGACAACAGGTGAATTCCACTCACTTATGGACGGTTCAATTATGTCCATGTGTAGCATCTTTTGTACCTCTTCTTTTATGATTTGACGACGGGCTTCGGGAATGCGGTAGGGTTTCAATCGAACCCGTTTTCCTGGGGACGTTTTTAGGGAGTGCTCTATCAGTGTAGTACGGCCAGGAGTGAGAGAAAAAGTGTCTTTCAGGGGTTGTAGGACATGGGAAAGGTCATCTCTTAAGGTAGGAGGTAGATTGGGGTCGATGCACTGGTCGAACAAGGGAGACTGTACACTCGCTACATTCACTGAACTAGGTAAAGGACCCTCCCATTTTTTTAGTGTATTGACATGGTATATTTGGGTCTTATGTCTAATGGGATCGAGCTCAAGACGGTAAATCACAGGGGTTACTTTTTCCATGATTCGGTAGGGACCCTGCCATTGTCCTAACAGCTTTTGATCAGAGGTGGCCATCATGAGTAATACTAAATCACCCACTTGGAACGTCCTCTCTTTCGTGTTCTTATCGTATTGGTTTTTCTGTGCCCTCTGGGCGTCTTCTAAATTGTTCCGCACTATAGCCCGGATCTGGCTTAAGTGAGTACGCAAGGATGATACATACTCGGAAAGGGGTTTGGAATGGTCTTTTTCTTGTTCCCACCCTTCTTGGGCCATGTCTAGGAAGGTACGGGGTTTATGGCCATATAATAACTCGAAAGGCGAGTAACCGGTGCTTTTCTGTTCTTTGCACCGAATGGCGAATAAGGCCAGCGGTAACATATCTTCCCATTTTCTGGTTTCAAGAGCCAACAGTTTCTTAAGTGTGGTCTTAATGGTGGCATTGTATCTTTCTACTAAACCATCGGTTTGCGGATGGTACGCCGCTGTTCTTATCTGTTTGACGCCTAACTGGGAGCAGACCTGCCTCATCAAGCGTGATATGAAAGGGGTCCCTTGGTCAGTCAATATCTCCTTGGGGAAGCCCACCCTTGAGAAGACATTGATCATGGCTTTTGATATGTTTGAGGCATCGGGTCGACGCAAGGGTATGGCCTCCGGAAATCGAGTGGCGTAGTCCACTAGGACAAGAACGTATCGACAGCCACTGTGGGAGGGCAACAAGGGTCCTATGATGTCCATGCCGATGCGGTGGAAAGGCTCGTCTATTATAGGGAGGGGTCGTAGTGGAGCTCGGGGAGGATGGTATCTACTGTTCTTTTGACACACTGTAAATTCTCTACAATATTTCTTGACCTGTTGATAGATCCCTGGCCAGTAGAACTGCTCCGTTATCATTTTTTCCGTTTTCTCCGCCCCAAAATGACCCCCTAATAAGTGGCTGTGGGCAAGAAACAGTACTTTTTCTTTGAAAGGACCTGGGATCAGCAACTGGGCCTTCTGGTTGGGGGATCCCTTCCTATATAGCAACCCCTGTTTCTTAAAGAAATAGGGACCTACGCGTAGTGGATCTTCTTGGTCCACGGCTTGGTTCCATGCTTCCTGTAATACCGGAACCTCTCGCTGTGCGGCATGGAAATTCCTATCGGCTTCCCAGGGATTCTCTTCCAGAAGGACGGGTAATGCCAACGGGCTTCTGAACTTTTCGGCTCTCCGTTGTTTTCTACTTTTCCTCTCCTTGGAAGGTGGCCACTCCTTATCAGTGTCCTGAGAAAACGGGGCGGAGGACCACCATTCTTCTTCCTGGGCATCGGTCCTGTGTAATAACTGAGGCAGTTTGGGGTAATCATTCCCTAGTATTGCTTGTTCCGGTAATCGTGGGATCAATCCCACAGTGAGGGTGGTACCGGAATCGTGTGGATGTTGAATTCGTACTCGGGCTGTGGGATATGGCTTGGTGTCCCCGTGAACGCAACGAATGGATACCGTTCCATCAATGGGACCAATTCGGTTCCCCAGTTCTTGGGGACGTATTACGCTGTGTAAGCACCCAGTATCGGCTAGGGCAGTCATTGATTGGCCGTTTACGGATACATTGCATCGATAGGGGGCTTTCCCTTTTTCAAAGGGAGAGCAGTAATAATTACTAGCCATCCCTATTTCCATTGGTTCTTCTTTCAGGGGACAAAACCGGGCGATGTGTCCCACTGGAAACACTGGGGTCCCATTGTTGGAGGCCTAGGGGCTGCTCCTCCGGGAACAATGGTTATGGGGTCTGGTCGTTTTATCAATGGAGGTCGCGGAGGACGTTGGGCCCCATGGGCCATAGGTTTCCCAGTAGCTTCCTCGCGTCCCCTCTGTACCTCTTGGGCCCGGTTAAAGGCGCTGGCGATTTCCACTGCGGTTTCGAGGGTGAGGTTGGCCTGTTGTCTCACCCATTTTTGGATAGGGGAGTGCAGGGAGGACAAATATTGCTCTAAGTATATTTTTGCCATAATCCCCTCCTTCTCGGTGGTGGCAGGTTTCAAACACCGGTCGGCCATGTCTTTTACCCTAAAGTATAAGGCTTGGGGGGTTTCTTGGGGTCCCTCCCTCATTTGTCGTAGCTTCCACCGATATGTCTCATCGTCCACTCCCAGCCGTTCCATGATACAGCGTTTGATGTCAGAGTAGGGAACCACCCCCTGCACCGTGGCGGCCTGGTACGCGGCCTGTAGATCACCTGACAGGAGGGGACCCAGATATTGGCCCCACTTATCGACTGGCCAGGAGGCTGCGGTCGCCATCCGCTCAAAATTGGTAAAAAAAATAGCCTGGAACTTCCCCTGCTACGTAGCATTGCAAATCCATAGAGGGAAGGGTGGTAGGACCTCTCTGATGTCCGAGTACCTCTGTAATTGTATCCATAGCAGCCCCATGAGTTTGGTTCTGACCCGTAAGCACTTGTTGTAATTTTCCCCGGTCTTCTTCCACGACAGTCAGGAAGCGTTCCATTACTTTTCCTAGGTGCTCCTGGTTTTCTGCCATCTTGGTCAGGGCAGCCTCCATGACGCCTTTCAATCCCACTTCTGACACCACTTGTGGGAGGGCGGGTTTGATATGCAGACGCGGAGGCTGTATGTATTTTCCAAAGGATAAACTTTTATTTCCCTTAGGGGTAACGACAGTTCGTGAAAGTACAGTTTTCTCCGATTCTCCACTCGATGCTCCTGGAGATGGACGCGAAGGGGTTGTTGTACCGGAGGCGTCGGACTCCTCTTTGTCGCTCACGCCGATGTCTTCCCGGAGGCTCATAGGAGGAAAGAAAGAAGGAGCCGTCAGTTGTGAGCTGGTTATACGGTTTTGTATTTTTAATCTAGTAAGCCCGTCACCACACCAGGAAGTGTTCTCTCTGGTTCTCTTTCCAACAAACAAAAAGTGTGAGGGATAGTGGACGACGTGAAGAAAGTAAAATAAAACAACAGAAAACAACAGCGACCCTATCGGGTTCAGTACTGTTAGGCGGTTTCTTTGCAGCAGATACGCCGATGCTATCCAGATATGGTTATTAAGGGTATGCTGAGGTCGTTCTACTTTACGGGCAAGACACGTTCTGTTCAGGCTAAAGCTACAGGAAAGTATTACCCGCAACACCCTTGTCGCCTTCAGGCCTCCCCCACTCTCCCTTACGCCCCCCCCCTGGATCCCTGGGGATGGTTGTACTCACAGGCTTCGCCGCAACTCTCCAGAGTTGCAGCCGCTCCCCAGCATCCTCCGTCGGATACCACCACTCCTCGCACCACTGCTCTTCCGGCTCTACGACATCGCCGCCTTCTCTCCAGTCGTCCTGTTTCTCGTCTCCACCTTCCGCTGCCGTCGTCCCAGTTCCGCTTTCTCTCTGGTGCTCGTCTCGTCGTTCTCCGCTTTCTCCACCGCTTTCTCCACCGCTGGTCTGCGACCCCGGCTCTCCGCTACCGTCGCCTTTCATTGGCTCTTGGTAATCACTTCCGCGGTCAATCCCGGCCACTTCCGATGGTTCCGGGATCATCTGCTGTTGATAGACAGGGGGGTGGCATGGGTAACGTAGTCTTTGGTAGTCCCGTGTTCCTGGACTATCGGGAGGATCGCGTGGACAGTTAAAAGTACCCTCCCAGGGTGCTATACCGGTAGGTCCGTCCTGCGATTCCTCACATATACTGAAGAAGTCGCTTCTTATACAATATATTTCGAATTTGCTGCTTTTATTGAGGGACTTAAAACAGTTAAAATCTCGGATCACCAAAATACGGTTTTTCCCGCCCCAATCCAGTGGGATGAAGTGGAATTAGCATTGAATTCACTGGCTAGTGGGAAGGCAGCGGGCCCCGACCTTATCCCATTGGAATTCTATGGTATATTTTGGTCAGAAATTCAGGAGGATCTTTTAAGGATCCTTAGAGATGCCCAGCTCGGGTCTATTCCAGACTCCTGGCGCTATACATCAATTATTTTGTTAAAAAAAAGGATAAACCCGAGTTGGATCCCGCTTCATTTCATCCGATTTCGTTAATAAATACGGACAGCAAAATCTATTCAAAGATCTTGGCGACTAGATTTGCTTTGATTATACCCCCTTTAGTCTCTATTCGGCAACATGGATTCATCCCCGGAAGAGACACGACGGATCATGTCCGCCGTGTTATTGCTCTTCTGGACTGGGCGCAAGTTACTCATTCCCCTCTTGGAGCAATCCTGTTGAATGCTGAAAAGGCGTTCGACAGGGTTGCCTGGGGTTTCCTGTGGAGGGTTCTTCTGTGGAAGGGGTTTTCCCCAAATTTTGTTCATGCCCTCCAATCACTTTATATCGCCCCTCAAGCATTTGTGTCAATTTCAGGGACCTCCTCAAGGTCGTTTGCGATAAACAGGGGTACAAGACAGGGCTGCCCCTGCTCGCCCCTGTTATTTGCTCTCTATATTGATCCCTTCCTAAATAAATTAGAGCTCTCCAGTAAGATTTTGCCTGTTAAGATCAACGCGGTTGATTTTAAGGCACTAGCTTATCCCGATGATATCATAGTCATAACTAGTAATGTGACATCTTCATTTTCGACCATTAAGACCCTTGCGCATTCTTTTGGGCGCCTCTCAGGATACAAGCTCAATGTCCAGAAAACCCAAATTATCCATTCATCAACTATGGCATCCACGGTAATACCGGTGGTACAAACTGCAACGTATCTGGGGGTCAAAATCTCGGCAGCAGTAGAACAGATACCCAATATGAATATTCTGCCGATTATAGATGCCGCCAATTCTACGTTACATAGGTTAGATATCTTACATCTTTCCTTATTCGATAGAAGGAATGTACTAAAAATGCTGATTTTGCCAAAATTTTTGTATATCTTTAGGACTATTCCTCTCGAATTTTCTCAGTCTAGTCTTAGCAGAGCAGAAAGATGCTGCAATAGATTTATGTGGAGTTATCGTATGCCTCGTAGAGCCGCTAAGTGGAGGATCCTCACATTGGATAGAGGAGGGTGGTCAGTCCCTAGTCTTTTGTTATACAACTGGGCTGCCTTACTTCAGCATCTGGCTCCCCCACTTTTCGGCTCGCGTGGTTTACTTCCTTTATCTTGTAGTCCCTCTATTTTTGAGATCGGTTTAGGACAAGAGGCCAAGAGGTTACTCCTTAAGGTTCTTGAGCCGAATTATTACAAGAAAACCAAATTTAAGGTTATTGCAGCTATGTATTCTGTTTGGAGGAAGGTATGCCGGAAATGGTCCATACCTAAAATACATTTTTACACTCCTCTGGCTGCTGCTAGGCTTTTACCTTCAATCTTTCAAGACTCAGTTACAATCAGGTGGGGATCTCATGGTATCCTTACGTTGGGAGACTTACTGTATGAGGGTAAGATGGCTTCTTTTGCATTTTTAAAAGATAAGTATGCTTTGGCTTCGTGTCATTTTTGTAAATACTTGCAGTTACGTAGCTATATAGATCGTCTTGCAATTATTTCTCCTAACGCATTAATTAAGAATATTCTTATGGATTTAATTCTGAGGAAGGCCCGCTTGAGTGCCCTTTACCAAAGCTTATTAAAGGGCCTTCCCAACGATCTTCCCTCTCAGAAAGCAAAACTAGAAGCCAAATTTGGTAAGGCAGGTATAGATATTATTCATGCACTGGACTTGTCCAATTCTGTACTGATCTCGGGGAGCTTACGTTCTCAAAGCTATATGGCGCTGTTCGACTTATATTATACTCCAGCCAAAATCTCAAAATGGGGAGGGAGTGGTGTTCAGGGGTGTCCTAGATGCGGGTTGGCGGCAGCCAATGACGTTCATATGTTTTTTTCATGTGTTAAACTACGTACATTCCTTTATGATATCCAGTTGTTTATTAACAAATCACTTAACATTCAGATAGAACTCTCCGCCGAATTAGTAATTACGAGGTGTGTGACGGACTCAAGCCTAGATAGACCATTTTTTGAATCTGCTTTTCTTTGTATTGCAATGTCCTTAATTCGTTTGTGTATAACCTCCGAATGGATTAACCCCTTACCTCCAACTTTTTTGAATTGGAGAGCAAGAATTCTCGCCCTTTATAATTTGGAATCAGCTGTGTTTCTAAAAAGCGGGAAAAGGAGGCAGGAGAAGGGTTTAAGGACTTGGGCGCCCTGTTTGGCTTGGTATAATAAGTAGAATTTGTTGGTTTTCTGTTATTGATGTTGAGACAATTTGTGTTAGCAAATCTATATTTTGTTTTTATAGCCATGATTGTCTATAGTCTGTGCTTTTTTTCCTTTGTTTTTGTCAAGCGGAAATAAAAAAATAAAAAAAATAAAAAAAGGAAATCCGAAACATTCTATTTATAATAACTCGTGGCCTACTCCGGTCCGCTCCTATCCTGAAAGTCTCGGGGTGATTCGTCAAGAGGGGGTCCCAAAACGTGTTTTCCCCATGCAATTTTCCATAGGGACCTTTAGTCACAGCAACAGCCCGAACTGCTGAACGGAATTACACCAAATTTGGCAGAAAGGTAGACCTTGGTTCAGAGTCGTGCCTTTTGCTTAAATGGTGTAAATCCGTTCAGTAGTTCCTGAGAAAATCAAAAGTAAAATCACATATATATCTGGGCGGAGCCTAACCACACATCTCATCGTGAGATCTGATGGGCGTCAGCACTTCGTCCAAGAAGTGTTGGCAGCCATCTTGGGATCAATATACATCATAACACCTCATTAAAAAGCATTGCAGTTAATAGAAGGTTTTAAAACTTTAGTTACATTATAGATCATTTGTTGATGGTACCATACTCATTTCAGGAATTGTGGTATGTTCTAAGGTGATTTTACCATGTGAAAAAGCCTTCTGCTGGGATATCATGAATCATGTTTGAGAGAAACCTATTTTCTCATGCTTTTTCCACAGAGGTTTGGAAGGTGATCTATAAGCTAAACTGAGAGCATATTTTCTGTAAATTCACATTATCTGAGTAGAATGAGTAGTAGAGAGTAGTAGAGAGTGAGTAGTAGAGAGTAGTAGAAAGTGAGTAGTAGAGAGTGAGTAATAGAGAGTAGCAGAGTGAGTAGCAGAGAGTGTAGTAGAGAGTAGCAGAGAGTGAGTACCAGAGTGAGTACTAGAGAGTGAGTAGTAGAGTGAGTAGTAGAGAGAGAGTAGAAGAGAGTGAGTAGTAGAGAGTAGTCGAGAGTGAGTAGTAGAGAGAGAGTAGTAGAGAGTGAGTAGTAGAGAGTAGTAGAGGGTGAGTAGTAGAGAGAGAGTAGTAGAGAGAGTAGTAGAGAGAGAGAGTAGTAGAGAGTGAGCAGTAAAGAGTAGTAGAGAGTGGGTAGTAGAGAGTGAGTAGTAGAGCGAGAGTAGTAGAGAGTATTAGAGAGTGAGTAGTAGAGAGTGAGAAGTAGAGAGAGAGTAGTAGAGAGTAGTAGAGTAGTAGAGAGTGAGTAGTAGAGAGTGAGTAGTAGAGAGTGAGTTGTAGAGAGGGAGTAGTAGAGAGTAGTGGAGAGTGAGTAGTAGAGAGAGAGTAGTAGAGAGTGAGTAGTATAGTAGTAGAGAGTGAGTGGTAAAGAGTAGTAGATAGTAGTAGAGTGAGTAGTAGAGAATAGTAGATAGTGAGTAGGAGAAAGAATAGTAAGGAGTAGTAGAGTAGTAGAGAGTGAGTAGTAGAGAGTAGTAGAGAGCGAGTAGTAGAGAGTGAGTAGTGGAGAGTGAGTAGTAGAGAGTGAGAAGTAGAGTGAGTAGTAGAGAGTGAGTAGTAGAAAGAGAGTACAAGAGAGTAGTAGAGAGTGACTAGTAGAGAGTGAGTGGTAGAGAGTAGTAGAGAGTGAGTAGTAGAGAGTGAGTAGTGGAGAGTGAGTAGTAGAGAGTGAGAAGTGGAGTGAGTAGTAGAGAGTGAGTAGTAGAAAGAGAGTACAAGAGAGTAGTAGAGAGTGACTAGTAGAGAGTGAGTGGTAGAGAGTAGTAGAGAGTGAGTAGTAGAGAGAGAATAGTAGAGAGAAGTAGTAGAGAGTAGTAGAGAGAGAGTAGGAGATAGTGAATAGTAGAGAGTGAGTAGTAGCGAGTGAGTAGTAGAGAGTGAGTAGTAGGGAGTGAGTAGTAGAGAGTGAGTAGAGAGAGTAGTAGAGTAGTAGAGAGTGAGTAGTAGAGCAAGAGTAGTAGAGACTAGTAGAGAGTGAGTAGTAGAGTAGTAGAGAATGAGTGTTAGAGAGTAGTAGAGAGCAATAGTGAGTAGTAGAGAGTAGTAGAGAGTGAATAGTAGAGAGTGAATAGTAGAGAGTAGTAGAGAGTGAGTAGTAGAGAGTGAATAGTAGAGAGTGAGTAGTAGAGAGTAGTAGAGAGTGAGTAGTAGAGAGAGAATAGTAGAGAGTAGTAGAGAGTGAGTAGTAGAGAGTGAATAGTAGAGAGTGAGTGGTAGAGAGTAGTAGAGAGTAGTAGAGTGAGTAGTAGAGAATAGTAGAGAGTGAGTAGTAGAAAGAGTAGTAAGGAGTAGTAGAGTAGTAGAGAGTGAGTAGTAGAGAGTGAGCAGTAGAGAGCGAGTAGTAGAGAGTGAGTAGTGGAGAGTGAGTAGTAGAGAGTGAGTAGTAGAGCAGTAGAGTGAGTAGTAGAGAGTGAGTAGTAGAGAGAGAGTACAAGAGAGTAGTAGAGAGTGACTAGTAGAGAGTGAGTGGTAGAGAGTAGTAGAGAGTGAGTAGTAGAGAGTGAATAGTAGAGAGAAGTAGTAGAGAGTTGTAGAAAGAGAGTAGGAGAGAGTAGGAGAGAGTGAGTAGTAGAGAGTGAGAAGTAGCGAGTGAGTAGTAGAGAGTGAGTAGTAGAGAGTGAGTAGTAGTGAGTGAGTAGAGAGAGTAGTAGAATAGTAGAGAGTGAGTAGTAGAGAGAGAGTAGTAGAGACTAGTAGAGAGTGAGTAGTAGAGTAGTAGAGAATGAGTGGTAGAAAGTAGTAGAGAGTCTGAATGCCTTCTTGATGGAACCAAAGTACACAAGCTCTCGTTTAAGTTAAAGCAATTCTGTTGTAATTAGGTGGCTTTTTAGCTTTGCTTGTATTAGTGTTTTTCAAACTTTCATGTGCATAACATGCATATGTATGCATATATGTATATGTATGCATGCATTTATATTTGTATTTATATAGATATGCAGATTATATATATGTTTATATATGTAGGGGTAGAGAGGTAGAGGTGTAGAGGTAGAGGTAGAGGTGTAGAGGAAGAGACGTAGAGGTGGAGGGGTAGAGGTAGAGAGTAGTAGAGAGAGAGATAGAGAGAGGTAGAGAGGTAGAGAGTAGAGAGAGAGTAATAGAGAGTAGAGAGTGAGCAGTAGAGAGTAGTAGAGAGTAGTAGAGAGTGAGTAGTAGAGAGTGAGTAATAGAGAGTAGTAGAGTGAGTAGCAGAGAGTGTAGTAGAGAGTAGCAGAGAGTGAGTACTAGAGTGAGTACTAGAGAGTGAGTAGTAGAGTGAGTAGTAGGGAGTAGTAGAGAGTGAGTAGTAGAGAGTGAGTAGTAGAGAGAGAGTAGTAGAGAGTAGTAGAGAGTAGTAGAGAGTGAGTAGTAGAGAGTGAGTAGTAGAGAGTGAGTAGTAGAGAGTAGTAGAGAGAGTAGTAGAGAGAGAGTAGTAGAGAGTAAGCAGTAGAGAGTAGTAGAGAGTGGGTAGTAGAGAGTGAGTAGTAGAGAGAGAGTAATAGAGAATGAGTAGTAGAGAGTAGTAGAGCGTTAGTAGTAGAGAGTGAGTAGTAGAGAATGAGTAGTAGAGAGTAGTAGAGTAGTAGAGAGTGAGTAGTAGAGAGTAGTAGAGTGAGTAGTAGAGTGAGTACTAGAGAGTA
This sequence comes from Triturus cristatus, assembly GCF_964204655.1. Classification (NCBI taxonomy): domain Eukaryota; kingdom Metazoa; phylum Chordata; class Amphibia; order Caudata; family Salamandridae; genus Triturus; species Triturus cristatus. The sequence goes on from NC_140589.1 coordinate 468,112,819, forward strand.
GTAAAGAGCGAGTAATAGAGAGCAAGTAGTAGAGAGTGTGTAGTAGAGAGTGAGTAGTAGAGAGCAGTAGAGAGTGAGTAGTAGAGAGAGTGAGAAGTAGAGAGAGTAAGAGAGAGCAGTAGAGTAGTAGAGAGTGAGTAGTAGAGTGAGTAGTAGAGAGTAGTTGAGAGCGAGTAGTAGAGAGTGAGTAGTGGAGAGTGAGCAGTAGAGAGTAGTAGAGAGTGAGTAGTAGAGAGTAGTAGAGAGTGAGTAGTAGAGAGAGTAGTAGAGAGTGAGTAGTAGAGAGAGAGTAGTAGAGAGTGAGTAGTAGAGTAGTAGTGAGTGGTAGAGAGTAGTAGAGAGTGGTAGAGTGAGTAGTAGAGTAGTAGAGAGTGAGTAGTAGAGAGTGAGTAGTAGAGAGTAGTAGAGAGCAAGTAGTAAAGAGTGAGTAGTGGAGAGTGAGTAGTAGAGAGTGAGTAGTAGAGAAGTAGAGTGAGTAGTAGAGAGTGAGTAGTAGAGAGAGAGTACAAGAGAGGACTAGAGAGTGACTAGTAGAGAGTGAGTGGTAGAGAGTATTAGAGAGTGAGTAGTAGAGTGAGTACTAGAGAGTAGTAGAGAGCGAGTAATAGAGAGCAAGTAGTAGAGAGTGTGTACTAGAGAGTGAGTAGTAGAGAGCAGTAGAGAGTGAGAAGTAGAGAGAGTAAGAGCGAGCAGTAGAGTAGTAGAGAGTGAGTAGTAGAGTGAGTAGTAGAGAGTAGTTGAGAGCGAGTAGTAGAGAGTGAGTAGTGGAGAGTGAGCAGTAGAGAGTAGTAGAGAGTGAGTAGTAGAGAGTGAGTAGTAGAGAGTAGTAGAGAGTGAGTAGAGAGAGATAGTAGTAGAGAGTGAGTAGTAGAGTAGTAGAGAGTGAGTGGTAGAGAGTAGTAGAATGAGTAGTAGAGAATAGTAGAGAGTGAGTAGTAGAAAGAGTAGTAAGGAGTAGTAGAGTAGTAGAGAGTGAGTAGTAGAGAGTGAGTAATAGAGAGTAGTAGAGTGAGTAGCAGAGAGTGTAGTAGAGAGTAGCAGAGAGTGAGTACTAGAGTGAGTACTAGAGAGTGAGTAGTAGAGTGAGTAGTAGAGAGAGAGTAGAAGAGAGTGAGTAGTAGAGTAGTAGAGAGTGAGTAGTAGAGAGAGAGTAGTAGAGAGTGAGTAGTAGGGAGTAGTAGAGAGTGAGTAGTAGAGAGTGAGTAGTAGGTAGAGGGTAGTAGAGAGAGTAGTAGAGAGGGGGTAGTAGAGAGTGAGTAGTAGAGAGAGAGTAGTAGAGAGTGAGTAGTAGAGAGTAGTAGAGAGTGAGAAGTAGAGAGTGAGCAGTAGAGAGAGAGTAGTAGAGAGTAGTAAAGTAGTAGAGACTGAGTAGTAGAGAGTGAGTAGTAGAGTAGTAGAGAGTGAGTAGTAGAGAGTAGTAGAGAGTGAGTAGTAGAGTGAGTACTAGAGAGTAGTAGAGGACAAGTAATAGAGAGCAAGTAGTAGAGAGTGTGTAGTAGAGAGTGAGTAGTAGAGAGCGGTAGAGAGTGAGTAGTAGAGAGAGTAGTAGAGAGTGAGAAGTAGAGAGAGTAAGAGAGAGCAGTAGAGTAGTAGAGAGTGAGTAGTAGAGTGAGTAGTAGAGAGTAGTTGAGAGCGAGTAGTAGAGAGTGAGTAGTGGAGAGTGAGCAGTAGAGAGTAGTAGAGAGTGAGTAGTAGAGAGTAGTAGAGAGTGAGTAGTAGAGAGAGAGTAGTAGAGAGTGAGTAGTAGAGTAGTAGAGAGTGAGTGGTAGAGAGTAGTAGAGTGAGTAGTAGAGAATAGTAGAGAGTGAGTAGTAGAAAGAGTAGTAAGGAGTAGTAGAGAGTGAGTAGTAGAGAGTGAGTGGTAGAGAGTAGTAGAGTGAGTAGTAGAGAATAGTAGAGAGTGAGTAGAAGAAAGAGTAGTAAGGAGTAGTAGAGAGTGAGTACTAGAGTGAGTACTAGAGAGTGAGTAGTAGAGTGAGTAGTAGAGAGAGGGTTGCCTGGGCTTTCCTGTGGAGGGTTCTTCTGTGGAAGGGGTTTTCCCCAAATTTTGTTCATGCCCTCCAATCACTTTATATCGCCCCTCAAGCATTTGTGTCAATTTCAGGGACCTCCTCAAGGTCGTTTGCGATAAACAGGGGTACAAGACAGGGCTGCCCCTGCTCGCCCCTGTTATTTGCTCTCTATATTGATCCCTTCCTAAATAAATTAGAGCTCTCCAGTAAGATTTTGCCTGTTAAGATCAACGCGGTTGATTTTAAGGCACTAGCTTATCCCGATGATATCATAGTCATAACTAGTAATGTGACATCTTCATTTTCGACCATTAAGACCCTTGCGCATTCTTTTGGGCGCCTCTCAGGATACAAGCTCAATGTCCAGAAAACCCAAATTATCCATTCATCAACTATGGCATCCACGGTAATACCGGTGGTACAAACTGCAACGTATCTGGGGGTCAAAATCTCGGCAGCAGTAGAACAGATACCCAATATGAATATTCTGCCGATTATAGATGCCGCCAATTCTACGTTACATAGGTTAGATATCTTACATCTTTCCTTATTCGATAGAAGGAATGTACTAAAAATGCTGATTTTGCCAAAATTTTTGTATATCTTTAGGACTATTCCTCTCGAATTTTCTCAGTCTAGTCTTAGCAGAGCAGAAAGATGCTGCAATAGATTTATGTGGAGTTATCGTATGCCTCGTAGAGCCGCTAAGTGGAGGATCCTCACATTGGATAGAGGAGGGTGGTCAGTCCCTAGTCTTTTGTTATACAACTGGGCTGCCTTACTTCAGCATCTGGCTCCCCCACTTTTCGGCTCGCGTGGTTTACTTCCTTTATCTTGTAGTCCCTCTATTTTTGAGATCGGTTTAGGACAAGAGGCCAAGAGGTTACTCCTTAAGGTTCTTGAGCCGAGTTATTACAAGGTAAGATGGCTTCTTTTGCATTTTTAAAAGATAAGTATGCTTTGGCTTCGTGTCATTTTTGTAAATACTTGCAGTTACGTAGCTATATAGATCGTCTTGCAATTATTTCTCCTAACGCATTAATTAAGAATATTCTTATGGATTTAATTCTGAGGAAGGCCCGCTTGAGTGCCCTTTACCAAAGCTTATTAAAGGGCCTTCCCAACGATCTTCCCTCTCAGAAAGCAAAACTAGAAGCCAAATTTGGTAAGGCAGGTATAGATATTATTCATGCACTGGACTTGTCCAATTCTGTACTGATCTCGGGGAGCTTACGTTCTCAAAGCTATATGGCGCTGTTCGACTTATATTATACTCCAGCCAAAATCTCAAAATGGGGAGGGAGTGGTGTTCAGGGGTGTCCTAGATGCGGGTTGGCGGCAGCCAATGACGTTCATATGTTTTTTTCATGTGTTAAACTACGTACATTCCTTTATGATATCCAGTTGTTTATTACCAAATCACTTAACATTCAGATAGAACTCTCCGCCGAATTAGTAATTACGAGGTGTGTGACGGACTCAAGCCTAGATAGACCATTTTTTGAATCTGCTTTTCTTTGTATTGCAATGTCCTTAATTCGTTTGTGTATAACGTCCGAATGGATTAACCCCTTACCTCCAACTTTTTTGAATTGGAGAGCAAGAATTCTCGCCCTTTATAATTTGGAATCAGCTGTGTTTCTAAAAAGCGGGAAAAGGAGGCAGGTGAAGGGTTTAAGGACTTGGGCGCCCTGTTTGGCTTGGTATAATAAGTAGAATTTGTTGGTTTTCTGTTATTGATGTTGAGACAATTTGTGTTAGCAAATCTATATTTTGTTTTTATAGCCATGATTGTCTATAGTCTGTGCTTTTTTTCCTTTGTTTTTGTCAAGCGGAAATAAAAAAATAAAAAAAATAAAAAAAGGAAATCCGAAACATTCTATTTATAATAACTCGTGGCCTACTCCGGTCCGCTCCTATCCTGAAAGTCTCGGGGTGATTCGTCAAGAGGGGGTCCCAAAACGTGTTTTCCCCGTGCAATTTTCCATAGGGACCTTTAGTCACAGCAACAGCCCGAACTGCTGAACGGAATTACACCAAATTTGGCAGAAAGGTAGACCTTGGTTCAGAGTCGTGCCTTTTGCTTAAATGGTGTAAATCCGTTCAGTAGTTCCTGAGAAAATCAAAAGTAAAATCACATATATATCTGGGCGGAGCCTAACCACACATCTCATCGTGAGATCTGATGGGCGTCAGCACTTCGTCCAAGAAGTGTTGGCAGCCATCTTGGGATCAATATACATCATAACACCTCATTAAAAAGCATTGCAGTTAATAGAAGGTTTTAAAACTTTAGTTACATTATAGATTATTTGTTGATGGTACCATACTCATTTCAGGAATTGTGGTATGTTCTAAGGTGATTTTACCATGTGAAAAAGCCTTCTGCTGGGATATCATGAATCATGTTTGAGAGAAACCTATTTTCTCATGCTTTTTCCACAGAGGTTTGGAAGGTGATCTATAAGCTAAACTGAGAGCATATTTTCTGTAAATTCACATTATCTGAGTAGAATGAGTAGTAGAGAGTAGTAGAGAGTGAGTAGTAGAGAGTAGTAGAAAGTGAGTAGTAGAGAGTGAGTAATAGAGAGTAGCAGAGTGAGTAGCAGAGAGTGTAGTAGAGAGTAGCAGAGAGTGAGTACTAAAGTGAGTACTAGAGAGTGAGTAGTAGAGTGAGTAGTAGAGAGAGAGTAGAAGAGAGTGAGTAGTAGAGAGTAGTCGAGAGTGAGTAGTAGAGAGAGAGTAGTAGAGAGTGAGTAGTAGAGAGTAGTAGAGGGTGAGTAGTAGAGAGAGAGTAGTAGAGAGAGTAGTAGAGAGAGAGAGTAGTAGAGAGTGAGCAGTAAAGAGTAGTAGAGAGTGGGTAGTAGAGAGTGAGTAGTAGAGCGAGAGTAGTAGAGAGTATTAGAGAGTGAGTAGTAGAGAGTGAGAAGTAGAGAGAGAGTAGTAGAGAGTAGTAGAGTAGTAGAGAGTGAGTAGTAGAGAGTGAGTAGTAGAGAGTGAGTTGTAGAGAGGGAGTAGTGGAGAGTAGTGGAGAGTGAGTAGTAGAGAGAGAGTAGTAGAGAGTGAGTAGTAGAGTAGTAGAGAGTGAGTGGTAAAGAGTAGTAGATAGTAGTAGAGTGAGTAGTAGAGAATAGTAGATAGTGAGTAGTAGAAAGAATAGTAAGGAGTAGTAGAGTAGTAGAGAGTGAGTAGTAGAGAGTAGTAGAGAGCGAGTAGTAGAGAGTGAGTAGTGGAGAGTGAGTAGTAGAGAGTGAGAAGTAGAGTGAGTAGTAGAGAGTGAGTAGTAGAAAGAGAGTACAAGAGAGTAGTAGAGAGTGACTAGTAGAGAGTGAGTGGTAGAGAGTAGTAGAGAGTGAGTAGTAGAGAGTGAGTAGTGGAGAGTGAGTAGTAGAGAGTGAGAAGTGGAGTGAGTAGTAGAGAGTGAGTAGTAGAAAGAGAGTACAAGAGAGTAGTAGAGAGTGACTAGTAGAGAGTGAGTGGTAGAGAGTAGTAGAGAGTGAGTAGTAGAGAGAGAATAGTAGAGAGAAGTAGTAGAGAGTAGTAGAGAGAGAGTAGGAGATAGTGAATAGTAGAGAGTGAGTAGTAGCGAGTGAGTAGTAGAGAGTGAGTAGTAGGGAGTGAGTAGTAGAGAGTGAGTAGAGAGAGTAGTAGAGTAGTAGAGAGTGAGTAGTAGAGCAAGAGTAGTAGAGACTAGTAGAGAGTGAGTAGTAGAGTAGTAGAGAATGAGTGTTAGAGAGTAGTAGAGAGCAATAGTGAGTAGTAGAGAGTAGTAGAGAGTGAATAGTAGAGAGTGAATAGTAGAGAGTAGTAGAGAGTGAGTAGTAGAGAGTGAATAGTAGAGAGTGAGTAGTAGAGAGTGAGTAGTAGAGAGTGAGTGGTAGAGAGTAGTAGAGAGTAGTAGAGTGAGTAGTAGAGAATAGTAGAGAGTGAGTAGTAGAAAGAGTAGTAAGGAGTAGTAGAGTAGTAGAGAGTGAGTAGTAGAGAGTGAGCAGTAGAGAGCGAGTAGTAGAGAGTGAGTAGTGGAGAGTGAGTAGTAGAGAGTGAGTAGTAGAGCAGTAGAGTGAGTAGTAGAGAGTGAGTAGTAGAGAGAGAGTACAAGAGAGTAGTAGAGAGTGACTAGTAGAGAGTGAGTGGTAGAGAGTAGTAGAGAGTGAGTAGTAGAGAGTGAATAGTAGAGAGAAGTAGTAGAGAGTTGTAGAAAGAGAGTAGGAGAGAGTAGGAGAGAGTGAGTAGTAGAGAGTGAGAAGTAGCGAGTGAGTAGTAGAGAGTGAGTAGTAGAGAGTGAGTAGTAGTGAGTGAGTAGAGAGAGTAGTAGAATAGTAGAGAGTGAGTAGTAGAGAGAGAGTAGTAGAGACTAGTAGAGAGTGAGTAGTAGAGTAGTAGAGAATGAGTGGTAGAAAGTAGTAGAGAGTCTGAATGCCTTCTTGATGGAACCAAAGTACACAAGCTCTCGTTTAAGTTAAAGCAATTCTGTTGTAATTAGGTGGCTTTTTAGCTTTGCTTGTATTAGTGTTTTTCAAACTTTCATGTGCATAACATGCATATGTATGCATATATGTATATGTATGCATGCATTTTTATTTGTATTTATATAGATATGCAGATTATATATATGTTTATATATGTAGGGGTAGAGAGGTAGAGGTGTAGAGGTAGAGGTAGAGGTGTAGAGGAAGAGACGTAGAGGTGGAGGGGTAGAGGTAGAGAGTAGTAGAGAGAGAGATAGAGAGAGGTAGAGAGGTAGAGAGTAGAGAGAGAGTAATAGAGAGTAGAGAGTGAGCAGTAGAGAGTAGTAGAGAGTAGTAGAGAGTGAGTAGTAGAGAGTGAGTAATAGAGAGTAGTAGAGTGAGTAGCAGAGAGTGTAGTAGAGAGTAGCAGAAAGTGAGTACTAGAGTGAGTACTAGAGAGTGAGTAGTAGAGTGAGTAGTAGGGAGTAGTAGAGAGTGAGTAGTAGAGAGTGAGTAGTAGAGAGAGAGTAGTAGAGAGTGAGTAGTAGAGAGTAGTAGAGAGTGAGTAGTAGAGAGTGAGTAGTAGAGAGTGAGTAGTAGAGAGTAGTAGAGAGAGTAGTAGAGAGAGAGTAGTAGAGAGTAAGCAGTAGAGAGTAGTAGAGAGTGGGTAGTAGAGAGTGAGTAGTAGAGAGAGAGTAATAGAGAGTGAGTAGTAGAGAGTAGTAGAGCGTTAGTAGTAGAGAGTGAGTAGTAGAGAATGAGTAGTAGAGAGTAGTAGAGTAGTAGAGAGTGAGTAGTAGAGAGTAGTAGAGTGAGTAGTAGAGTGAGTACTAGAGAGTAGTAAAGAGCGAGTAATAGAGAGCAAGTAGTAGAGAGTGTGTAGTAGAGAGTGAGTAGTAGAGAGCAGTAGAGAGTGAGTAGTAGAGAGAGTGAGAAGTAGAGAGAGTAAGAGAGAGCAGTAGAGTAGTAGAGAGTGAGTAGTAGAGAGTAGTTGAGAGCGAGTAGTAGAGAGTGAGTAGTGGAGAGTGAGCAGTAGAGAGTAGTAGAGAGTGAGTAGTAGAGAGTAGTAGAGAGTGAGTAGTAGAGAGAGTAGTAGAGAGTGAGTAGTAGAGAGAGAGTAGTAGAGAGTGAGTAGTAGAGTAGTAGTGAGTGGTAGAGAGTAGTAGAGAGTGGTAGAGTGAGTAGTAGAGTAGTAGAGAGTGAGTAGTAGAGAGTGAGTAGTAGAGAGTAGTAGAGAGCGAGTAGTAAAGAGTGAGTAGTGGAGAGTGAGTAGTAGAGAGTGAGTAGTAGAGAAGTAGGGTGAGTAGTAGAGAGTGAGTAGTAGAGAGAGAGTACAAGAGAGGACTAGAGAGTGACTAGTAGAGAGTGAGTGGTAGAGAGTATTAGAGAGTGAGTAGTAGAGTGAGTACTAGAGAGTAGTAGAGAGCGAGTAATAGAGAGCAAGTAGTAGAGAGTGTGTACTAGAGAGTGAGTAGTAGAGAGCAGTAGAGAGTGAGAAGTAGAGAGAGTAAGAGCGAGCAGTAGAGTAGTAGAGAGTGAGTAGTAGAGTGAGTAGTAGAGAGTAGTTGAGAGCGAGTAGTAGAGAGTGAGTAGTGGAGAGTGAGCAGTAGAGAGTAGTAGAGAGTGAGTAGTAGAGAGTGAGTAGTAGAGAGTAGTAGAGAGTGAGTAGAGAGAGATAGTAGTAGAGAGTGAGTAGTAGAGTAGTAGAGAGTGAGTGGTAGAGAGTAGTAGAATGAGTAGTAGAGAATAGTAGAGAGTGAGTAGTAGAAAGAGTAGTAAGGAGTAGTAGAGTAGTAGAGAGTGAGTAGTAGAGAGTGAGTAATAGAGAGTAGTAGAGTGAGTAGCAGAGAGTGTAGTAGAGAGTAGCAGAGAGTGAGTACTAGAGTGAGTACTAGAGAGTGAGTAGTAGAGTGAGTAGTAGAGAGAGAGTAGAAGAGAGTGAGTAGTAGAGTAGTAGAGAGTGAGTAGTAGAGAGTGAGTAGTAGAGAGAGAGTAGTAGAGAGTGAGTAGTAGGGAGTAGTAGAGAGTGAGTAGTAGAGAGTGAGTAGTAGGTAGAGGGTAGTAGAGAGAGTAGTAGAGAGGGGGTAGTAGAGAGTGAGTAGTAGAGAGAGAGTAGTAGAGAGTGAGTAGTAGAGAGTAGTAGAGAGTGAGAAGTAGAGAGTGAGCAGTAGAGAGAGAGTAGTAGAGAGTAGTAGAGTAGTAGAGAGTGAGTAGTAGAGAGTGAGTAGTAGAGTAGTAGAGAGTGAGTAGTAGAGAGTAGTAGAGAGTGAGTAGTAGAGTGAGTACTAGAGAGTAGTAGAGGACAAGTAGTAGAGAGCAAGTAGTAGAGAGTGTGTAGTAGAGAGTGAGTAGTAGAGAGCGGTAGAGAGTGAGTAGTAGAGAGAGTAGTAGAGAGTGAGAAGTAGAGAGAGTAAGAGAGAGCAGTAGAGTAGTAGAGAGTGAGTAGTAGAGTGAGTAGTAGAGAGTAGTTGAGAGCGAGTAGTAGAGAGTGAGTAGTGGAGAGTGAGCAGTAGAGAGTAGTAGAGAGTGAGTAGTAGAGAGTAGTAGAGAGTGAGTAGTAGAGAGAGAGTAGTAGAGAGTGAGTAGTAGAGTAGTAGAGAGTGAGTGGTAGAGAGTAGTAGAGTGAGTAGTAGAGAATAGTAGAGAGTGAGTAGTAGAAAGAGTAGTAAGGAGTAGTAGAGTAGTAGAGAGTGAGTAGTAGAGAGTGAGTGGTAGAGAGTAGTAGAGTGAGTAGTAGAGAATAGTAGAGAGTGAGTAGAAGAAAGAGTAGTAAGGAGTAGTAGAGAGTGAGTACTAGAGTGAGTACTAGAGAGTGAGTAGTAGAGTGAGTAGTAGAGAGAGAGTAGAAGAGAGTGAGTAGTAGAGAGTAGTAGATAGTGAGTAGTAGAGAGTGAGTAGTAGGGAGAAGTAGAGAGTGAGTAGTAGAGAGTGAGCAGTAGAGAGTAGTAGAGAGAGTAGTAGAGAGAGGGTAGTAGAGAGTGAGTAGTAGAGAGAGAGTAGTAGAGAGTGAGTAGTAGAGAGTAGTAGAGAGTGAGTAGTAGACAGTGAGCAGTAGAGAGAGAGTAGTAGAGAGTAGTAGAGTAGTAGAGAGTGAGTAGTAGTAGAGAGTGAGTAGTAGAGAGTGAGTAGTAGAGAGTAGTAGAGAGTGAGTAGTAGAGTGAGTACTAGAGAGTAGTAGAGAATGAGTAATAGAGAGCAAGTAGTAGAGAGTGTGTAGTAGAGAGTGAGTAGTAGAGAGTGAGTAGTAGAGAGAGTAGTAGAGAGTGAGAAGTAGAGAGGGTAAGAGAGAGCAGTAGAGTAGTAGAGAGTGAGTAGTAGAGTGAGTAATAGAGAGTAGTTGAGAGCGAGTAGTAGAGAGTGAGTAGTGGAGAGTGAGCAGTAGAGAGTAGTAGAGAGTGAGTAGTAGAGAGTAGTAGAGAGTGAGTGGTAGAGAGAGAGTAGTAGAGAGTGAGTAGTAGAGTAGTAGAGAGTGAGTGGTAGAGAGTAGTAGAGTAGTAGAGTGAGTAGTAGAGAATAGTGGAGAGTGAGTAGTAGAAAGAGTAGTAAGGAGTAGTAGAGTAGTAGAGAGTGAGTAGTAGAGAGTGAGTAGTAGAGAGTAGTAGAGAGCGAGTAGTAGAGAGTGAGTCGTGGAGAGTGAGTAGTAGAGAGTGAGTAGTAGAGAAGTAGAGTGAGTAGTAGAGAGTGAGTAGTAGAGAGAGAGCACAAGAGAGTAGTAGAGAGTGACTAGTAGAGAGTGAGTGGCAGAGAGTGAGTAGTAGAGTGAGTACTAGAGAGTAGTAGAGAGCGAGTAATAGAGAGCAAGTAGTAGAGAGTGTGTAGTAGAGAGTGAGTAGTAGATAGCAGTAGAGAGTGAGTAGTAGAGAGAGTAGTAGAGAGTGAGAAGTAGAGAGAGTAAGATGGAGCAGTTGAGTAGTAGAGAGTGAGTAGTAAAGTGAGTAGTAGAGAGTAGTTGAGAGCGAGTAGTAGAGAGTGAGTAGTGGAGAGTGAGCAGTAGAGAGTAGTAGAGAGTGAGTAGTAGAGAGTGAGTAGTAGAGAGTAGTAGAGAGTGAGTAGTAGAGAGAGTAGTAGAGAGTGAGTAGTAAAGTAGTAGAGAGTGAGTGGTAGAGAGTAGTAGAGTGAGTAGTAGAGAATAGTAGAGAGTGAGTAGTAGAAAGAGTAGTAAGGAGTAGTAGAGTAGTAGAGAGTGAGTAGTAGAGAGTAGTAGAGAGCGAGTTGTAGAGAGTGAGTAGTGAAGAGTGAGTAGTAGAGAAGTAGAGTGAGTAATAGAGAGTGAGTAGTAGAGAGAGAGTACAAGAGAGTAGTAGAGAGTGACTAGTAGAGAGTGAGTGGTAGAGAGTAGTAGAGAGTGAATAGTAGAGAGAAGTAGTAGAGAGTAGTAGAGAGAGAGTAGTAGAGAGTAGTAGAGAGTGAGTAGTAGAGAGTGAGTAGTAGCGAGTGAGTCGTAGAGAGTGAGTAGTAGGGAGTGAGTAGTAGAGAGTGAGTAGAGAGAGTAGTAGAGTTGTAGAGAGTGAGTAGTAGAGAGAGAGTAGTAGAGACTAGTAGAGAGTGAGTAGTAGAGTAGTAGATAATGAGTGGTAGAGAGTAGTAGAGAGTAATAGAGTGAGTAGTATAGAGTAGTAGTGAGTGAATAGTAGAGAGTGAATAGTAGAGAGTAGTAGAGAGTGAGTAGCAGTGAGTGAGTAGTAGAGAGTGAGTAGTAGAGAGTAGTAGAGAGTGAGTAGTAGAGAGTGAGTAGTATAGAGTAGTAGAGAGTGAGTAGTAGAGAGTAGTAAAGAGTGAGTAGTAGAGAGTGAGTAGTAGAGAGAGAGTAGTAGAGTGAGTAGTAGAGTAGTAGAGAGTAGTCAGTCAGTGTCAGTCAGTGTCAGTCAGTGTCAGTCAGTCAGTGTCAGTCAGTCAGTGTCAGTCAGTGTCAGTCAGTTAGTCAGTCAGTCAGTCAGTGTCAGTCAATCAGTGTCAGTCAGTGTCAGTCAGTCAGTGTCAGTCAATCAGTTTCAGTCAGTGTCAGTCAGTCAGTCAGTGTCAGTCAATCAGTGTCAGTCATTGTCAATCAGTCAGTGTCAGTCAGTCAGTGTCCGTCAGTCAGTGTCAGCTAGAGCAGCTCTACTGACCTGGTTCTCTGGCTCTAAAGCAGCTCTGCTGACTTGGTTCTCTCCCTCTAAAGCAGCTCTGCTGACCTGAATCTCTCGCTCTAAAGAAGCTCAACTGACCTGGTTTCTCTGGCTCTACAGCAGCTCTGCTGACCTGGTTCTCTGGCTCTAGAGCAGCTCTGTTGATCCGGTTCTTAGGCTCTAGAGCAGCTCTGCTTACCTGGTTCTCTGGCTCTAAAGCAGCTCTGCTGACCTGGTTCTATGGCTCTAAAGCAGCTCTGTTGACCTGGTTCTGTGGCTGTAGAGCAGCTCCACTGACCTGGTTCTATGGCTCTTAAGCAGCTCTGCTGACCTGGTTCTCTGGCTCTAAAGCAGTTCTGCTGACCTGGTTCTCTGGCTCTAGAGCAGCTCTGCTGACCTGGTTCTCTGGCTCTAGAGCAGCTCTGTTGATCCGGTTCTTAGGCTCTAGAGCAGCTCTGCTGACCTGGTTCTCTGGCTCTAAAGCAGCTCTGCTGACCTGGTTCTATGGCTCTAAAGCAGCTCTGTTGACCTGGTTCTGTGGCTGTAGAGCAGCTCTACTGACCTGGTTCTATGGCTCTTAAGCAGCTCTGCTGACCTGGTTCTCTGGCTCTAAAGCAGCTCTGCTGACCTGGTTCTCTGGCTCTAGAGCAGCTCTGCTGACCTGGTTCTCTGGCTCTAAAGCTGCTCTGCTGACCTGGTTCTCTCCCTCTAAAGAGCTCTGCTGACCTGGTTCTCTGGCTCTAAAGCAGTTCTGGTGACCTGGTTCTCTGGCTCTAGAGCAGCTCTGCTGACCTGGTTCTCTGGCTCCAAAGCAGTTTTGCTGACCTGGTTCTCTCCCTCTAAAGCAGCTCTGCTGACCTGGTTTCTCTGGCTCTACAGCAGCTCTGCTGACTTGGTTCTCGGCCTCTAGAGCAGCTCTGCTGACCTCGGTCTCTGGCTCTAGAGAAGCTCTGCTGACCTGGGTCTCTGGTTCTAGAGCAGCTCTGCTGACCTGCTTCTTAGGCTCTAGAGCAGCTCTGCTGACCTGGTTCTCTGGCTCTACAAAGACTCTGCTGACCTGGTTTCTCTGGCTACTCAGCAGCTCTGCTGACCAGGTTCTCTGCACTCACGATGAACGCACCCTACTTCGCGAAAATATATTTAAAAATAATATATTTATTATAAGTACAAATACATTATTTTTATGAATATCTTAGATAATCTCTTGCCCTAATATGTATATTAAAGACACATACATATCATTTTGGAACATACATTTTTTTTGTGGGAGTCGCGCACCCAACGCACCCCAGCACGTATATGACGTCACGCAGGACCCACAACCGTGCAAGCATCTCGTACCGTAATGCGCATGTGTTGCGAATGCGCGGGAGCAGGAGTCACGGACTGGTCGCATACCAATCGCGCACATCACGTAATATTAAATGTTTATGATGTAACTGAAAAACACGCAGCCGTCGCACACCGTTTGCGGATCCTCCACGACTTTTCTAAAATGGCAGCTAGAATGCACGCACCCACTGTGATGTGTACGCTTTGAGTGTGCGACTCAGAAAAAAAATTGGAATTTATTTTTTTAAAGAAAATAATATAAATATATTAAAATAAAAAATGAAAACAAGAACATTAATCAATATTTCAGTTTGAATTTTTTTAAAAATTTTTTTGCAAGTTTCAGAAAAATATATAATGTTATTTAATGAATGAAATATTTATAAATAAACAGTTAAAAAACTAGACAATCAGCAAAAAAAATAGGTATAACTACTATCACACTTAAAAATTAGCATTTAAAAAACCTTTGAAATTCACTGAAAAAAAACATAGGTTTCAGAGACATTATAGTTAGAGATAGCATTTCAAAAAGCTTTGAAATTCACTGAAAAAACCATAGGTTTCAGAGACTTTATAGTTAGAAATTAGCATTTAAAAAACCTTAGAAATTCAGATAAAAAAGACATAGGTTTCAGGGGTGTCATAGTTAGCTGGCCATTTCACTCATACAAAACCATAGAAATTCCTCCGTTATAGTTAGTTCTGCTAACTATAGCTCGCACACCCGTAATGCACTGCTGATGATGTCACATATTGCATCATTCATGACATGGTCAGTGACATCACTGATGACATCTCAAATGACATCACTGATGACATCATCCTCGTGCCAATCTGATACACCTCATCATACACCAGTATAACCTTTCATCACTCACTGTAAAATACAGAGTACCAAATTTGAAACCATTGACACACCAATACCAGTTACTACATACCCACTCACTGATTCCTAAGTCTACACACACAACTACCCATTCAACAACAGAATCATTTATACATGCAGTCACTAATTAGTAGGACACTATCAAATGCACTTATACACATATATAGACATTGACACATCAGCAGTCATCTTAGTCAGTTGTGCAGTTATACTACTCACTCATGAAAATAATTAATCACACTTACATTTACTCACTTACACAATTATCCAACAACACCTCATTTATTCAAACACATAGTAACTCATAGTTAATATGTTAAAAAATCACCATTACAATTATACACTCATTCATATAGTTACTCTCACAATCACTGACTCTTACACGGAAACGCTGTTTGGCGCGAGAAGTGACGTCATTCGAATGAAGTTCCTCTCCCTGTAGATGAGAAGGTTCCTTGCGGACTTACTGTGGGGCAGAGTTTGGCGTGGTGCAGGCTGTTGGTTCCTGCGACGGACACCGGGCTGCTCCTTTTCCTCCCGCCGCCGCAGCTCTTCTCATCGCGGCTGCTGTGAGGAGGACACGGACCACAACCCCCAGGCTCCCTTGCGGCCGGAAAGCCGCCAACGACGTCTGCGCGCACTGAGGCGCATTTAATCCCCGCACTTCCCCCGCGTCGCGGGACCGCGCGCGGGCTAAGCCCGGGCAAAGGGCGGGCCCTCTGTGGCCCTCAGAGGCCTGAGGAGACTGGACTGGCCCAGGGACGCTGGTTCTGTATATAGGAGTCGCACGAAGCAGTGGGGGTGATATTGAGTTATCTGCTAGCCGTAGCCAATGTTTTTAAAATTTTAAATTTATGTAAAATATTAACGGATTGAACGTTATATCAATTCAGTAAGCTTTTGACGGGGGTGTGACGATTTATAATTTACAATATGTCTAGATCTAAACCCTCTATGGGGCCACGTACAATGGATAATTACTTGGTCCAGAAGGTCAGTAAGATTAATTCGGAAAGACGACAGTCGCTGGGGAAAAGTAGTACTCCGCATCTAGAGAGTCCTGTAAGAGGTCTATCAACCCCTAGTACGGAGGGTGCGAACAATCACTCCGACACTAGTATCTCGGGAGTGGTAGAGTCAACAGAGAGGGGACATCTCGAGACCGCACAAACTACCCCCAATGAGTTAATAATAGATGACTGTCCTGATACGGTGGAGCAATGTTTATCTTCCCCTAAAGTACGGGCAGTTAGAACATGTAGGAAACTTCCGATTAAAAAGAGGACACTGCGTAATGGGCAGAAACCAGCTGACTCATCAGATAAAGACACGGAAAATATTGTCCTGAGGAAAATTAATAAGGGGGGGACTGAGGATAGTATTGTTACTAACATTGAGGAGATTATTGGTATCAAGATTAGGGATATTATAGACCCACTGGTTTTAAAAATAGAGGAATTAACAAAAGAAGTTGTCAGATTGGGTGGTTTGCTAAGTAAGGCCTTAGACAAACAAGGAGAGGTGTCTGTTGCTACTACTGTTACAACTGCTGTAACTGACACCACTAACAACCAAGATAAGAGCCAAGCACAGGGAGACACTGCTAAGAAAGCCACAGGGAATAAAGGGAATGATAGTGCTATCTTGGTAACACCCCAAATGAGCACGCGTTCAATTAGCAATACTCTGCCTTCTATAGATAACATAAATGGGTGGAAGGAAAATAACGTTAAGGGCGCTGTTAATCTCCCACCTGAGTGTGCTCCTTATGTGGTGGTACTTACTAATGTGCCACCGCTAGATAACAGGGGTTTTCAAGAAACCCATGATTCCCTAAAAAACAAATGCCTGTCGTGGCTAAATAGACAATGTGGTTTCCCATTGAATTTTTCTGATAATATTCTGACAACCAGGAGAGCCAACTGGATTGGGAGCGATAGGAAAAGATTAAAGGGGGACTGTGTAATTATTAACTTTAAATACCCACAGCATGTTACTACAGTCCTCCTAAGAGCGGCATCCCTCCCATTCTCAGATGGCAATGTATGTGCCCCAGCACTAGGATACTTTTATAATCACCTTAATGATAATCGGAGGGACAATACTAGAAGTTCTACTTATCCGCTCACTTGCAAACCTCATATTGATATTCCTACACAGAATAGATTTCTTGCACTTAGTACTCTGGACTCTAACGATTGACGCACAAAAGAGACGGGGATATGTACAGGAAGGAAAGAGGGTCCCAATTTGGAGGACTGTAGAGAGGATTGTATATCTGTAATATCTGTAATAACAACCTTGGTCCCTGGATTTGTGTCTAATCAGAATGAGGCTGAGATCACACAAGAGGGTAGTATGAATACAGGTGAACTGGGTCAAACTTATGAGGCTGGCACAACGGAGGGAAACGCCCGAGGTCCCACTAGTGGGATTACCACCAGAACAGGTATATGCTCCAGGTTGGTGTGCTGGAACGTAGCTGGTCTGAAATCCAAAAGCAGAGACCCGGGTTGGAATTCCTTCATTAATAGGTATGATATCCTATGTTTTCAGGAAACCTGGTGCAAAGATAACATTGAATTTGAGGGGTTTGTTTCATATAACCTACCAGCATATGGAGAGGGACCGGGAAGAGCTAAGGGGGGTTTACTCACCCTTGTATCGGTCCACCGCCAGATGATGGTGATAAAGTATGTGCCGGTAGGTGATCTAATACAGATGATTTGGATCCGAGAAGGCAAAAGCCGTAACATCCTTCTGATCAATTATTATAACAACATTTTTGATAGCACCAGGGCAGAATCGTAACCGAATTGGCCAATGCTATTGAGAACCTAAGTTTGAATTCCAACGAAGTATTTGATATTATCTGGTGTGGGGATTTCAATGTCTCATTATGTGAATTATTATCCACAAAGGCGTGTGGGGTTACAAATAATGCTGGATGGGAGGTCCCACACTTTGGGCATGATATGTATGGGGAAAATCTGAATACATTAATGGGGTGCCTTGACCTGGAAATTTTGGATTGTTGCAGGGATAGTAATGGTTCACCTATCCCCACATTTAGGAATTGGCGTGCCAATTCTGTAATCGATCATGTGTTGGTATCCTCCAGTATTGCTGACTGTTTTGCCCCACTGGAAATGGAGATAATGGGCACCAGTGACCACAATTGTATTATTGTGCCCATGACTTTGTGGGAAGGGAATGATAGAGAGACAGGGACTATGGTTGGAAATATTGAAGCACACCGGGTTAATGGGGTAAGGTTGAGGTGGATAGGTGCAAAAGCATCTGAACTAACTGAATCTATTATTATGAAGAATTTAGCAGACATTGTCTTTATTTTAGAAAATAGATTAGATCATGAGCGGGTCTTATCTAGTTTTAAAGGAATCAACAATGCCATTAACGCTAAGTTTACAAGTGGTAGTAGGGGTAGTAAAAAACCTGGCTTGGTCTGGTTTGACAAAACCTGTTCCACTGCCCTGACCGATCTTAAACAGGCCCTAGCAATAAGACCTAGGGATAAAAAACTAGTAACTACTCTGAGGCTAGAATATAAAAGTGCTATTAAAGCAAGGAAGAAGGTTCTACAGCTCCAGGCTTGGGACTCTCTTAACCAGGCGGCAGAACTTTCTAATTCTGTATTATTTTGGGCAACAGTCAACTCCCCATTCCTTAAGGAGACAAATATGCCTGAGTTAACATCAAATGTCTCCTGTGAAGGCTGGATTACCCACTTCTCAAGTATTTTCGACTCAGATAAAAACAGTAACGTCGGGTCAGATAGCTGGCCGATTATACCACTCGATATTACTGTGGAAGAAGTGGAAATGGGGATTAGGGCAAGCAAGGGAGGGAAGGCCCAAGGTCCAGATGGGGTCCCTAGTGATGTATATAAGGATGCCCCAGAAGTATGGGGTCCATTGTTGGCTGTTGTTTTTAACGCCGCGGTTTGTACAGACCCTCCGTTAACATGGGAGGAGTCTATAATCGTACCAATATATAAGAAAGGATCCAGGTCAGATGCAAAAAATTACAGACCAGTTTCATTATTGGATGCTTCGGTAAAAGTTATGAGTAGGATTATGCTAGTTAGACTGGAAGAATGGGTAGAACAGGACTGTATTTTGTCAGATAGCCAATATGGTTTTAGGAAAGGTAGGGGTACACTCGATCAATGCATTAATTTAGAATTATTGATCGGGAAATATAGCGAAGCCAAATCTGGCCATATTTATATGTGCTTTGCAGATTTAAGCAGCGCTTTCGACATGGTCGACCACTCTATTTTGTGGTCAACCTTGTTGGAAATAGGGGCGCCAAAGGGCATAATTTATTTTCTTGCCAGGATGTATGAGAGATTAAAAACATGTGTACGTTTTGGTAGGAAGGGCGAATGTACCCGGAACTTTAGCGTTAAACGAGGTATAAGGCAGGTTTGTGTTTTAGCACCGCTTTTATTTATTTTATTTATAAATAACATTGATGCAATTTTAAAAGAAGTACCCGCAGATGCTCCCATGATTAACGGTGTCCCAGTACCGGTGTTACTATACGCCGACGATGCTGTATTGTTATCAAGAACCCCGATAGGGTTACAACGATTAATGGATAGTTTTGCTTCTTTTATTAATGATAAAAAATTAGTTATCAACAAAAGCAAAACTTATACAATGATCTGTGGCCCAAAGAAATGTAAACATATAGCGAAAGGGTTTTTTATTGACAAGTTAAAAGTACAGCAGGTGGACAAATTCTGTTATTTAGGTATAACTTTCTCTGAAGATAAAAAGTGGACACATGAATTTAATAATATACGCAATAAAATGGCTAGAAATGCACATGGAATTTTTAGATTTGCCCAGAAAATTGGGGATCGTAGGACCAGAGATATGACAAAAATTTATCAGGCTAGATGTGTTTCGATTGCATTATATGGGGCAGGAATTTGGGGTTACAGTGGCGTACATGAATTGCAACTGGAACAGAATTCTTTCCTTAAAAAAGTTTTGTGTTTACCCACTTCGGCCTCTAATGCATTATGTCACCAAGAATTAAATGTGAACTATCTATCCGATCTTTTGTCACTTAGACCTCTGATGGTTTGGCGGTCTATTTGGCTGAATGAAGAAAAATCCTTTACTAGGGTTATTATCCAGGATTGTATGCGACAAGATAAAGCTATAGCAATACCCTGGATTAAATACATTATTATGTGTTTTTCGGATATTTTTAACCTGAATATTGTAACTGATCCGAACGCTGTTTTATTGATCCCTAAGATCGAGTTAAAAAGGGTTTTTCTAGCCTTTGTTGAGAGGAAAAGAACAGTTATTGCTGGTACTTTGTCCACTGTTATGTTTTATAACAGATACTTGTCCATGGATGGATTTCCTGTCTATTTAACTCTTGTCACCAGGCCGACACATAAATTTGTGCTGACCAGATTGAGATTTGGAACAGTGCATCATCTGGTGGCACAACCTGTAATGAGGAAATACCCTGTAGGGCCTTGTAGTTGTGACGGGATTTCCAAGCAGAGCACAATGCACTTTATATTATTCTGCAAGCTCTACTCTAACTTTCGTATTATCCTGCTAAAACCCATGTTTGTTAAATATGGTACACGTACGGTTGAGCAAGCTATGAAACTGATTTTTAATTTACAATCTGCTGATATTTGTTTTTATACTG
The DNA here is from genome assembly GCF_964204655.1 of Triturus cristatus. Classification (NCBI taxonomy): domain Eukaryota; kingdom Metazoa; phylum Chordata; class Amphibia; order Caudata; family Salamandridae; genus Triturus; species Triturus cristatus. The sequence goes on from NC_140589.1 coordinate 468,132,314, forward strand.
CTACTTTTTTAAACAAATGCATCAATTTGAGGAAAAGCATGTGTTTTTAGATGTAGTTATGTAATTTTAAAGGTGTAAATTATTGTTTTTTAACTAATAATACTGTTTAATGATGTGTGATTATGTCTGCTATAAGTTGTTCATACTTTGTATTTGTGACTGTGATTGTGTATGCTTTTATGGACATTAATTTGTACCGAATAAAGCTGAATTGAATTGAATTGAATTGAATTGACTCTTACACATACTTATTTATATACACCAACTCTCACATACAATGCCTATAATTTTTTTACTTTGTTGAAGATGTACAACTAAAACATATCTTCGCTCACCAACACACAAATAAATACACTCAGTCACCCAAACAACTGTTTCCACATGCACTCTTAAACCTATACACCTAGTCAATCAACCATTCACACATCTATGCATAGAGTTACACAGACCCCATCCAACCACACACAAACTCGGTGTCCCATACAAATACTCACCCAACTAATTAATAACTAATATACACACTCATGTAGTTAGTGACCAACTGATGCAGAATGTTATACAACATCAGAGACAGTGCTGCACACATTCACATAGTGTAGTTACTAATCCATGTATTAAGTGAGACAGTTTTAATTACTCACTTAAACAGACAGTCAGACAACTACTAAATCCTCCATCCAGACAGTTATATATCCACTCAATCTTCAATACAGATTGGTATATATATAATACATATTTAAATTTTAAACTAAACCACATTCACTGGATGATGCCATCAGTGATGTCACTGACCATGTCATGAATGATGCAATATGTGACATCATCAGCACTGCATTGCGGGCGCGCGAGTTAGTTAGCAGAACTAACTATAACAGAGGAATTTCTATGGTTGTGTACGAGTGAAATGGTCAGCTAACTATAACACCCCTGAATACTATGGTTTGAATCCTATGGTCTCTTCTGTGACTATATATATATATATATATATATATATATATATATATATATATATATATATATATTACCTACTGGCGGTCGCCAGTAGGTAGTTATAGTTAGGACCCCTTTTCCATAGGAAATCCGCAACATTCTATTTTGAATAACTTTGGCGCCGGTCGATGAATCCTCGCGAATTTCTCAAAATAGGTGGGGCGCTACGCTCCGCTCCTACCCTGAAAGTCTCGGGGGGATACGTCAAGCGGGGGCTGAGATAAAAGGGGGGTCCCAAAACGCGTTTTTCCATAGGACCTTTAGAACGAGCTACAGCCCGAACGGCTGAACAGAATTACTAGAAATTTGGCAGAGAGGTAGTCCCTATGTCAAGGAAGTGCCTTTTGTAGGTCTGGTGTAAATCTGTTCGGTAGTTCCTGAGAAAATAACATTTAAATCAATATATATATGTGGGCGGAGCCTAACCACACATCTCATCCTGAGATCTGATTGGCTGTCAGCACTTCATCCAAGAAGTGTTGGCAGCCATCTTGGGACCAATATACATGATAGCACCTCATTAAAAAGCATTGCAGTTAATAGAAGATTTTAAGACTTTAGTTACATTATAAATCATTTGTTGATGGTACCATACTCATTTTAGGAATTGTGGTATGTTCTAAGGTGATTTCACCATGTGAAAAAGCCTTCTGCTGCGATATCATGATTGAGAGAAAAATATTTTCTCATGCTTTTACCACAGAGGTTTGGAAGGTGATCTATAAGCTAAACTGAGAGCTTATTTTCTGTAAATTCACATTATCTTTCTCAGTCATGTGAGAATGAAGTCTGACATTCTCAGTAAAACATGTACATCCAACAAGGGCAGAGACTGTCAGTTGATTCCTTTGTGTTCTACTGCAGCTTTCCAGAGTGTTCCAAAGAACTACTAGAGCGCTAACCGTCCTACTTATGATAAATGTATGGCACACCTGAAGCCATCTTGCTTGGATTAAAGTGGTAACTCTTAAAACATTTAATTTAAAAAGGAACAAAATGAGGGGGTTCATTTTTCCATAAAAAGTATGATTAGTGCTGCAGAAAGAAAAATTAGGGCACATTTTGAGTGACTTCTCAAATCCTGGCATGCAGACTGAAACATGCACTTTCAATACCAGCAGCAGTTTTCCCTAGTGAGCAGTAGCTTTACTACAGTGATCTAATGAGCAAAAAGAGTGCTAACATTCTGATTTTATGGCAAATGTGTGACACATTTGAATGCCTTCTTGATGGAATCAAAGTAAAAAACTGAAAGTATTTCCTACTGAGGAGACTGCAGTAAATGAGGAAATTAGGAAACTTCATAACAAATAAGTCTCCCAAGATGGCCACCAGAGACAAAAGAGCCCAAATGTAGCCCAAATATCACCCAGATGTAGCCCAAGTATAGCCCAATGACAGAATGTCCAAGAATGTTCTTAAAAACAACTAGAGCACTTACTGTCTTCATTATGACAAAAGTATGGCACACCTGAAGCCATCTTGATTGGAATAAACTGGTAACACTTAAAACATTTAATTTAAAAAGGAACACAATGAGGGGGTTCATTTTGCCATAGAAATTATGATTAATGCTGAAGAAAGAAAATGAGGGCACATTTTGAGTGACTTCTCAAATCCTCTTCTATTTCATTAAAAAATTCTGACATGCAGACTGAAACATGCACTTTTAATACCAGGAGCAGACTTCCATGGTGAACAGTAGTTTTACTACAGTGATCTAATGAGCAACTAGAGTGCTAACATTCAGAATTCATGGCAAATGTGTGACATATCTGAATACCTTCATGATGGAATCAAAGTAAAAAACTGAAAGCATTTCCGACTGAGGAGACTGCAGTACATGAGGAAATTAGGAAACTTCATAACAAATAAATCTCCCAAGATGGCCACCGGAGACAAAAGAGCCCAAATGTAGCCCAAAATCACCCAGATATAGCCCAAATATAGCCCAATGACAGAAGTGTGCAAAACACTTATTATTTTGTGTTTTTGCAGTGTTATATAGTGCAGACTTGTCAGGTATTGGAGTGCTTTACATGAGCATTGGTTACATCACACAAGAACAAATTAATTTTGGTTGTAGACATGGGGAGACTAAGTGATTTGACCAGAATCACAGAATGTCGAGCTGAAGCAGAAACTTCAACCTGGTTCCCCAGTTGCAAAGTCTGCAGTTCTGGAAGTAACACCACATCCTCTCCCCTAAGTGCAACATTTAATCAAGTTGTCAACTAGATAAAAAAACATAAAGATAACAAATAATTTAAAAGTGCTTTGTCGCTATTTGAAAACTCAGAAAATATGTCCTTATTTTAGTCTTTTAGAGAACTAACCATAATTTTGATGCCAATAAGACCCTCTCATATATGTAATTTCTAAAGGAATGCTCTAGGTATTACAGTTTTGATTACATCAAGATGATGTCAGGCGTTCCACACTTTTGTAATAAATATAGAATGTTAGCAATCTAGTTGTTCATTAGGATACTGTTGAGAGGCAGAGGCCAGGGGCACGGACTCTGAAAATTGAAGGCAGGTAGGAGGGTGCAAAGGCAACAATTTAACCACACTGAGCAGGCAGGAAGGGCCGTGGAAGCACAACAGACTATGGAGGGCAGTGGAAAGGGGGGCAGGGGCAACAAACCAACAATACAGGACTTGCAAGAGAGGCTGTTGGAGGGAAGATCTATTACGGGTCAAGGAAGCTAGGGGCGGTCCCCAGAGCCCCGGGAGCCACCACAGAACTGAGCAGGAGAGTGAGTCAGGGACAAAAGGGGCACCTTAATTTGAGCCGGGGTGCCTAGGAACGCTTGCTCCAAAAATGAAGAAAACAGACATATGAGACATGGAATTGGAGGCAGAATACAATGGCAGTTTAATGAGAAGATGCAACTTCAAAGAAACCGCAGAATAGAGACATAAAGTACAAAATACAGAATCCAGATAATCATACAGCTGTCATGATATTCTCTGTATCTCAATTAATGGACTGACAGAGAGAGAGAGAAAACACATCTATAAATGCATCATGAGAAACAAGTTACACCAAGGAAAATGTAACCTAGGGACACTCACATTTACTCTTAGAGCAAGCATTCCTGCAATTACAATACAACATCTTTTAAATGCAAAAGTAAAGAGAACAATGGTTAAACATAACATGACATTTCATATAGGTAAAATAGAATAAGATACTTCAAGCAAAGCAGAGCAAGACATTTTAAGCAAAGGAAGACAAGAGCTCCCAGTTCTTGGGGAAAACCTGCACAGCCTGTTAACCTACATACAGACGGCGAGGTTGTCCGTCGATATCTGTGGGTGCTCCCTTTTTATATCATTTTATGGGCTCCTTTGCACGCTACATCTACCTACGTATGCTACCCAAAAGCTTCGTCTGCAGATTTTACCAGACATTTCGTCATTTACCCACTTAATGCTGACAATGGACTGGGTGAAAAGGTCAGTCTCTCAGGCCAATCGCTTATCGTAAGTTCCATAGAGCAAGCAGAAAATAATGGGTATTGTACAGGAATTCAATATATTCATGTATAAAATCTCCTCAGTTCTCCTAACTTGACGCTCTGCGGTTGCCACTTCCTTAAAAGCGGGAAACCTGCCCAGGAAGCAAGTACCAGTCCAGGATGCAGCCTACTGTATGTCGACAGCTTCAGGGGGATGTTGAACTTTGATACCGAGCACGGAGCACTCGGGTAGGGTGGGGGCTACTAGTTTGGAGCAGAAGGCCTCGCAGACCTGCCTTCAGACTGCTATACACTAAAATTGCAGAGCTATGGTCAATTTAACAAAGAGGCCTACATATTGAATAGAAGGGCCTACACAGGGGTTTTATGCTGGCTGAGTGGTAAGGATGTCTCAGGATAATTATATAGCAACACAGGACCCGCTGGTCAATTTAATACGGCCTACAAATGCGGCTGGCAGGGCAAGGACAAGGGTCTCATACTTCAGGTGTGGACAGAACGGGCCAGGGGCCCCCTGTGATACAAAATCTACCCTCCTTCAAGGCTGTGGCAATGTAATAGACCATTGTGGGCAGAAGGAAGAGGCAATGGTAGTACAACCATACATGCCAACAGACCCGATTCAGCCAGGAAACGTCCAATGTTTTTAAGCTCAAATGGGCTTTATTTGATCTGTCTCCTGTCTACAATATCCTCTTTTTCAATGTAACTCAAAGGGGAAAATCAATACCCCAGTTTTTTTCGCAAGTATGGTACATTAGATCATGGAAGGAAATGGGATAGGGACATGGACTTGGATAACAGAGGACAGGAGAGACATGGAGAGGTGCACCAAACTGACCCTGCAGGGCAGGCATCAGGGTTTGCAGCAGCACAATACACCACACAGGGCATGCAGGACGGGAGTGCAGCACAACAATCCATAGAAAGCAAGAGGGAGGGGACAGGACCATGCACATGGACAACAGAGAACAGAGGGGCAAGAGGCAATGGTAGCTAGCTGACCATAATGGACAGACAGGAGAGAAGGCTGCAGCATAACAGACCATAAAGGGCAGGAGGGACGGATCAGGGGCATTACAATGGAACAGACAAGCCAGGAGGGAGGGAGTAGGGGTCTGCACATGTAAACAGAGGGCTGGGGGCAAGGGGGCAGGGCAGGAGCAGCAAGATGGCCATGGAGGTCAGGCAGGATGGGCACTAGAAGCAAGACACAACATGAAGAGCAACAGTGAGACTGTGATGGCATACACACAGACCATGGAGGGAAGGTGGGAGGGGGTCAGGGGCAGCTAACTGACCACACAGGGAAGGTGGGAGGGGCCATGGCAGCACAGAAGACCATGCATGGCAAGTGGGAGGGTTAGTGGCAGCACAATGGCTATGATGGGCAAGAAGGAGGGTGCAGGGGCATGCACAAAGGACGATGGAGGATAGAAGGGAGGGTCAGGACCTGTGCACAGACAAGAAAGTTCAGGGGAAGGGGCCTCACAACAGACCACACGGGGCAGGCAGGAGGAGCAGTTGCAGCACAACAGACCAGGGAGGGCAGAAGGGTGTGGCAGTACAATGGACCATGTAGGACAGGAGGAAGAGGATAGAGGCATGGCATGTGGACAGGCAGGGTGGAGGTGGCAGGGACAGGTTACAGTCATCTGACAATGCTAGGCAGGTGGGAGGGGAGTGGCAGCTCAACAGAACACTCAGAGTAGATAGGAGTGGCAGGTCCATGGGACATGGTGGGCAAAAAGGATGGAGCAGGGGCATGCACAAAGACATCGGAGGGCAGGGGGAAGGAGAATAGGGGCAGCAAGCTAAGCACAGAGTTTAAGCAGGAGGTCAATGATGGGGCATAGAATTGGGCAATGGAGGGCAGGAGGAGTGGACTGGTACATCATACTAAATTGAGGGCAGTGGCAGCACATCAGACCATGCATGGCAGGAGGGAGGAGGCTAGTCCATGGATTCACACAACAGAGGATAGGGAGGAGGGGGACGGGGCAGCAAGCTAACTGTTCAGAGAAGGCGGGTATTAGAAACTTTATTGTTTTTAAAACATTTTGTCTGTGCAAACTACTTAAAATATGAACAAGTATGCAGCATAATCTCACTTTTATTCAGGAAGAAGAAGACGTTAGTGACTGTGACTCCGGGCTCACTTGGCAAAAACACCCCCTGACCCTCCACCCCCTATCGCAAAATGTAATGCCCGTGAAAAGGGTAGGTGAACACAGTGTTATATAGAACATAGTCCTGAGAGCACGATTGAAAATGAAAACTAGATATAGTGTATGGTATAAACTATGCACCAAAAAGTGTGATATAAGATGAACCAGGCGTGAAATATAATATGCAATACATTGTGCGCAATGACAGATTCATTGGAGAGCGCAAGATAGCACAGGCACTAGCGCGTGCTATGCGATATGCGCCTTGGAGTGTAATATGCACAGGGCAGTGTTGTGTAACCTAACTAGTCTCTAAAGTTGTAATATAAAATATGTGCTGGGGAGTGTAACTTTGCATATGCACTGTGACAAAGATATGGATCCCAAATTGTAATATGTATGGCATAGCACTGTGCGTTATAACATAGGCATCGAGGAAGGCACGTTAGATGGGGCAATATAATCCGTGCGAAGACAAGTGTGGCATGACATTTTCACGGGGTGGTGTTACAGTGCACATGGGCTAGAGAGTGTCATAGCATATGCACTAGCTAGTGGAATACAATACAGAGGTGTGTGGCACTCGGCAGGCAATGGTGGGTGTAACACAGCATTGGGCTCTGTCAGGAGCGCGCTGTGACTCGCAAGTGATGTTCGTCCCCTTTCCAGAGAGTAAAATAAAAAGTATTACACATCCGGCAGTGGATGTGTGTTTTATTAACTGTGAGGGGGGTTTCTTGCATAGTTTTGGTCGAATTTTTGTCGAATCCCCTTTGAATGGCTTGGTGTGCATGTGTATTAAATGTGCCCGTCAATAGCTACCCATGTTTGTATAAATAAACGACAAGGGTGTCTACCGGGATTAGGCACGGTAGAGCATCAGACATGTCAGAGCTTCACTAGTGGTGTAACTACATTCCACGTGGATTAATTGCATGCATAGTCGCCTTTTAATGAATATCACGCAAATCGTCATGGTGATAGGTACGTACGGTTTGTCCAGCATGTCCTAGGCGTGTCTATAAATATATATTTTTTAAAAATAATAAAAAACAGTGGCCGGCCCTGGGGATTGGGGTCAAAAAAATATAATTAGGAGACAGGCCCTGGGGGATGGGGTCATCAGGGCCAATAAATTAGAATAAGAAGGGGAACCACACAGCCCCCCTTCTTAAAAAAATAAAATAAATAAAAGACTGGCATCGTGCCGGAGGCCATGCCCCCTCCATGCAGCACTCTGCAAACGCGCCTCCAACAGGCATCTCCAGTATGCGCCAGGGAGCTGCGCTGCAGACAGGTGTTCTGAGGCCAAGCCCCTTTTTACACCTCTCTGCAACGCAGCTCTGTGGCGCTTACTGGAGGTACCTAGTGGTCTAGTGTGACCCTAGGGACCCTTAGGATTCAAGGGGACTTAATCTCTCAACTTAGAACAGTCACAGGGCGCGTTTACACAGTGGTGAAGGGAGGGGACGGGGCCTGAGGTGACGTGTGCAAACACGCACCATGGCACGTTTTAAATTGGGGATATAATTTCCCTTCAATACTGAGGGCCCCTGGGGGCTAACTAGCCCACCAAGTGCTTCCAGTAAGCGCCACTGAGCTGCATTGCAGAGAGGTGGTCCAGGCCGTGCCACTTTTTACACCTCTCTGCAACGCAGCTCTGTGGCACTTACTGGAGGTACCTAGTGGGCTAGTTGGACCCTAGGGACCCTCAGGACTCAAATGAACTTAATCTCCCAACTAAAAACGGACACAGGGTGTGTTTACACAATGGTGAAAGGAGGGGACGGGGCCTGAGTTAACGTGTGCAAAAACGCCCTGTGGCCTGTTTTAAGAGGTAGTTTTAATCCCCATGCCCTATTATATACTAGGGGCTTATAGAGGAGGTAAGGCTAATCACAGGGGGACCCCAACGCATAATGTTCCCTAGTGTATGTAGGTGTTTTCACTGTATTCTAAGTGTCTTTTAACATAGCACTGGCTCTAGGACTGGTTAGTCAGACTCAGTTACCACCAGTATCCGTCTGAAAAAGTTGAGGGTACAGGATGATTTTGCAACAAGGCTTCTTTCTGCTCTTCTTTTTGTTCTTTCTGCACGTTATCCTTCTTCCTGCACTTATCTTCGTATTTGAGGACTTCTGTTGCTTCTTTCTGCACTTCTTTTGTTTCTTTCTGTGCATTTTTTCTTCTTTCTTCACATGTCCTATCTCTGTAGGTATAGTTAGAAATTAGCATTTAAAAAACCTTTGAAATTAACAGAAAAAACCATAGGTTTCAGGCACGTTATAGTTAGGAATTAGCATTTAAAAAACCTCAGAAATTCACTGAAAAAACCATAGGTTTCAGGGGTGTTATAGTTAGCTGGACTTTTCACTTGTACAAAACCATTGAAATTCCCCCATTATAGTTAGTTCAGCTAACTATAACTCGCGCGCCCGCAATGCACTGCTGATGACGTCACATAT